>NW_026045910.1:7071457-9587914 GCF_023898315.1 Schistocerca nitens | reverse complement strand
CCAATAATTCAAGGTAGTTGCCCCTCTTCTCTGAACTTCCACCTTCAAAGTTTCCTCTTGCTTGCCCAAGAAACAAAGCACATCGATAGGTCTCTAGATTACGAGTATACTTTGCTGCGCAGTCGCTTTGTGTTAACGGTTAGAAGTTTAGCTTCTTCAGAAATTAAATGTTCAGCTCGTCCATGATCCAAAAACTGAAATCTCTCTTGATTTCGAAAGTACCTTATTGAATTCTGGTGCTTCTTGGTTTTGATGGGAAAATTTTATGTCACACGTGCACTGAAAGAAGCTGACGTCCAGTCTTTTTCTGTCCCACACCCATGCTTACAAAATACATCATGTGTAACCGTACATTTGCTGGTTACAGAGCAACCTCTATGCCAAGGACGCATTTTCTACGAGGAAAATCGGAACTTTCTGATTGAGCCATTTTTGGTGTGTGTGTGTGTGGGGGGGGGAGGGGGGGAAAAGATTAGAAGCATGAACATGTCCTTAAACGCTTTGTGGGTCTAATTTTAAGATAAAGACACACACACACACACACACACACACACACACACACACACACACACACACACATATATATATATATATATATATATATATAATTTTAAAAAAAGTTGAAATGGCTATGAGCACTATGGGATTTAACATCTGAGGTCATCAGTCCCCTAGAACTTTGAACTACTTAAACCTTACTAACCTAAGGACATCACACACATCCATGCCCGAGGCAGGATCCAAACCTGCGACCGTAGCGGTCGCGCGGTTCCAGACTGAAGCGCCTAGAACCGCTCGGCCACTCCGGCCGGCTTATATATTATCGCTGTCATTTTGCATATGATGCAATGGAAGTTTTCTCTTCTGTTGCCTACAGATGATATCCAACACTCCCTCAGCATTCATCGTTGATGCAATACCTTGATGATGCCGGCCGTTGTGGCCGAGCGGTTCTAGGCGCTTCAGTGTGGAACCGCGCGACCGCAACGGTGGCAGGTTCGAATCCTGCCTCGGGCATGGATGTGTGTGATGTTTTTAGGTGAGTTAGGTTTAAGTAGTTCTAAGTTCTAGGGGACTGATGACCTCAGATGGTAAGTCCCTTAGTGCTGAGAGCCATTTGAACCAATAGCTTGATGCATATGCATCAGCACCAGTTCATGTAAGCGATCTTCTGTCATCCTAGCGAGACGATGCGTCTTCAGATCGCGTACCGTTGAGAGAGATCTCTGTTAAGCGTTGGCTTTTACAGGAAGTATGTAAAGCTACTGGCACAAGACTCTAATATTTGTCGGCGAGGTTGCCCTTTTCTAGACCAATACTGGATATTTCTTTATTCCCAGCATTCGTTGCCAAATTTTAGCTCTCCTTTTAAAGTTACAAAACAAGGGACACCGCCTTAGTATTGTTCACTCTTTGCAAAATTTGCTCCATGTTTTAGTCACTAAAGTTGGCAACGTGTCCGATTCTTTGTACATGAGTTTTGGTGAGTCTTAATGACATTTTGTTTAACAAATAAACGACAAAACGCATGAACACTGATACGTGATAATACTCTTTTGCAGACAGTGTCTGCAAATTGGGTCTGTTGAACTGTACGAAGCATAGCTGTATACAGCTACATAAATAGAGCACCACCTGTAAGCATTTCCGAAAGTTCTACACTGATTGTTAATTGTGTCTGCTTATTCATTTATTCAGTTAGCTTTTACTCTTGGCTAGGCTTGGTTGCGTATCAGTAGTATTGTTATGGTGAGTAAGTAGCCGCGAAGCACAGCTCGCGATGTGCACTGTTCCGTCTGCTGCCCCATTGCACGATCTCATATGTTACAGCTCTTTCTATGTCTATGGCATCACAGCACTGACATTAGTGTACCGATTTCAATACAGATCTTGTTTTATTTGGAGGCTAGCTCAATCAGAAATGTCTTGATATATACTTATTGAAAGTTTCGACAGTCGTTCAAGGGTAATCTGCTACATATAGTTATGTATTTGCCGGAAGAAATACGCTGCATAATCGGTCAATATGTGGTACGTAATTAGATGTCATACTATAACATACATTTCAAAAATCTCTACAAAAATTTCGTGAGAACGTACATTCATCTTTCATGCTTCACCAGCAATCAAAATTTTTGTGATGTCTCGGATTCGCTGCACCAGGTGCAATCTGTATCTACATCTACATCTACGTCTACATCTGCATGGGCACTCTGTAAATCATATTTAAGTGCCTGGTAGAGGGTTCATCAAACAACCTTCACAATTCTCTATAATTCCAATCTCGTAAAGCGCGCGGAAAGAACGAACACTTATAACTTTCCATGCAAGCTCTCATTTCCCATATGTTACCAAGGTGATGGTATCTCCCTATGTAGTTCGGCGTCAACAAGATACCTACATATTCGAATTTCGTGAAAAGATTCCGCCGAAAAGAAAAACGCCTTTGTTTCGATCATATCCACCACAAATCCTGCATCATTTCAGTGACACTCTCTCCCCTATTCCGCGATGATAAAAAACGTGCTTCCCATCTTTGAACTTTTTCCATGTACTCCCTCAGTTCTGTCTGGTGAGGATCCCCACCGCGCAGCAGTATTCTTAAAGGGAACGGACAAGCGTGGTGTAGGCAGTCTCCTTAGCAGATCTGTTACACTTTCTAAGTGTCCTGACGATAAAACTCAGTCTTTGGTAAGCCTTGTCTACAACATTTTCAGTGTGTTACTTCCAATTTACGTTGTTCGTAGGTTTTTAGTTGAATTTACGGCCTGATTTATCATGTAACCGAAGATTAAAGTATTCCTTTTAGTACTCATGTGGATGATCTAACACTTTTCGTTATTCAGGATCAATTGCCAATTTTTGCGCCTAATCAAAAGACAAAAATTACTATGGGTGGACCATAAAAACTAAACAAATGCTCTCGTGGACTTCTGTGTGGATCCCTTTGAGATCTACATTTTCGTACCATCCAATGTGACGTAGCTTTATCACTGGCTCAACGTGTTGTAAAAGCATGCATTGCCTTCAAAGATTTTGCTTTCTTCATTCAGTATTATCAACTATTATCACCTTGCCTACTGATTTAATTTATTTAAGTAGCCTATCTTCCTTACCAGGGTTCAAGCTAAGTCCATACCGAACTTCATGCAGTAGTTCTGCCATGAATATTTTTCAGGCACACAGAGTTACTTTCAGAATTATTATATTGTTATCTTATGGATTACTCACTGAGACTTTCAAAAAAAAGAAGTGCTTTGGCCTAACTGAAATACGTCGGTTCTGAAAGTAACTCTGTGTGCCTGAAAAATACGAACGCCCAACCAGACACAAGGTACTATTTGCCAACAAGTGGACTTCGGCGAAAAGTCAAGGTGCATAGAACAACAAATGTACTGACTGTAAGAAGCCTATCAATGAAAAATAGAAATGTGTATCTTCAAGCAAAGCAGTTTGTGATAGTAACTCGTGGCAGTACTCTTACAGACTGTGAAAAGAATACAGAGAGATCAAATATTTACTAGAAATACTCGTATTTGAGTGTGGGAGCCTGAACGCAGTCCTATAAATTTACCAATTTTTCAAAAAGTAATAGATTTAAGAGTACTTTCAAAGTGAGTAAAACCTACACAATAGTCAGGGGGAGGAAAGAAGGCTAGTGCGCCATAACCCCGTCCCCCCTCTGAATCTGCACTTGTTTATAGGCGCACTTTGTTCCTTAAGTTCAACTAGATGTTATCTATTCAAAAAGATTTCAGGTTAATCTTCATTGCACGATATTTCGGATCGACAACTGCCAGCCATCTTCAGGTGATCCGAACGAGGACTGGACTGACGAAGACTTTTTTTTCCGTTATTGTATTCCAAATCCCCATCGGCGCGGGCTGGCAGCAGCATATGCGCTGCTCTTCAGCTGAAAGACATAGAACAAACAATAGAAGACAATTAAAGATAACAAAAGAGAAAACATGGTGAACATAGACATAAAAAAGGGGGACCATCAAGGAAGACAACAGACAGAAAAGGGGCGACTGTAGAACGGAGATAAGAACGGTAAAAATGTAGTGCATACAAAAAACCACACACTGGGACTACTAAAAGAACACAAGGCGCAGTATGACCGGAGCATAAACGTATCGATGGATGGCGTAGCACATAACAAACACTAACACTAAGTACAAGACCAGCACACAATTAAAATCACACCTCTCGACACACAGGAGAAACAGCACTAAACACTGACATGGCAAACTGACGATGATCAAAACGGAGGATATGCCAGGTGCAAGGATACAAGGCAGAAGGGAAGAAGAGAGGGAGGGGGAAGAGAGGGGGGAGATGGGCGGGGAGCACGCCGAAGAAGGCCAGGTAGAGAGGGACGTGGGAGGGGAAGAGGCAGGATATGGGGTTCAGGGTCTCAGGGGGAGGAGGAGGAAAATCTCCTTTGGGAGAAGGAAGGGAGATGAAAAAGGGCGCCCTGGGGAGTAGGGGAACAAGGCCAGATTATAGTTGGAATGATGGGTAAATGGCATGGCGATGTTCATCATCTGGGAGTTGGAGATGCTGGACATTGCCCTGATGAAGGAGATGGAGGGTATGGAGATGGAGAGAGGGAGGGATACAGAGATTGAACCACAGCAATGGGTGGAGGGTGGAGAGGACAGGGGAAACCAGGGGGTGGGGGGGCTCAAGCCTGCGGACAGTGTAAAGGATGTGGAGATGTTGGAGGAACGGGAGGAGGTAGGGGAAGGGGATGAGTTCATACAGGAGCCATGTGGGGGAAGGAAGGTGGATACAGAAGTCAAGGCAGAGCGCATGCCCTTCGAGGATTTGGAGGGCCTTGTAAAAGCGGGTGGGTGTGGAGATCCAGGCAATGCAGGCATAACAGAGGATAGGATGGATGACGGATTTGTAGGTGTGGAGGATGGTGGAAGGATGCAATCCCCATGTCCGGCCAGACAGGAGTTTCAGGAGGCGGAGGTGGGAAAGGGCTTTCTGCTCAATGGCCTGGAGGTGAGGGGTCCAGGTCAGGTGACAGTCGAGGGTGAGGCCAAGGTATCTCTAGGTGGGTGTGAGCTGGATGGGACAACCATAAAGGGTGAGGTAGACGAAGATGTTCTTCAGCTTATATAGTGTGCTGATAGTACTGCCGCACATCCGTTGCAGTCACGGAGACAGAAGGACCACATAGCCGAAGTCGACTTCGATAGCTGTGGCCAGCCACAATACCGATGGCAGCTGAGTATTGCAGTTCCACCAGCAAGGGCGTAGTCGATGGGCGGTGTGGCCCTTCTGTCTCTGAGACTCCAACGCATGCGCGGCAGTACTATCAGAGCCCAATACAAGCTGGAGCGGGGAATGTCTTCGTCTGTTCTTACTCTCTTCGAAGGTGGCTTCCACCAGCTCCTCCTCCCTGATGATGCTCTCATCCCCTCCGTCTACCCCTCCTATCAACTTTGATCCTCCTCTTCTACTTCCTGTGTTTCTTTCTCAGGGGTCCGAAGCTCATGGTCGTGCGGTAGCGTTCTCGCTTCCCGTGCCCGGGTTCCCGTGTTCGATTCCCGGTGGGGTCAGGGACTTTCTCTGCCTCGTGATGACTAGGTGTTGTGTGCTGTCCTTAGGTTAGTTAGGTTTAAGTAGTTCTAGGGGACTGATGACCATAGCTGTTAAGTCCCATAGTGCTCAGAGCCATTTGAACCAATCTTTCTCAGGGCACCCTCTCTGCCTTCTCTCCCTCCTCCCTTCCTCCCCCCTCCTCCCCCTGGGCTTCCCCTACCCACCATACCTTTTTTCCTCCCCCCATCTCCTCTGCCCCTGGCATCCCCACTCTCCATTCTCCCTTCTTCCCCACCTTATTTTCGCCTTTTGGCAGGTTCCCGGACTCGCACTCGTCACGTGAACATTAGCGCGCCAGAGATCATCGCCATCAGTTTTGTATGTGTGCCTTCGTGTTTGTGCTTCAGTGTTTTTCGCCGCCCACGCTCCATCGTTCACGTGTGTCGTCTCCATCATCAGTGTTCGTACACAGTGCTGACAGTCTTTCGTTTTTCTTCGCGTGTGAATGGCTTTCGGTTTTTTAATTACTTTGTCTACGGTTTTTTGTCCACCGTTATGTTATGTTACTTCTGTGTCTTCATTGCTATTCTCTCTTTGAACTGCCTGTGGCTGAAGAGCGGTGAAAAACTGCTGCTGCCAGCCCACGTTGTGTAAGGTGTAAAATGACAATAAAGGGAAAAAAAAGTCTTCGTCAGTCCTTGTTCGGCTCACCTGAAGGTGGCTGGCAGTTGTCTAGGCGAAATATCGTGGAATGAAGCTTACGACGACCGGCTGCAAGCCCGAAATCTTTTTGAACAGTTGATCCGCCGAGAAAATTCCAAATTTTACATTTATGTCATCTAATTCACGAAGTAAAGACACAAGTGTTCCCTGTGCACAAGCCGCAATATAGTCATAGAATCACCCGCACTCAATACTAAAACCAGTTTTGTTAGATCAAGACTGAACAGCTGCGAAATAACACAGTTTCACGGCTGAGGCACGCCTCATTGCCATGATCCTACTATACTCGTGATTGCCTGCCGCCCTGCCGCCTGCAGAGTGGAAATAAGTAGCTATTTCTAGAAGCTTCCAGTGAATCTTTTAAATGGATAGCATGCATAACACAGTGAACTCTCGACCCACGGAAGGATCAAGTAAACAGTAGTAAAATAGAAATCAGATTCACACTCTTTTCAACGCATTGTTATATTCCAGCTGTAGTTTTTGTCACATTTGTGGGTGTGCTATGCCTGTGAAACATCTGAATAGCTCCGGCACTGTCCTGTACAGAAATCTAACAGCTGTGACATCTCTAGTGCCCCGAATTGCGGCCTGTGTTGGTTCAAATGGCTCTGAGCACTATGGGACTTAACAGCGGAGGTCATCAGTCCCCTAGAACCTAGAACTACTTAAACCTAACTAACCTAAGGACATAAAACTCATCCATGCCCGAGGCAGGATTCGAACATGCGACAGTAGCGGTCGCGCGGTTCCAGACTGAAGAGCGTAGAACCGCTCGGCCACTCCGGCCGGCTACGGCCTGTGTTGCTTGGCAGTTACATCTTGCCTGTTGATTACAGTAATGCGCAACGAAGTTTGTTGACCATGCAGCCCCTGGCGCCAGCTGTCACTAAGGACATACTAATGACCTCTACCTCCGCGTCCACAGAACAACACAGGGCCGCGTTGTTAAGAAATTGTTTTTAACATGAAACAGAATACCATAGACAATGTTTTAATAGTCTCATTTGTACATTATACAGGCTTTTTGAACACAGCGGTTACAAACTTTCAGGAGAGATAGGAGACACCTAGACGATGGAAAATGACATAGCAATGCATGGTCGGAAACGCTTTCCTAGCACAGTAATGGCGACACAAACCTCAAGAAAGGAAGGACACGAACAGGATGAGTAAACATGTTTATTATGGTTAGTACAGCAGAAACCAGGAAAAAAGAACGAAAGCTGACACCTGCGCGATCAGGAACGTGTTCTAAATCACGACGCCGGACCTTGGAGCAGGTCTCACCCCTCCGCCGTATGGAAGATCTGATGTACATCGCCTATCTTTTTCTCGTAATCGGTCTACTATGACTGGAGTCATTGATAAACAATCTTTGATATATAATTGTATTTCCTCCCCTAGGTAAAGATGTTTATTTTTAGGAACCTATCAATGTTCGCCGGTAGAACATTGTCTTTGGGTAGGTCACAGTCAGTGCTACAGTTATTTGATTGCAGTTATATTCAATAGCTTACTGTCAGTGAGCTGTAATCATTTTGTTAGTTTTGATACTTTGAAGAAAGTTGTTACAGTCAGATGGCCACTAATGTGTTGTTTATAACCGGTAAGTCATTGACAGTATTTTACACACTACAACCTCCCGGTATACTGTTGCGTTTAGTTGGTGTTAGTTAGCAGTACACAGCTCGTTATCAGGAGAAAGAAAACTGGCATTCTACGGATCGGAGCGTGGAATGTCAGATCCCTTAATCGGGCAGGTAGGTTAGAAAATTTAAAAAGGGAAATGGATAGGTTAAAGTTAGATATAGTGGGAATTAGTGAAATTCGGTGGCAGGAGGAACAAGACGTTTGGTCAGGTGATTACAGGGTTATAAATACAAAATCAAATAATGGTAATGCAGGAGTAGGTTTAATAAAGAATAAAAAAAATAGGAGTGCGGGTTAGCTACTACAAACAGCATAGTGAACGCATTGTTGTGGCCAAGATAGACACAAAGCCCATGCCTACTACAGTAGTACAAGTTTATATGCCAACTAGCTCTGCAGATGATGAAGAAATTGATGAAATGTATGACGAATAAAAGAAATTATTCAGTTAGTGAAGGGAGACGAAAATTTAATAGTCATGGGTGACTGGAATTCGTCAGTAGGAAAAGGGAGAGAAGGAAACATAGTAGGTGAATATGGATTGGGGGGAAGAAATGAAAGAGGAAGCCGCCTTGTAGAATTTTGCACAGAGCATAACTTAATCATAGCTAACACTTGGTTCAAGAATCATAAAAGAAGGTTGTATACCTGGAAGAATCCTGGAGATACTAATAGGTATCAGATAGATTATATAATGGTAAGACAGAGATTTAGGAACCAGGTTTTAAATTGTAAGACATTTCCAGGGGCAGATGTGGATTCTGACCACAATCTATTGGTTATGAACTGCAGATTGAAACTGAAGAAACTGCAAAAAGGTGGGAATTTAAGGAGATGGGACCTGGATAAACTGAAAGAACCAGAGGTTGTAGAGAGTTTCAGGGAGAGCATAAGGGAACAATTGACAGGAATGGGGGAAAGAAATACAGTAGAAGAAGAATGGGTAGCTCTGAGGGATGAAGTAGTGAAGGCAGCAGAGTATCAAGTAGGTAAAAAGACGAGGGCTAATGGAAATCCTTGGGTAACAGATGAAATATTGAATTTAATTGATGAAAGGAGAAAATATAAAAATGCAGTAAATGAAGCAGGCAAAAAGGAATACAAACGTCTCAAAAATGAAATCGACAGGAAGTGCAAAATGGCTAAGCAGGGATGGCTAGAGGACAAATGTAAGGATGTAGAGACTTGTCTCACTAGGGGTAAGATAGATACTGCCTACAGGAAAATTAAAGAGACCTTTGGAGAGAAGAGAACCACTTGTATGAATA
This sequence comes from Schistocerca nitens, assembly GCF_023898315.1. Classification (NCBI taxonomy): domain Eukaryota; kingdom Metazoa; phylum Arthropoda; class Insecta; order Orthoptera; family Acrididae; genus Schistocerca; species Schistocerca nitens. The sequence goes on along the minus strand of NW_026045910.1, from coordinate 9,578,714 downwards.
TCAAGAGCTCAGATGGCAACCAAGTTCTAAGCAAAGAAGGGAAGGCAGAAAGGTGGAAGGAGTATATAGAGGGTTTATACAAGGGCGATGTACTTGAGGACAATATTATGGAAATGGAAGAGGATGTAGATGAAGATGAAATGGGAGATAAGATACTGCGTGAAGAGTTTGACAGAGCACTGAAAGACCTGAGTCGAAACAAGGCCCCGGGAGTAGACAACATTCCATTAGAACTACTGATGGCCTTGGGAGAGCCAGTCATGACAAAACTCTACCATCTGGTGAGCAAGATGTATGAGACAGGCGAAATACCCACAGACTTCAAGAAGAATATAATAATTCCAATCCCAAAGAAAGCAGATGTTGACAGATGTGAAAATTACCGAACTATCAATTTAATAAGTCACAGCTGCAAAATACTAACGCGAGTTCTTTACAGACGAATGGAAAACTGATAGAAGCCGACCTCGGAGAAGATCAGTTTGGATTCCGTAGAAATGTTGGAACACGTGAGGCAATACTGACCTTACGACTTATCTTAGAAGAAAGATTAATAAAAGGCAAACCTACATTTCTAGCATTTGTAGACTTAGAGAAAGCTTTTGACAATGTTGACTGGAATGCTCTCTTTCAAATTCTGAAGGTGGCAGGGGTAAAATACAGGGAGCGAAAGGCTATTTACAATTTGTACAGAAACCAGATGGCAGTTATAAGAGTCGAGGGGCATGAAAGGGAAGCAGTGGTTGGGAAAGGAGTGAGACAGGGTTGTAGCCTCTCCCCGATGTTATTCAACCTGTATATTGAGCAAGCAGTAAAGGAAACAAAAGAAAACTTCGGAGTAGGTATTAAAATTCATGGAGAAGAAGTAAAAACTTTGAGGTTCGCCGATGACATTGTAATTCTGTCAGAGACAGCAAAGGACTTGGAAGAGCAGTTGAACGGAATGGGCAGTGTCTTGAAAGGAGGATATAAGATGAACATCAACAAAAACAAAACGAGGATAATGGAATGTAGTCAAATTAAATCGGGTGATGCTGAGGGGATTAGATTAGGAAATGAGACACTTAAAGTAGTAAACGAGTTTTGCTATTTAGGGAGTAAAATAACTGATGATGGTCGAAGTAGAGAGGATATAAAATGTAGACTGGCAATGGCAAGGAAAGCGTTTCTGAAGAAGAGAAATTTGTTAAAATCGAGTGTAGATTTAAGTGTCAGGAAGTCGTTTTTGAAAGTATTTGTATGGAGTGTAGCCATGTATGGAAGTGAAACATGGACGATAACCAGTTTGGACAAGAAGAGAATAGAAGCTTTCGAAATGTGGTGCTACAGAAGAATGCTGAGGATAAGGTGGGTAGATCACGTAACTAATGAGGAGGTATTGAATAGGATTGGGGAGAAGAGAAGTTTGTGGCACAACTTGACTAGAAGAAGGGATCGGTTGGTAGGACATGTTTTGAGGCATCAAGGGATCACAAATTTAGCATTGGAGGGCAGCGTGGAGGGTAAAAATCGTAGAGGGAGACCAAGAGATCAATACACTAAGCAGATTCAGAAGGATGTAGGTTGCAGTAGGTACTGGGAGATGAAGAAGCTTGCACAGGATAGAGTAGCATGGAGAGCTGCATCAAACCAGTCTCAGGACTGAAGACCACAACAACAACAACAACAGCTCCATTTAATCAGTAGTTCACAGGCAACCTTTCACTGCTTGGTCCATTTGTTACATGTAATCGGTTTCTGCTCTTTAACACAGCTTTTTTCAGTAAAGCGATCATGTACCGCTACAGGCTGTTACTCTCACGCAGTTGTCAGTAGTGATTTATGTTTAGTTGTAAGTGATTTACCTCTTCCATTATCAGCCAGTAAGTCATTAGCAGTTTTTTACACCGTATAGCCATGTGCATTTACATTTAGTTGCATTAATTAGCGTTATACAGCTACATTTAAATATCTCTTCAACCTTTCTTGACTGGAATATTTGTTGCATTTAATTGATTCTTATCTTTTTCATGTACCTCCTTTAAGAAAGTTGATGACGCATAGTTATAGGTTGTCAATCTTGTGCAGTTGTAGATAGTGATTGATTTGAATATTCATAGAAATGCGACTGACGCCCGAACAACAGGGACTTACACAGCTCGAGAATAGAAAATAGTGCACTGAGAATGGCTAACCACTAGCCGAAATCTGTATCTGCGCAATAAAATCTCAAAAAGGACGACTGAATGCTGCAGTCTATAATTTATAAGCCACATGACAGTCACTGAGCGCACCCACTTTCCGAATGGAAGGTAACCTGATGAATTCTGAAGTAGTTATTTAGCTATAAGTGAAGTATATAACAGTACTCACGTTTCATTTTAACTATAGCTTTTTCAACCCGTAATCTTGGCTACTGAATAGCAATTGTTTCTCTACTTAACCCAGTTATTGGTGTTGGTCCCATGATGCGGGTCGCGCTTTCTTTGCGCGAGCATTTTTCCTGCAAGCACGCTATTTATCTCTTTACATTAGTTTGGCGCTGTGTTCTATAACTTACCATACGACTGGTCTGAATGCCGCTAGCTACAGTTGTTACACGAATCGTATTGGCCAACTTGTATGTATTGCGGTACTCGTTGCTTCGGTATAGTAGAATTATAAAATTTTGCCCATGTTCGCTTTCCTTTATACTCATTTTGTGACCGCGTTGGCTACTGGTTGAGAATTACTTTTACGCTTACTCCAGTTACAGTTTCCAGCCTCGAGATGAGCTTCACACTTCGTTATCGCCAAACGTTCCCTGCTAGCACGCTACTGACTTCACAACACCTTTCCGGCGATTAGTTCCTAAGCTTCCCATCCAAAGCGCCCCTGTGGTTTGTGTTATGTATTTCATCATTAGTTAGGATTTTATGTGTAAGTTAATACGCTGATAATGCACACTTGCATGATATCTTCACTTGTTTGGTATTATTTTGCATATATCTACATGTACTACGATCCGTTTGTATGCACTCAAGAACTCTTTCTGCATTAACGCGTCCTTATGTTTTGGCGCTCGTAAATAAGACGATAGTTCTAAGTATGTAAAATCTTTTTGTCCTTAAATTCGTAAACCTTTTCTTATTAAATTTTATAATGTTCTTATGTAACTGGAATTTATTTGTGGCACATTTTTCTGTATAGTCTTTTCAAGAAGGGCTTTAGGTCCTTGAAGCAACTACAGAAATAAAATTTCTTTTCTGCAACTGATTATTGATATTTTCCACTAAATTATTTCTCTTATTTTTAACAATATGTGCATTATGACTTTTCGGAAAATACAGCTGTTAAGCAAAAATCCAAACTTTTTTAAATTGATGTATGTTGCAAGTTCCAATTAATAATTTTTTCACTAATATTAGGAACATATCCTTTAATATTGAAACTAAAAATAATCAGACATTAGTCAAACGAACTACTCTACAATGCTAAAGCAACTGGCGAAGTATCAAAGGGTAAATGGACTAACTGAGAGAAATTACAGCATACTGATAAAGAGTAAACAGTTGATGATGTTTTATTGTGGCAGGGAGAGAAACCAATTATTAAATTGTGTCTTACGACAAAAATTCGGCAACGAAGTAATTTGTTTATAATTATCATATTCGAAATAAAAATTGAGGTGTAGTTTGAAACATATTTACTGTAAGTTATAGGTTAAATAAATATCATAAAACAGTGTGCTATGTCCCCTATAAAATGGTTGTTTATTGGATATGGGAAAGATTAATATTAGTTAGATGGTAGGATGGATGTAGAGGTATTTTTTATCTGTTACACTTCACTGTTCTAGAATCGTTCGCCCTGGTTTCTTTTTCGTTGTGTACATCTTATGGTGAAAGTCTATTCAAAAATAGTTAGACTGTGAGAAAGAGAGAAGAAAGGTAAATGAAACTCTGCGGGTTGGTGGCTTATGCGTGTATATTTAGATACTTACTAAATTAAGTGAAACTCTCAAATTAATGTTTGAAGCTTATAACCTCCTTTACAGTGCTACAAATCCACCAAATGGTTTACTATTGAGTGACAGCATCAGCTTGCAGATCAATGGCGACAATGGGACGTTGTCGACGTCTTGCTGCATTGATGTTTCCATGATGTATGAAGCAGTTGCATGGCTAGCCAGCAGTCGTGAGAGGAAGTAAGTTGTTAACAATGCCAACAGTTTCTGGGTGTCAGGAAGACTCGATTGCAGACCATGAAGATCAAAGAACAGTGTCGGTAATAAAATAGCACAACTACCTAATGCCACAAGTAGTAGACCAAATCAATGCCACCCGCTATCGCTCTCCTGCTCCCAAGTATACACTCCAGTCAGCGGCGACTCCGAGAACATCACCGGCCAGTCCACACTTAGGGAAAATCTGCCACTCTCTTCATCATCACTACCTTTGTGCCCTCAAACCAACCGTACACAAAACCGAAACCTTTACCGTCCTTCCTGCACGCTGCTTAACAAACATTAATCCTTGCGCCGCACGCCTGGTAGGCCAGAGTCAGAATAAATATCTTTGCGCCAGGCTGCGATCGCGGAGAAAAATCGATACGCAGGTGTCAATTGTCACCCGGAAGGCGAACATATTTCTCATTACGAGGGATCAGTTTTTTGATATCGACACTTTAGACTGTTTGACCTTTTTAACGAAACCACATCACCTTTGTTCCCACCACTTCATTACTGTTAAAATAAACTTTACGAGTATGTTTTTTAGACCTTGAAATCAGGTAAGAAACGGATAAGGCCAATTCGGAACTGTGTGGTGGCTGATCGACGTCAGTGATCCCTAGGCGTCGATTGTTGCAGATGTCGTAGCGCTTGTGTGCAAGCTGCCATTTTTGCGTTGATGGAGAGGGCACTACTCCATGTGTGGACGAACTCTACGAATTCATCAAACTCGATTACAGCATGCTGTTTCTCACGCACCGACATCGTTATGTTACACACCGCCATGTTACGCGCAACAGTTTGGAACCCTCTTGCGGCAGAGAGTTGCAAAAATGCAGACACGGAGAAAAAAGATAACATTCGTTTCCCCAAAGGTTACCCCCATTTTTCTCAGAATTTCGAACATATTGCACCACTTTACAATGTCGAACGCTTTCTCCAGGTCGACAGATCTTATGAACGCATCTTGGTTTTTCTTCAGGCTTGCTTCCAGAACTGTCTCTCTTTCGCCTTTACCTTCCCTAAAGCCAGACTGACCTACATCTAACAGAGCCTTAATTTTATTTTTCATTCTCCTGTATATTTTTCTTGTCAGCAACTTGGATCCATGAGCTACTAAGCTGACTGTGCGATAATACTCGCATTTTTCCTCTCTTGCATTTTAAGAAATGCGTGGATGATACTTTTCCGAAAATCTCATGGCATGTCGTCAGTCTCATACATTCTACAGATCAACGAGAATAGTCGTCTTGTGGCCACTTCCCGTAATGACTTTAAAAATTCCCATGCATTGTTTTCGATTGCTACTGCCTTATTTGATCTTAACTCGCCTAACGTTCTTTTAAATTCTGATTCTAACACTTGATCCCCTGTCTGTTCCCTATCGACTACTGTTTGTTCTTCTATCACGACATCAGGCAAGTCCTCCATCTCCTAGAGACCTTCGATGTACTTTTACACGTATCCGCTCTCTCTCTCTCTTCAGTAGTTGAATTCTCATGGGACTCATAATGCTGTCACCGAAGGTTGCTTCGACTTTTCTATTTGCTGAGCCAGTCCTTGCGACAGTCATTTCTTTTTCCAATTTTCACATTTTTCATGCTGCCTTTTTGCCTTAGCTCACCTGCACCCATATTTATTTCATTCCTAAGCGACTTTTATTTCCGTATTTCTGAATTCCCTGGACATTTTCGTACATCCTTCTTAGGTATAGCAATGGTTGCATTATTAGTCTATTTCACTATAGGCGAAAAGCCACTGGAATCAGAGACAACTGTAAAATGTCAAGGAGTAACTGTCTGGTGCGACGTGAAGTCGAATAACTACATAAAATTAATTCTAGAAAAACAGGTATCAGGCCACTGAAAAAATCTTACAGAATATTGATTCATAGACAAAAGAAGTGTTTTACGAAACGTTTTCACCGATCCTTGAATGCTTTGCATTAGCCTGATACTCTTACCAAGTACTGTGCAGGGTGTTTGAGAAATGTTGCGACAAACTTCTAGGGGTTGTCGCTCATCATAAGGATTGAGATTTGCATAGCTACCCATACAGCAAAAGTCGCGGTTAAGTGGTAGCAGAGGTCGAAGAATCGAAAAGATACAAGAGAGTGATTAGCTTCAAACATTTATTGGACATAGTGACTACACATTTTCTACGGCTTGAATACAACTCCATTGTTACAACAGATGCTCGAAGTTTGCACAATCAGATGCCACGCATGGCTGGCAAACTCGAACACACCGGGCTTTCTTTGACTCTACCAGCTGCGCAGACGACTCTTGCGACGAGGACCATATAAGATTCCGTAGGATCGCTGTGTGTGAGAAATTTCATGGCTCCAATCAGACAGAAAGTACGGATCGATACATCAGGTGAGCGAGCGACCCAGGTAACAGGCCCACCACGTCTAATCGATGGAATCGCAAATAACCAGTTCAAATGCGTACGAACAGCCAGTCTAAAACGAGTAGGTGCCTCATCATAATGGAACCACACGTTGCGGCTCGCGTTTGCTGGAACATCTGCAGGAAAGCTGGGAAGGACCTTTTGCAGAACGATCTGACAATCCACGGCGATGAAGCGCGATGGTATGACCGGACTAAGCTGTAGACGACCAAATCCTCCCACACGTTAACTGTGAACCAATGTTGTGCTGCGTGGTGCCAAGGGGGTTTCCTGGTGCCCAAACATTTTTTTTTTTTTTTTTTTTTTTTTTTGTGGTGACTGAGTACTCCATCCTTAGTGAATGAGGCCTCATCAGTGAACAACACACAAGCTGTGAAATTCAGATAGCGGCCACTTTGGAGCAGAAAACATTGCTAGAAAGGACACGTGCTGGATGATCACTGAGGTGCAATAACTGCACCTTTTGGCACATATGCTGGTGCTTGGATTAGTCTTCCCTAACAACAGTACGTTCCGATCTTGACCACGACCTCACTAGCCCTGCCACTTGTTAATGCCCAGTATTCGCGAAATTTTAGGTGCAGAGGTTCAAATAAATTGTATTGCGTTTGGCATGTGTATGGGATACTTCCTCGATAAATGTGCCCAGTGGCTCCTTCATTGAACTCTTCTTTCATATATTAATTGCATGTCTGCAAGCTCACAATTCGTATGCCTTTCCATGTTCCTCGTATGCTGGTTAATATTCGAATGAGGAAATCCTCATGTTTCACTCTAGTAATATGGTGTTCAGCACCACTTAGCGGCTTTCCTCTCCAATACTCTGGTGTACAGCACCAATTGGCGGCGTACGACGACGTTTGCGGCCATGGGTTCCTATGCAATTCTAAGTACTTACGATCGGCCACGTCTCCCCTCGAAGTTTAACATTCCTGGGACAGCTTGCGGATATAGATGTAGAACTTAACGTGCCAAGTAACCTTTAAAACGCTCTGATAAACCCGCAGGACAGGACAGATAGTTTAAGTTGTGGAAAGGGGCCAAAATAAGCGGCTGTCGTTTACAATCGAACATACATCCTTTTATTTGATCGAACATTACAAAAGCCAAGAATTTTTTTTTTAAAGGAACACAGCTTTAGTTTAGGAACTAAATTAGCCGCTGAATGTGCTGTATAATCTCATGCCTTAAAGGCAAGACCACTTTAATTTAAAAACGGCTGAAAGCCAATAACTTAAAGCTCATCCAAAATCAGAAATTAAAAAGGCAAAGCATTATCTTAAAACCGTTCCTTAATTAGGCCGAAGGCCGAAAGAATCTGACAATTTAAGAACGAACATCTTAAATTCAAAATCGGCTGAAGGCCCAACACTTAAGACTCAATAACATTAATTTTACAAATGCCATTGGCTTTATATAAAACAGTTCTTAAATTAGGCAGAAGGCCCAAACCATCTGACGCCTTAAGGGCAAAACAACCTTATTCTAAAAATTGGCTAGAATCCATACAAGTAGCAACAACAAGAACAAACAAGGAAAGGCAGTACACCCATGGGTTCTCATAAGTTCTGAGGGTCGACCTGGAATTCAAACACAAACGCTCGCTTAGGTGAGACAGGCAGCAGGCAGTCGGCCCAACCATTGTCCATCCGATGACAACATAACCGACAGACAGTCAACAGAGCCACCGACATGATAACGTCCACTTCACTCGACCAGCACACAACAGGGAATTCAATGGAACAACGTAGAAGATATTGGCGCCCACAACCCGTAATACATTGAGCCATCGAACTACACAAAGTGCTGGACAATGACAACACGATGAGGATGTTAAACTGCCTGAATTTACGTCAACCGCCAGGGCAGGTAACCGGAACGTTAACGGCCACAAGGCAGAAGATTCCGCTGGTGCACTTCAATTAAAATAACCAAATACAGTTAAACTCCACCGGAGGGTGGCGAAAATTTGCCAACTTGAAAACCAGCGTTGTAGCTCGCAGGAATATCCCAACAGCCGACAACGAACTTCAAACGACACAGTGTGAACAGTCGTGACTTGCTGGTAGATTAAGTAAAATCTCAACTTTATGTCCAGGATAGGTGAGCCACGAACTTCATAGCAATGGGAACAGCACCACACACTCAGACACCACACATCGAGCCCGCCAGCGGGCCCAGCCAAACTGCGCGCCTCGGAGATTTCCTCGGTGATCCACGCCAACCGACCAACCGCCCGTACACAGCCCAGCCAGAATTTGTAAAGGCCAGGCCAGAGTTAGTTCACGGTGTGAATATCTATACACACCGCTGCTGCCACCAACAGAAAGAGAGGATAACAGCACAATAGCGATAACCGCGGGAGACTGAACACAGAATAGCAACCAAGGTTTGGTCCAATGTATAGCATAAGCCAGCCATGGCTCAACCATCTATCAGCAAATGAACTCATTAGGAAGACTGCGACTAAAAACAATTTTCTGGTACATCTCGTGTGCTCTGGTGTGACCATGTGAAATTTCATAGAAAATATACTCATGTTCAAAAAAACAGAACACATTGAATGACCAGAGGTAGGACGTTCATAATCACAGGACATGTACGTTAGTGTGTTCTGCAGAAATTATTAGCATTTCAGTCACCTCAGCTCAGCATGTGTCCCATTGAATAGTAGCCACAGTGTGCGCCATGGGCCATAACAGTTAGTTCCATACGTGGCATCAACGAGTATAAGGCACAAACGGTGTCCTGTGGTATAGCCACCCATGCTCCATTCACCTGGTTCCAAAGCTCAACTGTAATGGTTGGCCTTAGGTCACAGCTTGGGGTACCTGTCGTTTCAGCATATCCCACACATTTTCGACTGGCGTCTAGTCTGGTGATTTCGCGGGGCAAGGCACAAGACTGACATCCTGCAACACCAAGAAGGCACATGTTCGGGCAGAAACTTGTGGTCGTGCATTGTCTTTCTGAAAATTGGCACCTGGTTAGTTGTGCAGAAAGGATATGGCTACTGGTCGCAGAGTGTCATTGACGTAGGTCACACTTACCACAGTGGCCTGGACACGCACCATCTAGATTTGAGGCTGTACCCAGTAGCACCCCATACTAGAAGGCCCTGAATTGGCGCTGTATGTCTTGTGCGAGTTCAGTCAATGTGCTGCCGCTCCCCTTTGTATGCGGCGACCAAAATGCGGCAATCATTTCCTAGCAAACAGAACTTGGATTCGTCCGAAAATATCTGATGCCGTTCCTGGCCCCAGTTCAATACACCATTGCCGTGTAGTGTGTTTCTGCGCGTTCGTCGAGGGTAGGCGGATAAGTGAACGACTCGTACGTAATGGTGACGGACTCTCACCCTTGATAGTGTAAGATGAGTTAAAGCGTTCCACAGTTGCGCCAGAGCCGAGGAGGAAGCAGATCTGTCCTGCAGTGTCATTCAGATGAGGTGTCTATGTTCTCGGAGTTTGTCTGGGTGGTGTGACCTGCTCCATCTGATCGTGTTCTACGGCCTTCCGTGAAACATTACACACACACCAGTTGCGCTGTCGAAACCCTTGGTCCCACATAAGCAGCAATTTGCCTGATGGATGCATCATTCTTTCATGCCAATAACTCGCCCTTTTTCAAACTGCTTTAGTTGACTGTACAGTTCGCTCATAAGTCTGCAAGGCATCCTGCACGTCCGCTAGAGTCACACAGCTCCATTACCTTCTGCGAGAGCCTCAGGCACAGTTTACCTGTAGGTGGTTTTGCGCCACGATATCGGTGTTGACACTGAACCAGCAGGGCGACATGTTTCGACTGCTAATCATTTCTGCAGCACATACAAATGTACATATCTGAGCCATGTTGTGGCTCGTTTTGGTGCCATTGGTAGGCTGGCTTCGTGTAACAGGCATAGTGGTGTCTCGTTTTCTTCTCGTGATTACTGACACCACTATGTTTGCTAAAATTGTCTGTCTGCAAGTAGTAGTAGCAGCGGTTATCGATATGTAGTACTCTAGTGCTTCTTGGAGAAGTTAACTCGTTCTTAAGAATCTGCTATATAAGTCTTCAGCCGTCAAATTACTTTTGAGTTATTACTATTGGGGCCTTCAGCCGACAAATAATCTGCATTTCTTGTCAGTAACGCCTTCACCCGTGAATGCAATTTGCCTCAAGAATTTTTCATTAGATATTGTCTTTTAATAGTGAAAATTTGAATGATTGTCCTTTCTATAATATTTTAGTATCTTTTGTAGAAGTTTAATTCGTTCTTAAGAATTTGCTATCCAGGCCTTCACCCGTCAGATTGTTTCTTTGAGTTTACCATTGGGGCCTTCAGCTGACAATTTGAATTTCTTGTCAATAAGGCCTTCAGCCGTGAGTGCAACTTACTTAAGAATTTTTAGTTAGACATTGTGTCGTAACAGTCAAGTTTGATAATTATTCCTTATTGTCAACCTCATTTCAATTGGTTCCTAATAAAGTGTACGGGAAAAAGAAACTGAGCAACCAAGGGGAACTGCGTAAGGCCCCATCCACATTGAATCCTGCGTTGCCCTAAGTCCCATGTTTCAGTGACGTTTGAACATTAACGCCCTGTCTACATCTACATCTACATCCATACTCCGCAAGCTACCTGACGGTGTGTGGCGGAGGGTACCTTAAGTGCCTCTATCGGTTCTCCCTTCTATTCCAGTCTCGTATTGTTCATGGAAAGAAAGATTGTCCGTATGCCTCTGTGTGGGCTCTATTCTCTCTGATTTTATCCTCATGGTCTCTTCGCGAGATATACGTAGGAGGGAGCAATATACTGCTTGACTCCTCGGTGAAGGTATGTTCTCGAAACTTCAATAAAAGCCCGTACCGAGCTACTGAGCGGCTCTCCTGCAGAGTCTTCCACTGGAGTTTATCTATCATCTCCGTAACCCTTTCGCGATAACTAAATGATCCTGTAACGAAGAGCGCTGCTCTCCGTTGGATCTTCTCTATCTATTCTATCGACCCATAGGGTACGGATCCCACAATGGTGAGCAATATTCAAGAAGTGGGCGAACAAGTGTACTGTAACCTACTTCCTTTGTTTTCGGATTGCATTTCCTTAGGATTCTTCCAGTGAATCTCAGTCTGACATCTGCTTTACCAGCGATCACCTTTATATGATCATTCCATTTTAAATTACTCCTAATGCCTACTCCCAGATAATTTATGGAATTAACTGCTTCCAGTTGCTGACCTGCTATATCGTAGCTAAATGATAAAGGATCTTTCTTTCTATGTCTTAGCAGCACATGCCACTTGTCTACATTGAGATTCAATTGCCACTCCCTGGACCATGCGTCAATTCGCTGCAGATCCTCCTGCATTTCAGTACAATTTTCCATTGTTACAACCCCTCGATATACCACAGCTTCATCCGCAAAAAGCCTCAGTGAACTTCCGATGTTATCCACAAGGTCATTTATTTATATTGTGAATAGCAACGGTCTTACGACACTCCCCTGCGGCACACCTGAAATCACTCTTACCTCAGAAGACTTCTCTCCATTGAGAATGACATGTTGCGTTCTGTTATCTAGGAACTCGTCAATCCAATCACACAATTGGTCTGATAGTCGCCGGCTGGAGTGGCCGTGCGGTTCTAGGCGCTACATTCTGGAGCCGAGCGACAGCTACGATCGCAGGTTCGAATTCTGCCTCGGGCATGGATGTGTGTGATGTCCTTAGGTTAGTTAGGTTTAATTAGTTCTAAGTTCTAGGCGACTGATGACCTCAGAACTTAAGTCGCATAGTGCTCAGAGCCATTTCAACCATTGTTTGGGTCTGATAGTCCACATGCTCTTACTTTGTTCATTAAACGACAGTGGGGAACTGTATCGAACGCCTTGCGGAAGTCAAGAAACACGGCATCTACCTGGGAACCCGCGTCTATGGCCCTCTGAGTCTCGTGGGCGAACAGCGCGAGCTGGGTTTCACACGATCGTCTTTTTCGAAACCCATGCTGATTCCTACAGAGTAGATTTCTAGTCTCCAGAAAAGTCATTATACTCGAACATAATACGTGTTCCAAAATTCTACAACAGATCGACGTTTGAGATATACGTCTATAGTTCTGCACATCTGTTCGACGTCCCTTCTTGAAAACGGGGATGACCTGTGCCCTTTTTCAATCCTTTGGAACGCTACGCTCTTCCAGAGACCTACGGTACATCGCTGCAAGAAGGGGGGCTAGTTCCTTCGCGTACTCTGTGTGAGATGGAACTAGTATCCCATCATGTCCAGCGGCCTTTCCTCTTTTGAGCGATTTTAATTTTTCCTCTATCCCTCTGTTGTCTGTTTCGATATCTACCACTTTCTTATGTGTGCGACAATCTAGAGAAGGAACTACAGTGTAGCCTTCCTCTGTGAAACTGCTTTGGAAAAAGACATTTAGTATTTCGGCCTTTAGTCTGTCATCCTCTGTTTCAGTACCATTTTGGTCACAGAGTATCTGGACATTTTGGTTTGATCCACCTACCCCTCTGACACAAGACCAAAATTTCTTAGGATTTTCTGCCAATTCAGTACATAGAACTTTACTCTCTCTAGTCATTAAAAGTGTTGTGCTCTCTTATGAGCATGAGTGTTTTTATCTTGTTACTCAGCAGCATTCCTGCCAGCCTGGTGAAGTAATTCTGAGGAAATGCTACAGCGGTTGTGTGAGCGCTGGGCGCCACGCGTGGAGCCGCGCGTTGTGAGGCCAGAACAGCAACGGGATCTCAGAGCCACTGCGCGTGGCTTATCCGGTGAGCATCTCTGCCAGGTCGCAGTCGCTATCGCGCCGCCCGGCACTTCTTGTTCGGTGTGTAGCCGTGCACACCCCGATTCTTCTCGCTTACTCCGCACTCTGCCTGCAGATCTTATCGTCAGAATAGACACGCCAGCGAGGAACTGCGCCATCGGCTCTCTATAGAGGCAGTAAATTTTTGCTGCAAGTCTCTCTCTTGTTAGGATTCCGGAAAGTCGACCAAATAAAAAGGAGATCCACACACGCACAAAGGGGAACGGAGCAGGACTATCACCGACAATTCCGACGTCTTGCTTTGGCGCCGTTGTTGCTCGTCGCACTGAAGTAAGACATGTATTCGTTTTTCAGATTACTCTGCACACAATTGTGATAAGCTCTACGTTTATAAGAAAACTACGTTACAAGACCACTCTATGATACCGGACGTTTCAGACTGAATGTGGGGTTCTAAGGCTTTGTAGCATTTTTGCATTCAACCTACAACTATAAATACCATATCAAATGAAAGAGCAACTGAATGAGTTTCGTTTGTATCTGCGCCTATGCACGGGTTTTGCTTTTTGTGTCTTTCGCTAGAAAGAGGTGGAACTAGTGAACAGAAAGCTTTTTGTGTTTTACAGTTTCCAATGACGGAATTTGTTGTTGCAGTGCAACTTGCTTACAGTATTAAGTTCCATTGTAATCCTCCGAGTGGTAAAAACGTCCATAACTTGTCTCATCACTTTGAGAACAACGGCGTGTCATTGCAATGGAATGAGCACAGGATGAATAACGATGACTGAAGAACTGGTTGAACGAGTGAGAGTCATTCACGTGTAGCTCCAAAAAATCCTTTCGAAATGCTAGTCGTGAATTAGCAATTAGAGAGACCTGTGTGTGGACGTGTTGCAGTTGTTAAAAGCTTTAAACCCTGCAGACTACGATCTACGTGTCAATATTGCAAACAAAATCTAGCTGCGTTTCGACAAAGATTTTCTGAGATTTTGTCATTATCAATTGATTGATTGATTAATTTGCGGGAGAGGACCAAACAGCGAGGTCATCGCTTCCATCGGATTTTAGGGAAGAACCATTTCGGCATTTAAATGTAGCGATTCGGATCTTTCATCGACTTAAAGAAGCTGAAGCACATAGCTTCATTTGGCGGCAAGATGATGCGCCGCCTCACTGGCATAAATCAGCACGTGATCGGTTAAACGCCTTTGTACACGATCATTGTATTGGCCGCAAGAGATCTTGTTTCGCATGGCCTCCACGTTCAGCTGATCTGACGCATTGCTAGTTTAACCTTTGGGAGTTCGTAAAGTCTCATGTGCATGTGCCTCTGCTGTCCGGGTATCTACCAGAGTTACGAAACAGAAACAGAGATCAAAATTTCGGAAGAGCTCCCAATACCTCGATGTGTGTCGTATGATGAATCGTGCTCACATTAAACACTTGTAAGAAAAACTGTTTGAGGTTCTATTTCATTTGATAGGTTACTTATAATTGTAATTTGAATGTAATCAATGCTACAAATCCTTAAAGCTCTAACATTCAAATACCAAACTTGACAAATATTCTTCTTACTACTCCACAACTACGGTGTCAAACATAATTAAATGAAGGCTGTAAAGTGTCAGGCAAATCCAACACCTTCCATGAATACCCTGACATGATAGCAAATCCGGCAGTATGTCACATAGCTCCAAATAAATCCTGACATTAAATTAACCAAAGTAATACGATCAATGAGTGAGCAAATGGAATACCACATACTAACACAAGAACGCCTAAATGCATGTCATAGCTTCCCACCGTGAAACAGACGCAGTTCCGAGGGGAAAAACGAGAAGCCGAGAGCAGAATCGTGTAGGCTAGATGGCCCTAGATAAGGGACGGGCACCCATGTCGCCAGCTGACCGTCAGAACCACCCCCCAGCCCATGTTAAAAGATAGAGCCCTCCAGAAGAACAGTATAGATCTTACGATAACACTAAAAGGGCCACACCAGCTGCAAGTTTTAGCGTGAGACTTTTTCGCGTCCCTGTTACGTTGCAAACGTTTAAAACATTGCCCCACCACGAAAAGTATAATGTTTCTCATTGGATAGACAGAATTTTTGTAGGCGGAGCTTAAGGCTAACATTGGGACCCTGATTGGTCAGTTGAAAACACAGCCAGATAGCTTTTTTTAAACCAACTTCGGTAAATTGTAGTAAGGAGACGTTATGGGAGAGTTGCTTCCGAGACTGCGAGGTGTGGAGCTGCGCCGCCCGCCACTCCCGGACGCTGCCTAAACACCATCAAGGTAATGAACGCACTCAATGCCGCATAACAGCACATAACGCTTCACTCAGAACTGCAGAGGTCTCATCTGTTACATCCCCTTTTTACGTAATACTAGTGTCGATCGTCGATTAAAGCTCGCGGTATTCACATTTGCTACGTGAAGTTAAATCTGAAACGCGATGATTTTTCTGTTATGTAATTATTGAGAAGCCACATCATCACATTTTTGTTGAACGCAGTTGATTTTTATCATCCTGTATTAAAATATTTCTTTTTATCAATAGTGCAATTTATAAACAATGTTTTGTGAGTAGAATAAAATTTCCAATGGTAAACTTAACTACTTTTTCGACGTTATTTTACCAGCTAACCAAAAATAGGAAAGCCTAGAACCCCTTCCACTAAATTTAGTTAGTACTAAGATTCTTTTACAGGTAGTGCAGTGGAGTTGATGCTGAAATCATTAAGTATTTGATTATATCATCGCTAGTCTCACTGAACTCTTCTGAACTCCACATGTCATGTGTGGTCTGGCGTCTCCTTACCAGCAACAGGTCCCAGGTTCAAACTAGTCAATTCCCTAAAAAACACGCTCAGAGCCATTTTTTTTGTAGTACATGTACTGTATTCGAGTTCAACAGTATTTCCTTCTTTCAACAATATTTCGTCAGAAATAAAGATCCGGTAAACACCGCTACTATTACCTTTGACCGTATTTCCTAAACGTTGAAGCAAGAAACCTGACACACCTGAGGCGCTACCGTCCTGCTATACTTAAATGACGTAAGTAACTCATGGCAGAAAATGGCTGCCTATTTTTAAGTAGTATATAATTACATTCCTTGCTTACTATAGTTCCAAAATATCTACTTACAAATCTAGCATCAATTATCAAACGTTTTCTATATTTAGTTCAGCATTACACACAACCTGCAGTACCTCGAACTGTCAAGAGCCTATTTACCATAATAGAACCAATTTCCTCATCCAGACACCGCCTAGCCTATTTTAGTTCTCAGTATAGTCTGCTATCACAGTACCAAAAAAGGAAGAGATTCACCGTCGTCAGTAGGCGCGACGCTGAGTATGACTAGCTACAAACTCCTTACAACGACCGGTACAATTACCGAATTCACTACTTCAATTTAACTTATCTCCAAGTCCATTCAAGTTGTAATTTACCCGAAGATGAACTAATTGTACAAGCACATTAATTGTATTATACAAATCTAATTGTCACTTACACCGTAGATCCCAAGAAAAAAATAATTTTTATTGTCTTCCTATCTTGTTACGATTTTACATTCAGTATCGAGTTGTTCGAGTCAGCTACACGTGCTGCTATGAGCCTAGTGAATCGATAGATCAAAGTCGGGGGACGGTACAGAGAACTGTCCAAAGACTCAGAATAACACGTGATTCCGTAAAGAACTAATCAAGAAGCGTTGGAAGGAAGCCACGTTACTTCCTCCATCTGCCTCCAGAGAGAGATTTCTAAATCCCGCTCTCTTATGTCTGGGACGTCTCACATGGCAGAAGGCTTTATGCTGTCTGCCTCTGTCCCTCTTGCGTTTTTGCTCTTCTACAGGGCAGGCGGATTAGGCCCCTGTCCTTCCTGGAGGGTCCCACTGTACTCCGAATCCGCAATAAACGCAGACAGGATCATTTGGGATGGCTTTCACTCGCCCTTAACTGTCTACTTCATCTTCTCTACCCTCACCTCAGTCACTCCGTGCTTTAAATAATTATCATTATTACATCCCCAACCATTCCCTGAATTAAATTTTCGTTGGAGCTCAGTTACTGAAGAGAGAGATACATACACCCAGTTTATCACAAAGATAATTTCTTTCCTGTTAGAAATGACATTAACGTACTCCGCCGAGTAATAGGCCCAGTGAACTTCAAACTCAAAAATCAACCTGCCCTAAAGAACCATTCCGATTATGAGTCCGAATTATAAAAAAAGACTTTGGAGCTCTGCTCGATTGTACTTTACGGCTGTTCGTTACTTAAGAAGCGGGGAGCTTCGATGCTGTGGGCGTAATTTTGCATCCACGGCGCGTACTTCAGCGTTTCTCAGTTCGGACAAGTTGGAAGCTCATTCCTCCCCTATAAACTGTGTCATTATTACAATAAAATTCCACGTTAATTGACTATAGCCTATATGAAAATCACAATTTACATCACTTAGCAAGAGAATTTTCATTAGTATTCAGCCTGAAATTTATCTGTACGTGAAGCAACACCTTAGTTGCGTGCCGTATTATTCGGATTTGTCCCCTGTGAAGCTATAAGCTGTAATATGATAAGTAGTAAAATACTGGGCTTCCTTGTGGTATTTGCAAATAAACCGTATATGGGTCTCCGAATTGGGAGAAGCTATCAGACAGAAAGACAATTCTAATTAGAGTCAGACCATGCCGTCTTAGAACGTTAAAGCAGTCTCGAATCTACGCAATCCGAGGTAGACATGGGAAAGATATCAGTAGAAATGGATACACTTACAAAGGCAAACAAAGACTTGACGAATTTGTGAGATGGGTAAGGTAATGCTAGGTTAGGAGAAGACATAACAATTAACAGGAAAATTAGTAATTAATACAGAATTATCTACATCAAACGGAAAGAATCCGTTTGGTGAAACTGAACGGAAGTTGAAAGAATATCCTGAGAAATATTGCTGTTTACTCTGTTGTAGACTTAGAACGAGAAGAAATATTACAATACCTATACAACGGAATGAACTAATGAGCACAAAACACATTTGAGAGTAAACCAAAGAGAGTTGATATTATTAAGGAACTGCTACAATCCGAGTAGCCACAATCTTAACATCCCAATTAAGAAACTTGTAGTAAGTGAAGTAAATGGTCCTGTCTTCCAGGCAAACTATCGTATGGCGAACGAAGAAACTATGATATAAGAAGGATATATACATGTGCATAGAGACCGAGAGATGTCTACTAGAGTCAAACACAGGCCCACACTAACAGAATTTTTTCGCTCTCTGTGCAAGTACAGATTTCCTTCATTTGAGAACGAAATTTTCAGAAAACGTACGTCACGAGAACCAAATCGTACGGAAGTGAATCTCACTCCATTTGAACACGTAAAATGAAGAGAATCTAAATGTTTGAGATGTGGTATTTTAAGAGGAGGCTTAAAACTAAGATATTCCCCATAACTGTTGGGAATGGGTGCGGAGATGTGTATAATAAGTATAGTATATGTGCTAGAGGTAGCTGGCAAAAATTGTGGGAAAGAGAAAAGTAAAAATAGTACGACGGAAGATTTTGGATATACATGCTACTCTAAGATGGACAGACTAGGTTATGACAGGAAGTTGTTGAGGGCTGGGTCAAACCGATTAGAAGAGCGATTGCACCATAAATAATCCTTGCAATTATTGCTACTGTATTAACTTTATTACTCCGACGCAGCCTAATCTGATACATAACATCGACACTTACCAGAATATAAAATTTACCAGAATATAAAATTTGAAGGAGACTTTTGGCTCTGTAAGCGCTGTATTAGTATGTGCGATTCCCGCTCAGATCGGTGTTGAGCGTAGTGAGGAGCAGAGGAAACGGTCGAGTGGAGCCATTAGCTGCTGTCGGTAGTCATGGTAACGATGTCTTATTTCAATTTCATAGCACATTGTTATCAGATTTCTCATTCGATGAAGTGTGCAGCCAGGCAAATTCGTTAAGGGACTGACAGAGCAATACAAGGAAAACACTAAAGGCCTCGATTGTTTGCTCGGCTCGAGCATTCAGTGGAAAACTGTGCATGTTAAGAATATAGTCCGTGAATAAAGAGCCCACAGCAACATCACAGACTACAATATTCACCGTGTTCGACACCTTGTTGAGAGTTATCACCATTGACGATGGCTGTGATTGATGATGAGGTCGGAATAAGTTGTGGCAGCCCTTTTGCCATTATCACACACGGTGTTAAGGTTTAGGAGAGTGCGCATCATATGTGCTCCGAGAATTCTGGCAACTGATCGAAAATTGAACCGTATGCATGTGTGTGAGCGTTTCGTGGCAAATTTCACGAAGAGGGAGAAAAAAGATAGCAGCCACTGGAGAAAGAAGAGGTATCTAGGACAAATTCTAGCCAACTCACCGCTGTCAGTTGGTATGGTTAATGCAGCTGCTTTTTCGATCATCGAGACTTGTTCCATGTCGACTTTTTGCAGAGACGTCGAACAATAAACGCCAGAGTAAACTGCGAGCTTTTTGCGGCGTTAGACAGGCATACCGCCGCAAACTATGATTTAATGATTTAAGAGATGATTCTTCTACGACGGCCGTTCCCATAAAGCCACCCTGGCCAAACAGAAATTGAGTATACTTATCTGAGAACAACCTGGCAGGTTCCCCAAAGCTCAGACATATTTGCCTGAGACTTTCATGTCTCTGACCCACTCGAAGGGCTGTCAGTTCAAAGGATCAACGATAACGCTCGAATTTAAATCAGTGTTCGCAGTTGGCTGCGGACACTATTGAGAAAGGTATATCAGTGTTACCTATTCGCTGGCAAAATAGTGCTTTGAAAGCAGGGGACTATTTTGAAAAATGCTCTGCACTCCCACCTGTTACAATAAAATAACAAAAAGTATGCTTTCTTTATGTATTATTCACTCCAGAAAACATGTTGAAGGATGCAAAGGAATAGAACGTGACTGCTAACGTCCGCATCTAGCACAAAACAGGCAGTTGACAGTGAGGACTTTTTTCCACATATTGCAAAGTAACACACCAGATATTAATTAGTTAGTTTCTTGTTCAATGGCTCGTATGCGCGAGAAGTCGCAGTGGTGTGGTACGAATCATTTTACATTCACATCACAAATTATTTTGTAAGTAAGTGTACAAGTTGAATACTTGTAAGTTTGTTTTTGATACACAGATGTGAGCTATTAATTCCTACGCACCACCTTTCGTGCATTAAGATTGCAGAAATACGTCTGTGAAACTGACGTTGTCAAGGACAAACAGTTCAATTTACTTTGAAGTTTTATTTTGCTGCAGTATCAATGGAAGAGTGATAAAAAAAATTTAGTTGCAGCACTGTGCGCCCCTCTTACCACTTAATACAGCCTTACCGCGGAGTAATTATCATAATTGTATTCTTCTGGCGTTGTAATTAAGTACATCACTATTCCTTTTGAACTTTGGTAGATTATTAACAACCAACTGCTTGAGAGAATATACTATTAAAAATTAGTCGGAACGAGCAACCCCGTAATTTGGGGTCAAGATGATCGAGGGCGCAGAACCGCGTTGCCGCTACGGTCCCAGCTTCGAATCCTGCCTCGGGCATCGAAGTGTGTAATGTCCTTAGGTGAGTTGGGTTTAAGTAGTTCTAAGTCTAGTGACTGATGACCTCAGATGTTAAGTCTCATAGTGCTCAGAGCCATCTGAACTATTTCTGATAGAGGGCAAGCACCATATACAGTATTATTCCTACTGCACGTTCCTGAACAGTTATCACTTTCTTCCTTGAAACGTCCTGGCAGATTAAAACTGTGTACCGGACCAAGATTCAAACTCGGGACCTTTGCCTTTCCCGGGCATGTGCTCTACGAACCGAACTACCCAAGCACGACTCACGACCCGTCGTCACAACCTTAACTCCGCCAGTACCTCGTCACCTACCTTCCAAATTTCACAGAAGATCTTCTGCATACCTTGCAGAACTAACACTCCTAGAAAAAGGGATATTGCGGAAACATGGCTTAGCCACAGCCTTGGGGTGTTTCCAGAGTGATGTTTTCACTCTGCAGCGGAGTGTGTGCTGATATGAAACTTCCTGGCAGATTAAAACCGTGTGCCGTAGCGAGACTCGAAATCTTTGCCTTTACAGTGTAGGCGCTCTGCCACTGAGCTACCCAAACACGACTCACAACCCGTCCTCACAGCCTCTTCCTTACAGAGGAGTTTACGCAGAATATCATTCCATGTTACGTTACTGAATGAAACATTAAAAATTTGTAAACTTACTTTCTCTCTATTTAAGAATAGCATTCATTCTCCGTGAAAATGTGGCTGAAATAAGTATATCAAGGAGCTCCAAAAAGGTGCGTTTTCCAGTTTAAACTCTCATCCATACTGACACCTAAACGATTTCGAAATTTCCTCTTACTTATTATTTGCTCATCATGTGTTACACTTATAATTGGTGTTCTACCTCTGGATGTGCAGAATTGAATAAATTATCTTTTTAAATTGAGAACCTGTCCATAAAACTTATAATAAAATTTTTTACCACGTCTTCTGCCGGCCGGGGTGGCCGAGCGGTTCTAGGCGCTACAGTCTGTAGCCGCGCGACCGCTACGTTCGCAGGTTCGAATCCTGCCTCGGGCATGGATGTATGTGATGTGCTTAGGTTAGTTAGGTTTAAGTAGTTCTAAGATCTAGGGGGCTGATGACCTTATAAGTTAAGTCCCATAGTTCAAAATGGTTCAAATGGCTCTGAGCACTATGGGACTCAACTGCTGAGGTCATTAGTCCCCTAGAACTTAGAACTAGTTAAACCTAACTAACCTAAGGACATAACAAACATCCATGCCCGAGGCAGGATTCGAACCTGCGACCGTAGCGATCTTGCGGTTCCAGACTGCAGCGCCTTTAACCGCACGGCCACTTCGGCCGGCCTAAGTCCCATAGTGCTCAGAGCCATTTGAACCATTTGAACCACTTCTTCTGTTGTCGTATGTATGCTTGGACTGATTTTAATATTAGTGTCATCAGCAAAGGAACTATTTCTGCTCTTTGTAAATTAGACGGAAAATCTTTTACATATTTCCTTAACAATGGTGGACCTGAGATTACACTTTCTGTACTGGATACCTTTTAAAATACGATCACTTATTGCTCGCTGACCGGAATCGATCCTACGGAGATACTAAGTACATGCCCCGAGAATATATGGATGAACACGCAATTTTTTTTTCCTAAAGTAAAGATGACAACGACTGCACGGTCCGTTTAAATACGTGTGGGACCAAAAACAAGTTCATTTACAGCCCCATACTTTCCCGGAGTAACTCAGCTGCCCCTCTGACGGCTTATTTACGAACGTCACATGGAAAGAGCTTTGTGTGCATGAAAAATGCTATTTATGTTGGCAGTAAAATGTTTCTAATCGTTTTACTCGCAGATATGTATTACTGCCTCAATTATGCTTTTTAGTAGTGATTAAGGTGAGCAAACTCAGTTGACCTACATCGATCAGCCAGGACAATTATGACCACCTACCTAGCATCCGGTATGTCCACCTTTGGTACGGCTAACAGCTGCGACGCTTCGTGGCGTGGAAATCATGAGGCCTTGGTACGTTGCTGAGGGGAGTTGGAACCACATCTGGACACACAAGTCACATAATTCCCGCAAACTCCGGGTACTGGAGCGATGAGCTCTGACGCCGCGTTCAATCACATACCAGGCCTGTTAAGGAGGGTTCTGATGAAGAAGGTATCGGAATTCACCAGACAATGCAAAGCTCTGTCGTCGCCTGCAGAGGCCCGTTGTCAAGAATATGCTCAGACACACTTGTACTCTGCCCAGCATTAAAGGCCGGCAGAAGTGGCCGTGCGGTTAAACTGGAACCGCAAGACCGCTACGGTCGCAGGTTCGAATCCTGCCTCGGGCGTGGATGTTTGTGATGTCCTTAGGTTAGTTAGGTTTAATTAGTTCTAAGTTCTAGGGGACTAATGACCCCAGCAGTTGAGTCCCATAGTGCTCAGAGCCATTTGAACCATTTTTTGAACCAGCATTAAAGTCTAATGCTAGTTCGGCTACAGTTCGCCGCCTGTCCTGTTTTACCAGTCTGTCCTGCTTTAATGAGGGGCGGCTGCCCAAGCACACGACATCTGGATGTGGTTTCACCTTGTTTTTGCCACTTCTTGAAGACGTTTGCCATAGCACTCCTCGAACACCTGAAAAGTCATGCAGTTAGTGAAATGCTCGTGTTGAGGCTCTGAGCCAACACAGTGTGCTCTCGGTGAAACTCAGATAGATCGCGGGAGTTCCCCACTCAACACAAACACACCGTTGATACTATATGCACTGTGCGGCTAACTTGCAATCATTCCTCGGCAGGTGACGCTGCTATCGCCAAGACGATTTTACATCGACGGCCGGTAAATGGTCATAATATTGTGGCTGATCAGTGTATCCTTCGCATTTGTGCAGCATCAGCAAGAAATCCCATTTGACTATCAGTTTAGCATATTAAGGAAATATTTTCAGCGTGTAAATTAACTGGTTCTGATAATAGGAGTAGGATTAATAATAGGAGCAGGAGTAATTCGTTGAATTACAGGCCCATATCACTAACTCCGATATGCAGTTGGATTTCGGAACATATATTGTTTTCGAACATTACGAAGTACCTCGAAGAAAACGATTTATTGACACATAGTCAGCACGGATTCAGAAAATATCGTTCTTGTGAAACACAACTAGCTCTTTATACTCATGAAGTAATGAGTGCTATCGACAGGGCATATCAAATTGGTTTCCATATTTTTAGATTTCTAAACGGCTTTCGACACCGTTCCTCACAAGCGTCTTCTAACCAAACTCCGTGTCTGTGTAATATCTGCTCAGTTATGCGACCGGAATCGTGATCTCCTCTCGGAAAGATCACTGTTTGTAATAATAGACGGAAAGTCATCGAGTAAAGCAGAAGTAACATCCGGCGTTCCCCAAGTAAATGTAATACGCCCTCTATTGCTCTTGAGATATATTAACGATATTGAAGATAACTTTAGTAGCCGTCTTCGATTTTTTGCAGATTATGCTGTCATTTACTGTCTTCCAAAGTCATCAAATGACCAAAACTAATTGCAAAATGATTTACATAAGATATCTGTATGGTGCGAAAAGTGGCAATTGACCCTGGATATAGAAAAGTGTGAAGTTATTCACCTGGGTGCTAAATGAAATCCACTACATTTTGATTACGCAATAATGTTGTGGTTAGGGCAAACCAAAGACTGCGATTCATTGGCAAAACACTTAGAAGGTGGAACAGGTCTACTGACAGACTTCTTACACCACGCTTGCCCGCCCTATTCTGGAGTATTGGTGGGCGGTGTGCAATCCGCATTAGGTGAGACTGACGGATGACATCGAAAAAGTACAAAGTAGGGCGGCTAGTTTTGTACTATCTCTAAATAGAGGAGATAGTGCCACAGACATGATGCGTAATTTGGAGTGGCAGTGATTAAAACAAAGGCGTTTTTCGTTGCGACGAGATCTTCTCATGAAATATCAATCACCAATTTTCTCCTCCGATTGCGAAAACATTCTGTTGGCACCCACCTATGTAGGGAAAAATGATCATCATGATAAAATAAGAGAAATCAGGGCTCGCACAGAAAAATTTAATTGCTCGTTTTTCCCGTGCGCCGTTCGAGAGTGAAACGGTAGAGAGACAGCTTGAAGGAAGTTCATTGAAGCCTCTACTAGGCACTTTACTGTTAATAGTAGAGAGACCATGTAGATGTAGAATACTGTAATTATTCCGTTATGCACTACATTCAATCCTTAACATTTAATTCAATGTTATGACAATCTTTTGACTCTACACACTTAACGTAGTAACCACACCAGGCCCTATGATTGACCACATCTACTGCTTCAAACAGAGGCGTTGATATTAGCATGCAGTGAACATGCAGCTAATATGTCTCTACTGTAGATAGGAGTACCAGGTTATACAACGATGGGAAGGCAGAATCTAGGTTCAGAATACAACTAGTTAGCATCATATTTTTGCGGATATCCGAAGTTAAGTGACATTAATATACACATTGATTCTGAACAAGTTTTGCTTGTGCTTTACAGTGCAATCCCAATAGTCATCAATACGTGTATCAATCGAAATGATTTAGAGAGACCAAAAATGTCTTGTTTATTATTGTTCCTAGTAACTTTTAGTGATATTCATCGATTCATTCAGAGACGTCATGCGTGACATTTCCCAGTTATGCTCATCAGGTCCCAAAATTAATTCCAATTATTTATTTTTTGTGATGAACGTGGTGAGAACGTCGAAACGTCTGAGTACATCCTGGCCTTCTGTCATTCACAGCAATGAGTGAGAGTAAGCTGTTGTCTGGGGCCAAGGTGAATCGTCGTCTTTGTGGGAGGTGTGGGGCTGGAACTGGGGATGCCGACTACGCGACCCCTGGAATTACTGGTGAGCAGCAGGGAGGCCGGACGGAATGCGGAGCGCTCCCAGCGCCCGCCTCTCACCGCCTCTCACCAGCTCTCACCAGCTCGCACGCCGTTGCGTTGTGCTCTTGACGCACTGCGGCCCTCTGTCAACTTTTCTAATAACAACCGGCGCCGCGCCTCACTTAAATGTCACGTCCACGCCCTCCTTCTATCCATCCCTCTTTAGTCAACACACGCAAATGAACGCGTAAATACAAACTCACTCACTCATACACACACACGCACGCACGCACACACACACACACACACACACACACACACACACAGAGAGAGAGAGAGTCATAAGTACACAGAAGCACTCACACACTCCTGCTGATACACAGTAAAGACTATGACAGCGTGCAGGGAATGTGAGTGAAACATTCCGATGTTAGTTTACTGCTAAATTACGTGGATGAAGAGATAGGTGTTATGATTCAGGGAAAGAAACGGCAAATACAGTCTCTGTTTATTGACAGTTATATTTCTAAAAATTGTTTTTAGCTCAATGCTTACGTAAATTATTTATCGGATGCGACAGCCTACTCATTGTCAATAGTCCATAAACACGACTTGGTCAACAGCTGCATCCAAGTGTGCTAGCACTAGCAGAATACTAATGCAAATGTCTTCTAGCATGCTCTAACGCAACCATCGAGCAGTGAGAGTTCATGCGCTACGGATAATGTCTAGTCTGTCGAAATTGATATAGTCATTGACCACTTACTTCAGCACTGCATTAAATAAAGTTGGCAATTAAAAATAACGTGAATACTGTTTATCTCTACAAGTAACCCGGAAAATATTAACTGAAAATCAACAATCAGCAATGATCAACGGCATGAAGCTGCAGAAGACAATGGAAATCACTGCACTAAAGACAAACAATGTGCAACACGAAGACATGAAGTCTGGAATGGAAAATTGTCATGATGATCTGTATATTGGCAAAATATTGCGAAACAGTCTCCCCATTCGGATGTCCGGGTTGTAATTGCCACCTTGTAACTACGAGTTGGAGCTTGGAATCAAAAGTCGCATTACAATGGGAAAGCTTAGAAACAGTAACAGTAAATGCAAATTCCTGTGAAACATTTACTAGGTCTGTTCAAAAATTGCATAGGAAGGCTTTGTACTTCGAAAGAAATAGAATATACTAAATAATTCTAACTTGATTATATCGCGGTCAAACTAGAGATTCTGATGTAAAATATTGGACTGTAAAACATACACTCATAACACAATTTGGTGATGGTGAGGAGTAGACATGTTTAGGAAAATCGTACGAAATGATCACTGTGAAAGAACTGGGATACCAAAATTCTGAGGAATGACGAGGTTCATGTGAAGTTATCTGGGGCTTTAGATATTGTTATAACAAATGCCACAATAAGCAGTTCAGCTGAAGAGTGATGACCATCTCTGAAATGACAGTCACTGTCGTTAGGCAGACAAACATGGTAACTTCAAAGACATCTGAGGTAAGGTAAAAAAGTATTAAACGAAACCAATATTAAAGTAAGTAGAATGATGCGTACAACGAATCAGAAAGTAAAATTTTGTTTACCAATTTGACGGAAAATTCTAAAAAGTTTTGTTCGCATGTTAAATCAGTAAACGGGCCCAAGCCTGACACTCTGAACATGAAGGCACTGAAACGCAAGACGACACAAAATTACCGAAATAATACAAGTCTTCTACCAAAACTGTTCCACGCAAGAAGAACGTACTGTATAGCCCGCTTTAAATCGCGTACAAGCCACAAATTGGCTGATATGGATATAGGCGACCAAGGGATACAAAACAACTGAAATAGCTCTACAAGGGAACGGCTAATGGACGTGACGGGATAGCAATGCGGCTCTACACAGATTGAAAGGTGGCTACACTGAGCCACAGCGCCAGAGATCACTAGAGAGCATTGTTCCGCCGCCTCCACTGGCAGTGATTATTGAGAACTCGTAGTGGGCAGTGCTTTGGGAGAACTCGTGGTAGTCAGTGCTGAGATGTCGTAGTGAGGAGTGTTTGTTGAGATGAGCTAGTAGGCAGTGCTTGCTGAGATGTGATACTGAAAAGTTCTTGTTGAGATGTGATAGTAGCGAGTCGGTGTGGAGAGATTGTAATGTCTAGAGTGCTTTTCATCAATATAAATTAAGGTAACAAACTACTTTTCTTTCTCATTATTTCAATGTCCTGAATAATGCGTCATTACAGGTTCAGTCAACAAAGCATCTGGCTTGTGTTCTTGTATTAGAGTGTAATTCTGGTTTTCTTGAGTAATTATGGTATTTTTATTTTCTTTAATTAATTCAGTATAAATGATATTTAAAATTTCTTGTGTTATTGAAGAAGAACCGTGCCGGATGCGTACGTTGAGTTATACTTCCACACGCAGAACAGTTACACTTGTGCTTTGGTTTCGTAGGTTTTATAGTTGCTGGGGACTTAATTAATGAATTGTGTTAATGAAAATTTGCATTTCATTCTTTGTTATTGTTCTATGCAGTCAGATAGCGTAATAATACTAGTCAGGGCCAACCGTTACGAGACTTCGTAATCGGACAGACAGCTACTGAAGCAAAAAATTAAAATTATTTTCATTATATATTAAATAAGCCCCCATGCAAGATATGCGAAAGGACTCTTCTCTTCTAGCAAGTGAGAAGTACTGCTGGTGATTGGAAAACAGCACACGAATTCCCGTTTTCAAAAAATCCCGTCGAACAGACGAGCAAAAGTATAGGCTTATGTCTGCGACAACGGTATGTTGTAACATTTTGGAACATGTTTTACGCTCGTTTATTTCTGCATTTCTGGAGGCAGAAAATCTTATCTGCAGTAACTAACAAGGATTCCAAAATCAACACTCGTCAGAAACGCAGCTCGCACCGTTCGTACACGAGACCTAGAAAGCAGGATATAAGTTGCAGTTGTACAGATCGAAGCCGCGTTCCTTGGATACCAAGAGGCTTTCGATACAGTTTCGCTCGTCCTCCTAAAGAATAAAATATGAACGAATGGAATATCAGACCAGCTTCGTTACTGGATTTAAGAGTTCTTAACTAATAGAACACAGCATATCATTCTCAACAGAGAAGTCCTCAGACGTAAAAGTATCTTCTTGGGGGGTCCTCCGGGAACCGTTGTAGAATCATTACTATCCACAACGTATGTAAATTAACTAATGGATAGCGGTAGAAGTTCCGTGAGACTGATGTACACAGAGGAATTGTGACGCTAGATAGTTGCAGCGAAATTCAGTACAGATGGGGTAGATCGATGTTAAGTGCAGGAAGTTGCAATTGACCCTCAACGTAAATGTAATGTAATGCGCATACGTAGACGGAGAGACCCTTTATTGAGTGGCTACTCAATTTGCAGAACAGTCACTGGAAGCAGAAACTTCCATAAAATAGCTATGAGGATGCGCACTGAGCGACTTGAAATGGAACGACCACATAAAATTAATCGCGAGTAAGACAGATGCCAGACTGAGATTCATTGGAAGAATCCTCAGAAAATGTGGTCCATCAACAAAGGAAGTAGCTTACAAACCACTCATTCGTCGAAAACATGAATATTGCCCGTCAGTATGGGATCCGTACCAGATAAGACTACAGAGAAAATAGAGAAGATCCAAAGAAGAGCAGCACGTTTTGTTCCAGGTTCATTTAGTAAGCATCACAGAGATAAGCAACAGACCCCAGTGGCAGGCGCTGCAAGACAGGCGTTCTACGTCATGGTGTATTGTTTAAGTCCTGATAGTGTACATACCTAGCAGAGACAACAAGTATAGTAACTCGTCCGTCGCACATGTCGTCGTGAGACCATGAGAGATTCCAGCCCACACGGAAGATTACCGACAATCGTTCCATCCGCGAACTGTTTGCGAGTGGAACGCGAATGTATGAGCTGACAGTGGTACAAAAAGTGTCCTCCGCCACACAGAGCAAGGTGGCTAGTGGAGTACAGGTATAGCTGTAGAAATACTCTATCGACGAAAGAAAGAAAAATGAGAAATAGAGTAAGATACATCTTTTTGAGATGTAATAAATAAGAAGTAAGGAAGCCACGGCGAAATGTCTGTAGGACAGATGCGAAGAAACTAAAATGAAATTACAGTAGGAAGGATATATACAGCATGTGAAAAATAAAAATTATTTTCGGCAAAATCTGAAATAAGAGACATCCACATTAGGAAAGTTAAATCGAATTGCTAATAAATGTAAGTGAAAGAGGTCATCTATGCTGGAGAGGAACTACCCCTGACATGACACAAGAGATATGTGTATCTGGATGACATAAGGGATCGAACGCATGCGTTAGCGCTTGTTAGGTCTCTGGATAGCTTGAGATCAAACAAGGCAGTAAAGATAACATTCCTTACGATTTTCCAGAATCATTAGGTGACGTGGCCACGAAAACATTGTTGATGTTAACGTGTAGAAACTATGAGGAGAGAAATATACCATTCGACATACCAGTCACACAATCTAGGTAATATCAAACGCAGATAAATGTGAGCATTATAGCATAATCTGCTTAACAACTGATGCATGCCAGTTGCTGACAATAATAACATAAAGCCGAAATGAAAATAAGTTTGGTTTTAACTGGGGTAAAGGTGTCAGAGAAGCAGTATGATATTGACGCTAGACAGTCTCATAGGATTTTTGAATCTAGAAAAAGCGTTTGAAGTTCTCAGAAAATAGCTGTAACTCAAAGGGAAAGACAGATTATATGGATCCTGTAGAAGTATCACTGAGGGAAGAAAATAAAATGGAAGACCAAAAGAAATGAACCTGGATTAAGAGGAGCGTATGAAAGGGGTGCAATCTTTCTTCTACACTATTCAGAATATACATTAAAACAGATCCCTATGTTTTGCAGTATCAGAGGTCATAGCATTATGTTTAAGGTATAACTTATATTTTTTAACCAAATATTATCTGTTTCACATTTTGGTTCATCTGTTGTTTTTGTAAGAAACGGATTACCATGTCTTTCCTTTACAATCTTTTCTATCAAGACCGAAAATCTGTATTGCCCTGTATCATTTATTAGCTGTAATGTGATTGGAATAATAAGAATAATTAAGTTTAAGAATGTATTCATTTTATAATAATGTGGCTAACTTCACCCACAAATAATTTATAAAGCCTGTATCTATAGTTGATCCCACTAAACAACATTATTCTGCTTGGTTTGGTAACTCAACGATCGCTCACCATGAAGAAAAGTTTAATTCAATCAATTAATTCACAATGCTCACGGTATTTTTCATGATTACATTGTTCTCTTACTACCGTCAATGTGATGTGGTATTTTTTGCATACATACTACTTTCAGTTCCACACATTTATAAAATCCACACAGATGTGAGTGTAAGGTAGTATTACAACATCTAAGAAGCAATGAAGGAAATAAAAGACTTCTTCAGGACCGGGATTATGATTCAGGCTTAACTGTTATCAGTTGTAAGATTCTATGAAGACATTGCTAATTTCATTGAGAGTGAGAAGCAATAACAGGGCTTGTTGAAGGAAATGATCTTTCTGATGGGAACAGAATATGGGCTGAGAGTGCACTAAGAGATGGTGAAAGTAATGAAGCGAAACAAAATTTACATATGCACACCGCACCCAATCATCATCTAGCTTAATGTTGAACCTCATTTTGGCTCAATTTGTGAGTCATTTTCCGAAGACAGTAATGCCGTTTTACAACGTTCACCATCAACCATCACAGTTCTGCAGAAGACCCCATTATGTATTCTTACACAGAAGACTATTTTAGCACCTGATGCTTCGTTCGCGTAGACTCTACAGTCTGCACATATTTCTTTTTGTTTCCTTTAATTTTCACATACTGGAACACCTTGTGAGCTTTGCACGTCAATTAAGGCCGCAGAGGCACGGTGTTTTTCGAATGTATTTGAGACAAAGAAAGACTTTAATCCCTTATTTTACCACTTAATGGCTGAATGTCCAAAAACACTGAAATACGGGTTCTTTTATTTCCTACTGAAAAATCAAATACCAATTTTCACAGATATAGTTTTTAAAAATAGTTTATTTGTACTTTAATAATGATTTTTTTAAATCTTTCACTCACTATTTTACCACCTTAATGCTTGAATTTTATAAATTGCTGAAGAACGTCCTTCTTTTTACTTCTGATCGAGAATCCAAATACCAATTTTCGTAGTTCTAGTTTCAAAATTGACTTAACAGCGACGTATTTCCAAAAACCTTTCATCCCTTACTGCAACCCGTTAGGGGTGATATCGCGGATAAGCTCTTATTAAACGAAGCCCACAATATAAGGCCAACACCCACAGCAATTTTTAAGTTTCTTTCCTTAGCGGTTTGGGCTGGGTGAAGATGAGTCAATGAATCAGTCAGGCCCTGTTTCACCCCTTTAGAAGTTCAATGTTAAATTAAAAAAAAATAAAGAAAGAAAGAAAGCTCAATATACACTGAGACACGTGAAAGTTCCAACCGAGCAGTCTAGTAGATTCAGATACAAAAATGCTTTCATAATGAAATGTTTCCATAAAACCTTCCAGCCCTTTTTCCACCTCCTTAGCAGTTGAATTTTCCAAAACAACTAAACGTACATAACAATGACACGTGTTCTTTATTTATTTCAAATTGTGAAGTCAAGTACCACTTTTGATAGACATAACTTTAAAATGCTTTATTGGTACTTCAAAAACGATTTATTTGCAAAAACGAAAAATTCATTAACTATTTTTCACTTTCGGTGTTGGATTTCCAACAATGTCCTACCCCGGTAGTTGAGTGGTCAGCGTGACAGAATGTCAATCCCGAGGGCCCGGGTTCGATTCCCGGCTGGGTCGGAGATTTTCTCCGCTCAGGGACCGGGTGCTGCATTGATCTACTCATCATCATTTCGTCCCCATCGACAGGAAAGTCGCCGAAGTGGCGTCAAATCGAAAGACTTGCACCCAGCGAATGGTCTGCCCAACGGGAGGCCCTAGTCACACGACATTATTACTATTTCCAATACTACTGAAACACGTTTTTTTCTCCTAACCCGAGAAACCAAATACCAGTTTCCGTAGTTCTAGCTTCAAAATTACCTGAATAGCAAAATAATTTTAAAAGCCCATTCATCATCTACTTCAAGACCTCAGGTGTGCAATTTCGGGTAATGTCTTACGAAATAAAGCCTACAGTATAAGATCAACACCTCCTGAAAATGTCAAGTTCATGTCCTTAGTGGTTTGGGATGGGCATTGTTGAGTCAGTGAATCATTCAGGTCCTATTTCCCCCATAAGGGCTACATTTTCAAAAACACTGAAACACGTAATTTTGGAGTTCGAACGGAGAATCCAAATACAGATTTTAATAAGCTTAGCTACGAATTCTCGTTTCATAATTGAATGTTCCCCAAAAAATTTTCATCCTCATTTCAATCCCTGAGGGGTTTTAATTTTCCGAAAACACTGAAACACGTTTTTGTTTCCAACCCGAGTTGTCAAATACCAGTTTCCATCGATGTAGATTAAAAAATGATTTGTTTTCAAGAAACTTTCACCCACTGTTTACCCCCTTAGGGGTTAAATTTCAAAAATGTTCAAACGCGTGTTTCTTTACTTCTGAGCGAGAAAGTTAACAATATTCGTAGGTCTGGCTTCACAATTGCCTCAGCACGGACATATTCAAGTATATATGCGGAGCGGTTTGGGCTATGTGATGATGAGGGAGTGAGTCAATCGCGACATCGCCTTTCATATATGGAGAAGCACCGATATTGGAAACCGTAATATTTGTTCCACTATAGGACACACGTATTCATACAGACGCTACCATTCTGCGATGTGTATAACTGAAATCAACGAGTATGTGTTCTCACATTCTGACGCTATCTCCTTCTATTTGGTGTTTTATACTGTACTTTTGTGTGTGAAATCACTCTGTAACAATAGCTGATTTAATGTAGTTGTTAGGGTTCATTGTTCCTAGCTCACCTTTTCCTCTGTAAACGCAGTAACAACAGTTATCTTCGAAGCATAGAAAGTATGTGATAAATATGCCAAAACAAGTAGGACCAATTAAAGTTCTTAAATGACTGTTATGCAAATGTATCCAGTTCTGTTTCCCCAAAGAAACGTGTCTCTTTAAGCGACTGTCATTTAAAATCTCTGAGCATCAGCCAAACAAGTTATAAGCGTACTTCTAAGATACATCCTACATTTTTCTTATATTTTCTTCTTTGCACTGAGGTGACATGAGGCGTGGGATACTTTCCTAACATCGTGTCGGAGCTCCTTTGCCCGACGTAGGGCAAAGGATTCAACAAGTCGTTGGAAGATCCCAGCAGAAACATTGACCCTTGCTCATCTATAGCTGTCCATAACTGTGAAAGTGTTGCCGGTGCAGGATTTTATGAACTAATCGACCTCTCGATTACGTCCCATAAATGTTCGAGGGATTTCATCTTCGGCGATCTGGATGGCCGGATCATTCGCTTGAACTATTTTCAAAGTTTTTCAAGCCAATCACAAAAGATTGTGTCATCCATAAAAATTCCATTGTTATTTCGCAACATCAAGTCCATGAATGACCGCCGATGGTCTCCAAGTAGCCGAACGTAGTCACTTGCAATTAATGGTCAGGTGGACCAAAGGACCCAGTCCATTCCATGCAAACACAACCTATTCCATCATGGAACCACGATCAGATTGCACAGTACTTTGTTGACAATTTGCATCTATGGTTTCTTGGGGTCTAAGCCACACTCGAACCCTACCATAAGCTCTTATCAATAGTGTAACAGTTGTGATACTGAATGTGACACTTCTGTCACTAAACGTAACTTGGTTTTCTCTTTAGATGCTGTCAATTGTCAGGATGAGCATTCTAAAGCATTCTGTCAGGGTGAAAATATTAAATAAATTAACTTTTCTCTCTTAAGAACATGTGGGCAGGGTGGGTTCTTCCTTGGCTCGGGTATGAGGTCGAATGAAACATCATTTTTACATAAGTTAACTTTTATTGAAGATTTGTACAACTGTATCTTACTGAATGTTCTGGTTCGGAGAGCGGCAGCTGTGTCGTTTGTGAAGTCTTCTGCTGCGGCAGCGGCGGCGGCGGCGTCTGATTACGCGTAGCGGTGTGTATCTTGTGTCGCCGTCTCGACCAGTTGACTGGAGACGCGCAGCGCGAGGTGGCCCGTTAATTATTGCGAGCGAAGTCGTGCATCGGATGGTGATACCTTGGATGTGGCGTCCCAGTGTTTCTCTGATCTAAGCGGCCACGGGTGTTGTGCATCGGCCAGCGGAGCGGTGCGGCGGGGGAAGTCCAGTGTCCCGGACTCGAACCACGGACACCCGCTTGCCAGTCTTCGGCTGTCAGGTCTTCATCCCAACTCACAGGTGACTGCTGAGGTGAGGCCGTCTCCTTCCCGTCCTCACGAGTCACCCGGGTACGTCAAAATCAGACTTCAAATACCTTTTAACTTCTGTCTTCTGGCGCCGCGGCTGCTGCTTGCTATTCCATTACAGCGGCAGACTTGGTTCGTCTGTGCATGATTCAGACTCTTCTTGCATGACGGTCTTCAGCACCAAAACTGAATGAAAACTACTGCTACTCTTCTTTTCTTCCTTCGTCCCTCATCTACGTCTCCGTCCCCGTCTCCATCTCCGTCTCCGACTCCGTCTTCATCTCCGTCTTTGTCCCTGTCTGGCCCACTGCGTCTCGTGTATTAATTCACTTCAATTTCCTGGAGGTGAACGACTTCACGGTCATTGCCTCTTCTGTCACGTTGAGAAGCTCTTCGAAGAATCTTCTTAACGTCGGTCATTGGCTCTTGGAATGTAGGCGAGGGCCTTTGATCACATGTGATGACTGAGAAACACGTGAGCCGGTCATTGCCTCTTCTGTCACGTTGAAAAGCTTCTCGAAGAATCTTCTTAATGTCGGCCATTGGCACTTGGGATGTAGGCAAGGGCCTTTGCTCACATGTGACAACTGAGAAACACGTGAGCCGGTCGGGCGATGCCCTGACGGCTGAATCGACAGTGCCCGCTTATGTGGAACTTGCTGACTTCACGGTCATTGTCTCTTCAGTTCTGCTGTTCTGCCCGCTGTTTGCGAGTATGTAACTCTCTAAACTAAACCAAGTTTTTCATTTATATTCTAATTTCTAGTTCACTTTGATTTCACTAATTTATTTACTTAAGTACCACTCAACATTCCTCCACCCTTCGGAGAAATTCGCCCCTGAATTTACCACTCAACATTCCTCCACTCTTCACACGGCAAAAGCACTAACATAAGCAATGAAAACTCTCGACTTAGAAGATTACACACGTTTCATATTAAGTATGTTGAAAATACTTTATCACTTAACAAAAGCACTGTATGGTCATGAATCACATAGTGTACACATAAATCGTTTTAATACGTGTAACAAATCTTGATGACAATGAATAAACAAAAATAGATTATTCACTTAGAAAGTTACATAGCAACACCTGTTTAATCAACCCTATATGAATGCAAGAATATCTATTCTACAGTATTGTTTATTTTAACAAGAGACTGTTTAATAAAGAATGAAGTGCAATAAACAAAATTAATACACTAATGCTCAAAAGTAACCATTGAAGTACACCAGTTAAGAGTGTGGTATCCAGTTAACAGGGATTTGATGAAGTGTCATATTATGATTTGGCTTATTTTTTCGTCTTAAATAAAAGAAAACTGTACAAAGCAGAAACACCAACACAAAGGTTCCAGATATACCCGTTCCTAGCATTATAATTATAGTTTTGTGTTCACCTTTTAATTTTAAGATGTGTTGCATCATAACATTGGCATCAATTTTGCCTTGCTGCGAATTTATGAACATACCTAATGACTTCAGAAGGGAACTGTCAAGGGAGTAATTGTGGTAGGATAGGTTTTGTGTAGGAAATGCTTGCATGGCGTTTTCTGAAAAAGCAAATAACATGGTTATGGACCTACCATCCTAGTAAAATCAAAAACAAAGAAAAGAAGGAATACATTGTTAACTACAAGATCTACATGTTTCTACGTTTAACTTTTCTTTCTTAAAAAATAAACCATTATAATTTATTAATTATTTACATTTCTATACTGTCCACAGTCTACTAAGATTCAACTAGGACATTCGCACCCTTGGTCGAAGATTGTATGGTGCCATGTCTGTATGTTGTGCTGGCGTGGCCACGCTTTTTCCTTTATGGGAACTTCCTCTACCCTTCGGAAAAGCAGACACTATTGTTGAAGCAATTACATCTGGAGCGCTCTTAAAAAGTTTTAAACGACTTGCATGGACAATGATAGTTCAGATGGGCAGTTGCAATTTAACGTTGACTGGTGACGTGATCTCAATATTTTGATCAGGACCTCTGTAGTTTGTTACAAATTTCTTCATTTTTCCTTTCGCAATGTATGGAGTTGACAGCATCACCCACTGACCGATTTTGTAATTTTGATATTTAGCTTGGGATTACCTAATCTTTCCTGTCATTCCAAAGCCTTTGTATTAGATTTTTGAACCTTTTTCCATACATCCTTCATCATTCGACAGAAATCTCTTACTGTTTCTCCGTCTTTTCCATTTTTCTGCCTGATTACATCAAAAGGGGACGGCATTTTTCTCCCATAGACCAATTCATAAGGTGATATGCCAGTTGCTTCATGCGTTTTGGCGTTGTATACCGACACGATTATTGGTAAATACGTATCCCAATTAGAATGTTGTTGGTTAATATAATAACTAAGCATCTTGCCAATTGTCCAATGAACTCTTTCTGTGCGCCCGTTGCACTGAGAGTGTAACGGAGTTGTGCGTAATTTACGTATTTTTAGTAAGTGGCATAGCTGTTTCATTAATTCAGACATAAAATTAGATCCCTGATCTGTGATAATAGCTTCAGGTACGCCAAATTTAAGTATCCAGTTGTTAACTAAAGCTTGGGCAACTGTATTTGCTTGCTGATCTGGGAGACTCACCATAGCTAGATAGCGTGAAAAGTGATCTATAACTGTAAGAACATACTTATTACCAGCCGGTGTTTTATGAAATGGCCCGCTGAGATCCACTCCGCAGATTTGAAATGGACATGAAGCCTCGGGGAGCCTCTGTAAGGGTATTTTAGAACGAGAAAGATCAGCTCGTTGTGCGCATACAATGCAATTATGAATGTACTGCGCAACATCCTGCTTTCTGGTTTGCCACCAAAATCGCTCTGCTGCACGTCTTTCGGTTGTACATTGTCCACCGTGTCCTGCAAAGATATGATCGTGGGCCTCTGCCATTATTTCTTGTCTAAGGTGTAGGGGAACAACAATTGGTGGTCCAAGTTTTGTTTTACGGCATAATACTCCATCTTCAAAGCAAAATTGTTTTTGAGTTGCGTATTTTTTGCATTCTGTATCCTCATCTTGTGCCTTTCTCCAGTCCTCAGTATCTCGGCCTGTTGCTTCCAAAAGTGCTATTTTCCGACTTAGGCAATCTGCATTCTTGTGCTTTTTGCCTGGTTTATGGATAACTTCGAAATCCATTTTGGAAAGACATAGGGCCCAATGCATGAGACGACTAGATGGATCCTTTAACCCAAGCAACCATTTTAAAGCTGCGTGGTCTGTAATGACCTTGAATTTCCTACCATACAAGTAACATTTAAAGTATTTGATACCATAAATAACACTTAACAATTCTTTCTCCATTGTGGAATAATTTCTTTCTGCTGTTGTTAGTTGTCTCGAAACGTAGGCTTTGGGTTGTTCCGCGCCATTAATATTCTGACTCAAAACAACTCCTACTGAATGACCACTTGCGTCACAGGATAAAATAAATTCTTTATTGTAATCTGGGTAGGCTAATACTGGAATGTGTGTTAACTTATCTTTAAGGGTTTGAAATGCTGATTCACAATCTTCAGACCAATGAAATTTTGCAGCCTTTCTCAATAATTGGGTTAAGGGTCGGGCAATCTCAGCAAAATTTTGAACATATTTTCGGTAATACGATGCGAGACCAATGAAACTTTGTACTTCCTTAACGCGTTGTGGTGTTGGGAAGTCCTTAACTGCCGAAATTAATCGAGGATCTGTTTTAATTCCTTTTTCACTAATGACATGCCCTAGGTATGTAACCTCTGTCAATGCAAAACTACATTTTTCCATATTTTATGTTAATTTAGCTTTTCTAAGTCTCTGAAAAACATTACGCAGACGCACAGCATGTTCATTAATGTCTTTGGAGAATACAATAATATCGTCTAGATATACACAACATTGCTGAGTTTTGAGTCCTCGCAATACTACATCGAGTAGTCTTTGAAAAGTTGCTGGTGCATTTTTCAAACCGAAAGGCATTCTTTTAAATTGCCAGTGGCCTCCAGGGGTAGAAAATTATGTTTTATGCCTATCTTCAGGAGCAACTTCCAATTGATGATATCCACTACGTGGACCGATTGTTGAAAAGTATTTACTGTTACCCAAACTGTCAATGGTATCTGTAATGTTTGGAAGAGGATAAACATCTGAGATAGTTTGTTTGTTAAGGTGTCTGTAGTCACAACAAAATCTATATCGTTTTGTACCGTTGAGAGACTTTTTTGGAATAATTACTATATTTGAATTATAAGGCGAATCAGAATATTCTATAATTCCATCTATTAGATGCTGTTCTAAAAATTCATCCAGTACTGGCTGTAAGTGATGCGGAACTCTATAAGGCTTCCTGTAAACTGGGGGGCTATTTCCTGTGCTGTGTGATAACTGTTGCTGGCAGTGGACCTTCTGCATTAAATAAATCTTGGAACTCAACTAAAACGGCTTCTATCGTGTCTCTATCATTTCCTTGCAAATGCTCAATCTTCTGGCGTCATGCGGTTTTATAGTCGTCTGGTTTCTGACCATCATTAATATCTGACCAAATGAAATCTTCTTCTTCAAAAGTACTGACTGTAGCTACTAATATTCCCCTATGCAACTCTTTGTCCTCCACTCCGAAATTGTCAATATGTACCGGTACTTTTCTTTCTCCCTCAACGTCTTGAACCCGTACAACACTCCTACATACAAAATAATGTGATACATCTAATTCCTCATTTTCCTCTAAAGGCTCTATTAGACACACTGTATCTGTAGGTACCCCGGGGTCGACGGTCATCCAGAAAAGTTTTCCTGAGCCAGATGGTATCTGATCCCGCGAATCAACCTTCAAGGACGTTGCACGCAGTGTAGTTGATTTCGCCTTCCGGTTGGAGAAATCTTGCGGCAGTGGGCCCTTTGCAGCGGTGTCACCTAGCTGAAACACTATTCCGCTAAGTTCTACAGTTTGCTGTGTGAGGTCGATTTTAGCGTGATGTTTATTCAGGAAATCCAGTCCTAGGATCGCGTCGTACCCGTCAGTTACCTTTGTTACCACTTCTACATCTTCTTGAAATTGTACACCGTGAATATATAAAATCAGTGATGTACATCCTAATGACTTCACTGTACCTCCTCCTACCCCACTCAATCTGTACCTTGGAGGGTCATATTACTTTTCTCCAATGCATTCATTACTCACTATTGATACGTTTGCGCCTGTATCCACCAGTATCCTTGCCTCTTTATCCTGTATGGTAGCAGATAACCAGCATTCCGCCTTCACATTCGCCTTAATGGCATGAAATTTTATTGGCAACGCCTGGCGGCGGCTCCGACATTCCCGTTTGAGTTTAACTGATTTCTATTTCCAAAAACTTTCATAGACCTGCATTCCTTGAATGTGTGACCTACTCTTTGACAGTTAGTGCATTTAGGTTGTCTGCAGTTTTTTGCTATATGTCACTGTCGATCGCACCTAAAACATCGTACTCCTGCTGAAAATACATTTCGCTTCTCCTTGTATCTGGTGGCAATGTCAATTTCTTCAAAAGCCGTCACCACAGATACAGCTTCCGCAAAATTTTTAGGAAACTCTGCCCTGACACGACGGGACCTTTCAGGAGGTAACCCACATAAAAATGTATCCAGAGCTCTATTTTCTGCCTCTTGTAAAATAAATTTATTTGCTTCATCACTAGTTGTCAACTGATAGGTGTTAATATTAACTTTTCTAATCCTATCTACAAAGTTTCTAACGACTCGTTGTGCCTCTGAGTGATAGTGTTTAACTGTTCCCTACAAAATCTACAGCTGTTCTGTTTTTGAAAACGTTTAAGTAATCCTTTCTTCAATTCCTCAAATGTTGGAGCATTCCGTAATTTTTCATGGTATAAGACGTGTGCTTTAGCCTCTCCTGTCAATCTTAACTTTGTCATTTGTAAGAGCTGTTCATCTGACCATGATCCTAACTTTGCAGCTGCTACTAAATGATCAAAAAAGGCTGTTATGTCTTCGCCAGGTTTACCTGAAAAAGGAGTTACTAAGGCTGCTGCTGAGGAATCTAGGGTGGGAGGGATTGAACTGGTTTGCCTAACCTCACTCAACTGTTTAAATAATGTATTATTATCATTTTTAAGCTGTGCTATTTGATTAACTAAGCTCTGAATAGCTTCATCAGTAGAAACCGCTTGTGGTGCTGACTGTGACTTTGTACGATTTCGTGTCATCATTTTACAAACTGTTGATTACACAATCTTACTACACTGAATGCAAAAAGATGTTTAAATATTTTCGACAAACTCTTAAAATCATGAGAGAAAATACACTTCTAAATACAGAAAATATTACGACTGCCATGCTTACCGCTATCCTTTCACACCTTAAACAATACTAACTGGGGACCTTTAGTGACTGTCATTCACACCTCATATTGAGCCAAGGGTTTTTTCTCTGACACCAAATGTAACAATTCTGATACTAAATGTGACACTTCTGTCACTAAACGTAACTGGGTTTTCTCTTTTGATGCTGTCAATTGTCAGGATGAGCATTCTAAAGCATTCTGTCAGGGTGAAAATATTAAATAAATTACCTTTCTCTCTTAACAACATGTGGGCAGGGTGGGTTCTTCCTTGGCTCGGGTATGAGGTAGAATGAAACATCATTTTTACATAAGATAACTTTTATTGAAGATTTGTACAACTGTATCTTACTGATTGTTCTGGTTCGGAGAGCGGCAGCTGTGTCGTTTGTGAAGTCCTTCTGCTGCGGCTGCGGCGGCGGCGGCGTCTAATTACGCGTAGCGGTGTGTATCTCGTGTCGCCTTCTCGCCCAGTTGACTGGAGACGTGCAGCGCGAGGTGGCCCGTTAATTATTGCGAGCGAAGTCGTGCATCGGATGGTGATACCTTGGATGTGGCGTCCCAGTGTTTCTCATCTCTAAGCGGCCGCGGGTGTTGTGCGTCGGCCAGCGGAGCGGTGCGGCGGGGGAAGTCCAGTGTCCCGGACTCGAACCACGGACACCCGCTTGCCAGTCTTCGGCTGTCAGGTCTTCATCCCAGCTCACAGGTGACTGCTGAGGTGAGGCCGTCCCCTTCCCGTCCTCACGAGTCACCCGGGTACGTCAAAATCAGACTTCAAATACCTTTTAACTTCTGTCTTCTGGCGCCGCGGCTGCTGCTTGCTATTCCATTACAGCGGCGGACTTGGTTCGTCTGTGCATGATGCAGACTCTTGTTGCATGATGGTCTTCAGCACCGAAACTGACTGAAAACTACTGCTACTCTTCTTTTCTTCCTTCGTCTCTCGTCTTCGTCTCCATCCCCGTCTCCGTCTCCGACTCCGTCTTCGTCTCCGTCTTCGTCCCTGTCTGGCCCACTGCGTCTCGTGTATTTATTCACTTCAATATCCTGGAGGTGAACGACTTCACGGTCATTGCCTCTTCTGTCACGTTGAGAAGCTCCTCGAAGAATCTTCTTAACGTAGGTCATTGGCTCTTGGAATGTATGCGAGGGCCTTTGATCACATGTGACGACTGAGAAACACATGAGCCAGTCATTGCCTCTTCTGTCACGTTGAAAAGCTTCTCAAAGGATCTTCTTAACGTCGGTCATTGGCTCTTGGGATGTAGGCGAGGGCCTTTGCTCACATGCGACAACTGAGAAACACGTGAGCCGGTCGGGCGATGCCCTGACGGCTGAATCGACAGCGCCCGCTTATGTGGAACTTGCTGACTTCACGGTCATTGTCTCTTCTGTTCTGCTGTTCTGCCCGCTGTTTGCGAGTATGTAACTCTCTAAAGTAAACCAAGTTTTTCATTTATATTCTAATTTCTAGTTCCTTTGATTTCACTAATTTATTTACATAAGTACCACTCAACAATAGGAATCTGGACCGAACTAACTAGGTCAGGGTTTTCCAGTCATCTGCCCTGCAACCGATATTGTCACGATCCCAGGAGAGGCACTGAAAACGATGTCGTGCTTTTAGCAAAGCCACTCGCGTCGGTCTGCTGCTACATATCCTAACGGATACGTTCATCGTATTTACCAAGTAAACTCGAATAACAGCAGTATGTTTTGAGAAGTTGTTTTATTTTGTTTTGACAACCCGTTCGGATTTCAGTATGCCATCTGCAGGTCCCATTGCACTTCATGTACAGACATTTAGATATGCTGATATTGCCCTACTGGAGCCATCAGTATTTGGATACCGT
Source organism: Schistocerca nitens (assembly GCF_023898315.1). Classification (NCBI taxonomy): domain Eukaryota; kingdom Metazoa; phylum Arthropoda; class Insecta; order Orthoptera; family Acrididae; genus Schistocerca; species Schistocerca nitens. The sequence goes on along the minus strand of NW_026045910.1, from coordinate 9,535,235 downwards.
GAGTTCGTTACTCGAGTACTTCTTTCGAAGACTTGACAACAACTTTCCTTGGTACATACGAGGGCTATCCACAAAGTACATTACGTTTTGGAAAGCCACACTTAAATACTACTTTTCTACATAGTTGCCATTGAAATTAAGGCACTTTTCGTAGCGATGGACGAGCTTGGAAATTCCTTCGTCGTAAAATTCGGCCGCCTGCGCCTTCAACCACGTGGTTACCTCTTCTTGAAGCTGTGCGTCTTCATCAAAACGCTGCATAGCCAACCACTTCTTCATTGCTGGGAATAGGTGGAAGTCGCTCGGTGCCAGGTCGAGACTGTACGGCGGATGAGGAAACAACTCCCACTTAAAAGATTCGAGAACTTCACGAGTGGCATTTGCCGTGTGGGCCCGGGCGTTGTCGTGAATCAGCAAGATCCTGGAGCCCAACTTTCCCCTGCGCTTGTTTTGTATTGCTCTTCTGAGGTTGTGCAGAGTTCGGCAATACCTTTGAGAGTTTATTGTAGTGCCTCTTTCCAGGAAATCTACAAAAATCACACCTTTTGTGTCCCAAAAGACAGTCGCCATCACCTTCCTTGCCGACATTGTCTGCATGCATTTCTTGGGTTTTTGGGGGGAATTTGTGTGACCCCACTGCATTGACTGCAATTTTGTCTCGCAGTTCACATGCTTAACCCATATTTCATCACCAGTAACGATGCGATCGCGTAATGAGTCACCATCTTTCTCGTAAGCGTCCCAAAACTTTAACGCTGCAGACATTCGCTGATTTTTGTGAATCTCTGTCAAGATTTTTTGTATCCATCTTGCACAAAACTTGTGGTAACCAAGCTTTTCGGTAATGATTTCGTGCAACAAACTTCGCGAAATTTGTGGAAACCTCATAGAGAGTTCCGTTATTGTGAAATTACGGTTTTCACGGACCGCGGCATCGACTTTTACGACAAGTTCGGCAGTCACTATGCTGGGTCTTCCACTTCGCTCTTCGTCGTGAACGTTAGTTCGGCCATTTTTAAATTTTATGACCCATTGACGCACCCCACCTTCAGTGATTATGTTGTCCCCATACACTTCACAAAGCTGCCGATAAATTTCTATCGGTGTACAGTTTTTTTTGCATTCAGAAACCTTATTACAGCACGCACTTCACACTTCGCGGCCATTTCAATTAACGCTGACATTTCAAACTGTCAGAGTAACTCAACGGAGTAGAGCACGAACCTCTCACTAGCACGGCTGGATGCCGACTGAGCGGCGGAATGCCATGACACCAACATGGCCGCGCTAGCCCCTCCCCTAACGGACACAAACGAAAACGTAATGTACTTTGTGGATAGCCCTCGTATTTGATCAGCTGCTGTTCGACGTCCACAGTGGCTCAACAGGAACGTTCATCGTACGTCTTACACTGATTTCTGAGGCTATTCCAAGTAGTGTTTCTTGTCTGTTAGCACTGACAACTCCACGCAATAGCCAATGCTCTCGCTCGTTATGTGAAGGCCGTCAGCCACAACGCTGTTCGTGGTGAGAGGCAATGCCTGAAATATGGTATTCTCGGCACACTCTGGACGCTGTGAGTATCAGAATATTGAATTCCCTAACGACTTCCGAAATGAAATCTCCCTTTGTTGTAGCTCTAGCTACCATTCCACGTTCAACGTCTGTTAATTCTAACCGGACTCCTTCTCACGTGGGCCACATGAGCACAAATGGCGGCTCCGCCAGTGCACTGTCCTTTTATACCTTGTGTACACGTCACTGCAGCCATCTGTACACGTACATGACTTTCGTCACCTCAGTGTAATCTGAACTGGTGAGTATGGGAAATACTCGAAAAGTAGAGTTTGCTCATGAATAGAGGGTAAAAGGATCTTCTGCGAGTTTCCAGTCACGTTACACTTAGAAATGTAAGCAATGTGCCGAATTTGAAAAGAGACGTAGAATATTTCAGATTAACTAAATAAACTACTAGACTACGAATATTTTGTGTCTCTCTCTTCTCAGCGATCACAGGCCCTGTAGACCACGCGCTGCATCAACGATCTGCTTCCACCGCCTTCTGTCTCTCGCAGCCTCTCTCCACCCTGTGGAAATTCCTGATGCTACCAAAAAACTACTCTCAACTCGATATGTATGAGCGATTTCAGTATTTCAGCCTTTGACGTGTAAAAGGGCATAAAATGTAGTAAAAGGGGAGACATGTTGTACGTGTGAGACACTGGAGGAACGCGTATAGTAAATTTTTTTGAATTGCGAAACAAACTGCTCACTTCCTGCGCAGCAAGGTACCTCTGCACTGTAGCCTACTTGAGTGTTACAAAAAGAAGGTAAAGGCCTAAGACCGGAGCAAAGAATCGCTAAGGAGCGCGCATTTCGCTGGCCCGGTTGTGCTGCCTTTGTTGGCCGGAAACAAGCGCCGGCTAATGACGTTGTTCAGGCGGTGCGCTCTGGTCTGGGGTCGTACTGAGAACTCGAGCCGCTGCGCCGGGCGGCCGCGAGAGGCGCCACTGCAGCTGCTCGCCCACTCCTCCAGCCGCCACACCCATCGGCTGGGCTCATTCCTAATTAGTTGCCTTCCTGGATTATTTCGAGGATCAAGTACTGCAAGAAAATTCCCTGCCTTCGTTTCCAACACTGTACGCGACCCTCTTCTAGTTTTTCCCCCCGTACGTGACGCAGTTTCGTATTACAGATGATTATTTTCATGAGTAGTACATGAGAGACCAATACTGCATCCCGTAGTGGATCAAAGAAGATTAATGTTACGTCACACAATAACACATCACATTTACATTGGCCTAACCAGACATTATGGCCACAGTTCTGCATAGAATTGCACACAACTGAGTACGACCATGCTACGAGACAGTGCTGTGGGGTTTGCTCTCGTTTCGACGCTCTTTCCCTGGTACATGGCAGAATGATCCGGGAATGTCATGAATTGTGACATGTTCGCAATTACGATTCACAGTGATCCAGGATATATTTGTTTTGTTATAAACATAATTACGGATCAGATATTTTTATTAACCACTTAAATAATTTCGGTCACCTGCCAGCATCTCCACGCCTAAAAAACTATGTAAAAAAGGAGCTTTATCCACAATGTCCTTAGATTACATAAATACCATTTTTCTTTACGGTTATATCATCCATCGTCCCATATGGGCGGGGGTTGGCTGTCAGCGACCATAAACCGCCGCTCTTCAGCCATTTGATGTAAATATATCTAACATATTATAAAATTGGACGTGGTGGTTGACAAAATTGACTGTTTAATACAATAAAAAGACAGATAGTCAATAGCAAAAATAAAATAAAGGGCTGATTGTTTGATTAATTAAAATACTGACAGACATGAAACTGCAAATCAATATTTGACAATACATGAAAGACAGATGGACAGTTGTTTTACGGTGTTCGCTTATTTCCAAGTCCGTATCGATCTAAGTGCTGAGTTTTCACTCAGACGGCGCTTTGGGGTTAGGCGGTTGTTTCCGTGTGTGATCGCTGACCGGAGCTTAGATGGAGGCGCGTGAGGAGGTAAGAGGGAGCTGCCTTGGCGTGAAGACAGTTCAGCCCGGCTGGGTTCGTTTGCGACTGGACGCCGAGTGGGGGCCGATGGGATGACCGGAGCGATATTTTACGGTTAATAGTGTGGACAGCGGCGTGCTGTGCCATTTAACTTTATTCGCAAGGGGACCAAATACTCGCCTGCTGTAGTTTCTCGAGTCTGAGTTTGAAATACCTTCTATGTGCGGCGGGATGTCATTTCGTCCTCCTGTCTCTCCGTCGCTGGGATTGCTATCCTCGTTTATCGTCCCATGGATGTATATCAGTGGGGTACGCTGCTCTCCGTACTCTACTTGACGCTGGTGATGGAAGTGCGTCGTTCAGTGGCACGTTAGTCTGGGTGCTTTATGTTTGATATTCATGTGCATAGACTTCGAGTGGCACTTCTTAGAGTTTGCCTCGCGCAGTTAGATTGGAGTTTATTTGTCTTGTGGTGCTTCCGCTTTTCGTTGACGAAGGTTAAGCTTGATTCGGCACCCCGTACGACGCTTGGTACCTCAGCAGGCGGTTCGGAGCCACCTTCGCGACTAAACGGAAGCCTTTGGACTGAGAGGTCTTGTGTTTTGCATATTGTTCATAAATTGTTGTTTTGGTATTCAGTTGGCTGAGGTTTCTTATGGATTTCCCGGAATTTGTTCTGTTGTCCAGCCCGGGCTAGGTCTCGTTATTTAAAAAAAAAAAATGCTTCAAATGGCTCTGAGCACTATGGGAGTCAACTTCTGAGGTCATTAGTCCCCTAGAACTTAGAACTACTTAAACCTAAGTAACCTCGGGACATCACACACACCCATGCCCAAGGCAGGATTCGAACCTGTGACCGTAGCGGTCTCGCGGCTCCAGACTGTAGCACCTAGAACCGCACGGCCACACGGGACGATCGTTATTGTAAAAGTCGGTCCTTGTTTTGGCTTAGTACGATTTAGGTTTTCGCTGATGGTTCTGGTAGTACGCCGGGTGGCTGTGTTTGTGTTGCAGTTTGTATTGGGCTGTGAGCTCGGAGCCGTGGAGTACCATTTGTGTGAACTGCTTCACTGGAGAGTACTGATCGGGCCATTCTTGGTCCTCTGCTGTATGAAATAATTTTATTATTATTTTAAAGTAACATTATCACTTGAATGATTTAATTCTTGTTGCGTTAATTGCAACCTGGGTACTGAGAAGTTTAGTAGTGTAATTACGGAAGATTTAATAGTGGCACATGCCCCTTTACCTGTTTCTTAATCTGTTAATTACCGAAAGACCTTAAGCTCATAGTCATATGATGTGATTTTCTTTAATTATTGTATTTTTATGTCATGTTATTGTCTTTTTTTAATTTTCTGATCACTCGTGTACTGTTCCAAGTACTAAAATGTTTCAGGTAGCTATTACTTGGGTGGAACGCGCGGAACAGCAACGGAGAGTTTCGTTGCGTGCCTTACGTGTCCGTTGTTGCCGCGGCCTGGTGTCCGTTGTTTGTTTTGGTACACCTGAGTTAAGTATTGTGTTGCCTTCTGCATTGCGGCCCCGTCGTGTTCTTCTCATGGACATTTCCTTCAAGGCATTTTAGTTAATTTCATGCTAGTATTATTTTAATTTCTTACATTGGTAAAATTGTGCGGCCTTCATTATGCACACTGTTTGTCATAGTGGAGTTGATGTGCCATTGTAATTTCTTAAACTCCAATGTGTGTGCCCTTCGTGATACATATTGTCATAATAGATTTGAGTATAACAATTGTAATGTCTCATATATCATGATGTGCGTGTGTAATGGTGCAATATATGGATGGTTGTTATTTCTGTTTTTTGGCGCCCTTCATGCCTCCTTTCTTGTCCCTATTGGTACGCTATCCTTGTACTTGTGTTGGTAAGCCATATCAAGTTGCATAAGTTAAAAGGTAAAAAGCCGATGTGTCAACTGATGAAGATAGGGACATAGATGACTGAAGTGATGAGTGTGTGTAGACTGTGATGGAAAGGGGTATTATGGGAACACATAGTTACAGTGGTGTGTAAGAGTGTGGTTGTGTGAACAGATGTTGGGAGGAGGGATATGGGAGAACGAAGATGGTTCATTTCTGGACTGAGTCTTAGGATGTGGGTGGGTAGGTATGGAGTGCAAAGGATCCCTGGCTAGGAGAGGTGGAGTCGGTTCATGTACATCTGGTCCGACAAGTATATGTCAGGGCGGATTTCGTGGTCAGGTAACGGAAGGCGATAAAAGAATCGCTGGGAGAGGAAGTAGAGAGTGTGGAAGTGTAGTGTTGGGGAAGTTCTGCGGTAGAGACGATGCAGAATACCAAGATCAGTGAGCAGGAGGGAAACTAGTGGGTGGGTAGTGTCAAATTTACCAACAATGTAGAGGAGGACGGGGCATTTTATATGTTGGTACACTATTCATTTTTTTTTTTTTTTTTTTGGCACCCGCCACGAATTCCTTTCCTGTGCTAACCTCTTCATCTCAGAGTAGCAACCTACGTCCTCAATTATTTGCTTGACGTATTCCAATCTCTGTCTTCCTCTACAGTTTTTGTCCTCTACAGCTCCCTCTAGTACCATGGAAGTCATTCCCTCATGTCACAGCAGATGTCCTATCATCCTGTCCTTTCTCCTTATTAGTGTTTTCCACATATTCCTTTCCTCTCCGATTCTGCATAGAACCTCCTCATTCCTTACCTTATCAGTCCACCTACTTTTCAACATTCGTCTATAGCACCACATCTCAAATGCTTCGATTCTCTCCTGTTCTGGTTTTCCCACAGTCCATGTTTCACTACCATACAATGCTGTACTCGAGACATACATCCTCAGAAATTTCTTCCTCAAATTAAGGCCGGTATTTGATATTAGTAGACTTCTCTTGGCCAGAAATGCCTTTTTTGCCATAGCGAGTCTGCTTTGGATGTCCTCCTTGCTCCGTCCGTCATCGGTTATTTTACTGCCTAGGTAGCAGAATTCCTTAACTTCATTGACTTCGTGACCATCAATCCTGATGTTAAGTTTCTCGCTGTTCTCATTTCTACTACTTCTCATTACCTTCGTCTTTCTCCGATTTACTCTCAAACCATACTGTGTACTCCTTGGACTGTTCATTCCGTTCAGCAGATCGTTTAACTCTTCTTCACTTTCACTCAGGATGGCAATGTCGTCAGCGAATCGTATCATTGATATCCTTTCACCTTGTATTTTAATTCCACTCCTGAACCTTTCTTTTATTTCCATCATTGCTTCCTCGATGTACAGATTGAAGAGTAGGAGCGAAAGGCTACAGCCTTGTCTTACACCCTTCTTAATACGAGCACTTCGTTCTTGATCGTCCACTCTCATTATTCCCTCTTGGTTGTGGTACATATTGTATATGACCCGCCTCTCCCTGTAGGTTACCCCTACTTTTTTTCAGAATCTCGAACAGCTTGCACCATTTTATATTGTCGAACGCTTTTTCCCGGTCGACAAATCCTATGAAAGTGCCTTGATTTTTCTTTAGCCTTGCTTCCATTATTAGCCGTAACGTCAGAATTGCCTCTCTCGTCCCTTTACTTTTCCTAAAGCCAAACTGATCGTCACCTAGCGCATTCTCAATTTTCTTTTCCATTCTTCTGTGTATTATTCTTGTAAGCAGCTTCGATGCATGAGCTGTTAAGCTGATTGTGCGATAATTCTCGCACTTGTGAGCTCTTCCCGTCTACGGAATTATGTCGATGATGCTTTTCCGAAAGTCAGAGGGTGTGTCGCAAGACTCATATATTCTGCACACCAACGTGAATAGTCGTTTTGTTGCCACTTCCCCCAATGATTTTAGAAATTCTGATGGAATGTTATCTATCCCTTCTGCCTTATTTGACCGTAAGTGCTCCAAAGCTCTTTTAAATTCCGATTCTAATACGGGATCCCCTATCTCTTCTAAATCGACTCCTGTTTCTTCTTCTATCACATCAGACAAATCTTCACCCTCATAGAGACTTTCAATGTATTCTTTCCACCTATCTGCTCTCTCCTCTGCATTTAACAGTGGAATTCCCGTTGCACTCTTAATGTTACCACAGTTGCTTTTAATGTCACCAAAGGTTGGTTTGACTTTCCTGTATGCTGAGTCTGTCCTTCCGACAATCATATCTTTTTCGATGTCTTCACATTTTTCCTGCAGCCATTTCGTCTTAGCTTCCCTGCACTTCCTATTTATTTCATTCCTCAGCGACTTGTATTTCTGTATTCCTGAATTTCCCGGAACGTGTTTGTGCTTCCTCCTTGCATCAATCAACTGAAGTATTTCTTCTGTTACCCATGGTTTCTTCGCAGCTACCTTCTTTGTACCTATGTTTTCCTTCCCAACTTCTGTGATAGCCCTTTTTAGAGACGTCCATTCCTCTTCAACTGTACTGCCTACTGCGCTATTCCTTATTGCTGTATCTATAGCGTTAGAGAACTTCAAACGTATCTCGTCATTTCTTAGTACTTCCGTATCCCACTTCTTTGCGTATTGATTCTTCCTGACTAAAGTCTTGAACCAGCCAACTCGTCATTACTACTATATTGTGATCTGAGTCTATATCTGCACCTGGGTACGCCTCACAGTTCAGTATCTGATTTCGGAATCTCTGTCTGACCATGATGTAATCTAATTGAAATCTTCCCGTATCTCCCGGACTTTTCCAAGTATACGTCCTCCTCTTGTGATTCTTGAACAGGGTATTCGCTATTACTAGCCGAAACTTGTTACAGAACTCAATTAGTCTATCTCTTTTTTCATTCCTTGTCCCAAGCCCGTATTCTCCTGTAACCTTTTCTTCTACTCCTTCCCCTACAACTGCATTCCAGTCGCCCATGACTATTAGATTTTCGTCTCCCTTTACATACTGTATTACCCTTTCAATATCCTCATACACTTTCTCTATCTCTTCATCTTCAGCTTGCGACGTCGGCATGTATACCTAAACTATCGTAGTCGGAGTTGGTCTGCTGTCGATTCTGATTAGAACAACCCGGTCACTGAACTGTTCACAGTAACACATCCTCTGCCCCACCTTCCTATTCATAACGAATCCTACACCTATTATACCATTTTCTGCTGCTGTTGATATTACCCGATACTCATCTGACCAGAAATGCTTTTCTTCCACTTCACTGACCCCTACTATATCTAGATCGAGCCTTTGCATTTTCCTTTTCAGATTTTCTAGCTTCCCTACCACGTTCAAGCTTCTGACACTCCACGCCCCGACTCGTAGAACTTTATCCTTTCGTTGATTATTCAATCTTTTTCTCATGGTAACCTCCGTTTTGGCAGTCCCCTCCCGGAGATCCGAATGGGGGAGTATTCCGGAATCTTTTGCCAATGGAGATATCATCATGAGACTTCTTCAATTACAGGCCACATATCCTGTGGATACACGTTACGTGTCTTTAATGCAGTGGTTTCCATTGCCTTCTGCATCCTCATGTCGTTGATCATTGCTGATTCTTCCGCCTTTAGGGGCAATTTCCCACCCCTAGGACAAGAGAGTGCCCTGAACCTCTATCCGCTCCTCCGCCCTCTTTGACAAGGCCGTTGGCAGAATGAGGCTGACTTCTTATGCCGGAAGTCTTCGGCCGCCAATGCTGATTATTTATCAAAATTTAGGCAGTGGCGGGGATCGAAACCGGGACTGAAGACTTTTTGATTATGAATCAAAGACGCTACCCCTAGACCACGGGTACAGTATTCATATGGAGAGGGAAATCAGATGTGGAGCATTAGGCTGTGTGCATGGCATCTGAAGATCTGTAGGGCTTGATTAAAGAAGGAGGGAGAAGCGAAAGTCCACGCCATTTGCATGGCAATGGATATTTCGGATGACGGTTTTTAGGTGTGGAAGATGGTGGAAAGGAGCACTCCCCACGTTCTTAGTAGATGAGGCTTGCTTGTTACTCAGCGATGAAGATTTAGTCCGAGATATTTTAAATACATAAAATGCAATATCAGAAATCATTATCAGCAGACGTTTCTGTATCTGAGTGAATCCAGTACATTACACAATTCATGTTACTTGTATGCTGACAGTTAATCATCCACACAGTCTTTCTCATAAAATCTAAAAGTTACTCAAAACACTATCAATACTATTATGCCAGACATATTTATGGTTGAAAGACATGAGGTGTACTGTCATGCAGTAAAGAGTGACATGCTTGCACTCTGGCACGCTAGATGTCACTGCCGTACTTCAGTTCACATAACTTCAAAAACACTTTTTAATTAATGATACAAAATTTTTACCAAAAATTTTACGCAAATAAGTCTCAAAACCCAGGTTACTGTGCGTGTATGTTATGTAATGACACGTAATAAGGATAGGCTTTTTTTAATAATAGCTGCATTACAAAATTACATAACACATTATGCTATGCAATCGATCACTGAAACGAGCCACATTCCTACCAAGACCATATATCCTCACTGTCCCACCTTCCCCCACACAAGCTCCTCCTCCAATAATCCTGCCGCTTCTGCCACTTCTTTTGATGAGCTTGTGCCTGGGATACATCCATATGCCACTGGCAAATACAGAGACACGTGAGGTATTTTCTCATTGTTAAAAACGCCAGGACTGCCTCCAGACATGCGCCAGACTTAATACAATACTCTCTATTAACTCTTCCACGCACTGGAAGCATTTCATCGACTCACTGGCAATAACTCACAATAACCATGCCTTACCTGTCAACCAGAGTACAGCTGACCTTTCCAACATTTGGATTATTCCACCATCTTCCAGCTTCCAGTACTTTGACAACATACCACAACAGAATTAAATACATCAATCACAGCACATGAAGTAAAACAGATGCTCCACAAAAAATGCCACACTTCCCCCCGTCATGGATGCATTACCTGTCGATATCTCAAAGAATGACCCACTTATTTTTAGTCACCCCTGCAATTACTTACATCACTATTTTCTCCAGAAGCTGCAGTCCTACTATTCTTTCCGTAAGTTACCATCCTCAACTAAGGAAACCTACAAAATGCCATTTTTGGTCGACCACTCAAACATCCTGCTGATAGCTACTCCTACTGCTCCATCTTCCTCACCTCATTGTCTAACAAGGTCTTCAAATCCGTCATATTCCGCCACGTCCATCAACAACTGAAGCAACACCACTTCCTTCCTGGCTTCTGTCACAGTTTCTCCTATGGTGCCCGGCGCTTGCAGTTCTCTCATCTCCCAGCCACAAGCTCACCTCGCGTAAATAAGCTATTTAAGTCTCCCTTGACCTAGAGAAATCATACAGCCATGCTGACATCAGGTTTCCCACTCAAACTCCAAATATACGCGCTTTCTATTAACTTTGTCCGCCTTATTGCATCGTTTGTCTCTGATTGGCCATCCCTTGTCACTGTCAACAGTACAAGTTCCTGTACCTTTGATCCCACTGCATGAGTACCACATAGTTCTGTCTCTCTCCCCTTCTCTATCTGCTCTACACTGCTGATATGCCCAAAAGATCTCGGCTGGTCTAAATCCTTCAGTATGCTGGAGACCACACTTTTTTCGCCCTCCCTCGAAATCCACCTTAATCAGTTTACCTCCTCACGTAACCAATGGCTTCTCATGATCAACCTCTGCAAAACAGAGGCACTAATTACTGGACATACTATCCGCACTTATGTCTCGATGATTTTTACCTTACCATTCACGACCATCCCGTCCTTTTAACTAACGCAGTATAATATCATGGACTAACAGTCGACCAGCAGCTAATGTAGAAACCTCGTCTACCAACGTCCCAATAGAAAGTCAATTACAAACTAAAACTACTACAGGTACTAACACACGGAACTTGGGGTTTGATCCCTCTGCTAGTCTCCATACCAACAAAACCTTCATCTGACACTTCCTCTGTTATGCGAATGCTGTATGGATATCCAGCCCACCAATTTTGCTATAACTTCCTCCAAACCCTTGAACACCATTCACTCCATCTTCGTTTCTGCACCTGTTTATCTTCACCCTCATGGCCGCTCTATCACCTCATAAAATTCCCAACCGCCCTCAACCACAATGAAGAACTCTTCATCTCCTATACTACATGAAAACTGGATTCCATAAACTCCACCATCACCTCTTTGATCATCCATCAAAACTGGTATGCTGCCACGCCTTCACAAACATATCCCACTGTCCCTGCATCAAACCACGCCCCATATCCTATTGTGGAAAAACTTCAACTAACTCCCTCTCCTAGACAATGATTTATGTCCTAATATTCGTCCCTCCTGTCAAATGTAACTCATAATACCTAACCCACTCCACATCAGGGCTATTCCCCTTCCCTCAAAGTGCATCCTCACCCCTTTCCTCTTGTCACCATTACCTTATCTACATAATAAACTCATCCTTACCCCCTGTCTTTTCCCCTTTTGTATTCCCACTATCCACACCAACCTCAACATCCACCTTCAGTCTTCCTACCTAACCTTTCCTACCCACACCTTTGGACACAATGGAACATGTTGTCTCCTTTTGAAATACTTATTACCCAGTACATTTCCTTCAGATATTAAGGGGAAATGCAGTGATTCCGCATTATTTCTCAGAAGCGTTTCAACATTTTACAATGTGTTTTTAGTTTGTATGTAGTATCGTGTTTTTAGCTATCTTGAGACAGGAAAAGTAACTCTCTTACCTATTTTTTGCATACTGAAAGTTATTAGATATTTATTACAACCCGACACGGCTTAAGCAGATGTTGATGGAACCTGGTAGGGCGCTAAAAGGATGAGGTATTTTTATAGTTCTTAGCTCACAGAAACGACATCTTTGAAGTTGAAAGCAATTGGCGGCAAGCCCATATCTTATTAAATCTGGTGGGACAGGTCCATAGCCATACAGGGCAGACAGGGCAGCCCCTCGTCAACACAGATTGTGAGGTAACGGGCGAGTTGTGGCACCCTGGAAATATTCTAAGTTCGGAGTTGGCATGGCCAAGCGGGGGCCCTTCAGCAAGCCATGGCCTGGCAGCAACCATGTGGTGCCGAATGTTAGCTGAGCGTGAGGGGCAGCCCCAGAACCTGGTCCACCGGCCGCATTGCTGGGAATTCGATGGTGATGCTGTGTCGATGAAGGAGACATGCCGGGAGTGCCAAAGATGGCGGACTTTGTGAAATCATAATGGCAGACATTTCGCAGTTAATATGTAAGTTAATACTAGCCATAGGAATCATGAAACCTTAAATAGAAACATGTATGTTACCATTATTTGCACGATTACTCTGATGATGTAATCAGATTTTAAATATCTTTACTAGTTTGAAGTTTAGTATCTGACTGTAAATTATACAAGTAACAGCCAGCAACGAATTTCCAAAATCTAAACGGTTCATCCGATTTTGTCGACCGACATGTCTTTAGAAAGCTATTCGTGTAAACCTAAATTGGTATAAATTACAGGCAAGTAACTTGAACAGTACATGAGTTATTGGAGGTCAAAGTGGTCGATTACTATCGATCGTATCAGGCCATAAGTACTCCATAGTTACACAAAGAAAAATGGTAGTAGCATTCTTATAAATATATTTATTCGTTTATGTCTTTGTTTATATCCAATGTACACTATTCGTGAAGAAATTGGTCAAATATTTATTGTGTTTTATAAAGCACAGACATTTCACTACTGGCCTACTTTTGATTCTATCCCTTTGACATATGTTTATTTAATTAATTTATATATTGAATAATGTGTGTTATGGCTTGTTTTGGTCTAGCCATAGGAATATTTATTTAATTGAAAGTTATTTAAATTTAATTCCAGTATTTTGAATGCGTTTCAAAATGTTTGTGTGTGTGTGTTGGCTTGGAGATATGACGAGAGCATTATCGCCAATCACAACCCTCGTTGCTAAGGGATGCGATCACCAAAGTGAATGTAGTGACAGTTCAGAACAGTGCGGCGCGGAGGACTGTCGCACAGGAGACGGAGAGAGTGCTGTACTTCAGGACACGATGGATGCACGGTCGCGGCAGAGACTTGGAGAGTGTGGAGCAGTTTGCACGTGGTCACGGCAGATAGAAGTACTTCGTAGTGCCGAGTTGTGCACTTGTGAGATTTCTGTAGCTTCTACAGTGAAGACGTAGTGTCCGTTTGGAAATGAATATCTCATGAGCAATGTTGTTGTTCATAACTAATTACGTGCAGTAGGAATCTATTGTTTCCCTGTTATTCAACTTTTTTTATTTAAATGCTGGACCATCGACACTAATAAGTGTTTTGCATAAACGTACCGCAATCTCAAAAGTTCTTCTTCTATCCTAATCATCACTTAAATTCGTTAAGATAGTACCGAAGACTTTATTTAATTGCAATCTTTCATTTGTAAACGTGTATATTACGTTCAAAATTCGCAATTGCCGAGTGTTAGGAATAGTCAACCATTCTATTCATGTCTATATTAATATTGTGTACTGTAGACTCAGCAGTATTTGGCTTGTAATGCAGCAACTACGTATCCCAGCCCCTAGACAATGAAACCAGCCAAAACTTTTAATATTTCATCTCTGAATCTGAGGGTATGCAATTGAGGGCCAGCTCACACATCATTTATTGAATGGAAAGCCTGCTAGGTGTCAAGCAGAACAATGGCGCGATGCCTGCTGTGGCGGCAGCGAAAGCTTGGGCTGGTGGCGTCCGTCTGAAGGAACACATCTACACAGTGGAGTCATAAACTGGGCATTGTGTGCAGAGCCACATGTAATAAAAATTCGCAAGTTTTCGTGTTCACCAACAGTGCAAATAGGCCAGTGAAACACTTCCCCCAGCTACCTCAGTTGCATGAGAAAAATCCGGCGTCTGAGAAGCTTTTTGACGTAGAATCTTTATTAGACCTCATAATTAGGACTAACAAGCTCCAAGGCTCAGGTGATTTAGACAAAGATCTTTAAGATTGTATCTGTTTGCTTGTAGCCATGAGAAGTGACACCATTTCAGAGAAAATCGTCTCTTTCCCCCTCAGCGAAACTTCAAAAACCCAGTAATTGGGCCGGCCGCGGTGGTCTAGCGGTTCTAGGCGCTCAGTCCGGAACCGCGCGACTGCTACGGTCGCAGGTTCGATTCCTGCCTCGGGCATGGATGTGTGTGATGTCCTTAGGTTAGTTAGGTTTAAGTAGTTCTAAGTTCTAGGGGACTGATGACCACAGATGTTAAGTCCCATAGTGCTCAGAGCCATTTGAACCCAGTAATTGGTTGTTTCCTTTTTTTCAGACACACACCTTTCTTAACTCTTGCCCTGTTTTGACATTAGTTTGTGCTGTTTTGTGGGAGGGGAGATGTAGCGCCTATAGAGCCCTGATGGGGTGAAGGCAGTGTCGTTCATGCATTTCGTGGGAAAACGGAATTTTTTTCTGGAGAGGTGCGAAGCTCTTGGGTGTGGGACTTTGGTCTGGTAAGTACTTCTGGTCGAAGCTCTGGCATGTGTTGTTGTTACTTGGGACCTGTCCTGAGACTGGATTCACTTGCGAGTAGTTTAGGTTGGGGAGCCTGTGGTGAAGGTCTTACTGTACCGACAGTGTGAATTCAATCATCTGAAGCCGGCCGCTGTGGCCCAGCGGTTCTAGGCGCTTCAGTCCGGAACCGCGCTGCTGCTATGATCGCTGGCTGGAATCCTGCCTCGTGCATGGATGTGTGCGATGTCCTTAGGTTAGTTAGGTTAAAGTATTTTTAAGTCTAGGGGACTGCAGATGTTACATCCCATAGTGCTTAGAGCCATTTGAACCATCAATCATCAGAAACTACTCGTTTACCGAGGAAGCACTTATTCGTTTTTGGTTTACCAGTCTTGACGTTCGGTATCCTTGTGCGCCCTATTGTTTAATTGAGCCAAACTGGTCCTTAGTATGACTAGCGAACGGGTGTGTCACACGCTGATATCTACCGTGATGTCATGGCTCTGGCAGGGGGCAAATTGTAATCCTTCTGCCTGATCGCTAGACCGTGATATTTTTGCATTTCTTTCGTGGCCGCGATCGATTCACAGGTGCCGCCTCCACGTCTCACCTCCGTCGCAAACATCTCGCCAGCTGCCAGTTACATCGCCGCACGAAGCAAAAAGGGTAACGTAATGCTGTTCCGGCACGGATCTCAATCGCCACTTGCTCTCAGCCGCACCTATGTAGAGAAACTGCAATAGATTTGGTCAATCAGTCTGCTCAGCGTCAGATCCATTCAGATTGCGTTATCCACATTTTTAGGGCTACTGTGCTTGACTCACTCCACTAGTTACACTGTCTCTGTCACGCAGGATCCTTGTCCAGTGTAGTCTTGAATCATCCGTTAGTTGTTTATGGTATTCAATCAATAACTTGTTTAGCATAATTTATGTCTGACTTAAAGAAAAGTATACGTGGTTAGAACACTAAAATTATACCAACATTCCCATTCATTTAAACAGTCCCCACTAGGAGTAACTTTCAATCTCTCTCTGATTTTTAATTTAAAATAGAAGAACCACCTTTTTTCGCTTTTATATTTTTTAATTCGCTCGGCTGACGAGGGGAATACTGTACTACGTACAGCCCCCCCCCCCCCCCCCGCTCCCCCGTATTGAGCGACTGGGATAAAATTACAATACGGGAAAGAAGTAAAACGAACTTTGCACAAGGCTAATGAAACAGACCAAACACTTATTTTGATCTACCGCGCCCAGCAACTTATCTGCCAAACCCAAACTCACAATCTGTATCCCAACCACCTCAACAGAAACATGCGGCACTCTGCGCAGGTCCCATAGCATTTTCTCGTGTGGTACAGTTTAAAAAAAAAAAAAAAAGGAAGGTTTTATTGGAATAAGTACTATGTCGTAAAAAATATGCAGTACCAATCATTGCAGCTCACCAATTAAACATAACTCACATCTCTATCAAATAGATACACTGAATCCACATAATCCACCCACCACTGGGGAGTACATAAGCCGGTTCCAGTATATGCAACAAAATATATAAACGATAGCGATTTTGAAGAAAATCAATGTACATGTTACACCTATCATGTACCTCATATGAGTTACGGAAGAATCAATAATCCGTAACGAGGAAGGACACTTTACTAAAATTAAATAGTAACTATGTCTCATTATTAACATTATATCTGCACAATACAACTGGGAATAAAAACACCAGGTCTGTGGTTTGCTAGCTCAAAATTTTTTAGCGAACAGGCTGCAGCTGCAGAATTTTCCATATCACCACGGGAGCACACGAGAGTGTCTCACAGTAATATACAATGAAATGGAAAACGTCAGTTAACACATTAGAACTAATGTCCTACTTATCGCGTAACCTTACGAGCTACAGACGTATATGAATAATTGTAAATTGAGGTTGCGAAGCTATCATATCTATGGAGCAAACAATGCCCAACCAAGAAGCAGTCAAATCTACAAAATGTATATTCACTGATCAGCCAAAACATTTTGACCACCTTCCTCATAGCCGATATGTCCACGATGCGTCGTGGCATGGAAGTAATGAGGCCTTGGTTGGTCACTGCAGGCAGTTGGAACAACATCTGCATACACAAGTCACCTAATTCCCGTATATTCCGGGGAGGGGGGGCTTTGAGCTCTGACGCCACGTTCAGTCATATTACAGATCTGGTGAGTCGGGGACCAACACATCAACTGGAACCTCCCAATGTATTCCTCGAACCACTATATCACACTCATGGCCTTGTGGCATGGCGCATTATCTTCTTGAAAAACGCCACCGCCTTCGAGAAACATGAGGGTCAAGAAGGGATATAAGTCATGTGTAACTAGTTTACAATGCTCATTGGCCGTCGCCCGCATCTCGTGGTCGTGCGGTAGCGTTCTCGCTTCCCACGCCCGGGTTCCCGGGTTCGATTCCTGGCGGGGTCAGGGATTTTCTCTGCCTCGTGATGGCTGGGTGTTGTGTGCTGTCCTTAGGTTAGTTAGGTTTAAGTAGTTCTAAGTTCAAGGGGACTGATGACCATAGATGTTAAGTCCCATAGTGCTCAGAGCCATTTGAACCATCATTGGCCGTCATGATGCTTGCACGATCTCCACTGGACACATGGACGCCCACTTAATGTTCCCCATAGCATCGTGATTCATCAGACCATGGAACGCTCTGCCACTGCGACAACGTCGAGCGCAGGTGGCCACGTACCCATTTCAGCTGTAGCTGCCGACGCCTTGGCGTTAACATTAGCACATGCATGTGTCGTCGGCTGCGGAGGCCTATCGTTTGGAGCGTTCGGTGCACTGTGTGGTTAGACACACTTGTACTCTGCCCGGCATTAACGTCTGTTTTTAGTTCCTGTTTTACTAGTCTGCCCAGCCTACGACGTCTGACATCTCTAATGAGGGATGGTCGCTCAACCCCACGAAGTCTGGACGTGGTTTCACCTTAGTTTCGTCACGCCTTGAAGACACTCAACACAACATTCATCGAACAGGTCGTGCAGTTTCCGAAATTCTCGTGCCGAGGCTCCGCGCAATCATACTCTGCCCTCGGTCAAACACAGGTACGTAGATGGCGCGCCTTCCCCTTCAACACACGGACATCGCTCCCACTACAGGCACCGTGCGTGTGTCTGACCAGCGGTCATCCTTCGGCAGGTGACGCTGCTATCGCCTGGACGGATTTATATCGATATTAGGTCGTTGGTCATAGTATTCTGGCTGATCAGGGTACTTTGCACATTGTACAATCGAGTACATAGCCGCGCAAAGACAATCGTCAAAAATAGTGAGATGTATGTAAGTACAAAGTGTGACAAACATATCGTTCACTGAAATTGCATTACCTACTACTGGATATGAAGAAAAATCTGAAGTAAACAAATTGGCTTCAATACATAAGAACACATACGCTAATTATATAAAATTGCTACAAAGGTAGAAAGTGAAAGTAAACGGGAAAACCACGGCCGAGAAGTGTCTCTGTACAAACGTATTCTATGCATGCCTCAGTACCACCAGCTAGACTTGCTACAGTTGTGCCTCAATACTTGTTACTTGAAGCTCCGAAAATGCCTCATATAAGAATCTAACTGTGTCCAACAAAAGTTCAGTACATATGTAATCCGAACATCGGAATAGTTGAGTATAACGTCATAACAGATCTATCAGTAACACACAATGACAACTGTCTTTACCTAGTGAGATATACATACGTATTTACAAACTGTGACAGCACAAAGCTCAATAAAACTCTAACATCCTACAGACTACATGAAGGAAATAAAAGAAAAAAATGAGTTAAAATGCATGGGTGTGAGGTCAAATATAAGATGCCCTGACAAGCATAGAAACTATAGGTAAAAAGGAAGACTACAGCCGACAAGCGTCGCTGTAAAATCCTATCTATACATGCTCCAGTCATAGCCAGCTGTATTGTGTTTCAGTAAAGTGTTCTTCCTGGTTACAATTGATTGGTTCATCTACAGGTCATACGAAATAAATGATATGTGTAACAAATGCGCTGATTACGTGCAAAATCATAATTTTTTCTAGATTTCGTTGCATATAATTAAACCGGATTTGGTTCTCCCCAATGGAGGATGTATTATATAGATACTGTCTGTCCACATAAAAATTCGAAGCTGTGACTCATTGGTGAGCTGCACACTTGTTGTGTTAATGATTAGTATTCACTGTACAAGGGTATTGCACATTTTTATAAAGTAGTATTATGTATGAATAAAACCTCCGTTTTTACAATTTCTTTTAACTGTAGCTCATGAGTGAATGCTGTGGGACACCAGCGCTGAGTGACATGTTGTTGGTTTCAGTTGACGTCGTTGGGATCTGATTTGGCGGATGGATTGCGTGAGCGCGATGCGTGCGTAGAGAGGTAGGGCTTTTTGTTCTTTTTAATTAGCCAGCAGCAATTTTTGTTTCAATGATCGATTGCATTTTGTAATGATGCTGTATAATTTCGCAATGTAGCTAGTGTTTTTTACCAAAGCCTCTTTCCTTATTACATGCTATAACATGAAAGCACAGATATCTGCGATTTGAAATTTACGTGCCCTAAATCCTGTGGGAAAGAGTTTTCACCAAAATTGAAAAGAGTATATCTTTGAAGTTATGTGGAATAACGATCAGCGTGCCACAGTGCAGACATGCCATTCGTCGCAGCGCGGCAGTATACCTTGTGCCTTAAAGTGTGAACATTTCTGGTGTAATGGTATCCATGGTACACCGAAAAACTTTTACATTTTATGAAGAAGCTTGTGTGGCTGATTAATATAACTGTAGCGTCTACTACGCAATTACACGTTCGTGATTCACTCAGGTCCGCAAATACTGTCATGGTAGCTAATAATGATTTCTGATTGTGTATTTTATGCAATTTGGAGACATTGTACGTCAAGACACCCTTTTATATTACTTTTTAAGTCCAAAGTTATCACAGCAGATCGGAACTAATTAACTAGTTAACAAAATTTCGTGATCCTTGACTGGGCTTATAACAAAACAAATGAAGGTAGTACTACAGCGATCTGACAGTTGTGTTCAGAACTATTCCGATGGAATCATTCGTATATTCTCGGAAATATTTGTGTGAGACACCGAAGAGGAAACACGAAGCACAGGTATCGTTGTAACGTTGTAAGGTACTAGGCATGCAATTACATTATAACTGGAGAAAGCGTTCTTTGCCTGGTAAGCAAGGAAAAAGAAACTGTCTTCCTCGAGCAGTGGACGACTACGATATTTTTGGGTAATATGCGTACTATTTGTAGCCATGCTGCCGTTTCGGTAAGAGCGAAAGGTTCGAAGTTATTTCGGTGACTACTTTCCACTTCTGAAGAGTATTTGGTAGGGGTGCAGAACACCGATATACCTTTGTTGGGTAGGGTTGGGTTGTATGGGGAAGGAGACCAGACAGCAAGGTCATCGGTCTCATCGGATTTGGGAAGGACGGCGAAGGAAGTCGGCCGTGCCCTTTCAAACGAACCATCCCGGCATTTGCCTGAAGCGATTTAGGGAAATCATGGAAAACCTAAATCAGGATGGCCGGACGCGGGATTGAACCGTCGTCCTCCCGATTGCGAGTCCAGTGTGATAGGCACTGCGCCACCTCGCTCGGTTACCTTTGTTCTAAACTCTTCTACGAATTTAAGAAATTTTCCACATGCAAGTTTCTGTAGGTATATGAACACGTGTAGGTCAGGTGGTGCAAGATCTATCTAATAGCATTTACGATTCAACTAATGGTAGTTCGAAACGCTCACTTTTTCCAGTACCGAAGTACCTACGTGGGCAGCCGGCCGGAGTGGCCGCGCGGTTAAAGGCGCTTCAGTCCGGAACCGCACGACCGCTACGGTCGCAGGTTCGAATCCTGCCTCGGGCATGGATGTGTGTGATGTCCTTAGGTTAGTTAGGTTTAAGTAGTTCTAAGTTCTAGGGGACTTATGACCACAGCAGTTGAGTCCCATAGTGCTCAGAGCCATTTGAACCATTTGAACCTACGTGGGCAGATGTGATATCCTGATTGATTTCTTTCCCACACCAGGCCTACAACGATTGCAGTTCAAAACAACCTAATTTGCAGATTGTTCTCATGGTGTTCATGTATGGCCTCAGTTTTGTGAATCGATTCAAATGGCTCATTTTCAAGAGGGATAGTTTGGAGGTGTTCCATACTACTTGTAAAAACTTTTTATGGAGTATGTATGTATGTATGTGTGTGTGTGTGTGTGTGTGTGTGTGTGTGTGTGTGTGTGTGTGTGTGTGTGTGTGTGTCCGTGCGTTTTAGCGAAAATCTGTTTTTAGACAGAATGCATTCTCAGTAGACAAAACCAGATATCCTGAATATTTTTCTCACAAGTAGAATTTACAGCTGGTCAGAAATGAAAGTCAGTTAAACCTGGTTTTAACGAAACAGAACACGTTTTGAAAAAATGATTGAGTTAAAAATGTTTCTGCCTAGGTCAAATTTAACCCATACGTGACGCGTTATCCTAAGTGGTCGAGCGACGTCGCCTGACTCGGCCGACATGCCGCCAACCTCCGCACACCTACTTTGTTAGTCTTCCGCTAAGTGCGGTCAGATCGATTGGTACGCATTTCTGATAACCAATCTACATGTAAAAACACAATGGAAACAAGAATTTTTTAAAAAGACATTACAGACTGATGAACATGAAAAATAAATGGAAACCACAAAAATAGGATAGTAAATAAGTTAGTGAAAGAAACTGAAGGAGCATAACTAGCTGAAAAGAAAAAAAAAATATTGGCTAGGTCCGAGTAGCTCTCGCGCTCTCGGAACCCCATACAGACTTAATCATTTATATAGACAGGTCATTCATCCTGGGATTCGATAATCTCGGTGATTTTTTACTGTTATCGACACTGATAGCGGCAGGATAAACATCCTGGGAATTGCAAGACTTATGAGGATGTTTTAATTTCAAGTATGACCTCGGAAAGAAAACTGCAAAAGAAATGTTACTTTTGAGTAGTGTAGTTACAAATTAACAATTTTCTGATTTTTTTTGTTTTATTTGTAGTCTGAATCATTGGTTCTGGTAATTTCATAAATCTAGGTCAGTGGGAAGTACCCTATGAATTTTAATGAATAGCTCTTCTAGTAATAAAACAGGAGACATAAATGGTCGTATTGTGCTAACTTACAAGATTAGTTTTGTTACGTAACAAAGGGACTATAGATCTCAGTTTGTGACTTAAATTACAGATCAGGTTGTGAAAATGAGGCGTCTTAACAGTTGGATAATAAGGAACAATAATTGCTTTTCATTTCATATGATTACAAATTAACAATTTCGGATTTTTTACCTTAGGTGTTCTATGAAAGTTTGGCCATATTTCATGATTCTAGGACAACGGAAAATGATGTGCAGCTTTTGGTGAGAGGGTTTTCGAGTATGAAAACTTGCAACGTAATTGGCCTTGCCTTATGACTGCATTGGCTTAGAAGCTCAAGTTTCTTACGCCGCCAAGGCGATGTAGATCGTAGTATCAACCATAACACACGTAATCTATCGGCAGTTCCGCTTCGAGCTCCGAGCGGTAAGGTTGCCGGCAAGGTAGCTCAGCGTGTTCGGTCAGAGGGCTAGCTGCCGTCTGTAAAAAGAAAACTAAGTTAATGGATCAACAACGAACTGAAAAAGGTATATTTCGACGTCCGCCCAGAGCAGATACAACGAAGGGAAACGAACAAACTGAGATAAAAAGAAAAAGGTTCTTGTTTATTTCACTTGCTGCAGCGTCGCTTGTGTGTACTTTTCCTCGTTAGTGTTGTGTCTACCGAGTGAGTCGTACCGCCTCCGCTACGCCTTTACTGTCTGTTTGTGTTATGTCAGTCGCACCGTTATTGCTACCATAGTTTCTACGTGCGTTCTACGAAAAGGTACTGTGAACTTTACTTTCGATAAAACAACGCGACACAGGCAGCCCGGGTCTCTAGCAATCCACGATTGGTCTGTCTATACAGTTCATGTGAACTCTGATCAGGGGCACAAGAGAAATTACGGGACGGTGACTGATTTTCTGCACGCGTTCTATTGAGCTACGAAGCGTCATTCACCAAGAGCGGTAACGTATACCGACATAATATGCACTATTGGGCTACGGAAAATCCACGATTGGCTGTGACAAGTGGAACATCAGCGACCTTGGCGGGTTAGTGTATGGTGCGGCATTATGGGAGGAAGGATAATTGGACCCCATTTTATCGATGGCAATCTAAATGGTGCAATGTATGCGGATTTCCTACTACAACATGTTTCACTGCATGACAGAATTGCGAAGTACTTCCAACATGATTGATGTCCGGCACATATCTCGCTTGCGGTTGAAGCGGTATCGAGTGGCATATTTCATGACAGGTGGATTGGTCGTCGAAGCACCATACCATTGCCCGCACGTTCACCGGATCTGACGTTTCCGGATTTCTTTCTGTGGGGAAAGTTGAAGGACATTTGCTATAGTGATCCACCGACAACGCCAGACAACATGCGTCAGCGCATTGTCAATGCATGAGTGAACATTACGGAAGACGAACTACTCGCTGTTGAGAGGAATGTCGTTACATGTATTTCCAAATGCATTGAGGTTGACGGACATCATTCTGAGCATTTATTGCATTAAAATGGTATTTACAGGTAATCACGCTGTAACAGCATACGTTCTCAGAAATGATAAGTTCACAAAGGTACATGAATCACATTGGAACAACCGAAATAAAATGTTCAAACGTACCTACGTTCTGTATTTTAATTTAAAACCTACCTGTTACCAACTGTTCCTCTAAAATTGTAAGCCATACGTTTATGACTATTACAGCGCCATCCATCACAAAGGGAAAAAAGTGGTCCAACTAAAACATTCATATTTCTTTACGTACTCCACGAATATGTAATAAAAAATGGAGGTTCCTATTTAAAGAAACGGAGTTGATATCCGTTTCACCTATGGCAGCGCCATCTAGTGGGCCAACCATAGCGCCATCTGGTTTCCCCCATCAAGCTAGACAAGTTTTGTTCTTTGTACTTTTTTCGTTTGACGCTTATTTCGTGAGATATTTGGCCCGGTCACGATCAATGGACCACTTTGTATATACGGGGCACAACACCTATAAATGCATATATTCCTGATGGTGTTGACCACATCAACACTCGCATTTATCATCTTTGCTGACTAATAATTGTCGCTGTTACAAGTTGTTTTTTCGGCTGGTTAATACCTTCAAGCATGTGTGCCAAGAGCAAGCCATTAATGCTTATTTTTTCCGTGGGCAGCACTTTAGGTATTGAAGTATGGACACGTGTACACGAAAAGGTAAGTCTATACTCACAGGCATCGTCCACTTGGTGGTACAGTTATGACCGTGCAGAAAACATCATATCGTAAAGTTTGTGACGTGCTTCTGGGACTTTTTGATTTATAGAAAGATTGGCTAAGTGCAAGCAGAACTCGCGCACAGAGGGTTAAATAGGAACTTAATTATGTATTTAGACAATTCATCCATTCCGAGAATCTAAGGTCTGATCAGTTTTGCCTATTTTCCTGGCAAGTTATCGGTTCCAGAGATTCCAAGATTTTGGAGATTGTTTTAATTGCAGTAATGTAAATGCGAAATAATGTCATGCAGGAGACAGTCCACCATTATTCTAATAATCAGTGTTTTTGTACTCAGGCTCAGTGGGTCGTAACTGACAGACGGGCAGGCAGATTGATAACAGATGATAGGATTTTTTTTTTTCATTTGATATAGTTGAAAATGTTCTATTATCGGACTTCATGTTTTGGTTATGCTGTGAAATTTTGATTCTTGCCAAATTTTATAGTCCTAGTCCAAGAGAAAGTACTCCATAAGTTTCGATGGGAGACACGTGAGGTATGAATTATAAAACACCATCAGTCACATCGTTTCGTGTATTATTAAGTACACGACAAATTACAGCTGATGGAGGTCCCACAGGGTCCGAAATGCATCGTGTACTTAATAAAACACGAAAAGTAGTGACTGAACTTGAAACGTCTACCCGTTCCGTAGAAGAAGGGTTCCTAACAGTCGGACAGCCAGACAGACAGACCGGCAACGAAGTTATCCCATAAAGGTTGCCCACTTACCTATTCAGCTAAGGAATCTGGAAATCAACCAACAAACTGATGTGTGCACTTATTAAGGTATGACATATAGTATTATAAGTACTTCTACCCATTTGCACGATACATTTTTATACCTTTAAGATTTCAATGGAGAGGATAATTTCTAAATAATTTCTGTTGATCAAACTGTGGGTTCTTGGATAAAAGATATCATGTAGAGAAAAAATTCTTTTTTTGCCACTTGTTCCACTGTTTATTTATATTTTTAGATTTGAGTTTGTTAAACCACTATCTAACATAGATGAACAAGGAAATGGGCTACACATCTGACTGCAGGTAGAGTGCAGCCTCTCTTCGATGTGGCGAGGGTCGTCGACCCATCGTCCTGGCCTGCTTCAAGCCCCCCCCCCCCCCCTCCTCCCTCTCTTCCCAGGAACATTCTCCGATACTCACTCTCATCAGAAGCTGAGTGGACCTGAGTGCGGCGTGCAGAGACTGAAATCACGATACATCACTGTCCATACTTGAAACTGAAAATGGGACCTTTATTGCCGGAATCTAGTACTCTATCCGTTAAACTGCCATGGACACATAATACTATATATATTTAGCAATAGGAATTCATTTGTTTGAAGAGCATATATATTCTTTGCTGTCTATACTTGAGCATTATGCACAAGAAAATCTGTGCCAGTTATGCTACACAGTGGGCTAAAAACCCGAAACCCAGGTCACTGAATAAATAGTTATGGAAAAGAACTGAAGGAAAAGTAATTTGCTTCCGTACAATGCCATACTTAGTTTCGACCACATCTTTTCATGTACAGCTTCAGCGTTCCGACACGGCTGCTATCTACGGAGTGTCTATTACATGTCGATTTCACCGTAATATCTGTCCTGGAAACTCAAAACTACATCCGGAATTAAGAATTCTCTCTGCAGCTAAATTAATCCAAGCAAGTACTTACACAAAGGTCAGTGTATCACTGTAAAGTCCTCCAGTATGAGGCCGTAAGTCTAAAGGAAGCTGAGGGAGGAAATCACACAGATTTGTCACTGCAATAACATTACGAAGCTTGTATCTCACAGAAGAATCAATACCCACAAATGTAAAGCCACACTTCAGATATTCTGCTTCTGTCATTTCTCACAGTTGGCGTGAAGATCTGTAGAATTAAAATTTCAATTAACGTATTTGTTCCGCGACCTAATAAAATTGAGGTTTCAGTCGCTGAAGTGACAGTGAGGCACCTGTTGTGAGCAAACGAGAGATAATTATTTTACGGTTTTATACGATCGCAGGAGAATATGAACTGGTAGGAACTGTTACAAAGGAATCAGAGTTACCGAGGGTCGGTGCACTAAATTTCGTAACTGGCAGACACCGTTACAGTGAATCTGTAGTTTGATACAGTAACAGAAAATATTAGCAATAGACAGTGTGTAAATTTGAGTAATTGAAGAAACGGTTTATGATACACTAATGTGATTATTAGTCCATAGCTCAGTCCCAATATAGCAAAATTTGTTAACACCTTAATATTATATACACGAAATACATCCTCATTATAAAAACATAGACTTTTAAATATCGCCATTAATTCTCTTCAAAAGGTTTTTGTAATCCATTGGACCTTTGTTATACCATCTCTACTGCAATTTATTAGCTTCGTTATTTATAACACATTAAAATGATCCCTTATTTAAATTATTGTAACAGTTGCATGTAATTTATATTGGCAACTACAGACGAACGTAGCCGTAAATTTTACAACCAGACCAACAGAGCACTGCACTATTAGGAAAACATGTTCTGAAGTAAGATTAGCTAACATATCTTCAATTATTTTTGTTAAAATGCTTTTTTAAAATATTTTTAAAGGGCATATTTCCAAGCGTTCTGTGTCTATGAATTGATCTTGACCTTGTTGTGATACTTTAAAATTTTAAGGCAGTTTCTAACCTTCTCGCACGTGGTGACTATTGATGTTGATTTCTATTAATTTTTTTAAAAAAGGACGAATTTCAAAGGAAATTTCTGAGCCCTTCTAGCGCTCTGTGATTGTTGATTGTCAACTGGCTCTTCATTTCATTCCATTGTAGAAGTAATACAAAATTGTTTTTACGAATTAAATGCAGGAGTTGTCAAATACGACATTGAACATGGGGCTGGGCCATTCATTATTTCCTGCCGTCACCAGTGAAAGATTATTTCATAGTGGAATTAACATTTTTTACTTGACATTCCTGCACTACAGTGTTTTTAAAAGCCTAGTTCCACAGGCGTAGTCGGTAACTTCCACATAAGACAGTTATACTGTAGACGCTAAATAATCATATTACACTGCGTTTCGTTCAACAGTTGAAACAATTCTGATAGCATGTCCTACAAGGATGTTTACAAAAATCCAGCAGGTGTTACTAGTTTTCCGTTTCCTGCAATCACGTGCATCATCTGTAGCTAACGGCATGTCTCAGTCAGAACATAATGTGTTCATGTAGCATAAAACAGTACATCATTCTTCTTTATTTAGAAAGTTACAGAAGAAATTTACGTTATTACAATTTCATTACATAAATTAGACTAGCAACTATTGCAGTCATAATGTGAACCACATGGTATCCGTTAAGGGAACAGTACCAGAGTCACTTCATTGTGTTAGTCCCCGCTGTGGATGCTTTCGTCCTACCGTTAGTAAAGTTCGTTTTTGTAACAACACTCTACGTAAATCATTACGGAAATTTAATGTATAATTACATCTATTTCATTAATACAGAACACCAGCATATTTGGCGACAGAATACACGACCATTAAAGGTCGCTTCACTACAATTCACAGTGTCTTATATACGAGACGCCAACTGACACTATGTTCCTAGATTTAAAACATTAAATTATAATGCTATGAACACTCGAATATAGTTCTAATGAGCTAGCGACAATTACAGTATGTTATGTAACTAACTGTTCGTCTCAATATTGTAAGGATAATATTTACTTACACTGCCTTCTTCTCATAAAATATATCGACATGAGTCTATGTATATTTGGTTCATGGTAACATATACGTCAACTGTAGCACTAGATACGTACGAGCATAAAGGCCATGATCATTAAAATAATGAGGAGCCATTCTGTAAGTCGCAGCGTCATCTTATTAAGTTCACCACCTGGCTACTCAATTGCTTCGAAATCATGGCACAGCGTACCAATACCAACTGCCCATACGTAATCATCAGGTCAGCCATTAAGTTCCACACTGTTTGTGCCATGAATAGAGCTCCAGACAAAACCTGCCATAACAGCATGTGGGTCCATTGTACTATTAATGCTATGGACACTGCAACATATATCACTCTAAAAATAGTGACAGTTGCATTATGTTATGCCGGTATATATTCATCTTGCCATTTTAAAGACAAGTTTTTGTTTCAAGCTGCCTGTTATTTGTTCTACAGACAAAACAATACAACTCTAACAGAATAAAACGTTAAGCTACAGTTGCTAGCGCAGATACAACGTGACATAACTGGCACACTGTGCCGCAATGAGACGTCCATAGCTGATCTCCAGCTAGGCTGGTTTGCCTCTTATTATTTGCCTTGTTGATAACAAACACAGTGTAATCATAGACTGCTCCTTGTAACTCATCGGCCTTCATCTTTAGCCACCTTTTCTTTAAGCACTATAGACAGCAGGGAACTTAGAAACTAGCTGCTCTTTTCAAAAGCCATGGTATTTCGACACTACGAACATTAATCGAAAATAAATTGCAGTCGTTTCCAAGAAAATACCATTTTTGCAAGCTGCCCATCGAAATTTTAATTTTTATTTATACGCCCAGAGGCGTTTCGCCTTTTTTACAAGGCATCTTCAGTGGGAGTCCTAAAATATTACATGGCGAAACGCGTCTGGGTACATAAATAAAAATAACAAATTTCGATGGGCAGCATGCAAAAAAGGCATTTTCTTTGAAACAACTGCAATTTATATACAGCAGCTGCAAAAATGGCCACTACAAGAAACGTAATAATCGAAAATCGCACCGTAATACAATATACTTTATGAGTATTAATACCTGGTTAATCTAATACACAAACAGGGAAAGTAGGAAAGATGTCATGCTTGTGGATTTACCGCTATGGTATGCTGCGCTGTTAGACAACCGTCATACAGCTAACCCGCTGTTATGAAACACGTAATCTAATGACTGGCATCCAGTTATTCTAAGATCAAATGGGAGGGGGGTGATATACAGAAGTGGTCATAGTTACATACGAACTTTACAGTGGCATGCATTGCGGCCGCCAATTACTACAACGGTAACCACTGTCACAGCCTAAACACGGATAAAAATTTTAAACAATTTAGTGATGTTAAAATCGCTCGTGATATATAAAACCGTCTAGTAACCACTGTGCTGGATCAAATGTCATACCTAAGGGGTGTGCAAAAGCAATTATACTTGAATTCAAATCGTTCATTCGTCATTTTATTCAGTTCCTTAATTTTACATTTGTAAATCTCCCATTCATCCATTATATTCGCTTTCCCTTGGACACCATATGTAGGAGCTTCATCGCATTTGCAACACTACCAGCTGTATGCTTCTTAGTACATAAATGACGCCCAAAAGTTATCTTATTGTTCGGGATTACGTGTTCTGTAAATCTAGTTTTAGAGCTGTGTGTTGTTTGGCCGATATAAAACCGATCACACATTCCAAATTTCTGCCTGTATGCATCGACGCTTCATATACTTCTTTTCTTCCTTCTTGATTATCCTATGTCTCAATTTAGAACTCAATTGACCAACCTTCGGAAATACTATTTTCTGCTGTTTGGGAAAGGTATGTGCTAACTTCTCAGTAATAGTACCACGATACTTAAGTGCAATGAACATTTTGTCTGTTCACAAACTCCTGCTTCCCGTATTTTTTTAGAAAAACTTAGTGACCAAATTACTTTTGAAACCATTAACTACAGGTACGTGTTTAAGGGTGCACAACGTATGTTCCATTTCATCTTCATCTTACATGACTACCCTTTGTACCAAACTCGGATTGCTCAAAAACACTATTACCTCTAATTCATTAAAATGTGTCACAATAGCCCTGAAAAGCAGTTTTGCATAGTTAAACCAGGCTTATGATGGTATACTTTCCCATTAAACTCAAAGTAATTAAAGCACTAACTAAATTCAAATTAGTTCCCATTGTAACATAGTCTGTTAAGTTACATGATTACAAGTAATTAGTACTGAAGATTCATCAGTTGGTACAGTAGTGTATAGATTTACAATGTTGAGTGAAGCCAAAAGCAAATCCTGAGTGATCGAAAGAACCTTAGCCTGAGCGGCGAAGAATACACTACAGGATGACCAGTATGACCTAAGTTATTTCTAAATAAACATGCTTAATTCAGCTATCAGAGCTTTCGTCTGATTGACAGCTATACGGATACTTTTATTCTCCTTATGAAGTCTTATTAAAGTATTGACAGGAGGAAGTTTAGGATTCATCTGAACAAGCTTCCTTTTCCTATGTGGCTGTAACAAAAATTGCGTACAATCAATCATTCTCTGCAGGGAGACCAGAAGTGACTATGTGGGATCCCTCTCTACTTCTAAAATGTCAACCTCAACAAATTATTGGGGTACTTTGGTGCTGTGTTCATCTTGCTTTATCTTGACGGGGGTGCTGCCCTTATTTGCTTTTATTACTAATTAGAACAATCAACACGCTAGATCGTGTAAGCATTTCTTTGTTAAAGATAACCGGTTTGTACAGACCTCGCTGCCATCTTCAGGTCTGTACGAAAGTGGATGCAAATGGAATATGTGTCGTTACGCGAGTTATGACGTAATATCTGAGATAACAATTTTAGGTTTGCTTTACAAAAAACTAGTGTGGAACTGTACATTTACACATCATAAAAATCTTTTTGTTGTGAAACGTGTTCATTTTACGTTGGACCTCACGCCAAGTAGCCATGCGGATAAAAAACAGCACATTATAAAGCGTTCGTCACAACTAAAAGATTTAAAAACATGAAGCACCGTGTGCAAATGACTATGTCCACATACGTATTGCTCACAGATAGTTTGTCGCGAATGGGTAGCGGATGTGAGTAGAAATGCATAAGATTGCATAAGATGAATCTGTAGGAACGCAACCTAACGTCAGCCAGGGCGCTGGGAAGCAGGAGAGTCTGCGTTTTTGCAGCAAGGGACGCTAGAGCTACGTGACCAACAACGACAGAATGTTCTACAATGACGACAGGAGACGGTAGACGCGCGTGATCGCGGGGAATTGCATCAGACGAGCCTATATAATCAGGGTCGGTGGTGTTGCCGGGGGGTTCCTTCGACGGTTGCCTCAGACGCTGGACCTGGGTTACTCTACCCTCGGGACAGGACTTAGTTTCTCGTGGCAGTTTGCTGCACAGAGTACATGCAGGGTTGCACAACTTACATTCATTGTGTTGGTGCCTCTCAGGGTTCGA
Source organism: Schistocerca nitens (assembly GCF_023898315.1). Lineage (NCBI taxonomy): Eukaryota > Metazoa > Arthropoda > Insecta > Orthoptera > Acrididae > Schistocerca > Schistocerca nitens. The sequence continues at coordinate 9,503,590 of NW_026045910.1, read as the reverse complement.
CAGTGGTCTTATCCTACCTCGTGTTTCGTCTCAGTTATTTCATCAGAAATATACGTCCTGTATCCCACCGAGTTCCCTTATCTGCAAAGAATTTCCATCTTGTTTTCCAGCACCAGGACTTCGAGTTGGATGAGCCACCTCATGACTGGATTTAGCGTCTAGCTCCCATCTTGATCCGCTCTCAGGGAACTACCGACGCGACAGACGATCCACACATTTTTGGTGCCAGGTGTGGGGTTGGCACAAATCAGGCATCCCTTCTAATAGGTGTTGGCTTTTGTGGAAGTCTTAGACTTACTGTTGTTACACACAGTACCGGAATTAGCTAGGCCACGGAATTGAGGAACAGGTGTAGGACGACTTTAACTTTTGACAATACTCTGCCCGAAGTCAGAAAAGACTGACGGCTATGAGCAATCAAACTGAGACGAGGTGCGTACTGAGGCGAAGAAAGAAGGAAGAAAAAAAAAGTTCACATGGCTCTGAGCACTATGGGACTTAACTTCTGAGGTCATCAGTGCCTAGAACTTAGAACTACTTAAACCTAACTAACCTAAGGACATCACACACATCCATGCCCGAGGCAGGATTCGAACCTGCGACCGTAGCGGTCGCGCGGTTCCTGACTGTAGCGCCTAGAACCGCTCGGCCACCAGGCCGGCACAGAAGGAAGAAGATGACGGCTTTGACTGTATGGAAAGTCCGTCACGGCGCGGGTTCGACATGCGTGAAGCGGTCGCCGGTGAGGCCTAAACAGTACGCAGCTCCAGAGAGGCAGGCGGCGTTATCGGTCTTTGGGAGGGCCTGAAAGGCCCGTCAGCTGCTGGAATCAGATAACGAGGCGCGTGGCTGCCGAGCGAGGCAGGCAGTAGATGAGGCGTGGCTGTGAGCCGACGCGAGCAACGAGAAGCGGCGTACTAATCAGTGCCGACCACAAAGACACTTAATAAGGTAAGGCACATCTTGTTGGTAAAACATGTCTCAGTCAGGGCAGGCAGAATCAACCAGTAATAACATTGCGCAATCATTAACAATCAGGCAACACATTAGTTAAAGTTGTGGACTCAGCTATTTCATGGTAATAAATTTCAGCTGAGCGAGTTTGTAGACAACTGTGATAGTGCGTTTCAGTTAGTGGCTCCTGAACAGCAAGATGTGTCACTGAAGTTTGTTAAGGTGCGCATAGTGGGTGCGGCTAGAAGTAAGTTACTAGTTAGAGACTTGGCAACCACTTGGTCCGATATACGTGCTATACTTGTTGAAAATTACGCTTGTAAACGCACGTTGGATTACTTTGCGTGTAAACTGTTGGCAAGTCGTCAGGAAAGAGGTGAAATCATTGCACAGGGGGGTTCATGCATTGATGCGTTACAGCATCATTTTAGAGAAGCCATTCTAAGTGTGATGACCGAAGCTGAATTGGCTGGGAGTATTGCGCTAGTGTTGAAATTAGGAAGAGTAGTGTTTATACAGGGTCTCTATGACGACAGAATGAAGACAATAGTTAGGGCTAGAGGAGAGTCCGTGACACTCTCTGAAACAGTTGACATTGCTGCTACGGAGGAAAGCGCGATAGCATCGGCTAAAGAGAAGCCGACCGTGAGAAATATGGTTAGAACACCAAGGATGGACAAGGCTAAAAGTCCATCATGTTATAATTGTTGAAAGCCAGGGCACATGGCGAAAAACTGTCGTGCACACAGACGTGAACGAGTTTTCGAAAAAGACGCGGATAGAAAGAGTCGGGAAGAGAGAAAAGATACAGACAGGTTAGCGAACTTGGAACAGGAAAGGGCATACAGGCTAGCGGAGGTAAATAGAGAATTTAAGGGGCACTGTAGAGAAATAGAGAGTTTGACACCAGTTAAGCGTACTGAGTGTAATTTGTCAGTGCACAAAGCACCGTGAACAAATTCAAGTGACGTAATGTATTTTAAATGCAACCAGAGAGGCCATTACGCAAGACAGTGTAACGAATGCCCATGGTTGGCGAAACGAAAGAATAACAGGCCGGGAAACTATGAGGAGGCTCAATGAGGCAGTCGCATTGCGCCACATCCAGTAAGGTGTATACAGTAGAATGAACAAATAGAAACGATTTTATAGAGTTAGGGTGCATAAAAGGAAAAAGAAATGGAATGAAGTTTTTAATAGATGTTGTTGTTGTGGTCTTCAGTCCTGAGACTGGTTTGATGCAGCTCTCCATGCTACTCTATTCTGTGCAAGCTTTTTCATCTCCGAAGCACTTACTGCAACCTACATCCTTCTGAATCAGCTTAATGTATTCATCTCTTTGTCTCCCTATACGATTTTGACCCTCCACGCTGCCCTCCAATGCTAAATTTGTGATCCCTTGATGCCTCAGAACATGCCCTACCGACCGGTCCCTTCTTCTTGTCAAGTTGTGCCATAATAGATAGTGGAGCACAAATAAGTTTAGTAAAAAAGAAAAGTTTGTGGAACATTGGGAAATGTAACCCAAGAGACGTTATAAGGATAAAGAGGATAGCTAATACCTTAGCAAAGACTGAAGGTTCAATAGAGTTGGAATTGCTGATTGCAAGGGATCTGCTTTTAAAAGATACAGTTCGTGTTATACGGACAGAGGTAGATCTGTCGTTTGAAGGTCTGCTAGGGAGAGATTTCCTAACAAGACAGAATTCCATGATAGATTATGGAGAATAATGTCTATGGACTCGTGGAAGGCGAATTGAGTTAAGAACGGCATGGGAACGTCAGTCTACAGGGAGGGAATCCTGTAGAAACAGTTATAATGGTCGCGCGGTAGGAGCCGCGGAAAAGAGATATACTTGTTTAGTTGCGGTCGGGAAACCGAGAAAAATCAGATCGAACACGGTCGGAGCCGGTTCTATGGCAGCGGTAGCCGCAAGAGATAGGTATTGTAGTGAGAAGGCGGTTGGAGCCGCCAAGCAAAAGTGTAAATGTTCGTTTGCAGTCGGAACTGTGAAACGAAATAAACATGTAAGGAACGCAGTTGGAGCTGGGTCAATAGCGGTTGGAGCCCCAATAGAAATAAAAGACACGTCGGAAGCAGTTGGGGCCGGTTCAATGGCAGCAGAATCTGTGAAAAGGAGAGTAAACAGCTCAGATGCAGGTGGACACATGTGAGAAGAAAAAGATACGTCAAACGCGGTTGCGGCCGGTTCGATGGCAGTAGAATCTGCGAAACAGTGCAAAAAAGTGCAAAAATACGGTTACCGTTGGTCCCGTGACACAGGGGTTAAGTCAGTGTGGACAGGAAACCGCAAGAGCGAAACAAAAGGGGCAAAGAATAGTAATGGACCCTAGAGGGGAGAGAATTCTTAGAATCGAAGTCATTGCAAGGAATGAATCAGATGGTTCAAATGGCTCTGAGCACTATGGGACTTAACATCTATGGTCATCAGTCCCCTAGAACTTAGAACTACTTAAACCTAACTAACCTAAGGACATCACACAACACCCAGTCATCACGAGGCAGAGAAAATCCCTGACCACGCCGGGAATCGAACCCGGGAACCCGGGTGCGGGAAGCGAGAACGCTACCGCACGACCACGAGCTGCGGACAATGAATCAGAGGTGATTATTCCTAAACAGGAAATAAATTCTGGAGTTTATGTACCAGAAGTGCTGCTACGAGTTAAGGAGGGCACTTGTATAACAAGTGTACTAAACAGAGAGGATGAGAGAATATCTACGAAGTGTACGGTATTAGTGACACAGAAAGTGCCACCTGAGGAGGTGTATAAGGTACGGCAAGTAAAGACAGGAAAGCCTGAAGTGAAGTCACGGGCTAGTAAGTTAAAGGAAAACTTGAGGGTTGAACATTTAAATAGTGAAGAAAGGAATGCCATTTTAGAAATATGCATGGCGCATAATGATATCTTCCACTTGCCAGGAGATAAATTAACGTATACAGACATTACAAAACATGAAACTAAATTAATACCGCAAGCATAAGAGTGAATAGTGTATTCAAGGTCCTACGGAATACCGCAGGCACAAAAAGAGGTCTTGCAAGAGGAATTTGATAAAATGTAGCAAGACGATATTATATTTCCAAGCAAGAGTGCATGGAATTTCACATTATTGATGATCCCTAAAAAAATGGATGCTAGTGGGAAGGAGAAATGGTAAATTGTAGCCGATTATAGGCGCCTGAATGAGATCTCCACCAATAATGTGTATCCTCTTCCAAGAATAGACGAGATCTTAGATGGACTAGGAAAGGCAAAATACTCGTTTAGTACGCCCATTGGGAATTATAAGAGGATGCCAATAAGTCTAAAGACAGCCCCAATTTAGTGTTAACGGGACTGCAGGGAGAAAAGTTATTTACATACCTAGATGATGTAGTAATATTTGGATCTTTACTTGAAGAACACAACAGTCGACTTGAAGAAAGATTTGAAAGACTTAGGAAATATAATTTCAACTCAAAAGTCGACTAGTATGAGTTAATACGTAAAGAAGTGACATTTTGGGACATATTCTTACATCAGAAGAATTAAGGCCAGATCCAAAGGAAGGTCAAAGCAATGAAATATCCATAGCCAAAGACTACTATACAGTAGAAAGGTTTTCTCGGACTCAGCGGGTATTATAGGCGTTTTATAAACAATTACACTAAAATTGCCAAACCTCTTTACGAACTGCTGAAGAAAGGAGTAGTATATAATTGGGGAATGGAACAGGAGGAAGCATTTCATCAGTTGAAAGAAAAACTGAAAAATCCTCCCATATTGCCGTATCCAGATTTTGGACGGGAATTGATAGTAACCACAGATGCTATCCAAAGTTACATTGGAACCATTTTGAGTCAAGGAAAAATGGGTAATGATTTACCTGTAGCATATATTTTAAGTACATTGACTAAAGCTGAGCGATCATGTAGCACCGTAGTGAGACAAATGTTAGCTATATGTTGGGCAGTGAAATACACTCCTGGAAATTGAAATAAGAACACCGTGAATCCATTGTCCCAGTAAGGGGAAACTTTATTGACACATTCCTGGGGTCAGATACATCACATGATCACACTGACAGAACCACAGGCACATAGACACAGGCAACAGAGCATGCACAAGTCGGCACTAGTACAGTGTATATCCACCTTTCGCAGCAATGCAGGCTGCTATTCTCCCATGGAGACGATCGTAGAGATGCTGGATGTAGTCCTGTGGAACGGCTTGCCATGCCATTTCCACCTGGCGCCTCAGTTGGACCAGCGTTCGTGCCGGACGTGCAGACCGCGTGAGACGACGCTTCATCCAGTCCCAAACATGCTCAATGGGGGACAGATCCGGAAATCTTGCTGGCCAGGGTAGTTGACTTACACCTTCTAGAGCACGTTGGGTGGCACGGGATACATGCGGACGTGCATTGTCCTGTTGGAACAGCAAGTTCCCTTGCCGGTCTAGGAATGGTAGAACGATGGGTTCGATGACGGTTTGGATATACCGTGCACTATTCAGTGTCCCCTCGACGATCACCAGTGGTGTACGGCCAGTGTAGGAGAACGCTCCCCACACCATGATGCCGGGTGTTGGCCCTGTGTGCCTCGGTCGTATGCAGTCCTGATTGTGGCGCTCACCTGCACGGCGCCAAACACGCATACGACCATCATTGGCACCAAGGCAGAAGCGACTCTCATCGCTGAAGACGACACGTCTCCATTCGTCCCTCCATTCACGCCTGTCGCGACACCACTGGAGGCGGGCTGCACGATGTTGGGGCGTGAGCGGAAGACGGCCTAACGGTGTGCGGGACCGTAGCCCAGCTTCATGGAGACGGTTGCGAATGGTCCTCGCCGATACCCCAGGAGCAGCAGTGTCCCTAATTTGCTGGGAAGTGGCGGTGCGGTCCCCTACGGCACTGCGTAGGATCCTACGGTCTTGGCGTGCATCCGTGCGTCGCTGCGGTCCGGTCCCAGGTCGACGGGCACGTACACCTTCCGCCGACCACTGGCGACAACATCGATGTACTGTGGAGACCTTACGCCCCACGTGTTGAGCAATTCGGCGGTACGTCCACCCGGCCTCCCGCATGCCCACTATACGCCCTCGCTCAAAGTCCGTCAAGTGCACATACGGTTCACGTCCACGCTGTCGCGGCATGCTACCAGTGTTAAAGACTGCGATGGAGCTCCGTATGCCACGGCAAACTGGCTGACACTGACGGCGGCGGTGCACAAATGCTGCGCAGCTAGCGCCATTCGACGGCCAACACCGCGGTTCCTGGTGTGTCCGCTGTGCCGTGCGTGTGATCATTGCTTGTACAGCCCTCTCGCAGTGTCCGGAGCAAGTATGGTGGGTCTGATACACCGGTGTCAATGTGTTCTTTTTTCCATTTCCAGGAGTGTATTTTCGACCATATTTGTTTGGTCGAAAAGTCACAATTTGCACAGACCATAAGCCATTAACGTGGGTAAGCAGCGTTACCGATCCGTCGTCAAGGTTATTGAAATTCAGACTGAAACTAGAAGAATATGAGTACCAAATTCTGTATAAAAGTGGTAAACGAAACTAGGTAGCAGCTGCCCTGTCCAGAATACGAAATTTGAGGTCAACGACCGAGGTAGATGACGACAGAGACGAAGCGGAAAGGAGTCAGGAACAGATAATCGGAACAGCTGAAACAGCTGGGATGAGCAGTGTAAGTAGGCTGTTTAGGTTCTTACATTGGTAACGCCACCGCCACGTAGCGCTCAGTATGAAAATCACTGGCTGTGCTGTGTGCAGTCTGTGGCTGGGTGGCATTGTTGGAACTTGCCATTGTAGTGTTGGGCAGTTGGCTGTTAACAGCGCGTAGCGTTGCGCAGTTGCAGGTGAGCCGCCAGAAGTGGTGGTTGTGGGGAGAGAAATGGCGGAGTTTTGAGAGCGGATGATCTGGACGTGTGTCCATCAGAGACGGTAAATTTGTAAGACTGGATGTCATGAACTGCTATATATATTATGACTTTTGAACACTATTACAGTAAATACATTGTTTGTTCTCTGTCAAAGTCTTTCATTTGCTAACTATGCCTACCAGTAGTTAGTGCCATCAGTAGTTTGAATCTTTTATTTAGCTGGCAGTAGTGGCGCTCGCTGTATTGCAGTAGTTCGAGTAACGAAGATTTTTGTGAGGTAAGTGATTTGTGAAAGGTATAGGTTAATGTTAGTCAGGGCCATTCTTTTGTAGGGATTCTTGAAAGTCAGATTGCGTTGCGCTAAAAATATTGTGTGTCAGTTTAGTGTTGATCAGAATAAGTAAAGAGCGAAATGTCTGAGTACGTTCAGTTCTGCTCAGCTGTTTGAAAATCAAATAATGTAAGGGGTTTATCATCACAGTAATTCATTAATTTTTCTAAGGAGACGTTTCAGCAGTTACTTAGAAGTGGTCTCTAAGGTCGCAAGTGGTGATATAAAAGAGCCAGCTGCAGGAGGGGAGATAAGCAGGGCCAAAGGCTTAGGCCATGTGGAAGAAAAAGATACACAGGCCATCACAAAAAATGCAGCCGTGCAGGAATCGGCCGCTAGTTTGAGTTTAGAGCAGAAGAATACAATCCTCAAACAATTTCATGATTCACCAGTTGGTGGTCATCAGGGGATAGGAAGAACTTACGAAAGAATAAAGAAATACTGTTCATGGGAAGGCATGAAAGCCGATATGGTGCAGTATATTTACAAATGCTATAGCTGCCAAAGGGATAAAAATTACACAGAACAAAACTAAAATGCCCATGGAAATTACGACTACCCCCGAGCATGTATTTGAAAAGTTTGACATTCATATTGTTGGTCCAATGACCCCCACAGACAACGGCAATAATTACATCCTTACTTTTCAAGATGCACTAACAAAATTTCTAATCGCGGCACCTATTGAGAAACAAGAGTCCGAAAAGGTAGCAAGAGTGCTAGTAGAAAAGATCATCTTGAAGTCTGGCATACCATCCATATTACTAAGTGACATGAGCAGCAACTTCGTTAGTGAAACAATGTGAAGAGTATGCAGATTGTTGCGCATAGATAAAATTCAAACCACTTGCTACCATCCTCAGACTAACAGAGCGCTAGAAAGAACACATAGTACCTTAACTGAAACGCTCCGCCATTACATAGATAGAGTACAAACTGATTGGGATACATGGATTCCATATGCTGCCTTTGTATTCAACACAACACCGCATAGTGCATCTGGGTACACACCTCACAAGTTGTTCTTCGGGAGATTGTGCAATGTACCGGAAGTACTACAAAAGAATCCAGCAGAAGTAACATATAATTATGATGGTTACGTGCTCAAACTAAAAGAGCGAATGCAGGCTATGCACCAGTCTGCGCGAAGCTATAATGCCCAAATTAAATTAAAGAACAAGGAATTTTATGACAAAACCCATCATCTGACAGAGTTAAAATTCGGAGACGAAGTCCTCCTGTATGATGAAAGTGTTAGAAGAGGATGGTCAAGGAAATTAGATAGTCAGTGTCGAGGCCCATACATAGTAAATCAAACTAAAGGACCAAATCTGGTCATACAGATAAGAAAGAATAAGTACCTGACGGTACACGCCAATCGCCTGAAAGAATTTTTCTGATTACGGAATGGAGATGACACAGCTGATAATTGGAATGGCCATATTAGCCTTCGGGATTACTTCGCTCACAACAGTGGTTCTTCATCCGGATCTTCACCTTACAAAATTGCAATTTTCACCAGGATTGTAGTATGACAACATGGGAAGGTCAGCGTCTATAGTGTGACATGTAGAATTGTAAGTTATTTTAACTCGTTAGAAAAGAAATTTGAAAACACCGAAGTACTAGCTACCAGAACTGTGGCATTCTGTCAGAATATACTCGCTTTACTTAATATAAGTGCTTCAGAATGTGCCAGTGCGAAACATGCATTAGAATGGCACATCGGAAAAATAGAAATATCTCAAAGTCTAATTGGACAGTTGAAGTGAGAATACGAAAACGGGGAGTCATAAACTTTGTTGGAGAAATAAGTAAAGTTTTATTTGGAACTCTAGGTGAAGAAGACGCATCGTATTTCAAGTCAAAAATTGTTGTGTTAGAGGGAGAACAGAAACAGCTGTTAGGATTAAGCCGAGAACATGTCACAATAGTAAGGGACACGTTAACGAGTTTTAATCAAACTGTCAGCTCAATAGCCAGAAATGAACAGGTAACTACTCAAGGAATGAAAAGGCTCAGTCAGAACATCATACGGTTCGAAAATAGCACTGATAAGCAGCTACAGAGAGCAGTTACTTTGACAACCATTAATGAGCAGCTGATTCAGCTATTGTCTATTTTCAGTGTGCTAGAACAGGAATATGATTTGTTAATCTCAGCAATTGTAATCGCACAGTAAGGTACTTTAGAACCGCATTTGATTAATCCTGTGCGTTAGATATTTGGAATTAATAGAAGATGATATAAAAGACAAAAGATTCCCAATAGCACTTACAGGGACAATGGTCTTCAGTTACTTAAGGTAATTGACTTTGATGTTTTTATAGGTGGTAACATATTAAGTAATGTATTAAAGATTCCCCTGGTAGATAGCAGTATATTCGCTATGCATAAAATGTGGCCCCTACCAGCTGAAGTAGACGCCAACAAACAGTTGTTTACATATATATCCCCAGAGAAAGAGACATTATTAATAGAAGATGCGCAACGACAATATGTGAACTTAAGCTATGAGCAGTTGTTATGTAAAACATTAGACCAAGGTCACAGAATATGTAAGCAAACATTTGTTCTTTTGTCTACTTACGATCATGAGATGTGTGAGGCTAGAATGCTACAACCAGTTACCAAGACACCGAAAGATTGTAACCAGAGGTATATGGTATTAAATAAAAGCGTATGGACGCAAATCAGAGGTGACGAATGGTTATTTGTAGGACCTTAAGATAAAGGTCTTACAGTGTTATGTAGTGATAATGAGCCCAGGGATGTAGTTGTTCATGGTACAGGCAAGTTAAAATTTCTTAAAAATGTAAAGGTTATGGTGCTCAAATATTAATACAATCTGAGCACATAATTAGAACATATGTAACAAATGATGTTATTGTTCCAAATCTGAATATGGAGATAGATTGTTGCCTTTTTAGCGAAGAAAAGCAAAATATAACAGAGCTTACCTTAAATTTGCCAGTCGAACATGTTGTAAGACAGTTAGACGACTTAAATGCAGCTGGACATAAGTTAGATGAATTGATGAATGAAATTTTGTACCAGCAAAGGACCGCCTTTTAGCATATTTTCCCTAAGCAGTATGTCAATCTGGAGTTATATGGGCTCAAGTATTGTAACTGTAATAATCCTTTTATGTATTTGCGATACTGTAAATGTTGTAGAGAATGCTACAAATTTATGTTTAAGTATATGAGGGACGATTATTGCACAAAGATCTGTGTAAGAAATAAAATTATAAATCAGTATCCAAGAAGAGAAATCGTTAGGTACCAACCTCTTCGTAGGGAAGTTGGAGAAAATAAGGAAATTATTTTAGAAAGAATGCCCATCAGATATGAGGCAAGAGACAGCGGCAATGTGAGTTATGAATGAAGAATAGCACCAACAAGATATTCGGAAGACATCGAAAGACGATCACCAGTAATGTTAATGTCATGATCAGACAAGAGCTAAAAGAATAAGATTGTATTAATGTAATAATGGAGATGATATTATGTGTGCTGCCTCAAGATGTAATTATTCGTGTGCCCTTGAATAGAGAGAATTTATGATGTGCCCATAATTTGTATAGGTAGAAATGTATACAGAAATTAAAAGTTTCTGTTGTGTTAAGACTAGATATTGTGTGTGCCCTTGAGAAAATTTTGTTTGTGTGCCCCTTGAAAACAAAGAAACTATGATGTGCCCATGATTGTACTGAAAGTAGAAATTTCTAATGTATTAAGACTAGATAATGTGTATATCCTTGTGACAGTAATGTCCATGTGTTCCTTGAAAAGCAAGAAAAATGTGCATATGAATTGTAACCAAAGAGAGTAAATGATTGTAATGTCGAGGATGAATAACTATGTGTAACTTAAATATGATTTTTAAATGCTATTGGAAACAAAAGGATAACTGCATTAACGAATTTGTATATTACTCATAGGACTTTGTAAAATACCATTGAAACGTAAAAGTATCAGGTGCGTTTTGCTAAACAAATGGTTTTAAAAGACATCAATGCACTTTAAAGAAAAAGAAGTAAATGTATAAATAAAATGTAAATTTACACATTAATAGAAAAAGTCGAATGCTAGAGGCATAAGCTAACACACTGATAGCAAAATTTTGCAGTCTCTGAGGACAGAGATTACAAAATTTTCCTTCGGGGAGGGAGGTGTCGCGAATGGGTCGCGGATCTGAGTAGGAATGCATAAGATTGCATAAGATAAACCTGTAGGAAAGCAACCTAACGTCAACCGGGGCGCTGGGAAGCAGGAGAGGCTGCGTTTTTGTAGCAAGGGACGCCGGAGCTACGTGCCAGCTACGACGGAATGTTCTAGAAGGACAACAGGACATGGGAGACGCGCGTGATTGCGGAGCATTGCATCAGACGGGCCTATATAAGCAGGGCTGCTGGTGTTGTTGGCGGATTCCTTCGACGGTTGCCTCAGACGCTAGACCTGAGTTACTCTGACCTCTGCACCTCGTGGCACTTAGCTGCACGGGGTACAAGCAGGATCGCACAACTTACATTCAATGTGTTTGTGCCTCTCAGGGTTCGACAGTGGTCTTATCCTACCTCGTGTTTCGTCTCAGTTATTTTATCAGAAGTATACGTCCTTTATCCCACCGAGTTCCCTTATCTGCAATGAATTTCCAGCTTGTTTTCCAGCACCAGGACCTCGAGTTGAACGAGCCACCTCATTACTGGATTTAGCGTCTAGCTCCCATCCTGATCCGCTCGCAGGAAACTACAGACGCGACAAGTTGTTACAACACAAAAAACACAGTATAAAGTAACACATCTGTTTGAATAACCTGAGTATGTTCTAAACAGCGAAAATCCACTTTCAACAGATTATAACTGACAGAATGCGTCCAGTTTATGTAAACATATGTGCTACTGTGTGCTGTTTTTTGTGATAAACAAGCATCTGTGAGATACTTGCATATGGACATGCCCCTTTGTACAGCATGCTTAGTGTTTTCATGTACGGCAAACCTTTTAAAATGTGCTGATTTTTATTCACATGACAACTTCGAGTGAGGTCAAACGTAAAATGAAAACGTTCCAGAACAAAAAGATTTGTAAGGTATGTAAATGTACAGTTCCACTTCCGTTTTGGGCAATGCCAAATTAAAACTTTTATCTCAGACATTATGTCTTAACCCGTGTTATGAGACATATTCCGTATATATGCACTGCGTTGCAGACCTGAAGATGACAGCAAACTCTGTCGAAAAAAAAATATTTACGCCATCTAGGCTGATGAACGTTTTTAGGCCGTAAAACACATCGCCCCTTTGGTATTCTCAAAACAAGAAAAAACAATTTATTGTTAGTACTTTGCTATGCCAGACTGATTCAATGTGCGGTGTCAGAGTAGCACTAGTATCCTAAGGCATCAATTATTTGTCGGATGAGTTCCCCTACAGATTTTACTCTCTTTATCTCTGGCAGCAGTTATTTTCTGTCGGGACACAGGTCGTATCATCCTGTGTTTCATGCTGTCACTGTTTCCTAGGTATTGCTCTCTTTGCCAGTTCCACGGAGAATCTCCTCCTTCCTTATCGTATCAGTCCACATAAATTTCAAGGTCTGTCTACAGTGTAACAATCTCAAATGTTTCAATTCTAGTCTTTCCTGGATTTCCCAAAGTCTGTGATTAACTAACATATAAGGAGTAGTCAAATGAAAAGGAGACAGTTGGAGAAAGGTGCGTAAACTGTTTCTTGTTTCAAAAGTAAACTTAATGACTGTTACCACATTTATCCTACCGTGAAACAAGAGACTGAATGCCTTCATTGAAAAATCTTTGCGGTTGCCAACGGAAACATGATTGTACACAGTTGTACACCTCTTCGTCCAGAGCAAACTCAGGGCCACGAACATCTTCCTTCAGGGATCCAAAAAAAAGCATTATTACATGGTCAACGGTCGTGACTGTGTGGAGGATATGTGCACAAATCAGCGCGGATTTAGAAAGAATACGTTCCAGCAGAACTGAGCTTCCTTTTTTAACATAACATCCTACAGACCATGGGTGGAGAGCAATAGGAAGAATCCACATTCCTAGATTTCCGAAAAGAGTTTGACACGGCAACCCACTGCAAAGTGTTGACAAAGTTTTGAGCATATGGATTAGGCTCACGAATATGTGAGTGGCTTCGAGGTTGTTTAAGTAATAGAACCCAGTACGATGTCCTCGACGGCGAGTGTTTATCACAGACAAGGGAAGTCTGATAAGACCTCTCGTATGATTTGATGGTCAGGATGAACAGCAGTTTACAGCTGTCTGTTGATGACACTGTATTGTACGGGAATGTGTCGTCGTTGAGTGACTTTCGCAGGATGAAAGATGACTTAGACAGAATTTCTAGTTGATGCGATGAACGGCAACTTCCTCTAAATGTAGAAATGTACTAATGCGGATGAGTAAGAAAACCAATCCTGCAACTTTCGAAGGCAGCATTAGTAGACTGCAGCTAGATACAGTCGCATCGATTAAATACCTAAGCATAAGATAACAAAGCAGTTTGAAACGTAATAAGCACGTCAGTTTCACAGTACAGAACGCAAATGGTTGACTTCGTTTTAATGGGAGAATTGTGTATAAAGGAGACAGCGTATACAACGGTAACGCCACCCACACTTTAATACTACTCGCTCGTTTCGGATCTCCAACAGCTTGTGAAACGTCCCGTTAAAAAATTTAAAAATGACAGTGCTGGAAAACCTCTTACGTTATTTGATTTTCAAACAGCTGAGCAAAACTGAACGTACTCTGACATTTCTCTCTTTACTTATTCTGATCATCACTAAACTGACACACAGTATTTTTAGCGCAACGCAATCTAACTTTCAATAATCCCCACAAAAGAATGGCCCAGACTTATAATAACCTATACCTTTCACGAATCACTTACCTCACAAAAATCTTCGTTACTCGAACTACTGCAATACAGCTAGCGCCAATACTGCCAGGTAAATGAAAGATTCTAACTACTGAGTAGGCATAGTTAGTAAATGAAATATTTTGATAGAGAACAAACAATGCATTTACCTTAATAATGTTCAAAAGTCATCATATATATCTGACAATTCATGACATCCATCTTTACCAATTTCCTTTTTATGGCGGACACACGTCCAGATCATCCGCTTATAGCAACCTCTTAAAACTCTGGCATCTCTTTCTCCGCATCCACCACCCTGACGGCTCACCTCCAACTGCCCAACGCTACGCCCTGTTCCCATCCAGCTGCCCAACACTACACTAGCGAATATTCCAACAATGAGTCCTACCAGCCACAGACTGCACACAGCGCAGTCAGTGATTTTCATACAGAGCGCTACCTGAGATTACCAACATAAAAACCTAAACAGCCTACTTACACTTGTATCTGTTCAGAGGCATCGTGCTAGATTTGTTACTGGTAGATTCCATCACCACACAAGTATGCTACGTGAATTCAATTTTGAACCCATGGAGGAAAGAAGACGTTCTTTTCACGAGGCACTATTAATAGAAATTTCCAGAACCGACATTTGAAGCCAACTGCAGATCGATTCTACTGCCGGTAACGAACATGTCGCGTAATTACCGCAAAGAAATATGAGAGAAACTATGCCTCATACGGAGGCTTCTTGACAGCCACTTCTCCCTCGTATTAATTACGAGTGAAACAGGGAAGACAATGACTGGTAGTAGTACGTGGTACCTTCCGCCATGCATCATGCATCGTGCGGTGGATTGTGGACTATGTATGTAGATGTATATGTATATGTAGAAAGATTTCCCAGTGAAACTTCTTCAGCGCATGGTCGAAAGAGACTTGGAAACATGTGCCCCCCCCCCCCCACACACACACACACACACCTTGCCAAGGTTATTCCGAGTACGTTAGAAACGTTTCGTTGGGAAGCCGTTTTACGTCCCCCATATGGACTCTATCTCCCAGTTCAATTTGCCTTTTTTTGGAGCCCTGAAGAAAGAGCTGCACGCCTGTCAGCGATCTGGTTCCCGAGTGGAATTGTAAATATTCCATGAGGACACTGACTGTCCCGCCTCACATTGGGATGTATATAATGAAAGTTGTGTTACTCTTGAATAATAAATAGCTAAATCTCTATTTTTTATCTGTCTCGTTTCCATTTGACTACCCCTTATACTACAACGGCCTTGCCGCAGTGGCTACACCGGTTCCCGTGAGATCACCGAAGTTAAGCGCTGTCGGGCGTGGCCGGCGCTTGGATGGGTCACCCTCCTGCCGCCATGTGCTGTTGCCATTTTTCGGGGTGCACTCAGCCTCGTGATGCCAATTGAGGAGCTACTCGACCGATTAGTAGCGGCTTCGGTCAAAGAATACCGTCCTAACGGTCGGGAGTGCGGTGTGCTGACCACACGCCCCTCCTTATCCGCATCCTCCTCGGAAGATGACACGGCGGCCGGACGGTCCCGGAAGGGCCACTTGTGGCCTAAAGACGGAGCTTTTTTTTTTTTTATACTATACTTTGTTCCAATGGTCCAAGGTACACTGTCAGAAATTAGTTTCTCAGTTTAGGGCCAATGTTTGATATTAGCAGATTTCTCTAGGCCGGAATGTGCTCTTTGCCCCTGTCAATGTGCTTTCTATGTTCTCTGAGCTTCGTCCGTTATGTGCCATTTTGCCTCAATGCTAGAAAGAACTCTTTTTCTGTTGTTTCAACTTTCGATTTTAAATTCTTCCTTCAGTTTACTGCCTCTTATTTATGTGGTGAACAATTCTCTTGCAGCTGTTCCAATTGGTTTCCCTGTAAATACTATTTATTTTATTCCTTAGTAATATAAGCGTGATTATAAACTTTCAGAGATGTTTTAGAAGGGTAAATGTACCAGTTTGAGGTAAGGGTGCACGTCCTTTGCTTTCCACATTTTGGGAGGTGGTACTATGGCCCATAACACCAAACATTGCCTAGTAAAGATGTTCTCTAAAAGGTATAACCTAAGAGCTACGAAAACTAGTGCAGTAGATGAGATGTTTTACAATAGCAGAAATGAACACTTTAGAACCAATGTTAACTGGACATTTTTTCATGTGTTGCACTATACTACCTCCTTCCAAATTATGGAAAGCAAAGAAATCGCAGTAGAAGAGGCCCACTGTCACGTCTTCCAGAGCAATTTTCGCTTACAATTTCCGATACTGTTCTTTTCGGACCAGGGCCCCATACCTCACATAGATACATCACTGAAAGATTGTAGCAACATCACGGGATCACCTTGTATTTCAGTATTCCTGAATTACCCTGAAACGTTTTGTACTTCCACCTTTCTCCAGTGACTTGTCCAGAAAGATTTCTTCATTATTACCTTCCCAACTTCTGAGAGTGCCCTTTTAACAGATGTTCATTTCTCCTCAAGTAGACTGCTTATTGCCTACTGCGGATTTTTATGGACGAGTCCTTGTGCCGAAGATAGACTTTCTGAGCTTGCCCTTTTAAGAGACGACCATTCCTCCTCACCTGAACTGCCTACTGCCTATTATGGATTCTTCTGGATGTCTCTATAAATCCACCTACTCTTCTCTGTCACTAAATTGTGGTCCACGTCTATATTTTCTCCTCAGTGTATCGTACAATCAGATACCAGTTCCCGGAATCTCTGCCTGATCAAGATGTAAAACACCTGGAATCTTCTCGTGTCTCCATGATTGTTCCAAGTATGCCTCCTCCTCTTGCGATTTTTGATCAATGCATTCCATATGTCTAGGTGAAATTCATTGTTTAACACAATTATTCTTTTTCTTCTCTCATCCTTACTACTTTGGTTTAAGTAGTAAGGATGAGAGAAGAAAAAGAATAATTAAGCTCCTCTAAACATTTAATCTATTCCATCCCCTACTACCGTGAATCATCACCGCGTCGTTATTAGACCTTCTTTTTCTGTCATGTATTGAATTACCCGTTCAATATCCTCATATGTTCTGCTTGTTGACGTTAGCATGGATACCTGAAATATTGTTGGTAGTGTTGGTTAGCTGTCGATTCCGATGAAAAGAGCTCTATCACTGAACTCTCCACAGTAGCTCACTCTCTGCCATACTTTACTATTTATAACTTATGCCACTCCCGGTATACCAATTCCTGCTGCTGTTTATATTAGCCTATATTTATCTGATAAGAAATACATGAAGCTGGTGACATCAAGTTATTCTTATTATGCTCATTAATGAAACTATCTTGAGAAGCTATTTCGAAGAAGCCTGAACATGATTTCTATCCAATGTAATGTCATTTGGAGCCAATTACGTAATAAAGATGAACTAGTTCCTCTATTCGGCGTTACCACCCTAATACGAGGTCCAATAGGGTCTGTTTCGCTTCGAAAAGTTCCTTTAAAATTAAAAACAATGAAGTGAATTATGAGACGTTTTTGACTCTGAGAATTTATAATGCCTCTGAATTTTCCACTGATATCAATTTATGTGTGTCGGTAGAAATCAGTGATTCAGTGATCTTACATCTATTACAACCTCCTGTACACTATGATCTCTCTTCGTTACCTCACCTGGAGTCAGAAATAAGACTGGAGAAGTAACATCGCTATTCCTTCATGTGCCGGTTGTAACTGTTGTAGAATGACTAGACACTAAACGCCAGTGCATGACGCTCTGTAGACACTTATGGAATAATTCGGTGAACGACAATGAAGTATGTGTTTCTTAGATTTTAAAATTAAAAGGTACGACACTGATATTTTCAAGGTGTAATCTCCATAGATGTCACTTAAAACATAACTTTATCTTACAATGTTCGTACAAATTCAAAGACTGTGTACCATATCTTCTACTTTGTTATATCTAGTTATCAGTGTTCATTAAGATAACGAAGGAAGGCCTGGGTTAGCAGTACATAAGAAACTCGATTGTTGTAATTCGAATCCACTTCAGATTAGTATTTACAGAATGTCCGAATTTATTCAAAGTTGCTGTATTGCTGGCATAGAGTGTGAAGGAACGCAACAAATTCGACTACAGAGAATATCAATCAGGGGCCACCTGTATTAAAAAGGTCCCGAGTTCGACTCCCGGTGCGGCTCACAATTTTAATCTGCCAGGAAGTTCCACATCAGCGCACACTCCGCTACAGAGTGAAAATTTCTCTATGGAAACACCCCCCCCAGTCTGTGGCTAAGCCACGTCTGTGCAATATCCTTTCATCTAGGAGTGCTATTTCTGCAAGGTCTTCAAGAGCGCTTCTCGAGTTTGGAATGTAGGAGACGAGGTTATGGCGGAATTGAAGCTGTTAGGACAGGGCGTGAGTTGTGCTTAGGCATCTCAGATGGTAGAGCACTTGCCCGCGAAAGGCAAATCTCCCGAGTTCGAGTCTCGGTTCAGCACACAGTTTTAATCTGCCAGGAAGTTTCATTTCGGCACACACTCTGCTGCAGAGTGAAAATTTCATTCTTGTGACATACATTGTTTATTTGCTAAATCGGTTTCGACAGATACGTCATTCTCAGTAGCCTAAATTACTTCTTAGACAGTCCTGGGCTAAGCACGTGGTAGGAGAGTTCATCTAGTTAGATAACCTTCTAAACAATAAAAAATTAATGTGAGCGTTGACTGATTAACTCCACAGGCAAACTACATGAAGAGGAATCAGCTAACGGAAACTACTTAAAAAAATCAAATGCGTTAGGAATTTATATGAATTATTTTACGGAAGTCAAATAATTACCTCGTACATCAAAATATTTCGTATGTGAGACGAATTTTGCTTACATTATAAAATGTGAATCCTTGGAAGCAGCTGAATGACACATTAAGAAAATGTTGTTAGCAGTTGGGTGAAAAGTCGCCTCTGGTGAAAACTGAAATCGCTTCCATCACAGAGATGTAGCCAAATAACCTTCACTCTCCAGTTTACTGAGACTGGCGGTCGTACAGCGTTTATGTTGTTTCTACAGGCTGCGCGTCATCTCGATGGGACGCATGTCCGCAGGTAGTTGCCCGAACAATGACCGTCGTGCGGCGTTGCACGTACCGGTCTCAGATGACTGAACAGATCAGCTTCGAGCAACAGCATGTCGATGCTAAGCCTCTTTAAAGCGTTGACCTACAAGTATTTAAATATCTGGTGTCCCTACTCCAGTAGCTTGTGGGTAATTTTTCCGCGATTTTTGTGACACAGTGTGGATTTAATACGTTTTTCCGTGCTTGATTTAAACCGTGTCCTTCCTCTCAGAAAGGCTCTCCCATTCTGCAGCGGAGAGTGCGCTGTTTTGAAAATTCGTAGCTCATTAAATCTGTCTACTGTAAAGGCGGTTGACTCCGAAACTTTGGCCTTTACGGGCTACAAGAGCACTTACCGGCTTAGCGTAAAGCATTTATGCCGCCTTGTGGGTTATGATTTCTCGTATATGACTTCACACACTCTTGTAACGAGAAAAACCTGTAGAGAAGGCGGTTTATTCGCACCACAGGTGACAGATAGTCATGCCATGTGGACCTGAAGTTTGCGAAAGCGGCTGGAGAAGGCCGAGTTGTCGTTGAGCGACAACAGATCTTAGTGTGTCCTGCATCAGGTTTGGCGCCAAAATGCATAACGTCCAGTGTTAATATGTTGTGTTTAACTGACTTAGGAACCAATTTGGCAATACTGAATGTTTTACCCGAACTGATTCCCATACAATTGCAATTTAAATCAACGAAAACTAGCCCACGTAATTTCACCAAAGAATTAGTTTAGGGTTACGAACGCTAGTGAACATTCCCAGGCAATCACAAAAATGTGCCCTGCACCAGCAGGGGGTAAACAGTAAAGCACTTGCATTGTGGTTCAGCTGTGTCGTCCAATATGTGAAAATGTATTAACCACGAGTGGTTCATTTTAGTTAAGGAAATAAATTGTAATTTAGTTTTGGCTAATGAAAATGAAATTCTGTAGCTAGCGAGGAGCTCGAAATGGTAAGGGACCAGCTTCCCAAAAAAATAAGCGTACATAATTTCTTTATTAAAAATTATTACTGAAAGTACTTATGTGTTTCTTTATTAGGTACTGACTCTGAGAACCTTCAATAAATGCGAACAAATGAGCAGTGCAATTAGAAACTGAACTTAAGCTTCACCTCACTTCGGTAGCTCGGTTCCAACACAATTTAAGAAGCGCAGTGTTAACTACGGAAGACAGAAAAACATTCCCGTTAGCAGATTTTGCATACCAATTAACAGTGTTATAAGCTTACACTAGCCAGTAAGTCTCTATTAGAGAGCAGTATAAAACAAATTATCTACGATAAAAGCTGTGCACATAAATTTAAGAAACAATACGTATCTGGCTTCAGATACAGTGATAGATGTAACATAGCTCATTTAAGCCAGGGTAAATTATAATCATAAATGACAGATCGGAATTTCATCCAATAAACAGTAATATTTGTAACACTGACAGACAGGAACCTTCAGCAACATTCAAAGTGTGGCTTTTACAATTGAAACAAACGTGTATAAAAAAAACTTGAACTAGAACGCCGATTGACTTCAGTTAAAACAAGAAAACTGAATTTAACTTTAAGGTTAGTAAACACAACATACACCGCTCACAACACTTTTCCATTATGCACAAAGCCTAATGGCGTTACACTGGAATAGGTGTGAAGTAAAATAAATTGTGCTTATGCAAATATTGTTGAAGGCCTCCTACTAACAATACTCTGGTTACCGTACAAGAATCTTCACGGCACAGCGGTTAGCCCCAATTAGCTTCTCGTACAAGCTACACACTACAATGCTCATCAAGCAAGTCCACATGCCTCAGCCATTCCATTTAGCACACAGTTTCCGTATATAGCCGACAAGGAATAAAAAAATCAAGGCTTTCTTACATCAGATTCGAGCATCATGTTTCTCAGGCGCGTGACCTGACAGACTCGGAAAGCAGATTATTGATAAAGTACTACTTCAACATGGATCTCCACACGAAACATTCCTCACAAAACATTCTGCTGTTAGTGCATCCAATGCAGTACTGCGTAATGGTAGGAACTTCTTCTCATTTTTTGAGAGGGGAAACAATACAAGTTATACAGATATGAATCACTACGCAGCTGCACGGTTTAGTTTTTGCTAGAGCAACTCACCAACATTTCTTATTTCATGGCACTTCTCCTGGATGCTTCGCGGGACCATCACTCCTCGAAGAAAAGTAAGGTTCCGGGATCGAATCCAGGCCACCACATAGTTTTAATCTGATGGGAATTGTCAAGATAGTGTACGCTTTCCGGCAGAGTCATGTAACCATTCTGGAAACAATATCCTTGGTTGTCGCTAAGTCATTAATCCGGAATATCCTTTCTCCAAGTGGAGCTAGGTACTACCCGCAAGGTATACAGCAGGTCTTCCGTTAAGTCTGAAGACGGGAGACAGGTACTGGCAGACCTGAAGCTGGGACAGCGTGTAGTCAATCGAGCTTTCTAAGAGCACTGCCGGCGAAGTGCTAGATTCCTGCTTTGAGTTCTCACAGTTGTACCCTGTTACTTCCTCGAAATTTATTAGCGAGTTTTTATACACTACTGGCCATTAAAATTGCTACACCAAGAAGAAATGCAGATCATAAACGAGTATTTATTGGAAAAATATATTATACTAGAACTGACATTTGATTACATTTTCACGTAATTTGAGTACATAGATCCTGAGAAATCAGTAACCAGAACAACCACCTCTGGCCGCAATAACGGCCTTGATACGCCTGGGCATTGAGTCAAACAGAGCTCGGATGGCGTGTACAGGTACCCATGCAGCTTCAACACGATACCACAGTTCATCAAGAGTGGTGACTGGCGCATTGTGACGAGCCAGTTGCTCGGCCACCAATGACCACACGTTTTCTGTTGGTGAGAGATCTGGAGAATGTGCTGGTCAGGGCAGCAGTCGAACATTTTCTGTATCCAGAAAGGCCCGTACAGGACCTGCAACATGTGGTCGTGCATTGTCCTGCTGAAACGTAGGGTTTCGCAGGGATCGAATCAAGCGTAGAGCCACGGGTCGTAACACATCTGAAATGTAACGTCCACTGTTCAAAGTGCCGTCAATGTGAACAAGAGGTAACCGAGACGGGTAACCAATGGCCCTCCCATACCATCATGCCGTGTGATACGCCAGTATGGCAAAGACGAATACACGCCTCCAATGTGCGTTCACCGGGATGTCGCCAAACACGGATGCAACCATCATGATGCTGGATTCCTCCGAAATATAGACGTTTTGCCATTCGTCCACCCAGGTTCGTCGTTGAGTACACCATCGCAGACACTCATGTCTCTGATGCAGCGTCAAGGGTAACCGCAGCCATGGTGTCCGAGCTGATAGTCCTTGCTGCTGCAAACGTCGTCGAACTGTTCGTGCAGATGGTTGTTGTCTTGCAAGCTTCCCCATCTGTTGACTCAGGGATCGAGACGTGGCTTCACGATCCGTTACAGCCATGCGGATAAGATGCCTGTCATATCGACTGCTAGTGATACGAGGCCATTGGGATCCAGCACGGCGTTCCGTATTACCCTCGTGAACCCACCGAATCCATATTCTGCTAAAAAGCAGCAATGTCGCGATACGATAATCCGCATTCACGGTGGGCTACAATCCGACCTTTATCAAAGTCGGAAACGTGATGGTACGCATTTCTTCTCCTTCCATGAGGCATCGAAACAACGTTTCACCAGGCAACGCCGGTCAACTGCTGTTTGTGTATGAGAAATCGGTTGGAAACTTTCCTCATGTCAGCACGATGTAGGTGTCGCCACCGCCGCCAACCTTGTCTGAATGCTCTTGAAAGCTAATCATTTGACTATCACGGCATCTTCTTCCTTTCGGTTAAATTTCGCGTCTGTAGTACGTCATCTTCGTGGTGTAGCAATTTCAATGGCCAGTAGTGTATTTCCTAAAAATGGCTCTGAGCACTATGGGACTTAACTTCTAAGGTCATCGGTCGCCTAGAACTTAGAACTACTTAAACCTAACTAACCTAAGGACATCACACACATCCATGTCCGAGGCAAGATTCGAACCTGCGACCGTAGGGCTAGCGCGGTCCCAGACCGTAGCGTCTAGAATCGCTCGGCCACCCCAGTGGCTGTATTTCCCAAATTCGTTACATTTAACAAGAGCAGTTGTAATACGCAAGGAAAGATTACGACAAGGATTACGGGAGAGTATCCTAGCACCTCAGCCCCATCCCCACAAATCTGAGGAATGTCTATCTAGACAGGCTGCCGAGTGGAGGCATCGAAAATGGGACATTAGTGGACGATGGTTTTATGATGTGTTTTCTGATAACACTAAACGCAATTTTAAGAAGACATACATAACAATATTTACGAACATCCTTTGGTTCCGTAAATCAATTAACCAGTAAGTTTCAGGAAAGGAACGACGTTGAACAATGATTTCATGACGACCTTGGCAAAATATCTCTCACGAGTTATAACTGACTTGCTAAAAGGAGGCGACGCAGATCAGGCATAAATCGCGGTACACGCAACAGGAGTAAATGACTGGCGTCGACATTTAGCTTTGTAGTAGGTTCTACCCGCCCGCAAGTTTGACTCTCACTCTCAGGTGTTTATTTGTTCAATTTGTCTGGAGAAACTTCAACCAAACTTGGTATACATATCACATCCCATCTCGAAAGAACCTATGTGGCCGGAATAACCACCTAACTCTCAAAGGGGTACGGGTGAGGGTGAAAGAGAGGGCCACAGGCCCTCAGATACCAACAACGTATTCATTAAGTTTTTGCGAATGACAGCACTTAGGGACTTTGAACAGACTTTACACATAGCTCTTTTAAGACAATTTCTCACTGACACCAATCATAAAATGTGAAAGAAAGACGTTTATCTCTTACCAAATTTTCCTTGCATATGCAGCACTACTGCCTCATATTGCATTACGTTTTAATTTATTACCTCTTTATTAGTAACTTAATTAGCTACATATTTTCCAGACACTATTCAAATATAACACTGAATGTGACTGCAAAATTATATCATCGTATGACACATATTTCAGGACATATGAGGTCATAAAAACGAAAGTGCATGAAAAATTCGGTAGAGATACAGATCGAATGTATGTCCAAATATGTGTGGAATGTGTTAAATAAAGGTAAAATAAATGTGACATGTTCGAACTCAGGCAAAACTGCGAGGAGAAAGCTCCCCCTAAAGGAACTATGTAAGGTTGAGAACCACCAATTTCTTATTGGGGTGGGAAGTGGTGACTGGGATAGAAAGAGGTGGGAGGAAGCTGACGGATGGAGAGAGGGGGAGGAGAAAGTGGACAGATAAAGGGGGAAGGAGAATATAACAAATAGGAGAGGCCGAGGAGAAAGTGGGCAGATAAATGGGGGAGGACGATATCGATAGAGAGGGGAAAAGGAGAAGGTAAAGGCAGAGGAGGAAATGCGCAGAGAGAGAGACAGGAGTGGGAATCTACAGAGAGAGGGAAGGAGGAGATTTACCGAGGGAATGGAGTAGGAAGTAGAGGATGGAGGAGGAGATACACAGAGGAACAGGAGAAAAGCTCTTACACCAGGGAGCAGCAGATGGATAGAGAAGGGCTGTAGCATATGTGTTGGGTGAGGGGGGAGGAGCAGACAGAGAGGTTAGATTAGATTAGATTAGATTAATACTAGTTCCATGGATCATGAATAAGATAGTTCGTAATGATGTGGAACGAGTCGAATTTTCCAATACATGACATAATTAGGTTAATTTAACAACATACTTAAGTTAATATAACAACTTTATTTTATTGTGTTTTTTGTTTTTCTTTATTTTTTATTTTTATTTTTTTATTTTTTTTATATTTTTTTTCTTAATTTATATCTAAAAATTCCTCTATGGAGTAGAAGGAGTTGGCATTCAGAAATTCTTTTAATTTCTTCTTAAATACTTGTTGGTTATCTGTCAGACTTTTGATACTATTTGGTAAGTGACCAAAGACTTTAGTGCCAGTATAATTCACCCCTTTCTGTGCCAAAGTTAGATTTAATCTTGAATAGTGAAGATCATCCTTTCTCCTAGTATTGTAGTTATGCACACTGCTATTACTTTTGAATTGGGTTTGGTTGTTAATAACAAATTTCATAAGAGAGTATATATACTGAGAAGCTACTGTGAATATCCCTAGATCCTTAAATAAATGTCTGCAGGATGATCTTGGGTGGACTCCAGCTATTATTCTGATTACACGCTTTTGTGCAATAAATACTTTATTCCTCAGTGATGAATTACCCCAAAATATAATGCCATATGAAAGCAATGAGTGAAAATAGGCGTAGTAAGCTAATTTACTAAGATGCTTATCACCCAAATTTGCAATGACCCTTATTGCATAAGTAGCTGAACTCAAACGTTTCAGCAGATCATCAATGTGTTTCTTCCAATTTAATCTCTCATCAATGGACACACCTAAAAATTTGCAATATTCTACCTTAGCTATATGCTTCTGATTAAGGTCTATATTTATTAATGGCGTCATACCATTCACTGTACGGAACTGTATGTACTGTGTCTTATCAAAATTCAGTGACAGTCCGTTTACAAGGAACAACTTAGTAATTTTCTGAAAGACAGTATTGACAATTTCATAAGTTAATTCTTGTTTGTCAGTTGTGATTACTATACTTGTATCATCAGCAAAGAGAACTAACTTTCCCTCTTCATGAATATAGAATGGCAAGTCATTAATATATAATAAGAACAACAAATGACCCAAGACTGACCCTTGTGGAACCCCATTCTTGATAGTTCCCCAGTTTGAGGAATGTGCTGATCTTTGCATGTTATGAGAACTACTTATTTCTACGTTCTGCACTCTTCCAGTTAGGTACGAATTAAACCATTTGTGCACTGTCCCACTCATGCCACAATACTTGAGCTTGTCTAGCAGAATTTCATGATTTACACAATCAAAAGCCTTTGAGAGATCACAAAAAATCCCAATGGGTGGTGTTCGGTTATTCAGATCATTCAAAATTTGACTGGTGAAAGCATATATGGCACTTTCTGTTGAAAAACCTTTCTGGAAACCAAACCGACATTTTGTTAGTACTTCATTTTTACAGATATGTGAAGCTACTCTTGAATACACTACTTTCTCAAAAATTTTGGATAAGGCTGTTAGAAGGGAGATTGGACGGTAATTGTTGACATCAGATCTATCCCCCTTTTTATGCAAAGGTATAATAATAGCATA
This sequence comes from Schistocerca nitens, assembly GCF_023898315.1. Classification (NCBI taxonomy): domain Eukaryota; kingdom Metazoa; phylum Arthropoda; class Insecta; order Orthoptera; family Acrididae; genus Schistocerca; species Schistocerca nitens. The sequence goes on along the minus strand of NW_026045910.1, from coordinate 9,477,166 downwards.
TTTCAGTCTATTAGGGAAAATGCCCTGTTCCAGAGAGCTATTACACAGGTGGCTGAGAATCTTACTTATCTGTCGAGAACAAGCTTTTAGTATTTTGCTGGAGATGCCATCAATTCCATGTGAGTTTTTGCTTTTAAGCAAGTTTATTATTTTCCTAATTTCAGAGGGAGAAGTGGGTGAGTTTTCAATTTTATCAAATTGCATAGGTATGGCCTCTTCCATTAACAGGCTAGCATCTTCTAATGAACACCTGGATCCTACTATATCCACAACATTTAGAAAATGATTATTAAAAATATTTTCAACTTCTGACTTTTTGTTCGTAAAGTTTTCATTCAATTTGATGGTAATACTGTCTTCCTCTGCTCTTGGTTGACCGGTTTCTCTTTTAATAATATTCCAAATTGTTTTAATTTTATTATCAGAGTTGCTGATTTCAGACATGATACACATACTCCTGGATTTTTTAATAACTTTTCTTAATATAACACAGTAGTTTTTATAATTTTTGATAGTCTCTGGGTCACTACTCTTTCTTGGTGTCAGATACATTTCCCTTTTCCGGTTACAAGATATTTTTATACCCTTAGTAATCCATGGTTTGTTACAAGGTTTCTTACGAGTATATTTAACTATTTTCTTGGGGAAGCAGTTTTCAAATGCATTTACAAAAATGTCTTGAAATAAATTATATTTTAAATTGGCATCGGGTTCACGGTACACTTCATCCCAGTCTAACTGCTGTAGGCTTTCCCTGAAATTTGCAATTGTTAAATCGTTGACTGAACGTACTACTTTGGAGGACTGTTTGGTATTGCTGAATGGAGCTATGTCGTATATTGTAACTAGCTGTGCACCATGATCAGAAAGACCATTCTCAACAGGCTGAGCATTTATCTGGTTAAACTTATCTTGGTCTACACTCCTGGAAATTGAAATAAGAACACCGTGAATTCATTGTCCCAGGAAGGGGAAACTTTATTGACACATTCCCGGGGTCAGATACATCACATGATCACACTGACAGAACCACAGGCACATAGACACAGGCAACAGAGCATGCACAATGTCGGCACTAGTACAGTGTATATCCACCTTTCGCAGCAATGCAGGCTGCTATTCTCCCATGGAGACGATCGTAGAGATGCTGGATGTAGTCCTGTGGAACGGCTTGCCATGCCATTTCCACCTGGCGCCTCAGTTGGACCAGCATTCGTGCTGGATGTGCAGACCGCGTGAGACGACGCTTCATCCAGTCCCAAACATGCTCGATGGGGAACAGATCCGGAGATCTTGCTGGCCAGGGTAGTTGACTTACACCTTCTAGAGCACGTTGGGTGGCACGGGATACATGCGGACGTGCATTGTCCTGTTGGAACAGCAAGTTCCCTTGCCGGTCTACGAATGGTAGAACGATGGGTTCGATGACGGTTTGGATATACCGTGCACTATTCAGTGTCCCCTCGACGATCACCAGTGGTGTACGGCCAGTGTAGGAGAACGCTCCCCACACCATGATGCCGGGTGTTGGCCCTGTGTGCCTCGGTCGTATGCAGTCCTGATTTTGGCGCTCACCTGCACGGCGCCAAACACGCATACGACCATCATTGGCACCAAGGCAGAAGCGACTCTCATCGCTGAAGACGACACGTCTCCATTCGTCCCTCCATTCATGCCTGTCGCGACACCACTGGAGGCGGGCTGCACGATGTTGGGGCGTGAGCGGAAGACGGCCTAACGGTGTGCGGGACCGTAGCCCAGCTTCATGGAGACGGTTGCGAATGGTCCTCGCCGATACCCCAGGAGCAACAGTGTCCGTAATTTGCTGGGAAGTGGCGGTGCGGTCCCCTACGGCACTGCGTAGGATCCTACGGTCTTGGCGTGCATCCGTGCGTCGCTGCGGTCCGGTCCCAGGTCGACGGGCACGTGCACGTTCCGCCGACCACTGGCGACTACATCGATGTACTGTGGAGACCTCACGCCCCACGTGTTGAGCAATTCGGCGGTACGTCCAGCCGGCCTCCCGCATGCCCACTATACGCCCTCGCTCAACGTCCGTCAACTGCACATACGGTTCACGTCCACGCTGTCGCGGCATGCTACCAGTGTTAAAAACTGCGATGGAGCTCCGTATGCCACGGCAAACTGGCTGACACTGACGGCGGCGGTGCATCAATGCTGCGCAGCTAGCGCCATTCGACGGCCAACACCGCGGTTCCTGGTGTGTCCGCTGTGCCGTGCGTGTGATCATTGCTTGTACAGCCCTCTCGCAGTGTCCGGAGCAAGTATGGTGGGTCTGACACAACGGTGTCAATGTGTTCTTTTTTCCATATCCAGGAGTGTATAAAGAAGTTATCTATCAGTGAGCTGCTATCCTTTACCACCCGAGTAGGAAAATCAATAACGGGTGTCAAATTGAAAGAACCGAGTAATACTTCAAGGTCATTTTTCCTATTACTCTCTTTCAGAGAATCTACATTGAAGTCCCCACAAATAATAATTTGCTTCCCCCTGTCAGACAGATAGCACAACAAGGAGTCCAAATTTTTCAGAAATAGATGAAAATTTCCTGATGGGGACCTATATACGGTTACAATTATAAATGTGCCTTTATTTAATTTAAGCTCACAGGCACATGCTTCTATATGTTTCTCTACACAAAACTTTTTTGTTTCTATACTTTTTGCACAAGGGAAGAGTGGAGGGACATTGAGAGGCGCAGAAGGAGACGGACAGAGAGAGCAGAGAGGGAGAAATTAGAGAGGAGGAAAGAGGAGACGGAGAGAGTAACAGGGAACGAGTAGATAAACTAACAGAGTAATGGAATAAATACATTCCTGTGCAAAAACGGATGCTAGTTAATTAACAATATGTTAAGAGTATTTCGCCTTAAACATTTATGCAAATAAGGTATATTTAGTATAGCTTAATTGTGTTTTATGAAAGGAAACAGTTGTTCTTATAGTAATTTATTTTTACACTTTTAATTATTTCTGCGTATACTTATCCAATCACAGTATATATCCCTCGCATGATGTCTCGAGTCTTTTTAGACCCCAACGTTCGTTTAACTACAAATAAACAGTTTTAATGTAGGTGTAGACTGCTCATCCTCCAGATATGCTATTCACGAACTTTTTATTATAACTAGGTAAAGTATTTGTGATTATATCACAGTCTGTAGAACAACAATTTGAATTTTTTTCAGTGGGGTCAGGAAATATCCCAGGTATACTATATGAGATTTTCAGTGTTATATATAAGTTTTGTTACGAAATTAAATCTTGCCAACAATGCACCTTATAAATCGACATTTATTTGTACAATGTTGTAAACAATGAATAGAAAATACATTCACGTTCATTATTACGACAAATTCACAGTTTGGAATTGAGTTTTGTGGAAGAAAGACGTGGTGTTATAGTTTATTCGTCTTGGATGTCGACATCCTTTTGCAAGGGGCTACAGTCTCGAGCAGGCTTTGGCAGATTTACAGAAGAGTGATAGTGATAATGAATCAAGTTTTGGAAACGAGGATGACAGTGATGCTGACAGAGATATAACAGGTTGGAGATGAAGTACATATGAGTGACTGTGAAGAAGGTGATAATGGTATTCAGATAACGAGTGCAACTACTTTTGTGTCTAGATTGTGGACAGATGACATGTAACACCATACCACCTGATGTGTGCAAGCAAGTTTCAACGAATGTAATACGTGAAACTGCGCATATTCCACGTCACCTTAGAGCACAATAACAGACACGGGCAGATTGTTTCAGACTTATTATCACCAATCACATTTTGAGTGTAATAATAACGCATACCAATAATCATGCAACGCTGTTTGAACTTGATTCCACAGAGCTGCAACATTCTTTAGTCTACTATTAATAGCTGGCTTGCATAATGCACGTGGGAAGCCTTTGAGTGAATTTTGGTCAGAGAGTATTGCTTACCTATTTTCCGAGCCGCAGTGAGCTTTTCAAGATTCGTGATTTTTGATGTTCCTTCAGTTCGATGATAAACTTACTAGTGAAGAAAGAAAAGCTGCTTCTGGATCAAAAGCTGAAGCTATAACGACTGTGTTTGAAATGTTCGTTGATGCATGCATTTTGCCTTATGTTCCTGAATCTTATATTACAGTTGATGAGCATCTGTGTACTGTCATGGGACGGTGTCCATTCAAGCTGTACATTCCTTCGAAACCTGGAAAGTATGGGATAAAAGTGCGGGCTGCTGTAGATGATGAGACCAATTACGTCGTAAATATACAAGTGTATACGGGGAAATCTGCTGAAGGAAGGGAAACAAATCTAGGGAAACGAGTGGTACATGATTCAGATGATCACCTGAAAGGAAGTGGTAGGAACGTTACCACTGACATCTTTTTTACAAGGTTTGATACGGGACCAGAATTTCTTGCTAATAAAATGACACTTGTGGGAACTCTTCTGGCCAACCGAAAAGAGATACCAAAAGAAACGTTGCCATCAAAATAGAGGCGTCCGTTATCGACCACATATAATACTGATTTAGCTTCGTATGTTCCTACATAAAATAAATCTGTCATTTTGTTTTCTACTCAACACCAAAAATTTGATGTGAATGAGCATGAGCACAAAAAAACCTGAAATAATAATGCTCTACAACTCAACAAACTCAGGAGTTGATACAGTTGATAAGATGGCTAGACATTATTCAGTGAAACGTGGAAAAAGAAGGTGGCCGCTAGCTGTATTTTTTTATATACTAGATTTAGCTTGTTTCAGTGCTTACGTTCGGTATTGTAAATTTTACATGAGGTGAGAAGTAAAAATGCAAGATGAGAATTCCTCTCAGAACTAGCAAAAGGATTAGTCAAACCTCACATTGAACAGCGAGTCCTGTCGATCCAGTGCAGAACACAACGCATTCCTTCAGCAATAATATCTTCAGGCTTAAAGGGTCTTTTGATGGAAAAACAACACGATATGCCGATGTTCCAAACCTGAAAAGAAAATGGTGTGATTCCTGCCAGAGGTCAAACGACAAGTAAGTGAATCAACAATTTGATGGGTGTCACAAGTTTGTCTGTAGAGCCAATTAAAATATCATGTGCCTCCTTAAATTCATTTTTATTTTTGCCTAATTACGATTAATATGCATGAGATTAATCTGCATTCCCATACAAGTGAAGGGTTGGCCCTCCGTCTTAAGGAATATAGCACCAGGCGTATTTTTGTGCTTAGTTTTGTGTATGTAATTAATATCCTAACATATTTTGACCATTCCTAGTTTATAACTTTTGCTATAAGGTAAAATCAGTAACTGTTTCATGACCTATGACGTATGAAGAAACATAAACACAGGTCTAATTGTAAACACTGGCAGGAAGAACTACTAGCATTCTGAAAGTATTTATTTGGCTCTGTTCGAAAACATGTTACAAAATAATTAGCAGGTTTGTCAAAAGCATTGTTTGTTTAATCATACCTGCCAATTTCATTACTTAAACAACTAATTCGGCCTAACCTTTGTGGAAGAAGGAATCGTTCCAAAGAGGAAATTTTTGATGTATTTAGTTAATTGAATGAGTTATGTTTTGATTCTAATTTCTGTAACTTAGGCATCGAACAGTGTGTAGTTTGAGTGCCTATTACTATAAGGATATATAAAGGACCGATTTTTGTCCCGAGACAGTGAGTCCACGGCTGATTTTCAGATGTGAAACATGTATTGGTTAGATTAACAACAATGCATCAACTTAACAGTGGCATAAGTGTAGCACAAATAGACTGTGTTTTAGAACAATTAATGAAAATGACTGTTTAATATATTTGAAAAATGGTGTGACACCATATTATTTTGCAAGAACTGTGAACTGTGTGGTTAGGTTTTAACTGCTCGTAGATGTTCAACAGCAAACTATTGTAGCAGTATACTGATGTTGTCTGATACCTGTTAATGAGGCTTATCAACAATTTAGCAATAGTAAACTTGCCTTATAATTTTCTGGTACAACAATGTAGTACGTCGACACTGAAGACTATCAACGAAGAAACGAAGCAGGCGAACGTCACAACCTGAGACGATACTTCGTACTCATGCAGTTTTATTAAAAGTCCATTGTAAGAAACAGTACGAAAAGAGTTCTGGAAACCTAAAAATATGGAATTAATTTGACATCCTTTGTCGATATCACCCATAATTTCTTGGGAATACCAGCTGTTGGCCAGTAAAACATTCCCCTTGGGGTAATTAATAATTTTTGACGATGGTGACGTGGGTCTGTAGTTTAGAGCATTTCTTCCATTTCCTTTCTTGTTTGTTATTGTGACTTGTGCAACTCCTCAGTCTTTAGGTACAGACCTTTCGACGAGCTAACGGTTACATGTGACTGTTACCTCCCCCTACCCTCACCTCATTAGGATGATTGTGATTCTTAGGCATTTATTCCAGTTTCTAAAGAATATGTGACCAAATTTAACTGAAATCGTTCCAGCAGTTTATGGTGAGCTTTTTATCCTTCGCTTTGCCCACTTAAACACGTGTCAGATATACCTCACATACCTTTAATATATTTCACAGTTATCTGTGGCAATATTTGATGTGTACATCTAGTGAATTTCGCCCAACAATTTCATTTTCAGGCTGCTCAATGTCCATGAACTCACCTCTCTGTCGTACAATGATATATCATGCTTGGTACATTCAGCGACATATGTGGATACTGTCTACGGAATGCGTTACAAGTAACTATGAGTCAAGTAAGTATGAGTCGTACAATAGAACATTTTCGTCCGAAAGAACAGACACCATGCATTCATATAACTGAGTCGCTTCTATGTGTTATGAATCTACCACCTTCAGCCAAATATTCACAATCATGTTCGACCTCACGCTGGAGTCTCGAAGTAGCGAGAATGGAAGACGTGGATGTGGACTGCGTAACAGGTGGCCCTAGGTGGGAGTGTGGGTCAACCGAGCAGCGTACCGAGATCACGCAATCGCGATAAACACTGCGTCCGGGTGTCGCAGTGGCTACGCAAATGCCTAACAATCATTCTGGCTTTAGCAGCCGAGCAGTACGGACCGTTTCCGTTACTCAACATTCCGTTCCACATTCTGCAATGGCTACGCAAGGCGAAACGCGCTAGAGGCAGACCGCTTTCTTCGAGATGTAACCAAAATTCCAGCAAGTGACTTAGCGAGCATCCGTTTATCACCACTGAACAATTCGGTGTATGTCAAATTCACGGACGCCGCGACTTCCGATAAGATCCTTCGGAACACGCAGCAGGGCCTCCGTTTCTGACAGCTGAAGGTAATGTCAGGCTGGTGTTGGTCAAGCACGCAGAGTTATGCATGCAAGCAAATCGGCTCTTTGAACTGCCATTCGAACTCCTGGCGGCCGACTTCATGGACGTCTTCCGTCCTTATGGCGTCGTTCACGGCCATTTATCCGATCGGTGTGCCCCATTTCGAACATGCGTAGTCATCAGTTACGTCCGCCAGATAAACATATACTTCCATCACTATGTGAAATGGTAGATATACGGCTGCTGTGCGGTCGTTATTTGCGAAGGCGAACCGAGGACTTGTTCAGTATGTGGAAAGGAAGGTCACGTTCGACCAGAATTGCACCAACGTCGCAATTCAACTGACGTCCGATCCTGTCTCCTATGCGACTGCTCTCATTGAATCCGAAAACTTAGCATCACTGCTTCGATCCGGTGTCGGAGTCCGCCACACCGATTCATTGTTGCACAACCTCCACAGCCAGAAACAGCCCTGTCTACACTACTGGCACTATTCCCCGAGGAAACTGATCATCCCTCTGACGACCCGATGTAGTTTACATCAACGACAGTACCAGTGATAGCCTTAGTGCTGGAAAAGCGATTCACTCCCGTCTTCTGACATGGAAGCCCGGTCAAGGAATCAGCGGTCACCCAAGTATCGTAAACGCACACGCCACAGAGTGTTCGGTCAGGATGTCCCGCCTCCCGATGACGTCTCGCTTGCAGTTTTTAACGGGACATCCTCCTTTAGCATTACTTTGCCTCAACAGTAGTTGTCGATACCAGCATTTTTTTTTTTCGAATTTTGGACTGGTCAATATTATCTCAGTTGCTTTTCTGAACACTTTCATAGCATTTTGTACACTTTATATTTCCATCGGGCATGGGTGTGTGTGTTGTGTTAGAGTAAGTTAGTTTAAGTTTCAGTAATGTGTAGCTTAGGTACCGATAACCTCAGCAGTTCGGTCCCATAAGATCGTACAAGAAAGTTCAAAATTTTATTTCAAGCTAAAATTTATGAAAAAGAATTACTTTATAAAATATTTTAGTCTCGGTGTTATAATCGGTAAGTGCTAGTTCTGAATGTACAGTTAAAATAATTTTTTTTTAACATTTGAAATTACAAATTGTTTGCACACTTAAAATTTTTATTATTAATTACACAACCATGTACTGCTAACTATGTATATTTCTGGACTCATTTATGAAATAATAATCGAAATGAAAAACGTGTCGAAATAAATTCTGGGATCTTTGAGAATCTGCAATTTCTATCATACGTAAAAAAAGTTAAAATACTTTTTGGTGACTTCAGTGCGCAAATTGGGAGAGAAAAGAAATTTAGGACTATTGTAGGTTAATATCCAGCACACTCAAGAACAAACAGACATGATGAAAGACTGATCAATATGTGCAAAATGTTCCAGTTAAAACTCATGTCCATACATTTCTGCAAATTACCAAGAAAAGCCAAAACTTGGAGACATCCAAATGCAAACCTAGGAGAATTTCAACTGGATCACGTAGCCATATCTAAAAAGTACATCACCGAAATTACGAATGCTAAAATAGTCAGAAACGGGGAATTTGATTCAGATCATTATCTATCTAAGATTAACATAAAATTTTTCCTATCTAAAACAAAAATGGTGACGAAAAAAGTGATCATGTACAACACCACTGCAGCTAATATTACAAAAGAAAATACAGAAAAATTTAGAGAAGAAATTGAGACAAGTAAAGAAGGTGATTGGCGTGAACTCCAGATGAAAATAACTCAAGTAGCAGAGAAAACTTGACGATTGGCCAAGAATAAAAAGAAGACATGGTGGAATAAGGACTGTGAAGAAGCACTTAATACAAAGAGTTCAAAATGGAGAAAATGAAGATATTCGGAAAAAGAGGAAGACATTGAACAGTTCAGGCAACAAAGAAAAGAGGTATCAAAAATAATCCGGAAAATCAAAAGAAACTTTGAAAATTCTCAGCTCATTAAAATAGAAGAAAATTTCACCGAAAATAATACTAGAAATTTTTACCAAACTTTTAAACATATAATTAAAGGATATTGGGCACCAGGTATTGGTTTCAAAAATGAAAATAGTAAAATGGGATTAAATAACAAAGAAAATTGTGAAATTTTAGCAAAATGTTTTGAAAAGCTGATAAACCATCCAGTTCCAACAGATAAATTAGAATTTCCAATGACACCTCAAAATCTAGAGGAAGACTTCCCACCAACAGAGTTAAAAATTCATGAAGCCATAAAAAAAACTCAAAAACAATAAAGCAAGTGGTGAAGACTCCAGTACAGTACAATTATTGAAGTGGTCAGAACCAAAAATCATAAAGGAACTACAACTGCTTCTTGAGAACATTTGGAAAACTGAAAATATCCAACTTGAATGGAAAACAGTATTAATCCACCCACTACATAAAAAGGGAGACAAACAAAATGTTAGTAAATACTGATGACTGTCACTGCTGCTAGAGGCATACAAAATATCATCAAAAATTCTTATGAACAGAGTGGTCGATACCTTAGACAAACAACAGGGTGGTTTTCGAAAGGGAAGACCCTGTGCAGAACAAATTTTTAACTTAAAGTCAATAATTCGCCATTGAATGTTAATCAGCAAACCAATAATAGTTTCATTAATTGATTTCAAGAAAGCATTTGATTGTATGGCAGAGAAACTACAGATAAGGTCATTAGGGAATTGGGTGTTAAATCAAAATTAGCAAATATAACCCGTGAAACACTAACAGGTACAATATCTAAAGTCAAATTTATGGGAGAAGTATCTCAGCCATTTGAAATAAAAACCGGTGTTAGACAAGGCGATGGTTTATCACCTTTACCGTTTAATTGTGTTCTAGAAAAAATTGTATGAATCTGAAACTCGGAGCTAAAAAATCACAAAATTGAACCAGTAACTCTGGGAAGGAAATAAATGGAGTCAAGGTACACTGCTTGGCCTTTGCGGATGATTTCGCAATACTTTCTCAAAATCTGACAGAAGCAGTTATTCAGATAAACCTTCTGGAAAAAATAGCAAACAGAAATGGTCGAAAAATTTCAGGTGAATAAACAAAATTCATGATAAATATAAAAAATGCTTCAAAATTCATAGAAACACCAATAGGTAAAATAGAGCGAGTAAATAAATTTTAATATCTTGGATACTCTGTACAACAGAATGGACTAGAAAAATCTGCAGTAGATGTAAGAATTAACAAAATGGAAAGAGGTTGTAGTTTGACCAAAAATATTTACAACAAGAAATGTATATCGAGAAAAACAAAACTAAAACACTAGACCACAGTGGTATGGCCAGAATCTTTATATGGATCTGAATGCCTAACGATGAACTGTAAGATGGACAGACTAGACGTACTGGAAAGAAGGGCTATTAGAAAAATTATGCGTGCAATAAAAACTGCAGATGGTTGGAAAATAAGAAGTAATGAGGAGATTTACAAAAATATAGAGAAAATATCAGAAGTAATGGCCAAACGAAGATTAACCTTTTCCGGACACCTCTGGATGGAAATAGACTACCGAAACAACAACTCCTATATTTCTGGAAGAAGAATCGATAGTATCACGGATTACAGAAGTAAGGAAAGATCTAGAAACAAACAACATCAAAGAATCAGAAATAGCAGAAAGAAACCGTTTTAAAATTAAAATACTAAATTTGGAAGGCTTTCAAAGCATAAGGAATAAAAGAATTGGGAACAACATGGAGAGAAGAAAGGGAGAGACTTCATGGTGAGGAAATGAGGGAATACTGGAAAAATAGGAAACAACAACAAAGGAAGAAGAGCAACTGAAGTTGTTAACGAGACCCTAGTTGGTCAATACGACTGAAAATAAATATGTTGAAAACTAGCAGGAATTCGTTTGTTAAAAAGAATTTTAATCCCTTTCGAATATTATTACTTCCGCAGAGCGAGAGAGTCGTAAGTTTGCCTCTGATGTGATTGGACGTATTTTTGTACAATAGGTGCGAACAATGTAGTTTCAGCTTTGTTAATGTGAAAAATCAAAATACTGTATGATATACTAAAATGTGAGAAAATCAGTGGAAAATACATTAACCTAAAAAAATTCTGCAACAACAATCTTCCAATTTATTTAGTTCAAACCAAGCATGAAGACCTGTTGTTAGATTTTCAGCTTCAAGAATCAGATCCCTCGACAGGAAGAACTTGAGCCATCTCAACATGACAAGGTAACTAAACTTGAAAGTTTATTGTAATCTTTGCTCCTCTCAAATCTTCATTAAAGACTGTGCTTATTAATTTTTTGGATTGGTCATTGTTTAACTTGGACAATAGATAGAAGAAGGAAGAAGGGCGGAGATTACAAGTTCCTGTGGACGACGGCCACGAGTCGCCTGAAGTCGAGGACGACAATGTAACCTCAACTCCCACGAATGAACAGCCACCAACCCTGACTAAGTGAAAGGTTTGGCTAAACGGAGGCCATGTCCATATCATTTGATGCTTATGGTATTTATGAGCTACGTTCCATGTACCGCCAGAGTAAACAGTTAATTAGCTTATAGGCCACGATTCTGCATGGAGCGACGACATCGAAATTGACCCTGACTCCGGTCGGCGGCGGTGCCTCCGACGACCATGGCCTAAACATACCTAATCTGCAACCTAGGAGGCTGGACAGGGTGGTCAGTGACCTCCTTGTTCACCCGAGATGAACTATAAAGTGATACAGGACGTCCTCTTACTTTCCCGCCAGTCATACAGGACTGCAAACGATCAATACGAACCAGAAATTATCTCTGTGGCCAGACATGGTCTAGGCATCTGAAGTTGACATTGCACTCATACAGGAATCACAACTGGCTGCTCTGCCTCAGGTTGCTAGATACATGCCATACACCTCTCCTGGCTCGTGGTGATACCGTTGGGAGGTGTGTGGTTGTGTATGTTCGCGAAGGAATCTTCGTTACGAATCTCACCATTCTCCTAACAGCACAAGGCATGGCCTCCACCGCTATGGATATGCATATCGTCAACATTTACGCTTTGTCTGGTTCTACCCGCCGACAGGAGAGAGCCACACTCTACTGTGAAATCTTTGCCCCGTTGTTCTTAGGGCGTTAAGCTAGTTCCATGTTCGGCTGCGACTTCAACTCTTTCTTGCAACAGAAAGATCAGGCGCCTCACTTTAACATTTGTCAAGAACTTCACATGATCGTTAGAGACCACCAGTTTAGGGAACCATTGGACGAGAAGTTAGGCAATGCCCTTGGCTCCAGGTAACAAACAAGCCATTCAGAAAATTAACTGTATAGAATATACGTCTCCTCTGAGCTAGCATCTGATGTTCAAGATGCGGAACTGAGACTTGGCTTTCTCACACCACAGTTCATACATTTGCATGATTCTAATCAAATTGCAACCGCTCTGGCTTTGTGAGGTGCTATGAGAAAGAAAAGAACGTAACACATCTCCAGGAGGCGGAATGTGAATGACGTCTAACAGACCTGGACGATTTACGAACGTCGATTGCCTACTTACAGAATGACTTTGGAATGGTGAGTAGAGTGTGCGAAGCCCTCCTTATGGCAAATCATACGATACCGGAAGGACATGGCGACAGCGTCGACACACAACCAATTACTCTTATGCCGTCCTCCGAGACGTAGTCAACCAAGGGTCTACCTGACCATCTGGAGGGTGTGGCGGCATGTTAAGGCGAAATAATAAAAATGGCCCAGCGTAGTCTACAGGAAATCCTTATTAGAACGTGACGCGTATCCACCATAGATCAGATCGCAATCGACGACCGACGACGACGTTGACGACAGCTCATAACGAAACTCGTCACACTACAGGCACAGACACTACCCAACAATCTGAAACAGTCACCGCCTTTGCCAAACACTGGCGAAATATCTACGGCGCCGCGGCAGCAACTGGTCAGGTCTTGTCTTACATTATCTTCATCCCCCATGGAGAGGATACCCAATTGATGGAACTCTTGACTAGGGATGAAGTGGAGGCTGCCATTGACAAGGGTGCCACCAACAAATCTTCCAGTATAGATGGTCTGCCTATACTGTTCTATCTGTCCTCCAGACGGGAATGGACCCGAGATAGACCAACATGTCTCTTGAACTTTACACAGCAGGTCATGTTATCCCTCCCAACTTTGTCGCAGGCATCAACGTTCCTCTATATAAGCCACGCCGTGGTGCAGCGATCACCAAATATCACTCACTTACCCTCCTTAAGGTAGGCTACAAAATTTTTGCCCACATTTTGGCAGCACGCCTGCGTGTCCTTCTTACCAGAATAATCACTGGAACAGACAATCCCAGGTGGATAATTGGCTATGCAGACAGCAACCGGAAAATGTCCGTTCTGCTAGCACCGGTAGCGATCTGCCATCTGCAGGCAGCTTTGGTGATAATCGTCTTGAAAGCGCCTATGAATAAGTACATCCCTGTTACTTATTCTCAATAATGGCTGAGACAGGCCTCTCACCTCCTTCCTCAACGTCATTGATGGCACTTACCACAGCACTAGCTGCTACATACAAGGCAACAGTCGCTTACTGAGTCGAGTTCCGCTACAGAAATCTATTCGACCAAGTTTTTCGCTATCGACCCTGCTACACGCCTTTGCGCTGGAAGCCCGCATTGGGAATCTATAATTTACACTTCTGCTACAACAGCACACCTTCCGTTGTCGAGCACACCGGCGATCTGCTCCTCTTGGTTCGCCTGGAAGTGGAAATACACCACTGAATCGATCATCACATAGAGTGCCGAGGAAGGCAGCTCGATGAATGTGGATAAACTTGCAGTGCTGCCAATAGGACGAGACCTCCCCGATGCCGAACTAGCGCTCTTCCCACGCGTGCAGACCATCAAGTACCTGGGCATCTTTCACCGGCAATATATCCCTGATGAGCTGCAGTTTGAATGAAAATGCTTTGACACGAAGCGCCCATTTGGATGCACTTTTATAATAACTTTACTGACGTCTTGATGTTGGAAGTAATAAAGTGTAGTCAAGATATAAGAAAGTTATTGAAGTGCTTCTCCTATGACGATCACTAATTTTGGGTGCACGTTGCAGAGTATTCGCGTTGATTTATACAACAATGTACTCCACCGTCTCGCCTCTCTTAAGTGGGTGGTTTATCTCAGTCGCCATGTTGCTTCGAAAGGGATGCATATTGCTTACCGCACTTGACTGGACTTCGTTTGCAAGCGGCCTTTGGCTTTTGAGAGTGTGATCCTCTGTATATGCGAACAGTGCGGAAACAATGGACTGGACTTGGAGCTTTCATTACACACAGTTTGGAGGATGTCTTCATCCCGGCACTCATCCTTCTACCAATCCGGGTTGGTCGCATTCATACCTCATTGTCACATATTGCTACCTTTATTATGGCCTGCAGTTACAAGCATCATGCACTCCAGGCCACTCGCCCTCCTACTGCCATGGACTGTCTCACCTGCTCGTCGAGTGCCACGTAACATTGTCGAAAAGAAGTGCTCTGTGATCCGTTGATCATATGTATGGTACCATATCCAAGAAATTTACCTCCCCACATACGTCAGAGCAACATGGTGCTTGGTTAGCAATGGTAAAATTGCGACTCGACAGAAGACACAAGCAACTGGATTAGCTGACTCCCCATTGTGTGCTACCAGCGAACACCTCGAAGAGGACATCCTCCGATTCACACGCCCATCAACTCTTGATGTGTGGGAGGTATGCCTCAAGATGGTCACCTGCTTTCTCCGCATGCCCCCGACCATGGCTGAACATAAGACATACATGTGTCCTGAGGACATACATTATCCAGTTGCCTGAATCGACGCCATAAAATGTTGAACGTACAACTACCTCTACGACAAATACAAAAATAAGGCCTCGAATTGTGGTGTGGGTTACAGAATTCCCACACCAACTTGGAAGGAAGGCAAAATTACTAGACCGTGTTTGGCAACTAACTGCGTGGTGTATCACCCCCTCAGTTGGGGTGTAATGGGCCTCATCCCCACTCCCCCTTTGACTTCTCCTCCCACTCTCCTTCCTGCATCTGTTCATTTCGTCCCCGCCTTCTGGAGACATCACAAAGGCGAGTGTGTCTTTCGTTACACAAGGCACCCCTCATAAGGGAGCATCATGACACTTTACTGTCTCCTCCCACATAAGATGCATTGGGATTAAATAAATAAAAGGAAATATCTTCCGCTCCACCCTAACTATGAAATGCACTCCCTCCTATGCATCCCACTGTGGAGAGGTCTGGGAGCACCATGCCCAAGACTCAATTACGACCCCTGCCCTCCTGCCCTCGGGCTCATCCGATAGACGGATTTATGGCGCCGATTGTTTCTCCTCTACCTTTTCTACCTTTGTGAAGTACAATATATTGTAAATAATTCTCTTTATTTTCCCTCTTTGGTTTTTAATATAGCGGACAATAGGACTTTTCAATCAGTTTCATATTTAATAGTTTTAACACGTGTATTTAAAAAACTTTCTACTCTATGAATTGTCAAACATGTATAGTAAAAAAAAAGGCTGTAGGAGATCCCGGATTCAAATGCCAATCCAGCCCACATTTTCACTCTGCGGCGCTGACTTTTCATAAAGTCCCAAAGTAGCTGACATCATGCATTCCTTCCCATTCCTTTCCTTTCTCCCCTCTCCGCCTTCAATTTACACATCACATACATATATATGTACATTGGTTTTTATAATTTATGTACATTTAAACTGCTTCGCTACACTGTTGTTATCTAAGTTCCTCCTGTTGGCAATTATTCCTCATTCGAACTCGGAAATAATTATTTCGTCCTCTTTGGTGAAGGAATTTTAGAAAACTTGTAAGTATGCTTTAGGGGCACTGTCATCAATAATATCAGTACTGTTATTAAGCAGTCAAGGTATTGATGATGTTGTGCCACTGGTGTACTTCACATTTGACAGGAATATCTTTGGGTTTCCTACTAGGTTTCGTGACAGAACTTCTTTGTACGATCCATCCAAGGAATCTCGCATAGAAGCTCGTGCTGCATTTCGAACTTCTGTAAAACTTCTCTAATGTTTGCATTCTTTTAAATTTAGCATGCTTTTTCGTTGGTTTTGCAACAGTGTTGTGACCTGCGTTCTGCACCGTTCGGGATCAGTACCACGTTTTATTATTTGGTGAATATCTCTCAATGGTTACCGATACTATTTCTTTGAGTTTAAACCACATCTGGTCCACGTTTACATAGTGTGGCTGGAAGGAGTGGGGAGTGTCTCTTAAGAAGGCGTGAAGCGAATTTTAGTCTGTTATTTTAAAAACGACCACAAACTACGAAAACGACGTTAATTAAAATAATTAACAGCAGACCTGAGGCACAAGGCAAACCAGTCGAACTCAACATAAGGCAAAAAATGTTTATTCAGAAACAGGGTATCTGCATTTAGGATCAACAAACCCGTAGACCATTGTAATATTATTTAATTAGCTTCCTCTTTTCCGTCACACTACTGACGTTAATCTCTACACTACGAATAACCAGATTTATTATCACTGTGTATCACTTGACAGTCACGGAGATTTTTGCCTACCACTATATGTCATCTCGTTGAGATCGTGTGTTCTGTCGGTCGTCAGCGTCTCCCAGCACGATATTTCGACGCCGTAGCTCGATGTTTTCATTAAGTGTTCCAAGAGACGCTACATGTTTCAGCTGGAATTGTGCTGTAGCTTATCTTTACTTATAATTTGATATTCAGGTTCGATTGGGCTCAGCTTAGCTCTCAAGGCTTATTCTACACTACGTCCGTTTTTGTATTTATTTTTAATGAACAACGACTCAGAAAAACCATTTTCACACGTATGCGTAGTACCAAACGGCACCAGAAATCGGACTGCTTGTTTGAAAAGAGGGTACTCAGTTTTGTTCACATCCGAAAAAAAATTAAGAACGAAATTTTAAACCTTTCTCACTATACTGTCCTTAGTCATATTGGTGAAAGTGTCTCCTGTGATTATTTCTTCATATACTGTAGTGATTTCGAGAAATTCTTTTGTGACATCAGATTATTTTGTGACATCAGGTGGCCTCACACTGGTCGCCAAAATATAGTGGACTGTGAAATTATTCTCCCTGCTCTCGGACATTAATTGACGTGTAGATGACTGATGTGATTGCCCCACGTTAGGAGCCAATAGTTAATTGATATAATAATTAAATGGAATCAGACACAAAGTTACATAATTAAGGGGTTCGTGTATGAATATAAAAGGTTGTTTATATGATCAGAACGTCAAAGAAATGCATTTATTTTCTTGCTGTCTACACAAACCAAAGCAAAACTGTAAATCTCAGCGCCGATTTCACTGGGAGCGGACCCGATTCAGTTATTAAGGGGAAGGAGGAGGAAACGAATCGTCTCACCATTCTCCGTTATCGTTCGTCGTGTGCTGCTGTCGGCGGCAGGCGCTGCGTCGGTTCGGCGCGTCGCCTCGGGGTCGTGCGGCCGAGTCGGCTAATCTGATCAGCAACCGCGGCTTCGCGGCGGGGCCCAGGTACGATCTCCGAGTTGACTGACAGTTGTCGGTAGCGTGGCCGAAGCTGTGCTACCACGGTGACGGAAGGCGGATGTTGGCGATGAGTGGACGAGCGCATGTCCTCTCGCTTCAGCAGTGTCTCCACGATTCCCCTCCTCCTCAGTTGCTCGCAGCGAGTTGGTGAAGGTGGCTGCGGTCGGACGTATTGAAACACGTTTTCTGAAAACAGATTTCTTATCCAGTCACATTTTGTGCAATCTTCGGGAAAGTCCTTTTCAAAAATGTTTAAGGACTTCGAAACGAGGAATCATGTCTCGAACTAAATCGTCTATAAAGCTAGTTCACTGCCTTGTAAAGATGATGTAAGATTAATAAATGCGAAAAAATTAATGTTCAGTACCTATGAGCTAAAAAGAGTCGACCATGTTTTGAAAGGCGGTAGTTTGTTACCTGTATGCAAGCTGATGTGCGTCGTCTTTGTAGGCCCGTGTTGGAAATGTGAAGCGTGTCGTAAGGAATCAGCTAAATACGCAAAGCTTGATAACCACCGATCATCAGGAAAAAGTTCGTGACTTGGTTTTTGTCACTGAGGAATTTACAAAACTCGGACCTCACTTAAAATATTTGATTTTTTCTGACAGCACCGTTACATAACCACACATTTCCTTGGCTCTGTCTGTACTAGTACCAGCACATATTTGCCAAGAATACCTACACTCTTCTGTTTCATCTTCATGATGAAACTACATCGTACTAGTGCCAAATGTACAGTCATCTATTTGAAGAGGGATAGAACTTCAATCTTTCTGGTGTAATAACATCGTTTCTTCTGTGTTGGAAGCTGCATCTTCAATTCTCCTCTTTATTATATTACTCGATAGTGGCCACTTATGCCATTAAAAGTTTTTGGGCCATGCCTATAGCCATGGGCAGTAAGAGAGCTTCAACTATCGTGTGAGTTTGTCCTTCCTCTGAAATTCTAAACCTAGCCAGTTTCGGTGCTGTTATGAAATTAGTATCAGTGTTAAATAAGTTTGCCATGCATTTGGATTCTTTTTCACAAATGAAGGCTCACTTAAACAAAAGTAGAATGCTTAGAACTTTCGTGATGGAGAAGGCTTCACTCTTTGATCTAATAGCGTTTCTACGCAAAAAAACACAATGCGAAATTGGGTCCTCATTGGTCTCTGTATGGAACTTTACTATAAAGCCAAGTTGTAAGTATTTCTCGTTGCATGAGTGTTTTACTAAAACAGACCCACAACGCATGTAAAATCGTAGACCAAAGACACATTCGATCAGAATATCCACTTGAAGTCGAAAAACTTACTAAATATCAATATAAATTATTGTTTGTAGCTAACTCATATATTCACTCTTTCATTCGAATTTGCACGCCTGATATAACTAAGACAATAATGAAAGCAGATTGGGACGATGTGGCAAAACTGAAGAGCGACGTTGGCCACCACCATTGGTTCTGTTCTCGGAAGAGAGCACCGGAAACTTGCAGGTCAGTGGCTCACTGGCCAGCAGATGGTCTCTTGTAGTGCCACTGTTGGGCACCTGAAGCATCACAGACAAACACTGGTATGTTCTTCTGTGATCTAAGGCCACCAGCTACGAGCGCCTTTACAACGTATTGGTGTAATGGAAGGACCGACGTTTTTATTGAAGTCAAAGGAGGCACTACTGTGCACAAAACGTGAAAAAACTTTCTTTTCTTTGGAAAACGCCGGACGCTATGCATACTATCTCAGATGGACTGCTAACCAACAGGTTCTGTATTCTTGGAAGGTGTGGGGTGAAACTAGATGTTGAGGTCACAAAAACTACATGTGTATGCGACACGAGAACCACCAGGATTTGCTGATATGAATAAACCAGAAATCAGACAGAGGAACTCAATTATGCCGACGAGGACCCACCTCACTGGCCAAAAAGGTGGAAAGAGAGTGAGAAATCTTTTTTTCATTGTGAAATGGTAGGATGTCCGTTACTGTTTAATTGCCTAAAGAGTAGTCGAGATCAGGGAGCAGCGTTTCTTAAGGAACATTTTTGCTGGTCGGCTATCGGAAGATCTGTAGCCCAGCTAACCCGAATAAAGAGCAAAAACGTGGAAATACGAGTTTTATTGATGACGACTACTCAGTACAACGCTACTCCTTCTTCCTTCTTTTTCATAAAGAGTCATCACCCCTTCGTCTCTGAGGCCTTGACTGCCAGGGCCCGCTGCCAGAGCAGTTGTATCGAGGGACTTAGAGAGATTTAGGCCTGATACGCACCTAGGTGTTGGCAAGAGCCACTGAAGCGCCGCCAATGACTGATTTTGCTGCCACTTCTGCAAGTACCAACAGTTACTATGTGGAGATCGAACAGTAATCACGAGATGCTGCGTAGGGACACTGAATCCATTTTATGGAACTGCATAACTTCCAGCTTCACTTTGAAGACTTCCATTCAGATCCAGTGACCATCTTGCTTTCAACTCCGACCACAGGTTCAGCGTATCCCCTTCTTTAGTGTAGCTGTCTTTTCTAATAACATCACCAAATTCACAGTACAGCTTTGCGGTTGAAGTTGTTGCATTTACGTGATTACTAGAGCTTACCCAAACCCTTTCATCATATAAGCCTAGGTTTTACTAGAATGATATTATCATTGCTTGTTTTCTTTAACGGAATAAACCGAATTACTGGTTTCATTTACTAACCATTTAATTCACCATTCATTATTCTCGAGGCCGATTAATTGGTGTATTTAAGACACAGGGTTTATTTTCCGAACTTGCCTTTGAATCACGAAACCATAAGATAGCTTCTCATCATACTTGCATACAGGTTTTGGTTTAGGATTTTTAATTGCATCTTTGGCGGTAGAAGGATCTTACTGACTTAAAACTGTCTTTATTGTGAACAGTAAACAGAATCACATACGAGTAATATAATCAAAATAAGCTTCACAATTACGACGGTCAGCTTGTTGTATTACTCACACTTCGGTTTCAGGCGCAAGCTACTTCGTATCTCGAAGTCATTTAAGCTAACGCCCAGATAAGTAGCAAAGACAACAATAAACCGTTCACTGTGTAGTGAATACTGCAGCGCCATGCATTGATGCACCGCATCAATTGACAGAAGTTGCAAAGCGGTACGAAAACGTTCGAATAACCACCGAAAAGGCCCGATCAAAAGATCGCCACCGTGAAAACAAAATGAATCGTTCCCGACCAAGGCAGCGAATATGTGCAATATTTCTCATAGTACACCTGAAAGTTAAAAAAGAAATACACTTTCGAAGATTCTTATGTGTACATACCTACTAGTAACCAATAAAAGATATTAATAGGATAATAAACATGTACAGTACTTCTTATCATGAAGCAATGAGAGAAACATATATATTATATGTGCTTAAACATACTTCCAATGATGCGAAACGAGTAATAGGAAAATTCATACTGAATTATATGTTTGGAATTCACTAGTAAAGGTCATCATGGTTAGGGCTTCTGAATCAACGGTAATGAACATTTAAATAATTTGGTTAAGCAATTATGTGGCAATAAGCCATCAGTCAATGAACCAATAAATTATTAAATTTAACTATTAAATTATTAACTGTCTGTACTACTGAAAAATAACGGTTCTGAAGATACATAAAGGGAACGATTTGTCACAATATATACAAACACATCTTGTCGTTTTAATATGAAAAATGAACTGTTTTCTTTAATATTTCGGATTTAGCATGAGAACTGATCCCGAAAGGCAGTTATTCATGGCAGAAGGCTTGTTAGAGAAAATTGCATGAATGAATTTAAACAAACTTGTGGTTTACTGGACACTAGTATACACAATATGTGATTACCTAACAACCTCACCACTTCAAAGTAAATACAGTAGTGTAGTGAACTCGATAAATTCTTTTGTGGCATCAGATATGCTGAACATTATCAATGAGGTCGCCCCACGTTGGGCGCGAAAAATGTAGTGCACTCGAGAAATTTTTCTCTCTGCAGTCAAACATGAAATGACGTGCAGATGACTGATGAGATTGCTCCACGTTAGGAGCCAACAATTAATTGACACCAATGATTAAATGAAATAAAACACAAGGAGTACAAAATTAGGGGTTCATTTATGAATGTGAAAGATTGCTTATATGATCAAAACATGAAAGAAATGTATTTGTTTTTGTGTTATTTAGACAAAACAAAGCAAAATTACAGATCTCAGGGCTGATTTGACTGGGCGTGAATATGACTCAGTTATTAAGTGAAAGGAGTAGGGAACGAATCGGCTCACTATTCTTCGTAAATTGCAGATCTCAGGGCCGATTTCACTGGGCGTGGACACGACTCAGTTATTAAGGGAAAGGAGTAGGGAACGAATCAGCTCACCATTCTTCGTAAATTGCAGATCTCAGGGCCAATTTGACTGGGCGTGGACATGACTCAGTTATCAAGGGAAAGGAGTAGGGAACGAATCGGCTCACCACTCTTCGTAAATTGCAGATCTCAGGGCCGATTTGACTGGGCGTGGACACGACTCAGTTATCAAGGGAAAGGAGTAGGGAACGAATCGGCTCACTATTCTTCGTAAATTGCAGATCTCAGGGCCGATTTGACTGGGCGTGGACACGACTCAGTTATTAAGGGAAAGGAGTAGGGAACGGATCGGCTCACCATTCTTGGTAAATTGCAGATCTCAGGGCCGATTTGAGTGGGCGTGGACTCAACTCAGTTATTAAGGGAAAGGAGTAGGGAACGAATCGGCTCACCACACTTCGTAAATTGCAGATCTCAGGGCCGATTTGACTGGGCGCGGACACGACTCAGTTATTAAGGGAAAGGAGTAGGGAACGAATCGGCTCACCACTCTTCGTAAATTGCAGATCTCAGGGCCAATTTGACTGGGCGTGGACACGACTCAGTTATCAAGGGAAAGGAGTAGGGAACGAATCGGCTCACCACTCTTCGTAAATTGCAGATATCAGGGCCGATTTGACTGGGCGTGGACACGACTCAGTTATCAAGGGAAAGGAGTAGGGAACGAATCGGCTCACTATTCTTCGTAAATTGCAGATCTCAGGGCCGATTTGACTGGGCATGGACACGACTCAGTTATTAAGGGAAAGGAGTAGGGAACAAATCGGCTCACAATTATTGGTAAAATGCAGATCTCAGGGCCGATTTCAGTGGGTGTGTACTCGACTCAGTTATTAAGGGAAAGGAGTAGGGAACGAATCAGCTCACCACTCTTCGTAAATTGCAGATCTCAGTGCCGATTTGACTGGGCGTGGACACGACTCAGTTATTAAGAGAAAGGAGTAGGGAACGAATCGGTTCACCACTCTTCGTAAAGTGCAGATCTCAGGGCTGATTTGAGTGGGCGTGGACTCGACTCAGTTATTAAGGGAAAGGAGTAGGGAACGAATCGGCTCACCACTCTTCGTAAATTGCAGATCTCAGGGCCAATTTGACTCGGCGTGGACACGACTCAGTTATTAAGGGAAAGGAGTAGGGAACGAATTGGCTCACCACTCTTCATAAATTGCAGATCTCAGGGCCAATTTGACTGGGCGTGGACAAGACTCAGTTATTAAGGGAAAGGAGTAGGGAACGAATCGGCTCACCATTCTTGGAAAATTGCAGATCTCAGGGCCGATTTGACTTGGCGTGGACACGACTCAGTTATTAAGGGAAAGGAGTAGGGAACGAATCGGCTCACCATTCTTGGTAAATTGCAGATCTCAGGGCCGATTTGAGTGGGCGTGGACTCGACTCAGTTATTAAGGGAAAGGAGTAGGGAACGAATCGGCTCACCACTCTTCGTAAATTGCAGATCTCAGGGCCGATTTGACTGGGCGCGGACACGACTCAGTTATTAAGGGAAAGGAGTAGGGAACGAATCGGCTCACCACTCTTCGTAAATTGAGATCTCAGTTCCAATTTGACAGGGCGTGGACACGACTCAGTTATTAAGGGAAAAAAGTAGGGAACGAATCGGCTCACCATTCTTCGTAAATTACAGATCTCAGGGCCGATTTGAGTGGGCGTGGACTCGACTCAGTTATTAAGGGAAGGGAGTAGGGAACGAATCTGCTCACTATTCTTGGTAAATTGCAGATATCAGGGCCGATTTGACTGGGCGTGGACACGACTCAGTTATCAAGGGAAAGGAGTAGGGAACGAATCGGCTCACTATTCTACGTAAATTGCAGATCTCAGGGCCGATTTGACTGGGCGTGGAAACGACTCAGTTATTAAGGGAAAGGAGTAGGGAACAAATCGGCTCACCATTCTTGGTAAATTGCAGATCTCAGGGCCGATTTGAGTGGGCGTGGACTCGACTCAGTTATTAAGGGAAAGGAGTAGGGAACGAATCGGCTCACCACTCTTCGTAAATTGCAGATCTCAGGGCCGATTTGACTGGGCGCAGACACGACTCAGTTATTAAGGGAAAGGAGTAGGGAACGAATCGGCTCACCACTCTTCGTAAATTGAGATCTCAGTTCCAATTTGACAGGGCGTGGACACGACTCAGCTATTAAGGGAAAAAAGTAGGGAACGAATCGGCTCACCATTCTTCGTAAATTACAGATCTCAGGGCCGATTTGAGTGGGCGTGGACTCGACTCAGTTATTAAGGGAAAGGAGTAGGGAACGAATCTGCTCACTATTCTTGGTAAATTGCAGATCTCAGGGCCGATTTGACTGGGCATGGACACGACTCAGTTATTAAGGGAAAGGAGTAGGGAACAAATCGGCTCACCATTCTTGGTAAAATGCAGATCTCAGGGCCAATTTCAGTGGGTGTGTACTCGACTCAGTTATTAAGGGAAAGGAGTAGGGAACGAATCGGCTCACCACTCTTCGTAAATTGCAGATCTCAGTGCCGATTTGACTGGGCGTGGACACTACTCAGTTATTAAGGGAAAGGAGTAGGGAACGAATCGGCTCACCACTCTTCGTAAAGTGCAGATCTCAGGGCTGATTTGAGTGGGCGTGCACTCGACTCAGTTATTAAGGGAAAGGAGTAGGGAACGAATCGGCTCACCACTCTTCGTAAATTGCAGATCTCAGGGTCGATATGACTGGGCGTGGACATGACTCAGTTATTAAGGGAAAGGGGTAGGGAACGAATTGGCTCACCACTCTTCAGAAATTGCAGATGTCAGGGCCAATTTGTCTGGGCGTGGACAAGACTCAGTTATTAAGGGAAAGGAGTAGGGAACGAATCTGCTCACTATTCTTGGTAAATTGCAGATATCAGGGCCGATTTGACTGGGCGTGGACACGACTCAGTTATCAAGGGAAAGGAGTAGGGAACGAATCGGCTCACTATTCTACGTAAATTGCAGATCTCAGGGCCGATTTGACTGGGCGTGGAAACGACTCAGTTATTAAGGGAAAGGAGTAGGGAACAAATCGGCTCACCATTCTTGGTAAATTGCAGATCTCAGGGCCGATTTGAGTGGGCGTGGCCTCGACTCAGTTATTAAGGGAAAGGAGTAGGGAACGAATCGGCTCACCACTCTTCGTAAATTGCAGATCTCAGGGCCGATTTGACTGGGCGTGGACACGACTCAGTTATTAAGGGAAAGGAGTAGGGAACGAATCGGCTCACCACTCTTCGTAAATTGCAGATCTCAGGGCTGATTTGAGTGGGCGTGGACTCGACTCAGTTATTAAGGGAAAGGAGTAGGGAACGAATCGGCTCACCACTCTTCGTAAATTGCAGATCTCAGGGTCGATTTGACTGGGCGTGGACATGACTCAGTTATTAACTGAAAGGAGTAGGGAACGAATCGGCTCACCACTCTTCATAAATTGCAGATCTCAGGGCCAATTTGACTGGGCGTGGACACGACTCAGTTATTAAGGGAAAGGAGTAGAGAACGAATCGGCTCACCATTCTTGGAAAATTGCAGATCTCAGGGCCGATTTGAGTGGGCGTGCACTTGACTCAGTTATTAAGGGAAAGGAGTAGGGAACGAATCGGTGCACCACTCTTTGTAAATTGCAGATCTCAGGGCCGATTTGACTGGGTGTGGACATGACTCAGTTATCAAGGGAAAGGAGTAGAGAACGAATCGGCTCACCATTCTTAGTAAATTGCAGACCTCAGGGCCGATTTGAGTGGGCGTGGACTCGACTCAGTTATTAAGGGAAAGGAGTAGGGAACAAATCGGCTCACCACTCTTCGTAAATTGCAGATCTCAGGGCCGATTTGACTGGGCGTGGACACGACTCAGTTATTAAGGGAAAGGAGTAGGGAACGCATCGGCTCACCACTCTTCGCAAATTGCAGATCTCAGGGCCGATTTGACTGGGCGTGGACACGACTCAGTTATTAAGGGAAAGGAGTAGGGAACGAATCGACTCACTATTCTTCGTAAGTTGCAGATCTCAGGGCTGATTTGACTGTGCGTGGACACGACTCAGTTATTAAGGGAAAGGAGTAGGGCACGATTCGGCTCGCCATTCTTGGTAAATTGCAGATCTCAGGGCCGATTTGATTGGGCGTGGACTCGACTCAGTTATTAAGGGAAAGGAGTATGGAACGAATCGGTTCACCATTCTTCGTTATCGTTCGTCGTATACTGCTGTCGGCGGCGGACGCTGCGTCGGTGTTGCGATTTGCGTTGGAGCTGTGCTGCCCGGGTTTGCTGCCCCCATTCGCAATCTCGGTTGTGCGGCGAGGCCCAGGTACGATCTCAGCCATGTCTGCCCGTCGTCGGTTGTGTGGCCGAAGATGTGCTACCACGGCATGGGAAGGCGGATGTTGGCGGTGGGTGGATGAGCGCCCATGCCCACTCGCTTCAGCAGTCCACAAGACTCCCCCATCGTCTTCAGCCGTTCGCGGCGAGTTGGCGAAGGTGGCCGAGACCGGAGGTACAGGGCTATTACAAATGATTGAAGCGATTTCAGAAATTCACTGTAGCTCCATTCATTGACATATGGTCACGACACACTACAGATACGTAGAAAAACTCATAAAGTTTTGTTCGGATGAAGCCGCACTTCAGGTTTCTGCCACCAGAGCGCTCGAGAGCGCAGTGAGACAAAATCGCGACAGGAGCCGAGAAAGCTTATGTCGTGCCTGAAATGCACTCACATCAGCCAGTCATAACAGTGCAACGACACTTCAGGACGAAGTTCAACAAAGATCGACCAACTGCTAACTCCATTCGGCGATGGTATGCGCAGTTTAAAGCTTCTGGATGCCTCTGTAGGGGAAATCAACGGGTCGGCCTGCAGTGAGAGAAGAAACGGTTGAACGCGTGCGGGCAAGTTTCACGCGTAGCCCGCGGAAGTCGACGAATAAAGCAAGCAGGGAGCTAAACGTACCACAGCTGACGGTTTGGAAAATCTTACGGAAAAGGCTAAAGCAGAAGCCTTACCGTTTAGAATTGCTACAAGCCCTGACACCCGATGACAAAGTCAAACGCTTTGAATTTTCGGCGCGGTTGCAACAGCTCATGGAAGAGGATGCGTTCAGTGCGAAACTTGTTTTCAGTGATGAAGCAATATTTTTTCTTAGTGGTGAAGTGAACAATGTGCGAATCTGTGCGGTAGAGAATCCTCACGCATTCGTGCAGCAAATTCACAATTCACCAAAAGTTAACGTGTTTTGTGCAGTCTCACGGTTTAAAGTTTACGGCCACTTTTTCTTCTGCGAATAAAACTTGACAGGACACGTGTATCTGGACATGCTGGAAAATTGGCTCATGCCACAACTGGAGACCGACAGCGCCGACTTCTTCTTTCAACAGGATAGTGCTCCACCGCACATCCATCACGATGTTCGGCATTTCTTAAACAGGAGATTTGAAAACCGATGGATCGGTCGTGGTGGAGATCACGATCAGCAATTCATGTCATGGGCTCCACGCTCTCCCGACTTAACTCCATGCGATCTCTTTCTGTGGGGTTATGTGAAAGATTCAGTGTTTAAACCTCCTCTGCCAAGAAACGTGCCAGAACTGCGAGCTCGCATCAACGATACTTTTGAACTCATCGATGGGGACATGCTGCGCCGAGTGTGGGAGGAACTTGATTATCGGCTTGATGTCTGCCGAATCACTAAAGGGGCACATATCGAACATTTGTGAGTGCCAAAAAAAAACTTTTTGAGTTTTTGTATGTGTGTGCAAAGCATTGTGAAAATATCTCAAATAATAAAGTTATTGTAGAGCTGTGAAATCGCTTCAGTCATTTGTAATAACCCTGTATTACAACACTCGTTCTGAGAATAGATTTCCTATCCAGTCACATTGGCCTACATTTACAATGTAGGCCAATGATAGATCGCCGTTTCATCGCCACGCCTCTCCGTGCAGGGTGGAAATTACCCATCTGGCGTGGAACGGCGTGTGCCTCGTGAATTGGCATCTTTCTCACGATTTCACATTCTTAAGCTGTTTTCGTGCATTCCGAGGCTTTTGGGAGAGCAGCTGCACCACACTTCTTTATAACTGCTCTCGCTGCGTGAGCCCTGGACAGACTCATGGGCTCCGTCTCAAAATCTTCTGGCATCCGTCATTTTCAAAGAATATCCCTACTGTCGAGATAACACATCTTCTAATGAATGCTGGCTTGTTTTGCATGCCTCCCTGAGGCAATTCCCTGAGCTTCTTTCACGCTGCTCCCTGTGCCCGTGGGGTGCTGGAATTGTCGGCACATCCCTGCTTAAGGCTGGTAAAGTGAGTGCCGACAGGCCAGAATAACTCAGGTGCTTTCGCACGTACATTCTTGGCGTTCGGTACTAATGCCTGCAGGTGTCCATCAGCTCTCGACCCGCTTCTCGTTGTGAGACAGCTACTTCACATCGCGCCCTCCTTGAGCGAGGCGATGACGTCAGCCCGGCTTCCCGCTGTGTGCTTACAATGTCCCTCTTTTTGTGGCTGGCCCCAGGTGTCCGGCTCCCTCCTCCTCCTCCTCAGCCGCTTGCGGTGCGTTGGCGAAAATGGCTGCGGTCCGACAAATTACAGTAGTAAGACAATGAAATTCGTTACCTCCAAATCTCTTCTGTTGTAGTCTAGAGAAGATTTTAAGAATGCGGAATAAAAAATTTCAGAAAATAGAAACCTCACTAATGGTGCTGTGGAGAAACAACAAAGTTGTTACGACAACTAGCATTTTCAGTTTGCTTTATATACTGAATCTCTGATTAATATTGTGATTCAAATCAATTTCAGACAGGAAGTACACGGGGAAAGAGGGTACAGAAATTTTGGAAAAATTAGTTCTTTATCAGGTATATAAATTATCTAAACGTTTTGGACACATATATTATTAACAATTAAAAGTAACAAAATCCAAAGCAGTGCGAGAAATGTTTAACTAATGCAGCTATAAAAGAATGCATATGTAAGATGGAGTTCAACATGGAGTTGCATAACCATTCTGTCTATATATATATATATATATATATATATATATATATATATATATATATATATATATATATATATTAGTTTCCAGTATTTAAATATCATTTTCCGAATAATTAACGAACTGCAATGAAAATGCCCACAAATGTATACAGACAGGCTCCGAGAAATTCAAAAATGATATTTAAAAATATCACAAGAAAGAAAATGGTAACAGAAACAGGCGGAAGCAAATTATATTCTTTCGTTATATGTACGAAATGGATGACAACTGGACGAACAAAGCTACTAATATCTGTTAACATCTCACCAATAGCCTGTCAAAGATGTGACGCTAAGAAACACTTTGACAGAAGGAGAAGGAACAGTTCTGGATAAAAAACTGCTACGATGTGACTGGTTTCAACCCACGGAGGGGAACAATACTATTGGATAGTAGAGTGAGAAATGGAATAGAACACGCTGATGTCTGAAATAATGCTAGGAAAGAAGTAGGTGGAAACAACACAACACGAAGAAATGAAATTATCACGTGGTCTTCGTAAGGTCCCAGTAGAGCGAAAAATAAAAGCACCAACAGCAACAACTATGACGACTACCACTACCACCACTTCTAATACTAATATAAGCAGCAATATTTAGTGATTGAGTTGAAATTCTGAATTTACAAAGAATAAAGAATCAGTTTTTTTATTCGTATTCTTAAAGTCTTCTGTGCTTAACTTCGTCAGTTTTCAACAGATACGTAATCGAAGACGCTTGGAAAACTAATTTTAACAGTGGATGAACCGTTTTTTTGTTTCCCTATCGAACTAAACTACTTCGCTCGAACTTACCACATTTCTCCATCTCGAGGCCTGAAAACTGTTCACGAGGACATGCCTTCAGACAATGGGCAGGACAGATAAAAGATCTGGTCGATTGATGCTGCTGTCCGCTCCATTAGGCGCGCTTCGTACGCTAATGGAAAGGGAACCGGCCAGGAATCCGATTGCGTTACAGTGTGATGGAAAGTTGCAATCTATCTTTACAGCGAAAACTTCTGTGCCTCTGCTTCTCCGAAACAGAGTTTCTCCTCCAATGTAAATTAACATATCATTTCCTTTCTTTTCTCAAAGAAACGTATATGATCCTGATGGAAATTTGCATACGTAGATGACTTTCCAACCTGAAAAAAGCAGTTTAAGCTATAAACTGAAATGCGAAGTAAACGCCGACTTTTCTCGATTTTATTAAGTGTTAACCGCTCTACCGCATGGGTGGCAGTACATAAAGGCAAACTATCTGACGTAGCTTCACACCCTGAAAATTACGCTCATTGGAAACAAAGCTTGCAAGGTGTCTGCTTTACTCAGTAGGAATCACTTGAGTGCAAGGTTGCAAGAGGCCAGTGGGGTTTACGGCATTCGACGCCCCACATATTGTGTACTATGCACCCACAACATTGGCAGCTAATAGAAAAACGGGGTGGGACTGGAGGTATCCAATGGTGGGTAAGCATGAGGCTACGGTGTGTAGTTAAACTGCTAAGTCGACTAATAACTCACAACAGTGCTGCAGTGCTAGTGATGTTGATATAAAGTGGAGCAATGACAACTATAAATAAAGCAAATATTGCATTATATCTACAAAACCGTTGCCGAAGTTGGTATTTCGTCACGGAGGGATCCAAGGAATAATAAATGGCAGATGAAAAATTCGTGTGTCTGCTCGATGAGTCAGTGGAATGTGTCATGTACGCTCAACTGTTGGGACAATGCTCATAAGGAATACAATCATGACGGTACGTGCTTAACAAGCGAAAGTGATTCTGAAACAGGTGTCAAGCCATGCAGCTCATAATCCACGTCGGGCAGGGAGTCATAAATCCCGTCTCAAGTAGAACTTAGTAAAGGATAACCGTGGTCCAATGAGGGGGTACTAAACGTAATTACCTACATGGAAGATCATCCGCAGATTAGTAAAAAAAGAATTATGAACAGATTTCGTATAGGCCAGCGGCAATATGATCGTGTAGGGCATCAGGAAGGACAAGGTGCACATATTATGAAAACTGATGTTTGTGCGTTTCAAGAATGCTTGATACAATTTGGAGGATGTGCCTGGTAGTGACCTATCGCGTTATACACATCAGATTGTGCGCGGCGTAGATTTCAAGAGAATCAGTGGATGGTGCATAATTTCAAACAGAGGCACAGAAATGGAAGACGTAAGGTAACGAAATTTCACATAAAGCGTTCACTTGATGACGCACAGCAAACTGCAGAATAGACCCGAAAATTTGTAGATCAGATAAACATAATTGTCCTGTCGTTCTTTAAGAAATCTGTGTACAGATATAAACAATCGGGATTTGAAGACGAAATGCATGTGAATGGATTATTGGAAATTGGAGGTACCAAGAGAGTTGTATCAAGATCAACTGGCATCACTGACTTAGCGCATTGGTATAAAATTATGCCGACTGTTAAACTGCATGGTAAATTGGCTGTAAAGTTATTTATTGTGCTGTGAGAAGTTGGACGTGCTCTGTCCTTACGATTCTTTCTCGTGTGCGTGATCCTGCTAGGGGCGTAGGGAACATCTACGTCACAGCAAACAAAAGTGAGAAAATGGGCGTAAGAGAACTATGATATGAGCTCTGCTTTTGGCCATTAGCTTGTCAAAATAACTTTCTTTTGCTTGATTGCGGGTCTGCGTATAAAAATCATACTCCTTAACAGCAAACCGTCCCTCCTGAAAAGTGTGTGACATTGTAGTACGTATCACCTGGAATCACACGACAAATTGAGCCTCTGGATGTTCGTTTTCT
Organism: Schistocerca nitens; assembly: GCF_023898315.1. NCBI lineage: Eukaryota > Metazoa > Arthropoda > Insecta > Orthoptera > Acrididae > Schistocerca > Schistocerca nitens. Next base: position 9,445,111 of record NW_026045910.1, on the reverse strand, counting down.
CGGGCCTATAAAACAATATTTCAAGGTACCGTCCGGAATTCAATACAATAAATTTGAAACTTAGCTCCCCTGGAATACACAAACAGCATTAATTCTATGCCAAAAAGTTTTAGAGCTATTTCTCCTATATGTAGCGCCATAGAAAATATAAAAACAAAGAGCTTTTACACATACTAACAAGCCACACCACGCAGTCATATGACAAAAGAAGGACAAAACTGCCAACCATGACTTGCCCAATTTCGCCACAAGTTACGAAACGTGCACAAAATGACCAGATATAGCATAGCATATAAGCAAACGAGCACATACACGCCCGACAGTATGTCAGGTCATCCATAGGAAAATCACTCAAAAACTAAAAGATAGCAAGGATGCTTTGGGCCACAACACTTGTTTATCAGATTCAAAATTGCCATCCGTAGTTGAAAATGGGAGCTCACCGTTAAATCTGCGGTCCTGATGTGAGACAGAACCCCAAGCCAAGTTTGCGTCTTTCTGATAGTTCAATAGCTGAAAATTTGAATTCCGACCAGTTCTTGGTGCCAACAGCACACACCCCAAAGCATAAAATAGTGGATCTTGAACTATACACGCTTCCGCCGTGTATGCCGCACACATCCATGTACTTCTGCTGTGCGCCACCGCCCTGCCACCTTGCGGTAAGGCGTCCTGCTTTTACCCGGCAACGGGTCAAAGACATTTGCCTTGGACGGCCACTAAGTGAGTGGTGCTGCACAAATCCAAATTAAAGTTTTAAAACGTGAAATAAAATGATGACATAATTATTCCGATTTTTGTGATGTGCATTGTTCCATGATGTACGGCGTTGAGGGCTATTTGTAAGTGTGGGACAGTAATTTTGAAGGCCACACTGTTGACGTCATAGTTAGTGCGGAGTTACACATAAGGTAACAATTACATTCGTGGAGATGTGGTTGAGTGGAGGATGTGGGATGGGAAATTAATTACATGAAATGGGTAGGGTTACGATACGGGTGGTAGGATCAGCAGATACTTACGGTATTAAGGAATCAGATGGTGAAGAACATTCTGGTGCATCACTGAGCTAGGACTTGTATTTGTAGATACTTTATGGTAAGTTTGACTAGTTATCGGAGTAGCTGGCAGTTACATTGAGGTAAAACACAGAGTAGGCTGCAATAGGAATTTGTTGAGAAGCATGGGGGAGGCGTGACCAACGGCCTTGGTGCAGTAACAACATTGGTCCCTGACAGATCACCGGAATTTAGTGCTGTCGGCCTTGGCTAGCACTTGTATGATTCACTGTCCGGATCTGACAGGTGCTGTTGGCAAGTGGGGTGTACTCAGCTCTTGTGAGGCCAGTTGAGGAGCTACTTCACTGATATGTAGCGGAACCGATCACGAAAACTGAAAACAGCTAGAAGAGTGGTGTGCTGACCACATGCCCCTCTATGTCTGAATCCGGTGACGCCTAAGGGCTGACGATACTATGGCGGCTGGTCGGTTCCGTTGGGCCTTCAAGGCCTGTTCTGGCGTTGTTTGTTTTTGTAGGGAGGTATGACGTTGTGGACGCTTTGCAGTACTGGTGTCTCCTACCTCACAATACCATGAGCTGTGGAAGAGAGATAGAGTTTCTGTGTTGGATTTTGGAATACAAGTCAGATATGGCGATGATTGGTTTCCTTGAGAGAAGTTAGGCTTTTTAGTTTTGGTAATACGTCGTATGGCGTTCTTTGAATTGTATTCTTGGGTCAGTGCAGTCTGTATGAACAGACATGCAATAAGGTCAGGTATAGTGTCTTTGGTGGTCGTTGTGTGGTAATTGTGTTGGAGGCATCGAATTAGTTGGGGTCCAGATATACATGTTCAGCTACATTTCGCAACCCGCCTAACTACGTGTGGCAGTGGTACTTATCGTGTCATTATTGTTTGCCCCTTCCAGGTTGCATTCACGAGTAATCCTCTGAACAATGACTTATAGTAAGCATCCGAGCATGCGCTAATCCCTCCACTTTTCTCGTCGAGGTCAGTGCGCGAGACTGAGACGAAGAAATATGTTGCCCGAATTTTTCTGGAAAGTACGCTCTTGTAATTAAAATGTACGACACCATTCTTGTAGCGTCTCGCTCCTGCACATTTGATTAGACGCGGACGGCTGGGGCACACAATGTTACATCACAGTGGAAAGCGGTAGCATCAGGATGGGCATCCAGCCACCATCTACCAATTTCCATACCAATTTCGAAGCATCATTCCAACCCTGTGGTGACACGGTATAGGGCCAGGAAGAAGAAGATGAAGAAGAAGAACGATACAGACCCAAATAATGACGAGGCTAGAACAGCGTAGTCGACATTGGTAAAGACGCAGGGACATTCAAAGAAAGCTTCACTAGTCACGTGGTAGTAATGGCTGCTATGACATTTTTCAGTGTCCTTTTGAACAGTACTCTTGCTCAACACTCTTTATTTTCTTGTGTTCGTTGGTTACGAGAGATTATCTTTTTAAATAAAGTAGTGTCTTTTCTGGTCCTGACGGAATTTTTATGTATATTAGAAGTATGTCTTTCCTTTCGTGCAGTAAATGAGGTTTTTCATGTTCTTCATTACTTCAGGGGATATTTTTATTGCGGGCGGGTGGATGAGAAAAGTTTGTTTTGGAATTCAAATTCCCAGAGCTACACCTTGTTATGTTTCTTAATCTTTCTTCCATCATTCTAGTTTCAAGGGCGTAGTCCCACTTTCTTTATCCTTTGTTGGTGTTTGGTCCCCAACGCCCCCATTTTCAAATAATCATTCCTGCCTTCTGCGTGATGTCAACCTGAAGACTTGGCTGCTTGAGGAGTAACTACTTTAAAAAGTGTCTACAACCCTGGAACTAGTACCGGCAGTGAAAGATAAATAAATTAAAATTGTAACATTGCAGCTTTGGAATATCCATTTCCTAAACAATTTGTTTATGTGTCCTGCTGTGTCTTTGTGCCATGTGGTACTGCATTACAGTGTTTTTGAAAGCCCGCCATCTGGCGCTACGGTGGTGTTGTCAGAGTGATACTCTCTGGCAGCTGTATTCGCAAGCTGGGGCGTGCAGCAGCCGGAGACCAAGGCTGCTCTCGAATGACATGGCATAGTGTGGATCTACTTTTCAACAATGGCCAATCCTTGCGGCTGTGGTGATAGCTTTCCTCGTTGTGCTGGCGAAGCGTGGAGTCATGTATTTGGAGGTTGATCAGACACGGTTTCCTTTGTGGGCAGTACAGTGAAGTTCTGTACTATCTATTATTCTTCCGTGTAGCTGAACAGCTGCAAGTGTTTTTTTCTTTAGTTTGGTCGTGGTTACCCCTCATCCGTCGAATGTTGGAAGTATTGGATTAAATTCATACTATTTTCTAACAATAGTAATAATTGTTTCCTATGGGGACCGGCAAGCTGACGTCCCAGTGGTTTGCACTGAATGTACTTCATGTTTGTGTTAGTAATCCATCATGAATAAAGTGGTCTGGGTGCCTATTCTGTATCTTTCCCCCGTTGTACTCAAGAGCACCGAACGGTCTAGTATTCGAATTAGAGTCCCTGCATTATTCAGTATGCATTTCGGTAGCGATACCGTTCGGACCTACAGAACCGAAGCGCTGTTGTCGGTTCGTGTCGCGAAAGCCAATCAAAAGCAAGCAGCCACAGATCCGCGCATGCGTACTGCAGGGTGCACAGCGCCACGAACACAAAGCTACTAGCAGACGACATAGGCGCGCTATTCCTCCAAGTACCGAAAATTGCGTTTACGTTCCCATAATGCATGACGCCGCATTCCATCGAGCTAACGAGCCCGCCATCATCGCCCCTGCCTCCTCCTTAACAGTATCAGGCGCAGTATATCCATTTCCATGATTCTCAGGTGAAATGCATAAAAATTTTTACAGTTTCTCTGACGGCATGTTTCCATGCATACATAATAACTATAGCGCATTTGATTTTATTCGGGAGATTGTCGTAAATGCCGCATTATATCATCTTAGTCTCAACACACTGACATCGTGTTTTGGATTGTACGTTCCGGAAAATTAGTTAGGAATAGTGTGTAGTATCACATTGTACTAATACAACTATAAAAACACCCAAAAAATTGATTCTGAGAGTTTCAATGAATAAGAAGATAAACAGAATGTGGTTAGAAATCGCTCCTGGAGATCCAAATGATTAAGTAACCCACATCCCTATATGATACGTCAACGATTTGGATCTTAAAAACAAAATTGAAAAAAAAAACGCATTTTCGATAGCTCCTGCAGTTCGTCGAAGCATATAACATGCCTGTCTTGAATGAAAATGTTTCGTATATGGTGCTGCAGTCTATATATGTTACGGCAGAGATCTTTCATCTCTGTCTACTGTGGTTGAGGATTCGATCGCAGATCAATACTTGTGACAAGCTAGATTGTCAAGATGACTGCTGCTAGTTACATTCCCAATAATTTAAGTTGTGCTCTTAGATTCCTGTCTAACCGCATACTCGGAATTCGCTACATATCCGGAAAAAATGGTGAATTATTTCTGATAAGAAAAAATATAAAGGTCATTGTCGCCTTTTCACTCACAGCAATTTCATCTCCACAATTTCATATTTCGTATTTTGAGTACACAGAAATCATGAAATCATTACTGAAGAAGTGCGCTCTTACAAGTAAGTAATAACGAATGTTGCAGGAAAATCTTAACTTACACGAATAAGAATGTCTTAGAACGTGTTGCATATATGAAGAGGAAAAAAAATTTTTTTTGCATCCACCCACGCGAGAACCCTTGTCCTTTCGTACCGCATTCCCGCGCGCTAACCTCTTGGCCACGCCAAAAAAACGAACATGCAGTCCTCAGTTATTGTAGTATTGTGGAGAGGAACGTAGGCTAACTTCGTTGCGAAACGATGCTGCGTAGGTCATGAATGCGTGATAGTTTGGAAGGTTTCCAATATTAGGCTTCACATAATTTCTATCCATTGTTACTTGAAAGTTGTAAACACGTTTCGATAGTTGCTAACTAACACATTTGTGGGGAAAAAGCACACAAAGGCATTAGTAACGTCAATTCACACTCATGTAATATACGTAAGCAGAGCCGATGTCATGATATTTAATGATCTTTAAACTCTTATTTGCATTAAAAGAACACGTATTTTGAGGGAAAATTGACTGAAAACTTTTTTTTATGTAGTCATTCACAGTAACAACCTAACCTAACCATATTTCTAACAAAGCAAAATAGCCTATTACGAACTCACTTTCAACCAGTTACATCCTCTGGTGATTCTTTAGCAACACAATCACTAAATCCAAAGCTAAAATCGCTAAATATATTTAAAATAACAAATTATGGTGTACATAAACCACAGCTCACCGATCGGCAGGGCCACACCGAAATCCAAAACCTCTCAGTACAATTGTCGTAAAATCGGTGGGAGGACCGTTCGGTAACAACTCTCAGAAGGTTACTGAATCGTATATTTCGATAAAGAACCGAAAATGACGTCACTACCGAGACTAACCTACTACACCGATTGGTGTGAACAATACAGAATATGGCCCCTGAAGTGTGTGAACAATACAGAATATGGCCACTGAAGTGCGTTGGCTCCACTGGAAGTGGATTAGCAAACAATGCTTGGTTATCAATCAATAGTATGTGTTGTGCCCATTTAGTGTGCGAACCATGTGTAGGAATAGTTTTTAACTTTATGTCGGTCCCATGCTTTGCACCAGTAAGCATGTGTTTTGTCGGCAGGGTCTGGCACCACTTACAGAGAAACTGTTTTGATCGCTTGGCAAAATTTCAAGGATGACATGTCATTGTTAATGAGATATTTACCTTTATCATATGTGCAAAACTTTGGGAGGGAAGTCCTCGAACGTTTATTTCCGATTCTTAGTACTGAAAGCTACACATTGAGATAAGAGTTGAGCAATCCTATTGAAATTCTGTATTAGATTTCCGCAATTATAGCAGCAGCATTCGTGTAGTGAGTTCGGTCATGTGCACCGAAATTGAGACGGTGTTAGATCCTACACGGTATGTGGCTGGAAGTTCAAGAGTTTTTGAATTGTTTTCCTCCAATTTCATATTGATTGATAACATATTTTCAAATGTGAAAGTTTTGGATAGCCTCGGTCGTGTTCTGGCACAATTAGCGTAGGGTTTGTTTCCTGCGGAAGGCACCGTCAAGCTGTTGTCAGAGTGGGTTTCTAGTGAGTTTGGTGAGAGGTATGTCTTCCCGGTCTGTCATGAATCAATTCCTAGTGAATCGGTTTAGCTCCTTTGTTTGAAGGTCGGCGTGTGGTCGGTGATTAGTCAAAGATGTGTGCGTTTTGGTGGCCCAGTTACGTGAAAAGTTAGTGGCTAATAGTGTGTTTAGTGGCTTGTATTTGTTGTTTTGAGGTCCTTGTCGCATGTGTTAGAAATCTGATCCCTTATCTCAATGGTACGGTACGAGTAATGAATTTATTCTCAAGGAAATAAGTTTTGCATGTCATTCGAGAGGAATGTTCAGATGGTCTCGTGTACTCGTGTACACTGTGTGGTACCTTACAGAACTACATTAAGTTTTGAGGCGCCGCTGTGCGGTAGATGATCACTCTGCGGTGTTATTAGCGGACACGTGGTATGCGTAGCTTCGTCACAGAGCATTATATTTAACCGGTTGCATTTAAATAGTTTGTCTAGGCCTCGTCGACTGTTCGATGGTCGGACGAACGTACCTGTGTGTAGAGATGTTGTCGACTTTTTTGCTCTGTACTTGCTTGGAATATTCACAACGTGACTTTTATACTACTTTGTGAGTTGAATACACATACGCTTACGTTAAGTCGACGACGTGTTCTGTTCAGCACGTGGCTTGGGAACAGCCGTTGTGCATTTTATCTCTTTCTAGGGAACCAGTTGCTAATTGATTATTTCATATGAACATTTGGTATGCATGTCCGTGGTTTTTATTTTACGAACGTTTGTATATTTATTAAGTTTTCCCCTTGTTGCGGACCTGTGTTCGTTGTCGTGGTCGTTCACTTGTCTCTGTGCTCCCTTGAATTTTGATCTCCAAAGTTCTACAGCGACAACTGTTCTAATTCTTCACTCATAAATTAGTCTAGAGCGCCGTATGCTGGTATATTACTTTTAATGTTGATCAGGCTATTATCTTTTAAATTGTTTAATGAACCTACATTAAGATAGGCCTAGTGCCGATTACTTTGGTCACATTTTACCATTTTACAGTCAGTTTTAAATGATAAGCTCAGTAAATTTAAAATATGTGCTCTCTAGCTTAAGTAGATGTGGATGTAGTTCAGAGAGCGCCCGCTACTCTCTCTATTAATTTCTAGTAACATCTGTTACTAACTGGGCACGTGGAAAAATCTTAGTATGGAACTTTTAGATTTTGAACCATTGTACGCCTTACTGAATGCCATTACTATTAACTTTTAGGGCAATGCACAATTGAATATTGTGGTGTGCTTGTGTCGTCAGACCAAGGTGTTGTTCCTTCAAGTTAAATTCACTTGCTTACTCAGACCTTTGTTTCAGAAACGGACTGCTTCCGTTTTCCCTTGTTCCTATAATCTGAAAGCTGATGGACACACCCCATTGTTGTAACTGCCGCCGCGTTGAGATAAGAAGGTTGACACATCTGGCTGCCACCTCAATCAATCGACCTCCTGTGTTATAAGATGGCGTTGGGTCTCAATATTTCGTTTTTAATGAAATATCAGTTTTAAAATTTAAATAGAATGTCAGCCCAATTACCCTCAGTCCCAAACACATCACTGCACTATATAACGACGTTCTTGGTCGTTTGTGTTACCACTAACGCTGTTTTTTTGATGTTGTTGTTGTTGTGGTCTTCAGTCCTGAGGCTGGTTTGATGCGGATCTCCGTGCTACTCTACCCTGTGCAAGATTCTTCATCTCCCAGTACCTACTGCAGCCTACATCCTTCTGAATCTGCTTAGTGTAATCATCTCTTGGTCTCCCTCTACGATTTTTACCCTCCACGCTGCCCTCCAATACACAATTGGTAATCCCTCGATGTCTCAGAACGTGTCCTACCAACCGATTCCTTCTTCTAGTCAAGTTGTGCCACAAGCTCCTCTTCTACCCAATAACATTCAATATCTCCTCATTAGTTATGTGATCTACCCATCTAATCTTCAGCATTCTTCTGTAGCACCATATTTCGAAAACTTCTATTCTCTTCTTGTCCAAACTATTTATCGTCCACGTTTCAATTCCATACATGGCTACACTCCTTACAAATACTTTCAGAAACGACTTCCTGACATTTAAATCTATACTCGATATTAACAAATTTTTCTTCTTCATATACGCTTTCCTTGCCATTGCCATTCTACATTTTATATCCTCTCTACTTCGACCATCATCAGTTATTTTGCTCCCCAAATAGCAAAACTCCTTTACTAGTTTAAGTGTTTCATTTCCTAATCTAATTCCCTCAGCATCACCCGACTTAATTCGACTACATTCCATTATCCTCGTTTTGCTTTTGTTGATGTTCATCTTATACCCTCCTTTCAAGACACTGTCCATTCCGTTCAGCTGCTCTTCCAAGTCCTTTGCTGTCTCTGAGAGAATTACAATGTCTTCGGCGAACCTCAAAGTTTTTATTTCTTCTCCATGGATTTTAATACCTCCTCCGAACTTTTCTTTTTTTCCTTTATTGCTTGTTCTATGTACAGATTGAATAACATCAGGTATAGGCTACAACCCTTTCTCACTCCCTTGCCAACCACAGCTTCCCTTTCATACCCCTCGACTCTTATAACTGCCATCTGGTTTCTGTACAAATTGTAAATAGCCTTTCGCTCCCTGTATTTTACCCCTACCACCTTCAGAATTTTAAAGAGAGTATTCCAATTAACATTGTCAAAAGCTTTCACTGAGTCTACAAATGCCAGAAACGTAGGTTTGCCTTTCCTTAATCTTTCATCTAAGATAAGTCGTAGGGTCAGCATTGCCTCACGTGTTCCAACATATCTAGGAATCCAAACTTATCTTCCCCGAGGTCGGCTTCTATCAGTTTTTCCATTCGTCTGTAAAGAATTCGCGTTAGTATTTTGCAGCTGTGACTTATTAAACTGATAGTTAGGTAATTTTCACATCTGTCAATACCTGCTTTCTTTGGGATTGGAATTATTATATTCTTATTGAAGTCTGAGGATATTTCGCCTCTCTCATACATGTTGCTCACTAGATGGTAGAGTTTTGTCAGGACTGGCACTTCGAAGGCTGTCAGTACTTCTAATGGATTGTTGTCTACTCCAGAGGCCTTGTTTCGGCTCAGGTCTTTCAGTGCTCTGTCAAACTCTTGACGCAGTATCATATCTATCATTTCATCTTCATCTACATCCTCTTCCATTTCCATAATATTGTCCTCAAGTACATCGCCCCTCTATAGACCCTATATATACACCTTCCACCTTTCTGCTTCCCCTTCTTTGCTTAGAACTGGGTTTCCATCTGAGTTCTTGAAATTCATGCAAGTGGTTCTCTTTTCTCCAAAGGTCTCTTTAATTTTCCTATAGGCAGTATCTATCCTACCCCTAGTGAGATAAGCCTCTACACCCTTACTTTGGTCCTCTAGCCATCCCTGCTTAGCCATTCTGCACTTCCTGTCGATATTATTTTTGAGACGTTTTTATTCCTTTTTTGCCTGCTTCATTTACTGCATTTCTTTTATTTTCTCGTTTCATCAGTTAAATTCAGTATTTCTTCTGTTACCCAAGGGTTTCTACTATCTCTCATCTTTTTACATATTTGATCCTCTGCTGCCTTCACTATTTCATCCCTCAAAGCTACCCATTCTTCTTCTACTGTATTTCTTTCCTGTCAATTGTTCGCTTATACTCTTCTTGAAAATCTGTACAACCTCTGGTTTAGTCAGTTTATTCACGTCCCATCTCCTTAAAATCCCACCCTTTTGCCGTTTCTTCCGTTTTCATCTACAGTTAATAACAAATAGATTGTGGTCAGAGTCCACAACTGCCACTGGAAATGTCTTACAGTTTAAAACCTGGTTCCTAAATCTCTGTGTTAACATTATATAATCTATCTGATACCTTTTAGTATCTCCAGGGTTCTTCCATGTATACAACCTTCTTTCATGATTCTTGAACCACGTGTTAGCTATGATTTAGTTACGCTATGCGCAAAATTCTACCAGGCGGCTTCCTCTTTCATTTCTCATCCCCAATCCATATTCACCTACTATGTTTCCTTCTCTCCCTTTTCCTACTCTCGAATTCCAGTCACCCATGACTATTAAATTTTCGTCTCCCTTCACTACCTGAATGATTTCTTTTATCTCCTCATACATTTCTTCAATTTCTTCGTTATCTGCAGAGCTAGTTGGCATATGAACTTGTACTACTGTAGTAGACGTGGGCTTCGTGTCTATCTTGGCCACAGTAATGCGTTCACTATGATGTTTGTAGTAGCTTTCCTGTACTCCTATTTTTTTTATTCATTATTAAACCTAGTCCTGTATTACCCCAATTTGATTTTGTATTTATAATCCTGTATTCATCTGACCAAAAGTCTTGTTCCTCCTGCCACCGAACTTCACTATTTCCCACTATATCCAACTTTAACCTATCCATTTCCCTTTTCAAATTTTCTAACCTACCTGCCCGATTAAGGAATCTGACATTCCACGCTTCGATCCGTAGAACGCCAGTATTCTTTCTCCTGATAACGACGTCCTCTTGAGTAGTCCCCGCCCGGGGATCAGAATGGGGGACTATTTTAGCTCCGGATTATTTTACCCAAGAGGACGCCATCGTCATTTAATCATACTGTAAAGTTGCATGCTTTCGGGAAAAATTACGGTTGTAATTTCCCCTTGCTTTCAGCTGTTCGCAGTACCAGAACAGCAAGGCCATTTTGGTTAGTGTTACAAGGCCACATCAGTCAATCATCCAGACTGTTGCCCCTGCAACTACTGAAAAGGCTGCTGCCCCTCTTCAGGAACCATACGTTTGCCTGGCCTCTCAACAGATACCTATAAGTTGTGGTTGCATCTACGGCACGGCTATCTGTATCGTTGAGGCACGCAAGCCTCCCCTACAACGGCAGGGTCCATGGTTCATGGGTGGGGGGGGGGGGGGTATTTTTGATAGTCCAGCGGTTTTCTTACCGAGAAAAACTGAGTTGTTCTTGTGATGACCGTTTCATCTGGTTCTGATATATTCATGCATTTGTAACTACATTTTGCAGAATCAGTAAACGTTCTTGCTGCTATGCAGAGGCTCCTACATCCAAGCATCAAGGATGTCTTGTGAATGAATGGAGAATTCTGATTGGCTCTGTACTACTATCCGAACTGTATGAAGTTTCTGTCAATGTTCGTGCAGCACAAGACTTATTGTCAGTACCAATGGTAAATGCAGTTGCAAATGCAGAATACTCCATTCCACTAACACGTAATGATGTCCTCTGATATGAAAGGTTGCAAATTAGAAAGTGCAACACCATTCTGGCCACCTTAATGGAGCTTTGCTATTTTCAGTAAAAGGAAACGTAAATTTTTTAGGCGCCTTGGCCCCAAGAACTTTAGTTTCCTGAGGGCCTGTCGTTATTAGAATACTGTGTTTCACCTACCTTTCTTCGTTTGCAGACGCGCAATGCCGCTCTGCAACACGAGGCTGAAATGTTGGGTTGAAGTGTACAAAATCTTGACGGTTACGTGAAAGGCTTTGATATTTGTGTGAGTAATGTTAATTTCTTTTTAACTGCGAGTTTAATCAGTCTAGCATGTTTCTGTTTAACGTATTAGACATGAAATGTAGCAAAGCTAAATGTCACGCACATTAAAATCCGACCGGTTTCATTGTTCTGTTAACGACAAGGGACTCTGAGCTTTCTGAGAGGTTCACATTGAAAACTTATTATAGAACTGATTAAAAATCTTTGTAATTTATTTTCTATTTACTTCTGAATCAAAATTACTTTTTATGTAGTGAATCGCGTGAGACGTGATCCGTGCTGTCTGGTCCAGGCTAACAGAAAACCTGTTTCTTCGATGAAATATTAATTCACTTTCAAGTGAAACACTTAAGCAGATAATTCTCAGTGAGTTCCTATATGAGACCTATTTTGTATTTACATCTTGTTACGATGACGACGACCGACCGAGTCGTCGCCACTGTTGACTGATGACCAATGCGAAACAGAAACATATAAATCACAGTAGGTTTGTCAGTAACGTCGATAAATTGCTGGCTGGATGGTCTGGATCTGCAACAACTAAAATAATTAGAAGTCGTTTGTACTCTTCTCGGGTCTCCAGCCGGGTGCAGTCGTTTTCAAACCACGGTATTTGGACAGCGTTCCTTGCCGTCATCTTCAGGTGATAACTCCAGTCTGAGCGTCTCCGCTAACTCTCCTCCCCTTTATGCTCTAGTCGCTCCCCACCCCTTCACCCGCGTCCTGTCGTTGGTAAGAAATAATTTATATATATATATATATATATATATATATATATATATATATATATATATATATATATATATATATATATATATGTGTGGTTGTTGTGGTCTTCAGTCCTGAGACTGGTTTGATGCAGCTCTCCATGCTACTCTATCCTGTGCAAGCTTCTTCATCTCCCAGTACCTACTGCAACCTACATCCTTCTGAATCTGCTTAGTGTATTGATCTCTTGGTCTCCCTCTACGATTTTTACCCTCCACGCTGCCCTCCAATGCTAAATTTGTGATCCCTTGATGCCTCAAAACATGTCCTACCAACCGATCCCTTCTTCTAGTCAAGTTGTGCCACAAACTTCTCTTCTCCCCAATCCTATTCAATACCTCCTCATTAGTTACGTGATCTACCCACCTTATCTTCAGCATTCTTCTGTAGCACCACATTTCGAAAGCTTCTATTCTCTTCTTGTCCAAACTAGTTATCGTCCATGTCTCACTTCCATACATGGCTACACTCCATACAAATACTTTCAGAAACGACTTCCTGACACCTAAATCTATACCCGATGTTAACAAATTTCTCTTCTTGAGAAACGCTTTCCTTGCCATTGCCAGTCTACATTTTATATCCTCTCTACTTCGACCATCATCAGTTATTTTACTCCCTAAATAGCAAAACTCCTTTACTACTTTAAGTGTGTCATTTCCTAATCTAATTCCCTCAGCATCACCCGACTTAATTTGACTACATTCCATTATCCTCGTTTTGCTTTTGTTGATGTTCATCTTATATCCTCCTTTCAAGACACTGTCCATTCCGTTCAACTGCTCTTCCAAGTCCTTTGCTGTCTCTGACAGAATTACAATGTCATCGGCGAACCTCAAAGTTTTTACTTCTTCTCCATGAATTTTAATACCAACTCCGAATTTTTCTTTTGTTTCCTTTACTGCTTGCTCAATATACAGATTGAATAACATCGGGGAGAGGCTACAACCCTGTCTCACTCCTTTCCCAACCACTGCTTCCCTTTCATGCCCCTCGACTCTTATAACTGCCATCTGGTTTCTGTACAAATTGTAAATAGCCTTTCGCTCCCTGTATTTTACCCCTGCCACCTTCAGAATTTGAAAGAGAGTATTCCAGTTAACGTTGTCAAAAGCTTTCTCTAAGTCTACAAATGCTAGAAACGTAGGTTTGCCTTTTCTTAATCTTTCTTCTAAGATAAGTCGTAAGGTTAGTATTGCCTCACGTGTTCCAACATTTCCACGGAATCCAAACTGATCTTCCCCGAGGTCCGCTTCTACCAGTTTTTCCATTCGTCTGTAAAGAATTCGCGTTAGTATTTTGCAGCTGTGACTTATTAAACTGATAGTTCGGTAATTTTCACATCTGTATATATATATATATATATATATATATATATATATATATATATATATATATATATATATATATATATATATTAACTGGTTGTACAGGATTCTTCTTCACTGCATACATATAATTATAAACAGATGGCTATTGTTGCCCCACCTTAGGCCACACGTTACTAAGCGCCTTGTTAGAGATTACTTCCTATCAGCTGAAGGCTATGCTACTTTGATCCTCGGCGTCCCGAGCTAGTGTCGACGAGAGCTCGCTAGAAACTTGATACAAGCCATGGAACGGTGCTGGTCGTGACTCGCGGGTCCAATGATACTAATACGGACTGCGGTCGATAACTGCAACCCCTAACAAGTGTGGTATCGAACACTGATACCACATTCCTCCCCCGTAAATCTGCGAACGGCCGTTGAATGTGGCTTACGACCGCCGGGTGGAGGACACCATGCTGACGTAGTCAAGGAGTTGGGGAGCCTAACTGCAGGCAAGGCGTGCCCACTCGCACCCTGCCGTTCGGACCGAGGGGAGACAGGAAACGCCAGGAAATCTACTCCTGGGTGCACGTTAACATGAGTTGTCTGCACTTCTACAATTATGGAAGGAACCGAAGGGCCGACCTCCATCGGGTCGGGGCACCCGGTCGGCAACAAGGTCTGGAAACCAGGAACAGCAGACTGTTCTCCGGCGGTGGACGGCGTTGTAACCGGAATTTCACTGTGCCCTATCACAGTAGAAGGCACCTGGTCCATATGGTCATCCGGTCGCCGCAGCGATGCTGGCACTGCGGGCGACTCCGGCGCGAGACATGGCGACCGCGCTGGTCACGTCGTCGCGCTGGAACCCAGGGGCGAGGAGAGCAAGGAAGAGGTCCCCGCAGCCCCGTCGGCGCCGACAATGGAAACATAGGGCAAGCGGCAGAGACCCCACGACTAAAGAGGCACATATGATTCTGATGCCTGCGCACCTCACCAGATGGACCTGATATGACAAATATAGCGTGGTCAAGATGGCGAAGAATGCGCCCTTTCAATCATCGGCGATTGCAGCGGAAATGACTAAAATAGAGAACATCTTCTGGCAAGAATTTGTGGGTCTACCGTGGCAAAGAAACTCGGTACGGAGGATACAACGAATTCATCAGAGTTCTGTGAGAACGACCATGCAACAATTCAGCCGGTGAAGCACCGTCGCGTGGCTGCGATCGGTACGAAGATAAAAGACACAAATGAGCGTCCTCGCGAGAATGAGAGTCGCGCAATTTAGACATTTGCTATTTAAAAATTGGAACGAATCTTTCAGCGGCTCCGTTCGATTGAGGGGAGAACGGTGCTGAAGTTAAATGCTGAATAAGATTAGCTTCACAAAAGGTTTCGGCGCTCATGAAACGAAGACATGACGACTCGTCTTCATGTTTCGAGCGCCCAAGGTCATTTACCCACCGGGGCCCCTGGGGTCAGCATGGCGGCGGTCCCTGTCCCACTGAGATAATTTGTCTTTTTAGGACAATTATCTGAGCAAGCACCCACGCCAGCAAAAGGTTGGCACGTGTAAAAATTTTCATTTTGGAGTGACAGACATGTGAGTATTGATAACTGAAGTTGGTTAGCAACCAGTCCAGTATATAGGGGGCATGGTATTGTCGTCTGCACATTATGTCCTCTGAATCGACTCCGAGAACTTCTATTGTCGCTAACGAGCTGCCAGAAATAGTAAGTACACCTCTATTACAATGGAAACTTTGTATAAACTTGCACGAATTGCTGTTTGTGGAAGACTCCAAAATGCCTTGGATTTTTGTCAATTGGAGTTACCACGAACTATACGGGAAGATATTCTATTGGAATTTCGTGTTTCAAAATTTAATTTCATGTTAAATTCGTATAGGTTGCCAGAATGTTATATATTTAATAAAATTGAGAATGTTCCCATTATTTGTGAAATCGTAAATGATGCAGTAGAAGCTTGTGCAAAAATAAGAGCGGGAATTCCAGTTGCACGGGAAACACTTGGTTTGATTACAATGTCTTCTTTTGACATTAGTACATTCTGGCAAAGTAGATTCAAAATTAAAGTATTATTTTTCGAAGTTACTTACAAGCATTTCATATATACTATTTGTGAGAACTGTTTATACAAATTATCCGATTCATGGCAAAACGCGCTACTGCAACCACTTCTTATTGGAATGAAAATTAATATGGTAACCAAGACACCATCATTTTCATATGGTGTAACTTGTCCGCCACATATTAAACAATATAGTCATTGGTGCATGTTTTGTGCAAATAGTCCATTGTTCAGAAGTGTAAGTTGTGGTGGCTCGTTAAGCAGTGTATCGGATTCAGAGGAAGACGATGCTGCTTTAGCTGATTTGTTGTTTGCAGAAGAATGGAGAATCTCTAGGAAGCCGTCCAGACCATCTTCACTCTTTTGGAGGCAGAATTACCAACACCGCCCTTGAAGGCAATGATATACTTAATAACGAGATTGAATTACAAGCTGGTTACAGGGAGATGGACACTTAGGAGAATACATCTTTACCATTTTGAACTATGTGACGCAATTCGAAAGTTCTTCATTAGTCTCGTCCTCTGGTTTCCAGAGCTTCTCCGAATATCTGAGATCTCTGAAAGATGGTACTACACTGACGTTATTGTCCTCAGAGGAGAGAACGAAATTGATGAATTCTGTAGACGAATTAATATCATTGCACAAACCTACCCTGGCCAGATTGTCATGTGGACACATGATGAGGACCACATCCACCTCATACATGACTGTATCTACTCATCAAGACGATGCCGCTGTAGGTTTCGAACTGACGGATTTATTGCCAGTCGAATTAAGAAAACAACAAGACGCACTAGAGCTATCGCAGCCATGTCAGACATCGACTGGCTCAATGTTCTTTTATATCTCTAATTGCAAAAACGGCCAAGTAGGGGACAAGTTCGGCTTAGAGGAACCGATAAGCGATTGCCTGGTGAGATTGAAATTATACAATGGAACAGTTTCGTCGAACAATCCCTCACAGTATTGGAGGGGCAAGACACTGGAAATGTTAATCAATGTGGAAGCGAACTCGCCAGTGATGCAGCATGTAAATGGCCTCATAGCAAGCGCCAGCCAATCGTTACAGGGAAAGGGTGCAATGCTGAAAAAACAGCGAAAAAGGTAATACCATCTGCTCATCCATATTTTATTAATTTGATTGACCCTAAATTCAAACTTTTTTTATATGGGCTTAGAATTGTATAAAAAAACAATTAATGAATTGGATTTACATGGTATAGAAAATTTATTGTGCTCTGGTTCTGAAGATAATATTTTTTATTCACATTCAACAAATGTTTGGGAGTATTATTATACTCTTCAAGATTCTCTTTCTTGGCTAAATAAAATTTTATTATTTCAATGTGAAGATGATACTGACAAGGCTACGAAATTTTTAACAAATCTTGTATCTTGGATTAATAAGAAAGGATTGTATCAATGGCAAGAATTTGAAGGTAAAAATATATATGTACCAAATAAAAAGTTAAACACATTATGTATTATTGGTCCACCAAATAGTGGCAAAAATTGTTTTTTTTATTGTATAATTTCACTTGGTTTAAATGTTGGCCACATCGGACGTTGTAATAATAGAACGAATCAGTTTGCATTGCAAGATGCTGTTAACAGACGTGTCATTGTTGGAAATGAAATTTCTTTAGAGGAGGGTGCAATTGAGGATTTTAAAAAAGTGTGTGAAGGAATTGCATGTAACATCAGAGTGAAGTACAAAGGAGACGCTATATTAAGACATACTCCATTACTGTTATTTTCAAATTAACAACCAGTTATTTGTTCTCACCCAGATTTTAAAGATATTCGTGTAGATACAATTAGGTGGAGAAAGTTTGATGAATTAAAAAATGCTTATAAAAAGCCGTATCCTCTGGCTTTCTTTCAATTACTTCAAATGTATAATATTGATTATTGAAATGAAACACTGTTTTAATGTAATAATTCATTTATTTACAATTTTGAACAATACAAATGTTTTTTACAATAAATACAAGATATTATATTCAAGCTTGTTTTTGTCATATTGTCCCTTGTACACTGATGATTCCTGATTCCTTTTCACATTTGACGTACAAATCATATCAGATACCTGAACATTTGGTACATTTGCTCTGGGATAATGAGTTTCCAAACCATCTGAATAAACAGAACATTCAGCAATAACTTCAAACAACATTTGCGTATCAGTATATTTAACAATATCATTATTTAAACTGCCAGTGCTTAAAGCATATGTAGGGTTTATGCCTACATGAAGACTAGGTTGGACGTTTCTATCATGGAGTCTAATATTGTACCCAGCAGAAGCAATATCTGCCTTTTCTATTAAATCATCGTATCCAGAGAAGTCATCATTCGTTACTGGAGTAATAGCTTGTACTAATTGTTCCTGAATTTGAGCTGGTTCCAAAGGTGTTGTTGAAAAATTGTCACATGCCATAAACGGATTACAGTGCTTATCATCAGTAATTGTATACCGCTGAGGTACTTCTTGTACAGTAGCTGTACATTTGAACAATTTGAGGTCCATTGTCGGTGACAATGACTTGTGGCAATCCTTCTATGCAAAATATAGAAGACAAGGCTTTGATGGTAGCAGACGATGTCGTTGAGGACATGCGAACAACAAATGAAAAACCGCTAAAAGAACGAACAAGAATTAACCATCGTGCATCCAAAAAGGACCAGCGAAATCTAAATGTAAGCGATTCCATGGCAAAGTTGCCTTAGCCAAGAGAAAAATTGCTGCGGTGGTGCGGATTAGTTTTCTGCAGGAACAAGAAGAACAAACCTTGGTTATGTCAGCATCAATAACAAACCAGTTACAGTGACGGCGAGCTAACTGTTTTGTCCGTACGATACCCAAATGACCTTGGTGAAGAAGTCGTAGTATACCTGACTGCAAAGAACGTGAAACAATAACACGAAACTGATCGTTCTCCGTGCGGAGCAAAATGACACCACGTGGACAAAAAGTCGTTGTCTGTGCACAAAAAAAAAAAAACGACGAACCAACGAATCTTCAATCCGATTTTTAAACAAAGGCCATTGCGTAGTGACATAACGCAAAACAACACTTAATACTGGGTCGTTAGCTGTTGCTGTGGCTATACGATGAAAGTCAACAGGAAAACTTTCTACATCATCATTTTGCTGATCAATGCTCATACAAGCCTGTTCGGAAGATTCGAACAGGGGGTGTTCAGCTGGCAGTCGGGATAACGCGTCGGCGTTACCATGCTTTGCAGTAGGCCGATACAAGATATCGTAACGGTGCTGCGACAAAAACAGTTACCAACGAATAAATTTTTGAGCCGTACTGGAGGCACGGGCTTTGACGGGTGAAAAAAAGACGTCAAAGGCTTATGGTTGGTGATAACGGTAAACTTGCGACCATATAAGAAGTCATGGAATTTTGTAACTCCAAAAATCAAATCGAGTGCTTCCTTTTTTATCTGCGAGTAGTTACGCTGCGCAGAGGAGAGTAGCTTCGATGCAAATGCGATCGGGCGATCGCGCAAACCAATTTTGTGAGTAAGAACAGCTCCAATCCCGAAATCGGAAGCGTCTAGCATAAGGACAAGAGGTTTTTTAGGATCGAAGTGAGTAAGACATGTACGAGATAACAACGGGGATTTAAGCTGCTGAAAGACACGTTCGCATTCAGGCGACCAAATGAACGGACTGCCCTTTCGACACAGTCCACGTAACGGCGCTACAAGAGATGATGCTTGAGGCAAAAACTTGTGATAATAATTGAGCTTTCCGAGAACGGATTGTAATTATTTAATTGTCTTGGGTGCTGGTAGCTCTGATATTGCTCTTGAATTATCCGGACTTGGATGGATGCCTTGAGAGCTGATTACGTGTCCCAAGTAGGATAACTGTTCAGTAAAAATGTAAACTTGTCCTTATCGAGTTTAAGTCCACTGTCACGTAGCACTTCACATAACTGTCTCAAATTATGCAAATTTTCATGCAGCTTAGAACCAGAAACTACTGTGTCATCGAGGTAATTACACACCGAAGGAATCGACGCACAAAGTGTCTGTAAGTACTGCTAAAGTAGTGCCGGTCCAGAGGCACATCCGAACGGAAGTCTCTTAAATTTGTAGAGATCTAAATGCGTATTCACGACGAGAATCTTCTAGGACTCGTCATCCACAGGAATTTTAAGATATGCGTCTTGCAAATGTAACTCAGAGAAATATGTGCCTGGACACAATTTGCCAAACAAGTCTTCTGGACGTCGCAAAGGAAACGTTGCCACAACAATTGAGGATTGACATTAGCTTTAAAATCCAGGCACAGTCGCAATTTGCCTGAGGGTTTCGTTAAGATAACCAGTGGCGAAGCTCATAGTGATGGTGTCAATGGTTCAATCGCTCCTTGTTTCTCAAGTTCATGCAATGTGTTAGCAACTTCTTCTCGAAGTACGTGAGGCACTGTGTGAGCACGGAAAAATTTCGGCCGTGCATGGTCCTTCAATTCAATATGCGCCTGAACGTTTTTCGCGCAACCTAAACCTGGCGAAAAAAATGTCAGCAAACTCTGGACATCATTCCCGAACATTGTTGGTGGAAACACGTTTAGTAACGGCTATACCTCGTCGTGCACAGTTAAGGAGAATACGTCATATAAATCAAGACCAAAAATATTTACTGATAAGGGCCAACACAGTACTTGAAAAGAAACCACATGAATTGGTTCCCGCTACGTCGCTGTCAAAGTGCGCAGTCCTAAAACCTGGATACTTTGACCACTGTAGCCGGCCGCTGTGGCAGAGCCGTTCTAGGCGCTTCAGTCTCGAACTGCGCGACCGCTACAGTCGCAGGTTCCAATCCTGCCTCGGGCATGGATGTGTGTGAAGTCCTAAGATTAGTTAGGTTCAAGTAGTTCTAAGTTCTAGGAGACTGATGACCTCAGATGTTAAGTCCCATGGTGCTCAGAGCAATTTGAACCATTTTGACTACTGTAGGTAGCTAACGTAATATTTGCGTATCGCAGTGGAGGTGAGCCAAGCAATTCGTAAGTTTTGCGATTAATAAGTGAAACAGACGCTCCAGTTGTTGTTGTTGTGGTCTTCAAAAAAATGGCTCTGAGCACTATGGGACTCAACTGCTGTGGTCATAAGTCCCCTAGAACTTAGAACTACTTAAACCTAACTAACCTAAGGACAGCACACAACACCCAGCCATCACGAGGCAGAGAAAATCCCTGACCCCGCCGGGAATCGAACCCGGGAACCCGGGCGTGGGAAACGAGAACGCTACCGCACGACCACGAGATGCGGGCAGTTATTTTACTCCCTAAATAGCAAAACTCCTTTACTACTTTAAGTGTCTCATTTCCTAATCTAATCCCCTCAGCATCACCCGATTTAATTTGGCTACATTCCATTATCCTCGTTTGGCTTTTGTTGATGTTCATCTTATATCCTCCTTTCAAGACACTGTCAATCCCGTTCAACTGCTCTTCCAAGTCCTTTGCTGTCTCTGACAGAATTACAATGTCATCGGCGAACCTCAAAGTTTTAACTTTTTCTCCATGAATTTTAATACCTACACCGAATTTTTCTTTTGTTTCCTTTACTGCTTGCTCAATATACAGATTGAATAACATCGGGGAGGGTCTACAACCCTGTCTCACTCCTTTCCCAACCACTGCTTCCCTTTCATGCCCCTCGACTCTTATAAATGCCATCTGGTTTCTGTACAAATTGTAAATAGCCTTTCGCTCCCTGTATTTTACCCCTGCCACCTTCAGAATTTGAAAGAGAGTATTCCTGTTAACGTTGTCAAAAGCTTTCTCTAAGTCTACAAATGCTAGAAACGTATGTTTGCCTTTTCTTAATCTTTCTTCTAAGATAAGTCGTAAGGTCACTATTGCCTCACGTGTTCCTACATTTCTACGGAATCCAAACTGATCTTCCCCGAGGTCCGCTTCTACCAGTTTTTCCATTCGTCTGTAAAGAATTCGCGTTAGTATTTTGCAGCTGTGACTTATTAAACTGATAGTTCGGTAATTTTCACATCTGTCAACACCTGCTTTCTTTGGGATTGGAATTATTATATTCTTCTTGAAGTCTGTGGGTATTTCGCCTGTCTCATACATCTTGCTCACCAGATGGTAGAGTTTTGTCATGACTGGCTCTCCCAAGGCCATCAGTAGTTCTAATTGCATGTTGTCTACTCCCAGGGCCTTGTTTCGACTCAGGTCTTTCAGTGCTCTGTCAAACTCTTCACGCAGTATCTTATCTCCTATTTCATCTTCATCTACATCCTCTTCCATTTCCATAATATTGTCCTCAAGTACATCGCCCTTGTATAAACCCTCTATATACTCCTTCCACCTTCCTGCCTTCCCTTCTTTGCTTAGAACTGGGTTGCCATCTGAGCTCTTGATATTCATACAAGTGGTACTCTTCTCTCCAAAGGTCTCTTTAATTTTCCTGTAGGCAGTATCTATCTTACCCCTAGTGAGACAAGCCTCAACATCCTTACATTTGTCCTCTAGCCATCCCTGCTTAGCCATTTTGCACTTTCTGTCGATCTCATTTTTAAGACGTTTGTATTCCCTTTTGCCTGCTTCATTTACTGCATTTTTATATTTTCTCCTTTCATCAATTAAATTCAATATTTCTTCTGTTACCCAAAGATTTCTGTTAGCCCTCGTCTTTTTACCTACTTGATCCTCTGCTGCCTTCACTACTTCATCCCTCAGAGCTACCCATTCTTCTTCTACTGTATTTCTTTCCCCCATTCCTGTCAATTGTTCCCTTATGCTCTTCCTGAAACTCTCTACAACCTCTGGTTCTTTCAGTTTATCCAGGTCCCATCTCCTTAAATTCCCACCTTTTTGCAGTTTCTTCAGTTTCAATTTGCAGTTCATAACCAATAGATTGTGGTCAGAATCCACATCTGCCCCTGGAAATGCCTTACAATTTAAAACCTGGTTCCTAAATCTCTGTCTTACCATTATATAATCTATCTGATACCTATTAGTATCTCCAGGATTCTTCCAGGTATACAACCTTCTTTTATGATTCTTGAACCAACTGTTAGATATGATTAAGTTATGCTCTGTGCAAAATTCTACAAGGCGGCTTCCTCTTTCATTTCTTCCCCCCAATCCATATTCACCTACTATGTTTCCTTCTCTCCCTTTTCCTACTGACGAATTCCAGTCACCCATGACTATTAAATTTTCGTCTCCCTTCACTACCTGAATAATTTCTTTTATCTCGTCATACATTTCATCAATTTCTTCATCATCTGCAGAGCTAGTTGGCATATAAACTTGTACTACTGTAGTATGCATGGGCTTTGTGTCTATCTTGGCCACAATAATGCGTTCACTATGCTGTTTGTAGTAGCTAACCTGCACTCCTATTTTTTTATTCATTATGAAACCTACTCCTGCGTTACCCCTATTTGATTTTGTATTTATAACCCTGTAATCACCTGACCAAAAGTCTTGTTCCTCCTGCCACCGAACTTCACTAATTCCCACTATATCTAACTTTAACCTATCCATTTCCCTTTTTAAATTTTCTAACCTACCTGCCCGATTAAGAGATCTGACATTCCACGCTCCGAACCGTAGAATGCCAGTTTTCTTTCTCCTGATAACGACGTCCTCTTGAGTAGTCCCCGCCCGGAGATCCGAATGGGGGCTATTTTACCTCCGGAATATTTTACCCAAGAGGATGCCATCATCATTTAATCATACAGTAAAGCTGCATGTCCTCGGGAAAAATTACGGCTGTAGTTTCCCCTTGCTTTCAGCCGTTCGCAGTACCAGCACAGCAAGGCCGTTTTGGTTAATGTTACAAGGCTAGATCAGTCTGTCATCCAGACTGTTGCCCCTGCAACTACTGAAAAGGCTGCTGCCCCTCTTCAGGAACCACATGTTTGTCTGGCCTCTCAACAGATACCCCTCCGTTGTGGTTGCACCTACGGTGCGGCCATCTGTATCGCTGAGGCACGCAAGTCTCCCCACCAACGGCAAGGTCCATGTGCAACTGAAAAGGAATCGTATGTTTCTGAATGTTGAAGTATACAAAAAATTGGTTCTGCCGTAGGCGAAAAATGTCATTCTGAGAAGTAATGTTCACTGGAAAATGTTGACGGACAGATCGTGAGTGGCAGGGCTTCCTACGTCGGCGTGCACTGGCATCACAAGCAAAATTGTCACACTTGGGCAATGTCACAGGTACTGGAGGTGAATTTAAAACATTTATTTCCATTGCTTGTGGCTCGTTGTGATAGGAAGTCTTATTTCGGATACCGTTCCGGCGGAAGCTACTTTCGTCTGGAAACGTGATACGTATCGTCAGATATTTGTCTTTAGAGGCACACTGCCTGGACATGTCTTTTCTTGTTGGAAAAATGGCACATGGCATTGCGCGATGGGCAGTTCTGGTGTATATGCTTTGAATTACATTCCGGGTATGAGCACAAAGCAGGCGGCTTCTGTCGGCGCGTAACAGGTGCCTGTTACCTGGAAGTGAATTGGGCAGGCGCGCGCCAATCCGGTACAGCATCATGTATGTGTGATGTGCGCGGAGCTGACTTGCTAACCTGACAGACAGAATAAAGGCCCCCCTATTCAGAATTAGCTGGGGGTGGGAAAACCCGGGAAAATCCACTCGAGGGCCTCGGACTACGCGTCTAATTTGCTTTAATACAGAGACAAATAACGTAATTTCCCTAGAATTTAGTTGTTATAACAAGTAACATATCATATAAGAAAATCCTATTATTAAACATTTCACATTTACAATATAGGTAGAACATTGTTAGGTTGCCATCATTGAAATGGAAATTGTAGAAACAATAAAGTTATTATTTTTCATGACGAAAAGTTTGTCTCTTTCTTTGGTGATGATTTGTGGCGCCGGTCCGCGGCGAGATGAAGACGGCGAGCTGCTGTGCCGTTGAGACTGCAGTCGCCCACACGCTCTGAATTGTTGTCCGTCCGCTAGCTCGCTCGCGTGTCTCGTCCGCTGCAGTACAGTCGTGTACACGAAATAAGTCACACACTCATTAGACTTCATACTTATACTCTTCATCTGGAAAGAAGTTTTATTAGCACATTTTATATTGTGTCCCCTTCCATGTACTTAAGGTTCGTGTATGTTTCTGAATTTATTTAGTTCGTCCAGTTCTTCTCGTCTACACGTAACTTAATTGTATAGAAGTGTAGCAATCTTTATCCATATTGCACACAGCACAGTTTAAGGAAGTGGATACATTCCGCACACACGCACTGCGGTGGGAGTCCATGTATGTTTCCTGTACGTATTTCTCCAGTCCTTGTTGACACACAACGGATGTGGTTTGCTACACTGTCACTGACGTCTATGACAACGTGCACTGATTTGTATCACTGATCCAGATCCACCACATCAGATGATGCCCTTGTTTTTCCGAAAATTGTCATATACGGTGACCATAACATTTAATACCGTTATATAACACTGTTCGTTTTACAGATCGCTACTGCGTCATTTGATACAGCTACAGTCCTTTTACAAAATATACTAGTCCGCAGACAAGAGTCTTTAACAAAATGAAACTGTTATCGTTTTATAATGACAAAATCAAGTGACGTTTGTTTATTGGCAAACCAACGTCACACATAATAAACATCTTGCGTAGTGTCTCGGAAGAGCATCAGCTAAGTAACCATCTGGATGAGCCAACATTTCAGGTTTACAATGTTGTTTCCCAGATTATTTACTGATTAAGCCCTTGTTCATTTTTTGTTTTGTCATTTGTTCATGGTGTGTAGGGCATTAGTCCTAGTACAACCAGCTACCAGTCCCTAACTGAACGGGCGCGGTCTCGAAACATTATTTCAATTTCTTACAAGTTCCGAAGACGGGATAACTTTGGAATAGTATCACGTAATCCAGATTGGTAACAAGTTCCCCCCTGTGGCGCATTCAATATTTATTCACCCAAGGTGCACTTATTCACTTACATTCAAGATATATTTACAAAGAACATAAAATACTAATTGCAAAAAAAATCTATTTAACTGAAATTGTTAAATTTAAAGAAATAAATCTGACCTTCCTATGAACTTATGCTTTTTTTAATTAACTACCTTAACTGTATTTACCAGAAAAACCTTCCAAGTCCTGATTACTTTCTTCTTTTCATTATCAGTTAACTCTAACTCTATGAAATTATTTCTTCCAAAAATAATGGTCTGACTTTTTAAACAATGATATATACTAGTGTGTACATCTTACGCTGTCACTTGCATACATTTTCACATATATACAGTAATTGCAAAAACACACATGAGATACACAGTAATTGTAAAAAACACAAATTAAATACATGATCAGCCTTTAAACACCAATGAAATTTTCATCCTTAATTACTCTGGCCAAGTAGCCCCCCCCCCCCCTCTACAGCATATCAAGCTGGTTCTCTGCATTTCTTATAAATGGTTTTAAATCCCTGTGGAGATAGACTCGTTTTATTTTTTTGTTGTCTGTTGTTCCCAAAATATAGTTTTCATGTTGTAATATGTCAACAATCTTAAAGGCCCCTGTGTACAACAGTTTATAACACTACCATGTGCTTCTGCCATATCATAACTTTAAAGTTGGATGCAGATCGTAAAATGGAACTATCTTGTTAAAGCAATTGTGGTATGAAGCAACAGAGCAGTGTTACCCTCCGAAAGGAATATTGTTGTGATGACCGCGATGTACCTAAAGGAGGTGGCTTATCGGAAGTGAAAGTCGGAATTACAGTGAAGGTCGGAATTACGTAAATATTTAAACAGTAACAAACAATAATTTACCTACCACAGCATCCTAATGATACTTAAAACGGTCGCCAGCCTATTAGGCATAAGAATGAGTAACATTCTTGTTCAAGAAAATGAAAATAAGTAACTTCAATGGGCAAACACAGCCTATACTTTGTCACACGCGAGTGCAATGAACTCTGGCACCTGCATACAGTATATTCACGTTAAGGTTGGAGCTGACAGAGCAGAACAAACTGTTTACATAAATATAACAGATAACAATACACACTATTACCTTGAGGACTTAGTCAAACTGAATGGTCTCAATAACATTACTATTAATATTCACTGTAGAATCGTAAATTGGACATAGGTTTAATATTACTTTTCAAACAAATTCCTGTCCGACATGAAATATGGATATGGTTCACAGAAAAATTAGTTATTGTGCATAGATGAAAACTCTCACTACTAAACACCTTTCTACTTAGAATGAAAATTAAATGTAGTTCACAAACCAATTACTTCTCACTGTCTTTTGGATAAAGAAGTTACTATTTTCATAGATACTGCTCTTTCTATTAATCGTTATCTAGCATGAGCACAATAGACAAACTGTGGATCCTGTTACGCCATTAATATGCACTTCCAATACACAAGAGAGACAAGCACTTAGCAAACATGAGTATATAACTTTCCACAAGTGCAGTTCACGACTTTTACTGCAGTGAGACACAATATTGACAAATTTGCAAAAAAAAAAAAAAACTGACTCACCTTTTAAAATTTACGACAGGCAGCACTATGATCATTAACTAAGCAAAACTTTATTCGCTTCAGTTTTAAGAACTTTTAATTTTTAAAAGTAACAGCTCATTGCCTTTATTACTACAGTCTTCTACTTTCAAGTCAATGATTAAATAAGTAACTTTGAAAGTCCACAAAACCTTAAATTGGACTGTTTCAATCGCTGGGAGGCTTTCACAAAGCTACCTTTACTACCTCCAACAATTTTACCAAATCCAAAGTAAATCTGAAGACTCTCTTATTACCAAAGGTCATACAACATTTTTTAATTAACTGTTTGGCTTTGAGGCTTTTATTTTTTCCACAACAAGGATACTCAGTAATCATAGTTCAAACCGAGAGGAGCCTGAGAGGTGAAAACAAGGAAAAAATCACGGTAGGTACGTAAATTCAGTTATAAATTACCTTATATTTGAGCACACTAAAACATCCAATGAGCTGATCCTTCAATGTACATTACTATAGATCTTCTCTTCCATTACAGTTATTGCGCAATGTGGCGGCGAGTGCATGTTGGTAGGTTGATTTGCAGGTAGAATTGCTGGACTCTGTCATTTCTTGGTGGCTATGATAGATACCAATTCCAGGAAAGTTCCAGCTCTTTATGCATACATCCGAGGCATTGGAAAGCGTCAGGAAAATCCTCTCTCGGAACCAGCACAATACACAACTTTTACATGAGCAGTTGATAGTTTGGTAGCTAGTCCACGAATGACTCTTAATCCACCTCTTCTACCAAGGCCAACCACAATTTGCGCGCGATACACAGTTCCGTTCCCGAGGGGTACCACACCACCTTTTAAATACAAAATAACTCAGAACCCTAAGTGAATGTCAGCAGTTTACATAACAGCAACCAAACATATTAAATAAAACAGAACATTTGCATATATTGACATTTCTACAAAAATATTATTCACACAGAAATTACAGTTGTATACAGTAAGTTTTGTTCCCTCCAAATGAGCCAAAGAATTTAAATGACACATACACTACATTGCACAGAATCAAAACCTGACATAAAAGTTTTTACAAAGAAAGGATTATACGTGTTTGTGTTATCGATTCAATCAAAAATGTTCAGATGTGTGTGAAATCTTATGGAACTTAACTGCTAAGGTCATCAGTCCCTAAGCTTATACACTACTTAACGTAAATTATCCTAAGGACAAACACGCACACCCATGCCCTAAGGAGGACTCGAACCTCCGCCGGGATCAGCCACACAGTCCATGACTGCAGCGCCTCGGACCGCTCGGCTAAACTCACGCTCGATTCAATCAAACAACATTTACAGAAGCTCAACAATGAAATGTTGAACAAATCAGAAATCAAAATAAATCAACGAAAAGTATGTAGTGTCTAAGTTATGGTGTTACAAGTTGCCACTTTTTATTCACTTTTCTGAAAATTGACGACTTCGGGTGATGCCGTACTAGTACATGATCGCCGACATTGTATTTTTGCGCAATGCCAAGTTTCTTCCTATGACGGTGTTTTTCTAAACCCTCGCGGTCTTTGCAGCGTGGTATGTGCTTCTGTCAGCCTGTCGTCCTGAAATATTGGTCAGTAACTTTAGGAAAAGGCCGCGTCCACTCATTGTCTTCTTCTTGGTCAAACATTAGTTCAAAAGGAGTTGCTCTCATGGAGTCATGAGGCAACTTGTTATGAATATCTTCAAATACATGTACATAGTCAATCCATTTGGTTTGTTGACTAGGTATATATGTTCTCATAAAGCGATTTAATTCCCGAAAG
The DNA here is from genome assembly GCF_023898315.1 of Schistocerca nitens. Lineage (NCBI taxonomy): Eukaryota > Metazoa > Arthropoda > Insecta > Orthoptera > Acrididae > Schistocerca > Schistocerca nitens. The sequence goes on along the minus strand of NW_026045910.1, from coordinate 9,415,851 downwards.
ATCCTCCCTAAGGGACTCGCACTGGGATGGAAGAATGCCATGTTTTTCAGTGAAATCTTCGAATTTGCTCCTTTAAGTTCTCTGGACGAGTACCTACAGGCAACATAATTTCAATATTTTAAACGTAGCTGCAAAACAGCAACGGTTTCACGTAATAAAATTATAAACAGCCTACCAGTGGCAATGGATAAAGAATTCTTTACCTAGTGTTCGACAAATATAAATTTGTCTTCTTCAGAAGGTGGCAATTTTACATTAGTAAGGACTAATGTACTATTAGTCCTTACTAATGTAAAATTGCCACCTTCTGAAGAAGTCAAATTTATATTTGTCGAAACCTAGGTAAAGAATTCTTAATCCATTGCAACTGGTCGGCTGTTTATAATTTTATTAATATAATTTCATTTATATCCCGGGCGTCCAGTACTAATCTTAAGCTGCCGTCAACCTTCTGAACCGGAAGCAAGGGGCTGTAATAAGGTGATAGTGAGGTTTCTATTACCTCCATTCTAACATCTTTTTTATTTCTTTCTAGACAGCTTCTTTCTTTGAGTGAGGAACGGAATATATGGCGCGACAAAACGTTTTGTGCATATCGTAGACATAACCTTTTATGATGCCGGGCTTCACCGCACATACAGGTGCATATTGTGTTAGAGTGTATTTCAATTGCTGATGTTGATTTGAGTTCAAATATTCTGACTCGTCAACGCTACTTTCAGTTTCTCCTATGATGTCTTTTAATTCTTCATGAGTGTCCTTAATTTATGTAGGGTGACCAACAAACGGTTCCTTTCCCTTTAAAAACATAATTTGCGGCTCCTCATAGGTTATGATGAGATTCCCATATTCCATCCTATCACCGACCATGTTCCTAGCAAGGTTCAGAGTTATTTGTCTTTCATCATTGACGAAAGTTAGGGAAGGTCGAGCCAAGTCTACAATCGCCTACCTGTCTCGTAAAAAATCTTAACCCAGGATACATGGGACTGAGAGGTGCTTTACAACCAGGAACGAGCATTTTATGACTTCATTTCCCACGGTTACCTCTGCCTGTACCTGAAACTTTATACTTTCATTTTTTCCTTTTATCGCCCGTGGATTCAATTCTGCACCGGAATACGTGGCAATGTCTTCACCGCAGCAGTATATCCATACAGCTCCTCACTCATGACCGACGTCGATGCACCAGTATCGATAATCACACATACCGGTACACTGTTCGTCATCTGAATCGTGTCTTGTACACGCTCTTTACTTTTGACGAATTGCATCTCGGGTTCCCTTGAGAGTTCGTCTCGTATATCCATGCCATCGTTGTATTGTAGCGTCGTTGTCTGTGCCCTAATTCCGTCCCCACTTGTATTCTAACATATGTACATTTTGATTTGGCGCCGGTATGAAGTTTGGCGCATTCACCGCCCAAGCTGTTCCCGACAAAGTACTCGGTTCATTCATAATGTTGAGCGGCACACTTCCCTGCGTGCGGTCATACCATTGATCATGCTGGGTTTTCATATTTTCCGCCTGGTAGTTATTTCCGAAGCTACCATCATTATGGTGCTTCCTCGTATAATCTAGTTTGTCGCCTTTAAAATACGGTTTAGTACCGTTTACACTTTGAGCCTATGTACTATGAAACTTTCTACCCTTTTAGTTCCAATTTTTGTAACTATTTCCATTATTCGGTGACCCATTCTTCCGTGGGCATCCAAAACCTTTATTACTCTTGCCATTATTACAATGAAATGAACACCCTTAGCTGCTTACAGGCGTTCACATACGTCAATGGGGACAGATGAAAACGTGTGCCCCGACCGGGACTCGAACCCGGGATCTCCCGTTTACATGGCAGACGCTTTAATCATCTGAGCCACCGAGGACACAGACGATAGCGCGACTACAGGGATTTATCTGTGTCACGCCTCCCGCGTGTTAAGGCTCACCGGCCACTTCTTCTGTGCGAATGCACAAACAGTGCCCGAACTCTTACGGGAATCGGCAACGCGCCGCGAGTAATGAGTATAATGGGCGGGGGCACTACGAATGTAGTGCGGGACAATACGTTGAGAATGTGGGTTTCGCAGGAGGGTGCCAGAGATAATTCCCTGCAGTCGCGCTATCCTCGAGTGTTCATTTCATTGTAATTTCATTCTAACGAGCTGCATGGTTACCGATGGTATCTGTTCTTTCGGGCATGTCCGAAAGAACAGATATCATCTTAGTATATACTTGCCATTATTTTTGTTTGGAGGCACTATTCGTTTCTCTTGCTGCTTGTCTAGCGTCTTGCTGAATTAAATCCAGGGATTCAGTCACTGACATGACCTCTTCAAGGTCAGTATCCGGTACATCGATTAATTTTTCCCGGATAGCAATAGGCAACTTTGCCTTTAAGATTCGCAAGACGTCTCGTATAGAGATCGGTTCAGTCCAGTACCTTTTCATACCCAGGTACCTATCGAAATATTTACATAATAAACCTTTCTTAACGATATACAACTATGGATTATAGGCCTGTTTTCTTAGTCTTTCTTGGGTACTCAAAGACCAGAATGTATTCAGAAATTGCTTCTCGAATTCCTCAGAGGTGTCGCACATTTCTGCAGCCTCCATAGCTCAGAGCGGCGCATCTCCTGTAATGTACGATACTACTAATTGTATCTCTTGTCGCTCTGATCAGTAGCTCGTCATTAGGTTTCTATAGTTTTTTACAAAGACGACGGGATGTGTCGTTTTCTTGTCTTCATTAAAGGTGAGAATTATCGGTGTTTTAACATCGACTCATATAATTTCATGCGTGCAATCGCAGGCTCAATCTCGCTCACCGCTGCTGCATTACCATCTCCTTCGTTTGTTTCGCAAAAATTGTAATTTTGCTGCGGGGTATGATTATCATGCAGCGGTGCATTACCGTATCGCGTCTTGTTTTCAGGCTACTCGCTGGAGCAACTATTCTCTCAGCTACACCTCGCTTCAGCTCGTGGTAACTTCTCGACATCTATTTTTTGCAATGTGGAGGCCACTTTGTCTCTCGCTGCTTTTATGATACTGGTCTGCACATTTTCGAGCGTACGCTCGACGCGCTGTCTCCCGATCCTCGCGCTCTTTGTCCTTTTATTCATTACGTACAATACTTTTTTAATTAAACTTTATTCGTATTATTTCTCTTTTAATTTTAGTTTCCTGAGAAATGCACAAATGAGGTTTTTCAATGGAATTCATTTGCGTTTGATGTTTACTAAAAGTTCCGGTTTCCGAGAATCTGTTCTTCCGTCTTTTACAACAATATTCTCGATACGGCCATCAACTCCCAAGAAGGGACTTGCTCATCGGGTTCCCTACTTGTGGACTGGATATCCGATTCCTGATTGAAAGTCTGAGCATCATTTTGCTGTGGTACATGTTACACACTATGCTCCGTCTCCTCCACGTTTTCACTTTCTAACATTACTACCTTCTTCGGTCGACCCACAGTTGATGTTAAACTAGATGACTTCTCTTACATACAATGAAATCACAAATATCGTCACACAGTATATATTCACTTCCTCCTTCAGTCTTTTAACCACTGGGTTCCCTTCCGAAAGGATACACACAGATAAAAATGGAAAAATGACACTTAAGGTGCTACTCAAACTGCTGTTAAGCATACGCAAAGCAGTGCACACTAGTGCAATTTACATGTAATTGTTACTTGACGTAACTTACAGTTAATCAAAATTTTCATAAATTTCATGCACTAGAGGAAGTTACTAGTCACTATATCAGCAAGGTGGTGCACTGAGAAAAATGTCCTTACCCTGTAAATGTTTCTGCCACTAGTCAACTTATGGACCAAGTTCAGATTTTTTGTTTGTTTTTCCTTTTCTCCAAATCAAACGTCTCTGTTTTCCTTCAGTTCACTCATACAATAGAGTTCATTCTCGTTCAGTTCATGGAAAAGAATCATGTACAGTATTAAATATACTTCATACATATACACATACATATACAAGTTATACTAGTTTCCTATATTCGTTATACATTCTTGGCACTCTATAACAAGAATTTGGCCCCACGTTATGGGTGCCAATAGTACTACTATCCGAACTGTATGATGTTATTGTCAATGTTCCTGCAGCACAAGAAATAATTAACATGATTTATTTTCAGTATCAATGGTAAATTCGGTTGTAAATGCAGAATACTCAATTCTACTAACACGTAATGATGTTCTCTGATATGAAAGGTTGCCAATGAGAAAATGCAGCTCCATTAAAGCCACCTTAATGAAGCTTTGCTATTTTCAATAAAAAGAGAGGTACTTTCCCTGGGCGCCTCTGCAACACGAACCTAAAATGCTGTGTTGAAGTGCACCAAAATCTTGACGTTTACGTGAAAGGCTTTGATTGTTGAGCGAGTAATGTTAATTTATTTTCAACTGCGAGTTTTCGCAGTCTAGCATGTTTGATTTAACATATTAGACGTGAAAAGTAGAAAGCTATATGTCGCCCACCTGTCAATCCGACCAGCTTCATTGTTCTGTTAATGAGAAGAGACTCTCAGCTTTCTGTAAGGTTCTCATTAACATCTTGTTATAGAACTGACTGAAATTCTTTGAAAGCTATTTTCTATTTACATCTGAATTAGAATTATTTTTTATGTAGGGAATCGTGTGAGACCTGATCCGTGCTGACTGGTTCAGGCAAACACAAAAACTGTTTCTGCAATGAAATATTAATTCACTTTGAAGAGAAACACTTATGCAGATTATTCTCATCTAGTCAGTTCCTATTTTTAAGCCATGTGGCGTAATGAAGAACTTAAAATTATGTTCTCGCCACTAATGGCGTCTTTGAAACAAAATTAGCTCATTATATGAAAACTGCAAATTATTCAGTAATCATTTTGGGTTGCCTTCCCCTACGCTATTGAAAGGAGAACACAAGTTTACACATTTATAAAATTAATTATTATTATCAAAAGAATGCTTTATCTTGCTGTATTAATAACAAACACATACCATTATCACGAATCGTCAATGACGTCCTTCTACAATTAAGGACAAAACAAAGAGTAGTTAGTTTTTTCACTTACTTCCTCGTTAGAGGACTGTCTATACATTTTTATCTTTGTTCACAAATTATCCTTGAAATACATAGTTTTCGTAATAATAGTTATTTTCACTGTTTTCTTTTTTTATCATTTTGCAATAATTTACTGCAATAATCACAACACATCGTCTTTATGGATTTTATCAATATTTTCGTTAGTACGATTGTTTTTATATCGTCGCACTTGCTTCGTAAATTTTCATAGTAACGCCATGGGGATGGAACAGCTCTTACTGGTGCGAAACTTTTAGAGACTTTTAGAAGCAAACCTATTTTGCACAGATCGCCATATAGAACTTACAGTTGAACCCTGTGAAAGTGGTCTACAGATCGTCAAATACGGAAAGACACTTGCTCAATTACACTGCTCTGCCACAGAAGCCGGAAGCTTGGATATTACAGCGTGAAACCGATCTCCAACCCGGCAATATATCACCGCATACCGTGTCGATGTAGTAAACGTACAGTTACCTCTGCCATATAAAATCGTCCTTTTTGAGTCATGCAAATAGGTATCGACCGCCAGCCACTCTCCAAACTGTTGTACAATGTTGGGCTCGTTTCCTCTCATTACAAAGGCCTTACTGTTACTGAGCCTGACCAGTTTGCTTGCTTGCTTTCTACACCTATCTCCAGACTCTGGGATTACAAGAACATATGTAATTTCGCATGGTTTGCCGGAATATATTTACGCGATACTTCTCGATATGAAGCACATAGCAATAACGCTTGCATAGCAGTATCGCTCACGCAACATAATGCCGAAGATATAGACTGCAAATTATTTTTCTAAAAACCCGAAACTTTAGGGAGGTGGAGCTTGCTGCAAACCATTGAAACTAGAATCTTAACTTCCTGTAACTAGAAACGTATCCCGTCTGTGAAGACCTTCATGTGTACTCTCGAAAAAAGTAGAGGAACTGATATTTCCATTCGTGAATATCAATGTGGTGATGTAACAGCTTCAAAATCATCCACATAATTCACAAAGTCACCTAAGGTGTTTCTCATGTCTAGAGAACCAGGAATTGTGTCTTCCACTCGTATTTCACATGCAAGATGCACACACCACAATCAATGTTCTCTCAACAAAATAAAGGCGCGAAATGTGCAGAAGCAATAAACGGGACAATTTGCATGGGAGGGATTAATGGCCCAGCTCAAATACATGTCCATATTGAATCTCCTCAAATTTCCACGCGATCACGAAAGCAACCCAACACACAGTAGGTATTAGTTCCCTACTCGGCCTTCTAGAGGACGACACGGTTAAGTCAACTGCATTCCTGCATTCCAACAGGCCTATTACGCATCCTCATCAGAAAAATAGTGTATTTGTGCTAGGTGTTTGCAGCTGTACTACATTTACAAGCAATTTCAGAACACGGAACGCACTGGTAGAACGGACATAAAATCGATAGAACGGCGAAAAGTGACGGAAAATACATATAAATACAGGGAATAAGAAATGCGGGGAAATTGAGTATGTACTTGCGTGTTTTCTGGTTGGCGCAGAACAAGTTGTACATGGGAACAAGTATGCGACAGTAAGATAAATCCGAGAAAACGTTGACATGGAAGCTAAAGGAACCTGGAAAGCAGTCACTCTTTTTTCTGTCAAGGCATCATTTTACTGTATGTCTACTGAGGTAATAGTGATACACGCGAGTTGACTACTACATTTGACGAATTTCAGGAAAATAGAGAACCATCTGCCTCTAAACTTACATGCATCTGCGTTAAAGGATAACACTGGACGGAGTGATCGACTGAGATGGAGCTGTAATGAGGTGAGTGTTAATGGAAGACTGGTGATGCCTTTTAGAAATGGAGGGAGATGATGCAGCAGGCCGTTTGACCATTTATTTTCGCTGTTAGTCAGGATGCACCAGTTGCGTGACATAGCTTGTATTTGACTTCTTTATGTAACCGTTTACTTGTGATCGTTAACAGCAAACCTCTTGGCCATCAGAGGACTTCCATCTCATACGTGATGAAATGTTACCATCCTGTTTCGACACATTCCTCTAAACAATCGAAGTTTTATGCGATTTATTCCATCCCCCTGTCGCATCTTAGGTTATAAAATCGAGACTTCAGTTTCATACTAAGATGATTCTATGTTAGCGATAGGTGTTTGTGTGACACCGCAATCCCCCGTGTACTCGTATACATATGCTTGACAGATGTGATGTTCACAGAGTTAGTGGCAGCATGACGTGGAATTTCACATGTCGGACGCCACTGCTATGCGTTTATCTGTTTTCTTGAAAGAGGTATTCGCCATTGCTACCGATCATTTTATACAGAACTAATGCGGGTATAGTATAATTTCTGATCCATGATAGTATGTGTACTGTGGACGCTATACATCTCTGGAAAGCTACATTGTTCACATATCACACAAAGCGATATTTAGAAAAGTAATTTTTTTTTCATTTTACGGTTTCTTACCATAGTATATCGTAGAGGAAACCACAAGAAGGATGTAGGTCATGCGCTGGAAATATATTTCTTACAGCGGGGTATTAACAGCGCTGCATTTCACACAACTGATAGGTCGGAAACTGAAGGGATATAACATTATAGCCTGTTTTAAGTGCAGAAAAGTGTAGCCTTAGGAGTGCGTGTTTATGTTCTCTCTTACCAATACCCTCCTGGTACTGATCCCAGAGACTAGAAAAATACTTTGAAATTGATAGCGTAGTTCATTTAAGTAAAATGATTCGAACGCCATACTTCTGTGCCTCCATCATGCATAAAAACTTGAAAGTGTTGTTAATAAAAATTCTCTATTTAAACTAGACTGAACTGCTTGTGACTGCTTGAGTCTTTAATAAAACTTGCATCTGACTGCGTATTTAACTGAACTGAACTTTATCTAACTGCATGAAAATATTGTTGGAAAATTAATACTCAAAATACACATCTGACTGCATGAAAGTTTAGTTGTAAAAATAAATGAAAGTCACCAACCTGCATCTGACTGCGTCTGTGGACTTAGCTCGTGCACTTCTTCCCGTTTAGCCGATAATAAAACATATATTCAACTCAGCCGTAGTGCAATGGCATAAAATTGTCATTATAGATAACTTTACTCATTTTGGCCCTGTTTGTTACTTAATAAAAATTCTGTCTTGATCTGAATAATTTGCCAACTGTGCAATGTCATATAGATTATTTTACTCTGATAAATGAAATTATTAGCTTTACTCATGGGAACTTTAATGTACCTATAGGTTCAATGCCAGCACAGGATGCAGAGAACGACATAAGGTATGAGATGAAACTCTAATTTTATCTAAAAAATATTTATTGTTCAAACTTTTAAGGCACATGTGAAAAATTAAAAAAAAACTTCTATAGCATGGATTCACGAGAAAGTTTCACAAAACGCTGATTGCATCAATAATGGGATTTCTATCTAGCTTTTGGACATTATTTAACCAAAGAAAACCTATTTTATTATTTATTCTTTCTAGTTTCCCCAGGTATGTGCCGAGTTTCGCTCAATATATAGCTTATTATGTGCGTAGCGCCAATTCTTACTTTGATGCTGTCACGACCCAGCTGCCTCCTGCAGGCATCTACACTCCTGCATATGGAAAAAAGAACACATTGACACCGGTGTGTCAGACCCACCATACTTGCTACGGACACGGCGAGAGGGCTGTACAAGCAATTATCACACGCACGGCACAGCGGACACACCAGGAACCGCGGTGTTGGCCGTCGAATGGCGCTAGCTGCGCAGCATTTGTGCACCGCCGCCGTCAGTGTCAGCCAGTTTGCCGTGGCATACGGAGCTTCATCGCAGTCTTTAACACTGGTAGCATGCCGCGACAGCGTGGACGTGAACCGTATGTGCAGTTGACGGACTTTGAGCGAGGGCGTATAGTGGGCATGCGGGAGGCCGGGTGGACGTACCGCCGAATTGCTCAACACGTGGGGCATGAGGTCTCCACAGTACATCGATGTTGTCGCCAGTGGTCGGCGGAAGGTGCACGTGCCCGTCGACCTGGGACCGGACCGCAGCGACGCACGGATGCACGCCAAGACCGTAGGATCCTACGCAGTGCCGTAGGGGACCGCACCGCCACTCCCCAGCAAATTAGGGACACTGTTGCTCCTGGGGTATCGGCGAGGACCAATCGCAACCGTCTCCATGAAGCTGGGCTACGGTCCCGCACACCGTTAGGCCGTCTTCCGCTCACGCCCCAACATCGTGCAGCCCGCCTCCAGTGGTGTCGCGACAGGCGTGAATGGAGGGACGAATGGAGACGTGTCGTCTTCAGCGATGAGAGTCACTTCTGCCTTGGTGCCAATGATGGTCGTATGCGTGTTTGGCGCCGTGCAGGTGAGCGCCACAATCAGGACTGCATACGACCGAGGCACACAGGGCCAACACCCGGCATCATGGTGTGGGGAGCGATCTCCTACACTGGCCGTACACCACTGGTGATCGTCGAGGGGACACTGAATAGTGCACGGTACATCCAAACCGTCATCGAACCCATCGTTCTACCATTCCTAGACCGGCAAGGGAACTTGCCGTTCCAACAGGACAATGCACGTCCGCATGTATCCCGTGCCACCCAACGTGCTCTAGAAGGTGTAAGTCAACTACCCTGGCCAGCAAGATCTCCGGATCTGTCCCCCATTGAGCATGTTTGGGACTGGATGAAGCGTCGTCTCACGCGGTCTGCACGTCCAGGACGAACGCTGGTCCAACTGAGGCGCCAGGTGGAAATGGCATGGCAAGCCGTTCCACAGGACTACATCCAGCATCTCTACGATCGTCTCCATGGGAGAATAGCAGCCTGCATTGCTGCTAAAGGTGGATATACACTGTACTAGTGCCGACATTGTGCATGCTCTGTTGCCTGTGTCTATGTGCCTGTGGTTCTGTCAGTGTGATCATGTGATGTATCTGACCCCAGGAATGTGTCAATAAAGTTTCCCCTTCCTGGGACAATGAATTCACGGTGTTCTTATTTCAATTTCCAGGAGTGTTGCTCCGACTCGAACCAGGTCTCCTGTCTCTGCGCATCTCCTCACCACTACTCAAACTTTTACTCTGTGCACCTAGCTCTGTTAGCTGTCAAAGTTCTTACTACTCGAAGATGTACTACTCGTCCAACCTTGCGGTTGGGAACTATCGACATTTTTCACTGGCTGTATCCTGATCGAATCTCAGCACTTACCTTTCAAACTAACCATTTCTTGTTCTTCTTAACTGTTTGCTATTACATCACAAAACTTTCAGATCTGTTATTATATAACGGTAAGGAGTGCTTACCTCTTCGACATGGGTGCATCTAGAGAAATCTTGTGCACTTGGATGCGCAAGGACTCGGGAAGCTACTTTCATTCATGAGACGCAGAATGTAGTGGTCTACTTCTGGGCAGCTGCAGATTAAATCGGCAACGGTAGTGCAGAGCGGGTTAGTCAAGGAGTGTGCGAGTAGGTCTCTCAGTCTCTAATTTTATCCTAAGACTGCAAGAGTGCCCTCTGACTCCCATCCGCATAGAGGTACATCGTGAATTATGCACTATGCTGAAGGTGCTGTCTGGTATAATTTGATAATTTGTATGTTTGAGAATTAACAGTGAATGGACATACTGCACAGTCATCTATCTACATTTGCAATGATACTCACAAAGTAGAGAAGGGGTGGTTTAGCAGTGATATGGAAACTGGGTAACATGCTGTCGCATCATTTGTCGGTGCTGAAATTACTTTAAAATTGCTAAAATAGTGTGCAAGGTCAACTGTGATGCTTATTATTACAGTACATCGACGGTGTCTTCGCCACCCCATCTGTCCACTGGTACGCTGCCAGTTACTACGTAACGAATGACTGACATCACTTGTTTCAGACGGAGATAGAGTTTGGGTCGAGAGGCAACACCTTCTCGGGATGGCTAGCACCAAAATAGTTGTCGAGTACATGACTGCAGTATGAGGAATCTGTCGAAACGGAACGCAGAGCCATTAACTGTTTTGTCACTGTGACAGATGAGTTTAAATGTAGAGGTCGTGAATCAACTTTGGACAGCAGTGTGGAAACGCTCCACAATGCGGCCAACTCTTCAGGTTTCCTTATGTTGTAACTGTCTTTTATTTAAAATATCCAATGTGTGTCGTGTGTTATGGTAGCAGTAGTAACAACATGATTTACACCATGCAACGTCTAGTTCTCTGTAAGAAGCAATGGATAAGACTGTGTTAAAGCTGTTTAGAACCTGACATGGACCTCGAAGTCGTGGCGGAAGAAACAAAATGCTTAGCAATGTACAAAGCGTATTATAGCAGAATAAAATAAATAGTAACATAGTAACAGGGGGCGTCTCTTGCGACTTATAGTATAGTTTGTTGGATATTCTCATTCTCCTACAGTACAGGCGATGCAACTTTACACTGGTCTGTGCACAGGATCAATACCTACCTGTATATTTCATAAGACTGTCATATGCGCTCAGTGCCAGTATGCAGATGTTTTCGATGCATAGGGGGCGAGAGATGCGGTAAAAACCTTACCGATTTCTCTATCGGATGAAGTTGGTGTAGCTTTTACAGTTGGTAAATTTTCTGTGTTGGATGTGTAAGTAGGCTGTTTAGGTTTTTATGTTGGTAACGCCACGTAGCGCTCTATATGAAAATCACCGACTGTGCTGTGTGAAGTCTGTGGCTGCTTTCCATTGTTGGAATATTTGCTATTGTAGTGTTGGGCAGTTGGATGTGAACAGCGCGTAGCTTTGCGCAGTTGGAGGTGAGCCGCCAGCAGTGGTGGATGTGGGGAGAGAGATGGCGGACTTTTGAGAGCGGATGATCTGGACGTGTGTCCATCAGAAAGAGTAAATTTGTAAGACTGGATGTCAGTAACTGATATAGGGTGTTACAAAAAGGTACGGCCAAACATTCAGGAAACATTCCTCACACAAAAAATGGTTCAAATGGCTCTGAGCACTATGGGACTCAACTGCTGTGGTCATAAGTCCCCTAGAACTTAGAACTACTTAAACCTAACTAACCTAAGGACATCACACACATCCATGCCCGAGGCAGGATTCGAACCAGCGACCGTAGCGGTCGCACGGTTCCGGACTGCGCGCCTAGAACCGCGAGACCACCGCGGCCGGCCATTCCTCACACACAAACAAAGAAAAGATGTTATGTGGACATGTGTCCGGAAACGCTTAATTTCCATGTTAGAGCTCATTTTAGTTTCATCAGTATGTATTGTACCTCCTTGATTCACCGCCAGTTAGCCCAATTGAAGGAAGGTAATGTTGACTTCGGTGCTTGTGTTGACATGTGACTCATTGCTCTACAGTACTAGCATCAAGCACATCAGTACGTAGCATAAACAGGTTAGTGTTCATCACGAACGTGGTTTTGCAGTCAGTGCAATGTTTACAAATGCGGAGTTGGCAGATGCCCATTTGATGTATGGATTAGCACGGGGCAATAGCCGCGGCGGGGTACGTTTGTATCGAGACAGATTTCCAGAACGAAGGTGTCCCGACAGGAAGACGTTCGAAGCAATTGGTCGGCGTCTTAGGGAGCACGGAACATTCCAGCCTATGACTCGCGACTGGGGAAGACCTAGAACGACGAGGACACCTGCAATGGATGAGGCAATTTTTCGTGCAGTTGACGATAACCCTAATGTCAGCGTCAGAGAAGTTGCTGCTGTACAAGGTAACGTTGACCACGTCACTGTATGGAGAGTGCTACGGGAGAACCAGTTGTTTCCGTACCATATACAACGTGTGCAAGCACTATCAGCAGCTGATTGGTCTCCACGGGTACACTTCTGCGAATGGTTCATCCAACAATGTGTCAATCCTCATTTCAGTGCAAATGTTCTCTTTACGGATGAGGCTTCATTCCAACGTGATCAAATTGTAAATTTTCACAATCAACACGTGTGGGCTGACGAGAATCCGCACTCGATTGTGCAATCACGTCATCAACACAGATTTTCTGTGAACGTTTGGGCAGGCATTCTTGGTGATGTCTTGATTGGGCCCCATGTTCTTGCACCTACGCTCAATGGAGCACGTTATCATGATTTCATACGGGATACTCTACCTGTGCTGCTGGAACATGTGCCTTTACAAGTACGACACAACATGTGGTTCATGCACGATGGAGCTCCTGCACATTTCAGTCGAAGTGATTGTACGCTTCTCAACAATAGATTCGGTGACCGAGGGATTGGTAGAGGCGGACCAATTCCATGGCCTCCACGCTCTCCTGACCTCAACCCTCTTACTTTCATTTATGGGGCTATTTGAAAGCTCTTCTCTACGCAACCCTGGTACCAAATGTAGAGACTCTTCGTGCTCGTATTCTGGACGGCTGTGATACAATACGCTGCATCAGCACATCAGGGATTTCATGCGACGGAGGGTGGATGCATGTATCCTCGCTAACGGAGGACATTTTGAACATTTCCTGTAACAAAGTGTTTGAAGCCACGCTGGTACTTTCTGTTGCTGTTTGTTTCCATTCCATGATTAATGTGATTTGAAGAGAAGTAATAAAATGAGCTCTAACATGGAAAGTAAGCGTTTCTGGACACATGTCCACATAACATATTTCCTTTCTTTGTGTGTGAGGAATGTTTCCTGAAATTTTGGCCGTACCTTTTTGTAACACCCTGTATATCAATTCATGACATCCATCTTTACAAATTTCCTTTTTCTGGCGGACACACGTCCAGATCGTCCGCTTATAGCAACCTCTCAAAACTCTGGCAACTCTCTCTGCACATCCACCACTGCTGGCGGCTCACCTCCAATTGCGCAACGCTTCGCACTGTTCACATCCAACTGCCCAACACTACACAAGCGAATAGTCCAACAATGAGTCCAACCAGCCACAGACTGCACACAGCACATTCAGTGATTTTCATACACAGTGCTACGTGACGTTACCAACATAAAAACCAAAACAGCCTACTTACATAGTGAAGCTACTTAAATCACTTAACAAAAGCAAGTCTTCCTCTCGAGACTGTATACCAGGTAGGTTCCTTTCACAGTATGCTGATACTATAGCTCCATGCTTAACAATCATATACAACACTACGCTCGACCAAAGATCCGTACCCAAAGACTGGAGAGTTGCACAGGTGACACCAATATTCATGAAAGGTAATAGGAGTAATACATTAAATTACAGGCCCATATCATTAACGTCGATATGCAGCAGGGTTTTGGAACATACAGCTTATTCGAAATTATACATTACCTCGAAGACAACGATTTATTGACACATAGTCAACACGGCTTTAGAAAACATCGTTCTTGTGAAACACTTCTAGCTCTTTACTCACACGAAGTGTCGAGTGCTATTGACAAGGGCTTTCCCATTGATTCCGTGTTTTTACATTTCCCGAAGGCTTTTGAAACTATACCACACAAGCGGCTTGTTCTGAAATTGTGTGCTTGTGGAATATCGTCTCAGTTATGTGATTGAATTTATGATTTCCTGTGAGAGGGGTCACAGTTCATAATAAATAACGGAAAGACATCCAATAAAACAGAAGTGATCTCTGGTGTTCCCCGAGGTAGTGTTATAGGCCCTTTGCTGTTACTTATCTGGATAAACGATTTGGGACACAATCTTAGCAGCCGTCTTACTTCGTTTGCTGATGATGTTGTCGTTTATCGACTGGTGGAGTCATCAGAATATCAAAACAAGTTACAAAAGGATTTAGAAAATTTAGCTGTATGGTGCAACCATTAGAAATTGGCCCTAAATAAAGAAAATTGTGGGGTCATCTACATGCATGCTAAAAGGAATCCGCTAAACTTCGATTGCACGATAAATCAGTCAAATCTAAAGGCCGTAAATTCAAATTACAATTACGAACAACGTAAACTCAAAGGAACACACAGAAAGTGTTGCGGGGAAGGCGAACCAAAGATTGCGCTTTTTTGCCATGACGCTTAGTACAGCAACAGAGCTACCAAATACACTGCCTACGCTACGGCTGTCCGTCCTCTTTTAGAACAATGCTGCTCAGCGTGGGATCCTTACCAGGTAGGACAGACGGAGCACATCGAGAAAGTTCAAAGAAGGGCAGCACATTTTGTATTATCGCGAAATAGGAAGAGAGCGTCACTGAAATGATACAGGATTTGGGGTGGGCATCATTAAAACAAAGGCGTTTCTCGTTGCGGCAGAAGCTTCTCACGAAATTTCGATCAGCAACTTTCTTCTCCGAATGTGATAATATTTTGTTGATGCATACCTACATAGGAGAAACGATCATCATAATAAAATAAGGGAATCAGACCATGCACGGGAAGATACAGGTGTTCGTTTTTTCCTCGCGCTGTAGGAGATTGGAACAATAGAGAGTTATTGTGAAGGTGGTTCAATAAAGCCTCTTCCAGGCACTTAAATGTGATTTGCAGAGTATCCATGTAGATGTAGGTGTTCTACACCTTTTCACGGTTTGGATGCCAGTATTAGACGGGTAGAAACTTAACCCAAAAGAAGATTAAAATATAATTCACTTTTAATTTAACTAAATAGCGACTCATAGTGCTCATATCTTGCCTGAATAATAGTTGGCCTTAGGCTCTGTTAGACAATTTCTTCATATTATTTCCCACCCGTCTTGCAGGCCAAATGTTAATAACTGAAATTGTAGTTGTGTGATAACGCGTTCAGCATTGTCAAGATTGGTTTCTTTACCAATTAAGAATGAAATATTAGATTCTATGCCCCTTGACACAAAATCTGATGCGAGTCTCCCGTTGGTCAAGGATAATTCAGACTATTCTCCTCACTTTAACACACATCAGATCCATAAGGCATGACCATGTGTCATTTCTGAAGTGCTTAATCTACCTTTCTGTGCAGCCGTTCAGTTTGACTCTGTGAGAACTAAATCGGTAGTAACGATTCTCGAGAAACTATGCATCATACCAATCTGTATTCATACATGGGAGAATATATACGTCAGTGCGATAGTTTTCATTTCGCTTTATCAAAGTAGTAGGACTGAGGTTCAGTATCCCCGAAACTATTCTCATAAACTACAGGGTAAGTTTTCATGTTCTTAAGCTAGAAATAAGAAAAATAAACATTAGTGGCTAAAAATGAATCTGAGCAACATGGGACTTAACAGCTGAGGTCATCAGTCGCCTAGAACTTAGAACTACTTAAACCTAACTAATCTAAGGACGTCACACACATCCATGCCCGAGGCAGGATTCGAAGCGGTCGTGCTGTTCCAGACTGAAGTACCCAGAACCGCTCGGCCTGACCGGCAGGCAAACATTAGTGGAACATGTTCTATACACTGCAAGTAAAAAGAAAAGAATAAAGTTAACTGAGCAATTTTGTAATTGGCATGAATGTCAGATACATTTAGACTAAGTACTCAAAAAATTTTACAAATTAGGTAATAGCACTCGTAGGTAAGTTGTATATAGGCGACTGAAGCTAAGAACTGAATTAATGAGTGAAGTGACTTCCGGTAAACATGGTTTTTTCTACGTTATTTACTTAGCTACTAGTTCCATAGATCATTTCAACGCCTCTTTTATCGAAATGATTTTGAAAAAGTGGGTTTAGAAGACGTGGATACATGATGAGCTTCAGTTCATACCTACATGCTGGCCGTTTACAAGTTCTTACTGGCTCAAAGACCAGCATTGAACTTTACTCAATAAACCATTTTTCCGTGCTACTAACTAAGTTTTTTCCACTATTTTGTACAAACCATGAGTTTTTTAGTGACCTATCCAATAGAATGAGATGTTCATAAGAAATCCTAGGCAACATTTAAAACTTTCTTTACCACCTGTCTGACATTTTTTTCTATTCCACAAAGGATCACGTAATTTTGTTGGTGTTATTTCCGATAATCTGATAGCTTAAAAATGAGTAACAAGGGCATTTTTTTCTTCTAGTGTTGTAACGATGGACATCGGTATTCTTCTCAAAAAGCGATGAATTACTTCTGACACATTTATTTAACCATTTTGATCTATGTACGTATGTATGTATATCCCAAACCTAAGGATTTCTTGTGGATCATTTATCTCCCGTCTCAACAAAGGCTGATTGTAGAGTGGAGGATAGTTAATTGGCCAACAATGTCCTTGCACATAACATGAGATTTTCCGAATGTTGTCAAGTGACATTTTCTCATTACGTACATGATGTTTGGCCTGAGGATTGTTACATCGTGCATAGAAATAACAGACTGCAATGAGAGCCTCTGAACGTTGTAGAATAAAAGAGGACCCAGACAGTTATCTCCAGACACTTTCTTCACATGATTACATGAGAATCTACAAAGCCATGTGGCGAACGAGATGTCGGCCAAACATATGCTATACCTGTTGAAACAGCTCTAGGTCCAGAGACTTTCAGGACAGAAACACAGCGATTCACATTGCTTTTGGAACATAGATATCAAATTTCTCATCTCTTGTTGCCAGATGTTGTCCCACTGATGTACACCAAGCGATATTCCCCGAGAAAGAGGCGTTAACTCCTCTCTAACGTATATTTCGCCACCATCACCATCATTATCATCTTCGTTGTCTACTTCAGGTCCTTCAAGCTTGTACAGGTTTTTTATTGGTCCTTCTTCCTTTTACAGGACCTTCCATGATTTCTTCGACCTATTGGTTCGAACTAGCAAGCTGCTTTGACTATCCTACATTCAATGATACACTCCGACTAGTGCAAACGTCTGTTCCCGTATTCAGTTGGTCGGCGGTGCTTTAAACTGCCAGTTCTTCCCGTATATATTAAACGTAAACATGGTAGGCTGTAATGTAATTTTTCTTTAATCGAGCGTTTAACGAATTTCGATACTTATCATTACAGCCTACGACGGGGCAAGTTTACGTTTATTAAACATCTGGGGGTCATGAATCCCCACAAATACAAAATCTTCCCGTATACCTTCACTTTATTTTGTGGCCAAGCAGTGAGTAACCCGGTAAGTACCACAGAAACTTAATGTCGACCGTCTGTATTTGTTTCGCTTCGACTGACATTAGAGTTCAGTTCTCACACCCATAGAGCAAAAATGGGATTAAATTACATAAAGAATCCAAGTAGAGTTTCTCTTCTTATTGTGCGGTCCAGCGTTCGTTGTAGTATGCCAAGCAAGTGATTAAATGTGCTAAGCTTGTCGTAGGGAATCATTTGAGTTTTGTTACGCTACCTGGAAAGCTAAACATATGAGACTTACTGAGATATTTTTCTGTCAATAATAGCTTTGCTCGGAGTGGGTTTTCACAATGAAATACTATTGTTTTGGGTTTCTGATTTGTTATTTGGGAACATGATTTCATCTGCACACAGCGTGCTGTATTTCATCTTTTGAACCACCTATGAGTAGCTGATCAGTCACTGATAACACGTTGTTAGGTCATTGTTTTATGTTAGGAAACGTTTCTTTACATCCACCGGTAACTTCAGCTATGTATGCGTAAAATAATGTCGATGAAAACTCATTAGTTGACTGTCGACTTACGTTGCCACTAAGCTTACCGCTACATTTATACTTAGCCATATAGTATTATTTCTTTACAAATGTGTTATCACTAGAACGGCTGTCCCGGTTTAATCGACCCTTTTTTTTCTTATTGTGAGATGCGAATTTCTTCGCCGTTTGAGATAGCCTGTTCCTATGATGTTATGAGTTTTAATTGTTTTACAAGAGCTTCAATTTGCCTGATTTCTTTTGCTTTGAAACTGCAAAATTTTAAAGGATCTGCACAGTTACCTTTCGTTTTTGAAGGCTGTCAATCCACCGCTTCTCACAGAAACCCATTTTTACTCAGTTTATTCTGTGCTTCTGTTAGCTGAAAATGATGAGCTTCATTTAAAATCCGTTTAACAGTTTTTGCGCCACTATTTGTCATCACTAACGATTCGAGTGGTAACTACGAGGGCGAGCTGAAAAGTAACACCTCCGAATTTTGAATATAAAAACTCCTGAAGCTTTTTAAATAAAACGAACGTTATTAACATTCTTCATTCCTTGTGTCTACATGTTGCAGCTCTCTGCCACTAGAGGCCTACGAACTGTAACGTGTAACATAGTGGTATATAACATAACTATCTCTGTCCATGAGAGGTAACGTGCTCTAATCGAGTTTCGAATTCAAAGAGCTCGTCCAGACTGGAGCATCCTCTCCTTCAGCACAACAATGCCAAATCACAACAATGCCAAATCACAGACGAGCGTGGAACTGGGGTTTTCACAGTGAAAGCCGTTGCTGTCCGTTGACTGTTAGGCATGGATGTGGCTGTTTCCTGTCCTGTGGCATCACGCAGTTTCTGCAGTCCTCATGCTTCTGTTACAGACGGTATCCGTTCTAGCGGGTGAGCCGTTTTAAGTTCTGTGCTTCGAAATTGTTAGCAGTTATTTTTCTGTTGAAACCTGTGCCACGTTATAATTGCACTACATTACTTTCTGGCTCAGCAGTGTCCGCCCCATCTATAATGCTATGCATACTTAAATCAGCTGGTTGTGCCTTTAAAATGAACTTTCTATGGTCGTGCGGGTCACGTATCATTTCAAATGTTTTAAAGTGAAGCCACTGAAAAACGCGAAGCTTCCATAGCTGATATTTCAACTACATTCAATATGGGACATGTCATTACAAACGCTGTAAATTTTAAACCATTTTGCTGCACTTTACTGGTATTCGGTGTCGCTTAAGTTCATCAAGCCTCTGAATAGCCCACTGCTTCTGTAACTTCATTTGTTTATTTATATGCTAATATGCTGTCCATTTGTGCTGTGATTATCTAAAGAGGAAAAGGTAGAAGCCGAATAATAGTAATTAAATCTCACCTACTTGTCTGAAAATCTGTATGTATGAGCCACAATATGAGCTGTGTGGTGTTCATCGAAACAATTGATTCCTCTGATTCTACGGTCGCAGGTACGCATCCTGTCTCGGGCATGGATGTGTGTTATGTCCTTAGGTTAGTTAGGTTTAAGTAGTTCTGAGTTCTAGGGGACTGATGACCTAAGATGTTAAGTCCCATAGCGCTCAGAGCCATTTGAACCATTTGATTCCTCTGGTTAATTCAGTGTTTCCTACCTTAGATTAGTGCTGATTAGAAGGTTGACGGCTTCACAACAGTCACAACGCTTGTCTGTGTCGTGTCCGAGGCTGTCTTAGGTTTTGCTGCCGTCGGGCGCAATCAGTGTGGCCTAGGCTCTCTTGAAGGGCCGTAGAGCAGGGACGCAATGTTGATGAGAAAGCGCCTTCCTTAAAAACGTTATTTGTTGTACATCGTGCTATTGTAAGAAATGGGAAGTAGACGATATTTATTCTGCTCTGCAGAATAGACAAAGTAAAATTGTTGTTTGAAGGCTTTCCATTTTTCTATTTTCCTCCAAAATAATTTGATTTAAATGCTCTGAAACTGTGTCATGCTTAAAGCCCCTATGACAAGGTACTGGTTGTATCCTTTTGATGATTCATTTCTTTATGGGACTGCGATTTTTTTAAGCTGAAGTTTAAATTCAGGTCAGGCATAATTTCGCCAGCCGTGCCTATTTGTTCTTACTGCAGGAGTCACTTTGTTTTACACTGAGGCATTCGTATATGAATATTCTATTTTACTTAAGAAGCGACGCTTTTAATTATTGTGTGTTATGTTTCATGGACCAATCGCCAGTGGCTGCTAACTATAAATTAAATGTACTGTCAGTTTCAGTTTTTCATTTTATTGTTACATTTTATTTAAATGAAGTTTACCGGCTATGAACCGGTTAAAATGGCTCTGAGCACTATGGGACTCAACTGCTGAGGTCATTAGTCACCTAGAACTTAGAACTAGTTAAACCTAACTAACCTAAGGACATCACAAACATCCATGCCCGAGGCAGGATTCGAACCTGCGACCGTAGCGGTCTTGCGGTTCCAGACTGCAGCGCCTTTAACCGCAGGGCCACTTCGGCCGGCTTATGAACCGGTTATTTTAACCTGAATATCTAAATGTGTCTGGTCCTCCTACTTCCGCAGCCATGTGCTCTGCAAACACCTATCAGTTAATAACATCTGTTTTATTTAAAAATATTTAAGATTCCTCACATAATAAGCTCAGAGGCATTACTTTTCAGCATGCCCACGTATACTGGATTACTACAGCCGGCGCGGCCTTTCTGAAGCTCAGATTAAAGTACTGATTGGTCACAGACTCTAATGTTAGGTAATTCTAAATGGTTTACCTTATTTAAGGAAAGGTGAAAGGACACCAGAGGATACTAGCCTGTGAGAACATATTGCGCTACGACGCATAGAACATTACTTGCAGAAGAGTAGAAATGTTGCAAGGTCACTTTCTTCTCTCAAGCTGATAAAAGGTCTGAAAGAACAACCAGATATTAGCATTTTTGGCAATTTTGACAACAGTATAAAGAGTCGTCATCTGCTAGAAAAAGTTAAGATGTACTTCAAGGAAACGTTCAGATGTGTGTGAATTCCTAAGGGACCAAACAGCTCAGGTCATCGGTCACTAGACTTGCACACTACTTAAATTAACTTATGCTAAGAACAGCACAAACACACACCCATGCCCTAGGGAGGACTCGAACCTCCGCCGGGAGAGGCCGCGTAATCCGCGACACGGCGCCTCAAACCGCGCGGCAAGATGTACTTCATTCCAGAGTAATATACAAGGCTAATGACTTCTTGCAAATTCTTACCAAGGTAAGACTCAACTAAATGTCCTTATTTTTAGTTACATGCACCCCTTTGTAACAGCCGATGAGGCTGCAAAAAGACAATTCCAAAAACAGTTAATTTTTATAGTAACACCAAATTGGTCTTAGATGTCAGGCAAAAAACGCGTAGAAGTGATGACGAGGTACTGGCCCGTACATGTCGTTTCCACCATTCTAGATCTGGCTATGAGAAATGCCCATACAAGTTGATAAAGGAGTTTATCACCTCCCGCCGACGTTTTATAACGAGTGGCAGAATTATTGGCATCAATCTGGAATCCTCTCCATCAGCACTTCCACGTGCCATCCATTTTGACTGCCGACAGGAGGTAACTTCTAAACATGTTACACTAAAAACCTGTCAGGTTGGACTGTTGAAGAAAAACAAAATTAGAGATGCCTTTTTCACATGTAAAAAATTTGCATGCCGTTCATGTCTAAGCAGAGAATATGCTAGAAGTGCTACTGAGATTCACGAAGTATACAGAGTCCTCCACGTATAAGTAGATGAGATTCGTAAACCTCGTTATTTTCTACAAGATAAAAAATGGTTCAAATGGCTCTGAGCACTATGCGACTTAACTTCCGAGGTCATCAGTCGCCTAGAACTTAGAACTAATTAAACCTAACTAACCTAAGGACATCACACACATCCATGCCCGAGGCAGGATTCGAACCTCCGACCGTAGCGGTCGCTCGGTTACAGACTGTAGCGCTTAGAACCGCACGGCCACTCCGGCCGGCTACAAGATAAAAGTATAGTTAATGAACAGCTAAGCGGTTCAAAGACAACGTTTTTCAGTTACTGTTATATGATGCAAGATACAAACACTGAAAATGTAAGCAGTTTTATGTACCTTTAATACTGTCACATCTTTTTGAATGGTGTAATAAAAAGATAAATGGCAGCAAGTTAAAATAAAAATGTGCCCACATAATTACTAGTATGAGGAAAAGTAATATTAGAAATAATAAAGACAATAAATATGCAATAACGTTACACTCTGAAAAAAAAAACGGAAGAGGAACTTTAAATGCTATTACAAGCTTGTTGTGTTGATGTTCCTGGGGATAATTCGAAGCTGGACGCCTTAGTGCTATGGAATGGATGGGATCTAGTACCGTTTGTGAAAATATTCCACAATAATTCTACTTTAACCATAACATTCGGTTCTCCACTTATTAAAGATACGTCGGCTCAATAACTCAAAATATGGTACCGTCAAGATATTTTTGGAGCCATTTCGGACGCTTGGTTGAATGGCTTCAGTTTTTATTGTCCTTGGTAATTAGTAGTCGAAGTGTAATGCTGTATCCAGAAGTGCCTCAGAAGCACTGCAAGTAGAATTAGTTCACGATGCCGCTCATCAATGCAATTTGTCTACTTACGCTCACTATGGTAACGTCTAACCAGTATGCCTGTGGTGTCACCGCCAGACACCACACTTGCTGCGTGGTAGCCTTTAAATCGGCCGCGGTCCGTTGGTATATGTCGGACCCGCGTGTCGCCACTGTCAGGGATTGCAGACCGAGCGCCGCCACACGGCAGGTCTAGTCTAGAGAGACTCCCTAGCACTCGCCCCAGTTGTACAGCCGACTTTGCTAGCGATGGTTCACTGACTACATACGCTCTCATTTGCAGAGACGACAGTTTAGCATAGCCTTCAGCTACGTCATTTGCTACTACCTAGCAAGGCGCCATATTCAGTTGCTATGTCTTCTGAACAGATAATATTGTGAATCATGTGCCGTCAAGAGTGACGTTCATCATTAATGGATTAATGTTAAGTATCAAACTAATTACGTCCGCTTCCTGAATTCTAATTCCTTGTCATGTTCCAGACCTCACGTCAATATAGTCCTTCCCTCCTCACGCCAGCCTACGTGAGCTAAAACATGTGAATTGCAGCCTCCTCTAGTAACACGGTGTTGGCTCTTCTGCCAACACAACAATGCTGCCATCACTGACTACAGTGATGCACTAGCAGATTACTCCTCCGCACACACTAGGATTTACTACTCGTTACATAAATGCTGGCATTCGTCTATTGCTGTCACAGGGAACAGTAGCATCTCTTTACTTCATTTGTCGCAAAAGCGTATCGTTGCTGACGTGTCGATATTTCAGTGTGACATATTTAGCCTTTTACATACGAACTCATTCATGTGTTGATATTCCGGCGTTTGACGTCGACGACGCTGAATGACACCTGCTTTAATCTACCAATTCTGTTAGACATCTCTTCATAGGATGAGCGTGGCGTTACATTGATAGTTCCTTTTAATAACACACACACTCGCACGCTCACAAACACGCACACATCTATCCACGGAGCTGTCGGCTAAACACTGCACAAAACTTTGGATAAATTCGGGGACATCTTATACGAGTCCAAACAAGGCTCTAAAGTCTATGTTCATGTACTGTAGAAACGAATTTTAATATGTAGCTAGGCCGTAGAGCAGTACTTTCAACACTACAGTGAAGGAGAGCATTCTATGGATGAGGTCCTGGATGCCTGCGAGGTTTTCTAAAGTCGATCTGAAAATTCTGGAAAAGGAGGATTAACTTGGAGTCGGAAGAAGAGTTAGAATATTTAGAGACCAGGAGGAGTAGGCGTTTTGAGATGGAAGACGACGAATGGTGCTCGAGTCGACAAATGGGTCCCGTGTCATATACACAACTGACCTCCTTTGGAAAGTCGTATTGCCTCTTTAAGAAGAATCAGAGCGGTACGTTTCCAGCAGGCGCGGAAAACTAACAACCTTTGCTTTGAAAAAACTTCGTGGATGATTGTTTATACTGAGTGTGCGTGTATCACACAATGTAATGTGAAACAGTGATCCATCAAGACGGGGGTTCCACTAGACCAGACGAAGGGGTGCCCAGTCTCTTAGCTTATTTGGACCACATTCGATGAAGACGAGTATTTTTTGCAGTACGTAGCATACTTCGCGCTAACAGTAACAGATCAGGGGGAAAAAAAGAAATAACATGGACCAATCAGAGTATAGAATTGTGTGAAGGGAGTTCCAAATTGAAAATATTCAAATTATCGTAGAAGTAAATTCACATAAGCCGAATTGTCTGGAATTATTTTTTACTGATCGTGTGATAACCGGTCAGTTTTTGGGCTGCATTGATGCTTGCTTTGGGCCGCATTCCGCCCACGGACCGAGGGTTGGTCACCACTACAATAGACAAGTTATTTAGAAAAATAAGATATTTAACGAGATTCACGGGAGCAACTTAGAAATGGGAAACCAATTATCATACTTTGTTTGTGGACCAGAGTGTAAAAAGAAGCAGGCCATAAAGTAACATGTACCCTTGTGGTTTCTTTATACTCATATAGTTACCAAGATTTTATGAGTTTCAGGAATAGATTTGTGCCGATGGTACCTTTACGATCACTTAACAAAACTTTCGCAGAAATGTTATCGAAACTTTGTCAGAAGTAGAGCAGTTCCATTCATGATGCGAAGCTTGTGATAAGTGACAACTGTCTCCTCATAATGTAGTTGTTCCATGTGTAAGACGTGTATATTTCTATTGTCTATTGTCAAACCATAATTTATGAAAGATGTTTACATTTTATTAATAGGATTAAGTAGCAATAATTAATATTTGTCATGTCAGAAATAATTGTGGTAGCAGGGAATGTCTACACCAAAGTATTGTTGGCAGGAGAGACCGCACATTGATATCATTTTAAAAAGGGCGGGTGAGACCGTGTATGGATACATTTTAAGGAAAGAGCGGGAAAGACCGCACGTTGATACATTTTGTAATGGTAGCAGGGATTGTCTGCACCAGAAAGCATTGTTGGCAGGAGGGACCGCACTTTAGCGTTCGTAGGAAGTCAGTAGTAAGCGAGATGTGAAGCGAGTCGGTAGCAGGTGTGAAGAGAGAGGTTGAGAGGAGCAGTGTGCCTGCCAGCCACCAGCAATGATTTACAAGAGATTATAAACGGATGTACAGACACATCAGCTAACTATCATCATAAGAGGAACTAATATTATTATTTTTTTTTAGAAACTCAAGACTACTGAAGGTATGTTTGTGCAATGCTAGTTGTAAGATTACTGTAAAAAGTAAGTCCCATTTGAACGTTTGTAAAATCATTTCATTCAGAATATAATTAATTTTTGCCAGCAATATTACATTACTGATTATAATCCATCCCAAAATCCATCAACGTAAAATTTTGCAAAACTTTATTGTTGTCAAGAAAAAGTTTAGCTATAAATTACGTAACATCAGCCATATTAATTAAAGAATAACGTCAGTTTCGATATTAAAGAATAACGTCAGATTTGGTAATAAATACAGCCACTTATTATGACAGCCAACCAGCAGCTAATAAAGTATAGTAAAACAGAGTAAGTATATTCATGTCGCAGTTCGATGTAGCAGTCAGATGGCGATCCAGTAACAGTAAAAAAAGGTAAGGAACAGTTTTGGGTTATTGCAGATAACGACTGAGGGTCACGACGACGACACATTCTATGTTTCGTCCAAATAATCAGAAAATCACTTTTAATATGCAGCAATTAAATTTGTATGCGAAGATTGAGAAAGAGAATATATTTCAAAGGGAAGATTTCATTAGTTATTAGTAAGCAAGAGATAAAAATCCTAAGGGAAGGTTTGGTTGCGTAACAAAAGATAGAGAGGAGACTGAAGGTTTCACATGTTTTATTACCAAGAACTGGAGTATATCAAGTAAACGGTGTTATCCTTTTGTTGTCCACTTCTGGGCAATATAGCTACTTTAATTTTTTTTATATTCAGTTTTGAAGTCCTCCAGCGTTACATCAGTATTATATTATAGACAAAAAATTAAGTTAGTGTAATGCTCCTCTTAACGCTGAATGGAGTTTCAAAAATTTCTAATCACGTACGCTCTTGACGAAGGAACTTTTGTGATTAAATCAGAGGAGAGAGACCGCAGTAGGAAGTTTTGGAGACCCAGGTGCAGTGTCTGACTGCCTCGTTATTAATGCAGCGGCTTCAGTGAGCTGTAGACGAGGCTACAGAGAGCTTACACTCAGCGTCGGGCTGCCGCTACCTTTCCTGGGTGCTAGCAGAGTTGTTCAGAGCTATCCTGATGATAATGAATGTGCTTCACTTAGATAATCACATATTCTAAAGCAAAGACAGTTATTTACAGCTATGTGAATTTCCACTTAACATTACCTTTATCCAGAGCGAAATACTCCTACCAACGCAATTAATATTTTCTAAACATAGGAGCAGTACTATGTTGACAAACTATGAGGCGAATAACAGCATCGCTCCTTAGAATGCGCTTTCGTATTATTTGGCATACAGAAACAGGTCGTGAGGAAATTTCATCCAGTGCTCAAAACGCAAAAGGGACGACTTTATCATATCAGCGGGGTAATACTGATTCCCAGAGGAAGTGTTTGCGTACCCTTGTTTGCGTAACCTCGATTTTATTTTGTATTTAAGTTCCTTTTTTGTTCAGCAATTCCGACTCTGCACTTGTTCACTGTATTGTATGAGAATATAAGTTTAGCGGGTGGTTCGGAGGAATTATGGTCTCCTTTGGTGGAGAAGGGCTGGGAATGTACGTCAACTTTCGTGGCTCAATAGCAGGATAGGTGCATTGAACAAGAGGAGGAATGAACAACAGGACATTCCCCTGTGGCCTGCATCACTCACAGAGTTCACGCGCGTGGAGAAGCGAGCCTTCTCGCCAAATTTTTAGGAGAGGCATTCATCCGGTTCTTCAGATTTCTAGGTCGAAGCTTCTAGAAGCATCTTCTTGCTTCGTATCTGCACAATGGTGGCAAACAAGTGTATTCCTACGTGCTCTTCTAGGGTTAGGTTAGTGTTGTTTAACGTCCCGTCGGCAACGAGGTCATTAGAAAAAAAAATGGTTCAAATGGCTCTGAGCACTATGGGACTCAACTGCTGAGGTAATTAGTCCCCTAGAACTTAGAACCAGTTAAACCTAACTAACCTAAGGACATCACAAACATCCTTGCCTGAGGCAGGATTCGAACCTGCGACCGTAGCGGTCTTGCGGTTCCAGATTGCAGCGCCTTTAACCGCACGGCGAGGTCATTAGAGACGGAGCGCAAGCTCGGGTTAGGGAAGGATGGGGAAGGAAATCGGCCGTGCCCTTTCAAAGGAACCATCCCGGCATTTGCCTGAAACGATTTAGGGAAATCACGGAAAACCTAAATCAGGATGGCTGGAGACAGGATTGAACCGTCGTCCTCCCGAATGCGAGACGAGTGTGGTAACCACTGCGCCACCTCGCTCGGTCCCTGGCTCTTCTAGGGGTCTGATTGGGCTATACCGCCACGTAGTGAAGCGTAGCAGGATATTGACCAGTTAAGACTGCGAAAACATGACCAGGAGCTATCTTTTCGTTGGGAAGATTCACATAGGCCTGAGGTCTCTGAGTGTGCAGACAGACAGCTGTGGAGCAGCATAAAGTTCAGTCAGATAGCCTTTGGGTGTGAGTGTGACTGTATGAGCGTGCATGTTTAAGACTGACTGAGTCCGTGCGGAATAATATTGATGTTGGAGTGTATTTCAGATAACCATGGGTTGTGATGTTTAAAGAGTTCCCGGCGTACTGATTGTTCCATAAAAACACGGGAGAACTGCCGGATATCAGTAACTTCCTGCCACGTTATTTCGGCGCAGAGTCTTCTGGCCATCTTCAGGTGAATGCCACTGTAGTAGTACTGGCGAGTACGCGCTGAGCTCCGCTATTTAAAGCCTTCTGAGGTGACATTGCGCATGCGCTGCTCAGCGTGCGCGTTCATAGCGGCTCCGTGCGCTGCGCCTCGCGCCCTCCACTGTGAAAGCCTGGCGTATCGGTGTCAGGTCGATTTCCATCTTTCTGCAGATAGCTACGTCGACTACGAAGTTTCTCTATAACAGGATTCCAAGCAGAGATCAGCTGATAACCGCTATCTCGATTGATGAGATTCTCGTTGTCAGACAATCTTATTTCCACAGATTCATTGATAATCGAGCTCCAAAAGTTTGATGTATGGGCCAAAATTTTTGTGTCGTTGTAATTCATGGAATGGTCTGTGGAAATACAATGTTCGGCGATTGCGGGCTTGGTGGGTTGGAGAAGGCGAGTATGCCGTTGGTGTTCCACAATGCGTTCTTGCACAGTTCGTGTTGTTTGCCCTATATATGATTTGCCGCATTCACACGGAATTTTGTAAACAACTGGTTTACGCAGGCCCAGGTCGTCTTTAACGGATCCCACCAGTGATGAAATTTCGGAAGGAGGGCGAAAGATGACTCTCACTTGACACTTTCTCAATATTCTGCCTATCTCTGAAGAAATATTCCCAATAAATGGTAGATAAACAGCCGACCTGAAGGCCTCTTCCTCTTCCTTGTTCCGTCGTTTGTAGGTCTTCATCACTCTGTTCACTTGCCTAGGTGAAAAGCCATTCTTCAAAAATACTTTTTGCAGGTGTTCCAGTTCCGCTTGAAGACTGTCGGCGTCAGAGATAGTATGGGCACGGTGGACCAAGGTTTTGAGAACGCCCATTGTTTGTGCTGGATGGTGGCAACTAGTACTTGTAGATACAGATCTGTATGAGTGGGCTTTCTGTACACCGAGTGACCTAGTGTGCCGTCACTCTTCCGTCGCACCAAGACGTCTAAAAATAGCAGACAACCACCTCTCTCTATCTCCATGGTAAAATTTATGTTTTCGTGTATGGAGTTCATGTGACGTAAAAATTCTTGGAGACGGTCCAGACCATGAGGCCACACTATAAAAGTGTCGTCAACGTACCGCCAATATACTGTCGGTTTAAAAGTGGCAGAGTCGTGTGCTCTCTCCTCAAAAAGATTGGCCACCAGGGCAGACAAAGGACACCCCATGGCGACACCATCAGATTGTTCGTAAAATTCGTTGTTAAATATAAAATATGTAGAGGAGAGAGTGTGCTCAAACAACGTGTAATGTCTGCACCAAATGGCTCTGAGCACTATGGGACTCAACTGCTGTGGTCATAAGTCCCCTAGAGCTTAGAACTACTTAAACCTAACTAACCTAAGGACATCACACACATCCATGCCCGAGGCAGGATTCGAACCTGCGACCGTAGCGGTCGTGCGGTTCCAGACTGTAGCGCCGTTAACCGCTCGGCCACTCCGGCCGGCTGTCTGCACCAAACATATTGCCAATGAGGGGTAGTGAGTCCACCAGACGCACCTTCGTGAACAGTGAAACCACATCAAAACTGACCAATAAATCACTACTTTGCAGTTTTAGTGACTGAAGTCGACTGATAAAATCACCAGAATTCTTTATGTGATGTGCACACTTGCCTATCATTGGTTTGAGCAAAGGTGCCAAGAATTTTGCTAGGTCGTAGGTGGCTGCTCCAATGTTACTCACAATTGGACGTAATGGCACATTTTCCTTGTGGATCTTAGGCAGTCCATAAAGCCTAGGTGAAACTGAACTGTTTGGTTTCAGTCTCTTGATGACCTCCTTCGGTAAAGAAGTACACTCCTGGAAATGGAAAAAAGAACACATTGACACCGGTGTGTCAGACCCACCATACTTGCTCCGGACATTGCGAGAGGGCTGTACAAGCAATGATCACACGCACGGCACAGCGGACACACCAGGAACCGCGGTGTTGGCCGTCGAATGGCGCTAGCTGCGCAGCATTTGTGCACCGCCGCCGTCAGTGTCAGCCAGTTTGCCGTGGCATACGGAGCTCCATCGCAGTCTTTAACACTGGTAGCATGCCGCGACAGCGTGGACGTGAACCGTATGTGCAGTTGACGGACTTTGAGCGAGGGCGTATAGTGGGCATGCGGGAGGCCGGGTGGACGTACCGCCGAATTGCTCAACACGTGGGGCGTGAGGTCTCCACAGTACATCGATGTTGTCGCCAGTGGTCGGCGGAAGGTGCACGTGCCCGTCGACCTGGGACCGGACCGCAGCGACGCACGGATGCACGCCAAGACCGTAGGATCCTACGCAGTGCCGTAGGGGACCGCACCGCCACTTCCCAGCAAATTAGGGACACTGTTGCTCCTGGGGTATCGGCGAGGACCATTTGCAACCGTCTCCATGAAGCTGGGCTACGGTCCCGCACACCGTTAGGCCGTCTTCCGCTCACGCCCCAACATCGTGCAGCCCGCCTCCAGTGGTGTCGCGACAGGCGTGAATGGAGGGACGAATGGAGACGTGTCGTCTTCAGCGATGAGAGTCGCTTCTGCCTTGGTGCCAATGATGGTCGTATGCGTGTTTGGCGCCGTGCAGGTGAGCGCCACAATCAGGACTGCATACGACCGAGGCACACAGGGCCAACACCCGGCATCATGGTGTGGGGAGCGATCTCCTACACTGGCCGTACACCACTGGTGATCGTCGAGGGGACACTGAATAGTGCACGGTACATCCAAACCGTCATCGAACCCATCGTTCTACCATTCCTAGACCGGCAAGGGAACTTGCTGTTCCAACAGGACAATGCACGTCCGCACGTATCCCGTGCCACCCAACGTGCTCTAGAAGGTGTAAGTCAACTACCCTGGCCAGCAAGATCTCCGGATCTGTCCCCCATTGAGCATGTTTGGGACTGGATGAAGCGTCGTCTCACGCGGTCTGCACGTCCAGCACGAAAGCTGGTCCAACTGAGGCGCCAGGTGGTAATGGCATGGCAAGCCGTTCCACAGGACTACATCCAGCATCTCTACGATCGTCTCCATGGGAGAATAGCAGCCTGCATTGCTGCGAAAGTTGGATATACACTGTACTAGTGCCGACATTGTGCATGCTCTGTTGCCTGTGTCTATGTGCCTGTGGTTCTGTCAGTGTGATCATGTGATGTATCTGACCCCAGGAATGTGTCAATAAAGTTTCCCCTTCCTGGGACAATGAATTCACGGTGTTCTTATTTCAATTTCCAGGAGTGTATTTGATAAAAGTCCTGCTGTTTTTCGCACTACTCGGCTCGTGGGATCCTTATCGATTTTGCGATACGTTGAATCACATAACAAAACATTGATCTTATTAATATAGTCATCCCTTGGTATGGGGACAGTAGCGTTTCCTTTGTCAGATCTTAAGACTACTGTATCCACATCTGCTCGTAAGTTGCGGAGGGCTATCCTCTCCATGGGCGAGATGTTATTCTTCATTGGTGCACCCTGGTCAATACACGGCAAGACTCTCGACGAACTTCCTCCGCTTCATCTGTATCAAGACGGCGTACAGCTCCTTCGATGGCACTGATGAAATCCACTAGTGGCGGCGAAACAGGTGTGGAAGCAACATTCAGTCCTTTTGCTAGCACAGACACAGTCGCGTCATCTAAAGTTTTCTCTGTCAAATTAACAACAGATCGTCACCTGAAGATGGCCAGAAGACTCTGCGCCGAAATATCGTGGCAGGAAGTTACTGATATCCGGCAGTTCTCCCGTGTTTTTATGGAACAACCATGGGTTCTTTGACAGTGCAGACAGGTGGCTGTGGAGTAGTATAAAATTGAGTCACATAGCGTTTTGGAGTAATAGAGATCTGATGATATGCATGCTGTATGAAGAATAACTATAATGCAGCGTACAGTCAGATCCCAGTGGGAATTCGAAGAAAGTAATTTTGGTGCCTAGAGTGTCAGATACATATTAGACAAAGCGTAAATCAGATCTTTGGCGGACGCAGCAGATCGCTGCTGGAAGATTTCAGACGCCGCTGCCTCGCGGAGTTGCTTCAGTGTGTAATGTGAACTCGCAAGAAACATTTCCTACCCCCATGAACCATGGACCTTGCCGTTGGTAGGGAGGCTTCCGTGCCTCAGCGATACAGATGGCCGTACCGTAGGTGCAGCCATAACGCAGGGGTATCTGTGGAGAGGCCAGAGAAACGTGTGGTTCCTCCAGACGGGCAGCAGACTTTTCAGTAGTTGCAGGGGCAACAGTCTGGATGATTGACTGATCTGGCCTTGCAACAGTAACCAAAACGGCCTTGCTGTGCTGGTACTGCGAACGTCTGAGAGCAAGGGGAAACTACGTCCGTAATTTTTCCCGAGGGCATGCAGCTTTACTGTATGGTTAAATGATGATGGCATCCTCTTGGGTAAAATATTCCGGAGGTAAAATAGTCCCCCATTCGGATCTTCGGGCGGGGACTACTCAAGAGGACGTCGTTATCATGAGAAAGAAAACTGGCGTTCCACGGATCGGAGCGTGGAATGTCAGATCCCTTAATCGGGCAGGTAGGTTAGAAAATTTAAAAAGGGAAATGGATAGGTTGAAGTTAGATATAGTGGGAATTACTGAAGTTCGGTGACAGGAGGAACTAGACTTTTGGTCAGGTGAATACAGGATTATAATTACAAGATCAAATAGGTGTAATGTAGGAGTAGGTTCAATAAAGAATAAAAAAATAGGAGTGCGGGTAAGCTACTACCAACAGCATAGTGAACGCATTATTGTGGCCATCATAGACACAAAGCCCACGCCTACTACAGTAGTACAATTTATATGCCAACTAGCTCTGCAGATGATGATGAAATTGATGAAATGTATGATGAGACAAAAGAAATTATTCATGTAGTGAAGGGAGACGAAAATTTAATAGTTATGGGTGATTGGAATTCGAGAGTAGGAGAAGGGAGAGAAGGAAACATGGTCGGTGAATATGGATTGGGGGAGAGAAATGAAAGAGGAAGCCGTCTGGTAGAATTTTGCACAGAGCATAACTTAATCATAGCTAACACTTGATTCAAGAATCATAAAAGAAGGTTGTATCCATGGAAGAATCCTGGAGATACTAGAAGGTATCAGACAGATTATATAATGGTAAGACAGAGATTTAGGAACCAGATTTTAAATTGTAAGACATTTCCAGGGGCAGATGTGGACTCTGACCACAATATATTGGTTATGAACTGTATATTAAAACTGAAGAAACTGCAAAAAGGTGGGAATTTAAGGAGATGGGACATGGATAAACTGACTAAACCAGAGGTTGTACAGAGGTTCAGGGATAGCATAAGGGAACAATTGACAGGAATGGGGGAAAGAAATACAGTAGAAGAAGAATGGGTAGCTCTGAGGGATGAAGTAGTGAAGGCAGCAGAGAATCAGGTTGGTAAAAAGACGAGAGCTGGTAGAAATCCTTGGGTAACAGAAGAAATATTGAATTTCGTTGATGAAAGGAGAAAATATAAAAACGCAGTAAATGAAGCAGGCATAAGGGAATACAAACGTCTCAAAAATGAGATCGACAGGAAGTGCAAAATGGCTAAGCAGAGATGGCTAGAGGACAAATGTAAGGATGTAGAGGCTTATCTCACTAGGGGTAAGATAGATACTGCCTACAGGAAAATTAAAGAGACCTTTGGAGAAAAGAGAGCCACTTGTATGAATATCCTCAGATGGAAAACCAGTTCTAAGCAAAGAAGGGAAAGCAGAACGGTGGAAAGAGTATATAGAGGGTCTATACAAGGGCGATTTACTGGTGAACAATATTATGGAAATGGAAGAGGATGTAGATGAAGATGAAATGGGAGATATGATACTGCGTGAAGAGTTTGACAGAGCACTGAAAGACCTGAGTCGAAACAAGGCCCTGGGAGTAGACAACATTACATTGGAACTGCTGACGGCCTTGGGAGAGCCAGTCCTGCCAAAACTCTACCTTCTGGTGAGCAAGATGTATGATACAGGCGAAATACGCTCAGACTTCAAGAAGAATATAATAATTCCAATCCCAAAGAAAGCAGGTGTTGACGGATGTGAAAATTACCGAACTATCAGTTTAATAAGTCACAGCTGCAAAATACTATCGCGAATTCTTTACAGACGAATGGAAAAACTGGTAGAAGCCAACCTCAGAGAAGATCAGTTTGGATTCCGCAGAAATGTTGGAACACGTGAGGCAATGCTGACCCTACGACTTGTCTTGGAAGCTAGATTATGGAAAGGCAAACCTACATTTCTAGCATTAGTAGACTTAGAGAAAGCTTTGACAATGTTGACTGGAATACTCTCTTTCAAATTCTAAAGGTGGCAGGGGTAAAATACATGGAGCGAAATGCACGTGATGCACATAGTACGCTCCACACTGATCTTTTTCCTCCCGGTTTACATTCCAATACGAATTCATAATTTTGTCATGTAATTCAATGTCAGACATTCTGGAGAATGTGAATAAACGTCATATTTTTCTGTGATCCTTCACATTTTGCCAGTTACCTGGCCCATCTTTATTGAAGTCGACGGTATAAATCAGTAAAGTTTAAATTAATTAAAAGATCAAGTAGTCATCACCATAAGGCTGTACCGAGTTAGCGCCACCGTGTGCAACGTTAGGTTGAGAAATCTGTGTGTTAAATGCAGGGCTCAGACGATAAATTTTTTCGTTACAAGCCAGTGTGGCCATTGCACTTATCGTTGATGACCTATTAAAGCTATAGAAGTGAGATGTCTGGTGACAGAAGTTGGTGAAGTGTTCTAATGTGGCAGAAACGATAAGAAATTACTACTTCACCAGTCTTTATTAGTTACAACTGTTGAGTCTTGTAGCAAGGATAAGGATGTTATTATGGGTGACTGGTATCGTTTGTCTACAACGCAGATGCACGCATGGATTAACATGGTTCTTAATTTATATGAACAGGTAGTTGCTACTCAACTTTAATAGAGTCCATATGTTGAGGTACAAGCTCATCTGTAATGATCCTCTTGCAGACAGTACTGGTAATCTTGCTATTACAAACTTAAGTCTCGCTGCTAGTCCCGATCTGATCGCTATGCCCTGTCCCAGCCTGAGTAAGTCAGTGATTCAGTGGCTGAGGCCCTCCGGTCGGGCGCGGCGGCCTAAATACCTGCTGTCGAGAGGGCGTTGCGGCGTATTCCTTGTCGGTGTGTCTCTAGCGTCTTTCGTGATGGGCGCGCTTGATCCAGCGCCTAGATCTTAGAACTGCATCTTTGTCGACGGATGCGCTGATGACAGCTTGGGAGACATAACGGTTGTTATATAATAAATCTGGGTAGCTTTGTGAGTCAGATATCACTTTGTGATTACAACATGCTCCAGGTTTTTATTCTTATATACTGTAACTTGAGTCAGCATTAAACATATAGTTATGCTGTAGTGTGTTCTCCCATACTGCTACCATTGATGATGGAAGCTGCAACTTTCAGCACTACACTTGAGTTGGTCAAAGTGCTATTTTGTGCGCAGGTGGCAAAACGTGTTTGTAGATCTCTTGCAAACTGTCTGGTAATGCATATTACTTTGAATAGCCAAATAACAGAAGGTTATCTGACACAAATAAGCTTTATGTGCCGAGCATTCTGTATAAGAGTTAAATTTTAGAAAAAAATTTCTTTAGCCCTAGGAAAAATATGAGTTATTTCCGTTGATTATATAGGTAAGTTTTGACAGCACATGTACCTGCAGAAACGAGGGTAACTATTGAAGCAGAAGTAAAAATGTCCCACTAGTGAATCTAGGGACATCTGTGTATTGTTTAGTAAACATGAACTATGTAGTGCACTATTGCTTAAAATGTTTTAAATGTTTCATCACTTTTTTTTATCTCCTATCACTAAACTTGTGAATACGTTTGTGATAGTTTGACCCAACTGCTTGCTTATTTGATATTTTGCTAAAATTAAGTGTTAGGACCTCTTCTTTCAGGATATTTGGGTGAACAGATGTGTCAATATGGGTGTCAATGTTTTGTTTAATTACCTTGCCTAATGAAGTTGAGGTCTTTTCTCGTTCGTATTTGGTTTTGATGACAGTGGAATATAATTATTTCTGATTTATGAAAATTGGAAAGGAAACCTCACTAAATTAGCACAATTTATAAGTGTTTCCAGTGTATGGATAAAACGAAAAGAAGGGCAAAATTATAAGAAAGTTATAACCATGTGTTATATAGATATACACTAGGCTAGATCATCCTTCTCACAGATTAATTAAACTATACTCTTCTGTCTAGATTTCATGTCACAATGTTGTTCTAAGCTGGTGGTATCTTTGTGAAATTAATGTTTCACACTGAAACTACCTCTTTGCACACGAAAACTTTATTGCTATTAAAAGTAAAGGATCAAGGCAATAAAACACATTACATTTGGAACCTAAATTTATATTTGTATGAGGTTACGTTACAAGAAGTGCTAAAAGTGTCATACTTTACCAGCTTTATGTTATTTTATATCAAAAAACGAGTTTTTGGTGCCCCTAAGAGAATATTATCTCTTTTGCCAAATTAAGTGATTATTAGCAGAAATTTTCCGTTTCAGCTAAATTATAGTTATATGAACTACGAACAACAGTGACTCTTAAAGAAGTTACTTGATCGAAGAACATCTGCAAAATAGCTGAGTGATAATTTCAAGAAAAGACATTTAAATAACAAATAGTTCAATCTCTGCAGCTACCATTAATTTAATTTAATTTTGAAAAGTACTCTCATCCATCTTTGCGTGTTGTGATTTCGTTAACCTCTTAAAGTGTAGTTCTGGAACACGCGATACAATCCCAATTTCTTCCACCACTTTCAATCATTATGATTTTATCTGCAGCTATTTACTGCTGCCCTGCAAAACAACAAAACTAATATTCTTCAGCACTGTAGTCCTACTCAGCAGCTAAAGCACTTTATGTTCCTGATATGAGAGAAATTAGGGTATGCACATGTCAGTTTTCTCTGTCAATAAGCGAACACATGAAGACTCGTCATGGAGCATCAGTCTGTAATTTTGCTGAGTATATACAGAAGACTTATTTGAAAATTTTGCATGAATGTCAATAGTAAGTTTATTATTAGGACCCTGCCAACAAAATGAGTCATCCCAATGGCATAGGTTCACTGATGAAGTATATCAACAGAAATTTTGGAGGAAACATAAAAATACCATTAAGGAAAATAAATTAAGAGGTGAAAAAGTGAACTTTCGATTATTAACATCGATATTGATTGATATTTCGTCTTCTGTTCATGAAATAACGTTCAGTAAGGATTTGACAGGTAATTATTAGCAAAGAAATTGCTAAATACGGATATGTTATCCAGAGTTATTTCTCAACACTTAATTAGTTTTATGTATAACATTAGAATTGGACTTCTTTCGGGTTTGAGGGAATGTGACTTACAGTTTTTCCTTTTATAGCAATAGAGAAAGTAGTTAAGCTTTTAGCTACATTCAGAGTTGCATCATGATATTAACAATTTTCGTACAGTCACTGAAGTCAGTGATGCACTTACATTCATTGCTATTCTTAATCAATACTCAGCTTCCTCTCTCTGCTTCCTTCTTGTGGTGTAGGCACCAGAACAAACTACACAATATTCGACTCTGTTCTGTACAGCTATTTTACTGCGCATGAAAAATGCAGTAAGGCTATACAGCTATGACACACTATACAACGCGCCACACCAGAGCAGCCATTACAAATGAGATAAATTATATTTTACATGTAATTCATATATAGTTATTATGTATCTGAATGCATTCCCCAAACTTTTCCTTCTGTATGGAACCAACAACACAATACAGAGCAGACTTGGAAGAATTACCACCAACACTGACAAATACAGCCAGTCTGGCATCTACCAACTTACTTGCAACTGCTGTCAATCTGTATATGTGGGCCAAACATGCAGAACCAGATATAATGAACACCTCAGAGCACTGAAAAGCAACAGCACACACTCAACATTTGCAGACCACCTGGTAGCACACAACCACCACCCAACAAACATTGAAACTGACCTTCACATCCTAAAAACTAGCAGCAGCCTATACCAAAAATTAACTATAGAAGAAAACTACCACATCCAGAAATCAATAGCACAAGGAAAGAAAGTACTCAATGAATACACATCACTCTGCAACAAAACTCTCTTCGCCACAATAGAAGAACTATACAAGTAAAACACATACACACACACACAAATCCTTTCTCTTTTCTTTCTTTCTTTATTTCTTTCTTTCGGTCTCTCTCTCCCCCTTCTCTCTCTCTCTCTCTCTCTCTCTCTCTCTCTCTCTCTCTCTCACTCACACACACACCCACACATACACTCTCTCTCTGCCCCAGTACTCATCACACACAGGCAAACCCACATAAACCACACACAACTAACACCAAATACAATTCAAACTCGCGCGCCTCAGCCAGCAGAACACAGGCAAAGAAGTAAGCCCATTTACTTCTCCAACAAAACAGGAAAACGTACCACAACTTTAAAACTGTAAGTTACTGAAAGAAAACGTGATACAGTCTTATTTCCGTTCGTAAATACATAACAAATAGAAAATAAATTACGTTTTGCTGTTTGCAGATGACATGACGACCTAAACGGTCGTCATTTGTGATATTCGGACGCAGTGAAAATATTTCGTGCAGCATATATAAATCTAGTAAAAAAAGCTTTGTCAGTTATTTTTGGTTTTTCTGTTTAAGCCTACTGCAATTTCATTAAAGAGAATTTTACACCAGGTGCTTTGCCCTTTTATTTATAAAGCATCTTCCGTGGTTACTCTGCAAGTTGGATACATTGTTTACACATTTTTGATTGTTTTAGCTTCAAAACAGCATTTTGTTTGTTAATTATGAGTGCAAATTACTCAGTGTTTCTGCCTCTTGTTTACATATCCATCAAACATTAATTGCTTGTTTAGTTTGATAATATTAATGATTACTTTTCTGTGAATTCTAACTTTCATCTGAATAGCCTTCATAAAGTAGTATGAGTTTTTCAGCAGCCAGTTACGAATCCCTCCAGTCAACTGACGAAATGTTCATAAAACTCGAAAAACTGGCAGTGGTTACGAGTGCTGTTCTATGAACGCAAGAACAAACTGAGTAGGAATTAATAACGCAAATTAAAGTAACTGCATGTGCTCACAACGAATCTACCATGATGCAAGCGAACTTAGCTACATAAGTTACTGAATTTTCACAAGCTCATCACGAGTCGTCTACGCCGCTATTGAACTTGATAACCCAAGCTAATAATATTGCATGCCACATTGCAAAAGTGCAGGCTCATCCGCTGTGTAAGCTAGGAAGTGTAGCATTTTAGCAGGGTAAACTAATACGTGAATAGTGCGGTGGCCACCAACAGTCGATGAAACAAGTAACAGTCAGATGGCTGGAAGAAAAAGAAGAGACACTCGATACGACGATAGAAAATAAATTTTCCCTCTAGGCACAGGAACAGTAAGCAACTTCTTTCAAGCTGAAAACCGACTAATGTATTGTGGAAATAATATTCACATCACTTAAACGCACAGGAAAGGAACATAAACTATGGCCGCAAACCAGACAGTGTTAGTAATGTAAGAGATTCTGTAGGAAAAGAGAGAGAGAATGGCGCAAATCTATGGTAAAAGGAGTTACCACAATAGAAAAACATATAGACAAAATTAGTTAGCAGACTGAGTGTAAGCAATGTGTGTGGATCCGCCGATACTTCTAAGCTTGAGGTCGGCCACTTACACAGCTGCAGCCTGATGTTACCGAGTACCAACACACTATACTCATTAAGTTTCATTGCCAGTGCCGTGTTATAGGAAAGCATAATTCGTCATGGGCAATTTATTGTGTTTACTACCGAAAAGATATCCACCCGCCCCATGGTATACAATCGGTCATCTAGTGTGATATCTCAGACGCAGTGTGATATACAAAAGATTAAATCTGCCAGTGGCTTCATGCAAAATGACACAGCGTTGTGGGTCACGAAACCTGCAGGTACTTAAGTCATGCAAGAATTTGAATGGTCCCTCTTGGTCAAGTAGTAGTCACGATACATGTATACTGAACATTGAAACTAGGTACTCTTTTCTGTATTGATATTAAATAAACAGTCACGGATACTTAACCATCTGTAATGGTGAAGCTTAAACTGGTCAAGAGGTATTCAAGGAAGGTTGCTGTAGGAAGTACGTGTTCCGTGAACTTACAACAAATGGCAAGGAAATACCTGCTGGTTCATAAATAAAAGAGAAGAGATTATCACTCGCAATATATTAGACATATCGGAATCCAAGCTGCCAGTCAGAATGCGTCAGAGACTACTGAATGCACCGGATGTTGACAATACTGATTTAATACACATGGATGCAAAAGCAGCGCAGACCATGCGGCCTCTGCAAACAACTAACAGCGTGCGATCACTTGATGCAAACAAATTCCGACCTCTCTTAGAACTGCCGACGCCGGCACAAATGGCATATATTGAACAACAGATCTCAGTCACACGGCCACACTACACATCATCGTCGAGGAGACGACAATCGTGATGGACGTGATCGTAGTGAAAGGCGTGGTGCAACTGCCATTCGGGCAGGCGAGAAAACTCGTCCCCAAGCCGTGAACAGGGAGTGAACATTACAACGATCTCTCTGATGATGACATCAAATCCACAAACGAGGTGAGACCAGAAATAGCCCCGCCGATCCGGTATCGGTGAATTGTAGGGACGTGGAAAAACGGTTCCACCTTTAGGATTCAAAGATGGAATGAGCATGAAGAAACATACGAGCCAAGGGGACAGTGGGTGGAGTACCTGAGCGAAATGTGACGTATAAGCCACCTTCTCCATCATGCTAAATAATAATAATCAGCGTATGGCATTGGTGGCTGGGAGACCCCTCGCGGGGCGGTTCGGCCGCCGCTCCACAAGTTCTTTAACGCCACTACGGCAACTTGCGAGTGAATGAAGATGAAATAATGATGAAAGTCACACAACACCCAGTCACCTCGAGGCAGAGAAAATCCTTGACCCCGCCAGGAATCGAACCCGGGACCCCGTGCGCGGGAAGCGAGAACGCTATCGCAAGACCACGACATCACGCTAAATGATTTGCCGCTATTTCTTATTTCGGATACTGGTGCGCAAGTGAGTGCTGTATTGGCAGGATAAGTCTGTAAAACTAGCAACCTTAAACAAGTTTAGACACTTAGCGTAAGTGGGTGCAAGATCTGTGGAGTCTTGAGCCATGGACCTTTTAAGCTCCAGGCTCTTCTGAAAGCCATCTACAGAAAATGCTGTAAAATGTTTCTCTTGCTATGCACTAGTCTTCAAAGATTAATGCATTCAAATTTCAGTGTTACTTATACCAAGTGTTTCATACGTATCTGGTTTGTACATCAGACTCGCACAGTGTAAGCCGACACCAATGTGCTTATAAATGGGGAATTTCGGTTAGTATTGTTTCAAGTAAAATAGATGTTAAAAAGAGATTTGTGTCTGCGACCACTCTCTTGTTTACAGACACCACAAACTTTATCTTCACTCTGATACGCTTCACTTCTGACATACGCAATTAGCTCTGTGCAGAGATTTGATGCGTTCAAGAAAGAAGAATATAGCGTTATAAGTTTATATTCAACTCATGTATCAGCTGAATGCATTTAAAAGTCATTTATGGTGAAGCATTGAGCTTTCAGTTTTAATTTGATGTTACCTCATGACAATCGTTTTTTGCAACTAACCTTTACACACACGTAAACACAGAGACGCATAATTCACCGTTACTATCAAATTCGAGTGCATTCAGAATTATTGTTGTTTGTTCAGCAGTGTTACAACTCGTTCTCTTAAAGTTGTAGCCTAGCATTCGGTGCAATGAATTACCTCGCGATCAAAATGATAGACACCAGCGATGAGTCATCGTTTCCGTTCTAGCTTTATTAAGGCAGAGCCATTAGTCATACATAAACATGAACTGTGACCTGATCCCGAAAAACAGGTGTAGAAGTACTAGGGCGTGTATAACAACTCTGAAATACCGCAGTGATAATGACTAGTTCGTAACCGATATCTGAATCGGCCTTAATAAAGCTAGAACGGAAGCGAGGACTGATTGATGCTCTCTGTTATTTTGAAAGTTATATCACAGTCGTTGAGCGCATTCCGCTTTTCTGAGGAAGGTAACTTATATCGCGAGGTTTAGTGATAAATTGAGGAAACAGAGGAACTAAGATGCGAAGTTAGAGGAACTGTATGTGGCTTATCGTAACTCATATGCTTATGTAAACTATAAACAGTTCTGGACAGAGGAGCAGTCTTTGCTTTAACGGTGTGCTGGGCTCATGCCTCAAGCTACTTGAAGTAAAACTTAAGACACTAGCGCTGCCAGTGTGTATGATGCGTTACCCAACTTTCAGTTGGTGACTTAGTATGGAACACTATCCAAGTTTTGAAGTGTCATGGAAACATTCGGACATTTGCACTGGGTTCCAAGCACTCATTGTTTCACTGATTAGCCATTGTTATGAAATTCAAATCCGAGCGTAACAACGACACCAGCGCTATACGGTTTGGTGTGAAATTTGCGCGTTGCTTCAAGCGAGGGAACGTAAACATTGACGCCTGAGCAGCTAACGCCAGCGCCGTGTGGTTAGAATGCAAATTATGTGCAGTTATCGCCGTTGCCGACAAGTGGAGGGTACTGCATTTATCATTGTGTCTGAAAACAGAACGGCTTAACGCAGCTCGTGGAAAATTAAATTGCATACTGAACGCCGGTGACAAATTGAACACAGACGCTGACTTTAATAAACACTTATTGAATATCGTGTAGTTAAATCTGCACCAGCTATGACAGCTGATTAAGGATGTGATTGATTATAAGAGCTTAGTTCTAATCAATGAATTATACTTTCAGGAAAAGCTCTTGATTTTACTGTCTGACCTTTGTTGTACGATTGTTTCTGTGTTTCTTGTTTCATACATTCCATGAACCACTGCCGGTAAGTGAGCCATCCCTCACCTTCATCTACTTGATGTCAATCCTTGTGCTCTGTCAAGGAAGAGAGTTGTTATATCATTCGACCAACGTCAGTAGCTGAACACTGTGTCAAAGCAAGATACGGCTGGAAGCGTCCTTCCCCAGTATTTGGTTGAGCCCTTGTGAGACCTGGACGAACGCTGGTACATTGATCGTCCAGTTACTACCTCATGGTGTAGTGGGACGAAATTAAGCGTCACCCATCCACCACTGTCAGCCCAGTTTGCAGGTGACTATAAGTTTAGTTTAGTTTTGTTTATGTATTTTTCTTAATACGTGTAATAGCTGTGAATTATCTAAAAGTTTTGTATTTTTTTATGTTTCATGTACGGAGAGGGCGGCGCAACGAATGGAGACAGCATCTTCGTTGCCGCGACCAGAGAGGAAATTGCTGGCCGCTATACGTCGCGGGTCGACAGCCAAGGAGCAACAGAAGATCCTGGAACCGAGTTGTTGCGTCGTGCTTCTAAAAAATTAAAAAAGAATTTTTTGTACTCTTTTTGTACAACAATGACGTCATATAGAGCTTAGTCTTATTGAAAAGTCAGTCCTAGTTTGTCAACGGTCAAGTTCACATCTGTATGTGTAGTAAGCAAATAAAATAGTGAATGCTACTAAAGTTGAAACACGTGTTCTGAGGATTTATTTATGAAGAATTATGTGAACGGATTAATAATATATTTGACAAGATTATTGAATTCTGACAGCGTTCATCGAAACTTTGAATCTCAAAGGTTTATTCAATGTGTGATTCTGATATCGATTAAATCAAGATAACGTGTGTCAATATAATTTCTGAGGAGAAACAAACGACATCTAAAATTGAAAAAGTTTATGCAAACCAGTTGGCCCGAGTGACGTAATTCTGCGCATACGACTCAAATTATGATGTTTTACAGTTTCGTTCAAGAACCATTCTGAGACAGTTTAAAAAGAATATAAATAATTTTGAAGTGGGTTGTAACTGACGTAGGAGATCTTGTGTTAGTACGATCTCATCCTAAAAGTTCTAAAATCGATAAGGAATGTAGAAAATTCTTCTTTATCTTTGAAGGTCCATATGTTGTACATAAGATTGTAGATCCCA
The DNA here is from genome assembly GCF_023898315.1 of Schistocerca nitens. Lineage (NCBI taxonomy): Eukaryota > Metazoa > Arthropoda > Insecta > Orthoptera > Acrididae > Schistocerca > Schistocerca nitens. Next base: position 9,371,133 of record NW_026045910.1, on the reverse strand, counting down.
AAGCATTACTTCTTATGGAACCTTCATCAGGTGTAATTAAAGGATTATATAGTGTTGATCAAATGAAACCCTTCATTCCTAAATAAGTTAATACTTAGTATAGGTTACACACGGAAGAGCGTTCATAGTTTATTCATGTGAAGTTTTTCGTGATAGTTACGTATTATTTTAAAGAATTAATCAGAAAGCTTAAACAAGTGTTCTACAATAATCTACGGATACTTCAGAAAGAGAAATATAACCACAAGGGGGATTTATATGGAAGAAATTTTGCTATTAGGTCAAAAGGAATTTTGTATATTTTAAATTTACTCGGATAGTAGGAACCAAAGGGGATGGTTAATAATTTTAGGGACCATGGGCGTCCAGAGCTATATGGCTCACGAGAACATAGCAGAGTGCCTTTAATAGAGATTTGTAATAGTGTTAATATAGAACACACCAAACGGGGCTCTCTCGCTTGTTTCTCCTAAATAAATTGCCATTACCCAACAAGGTGTCCGAAGGTAAAGAAAGCCGTGCCGAGATTCTAAAGAAAGTTTTGCTTGATTTCTTCTTGACCTCAGGCATAAATAAGACATTAGGGAAAAGAATGACGTAAAGTAAATAGTACTGTTAGTTATTGTGAGAAAGTTATTAGTAATATACAATTTTGGAAAGAATAACTCTAGTAAGTGAATAAAACTAAAACTAATTTATCGTAATTTGAACGCTCTGTCCTATTGCAACAACGTTAAAGAACGTACTAAATTGGTATTTACTAGCAACTATTAAATGAAAAGGAGTAATCTCCATATATTCGGTTATGAATTACCATAATAGCACAATTAAGAGTAAATGACACATAGTCACAACAATATCGTATTAAAGGATTACATCTATCTAAAAGCAAGGACTCTAGATTACGTAAAACGTGAGGAAAATGTATTAACAGTTAAATATTGTATATAGAAAAGGTCTTATTTTCGGTTAAAACCTAACAAACTGAGCTTGTGGGTGGGGGTGGGACGAAATTAAGCGTCACCCATCCACCAGTGTCAGCCCAGTTTGCAGGTGACTATAAGTTTAATTTAGTTTTGTTTATGTATTTTTCTTAATATTTGTAATAGCTGTGAATTATCTAAAAGTTTTGTATTTTTTATGTTTCATGTACGGAGAGGGCGGCGCAACGAACGGAGACAGCATCTTCGTTGCCGCGACCAGAGAGGAAATTGCTGGCCGCTATACGTCGCGGGTCGACAGCCAAGGAGCAACAGAAGATCCTGGAACCGAGTTGTTGCGTCGTGCTTCTAAAAATTAAAAATGAATTTTTTTGTACTCTTTTTGTACAACAATGACGTCATAGAGTGCTTAATCTTATTGAACAGTCAGTCCTAGTTTGTCAACGGTCAAGTTCACATCTGTATGTGTAGTAAGCAAATAAAATAGTGAATGCAACTAAAGTTGAAACACGTGTTCTGAGGATTTATTTATGAAGAATTATGTGAACGGATTAATAATATATTTGACAAGATTATTGAATTCTGACAGCGTTCATCGAAACTTTGAATCTCAAAGGTTTATTCAATGTGTGATTCTGATATCGATTAAATCAAGATAACGTGAGTCAATATAGTTTCTGAGGAGAAACAAACGAAATTTAAATCGAAAAAGTTTACGAATGAGAAATTGGCCCAAGTGACGTAATTATTTGCATACGACTCAACTGATGTTTTACAGTTTCGTTCAAGAACCATTCTATAACAATTTAAAAAGAATATAAATCATTTTGAAGTGGGTTGTAACTGACGTACGTGACGAAGTCTGCACATGGTCATATATGAAACGAAAATCGGTTATAAAAACCTTACGTCGTTACACTACACCGTGGCGAATTCCTAAGAATGATTTCAGTTGTTTCCGATTTCTAGGACTCGGGCATCGAGCAATAGCTTCAATACGTGCTGGGTCTGGCCTAATACCTTTACTGTCCACTATATGCCCCAAAAATCTCACTTCCTCCTTTCCGAAGTAAGACTTAGATAATTTTAAAGTAATTCCTCTGTCAATTAAACGGTTAAACAATTCCCGTAATATCGTTACGTGTTCTTCCCACGTTTTAGTAGCTACCAGAATATCATCTACATATAAAATAATCTTTTGTAACAATTGCTGACCCAAAGCAGAATCTAATGCCCTAATGAAAGTTGACACTGATATATTAAGTCCAAAAGGTAAAACTTGGAACTGATATGATCTGCCTTCAAAAAGAAAAGCCGTATATTGCCGTGAATCCGGGTGTAACATTACTTGATGGTAGCCAGCGGTTAAATCCATTGTACTCATATAACGAGAACCCGCAATCTTAAGAAGTACGTCCTCCATAGGAATAGGTCTGTCTCTTTCCATCTCTATAATTTTATTTAATTCACGGGCATCCAGAACCAGTCGTACACCACCAGTAGCTTTCTTAACTACCCACAAAGGACTGTTAAAAGCGCTACATGATCGTTCGATAATGTTTTGTTCTAGCATCTTACTTATTTCTCTACTAGCCGATTCTTTGAATTGTACTGGAATAGGATAAGGTTTCTTAAAGAATGGTTTTTTATCTTTAATCTTAAGTTTACAAACGTAATCTTTAATTCTCCCCGGTTCATCTGAGAAGACGGCTCTAAATTCTAACAACAAAGATTCCAACTCTTCCTTTTCTCGTTCGGATAGACAATTCGTAGAATAACATTTTTCTTTCACTTCGGTTTCGATACTATTACTAGCCGGACACTGGTATACTGCATATTCAAGATCACTAAAATCAGTTAATGGGTTCATGGTCGGTGCGTACTTAATCTGTAAGGATTCGTAGCAATTTTCAGGTACTTGATTATTAGAAAACCTCACTTTAAAAGCACATGCCTCCTTATGGATGGTTAAGGAAGAGTCTTTAAAATCTAATATAGCTTTATATTTACACAGCCAATCTATACCTAAAATTATGGCCACATTTAAGTTGGATACGACAAGTACAGAGTGAGCAATTAATTGTTTAGCAATTACAAAAGTTAAATAAACTTCCTCAGTAACATTTTGACTTCTTTTACCAGTAACTCCTATAATTTTCACCCCAGTTACAGGTAAGGTTGGGAAATTCCAATATTTTCTTTTAAGCTGAAATAATTCTTTAGATAAAATACTTACTTCGCTACCCGAATCAATTATAATATTTACTTCGGTATCTTTAATATAACCTTTAATAACGGGTTTATAAGTTATATTCTCCCTTATCTGATTGTCTTCCTGAAGTAAATCTTGTTGCCAATCACCGTCCTTTTGGCAGCTTAATGATAAATTTCAATTGGGTCTTGTATAATCTTGGCTAACAGTTCCCTTTAGTTGACCCATACTAAAGGACTTTACTAGTTTTCCGAACTTTCTATGATAACGTCACCTACCACTTGACCTTCATTAATTACTTGAGGATGATTTATCTCATGATCGTTATTGTGTAATTTCCGCATTTTGGAGTTATTACCACGATTTTGTTGGCTCTCTTTATCTTTAGATTGACGTTTTATATAACAAAACCGGCTATGATTGTTGTTGTTAGCTTTTCGTGGTTCTGAATTATTATTATTTCGACGATTGTCATTTCTACCAAATCTAAATTTCTCGTCTTCTCTTTCTCTATTAAGTATATCTAACTGTTCCAAATATCCTAATAATACGCACGGCTGTGACCATTCTCATTCTATCATTCTTTCCTTTACATAATACGGTAACCTACTAATTAGGACTCGTATTAAATGACTTTCAATAATTGGTTCTTCAATTAATTTAGCACGGTTTAAATGCCATTCAAAATAATTCCGGTGTAGTGTAACGACGTATAGATTTGTTTAAATGATTTTCTTTCGACATATGACCATGTGTAGACTTCGTCACCTTCGTCAGTTACAACCCACTTCAAAATTATTTATATTCTTTTTAAACTGTCTCAGAATGGTTCTTGAATGAAACTGTAAAACATCATAATTTGAGTCGTATGCGCAGAATTACGTCACTCGGGCCAACTGGTTTGCATAAACTTTTTCAGTTTTAGATGTCGTTTGTTTCTCCTCAGAAATTATATTGACACACGTTATCTTGATTTAATCGATATCAGAATCACACATTGAATAAACCTTTGAGATTCAAAGTTTCGATGAACGCTGTCAGAATTCAATAATCTTGTCAAATATATTATTAATCCGTTCACATAATTCTTCATAAATAAATCCTCAGAACACGTGTTTCAACTTTAGTAGCATTCACTATTTTATTTGCTTACTACACATACAGATGTGAACTTGACCGTTGACAAACTAGGACTGACTTTTCAATAAGACTAAGCTCTATATGACGTCATTGTTGTACAAAAAGAGTACAAAAAATTCATTTTTAATTTTTTAGAAGCACGACGCAACAACTCGGTTCCAGGATCTTCTGTTGCTCCTTGGCTGTCGACCCGTGACGTATAGCGGCCAGCAATTTCCTCTCTGGTCGCGGCAACGAAGATGCTGTCTCCATTCGTTGCGCCGCCCTCTCCGTACATGAAACATAAAAAAATACAAAACTTTTAGATAATTCACAGCTATTACACATATTAAGAAAAATACATAAACAAAACTAAACTAAACTTATAGTCACCTGCAAACTGGCTGACATTGGTGGATGGGTGACGCTTAATTTCGTCCCACTACATACCCCACCCACAAGCTCAGTTTGTCAGGTTTTAACCGAATATAAGACCTTTTCTATATACAATATTTAACTGTTAATACATTTTCCTCACATTTTACGTAATCTAGAGTCCTTGCTCTTAGATAGATTTAATCCTTTAATACGATATTGTTGTGACTATTTGTCATTTACTCTCAATTAAGCTATTATGGTAATTCATAACCGAATATATGGAGATTACTCCTCTTCATTTAATAGTTGCTAATAAATACTAATTTAGTACGTTCCTTAACGTTGTTACATTAGGACGGAGCGTTCAAATTGTGATACATTAGTTTCAGTTTTATTCACTTACTAGAGTTATTCTTTCCAAAATGTATATTACTAATAAGTTTCTCACAATAACTAATAGTACTATTTACTTTACGTCATTCTTTTCCCTAATGCCTTATTTATGCCTGAAGTCAAGAAGAAATCAAGCAAAACTTTCTTTAGAATCTCGGCACGGCTTTCTTTACCTTCGGACACCTTGTTGGGTAATGGCAATTAATTTAGGAGAAACAAGCGAGAGAGCCCAGTTTGGTGTGTTCTATATTAACACTATTACAAATCTCTATTAAAGGCACTCTGCTATGTTCTCATGAGCCATATAGCTCTGGACGCCCATGGTCCCTAAAATTATTAACCATCCCCTTTGGTTCCTACTATCCGAGTAAATTTAAAATATACAAAATTCCTTTTGACCTAACAGCAAAATTTCTTCCATATAAATCCCCTTTTTGGTTATCTTTCTCTTTTTGAAGTACCAGTAGATTATTGTAGAACACTTGTTTAAGCTTTCTGTTTAATTCTTTAAAATAATACGTAACTATCACGAAAAACTTCACATGAATAGACTATGAACGCTCTTCCGTGTTGAACATATACTAAATATTAACTTATTTAGGAATGAAGGGTTTCATTTCATCAATACTATATAATCCTTTAATTACACCTGATGAAAGTTCCATAAGAAGTAACGCTTTGGGATGTACAATCTTATGTACAACATATGGACCTTCAAAGATAAAGAAGAATTTTCTACATTCCTTATTGATCTTCGAACTTTTAGGATGAGATCGTACTAACACAAGATCTCCTACCAGAAATGAGGGTTCTATAGCCTGTTGATTACAACTTTTAATTCTCCGTTCAGCATTTTTAACAATCTGTTCGCAAACTTTTTCGTCTGGGATGCATTGTTGGATCTCATTTACTGGTGGCCAAGGTAGAGCAGCTAGTAAAGGCTCACCTATAATTCGTTTGCCTAAAATTTCTATAGGTGATAATCCCGTCGTTAGGTGAGGCAATTCATTTAATATCTTTTCGAATTCAGGCATTAGTTTGGCCCACCGAGTATGTTTATGTGCACAATAAGTTCTACATAATCTTCCTAACTCTTTCATGACTCTTTCTACTAAATTACTTTGAGGATGACATTTCGAAATTAAGATATGTTTGATTCCATATTGTTTTATCATATCTTGAAATCTTTGACTAATAAAGGCACTACCGTTGTCAGACAGAAGTCGTTTAGGAATGCCCCAGTTAACAAAGTAATTTCGGGTGAGGCAGCGTATAACGCTTGCTGTATTCGCTCGTTTCAAAGTATATAGCTTCACATGTTTGGACCAACATTCCATTACAACAAACACATAAGTTAATCCTCCTGAACTACGAGGCAGAGGGCCGAAAAAATCTAATGACAGTAGATCCCACAAACCTCGAGGAATTACAGCATATAATTTATAATGCTTAGATTTGTTATTAACTTTAACCTTTTGACAGGTTTCACAAGCCCTAATAATACTTCTCACAACACGGGACATATTTTTGAAATAATAATACTTCATTAGATGTTTAATACATTTATGAATTCCAAAATGCCCGTATCCTTCATGAATATAAGTAATTAACTCGTACACAACAGTTTTCGGAATACAGATTTTCCATCTCTGGTGTTCCCTCTGTGCTTTCCAATACAACAAGTCGTTAAAATAAAACCACACACTCCGCGTGTTAACTGTTTCGTCCCCATTATTAAGGTTTTGTATAAGGTCCCTATATTGATCATCATTTCTTTGATTGCATCTAGTAGCAGTTACTATCCGTTTAACCTTACGTTCGTTCTCCTTTGTTAAAAGGAAATAAACATGGTAACTTGTTCCTGGTTCTTCTGCACTGTTAATATTCTCCATTCCTACGGGAAGCCTCGACAAAGCATCCGAAACTACATTCTGAGATCCTTTTATATACCTAATTTCGTACCGAAATTCTTGCAAGCATAATACCCAACGTAATAGCCTACGGTGAAGTAACCGACAATTGTTCAAAAAGATTAAAGCCTGATGATCAGTATATACAACTGTTTTTCTTCCCATTAATAATCCTCTAAATCGTTGAAAACTCCATACCACTGCGAGAGCTTCCTTCTCGGATACAAAATAATTTCTTTCATGTTTATTTAAAGTTCTACTAGCGAATCCAATAGGCCGATATAATCCCTTTTCATCGGTCAGATCACCTTGGAATATTACGCAAGACACACCATAATCAGAGGCATCCGTACACATACAAAAGTCCTGATTGAAATCTGGGTGGTATAACATTTTGGCTTCGGTTAACGCTCCTTTTATCTTATTAAAAATTTCCTCTTCCTCTTGTCCCCAGAGCCATACTGACTTCTCTTTTAATAAATCTAGTAATTTAGGATTAACAATATCCTGCCCTGGAAGAAATCTACTCAGGAATCCTACCATTCCTAAGAATGATTTCAGTTGTTTCCGATTTCTAGGACTCGGGAATCGAGCAATAGCTTCAATACGTGCTGGGTCTGGCCTAATACCTTTACTGTCCACTATATGCCCCAAAAATCTCACTTCCTCCTTTCCGAAGTAAGACTTAGATAATTTTAAAGTAATTCCTCTGTCAATTAAACGGTTAAACAATTCCCGTAATATCGTTACGTGTTCTTCCCACGTTTTAGTAGCTACCAGAATATCATCTACATATAAAATAATCTTTTGTAACAATTGCTGACCCAAAGCAGAATCTAATGCCCTAATGAAAGTTGATACAGATATATTAAGTCCAAAAGGTAAAACTTGGAAATGATACGATCTGCCTTCAAAATGAAAAGCTGTATAATGCCGTGAATCCAGGTGTAATGTTACTCGATGGTAGCCAGCGGTTAGATCCATTATACTCATATAACGAGAACCAGCAATCTTAAGAAGTACGTCCTCCATAGGAATAGGTCTGTCTCTTTCCATCTCTATAATTTTATTTAATTCACGGGCATCCAGAACCAGTCGTACCCCACCAGTAGCTTTCTTAACTACCCACAACGGACTGTTAAAAGCGCTACATGATCGTTCGATAATGTTTTGTTCTAGCATCTTACTTATTTCTCTACTAGCCGATTCTTTGAATTGTTCTGGAATAGGATAAGGTTTCTTAAAGAATGGTTTTTGATCTTTAATCTTAAGTTTACAAACGTAATCTTTAATTCTCCCCGGTTCATCTGAGAAGACGGCTCTAAATTCTAACAACAAAGATTCCAACTCTTCCTTTTCTTGTTCGGATAGACAATTCGTAGAATAACATTTTTCTTTCACTTCGGTTTCGATACTATTACTAGCCGGACACTGGTATACTGCATATTCAAGATCACTAAAATCTGTTAATGGGTTCATGGTCGGTGCGTACTTAATCTGTAAGGATTCGTAGCAATTTTCAGGTACTTGATTATTAGAAAACCTCACTTTAAAAGCACATGCCTCCTTATGGATGGTTAAGGAAGAGTCTTTAAAATCTAATATAGCTTTATATTTACACAGCCAATCTATACCTAAAATTATGGCCACATTTAAGTTGGATACGACAAGTACAGAGTGAGCAATTAATTGTTTAGCAATTACAAAAGTTAAATAAACTTCCTCAGTAACATTTTGACTTCTTTTACCAGTAACTCCTATAATTTTCACCCCAGTTACAGGTAAGGTTGGGAAATTCCAATATTTTCTTTTAAGCTGAAATAATTCTTTAGATAAAATACTTACTTCGCTACCCGAATCAATTATAATATTTACTTCGGTATCTTTAATATAACCTTTAATAACGGGTTTATAAGTTATATTCTCCCTTATCTGATTGTCTTCCTGAAGTAAATCTTGTTGCCAATCACCGTCCTTTTGGCAGCTTAATGATAAATTGCAATTGGGTCTTGTATAATCTTGGCTAACAGTTCCCTTTAGTTGACCCATACTAAAGGACTTTACTAGTTTTCCGAACTTTCTATGATAACGTCACCTACCACTTGACCTTTATTAATTACTTGAGGATGATTTATCTCATGATCGTTATTGTGTAATTTCCACATTTTAGAGTTATTACCACGATTTTGTTGGCTCTCTTTATCTTTAGATTGACGTTTTATATAACAAAACCGGCTATGATTGTTGTTGTTAGCTTTTCGTGGTTCTGAATTATTATTATTTCGAGGATTGTCATTTCTACCAAATCTAAATTTCTCGTCTTCTCTTTCTCTATTAAGTATATCTAACTGTTCTAAATATCCTAATAATTCGCACGGCTGTGACCATTCTCTTTCTATCATTCTTTCCTTTACATAATACGGTAACCTACTAATTAGGACTCGTATTAAATGACTTTCAATAATTGGTTCTTTAATTAATTTAGCACGGTTTAAATGCCATTCAAAATAATTCCTATAACCTCCCCACCGTTTAGAATATGGAGGGGGGGTCTAACAACTCTAAAGCTAAGTGTTGTTGTTTTCCTCTTGACCAATAATTTTGTTTAAACTGCTTAACAAAATCATCCCAGTCCCTAAATTCAGTTCTATGCAGTACTGCCCATTCCGCAGCTTCTGCTTCTAAATGTCCTATTACAAATTGAATCCGTTTTTCATTACTCCATTTAGGAGATAATGATGTATCAAAAGCCTTTATAAAGATTATAGGGTGAAGTTCGCCTCCTGGTTTGAATACAGGAAATCGACTTGCTACATTTGAATTTGTCGTTATGTCATCCAAACATTCTGCGAGAGAAATAGTTGGATTTTGTTTAGGTTGCAGAGACGGAGTTGCATTGGATTGGCTTGCCGTGATTTCTTTATTCGTATTGTTGTCGTCCGAGCTAGCAAATTCGATGCGACTGTTGTCTCTGATTACGTTATTGCTTCTACTACTTGAAATGTTTTCATTATTATCTAATTCCGATAACCGTTTAGTAATTTCCTGTATTCGCATTTCTGTATTGGATACGCGATTAGCTAATATCGATTCTTCACTGTGTTCACGATGTGAACGCTCTGTACCTTCGTCAATGTTATTATCTTTGGCAGTCTCAAGGTTACTGCATATTTCAGTAATTAAAAATTTCATGTTTTCGATTTCGGTATGATCTTTTTCTACTTGATGAGTTAATGTCTCTAATTCTACATTACCTATTGAAGAAATCTCCACAGGTTTGGTAGAGACCTCTTTAATAGATTCCAATAATTCTCTACGAACAGTTTCTGTTTGCATAGAAAATTCATCTCGTAACATATTGTTATTTTTCTGTATTTCATTTACAACTAAGATATTGACACTATCTAGTCTCTCGGTTAAGTCAGTAATATCGTTTCGCAAGCGAGCTTTTTCCTCACGCGATTCCTGGATATGTTCTTCTAACCTTTTACAATTATCTGCAATCTTATTACTAAGTCCTACTAGTTTTTCCTGCATTTCAACTTTAGAAGACTCTATTTTATCACTTAATTCTCGACTGGTTTCATGAAGATGTTCCTGTAACCTGCCTGTAGATTTTGTTAGCTCCCCTTTAAGTTCCTCTTTTAATCTAGGCGTAGAATCGTCGTTAGACTGTTTTAATCTAGTCATAGATTCTTCGTTCGACTGTTTTAATTCCTGTTTTAGTTCCTCTTTTAATCTAGCAGCAGATTCTTCGTTAGACTGTTTTAATCTAGCAGTAGATTCTTCGTTAGACTGTTTTAATTCAGCTAGAAAATCCCCGTTAGAGTGTTTTAATTTAGCGATCGCCCTAAAAAGGGATCTCATGCTCCTATCGGACATAGACTGCTCTTCGTCTGACATTTCACTTCCCGACATTATTGTAAGATATTAACTAGTTACACACGCAGACTTGTAATCAACAATCCTATAAAAGCACACTCCCTACATACAACACTCCACTTCCAACTTAAAACAGACTCACCGGACACTAATATTGTAATCTGTAGTTCTCGATGATCAGTGTGCTGCTATGGGATGCAGATGTAACAGCCGTCGATGCAGCCGCTGAGATGCTGCGACCCCGCTTCCGCAACCGGCAGGACGCTGAGTCGAACACCGGAGACGTCACTGGCTGCAAACACGCCCGGCCGCACCGTAGACAGGCGAAGCCCTCAGCAACACCTCTAATACCAGCCGGAGGAACGGCCCTCCAGCTGACGTACTGGGCCTATTAGTTTAGGGAGAAAAAAGGTTGTCGCGGTTTGCAGCGTTCAGCTGCTGCCCAACAGATGCGCCTTCTCGTGGAACAACTGTGTGACCGTACTGCTTGGCTGCGCTCCGTCAGATGCCCACACCCGCGAAGTCGCCGCTGGCTGGTGAAGGCTCCACGAAAACTCGCGTTGACTTCCGAAAGACTCTTGATGTTTTGTTTCGTACCTGTGTTCCTTAGCTGCACACAAGTCCTGTTTCTAAGGTCGCCACGGTGTAGTGTAACGACGTATAGATTTGTTTAAATGATTTTCTTTCGACATATGACCATGTGTAGACTTCGTCACCTACGTCAGTTACAACCCACTTCAAAATTATTTATATTCTTTTTAAACTGTCTCAGAATGGTTCTTGAACGAAACTGTAAAACATCATAATTTGAGTCGTATGCGCAGAATTACGTCACTCGGGCCAACTGGTTTGCATAAATTTTTTCAATTTTAGATGTCGTTTGTTTCTCCTCAGAAATTATATTGACACACGTTATCTTGATTTAATCGATATCAGAATCACACATTGAATAAACCTTTGAGATTCAAAGTTTCTATGAACGCTGTCAGAATTCAATAATCTTGTCAAATATATTATTAATCCGTTCACATAATTCTTCATAAATAAATCCTCAGAACACGTGTTTCAACTTTAGTAGCATTCACTATTTTATTTGCTTACTACACATACAGATGTGAACTTGACCGTTGACAAACTAGGACTGACTTTACAATAAGACTAAGCTCTATATGACGTCATTGTTGTACAAAAAGAGTACAAAAAATTCATTTTTAATTTTTTAGAAGCACGACGCAACAACTCGGTTCCAGGATCTTCTGTTGCGCCTTGGCTGTCGACCCGCGACGTATAGCGGCCAGCAATTTCCTCTCTGGTCGCGGCAACGAAGATGCTGTCTCCATTCGTTGCGCCGCCCTCTCCGTACATGAAACATAAAAAAATACAAAACTTTTAGATAATTCACAGCTATTACACGTATTAAGAAAAATACATAAACAAAACTAAACTAAACTTATAGTCACCTGCAAACTGGGCTGACAGTGGTGTATGGGTGACGCTTAATTTCGTCCCACTACAATGGGAATCACACCATTCGGCGGCAACAGGTAAAAGAGAGTCTGTAATTCCAAATATCCTCGCCTTAGATATAGTATTCAAAATATTTTAAATATTTTTGCTGTGTCTCCTGAAATGTAACACATTATTCATTAGATACTTTCTTACCCGAACTTTGTTCGTTTAGTAAGCCAGTCAGGCTCTCGGTTGTGATACGAGTGCGTCTACAGAGCGAAAGTTTAAGTGTTTCCCTTTTCTGTGCTTTCCACTAGTATATTTATTAAATTTCGTGCGTGTATCTCTGTTTAAGGGGATTAATCTAGCGTTTTTGTGAGTGTAAATTCGTTCAGTCTTTAGCGCAATTGTTGCTCACTGAGAAGCCAGCTACATAGCTCTTTGAAGCATCAGCATCCATGGGAGACACATCAGGAGGGTAGCAAGTCGCACTCTAGAATTGTCTGCTTTGCCGGCCACGGTGGCCGAGCGGTTCTAGACGCTTCAGTCCGGAACCACGCGACTGCTACGGTCGCAGGTTCGAACCCTGCCTCGGGCATGGATGTGTGTGATGTCCTTAGGTTAGTTGGTTTAAGTAGTTCTAAGTTCTAGGGGACTGATGACCTGAGATGTTATGTCCCATAGTTCTCAGAGCCATTTTAAACATTTGATTGTCTGCTTTCATAGTTAATTCATTTGGTTTTCGAAGGAATGATAGACTGTGTGCATGCTGTGTGCGGACGCAGGGGAGACGGCCGCAGTTCTCCAACAGCTGAATGTGCTGTTGGCTACGGTCAATCACCTTCAGGTTGCTGCCTCGGTGTGTAGCGGTGGCGGAGAATCTAGCGTGTCACATGGGACGCTTCAGGTGTTCACTTCTTTTGCCCACAAGTCCTGCTTCCGAGGCACCTCCTAGTGCACACGACACGGTGGATCCATTCTCATCGTAGGGTAATTGGCGGGTGGTAACGTGATTGCGTCGCTCGAGGCGGAGGGCCGTTGTTGAGACTGGCCGCCTGGCCTCGCCCGTTCACCCTGTGAGTGGACAGGGAACGGTTTACTGATTACTGGGAACTCCAATGTTAGGCGCATTGTGGAGTCCTTTTGGCAGATATTTTTCAGTGCTGGAAAGAAAGCAAATGTGCACTCGGTATGTCTGCTGGGGTGCCTCATGCGAGATGTAAGGGCGTCCTTGCGTGTGTCTATTGAGCGTTCAGGGTGAGGTCGTCTTCATGTTGTGGCTTACGTCGGCCACAACGACGCCTATCCCTTGGGTTCTGAGGCGATTCTCAGTCCTTACGGGTGGCTGGCGGAGGTGGCGAAGACTGCTGGCCCCGCGCGCGGGGTACAAGCAGATCTGCCAATTTGTAGCGTCGTTCCCAGAGTTAATCGGGGTCCTTTGGTTTGCAGCCGAGTGCAGGGTCTCAGCCAAGGGCTTCTTCGACACTGTGACGTTCTCGCTGCAGATTTCATGACCTGAGTTACCATGTGGGTATTTGTAGGACTCCCCTTGATAGGTCAGGGTGCGCTACACAAAGGAAGCAGCTTCTCGGATGGCAGAGTACTTGTGTAGTGCACAAGAGTGTTTTTTAGGCCAGGCGGTAGTTTGAGGTGCTCTAATGAATACTCGCCAGTCGATTGAGAGCAAGGGAAGTCAAACGGCGTTCAGAATAAATACACTTCCTCTGTCACAATTTTATCAGCAAACAGTGGAAGTATTCGTAATTAAGTTCCCGAATGTACTGCCCTCCAGGAAAGTTCTCCTGCTCAGAATATTCTTGGGAGTGAGAGCTGGCCGAAACCCGAAGAGGAAGGCTCTGAAATGTTTAGCGAATAGTGGAGCGTATATCGGAAAAACAGATTAGAGGCCATAGGAGGGGGAGTGTTTATTGCAGTTGACAAAAAATATTGTCTCTATCGAGGTCGAAGTTGATTGTGACAATGAAATCATGGGTTCGAAAATAACAGGTGTAGGTGAAACATAGTTGTTGGATGTTTTTTATCGGCCACCCAACTCTGCTGTGACAGTTGTAGAGCCATTCAAAGAAACTCAATAGCGCCTAAATACACAGATCATGAAATAGTAGTTGGAGGCGACTTTAAGCTGCCGTGTATAGACTGGAATTTCTATATATTCATTGCGTTGGGGTACAAACAAACAGTCATGAGAAATACTTTTGAACATGTTCTCTGAAAACTGTCTCGAGCAGGTAGCTCGGCATCCCACACCCAATGGAAATATCTTAGGCCTTGTAGCTACATATAGGCCGGGCCTTATCGACAATGTCAGTATAGAAACGGCAATTAGCGATAATGATGTCATTATAGCAACTATGACTAAGAAAGCTAATAAGTCAGTCAAGAAGGCTAGGAGCGTGTTTCTGCCAGACAGAGCAGATAAGCAGTTATTAACATCTTGCTTTAACAGTGAACTGCCATCCCTTACTTACAACTAGATAGATAGAGATGAATTACGTGCAAAGTATAAGCAGATAGTAACTCGTGGTCGGGAAAGGTACGTGCCTAGTAAGTGGATAAATGATGGAAAAGGCTCACCATTGTTTAATAACGAAATTCGGTGGATGCTGAGGAAGCACAGGATGTTGCACTCTAGGTTCAGTAGAGGACGCACAAATGATGACAACCGAAGGTTAGTAGAGATTCGTAAGTCTGTGAAAGGATATATTCGCTAAGCATTCAACAATTACCACCGTCACACCTCAGCAAAAGATCTGGCTGAGAACTCAAGAAAATACTGGTCATATGTAAAATCCCTAAGCGGGTCTAAGCCTTCCATTCAGTCTCTTGGTAACCAGTCTGATGTGGCAGTTGAATATAGCAAAACGAAAGTCGAAGTTTTAAATTTTACGGTCAAGATATGGTTCACACACGAGTATCGTACAAACATACCATAATTTGACCATCGGCCAGACTCCCGTATGGATGACACAGAAGTAAGTATACCTGGCGTAGAGAAACAACTGAAAGGTTTGAAAACAAATAAATCACCAGGTACCGATGGACTCCCAGTTCGATTTTACAAAGAGTACTCTAGATCATTCGTTCCTTATCTACCTTGCATCTATCGTGAACCTCTCGCCCAGCATAAAGTACCAAGCGACTGGAAAAAAGCGCAGGAGACTCCAGTATATATGAAATGTAAAAGAATGGACCCGCAAAATTACAGATCAATATCCCTATTTTCCGTTTGCTGAGAATACTTGAACATATTCTAATTTCCAATATATTACACTTTCTGGAGACTAAGAAGCTTATTTCCACGATTCAGCGTTGTTTCAGAAAGCATCGCCCGTGGGAAAGTCAGTTTGTCATTTTCTCACATGACACACTGAAAACTTTGGTTGAAGGGCAACCGGCAGATTCCATATTTCGAGATTTCCGGAAATCATTTGAACGGTGCCCAATGCATGCTGTAAACGACGGTATGAGTATATGGAAAAAATTCACAGATATGATTGTCTCGAAGACTTCTTAAATAATACGAAGGTTGGAACTTTAATAGTGGCCACTATTTATTTACAGGTCGTACAAAATAGATACGTGTTTCAAAGCTTTACTGACCTTCATAGTAGTCACCAGTATTGTGTATAGCCCGTTGCCAGCGATGTGGAAAACATAGGATACTCTTAGCAGTGCCAGTTGTGTTGACAATTCGAGCGGCGCGGTCTATTGCCCGACGAAATTGTAGTAGTTCTGAAGCGAATACCGTGAAGTGTTTCATTCAGTTTATAAATCTACTTGAACTTACAAGGACTTAAGTCAGGGGAGTGCAGTAGGTGGTATAGCACTTAGCAGCCCCATCAGTGAAACAAATCAGTAACAGCTTGCACTGTACGTACTTGAGCATTATCCTGCAAAATGATGATCAGTTTCTGCAGAAAGTGTCTTTACTTCTGCCCCAAGCTGGTCATAGGTTGTATTCCAAAAATGAACAGCATAGAGAAAGGAGTGATGACACTTTCTGCAGGACCTGACCATCATTTTGCAGGACAACGCTAAAGTACGTACAATGCAAGCTGTTACTGATTTGTTTGACTGATGGGGCTGCTAAGTGCTGTAGCACCTACTGCACTCAAATGACTTAACCCCTCGAAAGTTCAACTCGATTTCTAAACTGAAGGAAATACTTCACAGCATTCGCATCAGATCTGCTACAAATTCGTCGGGCAATAGACCACGCCGCTCGAACTGTCAACACAACTGTCACTGCTAAGGGTACGCTACAACTTCCACATCGCTGGAAATGGGTTACACACAATGCTGGTAGCTACTTTGAAGATCAGTAAAACTTTTAAACACGTATCTATTTTGTATGTGCTGTAAATAAATAGTTGCCACTATTAAAGTTCCAACCCTCGTAAAACACAATACGTTGTCCTTGACAGCGAGTGTTTATCACAGACCAGGTAAAGAGTGGTTGACTTGTAAAAGAGACCACGTATAGTACGCTGGCGCGAATTATTCTTGAGTACTGCTCGACTTTTCGGGATCCATACCAGGTCGGAGTGAATGAAGACGTGTAAGTAATTCAAAGGCGAGATGCTATATTTTCTATCGGTTGGTTCGTACAACAAGTGTTATGGAGATACTTCGGGAACTCAAATGGGAATCCCTAGAAGGAAAGAGATGTTCTTTCTGAGAAAATTTAAAGAACTGGCATTTGATGCCGACTACTGAACGATTCTACTTTCGCCAGCATACATCGTGTGGGAGGACCATGAAGATAAGATACGATAAATTAGGCTCATACGGTGGCGTACGGTGGTTGTTTTTCCATCACTCTATTTGCGAGTGGAACAGGAGAGGAAATGACATGTAGTGGTAGAGAGTATCCTCCGCCACGAACTGTATAGTGGCTTATGGAGTATCTGTGTAGATGTGGATGTAGATGTAGAGCCATTTCAGATTATCTAACCAAACATTCATAAGTAGGTACAAACAGCCATTGTTGTGGTTGTTACTGACTTTCAGAATACATTTTGTGGTTTAAGATGTTGAAAGATGCAGGTCACCCTCACTTCTGATTCACTGTTATGCCACTTAATGTTCTTAGGAAAGATGTTCTTTATTACAATCAAACTTCATACATCATGATGAAATGGTGGGCAGTAGTTAACGCTCTTGCTTGTGTGCTGTAGTGAAGGAATAGTGGCAAGCTTTACCTGCGTTCAAAGGAATAGGGTGTCGATTTAAACGACTGCAGTAAAAGCGTACGGCGACTGAAGGGCAATGGGAGTGCATAGTTCGGCGGAATCGGGGTGAAAATATTTCCAGACTGCATAGTTCCGTGGTCTCATTGTGCAGACAAGTTGGTTGGCCCCGGTCGGTTGGCAGCTGCGTCCAGGTAGACTGACGAGCGCCGAGAAGTCGCCACTGCAATAGGCCGCGCATTGAAGACCGGCTATAAAGCAGAGGATAGGCCAGCAAACGAGACAACTGTGAGCATCCTGCGAATTTCCTTGGGGTAGGTTACTGGGCCCCGGACATCCAGATTCTGTTACAAAAACATTTTTGAAGGCACGAGGTTTCTAGCGAGTTTATGGCCGTTCTTTGGAAACTTCGAAAAGGACGCAACAGGGAGATAATCTTTTTATGTAGGGCTGTGGTTCCATCCTGGTCATTTTGTTAGCAAAAGACACAGCGTGCATGCATGGGAAAGAGGATATGAAGCTGAATCTGTTTTTCCTTTTCTCCCAATTAACCTTAAAGTCTCTGACTGGTCAGATCTGTGTATGCACAGCAAGGGGCGCTCTCCCAGCTTCGAATGCCGCACTCCAGCTCGTGACTGGCTTGTGCTGAAGTAGGAGAAGTCTAAGACGTCCATATGCTTTGCTACCGAGCTGGTGAGGAAAGTGGTGAGAAAGAGAAGTGTCACCCTTGTACTGGCGCTTTGCTAGTAAAGAACTGCATGTCTCTACCTAAATGGTCAGACTTGTGTCCTTTACTAGTCTGCCATTTAGAGCGTGTGCCAGTCACCTTCTGAATCACCAGAGGTACTGTTTCTAGCGTCACACACACGAGTGATGCTTGGATGTACTTATTTGTCTGGAGTCAGCTGTCTAAACATTGGACATATTCCGTCACACATATGCATGGGATGGAGTCAAACTGATTTGGCAGACCAGCAAACGGGTCCACCTACACACAGGAATCCATCGGGGTTTCAGAGGCTGCGTACTTGCGTTTTTTGGGCGCGCGTTCCATTAATAACAGATTGCTGTCATCCAGTCGCTGAACGCATCGTGGTTTGCCTCTCTGACCAGGAGAAGGGTAAGGTATTCGCTGCTACGGCGTAGAGCTCCAATATATATGTTTCTCAGTACCCTATTCTTTTGAACCATATTTTTCATTTTGGAATAGTAGAGTATACAAGCTTGATGGTGGTGTAGTTTTTGTGCCATACCACGGATTCACGTGTATGAAGTCAGATAAAGCGATTAGTATTTTTGTTAGTGTCATGTGTAGATCCCCAGCTGATCACTTTGTCCACCATAGACCCCATATTAGTGAAATAATTTTTGAAATGAAAATGCTTGTGTGACATTTCCTTAGAATTTTTTTTTTTGTCTCATGATGTGAAGAATGAATAAACCTATTTTTATTTAGATCACAACTCCTCCTTGTGTTCTGGTTAACATTACCATTTTTATTAAAGTCCAGTTTAGAAAAGTAGGTAATGAGCTTACAATGTAGATGTTTTTATGGTTTTCCATGTCTCCTTAGCAGTTCTCATTAGATGCACTAAGTAATTAAACCTCGTGTTATAGTGCTGAAACCTTTGTGTAATGCCTTCATACTGCCTATAGTGATAACAAATGTATATGTATACTATAATTAAGTGTGAACGTGATTAGTCTTAAGTAACTGACACACACAGTGGTTACGGTTACTACAAGTCACACCACAAGTTGGGAAACGGGGCCAAATTTCTAGTAGTTTACTGTCGGGTTGAGATTTTCACAAATGTTTTATTTGTATCTTACAGAAACTAGCAGGACAGCAATAAACAGCCTTTAAAAGACGCCGCTAACAGCAATCAAGTAATTTATAGCAATACAAGAATTAAAAACGCAGAAGCTAGTAGTACAGTAATAAACAACCTTTCAAAACACGCCGCGAAGGGCAATCAAGTAATTTATAGCAATATTTAAAAAACATGGAAGCTAGCGGTACGGCAATAAACTACCTTTTAAAACACGCCGCTAACGTCAATCAAAATTTACAGCCATACAACAATTTAAAAAAATTTAAAGAACACTAGTAAACACGCTACCAAAGTAAATACAGAACTTTGTTAATAAGGTACGGTGAGGTAGCGAAGCTACCAACACCGCCATTAAAAAAAATTAAACAGGTCTCAGCAAACACACGATTAATAGCAATAAAACGAATTTACAAACTCGGAGGAATTAAAAAAAAATTTAAACAAAAGCATCCTGGAATATCATTAGAAGATAACGGATATGACGGACCCGTGTAAGGCGGCCACAAATCACCCACTCAGGGATGCTCAGGCTGGACAGAATACTGACCAATTTAAATACGCCCGTAAACACAATTGCCACTCTCAGGCTGGTCATTGCACCGACTTTTAGCCAGCGAAAACTTGTTATAAGGTGGCTTAACTTGCTGACAGAATTAGAGCTAACCTCGTGCAAGGAAACATTACACCACACAGTACTGAATGAGCGACCACATGATCAACCAACAAGCAGCATGAATTTACTCATGACCCACGACAAAATAGTGAAACAATTAAACTGCCAAAATTACACCTCCCATCGGACAGTAACGAGAGGATGAGGAGGAAAGATCACTGTCTTAAATTTCACCGGTGCCAGGGATAGGAAACCCGGTCGCCGGAGGCCACAAGGCAGAAGAGACGCTCGTTATTCAAAATTATTACTTAATTATTGAACCTACCACGAACTTAACTTGCAATTATGCTCAAACACGCAGTACACGACCTCCGATGGCAAGGATCCACACATCCGACCGCGCAGGCGTTGCCAGCGTACCCAACACATCACGGCCACGCGACAACACGCTCTGTCACCGGAGTTCACGTCTTCTCTGCAACGTTGACGGGTAGTGACCGCTCCTTCATGTTAGGTGTCTCCTTTTAAACTCCATTGTTGAAACGGAGGATTTAAAGAAGCTTTTTGAAGTCCCACCAATGCGAAAGGAACAGCAACTACTCGTTGGGCGATTCTGTATACAACCAACGCGCGGGTGACCTCTTCCGTCAACTCCACCCGCTCGTTACACACAACCGACATACATTACGTGGCGACTCGGTACAACCGACCGCGCCTGCTTCGACCTGGAGAGCCACACTGCCCTCCCGTGTCCACCACACTCTCTGCGCGCAACGCCCCTACTTCCGCGCCACCACACGAGGTTACACCCGTTCAAAGATCTCACTTCCTCCATAGCAGTTTCCCGGAAGCAAAAACGCAAATATCGGTAGCAGAGGGAAAAGAAAACCAAGCAGCCACTTTATGACAGACAACATATCAAACAAACATATCAGGGAAAGAAAAGGAAAACCAGTGCAATCTAAACACAAGGTGTAGCACGAGTCGATACACGGCTCAGTAACGTTTGCTATTTCCATTCATTATGCTAAGGCTCTGTAATATATTGGGAAATCTGTGTGCTGTGTTTAAGTTAAAGTTCTACGTGAATAAGAAATGTGATTGATGAACCGCTTTTGGTCATTGTACCACCAACACAAAAACGGATGAAACTATTACTGACGTCCAGAGTCACATCTCCAGTCATGGACTGACAGATTTTTTGCAATCACTGATTGAATTAAGTTCTTCGCTTTTTTAAACCGATGTACCACTTTCTCTTCCTGCTTTCTTCTTCTTCTTCTTCTTCTTGCGCATGTACAAGAGAGAACTGCACAGTATTCGCCTTTACACTGTATGCCTATCTTACTGCACATGAATTTTGGCTGAAGGCTATAAAGTTATGTCACGATCCCAGACGCGAATATAAACACATTGTATTGCGCGCCATACCTGAGAAGCTATTAAAAATATGGTAAATTGCATTTTTCTTGTAATTCATTTGTAGTTTCTCCATTCAAGAGAGCACTCACCATTTCTGCCTCTTAATTGTTTAAGAGCAAATCCTACGTATTTACAATTATGTGGCTGTCCGTGAATAAATATGTATGTGGCAGATAGACATCTAAAGAGGTAGTAATGGGAAATATTCATATCCACGAAGTCAGGTCTTATTGTTGAGAGAGCCCTTTTAGCAGTCTTCGGTGGGACTCGGAATTCTTATGTCTGCGTAACTTCAAGAAAATCTAAACAATTCATTTTTGAGATATTTCACTAAATATTTACTACAGCAGCCAAAATATTTAATTATTGTTTGCAAGAAACTCAACATTGTTATCAAATTATTATTCCTGCATTATTAATGGCATCTGTTGCTGTTGTATTATTATTTACTGCATTTAATTTTAATCTATTTTTTATTTATATGGACGCTTCATTATTATTATGGTCTGAATCTGAAAGAGATCTTGCCTCTGTTAACCTTGCCGTATTCTTATGTAATTCATCGTAATTAGGAGCCTCTATTGGATTCATGACTGCAATATCCACTGTGGCGAAAATTCCTATAGTGCTATACTTTAGAATATATGGTAACCTTACTTATACTACTGCCCTCCTGAAGTCAGAGAGAGAAGTGGTCATGCAAATTAAAAGCAGATAGGCTGCAGATGCTGTGAATAATCCTTGTATTACTTCACTCCCAGTGATGATCACGCACAGCTTTGTGTGGGCAGCGCATATGAGGCTATTCCAGCGCAATGTCTTGAGCGGCTGGCCGAAGTGGCCGTGCGGTTAAAGGCGCTGCAGTCTGGAACCGCAACACCGCTACGGTCGCAGGTTCGAATCCTGCCTCGGGCATGGATGTTTGTGATGTCCTTAGGTTAGTTAGGTTGAACTAGTTCTGAGTTCTAGGGGACTAATGACCTCAGCAGTTGAGTCCCATAGTGCTCAGAGCCATTTTTTGTCTTGAGCGGAAACATTTCCTTGCGTGAATTCTTGGGAAGGCCCGCTATTAAATACCAGTTAAATAACGGAGTTAGTCATCGATTGTCATCCGTAATGAGAGTACTGAGAATTTTTAACACAAAGAGAGTGGTGTATGGTGTGGTTTCCTGTGGTTCATAGTATGGGTTCCTGTTGTCACGTCCTAGTTCATGAACCACGGCCAAGGTATGAGTGGCCAAGTAAGTGGTCCTGACAGTCTGTATACCAGTTACTTTGGAATAAGGCTTGACATCTCGGACATATTCTGAGTCGTTGTCACCTTTGTGCTCAGACGGCAAAGACTACCAACTCCACCGGTTAGTCCCTCAACCGTAAGGGATAAAACTCAATGGGACCTGGGGTAAGTAAGGCTAGCAACCTGCTTCCCTGGTACTTTAAATATGATGCTGGCAACAATCAGAGCAAAATGCCTCGGACCTTTGCAGGTGACGGAGTCCCACTTGTAATTGACAAACAAGGGACTCCTAAGATACGACTCGGCAAACGAATGGTAACGAGATGGGGAGCTATTAATATCAATGGGGGCTACTCTGGGAAAAAGGTAGAGCTGGCAGAGGCTGCAAGTAAGAAGGGGTAGGACGTTTTAGCTGTTCGTGACATTCGGGTAAGGGGTGAGAAAGAAGAGGAAGTGGGAGAATACAAGGTCTACCTGTCAGGAGTCAAAGCAGTAATATCACAATGGTGTGTAGGGCTTTACATCAGGAAAGAAATGGAACCCAGCGTAGTTGCAATAAGGTATGTAAACGACTGATGTGGATAGATTTGACAGTGTCTAGCAAAAAATTAGGATTGTGTAAGTATATTCGCGTTGTGAAGGGACTGATCTAGATAAGACGGATAGTTTTTATGACGCACTCAGTGATGTAGTTGTTAGAGTAAAGGACAAGGACAGTGTTCTGCTCATGGGTGATTTTAATGCCAGGATTAGAAATCGAACAGAAGGGTATGAAAAGGTAATGGGTAAATTTGGAGAGGACATGGTGGCCAACAGGAACGGGAAACAACTTTTGAATTTCTATGGCAGTATGGGCTTAGTAATCACAAACTCCTTTTTTAAATATAAGATCATTCACCGGTATGCTTGGGACGTCAGGGGAACGAGATCTTTCATTAACTATATAATAACAGATCAGGAATACAGGAAGGCTGTGAGGGACACACGTGTACTCAGGGGATTAATTGATGACACTGATCACTATTTAATCTGCAGTGAAATTGGTATTGTGAGGCCGAAAGTGCAGGAGGACAGGTCCATATGTAGGAGGATAAGAGTGGAGAAACATCAGGATAAGGAAATCAGGCACAAGTTCATAACAGTGATCTCAGAAAGGTACCAATTAGTTGAATGTAGTCTATTACAGTCATTGGAAAAGGAATGGACAAGGTACAGGGACACAGTACTAGATGTGGCTACAGAATGTCTTGGATCAGTAGTGTGTAAAGCTAGGAAGAAGCAAACAGCTTGGTGGAATGACACAATCAAGGCATCCAGTAAAGGGAAAAAGAAGACGTATCAAAAATGGCTACATACTAGAATCTAGGTAGACAGAGAAAGCTATGTTGAAGAAAGAAACAAAGCCAAATAGATAACTACAGCATCCACGAAGAATTCTTGGGAATACTTTGGAAACAGGTTGGAGACTTTGGGTCAAGCCGCTGGAAGACCATTCTGGAGTGTAATTAGCAGTCTTCGAAAGGGAGGTAAGAAGGAAATGACAAGTATTTTGGACAGTTCAGGAAAACTGCTAGTGAATCCTGTTGATGCCTTCGGCAGATGGAGGGAATATTTTGAAGAGTTGCTCAATGTAGCTGAAAATACGATCAGTAATGTTTCAGATTTCGATGTACAGTGAGATAGGAATGATGATGGAAATAGGATCACATTTGAAGAAGTGGAGAAGATGGTCAATAGATCGCAGTGGAATAAAGCAGCTGGGGTGGGTGAAATTAAGTCGTGACTCATGAAATACAGTGGAATGTCAGGTCTTAAATGGCTACACAGAATAATTGAAATGGCGTGGGGGTTGGTACAGGTTCCATGAGACTGGACGAAAGCACTAATCACACCAATCTTTAACACATAGAAACAGAAAAGATTGTAACAACTACAGAGGTATATCTTTAATCAGCGTTGTGGGTAATATCGTCTCAGGTATTGTTGAAAGAGAAGTGCGAGTATTTGTTGAGGACAAATTGGATGAAAATCAGTGCGGGTTTAGGCCTCATAGAGGTTGTCAGGACCAGATCTTTAGCTTATGGAAAATAATGGAGAAGTGTTACGAGTGGAACAGGGAATTGTGTCTATGCTTTATAGATCTAGAAAAGGCATATGACCGGGTTCCTAGGAGGAAGTTATTGTCTGTTCTACGAGATTATGGAATAGGAGGCAAACTTTTGCAAGCAATTAAAGGTATTTACATAGATAGGCAGCAGTTAGAGTTGACGGTAAACTGAGTTCATGGTTCAGAGTAGTTTCAGGGGTAAGACAAGGCTGCATGCAACCCGTCTCCACTGTTTTCGTATTATTTATGGACCATATGTTGAAAACAATAGACTGGCTGGGTGAGATTAAGATATGTGAACACAAAATAAGCAATCTCGCATACGCGGATGACTTACTAGTGATGGTAGATTCGATTGAAAGTATGCAAAGTAATATTTCAGAGCTAGATCAGAAATGTAAGTACCATGGTATGAAGATTAGCATCTCCAAAACGAAAGTAATGTCAGTGGGAAAGAGATATAAACGGATTGAGTGCCAAATAGGAGGAACAAAGTTAGAACAGGTGGACGGTTTCAAGTACTTAGGGTGCATATTCTCACAGGATGGCAACATAGTGGAAGAACTGGAAGCGAGGTGTAGCAAAGCTAATGCAGTGAGCGCTCAGCTACGATCTACTCTCCTCTGCAAGAAGGAAGTCAGTACCAAGAATAAGTTATCTGTGCACCGTTCAATCTTTCGACCAACTTTGTTGTATGGGAGCGAAAGCTGGGTGGATTCAGGTTACCTTATCAATAAGGTTGAGGTTACGGATATGAAAGTGGCTGGGATGATTGCAGGTACTTGTAGATGGGAACAATGGCAGGAGGGTGTGCACAATGAGGAAATCAAAGAAAAACTGGCAATGAACTCTATAGATGTAGCAGTCAGGGCGAACAGGCTTAGATGGTGTGGTCATGTTACACGCATGGGAGAAGCAAGGTTACCCAAGAGACTCATGGGTTCAGCGGTAGATGGTAGAAGGAGTCGGGGTAGACCAAGGAGAAGGTACCTGAATTCGGTTAAGAATGATTTTGAAGTAATACACTTAACATCAGAAGAGGCACCAATCTTAGCTTTGAATAGGGTATCATGGAGGAATTTTATAAGGGGGACTATGCTCCAGACTGAACGCTGAAAGGCGTAATCAGTCTCAAATGATGATGATGATGAAAGAGAGTGATCAAAGCCATAGTGTTTTAGGAAGTCACTGGAAGTGTATAACCTTAGTGCAATTGCAAACATCGTTAGGTTGTTTACTACAGGTCATCCTATTTAGAAGAAAAAAGTTGTTTCCAACCGTTGTTTCAAGTTCAGGTGACTATAGTTATCACGCCAAAAAATTATTAAGATGCAAACTAAACTAACTTTTGGAGAAAACTATTTTCTATATCAAGACATCAGCACTAGTTGTGTTATGGAAGAGGCCGTGGTCGGAAGGCTAAAAATGATGCGCTGATGAGTAGAGTTATACTTATGGTACCTCATAAGCCAGTGTTGTTAAAGAGTGTACTAATATAGCTTTTGCTTTAAAAATTGCTATACGCACATGTGTTTGTGAGTCTCCTTACCACCAGGACAATGACTGGCTAAGCAACTAATTGCGTGCAATAATTTGTGTAATCTAGTCTTGCAGGTCGCAACTGGAGGGCTACATAGGGGATTTGTAGTGTACTTTCCAGACTCCTCATTTGTTAGTGTTGTGGAAACGTTACAAGGTCGTTTGCGTGTTATTGCGGACGCCTACTTTCCAGCGCAATTATGCAGATGAAAGAGAGAGAAATTACTTCGAACACTGAAATACTCCCTAAAATGCCACAGTTTCAGTGTTGTGTATGTAGGAATGAATAACGCAAATTTTAAACAAAGCATAAATATATCGTATAATGGATGTAAAAAAGCCACCATAGCACTTTTATTAGACATTTAAAACAGTATAGCCGGTACACAACAGCTATAGGGTGTCCTTGAAAACCCTCTACGGGCGTAACTGCTAAAGAGGTATCACAAAAAAGCAAGAAAAATGTCGTAGTAAACAGCAACCAACAAATGATCAGATGTAAACAAAACCTCATAATGTTCTTGTGAGGTCTGCACCGGATCATGCTATCAGCTTGACACGATATTCAGCGGTCCATCTGGTCGCCATCTTCAGCTCAAAACGCTGGTTTCTTCTTAAATCTCGTCGAAAATGATTCCCATCTTGAACGACGGTCATTTTATTTTATTTTTGTTTACTATCATCGGCCTTCTGACTGTTTTTATACATCCCGCCATGAAAACCTCTTGTAAGTCAAACTCATCATCTCATCTCACAATAGCCCTAGTACCCAACGTTCTTAATAATTTGGTATGTTCCAATCTGTCTTTCCTTAATTCTGTTTTTTTTTCTAAAGTTCCCTCAAGTACCATAGACATAATTCCCTGCTGTCTTAACACATACCCTATGACCATATCTCTGCTACTTCTCAATGCTTTCCTCATGTTCTCCTCATTTGGTATCAGTCAAACTTATTTTCGACATTCTTCTAAAGAACCTGATCCTAAATCTATATTCTTTTTCCGTTCTGCACAGTCTGTGATTCACTTCCACACAGTGCTGTGCTCTAAACGTACATCCTCAGAATTTTCTCATTGACTCTTTCGGTCATGAGTGCACACTTTGCCTGTAATAGTCTCCTTTTTATGACCTCCTTGCTTTGTCCAGCATTTGTAATTTTGCTCGGTCGCTAATATTTACTTGAAGGCTAATCGATAACCTTATTTCTTTTATATGCACCACCAAAACGTTTATGTTGTGGTCACATGGACTAGAACTTCTCAACCGTTTCTAGGATCATTTTAATTGCCTTCAAACCATCAACTTAGCAATAAAGGTTAAAGCGATTGAAAGCTTCCTTTCCTGGGCATGTTGGCCTACACAAAGGGCGATGAAACGTGCTACAGAGTGTATACTCAAAATCAACACATATTCGCTATAGGGGTAGGTTATCATTCCTCATACCAGCACAGTGGATCCTGAGAGGGTTGCCAATGAGGGCTTACGGCGTCTCTAATGCAGAACTCTGACACAACGCCTTAAGTTTGCATTAACGCAGACAGGCTATGCGGGTCTATAGATTCATCGTTCTTTAATGTTTGGTCCTTTACCGGGACTATTAGACGACACCATAAACTTGTGTTCAAGGAGAACGGCTACACGAACCGATAGATCTGCCGTTATTTGAAGGTTGAACTTTCGCTAGAACGTACGTAGAAAGATTGCTGTCCACCATATGCTGGATCTTGTCTTCAAAAACAGGAAGGATTTTAAAAACAAAATTGGCTCTCCAGCCAAGATAAGTGATCCTGTTGGATTGGATAACGATGAACTGGGACTGTGGACGGGTGATGTTTACAGAACTTGTTGTAATTATGGGATAAATTGCCCATGACATTTTGCAGAGTTATTAACGTGTTGAGCTGCATCCCCGAAAATGAGTATAAATCCTGACAAATCTGTGGTGGCGGAGAGCTGCGCAGCAGAGGGACATAGAATGACACCAGATGAGACACAGACACACTGAAGCGCCAAAAAAAGTGGTATAGGCCTGCGTATTCAAATATAGGGATATGTCAGCAGGCAGAATACAGTGCTGCGTTCGGCAACGCCTATATAAGCCAAGTGCTTTGCGCTGCTGTTACATTGGTTACTGCTGCTACAATGCCAGGTTATGAAGATTAAAATGAGTTTGAACGTGGTGTTGTAGTCGGCGCACGAACGATGGGGGGCAGCATATCCGAGGTTGCGATGAAGTGGGCATTTTGCCATACGACCATTTCATGAGTGTACCGTGACTATCAGGAATCTGGTAAAACATCAAATTTCAGACATCGTTGCGGCCGGAGAAAGATCTTGCAAGAACGGGACCAACGACGACTGAACAGAATCGTTCACCGCGACACAAATGACACCGTTTCGCAACCTGCTGCAGATTTTAGTGCTGGGCCATCACCAAGTGTCAACGTGCGAACCATTCAACGAAACATCATCGATATGGGCTTTCGGAACCGAAGGCCCGCTCATGTACCCTTGATGATTCCACGACACAAAGCTCTACGCCTCGCCTGGGCCCTTCAACACCGACTTTGGACTGTTGATGACTGGAAACATATTGCCTGGCCGGATGAGTCTCGTCTCTAATTGTATCGAGCGGATGGACGTGTTCGGGTATGGAGAAAGCGTCATGAATCCATGGACCCTGCATGTCAGCAGGGGACTGTTCAAGCTGGTGGAGACTGCGTGAGCAGCTGGAGTGATATATGACCCCTGATACTTTTAGATATGACACGTACGTTAGCATCCTTTCTGATCACCTGCATCCATTCATGTCAATTGTGCATTCCGACAGACTTGGGCAATTCCAGCAGGACAATGCGATACCCCACTCGTCCAGAATTGCTACAGGATGGCTCCAGGAATACACTTCTGAGTTTAAACACTTCCGCTGGCCACCCTCCAGACATGAACATTATTGAGTATATCTGGGATGCCTTGCAACGTGGTGTTCAGAAGGGATCTCCACCCCCTCGTACTCTTACGGATTTATGGACAGCCCTGCTGGATTCATGGTGTCAGTTCCCTCCAGCACTACTTCAGACATTAGTCGAGTCCATGGCACGTCGTGTTGCGGCACCTGAGCGCTCTTGCGGGTGTCCTACACGATGTTTAACAGGTGTACCAGTTTCTTTGTCACTTTAGTGTATTTTCTCTGGCTTCTCGCAGCTGGTATTGTATCTTAGAAGAATCAACTGAAATTAGACTGGCTGATGATATTATTACAAGCGGAGACTGTGACTATCCTTCAAGTGAAATGAGGAATCCCGTATTACCTTGCATTAAAAACAATGGTCTTTGACTAGGACGCCAGAATGTATTGACCCATATATTCGGTAGTGATTCCTGACACTTTTTACCACTAGTGCGCCCTGCTTTCACTTTTTGTTAAGCGCAGCATCCGTAGCTTCTGGCACAAATTCTGTATAACACGGCTGTCACTTATGGTAGGAATCTGTTCTCGCAACTCTAACGCGGCTCCGATTTACAACCGATGTTTGACAGTATGACAAGACCACAATGTTATGAGTTGATACAGTTGGAAAATTTACGTACTCACAAACAAATCTGTTCTACTAAACCTCGCTAAAAACATTAAATGGTAATTAATCATGCTCATGCTTAAAAACACACACACATACACAAATGAGTCACAAACAGAAGACATATGTTCAGCAGTGGGCAATACTCCAAAAATGTGTATATAGTTTGTGTGCACTGCTGACAAAAGCTTGTAATGGAAGCAGAACAAGAATGTCACATGAGGAAAGCGTATGCAGTATATTATCCAGCGATTTCGCTATTAATAAGAAATCAGCGTTGCTGGCATGTGCTAGGTTTGAAAAAAAAAAAAAGGGCAGACTACACCGATACCCAAGCAAGACCGTTTTAGAGTTTTCGTCCCCGTATCCACTTCGCTTTAATACATTTCAGTAATCGATATCCCGTCCGTATTTTGAACATAGGAGACTTAGTATCAGCTTATTTTGACAATATCGCCAGAAGACTTTTCACGTGTTATTTTGAAGGACAACATATCTCAATCGCGCGGGGTAGCCGTGCGATGTAGGGTGCCTTGCCACGGTTCGTGGGGCGTCCCCCATCTGAGTCCTCCCTCGGGCGTGTGTGTGTGTGTGTGTTGTCCTTAGCGTAAGTTAACTTAAGATAGTTTAAGTAGTGTGTAAGCCTAGGGACCAATAACCTTAGCAGTTTGGTCCTATAGGAGCCTACCAAAAATTTCCAAAAGTTTCATACCTCAGTTTGTCTGAACTGAATAAAACGATAAGCAATATACTCTGGAAGATTGGACAGGTGTTCCTGACGCTCCAACTTAATACAAGTAGACGTAGAGCCCTAGCAAAGTTCAACAATGAAGGTGAGAAGAAACGCTGCATCCTCTTTCGCAAATAGCACGACTTTCTCCCGTTCCTAGTCATGTCTACCTATTTTTTTAAATATTAGTGTAAATTATTTAGTAAACAGTAGTTAATTTTACAAGATATTAAGAATCGGAAACAAAAGTTACTACAATATTTCTCGCATAACATAAAATATCTCGAAGAAAAGTTAATGCGGTCTACCTCTCACAATATAAAAAAATCAGTAGACCCCCGATTCTTTAAAGAAACGAAGTCCAATGAGTAAAACTTCGTGAAACATCTAATTACTTTAAAAATAAAATAATATGTGCAGGCTTCGAACATGTAAGCCAGTAAAATTTTACGAAAGGTTTAAAATTATGCTTAAGTCACCAAAAAAGGCTTTGTAACATCTACGTGGAAAGAGATGTACTTAGATAAGATGGCGGGTTAGCTGAATATGTGAAATTTGTAAGCTTATTCTGAAACGACACTCAAAAAGAAATATGTTGCGATATTATGTTTACGCATAATATTACTGCCTTAACTGGGCGTACATTACATGTACATAACTTTTACATAACATTACCCATCAGAACAACACTTTTAAATTTGAGGGAAGGTTTTCACTACGAGTTTCAGGAATTTAGAAGCAGCAATGCATACTTTCTTTTTTTAAAGAAATTTAATGCTACTGTAATGGAAACAATTTTTTCCCTTTTAATAATAACATCGATAACTTTGAAAAGCAATTGCTGGATATAAGGAGCAAAGAATAGTGAAGTTCGAAATTTTAACGTCTCTGTGCTGATATAAAAATACCGAGTAAAACCAAACGTTGACTTAGCTAAGAGCATAAGTCGTCTGCTTTGAAATACCAATGGAAGGAAGACATAATGATTTTTTCCACCTGCAATAGTTTTCGTGACACATACAACAACCAAGTAGCTTCTGTTTTCCGTTCTTTCCTTACTCGCGTCTAAACATGTATGCGAACAATCATTTTCAATCATGAATCTTATGAAGAGTAAACAGAAGTCGTCTTATTGTGAGACCCTGATACCGTGACTGAAATAAAAAAGCCCATACAAACTTGATTTGCCGACGAGAGTGAAGGCCATTATTCACATTAATGGTTCAAATGGCTCTGAGCCCTATGGGACTAAACTTCTGAGGTCATCAGTCCCCTAGAACTTAGAACTACTTAAACCTAACTAACCTAAGGACATAACACACATCCATGCCCGAGGTAGGATTCGAACCTGCGACCGTAGCTGTTGCGCGGTTCCAGACTGTAGCGCCTAGAACGGCTCGGCCACCCCGGCCGGCATTCACATTAATGTTTCAGTCATTGACATTATTTAATTTTATGGCTACCTCACAATTTAATTTTATCAGTAACTAGCATTGTTACTAAGTATGATATCGAATTTATTCACTTTACTTTTCACTTTACATTCAGTAGAATTAAGACTTAAAACTTCACTTTGTTAAGTTAATTATAGGGAGCGTTGTGGAGGAAAGAAAATATAATGTGAAGTATTGAGAAAGGTATATTGAGATAGTTTGACATTTTTTTCTTTTTTTTTCAGAGGATTAACGAGCCGCATCTATGCAAGGCAAGCGTGGATGGGAAAAATTGGAAGGGTCGGCCTCAGCGAACGTTCCTCAGTCAGAAGGAGCATTTTTTTGGCAAAGATCAGCCTAAGGGCTACCTTTCTTACGTTGGTAATAATGCACCTGCTTTTATAATTTAAGTTTAAAAAGTTTGCTTTGAAAAGAAATTTCAGTCGTTAGATGTTGATTTGGTTGTGTTTAATGAGTTTGTCGACCACTGGTATAGGATGATGTTGTAAGTAGGCGGTTTAGGTTTTTTTATTGGTAACGCCACGTAGCGCTCTGTATGAAAATCACTGGCTGTGCTTTGTGCAGTCTGTGGTTGCTTTGCATTGTTGTAATACCCGCCATTGTAGTGTTGGGCTGTTGGCTGTTAACATTGCGTACCGTTGCGCAGTTGGAGGTTGTAACTATCCCTGGCAGCACACACACACCATTAATAAACTAAAATTTAATTGTACTATATACGCCGCTATGAAGCAATTTGTATATACTGTAATTATTTAACAAAAAATATTATTTAATTTTGTATAAAGGACATTCGTTATTATTGTAATATTTTCTGTAATAATATTCATTACGTATTTATGATTGTAATATTTCTATACTCATAATGTAATTACGAAATGTGTCAATATTTGCGATAAGAAAAATGTCAAATACAGCCACAGAGGGGAGTAATGTTGTAAGATTGCAAACAGACATTAACGGTTCAGTGGTATAAATAGGAATACATAGTGTGCATTCTTTGTCTTCTTCCTCGAGAGCTGAGAGAGAGACAGGAACCTGTGACGTAGCATTTTATGAATGGGTAGACTTCATCTGTCTGTATCTAGATTCCTCGAGAGCTGAGAGAGAGAGGAACCTGCGACGTAGCATTTTACGAATGGGTGGACTTCATCTGTCTGTATCTAGATTTAGCCGCCATTAGAGGAGATATTACAAACTAATGTAAGTTGAATTATTGTTGTGGTCTAAATACATTATAATTTATCGACAGTGTGTATTACTAATGTAAATTAGCTTGCCCATGTCATCTATAATATTTCTTTAAAGAATTTTCAGCATTTTTTAGCAATTATCGCTGGTGTTGCTGAGCTGTGCCGCAACCGAACGATTTGCTGTGGCGGCACATTTAAAAAATTGTTCCGCTAAGAAAAATTTAACCAAACCCGTAAATCGGGGGCAGATAAAAATTAGCAGTGAATTAAGAAAATGTTTTTCTTTTACAGCGATCCTGAGACTGACGGAATTTATTACTAGTTTCACATTTGTACATTCATAGGCGGATAGTTAACGTTGAAATTTAACAATTTGTTGGTTCTTTCAAATAACTTAAATGTATAGCGAAGTGTGTTTTACCAATGATAATTAAATGTCGGCTTGGTAATATTTAACCATTTTCTGCTAACAGAGACAGTCTTGTGTTCCATAGCTAACGCCAAGAAAGAATTCAGTAAATATTTAAAAAAAAAACCACTGCATTTAGAAAATGTGTGCCAAGGCCGAAATATGTAAAAGATTTAATTCTCAACTAAATATTCTTAATCAGTTAATATGAATTTATCAGCATGAGAGGGTTGACTAAGTTCACATAATTTTAAATGTACTTAATTCTGTCTAAATTAATTTTTATTGCCACACGTAAATAAGGGGTTCTACAACAAAGTTCATAGTGACTGAGAGAAAGAGCAAATAACAAAAGAAAACAATTTGAAAAGTAACATTTACAACCCCCCTCCCCCCCGTACATTTTGCAAAATCAATTCACGTTTCATTTAATTTGTTGTTTAATTTAATTTCATTAAATTGGCGCCCAACATGGGGCTCGAATATGCAGTGGCCACAAAATACCCATGAGATAACTAGGGAATTATTGAGTCGAACTTTGTTGGAGAACAATTAATAATTTTTTCATGTATTGTATGTATTGCCTAACCAATATTGTGTGGTAATACCTGTATATGATTTTTTTGCATGAGACCACTATATACCCAGAGGCAACCTGAAGAAGAGAGCTCATTATATCAAAAAACTAATTACCTACCACAATACCAGGGGGCAGCTGCACCAAAGATAGATCACCAAAAGGTAAAGCTACAGTGTAGTTGTCCTGTGGGTAGTAAAGTAGCCTCAGTGCAGTGTTCTCGGATCATTAGTGGTGTGTTTGTTGTTAGTGTTCTTTTTTTAAAAAATTACAGGACATTTGAGTAGTTAGTCATTGTAGTATATAATAAGTGTGTTTCAACAAACGATCATTTCTTGTGTGATTATGTCAGTGAAACCTGAGTGTTAGGATATTTAGTTCAGATTTTGTTTCTTTTGTTGACTGTGGTTAGAATGCGTAGTCAGAAAGATATAAACATGGATAATGAACAACAGTTAGCAAGCAGTGATACCGAGTTAGAATGTGAGGCACGAAGTAATGTTAGTGGCGTAGTTCAGGAAGAACAATGTGAGAATTTGGGGGCAGAAGGGCAAGAAATGTTGCCACTGCCCGCCAGTGATTCAGTTGAGAGTACAAATACTGTACCACCCACAAGCACTGGACACGGACCAGAGAGTGGGGAGGCGTCAGAAGTGCAGT
The DNA here is from genome assembly GCF_023898315.1 of Schistocerca nitens. Taxonomy (NCBI): domain Eukaryota; kingdom Metazoa; phylum Arthropoda; class Insecta; order Orthoptera; family Acrididae; genus Schistocerca; species Schistocerca nitens. The sequence goes on along the minus strand of NW_026045910.1, from coordinate 9,336,288 downwards.
CATTAAGGATTATGTTCGAGCGCATGCTCAATTTCCAAGCTGAATTTGCACGTATGCATGCAGAACGCGATAGAGAACGTTATGCTAAACAAGCAGAGCGTCATCGACGCCAGCATGAGAGAGACTTGCAGTTAATGCAATTGTTAGTTTCAGACAAAACTATGAAACCATACCAAAAGCGGTGCAAGAACTGAGCGAAAGAGTAGATAACAGCCAAGTGGCTATCGCCCGTATCGTGGGTGAAATCACTGTACTGGCTAACAGGATGGAGCAAGTCAACCGTCGTCTTGCGGAGCTGAAGAACAGCTTGTTGCACTGCGACGCACAGGCGTGAGTCACGCCAGCCAGGTTCAACAATGATAAGCATATAAGTACAGCAGTGAAAATTGCGACTGCGAGACAGAACAGGCAACCAATGTTAGCGTAACAAACAAATGTCACTCCAAAATAGTGATTGAAAAAAGCCTGATTAAAAACCGACAATTTCAGATCTTTACATCGGAGAAGAAATCTGTTCACCCTGTAGTGTTTATCAAGGGATTTAGAAACATTTTGCATAGCGTTTGGGGTCATACACAGAAAATACAGTTCGTTATGTCTTACATACAAGGAGAAGCTGCATTATGGGCAACCGAAGCAGCTGACAGTTGCGACACATATGAGCAATTTGAAAAGGCATTCTTGGCCAAATATTGGTCAACATGTATTCAGGAGAGATTACGGAAAGAGGTATATAATCCAGAGCCGTATTCTCCACGATTAGGCAATTTGCGAAAATATTTTGAGAAATACATTAATAAGACCCGTTACTGGGACGAGCAGATTTCATCCCGGGATTTGATCAGGCTTTTGAAATCACACTTGCCGATACACGTAAAGGAAAAACTTATACACGTACCGGAGAACGACATGAAACATTTCTTGTCTGTTCTGGACTCAATTGACCTGATTCAGGAGGATGTTAAAGCAGCCTCTGAACAGGCTAGAAGTAACGGAAACGGTTACAGAAATGGTCGAAATAACACGCCTCCACCAAATAACTGAAACGGCGGAGGTAACAATAGGAGACAAGATTATGTACAAAACGGGAATAGAGGTAGAGACTGGAACGGCAATAGTCCGCCGGTGAATAATGACCGGAAAAGGAGGTCAGAGGACCGATATGAAACAGGCCCACCAAGCAATAGTAGGTGGAAAAATGCCAGGGGGCCGTGGAAGACTAATACCTATAACGATGCAAACCGAACTTGGCCACAGAACCAGAGGCCCAGTCCGGACCGGCAAAACAGTGAAAGATATGTCAATAACCGACCGCCACCACAAAATGCGCCAATTGCGCAACCGTGGCGGCCGACGCAACACAACTTACACATAGTGGAGGTCAGCGACACAGAGCAGCCACACCCATCCACCTGTAATAATCCAACAAACTAGATTCAGCCGAGATACGCTCTCCATCGTCGGCTGAGGTTTGGAGTGAGAGCAGCCCGACACAGAACAAAACTTCGAGAATCTGTATCCTCAGGTATAATGACGGGGTACAGATGGGACATGAATTAATAACTGAACCACCCACGTGCATAAAGGAGCACAAAGACAAAGTAAAAGCGATAATAGAGATCAAAATTAACAATATTGATGTGCAAGCAATCGTAGATACAGGTGCTACTGTCAGTGTCATGAGTGTGGACTTATTCAGAGTACTGGGGAAAGAAAAGCGTATGCTGACTTTTCCTGTGAACAATTGCAAAGTCACTGGAGCCATCAGTGCACAGTGACAAATAATTAAACTCCAAGTGTGGGTAGAGATGTATATAGGGGGAGAAGCCATAGCGTGCTCGTTCCTGGTAGTAAAGGGTTTAAAGGTAGCCGGCATTTTGGGGGTAGATTTTTTGAGAGAAAGGGACGCAGTAATCGACCTTTCTCGCGGAAAATTAAGTTTGATGAACGCGGGTAGGAGGATAGAATTGTCCATGCTCAGATCTGAAGAGGTACCTGTGCCTAATTGTAATGCTATTAACATAAAATGTAGGAATCAGTGGATACTACATTTAGACAATCATTCTCTAGGACAAAATCTCTATTATCCAGACGTACAAAGTGATCAATTAAAAGCAAATGTGGACGCACTTGTGTACAAAGTATCACAGTCCGAAAATTTGAACTCAATGCAACAGCGGGATTTGGTACAGTTATTATCTAACTATGCAAATGTATTTTCAGAACGAACAGGAATTGTTAAGGGATATCAATACAATATCGAGGTGAAGCCTCACAAAACCTACTGTCGAGGCTCATACTCCATTCCTTGGTCCAAGAAGGAAATAGTAGCTATCTCTAAGCAGATCCCCAATCAGGGAGAGTACGGGGACTGTATCCGCGTAAGGATGTGAAAGTATTCCTACAGTAAATGACTAATAGTCCTATGTGTTATGTGTAAAAAAGTACACCATTCTTTTGAAAATGAATGAACATTAATGATGTGTGATCTGTAGAGATAATGTACTAGTGTAGAAGTATTTAGTTATAAGAATATGATTGACTTTCTCTTTTGTTTATGATTATTTGTGTTATGTCTTCTTTTTAATTAATGTTAGCTTAAACATGCTCTAAATGTCTGCACAGATAACATGATTAGTGCCATTATTTGTAGTGTTAAATTGTGACAGAGATGAGTCAGGAGGAACATTTTAGTAGTGATTAGTTTGTGTACTGCATAATATTCTATATGTGTGTCAAACTTGAAATATTTCTTGGTACATACTTTTCTACTTTATATATATGTGTGTATATATGTGTAGCTGTCAGATTGATAGATTCGAACCCAGAATAACATCAATAATATGAGACCCTGAGAATTTTATTTTCAAACCAGTGTTATCAAAGAGAATATTACACCCAGTAGTGACCCGAGGGCACCATGGGAGGCAAACTTATTGCAAATTTAAGTAGCGCAAAGTTACGCACAAAGAAGCGTCAATTGAAGCATGTGCAGATCCAATCAGTAAAAAAGAGCTAGCCTGATACAGTCCAAGTCAATTTTAGCCTACAGAGACTACACTGTAGTTACGTAGGGCCTTGCAAGTAAAGTGAGACATGATTTCAAAGAAGTTATTGAACAATATGCCTGAATCCGGCTGGAATGCACAAATAAAATCTACTCGAACATAAATATAGATGATTTTTGGGCAAACCAATACGAAATTTTAATATTTTTACCATGTACGCAATTATCGCACACCTTGGTAAAGAGCGCACAAAGAAGTTACGAATGTGCTGTTACAAAAAATGGCACAAAGGACATTGTAACTGAAAAAACTTAAACAAAAGTGTAGTATTGTGTGGCAGAGACAGACAGTGACTGTTAAACCTGCAGCAATACGTCACGAGGTTGTTTTGAACAAGCAATAAGAAACTGTATCATCGCCGTGTGTGCAAGTGGACAAGGAACTAGCACGACACGAACAGTCAGCCGGTAACAGACGGTGGACCAAGTTAGTGTCAAACTATAACTCTTTGTGTGTCAAGGGACGCCAGAAAAGCGCATTGACTACAGAGATACATTTTGTCCTAAGGTGAAAACTTGCGTGTGACTAATGACAACTCATGACATGGTGAAAAAATATTGTGTGCCCATAAAACGTGTGACTGTGACAACGAAACATTGTGCAAACCAGACTAGTGAAGGCCTACTGAATAATAACTGCCAATAACTGTGTGCGTTCTTTCCCACAGCAGGAAATTTGCCCATAAGGATAGTACACTGTTTGTGAACTTGTTGCATGTTTGCTGGAGCACTGCAAGAAGATGTCTCACGGGCGAGCTGATATACAACGCGCATCCGGGTACTTCAGCCATGCAGCGGCCGCAGCAGCCCGTAGCAGACCAGACAGCCACACGCCTCTCCACGACGTAGCTGTCAACACCGGGGGCGGTGACCTACACGGAGCCGACGCGCCGCGCCGAGCGCCGCTCAACAATCACTCCGCACCGCTCACCAACTACAACATTATTGACACATTCCAAAATATTTACACAAACCCATAACATGTCAGTGAACTCGATTCTTGATAAACAGTGAACATTTATTATGTATACCTGTAAATTGACAAGAGAAAATGAACACTAACAAGATTTGTAACACGTAGGTAGTGGGAACATTATGAAAAGTGACGTTGTGCTAAATGATTTCAAAAGAAGTTATCCTAGGACAAGTGACCTTGCTGTATATCACAAAAATGATAATTACGAGTTGTTAATCACACACAACAAACTTTCGTTGAACTGTATGTGACTGTGATATTATGTAACCGTAGATGACAAACTGCTAAATCAATTCAAAAGAATGACTGTTAAAGAGACAAGATTAATCATGAACTAACTGGGATGGCTGGGCTCCGGCACAGTTTTGCCCAGGTTTCCTGTCTGCCTTCGCCCAAATGGGGGAGTCATGAACATATATAAGCCTGGGACTAATTAAAAGAGCCATTCCATGAAAAAATACAGAATTGTAAAGAACGTTACTGGCACCATTGTGTCAAAGTATAGAAACTCTTTGCCAGATGCTGCCAGGGGGCAATGTAACGTTCCCTGGCAGCACACACACTATTAATAAACTAAAATTTAATTGTACTATATATGCCGCTATGAAGCAATTTGTATATACTGTAATTATTTAACAAAAAATATTATTTAATTTTGTATAAAGGACATTCGTTATTATTGTAATATTTTCTGTAATAATATTCTCGATGTATTTATGATTGTAATATCTCTATACTCATAATGTAATTACGAGATATGTCAATATCTGCGATAAGAAAAATGTAAAATACAGCCACAGGGGGGAGTAATGTTGTAAGATTGGAAAGAGACATTAACAGTTCAGTGGTATAAATAGGAATACATAGTGTGCATTCTTTGTCTTCTTCTTCGAGAGCTGAGAGAGAGATAGGAACCTGTGACGTAGGATTCTATGAATGGGTAGACTTCATCTGTCTGTATCTAGATTTAGTCGCCATTAGAGGAGAAATTACAAACTAATGTAAGTTCAATTATTGTTGTGGTCTAATTACATTATAATTTATCAAAATTGTGTATTAATAATGTAAATTAGCTTACCCATGTCATTTATAATATTTATTTAAAGAATTTTCAGCATTTTTTAGCAATTATCGCTGGTGTTGCTGGGCTGTGCCGCGACCGATTGATTCGCAGCGGCGGCACATTTAAAAAATTGTTCCGCTAAGAAAAATTTAACCAAATCCGTAAATCGGGAGCAGATAAAAATTAGCAGTGAATTAAGAAAATGTTTTTCTTTTACAGCGATCCTGAGACTGACGGAATTTATTACTAGTTTCACATTTGTGCATTCATAGGCGGATAGTTAACGTTGAAATTTAACTATTTGTTGGTTGCTTCAAATAACTTAAACGTATAGTGAAGTGTGTTTTACCAATGATAATTAAACGTCGGCTTGGCAATATTTAACCATTTTGCGCTAACAGAGACAGTCTTGTGTTCCATAGTTAACGCCGGGAAAGAATTCAGTAAATATTAAAAAAAAAAAAACACTGCATTTAGAAAATGTGTGCCAAGGCCGAAATATGTAAAAGATTTAATTCTCAACTAAATATTCTTAATCAGTTAATGTGAATTTATCAGCATGAGAGGGTTGACTAAGTTCACGTAATTTTAAATGTACTTAATTCTGTCTAAATGAATTTTTATTACTACACGTAAAAAAGGGGTTCTACAACAAAGTTCGTACTGACTGAAGTAAAGAGAAAATAACAAAAAAAAAACAATATGAAAAGTAGCATTTACAACCCCCCCCCTGTACATTTTGCAAAATCAATTCACATTTCATTTCATTTTTTTTATTTAATTTCATTATTTGGTGAACCGCCAGCAGTGGTGGATGTGGGGAGTGAGATGGCGGAGTTTTGGACAGAGACAGTAAATTTGTATAACTGGATGCCATGAACTGATATATATATATATATATATATATATATATATATATATATATATATATATATATATTAGTACTTTTGAACACTAATTGAGGTAAATAAATTCTTTGTACTCTATCAAAATCTTTCTTTGCTAACTGGGCCTATCAGTAGTTAGTGCCTTCAGAAGTATGAATCTTTTATTTAGCTTGCAGTAGTGGCGCTCGCTGTATTGTAGTAGTTCGAGTAACGAAGATTTTTGTGAGGTAAGTGATTTGTGAAAGGTATAGGTTAATGTTAGTCAGGGCCATTCTTTTGTAGGGATTATTGAAAGTCAGATTGCCTTGCGCTAAAAAATATTGTGTGTCACTTTAAGGACAGTCACGTATAATTATTTCAAAGGGGACGTTTCATATGTCGACCCTTAGCCGAGGATACGTCACTGGAATCTTCTGATATTTCTTGTAGTTTGTGTAATTTGTGTAGCTTTTGTTTATTGCTAGCGCGTAATTGTAGAGAAAATCTCCTTTGTAGTTGTAGTCTTTCATTGTTGTACAGTAAAACAGTTGTGTCATGCATGTAGATTTGCACCAAGTATTTTGCAGCTGCAGTTAACTAGATATTATATTCAGTGCTATGTTAATGTGTTCTCTTATTTTTGCTCTTCAAATTGTGCTTTTCTGTGTTATCGTGTGAAATATTGTGACAATAATGGTGTGTGAAAAACGTAATACTAGATTCCAAAGTAAACTGAGAAATGACAGTGAAGACGAAAGCAGTGTGTTAGCGCCACCGTGTTTTGAATTAACTAATGTTCAAAGTAGTAATTTGGTAATTGTACATAGGGAAATGTAGCGGGCTGCAAATAATGGTGTAGGCAGTGAAAAAATTAGTGAACAGGGAAGCATTATCGATAGATCGGTCGGCAACAGCTTGCCTCAGGAATCCGAAATGACAGGACACAATCTTGCAAATACTGTAGATTCAGGTTTAGCGTCCTCGCCGTTTTCTCAAATAAGTCAAGACACATTTTCTGCTTTTCAAAATGCGAATATTGGCGGTTCAAATGCATTGCCGAGTATCACTGAGGAACATGTTTCAGACGCCAGTGCATTGTTATTACAATTAATGCAACAAATGGGACAAAAGCTTCAAAAGTTAGACACAATGGAATAAAATCTTCAAAAGTTAGACACAATGAAGCAACACCAGAGACAAACACAGCAACAGTTAGACACAATGGAACAACACCAGAGACAAACACAGCAACAGTTAGACACAATGGAACAAAATCAGAGACAAAGACAGCAAAAGCTTCAAAAGTTAGAGTCATTAGAACAAACTCTTGAACAAACACGTGAAGATTTAACTACTGAGTTACACAACATGGAATCGAAATGTCAAAAAGTCTGTAATGACGTAAGAACACAAATTTGTGGGCATTTTCAACATATTTTTTCGCGGCATGAAAATGCATTACAGAATCACGAAGCAGCCATAAAAGAACTGCAAACTATTGTTCATGAAAATCATGAGACCTTGCAAGGTTAAATTGACTCAGTTGCATCTACCGATTCGGTTACGCAACTTGCAAAAACTCAGGAAAACTTAAAGGACACAGTGGATACTCTGAAAATTGGTGCAGAAAGACACATGGAGGAAATTAGTTCATTATCAGAGAAAGTAGTCGAACTTTCGGACTTGCTAAATAATTTATCTACGAAGGTAGATGATAATCTGAATGACACAAAACCGGTAGTCTTTAATGACACAGGAGAGTGCGAACAAATTAGGAAATTCAAACAAAATCAGAATCAAATTAATACGCAACACCAAAGAGAAATCCGGAAAGTACATGATCAGCTGATACAGGTAACACAAGAATTACGTATTTCAGAGGACACTCGCGCTCCAATACAGGAAGAGGGACATAGAAATGCTGAACAGCCACAAAATAATAACACAGAGCACTTCGGAAATTATGAAAGAAATTGTCAAGGTACACCGAATTTTGAGATGGAACCGCCAACACGACGTAACAATGACCGACATGCGATTCGCCGACATGATGATTTTGACTATAAGCTGTTCATTACTACACGTAAATTCAAAACATTTAAGAATTCTGGCAACGACATTCATCCACAAGCATGGCTGCATCAATTCTCTCATTGTTTTCCTCCCAACTGGTCGTTAGAACACAGATTAGAATTTATGTGTGGCTACTTAGAGAATGAACCAGCTGTAAGAATGCGATCGGTCATTCACGATTGTCACAGGGAAGGAGAATTTTATCATGCCTTCCTCTCAGCATATTGGTCTCAAGCTACACAAGATCGAGTAAAACGTAGCATCATAATGCTGAAACATTTCGAACAATCTGAATTTTCCAGTCTTATGAAATATTTTGAAGACATGTTGCATAAGAATCAGTACCTGTCAAACCCATACAGCCCCTCAGAACTCATTCGCATTTGCTTAATCAAATTACCTGAACATTTACGACATATTATTTTGGCAGGACGTTGCAAAGACGACATTGAAGCTTTTCAGGGACTCTTACAAGAATTAGAAATTGACACAGACAGCCGCGGGATGCGAAAACAGGAAAACAATCACTACAGGTCACATCCGTCACAGTTCCGTGACGACAGAAACAATAACTCGACACGACAAGTCTATTCTTACAACGCAAATCGTGACCAAAACAGACACCACCCATATGGCAACCACTGGCAGAGTAATAACAGTTACAGAGAAAGACAGCATTTCCGTTGTAATGAATATGACAGAGATTACCATATAAACAGACAATATGGGAACAAAAACAATTATTACGAAGGGAGACAGAATAGCGTCAGAAGCAACGGTCCACCACGCAGTTACGATTCCGGGAGAAATTCTCCACCACATGACCGACAAACAAGAAACTATGTAAACTACCGACAAAGCGACAGACCTGAATTCCATCAGAACTGGCGAGCTTCAAACTGGGCAAGGCCTTCTCGGCAAGGTGAATTTGTAGAAGTTAGGTCTCCTAATCGCAATAACGACGCTTGTCAACAAAGAGACAGACAATTACTCGCACCGCAGGCAGCCACGTGCGCCGGCTGGCTAAGAGAAAAATAACATAGACGCTAACCTTGAGAAAAATTTGAGAATTCTTTACCGATGTACCATATACCACATGATAATTCCATTGAAGCTGAAGGTCTGCATTGTAGGAAGAGTTAAGGCTTGCACCACATTTCGCATGTAACACCTTTTAAAGAAAGATAATCTGCTTTTTAACTTAAGTCTTCCCAATAAAATTTTTCACTTCACGCTACTAGTACAATTTGTCACACTTAGAAATTGTTAACATGCAACAATGTTTTGAAGTTAAATATCCAGTCTAGAACCTAGGGAACATATTTAGATAGTATTTACAAATGCATTCTTACAGTGAACAGACCACACAGTGTTATTGTGTGTGTACATTTTTGCTTGTTAGTTGCACGATTACGTAACGACTATAGGGCTTACATACTTAGAACATATACTGCTAATGAGATTTTAATGCAACATTTTGGTTTACTTGAAAATACATTCTGGATTTAAAGTACTTTCTGGGAGATACCAGATGACACAGTGGTTAGTTTATGTGACAGCTACACGATTTTATCACGACGCTACTAGTGAGTGTCAATTTACAATGTTGCTTTTGCGGTGTTTCTGTTTTATGTCTGCACAGTTTTATGTATTATTCTGGAAAGTAAAACATGTTTTAGTAGTAACATTTGTGGTATAGCTAAAATGAGACAGCCTTTTCCGTAGCACAACAATAGGTTACATTATAGTACTTTCTTGATCATGGTAAGGTACATAATAACTACGATATCTATACGCAAAGCATTTCACTTTCGTTTATGATGAGGTAAGTACATTTACTTCAGCAGAACTTTGATTACAGAGGACGATAACTACGACTCTTCCACAGAATTATCTTACAGCAAGACGCACATTTAGCGCTACAGGACACGCATTTGAGTGATTAATTTTGTACTTAAACCATTTATTTTTCAAGATTTTTGAATTACAAAGAAAGTTTTCCGTGATACATTTCATTCCATTGCTGTAATCTGTAACACCTGAGGGTATAATTACATTAATCCTCAGGGGGGTATGCGCTTACTTTGTGTACCATGTGTTTGGCAAGCACAAGGAGCCCTAGCTAATATGGTATTTGCTTATACAACTTTACACATCGGTACCATATATCTCTAACACACAAATTACACAGCTATCTGATCATTTAACTGAGAAACAAACATTTTTTTACTACATCAGTGACATGTTTACGCAATTACACAGTTGGATAATTTCACACTTATGAAATTGTATTTACTCTGTACTTTGTGAACTGTTCATTTTTTATGGAACTACTGTGATACTATGAGAGCTTTGAATGTCGCATTTGGTATGGGATCATGATTTTTAAAGTACGTTTGAGGTATGTGACACTATTGAAATGAGCAGAGAATTTTTTTTAGGTTTTGAACTTATTGGAGGAAGCTACGACGATTTTGAGAATTGAATGAGATGTTATGATATCATTACGACAACGATATGTATAATGCTGTTGAGGTATGTTTATGATCAATAAGATGATGATACCATATATGAGGAATTTGGTTATGCTACGTATTTCTTATGATGAAATATAGAAGAAGTGTAGACGAATATGTATATGTATAATAAGGTAAGGACTAATGAGTAGTGGTTAGGGACTCTGATTTGTGGAAAAGGATGTGGGAAACCAAGAATCATACTTTAAGAGTTATGAAATGTATGTAAATGCGTGAGTGTATTACAATGCTGACGAAAATTTTTTGGACAGTTATATCAATAGGATTTTGTTTCTACACATTTGTAACCAATTTCTCAACCTGTGAATTTTTTTATATGAGACTGTCACCGTAGCGGAAACTGCTGTCGTAAATATTTCAGTAAGAAAGGTAAGTAACCTTGACATAATGCATTTTGGGCGCCCAGCTGAGAGGTAGTCGTCTGACAAAAGAAAGCCATTAGGTGCAACAAAAAAAGAGGCCATTATCCTCGCTATTGACATTGCTTTGTAGAAAGCATCGCAAATACGACACGCTCAAACTTGAAAACATATGATTATACTGTGAAGATCTTATTTTATGATATTTACTAAATTGCCTATGAAATGACGAGAAACATTTTACATCTACTCTCTTTCTAGTTGAGAGAATTTTTTTGCCTTTGGAGACGCCATTTTCCTAGTGAATGAAGTTTCATATATTGCTTTATATACATTGTGTTTCAAAAATGACCGGTATGTTTGAAACGGCAATAAAAACTAAATGAGCAGCGATAGAAATACACCGTTTGTTGCAATATGCTTGGGACAACAGTACACTTTCAGGCAGACAAACTTTCGAAATTACAGTAGTTACAATTTTCAACAACATATGGCGCTGCGGTCTGGGAAACTCTATAGTACGATATTTTCCACATATCCACCATGCATAGCAATGATATGGCGTTGTCTCTGAATGAAATTACCCGAAACCTTTAACAACAGGTCTGGCAGAATGGCTTCACATGCAGATGAGATGTACTGCTACAGCTGTTCAATTGTTTCTGGATTCTGGCGGTACACCTGGTCTTTCAAGTGTCCCCACAGAAAGAAGTCACAGGGGTTCATGTCTGGCGAATAGGGAGGCCAATCCACGCCACCTCCTGTATGTTTCGGATAGCCCAAAGCAATCACATGAACATCGAAATATTCATTCAGGAAATGAAACACGTCGGCCGTGCGATGTGGCCAGTCACCATCTTGCATAAACCACGAGGTGTTCGCAGTGTCGTCTAAGGCAGTTTGTACCGCCACAAATTCACGAAGAATGTCCAGATAGCGTGATGCAGTAATTGTTTCGGATCTAAGAAATGGGCCAATGATTCCTTTGGAAGAAATGGCGGCCCAGACCAGTACTTTTTGAGGATGCAGGGACGATGGGACTGCAACATGGGGCTTTTCGGTTTCCCATATGTGCCAGTTCTGTTTATTAACGAAGCCGTCCAGGTAAAAATAAGCTTCGTCAGTAAACCAAAGGCTGCCCACATGCATATCGCCGTCATCAATCCTGTGCACTATATCGTTAGCGAATGTCTCTCGTGCAGCAATGGTAGCGGCGCTGAGGGGTTGCCGCGTATGAATTTTGTATGGATAGAGGTGTAAACTCTGGCGCATGAGACGATACGTGGACGTTGGCGTCATTTGGACCGCAGCTGCAACATGGCGAACGGAAACCCGAGGCCGCTGTTGGATCACCTACTGCACTAGCTACGCGTTGCCCTCTGTGGTGGCTGTACGCGGTCGCCCTACCTTTCCAGCACGTTCATCCATCACGTTCCCAGTCCGTTGAAATTTTTCAAACAGATCCTTTATTGTATCGCTTTTCGGTCCTTTGGTTACATTAAACCTCCGTTGAAAACGTCGTCGTGTTGCAACAACACTGTCTTCTAGGCGGTGGAATTCCAGCACCAGAAAAATCCTCTGTTCTAAGGAGTAAACCATGTTGTCTACAGCACACTTGCATGTTGTGAACAGCACACGCTTACAGCAGAAAGACGACGTACAGAATGGCGCACCCACAGACTGCGTTGTCTTCTATATCGTTCACATCACATGCAGCGCCATCTGTTGTTGAAAATTGTAACTACTGTTATTTCGAAAGTTTGTACGCCTGAAAACGTACTGTTGTCCCAAGCATATTGCAACGAACGGTGTATTTCTATCGCTGCTCGTTTAGTTTTTATTGCCGTTTCAAATATACCGGTCATTTTTGAAACACCCTGTATATATTTGCTCATTTTGTTTCATATCAAGTTTCTAGCAGCATCAGCATTGGTTAAAATAAAACTTAATAGATGTCCTAATATACACTCCTGGAAATGGAAAAAAGAACACATTGACACCGGTGTGTCAGACCCACCATACTTGCTCCGGACACTGCGAGAGGGCTGTACAAGCAATGATCACACGCACGGCACAGCAGACACACCAGGAACCGTGGTGTTGGCCGTCGAATGGCGCTAGCTGCGCAGCATTTGTGAACCGCCGCCGTCAGTGTCAGCCAGTTTGCCGTGGCATACGGAGCTCCATCGCAGCTTTTAACAGTGGTAGCATGCCGCGACAGCGTGGACGTGAACCGTACGTGCAGTTGACGGACTTTGAGCGAGGGCGTATAGTGGGCATGCGGGAGGCCGGGTGGACGTACCGCCGAATTGCTCAACACGTGGGGCGTGAGGTCTCCACAGTACATCGATGTTGTCGCCAGTGGTCTTCGGAAGGTGCACGTGCCCGTCGACCTGGGACCGGACCGCAGCGACGCACGGATGCACGCCAAGACCGTAGGATCCTACGCAGTGCCGTAGGGGACCGCACCGCCACTTCCCAGCAAATTAGGGACACTGTTGCTCCTGGGGTATCGGCGAGGACCATTCGCAACCGTCTCCATGAAGCTGGGCTACGGTCCCGCACACCGTTAGGCCATCTTCCGCTCACGCCCCAACATCGTGCAGCCCGGCTCCAGTGGTGTCGCGACAGGCGTGAATGGAGGGATGAATGGAGACGTGTCGTCTTCAGCGATGAGAGTCGCTTCTGCCTTGGTGCCAATGATGGTCGTATGCGTGTTTGGCGCCGTGCAGGTGAGCGCCACAATCAGGACTGCATACGACCGAGGCACACAGGGCCAACACCCGGCATCATGGTGTGGGGAGCGATCTCCTACACTGGCTGTACACCACTGGTGATCGTCAAGGGGACACTGAATAGTGCACGGTACATCCAAACCGTCATCGAACCCATCGTTATACCATTCCTAGACCGGCAAGGGAAGTTGCTGTTCCAATAGGACAATGCACGTCCGCATGTATCCCGTGCCACCCAACGTGCTCTAGAAGGTGTAAGTCAACTACCCTGTCCAGCAAGATCTCCGGATGTGTCCCCCATTGAGCATGTTTGGGACTGGATGAAGCGTCGTCTCACGCAGTCTGCACGTCCAGCACGAACGCTGGTCCAACTGAGGCGCCAGGTGGAAATGGCATGGCAAGCCGTTCCACAGGTTTTTTTTTAGATTAGATTTACTTTCATTCCAATTGATCCGTAGTGAGGAGGTCCTCCAGGATGTGGAACATGTCAGAAAAACAACAATACATGACACATATTTACAACTAAAACAAATAAGCTAATGTACCATTCCACAGGTCCCAAGTGGAATGATCGTCATTTTTTAATGAACACTAAGAGTCATTTTACAAATACTAATGCACTGAATTTAAAATAAAAAAAGTTTTTTATTTATTTATGAGGTAATACAACTACTGTAATACTTATTTACAATGAACAAATTACTGCACTGAAATGGTGCAGAAGTTAGATTATACTAACACACACACACACACACACACACAAATTTTCAATGAACACATTACTGCACTTAAATTGTGCAGAAGTTATGTTGTACTAATATACAAATCAGTTTGTTTTACTAAGAAATTCATCAATGGAGTAGAAGGAGTTGGCCACCAATAAATCCTTTAGGCTTCTCTTAAACTGAATTTCATTGGTTGTTAAGCTTTTTATGGCTGCTGGCAAGTTATTGAAAATGTGTGTTCCTGAATAATGCACACCTTTTTGTACAAGACTAAGTGACTTTAAATCCTTGTGAAGATTATTCTTATTTCTAGTATTGATTCCATGAATTGAGCTGTTGGTTTGAAAAAGTGATATATTTTTAATGACAAATTTCATTAAGGAATAAATATATTGGGAAGCAGTAGTTAGTATCCCTAGTTCCATAAACAGGCTTCTGCAGGATGTTCTTGAGTTCACACCACATATAACTCTCACTGCACGTTTTTGTGCCCGGAAAACTTTAGCTTGGCTTGATGAATTACCCCAAAAAATAATCCCATATGACATTATGGAATGAAAGTAAGCATAGTATGCCAGCTTTTTCATTTTTATATCCCCTATGTCTGACAAAATTCGCATTGCAAACAGAGATTTGTTAAGACGCTTCAGAAGTTCTGTGGTGTGCTCCTCCCAGTTGAATTTATTATCAAGCTGTAATCCCAAGAATTTAACACTGTCCACTTCTTCTATCTTCCTGTCATCGTATGTTAGACATATACTCTTGGGACACCCCTTACAAGTTCTGAACTGCATGTAGTGTGTTTTTTCAAAGTTTAGTGACAAAGAATTGGCTAGGAACCAGTGATTAATGTCCACAAATATTTTATTGGCTGATCTTTCTAAGACTACATTCGACTTGCTATTTATTGCAATGTTTGTATCATCGGCAAACAAAACAAACTTGGCATCTGGTAATGTTACTGATGAAAGGTCATTGATATACACAAGAAAAAGTAAGGGCCCCAAAATGGAACCTTGTGGGACCCCACATGTAATTAGTTCCCAGTTGGATGAGGCCTGATAGCTTGATACATGTCTCTTTCCTAATAACACCCTTTGTTTCCTGCCAGAGATATAAGATTTGAACCATTTTGCAGCATTTCCTGTTATACTATAATATTCTAGTTTACTTAAAAGGATATTGTGATTTACACAGTCAAATGCCTTTGACAGATCACAAAATATACCAGTTGCCTGCAACTTTTTGTCTAATGAATTAAGCACATTTTCACTGTAAGTGTAGATAGCCTTCTCAATATCAGAACCTTTTAGAAATCCAAACTGTGACTTTGACACTATGTTATTTGAGATAAGATGGTTATAAAGACGACTGTACATTACTTTTTCGAAAATTTTTGAGAATGCTGGCAACAGTGAAATTGGATGGAAATTTGATGTTATTTCTCTATCTCCCTTCTTAAACAGTGGCTTAACTTCAGCATATTTCAGCCATTCAGGAAATATTCCACTAATAAACGACTGGTTACACAGATAGCTTAATATGTTACTTAGCTCAGAATCACATTCTTTAATTAACTTTGTTGATATTTCATCATACCCACTAGATGTTTTTGATTTTAAAGATTTTATGATGGACATTATTTCTGTTGGGGTAGTGAGGGTCAAATTCATATTAAGGAAGTTACTTGAAATGTCTGGTCTAAGGTAATCCATAGCAGCATCTACCGAACCTGACAACCCCATCTTTTCAGTAACAGTTATAAAATGTTTGTTAAAAAGTTCTGCAACACTATACACATCTGTCACCAATGTATCATTTACTCTTAATGCTATTTGTTCCTCTTCATGTCTCGTTCTACCGGTCTCCTCCTTCACTATATCCCATATTGTCTTTATTTTGTTATCTGATATGACTATCTTTTCCTTGTAATATATTTGCTTTGACATCCGTATTACAATCTTTAATATTTGGCAGTATTTCTTATAATGTCCTATAGCATCAACATTGGAAATGTTTCGGAGTGACAGATACAGTTTTCTTTTTGTTTTACAAGATACCCCTATTCCTCGAGTAATCCATGGCTTCTTTGTAGACTTTGCTCTAACCTTGGTAAGTTTTGGGGGAAAGCAGTGTTCGAATAAGGTAAGCACTTTATTAGCAAAAATGTTATATTTTTCATTCATGCCATGAACGCTGTAAACATCAGTCCAGTGAATGTCTCTGAGGAGTGTCCTAAAATAATCAATTTTTGGCTTACTGATTACCCTTTTGAGCTCAGATTTAACAGATTTTATATCCTGTTCAGTATTAACATTTAACAGAAGGAACTGCATGTCATGGTCTGAGAGGCCATTGACTATTGGTTTTGTAATATAATTTTGTTCATTGGACTTTTCTATAAAGATATTATCAATGGCTGTTTGTGAGCAAGTGGCTATCCTAGTGGGGAACTTTACTGTGGGAATTAAGTTGAATGATAGTGTTACTAACTCAAACAAGTTCTTATTGGGAGAGTCTTTAAGGAAATCTACATTGAAATCACCCGCAACCACTATTTCTTTGTTTTTGGTTGTTAAATGGGCCAGTACAGCTTCAAGGTGGTTGACAAACAGATTAAAGTTACCTGCAGGTGCTCGATATACACTTAATATTATGAAGGATTTTTTGTGAAATTCTAATTCTGTTGCACATGCTTCCATATGCTGTTCTAGGCAAAATTTATGAATGTCTATGTTCTTAAATTTATGACATTTCCTGATGAATGTGGCAACTCCTCCTTTCTAGATTTCTGATCTACAAAAGTGAGATGCTAACCTAAACCCTGTAACACTTAAAAGTTCTATACCAGTGGTCACATGATGTTCAGAGAGGCAGATTATGTCAGCTGGGTTTGAAGACTCTAGTTCATCTATGCAGATAGTTAATTCATTAATTTTATTTCTCAGTCCTCGAATATTTTGATGCAATAAAGATAGCTGACATTTCTCATTGACTGAGTTAAAATTGGGTGGAGTTGAAATATCTGCTGACAGTTGAAAATTCTTAACCAATGGCTGTTTATGCTGATGTAATAAGCTGGAATTATGTTTTTTGATTTCTTTCTCAAACTGAAGATTTGACTCGGTTCTAACCTCTCTTAAAATTTGCTTTCTTTCTGTCCTCCCTACCCTAAAAAAGGGTCTTTTCTGAATCCTATAACCACTGGTATTTTACCACTCATGACAGTGCCTCCCCCCTTTGACTTTCCTGCTATTTCCCCAGCCAATTTACCCTTCCCCTTCCTGTTGAGGTGAAGGCCATGCCTAGTATAATCCCACCTACTGAGAGAATCAACAGGAACCACACCAATGTGTGACCCCGCACCCGACATGAGCAGCCGTTCCAGCTCCAAATTGACTCTCTTGACAGAAGAGTTCAAATGAGGTCGGTCATGGCGCCCAAGAACAGATACAAACTCAACACTAGTATGCTTCGATGCTGATGCAATCTTCGCCCGGTCACACTCTATACTGTACCCAGGATCTCTGTCAATACTGTTACCTGCCCCACCCACTATAACCACAGTGTCTTGCTTAGTGAAATCTTTGCAAAGTGATCCTAAATCCTCTGTCACCTGCTCCAGACCAGCACTAGGTTTAAAAAAATTGGTGACCTGGTATTCTGATCCTAGTTCATCCTGCAAAAGTTGGCCAACACCTCTTCCATGGGAACTACCTAACAACAACACTTTCTTTCTTTTTACTGATTTCCCTACATTATTACTTTTCAATTTGCTGCTGAAAGTTTGTTGTGCCCTGTCTACACCTGCAACTACTTGAGGCTCACCAGCTTCTAACTGAAGCAACAGGTCAAATCTATTTTCCACATTCACCATAAAGCTGTCAGACAAAGTTCTAGGCCTGTTCCTCCTGTTGCCTGTTGCCACTTCCCACCTCTATTTACCCTTCTCCCTCCTTAACCTGTCAAGATCGCCCCTGGCCTTGTCTAACTCAGCCTGAAGGGCGGCAATTTTCCCCTCCTGTTCTATTATCTTCCTATCTCTACTACAAATCCTACAAAACCACTGATGAGTCTCATTTACTTCCCCTATTCCCACGCCACTACAGTCACCCACATGGAAAAAACTACAGCACCCATCACACCAAAGCTCCGACCTAACAATTCTACGGCAAGTCAAGCACTTTTCACTCATGATAAACGTAATAGTTTATTAAGAATAAGTCAGTTAAATTACAGATAAACACGAAAATATGGTTACACAAATTTGGCCTATACGCAACTGTTTACACAACTGTGTGTAAACAAAAACAAAAGTGCAAAGTTTCTGAAACAACAACCTAAACTTTACGCTACTTTCCGGAAATGCTAGTTAAATAATGAAGAGGTACGCTAAGTTAAATTGCTGGAGAGAGCAAGGAACAACTAAACGAAATTCTATAGATTTGCTTCAGCAGAACGTAAACAGAAAATACGACTGTACGGTCTTTTCGTGTTTTCTGCTATATTACGTAAAGAAAGATGAAACCTTTAATGGTAGACTTAAACGGCACACTAATACACTTATTTACCACGTATTCAGTAGTAATCTATATGTTTTATAATCTAAAATGACTTATCTTTACGAGAACACCAAAACTCGCGCTAGTCGCCTGGCTGCAGGGCTGCCAACCTCCTACATCCAGCATCTCTACGATCGTCTCCATGGGAGAATAGCAGCCTGCATTGCTGCGAAAGGTGGATATACACTGTACTAGTGCCGACATTGTTCATGCTCTGTTGCCTGTGTCTATGTGCCTGTGGTTCTGTCAGTGTGATCATGTGATGTATCTGACCCCAGGAATGTGTCAATAAAGTTTCCCCTTCCTGGGACAATGAATTCACGGTGTTCTTATTTCAATTTCCAGGAGTGTATTTATTTTATGCCTACAGATCCAGTCAATAAGAAATTTATGATCTACTTCCATGAAAACGAGGGCACATAAATAGACATTTCCCTTCACAGGAATTGCATAAATAATTTTTTTACGATTTGGTAACTTATCTGCTGGTGTAAGTTCTCGTGATGCATCACTCTAGTGTTAAGATGTGACATAGGTATTACACATGGCCATTTTTACTGTAATATTTTTTCTGCTTGAGCTTTGTCATGTTTAGATATAAGTTATTGCATTTGCTACTGCTGTTTGCCAGGCATAATGTTACTGAATTTGACTTTGTATTACTCTGTTAAGCCAGTTTTACTACTGATTTTTTTTAAATTCTTTGCTGCACATTGCCTTATATTAGTTGCAATATTCCAATGCTCTGATAATTTATTTTACTGCTGCTTGCTTTGCCAATTTGAATTTTTGCCGTTGCTGTTCGTGTTAATTTGTTATGTGCTGCTGCATTGCGTCGTCCCTTAGTTTAGCATCTGAGCTCAGTAGATATAAGTTAGCTTAAGAGGGGGTAGACTATATAAGAAACTATGATGAATTGGAAGAAATGCATTGAGAAACTATAAAAAAATGGTTTGGCCAAAAAAAAGTAGTGTACAGTGGAGAAAAACTATTTTTGAAAGAGGATGTGAACAGAATAAAGAGAGCATGCTTGGATAGGATTTTTGTTTTCGCTGGAACAAATGTTGAAATAAGAGGGACGATCTATGAAATGAAGTTTTGGGTTGGACTGCAGTACCAAATGTTACACTGAAAACAAACTCTGTCCTTTCCCCCTGTGTTATTCTGCTCTGTGTTTGTGTACTCTTGTATAATTGTCTTTTTCCTGTCTTAATGTGTTTAGCTAATAAGATTTATGTTGTAGAATTTTTCAAATACTATGTTAATTTCTTCGTAAAGATGTTTAGACATTATTTATTTTGTTTTGTTTTAATGCTCATGTTGATGTTTCAAAAGTTATTCTGATCTTTTATGTATGTACTTATGTCATAATTCTTTTAACACTGATGTACATGTTTATTTCTATTCTTTTGTAAAGCCTGTTTTACTACTAATGTTATCTGTATTGTTATGTTCTTTAATGATGTATTTTGTACCTTTGTTGTTGTATTCTCATGTCATAATATTGTAATTGACACCAGTTCATCAAATTAAGTAATTTGTAAGCATTCATTTCAATGCACACATTTCTGTTGGTCATAGTAATGCACAATATGTGAGAAGTTGGGACTGTTAGTGTTTGCACGTGTGTTGATAATTCGGCAAGGGATTGGATAACAGCATTTCTGGTTCTAAGGACAATTCCAAAACCTTTGTGAGTGCACAAGTGGTGGTTTATGGACTTGCTATATTGTCCGCAAGACTCTTCGATGGTGATTGTGCACCTGCACAGTCGCAACAGATGGCTGCTGGCCGTCTCTACAAGGACTGAAGTGGGTCTGCACCTTCGATGACTCACCAATACAATTATTTCTACAAGGACTGCAGTGTCTTTATGGACTGTGAGAAAATTTTAGCTTTTGACCCACATTGTATCAATAAGTGTGTGCATTTGATATCTTTGTTATTGTAATTATGAAAAATTTTATCAAATCATTATTGGGCACTGCCAAAAACAATTTGTAAAATTTTTTGTGGGGAGCATGGGGGCTATGTAAGTAGGCTGTTTAGGTTTTTTTATTGGTAACGCCACGTAGCGCTCTGTATGAAAATCACTGGCTGTGCTGTGTGTAGTCTGTGGCTGCTTTGCATTGTTGTAATACTCGCCATTGTAGTGTTGGGTGGTTGGCTGTTAACAGCTCGTAGCGGTGCGAAGTTGGAGGTGAGCCGCCAGCAGTGGTGGATGTGGGGAGTGAGATGGCGGAGTTTTGGACAGAGACAGTCAATTTGTAAGACTGGATGCCATGAACTGATATATATATATATATATATATATATATATATATATATATATATATATATATATATATATATAATGACTTTTGAACACTAATTGAGGTAAATACATTGTTTGTTCTCTATCAAAATCTTTCTTTGCTAACTGTGCCTATCAGTAGTTATTGCCTTCAGAAGTTTGAATCTTTTATTTAGTTGGCAGTATTGGCGCTCGCTGTATTGCAGTAGTTCGAGTAACGAAGATTTTCGTGAGGTAAGTGATTTCTGAAAGGTATAGGTTAACGTTAGTCAGGGCCATTCTTTTGTAGGTATTATTGAAAGTCAGATTGCCTTGCGCTAAAAAAGACTGTGTATCAGTTTAAGGACAGTCATATATAACTATTTCAAAAGGGACGTTTCAATGTGAATGGACGTTTTCACCTGAGCCCGAGACAGTGGCCAGAGGTGTAGGATGACGCATTAGAGCAGCAGTCCGACTATATGACGATAACAACTGTGCAGATTAATTACTGTTTATTTAATAGTGTCATCTACCGTCCTTGTAGAAAGAAGTAAATCTGCTACACATAATCACAGGAGTAAATCAGTCTACATGCATTATAAAGGGGTATCAGATATAGGTTCATTATTTAGGAAATCACGTACAGTTACAGGGACAGAACACTAAGAACATCCTGTTACCAGCACTGCACGAATTACGGGACAGCGCATGTACCGGCCACACAAGAAACCCCTGTTATACATGCGTGGTTAATGAGAAACCTGATAGTGAGGCTCTGTAGAACATGCTTTGTGTCACACAATGTTTCCAACAGCTATACCTATTTTCACTGCTAATCAAACATTCGTGGCCATCTTGCATCTGTAATTGGTAACTCGGTCTAGCTAAGGGTGCACTCATGAAGTAAATTCGCTAGTTTTGTGTTATTTACTGCCCATATATTCTGACAGTCAAATAAGCTGTTGGTAGGCGACTCCATAGAGTGCTGTGTGCACAACGACCATTGGATTAATAAAATTAGAAGGAATGTCACCATTGGCCGTAGTTGTGATGATTTATTAACAGCAAAATCGATTTTCTCTCACATAATGATCATCTTCAGTGCTTTAGCGTACAAATTAAAGCTCGTAGGCACTGGTGTCTAGTTATTAGCGTTAACAGAACCTATGAAACGATCACAATATTGTAATCGTTTCATACCTTCTGTTAATGCTAATAACTAGACACCAGTGCCTACGAGCTTTAATTTGTACGCTAAAGCACTGAAGATGTTCATTATGTGATCGAAAATCGATTTTTCTGTTCATAAATCATCAAAATTACGGCCTATGCTGACATTCCTTCTAATTTACAAATAAGCTGTCCCATCTGCACTGTTCACAGGCAGTTTCTGAGTAAGACGAGCCTACCGGGCCAATTGTTTCCTGAGACCGATGGTTCTTGAAATTCGAAACTACCATTAAATGCAGTTTCAGTTTTTACTCTAACCTACAAGCAGTATTATAATGCGGAGTTTCCACATTAATAGTTTTCAGAACACCTACCTTACTGCTGGGAAAGATACAATGCCATCTTTTCCAAATATGGGGTGTTTTACAGTAAACAAATGCGAAGCCTGGCTAACTGACAAAGATCCTACGCTGACAGTGCCATATACGTAAAGAAAAAATTACGCAACCACGAAAAGGACTTGAGCACTGAGCGTTCCGTTAACTTAATTATGTATATAAATAGTTCATCCATCTAGACGAATTTCGCATGTTATGAATATCGATACTGGCAAGATATCGGCCCTGGGAACATCAAGACAGTATCAAAATCTTTACAGTAATTACTGAGACCAGCAGGGACATATTGTAATAGGTCCATGATTAAGGAATTTGTTGCTAGCGCACTCGAGCAGATGTAATTTCGATGGATTGCTCTCGCGCTGCCTGCGATATGTAAGCTGTAACAGAATCTCAGACCAAAGAGCAATGTTGTATGCAGTAGGAACTGTGTAGCAGTTGGAGTAAGTAGTTGCTAGCGAGCAATCTGGTGTATCGTGTTGGCTGGGCCGGTCGTGGTGGAGCGATGGCGGAGCCTGAGCGTTGTAGTATAAGGTAAAAGCAGCCTCGCGCATATGTAGTATTGCTATATCAAGTCCCATGTTTTTAAAAAAAATCTCTTAATAGTAATCTTTCTCATACAAAATAACTTCTGACAATCATTCATTTCAATGTAAAGAATTTACTAATTTCTCCAATCCATGGTCATCCTGATTATTGTAAAGAAAAATCAGTTGTCTCTTTTTATACATGACAAATCTATCGGCGAGCATTGCACAGGGCTGTGCCTGAAAAATTTCTTATAGGAGCAGATATATACGCGTTATCCGGCGACCTTATTGAGGTAAGAATTTTCAATTTATTCAGAATGATCTTTCAGGGCCATGACGCAGCGCTGCTCACGTCCAAAATTCACCAGTTTGAATTCAAAGTCAATTACTGAAAGGTTATCTATGAGTCACATTCTTTTATCTGGAGGTTAGTCACATTGTATTATTGGTAGGTTACAGAATATGTTTATTGGGAGGTTACGCTGAATGTGAATGATATAAATAATTATACACTCCTGGAAATTGAAATAAGAACACCGTGAATTCATTGTCCCAGGAAGGGGAAACTTTATTGACACATTCCTGGGGTCAGATACATCACATGATCACACTGACAGAACCACAGGCACATAGACACAGGCAACAGAGCATGCACAATGTCGGCACTAGTACAGTGTATATCCACCTTTCGCAGCAATGCAGGCTGCTATTCTCCCATGGAGACGATCGTAGAGATGCTGGATGTAGTCCTGTGGAACGGCTTGCCATGCCATTTCCACCTGGCGCCTCAGTTGGACCAGCGTTCGTGCCGGACGTGCAGACCGCGTGAGACGACGCTTCATCCAGTCCCAAACATGCTCAATGGGGGACAGATCCGGAGATCTTGCTGGCCAGGGTAGTTGACTTACACCTTCTAGAGCACGTTGGGTGGCACGGGATACATGCGGACGTGCATTGTCCTGTTGGAACAGCAGGTTCCCTTGGCGGTCTAGGAATGGTGGAACGATGGATTCGATGACGGTTTGGATGTACCGTGCACTATTCAGTGTCCCCTCGACGATCACCAGTGGTGTACGGCCAGTGTAGGAGATCGCTCCCCACACCATGATGCCGGGTGTTGGCCCTGTGTGCCTCGGTCGTATACAGTCCTGATTGTGGCGCTCACCTGCACGGCGCCAAACACGCATACGACCATCATTGGCACCAAGGCAGAAGCGACTCTCATCGCTGAAGACGACACGTCTCCATTCGTCCCTCCATTCACGCCTGTCGCGACACCACTGGAGGCGGGCTGCACGATGTTGGGGCGTGAGCGGAAGACGGCCTAACGGTGTGCGGGACCGTAGCCCAGCTTCATGGAGACGGTTGCGAATTGTCCTCGCCGATACCCCAGGAGCAACAGTGTCCCTAATTTGCTGGGAAG
Organism: Schistocerca nitens; assembly: GCF_023898315.1. Lineage (NCBI taxonomy): Eukaryota > Metazoa > Arthropoda > Insecta > Orthoptera > Acrididae > Schistocerca > Schistocerca nitens. Next base: position 9,311,529 of record NW_026045910.1, on the reverse strand, counting down.
TGGCGGTGCGGTCCCCTACGGCACTGCGTAGGATCCTACAGTCTTGGCGTGCATCCGTGCGTCGCTGCGGTCCGGTCCCAGGTCGACGGGTTCGTGCACCTTCCGCCGACCACTGGCGACAACATCGATGTACTGTGGAGACCTCACGCCCCACGTGTTGAGCAATTCGGCGGTACGTCCACCCGGCCTCCCGCATGCCCACTATACGCCCTCGCTCAAAGTCCGTCAACTGCACATACGGTTCACGTCCACGCTGTCGCGGCATGCTACCAGTGTTAAAGACTGCGATGGAGCTCCGTATGCCACGGCAAACTGGCTGACACTGACGGCGGCGGTGCACAAATGCTGCGCAGCTAGCGCCATTCGACGGCCAACACCGCGGTTCCTGGTGTGTCCGCTGTGCCGTGCGTGTGATCATTGCTTGTACAGCCCTCTCGCAGTGTCCGGAGCAGGTATGGTGGGTCTGACACACCGGTGTCAATGTGTTCTTTTTTCCATTTCCAGGAGTGTATTTTATTGTTGGGAGGTTAAGGAATTTTGTGGGCAGGTTACACTTGGCGACAACAGGCCAGGATCGTATTTCCTTTGTGGATTTCTGAGAAGTAGTCAGTTATATATCAGCTCTTACTTACACAATTGTTAAATGTAGTTTACATCTGGCGCAACGCATTTACTGATTTGTCACCCTTTCTTTCACAGATCATCGGCAATTTATTGCTCTTTGTTGTCACTGTATTTGTTCCATTTTTGCTTTGTCTTTATTTGATTTTGTGCTTATCGTTGACTTGAGAAAATGCCGCGAAAAACTGCTAACAATACATCGCGATGTGCATTGAGTGAAAAAGCTGACTCGAATAATTTGACCGATAATACTAGCGACACTCAGTGTAATAGTGATAACCCCCTAATTACAGATAATGATTTTGATCCTAATGATGAGCAAACAAATTTAATTATGTCCACCGTAAATGTAACAATTGATGACGCAACACGTTCCGTTACAATGAACGCTGTTCAGTTTGACACGCCTGATTTGCAAAATTTACGTAGCGAACAGATAATTGTTTCTAACGAAGGTGAACAATGTACTCAAAATATGTCAGATTTACTTGATTCCGATGTAGTGATCAACAGTGCACATCCGATTGGCAAACCATTTTGTGAATCAGACAATGACCAAATGGTTACAAAACTTGACACCTCAACTGAACAGCTTACTAAACAGATTGCAGCCGTTGCCGAGCAATGTAACGAAACTAAAAAACAGTTACGTGAGGAAATTAAGGCTGGTGCTAGCAATAGTAGTGAAGAAATTAGATCCGTTGCACAAGAAATATGTAATACACATGCAGCCACAAGAGATGAAATTAGTGCAGGTGCTAAACCATGTTCAGAAAACGCAACACAGTTACGCGACGAGTTTAAATTAATGTCAGCAGAACTTTCACGCACACTGGATGCGATAGTAGACAAGAAATTCGAACAACAGAACAGCCAAATTGACGAACGTTTTAATCACCACCTACAAAACAGTGAAACGCGTTACCGTAAATTTATACAGAAACAGAATAAAGTAAAGAAACAAGTCATGGAAACAATTATGGCACAGAGACAGGAAGATAAGCGTAAGTTATTTACGAAAGCAATAACATACGTAGACACCAACATTGCGACAGTATCAGACGAAATTAATACGATCAAACAGTTGAACACTGAATTGCATGATGAAATCTCCACTCAAAACAAAAGCAGACACTCACACAGTAGACTTTCGGACAATGACCAGCAGGCTTGAGCAGTTGGAATTGATACAGGATCCCGATGCTATTAAAGCAGACATTAAGAAATTAAACAAAACCACACGTAAAATCCAAAAACAAATTAATGCTTGTGACACTAAAAATAATGATCAGGTTAAAGCAATGACTGAAAAATTTGATGAATTGGCCAGTCGTATTGAGGCTATCGAAAATAACAATGACACTAATTCAGACGATACGTCACCAATTTCGTTCAATCAGACACCCGAATTCCAAAAGTTACAGCAGACAATCAGTGAGATGAGTTCGTCCAATAATATATAGCGTAGAAAAGTGTCGTCTTTACAGCAAGAAGTGACAGAGATGAAAAATGTTTCAGCCTCTAACACGGCACAGCATACGCCACATTCCGAACATTTCTCCCTCACACAGCCAGTATAATTTAGGTAATTTACAGAGAGTACGTGACTTAGATTCCGATCAGTCACAGACAAACAGATTATCATACAATCCTGAACCTGTTCAGACATACAGAGACGATAATTTTGATTATAAGCATTTTTTATCAGTGAGAAAATTTAAGGTATTTAAGAATGACAGAACACAAATTGACCCCTTGGATTGGATACAACAATTTAGTTTTGCTTTACCACCAACTTGGCCCGTAACACACTAACTTGAATTTATTTGCAGTTTTTTGGAAGGCGAACCGGCAAGTCGTATGAGACCGATCGCGAGACAATGCTACTCGGTAGAAGAATTTCAGAATGCTTTTCTGTCAGCGTATTGGTCGAAAACGACACAGCGCGGAATCAAGGATCAATTAATTAGCTTACCGAATTATGAGAACTCAAATTTTCCCACTGCCACGCAATTTTTTTAACACATGGTACAACAAAACCAATACTTAAGTGAGCCATACAGTGAATCAGCACTTATCCAGTTATGTATTTCTAAATTAGCACGACCGTTGAGAGTATCAATTTTAACAGGACAGCAGAAAGAAAATATTTCGGCATTTAGAGATCTGCTACAGCTTTTGGAAGTTCAGCAGACTATTCTCACATAAACAAAAATTTTTCACATCATAACCAAGGCTAACAAGCATACAGTAATTACGACCAGCTACGCTATTTTAATAGCAAAGGTGATAGACGCTCCAGGAATGACAACCACCAGAACTTAAATAACACACAAAATTTTAATTATCAGTATCGTCAAAATTATCAGCAACAGGAAACACATTTTGGTAACAACAGAGGTTTTTCCCTACAACAACAACAAAATCAGTCGGTTACCATACCTAACTAACAATGTAATGTGCAAGGTCAACCAAGCTTTAATGTTTCGCCGCCTACACGTATAGCGTTGGCTCCACCAAATAGTAACGCACCGCAACAAGGAAATCAGTACGTACAGAAAACACATCATTTCAATTCCTATCGCAACGCGCCGTATAGCAATGACTATCATGACAGACGTAAAAGTAATGAGCACAGATTTCAGCGCACATTTAATAACAGTAGGTCTTTCCAGCAGCAGAATCATCCGCGACAACAAATTATCATGAACGAACCAGACAGTCAATATCATCCCGAACCTAACACGTCAGGGAGAAATAAAAGAACAGTACAAATAGTTGAAATGCCACAGCATCCTCCCGCAAATAACAGCATGACAGAAAGAATTTGACTAGATATAGTACAGGTTGCATCTTCTAGCAACGTAAGCAATACTGTTGACACACAGAATCTTGTTCACGAAAATGTTATTACTTTTGACGACATCCGAGACACACTTTTAAATGAAAAACCAGTTATACAAAAATACATTTCCCACCCTGTCATTGAAGTAACGATTGGATCATCCACATTTTCAGCAGTAATCGTTTCTGTATCACCTATGTTAGTCGTAAATGAAGAAACCTTCAATGAATGTAACAAAGACAATATTTATCCTACGTTACCATTAGGCAGAACTGAAGTAAAAGGAGCAGTATCTAGTAAAGGAGTAGATGTAAAGTTACAGACACACTTATGATTTTGTATTGCAGGTCATACGTTTCACTCAAATTTTTGGATTGTTCCCTTATTGTCAACAGACGTTATTTTGGGTACGAATTTTCTGGTACAACATGACGCAATTATTGACTTTCAAAATTCCTCTTTAATGTTAAAGGATGGGAATGTACAACTGGCATTAGAATTTCAGCACGCTTTATCTACAGATGAACGGGCAATTAACCGAACACAGGTATTTTCTACATCGCGTAACACGGACTGTCATTCCACATTGTTCACAGATATGTACGTACACAACTATAATACACCAGACGAAGCCGACTATGACGTTATGCAAATGATTTCTGATAAAGTTAAACAAAGCAGTGTAAATACAGACGACGAACGTACTCAGCTACGCAATATTCTTTTACAGCAAGCTCCAGTTTTTGACAACGTCCCTGGTAATATGTCCGGCTTCATGTATGAATTTCAAGTTAAACAGCACGACACGTTTAAAGCCAAACATTATCCCATTCCATATATTCACAGAGAGCAAGTTAAGACAGAATTAGAAGCTATGCTAGACCAAGGTATTATTGAACCGGCAGTTAGTCCGTACATAAACTCGCTCCATATTGTTAAGAAAAAGTATGGATCACTTCGCCTCGTACTTGATTCGCGTCATGTCAACGACAATATTATTAATGAAACAGATCACCCACAGGCACTAGAAGAACTTTTACAGAAGTTTCATGGTACTGCTATTTATTCCACGTTACATTTGAAATCGGGATTTTGTCAAATTCAGCTCCATCCGAACTGCAGAAAGTACACAGCATTTCTCAGTTTTGGTGACTGTTATCAATTTATGCAAATTACCGTTCGGTTTAACAATTTCTTCAGCAGCATTTATCGCGGTTTGAATAGTATACTTCCGACAGAACTTAAAGACAGAATCGTAACATATGTAGACGACATCCTTATTGCAGAAGCTAACTGGTCTGAACACAATTTGATTCTGGAACAACTGTTGCAAACTTTTCGTGCACAAGGACTGACAGTTAATCTTAGCAAATAACACTTTGGGAAAACTTCTATAAAATTTCTTCTACATGTAATTTCAGGAGAAGGCATTACGCCTGACCCGGAAAAACTTCAAGCTATACGTGACATTACTGTTCCTACGACGAAGAAGCAAATACGCAGCTTTTTGGGTTAAATTAACTTTTTCTGTAAATTTATTCATTACTCTGCTTTAGATTCCCCTAGATTGTTCCAGTTGACGGGTAAAAACGCTATTTGGTCGTGGGATAGCCAAGCACAGTCTGAATTTGTCAATCTAAAACAAGCTAAGTTGAACGCACCACTTTTATCACACCCTGCTCTTATTAGAAATTTTTCCATTGCCACCAACAGTTCTAACACCGCTTTAGGCGTACACAGTTTTCAGGAATTTGAAGAAAACGGTACTACAGTAATTAAAAACATCGCCTTTCCAAGTCGCATTCTGTCACCTGCTGAACGCAATTATCCTGTTACAGAACTTGAAAGATTATGTGTTGATGGGCATTTACGAGATTTAGGCATTTTCTTTATGGAAGACATACGACCGTTTACACAGATCATAGAGCTATACAGTTTTTGCTTTCCGCAAAATTTACACACGACAGGTTAAGCAGATGGAAACTTTATTTACAGGAATTTTATTTTACAGTTGTTCACATTCGCGGTACACAAATTATTGTAGCAGATGCACTATCCAGTTCTCTCAGAAACAATCAGCAAGACATCGCAACCAACTACTGCCAAGCAAATTCTAGCGTCATGTATATTCAACAAGTCGCATTTGAAAATTTCATTTCATCTTCATTACGAGACATAGCACAAGAGCAGAGGAAAGACAACGTGTGGAAAGGAATTAAACGCCTTTGTCAAGATAAGAATAATGTTACCATTAGAAACCATTATACTGTACACAATAATATTCTGTTTCGCCGCTTTCACCCTGACAGCAACAACTGGTTATTATGTATTCCGGACGAGCTTGTTAACAAATTAATTTGGTACACTCATTTAAGTTACGCACATTATGGAGCCAGAAAATGTTTTCTTACACTGAGACAGAACTGTTATTTTGCGAAGATGGAGAAACGTATTCGACGAGTTTTAGCGTCATGTAAAATCTGCCAGAACGCTAAATCAGACACGACTACACATATTCCTCCCATACATCCCATTGTACCCGTTAAATTGAGACACATGGCCGCTGTAGACATTTTTGGTGCGATTCCCAGATCCAATAGAAGTTTTTGTTACATCTTTGTCGCAGCTTAACTCACTTCGAAATTTGTTACCTTCTCTCAGTTACGCAAAGCTACTGCTAAATCTGTTTCGAATGCATTTGTAAAGCATTTTATACTTCATGTAGGGCATGTATTGAATGTAATTTCCGACAATGGACCACAATTTCGATCTGCAATATGGGCCCGTATGTTACAAGCTAGAAACATTTCTCTGATCTATATATACAAGTATCACGCTTCTTCGAACCCTTGTGAACGACTGATGAAAGAAATTGGTAAACTATGTAGAATATACTGCCATAAAAAACATATTGATTGGGATACACACATACTCTCATTCCAGGATGTAATTAACTCCATACCAAATGAATCTACTATGCTATCTCCGACTGTTATATTGAAAAATGTTGAACAACCTAACAAAATTAAAGAATTAGTATCTCTCCTACATCTCGTCGACTACGTCACCATGAAATAATTAACATTGCGCTCAAGAACATCAAACGTGCCGCAGAGCGCCAGAGAAGACAGCAAAAACAGGTTTGTACACGCCGTGGCTTTCACATAGGACAGAAGATATTAGTATGTACGCAATATTTATCCAACAGAGGAAAGAGTAGATGCAGTAAATTTGAGCTTCTATACGCAGGTCCATACAGAATTCGCAGCATTCCTCACCCCAATGTAGTACACGTCGAAACTTTGAGAACCAGGAAAAGCAAAGGCAATTACCATGTCTCCAATATTAAACCTTTTACTGAATGAACATACTTTATAATTTATCACACTGTAATGCCATTTCCAGATATTTATAGGACCACTTACTGATGATTATTATATTTTTTCTTGGCAAGTGCCCGGCAAGGTAAGGTTAGCAGGTCGCTTCTCTTGTCGTTAGACATCAGACTGTGCACATTTTCCATTTTTTGTGTATGTATGATTGTTTTCCTATCGAAAGTAGAATTTTTGTCTGTATGCACTATGAAATCTTTAAGATATAACAAACACCAGTTAACTTTGACATTTTGCCTTATGACATCTCAATATTTTGACTATTCTACATTTTTTGCTACTACATTATGATTCTATGTGCACATTTTTGCACTTGAAAATTGTCAATGTTTTTGACATAATACGTTTTCTGTCATGCTACGCTGTATGCCTAGGTATATCACTAAAAACAAGTTTTTATTTAATGAGTATATGATTTAAATGCAAGATATTAATCCTTATTCATCATTTTCAGAAAGCAATACCGTGTAAAAGAAATAAATTAAACAACCACAGTGGTTTACTATGAATTGGAAATTTTGCCATCAGAATGAAGGAAAGAAAATGCAATATCTTGTCATGAAGAGTAAATGAATCAGAATTAACAAGCATTAACCAGAACATACTATACACATCGTATGATAGCAGTCTTGACTATTTATTTTTCTTTCAGAATACGAGGCGATTATTGCAGGCTGTCAGACAGAACTACACATGTTAATTTTGGTGATGAAATATGCTAGAAGTATGAAACTCTATACCATATGAAGTAATGAATGATAATGAATAGTTGTCTGAAGTAAATGGTAATATGAATAATGAAGTGTCTATTCTTTGCAGATGATAATAAATCATGATGAATAGTTATATGACGTTATGGTAATATGAATAATGAAGTTTTTCTTTGCAGATGGGGATAATGATGTAGTTTATATGTTTTCTATTAATTTAGAGATGCTATGTAGTTATTTAAGTATTTGTTGCAGTTCCTTTTGACAGTATGTCTTATGTCGCATAGTATAATGACTGAATATTTTGGGAAAGACAGCTAGAGTACATAGATATTAAGTACACGTTTCATTACCTGTTAATTTGAAGTTTACTACTTTTCTGCCTTTTACACATTTTTTCTTTCGTGTCAGTAATCCATTTTGTATTTTTTCCAGGAGAAGCTTTTCATGATATTAATGTGCTATAAGCACTTAGTTATGAAACCTCTTCTAGTACTTGCATTTATTTACTCAGTTGTGTCTATCATTTATGAATGTGATCACATATACTGTACTTGTTTGGTAACCTTGCTACAGCTGACTCATGACGAATGACATATTAATCTTTATTTCCAGCAATAAGTCAAAAGCAAATATTTTCATGCCCCACCAATTAATTATCGATCCCAACGCAATGCATTGCTAGCACAAAAAAATTGTTTCCAGTCCCAACTATTACTAGTATACAACTAAATAATGCTACCAGTTTAACATATATTTCAAGTCCTAAATATAATGCAATTTCTTATGATGTATTGATTCCCGTATATCTATGGATTATTGGACTACAGACCTTGAGTAATAGTTACAGTGTGTTACACTTTAAATATGTCTTCTGTCACTTGCATGATATTATATATAAACACTACAATTGGATGGCACAAGCAATAACTCCTGTTTTGAATGATGACTTCTGAATAACACATAATAAATGCCTGGTCACTGACCAATGAATGCCAATATTTACTGTAATGAGATGTCTTATGATGCCAATGATTACTGTAACGAGATGACTTATGCATAAATGCAATTCCAATGATTACTGTAAACTATAATGAGGTGACATGATGCCAATAATTACTGTAATGAGAGGAGGTATGAATATGCTAGGCCAATAATTACTGTAATTAGATGACTTGATGAATAATGTTCTGTAATAATTACTGTATTGAGATGTCTTATGATGCCAATGATTACTGTAACGAGATGACTTATGCATAAATGCAATGCCAATGATTACTGTAAACTGTAATGAGATGACTTATGATGCCAATGATTACTATAATTAGATGACTTATGCATAAATGCTATGCCAATAATTAACTCGTTTTGAATGATGACTTCTGAACAATGCATAAAAAATGCTTTGTAACTGGCCAATGAGTGCCAATAATTACTGTATTGAGATGACTTATGAATAATATTCTGTAATACTCCTTACATACTACTTAAATGCTGTGTAAATAGCCAATGAAGGCCAATAATTATTCAGATCGGTTGATACACTTATGTAATTCTATAATGACTAGCATAAGACTTAATGTGTCCTTCACCTTCTGACCTAATTACGAGGGCAGTTCAATAAGTAATGCAACACATTTTTTTTCTCGGCCAATTTTGGTTGAAAAAACCGGAAATTTCTTGTGGAATATTTTCAAACATTCCCGCTTCGTCTCGTATAGTTTAATTGACTTCCGACAGGTGGCAGCGCTGTACGGAGCTGTTAAAATGGCGTCTGCAACGGATGTGCGTTGCAAACAACGGGCAGTGATCGAGTTTATTTGGCGGAAAACCAGGGCATCTCAGATATTCATAGGCGTTTGCAGAATGTCTACGGTGATCTGGTAGTGGACAAAAGCACGGTGAGTCGTTGGGCAAAGCGTGTGTCATCATCGCCCCAAGGTCAAGCAAGACCGTCTGATCTCCCGCGTGCGGGCCGGCCGTGCACAGCTGTGACTCCTGCAATGGTGGAGCGTGCGAACACACTCGTTTGAGATGATCGACGGATCACCATCAAACAACTCAGTGCTCAACTTGACATCTCTGTTGGTAGTGCTGTCACAATTGTTCACCAGTTGGGATATTCAAAGGTTTGTTCCCGCTGGGTCCCTCGTTGTCTAACCGAACACCATAAAGAGCAAAGGAGAACCATCTGTGCGGAATTGCTTGCTCGTCATGTGGCTGAGGGTGACAATTTCTTGTCAAAGATTGTTACAGGCGATGAAACATGGGTTCATCACTTCAAACCTGAAACAAAACGGCAATCAATGGAGTGCCGCCACACCCACTCCCCTACCAAGAAAAAGTTTAAAGCCATACCCTCAGCCGGTAAAGTCATGGTTACAGTCTTCTGGGACGCTGAAGGGGTTATTCTGTTCGATGTCCTTCCCCATGGTCAAACGATCAACTCTGAAGTGTATTGTGCTCTTCTTCAGAAATTGAAGAAACGACTTCAGCGTGTTCGTAGGCACAAAAATCAGAACGAACTTTTCCTTCTTCATGACAACGCAAGACCTCACACAAGTCTTCGCACCCGAGAGGAGCTCACAAAACTTCAGTGGACTGTTCTTCCTCATGGACCCTAGAGCCCCGATCTCGCACCGTCGGATTTCCATATGTTTGGCCCAATGAAGGACGCAATCCGTGGGACGCACTACGCGGATGATGAAGAAGTTATTGATGCAGTACGACGTTGGCTCCGACATCGACCAGTGGAATGGTACCGTGCAGGCATACAGGCCCTCATTTCAAGGTGGCGTAAGGCCGTAGCACTGAATGGAGATTACGTTGAAAAATAGTGTTGTATAGCTAAAAGATTGGGGAATAACCTGGTGTATTTCAATGCTGAATAAAACAACCCCTGTTTCAGAAAAAAAGTGTGTTGCATTACTTATTGAACTGCCCTCGTACTAGCAATTACTGCAATATCCGTTTGTCCTGTCCATCCTCATGATCATGGAGCACTATATTTGATTTTTCCACTAATTCTACGTTGCTGTAAGAGTATGGATTCTACAAGAATGTGGTGATGACATATCAAGCTGCCCACCACCTTGAACGATGGAGATGTTATTATGGTCCTACTGTTTGGTGTACCTAATGTACTACCAAAGGGACAACATAGAATATTAATGCAGTATTTCAGTGTCTTGGCTACACTGATAAATACTTCAGGAAAGAGAACCTCAGATTGTCTCACTTGGTGTTGTGCTTTTGTAGAAAGATATGGACTTTCAGTGCAGCTACATGCAACCTACTGTGCCACAACCATGACGCTATCCTTGCCATTCCTTTCCTAGTTCTCGTAAAAATGATAGACTTTTACAGTGTGTGTGCACTTCATTTCATTTGTTAATATGATCAATTGTCCTAAATATGCTAAAGACTTTTACAGTGCATATGCACTTTATTTCTTTTCTTAATGTATCCAGTTATTGTAAAATGCTGAAGACTTTTACAGTGCGTGTGCACTTTATTTCATTTGTTAATCTATTCAGTTCTTGTAAAAAATGCTGAAGACTTATACAGTGCGTGTGCACTTCATTTCTTTTGTCAATGTGATCAGTTCATGTAAAAATGCTAAAGACTTCTACAGTGCATGTGCACTTTATGTCATTTGTTAATACAGGGTGTTTCGAAAATGACCGGTATATTTGAAACGGCAATAAAAACTAAACGAGCAGCGATAGAAATACACCGTTTGTTGCAATATGCTTGGGACAATAGTACACTTTCAGGCAGACAAACTTTCGAAATTACAGTAGTTACAATTTTCAACAACAGATGGCGCTGCGGTCTGGGAAACTCTATAGTACGATATTTTCCACATATCCACCATGCGTAGCAATAATATGGCGTAGTCTCTGAATGAATTTACCCGAAACCTTTGACAACGGGTCTGGCGGAATGGCTTCACATGCAGATGAGATGTACTGCTTCAGCTGTTCAATTGTTTCAGGATTCTGGCGGTAAACCTGGTCTTTCAAGTGTCCCCACAGAAAGATGTCACAGGGGTTCATGTCTGGCGAATAGGGAGGCCAATCCACGCCGCCTCCTGTATGTTTCGGATAGCCCAAAGCAATCACACGATCATCGAAATACTCATTCAGTAAATTAAAGACGTCGGCCGTGCGATGTGGCCGGGCATCATCTTGCATAAACCACGAGGTGTTCGCAGTGTCGTCTAAGGCAGTTTGTACCGCCACAAATTCACGAAGAATGTCCAGATAGCGTGATGCAGTAATTGTTTCGGATCTAAGAAATGGGCCAATGATTCCTTTGGAAGAAATGGCGGCCCAGACCAGTACTTTTTGACGATGCAGGGACGATGGGACTGCAACATGGGGCTTTTCGGTTCCCCATATGCGCCAGTTCTGTTTATTGACGAAGCCGTCCAGGTAAAAATAAGCTTCGTCAGTAAACCAAATGCTGCCCACATGCATATCGCCGTCATCAATCCTGTGCACTATATCGTTAGCGAATGTCTCTCGTGCAGCAATGGTAGTGGCGCTGAGGGGTTGCCGCGTTTGAATTTTGTATGGATAGAGGTGTAAACTCTGGCGCATGAGACGATACGTGGACGTTGGCGTCATTTGGACCGCAGCTGCAACACGGCGAACGGAAACCCGAGGCCGCTGTTGGATCACCTACTGCACTAGCTGCGCGTTGCCCTCTGTGGTTGCCGTATGCGGTCGCCCTACCTTTCCAGCTCGTTCATCCGTCACGTTCCCAGTCCGTTGAAATTTTTCAAACAAATCCTTTATTGCATCGCTTTTCGGTCCTTTGGTTACATTAAACCTCCGTTGAAAACTTCGTCTTGTTGCAACAACACTGTGTTCTAGGCGGTGGAATTCCAACACCAGAAAAATCCTCTGTTCTAAGGAATAAACCATGTTGTCTACAGCACACTTGCACATTGTGAACAGCACACTCTTACAGCAGAAAGACGACGTACAGAATGGCGCACCCACAGACTGCGTTGTCTTCTATATCTTTCACATCACTTGCAGCGCCATCTGTTGTTGAAAATTGTAACTACTGTAATTTCGAAAGTTTGTCTGCCTGAAAATGTACTGTTGTCCCAAGCATATTGCAACAAACGGTGTATTTCTATCGCTGCTCGTTTAGTTTTTATTGCCGTTTCAAATATACCGGTCATTTTTGAAACACCCTGTATATTTTGTACTCATTGCGTAATCATTTTGTCATTTCTTAATATGTTCTGCACTCAGTGCGTGTGCATTCTTGAAAGATCTCTGTTGGATTCCTTTCATGTTGATTTCTTAAATCTGTTGTCATTTACGGAAAACATTCCTCTTCTAAATTTACTGTGGTGTTTCTGACTATCTGGGAGGAGACTGAGCAGTGGAACGTGTTACTTTTATACATAAACAAGAACGATCTGTCACAATACTACACTTTAAGGCACAGTTTATATGTAATTCAAATATTTAATTCATGTCACACAGTCTCATGCGGAACCTACATCCGCTTTCTTTTATATGCTGTATATGACAAGATACTGTCATCCCCCTTCCTTTCTGTGTGAGAGGATGAATGAGCAAATGTATTTGTAGGTACATGTTGGATGGTAGCAGACAAGCCTGTCTGCTAGAGAACAGTAGGACCAACGTCAGAACAGGTAGCTACGCTTTCTAAAAGCAGAGAGGTTTCTATTCTTAGTATGGTCCTGTCCGTCCCTTGTCATGTTGGTATAGGGAGCTGCCTCTCTGGTCACTTCCGTTTGTATTTGGGAAGCACGCCCGGTAGGAACGCAGGTCAGTCTGTCTGCGGCGAGCGTCTGAAGTGGCAAGATCTCCAGCTAAGCGTGTGTCTGCTAAGTCTGTAGGACAATGGATTTCTTAAGTTCAGCCTAACTGAAAATTTATTCACCTTTATTTCAGGTTTACCTCTAAAATATCTAATGTTATCTTAAATTGCAACACAGTGTAATTCGAGTGTGAAGTTCAGAATATATTCCGGTAGTTGCTTTGTCACTACTTTGTGAGTAAAGTGGAACCACGTGTTGATCAGTAACTCCAACTAAGATCATCAATCTTAAATGCGAATGTGCGTGAGATTATAACGTCTTGTCTTGACAATATTTTTCAATATAGCAATTTTTCTTTATGTTCAACCCATGTGGGGTGTACTTTGTGAGACCAGTACCACGTGCTTATACAGTTGTTTGATGCATCAGGTTGATAGTAAGACGATAGTAACCAGTTCGAGTTTTTTTTTTTTGTAAATTGCTTTTCTATCTAATTTATTTTAATTATCAAAATTATTGTTGAGTTACACTCTTTGTGTAAACCAAGTTGACCACGTGAAGCATGTGGTGTAATGATCAAAGTAGCCCTTAGCTATTCTTTTCGGGAAGATTTCACAGAGAGTTAGCATGAATTTAGTATACCAGTCTGTGGTAATTAAATGACAGACAGGATTGTGCTACGAACGTAACTTCTTTGGGTGAAAACTGAATCGGTTCGTTGTGGTTAATTTCCTCTTGCATGTGTTTCAACGTTCTTCGTGTGTTATTTTATGAATGCAGTGTTGTATGCAGTCTCCCAATCGTGGCTCCATATTTGATGTGTTCCGTAAGATTACAATCTCACATTTTCACAATCCTAAATAAGGCACCAGTTTAGTTACGAATCAAGTTTAATATGCTGAAATTTCAATGATCAATGTTAAAATGAATTTCCAATTACAAACTGATTTATTTCTTTTTATTTAAATTCTCTTCTATATATATATATATATATATCCCTGGTTGTCATATGACTATTAAAAGATTATAATTAATGTTAGTCTGGTTGGGAATTTGGTAACCTAGACTGGATACCTGGTGAAACAGTTGCTCTGTAATGGAATGTTAACTTCCCCAGACAGCTCACAGCTTTTAAGGGGCTCCGGAACGCCCTATACTGGCAATGTTAAAATAACGCTTATAAATTACATCTTTCCTCACAAAGTATTTGAGGTAGGAAGTTGAACTTTTTACAGATTATTTATTGGAATATGGGCTACAACTTAACACAGGGATTTTACAAAATTTTAGTTCAGTATTAAAGATGATTTTTTTCAGTTGTAATGAAAATTCACATTTTTTAGCAATTTTTTATTTATATATTCAAAAATATACAGTTTTTTGGAAAAAGGCTGTGTTAAATTATGCAGTAGGTACTGTGTAACATTTACTGAAAGTTTGAAACAAATATGTTTGGAAGATCCTTGGAAAACATGTAATTAGTATGAGATAATAAAAGTTTTGGGTATCGAGCGACAAAGATTGGATTAACTTTTTAGTGCATTCCAGGTCCATAGGATGGATTATCTTCATCCTCTGCAAACTCCTCCTCCAGCTTCCTCTTGTTCCTCCTCCTGTTTACTCTTGCTTGTATTTCTAGACTCTTTACAGCCCTGTCTGCAGCCCGAAGGCGTTCCTTGTCTAAAGCAAGCATCGCTCGTACCATGTTAGAACCTATCTTCATTCCCATATTTCTAAATACCTTGCACCTTACAATGTTGCCATCATTGAAAGTCGCAACAGCATCATACACACCAAAGTGAAGTGTTTCTGTTCCAACAAATACAGTCTTGGGGATTCTCGACCATATAACACTATTTACAATTTCATTGGGGTTTTGAGTTTTTCCGTGAATACACTTTTTCAACAGTTCAGGTGCTGCTAAGTCTCTGAAAATAGGTTTTATCACCTCCATTATTGCATGAGGCAGACTATGTTTATGAGTGTACACTTCACCAGTTAGCAATCCTTTGTTATATTTACACCAACTGTCTTCTTCTTTGGGACACAAGCTATGTTGGGGATTTTCATCGTCTTTATTGTTTACAGTAATAACACATACCTTTGGCTTCCCAACATTTCTCCTTTTCTTAAAAGCCTTCAGAGGATTTCTAATAACTTTACTTTTACTCATTATTATTGTAGTGGACTGACAAGGCAGCCAGTCCACAGTGACGGGTAACCGAAAGGCACGCGTACACACACGCCAACTGGCGTTAAGTCTGAAACAGGATACGTGATGAAAGCTATAAAGAAAAGAACGGAGCTTCTCGTATACTTAACTTTAATTCATTGTGGTACATTTCTCTTGATAATACAAGTGAGACTCTCTCCAGATATGGTTAATGCGCCTTGCTAGGTCGTAGCCATGGACTTAGCTGAAGGCTACTCTAACTGTCTCTCGGCAATTGAGAGAAAGGCTTCGTACGTGTATTCGCTAGCAATGTCGTCCGTACAACTGGGGAGAGTGCTAGTACGTCTCTCGAGACCTGCCTTGTGGTGGCGCTCGGTCTGCGACCCTGACAGTGGCGACACGCGGGTCCGACATGTACTAATGGACCGCGGCCGATTTAAGCTACCACCTAGCAAGTGTGGTGTCTGGCGGTGACAGCACAATTATACTTCAATAAAACAGAGACTCAAGAAACAGAATTAATTACGAATATTTTCGAGATAACGACAGAGTAAATAAACATGAAACAATCGACAATCACACCAGCGATATATATTGAACCAACACAGGTTAGCCACAACACATACTTTATCTCACATCACTAAAATGTACCTGATGAACACGGACGTTAATAATAACACCATTTGACAGCAGTTTAACAGCGCCACAGTGGGTCACGCCCATGTAGAACACATTTCAAAAAAAATTTAAAAATAGTTGTAATCTTCGGAATTGAATAAGTTATATATCTATTAAAAGGTAATAATCTGCAGATTCAGAAAACGCAAAAAAGTAAAAATTGAACTTTTCATGATTTTGAGCCTTTCCGGAGCCCCTTAACCCGCTTTTATTGTCTATCAGCCCCGCTATCATAGCAAATTAAACCAAGAATGTTACACTCTATTTCATTTCGTAATATGTTCTGCACTTATCAATAATGTATATAGTCTGTGACTGTAGACTTAGTAACTAAATACATTATAGAAAAATTTGTTGCTCATGGCAAGCCCAATTGACTCAACATCGTTGCCAAATTTTTGCACCCCTAGTGGAGAGTTGTGTAAGAGGTCCCAAATTAAGGAATTTGTTGCTAGCGCACTCGAGCAGATGTAATTTCGATGGATTGGTCTCGCGCTGCCTGCGATATGTAAGCTGTAACAGAATCTCAGACCAAAGAGCAATGTAGGATCTGTGTAGCAGTTGGAGTAAGTAGTTGCTATCGAGCAGTCTGGTGTATCGTGTTGGTTGGGTCGGTCGTGGTGGAGCGATGACGGAGTCTGAACGTTGTAGTATAAGGTAAAAGCAGCCTCGCGCATATGTAGTATTGTTATATCAAGTCCCATGTTTAAAAAAAAATCTCTTAATAATAATCTTTCTCATAAAAAGTAACTTTTGACAATCATTCATTTCAATTTAAAGAATTTGCTAATCTCTCCAATCCATGGTCATCCTGATTATTGTAAAGAAAAATCAGTTGTCTCTTTTTATACATGACAAATCTATCGGCGAGCATTGCAGAGGGCTGTGCCAGAAAAATTTCTTATAGGAGCAGATATATACGCGTTATTCGGCGACCTTATTGATATAAGAATTTTCAATTTATTCAGAATGATCTTTCAGGGCCATGACGCAGAGCTGCTCACGTCCAAAATTCACCAGTTTAAATTCACAGTCAATTATTGAAAGGTTATCTATGAGTCACATTCTTTTATCTGGAGGTTAGTCACATTGTATTATTGGTAGGTTACAGAATTTGTTTATTGGGATGTTATGCTGAATGTGAATGATATAAATAATTATATTCTACTGTTGGGAGGTTACTGTGGGGAGGTTACAATATAAAAAGAGTGAATAGGGGGAATCGGTTTGAATATGTTTTTTATTTACTGATTTTTTATTTACTTATTTTTTATTTACTTATTTTTTGTTTACTTATTTTTATTTACTTACTAAAACGTGGCTACAACTTACATTTTGTGTTTGCGTGTAGTAATATGTTTATATTGTACTTTTGACTGATGATTAACGCGATGTAATTTCTAAAAGCAAACAGATGTGTCATATGTGATATAATTACGGTTTCACAATTTTTGGCTTTTTTTCCCTTGTATTGTATGGTATTGCATTGTATTGTATGGACCTGGGGACCCAGAAACGACGGAGAGGCTTCGTCCCCACCGTAACCCCACAACAGCAGTCCACTCATCCCACCGCCACCCCACACCGAACCCGTAGTTATAAAACTTCTTTCCCTTACCTGGACTGTGAAATATTGCCTTTCGTCAAGATTCATGATTCCAGGTCATCGGGAACTAACGTGTAGCTTTTGACGAGTGAGTTTGCGAGTAACAAAATATGTGATATAAATGACCGTATACTTTAAGTGCATTTACTTAAAACTCTACATTTTGTACACCACCAAGGGACTATAGGCCTTAGCATGTGATATAAATTTCGAATTGATAATTCAACCGTTTTCTGTGATAAAAGGGGTCTAAAAAAGACAGACAGGCAGACAGTCCGTTAAAGATTGACAAATTTTATTTCATTTCGCGCGATATAATTACAGATTAACAGTTTTCGAATTTTTTCCTTTACTTGTACTTTGAAACCTTGCCTCTTGCCAAATTTTATATTTCTTGGTCAACGGGAAGTACCCAATAGCTTCTGATGAATCAGCTAGCGAATATCAGAATGTGCGACATAAATGGCCACGTCTTTCCGTTGCATTGATTCTGAGGCTCAAATATCTCGCACGACGAACGCGTCAGCGACCCTGGTATGTGACACACATTTCAAATTGATACGCTTACACGTTCCTTCAGACAGACAGACGGACAACAAAGCAATCAGTGATAAGATGAAACATTTGCAGCCGCAGTTTTCATGTTATTTTAATATATTGCAACCAGTTTCGGTGACTCAGTACACCATCTTCACTCTGCTGATGCTGAGGCGGGGTCTCCAACACAACATCGCTGTTAGAGTATGCTATGGAAGACAGATCACAGATGTTTGCCGCTGATTGGGTCGTGTACACTATTGTTCACCCCCATCAGCGTCAGTTAATGACTGAAGATGGTTTACTGAGTCATCGAAACTGGTTGCAATATAATAAAATTACTTGAAAACGACGGCTGGAAGTGTTTAATATTTTTACGTAAATGAACGACCGAAGTCCCGCAGACCATCAGTCGCGAAGATGGACATACATAAACAAAAACAAAGCGATCCTGTAATGGCACCGTTTTACGCACTAATGTGCGGAACCCCAAAAAAGACGTGCTCTACCATTGGAAATGGCGGAGCAGTACATTTATTCCCTGATTCAATCAGTGGCAGCATGTGGACGACATATTGTATTCTATATTCACTTCTAATTTTCTTTTTTCTAATTTTCTTTTTTTAAGTAAGACAAATCTGCAGCACTGTTAAATTTCCAGTTTTTAGTAACATCTAGGTTTAGTATTTTCAGCTAATTGTTGTTGTTTCGGCCTTTTACACTCCGAATACTGGTCGGATGAAGCTCTCCACCCCAGTGTATCCCGCGATAGACTCTTTATGACTAAGTAACTACAGAAAAATAAATCCAGTTGAACCTCATTACTGTATTCAATCTCGTCTCCTTCTACAATTTCTAAGCCCGAAACTTTCTCCCGTTACCAAAGTGACGATTCCTAGATGTCTCAGGTTGTGTCATATCCATCGATCCTCCATATACTCAAATTGTGCCACAAACATCTTTATTCTGCAATTCTATTCAGTATTTACTCATTAGTTATATTTGAAAAAATTCTCCTGTAGTACCACATTTAAAAAGCTCATAGACTTATCTTGTCTAAACTGCTTCTCTTCCACATTTCATATTCGAACAAGGTTACGGTGCCCATAAATAAATTCAGGTAATACTTCCTAAGGAATTTATATTCGATATTAACAAATTTCTGTTTCTTAGAAATTATTTTCTTGCTGTTGCCATTCTGTATTTCGTGTTCTTTCTGTCTCGACTATCGTCAGTTATTTCGCTGTCCTAAATTCATTGACTACTTTTTGTGTTTCAACTCATAATAGTTTTGTATCACCATAACTTAGTTTAATTTAATTCCATTAACTTCTTTTTAATTTTGCTGATTTTTACCTTATAATCCGTTTTCAAGACAGTATCCACTCCATTCAACACCTGATTCAAGTCCTTTGCGTCTCTGATATATTTACAGTGTCATATCCAAATAGGAATGTTTTTATTTCTTCTCCCTAGACGTTAAACCCTTTCATATTTCTCCTTGATTTCGTTTGCAGCTTGCTCAGTGTTCATGTTGAGTAAAATTGGAGAGAAGCTGTAAATCTGTCTAACTCCGTTCAGAACTAGAGCTTTCCATAGATGCCCTTCGACTTTTATAATTCTTAATTTTTATTTCGGCTGGAGCCACGGTCACGGCAAATTTTTAGAACGATGCTGCCACAATATGACTAACAGTTTTTATTTTATTGCTTTAATCGCTCCACATTTCGGTTTTATGTCATTTTCAAGTAAAAAAAAAAACTTATTTGTATGCCAGAAGACATCAGATTGGCATGAAATACAAGAACTGGTCGAAAAAGCGTATCTGGTCATATACGTCAGATCTAACATTAGTAAAAGTGAGAACATCTCTACGACTCCTAAATATATTGCAGGCTTTAATTTCTACATCCAAAAGTGCAGCTGATACGTTAAACTGCTGACAAATAAGCGGGTATGAGCCGCACTATTGTAAAATGGCCTAAAGTCGAAGGTCGAAATCTAAATCGTGTGTAACAACAAAATAAATATTATTACTCAAATGGCGGCAGCAACATTCAAAAAAGTTTCTAATTGTGTAATGATTTCCGTACAAGTTGTAAATATCTTTTCACTACTTGATTTTACTCGTGTTAACTTCATCAGCAATGGCGGCCGAAGACATCCGGCTTAAGCAGTCACCCTGATTCTGCCAATGGCCTTTTAAGAGGACTGAGGAACGAAGAGAGGTTCAGAGCCTTTTGGTTGGAAACTTCCCATAAACTAGGTAAAGTTAACAATGATTAACGGCAGGAGGATGCAGAAGGCAATGGAAACCTGCAGAAGGCAATGGAAACCACTGCATTAATGACGCGTAATGTGTATTCACAGTACATGTGGCCTATAACGGAAATAGTGTCATAGTCATCTCACTATTGGTAAAAATTTCAGGCGTAGTCCCTCATTCGGATCTCTGGAAGGGGACTGCCAAGGGTGGTGTGATCACGATAGAAAGAAAGGACAACGTTCTACAAGCCTTGATGTGGAATATCAGACGTTTGAATTTGGTAAGGAAGCTATAAAATCTCAAATGGAAATTGTTAAGGCCCAATCTAGATATAGTGGTGGTCAGTGAAGTGAAACGAAATGGAAAGAATACAATGATTTGTTGTCGGATGAGTACAGGCTCATGTCAAAAGCAGCAAAAAATTGTATAGCATTCGTTATGAACAGGAAGGCGGAACAGAGAGTAGCGTGAACAATTCAGTGATAGCGTTGTTTTCGTCAGAATCGACCGCAAATCAACATCGACAACAATAGTTCAAAGAAGATACATGCCTACATCGCAAGCCGTGTATGAGGATATTGAACTGGATCAGTACGTAAAGGAAGATCAAAATCTAATAGTCTTGGGGGACTAAAGTGCGGTTGCAGGAGAAGGAGTAGAACAAAGGGATACTGGTTGATATGTGCCTGGTAGAAAGAATGCAGCAGAATTAAGACTAATGGAGTTCTGCAATAAAATTTAGCGAATACTCTGTTGAAGAAATACAATAGGAGCAGGTATAGAATGGAAAGGTCGGAGAGAGCATGCGATCACCTCGAGCGTTTTATAGCATATCCTCCGGTGAAAAAGAGTATATGAGTTATCGATACTCTACAATGGAAGCGTGATCTGCGCTCTCACAACAGCAATTTGTATTATGATCTTTGTCCTTTTCTAGAAGATGAGTGAGTGTATTTTTTGTTTTATTGTCTTATCGATTCTGATGTTACAGCTGACGTACGCTTACTGTTCTCGGTCTTGTTTTGTTTTGTTTCAATAAAATGACTTGTCTAACTAGATTATTACACTTGGTCTCATGGTACAAAGTAATTGAGAAAAACACGGAAAATATTCAGTGTGGCAGGATGGAGATTATATCCTCCATACACAAGAACACAAGGCCACCAGCTTCATACGGTTCGTTCCTAGTGAACAATAGGGTTTGTTTAAACATACTTACACAGAAATTATGCAATAATCTAAACAGTTCTGTACATTGAATTTTTCAATGCCGAACATTGAACACACGCACACACACACACCAGTCACAGCAACCACTATCGACACAGTGTCATTGACATCAGGACCATAAGGTTTTTCTTTTTGATTACCAGTTTGTGGTTTGCAATGTTCTATTTGCTTGGCTGAAATATTTGTTCTGTATGTAATGTACCTAGGAATGTACAAATTAAAAGCTTCTTCTAGTCACGGTGTTAAGCAATTTTGCTTTAACAATCGCCTTAGGCACTTTATTGTAAAGTTTTGTTTTTAAGTAGATAATGTTTTGAATTTTCCGTTTACTTGCTATTGGGAAATCGGTAAGTTCATTCCACATTAAGGACAAGCTGTATTAACAGTACCTATCAGGATTATTTCTGATGTTCATAACTCATTCGTAAATGTACAAGAAAGATGTTTTGAACAGCCTCTAACAATGAGTGTAATTACTATTTTACACTCCTGGAAATTGAAATAAGAACACCGTGAATTCATTGTCCCAGGAAGGGGAAACTTTATTGACACATTCCTGGGGTCAGATACATCACATGATCACACTGACAGAACCACAGGCACATAGACACAGGCAACAGAGCATGCACAATGTCGGCACTAGTACAGTGTATATACACCTTTCGCAGCAATGCAGGCTGCTATTCTCCTATGGAGCCGATCTTAGAGATGCTGGATGTAGTCCTGTGGAACGGCTTGCCATGCCATTTCCACCTGGCGCCTCAGTTGGACCAGCGTTCGTGCTGGACGTGCAGACCGCGTGAGGCGACGCTTCATCCAGTCCCAAACATGCTCAATAGGGGACAGATCCGGAGATCTTGCTGGCCAGGGTAGTTGACGTACACCTTCTAGAGCACGTTGGATGGCACGGGATACATGCGGACGTGCATTGTCCTATTGGAACAGCAAGTTCCCCTGCCGGTCTAGGAATGGTAGAACGATGGGTTCGATGACGGTTTGGATGTACCGTGCACTATTCATTGTCCCCTCGACGATCACCAGTGGTGTACGGCCAGTGTAGGAGATCGCTCCCCACACCATGATGCCGGGTGTTGGCCCTGTGTGCCTCGGTCGTATGCAGTCCTGATTGTGGCGCTCACCTGCACGGCGCCAAACACGCATACGACCATCATTGGCACCAAGGCAGAAGCGACTCTCATCGCTGAAGACGACACGTCTCCATTCGTCCCTCCATTCACGCCTGTCGCGACACCACTGGAGGCGGGCTGCACAATGTTGGGGCGTGAGCGGAAGACGGCCTAACGGTGTGCGGGACCGTAGCCCAGCTTCATGGAGACGGTTGCGAATGGTCCTCGCCGATACCCCAGGAGCAACAGTGTCCCTAATTTGCTGGGAAGTGACGGTGCGGTCCCGTACGGCACTGCGTAGGATCCTACGGTCTTGGCGTGCATCCGTGCGTCGCTGCGGTCCGGTCCCAGGTCGACGGGCACGTGCACCTTCCGCCGACCACTGGCGACAACATCGATGTACTGTGGAGACCTCATGCCCCACGTGTTGAGCAATTCGGCGGTACGTCCACCCGGCCTCCCGCATGCCCACTATACGCCCTCGCTCAAAGTCCGTCAACTGCACATACGGTTCACGTCCATGCTGTCGCGGCATGCTACCACTGTTAAAGACTGCGATGGAGCTCCGTATGCCACGGCAAACTGGCTGACACTGACGGCGGCGGTGCACAAATGCTGCGCAGCTAGCGCCATTCGACGGCCAACACCGCAGTTCCTGGTGTGTCCGCTGTGCCGTGCGTGTGATAATTGCTTGTACAGCCCCCTCCCAGTGTCCGGAGCAAGTATGGTGGGTCTGACACACCGGTGTCAATGTGTTCTTTTTTCCATTTCCAGGAGTGTAGAATGTTACCAAGTTATTATTTGAAGTTTTCAGACTGTGTCCATATTTTGTGCGTTTGTTCCACAAAAATGAATTCAGTACCTAAGACATGTTTGTTTGTGAGTTTATTCCAGATTCCTACAAACTAACGTGGGAGCGATATGATTAGATTCAGCCAAACAAACTTATCAATTGTTGGAAAAAGACGAACAGGATATACGAGGGCAGTTCAATAAGTAATGCAACACATTTTTTTTCTCGGCCAATTTTGGTTGAAAAAACCGGAAATTTCTTGTGGAATATTTTCAAACATTCCCGCTTCGTCTCGTGTAGTTTCATTGACTTCCGACAGGTGGCAGCGCTGTACGGAGCTGTTAAAATGGCGTCTGTAACGGATGTGCGTTGCAAACAACGGGCAGTGATCGAGTTTCTTTTGGCGGAAAACCAGGGCATCTCAGATATTCATAGGCGCTTGCAGAATGTCTACGGTGATCTGGTAGTGGACGAAAGCACGGTGAATCGTTGGGCAAAGCGTGTGTCATCATCGCCGCAAGGTCAAGCAAGACCGTCTGATCTCCCTCGTGCGGGCCGGCCATGCACAGCTGTGACTCCTGCAATGGCGGAGCGTGCGAACACACTCGTTCGAGATGATCGACGGATCACCATCAAACAACTCAGTGCTCAACTTGACATCTCTGTTGGTAGTGCTGTCACAATTGTTCACCAGTTGGGATATTCAAAGGTTTGTTCCCGCTGGGTCCCTCGTTGTCTAACCGAACACCATAAAGAGCAAAGGAGAACCATCTGTGCGGAATTGCTTGCTCGCCATGTGGCTGAGGGTGACAATTTCTTGTCAAAGATTGTTACAGGCGATGAAACATGGGTTCATCACTTCAAACCTGAAACAAAACGGCAATCAATGGAGTGCCGCCACACCCACTCCCCTACCAAGAAAAAGTTTAAAGCCATACTCTCAGCCGGTAAAGTCATGGTTACAGTCTTCTGGGACGCTGAAGGGGTTATTCTGTTCGATGTCCTTCCCCATGGTCAAACGATCAACTCTGAAGTGTATTGTGCAACTCTTCAGAAATTGATGAAACGACTTCAGCGTGTTCGTAGGCACAAAAATCAGAACGAACTTCTCCTTCTTCATGACAACGCAAGACCTCACACAAGTCTTCGCACCCAAGAGGAGCTCACAAAACTTCAGTGGACTGTTCTTCCTCATGGACCCTAGAGCCCCGATCTCGCACCGTCGGATTTCCATATGTTTGGCCCAATGAAGGACGCAATCCGTGGGACGCACTACGCGGATGATGAAGAAGTTATTGATGCAGTATGACGTTGGCTCCGACATCGACCAGTGGAATGGTACCGTGCAGGCATACAGGCCCTCATTTCAAGGTGGCGTAAGGCCGTAGCATTGAATGGAGATTACGTTGAAAAATAGTGTTGTGTAGCTAAAAGATTGGGGAATAACCTGGTGTATTTCAATGCTGAATAAAACAACCCCTGTTTCAGAATAAAAATGTGCTGCATTACTTGTTGAACTGCCCTCGTAGTTCTAACTCTGAATAGTGATAAACCCAGTGTGGCGGAAAGTATCGCCAGATTATTTTGGAAGGCAGACGCTTTCGGAATGCAAAAGATAAAATGCTCATTTTCATAATGTGAACCACATCCCAGAAAATCAACATTCACAGGCTCTCACTGTACGATGGGTAAGCTTTCCCCGCTGCTAAGCATTAAGGCGGTGTTGGAACAGCATGCCCAATCGGTGGAATACTGAACCTATTCCTTTGTCGTGTGGCATTGCTGAATGGGAGACTCCGTAGGGCAGGTTCGACCGCCTAACTGAAAATATTTTTCAGTCCTTTGTGCACAATGTCCCCTTCCCACCACGAAGTGTGGGAACTGTGTGACTAAGTAGATCTGATGAGAGTAGGGACTTATCAGTGAGCGCAGTGTGGTGTCACATTCGTTGTGGATGACGATGGGAGAAGATGAGACAGGCGAAATGGAGGCCCTACGTCACACCTACCGCCCGTTTCTATTTATCCTGTTTCCACCCAATGGCAAGAAGTAATGTAAACACCAATGAGGCACGTCCTTATCCACGAATGACAAGGAGTGCCTACCACCCCTCCTCCTATCCTCAAGTACGCAAACAAATTACATTAACTGCTTCCCCCGCTAGTATACAAGATCTAAAGTCTCTCTCATTCAGCAGTCTGTTCAGCACAGACCTGAGGAAAACCTCTTGCAATAGTGGCCGAAACGTCGGACAGTTTGTGCGGTCAACAGCCAAGAAGAATTTGACAGGTCTCCAAAAGTCTCCAAAACAATAATCGAACTCCAAGAAGCATTGCGAACATACCAGTGGAGAGTGGCTCTCGGCAGAAAAATGGCGTCGCAGCTGATGAGCCAATCACTTGCGATTTTTCACCAATGGCCGCTGAAAATTAACAATAACCATTTCTAGTGCCACTATGACACGCGTAGTTCTGCTTTCGTGTGAGGGAAGCTACAGCCGCATGTCGATCGTCGATTAACGGCAAAGTGCACAGGTGTAAACGCACCTTTACAGTGTGTATGTGGATCATAGATGGATGTTTCCATTTCTTCATTCAGTAATTTCATTTGTTCTTCATCGCACCAAACGTGCATTCAGCTCCCTGGCTTGCTCCGGGATGCATGGAATGGGAACCAGATGTCTCATCAGATTATCTAAGACGGGCTAAGCTTCACCCTAGAAAATTGCAATTATTGTTTCATCACTCACTTCTTGAACATTTGTTGGTGCGGAGGTAACAATTCCCCACCTGTAAGTTTGTTATTCAACACACTTTGCACAAAAATCCGTAAGATTGCTTGAATTAGATATCAACAATTTAGCCGTTGTCATCAGTAACTGCTTGGAATACGACAGCATAATATTGCTTGTAACTTTAAAAATACTGTCAAAATA
Organism: Schistocerca nitens; assembly: GCF_023898315.1. Classification (NCBI taxonomy): domain Eukaryota; kingdom Metazoa; phylum Arthropoda; class Insecta; order Orthoptera; family Acrididae; genus Schistocerca; species Schistocerca nitens. The sequence goes on along the minus strand of NW_026045910.1, from coordinate 9,284,807 downwards.
TTGTCACTTCGTATACACAATCAAATCCAATGAAGTACTATAAACTTAACACTGAAAGCATGTTCACTACGAACACCAACGTACAAATGAATGAGAAGTGAACACCTAAAATTGGTGTGCTGTTGTTTGTAGAAACATCGAATATTACAGAATGTACAGATATTTCAAACGTAATGAACTTCCAGAACCTGACAGAAATGTTTAATACATTATAGGGTGGTCAGAAACAGTCTGAAAGCTTATAAAGATGTTGTAGGGTAGGTGGTGCTGAGAAATTGTTGTTAAGAAAAAGATACTGTACGATGCGTTGTTTCCGACTTAATTAGCGTTGACATTAGCCAAAAATGTTCAAATGTGTGTGAAATCTTATGGGGCTTAACTGCTAAGGTCATCAGTCCTTAAGCTTACACACTAATTAACCTAAATTATCCTAAGGACAAACACACACACACACCCATGCCCGAGGGAGGACTCGAACCTCCGCCGGGACGAGCCGCACAGTCCATGACTGCACGAATGAGACCGCTCGGCTAATCCCGCGCGTGACATTCGCCAATCAGGCCGTTCCTCTCAAGTTCAAGCGATCATCCCGATACAATCAGTTATTCCCATAGCGCACGAGTCGGCTCATCCTTTGGCTCGGGTTCGATCCTTACTACCGTCCAACATCCAATTTCTGTATCGCTCTCTTGGTCGGTTTTAGGAAATCAAACGAAGATCACGTTTAACGACACCGTTTCTGGTGGGCCGCTAGAATTTGCGTGCGAAAAGACCTGATAGGCTAGACTCGGTGCTGATTAACTCGGAAATGGCACAACGTATCGAATATTTTTCTTAACAATTATTTTTCGGTACAGTCTGTCCTACAACACTCAAGCTTTCCAGACTGTTTCTGACCACCCTGTACAACAATTATGATGGCTGGGCTTGAACTAGCAACCCGCAGTATTCCAGCCAGCTTTTGTGACCGCTACGCAACTTTAAACGCAGCGCAGCTGTTGTGCAGTATTTAGGACATTACTTTGTATCTGTACATCATAGGTGTTTTGGAAACGCCATTCTGATGCCTTTCACTGACAACTTCTTTAAAACGATAAATAGTTGGCACTGATGGAAGAACAGGAGCAACTGAATTCCATATGGGCGTTCAAACAAAGGTTGAGTCACCTGAAATTACCACTGGAAACATGTCCCAAACCACAACAAACACTGAACAACTAATTCCACAGACCGAAAGTGAGGAGAGGGTCTAGTGGAAATGGTTAATGCAAACCACTGAGAAATGCTCGGAAGTATGACTTACAACACATGATTTTTTAATGGAAACCTGTTATTTTTAGAACTGAAATTATAAAAATTAAGTAATGCCGTTTGTTACATTGTATAATGTTAAGTACACCCGGAGTAATTTGTAACGTAAAGTTGACGCTTGAAGCGTCAGACGTAACAAATAAGATCTGTGGCGCTATGTTTACGATGACTACGATGTTTACGAGTTTGGCTGTCTCAGTGTCTTCATGTAGCGCTTGCTGAATCAGTCCTTATTCCCAGAATAACTGTAGTACACTGTGTTACCGGACGTCTGTGATAGTGTACTGTACGTAAGTAAGAACAGAAGTACGCACAGCAGGAGCGTGAGAAGGTCCCAAGTACAGCAGCGTGTACGGTGTTGTAAGAACTGTGAAAGTGGTTTATTCTAACTCTGAAAAGGCAGAGATGACACTCGTCTGTGGCGAGTGTAGACGAAATGCAGCTGCAGCCTGCAAGTTGTACGCACAAAGGTGCCCGGACATAGATCGTCCAACGCGCCGCACATTTGGAAACATCTACAAAGAATTGTATGCAACAGGTCCGGTCGTAACACGCAAACGGGTCCGTAACAAACCCATCACAGGAGAAGAAGTTGCGGCTGGTGTGTTAACTGCTGTTGCTGTGAACCCACACACGAGTTCACGTGACATCCCTAGAGGCAATGCAGTGATTCAAATAGTGTAATGCGCATACTTTGTCGTAACAAATTTCACCCGTATCCTGTGTCGCTGCATCAGTAATTGCAGGGAGATTAATAATCGAAAGAATTTCCGTCAATGGGCATTAACAGAGAAAGCGTTCTAGTTCTACCAGTTTACCGATGAAGCAGGTTTCACAAAACACGGTTCAGTGAATTTACTAAATATGCTTTACTGGTCCGTGGAAATTCTCGCTGGCTTCGACGGGTAGAGCGACAGCGACCGTGGGATGTAAATGCATGGTGCGGAGTAATTGGAGACCATTTCATCAGACCTGACTTCATTGTAAGCTGCAAAACACGTCGAGTGTCTACAAAATGATCTCCCAACATTGCTAGAATATATCCCGTGGGAAACACGTAGACGTATGCGGTATCAACATGATGGTGCTCCTGCACATTCTGCAATGAACCCTCGACAGAATGTTTGACGGGAGTTTCACAGGACGTGGCGGACGCATAAACTAGCCAGCCCATTCTCCTGATCTTACACCTTCAGACGTCTTTCCTGTTTTATTTATTTACACGTCAAATTGCGTAGGACCAAATTTAGGAGCAAATTTCCAAGGTAATATAACGTATCAGTATGTGAACTTACAACATAAAAGTAATAACAAATAAAAATAAAATGTTTACGAACCCGAGAAAAGTCAATCCATAAGTTTAAGTAAACGCAATCAACAATACAACTAGAATCAGCTTAATTTTTCAAGGAACTCCTCGACAGAATAGAAGGAGTGACCCACGAGGAAACACTTTAGTTTAGATTTGAAAGCGCTTGGATTAATGCTAAGATTTTAGAATTCGAGTGGTAGCTTATGTAAAATGGATTCAGCAGTATACTGCACACCTTTCTGCAGAAGTGTTAAGGAAGTCCGATCCAAATGCAGGTTTGAATTCTGCCGAGTATTGACTGAGTGAAAGCTGCTTATTCTTGGGAATAAGCTAATGTTGTTAACAAGAATATGTATGGAGAGGCCAATGTCAAAATACCCAGACTCGTGAGCAGGGGTCTACAAGAGGTTTGTGATCTCACACCACTTACTGCCCGAACCGCCCGTTTCTGAGCTAGAAATATCCATTTAGAATGGGAAGAGTTACCCCAAAATATAATACCATGTGACATAAGTGAATGAAAATAAACAAAGTAGACTAATTTTCGTGTCGAAAGATCACTCGCTTGTGATACCGTTCGAATAGTAAAAATTGCAGTATTAATTCTTTGAGCCGGCCGCGGTGGTCTCGCGGTTAAGGCGCTCAGTCCGGAACCGCGTGACTGCTACGGTCGCAGGTTCGAATCCTGCCTTGGGCATGGATGTGTGTGATGTCCTTAGGTTAGTTAGGTTTAAGTAGTTCTAAGTTCTAGGGGACTGATGACCACAGATGTTAAGTCCCATAGTGCTCAGAGCCATTTTGAAATTCTTTGAACACGATCCTGAACGTGGGTTTTCCACGACAGTTTACTATCTATCTGGACACCTAGAAATTTGAACTGTTCAGTTTCTCTAATTATATGCCCATTCTGTGAAATTAAAATGTCAGGTTTTGTTGAATTGTGTGTTAGAAACTGTAAAAACTGAGTCTTACTGAGATTTAGCGCTAGTTTATTTTCTACAAGCCATGAAGTTATGTCATGAACTGCACCATTTGAAAGTATTTGAAACCGAGCCAATGTTGCACACAACATCCTTTACTATCAAGCTAGTGTCATCAGCAAATAGAAGTATTTTAGTTACCCTTAATACCAGAAGGCATATCATTTATATACTCACAGTGGAAAGAGAATATTTCATTTTCAGTTGTTAAACGACTTCTATAGCCCAGCTGTACATTTGATAGCAAATCGTGTGATATGAAATCACCTTTTCAATAACTTTAGCAAACTCTGATTGCAAAAAAATTGGTCTAAAATTGTCTACATTATCCCCTTCTCCCTTTTTATGAAGCGGCTTTACTACTGAGTACTTCAATCTTTCAGGATCCCGACCAGTACTAAAGGAAAAATTACAAATATGGCTAAATACAGGGCTAACATGTGCAGCACAGTACTTTAATATTCTGCAAGGCACTCCATCATAACCATGAGAGTCCTTATTCTTCAGTGATTTAATTATTGACTCAGTATTCCCCTTGTCTGTATCACAGAGGAGCATTTCAGACATCAATCTCGGAAAGGCATTTACCAAGAAAGTTATGATTCCCTGTAGAAACTAAATTTTTATTTAATTCACCAGCAATGCTAAGTTGACTCTTAAATACAGTACGTATATTTCACTTATCAGAAAGAGAAATATTTTTACTACGAACTGACTTCATATCGTCGACCTTGTGCTGCTGACCAGACACTTCCTTCACACTTGACCGTATGGTTTTATTTTTATCGTGTGAATTAGCTATTCTATTTGAATGCCACATACTATTTGCCTTCCTAAAAACATTTTTAAACACATTACAATACTGTTTGCAATGGGCTACTGCAGCTCGTTTGTGACTACTTGTAGCATTGTTGTATATGATACCCTTATCCCACTAGTCAGCCACCTGGGCTGCCTAACACTGCTAGTACACCGTTTAGAACGTTCTAATGGAAAGAAACTTTCAAAGAGCACAATAAATGCGTGAAAGAAAGCATTATATTTATCATCTATGTTATCGGCACGATAAACATCCTGCCACTCTTGTGCCTTGACAAGGTTTAGAAAACTCTCTGTTGCTGTGGGATTAACATTCCTACATTGTTTGTAATTACATGTGGCATCTGTTTGAGTACAAAAGCCTTTTAGTGTTAAAATTTGTGCATCATGATCTGAAAGGCCATTCACCCTTTTACTAACAGTATTCCCATCTAATGATGAAGAATGAATAAAAATATTGTCTGTGGCTGTGCTACTGTTCCCCTGCACCCTAGTTGGAAAAAGCACAGCCTGCATCAGATCATATGAATTTAGGAGATCTACCAACATCCTTTTTCTTGCAACATCATACACAAAATTCGTATTGAAGTTACCACATGTAACTAATTTTGGTACTTCCTACAAAGTGAATCAAGAACCCTCTCTAGCTTGAGCAGATATTCTCTCAAATCAGACTTAGGGACACGACACACAACAAAAATTAGAAGTTTAGTTCACTAAATTCAATTTCCCCTGCTCTATATTCAAATATCTGTTCAGTGCAGTCCCGTGATTCGTCTATGGACTCAAAGGACTTTTTTTTTTTTTTTTTTTTTTTTTTTTTACGTACATAGCCACACCACAACCCCACAAGGAACTCCTTGAAGAACAGTCAGCAAATCTGTATCCTGGTAAAGGAAGCCTCTGAATTGTCAAATTATTTAAGTGGTGGTCTGACATACCAATAATTTCAGAGTAAACATCTATAAGCACTTCACTAACATTATCTCTAATACCTACTTTGATGAAATGTGTTAATTCCGTCTCTACTTGGAAACATAACATCCTCTGAAGGTGAGCTCTTAGTTTAGGGACTTCCTTTAAGCTGGTATACCTATCAGCTGACTTCAGTAAAAAAATGGGGCAGCTCTAACACCAACTACTACAGGAATTTTTCCATGAGTGATCCCACCACCACCCAGTACACTGTCAACTGTAAGCTTTGCCAGCGCCCCTTGTCGTACCTATTGAAGTGCCGGCCATGCCTAGTGAAACTCGTTCTGCTGATAGACCCAGCTGGCACGATAGAAATGTGACCCATGCTCTCTGCCATCGGCGCCCACTCCAGACCCATTTTTATGCGCCCTACAGTCGCATTAAGAAGATGCCGATCATAACGCTGAAATAGTTACACGAAATGCACATTAGTGCCACCAGTTTGAGTAGCTATCTTCACCAGGTCACCACCTAAATCCTATTCCTCGACCCTATCAAGACTGTTGCCTGCTCCACACATTGTCACTACCTGATCATCCTTCGTAAAATTACTACATAACTTCCCTATGCTATCAGTCCCCTGAGCCAGCCCTGCACTAGGCCTCACAATGCTGGTGATCCGGTATTCATTCCCCAGCACTTCCTGCAACTGCTGGCTACATCTCTACCTTGCGAACCTTCTTCGTCCTGCTAAACTTTGCATCTGACCTAGGCCTCCCAACTGCTGAGGACTGCTGCATGTTTCCTACAGTTACAGCTACATGTGGCTCCTCTCCATTCAACTCTGACTGTTGGTCAATCTATTGCTTATACGCAAATGAAAACTGTCTGAATACCTCCTCCTCCTAGCTGCGCTCTGGCCAACTGCCAGTTCCCATTCCCCACCACGCTTCACCCTCCTCAACCTATCTAGTTCCTCCTTTGCGCATTGTAACTGCACCTGAAGGGCACAGATCTTATGCTTCTTCTCCTCTATCAACTTATTTCTACTACAGATTCAGCATTGACAGTAGAGGATCTCACTAGAATGCCCGCTGGCTCCCCCCCACTGCTCTCCCCCAATGAAAATACTTTGAACATTCCCCACACCATAACCCACTACTCACAAACCTACGACAGAGCCCACACATCTCAGTCATAGTAAAGTTTGACCGTTACTAAAAAAAACTACATGTCTACGTTATCTAAGTTCACTTACGCCAGTAGAACTATTTATGGTAACATTGGCGGTCTCGAAATTCTCCGTCTGCTAACAAAGCAACTACTTGTATTGATATTACTACACCACAGCTAATACCAAACCCTACAAAAGTTCCCAAAATTACTAGCTAAAACCAAAAATTCAAGCGGCCGCTGGAACACTCAACGACGTTAAAACACTAAATGAATATTTCAGTGAAATATTTTACTAGAAACGATAAGAAAGTTTAGCTGAAAACTAATGCATGAAACTTAGTTAACGACTTCAACGCAGCTCTAAGAAACAGTAAGCGAACGTTACCAAAAGTTTATTAAATCGTTATTTCGCTACAAACAGCACGAAACACCGCTGAAAACTATTAAATTTAATAACTGTATAACAGTTCACAAATAACGGCTACAGCTGCAACTGCACGCCGAAAAATGTAAACACATTACTGAGGCGTGAGGCTTGGACGAACGACCTAAGCACACTCACGAATAACAGACCACTCAAGTCAGTAACACAGGAAGAAAGACTGATATTAATGAAAATCCAGTAATAAGTTTCTTTTAGGCAAATATTAACACAGACTTTAAAATAAGCAACTGAAGACTAAAACTTTATAAAATATTGACGAGCAATTTCAACAGCAGTCCAGCACACGTGACGCCACACCAAAAAACACGTTACAGGAGATCGTGTACTGTGATGTGCCTACAACCCCAGAGGATATGGAACATCGTATTGAGGCAGCCTGTGGCAACATTACACCAGGATTACTGCGTCGTATAAGACATTCATTACGCAGTTGACTGTAAATGTGTGAAGCCAATAATGCGCATCACTTTGGACATTTATTGGCCTGAAATGTCAGGCACACTCTTCTACTTTCTGTAACTGAAAAAAAAACAGATTTATAAGTTTAATTACATTCTTATGGTGATGTACATTTTCTTGTAACAAATCATTGTCGTACAGTATTCTTCAGATAAAAAGACTAATAAAAATATTAGCTTGTGGACGTAGCGTGCTATTTATGTGTCTTCTGTAACTACGTTACGTTCTTTTTGTATCCCTAATTAATTCTCCGATACATACGATTGACTGTTGAGGAGTTACTCAAGCGTCAGATACAGTTAAAAATTACTCTGTATGTAACAAACGTTTTACAATGTAAGAAACGGCATCTATTAAGTATTTTTTTCTATTTGCAGGTGTGCTAAAAATAATAACAGGTTTCCATTAAGAAAAAGTATGTGTTGAAAATCATACTTCCGGCCATTTCTCAGTGTTTGGTATTAACAAATTATACCAGCCCATCTCCTCACTTTCGGTCTGCGGAATTGGTTTTTCAGTGTTTGTTGTGGTTTGGGAGGTGTTTCCAGTGGTAATGTTAGATGGCTCACCCTTTATGCTCCACCACCAATGATAAGATCTATACCTCCGTCCAGAATGATGACGCAAGTCAGTGGTAGAATAATCCAGTAGACAGATACCTGAAAAGATAACTTGTTAAATACAGTAATCGATCATGGTGACCTGCACAGTTATTTTACATTTTTGTTAGTAAAGTAGACATTTACGTGGTCCGCCATTTTCGACTTCTGTAGCAATAGGTAACAAATGTACCATATTTTTTTACACTCTTTTGTTAATGTTTTCGTTAGAACGGTGATATCGAAATGGAAAAACTTAAGACAGAGTTGCAGATAGGAGCTTAGAAAACATGACAAAATGAGATCAATCCAGGGAAAAGTTCTGCGAAACGCAGTTCCACTTGGCCTTAGATTTACCACATGAATTTCTTAAAGAAATATATTAATTCCAAGCGATATGCACAGTTCTTTGTCAGTGGATACGGAACCCGCGGGCCAAATTTAACCACCTCAAGCATATTCTCCTTGCAATCTGTTTGTGACACAAGATGAAGATTATTCAGCGAAATCGTCCTTAGCTCCAGTCGATGAACAACTGCCACTGCCCAGTACAGCATCTCAACCGTTGCGCTATCGATAGCTACTGCCACGATCCAATCTTTGGCATGAAGAAGGAGTGGCCCGTTTGCCGTGAGAGCCGGTGAGACTGTTTACCGGGTAGAGGCTGTGTGTGAAGCGGCACGGCAGCGCAGTTCCGTGGAGCAACGGATTAAGTTCTGCCGACTATGTGACTGCCGAGCTGGTCTGCATGAGCATTTTCCGGACGCGAGGGACCTGTACCGGAAACAGTAGTAGACACATCATTCCTTTGGCCGACCAGGTCTGGAGGCGAGCGGTGAGCCGTTGTCATCCACACATCTTCTGGTTGTTCCAAGTTTTCTACTGTCTGTCATCACACAGCGGATTTGTGTGCTCGGTGAGCTATCCTGCGTCTGGTCAGACAATTTGAGGAGCGTGTCGCTCCTATCAAAACATTATAGCTTCCAATTGGTAATTATCGTAAAGTTGTTATATCATGGCGTGTTTTAAATTATTGTGGTTTTGTAAACTGGTTTAATGTTTAGTGAATCATTACTTAGGACGACCAAAGTACTTTTTTGTCTGTTAGGTTGTGTACTAAAACGCGAAGTCGCTTTTTTTAGGTATTTGGAGCCAGCAAGCTTATGCGGCTTACCGGGGAAAATCTCGTTGCATATATTTTGGTGTTTTTTACTTCCAAGCCATGTTTCTTTTTATATAGGTGAGGTTCATACGCCAGCCGTTCGCGTCTTCCTTCCACCTAATTTTCCAATCCCGCGCGACATTTAAGATTTGAATCAGAATCTCGGTTTGCCATTGAAATTCTTCACTATCGGGTGTAAGTGAGGGGGGGTTCCCTTGCCCAGTAACTTTATTATCTTTTAGCAACTTTTCACAACTGTTATGTCCGCAGTGCCAGTCTGTAATCCGATGACCTATGTTTTAACTCCTTTTACTTAAATCTATCGTGGTATGTTTGTGCCTTGGGGCAAGTTTCCACTGGTTGCTTAGAAAAGGAGTGCGATGAGCTACGTATCGGGCCTGCCCTAAGTAATTTCGGGTCCGTTCATCCGGACCACATTACCCGACGTGTCGTGGTTCCATGTATATGAGCTTTAACTGTTTTTGTTCGCTTTCAATGAATCCCTTTTTAGGTACACCTTACCCATTTGTTGTATTTTAGTCAAACACACTCAGTAAATGTTTGTGTACTACCTGTTTGAAGACTCTTCCCTCATAACCTTTGAAGAGAGTGTTACGTAATTTCAAATGCTGAAATATTATCTTCCTTCCCTTATTAAAATGTGCTGTAAATATTTCAACTACAGTAACCAGTGACACACAAGATTTGTGTATTTGTGGAACGAAAATAATATTTGTTGTATATTCAAATTCTCTTAATTAATTGACTTGAAATTAAGTTTTGGCTTAATGTGTCAAATCCTGTTGGCCTGATTAATAAATTTACTTTTTCTGACAGGTGTTAATAAAAATCTTCATACGAATTGTGTTCACCCGTTATTTGTTCAGGTCCTTCCACTACCTGACAACCTTAACGCCAGTAGTGAGTAACAGCACCATTAAGAAAAAAGTAAAAAAGTCTAGTGGGAAAGACACTGAAAAAGAATATTTTACAGCTCGTAAAAGACAAATTAGCTCTGCTGAAGGCACACCAAGACATCACCCAAGAAGGCGACACTTATTAGCTCCCGACGAGTCTCAGGTGAGCAGTTAACTCCCTTTCTCTTCAGCAGCAAAAGTTTGCAAAACTTAAAATACAACACCCTGCCTTTAATTAACTGAAGGCAGTTAGTTGATTACCAGGTTCTTATTCAGGTGAATGAATGTGGACTAATTCATCTTACCTTACACACAAGTTTGCTTCGGTAGTTATACTCCAAATAAAATATGTTCTGTATTTAAAGTTTGTCTTCAAGGTTCTGAACATGCTTAAACGCATTATTAGTCATTGTGCAATGGGAATAAAATTTTTCAGGACAAATTTTAGCTCTTCGTGTAAGGAAGGAAACTCTCCTACAACCACCTCTTCTGTGTTCTCAAGTCGCCGAAGCACTGCGCAGCCAGAGCAATACCAATAAATCAATGAATTCAGTGTACGGTTATAGGCGCTTCAGTCTGGAACCGCGCGACCGCTACGGTCGCAGGTTCGAATCCTGCCTCGGGCATGGATGTGTGTGATGTCCTTAGGTTAGCTAGGTTTAAGTAGTTCTAAGTTCTGGGGGACTGATGACCTCAGATGTTAAGTCCCATTGTGCTCAGAACCAATTCAGTGTACTATACGATGGCTGTGATTAGACTGCGATGAAAAATATTCCGTTGCTCCTGTGACATCTTCTACATTGTACCTCAACTCAAATGCTAATTCCCTTTCTGGTAGGCTCCAGTTTGTAAATAAGAAAATAATCACGACGAGAAAAACAAACAATGACGTGAAGTTTTCATTACATCTGTATCGATCGATACTAATTCTTTACCTTGTTCTCCAGCGTTTGATACTCCCGGATCTAGCGGGTGGGGTGTTGGGGATGGGAGTGGTGAGGCGGGGAATGGGGAGGGGGTGGGGGTGGGGGGTGCAATCCGGAGTATCTGCACCAGACGGCAATTTCAGGGGGTGCCAAATTCATATTCTTGAAGGAAGAAACCTTGTTCCACAAACTCTTGGCACGTTGATCTAGATTTGTATTATTTTGAAACACTGGATGGTGGGAGGGTTATTGATGCAGCGAAATATTGACTCCGAAGTTATGAATACAATCTACGTTTATTTCGGAATTAACGATAAGATGATTTTTGAATGCGTACATACTATACGTGATGTCTGTGTCAGGGGAATTCCCGTCTGATGTAGAAGTAAAAAGATTTCCCGCAGTCAGGGCTGTACGAACTGACCCGGATAAACGGGTGAATGCCAATCCCTGTTTGTTTATGCCGTTAATGGGGCGTGCGAATGATCAGTGTTGTAATTATTAGCGAAATCCATAGATTCAAACTACCAGAGTGGAAATAAACGACTAACTGGAATAACAGCTTAAAAAGATTACATGTGATTATCTCGGTGTGTCCATGAAAGTGAAATTTTGACAGAAAATTTTTGCCAGATCGCTACACTACTAAAGGCCAGCTGTACAGTCCCTGGTTAGCAGCCGCTTAAGTTCTGTTCTTGGAATACCGCGGTAAATGCGTTGTACTTACACGTAACAACGCCTGACCGGGGAATAATCGCGGTATAACTAAACCAGGGATTCTGGTAGTTTTAGTGAAGTTAACCGTAGAATAAGTTTTGACAATGGGAAGAATAGTTACAGAATTAATGATGAGAAGATTGTTTGTTAGAACGAGGAAAGAGAAGAAACACGGTCATCACACAAATAATATGCAAGGCTATGACGATTCCAAATTTATACAAAAATCTCGTACTACTACATTTCGATCTAATGCTTCATAAACTGGAGCGTACGAATAAAATGTGAAACTACTTCCTAACATAAAAGTTCTTGCTTGCTGAAGTCCTTCGTGGCAATTGATATTGGTACGTCGTGTATTATATCTCCTTACGGTAAATGACAGCAGTTAAATCTTCCTGATTCACCGTACAATTTCGTGAGGAGGTGATCAAGCGGTAACCATAATCGCTGCCCAAACCATTAGGGATCCTCCTCGATATCGGTCTCCTTCCACAATGTTTGTGACCGGAAATCATGTTCCATGTGCCCTCGAGAGGCGAATCGGTCGAGAACTACTCTCCAGACCAAATCGGGACTCCTGTGTGAAAAGAACATTGGCCCACCTTTCAGCCGTCCAGGAGGCATATTGACAGCACCACTCTAGCGTTCCCTTATGTAAAGACGCTCCAGAGTAAACAGACAGCAGGTCTTCAACAATAAAGGCCACTCTGCTGAAGCCTTCTGTACACTTTTACCTCGGTATAACACATCCTGGTGATGCTGCGAACTCAGATGCCACTTACAGTTCAGTATTAAAGTGGTACCGTCATTCCCTTACAGCCAAACAACAATCCTTGTTCTCTGATGTCCTACGTGGTCGGCCCTGTCTCCGAACTACAGTTTCGGTCTCTATAAACTTCTCATCCTAGAAACCACAGAACGAGTCACATTAAGCTATCGGACCACATCAGTTTGCGACTCTCTCGCTACCATTCTTCCTATGGCCCTCCACAACGGGGAGTGTGTAGGCGTCTTCTCTGTGCCATACTGCACCGTCTGCAATTGTGTACACAGCGATTGTAGGTGTGGGACTACCATGGAAACACTACCCCGCCTTTTCTTTTTGTTTTCAAAAAAAATTCCGCACTGGCTGTATGAATGAAATGGTTCAAATGGCTCTGAGCACTATGGGACTCAACTGCTGAGGTCATTAGTCCCCTAGAACTTAGAACTAGTTAAACCTAACTAACCTAAGGACATCACAAACATCCATCCCCGAGGCAGGATTCGAACCTGCGACCGTAGCGGTCTTGCGGTTCCAGACTGCAGCGCCTTTAACCGCACGGCCACTTCGGCCGGCGCTGTATGAATGATTTTTATTAAATCTGCGACCGGTTACGCACCACTTATCGGTGCATCCTGAGGCAATATACGCTATTTGGTCCCCTGCCGCGTGGCTCCTGTCAACGTGCATGGTCATTACCGCTCCCATTATTTAAAAATTTTTAAAAAAGATTTTTAAATTTTAACTACCGCTTTCACTAGATGACCGTATATTGGACGTGAATGGTGGGGAGTGGCTTTACTATTATATAAATAGCGTATATTGCCTGAGGATGCACCGATAAGTGGTGCGAAACCGGTCGCAGATTTAATAAAAGTCATTCATACAGCCAGTGCGGAATTTTCTTTGAAAAAATGTCGAAGTTTGGCTGTGGCCGCCCGCCCTACAAAACTATCCCGCTTGTTAGGTGCCCAGACGTCACTGCTGGCGTGGTTGTCAATTAATCGGAATGCCATCATCAGTGCCGAACAAGATCGTAATGTCATCTGTTGGCAGTTTGTATCATTATATCATGAATTACATTTAGAACGGGGAAATGGCAGTTTGTTGCCTTACCAGTATACATTCTTGGTCTATGTTTTAGTGTGTATGTCGGTATTTGAGGTAACATACGAAATAACAAGTGTCAGTAACTGTAAATCAAGTCGGAGGACAGTGGGCTGCCAGTAAGGAGATTTGCAATACGCTGCTGGAACTTCGGCAGCCGTTCAGTAAGTAATGCAACACATTTTTTTTTCTCGGCCTGTTTCGGTTGAAGAAATGCAGAATGTCTTGTGGGACGTTATGGAATATTCCTTCTTCAGCCGCTATACTTTCATGAAGTTCCGAAGGATGACGACGCTGTAGGTAGCCTCGAAAACGGCATCTACTACGGAGGTTCGTTCCGAGCAGGGAGCTGTCACTGAGTTTCTTTTGGCGATAAACCAGAACATCACAGATATAGGCGCTAGTAGAATGCTTACCGACAGCTGGAAGTTAACAAAAGAACGGTGAGTCGTTGGGCGAAGCGTCTGCCATAATCGCAGTAAGGACGCGTAAACCAATCTGATCTTCCACGTGCCGGCAGGCCGCGAACAGCTGTAGCTCCTGCAATGTTGGAACTTCGGCCACTTATTCGAAATGACTGACGGATCACAAACAAACACCTCACTGCACAGTGGCTGTATCTGGTGGTAGTTCTGACACAATCGTCCACCAGTTTGTGTACTCAAAGGTGTTTGCCCACTGTGTTCTTCGCCGCCTAACGTAAGGCCATAAAGAGGAACAAAGCAGCATCTATGTGGAATTAGTTCCTAAATACGGGGCTGATCGTGACAATTTTTTTGTCGAACATTGTCACAGGCGATGAAACATGAGTTCATAGCCTCGAACCCGAAACAAATCGGCAAGCCAGGGAATGGCGCAACTCATCCTCCACTCCAAAGAAAAAGTTCAAAGAGGCACTCTCAGCCAGTAAAGTCATGGCGACGCTCTTCTGGGACTCTGAAGGGGTTATTCTGTATGATATCCTCTCTCACGGTGCAAATGCATTGTGCTACCCTCAGGAAATTGAAGGAATGACTCAGCGTGTGCGTCGCCATAAAAATGCAAACCAGCTTCTCGCTCCCCAAGAAAACGTGAGGCCCCACAAGTCTGCTCACGCCAGTGGAATGAACAAAACTCATTGGACTGTTCTTTGTCAACCACACAACCACACTACAGCCCATATCTCGCTCCTTCCGGCTTTGATGCGTCTGGCTCACTGAATGATGCACTCCGCGGGAAGCAGTACGTGGATGGTGGGAGGGTTATTGATGCAGCGAAATGTTGACTCCGAAGTCGACCATTAGAGTGGTACAGAGCGAGCATACAGGCCTTCGTGGTAAAGTGTCGGAAGGCAGTCGCATTGAACGAAGATTATGCTGAAAAACATGGTTTTGTAGCAAAAAGAGTCTGGACTAACACTGCTCATTAGAATACTCAAAAAAAACGACTCTGTTTCCAGAAAAAAATGTGTAGCATTGCTTATTCAACTCTCTCCATATAAGAACAAAACCACTTAGCTGAGCACTGAATTACAGACTTCTAAAAGAACTGCAAAAAGTGTGTGAGAGCATGTGTTCATGTTTTGCAGCTGAGTCTCAATCACCTTTTGTTGCTTTGTACATTCTGAAACAGGCGACTTAAAAAGACAAAAATCGTAAGTGTGGTCAACGTTAACAGATAAACATATTTTCTCGCATACCTTTATTAACATATTTCTGAGCTCTACAATATGATACTACGTAACTGAATGTAGCTCATATGCATTAGCTTATACCAAGAGTGTGCGCAGGTGAAAAACAATTTCGCTTCATGTAACTGATGAAATGTAAAAGACTGAATAGTCTTTCATGTAACAAAGCTACAAAACACTCACATTAGACCAATTTCAGATAAAAACACTAAATTAAAATTGGTCTTTTCGTTTGGGAGCTATGTTGGCGCAAGCAGACATACACAGACAGACTTACGGGTCAAACATATGACACACTTCCGTTTTGCAACAGGTGTTACAAATTTTCCACTCTGGGAGCTATCCCTAACTGTATTGGTAATCCAAGATAAGTGGAGCGTCAATCCATTTCCTAAGAATGGCGTAGGGCAGGGAAGTAAGAGAAGATCATGAGCTCCACAGGCAGAGGGGCTTGAGCGGCAGAATGCTTACATTTCTTAACCGAACCGTGAAATGTATGCGCCAGTCGGAAACTCATCTTATTCTCGACATGGTTAGCAGCAATCTGTCCCTTTTCATAATATTATTTGAATGCAAGTTTGACGAGAATATCGTACAAGAATAAGTAGCAAGAAATTTGGCAGATATGAATGATTAGGCTCTGAAAGCATTCAGTAAGTAACTGACAACTTTAATGTATAGGAATCAGCCGGCCGGAGTGGCCGTGCGGTTCTAAGCACTACAGTCTGGAGCCGAGCGACCGCTTGTGTAGCAGGTTCGAATCCTGCTTCGGGGATGGATGTGTGTGATGTCCTTAGGTGAGTTAGGTTTAATTAGTTCTAAGTTCTAGGCGACTGATGACCTCAGAAGTTAAGTCGCATAGTGCTCAGAGCCATTTTTTTCTTTTTTTTTTTGTATAGGAATCATACATTTTTATACACCTGAATGCACACTTTATAACATGCAAACCTGCATGATCATAGTGGAAAACAAGCAAAACAGGCTACGCCACTAACGCAGGAAAAGCACAGTAAATCAGCTTCTGGAGAGATGAGTAAAAGAAATGCGCTGCGCAAGTTCGCTGGATGCACTGCTCATCGACTTACCTTTCTAAGCTGAAAACTGCAGGTGATCAAGTGATCTGCCTTACAGTAAGAGGCGCAACAGACCTGCTAAGGAAAGTTCAGTGTTGAAGTATCATAAGGATAATACCGTCTGCGGTGGGCTAACGAAGGTTGCGTTAGGTAGTACGTGATGGAGAAGGGAATAAAAGTTGGATAAACTAATTCACATCTGTTTTCCTACATTTAGTAGGCACAAGGTGTTTGATACAGTTTCCCACATTCGTTTAATGAACAAAGTAAGAGCATATGGACTATCAGACCAGTTGTGTGATTGGATTGAAGAGTTCCTAGATAAAAGAACGCAGCATGTCATTCTCAATGGAGAGAAGTCTTCCGAAGTAAGAGTGATTTCAGGTGTGCCTCAGGGGAGTGTCGTAGGACCGTTGCTATTCACAATATACATAAATGACCTTGTGGATAACATTGGAAGTTCAATGAGGCTTTTTGCGGATGATGCTGTGATATATCGAGAGGTTGTAACAATGGAAAATTGTACTGAAATCTATGAGGATCTGCAACGAATTAACGCATGGTGCAGGGAGAGGCAATTGAATCTCAATGTAGACAAGTGAAATGTGCTGCGAATACATAGAAAAAAAGATTCTTTATCATTTAGCTACAATATAGCAGGTCAGCAACTGGAAGTAGTTAATTCCATAAATTATCTGGGAGTACGCATTAGGAGCGATTTAAAACGGAATGACCATACAAAATTAATCGTCGGTAAAGCGGATGCCAGACTGAGATTAATTGGAAGAATCCTAAGGAAATGAAATCCGAAATCAAAGGAAGTAAGTTACAGTACACTTGTTAGCCCACTGCTTGAATACTGCTCACCGGTGTGGGATGCGTACCATATAGGGTTGATAGAAGAGATAGAGAAGATCCAACGGAGAGCAGCGCGCTTCGTTACAGGATCATTTAGAAATCGCGAAAGCGTTACGGAGATGATAAACTCCAGACGCTCAGTGGCTCGGTACGGGTTTTTGTTGAAGTTTCGAGAACATACCTTCACCGAGGAATCAAGCAATATATCGTTCCATCCTACGTATATCTCGCAAAGAGACGACGAGGATAAAATCAGAGAGATTAGAGCCCACACAGATGCATACCGACAATCTTTCTTACCACGAACAATACGAGACTGGAATAGAAGGGAAAACCGATAGAGGTACTCAAAGTACCTCCGCCACACATCGTCAGGTGGCTTGCGGAGTATGGATGCACATGTAGATGAGTGTTTAGAAACCCCAGAAAGAAATGCAGACGCATGCTGCTACATTTGTTACCGGTAGGTTCGATCACCACTCAGGTATTACGAATATGCTTGGTGAACTCAAATGGAAATCCTGTAGGAAAGACGACACTCATGTGGCGAGTTGCTATTGCGAAAAATTTGGGGTATCAGATTCTGACAGTGCCGGCCGCGGTGGTCTCGCGGTTCTAGGCGCGCAGTCCGGAACCGTGCGACTGCTACGGTCGCAGGTTCGAATCCTGCCTCGGGCATGGATGTGTGTGATGTCCTTAGGTTAGTTAGGTTTAAGTAGTTCTAAGTTCTAGGGGACTTATGACCACAGCAGTTGAGTCCCATGGTGCTCAGAGCCATTTGAAGATTCTGACAACAACTGCAGTACGATTCTACTGCCGCCGACGTACATTTCGCGTGAGGGCCACTAAGATAACTGAGCGAGGTGGTGCAGTGGTAAGACACTGGACTCGCATTCGGGAGGACGACGGTTCAATCCCGCGTCCGGCCATCCTGATTTAGGTTTTCCGTGATTTCCCTAAATCACTCCAGGCAAATGCCGGGATGGTTCCTCTGAAAGGGCACGGCCGACTTCCTTCCCAATCCTTCCCTGATGAGACCGATGACCACGCTGTCTGGTCTCCTTCCCCAAAACCAACCAACCCAACCACTAAGATAAGATGCGAGGAATTAGGGCTTGCAGAGAAGCTTTTAGGCAGTTGTTTCTCCCTCGCCCTATTTGCGAGTGGAACAGAAAAGGAAATAACTAGTAGTGGCACAGCAGTGAGTTCCCTACGCACAAGAGCAGCGTGTGGTCTCACCAACTAAAGCTGTATGCGGCGCCGTGTAAATCTGTTTCTGCACATCTCGGAGATCCCACACCGAGTGTTAAAGGAGCGAAATAGCACTTTCACGTTTTCCTGGCAAAAAACCTTCGCTGACCGCTGCTCTAAAGAACTCCGCGAGACATCAGTGTCAGCCAGTCGGGTGGTCGCCTGAAGATAAATGCACAACGTGCACCATTAATCGACTGGTACAAGCATTTTTCGATTCCACCCCATATACCAACTTACTCGAAGCAATGGAAAAAAACGAAACAGGAGCCGTTTCACTACGAATAATTGAAAATTGCAGGGATAGCTTCGTTAAATCCGATGAACAGTTCTGAGACACTTTGAAAATACACTACCGGCTATTAAAATTGCTACACCAAGAAGAAATGCAGATGATAAGCGGGTATTCATTGGACAATTATATTATACTAGAATTGACATGTGATTTCATTTTCACGCAATTTGGGTGCATAGATCCTGAGAAATCAGTACCCGGAACAACCACCTCTGGCCGTAATAACGGCCTTGATACGCCTGGGCATTGAGTCAAACAGATTTTGGATTACGTGTACAGGTACGGCTGCCCCTGCAGCTTCAACACGATACCACAGTTCATCACGAGTAGTGACTGGTGTATTGTGACGAGCCAGTTGCTCGGCCACGATTGCCCAGACGTTTTCAATTGGTGAGATATCTGGAGAATGTGCTGGCCAGGGCAGCAGTCGAACATTTTCTGTATCCAGAAAGGCCCGTACAGGACCTGCAACACGCGGGCGTGCATTATCCTGCTGAAATGTAAGGTTTCACAGGGATCGAATGAAGGGTAGAGCCACGGGTCGTAACACATCTGATATGTAACGTCCAATGTTCAAAGTGCCGTCAATGCGAGCAAGAGGTGACCGAGACGTGTAACTAATGGCACCCCATACCATCACGCCGGGTGATACGCCAGTATGGCGATGACGAATACATGCTTCCAATGTGCGTTCACCGCGCTGTCACCTAACACGGATGCGAGCACCATAATGCTGTAAACAGAACCTGGATTCATCCGAAAAAATAAAGTTTTGCCATTCGTGTGCCCAGGTTCGTCGTTGAGTATACCAGCGCAGGTGCTCCTGTCTGTGATGGAGCGTCAAGGGTAACCACAGCCATGGTCTCCGAGCTGATAGTCCATGCTGCTGCAAACGTCGTCGAACTGTGCGTGCAGATGGATGTTGTCTTGCAAACGTCCTCATCTGTTGACTCAGGGATCGAGACGTCGCTGCACGATCCGTTACAGACATGCGGATAAGATGCCTGTCATCTCGACTGATGGTGATACAAGGCCTTTGGGATCCAGCACGGCGTTCCGCACTACTCTCCTGAACCCACCGATTCCATATTCTGCTAACAGTCATTGGATTTCGACCAACCCGAGCAGCAGTGTCACGATACGATAAACCGCATTCCCGATAGGCTACAATCCGACCTTTATCAAGGTCGAAAACGTGATGGTACGCAGTTCTCCTCTTTACACGAGGCATCAAAACAACGTTTCACCAGGCAACGCCGGTCAACTGCAGTTTGTGTATGAGAAATCGGCTGGAATCTTTGCTCATGTCAGCAAGTTGTAGGCATCGCCACCGGCGCCAACCTTGTGTGAATGCTCTGAAAAGCTAATTATTTACATATTACAGCATCTTCTTCCTGTCCGTTAAATTTTGCGTCTGTAGCTCGTCATCTTCGTGGTGTAGCAATTTTAATGGCCAGTAGTGTAGTAGATGTTCTGCAGTCCATAATATGGTAGTTCACAATTATTCCGTCATTTTTCTGTGGGGTATGATACAGGAAAACTTTCCTACGCAAATGACAAGTGTAGTGCTCTTACCGCTACATACATTTCCTTAAACCGCATATTTTCAGGCGAGACGCGGCTGCTTATGCACGCCGCTATTTTCGTGAAAGACTGCCAGAATGAAAAGGGCGTCTCGGTCGGCGTAATAGGCACATGTCTCGGCCGCGCTAGGCGGCCGGCGGAAAGGGGCGGCTAGCATAATGGGTTTTTGCACGCCGGGGAGACGGGAGTAGTGCCAGCTGCCTTGGCATAAGCGCCAGATTGCTGGCCTTAAGAAGGATAAATTACACGACGCGAACGTATAAAACGCATTATTTACTGCGGACAATCGCCGCACTAAAACACCTCGCTAAGGGTGTGGGCACGGCGGCTACGACCTGCGGAAACGGTGCCTCAGCCGCTGCCGGTACCGTAAATCCCAGACCGGCTGCGCGGGGGGTGCCTGCAGCGCCACTGCTGTAGCCGGCAGGCCCCGTAAACTGTGTGCGACTTCACGAAACTCCTCCAGCTCCCACGTGGCGGTCACTTACAACGTGTAGTTAAGGACTGAACGTGGTCTTCTCAATATTTCGGACCGTTTTGAGCACAGACTGATCCGTGTGACATGATTTTATCTGCTCGGTAACTCAGTAAGGTGTTTCACAATTTTACAGTTCACGAGGCCGACTGTCATACCTTCCTCTGGGTAATAACGACAGTATTGTCTACTTTCAATGTAGCTTTGTGACATTACCAGCTGAAATCTCCCGCAGAAGATGAAAATTAAGAGGGATGGGGATGGCGTGTCTTATTTAAAACTGGGACATGGACCGGAATCGACGAGCACAGGTTGCAGACGAGCAAGTCCTAAGCAGCTCTGGACTGGACTTCTCTGGGCGTTGAGGTCACAAAAGTCATGGCATAGCACTGTGCACGTATACAGACCAGAATGGTGTACATGAGGCATAAAAGGGCAGTGCAGTGGCGGAAAACTCATTTGTGCTTCGTCGCTGGAGGGAAATAGACTATGAACGTGGAATGGTAGCTGGAGTTCGACGCTACACCTACATCTACATGATTACTCTGAAATTCACATTTAAGTGCTTGGAAGAGGGTTTATCTAACCACAATCATACTATCTCCCTACCGTTCCACTCCCGAACAGCGCGCGGGAAGAACGAACACCTAAACATTTCTGTTCGAGCTCTGATTTCTCTTATTTTATTTTGATGACCATTCCTACCTATGTAGGTGGGGCTCAACAAAATATTTTCACTTTCGGAAGAGAAAGTCGGTGACTGAAATTTCATAAATAGATTTCGCCGCGACGAAAAACGTCTTTGCTTTAATGACTTCCATCCCAACTCTCGTATCACATCTGCCACACTCTCTCCCGTATTACGTGATAATACAAAACGAGCTGCCCTTTTTTGCACTCTTTCGATGTCCTCCGTCAATCCCACCAGGTAAGGATCCCACACCGCGCAACAATATTCTAACAGAGGACGAACGAGTGTAGTGTAAGCTGTCTCTTTAGTGGACTTGTTGTATCTTCTAAGTGTCCTGCCAATTAAACGAAACCTTTGGCTCGCCTTCCCCACAATATTATCTATATGGTCTTTCCAACTGAAGTTGTTCGTAATTTTTACACCCAGGTACTTAGTTGAATTGACAGCCTTGAGAATTGTACTATTTATCGAGTAATCGAATTCCAACGGATTTCTTTTGGAACTCATGTGGACCACCTCACACTTTCCGTTATTTAGCGTCAACTGCCACCTGCCACACGATACAGCAATCTTTTCTAAATTGCTTTGCAACTGATACTGGTCTTCGGGTGACCTTACTAGACGATAAATTACAGCATCATCTGCGAACAACCTAAGACAACTGCTCAGATTGTCACCCAGGTCATTTATATAGATCAGGAACAGCAGAGGTCCCAGGACGCTTCCCTGGGGAACACTTGATATCACTTCAGTTTTACTCGATGATTTGCCGTCTATTACTACGAACTGCGACCTACCTGACAGGAAATCACGAACCCAGTCGCACAGCTGAGACGATACCCCATAGGCCCGCAGCTTGATTAGAATTCGGTTGTGAGGAACGGTGTCAAAAGCTTTCCGGAAATCTACAAATACGGAATCAACTTGAGATCCTTTGTCGATAGCGGCCATTACTTTGTGCGAATGAAGAGCAAGCTGCGTTGCACAAAAACGATGTTTTCTGAAACCATGCTGATTACGTGTCAATAGATCGTTCCCTTCGAGGTGATTCATAATGTTTGAATACAGTATATGCTCCAAAACCCTACTGCAAACCGACGTCAATGATATAGGTCTGTAGTTCGATGGATTACTCCTACTACCCTTCTTAAACACTGGCGCGACGTGCGCAATTTTCCAATCTGTAGGTACAGATCTATCGGTGAGCGAGCGGTTGTATATGATTGCTAAGTAGGGAGCTATTGCATCAGCGTAATCTGAAAGGAACCTAATCGGTATACAATCTGGACATTCCACGTCGGAAATCGTTAGGTAATTCAATATTCCGATATCTATAGTGTCAAGACTGTGCCGAAAGTACCAAATTTCAATAATTATTTCTCACCCCGGACAACGCAGTGGACACGGCCTTAATTGATCGAGCAGCGGTATTTTCGTAGAGTTGTCAGTGCTGACCGAAAAGCAACTCTGCGTAGAAATCTATGTGATACGTACGACGATCGTATCCGTTAGGACCGACGAAATTTGACGTTTGGGCTATGGAAGCAGGGTTTCCTGGTCAAAATGAACCGATTATTGGAAATGGTTATGTTCGGCTACTTGGAGATCATTTGCAACCATTCGACGATGGGACCCTTACGGATGTTAATGCTCCATGTCACCGGGCTACAACTGTTCGCGATTGGTTTTAAAAACATTGTGGCGAACGAATGATTTAGCCTCCTAGATCGTGTGGGATATAATCTAGAGGGTAGTTCGTGTACAAAACCCTGCACTGGCCACATTTTCTCAATTATGGACGATTATAGAGGCAGAATGACTCGATACTTCTGCAGGATACTTCCACCGACTTGTAGAGTACTTGCCATATCGAGTTGCAGCACTACGCCGAGCGATAGAAAGTCCGACGCGATATTAGAATGTATCACATGTCTTTTGTCGCCTCGGTGTGTTTAGCAGTGTGACCAATACATCCTGTTTATTAATATTTTGCTATATGCTTTGAAAGGGCAGGAAGAAGACAACTGGGGATTGAAAATAAGTTTCAAAGAACGGATTGTACTTACAGCGGCCACGAAACAAGGGATTCTAATTAAAGTGTCCGATGAAAGAGGTAGGTCGAAACTTCTGATGTGTTGAGCGTCAATCAAAGTACTCTTTCCAACCTCACGTACAATTCTGAACATGGTTGACAGTCAGCTGTCGTGTTTTACGTTTTAATGTAGTATACGAGCAACCAATCGGTTGCACAGTTTTACTGCATTGGCCTGGTTTCGACATCGACTAACGGTGTCTTGATCAGAATACGTTCACGTTGAATGGAGAGATAATGAAACCATGTGAGCTTCAGTGTTCGAGTCGAATAAGGAAGTGCAGTATAATGTTTACTTATTTGACTTCAGCACTTCAGCTCAGAGGATTTTATTATTTCTCCTTGCAATGTGAACCAATGTTACTGTAACTCATTCTGATGAAGTTATCCTTAGTCGTTATCGAAACTAGGTCAATGCAATAAAGTTTGTGCAGCCGGTCGACTGTTCTTATCCTTCATTAAATAATTTACGTTCGTGAGTTGTCTTCCCAGATTACCAATATTAATCGACTTATAAGCAGAACACGGATCATAGAGGGGCGTAGTATTCGTGAAACGACAGGATATGAGCAACGTAAACCAATTCGTACGCAAATCATTTCGGGAAATTTATGTCAGCAGTCTACCTATGTTTACAAGAGAGCAACGGCTCACATGGACAGAGGACCCAAAAAAAAAAAAAAATAAAGTGGATGAGTACGCGTCGTTAATTCATGAAAATCTATCAAAGTTTAGACAGCTTCATACTAAATCTTTTTGACTGATGTGATGATGTCCTCTAGTCAGGAGAACGAATTTCTTCTGTTAATTGACTCGTGAGGAAGACAAATTCACAGTTATACGACGAAATTTTCAAGATGAAGATGGATTGCTATTGTCTTGACTCAACCCAAATGTACTCTGTAATATCTGATTTTTATCGTGTGTTAAGGGATTTGAACAAAATGCTGTAAAACTGCTCTTATCGTGTCTAAAAAGTAAAAGAAATCACATCCCAAGGTTATTGTATCATAGTACATCATCAGCTAACGTCGCCAGTATTTGGTGATAAGATGCGTTACGCGTGGATTGCTGCCATACTGTGCGATTAGTGAGAACTTCCCTTTGCGAATATAAACTGAGTTTGTTTTTCTACACAAACTTTGACACAACGATAACTGCAAAAATGCGGTGTTTAAAAATTACAAGACGCTGAGAAAATAACTGCTTCCGGAACTTCTATAACATCAACTGTAAAATAACGAACGTATCTCTATACAAAGTTATCGCGGGCGCCTTACAAAATATTTCTGAAAATTTATTTGCAGTCCGAAATTATCTTTTGCCGTTCCCATGACTTTTATGAAAATAGTAACAAAGGCACTAAATGAATGTTGTATCAGTTTACTTGGAGTGTAAGTAAAGCAAAAACTGGAAATTAAAAAGATGGTTCCGCAAAGGACTCGACCCTACAACCCTGAAATTACCAGGCTGTAGTCTTTCCGCTGCGCCAACCGCCACTTGGAAATGACCCTGTTATTTAAAGCTCACGCCCCACCAGACCAGCACAAAAAGAATTTTTTTTCTAACCGCTAGATTATTCGCAGCTTTCATATCTGCTATTTTCATCCCTGGCCATACTGTAAATTCGAACAAATTCGACGTGTATGCGAGGTACTCTTGTGAGAGCTGAGTCTAACATGGCTGTTGCAGAATTCCGTCCCCATTACTCGTGCGCTTGTTTTCGGACTCGAAGACATAAAATTCTATCGTTGTTTTGACACCTCATACTGTCGTACCGTGCAAACTGCAAAACTGCTATGAGGACTTATTACCTCACGAGAAATTGGACTCATATAAACAACGAAGTTTCCCTTGTGAAATTGGAATATTTATACTCTCAACAAGTGTAATTAGTCAACTCTCAGGTGATTGTCTGTACATCTATAAACTTGATACATTCCGGCCTGTGTGGCCGAGCGGTTCTAAGCACTTCAGTCTGGAACTGCGCGACCGCTACGGTCACAGGTTCGAATCCTGCCACGGGCATGGATATGTGTGATGTCCTTAGGTTAGTTAGGTTTAAGTAGTTCGAAGTTCCAGGGGACTGATGACCTCAGATACTAAGTACCATAGTGCTCAGAGCCATTTGAACCATATGATACCTGTGACAAAGAAATACTTGTACAGTGAAATTCTAATGATGCCTATCTCTTACGACTAGCAATAATTGTAGAAGTTCCTATGCTAATTGCCGTAGTGAATCACAAACAGAATCTAATGAAGTTATTGTTGTCTTTGACGCTATTATAAATAAACAAAACTTATGCTACTATGTTGATGTTCGGCTGTCACCGACCTTTAAACTATCTGTGGCTTGTTCAGAATAAGAAATTACCACCATCTGTATCCCCTTCTAATTTCTTCTCTTCTCCCTATTCTGCTGTAATTGCTGATATCGTGACATCCAACTTCATTTAATGAAGGGTTTAATTTGCGATATGTGATGCACTCCTGCCGATTGTTGAAATCTCAGGAACTCCAGCCCATATGCATCTTCGTGGACGATACGGTGTTTCCGAGGAGGTCCATTACACACTTTTAAGACTTTCTGGCACTGTTACTTCTATTTGTTGGAGAGCGTAAACGATTTGACGAGAAGCTTCTGTCCAACTCGAAATTCACGGACCCGGGCCTTCTTATCTTCTCGCTCTTTCCTTCTCCTTCCAGCTTTCCAAATCATTTCCAGCGCCATCCCAATTATCTCTCAGTGTGGAATCTGTTTCCGCCGGGGAAGTTCCACTAGCTCACGTACTTTGTCTGGTGGGTCTCTGTTCTTCAACACAGTTATCGGTGCGAAGAGAGTTGAAGAATGTGGAAGTTCATTCATGACATTTTGGAAATCCCGCAACATCACGTCCCATGTGCTGTGCTGTCGATGGCAGTAGATACGACACAGTTTCCTCAGATCCTTCATCCATCGTGCGGCGCGGTTTGAACTTGGATGATTTCCCGGTATGTACATGGGTACCATCCTATATCTCTCCAGAGTGTCCTTCCACCGTTTTGATCTGAAGTGAGTCCCGTTATCTGTAATAATTTGGTCCACCCTGCCTACTTGAGCTAGGATATCTTTCGTCAACGCTTTGAAAACAGTGATTGCCTTGGCTTTTCGTAACGGAGTAAATGTAGGAAACTTCGATGTTAATTCAACGACTACTAAAATGTATCAGAAACCACGCCTAGTGACCGGGAGCGGAACCATTAAGTCCGCGGCCGCAATGTGTCGCAGTTTGTTTGGAACGATTGGATGGAGGGATGCCTTCATTGGCTGGTTGTCTGGTTTGGCCTTCTGACAGGCCTTGCATACGGATAGAACCTTCCTTATGCGTCTTCCCATTTGTTTAAAATGACACAGATCCTTCAATTTAAGGAAGCATGTTCATGGTCCGAAGTGACAATAACTGAAGTGGGTGTACCAGATTAACTTATTAACTAACTCGTCTGGTATAGAAAGGCTCCATATCGTGTTGGTTGTGTTTCGTCGGTGCTATAAGATCCCCTTCCATACATTCGTAATTCAACTTCCCGGCGATTCTTCCAACGTTCTTTCAGCTGCTTCAAATCCAGATCTTTATCTTGCTCTCTTCCTATATCCCAGAATGAACAGTCATGAAGTTCTCGAAAGCGGCTCCCCGCAGGTAGAATCTTGTAAGGGCCCGGCTCCCAAATGTTAGGGTCTTGTTTATTAATGTCCCCTCCTCCTTAATTTGTTGGAATATTACCACGCCAAGACCGGTTCACGCTGCATCTGTCCTCATGAAAAAATCCGCTTTTAGGTCAGGCTGAACTGGGACAGCTGCCTCGCCAAGGGCCTGTTTAAGCGAATAGAATTCATGATCCGCGGCCTCATCCCATATCCACGGTTTCTTCTTCCCTTTTAAGGAACAAAGTGTTGGTGCGCCATTGTTCTTCGTTCTAAGAAACTTCTTATAAAAATTTGTGACTGCCAGGAACCGTCTGAGCTCTTTTCTGGTCTGTGGTCTCGGGCATTAGGCTATTGTTTCTAGTTTTTCCGTATTAGGTGCAATCCCTTCTGCCTAAATCACGTGCCTAAGAAAATCCACCTTCCTCGTTCCGAAACAAGATTTTTCCAGATTAATTGTAACACCATGTTGCCTTAGTGCTCCTAGCAGTTCTCCAAGGACGTTGTTGTGTTCATCCCAATTGGGATTTACGACGACAGCGTAGCACATGATGTCGTTCTTCAGCCTTTCCGTCCAAATCCCGTTCTGTCCCCTCATGAATGCCACGGACGATACATTGAGGCCAAAGGGCAACTGCCAGAACTGATAGCAGTGTCCACCAACCAGGAAAGCCGTGTATTAACGACATGAAGGGAAGACACGAATGGTGTGGGTTATCCGCGTGGTCAGAGAGAGGCTTCTTGCCACAGTCCGCACGGCTCCCCCAATCGGAGGTTCGAGTCCTCCCGCCGATATGGGTGTGTGTGTTGTTCTCAGCGTAGGTTACTTTACGTTAGATTAGTTAGTGCGTAAGCTTAGGGGCCAATGACCTCTGCAGTTTAGTCCCATAAGACCTACCAACAAATTTGTTTTGCTAAAGAAATGGCACACAGACATTTTTTATTTTACAAACGCTTTCAATAATATGTGGTCTGTGGTGAACAAAGTGATCAGCTGGGGATCAACACACCACGCTAACCAGAACTAATCGCTTTGTCTGACCTCACAAATGTGAATCTGTGGAATGGCCCAGAAACTATGCTACAGTCAAAGATCTATATTCTACTATTCCATAAAGAACAATGTGGTTTTAAGAACAGGGTGCTTAAAGCATATATTGGAACCCTACGCCATAACAGCGAATACTACTACTCATTTCGAATACTTTACACATATGCAGGTCAGGGCAGCACACCACGATGCTGGGGCCATGGACAAAAATCAAATGTGTGTGAAATCTTATGGGACTTAACTACTAAGGTCATCAGTCCCTAAGCTTACACACTACTTAACCTAAATTATCCTAAGGACAAACACACACCCATGCCCGAGGGAGGACTCGCACCTCCGGCGGGACCAGCCGCACAGTCCATGATTGCAGCGCCTTAGACTGCTCGACTAATACCGCGCGGCAGCCATGGGCAGCGACAATCTGTTATGAACGGTGCTTGCGTGGAAAAAATGCAAATACGCGGTCTTGCTATCGACCGATACGGAACGCAGTTATTTCCCTATGAGCCTCTGAAACCCCGGTGGATTCCAGTGTGCAGATGGATCAATTTGCTGGTCGGCCAAACCAAATTGACTCCGTGACATGACTATGCGTGACGGAATATGTCAAACGTTTAGATGGCCGGCTGAAAACAAATAAGTACATGTCATTCATGGCGTGCGTGATGCAATAAGCAGTACCTCTGTCGGTTCAGATCGTGACTGGCACAGTCTCTAAGTGTCACACTATCAAAGGACACAAGTTTCACAGTCTAGGCACAGACATGCCATTCTTTAGTAGCGAAGCGCCACTACAAGAGT
Organism: Schistocerca nitens; assembly: GCF_023898315.1. NCBI lineage: Eukaryota > Metazoa > Arthropoda > Insecta > Orthoptera > Acrididae > Schistocerca > Schistocerca nitens. Next base: position 9,255,671 of record NW_026045910.1, on the reverse strand, counting down.
GAGTTCTTCTCTTTCTCTCAGCTTTCCGCGCCAGCTCGGTAGCATATCACATTTACATGCTTTGACTACACCCAGCCGGCCGCTGTGGCCGAGCGATTCTAGGCGCTTAAGTCCGGAACCGCGCTGCTGCTACGGTCGCAGGTTCGAATCCTGCCTCGGGCATGGATGTATGTGAGTGATGTCATTAGGTTAGTTACATTTAAGTAGTTCTAAATCTAGGGGACTGATGACAAATGGTTCAAATGGCTCTGAGCACTTTGGAACTTAACATCTATGGTCATCAGTCCCCTAGAACTTAGAACTACTTAAACCTAACTAACGTAAGGACATCACACAACACCCAGTCACCACGAGGCAGAGAAAATCCCTGACCCCGCCGGGAATCGAACCCGGGAACCCGGGCGTGGGAAGCGAGAACGCTACCGCACGACCACGAGCTGCGGACGGGACTGATAACCTCAGATGTTAAGACCCATACTGCTTACAGCCATTTGAACCATTTGAATTTGACTACAACCACTTTAGCACAAACCAATCAGGAGCTGAAAGTTGAGACTGAAGCTGGGAGACTGCCCCCTGCTCTGCATACACAGATTTGGCCAACCAGCGGCTTTAAAAATTCATTGGGAGAAAATGAAAAAGATTCGGCTTTGCGACCTCTTTCCCACACGTTTACGCCATGTCTTTTCTAAACACATGACCTGAATGGAACCACAGCCCTCCATAAAAAGATCGTTACTTCTCTGGTTGAGTCCATTTCTAACTTCCCAAACAACGGCCATAAACTCGCTAAAAGCCTCGTGCCTCACAAATATGTTTCGTAGCAAAGTCTGGACGCCTCGGCGCCATTGCCCTGTCCCATGTAAATTCGCAGAAACTCACATCCATCTCATCGGCTTCCTACCTAACAAGGGCCCTTCCTCCGCTTTATTGCCGGTCATTAGTTTGTACAAAGCTCTGCTCATAGCACGTCTGTGCCTGTCATTAGAGACCAAGTAATTTGCAACAATCTGTGTCGTCCTCCACCGTTGCCTGGAGAATAGCTGCATCCGTACAAGGGAAATTTTGTCCCCTGTGTAGCTTGCCATCGACACCACAACAGACACGGATGCATTTGGAGTTGTGCCATGAACTGGGAAGCATGGACTGCTGACAAGTGGCGTCGCACTGCGTTCTCCTGTGATTCACGGATCTTCATTACACCAGATGACTATCATTGGCTAGTATGATGGCGACCTATGGAGATGTCGCATTATACGTAGGTCTTAAGAGGTATAGTGGTGTTATCCGACATTACTTCACATCATGGCTGGTAGTGGCTGAGGAATTTCTAATGGCGCAACCGTGCGTCACGGACATCCTGTGTTCTCATATTTTCTCTCTATGCAGAAGTATAGTAGCTCCATTCTCTAATGGGTAACGCTCGTACACACACGGAACGTGTCTCCCTGCAGTCTCTGCATGATGTTGGGATACTCCTGGGGCCAGCAAGATTCCCAGATCTTAATCTTGTACTACAAATGGGGAGCAGCTTGAACATTTAATGCCTCTCAGTTACGGCAGTTGTTTGCCAGGTTTCCTTAGGAGAGGGGACAATGGACAAACTCTGATCGAATCAGCGCATGCATCCTGTCCAGATGAGATCATGCTGATAAGTGAGCTCATACTGCCAAAGTTTTAGACAACATAGTTCTGTGGAGATAACATCGATTAATTTACTTGTAATGAATTATTCAAAATGACAGTCACAATCGCATTATTTATTTTGCCGCCCATCACGGGTTGAAACCAGATGGCGGCAAAATAAATCGTCTGAATGCGTCTTTAATGCTAAAACCCACTGTTGTGCTATAATGTAGTGCACTATTTCCTTCACAAGATTTACATCTGCAGGCGTACCTTGGAAGTCACTGTACGTTGGAGAGCGGAGAGAGGTTCCTTCCAATATTAACGACTTGTTTCCTCCCTTCATCTGCATATGGATGCGAGGTAAATATGCCGGCCGGGGTTGCCGAGCGGTTCTAGGTGCTACAGTCTGGTACCGCGAAACCGCTACGGTCGCAGGTTCGAATCCTGCCTCGGGCATGGATGTGTGTGATGTCCATAATTTAGTTAGGTTTAAGTAGTTCTAAGTTCTAGAGGACTGATGACCTCAGCAGTTGAGTCCCATAGTGCTCAGAGCCACTTGAACCTTTTTTGAGGTAAATATTCCACACAGTGATGTGGCAGTGTGGTTTTTTTTATAAAACTATTGATGCCCTTGTCGACTGTCAAACTGCTGTATGTCCCTTCTACATTTCAGGTCTAGGTTCACTAGCAAAACGAAGTAACTGCTTCTAAAACTATGTTTACTATGTTTCAATATGGTAAAGACACAAATAAGGGCCGGCCGGTGTGGCCGTGCGGTTCTGGGCGCTTCAGTCTAGAACCGCGTGACCGCTACGGTCGCAGGTTCGAATCCTGCCACGGGCATGGATGTGTGTGATGACCTTAGGTTAGTTAGGTTTAAGTAGTTCTAAGTTCTAGGGGACTGATGACCACCGATGTTAAGTCCCATAGTGCTCGGAGCCATTTGAACCATTTGAACCACAAATAAGGCCATCGACTCTATCCTAAATGACAGATACTCGTCTCTAATATCCAGTTCTAATTGAATATATTAATGTATGTCGGTATTTCAGTATCAGACGACACTCACGTACAACTTATCACGGATTTCAGTCTACGGTAACTACCTTGAAAACCCTAAAAAGTAAGATAAAGGCATCCTGCAATTAATCATGGGCAAAATGCGTCAAAATTACACGGTAGGGCAATGAGAAATCAAAATTTTTACGTAACTAACACATACTTGTACCTGGGTACAAACACATTTTCTACATACCTAGCCAGTATGTGCAAGTAAGGTACAACCAGAATACACGTATGAGCTAAAAAACTACGTCGTTTCGCATGAAAAATTAAGAACAATTACAATGTATCAGAACAGGCATGTAGAATCTATACAAATATCGCTTGGCAGATTGAGGTGCAGTGACTACTGACATTCCAGCAGAACGGCTTGTCATATCGATATTGCGTACCGTAACACGTTCTGTCAGTCACTGACAGCTGTTGTGATGTACTCACTGCACCGATGTTTCTCATTTTTGAGTGACATTCGATAAACGTTAGCAAGTTAATTTGCAAGACATTTTTGTTGTTCTCCAGTGTGATTTTTTTTCCGTGAGCTCTAGCTGTATGAAGAACCTGTGGTATTTCCACTGGCAAACACAAAGTACATACGCCGGCCGCGGTGGTCTCGCGGTTAAGGCGCTCTGTCCAGAACTGCGCGACTGCTACGGTCGCAGGTTCGAATCCTGCCTCGGGCATGGATGTGTGTCATGTCCTTAGGTTAGTTAGGTTTAAGTAGTTCTAAGTTCTAGGGGACTGATGACCACAGATGTTAAGTCCTATAGTGCTCAGAGCCAAAGTACATATAATTTACAACATCTCACTTTAAATCCTGTGTATTTTGAAATCATCCTTTATCAGTTAAACATATGATATACCTTCTTTATATTTCACTCTCTAAAACTTTCTGTCACTTACAACAACTAAAATAAGACTTCTGTTAATATTTGCGTATTTATATCTGTGGCATATGTTAAATTGCTATGAATTGGAACGGTAGTTCACTAGGTATAAGCATCAGTCTTTGTACAAAGTTTCTATGTTTTTACACATGAAGCAATCGATACCCACAGCTATGACAGATTTTGTGTTATGTATGGGGCCTGATTACATTGCACTAACCTCCTAAAATTGCGCACATAAACACTGAGTGGAATTCTGTTAGCATATTGAAGACAGGCAAGCAGTTGTCCATGACACTTTTAATATAATTCTCTTTTCAGTATCATAAGAATGAAAGCTAGATTTTTTTCATGGTACATAATTACAAATATTTACTACAGGTATGGTCTAATTGTCTTGTCCTGTCTTTAATTTTGTTATTATGATTAATTTTTCACTAACAATGGTAGCTATTGCTTTGTTCTACTATTATTTCTATCACTGGAGCTCCATCATGATATCTAGCTACCTCCGCTGCTATCACACCTATACTAAACTCAGAGAGAGAGCGTGTCGGAAATCCGATATCTCCACTTGGTATTTCATTTTCTTGCGTCCACTAAGATAACGTCAAACCCAGTGTATCAGTACTCGCGTAGCAGTTCAAGCCTTGGTCTATGAAATGACGATGTTGGGAGCAGATAATGTAGACTACGGCAATAGGCTTGCAGTTAGGGGACAAGGGATGGAATTAGCCGAGCAACCTACTCCTTTACTAGCCACAGCCACAGCCAATATCATCACGCACTTGCCTGGGAAGTCGGTTAATAGTGTAACGTCCGTTACGAATGGCCTGCAGTTAGCAGCTATTATTGGGATGTGGTACCAAGATCAACTATTGCCGGTGACAAAGCTAGAGTTAGTAGAAGAGGCCAGGGCGAATGTCAGATCTACACAGGAACTAAGAGGCTTGCAAACATTTGATGAACTGAAAGAAAACTGAGCGAGGTTTTATCGCACGCAGTTGAGTAGTATGCCAAAGAAGCATAACGAGTCGATAAAGTATTTTGCTGACGCAACATTTAAAGTGAATGTGCTGACATATGAATTAGCGGAGAATGACGAGCCAGAAACAGTCCTACTCCATCAAGCGCAACTGAATGCATTAATTTTAAGAGCCTTGCCGTCTGATATGTCTATAAGAGTAAAAACACATAACCTGACTGATTTATAATCTACAGTCACATTAGCCATGGAGTTTGAAGAAATTCTTGTAGTACCAGGTATGCGCGATATGAAAGGAGTATTCTCTGTTAACGTGAAGTGTTATAGATGTGGGAGGACAGGAAATGTGCAGAGACAATGTCACCAACCTCTGTGTGGTGGATAGGATGTGACAGGACACTACGAAACATTATAATGAAACAGGAAATGAATGAGATGATGGTAAATGCAAAACGGAAGCTCACTCCCGCCACATGGACTTCCTGCTAAATTTAGATATAGTTGATACTGATGCAAAGGTTGAATGTAGTTCAGTGGCAATAGGGAATATTAGAATGCCTAAGTTATTACTGGACAAAGAGGCGATTAAACCATCCATGCTATAACTAACGTGGAGTTGGAAACAGTGATGTGTAGACTTGTGTTCAGCAATGGTAGATTGTCAGTTTGGCGGACAGTATTTTGCACAGTATATAGAGAGCATGCCTCTGGTAATTAACGGTTATTGTATGATCTTAAGTCTAAACGTTCTTATACCAAAGCACACAAAAATTGGCCTTAGGTGACTTAGAGGGATAACATTCCAACTAGGGAAGACAGTAGCCAGTAAAGTACACAGACAAAGTGCATCAATCTTAATGCTTGAACTCGTTGTGCAGCAGTTAACAACACTAAGAATTAACTCACACGTTACTATAATGCAACGAATTGAGAAGATTCTCTGGGAAAATGAGGGCTGGAATGGCTTGTTGATGCATAATTCACTGTGCTTGGTAAAAGCAGTGACAGGAATGATTTATTAGAAACATCGCGTTGCTTTGTAAAGAGAAGCATTGTGCACATACAGGAGAATTGGAGGTGAAAGTAGTGCCCCTGAATTTCGTTAATTGGGGTGGTGGAGTATTAGAAGTAACGAAAGGAATTTTGGTGGTATCTGTTCTTTCGGACATCTTTATATTTATATAGTTAAGGGCTCACCGTCCATTTGACCATCTTCTTCTGTGCAGATGCACAAGCAGTGCCGGAACTCTGACGGGAATCGGCAAAAAGCCGCGAGTAATGTGTATAATGGGCAGGGGCACTATGAATATAGTGCGGGACAATAAGTTAGGAATGTGCGTCGCACTGGAGGCGTGCCAGAGATAGGTCCCTGCAGTCGTAATGTCCTCTGTGTCCTCGGTGGCTCAGATGGATTGAGCGTCTGCAATGTAAGCAGGAGATCCCAGGTTCGAATCCCGGTCGGGGCACACATTTTCAACTCTCACCGTTGACTTATATCAATGCCTGTATGCAGCTAGGGGTATTCATTTCATTGTAACTTCGGTGGGTAATTTGGAAGTCCCATATTATGTGGGTACGGACTTAGCCAGTGTGTACCAGCGTAATGAGCAATCCACCAATAAAACTGCACTGCTTGGGAAGATGAAGCCTCTTAGAGGTAAAGACAAATTGGAAATTTTTTCTCACAGTTTTTTACCAGTAACAACTATAACACAGAATCATGTCCCTACAGGATATGAGTGCTGCAGTGTAGTAGATCTTGCCACATACTACAATATTTTCAATCAGTATTATAAAAAGTGATTTATCAACAGCTATCAGATGCGATAATAAAGAAAAACAGTAGTCCATGATGGGCAGCTTTGATATTTATACCAAAGAAGTCACCAGAGGGAATTAAAAGAAACAGATTCTGTTACTACTACAGTCATCTATACAGAGAAACTATGACCAATGTATATAAAGTCATAAAGTTCACGGAATCTGTCGACAATTTGGGGCACTCCAAATACTTCTCTAGCTCAGATCTTAGAGGATTGGGTACCACCTGATACAGATATTCATGGAAGACCCTAAGAAATCAGTATTGTCAGTCCCATGGGGCCATTTTTAGCATTGCAGAATGGCGTTTGGGTTAAAGAATGCTCTGGCAACGTTTCACCTTTTGCTGGATGTGGTGCTGATGGGACTGAAAACTCGCCAGTGCATCTTGTAGCTAGCTGCATTATATACTATTGTTTTCACGAAGGATATGACAAAGCATACTCGTCGTTAAGAGAGGTTTTTAGTGGATTATGAGCAGCAGATTTAACACGAAGAATGGAAAAATGTCCCTTTGCATTGGAAGAAGTTACGTACTTAGGGCATGTGAACCATTTAAGATGTATCTAAGCTTGATACAGGCAGTACGGGAATGTCTGATTCCTGGTAATGCCAACCAGCTACAGTCTCTCTCATTACAGGAAATTCATAAAAAGGTCTGCATACATGGCAGGACTGTCAAAAATGGAAGTTCAATTAGAATTGATAAAGGAATGGCAAGGCACATTCGAGAGTGTGTTGACATGAATTCCAGCTTAAATTTTTCTGGATTATGAGAAAGAATTTGTCTTGTCAACTGACGCTTCCAATCATGTTATAGGCTATGCTCATATAAGCATCTGATAGGGTAGGCCTCTAGGCAGTTGAACAGAGCAGAGAAAAGCTACTGGACAACAGAAAAAGAGATGCTAAGTGTGTTGTATGGAATGATTTATGAAGTTATTAGTATGGGAAGATATTTAAAATGGTAGCTAACCATGCAGCTCTTAAGAGGTTGTTGGGGCTTAAGGATGGTAACTAATCATGCAGTTCTTAAAGCGTTGTTGTGACTTAAGGATCCTTCTAGCAGCCTGACTAGATAAGCATTGAAGTTAAGCGAGTTTGAGTATGATGTAGTACGCAAACCTGGTGTGAAACACAGGATCATAGATGGCTTAAGCCAAAAAGTGTCAGTGATACAACCACTGGGACACGAAGTGGTAGCAATCCCTAAACCACTGACAGCAAACGTAGAGCAAGCATTGGTCAACAGGTGGGTGAAGTGCCAGAAAATGTGATTACAGATTGATGTACAAACATTATGTCGAATTTGTTAAAGCACCTTCGTAATTTGCTTAAGATTAGATAGCTAAGGAGAAGTTCGTTGTACCTTCAGGCTACTGGTGGGAAGGATGTTGACACGGTATGTGAACTCACAGAATAACAACTGGGACGTGTATTTATCTTTCACTGCAACTGAACGTAATTCAGAAATCCAATCTGTTGCAGTTACACCATCGTATCAAGTAGTTCACGAGCGTATCAAGTAGTTCACGAGAGATTCAAGCCATCGCCGTTTGACAAAGTAAGGCAAATAATAGATGTGGTGGTGGATGTGGAGCCCATCAAGGATTTTGTTAAAAGGGAAATTTGGGAATGCGTTAGGGAACAAACACCAGTGAACTGGAACACCAGGAGCGATTGGGGAATCGTTTAAGTAGATTACCACAGTTTGAAGTCGGTCAGAGGGTAATGTTGTCGAACCTTTACATTCTGAAAGGGACCGAGAAATTTGAAACTCGATATCAGGACCGATGTCAGATACCCGAAACAATATGGCTGGTAAATGTCAAGCTCCAGTTTTGGACCCACGTAACTATTTTTCATGTTGGGTGTTCAATCTGTTTCTGCTCCAGATACATTGATAGGTGTGTCATTATACATTGAGAGTAAAACTATAGGTAGCAGGTAGAAGAGGAAATGTAGAAACTGTGCAAGACATAAACAGGAAATTCCGCATGGAGCATGGTCAAGTAAATAGGCGAGAGTAGTTTACGTTTAGTGTTCGAATATGGTCAGCTGAAAGTTAAATTGGGCGAGTTGTTATTCAGATGCGTAAGTGATTAATGTGAGGATAGGAGGAAGGTTTCTGCTCGTGTTGTATGTAGTGTTATACAGGGTGTTCCCCATAAAACCGATATGCCTCACCTACCGGTTAATCACCTCCAGTCGAATTGCTTGTGGAGTGGCAACACTGTCTCGAAAGTTATTAGAAAGATGAGTGCAGCTGTGTGTTCGTGAGTCAGTTACTGTATGAGGCTCAGCCGGCCGGAGTGGCCGAACGGTTCTAGGTGCTTCAGTCTGGAACCGCGCGACCGCTACGGTTGCAGGTTTGAATCCTGCCTCGGGCATGGATGTGTATGATGTCCTTAGATTAGTTAGGTATAATTAGTTCTAAGTTCTAGGGGACTGATGACCTCAGCTGTTAAGTCCCATAGTGTTCAGAGCCATTTTGTGTAAGTCTCATATTGTTGAGTTGTTATAGACATGGGGCAGTAGGCAATAGAACAGTGAATTGATACTGTGGAGTGTTACATAAAGGCAAGTTCCATCAAGGAATGCAAGGAAATGTTTAAAGCGAAGTATCCTGGCAGGAAACTCCCCAAGACAAGCACTATTCAAGATCTTTACAAGGAATGGAGTTTTGTAAGAGCCGTTCAGAATGTGCAGAGGAATAGGCGACCGACACGGAGGACGGCTGAAAGTATAGACAGAATTCGCAAGAACATTACGAGTCAGTAAGGAGGTTATCACTGCAGGTTGGCGTATCTCGTACTTCCTGTCATTGTGTACTAAAATATGCGAAATTAAGAGCCTATTGAATGAATGTGGAGCAAGAGCTGATATTTTAGGATCAGGAAAATGAGCTCATTATTGTAACTGGCATACTCCATGAACCATGGACCTTGCCGCTGGTGGAAAGGCTTGCGTGCCTCAGCGATACAGATAGCCGTATCGCAGGTGCAGCCACAACGAGGGGTATCTGTCAAGAATCCAGACAAACGAGTGACACCTGAAGACTGACAGCAGCCTTTTTTAGTAGTTGAAGCGACGACAGCTTCGATAATTGGCTGATCTGGTCTTGTAACATCAACAAAACAGACCTTACTGGTACTGCGAACTGCTGAAAGCAAGGGGAAACTACAACTGTAATTCTTCCAGAGAGCATGCTCCTCTACTACATGGTTAAAAGATGATGGCCTCCTCTTGGGTGAAATATTCCGGAGTTAAAATAGTCCCCCATTCGGATATCCGGGCGGGGACTACTCAAGAGGACGTCGTTATCAAGAGAAAGAAGACTGGCGTTCTATGTATCGGAGCGTGAACTATCGGATCCCCTAGTCGTGCAGATAGGTTAGAAAATTTAAAAAGGGGAATGGGTAGATTAAATTTAGATATAGTGGAAATTAGTGAAGTTCGTTGGCAGGAGGAGCAGGACTTCTGGTCAGATGAATAAAGGGTTCTAAAAACAAAAGCATTAGGGTTAATGCAGGAGTAGATTTAATAATGAATAAAAAATAGAAATGCGGATAAGGTACTATGAACAACATAGGGACGCATTATTATAGCTAAGACCGACACGAAGCCCACACCCACAACAGTGGTACAAGTTTATATGCCAGATAGCTCCGCAGATGAGGAGATTGAGAAAACCTGTGATGAGATAAAAGAAATTATTCAGGTAGTTAAGGAAGACTAAAATTTAACAGTCATGGCGGACTGCAATTCAAGGGCAGGAAAAAGAAGAGAAGGAAAAGTAGAAAGTGAATATGGACTGGGGGCAAAGGAATGCAAGAGGAAGCCGCCTGGTAGAATACTGCATTGAGCATAATTTAATCTTAGCTAACACTTGCATTAAGAATCATGAAAGAAGGTATAAGTGGAATACTCCTGCTGACACCGGAAGTTTTCAGATTGATTATATAATGATAAATTTTAGGACATTTCCAGGGCCAGATGTGGACTCTGAAGACTTAAAGAAGGCTTTTGATAATGTTGGCTGGAATACTCTCTTTCAAATTCTGAAGATGTCAGTGGTAAAACACAAGAGCGAAAGGCTATTTACAATTAGAACAGAAAGCAGGAGGCAGTTATAAGAGTTGAGGGGCACGAAAGGAAAGCAGTGGTTGAGAAGGGAGAGAGACAAGCTTGTAGCCCATTCCCGAATGTTATTCTTTCTGTATACTGAGCAGTAAAGGAAACAAAAAAAAAATCTGGAATACGAATTAAGAAATAAAAGCTTTGGGGTTTGATGATGACATTGTACTGTAAGTCTATCAGAGACAGCAAAGTACTTACAAGAGCAGCTAACGCGATGGACTGTGTCTTGAAAGGAGGATATAAGATGAATATTAACAAAAGTAAAACGAGGATAATGGAATGTTGGTGAGTTAAATCAGATGATGATGAAGAAATTAGAATATGAAACGAGACACTTAAAGTAGTCGATGAGTTCTGCTGTTGGGGAAGAAAAGTAACTGATGATGCCCGTATGGTGAGGATATAAAATGCTGATTAGTAATGGCGCGAAAAGCATTTCTGAAGAAGAAATAATTTTTAATACCAAATATAGATTTAAGTGTCAGGACGCCCTTTCCGGGAGTATCTTTATGGAGTGTAGACAGGTATGGAAGTGAAACATGGGCGAAAAGCAGTTTCGAGAAGAAGAGAATAGAAGATTTTGAAATGTGGTGCTACAGAATAATGCTGAAGTTTAGATGAGTAGATCATGTAACTAACAAGGAGTTACTGAATAGAATTGGGGAGAAAAATTTGTGGTGCAACGTGACTAGAAGAAGGGGTCGGATAGTAGGACATGTTATGAGGCATCAAGGGATAACCAATTTAGTACTGGAGGGCAGTGTGGAGGGTAAAAATCGCCGAGGGAGACCAAAAGATGAATACACTAAGCAGATTCAGAAGGATGTAGGTTGCAGTAGATATTTGGAGAGGCTTGCACAGGATAGAGTGATATGGAGAGACGCATCAAACCAGTCTTTGGGCTGAAGACCACAACAACGACATTGTAGCTGGTTGTTAATATCAAAAGCTAACGGTTACTTAATCCCCTTGGTTTTCTTAATGTCAAATAACGTTGAGTTTGATTTGTCAGCTTATGTGATTTTCCGGAACTGTAGATACTGAACGAAGGGAAACCTACATATTATGCATGAAGAACCTGTGTAGTTAGAGAAGGCAGGTGTTTGCTGTGTGAGGTCCAGCATCCGTTTCAATTACACCTTAAAAAGAGCCAGATACCTACAGGTCTTTGATTAGTTCTACGAACAATTAACTGACTCAGAGAAGTTGTATGAAACATCCCAAAAAAGTGTAGCACCCACTCACACCCCAAGTATGGCTGCCGTCACCAACATGTTACCTGAAGACAGACATGTCAGTATAGGCATCTCGCCCACCAGGGTCCCCAGACTTAACACCTTGTGATTTTTATTTTTGGAACGCACTAATGAGGTGATTGTGTGCTGAAAGTCCTCGCACGACGCACTATCTAGAGAAATGAACAACATCACGCCTGAAGAATTATAGCGTGTTGCTGGTAATGCCATCACACTAAGTTAGCGATGCCTGGATGAGCATGATTACCTATTCGAGCATATCTTTTAAACTGCTAAATACATGTGTTTTCATCGTTTTAGTTAATTCATAGTTACTTGATGTTCATCTGTATGTAAGCTAGGTGTTTAGTGCTCGGTTTACTAGACGGTAGACCTTTGTAAGGGGGGGGGGGGGAGGAGGAAGAATGATGTTTCCAAGTTGCTGCGGGTAGAAGAAAATATTAGTAGAGTCCTCCTCTTGTCAGCATTGCACCTGTTCAGTAGCAATGGAGCAGGGTTGCTGTGGGTACTACCACTGGAAACAGGAGTACTTTTTCCATGGCAAATGATGTATGAGGTGTGGCTAGAAAAAAACCGGACTAGTACTGGTGAAACAATAAAACGAATGCAATAAGGCTGAAAGTCGCGTGGCCTGTCACGTGACTCTCGCTCCGCCTACTGCTCGAGTTTCATCTGCCTCCTGCACTCAGTCTGCCCGTGGCGTCTGTTTTAAGTAGTTGACGTTTTGTCTGTGCGTCGGAAAATGTTGAGTGTACAGAAAGAACCGCGTGTTAACATCAAATTTTGTTTCAAACTAGGAAAATCTGCAAGTGTAACGTTTGTAATGTTACAACAAGTGTACGGCGATGATTGTTTATCGCGAACACAAGTGTTTGAGTGGTTTAAACGATTTAAAGATGGCCGCGAAGACACCAGTGATGACACTCGCACTGGCAGACCATTGTCAACAAAAACTGATGCAAACATTGAAAAAATCGGTAAACTTGTTCGACAAGATCGCCGTTTAACAATCAGAGCAGTGTCTGAGTTAACAGGAGTTGACAAGGAAAGTGTTAGGCAGATTCTTCATGGAAGTTTCAACATGAACAATGTGTGTTCAAAAATGGTTCCAAAGTGTCTCACAATTGAAGGAACGCCGAAGAATGATTTGTTCTGACATCCTGGAAAACATTGAAAGTGATCCCACCTTCTTACAAAATGTTATTACTTGCGATGAATCGTGGTTTTTTACTTACGATCCCGAAACTAAACGCCAATCGATGTATTGGAAAACTCCTGGTTCTCCACGACAAAAAAAAGCACGAATGTCAAAATCGAAATTCAAGGCAATGATGATTGTTTTTTTTTGACATCAAAGGGATTGTGCACATTGATTGGGTACCAGAGGGACAAACAGTGAATCAGCATTACTACATTAGCGTCCTGGCTACCCTACGTGAGCGAGTACGGAGAAAACGGAACGATTTGTGGAGAAAAAAGTCATGGATCCTTCACCAAGACAGTGCCCCAGCTCACAGTGCGTTGTCAGTGAAGACGTTTTTGGCAAAACACAACATTCCCATCTTAGATCATCCACCCTACTCACCTGATTTGGCCCCCTGTGACTTTTTTCTTTTCCCTAAAGTCAAGTCAGCTTTGAAAGGAACTAGATTTGAGACTGTTGAAGCAGTAAAAGAAAAAGCGACGGAAGTAATGTATGGACTTACCGAAAATGATCTGCAGCATTGCTATGAACGGTGGAAAATTCGTATGGAGCGGTGTAGAGACCGAGGAGGAGAGTACATTGAAGGAGATAACATGAAATTGTAAATAATTGTAAATAAATGTTTTTTCCAGCATCAGTCCGGTTTTTTTCTAGCCGCACCTCGTAGATTAGATTAGTAATTGCTCCATAGATCATGAATACGACACTTCGTAATGATGTGGAACGTGTCAGGTTAATAAAATGTGTCTATAGAAGATATTACATTACACAAAATACTACATGACACTTAATACTTTTTTAGTTTTTTTGTTTTTTTGTGGGGTTTGGTAAAATTACCTACCTGCTGTATCCAAAAATTCATCTAACGAGTAGAAGGAGTTGCCATTAAGAAAATCTTTTAATTTACTTTTAAATACTATATGCCTATCTGTCAGACTTTTGATGCTATTAGGTAAGTGACCAAAGACTTTTGTGGCAGCATAATTTACCCCCTTGTGAGCCAAAGTTAGATTTAACGTTGAGTAGTGAAGACTATCCTTTCTCCTAATGTTGTAGCTATGTACACTACTATTACTTTTGAATTCGTTCGGATTGCTAATAACAAATTTCATAAGTCAATATATATATATATATATCGTGAGGCTCCAGTGAAGATCTCTAGCTCTTTACATAAGTGTCTGCCGGATGATCTTGGATGAGCTCCAGCAATTATTCTGATTACACGCTTTTCTGCAATGAACACTCTTTTACTCAATGATGAGTTACCGCAGAATATAATGCCATACGAAAGCAGATAATGAAAATAGGCGTAATAAGCTAATTTACTGAGATGTATATCGCCAAAATTTTCAATGACCCTAATTGTATAAGAAGCTGAACAGCTGAACTCAGACGCTTCAGCAGATCGGAAGACGCGCTCCTGCCGTCGTAGCGGAAGGAGCTCTCAGCCGGCGATGGCCGGTGCAACGGTAGCTATTGGGGTTTAGGCCTCGCTGACCGCTCTGCTCTACAGAGAGTTCCTTTCGAGGCGCCAGTAGCGCTCGGTGGATCGGCGGAAGGTTGAGCTTGCTCCCTTTCGTCGAAAAGCCGCGTAGCTCGCGGAGAAGCTCTATTGTCGTTAAGAGTCACTGACTCACAGTAACCCGTAACTTCGGTTACAAACCTAGCGAGACTCTCTCGTTCTGTGTTAGGGTTGATCAGTGCCAGGGGCCCGTTCACGTCGGACCACCCCGCGTACTGTGGGCCACTTCTCTTCCCCCGCACCGCCTTTAGGTGCCGCGCCACTGCACCAACGGCGCACGCTAGGCCGTAGGGCATTCCCCCTCTTCTGTAGGACCTACTTGCTAGCCTTTTCTTTTCAGAAAAAGCATAATTGTCGTGCCTACCCTCACCAAATAAAGCTCCTGTAAACACCAAGATGGCAGATTCCGCCGGTGTTTCCCCCGCCCTAACCCGCAGCAAGGCTGCAGCTAAAGAGGCGCGAGAGTCGGCTGTTCCCGTCGACGTCAGCGTCCCGCTTGCCGCCGTTGAGGAGGTGTTGGCCGACAAGGACCGGCAGATCGCTGCGCAAGCGCAGGAACTGCTGAGCCAGCGTCGATTGATAACCGACCTCTGCGGCCCAAGTGAGTCCCCCACCCGAACAAGCACACTCCACATAACACTACACTCACCTGCAACTGGTGACTCACTCACCACTGTCCCACTTCGGCAGCTGACTCCAACGGCGGAACCAGCAGCCGCAGATGCGGACACAGAACAACACTACACTGGGCCCTGGCAGGTGGAAGGCCCACGTCGCAAACAGAGAAACACCACGCAAACAAGCGAGCAACCACACTCGCAAGGTAGCCGAAAGGCGCTGCTACCTACACCAAAACCCGCACTTCCGGTTAGGAAGACGAATACAACAACAAACACGACCCGACCTGCGGTCAGCAGCACCATACAAGTACCAGCCGCAGCTACGCCCGCACAACAGAAGACTGGTTTTCCCCCAGTCGTAATCCTGAACTACGGGGACCTCAGCGTCCTCAACACAACATTCGCGGAAAGGCACTCACCTTGCACGCTACACACGAAGTACTCTGGGGATAGGGCCTCACTGTACGTATCAACTAACAGTGAATATAAAGATCTCCTTATCTTCCTCAAAGAAAAGGAAATCGAACACTATACGTACAGGACCGCCGAAGAACGGACACAGCAGTACGTGGTAAAGGGGGTGGACCCCAGTACCCCAAACAACACAGTACAAGCGGCACTTAACTTTCTTGGATTCGACTGCAAAAGTGCTTCCAGGATGACAGGCTTCCGCTCCCACCACCGTCTACCACACTACCTGGTCGAGATGGCCGACACGGCCACCTCCCGCGGCCTTCTGCAGATAAAAAGCCTTCTGCGGATGGACGTAGGGGTAGAAATCTACGAACCGCCACAGGTCCCTCAACAATGTAACAACTGCCAGCGGTTCGGTCATTCGGCCCTCCGCTGCGGCCTGGCACCCCGTTGCCGCGGATGCGCTGGCAAACACACATCCAACGCATGTACACTAATACACGAAAACATACGCCGTTGCGCCAACTGTGGCCAAGCCCATGCGGCCAACTACAGGGGCTGCAACGTGTACAGAGAGGCGCAGAGGCGCAAAAACCAACAGTCGAAGCCATCCAACGTCATAACACGACCAAGGCCCGCACCAAACCCTGTCAGGAACGGAGTGTCGTTCGCCATGGCTACACGCCCTGGAGGAGCGGTGCAGGCTGCGGAACCTCTGCGCCCAGCACACGCACCTATCACAACCGCTGCGACAGCAACACAATCGTCTCAGCCAACACACGACACTGCACCCACACTGGTACCAACACCAGCCCCCAGAAACAACACGACCCCACCCCCTGTAGCCACTGCCTGCGAACCTACACATGACACACAAGAAAACACACTAACACAAGGAACCCCAGAACCAAAAAACCAGAGAAGGCGTAGGCGAACACGTGGAAACAGGAGTGGGAACACACGTGCACCACAACAAAATACCCAGCGACAACAAAACAACGCCACACAGACACACAGTCAGCAAGCCAGCGACACCAGCACACACACTACTCCACCCCCCACCACATCTGACACACAGGCACCTCAAAATGTTCCACATAACAACAACACGAGCGCCAGCCCATACATAACGCCAACACCCGCAACAGCGGCCGCCATCACCACAACCGAGCCACAGGCCGACACACACAACGCCAACACAACATCTGGGGGTTTATTGGAAACAATATTCCCCCGTCACACGACCGCTCAGATCTTTCACAAGATCATAGCGGTCGCCGCCACCCTCCTCACACAGCTCACGACTGCTCAACCCGGGCAGTACATGGCTGCCATACAAACAGCATTCACCACACTGTTTACACCCATACATGGATAACACGCCACACCCCACCCCCATCGCAAACAACCAGACACTGACACAGATCCTATTCTGGAATGCAGACGGGATCAATAACAAAAGGGTGGAATTTGCCGCGCTCATGGAGCGTAAGGGTATCCTTATCACACTAATGAGCGAGACTAAGCTAAAACCACGCAACCAACTAAACTTCACCGTCTACTGCGTCTATCGAACCGACCGACCGGACGGCTCCGGTCACGGCGGAACAGCCATCATCATACACAAAGACATAGAACACACAAACATAGTGCTCCCTGAACTTGAAAAACTAGAGGCAACCGCCGTCCGGGTCAAGTTCAACGGAGCCTACACTACACTGGTGTCAGTATACAACAGCCCTAAAAACATTAAAACACGCGACATCACCACAATACTCAACATATCACCGCGCTTAATAGCCGCTGGAGATCTTAACGCAAAACACCCGGACTGGAACTCACGAATACGAAAATCCAACGGCAAGAAACTGTACGAACACGCACTAGGACGAAACTACATCACACTAGCGCCGACCGAACCGACGCACATTCCCTACCGGAGGGGACACAGGCCAGACGTGTTAGACATGGCCCTCATCAAGGGCATAACAACGACACTCAACGTTGCCGTTGAAAACGATCTGCCCTCAAATCACCAACCCGTTATACTGTACATTGAAGAAACACTGCATCACATGGAACAACGCAGGATGTTAGACTACAGGCGCGCGAATTGGACACAGTTCAAGGAAACGCTTGACAGTCGCATCCCACCAACCCACGCGATTAACGAGACAGCCCAAATTGACGAGGCAGTCGAAACCCTCACCGGCGCCGTCCAGGACGCAATAGCCGACACCATACCAATCCGCACGCCACAACAACACAGTGCTGCCCTGCCCCAGGAAATCCTGGGCCTAATCTCAATGAGGAACCGCCTCAGGAGACACTGGCAGCGTACCAGGCGTCAGCACTTCAAACGGCACATTAACAGGCTCCAGGGTATAATCCGGGAAAAAATACAAACATTCAAGACACAACAGTGGGACCAGAAACTCGAAGGGCTGGACACCACGCGACCTGGCGTGTGGCAGCTAGCCCGACACTTCACCAGGGAGAAACTGTACACCCCCACGTTACAAGGGCCAGACGGACCAGCATATTCTGCGGAAGAAAAAGCGGAACTGATGGCCCTCACACTCGCAGCGTCATTCACACCGAACCTGGATCCCTCAGACCCAGCGTTCACACTTGCTACGGACCAGGAGGTCACACGCATCTAGGCCCAACCAGCGCGCAACAACATCCGACAAGCTAGTACAGCAGAAGTCAAGTGGGCCATCATGCATACCACCGCTAGGAAGGCCCCTGGTCACGATGGCATTCAAAACCGTGTCCTCCAGGAGTTCACGGACAAAGCTGTAGACTACCTAGCACACATTACGAATGCCATACTCAAGCACCAACACTTCCCCGCCTTTTGGAAGACGGCCAAGGTCCTGATGTTCAGGAAGCCGGGGAAAGACCACTCCCTCCCACAAAATTACCGACCCATCAGTCTGCTGAGCGCGCTCAGCAAGATCGTTGAGAAGGTAATATTAAAACGACTCACCAGGCACTGCATCACAAACGACACCCTGAGACCAGAGCAATTCGGTTTCAGGAATCACCACTCAACAACACAACAACTCCCCCGCGTCGTTGAATACATAACACACGGATACACCACAAGCAAGGCAACTGGGGCGGTGTTCCCGGACATCGAAAAGGCTTTCGATCGTCTATGGCACAACGGCCTAATACGCAAACTTAGTGACGCAGGGTTCCCCGACGGGCTCGTACGTCTCATACACTCATATCTCACGGACAGGAGTTTCAACACTGACGTGCAGGGCAAACAATCGACACGACATGGTACACAGGCAGGAGTACCCCAAGGAAGTATCCTAGGGCCCTTACTGTTTAACCTCTACATTAACGACCTCCCAGCTACACATAACACGACGGTAGCAATCTACGCGGATGACACTGCCATCCTTGCGCAAGATTGGAAGCCGTCTAACATTAACTCACGACTACAGACCGCACTCAGAACGGCGGAGCCTTGGCTGGTGAAATGGCGTGTTAGAGTAAACGTCGACAAGTGCGAGGCCGTTCTGTTCACTAGAAGACCGAAGCAACTGCGCAAACATCAGCACTGCAACCCAATAACACTACACACACGCCCAATATGTTTCCGCGAGAAGGTCAAATACCTCGGTGTCTGGCTGGACAGGAAACTATTCTGGGGGGACCACATTCAACACGTGACCAACAAAGCTAACGCGAGGCTCAAACAACTCTACCCTATGCTTAACAGGCGTAGCACACTGAACAGGAGGGTGTCTAGGTCCATGCACATGACACTTATTAGACCCCTGATGACGTACGCAGCCCCTGTCTGGGGATACGCTGCGCCAACTCGCCTGCGCCGTCTGCAGCTCATACAGAACAAAGTACTCAAAATCATAAGCAACGCTCCGAGCTACACACGCATCGCGGACCGTAACCGGGAATACCAGCTAGATACTATCTTGCAGGTATTCCAAAAACTCTCCACACGACTGTACAATAACACGAGACACTCGCGCAACCCGTTTATCCTTTCTCTGGGTAACCACGACCACAACCATAGATGGAAGTATAACAGACCAAAGACATTACTGGCTAGGAACTGAACATCTGTGGTCTACAGAACGCTAACACGACAGTACTGGCGAGCCCCTGCAACACAGTTATTACTGGAAACCCAGATGTGCGACTAGCCGAAAAACAGGCAACCGCAGGGAAACCGTACTGTACACAGCACGCAAACTACCCACACACACCCCCTACACCGCCTGTGAGCCGATCTATGACCGATCGCCCACTAATCCACAACAACCTTGAACTGTTGCAGGGACGCAGCAACTGCAGCAAGCGCCGCAACAAGCTCCAACAACGACAAAGGTAACGAGGCACGATACCTCGAACTAACACAACCACACCTTGCATGCACTGTCGCAGATAGCAAGCCGCTACTGCCCTTACTACCCGTCCTACTGTCGCAGAGGTTTTTTCCCTTGGCTCTTGCCTTGGCACTTTTTTTCCTCTGCCCTTACAACCGCTACCCTTCAACCGTTTTCGACCACTTCTATCTCCTGATGGACCATGTTAATGAGTAATCTTATCCAGACGCATGGACAACATCACAGCCCGCATCCTGTGACGCCTGATTCAAAAACTAACATGTTTACGGAGGTGACAGTAGAACTTTTGGTTTGGTCACCACGTTGGTGTGGGCGTGGAGGGACCCCATCCTTTGCTTCAGCAGATCTTCAGTGTGTTTTTTCCATTTCAACCCCTCATCAGTGCATACACCTAGAAACTTTGAATACTCTACCTTAGCTTACCTGTAGCACTTAGAATCCATCATTTGGTACTGCAACTAATCCTGAGCGCTTGAGAAATGCATAATGAGCTGACAATCTTAGAAGATGTATTCATGGACTTAGAGCTGGAGATCGAAGGAAAATGCATGCTGGAGGAAATGGGAAGGGAGTACACTAACTTTCACTAGACATACGAACAACTGCACGGAAAATACAGCAGATACAATAGAAGTGTCACGCAAAGTATGGCCACCTAAGCGAGTCTGATAGACGCAGGAGGCAGGTTACTGACAACGGTTTTTGTGACTGCGAATGTCGGTGACATTTAGATACTGAATGGTATGATAGAGTGAGTGAAATAGGAACGAGGAATAAGGCCACCATGAAATGCCACACTGTATTGTGAACCAGTTTGGAACACATGATGCTGAACAACTCACAGGCATTACAGACATCACAAAGGTTAGCAATGGAGGTAAAGACAACGAAAAATACTGTTAACTGGTAGTTATAAACGCTAGGGTAGGTAGTTTGAATAAGAGAATGAGAGCACCAAGATTTTTTCTTTCTTCATCCGGTAACTAATGAGTTGCTAAGTAAGTGGTAGAAGTATTGCGGGAAGCAGCCTGACATGCGACACATGGGTAGCTGAGCAAATGTTACACCGCACATGCAAATCCGTGAAAGTGGGAACCCTGAACTAATTTATTCAGGTCCAAACACTGGAGGCCATGCTGATCACGGAATATGGTGGTAGTCACGAAGTGACGTCCCTAACCAAACCTGCACATTTTCACTGGGAGAGAGTAGCCATCTCCCCGACCTAGGTAGTGCAAACGAGTACCAGCACGTGCAAGATGAAATTGTACTTAGGTAAAGCAGAAGGGCAGGACGAGACACGTGACTCCCTAGGGGCGAGATGCTATTTCTAGCAAGCAGGTCCACATTGTGTTTACTATGTTAACGTTATCGACGGTCTAGCAGCTAAATGCTAAGAGCAAGTTGGGCACGCGGTAGCTAAACGTTTGGAACTGGACGGAAGAAGAATAATTACTAACAGGACGGATTGTGACGTACGAGGGCAGACCATTCATCTGTCAGTCTCTGTTTCGGGGGAAGCTAAGTTGAACAGCTGCAGTTGTACTGGCTGGAGAACCCATTAGCTATCTTTCTGACGTGGAAGCCGACCAACCTGAATAAAACGTTGGATCTTAACTTAGTCCATCTAACAAACACTCAAGAGTGACGTGTTTCAATTGAACAAATGCTTTCGCATGCATAACAATATCGAGAGGAGGCCAGCACACGATCGAGACCACAACCGTCGTAGCCTCAGTCACTATACTGTATTGACTCTTTTCTGTGCAGCCTTCTTCTGCCTTAGGCAGAGGGCAGCTCGTGGATACGATTCTATATTACGTCAGATACCCGTTAGACAGATGACCATCCATACACGAGAAGGTAGGAGGGGTGCCAGAAACTAGATAAGTTAGGTAGGGTTCAGTTCCTTTGGGACCAGAGTGCTGAGGTCATCAAGCGCTAGGTTTTTTTTCTTTTTCTTCCTTCTTTTTTTGGGTCTTCTGACTGGTTTGATGCGGCTCGTCACGAATTCCTCTACTGTGCTAACCTCTTCATGTCTGAGTATCACTTGCAACTACGTCCTCAATTATTTGCTGGATGCATTCCAATCTCTGTCTTCCTCTACAGTTTTTGCCTTCTACAGCTGCCTCTCGTTAATGGAAGTCTATCCCTCATGTCTTAACAGATGTCCAACATTCTGTCCCTCCTCCTTATCAGTGTTTTCCACATATTACTTTCCTCTCCGATTCTGCGTAGGACCTCCTCATTCCTTACCTTATGAGTCCATCTAATTTTCAACATTCGTCTATAGCACCACATCTCAAATGCTTCGATTCTCTTCTGTCCCAGGTTTCCACAGTCCATGTTTCACTACCGTATAATGCTGTACTCCAGATGTACATTCTCAGAAATTTCTTCCTGAAATTAAGGCCGATACCTGATATTAGTAGACTTGCCTTGGCCAGGAAAGCCCTTTTTGCCATTGCTAGTCTGCATTTGACGTCCTCCTTGCTCCGTCCATCACTCGTTATTTTAGTATTTTAGTGCCTAGGTAGCAGAATTCCTTAACTTCCTCTACTTCGTGACCATCGATCCTGATATTAATACTCTCGTTGTTTTCATTTCTACTACTTCTCATTATCTTCGTCTTTTTTGTATTTACTCTGAATCCGTACTCTGCACTCATTAAACTGTACATACCATTCAGCAGATATTGTAATTCGTCACTTTCACTCAAGATAGCATTGTCATCAGCGAATCTTATCATTGATACCTTTTCACCTTGTATTTTAATTCCACTCTTGGACCTTTCTTTTATTTCCATCACTGCTTCCTCGATGTACGGATTAACAGTAGGGGCGATATACTACATCTTCGTTTTTGGTCGTCGACTCTTATTATTCCCTCCTAGCCGTTGTACATATTTTATATGACCCGACTCTCCCTAGAGCTTATCCCTAATATTCTCAGATTTTCGAACATCTTGCACCATTTTACATAGTCGAACGCTTTCTCCAGGTTGACAAATCCTATGAACCTGTCTTGATTTCTCTTTAGTCTAGCTTCCATTATTAACCAAAACGTTAGAATTGCCTCTTCTAAAGCCAAACTGATCGTTATCTGGCGCATCCTCGATTTTCTGTTCAATTCTTCTGCATATTATTCTTGTCAACAACTTGGATGCATGAGCTGTTAAGCTGATTGTGCGATAAATCTCGCACTTGTCAGCTCTTGCGTCTTCGGAGATATGTGGATGATGTATTTCCGAATGTCAGATGGTATGTAGTGAGACTCATACATTTTACACGCCAAATGTGAATAGGCGGTTTGTAGCCAAGTCCCCCAATGATTTTAGAAATTCTGACGGAATATTATCTATCCCTTCTGCCTCATTTGACCTTAATTTCTCCAAAGCTCTTTTAAATTCTGATTCTAATACTGGGTCCCCTACTCTTATAAATCGACTCCTGTTTATTCTTCTATCACATCAGACAAATCTTTCCCCTCGTAGAGGCTTAAAATGTATTCTTTCCACCTATCTGCACTCTCGTCTGCATTTGAAAATGAAATTCCCTTTGCCTTCTTAATGTTATTACCCTTGCTTTTAATGTCACCGAAGACTGTCTTGACATTCCTATATGCTGAGTCAGCCCTACCTACAATAATTTCTTTTTCGATTTCTTCACATTTTCATGCAGCCATTTCCTCTTAGCTTCCCTGCACTTCCTCTGTATTTCATTCCTCAGCGACTTGTATGTCTGTATTCCTGATCCCCCGTAACATTCTTGTACTTCCTCGTTTCATCTATCAATAGAGGCATTTCTTATGTTACCCATGGTTTCTTCGGAGTTACCTTCTTTGTACTTATATTTTGCTTCCCAACTTCTGTTATCGCTATTTTTACGGATTTACATTCCTCTTCAACCGTCCTGCCTACTGAGGTATTCGATATTGATGTATCTATAGCCTTAGAGAACTTCAAGCGTAACTCGTCATTCTTTAGTACTTCCTTACTCCATTTCATTAATTATTGATTCTTCCTGATTAATGTCTTGACTTCAGCCAACTCTTCATCATTACTGTATTCTGATCGGAGTCTATATCTGCTCCTGGGATCGCTTTACAATCCAGTATCTGAATTCGGAATCTGTGTCTGACCATGATGTAATCTAACTGAAATCTTCCCTTATCACCTGGCCATTTCCAAGTATACCTCCTCTAGCTGAAGTTTATTACAGAACTGAATAAATCTTTCTTCTCTCTCATTCCATGTCCGTAGCCCATATTCTTCTGTAAGCTTTTCTTCTACTCCTTCTCCTATGACTGCATTCCAGTCTCATATGGCTATTAGACTTTCATCTTCCTTTACATAATGTATTGCCCTTTCAATATCCTCGTACACTTTCTCTATCTCTTCATCTTAAGCTTGCTGCGTCGGCATGTATACCGGAACTATCGTTGTCGGTATTGATTTGCTGTCGACTCTGATGAGAACAACCCTATCACTGAACTGTTCACAGTAACACACTATCTGCCCTACCTTCCTATTGATAACGAATACTACTCCCGTTGTACCATTTTCTGCTGTGTTGTTATTACCCTATACTAACCTGACCAGAAATCCTTTTCTTCTTTTCACTTCACTTCACTGAGCCATACTATATCGAGATTCAGTCTTTTCATTTCCCTTTTCAGATTTTATAGTTTCCCTACCACGTTCTAGCTTCTGAAGTTCAACGCCCCAGTCGTAGAATGTTATTATTTCGTAGATTATTCAATCTTTTTCTCATGGTAACCTCCTCCTTGGCAGCCCTTCCCGGAGATCCGAATGGAGAATTTGTTTGCTAAAGGAGATATCATCATACCACTTCTTAAATTATAGGCTATATGTCCTGTGGATACACGTTACGTGTCTTTAATGCAATGGATTCCATTGCCTTCTGCATCCTCATGGCGTTGACCTTTGTTGATTCTTCCGCCGACAGTAGCATTTTCCCACCCCTAGGGCAAGAGAGTGCCCTGAATCTCTGCCCGCTTCTCCGCCGTTTTTGACAAGACCGTTGGCAGAATAAGGGTGACTTTTCATGCCTGAAGTCTTCTTCCGCCAATGCTGATTATTAATCAAATTTTAAGTAGGGGTGGGATTCGAACTCAGGACCGAAGACTTTTGGTTATCAATCAGAGACGCTACCCCAAGGCAGAATACTTAATCTAATTTAATCTCACTTACGCTAAGGACAACACGCACACCCACGCCCGAGGGAGGTTCAAATGGTTCAAATGGCCCTGAGCACCATGCGACTTAACTTCTGAAGTCATCAGTCGCCTAGAACTTAGAACAAATTAAACCTAACTAACCTAAGGATATCACACAAATCCATGCCCGAGGCAGGATTCGAACCTGCGATCGTAGCGGCCGCCCGGCTCCACACTGTAGCGCCTAGAATCGCACGGCCACTCCGTCGGGCCCCGAGGGAGGACTCGAACCTCCGACGTGGGGAGCCGCTCGAACTGTGGCAAGGGGCCTCATACGGCACTGCTACCCCTCGCGGCTATTGTAAAAGGAGTGTTATTTGTAGTGTACAGTTAACTGTGATTCGAAAGGCAAGAAAGACAAGGAAACTTGAATCACGTTAAAACGAGCATTGTTGCTTCCAGTAAAAGACGCTGAAAAGGTGCAATGCGTGGATGTACATGTAAATAGTTGAGTAGTGTTCTGGCGTGATTAATACTTACGAAGCAACTCAAACGAGAACAAACGATTTATATAGTAGCGTAAGGCTTGATGGACGAACCAGTGGCCTAACAATTGAAGAGGATGTGTGGCACTTCTGTTCATTATAGCTCAATGTGTAAGGCGTCAGGCAAATCCAACAACTTCCATGAAAACCCAGACATGATAGCAAATCCGGCAGTATGTCACATATTTCCAAATAAATCCGGACATCAAATTAACCAAAGTAATACGATCAACGAGTGACCAAATGGAATACCACAGACTAACACAAGAACACCTAAATGCATGTCATACCTTCCCACCGTGAAACAGACCATTTTGATAGTTTTCTATTTTGTGAAACTTAACTGAAACCTAGATTATAGATGTGATATGGCATAGGTCATCCTTCGATCCATTATAGAAATTGGAAACCCATTCAGGGAATCTTCGTTCACATTTTTGTTGAACGCAGTTGGTTTTTATCATCCTGTATTGAAATATTACCTTTTATCAATAGTGCAAATTATAAACAATGTTTTGTGAGTAGAATAAAATTTCCAATGGTAAACTCAACTGCTTTTCCGACGTTATTTTACCAGCTAGCTAATAATAGGGAAGCCATGAAATCCCTTCCACTAAATTTAGTTAGTATTAAGATTCTTTCACAGTGAGTGCAGTGGAGCTGACGCTGAAATCATTACGTATTTGATTATATCATCGCTAGTCTGACTTAACTCTTCTGAACTCTACATGTCATGTGTGGTCTGGCGTCTCATTACCAGCAACAGGTCCCGGGTTCAAACTAGTCAATTCCCTAAAAAACACGCTCAGAGTGTCGTTGCGCGAAAGCGGTAGGGAGACACAACTTAGAACAAACAGACACCACGCAGAGTGTTAGAAATGGAAGGGGAAAACTCAAAATAATCTATATTGTAAGTAAGTATGTGAAGTCTTCTGTCGCAGATTGATCACGGGTTCAGATCTGGGGTCAGGGTCAATCAAAGAGGAGTGGTATGTGTAACGCCGTCGCTAATTTTGGACGCTACTGCGTGAGAAGCAGCACCGTTGCAGGTGTATCGGAAGGAAGCAGGTAGGCAGGGAGGCGCTGCTATTAAATTTCAGAAGCGAACGTTTTCGTGCATCAGAAGGCAGCCTGGCCGAACCGCGCAATCCTAGTGATATTGCACAAAGGCTACACAACTACGAACTGGCCTGATGATTATTTCCACACTACTGAGATACAAACGCATTGTTCTGAACGTACTTGGACGCATGATTCTGCAGAAAAAGCTTTCTATTATTCACCAAAACAAGCCTCTGGTTCTAGCACAGGTATACGCAGTCTGGCCGCTACCTCCATGAGTTCAGGTCCATGCTAGTTTTCATTACGTCATGGGCAAGCCGGCAGCCGCCGCCGAAACGTTTCTTGGTTCTTAAGACTATAGGCTCCACGGCAGCAGCCAAACTCCTTCCATAAAGGGCAACGGTTCGGAACGACGGCCGTGGTGCCGCCACCGTTCCACAACATGGCCCACTTCTAATACGGTGATTGTGGACGCCTACCAGAATTCAGAGGACGTCCGCGCCGCGGACACCGGTCACTAAGGGCCACATAGTGCAAATTAAGGCACACGCAGCCAAGTGTAGTAAACAGTGTCCCCAACACAAGACGCGGACGTCAAAGGGCCATGTCACCGCAGCGACCTTCCGACATCAACGGCACTGCCGGTAGAAGAGACGCCTGGAGAGGGCATATTCGGGGGCGTCGCAGCACTTCAGCATTATAGCTCAAGACCGAATGAGAGACGTTACATCTCACAGCGTAATTTTCCTAGCCACCCTGATCAGCATCACTGCCTCCACAAACCGCCACTCCACCACTTGACCGTAATGGCCCAATACACCGTGGTGCGCTAGAATACCGACTCCCTTCTGCAGGTTTCCTTCCATGGCGTTAATCCACTGAAGCGCCAAAGGAATTGGTATAGGCATGCGCATTCAAATACAGAGATATATAAACAAGCAGAATACGGTGCTGCTGCCGGCAATGCTTAGGTAAGAGAACAAGAGTCAGGCGAAGTTGCTAAGTTGGTTACTGCTACTACAATGACACGTTATCAAAATTTAAGTAAGTCTGAGCGAGTTCTTATAGTCGGCGCACGAGCGATGGGACACAGCATCTCCGTGGTAGCGATGAAGTGGGGATTTTCCCGTACGACCACTTCACGAGTGTACCGTGAATAACAGGAATCCAGTAAAACATCAAATCTCCGACATTGCTGCTGCCGGGAGAAGATCCTGCTAGAACGGGACCAACGAGGACTGGAGTGCAACCCTTCCGCAAATTGCTACAGATTTCAATGCTGGTTCGTCATGTGTCAGCGTGCGAACCATTAAAAAATATATCATTGATATGGGCTTTCTGAGACCAAGGCCCCTCGTTTCCCTTGTTGAGGGGACGACACAAAGCTTTAGTCCTGGCCTGGGCCCGCCGCCAGCGACACTGGACTGTTAATGATTGGATATATATATGCGTGGTCGGATGAGTCTCGTTTCAAATTGTATCGAGCCATCGACGCTCACGAGTATGGAGACAACCTCAGGAATCCATGAACTCAACATGTCAACAGGGGACTGTTCAAGCTGGTGGAGGCTCTATAATGTTGTGGGACGTGTGCAGCTGGAGTCTTATGTGATCCCTGATAAGGCTAAATATGACGCTGACAGATGACACGTGTGTAAGAATCATGTCTGATCACCTGAATCCATTCATGTCCATGTGCATTTCGACGGACTTGGGAAATTCCAGCAGGACAATGCGACATCCCACACGTCCAAAATTGCTACGGAGTGTCTCCATGAACACTTTTCTGGCCCCAACATGAACATTATTGACCATATTGGGATGCCTTGCAACGTACCATTCAGAAGGGACATTGATCCCCTCGTGCTCTCACGGACTTATCGACAGTCCTGAAGGAGACGTGGTCTCAGTTCCATCCAGCACTACTACAGCCCTTAGTCGAGTCCATGCCACGACGTTATGCGGCACTTCTTGCATGTTCAAGAGGGCCCTACAGGATATTAGGCCGGTGTACCAGTTTCTATGGCTCTTCAGTGTCTAATCCAGTTCGTTAAACTAATTCGAAAGTGACTGACTTACTATTTTATTATCAAAATTTTATTAACATTTGGTCAACTGAACAGCAAAATTAGACTCTGCGAAAGCAGATTAGTTTTACGTTTCATCATCAAGGGGAGTTAATACAGTGCGGCAAAGTAAGCTAACAATAAGTCACACAGAAAAAAGTTGTATCAGATAAATATCAAAACATGGGAAGGACAATTTACGTTCAAAGTCAGAAGCATTTATCTAATCCACGCTTCGTTACAAACGCTAGATTACAGATAATGATCAATCAATATTCAAGAATTTCTTTATTTTAATCAATCCTCTGAGTGGTTTGATGAGGCACGCCACGAATTCCTCTCCTGTGCCAACCTCTTCATCTCAGAGTAGAACTTACAATCTACGTCCTCAATTATTTGCTGGAAATATTCCTGTCCCTGTCTTCCTCTACAGTTTTTCCCCTATACAGATCCCTTCAGTACCATGGTAGTCAGTCCTTCACGTCTTAACAGATCTCCTATCATCCAGCCCCTTCTCCTTATCAGTCTTTTCCTCATATTACTTTCCTCTCCGATTTGGCGCAGAAATTCCTAATCCCTTACCTTATCAGTCCACCAAATTTTCAGGATTCGTCTGTAGCACGATATCACAAATGCTTAGATTCTCTTCTGTTCTGGTTTTCCAATAGGCCATGTTTCACTACCTTATAATGCTGTACTCCAGACGTACATCCTCAGAAATTTCGCTCTCAAATTAAGGCCTATGTTTGGTACTACTAGACTCCTATTGGCGGGGAATACCCTTTTTGCCATTGCTAGTCTGCTTTTTATGTTCTTCTCGCTCCGTCCATCATTGGTTATTTTATTGCCTAAGCAGCAGAACTCCTTAACTCTATCTACTTCGTGACCATTAATCCTGAAGTTAAGTTTCTCGCTCGTCTCATTTGTGCCACTACTCATTACTTTCGTCTTTCTTCGGTTTACCCCCAATCCGTATTCTGTGCTCGTTACATTGAGCATTCCATTCAGCAGATCATGTATTTCTTCTTCATTTTCACTCAAGATAGCAATGTCATCAGCGAACCTTATCATTGATATCCTTTCGTCTTTAATTTTAATTCCTCTCCTGAACCTTTCTTTTATTTCCAACATTATTTATTAGATGTAGAGATTGAACTGTAGGGCGAAAGAATACATCCTTTATAATCCGACGACTTCGTTCCTGATCATCTACTCCTTTTACCTCTTGTCTCTTGTACAGTCATACTCAAAAGTATCCGAACGACCAGAATTGCATTTCGCCTGATTCGCATGCCACCCACATAACGAAGCTGTCTAGGAGGTCCTCTAATCGCCCCTCGGTACAGTCGTTTGACAATTGAAAATGGTTCCAACTAGAAAACACTGCTCTGTATCGAAATAACTCTAGATGTAAACTAATACCACAATACTACAAATATCAGGGAACACCTTATCACAGGTAAGACTGTCCTTAAGGTTTGTAAGCTCACATTTATTACAATAAATGACATACCTGAAATGTTTCCACTCTCATTATTTCGTCAGATAGGTAATGCACGTAGTACGTTTGTCTTATTCATGATTTCCTCTTCAAAGTGACATACCGAACTTATTAGTTAACACAAAAAGATATTAAAAATTTAAGTTATTCACGAGCATCTAGTTGAGAATATGTATGAATTTCCAATTACACAACGAACCATCTCGTTCTGCATATGGATTAAAACCCAGGTCATGCTGTCTAAGCAAAGATTTCGTGATGGTAACTAACAGTCGTTCCTGACTAGGCATACAGAGAGTGATATGCCTCGATTTTAGACAGTATCAGTTAGCAAATATCAACTTTAAATTGCATAACGTAAACATTTTTAACGGACCCGAATTCCTACCCAGCGTCTATTGTCCCTGTTAACGAACTACGAGAGATGTTAAATACTGTTTCTTCACAAGTAACTTACTTGAAATGCTGTGAGGTAAAGCTTTGTGTTGGACACGGATTCGGACCCAGAACCTAATCGGATTGTTATCGAACCACAATGAACTGTGACATATCGGATTTTCTCGGCAGTAGCATGATGTTTTAACTGAAATGACGGGAGGAAGCATTAATTTATTTCTCCCCAGGACTCCAACCCGGTACCTATCACTGCTATATTCTAGAGGAAAAGAACGTTAAATAAGGGTTTGTTACACCAGAAGCGATATGTGAGCATGTTTGAATTAGAAATAATATAACGAAGATTTCAGTGCTGAATGGGAATCGAACCCCACACATATCGTTGTTGACTACACACGAAGTGACGTCAGCTACCGAATTTTTCTCCACCAGCAGCTCGGAATAACATCCTTGAAGTTACAGTGATCTCGCAAATAGTTCAGTGTCTCACTGGGAGCCAAAAACGTCAGATATCGTTAGTGTTAACAACGAATGAATATACATCAAAAATCAAAATTATTATCCACCAGCAGATAGTTGTTCTCATGCTAGAGCTTGATAATACATAATGAAAACGTAAGTGCCGGGCCAGAATTAGAACCCAATCATGCGCAATATGTGCAGATGTTGAAGAATCTGCAGGTTTGAACAAACAACAAATTGTTGTCGAGCTGTATTGTCACGAATGGATGAAATTCCTCGTTAAGGGTGGTCTGAGTTGCATTTCCAGTTCAGAACCAATTTTATCAACATATAGAAGCTCAAATAAAAGATGGAATAAGTGTCCTGTAATCCTACATAGGATTTGTTTCGTCATTATAAATAAATAACTAGTATAAGAAAGGTTACTGGTGATAGGGTTTCTACATGTCGCCACTCCTGAATTTATTGTGGTTCAATCTAACGTCTACTTGGTAGAGAAAGAATATCATGTTTAATGTGAATTTCAGATTACAATGCCATTATACCTTCTCCACTTGGTGTAGCCACAAGAGAATAGAATCTGTCTCTCCCTACCAAAAATCATCACCAGAATTTAGAATCGAACCCAGACCATAAGTATATGAAACTATCATGAACCCAACAGACTACTAAATCCTCTTCCCTGCGACTCATTTTTCTGTCATAACGCCATTGCGCCACACTGGATGAGAATTCTGACACACAGCCTCCCTGTAGTGGTTTGCAGCATGTTCACTACATTCATTTACTTGGTTGACCAAATCGCCATGAACTACCTGCTTCAGATACCCAGTGCATACATTCGACTCTATATTGCAATCACCGAAATAAAATCACGTAACTGCCACCTACACAGAACGTTGAAAACGTCGTTCAGTGCAAAAGAAAACTTGTAACAGTCTGTGTCTCAGAAGTCTAGATCAGGCCATATGCATTATCTCACAGCACTGTGGAATGCAGAAGGTTCTGGAGGAACTGTTGTTGACTTCTGGAGGAAAAATGCTTCAAATGGCTCTGAGCACTATGGGACTAAACATCTGAGGTCATCAGTCCCCTAGAACTTATAACTACTTAAACCTAACTAACCTAAGGATATCACACACATCCATGCCCGAGGCAGGATTCGAACCTGTGAACGTAGCGGTCACACGGTTCCAGACTGAAGCCCCTAGAACCGGTCGGCCACTCCTGCCGGAACTTCTGGAAATTCTGTAGCTATTTTTAAATGCGAACATTTTTAGGTTAGGCCTTACCGTGACTGTTACTGACATTAAATGAAACAACAAGTTCACTGTTACCAGTCAGCGTTTTATTTATTTCCACGACGCGTTTCGAAGGTTTAAACCTCCATCATCGGGTGGATTTACATTAGTAAGTATTACATTTGTGTGTGTGTTGTGTTACGATTTTTTGGAGGAACTTGTGGCACTGCCTACTGGAGAAACGAGACACTATTTCAGAATATGGTTTAGGATTACTTTTGACGAAAAATTAAACTGGTATCTAATGGTAAACATTAAATAAGTAAGTAACTAAGTAACTGTTGTAATGGACAGAACAACATACATAGAAAAAACTTTAGACTTCTTCCAAACCAGCAACATAACTGAAATACATAAAGATCCAACAGCCAGAATACAGAAGGAGATTAAACACATTTCAAACAACATTAACTTCCTACTCACCATCCAAGAAGCAAGAAACATTGTAACAATGAGCCCACAAGCACCTCGCCTTAGATCACAACCAAAGATCCACAAAAACGGGACCCCCCATCAGGCCCATAGTGAACTGTAGGAACAGCCCAACATTCAAGCTCAATAAAATATTCTTCAGAATTCTCAAACAAACATACACATTCAATAATGAGAGAACACTTCAAAACACAACAGAATTTACACAATATGTCAAAAACATACAAGTACCTGATGGAGCCACACTTGCCTCATTTGACATACAAAACCTATATTCCTCTGTGCCAATAGATCCCACACTACAGATAATTAATGCCAACCTACATAAACACAAAAATATCCCTTCAACTCAAATTAATGAACTAATGGACCTGCTTGAATTCACACTTTCACATAACTATTTCAAATTTAACAATAAAATCTACCAACAAACAGATGGTCTGGCAATGGGCTCAAATCTTTCCGGATTGCTAGCAGAAATATTTATAAGTAACCTAGAAGACAAAATCCTGAATTCCAATCACCCCCTCCTGAAAAATATCATCTACTACTACAGATATGTAGATGATACCATCTTTTTAATCCAAGGCACTAAAGATGACATCAGTGAGTTCCATTAGTTTTTCAACAACTCTCATGAAAACATAAAATTCACAGTTGAACACCAAAAAGACGACAGTGTAAATTTCCTAGACCTTACCATTAGAATAAAGAATAACAGACATCAGTTTGAAATTTATCGGAAGCCTACCACAACACATACTACAATCCACAACTCCTCTTGCCACCCCGCAGCACACAAAATGGCAGCATTCCGGTACATGATTAATAGAGCTATCCAACTACCACTCTCAGAAGATAAATGTGATCAAGAAATGGAAATAATAAAACAAACAGCTATTGAAAATGGTTATAACAGCTCCATAGTAGACACCCTAAAACTCTCAATAATGGCAAAGGAATCACAACACAAAAAAACAAAAAGAAAATAACACCTTCCATACAATCCCCTTTCTGGGTAACATTTCATACCAGATTGCCAATGTCTTCAAACGGAAAGGCATAAGCATATCCTTTATAACAGACAATAAGATTGGACAGAAGTTACCCCACAACATCGGCACACGAAACCCACTCCATCACACAGGTGTGTACAAAATTGAATGTTTGGACTGTGACTGCTTCTACATAGGCCAGACAGGCAGATCATTTGAGATTAGGTTCAAGGAACACATGGCAGCACTAAAAAACAAAAAATATCACACATCAGCAATAGCTACCCACCTGCATGAAACAAAACACTATGTTAACAACACAAGTATTAGCATCTTACACATCCAACCAAAAGGCAGAAAACTAGACATCCTTGAAACACTCCAAATATACAAACATCAAATGAAACAAGCAGAATCCATCTTAAATGACAAAAATTACAATATTTACAATAGTATCATCTCTGTTTTCAGCAACTGCCTACACTCATAAAAATGCACACACACACACACACACACACACACACACACACACACACACACCTAATATTTACCATAAATATTGACAGCTGCCAAGAGTACAAGAGATTGACCTCATTCACAGATAATTCATCACACAAACAGCTTGTACCCCTTGTCAGCTTAAAACTGTATGTACATCAACTACTGGCACAAATGTATATCTATCTGCATATTTTATACCATTAACCAATGTATTACCCCAACCTTTAGGCAGCTAATATATGCAACATGCAATCTTAAGACTCCTTGCCATGTAAATATTTCCTCTCATATAATCACTCTTTCATCTCTCCCTCTCTCTCTCTCTCTCTCACTCTCTCTCCCTCCCTCCCTCTCCCTCTCCCTTTCACTCACACACACACACACACACACACACACACACACACACACACACTCTTTCTCTCTCTCTACCTCTCCTTCTGCCTCCAGCCCCTCACTTCACATCTGTTTATTAACCCCAATCAAAGAGTGTAATGTATGTATGATTTTACTGTTGTAGCCAATATGATCATTGTAATTACAGTCAGTAACATTTCACCTATTTGTTATCAATAAGTATGAACTTTAAGCCATTTTAACATTTCACCTGGTTGTATAAACGAGTACGAATGTCTGCTGTTTTAACTTGTCAGAATTAGATTTATATACCACCTGAAGTACACACACATATATTTGACACCTCAAAACAAACACCGCCAAATTCTTAAAGCAATTATTCTGTAATAATATTGTTATGATGTATATTCTTTGCACTTTGCGATTATGTCTTCACTTCTGCTATACGAACCTTGCACCCAGCTGATTCCTGACGCCATATTTGTTTACAAATGTGGCAGTATACATGTGATGTGTTACGATAGCAAAAGGAACCTGTGATCACTGAAGGTAGTGTAGTTTACTTATTTAATGTTTACCATTAGATATCAGTTTAATTTTTCGTCAAAAGTAATCTTAAACCATATTCTGAAATAGTGTTTCGTTTCTCCACTAGGCAGTGCCACAAGTTCCTCCAAAAAATCGTAACACAACACACACACAAATGTAATACTTACTAATATAAATCCACCCGATGATGGAGGTTTAAACCTTCGAAACGCGTCGTGGAAATAAATAAAACGGTGACTGGTAACAGTGAACTTGTTGTTTCATTTAATTACTGTAGCTATTTGTCAGCTAGTAGCATAATGGTAAGCGTCATGTACCGTAGATAAGATTTCGAGAGTTCGAGTACATTTACTGCTACATTTTTTAAAACGCAGTTCTGCTCTCTGCAGAAGTTATCAATCTAATGGAAATTTGTACATAATACCCTTCACTTCTCAATCCAAAATAATCGCATGTGGAAAAAGGGATAACTTCTGTGGCATTTTGTTCTTTTCAGGCCAGGCAGCAGTTGCATCTCAAAACTTTTGTATTATGTATGGGGAGAGCGCATCGCGCCAAAATACGTCAGAAAAGTTTTTTCTACATTAGCTGCCGTGTGGTAGTGGCATTTCATTCTCCTTCAAATCTTGTTTGACAGCTTTAACTCAGAACAAGTTTTCTACGTGAGTGTAATCACTAAACTGCATGTGCATTGTCAGACTCTTATAGATAACATCAGAGAAATCGCATATATCGTTGATGATTAATTTCTCTCTCATGTTTACTATTGTTTTAACAACACTAAAAGAAACCTTACGAAAATTGAGCAATGTTTTATAAGAAATGAAATAAAACTACCCACGAAAACCTTACGACAAACGTCTGTTTTAATAAAACTGCTCCATTGGCACGAATTAGTAAAGTACTACTCACTTAGATATCGATTGTGTCTGTGTTTCATTAGTATGCTGTGTCATACTCCAGAGGTATGCAAATGTGGCATTTCATAAATAAAGTTATGTATTCCTAGGAACCCAAAATTTGTTTGTCAGCAGCGGAAAGAGGCGTTACCTGTTGTGCAGCATTGTAAGTTTTTCACCATTGCACTATGAGCCAAGAGTATTTTCTTGCAATTTCCTTATCGATGTTTGATCTGATTGCTTGTAGCGCTGTTACAGAAGGGATAAAGAACGTTACAGGCAGCGAGACAGGAACCATGAGCCATATCAGACGCTTTTTCATAGGTCAGCACGTTACCACAGAGCTAACAACCAGGTATGTTTCTTCGCTTCCTCTTACGGAGTCAATAGTGGTTAGAACTCATAAACCGCTATTTAAAGGACGAGATTAGTTGCGATTTCCTTGACTGAAAACCGTAAATTTACAACCTTTTGTTACACCTCAAGCGATAATAACTCAGATTATTCAATGGAAATGACAGGAAAAATCAAGTGAATTTTGAGGCTTAATTCCATGCACACCAGGAAGTAACTCGTCGATCACAGAGTTGCCAAACATACCTTGCTTGTTGCCAAATCTCAGTTACAGTACCAGCAGGAATAAGATGAACCGATGTGTTCCTATAGTGGGCTGGGAAGTGACCATAGCTGGCGTCCCAAAGACGCTGCTGCTACGGCCTGGAATACGTAATGCGTCTGATTCGAATTTCTGTAACTATGGTTAGGGACTGGAGCGTAGTTACTAATAATACCTATAACTGATTGCAAACTATGCATCATAAATCAGTAACTCTCATAGTTGTTTTCATATTTCTTTCGTAAGTGTGCTCAAAACTAAGAAACTCATTCATGGACGTTTTCCTGCCGGGCCGATAGTCGAGCACTACAAAAAAAAAAAAAAAAAAAAAAAAAAAAAAAAAAAAAAATGTTCGTGTGTGTGTGTGTGTGTGTGTGTACGTGAGAAATGTGAGAAGAGAGAGAGATAAATATAAAAATAAACCTTTCATTAAAATGACACGTTCCACATCATTACAAAATGTCGTATTCGTGATCTATTGAACAAGTATTAATCTAATCTAATCTGATCTTATCATATTGCTGATTAGCGATGAAGAGTCATGAATTACCGAAATTTTCGCCAATATCAGTAACCAAACCTAAACGTAAAAATAAAACACGACAGTTTTTGTAATAAACGTGGACTCCTATCAAGACCCTTTCGTCCCTGTTAACTAACGACGAAAGATGTCTGGTATATCTCCATTCAGAAGTAACAAAGTGTGCAAGCATTTAAAGATGAAGCACACGATGTGAAGTTCTGTGACGGAGATACGAACCCAACACGTAATTGAATTGTTAACTAATAAAATCAAATGTAACGTATCAGTTTTTCTTACCAGCTGCTTGATGTTTGAATCTAAAATAAGGTCACAAATTTTTGTGCCTGAGTGACAATCGAACCCCAAACCTACCGTCCTTCTCTATCATCCACAAATATAGCTTAAGTATCAATTGCTTACTCACCAACAGCAACATGTGTGCGTGTTTGACCAGAAATAACGACACCTATGGCGATTGTTGGCAACACATAAACAGACATTAAAAATGCACGTTAATTTTCAACAGCAGGCCAGTGTGCACGTGATAGGGCTTGAAATGAAATTATGAATATTTTTGCACTGGATCAGGATTCGGACACACACACTTACCTTTGGAGGAGACCTAGAAAGATTGCAGTCTTGGGAAAAGGAACGAAATGATTGAACTATACTGTTCCGATAAATTCAGATCCTTGAAAGAGGAGATACGAATTCGATTCACAGTCCAGCACCAAATTTTTCAACGTCTCTAGTTCCATCAAGTACAAGTAAAATAAGAGCCTTGTTCCTTTAAATGGCTATCGGTTCATCAATTAAAATATAATTTTCTAATGTAATTATGTTTACTGGCGACATTATTTCTGTTTACCATAACTTCCGCCTATGTCATTTCCCACCGTGAACGGGCTCTGCCCAGTTGGTAATGAAGGAACGTGATGTTTAATGCTGATTCCGATTATAACGTCTTTCTCTTGAGGTTACCAGAGGTAAAGTAAATCTGTTTGTGCCTCTTAAAAGTAAATGCCTGAATCCACGCATTGCACCTGTGATAGTTCATTCCACCTGATCATTGTGGCCACATTTCCCAGCCCGAGGAGTGTGCTGTAACGGATGATGTGCTTAGCTTACAAAATTAGTCACGGTGGAAAAAATGCGAGTCTAATAAATGGTTAAGTAGAAGCAAGCTTCTCACATGGAGATTATGCTATTCTCATGTCAGCAGGATGTAAAGCCTCGATGTGAAGCCATTTTGAAACTTTCACAAATTC
The DNA here is from genome assembly GCF_023898315.1 of Schistocerca nitens. NCBI lineage: Eukaryota > Metazoa > Arthropoda > Insecta > Orthoptera > Acrididae > Schistocerca > Schistocerca nitens. The sequence continues at coordinate 9,217,098 of NW_026045910.1, read as the reverse complement.
AGCAAAATTCTTAGTTCTAGAAAAATCCACCGTGAAGTGTTAAGTTACCGGATAGTTCGATTGTTAGCGTCATTATTACTATCACTTTCTTCACACCGCTGCTGGAACACATTTGCTTGAAAATCATTTATTGCCTTTTGGTCATTATAAAACTAGTAGCCCAAGAACAGGTTCTTTCCCTGTCTACGGAATGATTTTCATGTTAATATCAAACATCAGCAATTACTAATAGATTACATTAAAACTAAAGTAGGTGATGAAGACGTTACTTGATAACAAAAACGCGCAGCCTTTCTTCATTTACTTGCACCTAGAAATGGCTGTCGAATACTGCCAAACCTATAGCCAAGGGATCTTACTGCCTTCCGATATACGTCGCTGTCGCATAGCCATGAAGTACTATGAAGTTGTGCTTTGCTATATTGGTGTTCTCTGCTGTGTACAGTGGCCAATTTAACGTTTAAGACATTGTTGTTTCACTAGCTGTAGCAGAAACAGCTTGAGCACACAATCTGTACGAAGCATTAAGATTTGTAACTTACGGCGGATTCCTTCAGACATTATATATTATCCATACAGTCTCCAATTTCTGCCCATGCGATTTCCACATTTCTGGAGACCTGGAGAAAGACGTTCGCGATCGTGGAATTGCTCCAGACAAAGAAGTACACGTCTGGGTACAATCATGGTTTAGTAAGTAGCAGCCAACGTCTTTCCTTGAAGGCACTGGCCGTTTGGTCTCTTATTGTGGTAAATGTATCAACAGTTATTACGATTATCTTTGAAGTAGTTGTTTACTTACAACGTCAGTTCACCTTGAAACACTTTTATCCTCAATGACTACATTTTCATTAGCATCCTTCGTTTCATTTAAAATAGTTTTTTTTTTCTGTCTCCATAAAGAAGACTGGTTTGATGCAGCTCTCCACCCTAGTCTATTCGATGTAAGCCTCCTCCTCTCTGCGAAGCTACAGGGTCTTGCTCCATTTTAACATGCTTACTGTGCTCAGGCCTTGTTCTGTCTTCATACTTTTCAATCCTAACACTTCCCCATATCAGCACGTGAACTACAAGTGTTGGGGGCGAAAGCGTTTTGCACATTTTACCTCAGAAAAAACATTTTTCCAATTCGCAGGCACTTTCGGTGTTTCGATTATTTGCACATAGGAATGCTAAGGTTCTTGTCTCTACACCTGTTGATCGGTTGTGATCGAAAGTATAACTAAGATAAAGCGACTGTCTTAGCAACTATTGATGTTCCAAATATTCCTTTGCTAAAAATTACCGGCTGTAGAGCAGCTTGTGTCGACAAGGCACTGCACATCAGATTTCAATCATCACTTTTTTGAAACACCGGAATCGTCTCCCATTGGCATGCATGAGTTTTAAATTTGACTTACACGTGCGTACAAACTTCCTCTCTGATGGTGTAAAAGCATTGGCACCCTGCAGCGTCATCGTCGGGGCCGACCACTCTTGAAACAGCGAGGTAACAACGCATGTGAAAAAAAGGCCACAGCTCAAAAGTTCGTGTGGCGTATAAGGTAGGTTAATTGGTACTAAACTTCACTACAATTCAGGCCAACGGCACTGTGGACATGTTACATGAGGGGGAGGTCGTCACAGCTCCTCTTAACAAAATTTCACCCCTTCTTTCGACGCCTCTGCGATAGAGGTTACAACCGCGACCCCCGGCGTTGAAATCACACGGTTGTCATTGCGGCCGAGAAAAACATTCCAGAAACTCCGCCTCTGAGTATACCCAACATTTCACCACAAGCATGGAACTTCTTCGTTCGCCGTCTTCGTTTCTTCGGCACTTGGAGAGTGGTACACGGTGACAGCAAGGGACAGACACACATCACGAGCCACTCCGCCGGCCGATTACATAGGATATATGTCTATGATGCTCTAACACCCTATCTTCCCGTCGCGGAACGTTGGCCGTCTGCCTTTTCGGATCATGACATCTACATCTGTACCATCAAATTACGTAAACAATCTACTTACTTATGTAAATCTCGCATAAGGTTTCTCAATCAAGCTATCACTTCGCCTGGGGCGTTGATTCCCAAACGTTTCGTGGTCGAAATCGACAGTTCGCTCCACGTTGAGCAACAGGAAGACATTATTGACACACTTTGACCGTGCTGACACACTCGGATGTTTACACCATTTTCTGAGGACAATGTAGTGCTGCCATCCCCTCTTTGGAATGCAGCGCGACCGCAGTTGTTGCTCTCATCAGCGGGTTGGAACCACCAGCCATTTGACTAAATTTGAACGTGACCAGTGGCAGCAAAGACTTGTTATGGTTTTTCATCCCTCTCATTTCGGTTCCTTCAGTGGCGTGATCACAGGTCGTTGAAACGTCTACAGATGAGTGAATAAAGGATCCCTCTAAAACACTCCAGTTCGGCAAACCCTCGGGGGCACCCAGCTACCTTTATTGACAGTTTTCAACATGAACGTGTTTAGAAACAACCTGTAAAGTAGTCCGAGGCTCCTACAGTTAGGCAACTAACTGACACGCCTCCAGATCCAGTTACCTGCCTGCAAGCGTCTCGAAATACTGTACATGTGGTTTCTGTACACGTTCAGTTTTAAAATTTCGAATAGAGGTGGACGGATGCCGAACTGGGTTGTGTTAGAGAAAACCTTTGCCGAATTTACTCATGCGCCTGTGAAAGACCACGAATAGTAAGGATGAGGAAGCATAAGAACCCTCTGCTTCCACGGGTCACGTCCAAATTTCGTCTAATGGCTTTGAATGATCTTCCTGTACTCATCGTGCTACGAACTGTCGTTTTCCACCACGAAGTGTGTGTTGAGTGACTGACGTCCGTGATGCCTCTCCCTGCGGCCTTTTCGTATTGATTCTGAGTGGCGGTGTGTCTGGAATGCTTTCCTCGCCCATTCATAAGACAAACATGTGATTTCAACTCTAGGCTTTGTGGTTCTTACCTCCACCGCAGAGTGTCAAAAGAAGGGATGACATGAGGGTAAGAGGGACTGTGGCGATCTTACCATCATGTAATACGTCTACTGTAACTTTGGGCAGAGTTGCAGTGAAGTTGTGTGCCAATATGACATCATTAACCTACCTCACCTTTTCTTCACATATGTGGACTCCTTGCTGTTGGAAGCGTAGTCGAGCTCGAGGCTAACTCAGCAAAGAGCCATATTTTTGTATCATTACGTGGCTCTGACCACTACGCGACTTAACTTCTGAGTTCATCAGTCGCCTAGAACTTAGAACTATTTAAGCCGAACTAACCTAAGGACATCACACACATCCATGCCCGAAGCAGGATTCGAACCTGCGACCGTAGGGGTCGCTCGGTTCCAGACTGTTGCGCCTAGAAACGCACGGCCACACCGGCCGGCTTGTATGATTACGGTGTAAGGTTGTACGCACCCTCGAACGTCCAACTTATGCCTCGCAATGGCTGGGAATCACAGTTTTTCGAAGACGTAATCCACCAGTTCCGTTGCGCAGCGTATTAGAGATGCAAATACATAGATAAGAGAAAAAAACTGTTTTTTTAATGCTAAATAAAAAATATGGACCATCATAATCGATGATACTGGAAGCATCCAATAATTATTTCAGTAAGAAAGTACTTCAATTGCTTATTGTCATACCGGTTCTGAGAAATGGGTTAGAAATTTCTATTGATGCGAAAGTTTATGTGCAACGTGTCGCCATCAATTTTTGATTAATACCTAGGAAAGAAAAGTTACATAATTAATTTCTTTTTGCTAGCAAGTGTGTGACTGCAATTGTGGTAAGCATCGAAATTCCCGAGCGACACACCGAGCGAGGTGGCGCAGTGGCTAACACACTGGACTCGCATTCGGGAGGACGACGGTCCAATCCGGCGTCCGGGCACCCTGATTTAGGTTTTCCGTGATTTCCCTAAATCGCTCCAGGCAAATGCCGAGATGGTTCCTTTGAAAGGGCACGGCCGACTTCCTTCCCTAATCCGATGAGGCCGATGACCTCGCTGTCTGGTCTCCTCCCCCAGACAATACAATCCCAATCCCGAGCAATAGTAAAGTAGCACTCCACTACAGGACTTAAAACGATATGTCGCAGTCCACTGATGCAGTATCGTGAGGTATTTCGTTTTGGGAAGTTGCAGAAGTGCTGTAGTCGCGTCAGGACAATCCAGACGGATGAAGGAGAGAGCAGGACTGCAGTTGTTCACCTGGAAGTAAACAAAAAATAATTACGTGACATTAATTTTCCAGGCTATAATTAAAAGTTAGCCGGCCGCGGTGGTCTAGCGGTTCTGGCGCTGCAGTCCGGAACCGCGGGACTGCTACGGTCGCAGGTTCGAATCCTGCCTCGGGCATGGGTGTGTGTGATGTCCTTAGGTTAGTTAGGTTTAAGTAGTTCTAAGTTCTAGGGGACTTATGACCTAAGATGTTGAGTCTCATAGTGCTCAGAGCCATTTGAACCATTTGAACCAATTAAAAGTTACCTCTCGTGTGCAAGCTCCCAGGGCCACTGGGAGACAATTAGTTCCTGAAACGCGTCTTGCAACGAACGAAAAAGAATAACCGTAAGCGATACAGCTATTTATTATTGGAATTACTTTTCGCAAATGATTAAGTGAACTTAATTCTTTGCTGCACTTTCTCATGACTGATTGTTCGTCACTGGACACCATAGTTGAATGTGTTAAGCATCTATCGGTGCTCTATCTAGATCCTCGCTCTGTACGTACGTGTCTGAATCGACCACAGGAAGATGGAAATGGCCAGAGGAAGCATTGACGGCTGCGGGCGGGAAGCACTTTGTCGGCGCCGGGCCGCCGGCTGATGGATAGCCGGTGCCGGCGGATTTCCGTAATGGGTTGGCGGCCCTGCTGCAGAACAAGCACTTGAGCGGCGTGCCGTGCCGGCCGCGGCCAGGGCGGGGCACGCAACAGTTGTTGGTTGCCACGGCGCACGCCATCCGTCTGCGGTGGCCGCCCCTCGGTTCTGGGCGAGCGCGGCGCCGGTCGCTGGGCGGCGAGCGGCAGGCAACGGCAGCAGTTGCCTGCGACCGGCAATTACCGAGGGCGGCTCCCGGAGGGCGGCGGGGTGGCGAGGAGGCAGCCGAGTCTGGTAGCGCTCCGCGTCAGAGAACAGTTAGTGCCGCTGCACTGCCACTGACTGCTAGCTGATTCCGTATTCAGGAAAATAAGGGAAGACTTTCTCTCACCAGGTATCCTTCCATGAGAAATGACGGAATCGCTACAAAATTGGAAAATTTGTGGTAAGATCTTACGCGACCAAACTGCTAAGGTCATCAGTCCCTAAGCTAACACACTATTTAATCTAATTTATACTAATTTATGCTAAGGAAGACTCACACACCCATGCCCAAGGGAGGACTCGAACCTCCGACGGGGATCCCTGCAAAGCGCAGCACTGTTTACAGGTATCTAGATATTCTTCTAGACGAGGGAAGCAACCTCCTATTACATTCAAAAACATTTACTTAGATAGCGGATAACATTCAGCTGGTACATTGCCCGCAATTTTGTTTCCGTCGTGACTATGGAACTTCCTGGCGTATTACAACTATATTCTGAACCATTGCTTTTCGTGAGCAAGTGCTCTATCGACGGAGCTACCCAGGCACGATTCAACAACCCTCCACACAGCTTTACTTTCGCCTGCGTAGTTTAGACGACCAGCCGGCCAGTGTGGCCGAGCGGTTCTAGGCGCTTCAGTCTGGAACCGCGCGACCACTACGGTCACAGGTTCGAATCCTGCCTCGGGCGTGGATGTGTGTGATGTGTTTAGGTTAGTTAGGTTTAAGTAGTTCTAAGTTCTAGAAGACTGATGACCTCAGATGTTAAGTCCCATAGTGCTCAGAGCCATTTGATTTCATTTAGACGACAGATAATTTCCCCGCCAAAGGCAAAGGTCTCGAGTTCGAGGCTTGTCTCGGCTTATAGGTTCAGTCTGCCAGGAAGTTCAACATTAGCACTCACTTAACGGCAGGATGAAAATTTCGTGTCAATGACATCGAACGTGACGGGACGTGGCGCCATTCAGCCGGTAGATTGTTCAGTCTGGCGCCAGCTATCTTTCGGTTTTGTCCTTAGGAGGTCTTTGCTTGCCGGTATACAGGGCTATTACAAATGATTGAAGCGATTTCATAAATTCACTGTAGCTCCATTCATTGACATATGGTCACGACACACTACAGATACGTAGAAAAACTCATAAAATTTTGTCCGGCTGAAGCCACACTTCAGGTTTCTGCCGCCAGAGCGCTCGAGAGCGCAGTGAGACATAATGGCGACAGGAGCCGAGAAAGCATATGTCGTGCTTGAAATGCACTCACATCAGTCAGTCATAACAGTGCAACGACACTTCAGGACGAAGTTCAACAAAGATCCACCAACTGCTAACTCCTTTCGGCGATGGTATGCGCAGTTTAAAGCTTCTGGATGCCTCTGTAAGGGGAAATCAACGGGTCGGCCTGCAGTGAGCGATGAAACGGTTGAACGCGTGCGGGCAAGTTTCACGCGTAGCCTGCGGAAGTCGACGAATAAAGCAAGCAGGGAGCTAAACGTACCACAGCCGACGGTTTGGAAAATCTTACGGAAAAGGCTAAAGCAGAAGCCTTACCGTTTACAATTGCTACAAGCCCCGACACCCGATGACAAAGTCAAACGCTTTGAATTTTCGGCGCGGTTGCAACAGCTCATGGAAGAGGATGCGTTCAGTGCGAAACTTGTTTTCAGTGATGAAGCAACATTTTTTCTTAACGGTGAAGTGAACAGACACAATGTGCGAATCTGGGCGGTAGAGAATCCTCACGCATTCGTGCAGCAAATTCGCAATTCACCAAAAGTTTACGTGTTTTGTGCAATCTCACGGTTTAAAGTTTACGGCCTCTTTTTCTTCTGCGAAAAAAACCTTACAGGACACGTGTATCTGGACATGCTGGAAAATTGGCTCATGCCACAACTGGAGACCGACAGCGCCGACTTCATCTTTCAACAGGATGGTGCTCCCCCGCACTTCCATCATGATGTTCGGCATTTCTTAAACAGGAGATTGGAAAACCGATGGATCGGTCGTGGTGGAGATCATGATCAGCAATTCATGTCATGGCCTCCACGCTCTCCCGACTGAACCCCATGCGATTTCTTTCTGTGGGGTTATGTGAAAGCTTCAGTGTTTAAACCTCCTCTACTAAGAAACGTGCCAGAACTGCGAGCTCGCATCAACGATGCTTTCGTACTCATTGATGGGGACATGCTGCGCCGAGTGTGGGAGGAACTTGATTATCGGCTTGACGTCTGCCGAATCACTAAAGGGGCACATATCGAACATTTGTGAATGCCTAAAAAAACTTTTTGAGTTTTTGTGTGCGTGTGCAAAGCATTGTGAAAATATCTCAAATAAAAAAAGTTATTGTAGAGCTGTGAAATCGCTTCAATCATTTGTAATAACCCTGTATATACGGGGTTCACTGGCTCGAGACGAAGGCACGAGTTCGAGTATTGGAGGTACCGTCACGACAAGAGGTGGTCACCAGGTCCGAGCCGCCGAATCCACGAGCTGAGAAAGGAGAGCCTATGCAGAGCTAAGATACCAGAGTATTTCAACGGGGTCAGCTTGTATAATATTCATGCGTTCCAGAAGGGTATTTAATAAGGCAGACAGTGTCCACCTCGGTAATAAACACCGCTGTTTCATCCGATAACGGGCGGGCTGCATGTCCGACCATCTTGTAATGATTGTCATATTGTTCGCTGTTTTGCAATACAGCACTTTACATTTCTTTTGCAAGGATTATAAGCTTATTCAACTTAAGATTCAAGGTCAAATGAATTTTGAAAATTTGTTCATTTGTTAAAGAAAATTTTATGGTTAAATGCTTCGATTATCTGTAAAACACAGTATATAAGTTGTTAAATAAACAGGTTGTGAGAGAAGAAAGTTATATTTGTGGGTCCTCCTTCCCACCTTTTCCTTAATTCCACTAAGTACCACATATCAGTTACATGGCGCAGTTCTTCACACTGGAGATGGTGAAGAAAACAGAAAAAGTGAAACAAATACGAACAGACACACACGCACCCCCCCCCCCCCCCACACACACACACACAGAGACTTAGGTTTATCATTTAATTTATGTTAGGCATAGCCGAAGCATTCCCAATCGTGAAACGTCCAAGTAACTACCTTCTCCACATTAAGTTCTATTCGGTTGCAAAAGACAAACTGTGAGAGAATAGTAACCATAACGTGAAACAAAAAAACAGGAAAACTAGTGCTTATGGTAACAGGTTACATACACTGACGGAAAAAATCCCAACACCAGAGGGCTAGATATACGAAATTTGGTAATCGTGTTTCTGCAACTCATAAATGATTTCTGTTCAGCCAGTCGCATAATAGTGGCGCTAGTAGCGCCACTATGAGGATGCAAATCGGGTTTGCTCCAGTTACGCGCTGTAATGGTCGTGAGCGTTAGTTACCTTTGAGAATGGACGTGGTGAGTTGATGTTAGTCAAGAATGCCTTTAAGGCGACAATGACGCCATTATTAATACCTCAATGAATTTCACAGCAGTGGTCACGGGTAGATATGATTGCAAGGAAACCGAGCTCTGGACGGCAACATGGCACTACCGGGAGGGATGCTCTGAGGCAACGTACTGCATCTGCAGCAGCACTCTGCCCAACAGTTGCCACGACAACGACACAACGAACTGTTACAAATCGGGTACTTCAAGGACAACTCCGATCCAGACCTCGTGTACTGCGCATTCCACTGACACCAAACTACCACCATGTGCGACTTCAGTGGTTTCACGCGAGAGCTCGCTGGAAGTCTGTTGTCTTTTCTAATGAAAGCCGGTTCTGCCTCGGTGCCAGTGATGAGCGCGTGTTCGTTGGACGGAGGTCGGGTGAGAGCTTGTTACGACCAGGTCAGCTGCCTAGACACACTGTACTTCCACCTGGAGTTAGGATCTGCGGTGCAATATCGTGTGACAGCAGGAGTACCCAGAGACTGACATCTGGCACCTGTGCGACAGACTACATTCCCTTTTGCATTCAATATTTTGGCGGTTCACGTGTTGTTAATGTACCAGCATTTGTTATTGCAAATTTTTCCCGCGCTTTCATAAACCAGTGATCTTCCAATGTTAATTACTTACGTATGTTACTTAGAAAAATATAATCTCGAAACTCATTACTCTCCTTTAATTAATTGTTGGTTTGGGGTCTTTTCCGTCACTGCATCTCAAAAACATTGCCTACTTTCCTAATTAGCGACTACTTCCTTAAAATTGAAATATCAATTTATACAACCAGTAAAGGGCATTTATTCTGCATATGAGAAAGAAAATAAAAGCCCATTGATGATGCTTCAACTTCAGCGAAATATGTCTTGGTAAACAAAAAAAAAGGATTTTGCTCAAGGCGGACTCTCTTTAAAAACAAATTTGTTTGTGAGCACACATGGGCAGAAGTGTTTCAGTGTCATGAAGATTGTATGGGCACATGGTAAGGTACATGTTAAGATTACACACATCAAAAAAAACTTTTGCATCACCCCAGTTCCCAGCACTCCTGAAGATAGACATTGACTGTGGATATTGTGTCACAGACAGTCCCTTTGACTGTTCAGAGATGTCACTAAAACCTCCCAAAGACATAAACAACCACGCATGAGCAGCGTAGACGGAGGGGGTCTAACATCCGATCAGTTCCAGTTATTCCTGTAAAAGAATTTTGTGTAGTTGTGTGCGTTCATCGTCTGTATTTGCACTGCTCTGTTTAACTTTATCAGAAATCGACTGGAATATTATAGTTGTGTACAACGTATCTGTGAACAATGTGGAATTACAGTCTGTTACGTGATGCGGAAATGACCTCTGTACGATTAATTGTTTGTTCTTCTGCAGATAAATAATGCTGAAATTCTAAAGCTAGTTGTACATTTTCATCCTTCAACATTAAATAGGAATTTGGAAAGTCAATAATGGCATCGAGTTGTACCAGAAAATTCGTACCTAAAATAATGTCTGTCGTCAATAAGGAAACAATCCAAAAATTTGAGTGAAATGTATGACCTGAAATACAAAATGATAAATGTGTCTGTATTTTAACATCCACTCCTTTACTCGATACTGCTCCTTCTACTTTCGTTTTGCCTAATGGTAACGTAGGATAGGTATTCTCTTTGTTGCACTCGTTGAAATGTTCTTCATTTATAACTGACGTAGGTGATCCAGAATCGATTACTGCCGAAAATTTCGATGATCCAATTTTAACTTCGATGACAGGGTGTGAAATTGTTTTTTGAACAACTGGTCTTTCCTGCAAAAGAGTGTCTCGGATGTCATGAAAAGTAATAACATTTTCATGAACAACATTCTGCGTGTCAAAAGTATTGCTTGCGTTGCTGGAAGATGCAACCTGTACTGTATCTAGTCAAATTCTATCTGACGTGCTATTATTTTCGAGAGGATGCTGTGGCATTTCGACTATTTTAACTGTTCTTTTATTTCTTCGAGACATATTACGTTCTGGATGATACCTACTGTTTGGTTCATTCATGATTATTTGTTGTGGCGGATGATTCTGCTGCTGATAAGACCGACTGTTACTAAATCTATGCTGAAAATCGTGCTCATTATTTTTACGTCTGTCGTGATAGTCATTTCAATACGGCGCATTGCGATAGGAATTGAGATAGTGTGTTTTCTGTACGTACAGTTTCCTTGTTGCTGTGCATTACTATTTGTTCACGCCAACGCTATACGCGTACGCGGCGAAACATTAAAGCTTGGTTGGTTGCCCTTGTGCACTACATTGTTGGTTAGGTATGCTAACCGGCTGGTTTTGTTGCTGTTGTTGAGAAAAACGTCTATTGTTACCAAAATGTGGTTCCTCATGCTGATAATTTTGTCGATATTGATAATTAAAATTTTGCGTGTTATTAAAATTCTGGTGATTGTCGTTCCTGAAGCGTCTATTAGCCTTGCTATTGAAATTGCGTGGCTGATCGTAATTACTGTATATTTGTTGACCTTGGTTATTATATGAAAAATTTTTGTTTCTGAAGGAATAATCCGATTGCTCTACTTCCAAAAGCTGTAACAGATCTCTGAATGCCGAAATATTTTCTTTTTGCTGACCCGTTAAAAGTGACACTCTTAATGATCGTGGTAATTTAGAAATGCATAATTGAATAAGTGCAGATTCACTGTATGGTTCACTTAAGTACTGGTTTTGTTGGACCATGTGCTCAAAAAACTGCGTGACAGTGGATAAATTTGGATTCCGCGCTGTGTCGTCTTCGACCAATACGCTGACAGAAAAGCATTCTGAAATTCTTCTACGGAATAGCATTGCCTCGCGATCGGTCTCATACGAGTTGCCGGTTCGCCTTCCAAAAAACTGCAAATAAATTCAAGTTTGAGCGTTACAGGCCAAGTTGGTGGAAAAGCAAAGCTAAATTGTTGTATCCAATCCATGGGGTGGATCTGTGTTCTGTCATCTTTAAATACTTTAAATTTTCTCACTGATAGAAAATGTTTGTAATCAAAATTATCGTCTCTGTATGTCTGAACAGGTTCACGATTGTATGAAAATCTATTTGTCTGTGACTGTTCGGAATCTAAGTCACGTACTCTCTGTAAATTACCTAAATTATACTGGCTGTGTGATTCTGACAAATGTTCGCAAAGTGGTGTCTGCTGTGATGTGTTAAACGATGAAACGTTTTTCATCTCTGTTACTTCTTGCTGTAAAGTTGACAATTTTCTACGTAATGTATTATTAGACGAATCTATCTCACTGATTGTCTGCTGTAGATTTTGGAATTCAGGTGTTTGGTTAAACGAAATCGGTGACGTATCGTCTGATTTGCTGTCATTATTACTTTCAATAACGTCAATACGACTGGCCAATTCATCATATTTTTCAGTCAGTATTTTTACCTGATCATCGTTTTTAGTGTCAGAAGCATTAATTAATTTTTGTATTTTACGTGTGGTTTCGTTCAGTTTTTTAACGTCAGCTTTGATGTCATCGTAATCCTGTGTTAGTTCTAATTATTCGAGTCTGTCTGTAACTGCCTGAAAGTCTACTGTGTATGTATCTGTTTTTGACTTTAGATCGGAAATTTCATCACGCAATTCGGTGTTCAACTGTTTGATTGTATTAATTTCGTCTGATACAGTAGCAATATTGTTGTCTACGTATGTTTTTGCTTTCGCAAACAATTTACGTTTATTTCCCTGTCTTTGTGCTGTAATTGTTTCCATAAGTTGTTGCTTTACTTTAATCTGTTCCAGTATAAATTTACGGAAACGCGTTTCAATGTATTGTAGGTGGTGATTAAAGCGTTCGTCAATTTGGCTGTTCTGTTGGTCGAACTTCGCGTCTACTTTTGCATCCAGTGTGCGTGAAAGTTCCGCTGACATTAATGTAAACTCCTCGCGTAACTGTGTTGTGTTTTCAGAGCATTGTTTAGCGACTGCACTAATTTCGTGTCTAAGTGATTCTGTTGCAGCTGCTTGCGTATTCCTTAATTCTTGAGCAACAGATCTAATTTCTTCACTACTTTTCCTAGAACAAGCCTCAATTTCCACACGTAATTGTTCCTTAGTATCATGACACTGCGCGGCAACGGCTGTAATCTGTTCGCTAAGCTGTCTGGAATTGTTGTCTAATTTTTCATTAGGTTTCTCATGTTTTTCATTAAGTTGTTTTAAATTGTTGTCTTGTTTTTCATTAATTTCATTAATTTGTTGTTTGAGACTTTCACTACGTTGTTTGAGATTGTTCTCTTGTCTATCATCCGACTGTTTGGAATTGCTGTCTTTTTTTTCATTCATTTGTCGTAAAAATGCCATAACTTGACCCCAGCTAAAATTATCGGCTCTATTCTCTGTGCTATTTGATGGTGTATCTGCAATTGTCACGTTTTGTGTGACCATTTGGTCATTCTGTAATTTCTGAAAAGGTTAAGCTTCACTTAAAGTGAGTGTTTACGTGGCAGCGGTTATGTTAAGATGGTATGATAGATTTTGTCCTGCAGTTTGGGAGGTTTGGAGATTTGTGGGCTCCTCCTGAGGATGTTAATCATTACAACTTTTTATATATACTTCAATACCTGTCAGTTTTATGGAATCGTCACGTTTCCTTTAAATTTCTAGGTTCTTATAATTAGCATTCATTATCTTAAATACTTCACTCTCCAGCTATGCAATGGTCCGCCTCTCCTGCCCCCGTTTTGTCTTTAGATCAAATATCCAAGGATATAAGTGTACAAGTGCGACAGTATAGATGCTTTTGTAATATTGCAACATGTTTTTTTTAGTATACCGACTAATTTCCGATATGGTTTTATATAGGGCACACTAGATAAAGTTATTCTAGGTGCAATGCCTGGACCTTTGGACTTTTCCTGTAAGGATAGAATGGTTTGGATACGGGGCTCTTTGTGGGCAGCTTTATTGAACACAAGTTTTTATGTACCCATAAAATACCTGTCAGTTTTTTCTACAAATTGTCATTTATGTTTCTAAATATTCTAGTCTTCCATAATTATTTTTCATGATCTTAGATGCATTACTCTCTAGTGGTGATGCCTCCCCCTTCTACATGCAAAAGAGTGACAATTTAGATATAAAGATCGGGTATTTGATGCTGTAGATTCTTCTGCAATATGGCAATACAGCCTCTAATGTACCAAATCATCTCTGAGATGATTTGTTAATGTTATGAGAAGTCTATTATATGTGAACGTTTTATAATTACAGAGCGAAAGTTTTTGCTGTGATTGTGGGGACGTTTGTGATTGGGGCTTCTCCTTTTAGAGTCCACTATCGAAAATAAGTGTTAGTCGTATCTATAGTCCTCATCTTAGCCTTGTTTTACACCCTTTGAGCAAAACTGTGTTTTAACTTTTTTGAACGTAGTATGTGTTTTCCATTGTAAGTTCTTTAACTTCTTTTTTTGAAAACAGTGTTTCCCAGTAAAAAATATTTAAATGTTAAAAGCAATATTTTGATGAATTTCTGTCAATAATTTTTTGTGTCTATTTCTTGAACATAACAGATACTGTTTACAGTACATTGCTTCAAAAGATGCCTAATGTTAGGTATTTTTAAGATTGTTTATGTGACATCTGACTGATTAACATATGTCCTATGGTAATATTTTATTTTTTCTATTTCACATCCAGTTCTGATAGTTAGGCATGAACCCTGAGATCCATTTCCGACCCAGCACATCCCGTAGTATTCTATATCTTGTAAGGTTTTATTATAGACGACAGTTCCTAGAGGAGTTCTGTAATTTTGATAAAAATAAATTATATATATATATATATATATACATATATATATATATATATATATATATATATATATATATATATATAAAGAATAGTAGGAAACTAATGTTTACAAAAGCCATCCCCTACACCTCCCACTCCGTGTGTGGGGTTAAAAGTGTGATAAGCTTTTTATCTCTATTTTCTAGAGGAATGCAGGCTACTGTCATAAAGTATTTTGGAATAGGATACTGTGTGAGTTTAGCTTTGTTGTTGTTCATACAGTACATGTAATTTTGCGATGCGTAATTTTTGAACTTATGTTTACTTGCTACTATATGCGGTTTTGATTTTTATCTGTTAACTTAGATGCATCCTAACCCAGTAATAGGTCCTAGATATTTGTTTTTCGGCAGTTACGATGTTGTGGAATATACAAAATTTGCAAGTGTGGCTTTATCTGATGTCAGTAAATGGGTTTCTATGATTTAAGACGGCTTCTTTTCGGCAGTTACGACGTATTGTCAGTCGCCAGTGTGGCATTACTTGATGTGCTTCGTTTGTACGTATGTAGTTGACGATATATCTCACTAATGTACAGTGCTTACATGGAACCAAAGATTATAATTTACCTCTTGTTAAGTTGATAGTGCTATTTCTAGCAGGTACAAATCTTTGATATGGCATTGCCTTTGATTGTATCCTTGAATGTGTTGCCTCATTACATCTGTCAGTGTGTTACTAGCTGTTCTTGTCAACTTTGCTTCTTCACGAAAAATATTGCGCATAGCTATTAATGTAAAAAATGTTTAACTACTACAATGGGCTCAAAATTGCAAATTACACTTATTATGGTATAACTTTCCAGCCGTTTATGCCAGTAAGTGATGCACTATTTCACCTAGCATTTACCTGTAAACTGTATAATCTCTATTGACTTGATTATTCGTCCTAGGCTTGTGCTTGATAACGGTCATTTGACCGAAACTAGTAGCGAAGCGAATTATGCAAAAAAAAAGACAGCTGAAGGTTCACCATCAATTTTAACAATTATTTGGCGGCTCAATATCCCCACCTCCAAATACATATAAATTATATGGGTAAGATGACTCGTGCTCGCACTGCCGACTGTAAATTACCGCTACATGTTGTGCTTGTGCGTCAGACCAAGAACGAGAATCTGGGATAATTCAAGGAAAACAAGTGGGAGGGTGGCCCAACTTGATGCTCTTTTATCATTCCCAAACAAATACTTTCATTTAATTTCTACTATGAGCTAACTGACCGTTACGTAAATTCTTAGGACACACATACAAACAAACAGTTAAGAATTTTAAATTAAATTCAGAATGTGTAAGACTATTTGCATAGTAAATAAAATTACATATAGTAGTCAGAAATTCCAACTGCGGAACACAATGGTGGTCCAATTACCAAAAATTAATTAATTAAATAAACCTGTAGCGGCACGCTGTCTCCGCAACTAGAACACAACTGTGAGATATTTCCACAACAGTGCTTGAATACAAGTTCAACAAACACAAAATAAAAGACATTAAAATGCTTAGATCTCCACTTGGTTATCACCTCTCATATAGAAAATGTATGGCCAACCTTTCAAAGGTTACCCACATGTAAGACCGGGGCAACTGTAGTACTTAATTGACTGGCCACGAGCCTGTTTCACACAAATCACGTTAAATACTTAACTAAACCGTGGGGCCCCTGAATCACAATTAAAATGAAAATGTCATCTTAAACACTTAATGCTCAGTTTGCCAAAGACTTTCATCACGGGCCCACGTAGGCCTTACAATAACAGATATACTGAGTCACTTACTTCCAAATCCGGCGACACCCCACCGTGGCACTATATCAAACGAAAAACAACGCTCAACTTGAGACTGAAACGGGAGTTTCGCAAAATCGCGTGTGACGCGCCAACACTTAGGCTTCCTGCTTTGACGGGAAAGTCGCCGAGGCAGCAGCCGGTTGACGCGTTGCTTTCCTGCTGGTCCGGACAGCAGGAAAGCAACGCGTCAACCGGCGCTGTCAACATGTACCAAACAACAAACGTCAAAAGAAGTTGGAGAAAAATTAACATTCACGGTAATACTTGATTGAACTATTAAAACTTCCGTATGGGAGCGGCCCGCGCATAAAACTACAATTTAAACTTCTAGCTATAAGAAGCAGAAATGTACACCTTTATTTAAAAGAATAATTACATAGTAACTCAAACTAGATTTAAAAAGTCAAGGTACACCTTCATTGGGGCTTCTTACGAGCTCATAGGCACTGTAAATGGGATACGCACCAAATGGCAGATGACCGGTTATACTGTACACCTGTAATCCGAAGGTCACCTTAACACTGTGTAAGAGAGTTTGCAAATACAAGCACGCATACACACATGGCCTACGCATGTGTGCCTTTAGGCTAAGTGCACACAACTTTAGTTACAGGCGAAATCCAATAACTCGCCCCAGGAAGGGCAATGACATATACAACAAACGAAATTAAAATCAACCGTATCAAATACTCAGTAATAACAAACCATGAGCCAGATTAGCATTGCAAAATAGTAGCTTGGAGCATACAGAAACCTCCACGCATAAAGAAACTGCATTCCTGGCAAGCTCACACTGGAGAGACTAAACAGTCTTCAAGTACAGTGCTTACTAAACAGTCTGCATAGGTAATTCCAAACAAATGCCAAGGTGGCCAACAGCTTCAGGAAACTATGTAGGCACCGCATAATACACGAGGGTTGGAACTTAAACAGTGGCAACTATTTATTCACAACCGATACAAAAAATGGCTCAGAGCACTATGGGAGGTCATCAGTCCCCTAGAACTTAGAACTACTTAAGCCTAACTAACCTAAGGACATCACACACATCCATGCCCGAGGCAGGATCTGAAACTGCGACCGTAGCGGTCGTGCGGTTCCGGACTGAAGCGCCTAGAACCGCTCGGCCACCCTGGCCGGCTGTCCATCTCTGGCAGAGTTGTACTGTACAGTGTATTTAATGAAGAGTTATAAATATTACAGGCGTTTCTATTTGTGAGCAACTGCAATAAAACAATATATATCCACTTGTTTTGTTACTGTCATAGAGCTTTCAAAAATATAAACCAAAAAATTAGACATGGAGTTAATCAAAAATACACTGTTCAGTTCATACTTGATTTTCATCAGTTCCATCTCCCACTAAAATGCAATGGAGAAATTTCTTGACACATGTAGCTCTTAAGAGGTCGCCTTCATGTTTCTTCCTGATGGCAGCTCTGTTCATAACCTGAACCATAAATTAGTCGTACCCTTTCAAACAACCCAACATGCAAAACTTCGTGGAGGTTATTTGGAGAGTAATGAGAGGGCTTCATGTTACAGTGTCAGTGACCAAAGACTTCATCTGAGATCCAAGAAGCATTGCTGACTCCGACGTTACCCTGAGGAACCTCGACGTGGCTTGTGCGGCGACCCATTGTCTTGCATGCACAACCACACCGCCGGACACGGCGGCACTTACAGGTAACAGGTAGTTGGTGGCGTTATCATGTACCAGATAATCGTATTTCGCAACTAGCACGTGCTGAAGAGTAAAAGGCACTATTTCTCTGTCGTACCACACAGAACAGTAGCGAACATCTACTGCTCCTCTTGTGATATCAAGCAAAATGTCACGATACAGTGGGCAGCTGGGTTGATGTGAGCGTGTTGCGTCGCCCCATTGACATATTTTTGCATGTCGCCATTACCTAGTGTGACACTGACAGACACCGTAGAAGACATAGGCACTGGATGGATTGCTTTTCATCTTCTTCCATCTTCAACAGCGCCACAATATACGACTTAGTAGCAAAGAGAGCCTAACACGCCTCTTGAAAGTGCTGTAGTGGGCGGTCTGTGCATCTTGTCATGGTGTGGCATAGTCAATCTGTGGAGCAATGACAACCACTAGGGGTGGCTCACCCCCTAGGCATATCAGTCTCCGCTTTCTTCCACAGAGTTTATCTTTGACAGCAGTACAATGCACGACTCATTTGTAGAGGGACATATACGACTTGTCATTGTGCTGTGCAGCGCCTGGTGTTTCTTGCGTACGCACTGCCCAGGGTGCTTGACAGCTGTTTTCGGTCGCTGGGTCGTGCTATGCTCTGCCTACGATATCTGAGAGCTACTCTTCGCACGCCCAGTGGATAAGTGGACGGGGAACCGCCTGGACTCACCGGACAGACTGTCACTTGAAGGCTGTCTTCACCATAGACGTGGCAACCTGCAGCCGAAATCAGGTAGCTGTCGTTATGACATCTAAGGGGGTTCGGGATGGAGTGCTCCCATGACCTTCAGAGTTACTCGCTGGCTCCGTGAGTATACCCGAAATGCCCACATTTCTCTGTGGCTAATGTGGCGTCACCTTCACTTCCAATGTGAGCGCCACCCAATTAACACCTACAAAATCCAATATTTTCCCCAAAAGTGCTTCATAAGGTGCGAATTTCCAAACTAAATTAACATTAAAGTTAGTATCAATGAGATAAATATAAAAATGGTTCGCACAAAAAATTCAACTCTACTACATTGGGTGTGTAATATGTTTTAAAATTGATCATCAATGAGACGATTAGCATAACTAAGGACAATTTATTACAACATAAGGTTATGACTAAGGATGAAATAATTGAATTTATAGAATTACTTGAATGTAACCTTAATTACAATTATTTCCCATTTAATAATAAAGCCTACATAATTGAATTTATAGAATTACTTGAATGAACCCTCAATTACAATTATTTCCCCTTTAATAATAAAATCTACTATCAAAAAGATGGCTTAGCGATGGGTAATTCTTTAGCTGGCACAGTCGGAGATATCTTTGTAAATTGCATTGAAATATTTTTTTTTCAAAATAATCCAGACATTGCAACCAAAATTTTGTATTATAAACGGTATATAGATGATACTTTAATACTTTACAATGGTTCAAAAGATGAAATCGATAGGTTTACTGCAAAATTGAACTCCATACATCCAAAACTACAATTTACAGTTGAACATGAAAATGAAAAACATATTAACTATCTGGATCCCTTTATATCCAATAACAATGGCAAACACTGCTTCGCCATATACAGAAAACCTACAACTACCGATGCTATCATTAATGCTAGGTCATGTCATCCTGACAAATATTAAAAAAATCATTTTTTTAGTCAATTATCCACCGGATGTTAAAATTACCCCTTGAAGAAAATGAAATTAAAAAAAAACTATTCTAAAACAGATTGCTAAGACTAATTCTTTTGATATACGTCAAGTTGACATTATGTTTAATAAAATGCAACAATCACTAAGTACACCGCTAATAGGAGCTCATAAATACACAAAAATGACGTACGTCGGGAACACATCAGATAGGATCAGTAATCTATTTAAGAATTCTGAAATAACAATAGCATTTGAAACTAAGCATACTTTGCAAAATAAATTAAGACATACTGTAGGTAATGATAACGATAGACTTCTCAGATAAGGGTTTACAAGATCCAATGAGGTGGTTGTAGAAAAATATACATTGGCCAAACAGGCCGGAGCTTTACTGCACGATACAAAAAACACACATCAGGTACTGCACGAGCTAAATCAGTCTTTGGCCATCACATAACTTTTAATAAGCATGCCAAAGGGACGGTACAACAAAATGTGCAAGTCCTTCATTACGCTAATACAGGCTTATTATTAAATATTTTGGAGGAGATCGAGATAAATGCTATTTATAGAGATGAACCGTCAGTGCTTCTCAATCAACAGTTAGATTTTAGTGAAAAACATTTTTATGACCTCTTTGACGAAATTCTATGAACACATATGTACTCTTTTGTTCAGAAAATCATAGGACCCAGTTGTATCCAAGGCAGAAATGTATCTTAGGACAGTACATCAGAATTTTTAACTTCCGACTAGAAATGTTACAAAATATGACTCCATTTTTAATAAATCAGTTTTATGACATTTTAATAAAAGGCAGGCGGACTGAATCTAGCATAGATGTATACTTGCAATCGAGTCACAACTCACATATTGATATGATGCCGCAATGCCAAAGATCTCCACAACATCGTTGACTTTGAAACCATTGGGGTAGTACCACCTTAGCCCATAGAGGGCAGTGGCTTTGCGGTTCTGGGCGCTAAAATCTGGAACCGAGCGACCGCTACGGTCGCAGGTTCGAATCCTGCCTTGGGCATGGATGTGTGTGATGTCCTTAGGTTAGTTAGGTTTAATTAGTTATCATTTCTAGGCGACTGATGACCTCAGACGTTAAGTCGCGTAGTGCTCAGAGGCATTTGAACCATTTGGACCATAGAGGGCACATTAACAACACATCGCCTGTACAGTTATTTTAAAGCTTTCAATTGATATTTTATACAAAATTTAAGTAATTCCATGGTTGTAAAGAGATATTATACATAACTATTTTTATGTTATTATTGTACTTTGTATTTTTTTACGTTTTGACGATTATGTGAACCCATTTTTATACTGATTGGTTGATGTGAAGTGGAGGGAGAAGTGGTAGGCGGAGCATCTTCTTACTTAAGCGTATGCTCGTCACTTGCTTGCATCAGTTGACATCACAGCAGCTGAGAAGAGTGCTCCACCAACCATCTTCGAAGGATGCCATGGGTATAACACGTCATATTGTATTTTATCCTTATAAGCATTTTGTCTTATTTTATTGTTAATCGAGTATGGTTTCTATTACTTTCAAAATTAAATTACAGGTCTGATGATGGTAATGTGATATGACTGATACCGGGCACCTATGTACTTGTAACATACGTGGTGTGATTAAGACTGAATTTTAGAAACAAAAAATTTTAAGAAAGTTTTAATCACTGTTCCAAAAATGTTTATTAAAATTAATCATCAGTTATACTTTATAGGATAAAATGCACTGAAGAGCCAAAGAAATTGGTACGCCTGCCTAATATCGTGTAGGGCCCAGTGGACACGCAGAAGTGCGCAACACGACGTGCCATGGACTGTCTGAAGTAGTGCTGGCGGGAATGACACCATGAATCGTGCGGGGTTGTCCATAAATCCGTAAGTGTACGAGGGATGGAGATCTCTTCTGAAAAGCACGTTGCAAGGCATCCCAGATATACTCAAAATATTTATGTCTGGGGCGTTTGGTGGCCACCGGAAGTGTTTAAACTCAGAAGAGCGTTCCTGGACGCACTCCATAGTATTTCTGGACGCGTGGGACGTCGCATTGTCCTACTGGAATTCCCCAGGTCCGTCGAAACGCACAATGGACACGAATGGATGCAGGTGATCAGAGAGGGTGCTTAGGTACATGTCACCTGTCGTATCTAGACGTATCAGGGGCCCCATATCATCCCAAGTGCACACTCCTCACACCATTACAGAGCCGCCACTAACTTGGAGAGTCCCCGGCTGACATGCAGGCTGCATGGATTAATGAGACTGTCTGCACACGCGTACACGTCCATCCACTCGATACAATTTTAAGAGACTAGTCCGACCAGACAACATGTTTCGAGTCATCCTCAGTCCAGTGTCGGTTTTGACAGGCCTAGGTGAGGCGTAAAGCTTTGTGCCGTGCAGTCATCAAGAGTACACGAGTGGGCCTTCGGCTCCGAAAGCCCATATCGATTATGTTTTGTTGAACGTTTCGTACGCTGACACATACTGATGGTCCAGCATTGAAATCTGCAGCAATTTGCGAAAAGGTTGCACTTCCATCATGTTGGACGAGTCTTCTCGCGGGATCTTTTTCCAGCCGCCACTTTTCGGAAATTTGATGTTTTGATGTTTTACCGAATTCCTGATATTCTAGGTACAATCGTACAATGGTCATAAGAAAAAATCCCCCTTCATCGCTACCTTTGGGATGTGTCCTATCGCTCGTGAGACGACTATAACACCACCTTCTAACTCAGATAAATCTTGATAATCCATCATTCTAGCAGCAGTAACCGCTCTAAGAACTGCACCAGACACTTGTTGTCTCATATAGGCGTTGCCGAAGCAGCGCCGTATTATACCTGTATACATATCTCTGTATTTGAATACACATACCTTTACCTATTTCTTTGACGCTTCAGTGTAGATGACAACAGAATAATGATCGCAAACTGAATATCAAGAGCTCTTTCTTTATATTAAATTGTTACATACATTCACACAGCATCATAGCACCATTCTTACACGGCATAGATGGTCTTAGTTTCAAGTACACAGAAGCTATTTACAGTCCTAATTACATCACAAATATTAACCCATGAGTATATTTCACTCTCTACTATGCTACTGTTTGACATCAGATTGCGATAAACGTCAAGAATATAAAACATATTCCTGAAAAACCCAAAATACTTCATTGTAATTGCACATATATGCTGTCATAATATTTACATTATTTATCCTAACTTATTCGTACTAAAAAACACTGCGACAACGGAACTACACAAATACCGTATCATACCTTCTACTGCCATCCTCTGTTGTCGGCACTTCCCTTAGTGGAAGAGTGGCTTGACGTCAGAGACCTGAAGCGGGGTGTGCACTTTTAGTGCATTGGGGTGCAATCCTCTGAAAATGCTAAAAAGCTCTTTACAAATTCTTGACTTTTTATTTGACAGTTTCTAAGAGCGGACAAGGACCTTTTGACGGACAAAAATCTCAGCATTCCTCACTTTCTTCTGGTAAGCCTTTTGCTTCATTTTGCCTGTACATTTCATATTACTTACTTCAATGTCAATGGTGGCGCTCTGTTGGAGTGTCGGCTCTGCGGGCCAAAGTATAATCTCTCTCACCTTACCTGGAGGCTCCTTATTTTTCAACACTACGATGGGTTGCTACATCGTTGATGCATTCGCAACTTATTCAGAATGTCCTGGAATGCCTGGAGGTGCACATCCCACGTGCTGTGCTTGCAATGACAACACAGCCTGCGCAGTTTGCCTAATTCTTTTATTAGGCGTTGTGAGGTGTGGGGTAGCATAACGGCGCGGCCCCTCCCGCCAGAGGTTCGAGTCCTCCCTCCGGCATGTGTGTGTGTGTGTGTGTGTGTGTGTGTGTATGTGTGTGTATGTGTGTGTGTGTGTGTGTGTGTGTGTGTTGTTCTTAGCATAAGTTTGCTTCAGTTAAAGTAGTGTGTAAGTCTAGGGACCGATGACCGAAGCAGGTTGGTCTCTTAGTAATTCACACGCATTTGAACGTTTTGGCATAACGAAATGAAGTTTGGCTACATTTTCCTTTCTCTCAGCAACCTCAACCAATGTTGCGACCAGAACTGTGGGCTGTTATCGGAAATTACCTACTTAACTGGCCCTACACCATTGAAAAAGTTATTTGTTAGTGCTGCAGCGTTTCTCTCCATTCGTCTTCCTGATTGGAATGAAACACACGAACTTCCACGTCAGTTTCACCGCCAAAAAAAACACGAAACCTGACCCTGTGCATACTAAAAGTCTAAAAAGTTAACCTTGGCAGTCTCACGCCTCTTTCTGGGAAGAATTGAGAGCGTTGGTGAGGCAAATGACACAGTGGGTGGCTTAGCCTTCAGGCAGAGTTTGAATACTCCCTTAAGCATGCCATTTACGTAACAGGTCTCATGTAGGTTTCTGAAGCACTTTCTTTCCCCAGAATGATCACAGCTCAAGTGGATCTCCCGCACTAGTATATTTACAATCTCTTCCTGCATCTTGTAATCTCCCCACAGAAATATAATATTAATGAAAATTGACCAAGCGTAAACTCCCCACGAAAATAATAATAAAATGAATTTTTCTAATATTGTAACCTCAGAACAAAATTGGCTCCCATTTATAATCTGTGTGCAGAAATGCATTCACATTTAATGTTCCCACAAAATTCTTTTCTCATTTAATGTTAAGTTCGAAACAGAAAAATTCCTAAACACAAAAATAATAAAAAAAATTGTAACCTGGTAAATTTTATGAGGACAGCAGCGCTGCC
The DNA here is from genome assembly GCF_023898315.1 of Schistocerca nitens. Taxonomy (NCBI): domain Eukaryota; kingdom Metazoa; phylum Arthropoda; class Insecta; order Orthoptera; family Acrididae; genus Schistocerca; species Schistocerca nitens. The sequence continues at coordinate 9,192,770 of NW_026045910.1, read as the reverse complement.
CTTCGGCCCTGTATTCTGAATAAAAAAAGAAGCAAAAATTCTTACCTCAATAAAAACTGCGAATATATCTGCTCTTATATAGAAATTTTCGACACAGCTTCGTGCAATGCTGGCGTATATATATATATTTTTTTTTATTCTTGGAAGGAATGATCATGCATTGGAAATATTCTTTAAATTGAAATGAATGCTTTTCTCTAAAAAGTTTCTTTATATTATAAAAATTATTATTGGGGCATTTTTTTGAAAGAAATTAAAAGACAATTAATATACATTACTAGATATGCGCAAGGCTGCTTCTTTACCTTCTACAACAGTACTCATCTTCCAGAGTTCTGACCAGAGTCCCGAGCAGACTGCCGACACGCGCCGACTACCGCCGACTCACGCAGACTACTGTCGACTACTCAAGACTACTGCTTACTAGCACGGACAGAAGACCAAAGCCGACTCGCGACAAGCAACAACTCTGGTCAGAGACTCTGCCATGCCTCGCCCATCGCCGGCGACGCATACGTCTTTCATAACCCTCCACTGAAGGGGGGGGGGGGGGTCAAAAATTTGGCAGCGATGGTGAGTCAAATGGACTTGCCATGAGCAACAAATTTTTCTTAATTAACTAAGTTTACAATCACAAAATATATACATATATATGTGTGTGTGTGCAGAACATGAAATAAAATATAGTGCACATGCACTGAGTACAGAACACATCAAGCAAAGACACAATGTATACACAATGAGTACAAAACATATTAACAAATGACAAAAAGTGCACATGCACTGTAGTACAGAACATATCAGCAAATCACAAAATGTATATGCAATGAATGCAAATCATGTTAACAAATGACATAAAGTGCATACGCACTGTAAAACTCTTGAGGATTTTACAACAAATAAACATATCAAGGAGTGAAATAAAGTGCACACGCACTGTAGAAGTCTTTAGCATTTTTACATAACATATCATGGAGTGAAATAAAGTGCGCTCGCACTGTATAAGTCTTTAGCATATTTAGGACAATTGATCTTGTTAACAATGAAATGAAGTGCACACGCACTATGTATGTCTTTATCATTTTACAAGAACTAGGAAAGGAATGGGAAGGATTGCGTCATGGTTGTAGCACTTTAGGTTGCATGCAGCTGCACTGAGAGTCCATATCTTTCTACAGAAGCACAACACCAAGTGAGACAATTTGAAGTTCTTTTCCTTGAAGTATTAATCAGTGTAGCCAAGACACTGAAATGTCGTAATAATATTCAATGTTATCATTTTGGTAGTACATCAGGTACACCAAACAGTGGGACCATAACAACATCTCCATCGCTCAAGGTGGTGGACAGCATGTCGTGTCAACACCACGTTCTTGTAAGGTACACCAACGTAGAATTAGTGCAAAAACCAAATATAGTGCTCCATGATCATGAGGATAGACAGGACAAACGGATATTGCAATAATTTCTCGTAATTAGGTCAGAAGGTGAAGGACATTAAGTCACATACTAGTCTTCATTGAGAATTACACCAGTCTAACAACTGATTTGAGTAATTGGTGGCATTCATCGCCCAGTTACTGAACATTTCTGTACCATGTATGAAGTATTACAGAATAATGTTCATAAGTAATCTGTGTACAGAGAACATTGGCACTCATTGGCCAGTTACAAACCATCAGAAGTCATCATTCAAAACAGGAGCTAATGAATGGCATAGTATTAATATAATTCACTTAGTTATAGTAATCATTGGCACCCATTGGCCAGTTACAAAGATATAGCAAGTATTGAATAGTACAAAACATTTTTTCATCATTCAAGTGACATACGACACATTTAAAATAATTATTGGCACTCATTGACCAGTTACAAAGTATTCTTATATTTTTATAAAACCTTATTCAGTATTATTCAGAAGTTATCATTCAAAATGAGAGTCAATTATTGGCATAGCATTTATAGAGTTGAACAAAATATTATTTACAGAAATTATGGGCATAGTATTTATGCATTATTACATAATATCATTCAGTATTACTCAGAATATATCACTCCAGTGACATAGGACATATTGAAAATGTAACATACTGTAACTATTATTCAAGGTCTGTGACTAGAAAACATTATTCAGTATTACTCAGAATTCATCATTCAAATGACATATTACCCAGAACTGATCATTCCAGTGACATAGAACATATTGAAAACGTAACATACTGTAACTATTATTCAAGGTCTGTGACTAGAAAACATTATTCAGTATTACTCAGAATTCTCTTTCTTTTTGTGCTAGCAGTGCATTGCGTTGAGATCGATAGTTAATTACTGGGGCATAATAATATTTGCTTTTGAGTTATTGCTGCAAATGAGGATGTGTAACGTCATTCGTCATGAGTCAGCTGTAGAAAGGTTATGAAACAAGAAGAGTATATGTGATCACATTCATAAATGACACAGGCTTAATGACCAACTGCTTATAGCACATTAATTTCATGAATAATTTCTCCTGCAAAAAATACAAAATGGATTATTAAACTGAAAGAAGAAACGCATATTATGCTGAAAAGTAGTGAACTTCCAATTAACAGGTAGTGAAATGTGTATAAAATATATATGTTCTCTAGCTGTCCTTTCCAAAACCTTCAGTCATCATACCATGTGACATAAGACATACTGTCAAAACGAACTGCAACAAATACTTAAAGAACTACATAGCATTTCTTAACTAACAGTAAATATATAAACTTCATCATTATTTTCATCTGCAAAGAAAAACTTCATAATTCATTTCACTATAACTCCATTATTATCATCACCTGTAAAGAAAAACTTCATAATCCATAGTAGCATACTCTTCATCACTATTCATCATCATTCATTATCATCTGCAAAAAAGTCACTTCATTATTCATTATACAACTATTCCTTATTTGTAGCATATTTCATCATTAAAACTAAGATGTGTAGTTCTGTCTGACAGCCTGCATCAATCGCCTCGTATTCTGAAAGAAAAAATTAGTTAAGACTGCTATTCTACGATGTGTATAGTATATTCTTGTTAACGCTTGTTAATTCTGATCCATTTACTCTTCATGACGAGGTATTGCATCTTCTTTCGTTCATTCCGAAGGTGAAATTCCCATTTCTGTTTAATTTATTTCTTTTACCCGTTATTTCTTTCTGAAAATAATGAACAATGTTTAATGTCTTGCATTTAAATCATATACCCACTAAATAAAAACTGGTTTATAGTAACATAATTGAGCATGCAGCATAGCATGACAGAAAACGTAATATGTCAAAAACATAGACAGTGTGCAGGTGCAAAAAAGGTACACAGAGTATCACAACGTAGCACCAAAAAAAAAAAAGAGTAAAATAGTCACGATGTTGAGATATCATAAGGCAAAAATGTGGAAGTCAACTGGTGTTTGTTATATCTTAAATGTTTCATAGTGCATACAAACAAAACAGGAAAACAATCATACATACATGAAAAATGGAAAATATGCACGGTCTGATATATAACGACAAGAAATGTGACCTTCTTTGTGTTCAGCTTGTATGTTGTGTAGTTAATAGAGGCGAGAATTGAAGACCTTAATGGAGAGAGAATTTAATAAAGTTAATATGTCACTAGATAGAATTGCATAATTATTCATAAGATACGTAAGTTTATCTCTAAAATGTGCACGGTCTGATGTGTAACGACAAGAATAGTGACCTGCTAACCTTACCTTGCCGGACACTTGCCAAGAAAAAATACGTTATTCATCAGTAAGTAGTCACATAAATATAATTGCATAAGTGGTCATAAAATGTGTAAGTTCATCTGGAAAAATATGCACGGTCTGATGTGTAACGACAAGAAGAGCTACCTGCTAACCTTACCTTGCCGGGCACTTGCCAAGAAAAAATACGATAATCATCAGTAAGTGTTCATGTGAATATAATTGCATAAGTGGTCATAAAAAAATTAGGAAATGGCATTACAGTGTGATATATCATAAAGTATGTTCATTCAATAAAAGGTTTGACGTTCGACACGTGGTGGTTCCCTTTGGTTTTTCTGGTTCTCAAAGTTTCGACGTGTACTACATTGGGGTGAGGAATGCTGCGAATTCGATATGGACCTGCGTATAGAAGCTCAAATTTACTGCATCTACTCTTTCCTCTGTTGGATAAATAGTGTGTACGTACTAATATCTTCTGTCCAATATGAAAGTCACGGCGTGTACAAACCTGTTTTTGCTGTCTTCTCCGGCGCTCTGCGGCACGTTTCATGTTGTTCAGCGCAATGTCAATTATTTCATGGTGTCGTAGTCGACGAGATGTAGGAAAGGTTACTGATTCTTTAATTTTGTTAGGTGGTTCAACATTTTTCAGTATAACAGACGGAGATAGCATAGTAGACTAATTTGGTATGGAATTAATTACACCCTGGAATGAGAGTATGTATGTGACCCAATCAACATGTTTTTTGTGACAGTATATTCTACACAGTTTACCAATCTCTTTCATTAATCGTTCACAATGGTTCGAAGAAGCATGGTACCTGGATATATAGATCGGAGAAATGTTTCTATCTCGTAACATGCGTGTCCATATAGCAGAACGAAATTGTGATCCATTATCAGAAATTACTTTCAACACATGCCCTACATGAAATAGAAAATGTTTTACAAATGCTCTCGAAACGGTTTTAGCAGTAGCTTTGCGTAACGGAGTGAAGGTAACAAGTTTTGAAGTGAGTTCAACAGCGACAAATATGTAGCAAAAACCTCTATTAGTTCTGGGAACTGGACCAAAAATGTCTACAGCGGCCATGTGTCTCAATTTAACAGGTACAATGGGATGTAATGGAGGAATATGGGAATTCGTGTCTGATTTAGCTTTCTGGCAGATTTTACATGACGCTAAAACTCGTCGAATACGTTACTCCGTGTTGGTAAAATAACAGTTCTTTCTCAGTATAAGAAAGCATTTTGTGGCTCCGTAATGTGCGTAACTTAAATGAGTATACCAGATTAATTTGCTAACAAGTTCGTCAGGAATGCATAATAACCAATTGTTGCTGTCTGGGTGAGAGCGGCGAAACAGAATGTTATTGCGTACAGTGTAATGGTTTCTAATGGTGACATTATTCCTATCTTGCCAAAGGTGTTTCATTTCTTTCCACACGTTGTCTTTACTCTGCTCTTGTGCTATGTCTTGTAATGATGACGGAATGAAATTTTCAAATGGAACTTGTTGAATGTACATGACGCTGAAATTTGCTTTGCAGAAGTTGGTTGCGATGTCTTGCTGATTGTTGCTAAGAGAATGGGATTGTGCGTCTGCTACAATATTTTGTATGCCGGGAATGTGAACAATTGTAAAATTAAATTCATGCAAATAAAGTGTCCATCTACTTAATCTGTTGTGTGTAAAAGTAAAAACTGTATCGCTCTATGGTCTGTGTAAACGGTCGTATGTCTTCCACAAAGGAAATGCCGAAATCTCGTAAATTCTAATACAACACATAATGTTTCAAGTTCTGTAACAGAATAATTGCGTTCAGCAGGTGACAGAATGCGACTCGCAAAGGCTACGTTTTTAATTACTGTAGTGCCATCTTCTTCAATCTCCTGAAAAATGTGTACGCCTAAAGCAGTGTTAGAACTGTCGGTGGCAATGGAAAAATTTCTAGTAAGATCTGGATGTGATAAAAGTGGTGCATTCAACAAAGTTTGTTTCAGGTTCATAAATTCAGAACGCGCTTGCTTATCCCAGGACCAAATAGTGTTTTTACCTGTCAATTGACATAATCTAGGGATGTCTAAAGCAGAGTAATGAATAAATTTACGAAAAAAGTTAATTAAACCCAAAAAGCTGGGTAATTGTTTCTTCGTCGTAGGGACAGTAATGTCACGTAAAGCTTGAAGTTTTTCAGGGACAGACGTAGTGCCCTTTGCTGAAATTACATGTCCAAGAAATATTATAGAAGTTTTAGCAAAGTGCGATTTACTGAGATTAACTGTGAGTCCTTGTGCACGAAAAGTTTGCAACAGTTGTTCAAGAATCAGATTGTGTTCAGACCAGTTTGCTTCTGCAATAAGAATGTCGTCTACATACCTTGTGATTCTGTCTTTAAGCTCTGTCGGAAGTATTGTATTCAAACAGCGAATAAAAGCTGCTGAAGAAATAGTTAAACCGAACGGTAATTTACAAAATTGATAACAGTTACCAAAACAGAGAAAAGCCGTGTACATTCTGCAGTTCGGATGGAGTTGAATTTGCCAAAATCCCGATTTCAAATCTAATGTGGAATAAATAGCAGTACCATGAAATTTCTGTAAAAGTTCTTCTAGTGTCTGTGGGCGATCTGTTTCATTAATAACAATGTTATTGATGTGACGCGAATCAAGTACGAGGCGAAGTGAACCATCCTTTTTCTTAACAATATGGAGCGGGCTTATGTACGGACTAACTGACGGTTCAATAATTCCTTGGTCAAGCATAGCTTGCAATTCTTTCTTAACTTGTTCTCTGTGAATATACGGAATGCGATAATGTTTGGCTTTAAATGTGTCGTGCTGTTAAACTTGAAATTCATACATAAAACCGGTCATAGTACCAGGAACATTGTGAAAAACTGGAGCTTGCTGTAAAACAATTTTGCGTAGTTGCGTGCGTTCGTCGTCTGCATTTGCACTGCTCTGCTTAACTTTATCAGAAATTATCTGTGTAATGTCATAGTCGGCTTCGTCTGGAGTGTTATAGTTGTGTTCGTAAGTATCTGTGAACAATGTGGAATGACAGTCTAAGTTACGTGATGCGGAAATGACCTCTGTACGATTAATTGTTTGTTCTTCTGCAGATAAAGAGTGTTGAAATTCTAAAGCCAATTGTACATTTTCATCCTTTAACATTAAATACGAATTTTGAAAGTCAATAATTGCGTCGTGTTGTACCAGAAAATTCGTACCTAAAATAACGTCTGTTGTCAATAAGGGAACAATCCAAAAATTTGAGTGAAATGTATGACCTGCAATACAAAATGATAAATGTGTCTGTAATTTAACATCTACTCCTTTACTAGATACTGCTCCTTTTACTTTCGTTTTGCCTAACGGTAACGTAGGATAGGTATTCTCTTTGTTACACTCGTTGAAAGTTTCTTCATTTATAACTGACATAGGTGATCCAGAATCGATTTGTGGTGTCACCGCTAGACACCACACTTGCAAGGTGGTAACTTAAATCGGCCGCGGTCCTGTAGTACATGTCGGACCCGCGTGTCGCCACTGTGTAATCGCAATCCTAGCGCCACCACATGGCAGGTCACAATACACGGACTAGACCTCGCCCCAGTTGTACGGACGACATAGCTTGCGACCAGACCTACCAAGTCTTCCTCTCATTTGCCGAGAGACTGATAGAATAGCCTTCAGCTTATTCCATAGCTACTACCTAGTAAGGCGCCATGTGTATCAGTGCTTATAGCTTACTACTATTCCAGAGATGTATTCCAACAAGAGAATAAAGTTAAGTATAGTATTCCAGCTACGTACTGTTCTTCTTATTCATTAATAAGTCTCATGTTCCAGTACTTCACGCCCGTCTGCGTTAGTTTAGCGTGCACTTTCAGCCACTTCGATCTACAAGGTGTTGGCCCCGCTGCCGACACATCACATGGCGACGAGAGAAAGTGTTTTTTCTGCTTTGGACTGATTTGTTCTTTTTCCCTTTTTGTGCTCTGATTTGCTTGTGTCATGGCTTCGCCACAATCTCCAGATGTACTGTCCGAATTTTTTCGCTTGCAGAATCAGCAGACGCAGGCGTTATTGGAAGCCCTTGGACAGCTCGTCCAGGGTCAACGTGCGCTGCAAACCGATGCGGCAGCCGCCGCTTCATCGCTACCGCAGCCACACAACGCTGTCGCACCGCCATTTAGGCCCTTTGAGGCCGAGTGCGAAACCTGGACTGAGTGGCCCAGCCAGTTCCAGTTTCATCTCGCCGCGTACAGAATACAAGGTAAAGAGCGGCAGCCGTTTTTGCTTTCTGGTGTCGGTGTGTCTACCTACCGTGTGATAGTGAAATTGTTTCCCCGACGCGACGTAGCAACTCTGTCCTACGAAGAAATTTTGTCTGCTTTAGATGCCTATTTCAAAGAAACAGTAAATGTAGTTGCAAAACGGTATACGTTCTTTCGTACAAAACGTACGGCCGGTCAGACTAATAGGGAGTGGGTTGCAACTTCGCAAGGCCTTACTAGAGACTGCGCGTTTGCCTGTGAATGTGGCCTCCCATATTCCGATACAATGGTGCGTGATGCAATAGCACAGAACGTTTCTGATGTTCGCATACGGGAACAGATTTTGAAACTCGTAAATCCCTCCCTTCAACAAGTGATAGACATATTGGATAGGCAAGACACACTTGACTTTGCTCAGGACTCATTTGAAACTTCGCCAGCAGTGTGTCACATTAATCAGCCCGCCGGGCCCGCTGCACGGGACGCTAAGCGGCCCTCGCGCCCGTCGCAGCCTCGCTCGCAAACACGTGCGCCGCGTAAGCAAGCAACTGCAGTGAAATCATGCCCGCGGTGTGCAACTAGACATTCGCGTGAAAATTGCCCGTCACGCCAAGCTATTTGCTTTTACTGTCAAAAGAAGGGACATGTTCAAAGTGTTTGCCAGAAAAAGCTTAGATCAGACAATCGCAATAATTCCAGGCCTTTTGCTTCGCGCCGGAATCGCACCCAGGACAATCAGGCTCGTGGACCTTCGCCCATGGACATTAATGTAGTTCATTCCCACCCGTCCAGTGACACTTTAGCTAACAGTGACTGTGTTCGTCCCACCACAAGTGTGCGTCGACGTCGCAGGAAATCCCGTAAAGTCGCAAGTGCTTCTGTACCTGTATCAGTTCAAATTGCACGTGACAGTCGCTCTTGTCGTCAGCAGGACAATAAACTTTTTATGGACCTAGACTTTGCAGGCAAAGTGATACCATTACAGCTCGATACCGGAGCTGCAGTTTCGTTGCTCAATCACGACACGTACAAACAACTGGGCAAACCGCCATTGCGTGCCGCAAATGTTAAGTTAACTAGTTACTCAGGACAGCAGATCCCTGTGTTAGGACAGTGCAGCCTTCTTGCAACATATAAGGGACAAACAAAACTTGTATCATTTTACGTTCTTCGTTCTTCTAGTGCAGTGAACTTGTTTGGTTTAGATTTGTTTCAATTGTTTAATTTGTCTATAGTAAATCAGGTCCTATCAGTGAATCAGACTGTGCCTTCCGCCAGTGTTTCTAGTCTTTGTGAAGAATTTGCAGACATTTTTGCACCGGGCCTTGGTTGCGCTAAGAACTATGCTGCACATTTGGAATTGAAAGACAACGCGCAACCGAAATTTTTCAGAGCGCGCAATGTTCCCCACGCATTGCGTGATGAGGTCGCAAGAACATTGGCCGAGTTAGAATCTCAAGGTGTAATTGAACGTGTGCAGGCTTCTCTCTGGGCCTCACCCTTAGTAATTTTGCCAAAACCTTCCGGAAAATTGAGACTTTGTGTGGACTTCAAGGCCACTGTGAATCCACAACTTGTGACTGCTACTTTTCCTTTGCCCCGCCCGGAAGATCTTTTTGACAAACTGTGCCCGGGAAAATATTTTTCAAAATTGGACCTAGCAGATGCGTACTTGCAGATACCTGTGGACGAAGACTCCCAGCGCGTCTTGGTGGTAAACACGCATCTTGGCTTGTATCGCTTCAAAAGACTGCCATTCGGGTGTGCATCCGCCCCTGCATTGTTTCAGCAATATTTACAAACTATTTGTGCGTCGGTCCCTACTGCTGCGAACTATCTGGACGATATTGTGATCTCCGGACAGACAGACGCCGAACATTTGCAAAATCTCCGAACATTATTTCAGGTCTTGCGTCAGAATGGTCTTCGCTTGAGGAAGGACAAATGTGTTTTTTTTGCTCGGGACTTACCCTACCTGGGGCATGTCATAAATGCCCAAGGTATACATCCGAGTCCAGAGCACCTCCGTGCCATACAGGACTTACCTGCTCCGCAGAATTTGAAACAGCTACAGAGTGTGCTGGGTAAAATTAATTACTATGCTAAGTTTGTGCGCAATGCTTCTTCCATTTCAGCTCCGCTACATCGCTTACGCCGTAAAGGTGTTCCGTTCGTCTGGACGACGGAATGCGACAGCGCCTTTCGCCAGTTGAAATCGGCGTTACTTTCAAATACTTGCCTTACGCCATTCGATCCCCGAAAACCCCTTTTGTTGATGGTAGATGCATCGGATTTCGGGATCGGTGCTGTGCTTGTGCACAAAGATGGCTCGCATGATCGCCCTATTGCCTTTGCGTCCAAATTGCTCTCCTCTGCGCAAAGAAATTATTCACAAATAGAGAAAGAAGCTTTAGCTCTCGTGTTTGGTGTTACCAAGTTCCATGACTTCTTGTATGGTCGTCACTTTACAATCATCACGGACCACAAACCTTTGACATCGCTTTTTCATCCGAACAAGCCTGTACCTCCACGTACAGCGCAGAAATTCATTCGCTGGTCACTTTTTCTCTCGCAGTACCGCTACGATATCTTGTATCGGTCCACTGCTAAGCACGGCAACGCTGATGCGTTGTCCCGTTTGCCTGTTGCTGAGGATAAGGCATTCGATTCTTCCGAACTTGCTTGCATGTTCATTGATTCGGAAGCCGATGACGTGGTCGCATCGTTTCCGATTGATTTTCGTCGTGTAGCTACAGCCACAGCTGCTGACCCTGTCCTTGCTACTGTTTTGCGTTTTTTTGCTACGCAATGGCCCTTGTCAAAGTCACGGATCGAAGATCCTTTGGTTCGCCGTTTTTTTGCTCACAAGGAGAGACTTTTTGTACGACGTGGTGTTTTGTTGTTGCGTTCCGATAATGATCAGTCCAGAGTCGTGGTCCCACGTTCGTTACAGTCCTCTGTCTTAAAGCTTCTCCACCAAGGACATTGGGGTATAGTGCGAACGAAACAGCTTGCTCGTCAGCACTGTACTTGGTTCGGAATCGATGCTGCGATTACGACTATGTGCTCCTCTTGCGTGGCGTGTGCCGAACAACAATCCGCCCCGCCGCGGACATTCTTTGCATGGCCGAAAGCCACTTCCCCTTGGCAACGCTTGCACATCGATTTTGCTGGTCCATTCTGGAATGCTCGATGGTTGGTTGTGGTCGATGCTTTCAGTAATTTTCCTTTTGTTGTCCGGATGTCTTCCACGACGTCTTCTGCCACAATCCAAGCCTTGTCTGCTATCTTTTGCATTGAAGGTCTTCCGCAGACTCTTGTTTCCGACAATGGCCCACAATTCATGTCCGCAGAATTTCAGTCATTCTGCAAGGCCAATGGTATTCAACATCTGACGTCCGCGCCGTTTTCGCCTCAGTCAAACGGTGCCGCTGAACGATTGGTCCGGACTTTCAAGTCCCAGATGTTGAAATTGAAAGAGTCGCATTCTCGGGAGGACGCTTTGTTGCTCTTTTTGTCTTCGTATCGCTCTCAGCCCCGCGATGGTCGCTCGCCGGCTGAATTGCTCCATGGTCGATCTCATCGCACCCTGATGTCTTTGCTACATCCGCCGCATCAGGTTCCTGTGCAGCGGCAGGCTCCTGCTTTTGCTCTTGGCGACGTTGTCTATTATCGCAATTATCGCGGTTCACGGCGTTGGCTCGCAGGGCGCATTCTTCGCTGCCTCGGCCGCGCGATGTATTTGGTTTTGGGGGCCTCTGGTGAGGTGCGTCGGCATCTCAATCAGCTGCGCCTCTGTCGTCGCCTGGGTTCTGCCGCTCCCCGTCTGCTTTCAGCGACGGAGCCGTCAGGTCAGCGCCTTGGGGACCCATCTACTGGCTCGCCTCATCCCCAGGTGTTGCCGACGCTGCCTTCCATTTTGCCCCATGGCGTCGCGCCGCCGCCGCAGCCGCCGCCGGCGCCGCCCGCAGTGGACGCGTCGCTGCAACCGCCTGGCGCCTCCCTGGGTCACGCGCCGCCGCTCGCTTCCCGTGACCAGCCGTCCTCCGCCATGGACCTCTTGCCCGCTCCGGACCAGATGTCGTCTTCGCCCGTCGGGTGCTCCGACCACATGGAGGTCGACCCTTCTGTCTCATTACGTGCGCATACACCTCATGTTGACGTGCACCCTGGACTAGGTTTGCAGGCGTTTCCTAGCTCCCCTCGGACCGAATGGCCGGGTGCGGGTGGCACAGCCTCGCCTGTTGTTAGGCTCCCCACCTCATCGCATACGTCAACATGGGGTCCTCCCCACGGCGGGCGGAAGCCTTATCTCACGACCGTTCGCCGATTTGCGGGGGAGGAATGTGGTGTCACCGCTAGACACCACACTTGCAAGGTGGTAACTTAAATCGGCCGCGGTCCTGTAGTACATGTCGGACCCGCGTGTCGCCACTGTGTAATCGCAATCCTAGCGCCACCACATGGCAGGTCACAATACACGGACTAGACCTCGCCCCAGTTGTACGGACGACATAGCTTGCGACCAGACCTACCAAGTCTTCCTCTCATTTGCCGAGAGACTGATAGAATAGCCTTCAGCTTATTCCATAGCTACTACCTAGTAAGGCGCCATGTGTATCAGTGCTTATAGCTTACTACTATTCCAGAGATGTATTCCAACAAGAGAATAAAGTTAAGTATAGTATTCCAGCTACGTACTGTTCTTCTTATTCATTAATAAGTCTCATGTTCCAGTACTTCACGCCCGTCTGCGTTAGTTTAGCGTGCACTTTCAGCCACTTCGATCTACAAGGTGTTGGCCCCGCTGCCGACACATCACGATTACTGCTGAAAATTTCGATGATCCAATCTTTACTTCGATGACAGGGTGTGAAACGGTTTTCTTGAATAACTGGTCTTTCCGGCAAAAGAGTGTCTCGGATGTCGTCAAAAGTAATAACATTTTCGTAAACAAGATTTTGTGTATCTGAAGTATTACTTACGTTGCTGGAAGATGCAACCTCTGCTGTATCTAGTCAAATCCTATCTGACGTGCTATTATTTTCGGGAGGATGCTGTGGCATTTCCACTATTTGTACTGTTCTGTTATTTCTTCCTGACGTATTACGTTCGGGATGATATCTACTGTCTGGTTCGTTCATGATAATATGTTGTTGCGGATGATTTTGCTGCTGATAACACCGACTGTTATTAAATGTACGGTGAAAATTGTACTCATTATTTTTACGTCTGTCATGATAGTAATTTCTATACGGTGCAATGCGATAGGAATTGAAATAGTGTGTTTTCTGTACGTACTGGTTTCCTTGTTGCTGTGCGTTACTATTTGTTGGAGCTGATGCTATACGTGCACGCGGCCCTGTGCACGATACGGCACATATTCATCGAAGCGTAATGAATCCCCTGAGGTCAATTACGCGCTACAAATAAATTTTAGCTTTTGCGTTACAGGCAATGGCGGTAAAAATTCAAAAACAAATTGTTGTATCGATGCTAATTCAAGTTTCTGCATTACAGGCCAAGCTGGTGAAAGAACAAAAATAAATCGACGTATCCAGTTCAAAGCGTGTACCTGTGCTCTGTCATTTGTAAATACTTTAAATTTTCTCACAGATAGAAAATGTTTGTAATCAAAATTATCGTCTCTGTAAGTCTGAACAGGTTCAGGATTTTATGAGAATCTATTTGTCTGTGATTGTTCGGATTCTAAGTCACGTACTCTCTGTATATTACCTAAATTATACTGGCTGTGTGAGTGTGACAAATGTTCGGAATGTGCCGTATGCTGTGACGTGTTATTGACTGAAATATTTTTTATCTCTGTTACTTCTTGCTGTAAAGTTGACAATATTCTACGTAATGTATTATTAGACGAATCTATCTCACTGATCGTCTGCTGTAAATTTTGGAATTCAGGTGTTTCATTAAACGAAATCGGTGAAGTATCCTCTGATTTGCTGTCATTATTACTTTCAATAACGTCAATACGACTGGCCAATTCATCATATTTTTCAGTTAGTAATTTTACCTGATCATCGTTTTTAGTATCACAAGCATTAATTTGTTTTTGTATTTTACGTGTGGTTCTAATTGTTCAAGTCTGTCGGTCACTGTCTGAAAGTCTAATGTGTGTGAGTTTGTTTTTGTTTTAAGATCGGAAATTTCATCACGCAATTCGGTGTTCAACTGTTTGATAGTATTAATTTCGTCTGATACTATAGCAATATTGTTGTCTACGTATATTTTTGCTTTCGTAAACAGTTTACGTTTATCTTCCTGTCTCTGTGCAGTAATTGTTTCCATAACTTGTCGTTTTACTTTATTTTGTTCCTGTATGAATTTACGGTAACGCGTTTCACTGTTTTGTAGGTGGTGATTAAAACGTTCGTCAATTTGACTGTTCCGTTGTTCGAATTTCGCGTCTACCTTTCCATCCAGTGTGCGCGAAAGTTCTGCTGACATTAATTTAAACTCGTCGCGTAAATGTGTTTCGTTTTCAGAGCATTGTTTACCGACTGCACTAATTTCGTCTCTAAGTAATTTAGTTGTATCTGCATGTCTATTATTTAATTCTTGTGCCACAGATCTAATTTCTTCACTACTGTTTCTAGCACAAGCCTTAATTTCCTCACGTAATTGTTCCTTAGTATCATGACACTGCGCGGCAATGGCTGTAAACTGTTCACTAAGCTGTCTGGAATTGTTGTCTAATTTTTTATTAAAGTTGTCATGTTTTTCATTAAGTTGTCTGAAATTTTCACTAAGTTGTTTGTGATTGTTGTCTTGTTTTTCACTCGACTGTCTGAGTTCTTCATTAAGTTGTTTATAATTGTTGTCCTGTTTTTCATTAAGTTGTTTGTGATTGTTGTCATATTCTTTCTTAAACTGTAGTAATACTGCCATAATTTGATCCAAGCCAAAATTAGCGACTCTATTTTCTGTGCTGTTTGATGACGTACCTGCAATTGTCACGTTTTGTGTATCCATTAGGATATTCTGTGATTCTTGAAAAGGTTTGCCAATCGAATGTGCACTGTTGGTCACTAAATCGGAATCAAATAAATCTGTCGTTCTTTGAGTACATTGTTCATTTTCGTTAGAAATAATTATGTGTTCATTACGTAAATTTTGCAAACCGGGTGTGTCAAGCTGGGCAGCGTTCATTGTAACAGAACGTGCCGCGTCATCCATTGTCGTTAAATTAACAGACGACACAATTGAATTTATTTGCTCATTACTAGGATCAAAATCAATATTAGTGGTCGGTACGCACTGATTGTCTACAATTAGGGGATTATCATCATTACACTGAGTGTCGCAATGCTATCGGTCAAATTATTCGAGTCGGCTATTTCACTCATTACACATCACGATGTACTGTTAACAGCTTTTTGCGGCATTTTTACACAAATCAAAATTAAGCACAAATGAATCAAAGACAATCCAAAAATGCAACAAACACAATTACATTAAAGAGCAACAAATTGCCGATGAGCTGTGAAAGAAAGAGTGACAAATTAGTAAATGCGTTGCGCCAGATGCAAACTACATTTAAGTAAATAAGAGCAGATATATGACTACTTCTCAGAAGATTCACAAAGAAATACGATCCTGGCCGGATGTCGCCAAGTGTAACCTCCCCACAGAAATATTTTATATAATTGAACCAAGTGTAACTTCCCCACAGAAAAATAATAATAATGAAAATGGACCAAGCGTAAACTCCCCACAAAAATAATAATAAAATGAATTTTTCTAGTATTGTAACCTCAGAACAAAATTGGCTCCCATTAATAATCTGTGTGCAGAAATGCATTCACATTTAATGTTCCCACAAAATTCTTTCCTCATTTAATGTTAAGTTCGAAACAGAAAAATTCCTACACACAAAAATAATAAAAAAATAGTAACCTGGTAAATTTTATGAGGACAGCAGCGCTGCCCTTCGGCCCTGTATTCTGAATAAAAAAAAGAAGCAAAAA
Organism: Schistocerca nitens; assembly: GCF_023898315.1. Lineage (NCBI taxonomy): Eukaryota > Metazoa > Arthropoda > Insecta > Orthoptera > Acrididae > Schistocerca > Schistocerca nitens. The sequence goes on along the minus strand of NW_026045910.1, from coordinate 9,176,765 downwards.
TTCTTACCTGAATAAGAGCTGCAAATACAGGGTGATTCAAAAAGAATACCACAACTTTAAAAATGTGTATTTAATGAAAGAAACATAATATAACCTTCTGTTATACATCATTACGAAGAGTATTTAAAAAGGTTTTTTCACTCAAAAACAAGTTCAGAGATGTTCAATATGGCCCCCTCCAGACACACGAGCAATATCAACCCGATACTGCAACTCGTTCCACACGCTCTGTAGCATATCAGGCGTAACAGTTTCGATAGCTGCTGTTATTTCTCGTTTCAAATCATCAATGGTGGCTGGGAGAGGTGGCCAGAACACCATATCCTTAACATACCCCCATAAGAAAAAATCGCTGGGGGTAAGATCAGGGCTTCTTGGAGGCCAGTGATGAAGTGCTCTGTCACGGGCTGCCTGGTGGCCGATCCATCGCCTCGGGTAGTTGACGTTCAGGTTTCATAACTAACCTTTTTCGTAGGACTCTCCATACAGTTGATTGTGGAATTTGCAGCTCTCTGCTAGCTCTGCGAGTCGATTTTCCTGGGCTGCGAACAAATGCTTGCTGGATGCGTGCTACATTTTCATCACTCGTTCTCGGCCGTCCAGAACTTTTCCCTTTGCACAAACACCCATTCTCTGTAAACTGTTTATACCAACGTTTAATACACCACCTATCAGGAGGTTTAACACCATACTTCGTTCTAAATGCACGCTGAACAACTGTCGTCGATTCACTTCTGCCGTACTCAATAACACAAAAAGCTTTCTGTTGAGCGGTCGCCATCTTAGCATCAACTGACGCTGACGCCTAGTCAACAGCGCCTCAAGCGAACAAATGTACAACTAAATGAAACTTTATAGCTCCCTTAATTCGCCGACAGATAGTGCTTAGCTCTGCCTTTTGTCGTTGCAGAGTTTTAAATTCCTAAAGTTGTGGTACTCTTTTTGAATCACCCTGTATATCTGCTCTTATGTAGAAATTTTCAACACAGCTTCGTGCAATGCTGGCGTATATTTTTTTTTTTTTTTTGATTCTTGGAAGGAATGATCATGCATTGGAAATATTCTTTAAATTGAAATGAATGCTTTTCTTTAAAAAAGTTACTTTATATTATAAAAAATTATTATTGGGGCATTTTTTTGAAAGAAATTAAAAGACAATATACATTACTAGATATGCGCAAGGCTGCTTCTTTACCTTCTACAACAATACTCATCTTGCAGAGTTCTGACCAGAGTCCAGACTGCCGACACGCGCCGACTACCGCCGACTCACGCAGACTACTGTCGACTACTCAAAACTACTGCTTACTAGCACGGACAGAAGACCAAAGCCGACTGACGCCGACTCGCGAGTAGCAACAACTCTGGTCAGAGACTCTGCCATGCCTCGCCCATCGCCGGCGACGCATACATCTTTCAATCTTCAGTAATCACCTTAGACCCTCAATTTCTCGACATCTGAAAGAAACATAATCCTCGCCAAAATAATATTTCCATTGAGTCGCATGCCTCCTGTCTTTCCATGTTTCTCATAATTGAATCTTTCTCTTACTTGTGGGCAATATCTCACAATGATATGGTGAAAAGGTTCTCGAATGTAACATCCTAAAAAAGAGCATGTTGATATTATTCTCCCCCAAGTTTCCATAATTTCCGTTTATCAGTCTAGAGGAACCGCGTGGTAGTGCATTCGCCGGTGTATTCGCTTCCCCCAGAATGGTATGATTGTGAAATCGTACTCCGGCAGATATAAAGCCCAGCAGACCAATCTTCCAAGTGTTATCAATAATTGCACGGCACGGTGTTCTGCGAATATCTTACTAACGCCCCATATAAGAAGTTCATGAACATGATGAATCCCGATAATGCCTTGAGAGCCTGAAGCTCAGTCACCGAACAACTCCATTCTCACCAGTACAGAAAACGATCTGCATATAATATGGTTACCCATGTTGAGTGATCACTTTCCTCTTCTGCTTGGAAGAAAACATCATCAAGTCAGTTCAATGAGCTTTCCATCATGAAATAAAACTCATGGTTCAAATTTGGGTTTGCAAGAATGGGCACCATCATTAACACATTCTTGAATCTTAAGAATTCATCCTGCACATTCCGGTCCCAGTTACAAACCACTTTCTGCTCCATCACTGAACATAAACTAGTGTGGACAACACATTCAAATATACGAAATTTTTATGAACATTCCTGAGACCTAGAAATCCCTAAGATGCTTCTTTTCTTTTTGAGGGCGGGGGGGTGGGGCATTGAAAATTCAGCAGTCGCCACAATTTTGTGAAGATAGGGTTGTATATCATTTGCCGGTCGAAGTAGAGAGGATATAAAAGGCAGACTGGCAATGGCAAGAAAAGCGTTTCTGAAGAAGAGAAATTTGTTAACATCGAGTATAGATTTAAGTGTCAGGAGCCGGCCGGGGTGGCCGAGCGGTTCTAGGCGCTACAGTCTGGAACCGCGCGACCGCTACGGTCGCAGGTTCGAATCCTGCCTTGGGCATGGATGTTTGCGGTGTCCTTAGGTTAGTTAGGTTTAAGTAGTTCTATGTTCTAGGGGACTGATGACCTGAGAAGTTAAGTCCCATAGTGCTCAGAGCCATTTGAACCATTTAAGTGTCAGGAAGTCGTTTCTGAAAGTATTTGTATGGAGTGTAGCCATGTATGGAAGTGAAACATGAACGATAAATAGTTTAGACAAGAAGAGAATAGAAGCTTTCGAAATGTGGTGCTACAGAAGAATGTTGAAGATTAGATGGGTAGATCACATAACTAATGAGGAGGTACTGAATAGAACTGGGGAGAAGAGGAGTTTGTGGCACAACTTGACAAGAAGAAGGGACTGGTTGGTAGGACATGCTCTGAGGCATCAAGGGATCACAAATTTAGCATTGGAGGGCAGTGTGGAGGGTAAAAATCATAGAGGCAGACCAAGAGATGAATACACTAACCAGACTCAGAAGGACGTAAGTTGCAATAAGTACTGGGAGATGAAGAAGCTTGCATAGGATAGAGTAGTATGGAGGGCTGCATTAAACCAGTCTCAGGACTGAATACCACAACAACAACATCATCTGCCGAGACAACATGCTCCAAACCCTGATGATCTTCCTGCCAAATCTATCAACAACAGGAACTCGATACCGTGAGGACAGCTGCAGTACCTTATCCAGGCTCTCCGGCCTGTCTGCCTGAAATAATGACTGTATGTATTTGTCTTGAGTTCAACACTAGCCTCACAAATTCCTCAAATTTTGGGTCAACTAAACGAGGGGAATCACGTGAACTCACGAGTCGCCCAATGACGCCTTATTCTAAGATTTTTGCCATCTCTGCTTCAACCTTCTCCTTGTATGTTAGCAGGATAGAGTTTTAGAAAAAAACTTTTGATGTTGCCATACTAGGAACTGCTAAATAAAATCTGTAACTGCACCAGGTGCATCAGAAAATATCTGTGCGTGGTTGGTAAGTAAATGGTTGTATCTCATTTGTTATATCTCTAAGGCATCCCCAATAATAGCAATGCCTCTCTACTCAAGGTTTGCAAAAACTTTGTTTCATACATGCTTACCTTATTTGTGGTACTGTCCTGGATCTCCAGATCCAGTTGCAGATCATATCAAGCGCGAAAACTCATATAGCCCACTTCCTACTCATTTCTCTACGCTTAGTACCGAAAATCAAATCAAGATGACTTCTCTCGACATTTGACGTCAAGACATCTTCACCTAAATCTATAATCGCTTGGTGGATACTCATAAAGCTGGTCCCCAATATCACCTCACCATCTATCAGCGGGGCGGTAAGAAATTCACTTCAAAACACGTCCGCGGCACTTGAAAGATAATCAAGACGGCCACTTCACTTCGACGCTGTTTCCTGAAGTTGTTGGCTTCACCTTAGTTCCGCGCAATTGCAAAGTGGGCCAAGCTCCCGTCTCTTCACACTTCTGAAACGCAGTCTCACTGATCACAGAAAAGGACCCCCGGTCTCGAGAATACACGACAGTGATAGATTTCTAATATGAATTGTAACAAAGGGGTAAATAATAAAATTATATTGTTGGTTGGCTTCCACAGGAGTGCCTATCTGGCATCTTTCTGGTCAGTTTACGGTATACTATCTGCTCTTGTTCAGGTTCGTTGTTCAGAAACACCTTCTTCAACCAGCAACAGTTTTATCTATGGTGACTGTTTGTTTTACGGTTGGTTGCTGAGGCGATTAGCTTATCTGACCCCTACTTCTTCCGGAATAGCTACACTCTGATGACTACGTTTACATCCGTTATAGTCGTGTTTCGATTACATAATCATGTCTCTGCCAGTTCGGCCTACTCCAATGATTACCCCTCTCGCCACTATCATTTCCATCCGTCTGCTATTTCCTCACTTATTTCAGTAAGGCCGATGATGAATATTCGATCGCCCGTCGCCTCGTGTAGGTTCGCGTCGCCTGTTTGTACTATGCCTGCGACTGTTATCTCGCTGCCGCACAACGTAACAGCTTTATGCCGCCTGTACATTATTTTACATTCACTCTATGGCATCATGCTCTATCCCGCCGGCTGCTGTGGCCGAGCGGTTCTAGGGGCTTCAGTCCGGAACCACCCGGCTGCTATAGTAGAAGGTTCGAGTCCTGTCTCGGACATGGATGTGTGTGATGTGCCTAGGTTAGTTAGGTTTAAGTAGTTCTAAGTCTAGGGGACTAATGACCTCAGATGTTAAGTCCCATAGTGCGTACAGCCATTTGAACCATTTATAGCTCCTGGAGAAACAACTCAAAAATTTCCACATTTTTATTACATCATCAAGTCAGAATTACGTGGCGAAAATGCATGGGTAACTTCATTACACAAAATTGTTATCAGCTCGGCCGGACCGTATGGGTTGTATGGGAATTTGTTGCACTGCAGCATATGCGTAAAGAGGCGGGAGAAACTCGAGAACCAGGACTGATTCTGATTAGGTAACATCTTAATTCAATGCTCGACACTGTCCTGAGCGGCAGTACTCCGAAAGAAATGCATTGTAGAAGTCATGCACTGTGACACACTTTTTTGCCACCAATTTCTTTCTTGATACTAGCTCACTTTCCAGGTAGCCACACATATATTCTATTTCATAGGAGCTGGGGGAAGGAGGTGGCAGGAAATATTGCGATTGTTTGAGCCACACTTAGGGATGTATACCGTTAGAGAAATTTCGAAATACGCTAAATTTCCGTACCGAGAGGAAATGATTCCTATTAAAGACTTACATATCGCGAATTTTCCTGCCCGCACATCTGTCCTGAACATCATGTCCGAGGAGATCTTCCACTTGATACACACAATAGTTCAGTTCTCATTCATGGCACTTAGGATGCCTTATGTTTATTTCATTTATCCCTTCGTGGAACTTCAGCAAGGACCAACACTTCACCTTCCCGCATCATCACGGTTGCCGACCTGTAACTATTGCTGGAAACGTTAAGGCCTCAACGCTCTCTGTGAGAGTCTTCAGATACTACTTGAACTTTAAATCCTCCTCCTTATCAATTAACCTTAACGTTTCGTACTTTTTCTCTAGTTTCACCGACTTGGTGTTCAGCATCTGAGTAAAAAATTCTGCATGTTTGCGATGACACTTTTCACTTGGCGTGCTGCATTCCGTTTCTAAAATCTCGCCTCGTGCTGGGACATTTTCGCTCACTCTCTTCTATTCCTCCTACATCGCTCTTAAACGGTTATCTACCTGTGGAAATTTTGTCCAGGTCTTCACAGCGATCTCCTTAATATCAAGTTCCAAGTTTTGAAATCTCCCTTCACCGTGTCGGATGAAATGATTTTCTACCTTGTTATCTGGTCGACATATTCAGAAGTTAATTTCAATTCCTAGCTTCGTATTTTCCTGCATTAGCCCTCTCTTCACCAACTATGTCGCAGCATTTTTGTCACTCTGTTCCGCAAACATCGCAACATTTTTGACGCCCCGTTGTACATATATCATGTAAGAGGTCCATGATTAAGAAATTTATTGCTACCGCACTAGAGCAGATGTAATTTCAATGGATTGCTCACGCGCTACCTGCGATATGTAAGCTATGAAAGTATCTCAGACCAGAGAGAATTGTTGTCAGCAGTAGGAACTGTGTGGCAGTTGTAGTAGTAGTAGCGAGCAGTCGTGTGTGTGGAGTTGGCTGGGCTCGTCGTGGGGAGCGATGGCGGAGCCTGAGCGATATAATGTAAAAGCAGCCTCGCGCATATGTAGTATTCTTATATCAAGTCCCATGTAAATTAAAAAAATCCCTTAATAATAACCTTTTTTTATAATAATTAACTTTTGACAATCATTCATCTAAATTTAAAGAATTTACAAATTTCTGCAATCCATGGTCATCCTGATTATTGTGAAGAAAAATCAGTTGTTTCCTTTTGTACACGATAAATCTATCGGCCAGCATTGCACTGGGCTGTGCCAGAAAAATTTATTACAAGAGCTGACTTCATTGAGGTAAGAATTTTCAATCTATTCAGTATGATCTTTCAGGGCCATGATGCAGCACTGCTGACGTCCAAATTTTACCAGTTTAAATTCACAGTCAAATATTGAAAGGTTATCTATGAGTCACATCTTTTTGTTAGGAGATTAGTCACATTTTATTGTTCCAAGGTTACGGAATTTATCTGTTGGGAGGTTACACTCGGCGACAACCGGCCAGGATCGTATTTGCTTTGTTAATTTCTGAGAAGTAGTCATATATCTGCTCTTATTTACTTAAATGTAGTTTGCATCTGGCGCAACGCATTTATTAATTTGTCACACTTTCTTTCACAGATCATCGGCAATTTATTGCTCTTTGTTGTTACTGTATTTGTTCCATATTTTCTTTGTCTTTTTTTGATTTTGTACTTCACTTTCATTTGTGAAAATGCCGCGAAAAACTGCTAACAGTACATCTCGATGTGCAATGAGTGAGAAAGCCGACTAGAATAATTTGACTGATAATACAGCGACACTCAGTGTCATAGTGATAATCCTCTAATTACAGATAATCAGGGCGTGCCGATCACTAGTAATGATTTTATTCCAGATGATGAACAAACACATTCAGTTATGTCGACATTTAATTTAACGGCAATTGATGACGCGTCACGTTCCGTTACAATGAACGCTATCCAGTTTGACACACATGATTGGCAAAATTTACACAGTGAACAGACAAATGTTCTAACGAAGGTGAACAATGTACTCAAAATATTTCAGAATGATTTGATTCCAGTGTAGTGATCAACAGTGCACATTCAATTGGCAGAACTTTTCAACAATCATAGAATGACCAAATGATTACACAAAACGTGACAAATGCAGATAAACCATCACACAGCACAGAGAATAGAGTAGGTAATATTGGCATGGATCCAGTTATGGCATTATTGCTACAACTGAATGAAACGAACAAACAACTTAATGAAAATCTCAAACAACAACTTAATGAAAATCTCAAACAGTCGAATGAAAAACAAGACAACAATTTCAAACAACTTAATGAAAATCTAAAACAGTTGAATGAAAAACACGACAACCCTAATGAACAGAACAAACAACTTAGTGAACAGATTACAGCCGTCGATGTGCAATGTCATGATACTAAAGAACAATTAAGTGAGCAAATTAAGGGTTGTGCTAGGAACAGTAGTGAAGAAATTAGATCTGTTGCACAAGAATTAAGTAATACACATGCAGCCACAACGAAATTACTTAGAGATTAAATTAGTGCAGTCTCTAAACAATGATCTGAAAACACAACACAGTTACGCGACGAGTTTAAATTAATGTGAGCAGAACTTTCACGCACACTGGATGCGAAAGCCGCCAAGAAATTTGAACGACAAAACAGCCAAATTGACGAACGTCTTAATCACCACCTACAAAACAGTGAAACGCGTTACCGTAAATTCATACAGGAACAGTACAAAGTAAAGAAACAAGTCATGGAAACAATTACTGCACAGAGACAGGAAGATAAGTGTAAATTGGTTACGAAAGCAAAAACATACGTAGACAACAACATTGCTACAGTATCAGACGAAATCAAACAGTTGAACACCGAATTGCATGATGAAATCTCCGATCTTAAAACAAAAGCACACACACACACAGTAGACTTTCAGACAGTGACCAACAGACTTGAACAATTAGAATTAATACAGGATCCTGATACCATCAAAGCAGACATTAAGAAATTGAACAAAACCACACGTAAAATATAAAAACAAATTAATGCTTGTGACACTAAAAACGTCGATCAGGCAAAAGCACTGACTGAAAAATATGATGAATTGGCCAGTCGTATTGACGTTATGGAAAATAACAATGAGACTAAATCAGACGATACGTCACCAGTTTCGTTCAATCAAACACCCGAATTACAAAATTTACAGCAGACAATCAGTGACATAGGTTCGTCTAACAATACATTGCGTAGAAAATTGTCATCTTTACAGCCAGAAGTAACAGAAACGAAAAATGTTTCAGCCTTTAAAACGGCACAGCATACGCCACATTCCGAACATTTCTCACAGTCACACAGCCAGTATAATTTAGGTAATTTACAGAGAGTACGTGACTTAGATTCCGAACAGTCACTGACCAATAGATTATCATACAATACTGAACCCGCTCTGACATACACAGACGATAATTTTGATAATAAGAACTTTCTATCTGTGAGAAACTTTAAGGTATTTAAAAATGACAGAACACAAATACCCCCTTTGAATTGGATTCAACGATTTGCATTGGCATTTCCACCAGCTTGGCCTGTAATGCAGAAACTAAAATTCATTTGCAGCGCGTAAGTGACATCAGGCAATTCATATCACTCCGATGAATATATCCCGTAGTGTGCACAGGGCCTCGAGCCGTAGTAGTGCTATTTCTTCTATAGTTTTCTGCACTGCTGCCTACTCTTTTACTATCCTTTATATCTATCAAAAAACTCTTATACTATCGATCTATCTAGGATTAGGAATGAGTCAAGAAAACCTGATATGACAAGTTTTACCTGAAAGGGACAATTTTCATTAGACACTTCCGAACTACCAGTATAATTTTAATAAGTGACAAAATTTTTACTATCAGTATCATCAAAATTATCAGCAACAGCAAAGATATTTTAGGTAACAACAGAGGATTTTCCCCACAAAAGCAACAAAACCAGTCGGTTAGCATACCTAACCAACAATGTAATGTACAAGGTCAACCAGGCTTTAATGTTTCGCCACCTACACGTATAGCGTCGGCTCCACCAAATGGTAATGCACAGCAACAAGGAAATCACTACATACTGAAAACACATCATTTCAACTCCTATCGCAATGTGATGTATAGCAATGACTATCATGACAGACGTAAAAGTAATGAGCACAGATTTCAGCCTACATTTAATAACAGTAGGTCTTACCAGCAGCAGAATCATCCGCAACAACAAATTATCATGATTGAACCAGACAGTCGATATCATCCCGAACCTAATACGTCAGGAAGAAATAACAGAACAGTACAAATAGTCGAAATGCCACAGCATCCTCCCGCAAATAACAGCACGTCAGAAAGAATTTGACTAGATACAGTACAGGTTGCATCTTCCAGCAACGCAAGCAATGCTTTTGACACAAAGAATCTTGTTCACGAAAATGTTATTACTTTTGACGACATCCGAGACACACTTTTACATGAAAAACCAGATATACAAAAATACATTTCCCACCCTGTCATTGAAGTAAAGATTGGATCAGCTACATTTTCAGCAGTAATCGATTCTGGATCACCTATATCAGTTATAAATGAAGAAACCTTCAACGAATGTATCAAAGAGAATATTTATCCTACGTTACCATTAGGCAAAACTAAAGTAGAAGCAGCAGTATCTAGTAAAGGAGGAGATGTAAAATTACAGACACACTTATCATTTCGTACTGCAGGTCATACGTTCCACTCAAATTTTTGGATTGTTCCCTTATTGCCAACAGACGTTATTTTAGGTACGAGTTTTTTGGTACAACACCATGCCATTATTGACTCTCAAAATTCCTATTTAATGTTAAAGGATGAAAAAGTACAACTGGCATTATAATTTCAGCACGCTTTATCTGCAGATGAACTGGCAATTAATCGAAGAGAGGTCATTTCGACATCTCGTAACATAGACTGTCATTCCATATTGTTCACAGATACGTACGTACACAACTACAATACACCAGACAAAGCTGACTATGACGTTATGCAAATGATTTCTGATAAAGTAAAACAGAGCAACGCAAATACAGATGAGGAACGTACTCAACTACGCAAAATTCTTTTACAGCAAACTCCAGTTTTTGACAACGTCCCTGGTACTATGTCCGGTTTTATGTATGAATTTCAAGTTAAACAGCATGACACATTTAATCCCAAACATTATCCTTCTCCGTATATCCGTTTCCTAAAATTGTAGCAGGATATCACGTTCTCTCATCACCAATTAGCGAGATATCGCAACAAACTACTGGCAAGCAAATTCAAGCGTCATGTATATTCAACGAGTTGCATTTGAAAATTTCATTTCGTCTTCGTTACGAGACATGGCACAAGAGCAGAGCAGAGACAACGTGTGGAAAGAAATTAAAGACCTTTGGCAAGATAAGAATAACATTACCATTAGAAACATTTACACCGTACCCAAGAACATTCAGTTTCGCCGCTCTCACCCTGACAGCAACAACTAGTTATTATGCATTCCTGACGAACTTGTTAACAAATTAATTTGGTATACTCATTTAAGTTACGCACATTATGAAGCCAGTAAGTGTTTTCTTATACTGAGACAGAACTGTTATTTTGACTACATGGAGAAACGTATTCGACGAGTTTTAGCGTCATGTAAAATCTGCCAGAAATCTAAATCAGACACGACGTCACATATTCCTCCGTTACATCCCATTATATTCGTTACATTAAGACATATGGCCGCTGTAGACATTTTTGGACCGACTCCCAGATCTCATAGAGGTTTTTGTTACATCTTTGTCGCTGTTGAACTCACTTCGAAATTTGTTACCTACACTAGATTATGCAAAGCTACTGCTAAATCTATTTCGAATGCATTTGTAAAACATTTTTTATTTAATTTAGGGTATGTATTGAAAGTAATTTCCGACAATGGACCACAATTTCGATCTGCGATATGGACACATATGTTACGAGCTAGAAACATTTCTTCGATCTATATATCCAAATATCACGCTTCTTCGAACCCTTGTGAACGACTAATGAAAGAAATTGGTAAACTATGTAGAATATACTGCCACAAAAGTCTTATTGATTGGGACACACACATACTCTCATTCCAGGATGTAATTAACTCCATACCAAATGAATCTACTATGCTATCTCCGACTGTATTACTGAAAAATGTTGCACCACCTAACAAAATTAAAGAATTAGTATATTTTCCTACATCTCGTCGACTACGACACCATGAAGTCATTGACATTGCGCTCAACAACATCAAACGTGCCGCAGAGTGCCGGAGAAGACAGCAAAAACAGGTTTGTACACGCCGTGACAATCACATTGGACAGAAAATATTAGTACGCATACACTATTTATCCAACAGAGGAAAAAGTAGATGCAGTAAATTTGAGCTTCTATACGCAGGTCTATATGGAATTCGCAGCATTCCTCACCCCTAGTAGTACATGTCGAATCTTTTAGAACCACAAAAAGCAAGGGGAATCACCATATTTCCAATATTAATCCCTTTATTGAGTGAACATACTTTATGATTTATCACACTGTAATGCCATTTCCAGATATTTATGTGACCACTCACTGATGATGATGATATTTTTCTTGGCAAGTGCCTGGAAAGGTAAGGTTTTCTCATCGTTATATATCAGACCATGCACATTTTCCATTTTTTGTGTAAATGTGATTGTTTTCCTATCGAAAGTAGAATTTTTCTCTGTATGCACTATGAAATCTTTAAGATGTAACAAACACCAGTTGACTTTGACATTTTTCCTTATGATATCCCAATATCTTGACTATTCTACATTTTTTTTGCTACTACATTTGTAAGTAGGCTGTTTAGGTTTTTTTATTGGTAACGCAACCTCTGTGGCTGTGCTGTGTGCAGTCTGTGGCTGCTTTGCATTGTTGTAATACTCGCCATTGTAGTGTTAGGCAGCTGGCTGTTAACAGCGCGTAGCGTTCGCCAGTTGGAGGTGAGCCGCCAGCAGTGGTGGATGTGGGGAGAGAGATGGCGGAGTTTGGAAATTTGTAAGATATACAATGATCTGTTATGTATACTATGAGTTTTCAACGTTATTAAGGTAAATACATTGTTTGTTCTCTATTAAAATCTTTCATTTGCTAACTATGCCTATCAGTAGTTAGTGCCTTCAGTAGTTTGAATCTTTTATTTAGCTGCCAGTAGTGGCGCTCGCTGTATTGCAATAGTTCGAGTAACCACAGATTTTTGTGAGGTAAGTGATTTGTGAAAGGTATAGTTTAATGTTAGTCAGGGCCATTCTTTTGTAGGGAATTTTGAAAGTCAGATTGCGTTGCGCTAAAAATATTGTGTGTCAGTTTAAGGACAGTTATGTATAATTGTTAATAAGGGGACGTTACATATGTCGACCCTTAGCCGAGGATACCTCACTGGAATCTTCTATTTTTTCTTGTAGTTTGTGTAATTAGTGTAACTTTTGTTTATTGCTAGCGCGTAATTGTAGAGAAAGTCTCCTTTGTAGTTGCAGTCTTTCATTGTTGTACAGTAAAACAGTTGTCGTACGCATGTAGATTTGCACCAATATTTCGCAGCTGCAATTAACTAGATATTATTTTCAGTGTTATGTTGATGTGTTCTCTTATTTTTGCTCTTCAAATTGTGCTTTTCTGTGTTATCGTGTGATATATTGTGACAATAATGGCGTGTGAAAAACGTAACACTAGGCTCCAAAGTAAACTGAGAAATAATAGTGACGACGAGCGTAGCTTGCCAGCACCACTGTGTAGTGAATTAACAGACATTCAAAGTAGTCATTTGGTAACTGTGCATAGTGAAATGGAGCGGGCGTCAAATAATGGTGTAGACAGTGAAACAGGTAGTGAACAGGGAAGCATTATCGATCGATCGGTCGGCAACAGCTCGCCTCAGGAATTGGGAACGTCAGAATACAACATTGCAAATACTGTAGACTCAGGTTTTGGGTCCTCACCGTTTTCACAAATAAGTCAAGACACATTTTCTGCTTGTCAAAATGTCAATGTTGCCGGTGCAAATTCACTGCCGAAAAGCACTGATGAACATGTTTCAGACACCAGTGCATTGTTATTACAGTTAATGCAACAAATGGGACAAATGTTAGACACAACACATGAACAAAATCACAAACAAATGGGACAAAATCTTCAAAAGTTAGACATAATGGAACAAAATCAAAGGCAAACACAGCAAAAGCTTCAAAAGTTAGACACAATGGAACAAAAGCTTCAAAACTTGGACTCAGTTACATAACATCGAATCGAAATGTCAAAAAGTCTGTAATGACGTAAAAAACAAATTTGTGAGCATTTCCAATCTATTTTTTCGCGGCATGAAAATGCATTACAGAATCACGAAGCAGCCATAAAAGAACTGCAAACCATTGTTCATGAAAATCACGACACCTTGCAAGCTAAAATTGACTCAGTTGCATCTACCGATTCGGTTACGCAACTTGCAAAAACTCAGGAAAATTTAAAGGACACAGTAAATACTCTGAAACTTGGTTCAGAAAAACACACTGAGGAAATAAGTACACTATCGGAGAAAGTAGCCGAACTTTCGGATCAGTTCACTAACTTATCTACAAAGGTAGATGATGATCTGAATGACACAAGACCGGTAGTTTTTAATGACACAGAAGGGTGCGAACAAATTAGGAAATTCAAACAAAATCAAAATCAAATAAATACGCAACACCAAAGAGAAATCCGGGAAGTACATGATCAGCTGACACAGGTAATACAAGAATTACGTATTTCAGAGGACACTCGCGCCCCAATACGGGAAGAGGGACATAGAAATGCGGAAAAGCCTCAAAATAATAACACAGGACATTTCGGAAACTATGAAAGAAATTGGCAAGGTGCACCGAATTTTGAAATGGAACCGCCGAAACGACGTAACATTGACCGATATGCGACTCGCCGACATGATGACTTTGACTATAAGCTGTTCATTACTACACGTAAATTCAAAACGTTTAAGAATTCTGGCAACGACATTCATCCACAAGCGTGGCTCCTTCCTATTCTATCATTGTTTTCCTCCCAACTGGTCATTAGAGCACAGATTAGAATTTATGTGTGGCTATTTAGAGAATGAACCAGCTGTAAGAATGCGATCGGTCATTCACGATTGTCACAGTGAAGGAGAATTTTATCATGCCTTCCTCTCAGCATATTGGTCTCAAGCTACACAAGACCGAGTAAAACATAGCATCATGATGATGAAACACTTTGAACAATCTGAATTTTCCAGTCTTGTGAAATATTTTGAAGACACGTTGCACAAGAATCAGTACCTGTCAATCCCATTCAGCCCCTCAGAACTCATCCGCATTTGTTTAATGAAATTGCCTGAACTTTACGACATATTATTTTAGCAGGTCGTTGCAAAGTCGACATTGAAGCTTTTCAGGGGCTCTTACAAGAACTGGAAATTGACACTGACAATCGCGGAACGCGAAAATAGGAGCACAACAATTACAGGTCACATCCGTCGCAATTCCACGATGAAAGAAATAATGACTGGACATGACAAGGCTATTCTTACAACGTAAATCGTGATCAAAATAGACACCACCCATATGACAACCGTTGGCAGAATAATAGTTACAGAGAAAGATCGCATTTCCGTAGTAATGAATATGACAGAGACAATCACAGAAACAGACAATATGGGAACCAAAATAATTATTATCAAGGGAGACAGAATAACTTTAGACGCAACGGTCCAGCGCGCAGTTACGATTCGGGGAGAAATTCTCCATCACGTGACCGACAAGAAAGAAACTATGAAATCTACCGACGTGACGACAGACGAGATAATCATAACGACAGACCTGAATTTCATCAGAACTGGCGGGATTCAAACAGAGCAGGGCACTTTCGACAACGTGAATTTGTAGAAGCTAGGTCTCCTAATCCCAATAACGACGCGCGCCAATAAAGGAACAGACAATGACTCGCACCACAGGCAGCCACCTGCGCCGGCTGGCTCTGAGAAAAATAACACAGACGCTAACCTTGAGAAAAGATTTAGCATTTCTTACCAACGTATACCACATGATAATTGCGTTAAAGTTTAATCTCTGCGTACTAGGATGAGTAAAGGTTTAACCACATTTCACATGTAAAACCGTTTATTGAGAGATAATCTGCTTTTTAACTTAGTCTTTGCAATAAAACTTTTCACTTCACGCTACTAGTACAATTTGTCACTCTGAGAAACTGTTAACATGCAACAATGTTTTGAAGTTAACTATCCACCCTAGAACCTAGGGAACATTTTTAAACAGAAATTACGAATGCATTGTTATAGTGAACAGACGACACAGTGTTGTATTTGTACATTCTTGCTTGTTAGTTGCACGATTACGTAACGACTATCAGGCTTACATACGTAGGACACATACTGGTACTGCTAATGAGATTCTAAGGCAACATTTTGGTTTACTTGAAAATACATTCTGGATTTAAAGTACTTTCAGTGAGATACCAGATGACATAGTGGTTAGTTTATGTGACAGCTACACGATTTGATCACGACGCTACTAATGAGTGACAATTTACAATGTTGCTTTTGCAGTGTATCTGTTTTATATCTGCACAGTTTTCTGTTTTATTCTGGAAAGTAAAACATGTTTTAGTAGTAACTTTTGTGGTATAGCAGCAATGAGACAGCCTTTTTCGTGGCACAACAATACGTTACTGTACAGTACTTTCTTCATCACGCCAATAAGCGTAATAACTAAGATATCTATACGCAAAGCATTTCACTTTTGTTTATCATGAGGTAAGTACATCGACTTCCACAGAACTTAGCTTTCGGAGGATGATAACTACGACACTTCCACAGAGATTATGTTGCAACAAGACGCACAGTTTTGGGCTACAGTACACGTATTTGAGTGATTAATTTTGTACTTAAAACATTTATTTTTAAAGAGTTTTGAATTACAAAGAAAGTTATCCGTGACACATTTCATTCCATTGCTGTAATCTGTAACACCAGAGGGTATAATTACATTAATCCTCAGGGGGGTACACACTTACTTTGTGTACCATGTGTTTGGCAAGCACAAGGAGCCCTAGGTAATATGGTATTTGCTTATACAACTTTACACATCGGTACCATATTCCTCTAATACAGAATTACACAACTATCTGATTACTTAACAGAGGAACAAACATTTCTTTTACTACGTCAGTGACAGATATTTACGCAATTACACAGTTGGATAACTTCACACTTATGAATTTGTATTTCGTCTGTACTTTGTGAACTGTTCATACTTTTTCGGAACCATTGTGGTACTATGAGAGCTTTGAATGTCGTATTTGGTATGGGATCGCGATTTTTGAAGTACGTTTGAGGTAGATGACACTATTGAAATGAGCAGAGAATTTTCTTTAGGTTTTTATATTATTGGAGGAAGCTATGAAGATTTTGAGATTTGACCAGGTGTTATGATGTTATTATTATGATGACCATGTGTATTTTTTTGTTGAGGTATGTTTATGATCAATAAGCTGATGCTATATGAGGAATGTTTATTATGATATGTATTTATTATGATGAAATACTGAAGAAGTGTCGACGAATATTTATATGTGTAATAAGGTAAGGAATAATGAGTAGTGGTTAGGGACTCTGATTTATGAAAAGGATGTTGGAAACCAAGAATCGTACTTTAAGAGTTATGAAATGTGTGTAAATGCGTGAATGTATCACAATGCCAGCAAAAATTTTTTGGACACTGTTATATTTAAAGGATTTTATTTTCTACACATTTGTAATGCAATTTCTCAACCTGTGAAAATATTTTTATATGAGACTGTCACTGTAGCGGAGACTGCTGTTGTAAATATTTCAGTTACAAAGGTAAGTGACCTTGATGTAATGCGTTTTGGCGCCCAGCTGAGAGGTAGTCGTCTGACAAAAGAGAGCTATTAGGTGGAGAGAAAAAAAAGGGAGG
Source organism: Schistocerca nitens (assembly GCF_023898315.1). Taxonomy (NCBI): domain Eukaryota; kingdom Metazoa; phylum Arthropoda; class Insecta; order Orthoptera; family Acrididae; genus Schistocerca; species Schistocerca nitens. Next base: position 9,159,488 of record NW_026045910.1, on the reverse strand, counting down.
CCATTATCCTCGCTATTGACATTCCTTTGTAGAAAGCACCGCAAATACGACATGCTTATTACTTGGAAAGATACATCTCCACACCTGAACATGACAAGCGTCTTTCTCGAGAATTGAGAGAATTTTTACTGTTTTATGAAATGCCACATGGCTAATGAATGATGTTTCATGCCGTCCTTTGTACATATTTGCTCATTTTCTTTAATATCTAGTTTCTAGCTGCACTGCAGAATTGGTTAAAATAAAATTTAATATATGTACTAATGTAGTTATTTTATGCCTACAGATCCAGTCAATAAGAAATTTATGATCTACTTCCAAGAAAACGAGGGCACATAAATAGACATTTCCCTTCACAGCAATTGCATAAATAATTTCTTTACGATTTGGTAACTTATCTGCTAGTGTAAGTTCTCATGATGCATCACTCTAGTGTTAAGATGTTACATAGGTATTAGACATGGCCATTTTAAGTGTAATATTTTTTCTGCTTGAGCTATGTCATGTTTAGATATAAGTTTTTCTATTTTTTTTTTTTTTTGCTGCTGCTGTTTGCCAGGCATAATGTTACAGAATTTGACTTTGTATTACGCTGTTAAGCCAGTTTTACTACGGATTTAGTTTTCTTGTTTGCTGCACAGTGCCTTATATTAGTTGTAATATTGCAATTGCCTTACCAATTTGAATTTTTTTTTCATTGATGTTTGTGTTAATTGTTTTGTGCTGCTGCGTTGCCTCGTCTCTTAGTTTAGCATCTGAGCTCAGTAGATTTAAGTTAGCTTAAGAGGGGGTAGACTATAGAGGAGAATGAGTTGCGATGAATTGGAAGAAATGCATTGAGAAGTTATACGAAAAAAGTACAGAAAGCAGGTATAGGTAGGATTTTGTTGGAAATAAATAATGAAGTAAGAAATATGTGAAATAAATGCAGAAAGCATGCTTGGATAGGATTTTTTTGGTGAAAGCAAAGGTTGAAATAAGACGAAAGATCTATGGAATGAAGTTTTGGGTTAGACTGCGGTACCAAATGTTACACTGAAAACAAACCCTGTCCTTTCCTTTTGTGTTATCCCACTATGTGTTTGTGTACCCTTGTGTATTTGTTTTCTTCCTGTCTCTGTGTAGTTTCATAGAATATTTTCTTCTTCTAATACTAAGTTACATTCACTATGATGAAGAATACTGTTATCCTCAAATATAATTGGCATTAATAATATGTTATTTACCTTGTAAATATGCTTAGACATAATTTATTCTGTTTTGTTTTAATGCTCATGTGTGTAGTTGATGTTTCAAAAGTTATTCTGATCTTTTATGTAGGTACTTATAATTCCTGTCACACTGATATTTATGTCTATTTCTATTCTTTTGTAAAGCCTGTTTTACTACAAATGTTATCTGTATTGTTATGTTATTTAATGATGTATTTTGTACCTTTGTAATTGTATTCTTATGTTAGCAAATTGTAATTGACACCAGTTCATCAAATTAAGTAACTTTTAAGTTACATTTCACTGCACACGTTTCTGTTGGTCATAGTATATGGACAATATGTGAGAAGTAAGGACAGATAGTGTTTGCACGTGTGTTAATAATTCAGCAAGGGACTAGATAACAGCATTGCTGGTTCTAGGACATTTCAAAAAATTTTTTTTTTGTGAGTGCACGAGTGGTGGTTCATGGACTTGCTATATTATCTGCAAGACTCTTCAATGGTGATTGTGCACCTGCACAGTCACCACAGATGGCTGCTGGCCATCTCTACAAGGACTACAGTGGGTCTACACCTTTGCTGACTCACCAGTGCCATTATTTCTACAAGGACTGCAGTGAGTCTGCACATCTGGTGGCCCACCAATGCCACAATCTCTACCAGGACTACAGTGGGTCTGCGCCTCTGGTGTCCCACCAATACTGTAATCTCTACCAGGACTACAGTGGGTCTACTCTGTGATGACCTACCTACCAATATTCTTCAAAACTTCGACTGACTCTGCTGTGGGTTTGCTCTGTTGTGGTCCATTACCTGTCTGCATGTCAAGAGTCAGCACTGTCTTTTCGTTGGAAGGACAACACTACTTCTTCAAGACTGCATGGAAATCCACTACTTCCGTATGCATTTTCTTTTACTGCTCAGACTTTGAGAAAAACACTGCTATTTTAATGTGATGAACGATTAGGACTGTCTTTATGGACTGTGAGAAAGTTTAGCTTTTGACCAACATTGTATCAATAAGTGTGTGCAATTGATATCTTTGTTATTGTAATTATAAAAAAATTTTATCAAATCATTATTGGCCACTGTCCAAAACAATTTGTAAAATTTTTTGTGGGGAGCATGGGGGCTATGTAAGTAGGCTGTTTAGGTTTTTTTATTGGTAACGCCACCTCTGTCTGAAAATCACTGGCTGTGCTGTGCGCAGTCTGTGGCTGCTTTGCATTGTTGTAATACTCGCCATTGTAGTGTTAGGCAGCTGGCTGTGAACAGCGCGTAGCGTTCGGCAGTTGGAGGTGAGCCGCCAGCAGTGGTGGATGTGGGGAGAGAGATGGCGGAGTTTGGAAATTTGTAAGATATACAATGATCTGTTACGTATATTATGAGTTTTCAACATTATTAAGGTAAATACATTGTTTGTTCTCTATTAAAATATTTCATTTGTTAACTATGCCTATCAGTAGTTAGTGCCTTCAGTAGTTTGAATCTTTTATTTAGCTGCCAGTAGTGGCGCTCGCTGTATTGCAGTAGTTCGAGTAACCACAGATTTTTGTGAGGTAAGTGATTTGTGAAAGGTATAGTTTAATGTTAGTCAGGGCCATTCTTTTGTAGGGAATTTTGAAAGTCAGATTGCGTTGCGCTAAAAATATTGTGTGTCAGTTTAAGGACAGTTATGTATAATTGTTAATAAGGGGACGTTACACATTATGATATTGTGTGTACATCTTTGCACTTGAAAACTATCTATGTTTTTGACCTAATAAGTTTTCTGTCATGCTATGCTTTATGCTTAGTTGTATCACTAGAAACAAGTCTTCATTTAATGGAATTATGAATTAATTACAAGATATTAATCCATATTCATCATTTTCATAAAGCAATACTGTGTAAAAAAAAAGTTGTGCCTATCATTTATGAATGTGATCACATATATTCTACTTGTTTCATAACCTTGCTACAGTTGACTAATGACGAATGACGTTATTAATCCTTATTCCCAGCAATAAGTCATGACCAAGCAAGTGACTATCGATCCCAACACAACGCATTGCTAGCACAAAAAAAAAAAAAATTACCAGTCCCAACTATTATCAGTATACAACCAAATAATACTACCAGTTTAAGATATAATTCTAGTCCGAAATATAACGCAAATTTCTCTGATGTATTGAATCCATTATATCTATGTATTACTGGACTACAGACCTTGAGTAATAGTTACAATGTGTTACACTATAAATATGTCTTATGTAACTTGCATGACACCATATATAAACACTAAGCAATAACTCTTGTTTTGAATGATGACTTCTGACTAATACTGAATAATGTTTAGTAATAATGCATAAATGCTATGCCAATAATTACTGTAATGAGAAGACTTATGATGCCAATAATTACTGTATTAGAAGATTTATGAATAATGTTCTGTAATAATTACTCTAATGAGATGACTTAAGCATAAATGCTAGGCCAATTATTTCTGTAAATAATATTTTGTTATACTCAATAATGATTACTATAACGAGATGTCTTATGCAGAAATGCTATACCAATGATTACTGTAATGAGATGACTTATGCATAAATGCTGTGCCAATAATTACTGTAATAAGTTGACTTAGGATTACTGTTCTGTAATACTCCATACATAGTACATAAATGTTTAGTAAATAGCCAATGAGTGCCAATAATTTTTCTGATCGGTTGATACACTAGTGTAATTCTGAATGACGACTAGCATAAGACTTAATGTCCCTCACCTTCTGACCTAATTATCAGCAATTACTGCATTATCCATTTGTCCTGTTCATACTCATGATCATGGAGCACTATATTTGGTTTTTGCACTAATTCTACGTTGATGTAAGAGTATGGTTTCTACAAGAATATGGTGTTGACATATCAAGCTGTCCACCACCTTGAACGATGGAGATGTTATTATGGTCCTACTGTTTGGTGTACCTAATGTACTACCAAAATGATAACATACAATATTAATATAACATTTCAGTGTCTTGGCTACACTGATAAATAGTTCAGGGAAGAGAACTTCAGATTGTCTTACTTGGTGTTGTGCTTCTGTGGAAACATAGGGACTTTTGGTGCAGCTATATGCAACCCTCTGTGCTACAATCGTGATGCTATCCTTCCCATTACTTTCCTAGTTCTTGTAAAATGTTAGAGACTTATACAGTGCGTGTACACTTTATTTCATCTCTTAATGTGATCAGTTCTTGTAAGAATGTTTTAACAGTGCATGTTCACTTTGTTTCATTTCTTAATGTATTCAGTTCTTGTAAAAAAAATGCTAAAGACTTATACAGTGTGTGTGCACTTTATTTCATTTCTTAATGTATTCAGTTCTTGCAAAAAATGCTAAAGACTGATACAGTGCGTGTGCACTTCATTTCATCTGTTAATATGATGAGTTCTCCTAAATATGCTACAGACTTACACAGTGCGTGTGCACTTTATGTCATTTGTTAATATGTTTTGTACTCATTGCGTGTACACTATTTCATTTCTTAATATGTTCTTTACTTATATTAGTTATCAATAATGTTATATATATATATATATATATATATATATATATATATATATATATATACTCTGTGACTGTAGACTTAGTAAACTAAATAGATTATAGAAAAATTTGTTGCTCACGGCAAGTCCAATTGACTCACCATCGCTGCCAAATTTTTGCTCCATCCCCAGTGGAGGGTTATGTAAGAGGTCCATGATTAAGGAATTTATTGCTAGTGCACTAGAGCAGATGCAATTTCGATGGATTGCTCACGCGCTGCCTGCGGTATGAAAGCCATAGGAGTATCTCAGACCAGCAGTGTTGTCAGTAGTAGGAACTGTGTGGCAGTTGTAGTATTAGTAGATTGCAGTCGTGTCTATGAAGTTGGCTGGTCCGGTGGTGGGGAGCGATCCCCGAGCCTGAGTGATATATTACAAGGTAAAAGCAGCCTCGCGCATATGTAGTTCCTTATATCAAGTCCCATGTAAATTAAAAAAAAAACTCTTAATAATAACCTTTTTTATAAAAATTAACTTTTGACAATCATTCATCTGAATTTAAAGCATTTACTAATTTCTCCAATCCATGGTCATCCTTATTATTGTAAAGACAAATCAATTGTTTCCTTTTATACATCGCTTCCTATGCCCGGGTTCCCAGGTGCGATTCCCGGGGGGGTCAGGGATTTTCTCTGCCTCGTGATGACTGGGTGTTGTGTGCTGTCCTTCTGTTAGTTAGGTTTAAGTAGTTCTAAGTTCTAGGGGACTGATGACCATAGATATTAAGTCCCATAGTGCTCAGAGCCATTTGAACCATTTTTGAACCTTTTATACACGACAAATCTATCGGTCAGCATTGCACTGGGCTGTGCTAGTAAAATTTATTACAAGAGCAGATATATATGCGTTATCCGGTGACTTCAGTGGGGTAAGAATTTTCAGTTCATTCAGTATAATCTTTCAGGGCCATGACGCAGCACTGCTGACGTCCAAAATTTACCAGTTTGAATCCGCAGTCAATTATTGAACGGTAATCTATGAGTCACATTTTTTTGTTAGGAGATTAGTCACATTTTATTGTTCCAAGGTTACGGAATTTATCTGTTGGGAGGTACAATCATCTCAAATAAATCTTTCGACATCGAACGTTCATGACTCTGAGTCAAGCTTACTGCTAAACTCTGCACGTTTATTGGTGTTTCAGCCTCGACACCACGCGTTTTAAAAATTGTGCACGAGGCTTTAACTTCCAGCAACCGTAAATGGAGCGTGCTGACCATACTCTAAATTAAACATTTCCGCAACAGCACTAAAATCCGGCTCAGTCATTCGCTCCACTCCTCACCTAGCATCAGTAGTACATGCTGCTTCGCTACCAAGATTTTCTTCATTGAAGCCGATGAGATTTTTTTCCATACCAATGTATCCTACGTCTGACATTTCCTCTCCTCTTGGGCTGTCTAGTAATTCCCAGCATCTAATTCGTTCCTACACATGCAGCTTCTTGGGTGATTATGTATTTCCATTATGGAACTCAAACGCGTAAACGAAATACTAGTGCTAAGTAACTTTCCTATACAAGTCTTATCCCAAGAATAATACTCTAAGTCTTTATGTAATTCAGCATCATAAAATATTCTCCACAGGCAAACCTAATATTAAGAAATAAACTTAACACTTGTTTGCAAACACACAATATTTTGTCACACACTATGGTTAAAGAAAATCCCCACAACATAAAGCAGTTTAAAATCCCCTAGAAGACTTAAACACACTTCTCAAAAAGATCGTAAAACAGAAGTACAATGCCGATTTGTCAACTGAAAACATAAGATCTGTAAATGAGTTCGCGATAATGTTATGACATTTAATTTGTAAAGGTTCGTGTTTAAGGCATAAATCGTACAATTCACAATTACCTGATTTGGCTCTTGCCATATTCATGCCTGTTACAAATAGAGAACAGTAGTCAAACAAACAAGATTTTTGTGAGGTAAGTGAATTGTGAAAATACAGGTTAATGTTAGTCAGGGCCATTCTCTTGTACAGATTATTGAAAGTCAGATTGCGTTGCGCTAAAAATATTGTGCGTCCGTTTAAGCACAGTCGTGTATAATTGTTCAAAGGGGACGTTTCAAATTGAGTAGCTATGGATTCTGCTACAACCGAGATAAGTAATTTTTTTTTTAATTTTCATTGTTTCTCTTAATTTCAGTGAGTTTAAATTATTAATTTACTGAGATGACATATATTTTGTGCACTCATAATATTCACTATCTTCGGATCAATGTAAAAGTTGTATCCCCAGTTTGAGAAGTATGCTAACGTTGAGCACGTTCGGAAGTAATTTATTCATTGATTAAATCGTAAAATTCACATGGAGATGGAGTGATATTGACGCAGAATATATGACGAGAAAATAAATGTTTGAGAACATTTCCAACAGTGTGTAATACTTTTTAAACATTCAATGTACGTATATATAGGTTCCTATATGCAAGTATTTTAGTTAAATAGGCGTTGAAGTGGTCATGTCGATTCACTTGATTAGCAACAGAAATTTTTAATGTCATTATAAAATAACGAGAGAGAGGAATCCAGTAGCAGGATGCTTGCATTTTATTGATTTTGTCTGTGTTTTGTTTGTCAGACTTCTGAGTGGTTTGCCATAAATTGAAGCAGCTGTAGTTCTTGATGGGTGGATTACTGTCCTTGTACGAACCTTAAAAGTATTCGCTCCTTTTCTCTTTGTTACAGAATATTGTTGAGACGGGAGTTACGATTAAGCAAGAAAAACCCCCAGTTGGGAAACTGGGCAAAAAATTTGTTGGTTACTGTCGAGTTGCAATTTACAATTTCTTTATTGATTACTTCAACCATTAAAAGTCATTTCTTTATCACTTGACCAGGAACAGATCCAAAAAAGCTAGTAGGTATGAGTGCCTTTTCAAAACAATTTACAGTTAACGGCCAAGCCATTTTACTTAAAACTGACTTTGATAAAACATTTGATAACAAATCAAAATTTTCCAAGTAATGAAATTAAAAACTTTACATTACCGTTAATAGCTAACCCATTTTACTTAAAACAGACTTTGATAAAGCATTTAATAACAAAATTAAAACTTTCTAATTAATGAAACAAAAAAAACACCAATTTGCATACAATTTCGCTACCGATCATGTAGGGAGCCAACTTCTTTTAAACTTTGGCACAACAAGATATTAAATTACAAGGGCTCGCTAACAGGGAGGCAGAACTAGCATTTTCAAAGGATGCCAAGTAGATTAAAACAATTAAAGTAAAGATACAGTCATTCACCTTTTACAATAACTAACAATTTTAAAGCCACGTAATTTTAAAAACCCACCAATGAAAGGCAAACTTAATCTTTTTAAACAGTGGCCAAAAACTATCCGAGGAAAATACAATCATTTAACATTTTACAATAACTAACAACTTTAATACCATGTCCTGCCACCAAAATATCCTGGGATAGAAATAATTAACCGACCGCGTGTAAGTGCGGCCACAAGCGGACTAATAGACCCACAACGCCTCTCATTCAGCAATCACATCGACCTCACGCGAGGCCAGGGGAAGAGGAATCCAATCAGGAACTATAATCCCAGCCCAAAAGTACACTTCCTCCCAGGCAGTACTAATAAGAAGCCAAAAGATCACTGTCTATAATTACACCGGAGACAGGGACAGGAAATCCGAACCCAGGAGGCTACAAGGCAGAAAAAAATATAATATAATACAATAATCACTGCCCAAAAATACACTTCCTACCGGGCAGTACTAATAAGAAGCGGAAAAGATCACTGTCTATAAATACACCGGCAACAGGGACCGGAAACCCGAACGCAGGAGGCCACAAGGCATAAAAGACGCTCGTTGCACCAACCAAAATTCTTCAATTAACATGTAAACCTTTAACTAACTTAACTTGCAGTTTATCAGAGAAACGCCCCACCGTGTACACGTCGCCAGCGTATCCAACTGGGCACAGCCACGCAGCCACGCGCTCTGTCACCGGACGGAGCCCTCGTCTTCTCTGCACCCACGGCGGCGAAATACCACTCCCCAGGTTAGGCGAGTTACTAGTCCATCATTCCCGCCTCCAGACGGAAAATTGAAAGACATCCGTTGCCGCTCCCACCAAGTAGTGACTCGGAAGCACAGCCGTGGCCCCCGGGAGCTCACAACAAGAGTTTACAGCCGTGTCCCATCAACTCGTCCCACTTGTCTCGCTCCGCTAGGATAGACCACGCGGCTTCTCGGAACAACAGCCAACTCCACCGCCACGCCACGCCGCGGTCTCCTCGTACGACATTCTGTAATTCCCGATTATAAAAACCGACCGACCGACTCGTCACAGCTAGGCAACCAACCGGCCATCCCCCCAAAGATATTCCCTTACACAAGGCTAAAAGGAAGCAACAACTCGAAGATCTATAAGACCAGACACACCACCATAGGGGAATCTCAACAGAATCGTACGAAGCATAACGATAAATATGAAAGAACCAATTAACGATGGAATGGAAGCACTCGGAACAATCTTTACAGAGCGATATATGTTGAGAGCCGACACACGGCTCAGTTGTCTGTTAGGGTTACAAGGGTTTCTTCACTGTAGTTCTAATGGCAAGTGTCGTCGAATGTGGTTTAGTAAGTACTTAGCATGATTTTCCATACTTATAATTGCCAAAGGGGTACCGATCAGTGATTAGAATTTACGTGACTGAAGACATATCACAGGACTTTCCGAAGAATAACATCAAACATCGAAACAAGATGAAAAGAGAAATTATCTTATACAACTCATCCACAATCAGCTTGACAGCTCATTTATATTAGTTGCTGATCGCAAGAATATGTAGAAAAAGTTCAAGTAACATTTAGAATTTGTTAGGTGACTATCAGGTTTGTTTTATAAATGGTAAGAGTACCATATAGGGAGGTACTATATGGCATTTGGTAATGGTGGCAAAACTTATTTAAATTGAGACTCTATCACTGTGTTTTTAGGTTAAGAAAAGACGTCCGACAGCATAAAATGGTGCAACATGTTCAAGGCCCTCACAGCTGTTTATATAATTTGCTGGTAAATACAAGTATTATACAATACAGTTAGTACAAGAACGAAGAAGGGACAATAAGAACGGAATACCGGAAGAGAAATGCCGACCACAGGGAAGTGTATAATTTGTCCTCAGTGAATGGGATGGAGTTTATTGGATGCCTTAAACTCAATTAAGTCTAATGAGGAGAGGAGTAGGACTGTGTGCAAACCAGATAGAGACGAAATTAATGGGAAGTAGTAGAATTTTGATTAGTGATATACTTAACATTAAATTGGAGACCATATAGTGGACGTGGTGATGGAAATTGTTACCTTAGCATAATAATACCTTAAGACTGGAGAATCAAGAAGGTTAGATGTAATCACAGTCGAAGAGGATAATCCTCTGTAAAATAACTATCAAACGTAGGCCGCAATTTGGTAAAGAAATTTTTGAGAATAATTGAACACAGCCTTGTTTAGAAGTGCATCATGGTTCCTGAAAAAATCGGAAAGGAAGAGAACGAAGCGTCTGAGATGTGCTGTTACAGAAGGAGGCTGCCAGTAATGTGGACTGATCACATAAGAAAATACTCGCATTTCCTTCGGTGAATCGATCAGGGAAGAGTTACATGGATAACGACGACTGGATGGGACACGCTGATACGACAAATGTTAGATCAGAGGGAGCCGTCCGGCACAAAAACGTTCGGGAAGGACAGAGATTTCAATATATAGAGAACATCTGTTTGTTACTATGACTTGAAGAGGTTGGCAGAGAGAGGAAATTTTGGTGGGTCGCATCACACCAAACAGAATTCAGTCCCTTCCCACTATATGTTAGCGTGTTATAGATGTAGCCGCCACTACAGCAGGGTGTGCGTCAGCGCATCTTATGGGACGTTTTCAGTACTTCACGGCAGTCCCGCATATCTTCCTTTAACGTCTCCAGCAAAGTACACATGGTCTGCCATTTCACCTACTGAGTTTTTGAGGACTGATACACATAGGGTTCGACCATGTTTATGTACCGTTCAACTCGCCGGTGAATCGCCCACTAACGCTATAACGTCATTTATTAACAAACTCAGCTATCATTCCTGGTTTTTAGAACCCAGTTTACAATTTAAGTACCGGACGAAGATACATTCTCTTGCACAACAGTGGATTCTTTGGTTTGCCGGCCGCTGGTGGCCGAGCGGTTCTGGCGCTACAGTCTGGAACCGCGCGACCGCTACGGTCGCAGGTTCGAATCCTGCCTCGGGCATGGATGTGTGTGTTGTCCTTAGGTTAGTTAGGTTTAAGTAGTTCTAAGTTCTAGGGGACTTATGACCTCAGAAGTTGAGTCCCATAGTGCTCAGAGCCATTTGAACCATTTTTTGATTCTTTGGTTTACCCTGAGAGAAGACCGAGTGGGGACTGTAACGTATAAAATATCACATCACTTTACTACATCACAGATGGCTTAACTTTGTACAAACCGTTTTCATAAGAATGTCACGAGTATTTGGTTGGTCGATTTTGGGAGAGGGGACCAAATACTGATGTCATCAGTCCAATAGAATTAGGGATGGCTGGGAAAGGAAGTCGACCGTGTCCTTCCAAAGGGACCATCCGGGAATTTACCTGAAGCGATTTAGAGAGGTCACGGAAAATCTAAATCAGCAAGGCCGGACGCGGGTTTGAACCGTAGTCCTCCCGAATGTGAGCCCTGTGTATTGCCCACTGAGCAACCTCGCTCGGTAATCATTAGTATTTATAGTTGTCTCTGAACATTAATCTCTCACTCGGTAAAGAAAAATTACAAGTCTCTCACAGAGACCACATTTAACAACAACTTCCACGTTGAGTTCTTCCCAGTACATTGAGGAAACAGCTGGCCTACCAACAGATAATACTTTCATCTAAGCCGATAATAGCGGATTGGGTAGAGCTGTACTGTGCTCAGTCGTAGGTAGGAAAACCGTTCGCGGTGGTGTAGCGAAACGCGTGGCTATACCGGTGTCGCGAATTTGTCGATGCGGCTTGCGGTTGCACTGCGAGGTGCCAACCTTACTTCGGCGCCTCGCTCTTGGGACGACACCACGCTTTATTCAAAGATTTGGTCACAGGTTGTGTGTTACATCATCGTTTCAGAGAGATAGTTTGTAAATGGGCACAGAAGAGTAACAGCTTACTGACCACGAGCGATTCTCGTATCTCACGCTTGTAAGGACGTGGAAGTGGATCCCACGGTACTAAGACGCATTCAACAGCAGCAAGAAGAAATTGATCAGCTATCAACTGCTGGTAGACTCCTGAATGGACTAGCAACAGCTGGCAACAATATCGAACTGATCCTTCTGATTTTCTACTGCCACAAAAGATACAGAGGTGGCGAGACTTGGAATCGCTCCACGTACGTACTTATAAGATAACACAGACGTGTCTTTTGTGACGTGTGGAACAGAAACAACCCAGTTGATGAGAAATTTGGCTCCAGTTATTAACGCAGTCTCGTTATCGTTTGGCAAAATTTGTGATCTGCTTCACTCCGACTATTGCATGAAAACAACGTTATTGGAGTCACCCTTCTACAGTCGTGAAATGATACAAGATAGCTTGGATTGGTTTCCTACACAATCAATAAAAACCATTCACACGTTGAAATTTCGTTGTTGGCAACCAGATTATGTTATACGTAACGTTGATGTTTCTTTTGCTGCAGACAGTGAAGTACGACCATGACGCGCTACAATTAAAATATTCCGCAGTAGATTAGATCATGGCTGTATCACAAGCCTTACAAGCAGCTCAGCAACCTATCACTAACAAGGTTATATTTCAAAAGAAGCAACTGTCAATTTGTTATCACGTCTAATGATATTCGTCACTGTCATCGACTTTCAGTTTACGGATCGTCCTCCTAACAGTAAGCTCAGCATCGAGGTGTACCTGTTACAACCGCAAAATAAAATCACCTCCAAATTTTTTCGGGTATGTGAGTGTGTCGGTGTCCGCGGAATGGTGGGATGTCTAAAACAAATTTGTGGAAGCATTCTTCCATAACTGGACGCAATATGGACGTATTTATAGAATCTGAACACTACCCTTAACCACGAATGTCACACTCCACGGAAAATTAACTACAGTGCAGCCCAATACAAAATTATTGTTGTTTGGGGTCTCCACTAGTAATGACTCCTAAACATTTCTTAGTCACATGCAATAAGAAACACTTCCATTTAATGGCCATTCTATTGTGAAAACAGTGAATAAGAAAGTTACACGATCCTTGAATTCCTCGTTCGTTATCAAATAAACATGTGATCAAACAGTAGTTTCATGGTTCGATATTAGTGGTCCTATTGTTAGGACCTCAAAAAAAATAGCTGTTGTGATATGGCTCATTTTATTATTGTGGTGTCACCGCAAGACACCACACTTGGTAGGTGGTAGCTTTAAATCGGCCGCGGTCCATTAGTACATGTCGGACCCGCGTGTCGCCACTGGCAGTGATCGCAGACCGAGCGCCACCACACGGCAGGTCTCGAGAGACGGACTAGCACTCGCCCCAGTTGTACGGACGACTTTGCTAGCGACTACACTGACGAAGCCGCGCTCCTTTGCCGAGCAGATAGTTAGAATAGCCTTCAGCTAAGTCCATGGCTACGACCTAGCAAGGCGCCATTAGCCTTACATAGCAATTGATACTTATCGTATAAAGCATGTCTCAGCAAGAACGATGTATACAACAAGGATGGATTAAAGTTAAGTATTCCAGAAGCTACATACTTTTCTTTATAGCATTCATTACGTATCCTGTTTCAGACCTCACGCCATCCTTCGTGTGTTTATAGCGTGCATAGCGGTCCCCTCAAATCACACTGTGTCGGCACTTCTGTCGACACATCAATTATTTTACGGAATGTATAGTACCGAATGATATATGCCGCTCTTCATGTTGATGTTAATATAGTTGAACGAAAACATTTTAATGTCGTGTTGATAACTGAAGTCTTTCGCACCTGGCGTTTGTAGTGATAAATAAGACGGGACAGAAAAGTATGAATTAGAGGTGTTGAGGTGATTCGAATGCAATTAATTACATTAATATGAAATAGAAAATGGGGAAAGAAGGGGAAGGGATGGAGAGAATTCCTGACATCCAGCCGCCCAGACCATTGCGCTAACGCAAGCTGGATTTAACAGTTCTCGTGGGGGACTGCCTTAGCACTTCTCCCATCCGGACACGGCCCCTGAGCGACATAAATTTCCAACTTACCATACGCTACAATGCAGCATCCCTAATCCACTAATCCTCTGAAATTATTGATCCCCGTATGATTTCCTACAATATTAGTGTATCTGCAACTAAACGAAAGTCAAGGAGCCGTCGCGCTCTTACACAAATATTTCTTCTTGAATGGTGTTTTCTCTACCGAACATGTCCGACAGAATAGTCACCACTGAAATAGATGCACAAAAATTACTTTTAAATACCGGAAAAATAGAAATATATAAGTGTTCGGATGTTTCTACCAGTGGTTGATCGGCTAGGATTGCAAGCAGAGTAGAGGAGAGTGTTGTACCTAGAGGACAGCAAGGCGTGATCTTTTTTAGTTGGCACTTCTCTGTTGTACCCACTTTAGAATCATATGAAGAAAGGAGCACAAGGGACCACCACTAGCAGTTTCCGCTATGACCTACAGGTTTTGTCACAGATAGACATCAGGTTTTCCTTTGTGCACCATTTCTGAATATTTAGGTTTGTACGCTCTTAAGAGCTGTATGATACCTTAAAGAAATTTTGAATATATTTCAATATATTGTTCACTGTTCCGTTTCAGAATTTTTTGGCAAATAACATTTTATGTATCGTTAATATAAGTTAGATGATGAGTGGACGATCCACCCACAATTCGTAGGTCGTGCGCTATCTTGTACAATCGGTGACAGAATTGCGACAACCCTCGCCTCATCGTTGTGCTGAAATGCATAGCTTTACGGCATGTAAAAAACAGCATTACTTGCAAGAAGACTAAGTGCTGTCAATAAACAGTAAACAGACGTGAAGTCGAAAAATCTTCCGAACACTGTCAAACTGTTTTACGTAATGTAAGAGACTACTCTGCTTTTTCTATTTACACTCCTGGAAATGGAAAAAAGAACACATTGACACCGGTGTGTCAGACCCACCATACTTGCTCCGGACACTGCGAGAGGGCTGTACAAGCAATGATCACACGCACGGCACAGCGGACACACCAGGAACCGCGGTGTTGGCCGTCGAATGGCGCTAGCTGCGCAGCATTTGTGCACCGCCGCCGTCAGTGTCAGCCAGTTTGCCGTGGCATACGGAGCTCCATCGCAGTCTTTAACACTGGTAGCATGCCGCGACAGCGTGGACGTGAACCGTATGTGCAGTTGACGGACTTTGAGCGAGGGCGTATAGTGGGCATGCGGGAGGCCGGGTGGACGTACCGCCGAATTGCTCAACACGTGGGGCGTGAGGTCTCCACAGTACATCGATGTTGTCGCCAGTGGTCGGCGGAAGGTGCACGTGCCCGTCGACCTGGGACCGGACCGCAGCGACGCACGGATGCACGCCAAGACCGTAGGATCCTACGCAGTGCCGTAGGGGACCGCACCGCCACTTCCCAGCAAATTAGGGACACTGTTGCTCCTGGGGTATCGGCGAGGACCATTCGCAACCGTCTCCATGAAGCTGGGCTACGGTCCCGCACACCGTTAGGCCGTCTTCCGCTCACGCCCCAACATCGTGCACCCCGCCTCCAGTGGTGTCGCGACAGGCGTGAATGGAGGGACGAATGGAGACGTGTCGTCTTCAGCGATGAGAGTCGCTTCTGCCTTGGTGCCAATGATGGTCGTATGCGTGCTTGGCGCCGTGCAGGTGAGCGCCACAATCAGGACTGCATACGACCGAGGCACACAGGGCCAACACCCGGCATCATGGTGTGGGGAGCGATCTCCTACACTGGCCGTACACCACTGGTGATCGTCGAGGGGACACTGAATAGTGCACGGTACATCCAAACCGTCATCGAACCCATCGTTCTACCATTCCTAGACCGGCAAGGGAACTTGCTGTTCCAACAGGACAATGCACGTCCGCATGTATCCCGTGCCACCCAACGTGCTCTAGAAGGTGTAAGTCAACTACCCTGGCCAGCAAGATCTCCGGATCTGTCCCCCATTGAGCATGTTTGGGACTGGATGAAGCGTCGTCTCACGCGGTCTACACGTCCAGCACGAACGCTGGTCCAACTGAGGCGCCAGGTGGAAATGGTATGGCAAGCCGTTCCACAGGACTACATCCAGCATCTCTACGATCGTCTCCATGGGAGAATAGTAGCCTGCATTGCTGCGAAAGGTGGATATACACTGTACTAGTGCCGACATTGTGCATGCTCTGTTGCCTGTGTCTATGTGCCTGTGGTTCTGTCAGTGTGATCATGTGATGTATCTGACCCCAGGAATGTGCCAATAAAGTTTCCCCTTCCTGGGACAATGAATTCACGGTGTTCTTGTTTCAATTTCCAGGAGTGTATAAATGATTGCCATGATTTAATAATGGAGTTGGAAAATGTATTACATTTCTATAAATATTTGGCTAGAAGATGAATGTCTGAACATTGTGCAAGGTGCAAAACTTTCACCAAGTTTGCTCATACCCCATCAAAAACCTTTCAAAATCGCTTACGTTTCGTGAACAGCTCTATTCGCTCATAAGTGAGGATATTAACACCCACCATACATCTAGGTGTTGCGAAATAAGATATGCGATGGGAGTAGTATGTACTAAATGTATTGTGGGAATTTATTCATTCGTTATGAAGGATGGTTCGCTGGCAACACTATCAGTGATTCGTAATATTTCTCAAATGAAAAATGAAAACGATATAAAGACCAAAGCTTGTGAAATAATTACAAAAGATTTAGGATTAAGACTAAATTATACTGTGAGTGGAAAAACATCAGTGTGTCTCACTGCGTGTCACAATATATTCTCGGCTACCAGCCCCATCCACATCTTTACCAGGTATATATACAGCGAATGAGCTTAAAGTCCGTCTTTCCTAGGACTACAACTTGCTGTCACTACCGTCCAGTAGCAGGTTACATTGTAAAACTAGTGTTAATAAAATCAGTCAAGAAGTCAAAATTCAGTAATATGAAATTGGAGATCAGTCTTACAGTCGTCAGCAAATTTATTTTTTAACCCTGTTTATCACAAGACCGTGTTTCCGCTTCGATGAAAAGTTCCCATGTAAATTTGGTGAGCTTCAACAGATTTACAAAATACATTGCTCATCCCTTACCAAGCAAAGGAACAATGATAAAATACTAAGTATAGTTTAACAGAACTGTTCCATAGAGGATAATGTTGCGAGTAAAACGAAAAATCGTAGACTTCATGCGTAGAATCGGGATAGCTCAAGACGAAATGCGTTCATGTGTCTTCCCTATATATAACTTCGTATTTTAACTGAGGACATCACGAAAATCATTACACCACCAATTGCTTCTAGTAAACACCAACTATAAAACTGTTTAATGTGTAATCTGTAGAAAAATAATTTGTTCTACCATCACCTTCCACTCCTAATACATTTTTATACAATAAAGTATTAAAAGAAACGTACACCCAGAAATTAACAGCATATGACGTACCACAGACGGTATAGCCGGTTTTACTAAATTGATTTAGTGGAACTTGGCAATATGGAGCAATGGAACCGAATATGCGGCGAAGATTAGACGAAACATTGAAATTCTTGAGGGTATTTTTGGTCTGTCGTTGCAACTACAAAAATGTGTCAGTATTTTAAACATAGCTGCGCTACAGCAACGGTGCCACGTCAAAAGATTAAAAAACAGCCGACCAGTTGCAAAGGATAAAGTAATCATTACCTAGGTTTCAATAGATATAAATCTATCTTCTTCAGAAGACGGCCTGGGGACAATGAACATCATAATTTATATTTAAGGTAAGATACATGAGTCAAGAATGAAGTATAACATATATTAGGAAAATCTTGTATTACAACATGTGAGAAGGATTGCTGATACTTACAATATTAGAGTAACATGGAGTGAAGTATCCTAGTCATTTTTGCAAACATTTACATAACTCAGTTGACCCAAATAAAACATAGCCCTGAGAACAGGGTTTGTCAGACATATAAAAATTAAGAACATAGTAGTTGAAGAGCGCATGGGCGACTGAGTAAAATCGGCCAGCGTAGTAGCACTGCGGCCAGGGCAGGTGGCGCTCAGGTCGCATACTATTTGCCGATTGGCGTACTGAAGTAACATGTGAAGTATCAATATTAAATGCATCCTTAGATAGAGTTACAAAAATAAATAAAATCATTTACCACTCCCGTTGTGACATACTGGGAGTTATAGGAGCAATCACGTAGAACATTCATCAAAAACAGGGCAGGTGGCGCTTTCGCCGTGAGTAATATGTAGTGGCCTATACAGCCAGAATATAAAGGTTATATTACCATAATAGTGAAACACATAGGATGTACATAAGTAACAAATTTTAAAAAATCGTAATGGCTCTTAAGTCATAATTATGAAACCTGGGCTATATTCAGTTGATACATATGTTAGAATGAAAAAATTATTACATGAAGGCCCGTATATTGGCAGCCATACAACGTGAGAAAAATATATTACATAACAGGCAGTGAGCTAAAAGATAAGAAAGTGCATTATAGCTTCCTGAGGAAATGGAGTACTGAGGTTACTAGCATTTATGTTATATATTAAACAGTACGGGTTTAAAGCCTTCGAAAAATTGTCTACAGGCAAGGTTCAGCTGATCATTAAGTATATTGCCGTCTTTGAGCTCAAGATGTTTGAAAATAAACAGCTCTTCCCACAGATCTAGTCTCCGTCCTTTGACTTGTCTGTGTAGGATAACCGTGTCTTCTAGCTGTTTAGGCGTATGGCCGGCTATCAAGAGGTGTTCAGCAAAAGTAGAGTTGCGAAAATTTATTCCTTTTTTACCTAATAGATGCTCTTTATATCGTGTTTTCACAGCTCTGCCTGTTTGACCAATGTAATATGAGGGGCAGTTATTACAGGTTAGTTTGTAAATACCTGAATTAGAAAACCAATCCCTGGCAATCTCTACTGACTGTACAAGATTACTTTTTAAACTGTTGTTTGTAGAGAAAGAGACGTTACAGTTATATTTTTTATTTAGAAGACGTTTGATCCTATACGATATGTTACCCAAGAAGGGGATGGAAATAAATTTTTTAGTTTCTATGGTATCTGTGGGGAGGTTATTTCTCAAAGTCGAGCAATTTTGGGAAATTTTCTTATTAAGCAGGTAATCGATCATATTCTGGTTGTACCCATTATTGACCGCAATAGCTTTGATGACATTCAATTCCTTTTTTTGGGCCGCTGATGATAAAGGAGTGGTTACCATTCGATGAATGGCGGAATGAAAAAATGCCAGTTTATGAGCTTTTGGATGAGTTGAGTCAGCAGGAATAATATTATCTGAATATGTTTCTTTGCGAAAGATATTGAAATGGAAGGTATTATCTTGTATAGAAATTGTTAAATCTAGAAAATTTAGTTCGCGTTTATCATTTTGAAGTTCTTTAGTGAAGGAAATTTTATCATGTAAACCGTTGAAAGTGTTAAAGAGAAGCTCTAAATCATAATCAGTGCCGTCAAAAGCAATGAAAATATCATCAACATAACGTGCATAATAGCGGATTTTTTGGCGTAATTCTGAACTAGAATTGAAGAATTTTGTTTCCAGGGCGTTGATGAAAATCTCTGCTAGAATACCGGCAAGTGGGCTACCCATTGCTAGACCATCTGGCTGTACATACATTTTCCCATTAAAGTGAAATAATTGTATTTTAAAACGACCTTAAGCAAAGTAATGAGTTCCGCAATCTGTGTTTCACTTAATTTTTTATGCTTGAGAAGATTCTCTTTTACAAGGTCTATGGTTTCATTGACCGGGATATTTGTATAAAGGCTGACGATGTCAAAGGACACCAGTCTAGTGTCAGGTGTACAAAGTATAGACTGAATGTTATTAATTAATTCCTTACTGTTTTTTATGGAAAAGTTATTTTCAAATGTGAAAGCATCTTTAATTTTAAAATGGAGGCGCCTAGCGAGCGTATGATGTGGACTACCTATACCATTCACTATAGGGCGGATAGGGTGCAGTTTAAACTGGCTTCTGAGCACGGGTGGTTTTGGGTTCATGTTTATAAGCTCTTTCTTTTGAAACTTATTGAATAGGCTGACGGAGTTAATTAAAGTACGCCGGATTTCATTTTGCAGTTCCGCAGTAGGATCTACAGTAACCTCAGTGATATCGTTTTCCTCAAAAAACTTTACAGTCTTTTCTATATATTCATTTTTATATGCCACGACGGTGGTGTTCCCTTTGTCACTCTTAGTGACTAAGGCATCGTGCTCTCTAAGTTTATGATTAATGCTTTTTACAATACTAAATTCGTCCGATTGCACATTAGGAGATAATTTAATTTCTTTTTCTATTATGTTGTTACATTCATAGGCACATTTGACTTGCTCAGTTTTCTCTAATTTCAGAGATTCTAAACCGATTTTTAGGTCTACAATGAGATTACAAACAGCAGGATATTTATCGAGTTTAGTAGGCAAGTTATATTTAAGGCCTTTGCACAACAAGTCATTTTCAGCCTGCGTAAAAGTAATATTGGTTTTATTTAGTACTCTATCGTAAAATAGGCGCTTGAGACTGTTATGTGCTGTCTGAACACTTTTACTTGTGGTCCTATTACTAAACTTCAAAAGCTTTTTTTCATGTCTAGCTTTGATTACTTCTTTACGATTAAAGAGCCATTCGTTAATACTATTCCACGGGTGGTCAATTTGAAAATTACAAAGATCTTTAAAGGCTTTAGTTAAAAACAGATGTATACAGTAGGCTTCACTATTAAGAACATCTTTTTTCTTATACAAATTTACTGTGCTCTCCGAAATAGTTAAATGCACTAGCTTCTTTTTAATAGAAGGAACTCTGTTACACTGTTTAAGGTTTACGTACGCTTTCACATATTCAGGAATAATGTCTTTCTCTAGGCACTGGTGATTAAAGTCAATAGCCATACCTGCTTTCACAATTTTTAATTTGATGTCCATATACCTGGATGCAGCTTTTGATACCTCGGCGGGCAGGAATTCCAGTATTTTAAACATAGCTGCGCTACAGCAACGGTGCCACGTCAAAAGATTAAAAAACAGCCGACCAGTTGCAAAGGATAAAGTAATCTTTACCTAGGTTTCAATAGATATAAATCTATCTTCTTCAGAAGACGGCCTGGGGACAATGAACATCATAATTTATATTTAAGGTAAGATACATGAGTCAAGAATGAAGTATAACATATATTAGGAAAATCTTGTATTACAACATGTGAGAAGGATTGCTGATACTTACAATATTAGAGTAACATGGAGTGAAGTATCCTAGTCATTTTTGCAAACATTTACATAACTCAGTTGACCCAAATAAAACATAGCCCTGAGAACAGGGTTTGTCAGACATATAAAAATTAAGAACATAGTAGTTGAAGAGCGCATGGGCGACTGAGTAAAATCGGCTAGCGTAGTAGCACTGCGGCCAGGGCAGGTGGCGCTCAGGTCGCATACTATTTGCCGATTGGCGTACTGAAGTAACATGTGAAGTATCAATATTAAATGCATCCTCAGATAGAGTTACAAAAATAAATAAAATCATTTACCACTCCCGTTGTGACATACTGGGAGTTATAGGAGCAATCACGTAGAACATTCATCAAAAACAGGGCAGGTGGCGCTTTCGCCGTGAGTAATATGTAGTGGCCTATACAGCCAGAATATAAAGGTTATATTACCATAATAGTGAAACACATAGGATGTACATAAGTAACAAATTTTAGAAAATCGTAATGGCTCTTAAGTCATAATTATGAAACCTGGGCTATATTCAGTTGATACATATGTTAGAATGAAAAAATTATTACATGAAGGCCCGTATATTGGCAGCCATACAACGTGAGAAAAATATATTACATAACAGGCAGTGAGCTAAAAGATAAGAAAGTGCATTATAGCTTCCTGAGGAAATGGAGTACTGAGGTTACTAGCATTTATGTTATATATTAAACAGTACGGGTTTAAAGCCTTCGAAAAATTGTCTACAGGCAAGGTTCAGCTGATCATTAAGTATATTGCCGTCTTTGAGCTCAAATAAACAGCTCTTCCCACAGCTCTAGTCTCCGTCCTTTGACTTGTCTGTGTAGGATAACCGTGTCTTCTAGCTGTTTAGGCGTATGGCCGGCTATCAAGAGGTGTTCAGCAAAAGTAGAGTTGCGAAAATTTATTCCTTTTTTACCTAATAGATGCTCTTTATATCGTGTTTTCACAGCTCTGCCTGTTTGACCAATGTAATATGAGGGGCAGTTATTACAGGTTAGTTTGTAAATACCTGAATTAGAAAACCAATCCCTGGCAATCTCTACTGACTGTACAAGATTACTTTTTAAACTGTTGTTTGTAGAGAAAGAGACGTTACAGTTATATTTTTTTATTTAGAAGACGTTTGATCCTATACGATATGTTACCCAAGAAGGGGATGGAAATAAATTTTTTAGTTTCTATGGTATCTGTGGGGAGGTTATTTCTCAAAGTCGAGCAATTTTGGGAAATTTTCTTATTAAGCAGGTAATCGATCATATTCTGGTTGTACCCATTATTGACCGCAATAGCTTTGATGACATTCAATTCCTTTTTTTGGGCCGCTGGTGATAAAGGAGTGGTTACCATTCGATGAATGGCGGAATGAAAAAATGCCAGTTTATGAGCTTTTGGATGAGTTGAGTCAGCAGGAATAATATTATCTGAATATGTTTCTTTGCGAAAGATATTGAAATGGAAGGTATTATCTTGTATAGAAATTGTTAAATCTAGAAAATTTAGTTCGCGTTTATCATTTTGAAGTTCTTTAGTGAAGGAAATTTTATCATGTAAACCGTTGAAAGTGTTAAAGAGAAGCTCTAAATCATAATCAGTGCCGTCAAAAGCAATGAAAATATCATCAACATAACGTGCATAATAGCGGATTTTTTGGCGTAATTCTGAACTAGAATTGAAGAATTTTGTTTCCAGGGCGTTGATGAAAATCTCTGCTAGAATACCGGCAAGTGGGCTACCCATTGCTAGACCATCTGGCTGTACATACATTTTCCCATTAAAGTGAAATAATTGTATTTTAAAACGACCTTAAGCAAAGTAATGAGTTCCGCAATCTGTGTTTCACTTAATTTTTTATGCTTGAGAAGATTCTCTTTTACAAGGTCTATGGTTTCATTGACCGGGATATTTGTATAAAGGCTGACGATGTCAAAGGACACCAGTCTAGTGTCAGGTGTACAAAGTATAGACTGAATGTTATTAATTAATTCCTTACTGTTTTTTATGGAAAAGTTATTTTCAAATGTGAAAGCATCTTTAATTTTAAAATGGAGGCGCCTAGCGAGCGTATGATGTGGACTACCTATACCATTCACTATAGGGCGGATAGGGTGCAGTTTAAACTGGCTTCTGAGCACGGGTGGTTTTGGGTTCATGTTTATAAGCTCTTTCTTTTGAAACTTATTGAATAGGCTGACGGAATTAGTTAAAGTACGCCGGATTTCATTTTGCAGTTCAGCAGTAGGATCTACAGTAACCTCAGTGATATCGTTTTTCTCAAAAAACTTTACAGTCTTTTCTATATATTCATTTTTATATGCCACGACGGTGGTGTTCCCTTTGTCACTCTTAGTGACTAAGGCATCGTGCTCTCTAAGTTTATGATTAATGCTTTTTACAATACTAAATTCGTCCGATTGCACATTAGAAGATAATTTAATTTCTTTTTCTATTATGTTGTTACTTTCATAGGCACATTTGACTTGCTCAGTTTTCTCTAATTTCAGAGATTCTAAACCGATTTTTAGGTCTACAATGAGATTACAAACAGCAGGATATTTATCGAGTTTAGTAGGCAAGTTATATTTAAGGCCTTTGCACAACAAGTCATTTTCAGCCTGCGTAAAAGTAATATTGGTTTTATTTAGTACTCTATCGTAAAATAGGCGCTTGAGACTATTATGTGCTGTCTGAACACTTTTACTTGTGGTCCTATTACTAAACTTCAAAAGCTTTTTTTCATGTCTAGCTTTGATTACTTCTTTACGATTAAAGAGCCATTCGTTAATACTATTCCACAGGTGGTCAATTTGCAGTTTAAACTGCATAAACGAAATCACCCTATCCGCCCTATAGTGAATGGTATAGGTAGTCCACATCATACGCTCGCTAGGCGCCTCCATTTTAAAATTAAAGATGTTTTCACATTTGAAAATAACTTTTCCATAAAAAACAGTAAGGAATTAATTAATAACATTCAGTCTATACTTTGTACACCTGACACTAGACTGGTGTCCTTTGACATCGTCAGCCTTTATACAAATATCCCGGTCAATGAAACCATAGACCTTGTAAAAGAGAATCTTCTCAAGCATAAAAAATTAAGTGAAGCACAGATTGCGGAACTCATTAATTTGCTTAAGGTCGTTTTGAAATACAATTATTTCACTTTAATGGGAAAATGTATGTACAGCCAGATGGTCTAGCAATGGGTAGCCCACTTGCCGGTATTCTAGCAGAGATTTTCATCAACGCCCTGGAAACAAAATTCTTCAATTCTAGTTCAGAATTACGCCAAAAAATCCGCTATTATGCACGTTATGTTGATGATATTTTCATTGCTTTTGACGGCACTGATTATGATTTAGAGCTTCTCTTTAACACTTTCAACGGTTTACATGATAAAATTTCCTTCACTAACGAACTTCAAAATGATAAACGCGAACTAAATTTTCTAGATTTAACAATTTCTATACAAGATAATACCTTCCACTTCAATATCTTTCGCAAAGAAACATATTCAGATAATATTATTCCTGCTGACTCAACTCATCCAAAAGCTCATAAACTGGCATTTTTTCATTCCGCCATTCATCGAATGGTAACCACTCCTTTATCACCAGCGGCCCAAAAAAAGGAATTGAATGTCATCAAAGCTATTGCGGTCAATAATGGGTACAACCAGAATATGATCGATTACCTGCTTAATAAGAAAATTTCCCAAAATTGCTCGACTTTGAGAAATAACCTCCCAACAGATACCATAGAAACTAAAAAATTTATTTCCATCCCCTTCTTGGGTAACATATCGTATAGGATCAAAAAAAAAAAAAAAGCTCCGTCTTTAGGCCACAAGTGGCCCTTCCGGGACCGTCCGGCCGCCGTGTCATCTTCCGAGGAGGATGCGGATAAGGAGGGGCGTGTGGTCAGCACACCGCACTCCCGACCGTTAGGACGGTATTCTTTGACCGAAGCCGCTACTAATCGGTCGAGTAGCTCCTCAATTGGCATCACGAGGCTGAGTGCACCCCGAAAAATGGCAACAGCACATGGCGGCAGGATGGTGACCCATCCAAGCGCCGGCCACGCCCGACAGCGCTTTACTTCGGTGATCTCACGGGAACCGGTGTAGCCACTGCGGCAAGGCCGTTGCCCGTATAGGATCAAACGTCTTCTAAATAAAAAATATAACTGTAACGTCTCTTTCTCTACAAACAACAGTTTAAAAAGTAATCTTGTACAGTCAGTAGAGATTGCCAGGGATTGGTTTTCTAATTCAGGTATTTACAAACTAACCTGTAATAACTGCCCCTCATATTACATTGGTCAAACAGGCAGAGCTGTGAAAACACGATATAAAGAGCATCTATTAGGTAAAAAAGGAATAAATTTTCGCAACTCTACTTTTGCTGAACACCTCTTGATAGCCGGCCATACGCCTAAACAGTTAGAAGACACGGTTATCCTACACAGACAAGTCAAAGGACGGAGACTAGATCTGTGGGAAGAGCTATTTATTTTCAAACATCTTGAGCTCAAAGACGGCAATATACTTAATGATCAGCTGAACCTTGCCTGTAGACAATTTTTCGAAGGCTTTAAACCCGTACTGTTTAATATATAACATAAATGCTAGTAACCTCAGTACTCCATTTCCTCAGGAAGCTATAATGCACTTTCTTATCTTTTAGCTCACTGCCTGTTATGTAATATATTTTTCTCACGTTGTATGGCTGCCAATATACGGGCCTTCATGTAATAATTTTTTCATTCTAACATATGTATCAACTGAATATAGCCCAGGTTTCATAATTATGACTTAAGAGCCATTACGATTTTCTAAAATTTGTTACTTATGTACATCCTATGTGTTTCACTATTATGGTAATATAACTTTTATATTCTGGCTGTATAGGCCACTACATATTACTCACGGCGAAAGCGCCACCTGCCCTGTTTTTGATGAATGTTCTACGTGATTGCTCCTATAACTCCCAGTATGTCACAACGGGAGTGGTAAATGATTTTATTTATTTTTGTAACTCTATCTAAGGATGCATTTAATATTGATACTTCACATGTTACTTCAGTACGCCAATCGGCAAATAGTATGCGACCTGAGCGCCACCTGCCCTGGCCGCAGTGCTACTACGCTAGCCGATTTTTCTCAGTCGCCCATGCGCTCTTCAACTACTATGTTCTTAATTTTTATATGTCTGACAAACCCTGTTCTCAGGGCTATGTTTTATTTGGGTCAACTGAGTTATGTAAATGTTTGCAAAAATGACTAGGATACTTCACTCCATGTTACTCTAATATTGTAAGTATCAGCAATCCTTCTCACATGTTGTAATACAAGATTTTCCTAATATATGTTATACTTCATTCTTGACTCATGTATCTTACCTTAAATATAAATTATGATGTTCATTGTCCCCAGGCCGTCTTCTGAAGAAGATAGATTTATATCTATTGAAACCTAGGTAAAGATTACTTTATCCTTTGCAACTGGTCGGCTGTTTTTTAATCTTTTGACAAAAATGTGTGATTTTTTTCACCAGACTCTTTTCGCTTTATGGAGGTAAAGGGTAATCAGTGATCTGTAATTAAGTTATTTACATTCTGATTTGATTTTCAGATCGAAAAACAGTTCGTTAAGAATGGGTTGATTCGTACTTACGGTTATTTTTCGGCTGATTTCTCGCTTTCATCGGGAAATGCGGTGTGCTAGCGCATCGATGTTTGTCTGTTTTTGAAACTGATAACTTTCGTCAAATTTTTAGATGTTCTGCTTCACTATGCATTTCTCACCCCCACACTTTTATGCACACCACTGTATTCTGCTTCTTTTTTGTACTTCAAGTATGTTTTGTTGTTTGTGTTTTGTAGTGTTGCCAAATTAATTCTTCCTCTTTCGGCTACTTTGTCTTTGACCGACAACTATTTTTAGCAGAAAGATTCTGTAGGCAACACTACAAAATACAAATAACAACACATAATTGAAGTACAAAAAGAAACAGAATACGGTGGTGTGCATAAAAGTGTGGTGTGAGAAATGCATAGTGCTGCAGAACATCTAAAAATTAGACTTAACTTATCAGTATCAAAAACAGAAAAACATCGATGTGCTAGCAGACCGCATTTCCCGATGAAAGCGAGAAATCGACCGAAAACTCACCGTAAGTACAAGTCAACCTATTCTTAACGAACTGTTTTTGATGTAAAAGGCAAATCAAAATGTAAATAACTTAGTTACAGACCACTGATGATGCTTTACCTCGATAAAGCGAAACGAGTCTGGTGAAAAAAGTCACTCATATTTGTAGTTCCAACGACAGACCAAAAATTGCCTCAAGAATTATAAAGTAACTACGGGCACTACGGTCACACAAATGTAGAAACACTGAAAGCTGCAGTAAATCACAAGCGATAAATCGCATTCATAATTGTATTTTTCAGTAAGTGATTTTATTTCCGTAAATTTTTCATTCTGATAATGACTATTTTTCAGAATCAGATTTTGGACAAGGTACTTTTTGACAATGGCATATGGCGTATTGTTAATAAGGGATAAAACCAACAGTGATTGAATGTGGACTCATTTGCATTACGTTGCGTCACTTAGGGAAACATGTTCTTTACCAATGTTTATTTTACTTACGATATGTGGCATTTAGACTGTTGACACAGTCGTAAGCCATGTCCATGCAGTATCCCGTACCACAGTTTTATCATCGGTTAGGAAATTACGCGACAGAAGAGCAAATTTTCATGGTCGAGTAATTTCCGAGAATATTTTCGGACTGCAGGATGACGAAATTCTCTCTGCAAATATTACCCGTTTTATTTTATTACTCAGTTACGACACAGTTTAAGTTGGGTGATTCACAAATGAGAAATTTCGCAGCCGATTTTAAGCGTGTTCATTTCAGAAGTAGGATTTCTAGTCGATGACAAGAGCAACACATATTACATCGGCATCGTTATTCCTTCATTTCATTTTAAATAACAGTATTAGGTCCTTAGAGGCATTTTCTTACACTTTATGTGGCATTCATTTAGAAGTTAAAATTAGAATATGCGTATTGAGTACTGTGATTGCAGTGTTAAGGAAACGTATAATATTAGACATAACAATATTAACAACTGTGAGAATGGAACTTCTTGCACATTAAAAGTGGGTGTTGGATCGGGACTCGTACTCGAGACTTTGCCTTTCGGGGCTAGGTGCTCTACCATCTGAGCTACCCAAGCACAACTCGCAACCTCTCCTCACAGCCTCAATTCCACCAGCACTTCGTCTTCTACCTTCCAAAGTGTGAAAATATTTCATAACTTCGTTACTAGATTAATTATGTTCCTGGTGGTTTATTAATTTTAAGCGGTATCGAAAGTAAAATCTGCTGTATTAGCATGCAACGTCACTTTATATTTTCCACTTCATGGAATGACTACGATGTATCATGCAACGTCAATTTATATTTTCCACTTCATGGAATGACTACGATGTATAGTCTCTTCTTTGAGACGCAGCGAAATGGCGCAGTACTAGTACACTCTGCTTCACATCAAAGAGGACTGCAGTTCAAATCTCACACCAGTCGTTAAAATAATTTTTCTTCGGTGGCTTCCTTAAACTCAGATGCCGAGTGGTGCCTTTGACGAAGAGAAGCCCTAAATCCACCCCCAAGCCTGGCATGTTAAAACCCAATCATCCTTCGTTCTTGTTGTTCAAGAATTCTTCAAATGGCTAAATCTGTCTAATAAACGATACGGAAAAATATGCAAAACAGTTAATAACGTTTGTCATGTGATTTAATGATAACCCTGTTAATAAGGTATTAACACTCTGGTCCAGATACTTTTCAAGTAATTTATCGCTTGTTTTGCTTCAGGCTTCGAATACTATCGTGAATGTAACTATTCAAAACTTGTTGCAGAGAGTGGTCACAGAAATGTAATTCATTCTAAAGTGATGTGATATTACATCGGCATGTAACAGCTGCGTGTACAAGACACTTGAGAACACAATCAAATAAGCGAGTACCACGTAAACTACCTTTTGAGATAATCAGAGCCGATTTCTGGGAAGTCCTTGTGCAATTGACGTTCGCGCAACACCTGTTATTAAACTAGCGCCGAATGGTGTTTAATCTGTGAACAGGTCAAGCCTTCCCATTGAGTCTCTCAAGGGTTAGCCTCGTATTGAAACTGAAGAACAGGCAGAAAGCAGAAGAGGTAAATACCGTACATAAACGGTTATTTAACTCGAGGGCGGTACCGTAAAATACTACCGCATATTCTCAGAAATTAAAGATGTTTAGTACCTCCGATGTAGAACTAACAAATCGAAATTTGTTCAAGCAGACAGGGCTCTGAACGCCAACTGAGTTTCATTTACATTTTACATTCAATACACTTCAGAATTAGTTAATTTTTTACTTGATATTTTTTGAGACAAAGGCAAAAAATAACTCTTGTTTACAAAAAGGTTAAACTAATGGATGTACAGAATTACAATATTGTGCACATAGCAACTATGGGACTGTTTATATTGGAGACTGACGCACTGAGGTCATTTACCTTAAGACGTAGACTTCGTTACCAGCAACATCACTGCTCTTAACAGTGTGCAACCGAACTCTGATAATCATTTTACTTTAAGTCAACCCGTGCTTTTTAATGAGCGACAAACTGCGAAAAAAATCGCAACAGATTCCTGCCTTAATAGTTGTACAATGACTTGTGCAGTGCTCGAGGTAATCTCGTATTTACTAAACAAGTCGCGTTAAAGCTTGTGTTTTTGTAACGAGAAGCCACATTCTGCGCCACCCGGTCTCTGACTCTTGCTTTTTGTCTCCACTACTGTGAGCCCAAGCTGCTGTGGAGGGCTACCTTGGCCTCGTCTGTGCTGCGTCCCTTAAATATTAAGTCGGAATTTTGCTTTCACCCAGTAGCCTACCGACGCTGTTAATATCTTCCAAATAACATTTCAACTTTGCCACGTTTCCACTGAGCTGGATGTGCCCTGCCTGGATTAGTTCAAAGATGAGAATGCCGAACTAAAATTTATTCCAAACCACCTGGTGAGTATAAGCTACGTCTACAAAATTAATTACTATAACTCTTTCTCTTTATGAACTAATACATATTCATAAACTTGTTACTTTCATAAGTTACAAAGATATCTGCTTTCAGTTTACACATCGAAATGTATCGATCGACAACAAAATATCGAAAACATTTATGAACGTTACGGCACCCTCATTTTAAGGTCAAAAATATTCACTGTGTATGTGGATGTCACATACTACTGACTTAATACTAATTTGAAGCAAACATCAAAGCTATATATTATTTACTTACAGTCCCATAGCTTCACATTAATAACACACACACCATATAATATACCGTTGACCATTATTGTCCGCTGGCTATTATTGTCCATTGGCCATCACTAATCAGTGGCTATCTTTGTGGACTGAAGACATCTAATACATTCTCATTACAAACTTGTGATGTCCCTCTTTATTTTATATATGCAACACTATATCCCTCAAACATCTCTCTCATTCAAAGTAATCGTTTCTCCCTGTATGTTATGCATCAAAAATACTTTACAGAACTGTGATCTCCGGCTCTCCTCTCCCCCCCCCCCCCTCTCTCTGTCACTCTCTCTCTCTCTCTCTGACACACACACACATGCACACACCAGTAAACAAATGTGAACTCTAATGCTAAAGTGATAATTTCTTTTGTCTCACAAAGACCTCACAGAGATTTCTGTATTTCATTAATTAAAAACCGCTATTTGTAAACGAACTTGTGATTCCATTTCTCACAATCATTTAAAAAAAGCAGCTGAACTTTTTCTTGTCATGGTCAGAAAGAAAGTGTAATTTCTCCAGTCTCTCAAGCCTTTTCATCAAAGACAGGGGTAGGATACACACAGCACTACAGTATACTCTTTCTGTTGTGAGGCAAAGGAAAAGTCCAAGCAGGAGGGACATTTGTTGTCAGTCATCTCCGCTGACCTGATAAGATGCAATGCAACTCTAAGTGTCAGATGTACACATGCTAACATTGTCTAGCGTGACACAAATAGACTGTATAAAACTCAAACACAAAAATACATTCCTACATATAAAATATAAAACGAACGGGTATTTCATACAACTCTTATTACATGCAATGTTTTTATGCATTTACATTTTTGTGATAATGACATTACTTTATTCTAAGTATTTGCATTAGGGGTTCACATTATATCCGATAACAATTTCTTCAAGTATTTACATTGCTTATAAATTTTGTAAATATTTACATTATTACAATAAGAACCCAACCAAGAGTTTTCATTGTGAACAAGTATTTATATTTTTAGAATATAAAAATTTTCTTACAATAATAATAATCATTTTCCATGCAGTAATGTCTCTAGACCAGTGTAATTACTTCATCAGGAAGTATATATCGCTGGTTATTCGGAGAGGATAAAGAAAGTTTAAGTTGTTAAACAGTTGAGACGACATTCTCAGTGGTTTTCACTTTAGAATCCTGGACATACAGCTGATAATCATCAATGATGAGCGTTTTTCAGACGACTATTTTATACCTTTTCTCTGCGCATTATGCCCCCCAGACTACATCTCAAGAGTGTACATTTAAGCGCACAGGCTCAAAATTTCTGTGATGAACATCCACCCCCCCCCCCCCCCCCCCCACACACACACACACACCCAAAGGTCAGTCCGTATTTCAATAATCCAACCGAATTTTTATCGTCCAGAGGAATATTGTCATCGTTATTCGCTAATAATTTCGATGCATTGTAACTCTTATCCCTGATATCCTCATAGATATTTGGAATTTTGAGGTTGTATATGAGACTATCAAAGTCTGTGTAGCATACGTTTCTATAATTCGGCCCACATCTTGTTCCATAGATGCCCATAATGGAAATCGAAGAGTGTCGTTTTCAATGTATCTGCGGTCGCCATTCCCAATGCAATCGGTTTAACGAAGTCAACACTTAATGTGCTATAATTAATAGCGACGACATTTTCATTAATATGACCCTCCCTACAAAATGGGCTTTTGGAGTTATTGCAGTTGCCCTTAATCTCCTCTCCCTTGATCTTTCTAGTTTAATGTCCTGCATCTTCCGCGAAGTTTGCATGGTCTTTCCTGATATGGCATTGTTCATGAATTTGATGAAATTCTTCTCAAACTCATTGCATGCATTCAACAAGTTTTCTAAAAAATGGCTCTGAGCACTATGGGAATTAACATCTATGGTCATCAGTCCCCTAAAACTTAGAACTACTTAAACCTAACAAGCCTAAGGACATCACACAACACCCAGTCATCACGAGGCAGAGAAAATCCCTGACCCCGCCGGGAATCGAACCCGGGAACCCGGGCGCGGGAAGCGAGAACGCTACCGCACGACCACGAGCTGCGGACAAAAACAAGTTTTCTCCCCTGATCTCAACAAACGGCTTCATTCAGGGAGCTTGGCTAAACGGTAAATTTTGGTGAGTTCTTTTAATACCGAAACATATTTGAAATATTGTTTCGAAGTTCTGTAATGGATGAACTTATTTTTCTTAAGGTCGGAACCAGTTTCTTTGCTTTTTTCTAGCTGATCGTTGCACATTTTTTCCAGAAACAAGGATAAATCTAAACGTAAATTGAGAATATTTTCAGGATATTCAAGAGCTATTACCCTAGGTTTGAATGTTATGATATTGCTTCCATTACATATGGGGAGATGTTGTAACATCGCCCATGTATGTAAGCCATTCAAATCAAAATAAATGATGTAGGATTAATCGATTTCTTCATCATAATCGGCCAAGACACTGTTTTTGGCAACTGCTTATCAGCAAGAACAATGACCAATTCCACCTCTCATGCCTTGTTCCACCTCTGATGCCTCGTTCAAATTACCAGAGTTGTTCAGTATCGGTTATTAACTGCAACTCCTTTACTATAATTTTCAGCAGAGAGCCTAAGCCCCAAGGTGAGGTAATATAGTGCGTTGGTTCCAATTCTTCGATTTTTTTGTCATCTTCGATGTTAGATCCTTCTGCAGCTTCCTGTATGCCGGATCCTTCAGCGGAGGACTTATTTCCTGGTGATAGTCTTCAGGACACAGAAAGAACCGTCGCACTGAGTTTGTCAGCAAGAAGGACTGTGGTCTTTTCAACTTCTCTTGGCACTTTCCGTTCTGCTGTTATCATTTACGGTTCCGGAAGCCGTGATTTGTCGGTTATCCAGCATGTTTCTCTCTTGATTTCTTTCGCCTTTTCCGCTGGTAGGCCATCGATGGCTTTTCCAACACCCCCAATAACGTCGTGTTTCGGTATTGTGTTTAGAAGATGAGCGAAGTTTAGTTCTATGGAGAGGTTGTAGTGGCATCGAGTTCTTCCTTCGTCAGGTTGACATTTGCTTGCATATCATTGGCATCCTGGGTCTTAATCTGAGATCGAATTGTCCGTGTTTTCTGGCGTTAGCACCCCGTTCTTGTATGCCGTTGGCGGCAGATGAACTACCACCTGACCATTCCAAATAATATGCCGATAGTGTGTCATCACTCTATTTCAGGATCTAGCCTACAAGAATCTGAAAAAGGGTCCAACATCGAAGATTACAACAAACACAATAGCGTTGCTCCACGAGTGAGATCTAAAAGAAGATGTGAAGTGGCTGAACACAAAGGCTCAAACCACTTGTATTGACTGCCGAAGATGGACAAAGGAGTGGTCTCACTGCATCCGATAGTTGACACCATTAATGCTACCATATCTGGAGTGTCCAAATATCTAACTTTGCTCTTGAAACCTATATTGGAACACTGCAGTCATCACGTGGAGGACTCAACTTAATTCGTCACATCGCTGAATGAGGTGCGTCTGAAAAAGGAAATCTGTAGATAATGCGGTTTTTAGAGCTCTCCAGATTGTATAAAATTCGACAACGAAGTATGCAGTCGCGCTCATTATTGACATCGCAGGAGCATTCGATAATCTTTGCTGGCATGCGTTTTTCACACGCCTTCGAGATCTCAAAGTCCCCATGTGTCTGGTTACGAGAACTGTAGACTATTGTGGTGGACCTAGAGTCCAGTGGCTAACTAAACAGAGCAATGTAATAAAAAAAAAGACCAAGGACTGTCCTTAAAGATCCACAACTGGTCCACTGTTCTGAGATCTTAGTACTGAATCTGTATTACATCTGTCAGACGGGGAAGAAGCTATTGAAGGTGTTGCCGCATAGACCGATGACATCCTAGTAGTTGTGTCTACGGATCTAGGGCGAGACTTGAGGAAAAGGCGAATCGTGTGTTTGCTCAGATGTAGCAGCGGTGCAAGAGCAACAAATTCATTATGAGAGTATCGAATGGAGATTTGCTTTACTTGTTAAGAACCATTTAAAAGCCGATAGAGCACAAATATTTTTTATTCAAGATAACCGGTTTCACAGTCTCAGCCGTAATCTTCAAGTCTTAAACACGTCTTTACACATTCTGAACACATACTCTTATGCAAACAGATGTGTTATTGTGTACCGTATTTATATCATGCAACGAGCATTTGTGAGCAATATGTAGCCTACATGGACATAGCCTTCTGGACATGGTGCTATGTGTTTCTAAATAGTTTAGCGATGACGAACGTTTGTTATGTGCTTAGTTTAATCCACTTGACGACTTGTGCATGAGGTTCACCGTAAAATGAACATGTTTCACGACCTGGAGGTGGCAGCTAAGACTGCCGAAACCGGTTGTCTTAAATAAAAATTATTTTGTGCGGTCTTGGCTTTTTAATGATACTTAACAAACTGATTACAGCTATTCATACATACTTCTAGGGGAAGGCTTTCTCTTGCCAGAAATACCTTCCTCGTGGCTTGACGGAAACGCAGCACTGTTTGTGGATATTTAGCCATTCATCTAGAATAGAATTTCATATAACACGTAAAATCTATTATCCAGAAAGTGACGAAAATTATGCATAAGATTGCACATGCTGGTACTGCCGACTATAAATTGGCGTTCCATGTCATATCACGAAGGTATCTTCTACGCTACTGTGGGCTCCGCTGCCAGTGGCTAGGTGCATCGCCTTAGTTTAAGCATATACAAAGCAATACTGCAACGAATTCAGCGGAGAACATTTCTGAGGCTTACTGGTGCTTGTCGCGCTACACCTGTTGAGGGCTTACTGGTAATCCTCCGCAAATGTCTGATGGTTGTCGTGGTACTTTACAGGGCAGCACTATATTGTTTGGGATGTGCGGGCAATATGATCGTGTGTACGAGATCACAGGAACGTATATTATTGATAAAAGAGATTTATGAGCGAGGAGGTTAGATGAATGGCAGTCTGATATACAATAGGAGCGCTGCAATACATGTTTAAAGCGTATTCCCAAGCATCGTAAATATGCTCAAATTGCGGGAAATTTCCCTTACTAGAGGTATGGTGCATCTATTAATAGGTCGCGGTCCATATCTCAGGTATCAACATCGAATGGGATGTAGCAACACACGAATCTGTGTATGTAGAGAAGAAGGTTCCGCGGATCATGTTTTTCTCAGATACCCCCTTTTTTCAGGTGGAAAGGGACAGCAGACAACTAAACTGCGATCTGCAAACAATTGTAAGTAATCAAAACTTGTGGGCTAAAGTTAATATGATAGCACATCGGGTATCTGAAAGGCAACTGTTTGATTTTTTGTCTGGAGGATGATGTGGACGATCTGTGTATCAAAATAATGTCAACAGCCGCATGAAGCATTTCCTCATTTATTGGTAATGATAAGCACATATACATTTAATTAAGAGAATCTTCCCATGTATATAAGAAAAAGAACTAAAATAAAAGGAAAAGAAGGAATGCAATGGTTACGCACATGAGAATGTGTAGACTCGAGGTTTACCGCGGCACGCACATCTCAGTGTGGGTGATGTAGAATAGTGCAGCAACAACGGGTTTAGAAGTAGATGTAAGTAGTTGGCAAATTTCGAGTTCTTATGAGGCTACCAGTGCAGTAGGAACGTAAGAGATAAGTTATTCAGTTGGAACTGGAGCTAACTTCCCTTATTCTATATGTTCTTAAATTAATTCTTATTTCTCAAACGTTCTGTTTTATTTCTATATTAATATTACCAATGGGTGCTGTTAACATGATTTACCACTACACAGGTAATATAAAATATTGTATTAAAACAGGCTTAATGAATACGTAAAACCTGCCAAGAACTTCCAGATGTTGTTGTTGTTGTTGTGGTCCTCAGTCCTGAGACTGGTTTGATGCAGCTCTCCATGCTACTCTATCCTGTGCAAGCTTCTTCATCTCCCAGTACCTACTGCAACCTACATCCTTCTGAATCTGCTTAGTGTATTCATCTCTTGGTCGCCCTCTACGATTTTTACCCTCCACGCTGCCCTCCAATGCTAAATTGGTGATCCCTTGATGCCTCAAAACATGTCCTATCAACCGGTCCCTTCTTCTAGTCAAGTTGTGCCACAAACTCCTCTTCTCCCCAATCCTATTCAATACCTCCTCATTAGTTACGTGATCTACCCACCTTATCTTTAGCATTTTTCTGTAGCACCACATTTCGAAAGCTCCTATTCTCTTCTTGTCCAAACTGGTTATCGTCCATGTTTCACTTCCATACATGACTACACTCCATACAAATACTTTCAGAAACGACTTCCTGACACTTAAATCTATACTCGATGTAAACAAATTTCTCTTCTTCAGAAACGCTTTCCTTGCCATTGCCAGTTTACATTTTATATCCTCTCTACTTCGACCATCATCAGTTATTTTGCTCCCCAAATAGCAAAACTCCTTTACTACTTTAAGTGTCTCATTTCCTAATCTAATCCCCTCAGCATCACCCGATTTAATTTGACTACATTCCATTATCCTCGTTTTGCTTTTGTTGATGTTCATCTTATATCCTCCTTTCGAGACACTGTCCATTCCGTTCAACTGCTCTTCCAAGTCCTTTGCTGTCTCTCACAGAATTACAATGTCATCGGCGAACCTCAAAGTTCTTACTTCCTCTCCGTGAACTTTAATACCTACTCCGAAATTTTCTTTTGTTTCCTTTACTGCTTGCTCAATATACAGTTTGAATAACATCGGGGAGAGGCTACATCCCTGTCTCACTCCTTTCCCAACGACTGCTTCCCTTTCATGCCCCTCGACTCTTATAACTGCCGTCTGCTTTCTGTACAAATTGTAAATAGCCTTTCGCTCCTTGTATTTTACCCCTGCCACCTTCAGATTTTGAAAGAGAGTATTCCAGTTAACGTTGTCAAAAGCTTTCTCTAAGTCTACAAATGCTACAAACGTAGGTTTGCCTTTTCTTAATCTTTCTTCTAAGATGAGTCGTAAGGTTAATATTGCCTCACGTGTTCCAACATTTCTACGGAATCCAAACTGATCTTCCCCGAGGTCCGCTTCTACCAGTTTTTCCATTCGTCCTTAAAGATTTCGCGTTAGTATTTTGCAGCTGTGACTTATTAAACTGATAGTTCGGTAATTTTCACATCTGTCAACTCCTGCTTTCTTTGGGATTGGAATTATTATATTCTTCTTGAAGTCTGTGGGTATTTCGCCTGTCTCATACATCTTGCTCACCAGATGGTAGAGTTTTGTCAGGACTGGCTCTCCCAAGGCCATCAGCAGTTCTAATGGAATGTTGTCTACTCCCGGGGCCTTGTTTCGACTCAGGTCTTTCAGTGCTCTGTCAAACTCTTCACGCAGTATCTTATCTCCCATTTCATCTTCATCTACATCCTCTTCCATTTGCATAATATTGTCCTCAAGTACATCGCCCTTGTATAAACCCTCTATATACTCCTTCCACCTTTCTGCCTT
Source organism: Schistocerca nitens (assembly GCF_023898315.1). Lineage (NCBI taxonomy): Eukaryota > Metazoa > Arthropoda > Insecta > Orthoptera > Acrididae > Schistocerca > Schistocerca nitens. The sequence goes on along the minus strand of NW_026045910.1, from coordinate 9,121,274 downwards.
CCCTTCTTTGCTTAGAAATGGGTTGCCATCTGAGCTCTTGATATTCATACAAGTGGTTCTCTACTCTCCAAAGGTCTCTTTAATTTTCCTGTAGGCAGTATCTATCTTAACCCAAGTGAGACAAGCCTCTACATCCTCACATTTGTCCTCTAGCGATGCCTGCTTAGCCATTTGGCACTTCCTGTCGATATCATTTTTGAGACGTTTGTATTCCTTTTTGCCTGCTACATTTACTGCATTTTTATATTTTCTCCTTTCATCAATTAAATTCAATATTTCTTCTGTTACCCAAGGATTTCTATTAGCCCTCGTCTTTTTACCTACTTGATCCTCTGCTGCCTTCACTACTTCATCCCTCAGAGCTACCCATTCTTCTTCTACTGTATTTCTTTCCCCCATTCCTGTCAATTGTTCCCTTATGCTCTCCCTGAAACTCTCTACAACCTCTGGTTCTTTCAGTTTATCCAGGTCCCATCTCCTTAAATTCCCACCTTTTTGCAGTTTCTTCAGTTTCAATCTGCAGTTCATAACCAATAGATTGTGGTCAGAATCCACATCTGCCCCTGGAAATGTCTTACAATTTAAAACCTGGTTCCTAAATCTCTGTCTTACCATTATATAATCTATCTGATACCTTTTAGTATCTCCAGGATTCTTCCAGGTATACAACCTTCTTTTATGATTCTTGAACCAAGTGTTAGCTATGATTAAGTTATGCTCTGTGCAAAATTCTACAAGGCGGCTTCCTCTTTCATTTCTTCCCCCCAATCCATATTCACCTACTATGTTTCCTTCTCTCCCTTTTCCTACTGTCGAATTCCAGTCACCCATGACTATTAAATTTTCGTCTCCTTTCACTACCTGAATAATTGCTTTTATCTCGTCATACATTTCATCAATTTCTTCATCATCTGCAGAGCTAGTTGGCATATAAACTTGTACTACTGTAATAGGCATGGGTTTTGTGTCTATCTTGGCCACAATAATGCGTTCACTATGCTGTTTGTAGTAGCTAACCCGCACCCCTATTTTTTATTCATTATTAAACCTACTCCTGCATTATCCCTATTTGATTTTGTATTTATAGCCCTGTAATCACCTGACCAAAAGTCTTGTTCCTCCTGCCACCGAACTTCACTAATTCCCACTATATCTAACTTTAACCTATCCATTTCCCTTTTTAAATTTTCTAACCTACCTGCCCGATTAAGGGATCTGCATTCCACGCTCCGAACCGTAGAATGCCAGTTTTCTTTCTCCTGATAACGACGTCCTCTTGAGTAGTCCCCGCCCGGAGATCCGAATGGGGGACTATTTTACCTCCGGAATATTTTACCCAAGAGGACGCCATCATCATTTAATCATACAGTAAAGCTGCATGTCCTCGGGAAAAATTACGGCTGTAGTTTCCCCTTGCTTTCAGCAACTTCCAGATAAGAAGTCTAAAATTCGTAGCAACAAATTGAACTGAACTGAATTGCCCCAAACACAATTTAATTTTTTCAGAACAGAACTCTGCCCAGGCCTCCAGGTCATATACTCAATACTTGGCTTCCAGTAGAGTGAAGGTCACGTGAAGTGAATGCGATAGGCTGTCTTCCTGTCTCTCCTTCCTGCAAAAAGACGGCTGCCGACCCTGACATGAAGACGTCTGTGCGGACAACAAAATCCTCATTGAAATCAGCCACAGTGAACACAGGGGCAGCAGCTAAAGCCCTCTCTAATGCCTCAAAAGATGAGTTTTGTGACGGACCTCACTAGATTTTTTTCCCTTCCTTCCGCTGATCATTCAGTGCTGCCACTAACTGGGCTAAATTAGGCATACATTTTACGAGAAATTTACCACTCCAATAACACGAGCAACTGCTTCAACGTTGTTACAAGTGTGATAGGAATCGAATGAATGACATCTGTGTGGCTTTGATCGACGAAAACCCTTGCTAGAAACAATATGGCCTGAAAAGTAAATTTCAGGCTGAGTAAATTTTACCCTCGCAGGTTTAACCATAAAATCCGCCCTTCGCAAACGTTGGAGCATATTCCTGACATTGTCGACATACTCTTGGAGGTTCTCACTAAAAATTTCTAAATCATTTGCATAACTATGCACACATTCAAATATAAGATCAGAGAACATACTATCCAGGATACCAGACAGTGGTGCTGTCCCCATAGACAGTTCTGAAGGAACTACTTTACTTAATGTGCCCTATCAGTAGCAAAGGCCGTGACGAGTTTGAAGTTCTCAACTAGGACGATTTGGTAATAAATCTGATTTAGATCGAATGTCGTAAAAATATAGTCCTTTTGATCCACGAGAAGTACGAATGGAGATCAGGAAGTGGTATATATTGGAGAACTACCGTTTTGTCAAGCGTCCAGTAATCAACAGGACGGCTTTCCCCTGTGGCTTGGACATCACAAATATCGGATGGAGTACAGTGATTTGGATGGCCAAATAATTCCCTCCCGTAGCAATTCACCGATAGTGAGCTATAACGCTTTCATTCGAGGTCGTGACAACCTCTATCGTAGGCGCCTGACAGGTACATATTCCGCTAATTCAGTTTTATACCCGACTTCCATAACCTCACCTAAGATATCAGTGAATACATCACTAAATTCTTGACATAGCTTGATAACCTGTTCCCTCTGTTCGGACGGTAAATATGTGAGATCATAGATGCTGCCATCAGCTTCTCCTGAATTAATTACATGCTTCCAGTGGTATAGGCTGCCATTCACTACATTCTTACAACACTTAAAAGCCTCCTGGCTGGCAAACTCAAAATCAAACCTGTTACTACACTGGTGAGCTAACCCAACCTTAGAGATGAAATCTGTCCCCAGTATAGCTGACACAGATAGAGTGGGAAGTTCCACGTAAAGTCACCAATGCGAATTTTAATCTTAACTGCCCCAATATATGTATTTGCTCGCAACTGGCTAGCTGACAGGACTTAATTCCACCAGACAATTCGGATAAGTTGCAATGCTTTCGATGAGTTACACCTACTCCTCTTAAATCAGAGGGAAAGAGGTTCCAGTACCAGGAAGCGCACAAACAGACTCCTGATTAACAGAGATACACGCAAAAGGAACTCGAGCCCCGAGGATCACTACAGCCCCTCTTCAAAAGGCCCTTTCTTGCGATCCCCTCTTAAGATAACGTCTACTGTTTTTGAAGATTGACTACCCTACGCAGCTCTTCGCAATATGTCTACTTAAAGCACCTTATTCTAGATGACACCAGCTGTCGTCTAGGATTACTATTTGCCGTCCCTTACCACATAGGGGTGTGTTCATCTTCCTGCCACTGGTCAGCGCGCGTTATAGCTTGCCAACAGCTAATCAACTTATATAATTGGCGAACATTCTGTGGCAGCTCGCAAAACAACGCTCTATAATGATCATTACAGTCGCTATAATTAAAACACAAACTTCTAGCACTATCTTTTATCCTATTGACGTAGCTCTCTAATAGTTCTTCAGAACAATGCACCCCAAAGTAGCCTTCATCGAAAAGCTCACGTCGGACGCGAGCCCTCAAATAATTGCGACAAATGAACTCACGAAATGCAGTGAGCGACAGTCTATGTCGCGTCGTCTCTATCAGTGCCTTCTCCCATCGCCCGCTCACTATATGGCTCAATAAGTGGGAGCAATGTTCCACGCTTAATTTGAAAAACTGTTCTCTATCTTGCACTTCCAACAAGAACTTTAATGCCATCAGCAACTAATCAGATGAGTTTGATGACAGCACCCCGGCTTCCCGCTACAATCACTCTAATGGATTGGCTAACTTAACAAACAACACCATATACAGGGGACCCGCGAGGGGTTTGCTCTGCCGTTGGTTGACACAACTCTCCTGGCGCAACCTTCCCCACACCATCACACGGGCTCCAATCCCCTGGGTTCGGAAAAGCAATTCATTCAATTGTTCACGCAATACCTTGCCCAAAGAGTCGGAGGGTTTAACGCTACACGGATTAAGAACTTTCTCAACACAGTGCATAACATGGGCTTTAATTCAGTTTACTTGCGAGCGAGACGGATCACTAACCCAAAAAAAGGAAACTATTGATTCTAGTTCCACCAACGCAAGTTTAATGCTGGAAACGGTGTCACTCACCTGTGCTCCGTTGCAAGTTTAGCGGGGCCGCTGGAGGAACGACAACCTCCTGCAGACGTCACGCTAACTCGGCCGCACAGCCCATTGTATCAGTCCCGTGAATCTTTAATTCGTAAACTAATTCTTCCTCTCACAGTTCTGCCACCGCGGAAACCTTCCTGTAGCCATTCTAAAGTAAAAGCACAAGTTAGCTCTTCTAAATTGAACACACACAAAGAAATCAAAAAATACTATTAATATCACACCGACATCACCACAACCAAACCACGCTAACTGCAGCCAATGTGTTACAGTTTTAGTGAGTGGAAGGGCTGGGCTGAAGTGGGTATGACATTCATTTCCGATAGCATCCATTTATTACAATACTAAAAGCCAAGAAACATTCATTTTAAAAATCCACTCTAGCAGTCTCTCTCTCTTAGGATTTAAACATCTCCACATTCCCAGGAATTTTATTGTAATGATCCTTCACATTATAACCGTAGCGGTCACCTGGTTCCAGACTGTAGCGCCTAGAGCCGCTCGGTGACTCCGGCCGGCCGCTTCTTACAATACAAAAGTTTTAACTGAACGGTTTATTGGCATATACTAAATTTATGAAGAATGTACCTGGAAAACGATTCTGCAAATCACATTGGTAACACTACCGGTCTAATTTACCAAATGAGAAAACATTCCAACTCAACACCAAACACGGCTATAAAAATTTGTTCTTCCACAGTAACTTATGGAATCTACAACCCATTCAACATCGCCGGCCTGTGTGGCCGTGCGGTTCTAGGCGGTACAGTATGGAACCGCGCTACCGCTACGGTCGCACCGTGGGGTTCTAGGCGGTTCAGTATGGAACCGCGCTACCGCTACGGTCGCAGGTTCGAATCCTGCCTCGGGCATGGATGTGTGTGATGTCCTTAGGTTAGTTAGGTTTAAGTAGTTCTAAGTGACTGATGACCATAGATGTTAGGTCCCATAGTGCTCAGAGCCATTTTGAGCCATTCAACATCCCGACGTTCTTTACGTTCCACTACCATCACAGCGGCCACACATACGCATCAGCCACGTCGTTTAGCGGCGCCCAGCAAATTTATACCTCGACAACAAGCTTTCTTTACCGTGGGCACCAACTAGTACACCAGTGACAAGTGTGATAGTAATCGCCAAAGTGATCGATACCGACGAAGTCGAAAAGCTGCGTGGGGGTAGCAAAGGGCATGCTGCAGGGAGAGCGAGGCAAACAAGACCCTTCGAGGCTGCATACTCCATCGTGACAGCAGCTTCCGCGATATGTCCGGTAAGCCGCAGCTGCAACTAGGAGGCACCACACTCAGCGTTGCGTGTGCCGCTGCGGTGCAGTGAGTTCGGCAGAGGCTGGTACGGGAATTCAAGCTAAAACCGGCATAGAGAGAGAGAGAGGGGGCGGGGGGGGGGGGGGGGGGGAAGAGGAAGGGAGAGAGAGAGAGGGAGATTCAGAAGACCCATCATACCACAAAGTAGTACAGGTACGACTTCATTACGGGAGATTAAGCAGCGAAAACATGGTTGTCTGATGGAGTTGTTTCAAATATATACTTAAGTTGGAAGAAACTACTATTCGCAACAGATAATACTGTAAAACGTGTGGAAGACGATATGGAATGTGCGTTAAATTCATATATATCCATCGTGTGTGACGGCATAATTGTGACATAACATGTGTAAATTCTTATGCTTTAAAATTTTTATTTCTTATGTACTGTTTGTATTTCCTTTCAGTCCCTCAGTAAAACATTATAACTATAAAACAAATGTCAGGAGGGGAGAGAGAGAGAGAGAGAGAGAGAGAGAGAGAGAGAGAGAGAGAGAGAAATGGAGAGAGAGAATGCTTACTTTGCATGTGAGACATATTGCACATTTCTACATTATTTTTGATGCAAGAAGAACACAGAGATCAAATATTAATAACGACTACTGTGTTTTAATTGTGAAACACAGAGATATGTGTATGTGCGAAACAGATAGAGAGAGACAGAGAGAGAAATAGTTGGTAGAAATCACAATATTTGACATAACAAATACAGAGAAATGTGTGTGCTTACGTATATAATGCATATCTCTGACGATGGAGTGACTTTAATATTACCCCTGACTTATGGATGTGTCCGTAAGAAATTGTAAGTAGGCTGTATAGGTTTTTTTTTATTGGTAACGCCACGCAGCGCTCTGTATGAAAATCACTGGCTGTGCTGTGTGCAGTCTGTGGCTAGTTTGCATTGTTGTCTGCCATTGTAGTGTTGAGCAGCTGGATGTGAACAGCGCGTAGCGTTGGGCAGTTGGAGGTGAGCCGCCAGCAGTGGTGGATGTGGGGAGAGAGATGACGGAGTTGTGAGAGCGGATGATCTGGACAGAGACAGTAACTTGGTAAGACTGGATGTCATGAACTGATACATATATAATATGACTTTCGAACAATATTAAGGTAAATACATTGTTTTTTCTCTATCAAAATCTTTCATTTGCTATCTATGCCTATCAGTAGTTAGTGCCTTCAGTAGTTTGAATCTTTTATTTAGCTGGCAGTAGTGGCGCTCGCTGTATTGCAGTAGTTCGAGTAACGAAGATTTGTGTGAGGTAAGTGATTTGTGAAAGGTATAGGTTAATGTTTGTCAGGGCCATTCTTTTGTAGGGATTGTGGAAAGACAGATTGCGTTGCGCTAAAAAAAAAAATTGTGTCAGTTTAAGCACAGTCATGTATAATTGTTCTGAGGGGACGTTTCATATGTCGACACTTAGCCGAGGATACCTCACTGGAATCTTTTGATTTTTTCTTGTAGTTTGTGTAATTAGTGTAGCTTTTGTTTATTGCTAGCGCGTAATTCTAGAGAGAATCTCCTTTGTAGTTGCAGTCTTTCATTGTTGTACATTAAAACAGTTGTGGAATGCATGTAGATTTGCACCAAGTATTTCGCAACTGCGCTTGCAATTAACTAGATATTATTTTCAGTGCTATGTTAATGTGTTTTCTTATTTGTGCTCTTCTAATTGTGCTTTTCTGTGTTATCGTGTGAAATATTGTGACAATAATGGCATGTGAAAAACGTAACACTAGGCTCCAAAGTAAACTGAGAAATAATAGTGACGACGAGTGTAGCTTATCAGCACCACCGTGTAGTGAATTAACAGACATTCGAAGTAGTAATTTGGTTATTGTGCATAGGGAAATGGAGCGGGCGGTAAATAATGGTGTGGACAATGAAACAAGTAGTGAACAGGGAAGCATTATCGATCGATCGGTCGGCAACAGCTCGCCTCAGGAATCCGAAATGACACAACACAATATTGCAAATACTGTAGACTCCGGTTCTGGGTTCTCACCGTTTTCTCAAATGAGTCAAGACACATTTTCCGCTTGTCAAAATGTGAATGTTGCCGGTGCAAGTTCACTGCTAAAAGGCATAGAGAAACAGATTCCAGAAACTAATACATTATTATTGCAATTAATGCAACAAATGGGACATAATCTGAGACAAACACAGCAAAGCTTCAAAAGTTAGACACAATGGAACAAAATTAGATACAAACACAGCAAAAGCTTCAAAAGTTCGACACCATGCTTGAACAAACACGTGAAGGTTTAACTACTCAGTTACATAACATCGAATCGAAATGTCAAAAAGTCTGTAATGACGTAAAAACACAAATTTGCGAGCATTTTCAACCTATATTTTCGCGGCATGAAAATGCATTACAGAATCACGAAGCAGCCATAAAAGAACTGCAAACTATTGTTCATGAAAATCATGAGACATTGCGAGCTATAATTGACTCAGTTGCATCTACCGATTCGGTTACGCAACTTGCAAAAACTCATGAAAACTTAAAGGACACAGTAGACACATGGAGGAAATTAGTTCATTATTAGAGAAAGTAGTCGAACTTTCGGATCAGCTAAATAATTTATCTACAAAGGTAGACGATGAGCTGCCGGCCGGTGTGGCCGTGCGGTTAAAGGCGCTTCAGTCTGAAACCGCGTGCCCGCTACGGTCGCAGGTTCGAATCCTGCCTCGGGCATGGATGTGTGTGATGTCCTTAGGTTAGTTAGGTTTCATTAGTTCTAGGTTATAGGCGACTGATGACCTCAGAAGTTAAGTCGCATAGTGCTCAGAGCCATTTTAGATGATGAGCTGAATGACACAAGACCTGTAGCCTTCACTGACACTGAAGAGTATGAACAAATTAGAAAACTCAAACAAAATCAAAATCAAATCAATACACAGTACAAAAGAGAAATCCGGGAAGTACAAGCTCAGTTGGCACAAGTAATACAAGAATTACATATTTTAGAGGACACTCGCGCACCAATACGGGAAGAGGGACATAGAAATACGGAAAAGTCACAAAATAATAACACAGGGCCTTTCGGAAATTATGAAAGAAATTGGCAAGGTGCACCGAATTTTGAGATGGAACTGCCGACACGACGTAACAATGACCGATATGCGACTCGCCGACATGATGATTTTGACTATAAGCTGTTTATTACTACACGTAAATTCAAAACATTTAAGAATTCTGGGAACGACATTCATCCACAAGCGTGGCTCCATCAATTCTCTCATTGTTTTCCTCCCAACTGGTCATTAGAGCACAGATTAGAAGTTATGTGTGGCTATTTATAGAATGAACCAGCTGTAAGAATGCGATCGGTCATTCACGATTGCCACAGTGAAGGCGAATTTTATCATGCCTTCCTCTCAGCATATTGGTCTCAAGCTACACAAGACCGAGTAAAACGTAACATCATAATGATGAAACATTTCGAACAATCTGAATTTTCCAGTCTTGTCAAATATTTTGAAGACATATTGCATAAGAATCAATATCTTTCAAACCCATACAGCCCATCTGAACTCATCTGCATTTGCTTAATCAAACTACCTGAACATTTACGACATATTATTTTGGCAGGACGTTGCAAAGACGACATTGGAGCTTTTCAGGGACTCTTACAAAAATTATAAATTGACACTGACAATCGCAGAATGCGAAAACAGGAACACAACAATTACAGGTCACATCCGTCGCAATTCCGCGATGAAAGAAATAATAACTGGACATGACAAGGCTATTCTCACAACACAAATCGTGACCAAAACAGACACCACCCATATGACAACCGTTGGCAGAGTAGTAATAATTACAGTCGAAGATCACCTCTCCACGGTAGTGACTATCACAGAGACAATCAGAGAAACAGACAATATGGGAACCAAAATAATTATTGTCAAGAGAGACAGAATAACTTTAGACGCAACAGTCCAGCGCGAAGTTACGATTCAGGGAGAAATTCTCCATCACGTGACCGACAAGAAAGAAACTATGGAATCTACCGACATGACGACAGACGATACGATCGTAACGACAGAGCTGAATTGCATCAGAACTGGCGGGATTCAAACAGGGCAGGGCCCTCTCGACAAGGTGAACTTGTAGAATTTGGGTCTCTAAGCCTAACGATGCGCGCCAACAAAGAGACAGACAATGACTCGCACCGCAGACAGCCACGTGCACCGGCTGGCTCAGAGAAAAATAACATAGACGCTAACCCTGAGAAAAATTCCAGTATTCTTTACCGACGTACACCGCATGATAATTGCGTTCAAGCTGATTTGCTGCGTACTTAGGAAAGGTAAAGAATTACACCACATTTCATGTGTAAAACGGCTTATTGTGAGATAATCTGCTTTTTAACTTAGTCTTGCCATAAAACTTTTCACTTCACTTTACTAGTACAATTTGTCACACTGAGAAACTGTTAACTTGCAACAATGTTTTGAAGTTAACTATCCAGCCTAGAACCTAGGGAACATTTTTAAACAGAAATTACGAATGCATTATGATAGTGAACAGACGACACAGTGTAATTATTTGTACATTCTTGCTTGTTAGTTGCACGATTATGTAACGACTATCAGGCTTACATACTTATATACTGGCACTGCTAATGAGACTTTAATGCAACATTATGGTTTACTTGAAAATACATTCTGGATTTAAAGTACTTTCTGTGAGATACCAGATGACACAGTGGTTAGTTTATGTAACAGCTACACGATTTTATCACGACGCAACTAATGAGTGACAATTTACAATGTTGCTTTTGTGGTGGTTCTGTATTATATCTGCACAGTTTTTCTGAATTGTTCTGGAAAGTAGAACATGTTTTAGTAGTAACTTTTTTGATATAGCTACAATGAGACAGCCATTTCCTTAGCACAACAATACGTTACAGCACAGTACTTTCTTCATTTCGGCAATAAGCGTAATAACTAAGATATCTATACGCAAAGCATTTCACTTTTGTTTATGATGAGGTAAGTACATTGACTTCCGCAGAACTCAGCTTTCGGAGGACGATAACTACGACACTTCTACAGAGATTATCTTACAAGACGCACAGTTTAGCGCTACAGTACACGTATTTGAGTGATTAATTTTGTACTTAAAACATTTATTTTTAAAGATATTTGAAGTACAATAATACAAAGGTTTTCCGCGATCCATTTCATTCCATTGCTGTAATCTGTAACACCTGAGGGTATAATTACATTAATCCTCAGGGGGGTACACGCTTCCTTTGTGTACCATGTGTCTGGCAAGCACAAGGAGCCCTAGCTAATACGGTATTTGCTTATACAACTTTACACATCGGTACCATATGTCTCTAACACAGAATTACACAGCTATCTGAACATTTAACTGAGAGAGACAAATATTTATTTTACTACATCGGTGACAGATGTTTACGTAATTACACAGTTGGATAATTTCACACTTATGAAATTGTATTTTGTCTGTACTTTGTGAAATGTTCATATTTTTTCGGAACCATTGTGATACTATGAGAGCTTTGAATGATGTATTTGGTATGGTATCATGATTTTTAAAGTACGATTGAGGTAGATGACACTATTTAAATGAGCAGAGAATTGTTTTAGGTTTTGAAATTATTGCAGAAAGCTACGACGTTTTTGAGATTTGGCTGAGTTTTTATGATGTTATTGTTATGATGACAATGTGTATTACGCTGTTGAGGTATGTTTATGATCAATAAGCTGATGCTATATGAGGAATCTGATTATGTTACGTATTTATTGTTGTTGTTGTTGTGGTCTTCAGTCCTGAGACTGGTTTGATGCAGCTCTCCATGCTACTCTATCCTGTGCAAGCTTCTTCATCTCCCAGTACCTACTGCAACCTACATCCTTCTGAATCTGCTTAGTGTATTCATCTCTTGGTCTCCCTCTACGATTTTTACCCTCCACGCTGCCCTCCAATACTAAATTGGTGATCCCTTGATGCCTCAGAACATGTCCTACCAACCGATCCCTTCTTCTGGTCAAGTTGTGCCACAAACTCCTCTTCTCCCCAATCCTATTCAGTACCTCCTCATTAGTTATGTGATCTACCCATCTAATCTTCAACATTCTTCTGTAGCACCACATTTCGAAAGCTTCTATTCTCTTCTTGTCCAAACTATTTACCGTCCATGTTTCACTTCCATACATGTCTACACTCCATACAAATACTTTCAGAAATGACTTCCTGACACTTAAATCTATACTCGACGTTAACAAATTTCTCTTCTTCAGAAACGCTTTCCTTGCCATTGCCAGTCTACATTTTATATCCTCTCTACTTCGACCATCATCAGTTATTTTGCTCCCCAAATAGCAAAACTCCTTTACTACTTTAAGTGTCTCATTTCCTAATTTAATACCCTCAGCATCACCCGACTTAATTCGACTACATTCCATTATCCTCGTTTTGCCTTTGTTGATGTTCATCTTATATCCTCCCTTCAAGATACCATCCATTCCGTTCAACTGCTCTTCCAAGTCCTTTGCTGTCTCTGACAGAATTACAATGTCATCGGCAAACCTCAAAGTTTTTATTTCTTCTCCATGGATTTTAATACCTACTCCGAATTTTTCATTTGTTTCCTTTACTGCTTGCTCAATATACAGATTGAATAACATCGGGGAGAGGCTACAACCCTGTCTTACTCCCTTCCCAACCACTGCTTCCCTTTCATGTCCCTCGACTCTTATAACTGCCATCTGGTTTCTGTACAAATTGTAAATAGCCTTTCGCTCCCTGTATTTTACCCCTGCCACCTTTAGAATTTGAAAGAGAGTATTCCAGTCTACATTGTCAAAAGCTTTCTCTAAGTCCACAAATGCTAGAAACGTAGGTTTGCCTTTCCATAATCTTTCTTCTAAGATAAGTCGTAAGGTCAGTATTGCCTCACGTGTTCCAGTATTTCCACGGAATCCAAACTGATCTTCCCCGAGGTCGGCTTCTACCAGTTTTTCCATTCGTCTGTAAAGAATTCGCGTTAGTATTTTGCAGCTGTGGCTTATTAAACTGATTGTTCGGTAATTCTCACATCTGTCAACACCTGCTTTCTTTGGGATTGGAATTATTATATTCTTCTTGAAGTCTGAGGGTATTTCGCCTGTTTCATACATCTTTCTCACCAGATGGTAGAGTTTTGTCAGGACTGGCTCTCCCAAGGCCGTCAGTAGATCCACTGGAATGTTGTCTACTCCGGGGGCCTTGTTTCGACTCAGGTCTTTCAGTGCTCTGTCAAACTCTTCACGCAGTATCGTATCCCCCATTTCATCTTCATCTACATCCTCTTCCATTTCCATAATATTATCCTCAAGTACATCGCCCTTGTATAGACCCTCTATATACTCCTTCCATCTTTCTGCTTTCCCTTCTTTGCTTAGAACTGGGTTTCCATCTGAGCTCTTGATGTTCATACAAGTGGTTCTCTTTTCTCCAAAGGTCTCTTTAATTTTCCTGTAGGCAGTATCTATCTTACCCCTAGTGAGATAAGCCTCTACATCCTTACATTTGTCCTCTTGCCATCCCTGCTTAGCCATTTGGCACTTCCTGTCGATATCATTTTTGAGATGTTTGTATTCCTTTTTGCCTGCTTCATTTACTGCATTTTTATATTTTCTCCTTTCATCAATTAAATTCAATATTTCTTCTGTTACCCAAGGATTTCTACTAGCCCTCGTCTTTTTACCTACTTGATCCTCTGCTGCCTTCACTACTTCATCCCTCAAAACTACCCATTCTTCTTCTACTGTATTTCTTTCCCCCATTCCTGTCAATTGTTCCCTTATGCTCCCCCTGAATCTCTGTACAACCTCTGGTTCCTTCAGTTTATCCAGGTCCCATCTCCTTAAATTTCCGCCTTTTTGCAGTTTCTTCAGTTTTAATCTACAGCTCATAACCAATAGATTGTGGTCAGAGTCCACATCTGCCCCTGGAAATGTCTTACTATTTAAAACCTGGTTCCTAAATCTCTGTCTTACCATTATATAATCTATCTGATACCTTTTAGTATCTCCAGGGTTCTTCCATGTATACAACCTTCTATCATGATTCTTAAACCAAGTGTTAGCTATGATTAAGTTATGCTCTGTGCAAAATTCTACCAGGCGGCTTCCTCTTTCATTTCTTAGCCCCAATCCATATTCTCCTACTACGTTTCCTTCTCTCCCTTTTCCTACACTCGAATTCCAGTCACCCATGACTATTAAATTTTTGTCTCGCTTCACTCTCTGAATAATTTCTTTTATTTCATCATACATTTCTTCAATTTCTTCGTCATCTGCAGAGCTAGTTGGCATATAAACTTGTACTACTGTAGTAGGTGTGGGCTTCGTATCTATCTTGGCCACAATAATGCGTTCACTAGGCTGTTTGTAGTAGCTTACCCGCGTTCCTATTTTCCTATTCATTATTAAACCTACTCCTGCATTACCCCTATTTGACTTTGTGTTTATAACCCTGTAGTCACCTGACCAGAAGTCTTGTTCCTCCTGCCACCGAACTTCACTAATTCCCACTATATCTAACTTTAACCTATCCATTTCCCTTTTCAAATTTTCTAACCTACCTGCCCGATTAAGGGACCTGACATTCCACGCTCCGATCCGTAGAACGCCAGTTTTCTTTCTCCTGATAATGACATCCTCTTGAGTAGTCCCCACCCAGAGATCCGAATGGGGGACTATTTTACCTCCGGAATATTTTACCCAAGAGGACGCCATCCTCATTTAATCATACAGTAAAGCTGCATGCCCTCGGGAAAAAGTACGGCTGTAGTTTCCCCTTGCTTTCAGCCGTTCGCAGTACCAGCACAGCAAGGGCGTTTTGGTTATTGTTACAAGGCCAGATCAGTCAATCATCCAGACTGTTGCCCTTGCAACTACTGAAAAGGCTGCTGCCCCTCTTCAGGAACCACACGTTTTTCTGGCCTCTCAACAGATACCCCTCCGTTGTGGTTGTACCTACGGTACGGCTATCTGTATCGCTGAGGCACGCAAGCCTCCCCACCAACGGCAAGGTCCATGGTTCATGGGGGGGGACGTATTTATTATGATGAAAAATTGAAGAAGTGTCTACGAATATGTATATGTGTAATAATGCAAGGAATAATGAGTAGTGGTTAGGGACTCTGGTTTGTGAAAGAGGATGTTGGAAACCGAGAATAGTACTTTAAGAGTTATGAAATGTGTGTATATGTGTGAATGTATCACTATGCTGGCGAAAACTTTTTTACACTGTTATATTTACAGGATTTTGTTTCTACAGATTTGCAACGCAAATTACCGACCTGTGAAATTTTTATATAAGACTGTCACTGTAGTGCAAACTGGTGTTGTAAAACTTCCTGGCAAGCACAAGGAGCCCTAGCTAATACAGTATTTGCTTATACAACTTTACACTTCGGTACCATATGTCTCTAACACAGAATTACACAGCTATCTGATCATTTAACTGAGAGAGACAAATATTTATTTTACTACATCAGTGTACTGTGTAATTACACAGTTGGATAATTCTGGTGTCGTAAATATTTCGGTAAGAAAGTTAAGTGACCACCTTCACGTAATGCGTCGTGGGCACCCAGCTGCACGACAGTCGCCTGGGAAAAATCAATAGTGTCTGCCTTTCAGAGGCAGAGGTGGAAAAAAAAGAGGCCATTATCCTTGCTATTGACGTTCCTCTGTAGAAAGCATCGCAAATACGACACGCTCAAACTTGAAACATATGATTACACTGTGGAGCTCTTAATTTCTGATATTTACTAAAATGCCTAATGAAATGATGAGAAACATTTTACATCTATTGTCTTTTTAGTTGAGAGATCGCTCATTTAGCTTAATATCTGGTTTCCAGCTGTGTTGCAGCATTGGTTTTATAAAATAAAATTAAGTGCATTTGCTAATGTGAACACTTTCTCCCAACAGATCTAATAAATAATAATTTTATGACCCACATTCTTCGAAAAAGGAGCACTTGGAATGGAAACAACAATAAGAAGGGATTAATTACAGTAACTGAATACATAATTTTTTTTCACCTACTTAGTAATTTTTTTGGTAGAGTAAGTTATCGTGATGCATCACTCTAGTGTTAAGATGTGACATAGGTATTAAACATGGCCATTTTTACTGTAATATTTTTCTGCTTGAGCTTTGTCATGTTTAGGTATAAGTTATTGCATTAGCTGCTGCTGCTGCTTTCCAGGCATAGTACTATTAAATTTCACTTTGTATTACTCTGTTAAGCCAATTTTTCTACTGATTTATTTATTTATTTATTTTGCTGCACATTGGCTCATATTAGTGATAATGTTGCATTTGATTTGCTAACATATATATATATATATATATTGCTGCTTGCTTTGCCAATTTCCATTTTTTTGTCATTGCCGTTTGTGTTAATTGTTTTGTGCTGTGGCATTGCCTCGTCCCTTAGTTTAGCATCTGAGCTCAGTAGATTTAAGTTAGCTTAAGAGGGGGTAGACTATATAAGAGAATGAGTTGCGATGAATTGGAAGATATGCATTGAGAAGTTATACGAAAAAGGTACAGAAAGCAGGTATAGATAGGACTTTTTGGGAATAATGATGAACGAAGGGAGATCTCCAAGAAAAAAAAAGGTTTTGTTTGCAAAATACTGCAGTACCAAATGTTACACTGAAAACAATCCCTGTCCTTTCCCCCCTGTGTTATTCTGCTATGTGTTTGTGTACTCTTATATATTTGTGTTTTTCCTGTTCAAATGGTTCAAATGGCTCTGAGCACTATGGGACTTAACATCTGTGGTCATCAGTCCCCCAGACTTAGAACTACTTAAACCTAACTAACCTAAGGACATCACACACATCCATGCCCGAGGCAGGATTCGAACCTGCGGCCGTAGCGGTCGCGCGGTTCCGGACTGGGCGCCTAGAGTTTTTCCTGTCTTTATGTGTTCAGTTAATAAGATTTATGTTGTAGAATTTTTCAAATACTATGTTATTTTCTTCATAAAGATGTTTAGACATTATTTATTCTGTTTCCTTTTAATGCTGATGTTGTTGTTTCGAAAGTTATTCTGATCTTCTATGTATTTACTTATGTCATAATTCCTGTAACACTGATGTATATGTATATTCCTATTCTTTTGTAAAGCCTGTATTACTACTAATGTTATCTGTATTGTTATGTTTTTAATGATGTATTTTGTGCCTATGTTATTGTATTCTAACGCTATAATACTGTAATTGACACCAGTTCATCAAATTAAATAACTTGTAAGCATTCATTTCACTGCACACATATCTGTTGGTCATAGTAATGCACAATATGTGAGAAGTAGGAACTGTTAGTGTATGCACGTGTGTTGATAATTCAGCAAGGGACTGCATAACAGCATTGCTGGTTCTAAGGACAATTTCAAAAACTTTGTGAGTGCACAAGTGGTGGTTTATGGACTTGCTATATTGTCCGCAAGACTCTTCGATGGTGATTGTGCACCTGCACAGTCGCAACAGATGGCTGCTGGCCGTCTCTACAAGGACTCAACTGGGTCTGCACCTTCGATGACTCACCAATACCATTATTTCTACAAGGACTACAGTGGGCCTGCACCTCTGGTGGCCCACCAATACCGTAATCTCTACCAGGACTGCAGTGGGTCTGCTCTGTGACGACCTACCTACCAGTATTCTTCAAAACTTCGACTGACTGTGTGGTGGGGTTGCTCTGTTGTGGACCATTACCTGTCTGCATGTCAAGAGTCAGCACTGTCTTTCCGTTGGAAGGACTACACTACTTCTTCAAGACTGCATGGAAATGCACTACTTCCGTGTGCATTCTCTTGTTCTGCTCAGACTTTGAGAAAAATACTGCAATTTTACTGTGATGAACGACCAGGACTGTCTTTATGAACTGTGAGAAAATTTTAGCTTTTGAGCAACAGTGTATCAATAAGTGTGTGCATTTGATTTCTTTGTTATTGCAATTATGATTATGAAAATTTTTTTAAAATCTGTATTGGCCACTGCCCAAAACAATTTGTAACATTTTTTGTGGGTAGCATGGTGGCTATGTAAGTAGGCTGTATAGGTTTTGTTATTGGTAACGCCATGTAGCGCTCTGTATGAAAATCACTGGCTGTGCTGTGTGCAGTCTGTGGCTAGTTTGCATTGTTGTCTGCCATTGTAGTGTTATGCAGCTGGATGTGAACAGCGCGTAGCGTTGGGCAGTTGGTGGTGAGCCGCCAGCAGTGGTGGATGTGGGGAGAGAGATGGCGGAGTTATGAGAGCGGATGATCTGGATAGAGACAGTGACTTGGTAAGACTGGATGTCAGGAACTGATACATATATAATATGACTTTCGAACAATATTAAGGTAAATACATTGTTTTTTCTCTATCAAAATCTTTCATTTGCTATCTATGCCTATCAGTAGTTAGTGCCTTCAGTAGTTTGAATCTTTTATTTAGCTGCAAGTAGTGGCGCTCGCTGTATTGCAGTAGTTCGAGTAACGAAGATTTCTGTGAGGTAAGTGATTTGTGAAAGGTATAGGTTAATGTTTGTCAGGACCATTCTTTTGTAGGGATTATGGAAAGTCAGATTGCGTGGCGCTGAAAAAAATTATTGTGTGTCAGTTTAAGCACAGTCTTATATAATTTTTCTAAGGGAACTTTTCTAAATTAACACCTTTGGTCTAACCTTCACTTTAATATTAAGTCAAGGGAATATGACTTTAGGGAAATATCGAATATCATTGACTTTAAACCTAGGGTTACGTAACTGTTTACTGCATATCAGGTGCCTCATTTTAATACTATGCTCTGATTAGCTGGAAAGAGGAGAGAGTAGGGGATAAATCACACAACTCGTTTGCTTACACCATCATAGATTAGTAATATTGCACTGTCTGGTTCGTGATGAAAGGAGCAGGAGGTGTGGAGGGATGAATATGTGGGGAATAACGTAATTACAGCCCATTCTAGTGTATCATTTTATTACTACGCTGTGTATGGTTGGAAACAGGAGGGGGAGAGACAGTGTACGTCAGGAATAATGTCATTTGACGCTATTTCTATACATCTTTTAGATACTACACTCTGATTAACTGGAAATTTAGAGAGGGTGTGCAGTACAAAGCAAAGTTGGTTTGTTTCCATCATCTTGGATTTTTAATGCCGTGATGTGGCTGACTGCTGATTAGGAAAAGTAAAAGGGGAAGTAAGAGCTGTTTTCTAATAGTATGCTCAGATTGGTTGTAAAGAAGAGGGGGAGAAATTAAAAAGCACGTAATTTGTCTGTTTCAGTCATCTTCCATATTTAATACTCACTATAATTAGCTGGAAATTAGCCAGGGGGAGCGTTTGTAATTTTCCATTCACAAAAATATGCTATTTCCATCATCTTCGATTTGTGATGTCGCGCTGTTATAGGCTGGAGATAAGGAGAGCGAGGAGGAGGAGGAAGAGGGGTGTGGGAGGATATGGGGGCGTGAATTTCTTCTGACAAGGACGATGACGTCTCTGACAGGAGTGATGTCATCGATACGGATCATGACATCACTAGGTCCATGACTTCAGTTCGCCAGATTCGACAAGGTACACATAGTGGCCTACAGCCACCATACTCATATACTAAAGATCAATATTGCTCACATCTATGTTTCGTAGGACCCTAATGTATAATGTAAGCGCTATCATTGTGATATTACCGCAGAGAATGAAACTTTCACCATGGATCAGAACGGCTTCGTGAAAACTTCGTCATGTGAAAGACAGCATCCTTTATCCATGCACGTCACCTTGAAAGTTATTGATGCTGATGTACAGGTGGATTCTGTCTTGTTGAATTCTGAAAGTCTATTTACATTGTACTAACACAGATGAGATCATATGCAGTACTTTCGCAAAACTGGATCCATGAATTTTTGCTGATAGGACCCCGTATGTTATACTAGATTGGGAATGCTTCACAGATACGAAAGTAGCATCGGGTGTGCCAACGAAAAAGAAATAATATCTTTGATGCTTTCAGTATATGTACCAGATGTATTATATAGGCTCACTAACAATATAAGATCACTGACGAATGCCATTGTCTAAAGGAAAGCGTCACCGTTGGACAACACTAAGGAACTGTAGGAAGACGTGAACAACATTTTCACTTGGTGTAGTGAAGGGTACCTCCCTTTTAATTTGGATAAAAGTTAAGATGCCTGTATAAAAGAGAAGGAAAGCAGTAGCATCTTATTAAAGGATCAACACTGAAACTCTTGTGCACCCTGTATAACTATGTATAAGCACATCTAAAAAGCGATGTGAAGTGGAACGATAATGTAGTTTTAGTATAAGGGAATGCAAATGGAATACATGAATAATTTTGGAGGATTCTGGAAAAAAATGCTTAGCATTTGCGAAGGATATATCATCCAAGATTCTAGTGCAACCATTTGTAAAGTATCGTTATAATTTTTGCAGTTCCTGTCAAGTACACATAACAACATATACGGGATGGATTGAGAGACACACTGATTGCTTGTAACACGTTGCTATGGACGTTATAGAAATGTAAGCGAAATGCACTTGAAAGAAATGCTAAATGACAAAGTATTTCCCAGGAAAATTTATTTAGTGAATATACTCGTAAAACCCGCATTCGGGGAAAGGTATGTGGAGTATTATGTTGCCAGTGTTGCGTATGTCGTGTAGGCATCATTAAAGTAAGTAGTTAAGGCTCGTTATTTCTTTCTTGAATAGAATACGTAAGAAAATCGGTGATAACTGTACCAAGTACACTCCGTTATGCATTGCACACTAAATTGTAGAGCATATATGTACCTAAGAACCCAGATTTTTCATTCGTCCCCAACTCACATAAACTGTTCGGTGGATTTTATTCCACATGAAGTATTCTGAATGTGAAGATCAAGTGATCATATCCAAAACGAAAAACCTGGGTGAGTTTTCACGAGAAGTTGAGTTGGAATCGTTCTCTTCTGGGAACACAAACGTATTTTTTCCACTTATTTTCGTAAATTACTTCTTCTGAAAGCGTTAATCGTTCTTTATATTGCCCAAGTTGTTGTTCTCTCTCTCTCTCTCTCTCTCTCTCTCTCTCTCTCTCACACACACACACACACACACACACACACATACACAGGCATACACAATAATCGCATCTAATTCGACGAACAGCTAACAATAAGCTAACTTTTCGCAAGAGTTTTAATTATCATCATTCAATGAGAAATTTAATTTCTTTGGCATTGTGATTCGTTACTAGCACCATAGTGGACACATTTATGGGATTTACTCTTTATATCTGCTATACCTAAGGCATAATGGAACTTTCGTAGCCTCATGCTTTGATATGAGGCATAAATTACTAGAGCAACGCTGACAATACGCACCAGTAAACACGGAACGTAAATTAACGTCGTGCAACGCCTCCGAGCGTGCCTCGAGCAACTTTGGAGGCCTTACGCGAAAAGCCATTTCACGGAGTCCAAAATGGCGAGAAGTTCACCTGTCGCTCGCTCGGTACGAGGCGATGGCGGTGTATAGGGTGTGGCAGGAGAAGTAGCGGCAGAGGGGAGGGTGTGTTGGCCTCGAGCCCGCGTGGCCCCAGCCGTGGCTCCAGCTCTCCAGTTCTCCAGCTCCAGCTGCTGCAGATAACGCAGCACGCAGAGCGCCGCCACCGGCCGCGCTAAATTGAAACTTTACAAAGCGCCTCCCCCTCCTTCCCCTTACCCATAGATTATCCCCAACTCGCAGCGGGTAAACAGCCAGAAAACCAGCGCTCCGCACTAGATATTTTAGCTCTGACACGATTTCCATAAGCTTAAGAGGATACAGTGCCGCGCTCACTTTAATGTTATGTAAATTATACGCGATGTTTACAAACCACTTGCTGTTGCACAAAAGTAAACAACTCTTGAAGTGCGTTTATACACTCATCAGCTTTAAGATATTGAGGTAGCTATTTCATTCTACATACTTATCACCTCAATATCTTTAGAAATTGCAGTATAACGGTAAACTAAGTTTGTGGAAATGGAATTTGAATTTATTTAAAAATGTAAGGCAAATGACGTGATTACGTTCGTGCAATAGATACTCTGGGTAGTTCTTGCTGGGATACTGCCAATGTCTCGCAACGTTATGTGGGAGTGATACAGACACGTCATTTACTCAGTAGTCAGCGAGATAATTCTTACCGTCCCTCTTCCCTGCGAACGTCTAGTTTATTTTCGTTAATACACGGTTTCTGCAGTGTATTATCATTCGTATTAGAGGGATATTGTTAAATACACACGCTTCCTCAGAACATTTCGTTAAATTACGAGATAGTCATCTGTGCACCCCCCCCCCCTTTCCCACCCTGATGGGTTCCACGACCATCTATTGAGTTTAAATTTAGTCATGAGCGTATATTCCCTGTTGAAATCTTCTCGATTGCCGAGACCTAGGAAATAGGTGATTCTGCAGTTGAGTGCAAAAAAAAAGATGAAACATTTCCGTCCAGAGCCTTTCCATTCTCAGTAGTTCCCAAAATGCGAAAAAGGGTAACCCTCCTGAGTGACGTTAGGTACGTTTCTCTGGTGTTACGGCAGAAGTCTGCAATTTCGTTTTAGAAATTTGTAGCAGGAGTCAGCCGAAACAAATACTGCTCGTGGCATCATTAATGCGATGCGCAGCTTCAACGGAAATCGTCGGTTTCTTTCCTGTTACAAACAAAATTATTTTTAAAGTGGAAAGTTATGTGCCCATTCGACACAGTGGCCACACGCTAATATCGTGCATTATTCGTTTTATCAGTATGTTCTAACAGGGACGTAAAAGTTCAACGGATAACAAATACTCCAGAAGGAACAGAGCAGCGCTTCTGCTTCGAGTCAGGGTGTCACGAGAATCGCTGACTCTAGATACCCACTGGAGAAACGAAATTGCATTATCAGTGAAAACACCAGATAAAATGCTGCCCCAGCCCTAGGTCCCATCTCACGACTATGGGGAAGGTGGAGGAACGACAGCCCCATTATGAAACTATGCATCACCAGACCCGACTGACTATACCATGTAAACGACTGTCGCCAGGGTTATGGTGGGGCCCCCACCATCAGGTTCATCGGCACAGCGGAGTTGGTGGAGCAGACAACCGAGTGGCCGGTCTTGTCGCTAGAATGTTGAATCATCAGCGAGTCAAAAAGAAAACCTTGAGCAGAAATTACACGGACCTCTTGGTAGGTGATTGGAAAGTACAATATATTCACTTTTACAGTGGGGTTGAAGGAAATCAAGAATTACAAAATCGTGAATACCACTCGCTGTAGACAGAAAGTAGAAAAATTACATAAAAACCTGAGAAGAAATAGAACCAACTGTTTAATAAAATGAAACTGATAAATGGTATCACTATTATGTTAATAGCAACACATCCTCCAACAGGCAATATGGAAATGAGCATTAAATGTAACATTCAGGATCAGATGGCAAAGTTCCTAACGAATATTAGCGGATGAAAAGAGATTACACTGCTTCGACACCTAAATACCAAGGTGTACATTGCGCTTGGGACGTTTTGGAGAGAGTGTTGTTAATAACCATGTCGAAAGACTGATTGATGTATGATCAGAGAATTAACTTAAGATGTCGAATGGATATTTTCAACATAAAGGTATTTAGAAATTCAAACCGTTGCAGCCAACACGTCAACATATGACCATATTGAAGGAAAGCTCACAGCTTCGTAATACAGATATAAGAATGTATAGAGGAGCGGAATGAAGCACTGACCATCTGGTACCAAGAGCGGAAATTTTCTTTAGATTTAAAAAAAACAACATAACAAAGTTACAGTGGAGACTTAAAACATCAGCAACTCCTTAGGAGAACGGACGTGTAGGCCTAAACAAAGACTTCTCAAAGATAATTCCGTATAATTCCCTTGCATTTTACGTTTGACAGAGAAAATATAGACGGTAGAGGAAGAAATGCAGGTGCTACAACAACTGATTGCATTAGAATATGGAAGCACAGGTGCAAGATAAACGGAAGGCATATCAAAATGGGTTAGCTACGAAAGATTAAGATAACCGTTAACTGAATGTTGAATTCAGATGAGAGATGAAAAGAAGAACATTAAAAAAAACTTAAATCTGGGAAAATAAATGTGAGACGCAGAGACATATCCATCAGGAATAAGATCAAAAAGTGTCTCGGATATGGTAAGAAACCTAAAGAAAGAGAACAAGTAAAACATAAAAGAATCGTTGACAATAACGGAAGAATGGATTAAATATGTTAACCGAAAAACGAGATGAGTTCCTACAGACAGAAACTTACACAATAGAGAAGGGTATTGTGCCTCGTGTGTCTCTAAAAGAACTACATAAATCGGTTAAACAAATGAAAGAAAATCTCCAGGTGCACCAGAAACTCTCGTTGAGCTGATGAGAAAACGGGCGGAAGGCACATAAGATGTAGTTCAACCTCTCTTTAAAAACTACTGACTAGACATGAAGACGCTCCAATTTAAATGGAAAAAAGCGTACTTGATATCATTTCATAAGAAAGTATCAAAAAACTGCAACAACTATAGGAGTATAATCATTACCACATCAATGGGAAGACTATATGATCGATTGGAGAATGAGATCATGGGGACATATCAGGAGAAGTACAGAATGGCTTTATTGCAGGATGATCGACTGCAGATAATATATTGTAACGTTCTTTAAAAAATACTTTGTGTTATCCAAATTTACAGTGTGATGTGTTGTTGAGCAAATGTGTGCTTAATCACCTTACCCGTAATCCAAAGAAAAATTAAACAACTGAATCTTGAAAACCAGTATGTAATGCCTATATTGAAATCAATACCTGTGGAATTTACTCAGTCTCGTGAGCACCGAGTTCTATGGCACTGTGCAATAAACAAAAAATTCCCTATGCAAATAAACAATGAAATGCATTTATTTAGTTCTTGAGTCGCAACGGATGTCATCATGGTATTCCGTTCTCTATACTGCAGGCATAGAAAATATTCAATTTTGGCACAGTGAAGTGGAATGCCGGCCGTAAAATATCTTTATACAAATAATATCAGTAGTTTAGTTGATAAATGAAAAACCGTCCAAATGTTCATTGTTAATTTTGGATATTGGATCAGCGCTATGCAATGCTGCCTGCATTGAAACTGTTACAAACATTAATACTTTTCTGATTCTGGCACATTAATATTTTTCTGACTCTGATTGAAAAATCATTTCTTTAAAAAAATATTCATTTGATTTAAAAAAACACGACATGGAAGAGGATGAGGTACTGATAATGAGATATACTAAGACCGAATGCTTCATTTCGAAAATTGTATTCAAAATAAAGTTTCTCATTTACAAAATCTAATATGAAACATATAAAATTAACTTCTAAATCAGTGAACTTCTCAATTGTTGTACAATTCTCACTTACTGACGTAATTAAAAATACTTGAATAGCTACATGAGAAAAAGTCTGACTTCGTTTAGCAACGGAAGTTCCAAATTTAACTTCTCTTTATCAGGCTTACAAAAAAACAATGGCTGTGAGCACTATGGGACTTAACATCTATGGTCATCAGTCCCATAGAACTTAGAACTACTTAAACCTAACTAACCTAAGGACATCACACACATCCATGCCCGAGGCAGGATTCAAACCTGCGAGCGTAGCAGTCGCGCGGCTCCGGACTGAGCGCCTAGAACCGCTAGACCACCGCAGCCGGCGGGGTTTACAAAACACACAAAATATTACAAATTGGGTATACACGTTAAATCTCATGGCAAATACTTGTTTCCTACATTGTAAGGTCACTAATGTAAAGTTAGAAAGACACAGATTGCATTGCTGCATACGTAAAACTAAATATTCTATGTTTCATTACCTTACAAAATTTTATTATGCTTCGTCCATAGGCCAACAGCTAAATTCTCACAGCTAGCCACTAGCTTCAAGTCTTAAATCCTATCTTAAATGGAGAGCAATGGCAACTCGTACTGCACTCTGCGGGACCATACTTACAATCGATTTCGCCACTCCGGCAACAACTTTGGTTCAGTGGTTTCAAAGATACAATATCTTCTACATGTGATAACCATTGTCACCTCCCAGCAGTTAAAAATATGTATATCATTCACATTTAGTGTAACCTCCCAACAGATTATTATTCCGTAACCTCGCAATAATAACGTGACTAGCCTTCCAATAGAAATGTGACTTATATATAACCTTTCAATAATGCACTGTGAATTTAAACTGGTAAGTTTAGGACGTCAGCAGTGCTGCGTCGTGGCCCTGAAAAATCATTCGGAATAAATTTAAAATTCTTACCTCAATGAAGTCGCCGGATAACGCGTATATATCTGCTCCTTTAAGAATTTTTTCTGGCACAGCCCAGTGCAATGCTGGCAGCTAGATTTGTCATGTATAAAAGAAAACGAATGATTTTTCTTTACGATAATCGGGATGACCATGGATTGCAGAAATTAGTAAATTCTTTAAATTCAGATGAATGATTGTCAAAAAATTAATTTTATGAGAAAAGTTATTATTAAAAGATTTTTTGAAACATTTACGTGGGACTTTATATAACAATAGTACAAATTTTGTTGTAACAAACTACATATACGGGTGGCTGCTTTTACATTGTACTACATCGCTCAGGCACTTCCATCGCTCCCCACGACCGGCCCCGCCACCTCCATACACCCGACTGCTAGCTACAACTTGCTTCTACTGCCAGAGATACAACTACTACTGCTCTCAGGTCTGAGATTCTTTTATAGCTTACATATCGCAGGCAGCACGTGAGCAATCCATCGAAATTAAATCTGCTCGAGTGCGCTAGCGATAAATTCCTTAGTCTTAGAAACTCTTACACCATTACATGTCATTTTTGCTGCAACATTTTTCCAAATTTGACTCCACGTACTAGTGGACCCCTCACATAACCCTCCAGTGGGGTTTGTTAAATTTGCCATACGGTTTAGATATGCAATGGACACCAAGTGTAGGTCAAAAATCTTTTTTTTGAAAGGAGTGTACTGGGGCACACTTGTACGTGGCAGCAGGATAAGTTAAGAATACTAATAAATTAAAATGAAACTAATGTACTATAAACAGTGAATGTCTCTGGTAGGCTCAATAATGCGGATCGCTGATTATGCGGGACCACAGAGCCAAAGATACTGTACTACTGGTGTTGGAGAAAGAAAGCGCAGGGTGCATAGTCGCAGGTAGCTGTCTGAGAGGGAAAGACGTTGGAGTAGGCAGTTTCTGTGGTATGCTGTGTGAAGCCCCCAAGAGTTAGATTAATTGTGGTATATCAATATCGTTGAACCCGGAAGCAGAAGTCTTCATGCAACCAAGGTAAAAATATAAATAATTCTGATTTTTGTTTTGCAGCTCGTTAGTATAAATGAGTTAGCTGATAGTTTGTAATTGTTGAGTAACCCCTGAATGTAGGTACACGGTTTTGATCAAAAGGCTAGTTATATATTTCATTTTTGTTATGCTTTCAAGATTTGTTAACAGAGCTATGTGTAATGTGATGATTTGCATTTATGTTGGATTAATGAAGTTAGATAATACTTGCTGTTCAAATCTCATTGTTTGTGAATCAGTTGCAAGTAATGTAACTTCAATTGTCAGATGTTTTTCAAAAGCCAAACTTAACTTGTAATATAATTTTGCTAAGAAAACTCAGTGTTAGTAATTCACCATAATCAATACCGCCTCCCAGTCCAGGTCATATATTTTCTTTAAAGAAGTTGGATTTTCTTAAATGTTCTCGTTTACCAGCCAAAAGAATGTCAAGTGCATTTCAAGTATCATGACCAGCATTGCACACTGCTGAGCCTATAGTTAGCATATTTAAATTTTTTATGAGAGACCAGAATATATCGCGCTCCACCATTACTCCTCTGGAGGTAAAATAATTTAATTTTTTTCCTATGTGCACAGGGACCAAAATTATTAGTTTCCAACAGGGCCTTACAATTCAGTGCCTAAGGGGCTGAATGTATTTTGCAGTGACTGTATTTCGTTATTGCTGTTGGGAGTTGCATTTCCCAATCGATTCGTGTAAAGTTTTTCTAACAATAACACAGAGTAAGCACACCACTTACGGTTACAACACGCAACATGACAATTCAAGTTCTGTAAACATCCCCCAGATCAGACATTCATTCAACATAATAGTAAAGTATTTTTACATTCTTTAAAGAAATTTACACTTGGTGACAGCTATGCCCGTCGTTCGCTCTGTGAATTCTTTGATAGTAAAGTAGTCACATGCAGATATTCTGTTCTCTCAACTACTCTGTAGCAATAATAGTAGTTGCATTATTTTGTGCAACGCAGTATACTACCTTGTGTAAAATTTTTCCACAGCTCAACGGCATTCTTATGCTCCATCTTGTTTCTTTTCATTGAGTCGAGTGTTGAAATTTTGTCTTTGGATTTACACCCTGATTGTGATTTAAAATGCCGTGCAAAACTGTTAAGGTTCAGGCGCGTAATCTCACAATTAAAAATACCGAAACAGACGATTTTACTTTTATTGAAAACTATGTTGAGAATGATAGTGACCTCTCTGCGGCGCAACAGTTGCAAAGGAACACAGAAACCGTGAATTCCGCTTCTCCAAATAATCACCAAATTCCTGACACTATAATCTCACTCACTAAACTGTGCGGATAATGCAACGAACGAGACGTTCATGGTTGTAGATGATGTATCCGCATCACAAAACACAACACAGGTGACACCCGACGCAAGAACAGAAAAGAATACTGAAGCGATGCTTCATAACATCACGGAAATGATGGTTAATCTGAATACTCAGTTCAATAAACAACTTTCCAGCATACGAAAACAACAAGTTGAAGAATTTTCCACCATACGAGAAAAACAAGTTGGCAACACCACTCAGTTCAATGAACAATTTTCGCGTATACGTGACGCGCTTAAATCATACACAGAAACGACTGATAACCGTTTCAAACAGGTAGATGCAGATATTAAGGCCAGTGAAAATCGCCTTTGCGATCAAATTTAAGAGATAGCCAGACAGACAGTACGAAATCTTTGAGAGATGATATTAATGCGATAAGACATCAACGTAGTGAAACCTATCAAAATTTTACTGAGAAATTAACCATGACCTCTATGAAGCGGCATGAAATTGTCGTTTTTCCCCCAAAGCTACCGTCAGCAACAGCAGTTTCACAATCTCGGAAAACATTAATAAACCCATTGTGCCTACCAAATCTGATAACAAAGCTAAGTTACTCATTTCAGACATTTCATCACATGCCATTCAGACGGACGACAATACCGTCTGGAGTGATGCACATGACCGCTCTCTTGAGCCACCCACGCTGTCTGATACAGTTAATAATGAAGTTATCAAGCCCGATATGAGCATGATGAGACTAACAGCAAAGAAGTCGTCTGTAGACCCAAAAATTTTATACAAAATGCCACGTTTTCCGTTCACACTACAGCTTTCCGCTTCGTCTTGTGCCAACACTACTGTTTCCGTCAACCTTTTTGCTGATAAATGCTATTCCGCACCTATCGATCTGCAAACCGGATTCATACAGAAAAATTAAACCGAAAATAAACCAGACGCCACATTCAGTCACAACACAGAACAGAGTTCATTTCCTTCCGTGACGCATACCAGAAATATTACTTTGTCACTGCGTCACAATAGTCACTTTTTTGAGAAACAAGACGCTTTCCCTTACACTGAATCTTTGAATTGTGCACCTGATACTGCGCAAAAGCAAAATACGTATACCCTGATAGCGCATTGACATACTCATCAGTCCATTTTTAGAAGCAAAATTTTTCTAACAACACTTCTGTTCGATCTACTACTGGTACGAATTCCTGTGAAACCACGCAGTACATCAGCATTCCGTTTATCTCTTTCAAAGCAGTTACGTATAATCATGGCAACCTACCGTGAGAACGCAAAATTAACAGCTATATTATCTGCGATCAATCAGTGCTATCTAACGAAACAGCCCGTCAAAATAATGCCAAAAACAATTGTAAATTATTTTCGCGACAGATTATGCAACAGGAAGAAAATATTTTGTATTCATTTCACAGTTTATTTAATACAATCAAACACGCAGATTCCGATATACCGGCCCCGCAGAGTTATCCTATACAAACTGAAAACACCTCTAATAACGCTAAGGTAACTCAAATGTTACAAATTAGTCAAGGTCAAGGGCAATGCTTAGTACAGAGTATTGAAAACATAGAGCCACGTGCAGACAAAGTATGATATCAGCAGCAGATAAGTGCCATGACGTCTTTGAAACC
This sequence comes from Schistocerca nitens, assembly GCF_023898315.1. Lineage (NCBI taxonomy): Eukaryota > Metazoa > Arthropoda > Insecta > Orthoptera > Acrididae > Schistocerca > Schistocerca nitens. The sequence goes on along the minus strand of NW_026045910.1, from coordinate 9,091,395 downwards.
AGCAGCGGCGCGGTCAACAGTACCTTCGGCCAGCACAGCGGCACGCCACAGCTTATTTCAAAGCGATGTAGCGCCTCGCAGACCAAAACAACTCTGCTACGCATATACACTCCTGGAAATTGAAATAAGAACACCGTGAATTCATTGTCCCAGGAAGGGGAAACTTTATTGACACATTCCTGGGGTCAGATACATCACATGATCACACTGACAGAACCACAGGCACATAGACACAGGCAACAGAGCATGCACAATGTCGGCACTAGTACAGTGTATATCCACCTTTCGCAGCAATGCAGGCTGCTATTCTCCCATGGAGACGATCGTAGAGGTGCTGGATGTAGTCCTGTGGAACGGCTTGCCATGCCATTTCCACCTGGCGCCTCAGTTGGACCAGCGTTCGTGCTGGACGTGCAGACCGCGTGAGACGACGCTTCATCCAGTCCCAAACATGCTCAATGGGGAACAGATCCGGAGATCTTGCTGGCCAGGGTAGTTGACTTACACCTTCTAGAGCACGTTGGGTGGCACGGGATACATGCGGACGTGCATTGTCCTGTTGGAACAGCAAGTTCCCTTGCCGGTCTAGGAATGGTAGAACGATGGGTTCGATGACGGTTTGGATGTACCGTGCACTATTCAGTGTCCCCTCGACGATCACCAGTGGTGTACGGCCAGTGTAGGAGATCGCTCCCCACACCATGATGCCGGGTGTTGGCCCTGTGTGCCTCGGTCGTATGCAGTCCTGATTGTGGCGCTCACCTGCACGGCGCCAAACACGCATACGACCATCATTGGCACCAAGGCAGAAGCGACTCTCATCGCTGAAGACGACACGTCTCCATTCGTCCCTCCATTCACGCCTGTCGCGACACCACTGGAGGCGGGCTGCACGATGTTGGGGCGTGAGCGGAAGACGGCCTAACGGTGTGCGGGACCGTAGCCCAGCTTCATGGAGACGATTGCGAATGGTCCTCGCCGATACCCCAGGAGCAACAGTGTCCCTAATTTGCTGGGATGTGGCGGTGCGGTCCCCTACGGCACTGCGTAGGATCCTACGGTCTTGGCGTGCATCCGTGCGTCGCTGCGGTCCGGTCCCAGGTCGACGGGCACGTGCACCTTCCGCCGACCACTGGCGACAACATCGATGTACTGTGGAGACCTCACGCCCCACGTGTCGAGCAATTCGGCGGTACGTCCACCCGGCCTCCCGCATGCCCACTATACGCCCTCGCTCAAAGTCCGTCAACTGCACATACGGTTCACGTCCACGCTGTCGCGGCATGCTACCAGTGTTAAAGACTGCGATGGAGCTCCGTATGCCACGGCAAACTGGCTGACACTGACGGCGGCGGTGCACAAATGCTGCGCAGCTAGCGCCATTCGACGGCCAACACCGCGGTTCCTGGTGTGTCCGCTGTGCCGTGCGTGTGATCATTGCTTGTACAGTCCTCTCGCAGTGTCCGGAGCAAGTATGGTGGGTCTGACACACCGGTGTCAATGTGTTCTTTTTTCCATTTCCAGGAGTGTATATCAAGCCCACTGGCGTCAAAGATACTTCCATTTACTCGCGAAGCCAGTCTGATTTAACAGCAGTGGACACAACCAATGAAATTAGTCGCCACATCATCAGCAGCAAATCAGTCCACAATAAAATAACTAGAGCTGAATACACACAAGCAACAAACTGTCAAGCATATTTATTTGAAATCATCGATTTCCAACTAAGCACATCTCCATTCATTTCGATAATATTATGCCAAGCCAAACACCGAGCAGGATCACTTATATTGCGCTTTGTAAATACAATTACCTTGTATACACTTTTGCTGCACGGCCTTACTGTGCTGGTACTGGGAACGGCTGAAAGCAAAGGGAAACTACAGCCGTAATTTTTCCCGAGGTCATGCAGCTTTACTGTATGGTTAAATGATGATGCCGTCCTCTTGAGTAAAATATTTCGGACGTAAAATAGTCCCCCATTAGGATCTCCGGGCGGGGACTACTCAGGAGGACGTCGTTATTAGGAGAAAGAAAACGCGTTCTACGGATCGGAGAGTGGAATGTCAGATCCCTTAATCGGGCAGGTACGTTAGAAAATTTAAAAAGGGAAATGGATAGGTTAACGTTAGATATAGTGGGAATTAGTGAAGTTCGGTGGCAGGAGGAATAAGACTTCTGGTCAGGTGAATACAGGGTTATAAATACATAAACAGGTATGTGCAATGCAGGAGTAGGTTTAGTAGTGAATAAAACAATAGGAATGCGGGTAAGCTACTTCAAACAGCATAGTGACCGCATTATTGTGACCAAGATAGATGTGAAGCCCACGCCTACTACAGTAGTACAAGTTTATATGCCAACTAGCTCCGCAGATGACGAAGAGACTGATGAAATGTATGATGAGATAAAAGAAATTATTCAGATAATGAAGGGAGACGAAAATTTAATAGTCATGGGTGACTGCAACTCGGTAGTAGGAAAAGGAAGAGAAGGAAACATAGTGGCTGAATACAGAATGGGAGTAAGGAATGACAGAGGAAGCCGCCTGGTAGAATTTTGCACAGAGCATAACTTAATCATAGCTAAAACTTGATTCAAGAATCATAAAAGAAGATTGTATACATAGAAGAAGCCAGGAGATACTGGAAAGTCTCAGATAGATTATATAATAGTAAAACAGAGATTCAGGAACCGGGTTTGAGTTGTAAGACATTTCCATGGGCAGGTGTGGACTCTGGCCACAATCTATTTTTTATGAACAGTAGAGGTGGGAAATTGAGAATATGGGACCTGGATAAACTGAAAGAACCAGAGGTTGTAGAGAGCTTCAGGTACAGTACTAGGGAACGATTGACTAGAATGGGGGATAGATATAGAGTAGAAAAAGAACAGGTAACTTTGAGAGATGAAATAGTGAAGGTAGCAGATGATCAAGTAGGTAAAAAGATGATGGCTAATGGAAATCCTTGGGTAACAGAAGAGATATAGAATGTAATTGATGAAAGGAGACAATATGAAAATGTACTAAAGGAAGCAGGCAAAAAGGAATACAAATGTCTCAAAAATGAGATCGACAGGAAGCAGCAAAATGGCTAAGCAGGGATGGGTAGAGGACAACTGTAAAGATATAGAGTCGCATAACACTAGGGGTAAGACAGATACTGCCTACAGGAAAATTATGGAGACCTTTGGAGGAAAGAGAAGCACTTGCATGACTATCAAGAGCCCAGATGGAAACCCAGTTCTAAGCAAAGAAGGGAAAGCAGAAAGGTGGAAGGTGTACATAGAGGGCCTATACAAGTTTCATGTACTTCAAGACAGTATTATGGAAATGGAAGAGCAGGTAGATGAAGATGAAATGGGAGATATGATACTGCGTGAAGAGTTTGACAGAGCACTGAAAGACCTAAGTCGAAACAAGGCCCCGGGAGTAGACAACATTCCATTAGAACTACTGACAGCCTTGGGAGAACCATGCCTAACAAAACTCTTTTTTAATCTACTTAGCAAGATGTATGAGACAGGCGATATACCCTCAGATTTCCAGGACAATATAATAATTCCAATCCCAAAGAGAGCAGGTGTTGACAGATGTGATAATTACCGAACTGTCAGTTTAATAAGCCACATCTGCAAAATACTACCACGAATTTTTTACAGATCAATGGGAAAATAGGTGGAGGCCGACCTCGAGGAAGATCAGTTTGGATCCCGTACAAATGTTGGAACACGTGAAGCAATACTGACCCTACGACTAATCTTAGAAAATAATTGAAGGAAAGGCCTGACTAAGTTTCTAGAATTTGTAGACTTAGAAAAAGCTTTTGACGATGTTGACTGGAATACACACTTTCAAATTCTGAAGGTGGTAGGGGTGAAATACAGAGAGCGAAGGTCTATTTACAATTTTTACAGAAACCAGATGGCCGTTATAAGAGTCGAGGGACATGAAAGGGAAGCAGTGGTTGGGTAAGGAGTGAGACCGGGTTGTAGCCTCTCCCCGATGTTATTCAATTTGTATAATGAGCAAGAAGTAAAGGAAACAAATGAAAGATTCGAAGTAGGTATTAAAATCCATGGAGCAGAAATTAAAACTTTGAGGTTCGTCGATGACATTGTAATTCTGTCTGAGACAGCAAATGAGCTGGTAAAGCAGCTGAACAGAATGGACAGTGTCTTGAAAGGAGGACATAAGATGAACATCAACAAAAGCAAAACGACCATAATGGAATGTAGTAGAATTAAATCATGTGATGCTGCGGGAATTAGATTAGGAAATGAGACTCTTAAAGTAGTAAATAAGTTTTGCTACTTGGGGAGAAAAATAACTAATGGTGGTCGAAGTAGAGAGGATGTACAATGTAGACTGGCAATGGCAAGGAAAGCGTTTCTGAAGAAGAGAAAAATGTTAACATCGAGTATAGATTTAAGTGTCAGGAAGTCGTTTGTGAAAGTATTTGTATGGAGTGTAGCTATGTATAGAAGTGAAACGTGGACGATAAATAGTTTCGACATGAAGAGGATAGAAGCATTCGAAATGTGGTGCTACAGACGAACGCTAAAGATTAGATGGGGAGATAACGTAACTAATGAGGAAGTATTGAATAGAATTGGGGAGAAGAGAAATTTGTGGCACAACTTGACTAGTAGAAGGGATCGTTTGGTAGGGCATATTCTGAGGCATCAAGGGATCACAAATTTAGTACTGGAGGGCAGCGTGGAGGGTAAAATCGTAGAGGGAGACCAAGAGATGAATACACTAATCAGAATCAGAAGGATGTAGGTTGCAGTATATGATTTTTTTAATTTGCGTTAGGAAGGGAGTGAGAAAAGGTTGTAGCCTCCCCAAACGCTATACAATCTCCATATTGAGCAAGCAGTAAAGGAAACAAAAAAAAATTTGGAGCAGAAGATATAAAAGCTTTGAAGTTTGCCAATGACATTGTAATTCAAGCAGAGACAGCAAAGGACCAGGAAGAGCAGTTGAACGGTATGGGAAGGAGGATAGAAGATGAACATCAACAGAAGCAAAACGATGATAATGGAATGTAGTCGAATTAAATCAGGTGATGTGCAGGGAATTAGGTTACAAAATGAGACACATAAAGTAGTAGATTAGTTTTGTTATTTGAGGAGCAAAATAACTGATGATGGCCGACATAGAGAGGATATAAATGTAGGCTGTCCATGGCAAGGAAAGCGTTTCTGAAGGAAAGACGTTTGTTAACAACAAGTATAGAGTTAAGTGTTAGGAAGTCTTTTCTGAAAGTATTTGTGTAGATTGTAGCCATGTATGAAAGTGAATCATGGGCAATAAATAGTTTAGTCAAGAAGAGAATAGAAAGAAGCTTTCGAAATGTGGTGCTACAGAAGGATGTTGAAGATTAGGTGGGTAGATCACGTAACTAATGAGGAGGTACTGAATAGAATTGGAGAGAAGAGGGATTTGTGGCACAACTTGACTAGAAAAAGAGATCTGTTGGTGGGACACGTTTTGAGGCATCAAGGGATCACCAATTTAGTATTGGAGAGCAGCGTGGAGGGTGAAACTCGTATAGGGAGACCTAGAGATGAATACACTAAGCAGATTCAGAAGGATATAGGTTGCAGTAGGTAGTTGGAGATGAAGAAGCTTCCACAGGATAGAGTAGCATCGAGAGCTGCATCAAACCAGTCTCTGGACTGAAGACCACAACAACAACATCGACAACAACAACGATTTTGCTTTCCTGGACTGCGACGTTACACACGATTTTGACACAGATACACAGAATTTGTCTATTTTTGTACGAATTTGAAAAGAAAATTTTATTGCATTTATTCTACGAAATTTCTCTGTAACCAGCTACTTTATTTACGCTACAGATATGCACCAATCTTCACGACATAAATTATTTCTTCACTTCGACGTCTTGTATTCTGAAAACATTACATTACTGCTGTTTATAATTTTAACACTTTTCAGCTTTGTATAAATTTCTTGCTATATTTCAGGAACCGTGCTAACTGCCAAACTTTTTACAGATGTACTTATTTATATTGCCAACTTTCGTATGTGCTTATCCTGATTTACATCCGAGTGTAAATAATATTATGAAACAACACGGATAATTTACCTGGTAGATTTCCCATGCTTAACAAATTCTACTGGTACCCGGTTTTCACGTTTCCTTGATTATTTATTATTTATTTATGAGGTGGCGACGTGCCCGATAGGGAGAATCTGCCAGGTCGGTTCTCTTACCGTAAGCTAAGGCCCTGCACTTTAGCTTTTTTGTTTTCATACGAGTGACATGAAAACAACAACCGAAATAGACAACATTTACTTTGACATGTGTCCAGCTGATCACATCTCTTGGGTGGTCTGACGGCTGCAAACTGTAACTCATACACTTTTTTATAACAAAGATTTGTGAGCCTTTGGTATATAGCTTCTGTATATCTTATGGTCATTTATTTCTAATGCTATTTTGTGTTTACTGATGCCATGTAATGTGCTAGTTTTTATAATACTACGCTGAAATTTCTACTATTTTCTGATGAATTATCATTACATTTTTTGTTAGGTTAGTAAATCTTTCTATTTCATAATTTTGTCAATTATCATTTATGCCCTGTCTTGAGCTCTAATTTACTGCATGTCTCTTGCACTTGATGATGTAACTAGTTTACTTGTTTTCACATATGTAGATTTAAGAAATCAACATAACCTGGAACTCATATCCATAAAATATACTCCTACATTTTCTATATTTTGGAGAACCAAGGTACCAAAGCCCCACTGTATTCAAATGACACATTATGCTCACGAAGAGAAGCACATGAAAGTGCAGTAAATGCAGTACGTAGAATGCATGACATAAGCAACTTATATGGAATTCTAAAAACAGTTGAAACACCGTTGACACTTCTCACACTGTTTCCTGGCAAGCCTTTTATAAACATTTTACTCTTACTAGGTAAATTAGCAGATTTACTATGAAGATTTAGGATTAAGGATGTTTTTTCTGCATTTTGTGTTATATATATAGAGTATTATTGGAATATTTAATGAGTGTTCATGCCCTGAGCTGCAACATTTTTTCGGAATAATGATGGAATATTGGTGTTTAATAAGTGTTTATGCCATGAGGTGCACTCCAATAATGACGATTATATTGACATTTTGTTGTTTTTCTTAATGATATTCTATGATGTTAACATATACTTTCTGTAAGTTGTGTACTTTCTAGGAAATTCTGTCTCTCCTTGTGCAACATAATAGGAGGTGTTTGTGGGAGAACACATTTTTTTCCTCATTCCTTTAAGATTGCTTATGATACTGCCTTCATATGTTAGCATACACGACCGCCTTTTTGATCGTTTCCAGGTTAATAATCATATTTACAGGTTCCCCTATTTCTGCTGTTCAGCTTAATTTTGTATAAGTTTCTTTTTATTTACTGTGATATGTTAAATGTATCTCGTCACTACGGTGTATAGCACTTAGTACTCCTGTCTTTATGCTTGCATGTACTGCAATTACATTTTTCTTTGCTTTGGCCATAGCAGTTCTTGACTCAAGACGAATAACGATTAACCTTTGATCATTTTCTTTACAGATAAAGTGCATGGCCCTTATCAAGAATTCCCATACCCTTCCCTTTAAATACGCGCATTGTTAGAAATATGCATCATTTAATAGATAGTCTTATGAAGCCCCGAGCATCTATATAACCTATAAATATTGGGTCTTTACTCACATGGTTTGATACTTTTATTCTATGATTCTGTTTGTCAGGTCATACAGAGTCGTACTTTTATACTGCTTTGATGTTTATGCTGTGTAAAACTAGGCCACCTTGAGCCACAAACATGATTTCTGTCACACTTGCTATTAACATCAGCAATTATTTCATGTAAAACCAGGCCACTGTGAGCGTAAAAGAAGGTTTTTGTCACGTTTTATTTATTAAGGTCAGCAATTACTTCATGTAAGACGTGGCCACTTTGAGCCAAAATTATGATAACATTTTATAGCTACTAACACCAGCACTCATGAATGTAGAAAGGCCTCTCGGCACCTCTGATTGACGTTTACTATTCAATTGTTTTAGTTATTAAGAATTGAATGTATTCTAAGTACAAGGCCACATGGAGCCATTCAATTCTTGATTGTCCTGTTACGTTTCTTATGTACTTGTAGCACAATATTGCTTATACAAGGCCACCGAGAGCCACAGTATAATGCTATGAACCAGTGATGTTCACTGTAATGTTAGGTTATACTATGTCTAATTGGCAGCCTGATGCCATACTTATTGACGTTATCTTATTCAGAGTTCACTTTCAATTTTGACTACTTATTTTGATGTAAAGCCTTGTTGCTTCATCCAGTCGGTAATTTCATTTGGATACTGAACTTTTTCTGATCAGATAAATTACTCTATGTTGACCTAGGTAGAACTGGTCATTTTCCACTACCTTACCTTTGCTACGTTTTTGCACCTTCCATTATCCAGTCTCCTGCCCCTGTTCATGGTAATGGAGCAATTTACTACTGGTATTCATACTTCAACATAAGTGACTATATATGTTGTCTGTCTATTATGGAGAGCAGTGATGAGGATGTTCATCATGTTACTGATTTGATTGTAGTCGCCAACTATGGTTGTCGGCAATCTGTTGCCGGGTACCTATTGTATCTCTGAAGAAAGTAGTACAGAGTTTAGATGTTTTCGTACACTGAATGCAATCAACATGGGTCACTAATAGTTGTTGAACCTGCACAAAACAAAAAGATACGGACTATATGATACAGTCACTTCAACATGCACTTAGGCTTCAGCCATCACTCTTGCTCTGCCTTGCCCAAACCCATGCCATTATCTTGACGATTAGCATTGTATACACATTATGCTTTACATAATTTAGGCTTTACATAATTTATCTGCCAGCAACCTTGTTTATGAGACAATTTATTCAGATTATAAACAGATTAAGATTTATAGTGATTCATTTGAGCACTATCAATATTAAATAATTGTGATTTTTGTTTTGCCAGTGCTTTAGTATAAATTAGTTAGCTGATAATTTGTAATTGTTGAGTAACCCCAGAATGTACGTACACGGTTTTGATCAAAAGGCTAGTCAGATATTTCATTTTTGTAATGCTTTCAAGATTTGTTAACAGAGCTATGTGTAATTTGATGATTTGCATTTATGTTGGATTAATGAAGTCAGATAATATTTGCTGTTCAAATCTCATTGTTTGTGAATCAATTGCAAATAATGTAACTTCAATTGCCAGATGTTTTTCAAAAGCCAAACTTAACATGCAATATAATTTTGCTAAGATAACTCATTATTAGTAATTCACCATGATCAGTACCGCCTCCCATTCCAGGTCATATATTTTTTTAAAGATGTTGGATTGTCTTAAATGTTGTCGTTTATCAGCCAAAAGAATGTCAAATGCATTTCAATTATTATGGCCAGCATTGGACACTGCTGAGTCTGTCGTTATCTTATTCATATTTTTTGACAGACCAGAATATATGGTGATAGACTGTTGCTGCTCTAGAGGTAAGATAATTTAATTTATTTGTTATGTACACAGGGACCAAACTTATTAGTTTTCCACAGGTCCTTACGATTCAGTGCCTAAGAGGTAACACACAGTATGCACACCACTTACAGTTACTACACGCAACACGATAATTGGAGTTGTGTAACCATTCCACAGGTCAGACATTCATTCAGCGTAATCGTAGTCTTTCTCATGATATTATTAAGAAGGAACGTTACAATATTTTCTCCAAAAGAGCAAACTGAAAAAAAACAAAATGAAGAGACACACACATTGTTTTCATAGATTTAAAAGAAAGCTTATGATGCACTTCCAATAAAACTCTGTATAGACACTTCGACTAGAGCACAATAAATAACACATATGTTGCTGCAGATAAAAAACTTTACAAGGGGCTAGACACAAAAATTAAAATAGGTAAAGAAATCTTACCAGTAATATGGCCATCCGAAGTCTTAGTTAAGGGCAGTGTTTAAATCTTATCTGAACGAAATTCTTAAGAAACGGATGAAGCAGCGTGGGGGAATTAGCCTAGCCGTAGAGAGGATTATCTGCCGAGTGTACTGTTCACCGACGACCAAACAATGTTGGCTGCAGATGACTATGAAATAGAGAACATGATGATGAAAATAGTAGGCGCATACATTAAGAAAAGACTAACAATAATTTTTTTCTGAAACAAAATGTCTCTCTACAGGAAACAAGCATCATGTCATCCTCATCGATGGAAATAATATGAGGCATGTCAAGCCCATAAATTCTTGGAAGTTATAATCCTGCATCAGTGTTTCAGTAAAAGAAAGCTAAGAAAAGCACAAGACAAATAAGCTACAAATAAGCTGCAGTCCACCCTTTGGTCAGATAATGTCAGCAAAAAGACAAAAAAGGCTATATGAGTCGATGACGAGATAAAGAAGAACACTGCGAGTAGTTCAAATAAGGGCAGTCGAACTCTGGAAAAGTTTCAATTATATCGGTTTGAGGGACAAATACAGTTGTCAGGCATGCAACTACGAATATTCCTTTGGTAACAGAACTCAGACTTCAAGTACAACGGCAGAAGGAAGCACAAAAATGTCAGAGAAATACAGGAATACAGCAAACAGAACAGCTACGAGTGAAGTAAATAGAAATTTCAGGGGAGCCAAGACGAAATAGCAGCAGGAATAAAGTGAAGAAATAGAAGAATAAAGGATCGCATGAAGGACTGTCCCAGCATATAGAAAAGTAAAAAAATCCTTCGATGAAATCAAAAGCAAGGGTGGATAAATTAAGAGCACAATTAGAATTCCGCTGTTAAGCACAGAGGATAGAGTGGAGAGGTGGAAAGAGTACACTGAAGACCTTTAGGAGGGAGAAGAATTGTGATGACGTGAGTGAAGCAGCAACATAAGTCGATATAGAAGAGAGACTGTCTAGTATTAACAATAGAATTTAAAAGTGCGTAGGAGAACTTCAAATCAAATAAGGCGAAAGCGAGACACATAACTCCATAGCAATTTTTAAAATTATTGGGAAAGTTACAACCAAACGATTATTCGAGTTGGTATGTAGAATCCGTTTGACTGGCAACATATTATCAGACTTCCGGAAAAAACATAACCCACACAGTTTTTAAGATAGCAGGAATTGCTGAGTCTGAGACCTAATTCACAGTCAGCTTAAACAGCTCATGCATCTAAGTTGCTGAGAGGAATAATATACAGAAGAGATGAAAAGAAAGGTGAAGCTCTACTACTTGAGTTTAGGTTTAGCTTTAGGGGAAGTAAAGACACTGAAGACACCTTCGTGACGTTGGGCTTGATACTTCAAAGAAGTCTGAGAAAACTTGAAGGGACATTCTTATGATTTGTCTACCTGAAATTAGAGTTCAGCAACTTAAAATGTTTCACAATGTTTGAGGTTCTGTGAAAAATATGAGTCAAATATAGGGAAATGCTAGTAATAAACAGTATGAACACAACCAAGAGGGAACCGTAAGACGCGAACACAAGAACGAAATGCTCCGATTAAAATGTGTGTAACATAGCGATACAGCCTTTTGCCCTTCTGTTTAATCGATACATAGAAGAAACTAATAAGGAAATAAAAGAAATGTTCAAGAGTGTGATTGGAATTCAGGGCGAAATAATATCAGCGATAAGATTCGATGATGACAGTACCTCACTGAAAGTGAAGAAGATTTCAGTAGCTGTTTAATGGAATGATCGGTCTAATGAGTACAGAATATGGATTCAGAGTAAATCGATGAAAGACGAAATTAAAGTAGTGGAAACGAGAATAAATGGAAGTTAACATCAAAATTAATGATCCCGAAGTAGACGAAATTAAGTAATTCTTCTGCTTTGGGAAGAAAACAACCCACAACGGACACAGAAAAGAGATCAAAAGCAAACTAGCACTGTGAAAAGGAAATATTGGTACCAAACGTAGGTCTTAATTTTTCGGAGAAATTTCTGAGAATGTACATCTGGAGCACAGTTTTGTATGGTAGTGAATCAAGGACTGAGCAAATACCGGAACAGAAGAGAGTTGAAGCATTTGAGACGTGGTTGCACAGAAGAATGTTGAAACTTAGCTGGACTGATAAGATAAGGGATGAGGAGGTTCTCCGCAGAGCCAGGGAAGAAAAGACCATATGGAAGTCACTCACAAAAAGATGGGGCGTAATGATAGGACACGTGTTAAAACATCAGGGAGTAGGTAACTTTCATGGTACTAGATGGAGCTGTAGAGGGTAAAAACGTTAGGGGAAGACAGAGGTTGGAATACATCGAGACAATACGGTGGAAGTCCTACTCTGAGATGAAGACATTATCACAGGAAAGGAATTCGAGAGGGGCCCCATCAAACCAGCCAGGAAGAAAAGAACCAATAGCATATGTTTATATGGAGCTGGTTCCAGGAAATCGACAAAGCAGAAGACTTTAAGTCGGGCAAATGGGTGTTTCGAGAAGATATTGTGGACACGGGAGAAGATCCCAAATAAGGAAATCAGGAAGCGAATGGGAACCCTCACGTACATGGCCGGAGAGCTGTAAGGACGGCGATTAAAACAGGTGGGCACGAGAGAATGTAATGAGATTCGGAAGTGAACGGAAGTCGAAGAAAGAACTTCGTCAGCAACTCAAGAGAAAATGAGAGAGAACCTGTGTCGAACGGAAAAATCATGCAAAGGAGGATATGCAGAGAAGAAATTTGAAAGAATAGGATGGATAAGGAGAGGAGAGAAGGGTCGAGAGGCTTGCTTACTAAGGTGGTAGAAACGGCCGCAAGAGTTGTAAATAACTGGGAAATAATACTATACTAGTTTTCGAGCTTTTTCAGGTTCGTCTCCAGATGGGACATGCAGAAGTTACTTACCAATTTTAGTAGGGGATGCTGGATGCTACTTCGGTTACAAGAAGATGGGAAATACTCTTTAATATATTTTATCACCTTGAGCGTTATTTATGTGGCAGCCAAGTGTTGTGTAAAAACGAATATGTGCACTTATTGCAGCAGTGAGGGCGGTATTGTTATTAATATCAGTGTAACGGTATCGATGTTCATTCGCTATTGGTCATAGAGTTAATTTCTGTTCGTTGTTGACAGTATGCGTCACGATAAATCCGCCAGCTACTACATGTGGTATAAAGCTGATGTATACTACAAAAATCTTTCTCAGCGCAACATTTCCTTTTGAAATATTTTATTGAGGTCTGTATGTATAATATAATCTTTATGTGGATACATAAATTGAATGCGAATGTAGAAAAAGATCAGATATTTGCAGCAGTAGATATATGTGTATTAAATTATTGGCCAAAAGTTTAAACGAGAACGACATTGTTGTAATTTATCTAATATACGTAATGGAAGCTCTGAATATACTAGTCACTCAGTTTATGTTTATCATAATTTGGGGTTTCTATGGGTTATCCAATGTTTCCGACACACTGCAGTTCATTTCCACATTTCTCTCTTCTGGCTGATTGCGTGTCTTCGGCTTCTTTTCTCTTTTTTTTGTAGGCTGAGATGGTTTTATATATACTGAACTGAGATGGCTTTGTATTTACTGAAGTGTATGCTAGTTACTTATTACGCTGTACACTGTTTACATGCTACTGGATATTCTCTCTGTCATATAAAAGTAAGTGTAGCTAAGGTGCCACCAAGAAGGTATTTGGTCTGACGTCAGATATGCCCTGATCTCCTCAACCGGATAAAGGAAAGCAAATACATAAATAATAAATTAATTTCCTTCTTTATTACCACAGTATGGCTACATATGTGGAATCAAAATTATTCAACAACTGAAATGTATGAATTTGGCGGTCGACAGGAACGTCCGATAGTTAATCTCAAACCTACTATCCATGCTCATTTACCCCAATGGGCTACTCTATTGACTTCGACAACCATTTTAATTGATAATCATCTTTGGGTTGAAGCTCATTTTCCCGTGTTTGCTTTAACAATACCTATGTTGTTGGATAGGGTCCGCCTTTAGCAAACACACACACACACACACACACACACACACACACATACATACACACGCACATAGATCTAATTAATTCCAGGCATAGAAAAATATTTTCAAATCGTAATTTTGGCTTAAACACTTTCTCTACTTTAATGTGTAAGTGGTTGCAGATGACAAACTGTGAAACAAAACAGTCACTGTAGAAACGCAACACATCAGAAAAACCACACCATGTGGTAAAATGGTATGAATTCATAATTTATACGTTTTTTCAAATATCTGTCACGACCATTTAAAAACTAGCAGTTACGTGTATACAAACAGTATAGAACATTCTTTATCTTTAACAGATGAGAAAAGAAAGCCCACTGAAGATGCTGCAACTGCAGTGAAACATGTTTGGGTTAAAAAACAAAATTGTGGTTTGCTAAAGGCGGACCCTATCCAAAAACATACGTACCTATAATTGATTTGGATTTTATGAGCAGTTAACCTCCTGAAGAGTCAAATTTATGACGCTATATGTCTGCTTCAGTCAATTGCTTTTCTTCTGGCTACATGCGGTCTAGGGGTTCGCTGTGAACTCTTCGGCAATTAATTATACTTATGATGATATCTACGGTTTTATTCTCCTCAAGAAGTCAGAGAAAAGTTCAATTTTACGTTTCTGATTAGAGCGTTATATTTGAAACAATCACATTGGTTCCTTTATTGTTTTATAGCTCAATTAAATCATAATCAACTTCTATAGCTGCAGCTCCGGTTATTTTCTTCACGTTTTCTGACTGTCAATTCTCAATCGAAATCAATCACTCATGGTGCTTGTTAACATTCAGAATCGTCAAATTAACAAATAGTTGAAACTCTTAAGAAAACTGCTTCAAGTTCATAAGACCTACAGGAAACACGGAGAGCAACTAATGGATTTCCGGATGTTCAGGGCCGCTTCCAACATTTTTCTCAAGATAAGACGCAGCACCAGCAGCCCTTCTCTGCATACAAGTTTCGAACGGTAAATGATACTGTTAAAATTATACTGACAAATTTTCTAACGAAACTCGGTATTTAGAGAAGTTCTCTTTTGCTTTGGGCGAGTAACCAGATGTTTTATCCCACAAATGTTAATTTTTAAGCGAGGTGTAAACAAAAATTATGAAGTATATGAAGAGCTTGTTGACATTCATAGCATTCATGACCACAGGAGAGGAAATTTTTATAGGAATAGAAAATTCTGTTCAGAAAAACAATCTTCAGCGGAAAAACTTAAGGGGCAAAAACATATGTGAAAAATAAAGATGCTGTTGCACTCGAATCAAAGAGCGATGGAGAATAATGGTCGATAAAAATCAATGGTCGTACAGTGTATCAATCATCAACAGATTTTCTGCGGAAAATTTGTGGCTGTGTCAGAAGTTGTAAGGCCACTCATGTCAGATGTTAATTATATAAGATCACATGTTTTCAGTCACTGACGATTCCGCGAGCTTCTTGAAAAGATTGACGAAAATGACTCACCATATCATCAAGCAGCATGCTGACTTGTCTGTGGAAGAGCTTTGTCGCTGTTTATTGAGCTCTTAACAACAATCGAAATTTTCTTCAATGAAAGGAATCGTCTTCTGGCTGAGTTACAAAACAGTGAGCAGTTATGGAAGCTATTTTATAGAGATATAACTAAACATACGAACGACATTAATTTAGAGGTACCCAGCTACTTCCCCACTTTTACACTCATATTAAATCCTTTCAACAAAAAACTGTTTTGTTTCAGTCTCGATACAACAAGAACTGTTGCATGCACTTTGATACATGTCAAACATCCAGTCAGCAGTTTCAGACTTCATTTCAGATACATTTGACAACTGAAAGTTTTAGTGCTTCAAAGAAAGTTTTTGAGTCTCGTTATTCAAATTCTGATGCAATTGCAAATGAGATCATGGTTTTTGGAAACCCTTTTAACGCTGATATAGAAACTCTTGCCCCATAATTTGAAATGGAAATGGTCGATTTGCAATGTAGCTATTTTTATGAAGATAAAAAATGAAATTCATCAGTTAAAGGTATTCCACTCACAGAGATGGATTAGAAGCGTAATTTTGCTTGTGGCTTCTTTTCTCCTTATGTACTACTTATCTCTGTGAAAGAAACATTCTCCAGAATGAAATATATGAAGGATATTTATAGATCTAAACTTACTGATTAGCATTTAGAGTCGCTACTGATAATTACCATTAATATACTCTTATCACAACTACAGGCAGCAGTACGCTACAGCTACATCAATCTCATTAACCACACTTACAATGTTTAATTTCATAATGTCAACTGTCTATTTGTGTCGCTTAGGTACGGTAAATTTTCAGAGTTCTCATTGAATCAATTGTAGTTAAAATGCTCAGTTACATTATAAATGACACTTAAAGTGTAAGGCCATAAAATAAAAACAAATTTCTATACACATTTGTTTATTCTCTTCAAAATTTTTCGAAAAAGATACAGAGCATTGTCGTTGATTAAATTCGTAGCGTGCGTAGCATCTTTAATGAATTCAGGTTAGTTCACGACGACGAATCAGAACGGGAATTCATAAACACATGCTGCAAGGGAAAGTGTTACCACGCGCCGACGAAGGAAAGATCTTGCAACATGGTTGCAGACAATTTGAAACACCGTCGCGGAAAGCGAGCACTGGACGGGTGGCAACAATTGCGGCGCGAGGCGCATTGCGATCAGTACAGCTGACTGGATGCAGCATTGCCGGAGTTTCTACTGTAACAGAGCGCTAGTCTGTAGGAGAACGTGTGACTTAGTGTTCATTTATATTGGCCAGTGAGACCGATTTAGGCCAGAAGATGATTTTTTAAATAGTTATTAAAGATTGAAAAAAAAAAAACGCTAAACAGAGTCTTTATGTGAAACATCAATCGTTAAGCGAATGAACTTCTTAAATTGTCTTCTACGCGTTGTGCGAATCACTCGTTATGGGAGGTGCTCTATAAACAACGATGGATTGTAATAAAAAACACTGCAGCCTGCCGGATACCATACGTGTCTGAACCGTTATCGTGGGTAGGATGGATGGTGTTTTTGGGCGGGTGGTGGCCCACGGTCCTTAGTTTGAAAACCCCTGTTCTAGAACTAGTGACGACGAAGGCCCCATCATGCTATCATTATTTGGACGACATGATAGTGTCGTCAAAGAAACTGGAAGAGCATCTACGTCATTGGGAAACTCATTTTCTTTCGTTAATAGACACAAGATTGAAATGCATCACACCGAAATGATCTTTCTTTATTATGGAAATAGAATAGGGACATATCACTGATGCTGAGAACGTACACCTCATTACCAAAACCTTACACATCGCCTGAAAATTACCTTCGCCTAAAATACTCAGAAATTACAAGCAGATGGGGATGAATAATTATAATGTAAGATTTATTCCACCACAACTGAAACTGTAGCACCATTGTATCGCCTCTGTCGTAAAAAAGTGTCTCCTTCAAATGGACCTCAGAATTCGGACAACCATGTCACAAATTAAATCTGGCCTTGTACACTACTGGCCATCTAAATTGCTACACCAAGAAGCAATGCAGATCAAAAACGGGTATTCATTGGACAAATATGTTATACTAGAACTGATATGTGATTAGATTTTAACGCAATTTGGGTGCTTAGATCCTTACAAATCAGTACCCAGAATAACCACCTCTGACCGTAATAACGGCCTTGATATGCCTGGCATTGAGTCAAACAGAGCTTGGATGGCGTGTACAGGTACAGCTGCCCATGCAGCTTGAACACGATACCACAGTTCATCAAGAGTAGTGACTGGCGTATTGAGAAGAGCCAGTTGCTCGGCCACCATTGACCAGGCGTTCTCAATTGGTGAGAGAACTGGAGAATGTGCTGGCCAGGGCAGCAGTCGAACATTTTCTGTATCCAGAAAGGCCCGTACACGACCTGCAACATGCGGTCGTGCATTATCCTGCTGAAATATAGGGTTTCGCAGGGTGCGAATGAAGGATACACCCACGGGGCGTAACACATCTGAAATGTAACGTCCACTGTTCAAAGTGCCGTCAATGCGAACAAGAGGTGACCGAAGCGTGTAACCAATGGCACCCCATGCCATCACGCCGGGTGATATGCCAGTATGGCGATGACGAATACATGCTTCCAATGTACGTTCACCGCGATGTCGCCAACCACAGATGCGACTATCATGATGCTGTAAACAGAACCTGGAGTCATCCGCAAAAATGACGTTTTGCAATTCATGCACACAGGTTCGTCTTTGAGTACACCATCGCAGGCGCTCCTGTCTGTGATGCAGCGTTAAGGGTAACCGCAGCCATGGTCTCCGAGCTGATAGTCCATGCTGCTGCAAACGTCGTCGAACTGTTCGTGCAGATGGTTGTTGGCTTGGAAACGTCCCCATCTGGTGACTCAGCGATCGAGACGTGGCTGCACGATCCGTTACAGCCATGTGGATAAGATGCCTCTCATCTCCACTGTTAGTAATACGAGGCTGTTGCGATCCAGCACGGCATTCCGTATTACCCTCCTGAACCCACCGATTCCATATTCTGCTAACAGTCATTGGATCTCGACCAACACGAGCAGCAAGGTCGCGATACGATAAACCGCAATCGTGATAGGCTACAATCCGACCTTTATCAAAGTCGGAAACGTGATGATACGCATTTCTCCTCTTTACATGGGCATCACAATAACGTTTCACCAGGCAACGCCGGTCAATTGCTGTTTGTGTGTGAGAAATCGGTTGGAAACTTTCCTCATGTCAGCAAGTTGTAGGTGTCGCCACCAGCGCCAACCTTGTGTGAATGCTCTTAATAGCTAATCATTTGCATATCACAGCATCTCCTTCCTGTCGTTTAAATTTCGCGTCTGCAGCAGGTCATCTTCGTGGTGTAGCAATTTTAGTGGCCAGTAGTGTATTACACAGGGCAACAGCCTTGCCTCATTGGATACATCGGTTCCCATCAGATCACCGAAGTTAAGCGCTTGGATGGGTGACCATAGGGACCGCCATGCTCTGTGGCCACTTTTCGGTGTACACTCAGCCTCGTGATACCAACTGAGGAGCTACTCGACCGAATAGTAGCGGCTCCGATCAATGAGAACCATCATAACGACCGGGAGAGTGGTGTCCTGACCACACTCCCCTTCTATCTGCATCCTCAGCTGAGGATGACACGGCGGTCGGATGGTCCCGATGGGCCAGTTGTGGCCTGAAGACGGGCTGCTTGTATTACACACTTCGTTCCGAGGAAACCAGGATAACTGTCGGTGCACACTTCTCCATATAGTATCAGCGTATTTTGTCATCCGATAATGGGAACACCAAGACCCCATAGCATTCATAGTAGTCGTGTCGAAAATTTGAAACATAGCTCGAAAAAATTACAGTCGGACAAATAAGCCTACTCAGTCCTTCACGGAGTTACGATGCTTCGACAACATCCGAATAGCAGAAGATCTTCTCTTGTCACTGCATACAAACCTTCATCTTTAAAACATTTTGAAGCCTGCTGAGAAAATATTTAATGAACTGTTTGCAAAGTCTGTTCGGAGGAAGGGAAGTCCTGAATAGCCGAAAGCAGGAAAGTAGTGATGGTGGATGCTGGCATCTGGAGCATCATCGACGTTTTAACTCATCCCAAAGGTATCTAGGTGTGTACAGATTGGGGCTCTGAGGAGGCCAGTCTATTTCAGTAGTGTTATATCCACAGATCTTTGCCTCACAGATGTTGCTTATGACGGGGTGCACTCTCATGTTTATATAGTCATTCTTCGCTAAACTCTTCCTCTGTTGTACGTAGTGCACTAATGTATGATGTGTCCATATCCGTCTGAATTTAACGTTTTCTTAAGCAAAATAATGGTGTCACTCTCTAACCATGAAGAACACCCGAATTCCGTACACATCCTCTGTGTACTGCAGTGTTGTCTTTGCACTTGACACGGCAGGATGTAGCGTGATTCATCACTCCAGATCAGTTGATTCCATTCATCCACTATCTCCAACGCCAAGTGTCACTTAACATAGACTACACAAATGTGTGGGTATAAGGAGATACTCGACCATTGTACCCCGTTCTTTTTAGCTTTTTACGCAGTCACTGTACTCGATTGCTGACAACACTCTGCAACTCAGGGGTGATTTATTCCACCGATATCATGCGACTTCTTATAACCATTCTCCACAATGCTCGATGGTGCCTGTCCGGAGCAGATGAATTCTGTCTGGTCTTGGGTTAGCTGTTGTTCTCTCTTTGCATTTGCACTTCACAATCACATCACCGACAGTCGATATGAGCAGCTTTAGAACGGTGGAAACGTCCCTGATGGATTCAGCACAGGTGAGATCCTATGACTTGTCGACAATGGAAGTTACTGACCTCTCCTAAAAACCCATTCTCCTGATACTGCGTCTCTACTGATGACACAATATTCACTGACTCATTTTATACTAGCGGGTCCTCCCTCTCGTGGCAACTACAGTAGTTGTGAATTGCGCACTGCGTAGTGGTGTCAGCATACGTTTGATCAGATAATGTACCCCGAGGAAAATACACAGAAACTGCGAGAGTCCTTTCTGAGGAAGCTTAGAAGGCTGTACCATCCCAACGAACAGCGATAAGAAACCCTCCAGAATTGCACCCGCCTCGCGAGTTCGTTTTTACTGGAATTAAATGAATAGAATAGCCGGAGTTAGCAAGCAATATGCTTATCTCGCAAGCTTCTGACGAGTTGAAACTGGCAGTTTAGGTCTTAGGAACGCAGCTGAAACGCTGGATGTCCAAAGGAGATACGCTGTCGAAAACTGGGACACTCTAGTGCAGCAACATCCCGACGACATTGTGACCAATATCTTAACGCATGTTACAAAACATGGCACGTAGCAACACTGCGCTGGCTGTTAATCGGGAGCAACATTTTATTTCACAGTTTGGCAGTGTTTTATGCATTCAAACTAACTGCCTTTACTTAAACTATGGATTTAGTTTGAAAAGACCTCTGTACTTGAATATCATATATTTTTTTTTTTTTTTTTCGTCTGCGACAGTGGTCATCTCACAGCTAAATAACTTTCTTGCAAGTAACACATTTTTGTACTTCTGTACGTTAAGTGTTCCACTTACTGACGTTCTCATGAAAATCTTTGATAGAATTTGAGTTCTCATGAAAGTTTGTGATAGAAATTGAGGGCAGTCAGACAGTAAATACTTCTGTCGTAGCTTTGTTTCATTTGGAAAGAGGATAAAATCTGTACCAGTGCGAGTGCAAGATCCTTAATGTATGCGAACACAATAAAAATGTAAAAACTCCAATTACTGATAACATACTGTGTTTATACATACTAATAATGTATTGAATATTTCAGTGCTCGAGCCATATTGTGGCTCGCGTTGGTGCTGTTTGTAGGTTACCGCCTCTGTTGCAGGCCAGACGGTATCTTCTAGTTGTCATGGTTGCGGTTGTTTGTCTTCTTCTCATGCTGACTGGCACCACTCGGTTTCGCAAGTGCTGACTGTCCGCTACTGGCAGCAGCGGCGGTTATCGATATGTAGTAACTGCTGCCCTACCTTTGGGGCGACGTCGTCGTTTTTCCGGGTCGTGTGAGTGGGCCCGTTCGGTTGGGGACTCAGGAGCAGCCAGGCCCCTGCAGTGCGTAAACACGCCGGAACTGCTGGTGGCACGCATGGACTGCTGGATGGGATGGCTGTGGTCACGAGGGTCCACGACCTCATCGTAAACCGGGTCCAGCAAACTTTAAGATGAGTGCACTTCAGTCCATGTAGAGTGGAGTCGGTCACCCATGTGGGCCCCGTAGTAACCATGTGATGTTGTGACAGATTATCATCACGCCGTCTTGTGCAGTTTGGTGGATTTCCGTACTGCTTAGTACTTGAAGACCATATTGTGTTAAAAGCATATCGCTCAGTGATTAGATGGTGTGGTTACCCAACTGCGAATCAATAAAGCATTGAAGAGATTTGTTTCATTCTGCCAACCGTCGTCAGATTCGTCACAGTAAGTCCAGTGTGCGTTTGTGTGCCTAATGAATTTGATGTCACTCATTTGGTACTTGGTTTTGGCTCGCTTTGCGATTGTTTCCGCAATGACGTGTGGTTGCTGATTCTGGTTGGTTACATTTCGCTTTTGCCTCGCGCACAAATCGAATGGGCTTTTGTTGCTGTTAGTTTGTCTGGTGTTCTGTACTGTGACTTGTTTGTTCAGGTTTTCGGGTTTGTGGAATTGGAAGGTAGCGGTTCCTTCCTCGTTCCGGGCGCTCTAAACACAGTATTCTGGGTACGTAGTGCAGACTGTCGGGTCCGGCTTTGGCGTGTTGTTCCATCGTTGCATTTGGTTTATCGGACGTCCGGTAGCTTCAGCAAGATTATCATTAGTCATTCGTTAGACTGCCACTAGTCTTAGTTACCATCTTGTGAAGTGAATGAAACTCTTGGCTGCCTATCTCATCGCTCGCGAAAGTGTCTGTTGCCGGACCTTCTCAGAGGTCGATTCCTGGAGCACCGTCTGTGACTGGTCCTTGTGTTTTACTATTGTATTATTTATTACCATACCTTAAAATGCCTACATTAAAAGTTATGTATGTCTAGTTAATAGTTCCGGTCGCCTTCTGGAATAAATCTGTCAGTGTAAGGGTTGTGTTACAAGGTTATCATCATCTTATTTCACCAGTCTGGTGGTCAGTTGCTTCTTTCTTTTGATTAACCTTTGCTTGCAATTGCTGTTTTACCGCAGAAGTTTTTTTTTATGTAATTGCCGTTTCTGGCGTGTATGGCCTTCAGCCGTGATTGTGGTCATTTGCTTTGAAAAAAATAATTCGATGTTTGTATTTTAGCAGTAAGCATACTCCGAACTATGTGGCAAGAAATATTGTGGTCGAAGGAGCAGAAAAGTCCTATTGGGGTAGGGCTGACAACCTGTAGGGGGTATAGCGTAAGAAACATGGACACTTAGAGAGGGGAAGATTGACACAGATAGGAGTGAGGAGGAGATGGACAGAGAAAGAAGGAGATAGAGGGAGAGGGATGAGGAGATTCACTGTTGTTGATGTTGTCGTTGTGGTCTTCAGTCCTGAGACTGGTTTGCTGCAGCTCTCCATGCTACTCTATCCTGTGCAAGCTTCTTCACCTCCCAGTACATAAAGCAGCCTATATCCTTCTGAATCTGCTCAGTGTATTCATCTCTTGTTCTCCCTCTACGATTTTTACCCTCCACGCTGCCCTCCAATACTAAATTGGTGATCCCTCGATGTCTCAGAACATGTCCAAGCAACCGATCCCTTCTTCTAGTCAAGTTGGGCCACAAGCTCCTCTTTTCCCCTGTTCTATTCAATACCTTCACATTAGTTATGTGATCTACCCATCTAATCTTCAGCATTCTTCCGTAGCATCACATTTCGAAAGCTTCTATTCTCTTCTTGTCTAAACTATTTATCGTCCACGTTTCACTTCCATACATGGCCACACTCCATACAAATATTTTCAGAAACGACTTCCTAACATTTAAATCTATACTCGATGTTAACAAATTTATCTTCTTCAGAAACGCTTTTCTAGCCATTGCCAGTGTACATTATATATTCTCTACTGCGACCATCATCAGTTATTTTGCTCTCCAAATAGCAAAACTCCTTTACTACTTTATGTGTCTCGTTTCCTAATCTCATTCCCTCAGCATCACCCGACTTAACTCGACTACGTTCATTTATCCTCGTTTTGCTTTTGTTGATGTTCATCCTATACCCTCCTTTCAAAACACTGTCCATTCCCTTAAACTGCTCTTCCAAGTCCTTTGCTGTCTCTGAGAGAATAACAATGTCATCGGAGAAACTTAAAGTTTTTGTTTCTTCTCCGTGGATTTTAATACCTACTCCGAACTGTTCTTTTGTTTCCTTTGTTGCTTGCTCAATACACAGATTGAATAACATCGGGGATAGGCTACAACCCTGTCTCACTCCCTTCCCAACCACTACATCCTCTTCATACCCCTCGACTCTTATAACTGCCGTCTGCTTTCTGTACAAATTGTAAATAGCCTTTCGCTCCCTGTATTTTATCCCTGCCACCTCCAGAATTTAAAAGAGAGTATTCCAATCAACATTATCAAAAGCTTTATCTAAGTCTACAAATGCAAGAAACGTAGGTTTGCCTTTCCTTAATTTTTGTTCTAAGATAAGTCGTAGGGTCAGTATTGGCTCACGTGTTCCAACATTTCAACGGAATCCAAACTGATCTTCCCCGAGGTCGGCTTCTATCACTTTTTCCATTCGTCTGTAAAGAAATCGCGTTAGTATTCTGCAGCTGTGACTTATTAAACTGATAGTTCGGTAATTTTCATATCTGTCAGCACCTGCTTTCTTTAGGATTGGAATTACTATAATCTTCTGAGGGTATTTCACCTGTCTCACACATCTTGCTCACTAGATGGTAGAGTTTTGTCAGGACTGGCTCTCCCAAGGTGGTCAGTAGTTCTAATGGAATGTTGTCTACTCCGGGGGCCTTTCTTCGACTCAGGTCTTTCAGTGTTCTGTCAAACTCTTCACGCAGTATCATATCTCCCATTTCATCTTCATCTACATCCTCTTCCATTTCCAAAATATTGTCCTCAAGTACATCGCCCTTGTATAGACCCTCTATATACTACCTCCACCTTTCTGCTTTGTCTTCTTTGCTTAGAACTCGGTTTCCATCAAAGCTCTTGATATTCATGCAAGTGGTTCTCCTTTCTCTAAAAGTCTCTTTAATTTTCCTGTAGGCAGTATCTATCTTACCCATAGTGAGATAAGCCTCTACATCCTTACATTTGTCCTCTATCCCTCCGTGCTTAGCCAATTTGCACTTACTGTCGATATCATTTTTGAGACGTTTGTATTTCTTTTTGCCTGCTTCATTTACTGCATTTTTGTATTTTCTTCTTTCATCAATTAAATTCAATATTTCTTCTGTTACCCAAGGGTTTCTACTAGCCCTCGTCTTTTTACCTATTTGATTCTCTGCTGCCTTCACTATTTCGTCACTCAAAGCTACCCATTTTTCTTCTACTGTATTTCCTTCCCCCATTCCTGTCAACTGTTCCCTTATGCTCTCCCAGAAACTCTGAACAACCGCTGGTTTAGTCAGTTTATCCAGGTCCCATCTCTTTAAATTCCCACCTTTTTTGCAGTTTCTTCAGTTTTAATCTACAGTGCATAACCAATAGATTGTGGTCAGCGTCCACATCTGCCTCTGGAAATGTCTTACAATTTAAAACCTGCTTCCTAAATCTCTGTCTTACCATTATATATTCTATCTGAAACCTTCTAGTATCTCCAGGGTTCTTCCTTGTATACAACCTTCTTTCATTATTCTTAAACCAAGTGTTGGCTATGATTAAGTTATGCTCTGCGCAAAATTCTACCAGGCGGCTTCCTCTTTCATTTCTTAGCCCCAATCCATATTCACCTACTATGTTTCCTTCTCTCCCTTTTCCAACTCTTGAATTTCAGTCACCCATGACTATTAAATTTTCGTCTCCCTTCACTACCTGAATAATATCTTTTATCTCATCATACATTTCATAAATTTCTTCGTCACCTGCAGAGCTAGTTGGCGTATAAACTTGTACTACTGTAGTAGGTGTGGTCTTCATGTCTATCTTGGCCACAATAATGCATTCACTATGCTGTTTGTAGTAGCTTACCCGCACTCCTATTGTCTTTTATGCATTATTTAACCTACTCCTGCATTACCCCTATTTTAATTTGTATTTATAACCCTGTATCTACCTGACCAAAAGTCTTGTTCCTCCTGCCACCGAACTTTACTAATTCCCACTATATCTCACTTTAACCTATCCATTTCCCTTTTTAAATTTTCTAACCTACCTGCCCGATTAAGGGATCTGACATACCACGTTCCGATCCGTAGAACACCACCTTTCTTTCTTCTGGAAACAACGTCCTCTTGAGTAGTCCCCGCCCGGAGATCCGAATGGGGGACTATTTTACCTCCGGAATATTTTATCCAGGAGGACGCCATCATCATTTAGTCATACAGTAAAACTGCATGCCCTCCTGAAAAATTACGGCTGTAGTTGGATTCACTAATAGGAAATAAATACACACCCGGGTAACAGCGGGACCGCAGCTCGTTGCCTATACAACAATATTCCCGGTGGCCTACTTCATTTCAAAACATTCGTCTACCTGCTACTTTTAAGAATGGCATACAATTTACCTGTCCCTATGTAGGCATCGTCCTGCTTTTGATGCGAATGAAGTCCTTGCCATGTTCTCGAGCAATTCATCACCATTCTGCTGAAAAATTAATTTCATAGTCGATTACTGACATGACTATTATGAGACCTCGACGTAAAAATTACTGTTTCTCGTCATAAATTATACATTTCTCGTACCGAAATAAGAACATCCAGCGTATCAGAAGGCTGTATGCTGTGTCATGTGTGTTAGCAGCTGTCATCGACGCTACTAGATGAGGCCATCGGCAGATTACAATCAGCAGATTATTCCGCCGAGCCGGGCGGTAATGGAGATATCCTGCAGACTACTCGTCAGAGAAACAACGCGAGCGAACCGAGGGACAGAGGCAGAAATGACACGAAATGGAAGTACGTCTACATCACTCGAAATTAACTGTAACACGAATGCGCGTTCGGACGAGAATCTGGTGCTGCCAAATTACCAAGATGACAGTTTCATTCTCGCTCCATCAAGTACGGCAAGTTTATCGACAATATGGCACAGGATGCGGATAAAAGCGCACGGAAACAGTACACCCACATGGTTGTGTGTTGTAAAATTAGTTAAAATATACGGGGTGAACCTCAACTCTATCGACAACGTTTTGAAGTTTGTTCTATGACAGTTTTTGAATATTCCACTGTAAGGGAAACACGGTCACCGTTAACTTCTTATAGAGTAATCCACTCATATTATAAAAATATACATGTGCAAGTGCGTATGTTTCACATCTCCTCCTAAATGAATGGGTCAATTTCAACCAAACGTGGTACACATTTCCCTTACTGTAAGGTAATAATCGCTGTGGGGTAAAAACCACGAACCTATCATAATTCAGGAGACGTGCGTCATAAACAATGAGAAATATGAAAGAATATGTCATCACGCATGACGTTTAAAAATATTACGTCAGTGTTAGTAACTCCATTCGCAAAAAATTACCAGACGATAGCTACATATACCGATAAGTGCACCTAAAAAATTGTATCACTGTAGAGGATCGGAGATATGCCGTCATAAACACTGAGATGCGTGAAAAACTGCCACATCATCCATAAATTTTAAATAATTGATTCTTTATTATTAGACAGTCCTGTAGTCGAGTTGCCTTCAGGTACTCCCCGACACTTGGCAGAGGTCTTGACGGCTTTCAGCTGCGAAGAGCAATTGGTTGTAGGCGAAAACAATAATTGTGTATAGAGTTATCAAGAGTCGTTGTCATTGAAAATTCTGATAAATCGCTGCCGGAAATGTAAATAGAAACATTCTTTACGATCAAGTTCTGAGTTAAATAAACTCTACAGAGGAATTGTATTTTGCATACAATATTCTTAATTTGGATACTGTACTTACACATTTGTACATAATGCATATTTCTTTCTACCACTTTTTCACGACACACAGAAATGAAACTTTTGAGATATTACGCTAGAAACACACTTCATTTTTTGCTTTCGTTTCTAATAGAAATTTGGAAAGATGAATACCCAGACAATGCCAAGTTGTCAGCTAGTAGAGCAGTAATTCATATGCTACAGTTCCATGATCTCTACAAAAATGCCCGCACAACAATGCAAAAGCCTGCAATATACGATTACAAAAAGGAGCAACGAAAATTGGAGAATCTTGTAACAGCCCTCAGCCTAACACGTACACCTTTCTCATGGTGTGCTGAAACTGTTTTGTCAGCGTCTAGTGTAGTAGGTAAAAAACTGTGCCCTTAGAGGTATTGTTCAGAATGGCGACTATCATGGTCACCGTAGACTGTAATGCGATACCTCTAGTACTCTGATGTCGTTGTCTTCGCTGCGGTAGCAGTTCAGTAGAGAGTCCTTGTGCATCTCTTCCCTAGCATTTGAAACGTCCCCTTTTGAAAAATTATATATGACTGTGCTTAAACTGACACACAATATTTTTTTAGCGCAACGCAATCTGACTTTCAGAAATCCCTACAAAAGAATGGCCCTGACTAACATTAACCTATACCCTTCACAAATCACTTACCTCACAAAAATCTTCGCTACTCAAGCTACTGTAATACAGCGAGCGCCACTACTGCGAGCTAAATAAAAGACTCAAACTACTGAAGGCACTAACTACTGATAGGCGTAGTTAGCAAATGAAAGATTTTGATAGAGAAGAAACAAGTGTTCAAAGGTCATAATATATATAGCAGTTAATGACATCCAGTCTTACAAATTTCAAAACTCCGCCATTTCTCTCCCCACATCCACCACTGCTGGCGGCTCACCTCCAACTGCCCAACGCTACGCGCTGTTAACATCTAGGTGCCTAACACTGCAATGGCAGACAACAATGCAAACTAGCCACAAACTGCACACAGTACAGCCAGTGATTTTCATACAGAGCGCTACGTGGCGTTACCAATATCAAAACCTAAACAGCCTACTTACGTAGCCCCCATGCTCCCCACAAAAAATTTTACAAATTGTTTTGGGCTCTGGCCAATACAGATTTGAAAAAAAAACATTTCATAATTACAGTAAGAAAGATATCAAATACACACACTTATTAATACAATGTTGGTCAAAAGCTAACATTTTCGCACAGTCCATAAAGACAGTCCTGATCATTCATCACAGTAAAATTGCAGTGTTTTTCCCAAAGTCTGAGCAGTAAATGAAAATGCACAAGGAAGTAGTGGATTTCCGTGCAGTCTTGAAGAAGTAGTGTTGTCCTTCCAACAGAAAGACAGTGCTGACTCTCGACATGGAGACAGGTAATGGGCCACAACAGAGCAAACCCACCGCAGAGTCAGTCGAAGTTTTGAAGAATACTGGTAGGTCGGTCATCACAGAGTAGACCCACTGTAGTCCTGGTAGAGATTACGCTATAGGTGGGCCATCAAACGTGCAGACCCACTGTAGTCCTTGTAGAAATAATGGACTGGTGGCCCATCAAAGATGCAGAAACACTTCTAGTCCTTGTAGAGACGGCCAGCAGCCATCTGTTGCGACTGTGCAGGTGCACAATCACCATCGAAGTGTGCTTGCGGAGAATATAGAAAGTCCACAAACCACCACATGTCCACTCACAAAAAATTTGTTTGAAATGTCCTTAGAACCAGCAATGCTGTTATCCAGTCCCTTGCTGAATTATTAACACACGTGCAAACACTATCAGTCCCTACTTCTCACATATTGTCCATATACTATGACCAACAGAAACGTGTGCAGTGAAATGTAACTTACAAGTTACTTAATTTGATGAACTGGTGTCAATTACAAGTTTATAACATAAAAATACAATTACAAAGGTACAAAATACATCATTAAAGAACATAACATTACTGATAACATTTGTGGTAATGCAGGCTCTACAGAAGAATCGAAATAACATATACATCAGTGTTACAGGAATTAAGACATAAGTAAATATATAGAATAATGAGAATAGTTTTCGAAACATTAATTTCACACTTGAGCACAGAAACGGAACAGAATTAATAATGTCTAAACATCTTTACAAAGTAAATAACATATTATCAGAAAAATTCTACAACATAACTCTTATTAGCTAAACACATTACGACAGGAAAAACAGAAATATACAAGAGTACACAAACACATAGCAGAATAACACAAGAAGAAAAGGCAGGGTTTGTTTTCAGTGTAACATTTGGTACTGCAGTCCAACCTAAAACTTCATTCCATAGATCTTTCGTCTTATTTCAACATTTGTTTCCACCAAAAAAATCCTATCCAAGCATGCTTTCTGTATTTATATGTTCACATATTTCTTACCTCATTATTTATTTTCCATTATCTTACCTCATCATTTATTTCCAAGAAACTCCTACCTAAACCTGTTGTCCCTAAACCCTACTTTTTTGCTCATATCCTCTTTCAAAATACTTTTTTGGCCAAACCATTTTCTTATAGCTTCTCAATGCATTTCTTCCAATTCATGACAACTCGTTCTCTCATATAGCCTACCCCATCTTAAGCTAACTTAAATCTACTGAGCTCAGATGCTAAACTAAGGGACCAGGCAATGCAGCAGCACAAAACAATTAACACAACAGCAATGATAAAAAATACAAATGGCAAAGCAAGCAGCATAAATTAGCAAAGCAAATGCAATATTACAACTAATATAAGGCAATGCACAGCAAACAAGAAAAATAAATTTGTAGTAAAACTGGCTTAACGGAGTAATGTAAAGTGAAATTTAGTAGCACTATGCCCGGCAAACAGCAGCAGAAAATGCAATAACTTATATCTAAACATGACATAGCTCAAGCAGAAAAAGTATTACACTAAAAATGGCCATGTCTAATACCTATGTCACATCTTAACACTAGAGTGATGCATCACAAAAACTTACTCTGCAAGAAAGTTACCCAGTCATTAAAAAAATTATTTATGCAATTCCTGTGAAGGGAAATGTCTATTTGTGCTCTCTTTTCTAAGAAAGTATATGAGAAACGCATTATTTACTGGGTCTGTAGAGAGAAAATAGTGATATTAGTACATCTATTAAATTTTATAATAACCAATGCTGCAGTGCAGCTAGAAACTAGATATTAATGAAAATGAGCAAATAAGTACAAAGTAAGGCATAAAACATTCATTAGCCATATGGCATTTCATAAGGTAGTAAAAAAAAATCTCTCAACTAGAAAGACAGTAGTCATAACCAGGTGTATAGACGTAAAATATTTCTCGTCATTTCATTAGACATTTCAGTAAATATCATAAATTAAGAGCTCCACAGTGTTATCATATGTTTTCTAGTTTGAGCATGATGTATTTGCGATGCATTCTACAAAGAAATGTCAATAGCGAGGATAATGACCTCTTTTTTTCTCCACCTGTGCCTCTGAAAGGTACACACTAATGGCTTTTTTCCAGGCAGGTGGTACAGCTGGGCATCCACGACGCATTACGTGAAGGTCACTTAACTTTCTTACTGAAATATTTATGACACCAGTTTCCGCTACAGTGGCAGTCTCATATTAAAAAAATTCACAGGTTGAGAATTTGCGTTACAAATGTGTAGAAACAAAATCCGATTGATATAACAGTGTCCAAAAAATTTTCATCGGCATTGTAATACACTCACGCATTTACATACATTTCATAACTCTTAAAGTACGATTCTTGGTTTCCAACAACCTTTTCCACAAATCAGAGTCCCTAACCACTACTCATTATTCCTTACCTTATTACACATATACATATTCATCAACACGTCTTCAAAATTTCCTCATAATAAATACAGAGCATAATCAAATTTCTCATATAGCATCTCATTGATCATAAGCATACCTCAACAGCATAATACACATCGTCGTCATAATAATAACATCATAACAGATCAATTACATCTCAAAATCGTCGTAGCTTTCTGAATATTTTAAAACCTAAATAAAATTCTCTGCTCATTTCAAAAGTGTTATCTACCTCAAACGTACTTTAAAAAGCATGATCCCATACCAAATACGTCATTCAAAACTCTCATAGTATCACAATGGTTCTGAAAAAATATGAAGAATTCACAAAGTACAGACAAAATACAATTTCATAAGTGTGAAGTTATCCAACGGTGTAATTACGTAAACATCTGTCACTGATGTAGTAATATAAATGTTTGTCTCTCTCAGTTAGATAATTAGATAGCTGTGTAATTCTGTGTTAGAGAAACATGGTACCGATGTGTAAAGTTGTATAAGCAAATACCATATTAGCTAGGGCTCCTTGTGCTTGCCGAACACATGATACACAAAGTAAGCGTGTACCCCCCTGAGGATTAATGTAATTATACCTTCAGGTGTTACAGATTACAGCAATGGAATGAAATGTATCATGGATAACTTTCTTTGTAATTCAAAAATCTTTAAAAATAAATAAGTATAAAATAAATCACTCAAATACGTGTACTGTAGCGCTAAACTGTTCGTCTTGTTGTAAGATAATCTCTGTGGAAGTGTCGTTGTTATCGTCCTCCGAAAGCTAAGTTCTGCAGAAGTCAATGTACTTACCTCATCATAAACAAAAGTGAAATGCTTTGCGTATAAATATCGTAGTTATTATTCTTATTGGCGTGATGAAGAAAGTACTGTACAGTAACGTATTTTTGTGCCACGAAAAAGGCTGTCTCATTGTTGCTATACCACAAATGTTACTACTAAAACATGTTTTACTTTCCAGAATAATACAGAAAAACTGTGCAGATATAAAACAGAAACACTGCAAAAGCAACATTGTAAATTGTCACTCATTAGTAGCGTCGTGATAAAATCGTGTAGCTGTCACATAAAGTAACCACTGTGTCATCTGGTATCTCACAGAAAGTACTTTAAATCCAGAATGTATTTTCAAGTAAACCAAAATGTAGCATTAAAATCTCATTAGCAGTACCGGTATATGTTCTAAGTATGTAAGCCTTATAGTCGTTACGTAATCGTGCAACTAACAAGCAAGAATGTACACACACAATAACACTG
This sequence comes from Schistocerca nitens, assembly GCF_023898315.1. Lineage (NCBI taxonomy): Eukaryota > Metazoa > Arthropoda > Insecta > Orthoptera > Acrididae > Schistocerca > Schistocerca nitens. The sequence continues at coordinate 9,058,585 of NW_026045910.1, read as the reverse complement.
TGACGTCTGTTCACTATAACAATGCATTCGTATATTCTGTTTCAATAAATTCTCTTGGTTCTTGACTGGATATTTAACTTCAAACATTGTTGCATGTTAACAGATTCTCAGCCTGACAAACATACTAGTAATATAAAGTGAAAAGTTATATGGCAAAGACAAAGTTAAAAAGCAGATTATCTTTCAATAGACGGGTTTACATGTGAAATGTGGTGCAATCCTTTACTCTTCCTAGTACGCAGAGTTTCAACTTCAACGCAATTATCATGTGGTATACGTCGGATTCTGTAAGGTCCATTGTAAACTAGAAAGAATTTGTGACTCAAGTGTTTCTTCTTATGTGATAATGAATGAGCTTTAATGAGAACTTTCTGACCAATGTATAATTTTTTTGCATTTGCTTTAGCGTGTAGTTTTCTCCTTTTGTCTGCTGGAGATTTTATATTTTTAATAGCCAAATCAATTATGTCCTTGTGTCGAAGTTTACGTGTATTCGGGAAAGGTACAAGCTCTCTGATTCTGTTCGGTGGTTCTTCATTCTTCAGTACAAGAGTAGGTGGTAAAGCAGTGGAATCATGAGGCATTTCATTCAGCACATTTTGAAATAAGTGTAAATATCTGTCCCAATGCTGATGCTTTCTGTGACAGTAAAGTCTGCAAAGCTTATTGATTTCTTTCATAATCCTTTCAGACGGGTTACAATGTGGTGAGTACAATGAAAGAAAAACAGGTTGGATTTTATGATTCCGAAGCATGCGTGACCAAAAAGCAGATCTGAATTGCGGTCCGTTATCTGAAATGACTGTAGCAACGTGGCCAATTTCACGTAAGAAAAATCGTAACACGGTCCCTGACTTCAGCCGTCGCACGGACGCCAAAATGGAAAATATTGAAATAAACGATATCGGAATTGAAAAACAACTGCTATCACTTAGTAGCGGAAAAGCATCCGGACCAGACGAGATACCCGTAAGATTCTACAGTGATTTGCTAAAGAACTTGCCCCCTTTCTATCAGCAATTTATCGTAGATCTCTGGAAGAACGTAAAGTACCTAGCGACTGGAAGAAAGCGCAGGTCGTTCCCATTTTCAAGAAGGGTCATAAATCAGATGCGAATAATTATAGGCCTATTTCGCTTACGTCAATCTGTTGTAGAATAATGGAACATGTTTTATGTTCTCGTATTATGACGTTCTTAGATAATACAAATCTCCTTCATCATAACCAACATGGATTCCGCAAACAGAGATCATGTGAAACTCAGCTCGCCCTATTTGTCCAAGAAATTCACAGTGCCGTAGACACTGGCGAGCAGATTGATGCCGTATTCCTGGACTTCAGGAAGGCATTTGATACGGTTCCGCACTTACGTTTTGTGAAAAAAATACGAGCTTACGGAATATCGGACCAGGTTTGTGATTGGATTTAGGATTTCCTAGAAGAAAGAACACAACATGTCATTCTTAACGGTTCAAAATCTGCAGATGTAGAGGTAATTTCGGGAGTACCGCAAGGAAGCGTGATAGAACCTTTATTGTTTACAATATACATAAATGACTTAGTTGACAACATCGGTAGCTCCGTGAGGCTATTTGCAGATGACACGGTTGTCTACAAGAATGTAGCAACATCAGAAGACTCGAACGTACTCCAGGAAGACCTGCAGAGGATTAATGAATGGTGCGACAGCTGGCAGCTTTCCCTAAACGTAGATAAATGTAATATAATGCGCATACATAGGGGCAGAAATCCATTCCAGTACGATTATGCCATAGGTGGTAAATCATTGGAAGCGGTAACGACCGTAAAATACTTAGGAGTTACTATCCGGAGCGATCTGAAGTGGAATGATCACATAAAACAAATAGTGGGAAAAGCAGGCGCCAGGTTGAGATTCATAGGAAGAATTCTAAGAAAATGTGACTCATCGACGAAAGAAGTAGCTTACAAAACGCTTGTTCGTCCGATTCTTGAGTATTGCTCATCAGTATGGGACCCTTACCAGGTTGGATTAATAGAAGAGATAGACATGATCCAGCGAAAAGCAGCGCGATTCGTCATGGGGACATTTAGTCAGCGCGAGAGCGTTACGGAGATGCTGAACAAGCTCCAGTGGCGGACACTTCAAGAAAGGCGTTACGCAATACGGAGAGGTTTATTATCGAAATTACGAGAGAGCACATTCCGGGAAGAGATGGGCAACATATTACTACCGCCCACATATATCTCGCGTAATGATCACAACGAAAAGATCCGAGAAATTAGAGCAAATACGGAGACTTACAAGCAGTCGTTCTTCCCACGCACAATTCGTGAATGGAACAGGGAAGGGGGGATCAGATAGTGGTACAATAAGTACCCTCCGCCACACACCGTAAGGTGGCTCGCGGAGTATAGATGTAGATGTAGATGTAAGAAATTTTTAATAAAGGCGTTGGATACAGACCGTCCAGTGGCTTTACGTAACGGAGTGAAAGAAACAAAATTTGAAGTAAGTTCAACAGCGACTAGAACGTACGAAAATCCATTCGATGTTCTGACAAGGGGTCCCAAGAGATCAACAGCAGCAAATTCTTTTAATTTCGAAGGAATAATAGGAAACAACGGAGCACGATGTGAGATAGTAGATGGTTTCGCCTTTTGACAAAGTTTACAAATAGACAAGACTCTTCGAATTCTCTTTTCCATATTGTTAAAATAACAAGTCGTCCGAAGAATATGATAACATTTTCATGGACCAAAATGTGCATAGCTGAAATGAATGTACCAAATGAGCTTATTAACAAAATCGTCAGGAATGCAAAGTACCCATAGCTTGTCATCAACAGTGCAGTGTTTGAAGAGTATGTTGTTTCTAACCAGATAATAATGCCGAATCTGAGTGTGCGGCTTTTCATGCCATTTACTTTTGATGTCTTTCCAAATCGGATCTTTATCTTGTTCATGAGCAATGTCCTTTAAAGATGTGGTGATAAAGTTTTCAAAGGCGACTTTCTGAATGTAAAGAATACTGAAATTTTTCTCGAGGTTGCCTTCTGTGTTACTTTTCTCAATTTCAGCCGGTGCGCGTGACAGTGCGTCCGCAACAATGTTCTCCTAGCGGGAATGTAGACTATTGTGAAGTGGAATTCTTGCAGAAACAATGCCCAACGTTTTAACCTGTCATGATTTAATTTTGAAGACATAAGAAATTGTAATGCACGATGATCACTGTATACTTTTACGTGCTTATGAGAAAGAAAGAAACGGAATTTGTTAAATGCCCAAACGATAGCTAAAGCTTCTAATTCAGTAACGGAATAATTTTTTTCAGATTTTGTTAGCACTCGGCTAGCAAAAGCAATGATTTTCTGAACAGTAGTGACATTTTCTGTGGCTTCTTGAAATAAATGGGCACCAAGACCGACTTTAGAAGAATCCGTGCTAAGGCAGAAATCTTGTGACAGACCTGGATGGGCTAGTATTGGCGCGTTAAGTAACGCTTCTTTCAAACAATTGAATTCCAACTGTGCTTATTCGTCCCAGTTCCAAATAGCGTTTTTTCCAGGCTCTGATTGCTACTAACTTTTCAGGATCCGGCTGAATGCCTTCAGAAGAAATAATATGTCCCAAAAACCTCACCTTTGACCTACCGAATTCAGACTTTTCCAAGTTAACTGTAATTCCAGATTCTGCAAAAATACGTAACAAACTGTTGAGGATGCGATTATGTTGTTCCCATGGAGCTTCTGCTATTAGAATATCGTCCACATATGATGTGACGTTTTAAGAACTCAGGTAATATGGAATTTATCACGCGAATGAATGCTGCCGAAGAAATGTTCAAACCAAAAGGAAGTTTCCGAAACTAATAACAAACACCGAAACAAAGGAGAGCTGTGTATTTTCTACATTCTGGATGAAGTTCGATCTGATGAAAGCTGGATCTGAGATCAATAGAAGACAACACTTTCACACCATTAAAATTTTAAAGAAGTTCTTCCAACGTTTGCGGCCTGTCTGTTTCAGGAATGATGATAGTATTGATTTGTCTCGAATCTAAGACAAGCCTGATCGATCCATTTTTCTTCTCAACAACATGTAATGGATTGTTGTATGAGCTTACTGCAGGCTCAATGATGCCCTCGACAAACATAGATTGTACTTCCGGTCTAACACGGTCCCTATAATGCACTGGAATTGCGTATGGTCTAACACAAAATTTAGTATGCTCACATACACGAAATTGGGATTGAAATCCCTTGATTGTTCCTGTTTTGTGAGTAAAAACTGTGGAATGTGCTTGTAAAATCTCAAAAGCGTCCTGCCTATCAGTGTCATTACAATTCTCAATTGTCTGAATTTTATTCTGAATTAACTCATTAGTATCAAACGCGCCGTCGATATCACTCCCGGTCAGTACTTGCAGAGTGATTGTTAGTGTCAAGTTCCGTCGAAAATTCCAAACTGTTGTCTAACAGGAGGTAAAGCCGATTAATTTCTTCGTCATGGTTTGAGAGCCAATCTTCAAATTTCAAAGCTACTGACTTACCTTCTTTTTCTAAACTTATTTCAGCATCGTGAAAGTTTAAGATTGCTTTGTATTCATTCAAAAAGTCTACTCCCAGTATAATTTCCGTCAACAATAATGGAACAATAAGAAAGTTCATAGAGAAGCTGTGGCTTTGACAAAAGAATTCTAAGTTGGTTTGTTGGCGTACATCTACACTTTTTCCAAAGTAAGATGTCCCTAATGTCTTCCATTTTTACGTAATTACTAGCTACGGCAGCTGCGTCATTAGTTTCATACGTACGTTTTGTGGCTGCCAGCGGTATGGTATGAGTCATTGACTATTGTCTCTTTGTTGGCGCTCGTCGTTATTGGTGTTTGGAGACCTAACTTCTACAAATTCACCTTGTCGAGAGGGCCCTGCCCTGTTTAAATCCCGTCAGTTCTGATGCAATTCAGATCTGTCGTTACGATCATATCGTCTATCGTTCAAAAATGGTTCAAATGCCTCTGAGCACTATGTGACTCAACTGCTGAGGTCATTAGTCCCCTAGAACTTAGAACTAGTTAAACCTAACTAACCTCAGGACATCACAAACATCCAAGCCCGAGGCAGGATTCGAACCTGCGACCATAGCGGTCTTGCGGTTCCAGACTGCAGCGCCTTTAACCGCACGGCTCGTCTATCGTCATGTCGGTAGATTCCATAGCTTCTTTCTTGTCGGTCACGTGGTGAAGAATTTCTCCCTGACTCGTAACTGCGAGCTGGACCGTTGCGTCTAAAGTTATTCTGTCTCCCTTGATAATATTTATTTTGGTTCCCATATTGTCTGTTTCTCTGATTGTCTCTGTAATAGTCATTACCGCGGAGAGGTGATCTTTCCCTGTAATTACTACTACTCTGCCAACGGTTGTGATACGGTGGTGTCTGTTTTGGTCACGATTTGTGTCGTGAGAATAGCCTTGTCGTGTCCAGTTATTGTTTCTGTCTTGACGGAATTGTGACGGATGTGACCTGTTTTCGCATCCCGCGACTGTCTGTGTCAATTTCTAATTCTTGTAAGAGTCCCTGAAAGGCTTCAATGTCGTCTTTGCAACGTCCTGCCAAAATAATATGTCGTAAATGTTCAGGTAATTTGATTAAGCAAATGCGGATGAGTTCTGACGGGCTGTATGGGTTTGACAGGTACTGATTCATGTGCAACATGTCTTCAAAATATTTCACAAGACTGGAAAATTCAGATTGTTCGAAATGTTTCATCATTATGATGTTATGTTTTACTTGGTCTTGTGTAGCTTGAGACCAATATGCTGAGAGGAAGGCATGATAAAATTCTCCTTCACTGTGACAATCGTGAATGAACGATCGCATTCTTACAGCTGGTTCATTCTCTATGTAGCCACGCATAAATTCTAATCTGTGTTCTAACGACCAGTTGGGAGGAAAACAATGAGAGAATTGATGGAGCCATGCTTGTGGATGAATGTCGTTGCCAGAATTCTTAAATGTTTAGAATTTACGTGTAGTAATGAACAGCTTATAGTCAAAATCATCATGTCGGCGAGTCGCATGTCGGTCATTGTTACGTCGTTTCGGCGGTTCCATTTCAAAATTCGGTGTGCCTTGCCAATTTCTTTCATAATTTCCGAAGTGTCCTGTGTTATTATTTTGTGGTTTTTCCGTATTTCTAAGTCCCTCTTCCCGTGTTGGAGCGCGAGTGTCCTCTGAAATATGTAATTTTTGTATTACTTGTGCCAACTGATCTTGTTCTTCCCGGATTTCTCTTTGGTGTTGCGTATTAATTTGATTCTGATTTTGTTTGAATTTCTTAATTTGTTCATACTCTTTTGTGTCAGTGATGGCTACAGGTCTAGTGTCAATCAGATCATCATCTACCTTTGTAGATAAGTTAGTAAACTGATCTGAAAGTTCGGCTACTTTCTCCGATAGTGTACTTATTTCCTCAGTGTGTTTTTCTGAACCAAGTTTCTGAGTATCTACTGTGCCCTTTAAGTTTTCGTGAGTTTTTGCAAATTGCGTAACCGAATCGGTAGATGCAACTGAATGAAGCTTGCAAGGTCTCATGATTTTCATGAACAATAGTTTGCAGTTCTTTTATGGCTGCTTCGTGATTCTGGAATGCATTTTCATGCCGCGAAAATATAGGTTGAAAATGCTCACAAATTTGTGCTTTTACTTCATTACAGACTTTTTGACATTTCGATTCAATGTTATGTAACTCAGTAGTTAGATCTTCACGTGTTTGTTCAAGTGTGGTGTCTAACTTTTGAAGCTTTTGCTATGTTTCTCTCTGATTTTGTTCCATTTGTTGCATTAGCTGTAATAACAACGCATTAGTGTCTGGAATCTGTTCCTCTACGATTTTCGGCAGTGCATTTGCACCGGCAACATTCACATTTTGACAAGCAGAAAATGTGTCTTGATTTATTTGAGAAAACGGTGAGGACGGAAAACCTGAATCTACAGTATTTGCTAAATTGTGTCCTGTCATTTCGGATTCCTGAGGCGAGCTGTTGCCGAGCGATCGATCGATAATGCTTCCCTGTTCACTAATTGTTTCTCTGCCTACGCCATTGCTTGCCGCCCGCTCCATTTCCCTATGCACAGTTACCAAATTACTACGTTGAACATTAGTTAATTCATTACACGGTGGCGTTAACACACTGCTTTCGTCTTCACTGTCATTTCTCAGTTTACTTTGGAGCCTAGTATTACGTTTTTCACACGCCATAATTGTCACAGTATTTCACACGATAACACAGAAAAGCACAATTTGAAGAGCAAAATAAGATAACACATGAACATAGCAATGGAAATAATGTCTACTTAATTGCAAGCGCAGCTGCGAAATACTTGGTGCAAATCTACATGCATGTCACAACTGTTTTACTGTACAACAATGAAAAACTACAATTACAAAGGAAATTCTCTCTATGATTACGCGCTAGCAATTTACAAAGGCTACACTAATTACACAAACTACAAGAAAAAAATCAGAAGATTCCAGTCAGGTATCGTCGGCTAAGGGTCGACATATGAAACGTCCCCTTTTGAAAAATTATACATGACTGTGCTTAAACTGACACACAATATTTTTTTAGCCCAACGCAATATGACTTTCAGAAATCCCTACAAAAGAATGGCCCTGACTAACATTAACCTATACCTTTCACAAATCACTTACCTCACAAAAATCTTCGTTACTCAAGCTACTGCAATACAGCGAGCGCCACTACTGCCAGCTAAATAAAAGATTCAAACTACTGAAGGCACTAACTACTGATAGGCATAGTTAGCAAATGAAAGATTTTGATAGAGAAGAAACAATGTATTTACCTTAATAGTGTTCAAAGGTCATAATATATATAGCAGTTAATGACATCTAGTCTTACAAATTTCAAAACTCCGCCATTTCTCTCCCCACATCCACCACTGCTGGCGGCTCACCTCCAACTGCGCAACGCTACGCGCTGTTAACATCCAGCTGCCCAACACTACAATGGCAGACAACAATGCAAACTAGCCACGGACTGCACAACGCACATCCAGTGATTTTCATACAGAGCGCTACGTGGCGTTACCAATATAAAAACCTAAACAGCCTACTTACACATTCAGTGAACCTGTATACTTGGCTGCTGTTCAACAACTATATATCAATAAATACCTCCAAGCAACTTTTTTTCAGAAGTTACGCATAGCTCATACTCCATAAAGACAATCCCTAGACAGAGCCCCGCAGTGCTGAATGAAAGCTTTAGAGCGAAGAGCAAAGATAGCATTACTGGTCCCGACAGTAGGTGCCGTGAGTGAATACAACAAGTTTTCTTTGTAAACAAGAGACTCAGCATATATCGCAGGCAATCGGACTGTTGTGCAGATAAGTTCAGTGCAATACGGTATAGTAGGAAAAGCGAGTGGGGGGAATAGCTGGCGACTTGTGGTGCATCGTACACAATTACTTAGATAATATCACTCATAAACCTCCTTCATTTTCTCGGTGGAATCTTGTATAAGAAATGTAGTGGAACATAGAAGTGATACCAAAAGTGCATAACGAATTTGGATTAAAAAGTTACCAACATATTCATCAGCTGTCTGAAAGTATTACTAAGCTCATAAACAGTGTTTCTCTTTGGAGATCCTGAATTACTTACTAAGTGATGTGGGGTTGTGATAAGACACCAAACTCTTACTTATTGGGAGTAATGTTCAAATGCTAGTTCAATGCTTCAGATTTACACATCCCATAATGTCCCTTAAAAGCTTGAAGCGAGTACCACGATCGTTCCTCTAAGAAGGACACCACCGACTGCTTTCCACATCCTTGTGAAATTCATGATTCGGGGTTGTCCTCCTGGATATCCGAATGGAGGATTAATCAGGAATCTTTTGCCAATGGAGAGCTCACGCTTTTACTTCGACGCACTTTATTTATCTTTAATGCAGTGGTTTTCATTACCGTCTGCATCCTCAATCCGTTGTTTATTGCTGATTCTTCTAGCCTTAAAAGCAAGATAGTACCCTGAACCTCTGCCCGCTCTCCGCCCTCTATAACAAATCTGCTGGCAGAACGAGGGTGGCTTTGTAATCTTACCCTCCCACACATCACTATTAAAATTATCTGTATTTGCACACATTTTGTAAGCTTCGAGAGGCGTAAGATATACAAACGAATAAATTTTTACTTGTCTTCATTACCTCATTGTTGTTGCCGATGGCTCAGTGTCTTGTCTCGGGGTACATTCTTGCTGCTGAAATTTCGATTTTGCAGGTTCTTGATGACTAAATAACTGATGAAGGTTTTCCCGTATTATTCTTGAATTTTATTCTTTGTCACATCTTTCTACATCACACCGTTTTTAGATTTTTCATATTCAGTATAACTAATAATTACGTTGCTCGTGGTTATCGTAGAAAATGTCCACTTCCATCAGAGTCATGCCCAACACTGCTTACATTTTGCGGTACTCATATTATTCCAAAGATTTTACAAAGCAAAAGAGTTTACAAACTTTCTTTATCAAAGAAGAATCTTCACCAAATTTTATCATAATTTTAATTATATCATAATTTTAATAATTAGAGTTAGATTGTGCAATTAATAATGTGAATTTTAAGTACACCAGACACTTAGTAATATCAAATATTTTAAAATAAGAGTAATTTTAACTGTTAGTTCATGTCGATTGTAATACATTAATTCCTTTTTTATACATTTTACCTTGAAATATGATACATCGCATACTAAATCATATGAAATATTTTAGTGAAGCCGCTGAGATAATTTTAACCTATGCGAGAATCGATAGTATACATGGTATCGGTTATCCGTATAACAGAATAGGTAATGTTAGAGGAGGGTGATTCATTACAACGTCTTACTCCAGAAATCATCGGCTGCCATTGCAGATGGTTTTTATTCATTAGGTAAGCAGTGGTTAGGTTCAAACTTAGGTCCCAGGACGTTTTGATCATTATTCAAAGACTCTACCCCTCCAGGAGCTTTATAAGCAGATTTATTTGAAGTATCCCGTAATCCTATAAAAGGTCTAGATTCGGTCATATTCGAACGTAGCTCCTACGAATAATTTACGACCATTAAGAATTTAAATTCTCCTGCGAGTAATCGGGCAACTACATTTCACTCCTTATCTCATGCATAAAGCTGTTCACATACCTGCAGAAATAGCGTGTAGAACATTTATAAAGTTGTTATTCCATACGGCATATAGTCCATAAAAAAAGAGCTGTTATGCTGCCATCGCATGTGCAACGTATGACTATTGATAGTGCAATGGCGCTCTTTGTATCACATTTTCTTGACGAGATTCGTACACGGTTAGCGCCAAATGATCAGTACTGTGTGGCTGGCTGTCTAACGCTACGGAACCGCGGGCATCTTTGTTCGCAAAAAAGTTGTAAAATTTGTGACAAAAGCACAATCATCAATGTTCTGTCATTCGTGTTTATCACGCGAAGGCAGCAGTAGTTGGCGAAATGAATGAATTGAGTCTGTAAACGAGAAATACGATTTGATGTTCCCGTACATCACACGCGCCGCACCATATCAGAATTGGATTAGCTACATTGCCACGAACGTTGCCTTGATTGATTGTGGTAAATGTATGTAAATGTGACGTAAAGAGTAACATGTTTAGAGCGTGCGTAATGCAGCAATTTAAAGTGCAAAAATATTAATAGTAATGAAATATCTACCGGAATTGTGGCGTCGCTCTGTAGTTAAGCACCCCCCCCCCCTTCCACACCACCTCCTACTCCCATCTGTACTGATTTTAGCGTTCCAGCATCGTTGCATTGCAGTACTACGAGGGAAGAAGAGTACGTGGTCCGAAAACTGCAAGGTGAGTGACTTAAGTAGGCATAAGGTCGTTAAACATAAAGCCTCACCCAGCCGAATGTACGTTCACTTACAAATCGACTCGCTGTTGGTTTCTGTGGTAGAATCTCCATAATGTGTAACATGCCTGTTATTGTTATTAATCTTGTTGTCATTAGTGGTTAAGCAAAAAGAAGCGGTGTACATCAAAGCAATTTAAATTCCGGAAGCAGTAATTCGTTCTGGCTCGCTACTTGCCCAGCGACTATTCGTAGCCGCGAGTACCTCAAGTCGGAGCTCGCAGGCTGACATCCGATGGGCCTGCGCATGTGCCATTCTCTGTTCTTGTTTGTGTGTGTGTATTGGGCGTGCATGTGTGAGGCAAATCCGTAGGTCGCTGAGCGTATTGCTGGACAGCAATGTGCAAAGCTCGTTTCACATCGCTTCTGAAGCAGGAAAGATTGGCAGCTGTGTATCTTAATGTCACAGGGCAGGGTTAAAATTATTATTGTTTTTATTCTTATTATTGGAACATATTTCAACAATTCTCTCGCCTTTTTCGTTAGGAGTGTTTATAAACTCATGACGTTAGCTGATTATTAACCTCTAGAAGCTGACAGTTTCAGCTCTGGTAAGAATTTCAGTAGACCGTCGATCCTGCTTTTATAACGTCTATTGGTTGGCCGACATGCAGATTTCATCGTGTTCCTAAGTAAATCCTTGTTGCACCATAGGTCACGTTCCAGACGCACCATAGTTATACTGTTCTTGATTCACGAAATGTCTGAAATATTGTTTGGGGGACTTTTGGTAGCAACAAGCTCTTTTGGCGTTTTGACGTACCACTAACTAATCATGTGTGGGGCAGGTTGAACTATCGTATTTTTTACCCTCAATGGTTTGCATTGTGCTGGAGCTAAGTGACTTCGAACTGCGTTTATATCTTTTCTCATAGAGTTATTTCATACTGTTCGAACCCTGTATGTGTTCCGAAATCCTAAGAACAACTCCCCAATCATTACACAATGACTGCTGAACCTGTTTCCTCAGAATCAAGAGTTGTAACACAAGTGTATAATATTAACGTTGTAGTCTGTGTTATCGATAGCTCCATATATCATCCTGTTACAACGTAACTGCAGTAACGCACCGTATATTATAGTGAGCACATGCTACTGTAGCTTCTCGCATAAACAGTTTTCTAAGTTAACTAGTCTATATAAAATTTCGTAGGTGCAGCGGAGTGTTCCTTAGGAGGTGACATCCTCGCGTATACAAAGATTCCTAAGGTTATATTTTAGTGGATACAAGGAACTTTTTTATGCTGTAGGTATCACTTTATTGTTCGAGAATGTAAAAGGCAGGCGGTGGTACTGCTTGTAGTGTTTACAGAAAACACATCGACTCGATAGTTCTCTACATCATATAGCCCAGGTTTGTTACCTGATTTCGGTTCCAGATTTCTAGTTTTCTTCTTTTCGTATGCATAACACATTCACAGTGCTTTTAACTGGTTGTTAGCCCAGTAGACTAATTGCACAGCACTGTTAAACAGCACACAGAGATAGGCATTTCACTTTAAGCACAGAGGTTCCACTTTGGGATATGCTGCCAGGTTACTGTGGTGCATCCGCTTTCAGTTTCGTATTGTCACGTAGAGTTTTACGTTAACAATTACTTTTGCAGACAAACTACCATTAAAAGCTATCATTCCGTCAGATATAAACTCCACAAATGGTTGTTATGTTTTTAATCGTAGAACATCTAGGCAGCTCCAGACTGGAATGGAGCTTTATAAAAAGATTTTTGTAAGCCTCCCTTTAGGCAATAACCGCTCTTGACCCCAACATATGGCTACGCAGCATCGCTGTTTGCAATAAAATGTTAACATCTTCCAGTGTTTAAAGCAATATGTGTATTTCACCTGCACATTTGCAATAGCTTCTTCCTTCACACACATGTAGGTTACTGTAAACAGGAGGCTTTTACTAGAATTTTTGACAGGGCAGAGAATATGAAAGCAAATATTCTTGTACAAAGTCTTTATTCCACTTACATTTACAAACTGAAAACAATTTTTCCTTTCTGTTTTCTCAATGTAGTTCTAATAACATCCAGTTAGATTTTTAAATTACAATTTAAATTTACATTGGAAATTTCTAATTTTTACTCCAGCCAGTAATTGGAAAATAACAGATGGTAAGTTCTCAATTCCTTCCTGTAACATACCTGTTTAATGGCTTTCTTCCTGTAACTCCAGTAGCGAACAGATTTTCGTGATTTTAATTTTACCTCTTATTTCCTGTATAACATCATCGTTATGGCGCAACACATGTTCCAGGATTCCAACATACGGCCACTTACCGTTACTCTTTACAGTAAATGGTAATATTCTATATTCCCTACTCCTAGCTCTATCTGTACGTACACTGTGTTGAAAGTCATACGTAAATCTTGCTTGCACTTCTGCAACAGCCCCTTCTTTTTCCAGTACCAGTTTATCTGCTTCCTTTATGGCAGTTCTTTTAGCCGTATACTCCAAATTTCGTTTGTTAATTTCCTTCTCCTCAATATGGGGGTATTTAAGTATAACGAAAAACCAACCGAAGTTTCGAATTTCAATTTTTCTTATACACTCGATGATCAGTTTCGGACGGGGACCAATTTTCAAACCATCGTAACAGATAGTCAAACTGATAGTTTCGAAAATGCAAGAACCATGGTAAAAATGTGCAAACAAACAGTTGCAACACATACAGTCATCAGTATGCACTGCATCTGCTTGTTACCACATTTTCACTTGATTTTTGCATTTTAGGAAATACGCGGGTTATTTGGAAAAAGTAAGGAACGATCGATCGTGAAATGAAAATCACTGTGAAAATCCGATGACGTTTTGCGCAAATGTGTTGGGCATTGTCTCTAGTATGCCTGAAGATCGCGTTACCTCGTTCCTTTTAGTTCTGAGCACACAGGGAGCACATAAAGGTCCCTAGAACAATAGTCTCTGCCGCCAAGTACGAGGGTTTTGGGAGAAATTTCGCCTGCAGCTATGCAAAAAAAAATTACATAACTGTCTTGCTGTTTCTTCAGCAAGGCAATTCTCAGCCGCTCTCTGCAGGGGCAATGAAGATGGTCCATCATACACTACTGTTCATTAAAATTGCTACACCAAAAAGAAATGCCCATGATAAACGGGTATTCATTGTACAGATATATTATACTAGAACTGACATGTGATTACATTTTCAAGCAATTAGGGTGCATGGATCCTGAGAAATCAGTACCCAGAACAACCACCTTTGGCCGTAATAACGGACTTGATACGCCTGGGCATTGAGTCAAACAGAGCTTGGATGGCGTGTACAGGTACAGCTGCCCATGCAGCTTCAACACGATACCACAGTTCATCAAGTGTAGTGACTGGCGAATTGTGACGAGCCAGTTGCTCGGCCACCATTGATCAGACGTTTTCAGTTGGTGAGAGATCTGGAAAATGTGCTGGCCAGGGCAGCAGTCGAACATTTTCTGTATCAAGAAAGGCCCGTACACGACCTGCAACATGCGGTCGTGCATTATCCTGCTGAAATATAGGGTTTCGCAGGGATCAAATGTATGGTAGAGCCACTGGTCGTAACACATCTGAAATATAGCGTCCACTGTTCAAAGTGCCGTCAATGCGAACAAGAGGTGACCGAGACGTGTAACCAATGGCACCCTATACCATCACGGCAGGTGATACGTCAGTATGGCGATAACGAATACACGCTTCCAATGTGCGTTCACCACGATGTCGCCAAACACGGATGCGACCATCATGATGGTGTAAACAGAACCTGGATTCATCCGAAAAAATTACGTTTTGCCATTCGGGCACCCAGGTTCATCGTTGAGTACACCATCGCAGGCGCTCCTATCTGTGATGCAGCATCAAGGGTAATCGCAGCCATGGTCTCCGAGCTGATTGTCCATGCTGCTGCAAATATCGTCGAACTGTTCGAGCAGATGGTTGTTGTCTTGCGAACGTCCCCAGCTGTTGACTCAGGGATCGAGACGTGGATGCACGATCCGTTACAGCCATGCGGATAAGATGCCTGTCATCTCGACTGCTAGCGATACGAGGCCTTTGGGATCCAGCACGGCGTTCTGTATTACCCTCTTGAACCCACGGATTCCATATTCTGCTAACAGTCATTAGATCTCGACCAACGCGAGCAGCGATTTCGCGATGCGATAAACTGCAATCGCGATAGGCTACAATCCGACCTTTATCAAAGTTGGAAACGTGATGGTACGCATTTCTCCTCCTTACACGAAGCATCACAACAACGTTTTACCAGGCAACGCCGGTCCACTACTGCTTGTGTATGAGAAATCGGTTGGAAACTTTCCTCATGTCAGCACGTTGTAGGTGTCGCCACCGGCGCCAACCTTGTGCGAATGCTCTGAAAAGCTAATCATTTGCATATCACAGCATTTTCTTCCTGTGAGTTAAATTTCGCGTGTGTAGCACGTCATCTTCGTGGTGTAGTAATTTTAATGGCCAGTAGTGTAGTTTTCAATTGGAAATGTTTCAATACCCACAATAAAGCCCGTTATTGTCTCCCTCTATGTTTCGTCTCTGCTCACATGGGCCACTGGCTATGAAGACAATATTTTGGCACAGACAATGAGCTGTAGGCCAGCGAAGAGAATTCGGGTAAAGCATTGGCGGCTTCCTTCTGTAACGAGGGTATTGGAATATTGGTACAGCGCTACGACAAAAGTCTAAGTCTGATCGGTGACTGTGGAGATAAGTAGCTGGACGTTGTAGCTAACTGTAGCAGATAAAACAGTTTTGATTTTCACTGTGGTTTACATTTCGCGACCTATCGTTCCTTACTTTCCGAATAGCCCTCGTAGAAATTTGTCTACCTGTTACGATCATTTGGAAGTGGACCCCTGTCCGAAACTAGTCATAGAATGAAAAAAAAGTAAAATTTGCAACTCTCGCTGGTTTTTCGTTGTACTGATTAACGGAACTTGCTGATCTGTTATTGTTACAGCATGCTGGAAGTTCTTGTAGAGATATATGTTTCCTCTGCTGTAATTTAGCACTTCTATACATCACTTTACAGGTAGAAAATCATAACTGTATGCAGATTGATCAAATTTTACAATCTTTACTCAGAATTAGGTGCTTGGAAAACTTACATGTGCACATGCCAATTTTCGTGTATTCTTATTACCCCAGTAAACAAACTGCAGAATGTTGGTAAACACAGTAGCTGTTCTGTAAGTTATTCGTTAACTGATATCACATGGACACAATTGACTCAGAGAAAAGTGGAGCCTATTCTGAATAATGTTTGATGGTGTTAAATAAACTTTAATGAGTCTTGCGCAGGACCAGACACACAATCACAATACAATCTATAGTTGTACATTGTGGTCTCCAGCTTGGTAATAACATGTTCTTGAGACAACGAAAACATAAAAGTTCCCATAGTGGCAGTGTCTGCGCACTGTACAAAATCTAACAGGTGGTCGCCAATAAATGGACTTGTAATTTGACATACATATTAATTCTATTCCTGCACTATATAGTAAGAGCTCAGCCACATTAAATAATCAATCCCACCTGTCTTATCCTTGTCCACAATCACACTGCTGCGTCAACGGGTGTCTCCCCCGCTGCAGAAACTGTGATTCCATTATAGGTAGTCACGCAACAGCTTGTGTTGTATCCAGATTCAAAACGTAATGTTTGTCTACATAGATGTGCTCCAATATTGCAGGCAGCTCACCAGTAGAATGTTCATTTGAGTGTTGGCTAGTTGCATTTTATATGGTACAGCCGAAGTATTTCTATATTTCTTCGTAATGATTTCCAATTCTTCCAAGCTGATTTTTTCCCATATTCCTCTTGTATCATGTTGTCATTCCCGAGTAGGAGAAACATTAGCTTTGTCTTGACAATGTGTTTGACGGGGACGAAATTTAGGAATTTACTACGTAAATAATGCCGAAATGACCCACAAATATCGCTTTTTAATGTTACTAAGCATCCCTTCTTGTCCAAGCGCGTCAATTGATTACAGAGTTAACTACTATAATGCTATCGCAAAACGGATTTGCAATACATATAATTCCTCTTGCTAAGGAGAAAGGTTGCAAAGGTGTGAAATAGGGTGTTGATATATGTTTTATGTTATGTACTAGGTAATAGATCAGTTGCCTGCTTCTGTGGCTGAGTGATGAGAACAGATGGCTGCTGTGCAGAGCAGCTAGGTTTGATTCGTAGTACCGCGAAGAATTTTTTTCTCGTTGTGAGGACTGCACACAAGTAATGCCAACTGAGGAGAAGTAGCGGCTCCACGTTTGCCAGGAGAGCTGTGTGCTGACCTCATGCATCTCCATATCGCATCTGCATGACGTGGAATGGCAGAGAATGACACAGCAGCCGGTCCACATTTCTTGGGCTGTCAGGGCCTCTCACAAGGACCTAATAAAATAAGTAAATTCCCTAATAGTTAGAGCACACCATTGCATCGCCTTTCATTTTTATTACTCATGTGACATTTACTCTCCATTAATCAGGAAGACTTTCATCTATCCATGTCTTAGTTACAAGCTCAAATAGTTCAAATGGCTCTGAGCACTGTGAGACTTAACATCTTAGGTCATCAGTCGCCTAGAACGTAGAACAACTTAAACCTAACTAACCTAAGACATCACACACATCCATGCCCGAGGCAGGATTCGAACCTGCGACAGTAACAGTCTCGCGGCTCCGGACTGAAACTCCTAGAACCTCTCAGTCACCGCGGCCGGCTACATGCTCATGGAACTGTTTGAGATATTACTTTTCTTCATTTTTTTTACAAATCCTATGGTCTTATTATACATAAAACGTGATGGCTCCCTCAACTTCCTCAGGAGTTATGCTGGTTCATCTGTGTTTACAGAGGGCAACATTTACGCATCGTTAGCTAATCTCTCATTCAGCAATTCATCAAATAGCTGAGCCAGCCAGTAGAAGGGCACTGTCAGTACACAGTACAGGAAGGAATTTGGCTGACAGCATGTCAGCATTCCTGGAACTCATATCATCAGTATCAACTCTTTTGCAACCAACACCTCGAACCATATTAATTTTTGTAGTTCGATTGTACGGGCCCCATTATGTCTTTGCTGTCCGTACGTACTGAAAAGAAATTAAAAAATGTTCTAATTTAATCTCAAAGATTCAAGAAGAAAATTTGTTCAACTGTCATACCAGAGGAATACTCTGAAAAACTATTTTATCCTTGATGGACAAATGATTAATTTCGAGATTCTTTCATTACTTCTAGTATTAACTAGTTTTTGTTCTGATGTGCTGGCGTAAAGACGTACTGTATAATTTCATGTCTATGTGTGTGTTGGATGAAGGTGATAAATGATGAAAAATGTGTTTTATAATTTCTGTCAAGACCAAGCCTAAATCCCACACCAATGGAGCACAAATAATTCTGTTAATTCGAGAAGGCGAAGTTTAGATGGAGGCGACGCTCTCCACGACGGCGCTGCTCAAGAATAGAGGTACGTGACTGTGCTCACTACTTTCCTTTGGTGGCCGCTAAGATTAATTCCGATGTGTTTTTGCCAAGACATTCAGAACCTGCAATCTTCCTTTTCGTATAAAAATAGGAGTCCGATAGAATAAGAAATATTCTTGCATTTAAATAATTGCAATTCTTTTACCCAGGCCACGGGGAATGATAGAACGTACGTGCCTCTACCCTGATTGTACGTTCGCAATCTCCGAGTGCGTTACTACGTAATTATTTTACGAAAAAAAAAGATAGATCTTTCTCATCAGATCGCAACCACTCGCACGCGACTGTACGTACCCTCTGAATGTGTCTAGTCAGTCGTGCGCATTGTTGTAAAGCTTTTCTGTTAATATTCAGTGGACTGCATCTCCGCTATTAATTTTTGTTTATGCCGCAAATGGCACTTCACGCGAAGTATTTCTTACGCAAGTTTCAGGCTCCATTTAATGTCAAAAATTCCGAAGTACGGCTGACTAAGCAAACCGCTACAATAATTTCATATCTCTACAACAACAATAACATAACAGAGAGGGTACGTTACAGTACATCTAGGCCCCATATGTAAATTTATGAGACGCTTGCGTTGATGAAAGAAAAATCTAACAATTCTATTTGTTCTAAACCTTTATCAGAAAAAAATGTACTCATAGCTTTCTGCAACAGGAATGAAAAGCATGTTAATGGAGAAGCGTATGACTGTATTCTATCCATGGGGGTGGATGACTGACTGGAGGACACAATGCAAACACTTTTAAAGTGAAGAATGACTTTAATTCCAATACCTGATGAGCTGCGCTGACAGAGGCAAACAAGCCTCTCCCTGTTGGTGATGGCCAGTTGTGATGTATGGACAGGGGCTTCCACCCTGTATGCTGAGCTGGCACCATGCAATGTTGTTGGCAGTCCCGTACTAGGCAGGCAGGCTTTCGAGGCCATGGCTATTGATGCCAGCGGAGCGCTACTTCTCTTGGCGGGGTCGAGCCCCGGCAGTCCCTCACTCTGCATACAACACCGTGGCAGAGCATGCAGACAGCAGTGCGCATGGTATAACTGCAGCACTAGAGGGCTAGAAGGAGTCAGATGGTGGCTGGTGTTTTGGTAGCAGTAGGCATGGACGCAGGTTCGTGGGGAAGTGGCACCGAGTCTCGTGAAGGACTTAGAGCTGGCGCAGGCATATTCCAGTCTCGACTCCACGGCTGCTGCTGGTGGTGCCCGTCGACTCAATGTCAGGTGTAGTTCTGGCATCGTGGCGGTGCTACTGGTCTCCAGCGACGTGAAGTGATCCCCGCCTTAAACTGCAGACTTATGTATGTGCCTATGGTGCACAATTGTTTCACTAAAACCCAGCACCTTGTGACGTCACACATAGCAAGAAAATTGGCCGTGCTGAGGTCACATCGCCAGTCTTACTGAGGTCTTAGGCTTCTTGTGCTTATCAATATGTAATTTTCGTTCATGATATCATTGCATTAGGTTCATATTCGGCTTCTGATTGGTGTTACTACATGGTCAACGTCAATATTAGTACCCGTACAGCTTCTAACGTCCTTTAAGTTGGGCACATGTCATGTATCTATTATGAGATAATCGATTAGGTTAAAAATATTTTAATCTGAAAATTTAACGTCGTTATGTGCGTATCATTGGGGTTAAAAGTTACCCTGCCCACTTTCATATTACTCGAGGAAGTGCAAAGTCAGTTGTGACAGTCATTCGAATTATCTTGTAGTCCAGGGAAGACAAAGAATTCAGAATTTCTGCAGAGTACTTGCACGTGTGCAAGTCGACGCTTCCTCTTACTGAATCGGCGCAATGCCTTCACACAGATTTGGTGATAAAGATAGGCCTATTGCTTGTCCATAGCTCAGTGTAACTATTCACAAATAGAGAAAGAGGCATTGGCTGTTCTGTATAGTGTCACCAGATTCCACCACTATTTCTATGGCAGAAAATTCTACTTAGTAACGGATTATAAAACAATGCAGTCCCTGTTTCATTCGACGAGGCCGGTTCCGGTAGGAACTGCTCAAAAATTGCAAAGATGAGCTTTGTTGTTGTGTCAATATCAGTACGAGACGGTGTATCGTCCGACAGCTCAACATGGTAATGCGGACGCACTTTCACGACTTCCGAGTTGCCCTGCTGCATTTTGTTGTCACATCGTTGCTCAAGATTCTGAACTGCTTCAACCCTTACCCTGAACTATAGGAAAACTGCACCGCCCATGGAAGTTGATCCAGACTTGAACATTTTACTAAAATACATTCCCACATCCTGGCCTCAGTCATTGCATAGCATAAAGAACTCTGTAGTGCGCCGATACTTTGCACGTCGGCATAGCCTCGCTATACAGGAAGGTGTGATTCTGGTTCAAAATGGCAGTGGACAGTCACGTGTGTTGATCCCTAATACTGTGCAAAAAGAAGTGTTGCAGTTACTTGACCAAGCACACTGGGGGATTGTTCATACGAAACAGTTAGCGCATCAACACTGTACTGGGGGGGGGGGGGGGGGGTTGCAGACCGAAAAAGAACAGAAGACGTCACAGTATCACGCATGTGCGGAAAATCAGTCTGCTCCACCACAAAAGTTCTGTGCTTGGCCTAACTCGCAGTCACCATGGCAACGTGTACACATAGACTTTGTGGGACCTTTTTGCAACACTAGCTGGTTGGATGTTGTAGACTCATACAGCAAGTTTCCTCTTGCTGTGCAAATGAAGTCGAAAACATCACGTAGCACAATTCAGGTGTTGCCCTCTATTTTTGGCCTCGAAGGTTTGCTTGAAGACTTAGTGCCAGACAACGGTCTTCAATTCACGTTAAATGAATTAGAAACTATCTGTGAACGCAATAGCATACAGCATCTCACCAGTGCACCGTTCAATTCACAGTCCAACGGCGAAGCGGAACGTTTTGTCAGATGGCCAAACCTCGCACCGTACACATCAGGGACACAGCATTGCAACTGTTTGTCGCCTCTTACCATTTGCAACTAAGATGTAAGATGTCGTGGTCTCCTGACCTTCATTGCTTACATATTCCGCCCTCACAATCATATTCCGCACATCAAGACGCTTCATTGGAACCCAAACTCGTAAGATAAAGTCAATGTTGTATGAATTCATGTAAATGATATGCAAGTAACTAATAAATCGCAAGTGCGCACCGTGGTTAAAATACTCGAGGCTGGCGTACACACATACATTCCAGACACGACGGTCACAGAAGCTTTTAGTTCGAGAGAGGCAACCGCACACCACGAGGCCAGTCCCAACCCATCTACGTCTGCCAGTGACCACCTGTGGAGCAGACAGCATTCGCCTGTGGGAAAGGAGGAATGACCCCATGTTCGGCTTAAAACAAATTCCGCTACATTGTGTAGGAGCGGCCAGCCTACGCATTATTTACACATAGCACGCAGTTTCAGATATTTTCACAGGAACACAGCAAACGCCAAACGCCGATACTAGATGTTTCCGGATTGGTCGCCTTAAACGAAACGTCATTCTCCCGTTTTAGAAGAGCAATGCTGATTGGCAGACAATATTTCTGACGCCTTGAGCTGAAGTAGTAATGGAAGAGACCGAAAGATATACCCCTTCACGTCTGGCGTTGAGAGGAGCCGTTCCGTTGTCGCTCTTGGAGCTAGGAACAAGTCTCTCCTCAGTACTTCACTGGGAGAGCACCTCTGTCGAGAGCGAATCGAAGTTTAACTCGCTATATTGAGTCATTGCGATTTAGCATTGTTCACTGTGTTGGCCGACACACTTGTTGTGCGGTGTGAACGGACAGAGTTATAGTTAAACGCCTGCGAGCGAATTTTTGAGTGGCATCGCGGTGGACTGGTTATCTGACCGGTGCACCACGCCAATAGTAAGACTAGGGGCGAATAGGAATCCTTGACTTCATCAAGGCTTAGGGACAGTTTGATTGGCGAAGGTTAATCCAGATAGAACGAGAGTTATCTTATTTGTCAGCAGCGAGCGGCGCAGACAGCAGTCATGGCAGCTTACGGTATTGTGTGTTACAACTCTTGCGAGCCCCATATTTCCTCCACAACAGTACACTTCACTGCATTTCACACGTGACAGCCTCGACCGTACCTAGCAACATTCTAAACGATAATTATTCAAGTTGAGTAGGGGCGCCTCTCAGCCATTCTGCCTAGTCAATAATAATCTTAAACTTTGTAGAGAAATTTTATTAGCGAATCCTATCCTTGAGATGTAACTTCACATTCCGAAAAGAACCGGGATATAACTTGTTCAATTCATAACTAAAAGTACCATTGTGATTTCTCGGAATTTTTGCAAAATAAATAATAATTTTCTTTAGTTTCATTTGTTTCTTACACTAACTAGCACTACTCCAGCACCCAAGTATCCTACTAGTTACGTAAGAATTTTGTAATTTCTCTTTAGAACGTTAGGAGTGTCTGTCTGACTTCTGTAGTAGTGTGGGGGTGGAAATTTCAGCTTGCAGGAGCCACAGGGTAAAGGGTACATCTCAGATTAATCCGTTGCGCAGAATAACAGGATCTCCGATCAACCCCACATCACAGAAAGAGATGTACCATCGTCTGCAGAGTTGCTTCACGGCCGCCGCCATCGGACACTGCTCCACCCTCTTCAGCACCCGGTGCCGAAGGAAAGCCGCAAGTATCGCTTCGAGCTGCATGATATTGTGTTTTACTGGGTTTTTAGAGCCAGCAGGCCGTGGGCGCGAGGGGAGATCGCCGTCGGTTTGGCGCTTGCATTTCAGGGCAGTATGGGTTCCAGCACCGACATCACAATCAAATCCGCCTCTGTCATGTGCACAGTGACCCTTCTGCGTCACTTCCCCAGATTCAGGATCTCGAAGACAGCGCGGCCACAGCAGCCGCCAGAGGGTGTCATCAAGGCACCACGGGACGACCCCATGCACTCCATGCAGCCCTCGGCTTCTTCGCCTCCTCTCGTCCTACCGATGGAGCTGGATCCACCCACACCGCAGCATCCGACGTCTTCTGCATCTGCTTATACACGTCAGTGGTTGGAAGCGTCTCTTTTGGTCACCAGAGCGAATGCCGAATGCTGGGGCACGACCGGAAGTCTTTCGTACCCTGCAGTCACAGCTTCCGGTCCAGCGCGGCGTCATCGATCCTGCTTCCCGTCCCATTGTCGACCTCCTTATACGACAACGGTCCGTCGCTATTCAGGGGGAAAATTTTACGGCGTAATGTCAAGGGCCGGCACGCCAGTGGGGGACGTTAAAGCTGAGAGGGTTTTGAAGAAGATGTCAGCTAATTACTCGCAGACCGACCCCTCTGGGACAACAATCCGACGGCAGCGCCCTCTATGCGAAGAGAACATAAGCGCTGTCCCCGACAGGCCGCGACCCAGTTGAAGAATAGCACTTCTACGACTTCTACAGCAGCGATTTCAAGAACAGCACAAAGCTAGTCATTTCGCTTTTACTATGTAGCACTGTCTATACTGAAGAGACTTCTTATTTTGCCTGTCGCCTTTGCCTGTGACACATCTGTATTTCCCAAAATTAAGTATTGTCATTATTTTCTTTTGTATTAAACTTCATTAAAACGACTTGCTTGAATTGTTGTCTAGCGATCCGAGGAAGCAGGTTTACTAGGCACCTCATATTCGACGAGTAGGTAGGATACAACAAAAGTATGTAAATCACTTGATAAAACAAGCATAAGCCTCCAGAAGACAGTTTAAAACACATGCAACAGCAACTACAATAAAATCAGAGACGAAAAACAGTAATAATTACTGTCGAGGATGGAATTAACAATGTCAACTCCAATTACGATTACACTTTAGAGAAACTACGTTTATTTTTAAGGAAAGCAAATCAAAGAAAAGACTTTAAAAAAATGCATTTTAACCATCGGTTGTTTATTTGTCCCATTAGTCATCTACCAGTATCGGTTATTAACTATAATCTGGGATGTCTATCAACTATAAAAAGTTGTGAAAGAACAAAGCATAAAAAATGTTTTCCAAAAGAGGCTGTATGTATCGTGTTTAGTTAAAAAAGGAGACTAGATGTTTCTGAATTGATTCCCAGTCTAACAAGTATTTTTGCATAAAGTGTGTTGCTGCACGTGAAGTGCCACTGGAAATTCGATGTTGCACTTTAGATCAACATTATTGCTTTTATTACGTAATTTGTTTCGTACCCTGAACCAGTTGTACACATATTGTTGTAAACATATCTGGTTTCACTGATAGATGATTCCACTTTTACCTTGCACCTGTTTTCACTGTGAATTTCAGTATTAAATGTTTTTCTCTTTTTGTTTACATTCAGTCAGATATGTTGGTAAGGATGAACTGTTTCTTCACTTTACCACTGATGCAAGAGTATGTTGTTATGTTACCTATGCAGTACACATGTACTATCTTTGATATAACTGGACTTCTGAGGGATTCTTCCAGTAGTTGTTCGTCTCGTTTCTGCTGAGATACCTGTCTATTTGAAATGAGATATGACGGTCAGTATACCAAGACAAATTATATCAGATGTTTGTACAATTTCACTGAGTAATTTTAATATTGTTCAGCTTCAAAGGAATACATGATGCTTTTAACTAATTATACAATTATTATAACTGTAATTATAAAATGAAATTTTGCACCCATATGTTTGTTGAGATTTGCTGTTTTTGTATGCATTGTACATTCGTGATTTTTTAATGTTGATGTTGATAGACATCCAGGATGATGGTTAATAACCGAAACCGGCAGATGACTAAAGGGAACAATAAACATCTGATGGTTAAATGCATTTTATAAAATACTTTACGGCTGTTGAATCTCACCATAAGCAAATATAAGAAAAGATAGTCACAAAAGAGAAAGAAGTTACATATTTTCAAACCTCATGAAATGGTGTCTTTGCAGAGGGAGAGCGCCTTGCGTAGCAGCTTAACTTTTTGTAGACGATGTGTTGTGACGTCAGCAGCAGCTTGCCGGTTTTGGCGGAACAATTAATGTAGCACCATCAGGTGCAAAGAAACAACGAATATGCCCTCTTGCTCAGAGTGTGATTCTGCAGACGATAATGTAGTCCCCCGTTGCATTGCTTTTGCCATAACCCGGTCGCACGTAATCTTTGTTGTGCAGATCCAATTACATATGAGCAATACAGTAACATCTCTTACATACGCGGTTCTGTTGTAAACGTCCGCAAAAAGATTTAAAACGGTAGCATATAATATTCACTTCGACTCGCGCCTCACGAAGTTACACTCCATACAGTTTTAGCAATCACGATCACCATTTACTGATGTGGCTAGAATAGTACCACACGTAACAAACAGTTTCAAACCCTCCACAGCGGCAATTAATGTTTTAACGCGAGTGGTGGCTCATTACGTTGTAAACGAGAGAAGTATTTTAAAGTATATTATTTCGTGTAACTCCGTTATGTGACCGGCCGGAGTGGCCGAGCGGTTCTAGGTGCTTCAGTCTGGAACTGCACGACCGTTACGGCCGCAGGTTCGAGTCCTGCCTACGGCATGGATGTGTGTGATGTCCTTGGCTTAGTTAGGTTTGAGTAGTTCTAAGTTCTAGGGGACTGGTGACCTCAGCTGTTAAGTCCCATAGTGCTCAGAGCCATTTGAACCATCCGTTACGTGAAATCCAGTTCGGTTCTGACATCGACAATCACTCTTCAACTGTCCATTCGTGTATACATCGTCACTGATATATAAATAGTTAGTCAACGGGGCTCACAGAGTTTACACTCTAAGATTCTGTTTCAATACATCTCGGTCGAGATTAGTTTATACCATGAGCGAGAAATCAGAATGCGGCACTACTTTTACGTGTGTCTCCGTCTATCAAAATTGCATGACACATGTGTGTCCGCCATGCCATTGCATACCCGCTAACTGTCACTGTTAGACTCCCACTATCAATACCGCTCTCTCATCACAGTTCCTACAGCAGTGCTCCACATTGCAATCAGTTTTACACAGAATATTTCACAAAAGCATTACGATGAAGATAAAACATAAACTTCCTGGCAGATTAAAACTGTGTGCACACAGTTTTAATCTGCCAGGAAGTTTCATATCAGCGCACACTCCGCTGCAGAGTGAAAATCTCATTCAAGATAAACACATGTTAAAATTTTGCATCCTTAATTAAAAGAGATTCGTGCAACAATATTAACAAAGCAAAAAAGAGTCACATTTTCTAATAGAGAACAAAACCAAAAAAATATTCAAAACCGTCAATGATATCCGTACGGAGTAAAAGAAAACAAAAGGAAGAGGAAACAAAAAATTATCGATCGCAGTGTTGGACTGCTACCCACAATGCTTCGTACCGACGTTATTACTGAACGATCTGAATGATGTTACAGATGAAAGTGATCCTAATTATAGAATAATTGACAAAGTACCTTTTTGTTATTTCTTGAAGTTTTACCTTCCGCGGCAGATATATAATTGAAGGCGTTGAAGAGCAATAATAAAAGGAAACTTGCGTTATCAACCATTCCAGAATTTACCCAAAACAGTTTAGGCATTACTGGGTGCTATAAAGATGGGATTTCAAATTGGTTCCCTATGTCTGGATTTCCAGAAGGCTTTTGACAGCGTACCTGACAAGTGGCTTGAAATCAAATTTCGTGCTCATGGAATATAGTATCAGATAAACGACTGGACTTACGATTTACTGTCATAGAGGTCACACCTCGTAGTAATTGAGGGAAAGTCATCGAGTAAAACAGAAGTGATTTCTGGTGTTTCCCTAGATAGTGTTATAGGTTATAGATCCTCTGTTGTTCTTTACCTATATAAACAATTTAAGATACCATCTGAGCAGCCTTCTTAGATAGCTTGCAGACGATGCTGTCTTTGCGATTCTAGGCGCTTCAGTCTGGAACCGCGCGACCGCTACGGTCGCAGGTTCGAATCCTGCCTCGGGTTCAAATGGTTCAAATGGCTCTGAGCACTATGGGAGTTCACTTCTGAGGTCATCAATCCCCTAGAACTTAGAACTACTTAAACCTAACTTACCTAAGGACATCACACACGTCCATGCCCGAGGCAGGATTCGAACCTGCCACCGTAGCGGGGGCGCGGGTCCAGACTGTAGCCCCTAGAACCGCTCGGCCACCACGACCGGCCCTGCCTCGGGCATGGATGTGTCTCATGTCCTTAGGTTAGTTAGGTTTAAGTAGTTCTAAGTTCTAGGGGACTCATGCCCTCAGATGTTAAGTCCAATAGTGCTCACAGCCATTTGAACCATTTCATGCTGTCTTCTATCGCCTAGTAAACTCATGAAAAGAAAAGAAAAATGCGAAATAATTTACAAACGATATCTGTAAGGTGTGAAAGTTGGGAATTAAACATAAATAACCAAAATTGTGATGTTATCCACATGAGTGTTAAAAGAAATGAGTTAAAGTTCGGTTAAGCGATACATTTCCCAAATCTAAAAACCATAGGTTGAACTAAATACAAAGGAATTAAAATTACAAGCAACTTAAGCCGGGAAGAACACAAAGAAAATGTTGCGGGAAGACGAAACAAAGACTACGTTTTGTTGGCAGAACAATTTTTAAAAGCTAGAGATCTGCTAAAGAGACTACCTACACTACGCTTGTCCATCCTCTTTAGCTGCATTGTGTAGGATCCTGAGCAGATAGGATTAACGGAGTACATCGAGCAAGTTTAAAGAAGAGCAGCACGTTTTGTATTATCGAGGAAGAGGGGAGAGAGTGTCAAGGACATGATACGGGATTTTGAGTGGACATCAGGCGTTTATCATTGGGGCTTGCTCTTCTCACGAAATTTCAAATACCAGCTTTCTCCTCCGAATATGAAAATATTTTGTTGACGTCGCCAGACATAGGAAGGAGCGATCATCATTATAAAATAAGGGAAATCAGAGCTCGCACAGAAAGATATAGGTGTTCAAATATCTGCTCGCTATTCGAGTTTGGAATAATAGGGTATTATTGTGAAGGTGGTTGGATGAACCGTCACGCCAATCACTTCAGTGTAAACTACAGAGTACTCATTTAGGTGCAGACGTAGGAAAAAGAACGTGGATAAATTTAGTAGTAGATACAGAATCAGTACGGTAGCCCTGCTTCATCCGAACGAGAATCTAGCTTGTTATCTACCGCACCAACCTATTGTTAGTCGACTGCTTGTACCCATTAAGTCGTCGTGACGTTGAGGGTCACCGGTTTTAACGGTTGGGGATTTGTTTTTGAAGATGAAATAACGAAATGATTCTAATGTTACAATATAAGGTTAAGCAATTACGTTAATTTCTTAGTCAGTAGTTACCAATTACAACTACAACTGCATACGTACTCTAAAAACCACTGTGAAGTGAATGGTAGAGGGAACATAGTAAAGTTCCATATATTACGATTTCTTCCCGTTCCAATCTTTGCATGGAGAGAAGGGTGTATGAATACTTAAATGCATCCGTGGGTAATGAAGCTAATTTCTTTTCTCGATTCCTACGGAAAGGATCCGTAGTTGACTGAAGAATTCCACTAGATGCTCCCCGTTAATGTTTACAAATTTTGTAAATAGGCTTTCTCGGGATAATTTTCAGCTATATTTAAGAGGACAATACTGCATTTCCCGTGTTATTCAGAAATACGATGCAATGTTCCTTCGGACAGACGTGCGACTACGGTCACAGTGAAATTCATGAAATGTATTCGCAGTTGCAATTATACTGCTGATAATTGTCCATATTTGCAACCACGAATACATTTCTTCTATCTTGGAGATATCCCTTCTCAGTGTTTTCAACATTTGCGTCCCGATCTCAAACAGACCTGTGACCATCAGTGCTACTACACTTTGTATACGTTCAATATTCCCTGTTAATTCTATGTCGTAAGGGTCTGACACACATGAGCTACATTCCAAGACGGAACGCAAAGCTCACTCGTAATAACTCTCCCCTGTAAAGTGACTGCATTTTCCCTGTGTCGTCCCAATGAATCGAAGTTCGTCATTTGCCTGACTTATGGTCGAAACTACATGATCATTCCTTTTCATATTCTTCAAGATGTGTAGCCTCCCACTACAATTTTTTTCTGTATGGACTTTAGCCTAAATTTACCTCCCACTCCGTAAAAGTCTAAGTATTATCAAAACTATGTTCCCGCAAACTCTTATACAATTTAAACTAAACAGAATTTAATTTGAATTGAAGTGCAACTGATATGAATGCAACCTGCCTTATGGTATATGCACAACTGAAGTAAAACAATTATCTGGCCCTAATGAAAATTTCCACTTACCTCGCATCGTGACAACATTGCAGCAAATTTCTCGAAAGCACAACAGTAAACAGCAAGCAGGCATTTGCTAAGCTAGATTTATATATCTAAATAAAATTCCCAACTGTAGCAAACCACATGTGGTAAAGCGTAATGATAAACAGAGGGATGGGGAGAGTTACTATTCCTATGACATGATACTCCAAGACAACGATTTTAGAATGAAGTGTATATACAAAAAGACAGAGTAAAACTTCGCGTCATTTTTACACATAATACACGTCTGAATAATTCGATACTCAACAAAGTTACCAACGATTTAAGAAGGGTACAATATTAGCAGAGAATTTCCATAAACGTCAAAAACTTTATTCAATTAATACATTGATGCATGACTCAGGGAAGTGGGGTGATCTTTCTCTCAGCTCGAGCGACTGATCCAAGTTAACTAGCTCGCAATAACCATTTTCACAGTTGAAGTTCGCTGGGTTATAGTCTCACCTGAAACTTTTTCTCTTAAAAAAATGTTAACATTATTCAAAATTTATAGTCCTTTTGCTTTCCAGTAGATACTCATCTTCATCCTTGCTGTCCTTTAGAATAAATCTTTCTCTATCTAACAGATACAATCACAAGTAAACACAGCAGTACTGAATACGTTTATCACATACCACACGTCAACTAAGAATGTATGAGACTGCGCTGAGGCAAAGACTGTGCCACGACAAGACCAATGATTGTTTAACGGTAAAGAACTTGCTCTCTCTCTTTGACGTGCACATCGGTAATATAAAAAAAACGAAATGACATGACCACCTTCCAATTATTACACCCAGATACTTGTAGTAGCTGACAGATTCTATGAATCATGGATCTCGTCATAAGATACTACGCTTTTTCGTTTCATGAGCACTTATAGTTTTACACGTTCAAGGAAAGCCGCAGTCTCTGCGAAACTAGAACCCCTGTCTCAATTTTACTGAATGTTTCTGCAGATTTTTTACAACACTACTTCACTGTAGATAACTTCATGAACTGCGAAAAGTCATAGATTTTATAAATGTTGTATGGGAGTTCGTTAATGTATACTATGAGCAACCGTTGTTAGAACACATTTCCCTGGGTACGGTTAAAAGCTATTTCTACCTACGTCGACGTCTCTCTAGACAACATAATATGCTACGTTCTGCCTAACAAGAAATCCACAATGCAATCAAAATATGTCTGATATTACATATGATAGTACTTTTGCTAATTAACGTTGCTGTGTTGCCGGGTCGAATGTTTTTCGGAAGTGAGGAAGTACAGTATTCATCCGATTTCTTTCGTACCTGACTTTCAGGATGTCATGTGAAGCTGCATTTCACTTAAAAGCTGGTTTTGAAGCCTTTGTTGATTTGCATGGAGAACATCATTCTTTCCGACAGTATGCTACGCATAGAGCTCCACACCTGAATATCGCTAAACACTGGTCTCTCTATAAGTTCGCAACTACAACTTCTTAAATTTTTCTGTAATATTTCTGAAGAACTCTGTACAGCAAAATGTACTGAAGGAGGTGAAAATGAAACGACCGTATGGCGTTATGGCCCAGGAGATTTCATCTGCGGTCGTTCGAGTGTCTGGTGCAAGTGTTCCTTCTGTGACTTGCGCGACTTCGTGATGAATAGGAGATTAAATGACTAGAACAACACAAACACGCTAGCGAAAAGATCTCCGACTCGGTCTTGAATTTAACTTGGAACTCCGCAACCTAGAGCCAGCCATGCTAACCAGTACACCACGAGCTGAAAAAAATGGCTCTAAGCTCTATGGGACTTAATATCTGAGGTCATCAGTCCCCTAGACTTGGAACTACTTAAACCTAAGTAACCTAAGGACATCACACACACCCATGCCCGAGGCAGAATTCGAACCAGCGACCGTATTAGCAGCGCGGTTCCAGACGGAACCGCTCGGCCACAGCGGCCGGCCCACGAGCTGAGGACATTCACATAAAGCAACCAGAAACTGTTGACTGCATTCGACCTGCCATGCGTGCCATACGTTAAAACTGACTCCACCTTACGAACAGAACCTAATGCATATCAGGGAAATTATAGAAACGAATTCAACAAGGAAATAAGTTTCACAATAGCTACTTACGTTCTCACCAATAAAATTCCAAAATGCAACGCCTATAATTGCAGTACTATCAAATGTCACGTTTGATGTGTTACAGATACCGACTACAAATCCATCGACAACCATCATACAGTCTAAGGGATTATGTAGAAAATTCTATAAAAGTATTGAACAGTCGTCGTGCCGTAAGCCAGAAAGTGTTGGGAATGATCCTTATAGTACCGATCCTTACAGCTTGTGTTCTTTGGCCGCTTCTGTCGGAACGAACGTCCGTGTCCCTAGGCGGCGGTGACCTGCAAGAATTATTTAAGGAATAGCATAGGCAGTACAGTTGAGAGTCGCCTGAACGCGGAAACGCGAGTGCGGGTGGGGACCTCGGCTGACCGCGGCTCGTTGATACCATCAGTGGACCTGTGGCTGTGTCGTAAAGGCGGAAGGGGCAGGGTGTTTTGCCAACCGCACGACCTGCCCTGTGGTCTCTGTTGTGTAACATGCTGCTGGGCAAAACTTCATAAGAAACACGATGCTGGGACGACGTAAGTGCCATATAACTAACTGTATCGCTGAACAATTTCTTAGTTCAACTCCGCCATTCTTCTCGTGTAGGACTGAAGTTTCTTAGACGTTCCCATTTAAATGGTCATCGCTGAACGCCTATTCTTTCTCGTACTGCGCACTTTCTGTACTGGCGCTTAGCGCCTAAACTACATGGTTTATTATTATTATTGGTTGGTTGGTCGGCTGGGGTGAGGAGACCAAACGGCGAGGTCATCAGTTCCATCGCCTTCGGGAAGGATGGGGAAGGAAGTCGGCCGTGCCATTTCAAAGGAAGCGATTTAGGGTAATCATGGAGAAGCTAAATGAGGATGGCAGGTTTTAAACGTCGTTCTCCCGAATGCGAATCCTGTGTGCTAAACGCTGCACCATTTCGCTCGGCATTATTATTATCATTATTATCAAAAAATGGTTCAAATGGCTCTGAACACTATGGGACATAACATCTGAGGTCATCAGTCCCCTAGAACTTAGAACTACTTAAACCTAACTAACCTAAGGACATCACACACATCCATGCCCGAGGCAGGATTCGAACCTGCGACCGTAGCAGTCGCGTGGTTCCAGACTAAAGCGCCTAGAACCGCTCGGCTTATTATTATCGGTAGAGTACCTTTAAGCATAGTCAGTCTCGGTGGAACTCAGTTGCAGCTGTGCAAGAGCAATTAGCTTATTTGTGTTTTGGTTCTCCTCTGTGTCTCATTTGTTGAATGACAGCTTTTTTTTTTAATTTTGCTCCTTTACTACCCAAGTTATTATAAGATTCAGTATTTCATATCCAGCTTGTTTTGTAATTTCGTGTTTTGATGTTTAATGGGACCTACTGAGTCTTTGCTGGCAGATTAGCCTAATGTATTGCGCTCATCAAATACAGCTCGTATTGATCCATCCTCAGATGATAGAACTGATGCATGATTCTTCGTGGGTCTTGACACAGCTGTCGTTTGACACACTGAAGCACATTTAATACGCATACTTTAGTGTAAAATTAAAAAATACAATAATAATAATTGTAGCACAGTGATTGAACTATGAAGTCGCATTAACTATTAGCTGTGTTAAAATTCTTGGTCAAGTCATAAATTTCAAGTTCCGTTTGTCAAATATCGACAATTGTAATTGTAGCATAGTGATTGAACTATGAAGTCGCATTAACTATTAGCTGTATTAAAATTCTTGGTCAAGTCATAAATTTCAAGTTCCGTTTGTCAAATATCGACAGAACTGCTTGAGGTCTCGACTTAGCCACTTGATCACATATATTGTCTTGTGTGTCAGTAAAGCTGAGTTAGAATATAAGACTATATCTGTGATAAGAATATAAGACTATATCTGAAACAGTTTTGAGTGTGCTATATTTAATGCTACTGGTGGTTGTGTACTAACTTGGTCGGTGCGTCATGATCAGAAATTATTCTGTCCATAGGGCGGTTAACCAAAAGATAGTGAATTCCTAAACAGTTCTAAGAATAATAATTTGGGTCGTTGGTGATTGCAGTCAGACCCAAACTGTTGCTGTCTTTCAATGAAAATGTATGCTACAATTATATTTTAAGATTAGTTTTCTTTGTGTTGTTTGTTGTGTACTCTAGTGTTAAACATGTTTTTGTAGGTTCCTTCTACGTTTACTATCTTGGTAAAAGTCTTCAGTACTGTTAATCTGGTATCCGCAAAGGTTACTTCGAAGAAATATAAAAGGTCTTCTGCTGTCTGCTGTTGGTAAACACTTTTAGCATTACGACCACAGACTCTTTTGATGAATAAAAGTAATATATGTTTCAAGCTATTCCGCCACCAGCGTCAAGCATACAGATATTAGTCATTCGGAGTAGTTTTAAAGAAGATATATTTAATTGTGTACATTCTTAACGGAGTTTATTGGAGATGTAATTAAATTATGTTTTTAAATTTGTGAGGATTGCAATAGTTAAGGACTGCATGAATTCTTTTTTTCTTAGTTTAGGGAATATATTTCAGGCTAGTAGATTATTTTGGCAAGGATTTCTCTCTCTCCTCTTGCTTGAATGTCCGTCATGCGATATTTGGCCTCCAAGGCAGCAGTATTCCATTAATTCGTTTACATGGTGCTGGGCGCATGAGACAAAATAGAAAGAGATAAATGAAAAGTTAGAAAAGGGGATATCTGTCTGTGCTACAACTGACCACCTCCCAAACGATCCACCCCCTCTCCTCCCTTCCCCCATCTGAATGGACAGGTTCAATTTCGTATCTACAAATGGGGGCTCCCCAATTTATATTGCGTATTCTGATTCTACGTCACAAAATACGTGCAGTTTACTCCACCCGTTGTTTTCCATTCGTCGTCGATGGAACTGTAATTGACAGATACCAGCTTTTCCTGTTTTTGCAGTTAAGAACCAATGCATCTGATTCTACATTTCCTTTACCATGTAAATGTAAAAATTTGTATTCTAGTGGTGATAGTAATGTTCAGAACTTGTTTTAGTGTTGCAAATTTGATTGTACAGAACAATATGGTTAACCATTTCATTGTATCATTAAGAACTACGTTTGTTGTAGTCCAGGGAACACGATGCGGATGTAATAGTTCCTTGTTCCCATTAGGATACTTGATATTGG
This sequence comes from Schistocerca nitens, assembly GCF_023898315.1. Classification (NCBI taxonomy): domain Eukaryota; kingdom Metazoa; phylum Arthropoda; class Insecta; order Orthoptera; family Acrididae; genus Schistocerca; species Schistocerca nitens. Next base: position 9,023,606 of record NW_026045910.1, on the reverse strand, counting down.
TGAGTCCCCTTGCCTCAAACCACTCGGGTACTTGACTGCGGTGATGCCCTCTTGCATCTCACCATAGGGGTGCCTGATTTCGCTGAGTATCTATGGCAGGTGCGCCTCTCACAGTCACCTCATGGTCGAACTACATTATTACAACGGTTATACCTAGTGGTTATAATAAAACTTTCCCTATTTGACACGTTAAAACACGGAAACTAATTACGATACGAGTAACAAACTTGGTAGCATTAATGTCCAGAGTATGGGATGCTCGATTTCCATGCGGCACAGCGTCGCCGTCCAGTTCCAACTATGGCCACGAGGTGCCGTGATCAGTCATTGTGATTCGTAGTCTCACACATCTGAACCAGTCGCAGAACACTTGTTGAGATGTCAGCACGAACTTAGGTAAAAAGAGCAGGGAATCATTGGTGAAGTTCTGCACTTGGTGAATATCGCCAGCCGAAAGAATTACAGAAGGCCCCTCTTTGTCCACCTGCTGTGCGGGATATGATGAAAAAGTTCGAATCAACTTGAGAACTGGACGTCGCTCGAGGAAGAGGCTGACGACCGGTTGCACTGCAGGTGGTTGATGAAATCGCTGTTACTATGGCAGACAAGGCTGCGCACAATTTCCGATTGTCAGGCAGTGTGCGTGCTGTGTCACGACAGTTGAACTTCCCGTGGTCCACTGTACGGAAGGTGCTTCGAACCACTATCAATCGTATCCGTACAAGATCCACACCGTACAGCAGCTTGCACCAGATGAGGCACAACGGCGCGGTGACTTTGCTCTCCACTTCCTTGCAAGGATTGAATTGGTGAATTTGACTTTTCGCTGACGGGTGAGCTGAACACACAAAATTGCTGACTGTGGGGTTCTTCACCTTCAGTCACTGTGCATAAAGTTCCTGTGTATGGTGAACGTGTCATGTATGATGTGGCGTGACGGCTACATTCATCATTGGCTCAATCTTTTTTGAACAAATTGGCTCTCAGGGACAAAAGACTTGCTGTGTGGCTGGCGAGCGTTACTGCGATATGCTTCGTCAGAATTCCCTAGCCGCCCTAGGGGAGAGAGATACACAGTTTTCATGCACGTTGGGACCCCACTTCACATCTCTCGTGAAGTTCACCTGGTTCTCTGAAACACATTTTAAACGCTCGAATTATCAGCCGATCCTTTCCATATGCTTGTCCGGCACGATCACCTGATCTCACCCTCTGCGATTTCTGGTTGTGGGGCTACCTGGAAGACAGGGTTTACCATGGGAAATCTCATACGTGTGCTGATCTGAAGCGAAGCACATCGAGAGAGGTTGCTAGTATACCTACGCACAAGCTTCGTTCTGTTGTGCAGAATGCAAACCTGCTTTTTCAGAATCTGTTGGACACAGATGGGTGCAGTATTCAGCTCCTTTTGTGGCAGTAATGGTACCCGTACGGTGTACCGTAGCAGCACATTAAGAGTGTTTGAACTGAATTCACTCTGCATTATTTCTCTTCCATATGTCCTCGGCATTAATGCTTCCAAGTACTGTAATTAGTTTCCGCGTTATAACTTGTTAAATAGGGGAAGTTTACTATAACCAACTGGTCGTTCGTATTCCGCCGGTAGGCATGTAGCGACTAGTGTGACAGTTTCAGAGGCTAGATGGAAACCGTGATGGCGGGGTTTTACGGCGGCCACCAAAATGAAGCCTTCCTGTGGTTTGGGGACTCACAACGCACAAACACCGTAGCGAACATAAAAGAAATTTACTGTACAAGTAGCTTATTTGCTAGAAATGTTACTGTCTATCCGTATTATTTGTAGCGAATAATCACACTTGCAGCATTCACGTAACGTTTGATAATCACTATTACCCTTTAGAACACGATGGTTTATATTCATGTCGTAAATGGAATGTAGAATCCAATGCATCGGTTCTTACTTGAAAAACGACCAGACTTGACGTTCATCAATTACAGCGCGTTCTACGACGAATGGGAATCTATAGTTTGAGTAAACCGTACGTTTTTCGGCGTATAATCCTAATACGAAAATAAAAAGTTGACCCCCACTTACGCAGGGCGCTGGTTAGTAGGTGGTCGGTGGTATCTTAGTCATGTATCTCCTTTACTAATGTTAACTTTTCATCTAGAACATTTTCTTCTTATGATGCATCCTTTCAACCCGTGCAGTCTAAAATATGTTAACATGGTCACTAATGTAGTTTCCTGCCCACTCGCTTCTTATAGGGGCCTAAAGGATGCTCTTTTTCTCGGATAGCTAATTATTAATTAATGGTTTTTGTTACAATAAAGTAGATCGACAGTACTCAACTTTGGGTTGCAAGCAAATGGCGACATACAAATAATCAATGTCCTTCGCATTATACAATGTCCATATAAGTAATTCACACAAATTCACATGGACCACTGATCACGGCTTTTCCAGTACCTGTATTGTAGTGCGTGGTTTCTAGTATGGGTCTGCTACTGCACGTCTTCTACTGTCCGGCCCAGAATGGCAGGAGCGGCGCTTATATTCTCTTCGGATAGAGGCCGCTCCTGTCGTGGCGCGGTCCTAGTCAGCGTACTATTTGCTGACGTCGTCTCACAGCCTTCTGTGCTCTTGCACTCTTCATCTTCTTGTCGACGCTTGTCGTTACGCCGGAACATTCCTCCCCGTCCCCCCTCCCAAAGCGACACGGCGGGGGAGGCAAGGGTGTGGGCACATTGCTGGAAAAGAAGCTGTAGCTGCAGGGGACGTCAAGCTTCTGGCCTACCATACTATCCGGCCTTCGCTCTGGCGGAAACTTCCCCTTAAAAACTTCCAGAAGGTTACGCGTCCACCTCCTGATGCTACGAACCAGATGAAGGTGGCGACTGCGGCGTTGTGGGCGGGTCCAGCTCCATCGCTTGGACAAGAGAAGGCGGAGAAGGCGAAGGCTGCGTCTCCATGATGTCGTCCCGCGGTGTCGTGATGACACCCTCTGGCGGCAGCTGTGGCCGCGCCGTCCTCTGGATCCGTGAATCTGCGGGAAGAGACACTGAAAGATCATCGTGCCCATGGCAGAGGCGAAGTTGATTTTGAAGGCGACGCTGCAAGACATCTGGACCTGAAATAACGTATATGCAAGCGCCAAGTTGACGGATGATCTCGCCTCGCTCCGACCGTCTGTTGCCGCTGAAAACCAGTAAAACCCAATATCATGCGACGCGAAGCGATACTTGCTGGCTTCCTTGGGCGAAGGAGCAATGTCCGATGGCAGCGGCCGCGAAGCAATTCCGCTGGCCGTGGTCCATCTTGTGGGTCCGAACAATTGGAGGCGAGAAACAATTGCAATGCTTGATCCGTGGTGTGCTCAGAGCGAAGTTTGGCCATCTGCTGCACGAAGGATCTGACACGTTCCGCTTCGTGGTTGGACTGTGGATGGAGCGGCGCACTAATGAGACGCTGTATGCCACTGCGTTCACACAATCTTTCAAATTCATTTGACGTGAAGTGAGGGCCGTTGTCTAACACAATGGCTTCAGACAAATCTTCGTGGCAAAAAATTGAGGACAACACCTAATTGTGCTACGTGACGTTGTCAAATTCATTGGCACCGTAAAAGGAATCTTGCTATATGCGTCAACCCCAATCAACCAACAAGTGTTCCAGAAAGGTTCCAAAAGTCTATGTGCACCTGTTGCCATAGTGATTGTGACTTAGGCTAAACAGAGAATGTTTCTGATGGAGCGGACTGATTTCCCGCACATGCGTGACACTGTGGCGTCATCTGTTGTGTTTGGGCGTCCATACCCTACCAAGTGGAGTGTCGAGGCGCAAACTGTTTCGTACAGACCATCCCCCAGTGTCATTGGTGAAGTTGCTGTAACACTTCCTTTTGCTAAACTTTAGGGGAAAACACACGTGACTGTCGACTGTCATTTTGAACAAGAATTACATCTTTCTGTACAGTGAGGCTATGCTGACGGGCAAAGTATAGGCGCACCACAGAGTTCTCTATGTTACGCAAGGAACGAGGCCAAGATGTGCGAATGTGTACGCTAACAAAATGTTCAAATCTGAATCAGTATCCGTGGCCTGAGCAATTTTCCTATAGTTCAGAGGAAAATTTTGAAGCAATTCGGAATCCTGAGCATCGATGTGACAACAAGATGCAGCAGAAGCGTCAAAGTCTGTATCAGGGCCAATCGGAGGAAATGAGAGTACGTCCGCATTACCACGTTGAGCTGTCGGACGATACACAATCTCTAACTGGTATTGAGACAACAACAATGCACATATTTGCAATTTTTGAGCATTTCCTACAGGAACCGGTTTCGTCGGATGAAAAAATGAATGCAAAGGCTTATGATCCGTTACTAATTAGAATTTTCTGCCATACAAATAGTGGTGGAATTTGGTGACACCGTATACAATAGCCAGAGCCTCTTTCTCCATTTTTGAATAGTTACTCTGAGCTTTGGACAAAACTTTTGATGCGAAAGCCTGGTTTTATCACTAATTCCGTGCGAAAGCACTGCACTGATTCCGTAACAGGAAGCGTCAACTTGCAACACAACTGGTTTTTCAGGATCAAAGTGAACTAAGCATTGATTACTGAGCAATTCATCTCCAAGTTTTACAAAAGCTATTTGGCACTCATCTGTCCAAACAAAGGTGACATTCTTGCGAGGCATGCGATGCAATGGAGCTGCGATTTATGCAGCTTTCTGTATGAACCGCATATAATAGTTCATTCTCGCTAAGACTGACTGAAATTCTGCGAGGAACCGGGAAATCTCGTGTGGCTCACAAATGCGACTGAAGAGGATGTACCCCTTGACTGTTTATGACATGAGCAAGGTACTGCAATCCAGGTTTCAAAAAAATCACACTTTTCCAATCTACATTTTAGTCCTGCATCAGATAACACACGAAAGAAAGCACATAAATTTGCAATATGTTCTTCAGGTATACGACCTGCTACGACGATGTCGTCCAAATAATTTTAACAGTTTGGTACTTGCGCAGTCGGCTGTTTCAAATACCGTTCGAAAATAGTGGGTGGGAAGCACTGCCAAAAGGTAAACGCAAATATTTAAACAATTTCAAATGAGTATTTACTACACACACTTTTTTGGGATTCTTCACCGAGCGGTATTTAAAGATACGCGTCACGCAAATCAATTTTTGAAAAGTAGCGTCCCGCGCCTAATCTGTCCATGAGATCCTCTGGGTGTGATAGTGAATAAGTATGAATTACAATATGTGGGTTGACTGTGAACTTTAAGTCAACACAGAGTGTTGGGGGTGGGGGGGGGGGGGGGGGGGCAAACCAGTGGACTTGCCCACTGACCAGCTGATATCGGCGCAATAACTCCACTATCTTCCAATTCTTGCAGTTCATTAAGTTCAGCAGCGACTTTGTCCCGTAATGCAATGGGAACAGTTCTGGCCTGGCAACATTTAGGCTGAGCATTTTCTTTCAGAATAATACGTGCAACAAAGTTGTTATCTTTGGCTAAACCTTCAGAAAAGGTTTCTGGGAATTCTTTAGCAAGCTAGCTGCACTTTATTTTGCTTTGAATGCAGACACTGACGAAATATTGTCCTCAATGTTAAAGCCAAACACAGCAAATGAATCAAAACAAAATAGGTTGTCACAAACTCGTCATTGTAGCACTGTAAACATCACTTTCCACGTATGCGAGCGATACCTGGTAGCAATGTATATTTTCCGAGCACGGGAATGTCTTGTCCATTAATAAGCCGTCAGTTGCGTGCTAGTTTTTGACAGGCGAAGGGAGCCTAACAGTTCATATGTGTCACGACTGAGCAACGTGACAGAGGCACCCTGTCCAACTGGAATTTCGCACGTTTCCCACAAATAAGTAAATGAACAAAACGTTTGTTTAACTGGCGTATCACTGAAGGAACTGTTCGCGTGCTAGTTTTGCGAATGCCCGCTGCAGACTTGGAAGAAACTGCATTTATGACGTGGGGCTTGTGACTAAATTTTTGTGAGGCGGATTGTACATGTCCTTTCCTACCACAAGCGGAACACTGACGTAGTCGGGAGGGGCGATCTTGGCGTTTGTGCCGTGAGTAACACCGAAGGCAAGACTTACGTTCGCCAGTGTGGCCACCTGTTTAGCGGACTGCTTACGCGTCATGGAGAGTTGTTGATTACTCGGTGGGGCTAGCGCAAGCTGCTACCGGCGCCGAATAGGCCGATCGCCACCCAGGGACTCAACGTGACAAATAGCTGGCTGTCAAATTTTTCAGCTCACAGGGCACATGAATCGTACTGATCTACTATTTGCACTGCTTCATGAAATGATGGATCGGACTGTTGTAAAATCTGTTCTCTGAGTTTGGCATCAGGTACATTGTAGACGATCACGTCACGCAACATAACATCTCAACATAAAACACCGCAAGCACATCTGAATTTGCATTTCCGTGTCATACCCAGCAAATCAGTTACCCACTCGTGATAAGATTGTTCTGACCATTTTTTGCAATTAAAGAATTGATATCTAGCTGCTACCACATTCCACGGTGGAATCTAAGAAAAGCAGACTGGGGGAAATATAAATCTTTTATCGACAAGACAATAAATCGAATACCACCAAGACCAAATAACTATCAAAGGTTTGTAAACCTGATATATAAAGGGGCCCTAGAGGCTATCCCCCGAGGGGCCCGGAGGGAATACATTCCTTGCTGGTCAGAGGAGTGCGAGTCATTGTTAGAGCAGTATGAGAGGAGTGGGGAGGACGAGACTGCAGAACGACTGATCAACACTATGAACGAGGAACGTAGGAACAGGTGGAAGATGGCAATGGAGAATCTGGACTTTACCCATTCTAGCAGGAAGCAGTTACTACGGAAACTGGGTGGTGCCACAACACCACGAAGATCGGCCGCGGGTGTGGGCCCATCCGAAATAGCGACTGTCATGAAACAGACCTCCAAAATACGCCTGAAGACTGAGGAGAAGAAAAGGATCTCCAGGAACCTAACCAAGAAATTAGCCAATAATCCAACTAATCTAGATATTGTCAAAGCAGTAGACGTCGAGGAGATTACCCAGGCCCTAACACTAATGAAAACAGGGAAAGCAGCCGGACCCGACGAAATCCTCGAGAATTTCTCAGGGAGCTGGGACCCACTGGGAGGAAATGGATGGCCAAGCTCTTCACGGAATGCATTAAACCAGGTGCACTCCCGAAGTTATGGAAAGAAGCTAAGGTAATAGCGGTACTGAAACCAGGGAAGGATGGAGATAATCCAAAGAACTATAGACCGATCTCACTGCTTTGTACCTCTTACAAACTATTTGAGAGAATATTACTGGCCAGACTAGCACCATACATTGAGGCGAACCTCCCGGACTATCAAGCAGGGTTCCGTGTGGGAAGGAACTGCTGTGAACAAGTTTTGTCCCTTATAACATATACGAGGTGTGGCTAGAAAAAAACCGGACTAGTACTGGTGAAACAATAAAACGAATGCAATAAGGCTGAAAATCGCGTGGCCTGTCACGTGACTCTCGCTCTGCCGACTGCTCGAGTTTCATCTGCCTCCTGCACTCAGTCTGCCCGTGGCGTCTGTTTTAAGTAGTTGACGTTTTGTCTGTGCGTCGGAAAATGTTGAGTGTACAGAAAGAACAGCGAGTTAACATCAAATTTTGTTTCAAACTAGGAAAATCTGCAAGTGAAACGTTTGTAATGTTACAACAAGTGTACGGCGATGATTGTTTATCGCGAACAGAAGTGTTTGAGTGGTTTAAACGATTTAAAGATGGCCGCGAAGACACCAGTGATGACACTCGCACTGGCAGACCATTGTCAGCAAAAACTGATGCAAACATTGAAAAAATCGGTAAACTTGTTCGACACTTTCCTTGTCAACTCCTGTTAACTCAGACACTGCTCTGATTGTTAAACGGCGATCTTGTCGAACAAGTTTACCGATTTTTTCAATGTTTGCATCAGTTTTTGCTGACAATGGTCTGCCAGTGCGAGTGTCATCACTGGTGTCTTCGCGGCCATCTTTAAATCGTTTAAACCACTCAAATACTTGTGTTCGCGATAAACAATCATCGCCGTACACTTGTTGTAACATTACAAACGTTTCACTTGCAGATTTTCCTAGTTTGAAACAAAATTTTATGTTAACTCGCTGTTCTTTCTGTACACTCAACATTTTCCGACGCACAGACAAAACGTCAACTACTTAAAACAGACGCCACGGGCAGACTGAGTGCAGGAGGCAGATGAAACTCGAGCGTAGGCGGAGCGAGAGTCACGTGACAGGCCACGCGACTTTCAGCCTTATTGCATTCGTTTTATTGTTTCACCAGTACTAGTCCAGTTTTTTTCTAGCCACACCTCGTATAGAGAAAGGCTATCAGAACAAGCTGAAAACGGGCCTGGTATTAATAGATCTTACATCAGCCTATGACTCTGTCTGGACCGAAGGACTACTGCTCAAGCTTACTCGAATTATCAAATGCAATCAGACGTACACATTACTAAAAAATATGCTGACAGGCAGGAAGATCAAGGTCTATCTCCATGGAAAGAGCAGCAAAAGCATGGTCATAAACAATGGCCTGCCGCAGGGGTCAGCTCTGACGCCGACCCTTTTTAATTTATACATATCTGATATGCCGAGCACCAGGTCGCGTAAATTTGCGTATGCGGATGGTTCAAATGGCTCTGAGCACTATGGGACTCAACTGCTGTGGTCATCAGTCCCCTAGAACTTAGAACTACCTAAACCTAACTAACCTAAGGAGATCACACACATCCATGCCCGAGGCAGGATTCGAACCTGCGACCGTAGCAGTCGCACGGTTCCGGACTGCGCGCCTAGAACCGCGAGACCACCGCGGCCGGCCCGTATGCGGATGATCTGGCCATCGCATACCAAAGCAAAAATGTCGAAGATCTTGAAAAAACATTGAATGCGGACCTTGAAGCGCTGAACACCTACTACCTTAAGTGGCATTTGCATCCCAACCCCAATAAAACGACCAGTACCATAATGCACCTTAATAACAGAGCTTCAAGCAGGAAACTACAGCTTTCCCTGAATGACCGGCATATCAGACATGAAGATAAGCCCAAATATCTGGGAGTAAAATTAGACCGTACACTAACGTTTAGCTCCCATCTGGAAGACACCAAGCAGAAATTAAAATCTCGAAATGCCATTATGTCTAAACTGGCCGGAACATCATGGGGGTGTGGAGCTAATACACTAAGGACGTCAGCATTAGCCCTCGTGTACAGCGTGGCTGAATATTGTTCACCAGTCTGCGCGAAAAGTGCGCATGTAAATAAAGTAGACACCCAATTGAAAGAGACGATGAGAATTATCTCAGGCACACTTAGGGCTACCCCATGCGTCTGGCTCCCAGTTCTTGCCAACATAGAACCCCCTGATATAAGCCGCTCCACGGCGACCTCAAGAATATATAGGAAGATCGTACACAATCCAGAACTCCCTATACACCAAGACTTATCACCCATCAACAGGCTAAAATCTAGGTCCCCCTTTTGGAAGATTGGCAGGGAATTACAGGATTCGACCCAAAGCTAGCCTGGGGGGAATCATGGCGCAAAGGGACACACAAGAACCAAAACCTTATCGATGACCCCAGCAAGAAGATAAATGGTTTTGATCTCCCTCGGAAGCTCTGGGTTGCCTTAAATCGCCTTAGAACAAGCGTGGGAAGATGCAAACATCTAATGAATAAGTGGGGACTTGCGGAGAGTCCCGTGTGTGAATGTGGTGAAATCCAGACAATGGACCACCTACTGGTGTGTGAAGTGGTAGGATATAGTGGTGAACTGAAGGACATACATTACTCGCCTGACCTAGCCATAGATTGGCTCAAAACTATAAGTAGCATTGTGTAGTGTTGTAATTTCCTGGTGGATTGTAATGACACTGTAATATTTGCCTTGTATATGCCGAACGAATAAATAAAAAATTGTGGTCATAATAGTTAGTTAGCGACTGTACCACCTGTTCATAACTAAGTTGACTCGGAGTGGCGTTAGGAAATTACATCTGAGTTTAACAGAACACTGCACTTCCTACCGTTGATAATAGAGAGGCAAGTTTCACAGTACCTGGTACGTTGTGAGAGAGTATGTGTGCCTCGAACTGGTGCAACGACTCGGGCCATTGCTCTTCTTGTTCATGAAACTGTAGAAAAGGTGATATAGCAGCAGTAGTAGGTGGTGGTTGTTCTGTATGGCGCGTAGCGTTGGCCAGTAGCTGCTGCACCGTGTTGAGCAGTGTACATATCTGCTGCGTCTGGAACTGAAACGTCTGCGTTAGCTGTGTGGCATCTAACACTTGCAGCTGTGTCGCCTGAGCAGGGGAACGGATAGTCGGGCTGGGCATTTTGGAAGAAACAAATGCAACAAACAGACAAGGCAAGCAAAATAAGAACAAAAGCAAAGAAAATTTCTCTAATGCGTACCTGAAAACGCGGATTAGCAAACACGATGAGAGACTGTTAAAGCAAGTAAACGCCCCTGCAAAGTAAAGACAAGAGAGGATTAATGCTACAGCAAAACAAAATCATTCCGTGGCCATCAGGCACTGGTTTCGTTATAAAATTCGTCCCCACTGTGGTGTCCTGCTCACTCGTTTCTTGTAGGGTCCCCAAAGGATGATACTTTCTCGGATAGCTATAAAGCAATTCAAGCAAATCACATTAATGATTTTTATTACAAAAAACTAGATTGACAATACTTAACTTTGGGTCGCAAGCAAATGGCGACATGCAAATAATAAATGTCCTTCGCTACGCACAACGTACTTCCCACAAGTTCACATGGATCACTAGTGACGGCTCTTCTAGAGCCTCTCTTCTAGTGCGTGGTTTCTAATCCGAGTCTGCTAGTGCAGGTCTACTAATGCCCGTCTGCCACTATCCGGTCGAGGCTGGCAGGAGCGGTGTTTATATTCTCTTCAGATAGAGGCCGCTCCTGTGGTGGTGGGCTCCTAGTCGGCGTACTATTGGCCTTCTCTGCTCTTGCGTTCTTCATCTTCGTGCCGGCGCTTGTAGTTACGCTGGAACAACTAATCTCATTCCTGCTGTATTATAACACTTTCTTCATTCTTTGTATTATTCTGAATCCATATTTTGTACCCATTAGGCCATTCAGTTAAAAAGTTTCGTCCCCATGTTCACAGACAATAGCAATGTCATCAAGCATTGATATAGCATATAACCTTTCCCCATGCGTTTTAAACAAACTTTTGTTCTTTTAATTCCTTCCCTGCTCTTTCGACATACAGGCTGAACAACAGGGAAGGACCACCATCCCTGACTCATGTCCTTTTTAATCAAAACACTTTTCTCATGCTCCTCGTTCCTTCTTGTTCCCTTATGGTACTCGTTTGTAAGTTGTATTGCCCGTCATTGCCTACAGAGTACATCAATTACGATGAGTATTTTTCACACCTTGCACCACATTACATTATACAATGCTTTTTCTACATCGGCAACAGCTTTGAATGTGACATGATTTTTCGTAACTCTTGCTACCAGTTCAAACGTTATATGAGAACTGACTCTGTGGCGCCCTTGCTTTTTCCAAACCCAAACCCTATCAATTATTATTGTCAGACATTCGTAAATATAAACTATCTCATTGTGCTACACCACTCGCATTTGTGTGTCCTTGCTATCTTTTGCATTTTCCGAACGTCCAATGTCAAGTTTCTACTAGCATATATCACATGCGCAAATCTGAATGATCATTTATTTGCCACTTCACCCAATCATTTTAGAAACTCTGAAGGAATATTACTTTTCATCTTTGCCTGATTTGATAGTAAGTCTTATAGAGCTCTGTCAAGTTCTGGCTCTAATATGTGATGCTCTGTACAGTATCTCATACTCAGGAAGCAGTGGAAGTAGTAGCGGCAACAGTAGGCGACGAAAATTATGAAATTTAAATTCACAGAACTATCTGTCATGGTGTCAGTTAACATGTCAAAATTACGTTGTACAATATTGTATTTTCCTCGCTGGTTGCGCGTGAGCCATGCGTGGTGCATGTTCCCGCCATCACGTATTTTACACCCTGTTTTTAACGTACTTCCACCTCACTACATTTATTTAAATTACTACTGTCACTGAGTTGTTGCTTTGCCTGCCCTTGAGTGGCGTTAGCAGCGTGTATCGATATATCCCCTCTCGCAGTGTCTTTGCTCGACTACCATTACTTCCCCTGTCGTTGTCTGTCGTAAGAGCCTCCATCTGATGCCTCTTCCTATCGCCCTATATGTCTCACCTCGGTGTTCACCAAGCTCTTGGAATCCATCCTTACCCGGCGCATCCATCACCACCTCCACCGACACCACCTCGTCCCCAAAATCCATTGTGGCTTTCGACCTTCCTTCTCTGCCGTTGACCAACTATTACGCCTCACTCATCTCCTCTCCCTCCAGCTTAACTCCCGTCGCTCCGCCTCTTTTGTCTCCCTCGACCTCGAAAAGGCCTACGACCGTGTCTGGCATCCCGGTCTCCTGTTTAAACTCCAAACCTACGCCCTTCCTGTCAACTACGTCCGTTTGATTGCCTCCTTCTTCTCCGCCGCCCCTATTATGTTACCATCCATAAAGCCAATTCCCGCAACTTCTACCCCTCTGTAGGTGTGCCCCAGGGCTCTGTCCTCTACCTCCCGTACACGGCAGATATGCCCCCTCCCCCTCCAGTACACCTCCTGCAGTATGCCGATGACACCGCATTCCTTGCCCTCGCTTCTACCCTCTGACGAGCCCAGTGCCTTCCCCAGAATCACCCTGACCTTATTGCTACATGGTGTAAGCAGTGGCTCCTGAAAATCAATCCCTCCAAGACTCAGGCAATCATCGTAGGTCGTGCACCTTGCTCCTTCAGGCTCCTTGATTTCTCCCTTACCATCTGCACCCGTCCTGTCCGCCTCTACCCCACCCTCACCTACCTTGGCCTCACTATTGACCGTCACCTCACCTGGATCCCTCATTTCCGCTCTATCCAACCCAAAGTCCACAACCGCCTCCGACTCGTCGAACGCCTCTCTGACCGGACATGGGGGTTCAACTCCTTTACCATCCTCGACACCTACAAATCCTTAATCCGTCCAATTCTCTGTTATGCCAGTCCCGCCTGGATATCCGCCCCTACCCCCAAATTCTATAAGTGCCTCGAGATCCTCGAGTGCCATGCACTCCGCTTCGCCTTTCATATATGCATCCTGTCCCCCACGTTGATCCTCTATGACCTGATTCGTTTCTCCCATCTGCTCCTGATCCTTGAACATATCCCCATACTCTACACTTCCTGCCGCCTTGATCCCCCTCATCCCCTGCTTGCTCCTTTCCTCTTCAACCACCGCCCTCTGCCACGCCTTCACTGTTGCGTCCTCCCCCCCCCCCCACTTCTATCCTGCTTTTCTCCGCCTATCCTCTACCTGCATACCTTCTGTCCACTGAGTCCTTTTGCATTTCCCTCTCTGCCTTTCCCCATTCCCTCTCACATCTGCCCTGCCCCCCCCCCTTATGTTCCTCTCCCTCCATCGTTCCCCCCACCTTCGTTTTCCTACTCCTCCCCCCCCCCTTTATTTCCAATCATCTGTCCAGGTCCTCCCCCATCTGCCCTAGGCCGAATTTTTAGTGCTGTGTTTCCAGTGAGTGTTCAGTGTTGTGCGTCTTTCCCGAAGTGTTGCGAACAGAAATCATAATGTTGCTGGGTATGATTTTCGTATCTCATGCGAACAGAAACCAGACGGTCGCCGTGTTTTTTAATTTTCTGTCTACTATTTTACGTGACTCCTTCCTGTATATGTTACTACCATCGCCTACCCTTTGTTTTATGTTTTATCTTTCCACAACTTTCCACCGTTTTAGAACTTAAGTCACCGTTTTATCGCCTGCTTATATTGTTTCTTATCTTCTTCTTATGTTTTAAAAATTCTGTAGGCTGGAGAGCAGCGTACTAAGCTGCTGCCAGCCGGGGAGTTGCAATGCGGCACTAGTGCGGTCGGGTTGGAGCAATGACGTCTACGTCGACATGGCTTGCCCGACTATTGCCGCCACGCATCCCTTGAGCCACGCCACGGTCTTGGTACATCGTCGGTCGGTCGTCCTACCGGACGACGCGTTTTGGCTCGCCGATCGTTCATGATTCGGCTGTGTGTATATGCGTCGACTCCCGATTTGTCTTCGTGCGTGCTTAGTTACTGTTGGGTATTGTCAAACTGTGTGTGATTTCCACTGACAACCAGTTTTACATGTTGTCGGCGTACTGGCTCTGAGAGGTCGGTCGTCTCATCGGGAGGCGTGTAACTGGTTGTCTAAGCGTTTCTGGGCCCCTTCAGTTACCATCTTCTGGAACTTGGGTCGGTGCTTTCCTCGTGAAGGTATGTCGGTTAGCCAGTGGGCGTGTTTCCTCTGCATGGTAGGATCCGATCCAGTATTTCCGTCGTCTTGTGTCTGGAAGTGAGTGGGAGACGCACCAGAAGTGCAGTCGCGACGAAGCAGCAGTCGCGAACGGACCAGCGAGGAGTCGGTCGGTTGCTGCGGACCAGGGAAGATATCTCTGCGCGGTGCAGTTGACTGGGTCCACTGCCGGTCCCTGCGCAGTGTAGGGTCGTGTGTGGAGCTGTTCGATCGCTGCGAGCTTCATAGTTCACCGACCAAGGACGTAAAATTTGAGTGGAACCTAAGGCACGTCCATCCATGTTGTGTGGTTCGTTTCGGTGGTTCGCTGTTGGGGAGGTATTCCTGTGAGCAACACCGAGTGTTTCTCTTGCTGAAATTTAGCAGCCATGCGGTGCAATTAGCATTATTGGTTGACTACAATTCGAGTGCGCCAACGGAATTTTCTGCATTGTGGTCGTTAGTGTTCCGTTTACCTGCCCTGGCAACTATCGTAATTTCAGGCAGCGTCCTTTCCTCATCTGTCGTCGCTGTCCCACATGGTGTGTAGGTTTGACAGCTAATACATATTTAATTGTGGATAATCACGCTGGTAACCTTTTGTGTTTGAGTGCTCATGTACTGATTGATGGGAAGCAAGTCGTGTCTGTCGGTCCGTGGCTGTCCCCAAGTTGGGTTCCATTCCAACGGATCAAGTGTAGTTGGGCTCGCCACCTGACTCACCTAAGTGAACGAGGGCAGACCGACCTCCCTGGAGGCTTCTGAGTGCCGTTTTCTTTACTGTCCTTCTCACCGGTGTTTAATTGTCTATTTACAATCTATCATAGCCAATGATTTAAGGATTCTTATTTTTACAGGAATTTATGTATTTTTGAATTTTGGAAAATCAATTATGGGCCTTAAGCCGCTTAAAATCTTATTCTTGAAATTACCCTTTAAGCAAAACCATTGCTAGCTGCTGCCATTAGAGATTATGGTAATATATTTTAAAATTTTCAAATTCAATTGTGGACCTCAGCCACTTGTATTACATCTTCCATACGTTTGTTTGCCTTGAGGCTTTCCAGCCTGGCTGTGACACCATGTTGTTGTTGTTGTGGTCTTCAGTCCTGGGGCTGTTTTGATGCAGCTCTCCATGCTACTCTATCCTGTGCAAGCTCCTTCATCTCCCAGTACCTACTGCAACCTACATCCTTCTGAATCTGCTTAGTGTATTGATCTCTTGGTCTCCCTCTACGATTTTTACCATCCACGCTGCCCTCCAATGCTAAATTTGTGATCCCTTGATGCCTCAAAAAATGTCCTACAAACCGATCCCTTCTTCTAGTCTAGTTGTGCCACAAACTTCTCTTCTCCCCAATCCTATTCAATACCTCCTCATTAGTTACGTGATCAACCCACCTTATCTTCAGCATTCTTCTGTAGCACCACATTTCGAAAGCTTCTATTCTCTTCTTGTCCAAACTAGTTATCGTCCATGTTTCAGTCCCATACATGGCTACACTCCATACACATACTTTCAGAAACGACTTCCTGACACTTAAATCTATACTCGATGTTAACAAATTTCTCCTCTTAAGAAACGAATTCCTTGCCATTGCCAGTCTACATTTTATATCCTCTCTACTTCGACCATCATCAGTTATTTTACTCCCTAAATAGCAAAACTCCTTTACTACTTTAAGTGCCTCATTTCCTAATCTAATTCCCTCAGCATCACCCGATTTAATTCGACTACATTCCACTATCCTCGTTTTGCTTATGTTGATGTTCATCTTATATCCTCCTTTCAAGACACTGTCCATTCCGTTCAACTGCTCTTCCAAATCCTTTGTGGTCTCTGACAGAATTACAATGTCATCGGCGAACCTCAAAGTTTTTACTTCTTCTCCATGAATTTTAATACCTCCTCTGAATTTTTCTTTTGTTTCCTTTACTGCTTGCTCAATATACAGATTGAATAACATCGGGGAGAGGCTACAACCCTGTCTCACTCCTTTCTCAACCACTGCTTCCCTTTCATGCCCCTCGACTCTTATAACTGCCATCTGGTTTCTGTACAAATTGTAAATAGCCTTTCGCTCCCTGTAAAACCCCTGACACCTTCAGAATTTGAAAGAGAGTATTCCAGTTAACATTGGCAAAAGCTGTATCTAAACCTACAAATGCTAGAAACGTAGGTTTGCCTTTTCTTAATCTTTCTTCTAAGGTAAGTCGTAAGGTTAGAATTGCCTCACGTTTTCCAACATTTCTACGGGATCCAAACTGATCTTCCCCGAAGTCCGCTTCTACCAGTTTTTCCATTCGTCTGTAAAGAATTCGCGTTAGTACTTTGCAGCTGTGACTTATTAAACTGATAGTTCGGTAATTTTCACATCTGTCAACACCTGCTTTCTTTGGGATTGGAATTATTATATTCTTCTTGAAGTCTGAGGGTATTTCGCCCGTCTCATTCATCTTGCTCACCAGATGGTAGAGTTTTGTCATGACTGGCTCTCCCAAGGCCATAAGTAGTTCTAATGGAATGTCGTCTACTCCCGGGGCCTTGTTTCGACTCAGGTCTTTCAGTGCCCTGTCAAACTCTTCACGCAGTATCTTATCTCCCATTTCGTCTTCATCTACATCCTCTTCCATTTCCATAATATTGTTCTCAAGTACATCGCCCTTGTATAAACCCTCTATATACTCCTTCCACCTTACTGTCGTCCCTTCTTTGCTTAGAACTGGGTTGCCATCTAAGCTCTTGATACTCATACAAGTGGTTCTCTTCTCTCCAAAGGTCTCTTTAATTTTCCTGTAGGCAGTATCTATCTTACCCCTAGTGACACAAGCCTCTACATCCTTACATTTGTCCTCTAGCCATCCCTGCTTAGCCATTTTGCACTTCCTGTCGATCTCATTTTTGAGACGTTTGTATTCCTTTTTGCCTGCTTCATTTACTGCAGTTTTATATTTTGTCCTTTCATCAATTAAATTCAATATTTCTTCTGTTACCCAAGGATTTCTATTAGCCCTCGTCTTTTTACCTACTTGATCGTCTGCTGCCTTCACTACTTCATCCCTCAGAGCTACCCATTCTTCTTCTGCTGTATTTCTTTCCCCCATTCCTGTCAATTGTTCCCTTATGCTCTCCCTTAAACTTTCTACAACCTCTGGTTCTTTCAGTTTATCCAGGTCCCACCTCCTTAAATTCCCACCTTTTTGCAGTTTCTTCAGTTTCAATCTGCAGTTCATAACCAATAGATTGTGGTCAGAATCCACATCTGCCTCTGGAAATGTCTTACAATTTAAAACCTGGTTCCTAAATCTCTGTCTTATCATTATATAATCTGATACCTTTTAGTATCTCCAGGATTCTTCCAGATATACAACCTCACACCATGTATATTTTAATTATTTTATTTGCTATTTTAACTGCACTTTTTATTTTGTTGACTTTTAAGATTTCATGTTAGGAGGCCTTCAGCCGTGAAATAATTGCCTTTTAGAAACTCGTAGTTCTAAAGGTTCGGCTATGTGACGTTTTGATTTGAAGGTGTTATTAAATTACAATAAATTAGAGTTTTGAATGAACGTGACTGACACCTTATTTGGCCCTTTCCACAATCCCAGTCACTTGCTCTGCCCTGTGGGTTTAGCTGGCGTTTCAGCGCATGTAACATGTCATTAAAGAGAAAAGAGGCCGCAATATCAATGGAAGAAACGAATGAAGCACTGAGAAAGATGGATAACGAAGAATTATTGAAAGATTTTGCTTTTGAATCTGGTGTTGGAACTTCAGTGCTATCTCACTAGAAATATAACCGGAAAGAGACGCAAGACTTTAGTTCCGAACTGATGACAAAGTACAGCTTAGTATCGGGTGAAAACAAGAAAGGAGAGAATGAATCTGCAAAGAGAGAAAGTGGTATTCCATTATCAGGTCTAATACTGCAAGAAAACAGTGCATGCTTAAATAAGAAATTTTTTATGTTAATATCACAGCCTGTCAGAGCTGGTCTCAAAAATATGGAGGTGGACATGGAATACGTCGCTTGTCAGCTACTGCTGAAAGCAACTCAGGGGACGCTATGGGTATCAAAAATTTCAGAATGGCATTAAAATATACGTAATTTCTTAGAAAAGGTCCGATCACCTTCTTTGAATTTCCGGACTATTAGGATTTTCGATCACCCAAACGATCTATGGTGCTACTTATTCGGGATAGATGGGTTCAACTGTATCTGGATAGAAGTTGTACAGATACAAAATTTTATCTGTAACGACAAAATACTATCCACATATTTACATAGAAGCAATAGAAATAAGTGCTCTGACACAAAAGCCGAAGTACCTTTAAGGGGAGGATGAAACTAAGTGAAACATTACAGGCTGAGAACGTACGTGAAACTATCTCAGTGATTAGAATATCCAGTGTAATTTGCGAATAATTTGTCAGTATGAGCTCGTTATCAGTATGATGTTGCACTCCCACTGGCCTGGATGTCTGCTCTGATTCGGTCGTGAAGAACGTCGTCATTATGTTGTATCCTTTCCTGAGGCAAACTGGGCAACTAATTTAACTGGTCCTTGATTTCCTGGAAACTGCAGTAGTCCATGCTTTCCGCTCACAGCACCATCCCGAAAGCGGCCACCTGTGTTGTGGTGATATCGGTAGCCAACGCAATGGACGGCAATTCCCTTGTGCGGCCAATAGTGCGAGATGGGAGACAATGTTGCAGGGACGTTATTAGCTCCCCTCGGACGGTAGCCGCCAATGTGAAAGTGGTAAGATGTAGGCAATATGGCGATCGTCCCGTATGGTGGAACGGTCAATTGACAGAAGTTAGTCGAAGAGCATGCTTGCCCACAAGTTCCCATGCACTTCAAAATTAGGCCACTATCACACGCGAATGCTACACAAATCTGGATACTGCACGATTCGATCAGTGAGCCTAATGGAGGCCACAATGATGTCCCTTTCAAACTCAGTCAGGTGCTTGCAGTGGTTACCTATAAGAGTACGCGACAGCTCCGTGTCCTTCACAGTGATTGCTCAATAAGAAATTTCCGCCATTTGACTCCTAATTGCCGGCCGCTGTGGACGAGCGGTTCTAGGCGCTTCAGTCCGGAACCGCGCTGCTGCTACGGTCGCAGGTTCGAATCCTGCTTCGTGCATGGATGTGTGTGATGTCCTCAGGTTAGTTAGGTTTAAGTAGTTCTAAGTCAAGGGGACTTATAACCTCAGATGTTAAGTCCCATAGTGCTTAGAGCCATTTTAACCAATTTTTTTGACTCGTAATTATTCATTTATTTACGTACTCATTATTTCGATTTTGTAGCCATTCTTAACTGCATGCTGAACTGAAAATTAATTAAGTGTACATAGCACACAGAGCAGGGCATAGGAACAAGCGGTTATTTCGTCTCTCATAATGTTACTTACATGTTGAAACATGTCTGACCTGTCTGTGACATACCATCGTTGAAGAATCGTATTTATGGTCTTAGAGACCGGTTGTCGTACTAAAGGTACACATATCGAAAATACATATTGTGGCTGACCCTGTGCACGATGAGAAACACATAGTACGGCATATTTAACAGCTAATATTCCTATTGAACCCTATCTGAACATTGGTTTTGTCGAATACTTTTCCAATTTTTGCCGTAGTCATACCTGCATCTCTAATTAGAGTAATTTCCGGAAATTCCAAACTGCTATTATCCCCAGTTCTATTTTCAAACAGATTTGTGACTATATTTGAGATGTAACTATTATTTGGAGCTACATCCTTTAAAATTTGTAACTCTTTCTTTGTCTTTTCTCTGTTAAATGGAAGATTCGCCAGCTGATGCACCATAGGGTGGAAGCAATCCATTTGGTTGTTAGTTGGGTAGTTATTTATAACATAGTCTGTGGTTGTTGTTTTCCAGAATATTCTGAATGAGAATAAGTTGTTATTATTAGTAGTTTTTAAGGCAAGGACTTGTTTTCTTCAATCTCTTTGGTAAACTGAATAATAGGATGGAGGCTATTAGATCATTATGCATTAACTAAGTTTCATTCATGGCGGTATCAAACAGAAATATTGAGTCATCTACGTATCTTTTATAACAACCAACCTTGCTTACTGAATGAGCCAATTCTTTAGAAAAGCCTTATTTCAGATTATTTGTAAACATGTCAGCAATTGTCCCAGCTAGACAGCTCCCCATAGCTAGTCCATCCTGTTATATATAAATTTTCCCTTGGAAAATGAAACAGTCGTGGGCTTTCATTAGCAGCCCAACAATTTCGGTAATTTCAGCCATGACTGTTTTTGTGTTTAATTAAGTTTCCCAATATCAAACTAATTTTTCAATTACTGATATATTTCTGTACATGTTTGCTAAAACAAACGAAACTATTATTCCCTTGTCAGGCACCTTCACTCCTTTCGTTTCATGTGCCACATCTTGTGAATTATCAACGATATATCTTTTATCGTATGTATACCAATCACCAAACATACGATAGGTGCATGCCCCATTGTATCATATGACTGCTAAAATGAATGACATTATCCCTAAGTATCCAAACATGCATTCTATCAATGGAACGAGGCCATAAAAAATGGGTCCACACATGTAATAATACGAAGGAAACCACAAACGAAAAGTGGAGAATGCGTACGTCAAATTTCTTAAAAACACACCTTTTACAACTGTACCAGCAAGGTTATTATGTCTCCGATTCCAGAAACACTATTTATAAGATGGGAAACCAACACCATTGTTGTGCTGGAAATTCTTAACATGATAACCCCCAGGAGTATTTAGGGAAAAAACATGATTAGCAGTTGACTGTTTATAGGAAGTCGTGAAAATAAGAAATATACTGCTTAACTATGTCACTATGGATTTTATACACAGAATAGTGCTCAGTAAAGCCAGACAAACTCTTCCATGTAAATCACAAGGGAAACGCAGAAACCAAATAGTTAACTCAGGTACATAACAAAAAATGTTAAAGTTAAACATTGGGTCCCTAATTTGGCATAGTTAAAGAATGACACATATTTCATCACATAAAATCCGAATACATCACTTGTTAATAACGTAATCACGGAAACGTCCCCGTAAAATAATCACCACTCCCCAGACCACATTACACCACTTAAATGACTTATTTAAATGTAGATGAAAATTGTGTGGATGTAATAGTTATAATCAGCCAAGAGGGTAACGTAAAAACCGAATGGACTGAAACACATGTAAATAAACCAAAAAGTATTCCATACCCAAATGACCTAAATACACGAGACAAGTCAGGTAAAACCACGCTACTAATAGTTCTGTAACACCTACATTAAGCTATAGCTGACCACAAAGATGTAAATCAACAAGGGAGGGTCCACTCACCTGCATGTATGAAGTAACCCTCGTGTTAGAGACCAAGGGAGCACTGTCAACTGGCATCGTGAAGATTTTTCCTGCAGAGAGAAGACAACGTGATTAATAAAGTAACAAAGAATATATCACAGATAAGGTATGGTAACCTCACAAATACGTAATCCCACGGGCATGTGCGCTCCTTGGACAGCTGTCAGAAACTGTCAAACCAACCACTCAAACTAGAAATCCAAAGATAACAGCACAACATGTTACACGAAGCATGGAAGAGACTACTTCAGATGAGTCGATACATCGCAATTCAGTCAAGACAAAAAGACGGACTTACGCTATATAACAAGAAGATGGACGGAAACCTAACAAGGAAACCGATTAAGGAACGACAGAGACTGAACTGATAACTACCTAAAACCCACACATCAGCTGCAGCATCCTCAAACTCTAAAAATGAGCAATAAAAATAAATATAAAGAAACTGGTAAGGTACAAGAACTCGCGAAAAGTTTATGGGACGATAATACATTACTGTTAACACTCCTGTGTAACAAAGGTAGTCAAAAATAAATATACATTACATACCAATACATGAGTAATTGATAAAAATAAAAGAAATCTCTGATTGTTTCAAAGATTTGTTTGTTTTTAAAATCTACCTGTTGATTTAACAGGTCACCAGCCCCATTACGGAAATGGATAAATATCTCTAACTATTCTAGTAAATCCATCGTTCCACCTCTATCTACAAAGTGCAGACTCTGTAAAGTGCCAAAAATATTTTCTACATGATGCTTATCGGCTTTCAGATGTTCTTTAAACGTTGAATGTTTAATTGCATGTAGGGATGTGTGCTCTCGGAATCGTTCCATAATTCATCTACCAGTTTGGCCAATACATAATGAATTACAGTCACAACATCTAAGTTTAGCAGTGGGCCAGTGTGCTCAATCCAATTCATTAGTACTCTACCTAAAACGTTTTTATTACTGAAACGTATGTTAACTTTAATGCTCTTTAAAGCACTTGCTGTCTTATTATACGAGGCCTGTTCAGAAAGTAAGCTCCGATTGATTGCCAAATTGAAACCACAGTGAACATCAGAAATGTTTTACTTGCAACAATTAGCTACACCCTTCAGCTACTTCTCTACGTAGTCGCCGTTCTGACTTAGACTTTTGTCATAGCGTTGTACCAACTTTTCAATAGCCTCATCATAGAAGGCAGCCGCCAGTGCTTTCCGCCAATTCTCCACGCTGGCCTACACCTCGTTGTCTGTGTCAAAATATTGTCTTCAAAGACAGCGGTTCATGTGACCAGAGATGAAACTCAGGGGGAGACAATTGCGGACTGTATTGTGGGTAATCTCACATTTCCATTTGAAAACGATGCAGGAGCATCTTCATTGCCCCTGCAGAATGCGGCTGAGAATTGTCTTGAAGAAGAAACAGCACGACAGTTATGTAATGTTAGCTGCATAGCTTCAGGCGAAATTTCTCACCAGGCCCTCGTACTTGGCGGCAGACACTATTTTCTAGACATCTTTACGCACTCACTGCGAGCTCAGAAATGAGAAGAGCGACGTGATGCTAACTGGGGTTATACTAGAGACACTACCCAACACATCTGTGCAAAGCTTTATCGGATTTTCGTAGTCGTTTCCATTTCGCGACCGATCGGAGCTTACTTTCTGAACGCCCCTCGTATATCTGATCCTTGTTCTCCATACCTGTATAAATTTTATGTATTGAGTTGTCTCAGTCAAGAGTTATCTCATTTAACTGGTTCGAATCCATCCTTAATATTTTTGTATGAATGTTATCAACAATGTCAGGTGAGAAATCATTACTCACTGCTATGTCCTTGAGTACATTCTAATCTCCTCAATATCAAGTGGAATTTTAGTAAGCTCACTAACAAGGCTGTAAAAGGAGGATGTTTTGTACTAGTTGAAATGTGCTGAGTCAAATTGAATAACAGCAATGTAGAGGTTTCTGTAAATAGCAAACTTGTGTGCACTAATGTTGTTAATCAAAAATATACCTAAAAATTAATTTCTTTGTGCTGTTGCTCATAAGTGAATGTAATTTTCTGATGTAAACTGTTACATATCGCCAATATCATATCAAAGCTACCATTTCCGTCATTGTATAGTAAAACTGTACCGTCTACATATCGGTAATAATAGAGAATAACATCTTTCAATTCTGGGTCCTTTCCAAACATAGTATCATCAAGGCGGTTCAGGAGGACATTGGCCAGGGTCCATGATAAACTACACTCCATAGCCAAACAGTCCTGTTGTCTATACATAGTGTCACTGAAACTAAAATGCTTATAAGAGAGGACTAGTTCAAGTAATTGTATGAATTCTTCTATTTCACGTACAGAGAGTCTTCTGTGTTCGATAAAATTATTCTTCACAATATTAACAGTTTCGTTAACTGGTACATTGGTGTAAAGATTAGTTACATTTAGAGACACCCACTTATACTCTTCTGATATTTCAATGTCTTTAATGTTACCAACCAGTTCATAGGTGTTCTTCACCGAAAAATGTTGAACAAACACAAAATTTTTATAGAAATACTACTAGATAACCTATAAGCGGGGCTCCTAATGTAATTAACTATAGGATGTATAGGAATATTTAATTTGTGGACTTTGTGTTGTGCCCTAAGGTATGGAACATGGGGGCTCATTACTTCTAAAGCTTTGGAAGTTTTCTCATCCAATAGGAAACAAGTCTCTTTTAAGGAACCTTTTATCTCTCTGACAAATTGCCTAGTTGGATCATTTTCCAATCTTGAAATACCATTTTGCTCAAAGAATTCTTGAAATTTACTTATATAATCATCTACATAAATAATCACCAAGGTATTTCCTTTAGCTACCTTGAGAACTAGAGCCTTATGTGCTTTCAATTTATGATTGATATAATATACTATGCATTCTTCAGTCATGTTTTATTCTTACCTCTCTCCTGACACGGTTTAGTAATCGCCTCTACTACGTTACTACTAAGGATAATTTTTTGTGATCTATCAATTCTATGGTAAGTAACAGTTATTTTTTAAATCAACAGCCATGGATGTAATGTCCTTACAATGTAATTTCTTACTAATGGCATAATTGTTTCCATTCTGCAACTGACTCAGCTCTTCCTTATTAAAATCAATGTTTGTGTAATTTACCACTTTGTCAAAGAATCTGTGATCACTAAATTTACATACTTTATTACATTGCCTACTCTGCTGCCTTTTCAGTCTGTATAACTTCTTACTATGAGTTTACCGATAATATTCCTATTACTCTCAACTAAAATCTCTGCATGACACTTTAGGCTATCTAGCTGTTGGGCATTTAATAATTTACTCAGCTGAAAGTGTTGGCTCTGAGCACTATGGGACTTAACATTTATGGTCATCAGTCCCCTAGAACTTAGAACTACTTAAACCTAACTAACCTAAGGACATCACACAACACCCAGTCATCACGAGGCAGAGAAAATCCCTGACCCCACCGGGAATCGAACCCGGGAACCCGGGCGTGGGAAGCGAGAACGCTACCGCTCGACCACGAGCTGCGGACTGCTGAAAGTGTTCAAAGTCCAAATATTTTTAGGTGTAAAGCTTCTGTGATGGTCTTCCACAAACACCTCCAATCATATGGTACAAGGTAAGACAGATTGACCTAGAAAGGAGTCACTATACACAAAAGACATATGAACGTCATACAATATCATTATACGAGAACCATCAATATGTCAATATAACTCTCACTATTGGAATGCAGCTCTGGGCATGAACACTCGTTAAACATCGTCATTCCATCATTATTCCGTAAAAATTGGTGCAGCTCAGGGCATGAACACTCATTAGATATTCTAATAATACTCTTATATCTAACACAAAACGCAAAGAAAAAAATATCCTTCATCCTACATCTTCATAGACAATTTGTCTAATTTACCTAGTACACTAACAGGTAAACATTTATAAAGGCCTGCCAGGAAACAGTGTGAGAAGTGTGAGTTGTGTTTAGTATTCCATAGAAGTTGCTTATTCCATGCTTTCTGTGTAATGCATTTCTTGCACACCTTTATGAGCGGCACATTTCATACATTTCATGCGCTTGTACTTATGAGCATAATGTCTCGTTTGGATACAATGAGACTTCAGTACATTGGTTCTGTACAATATACAAAATAGATGAGAATCTGCAGCGGACATGAGTTACAGGGTATATTGATTTCTTAAATTTACATAGGTGAATGCAGGTAAACTAGTGACATCACAAAATGCAAAAGATATAGATCAAATTAGAGCACAAGGCTGGACATATGAAACATAACAACATTATAGAATATAAAGATTAACTAATCTAAAAACATTTAATAATTATTCATCAGACAATAGGGTAAATATCAGTAGTAATAGTATCTTACATAGTGTGTGCGATAACAGCAAAGTGGAGTAGCATTGCATCATAAAAAATAGCACATTACATGGTATCAGTAAAGACAAACTAGCATAGGAAATAAATGAATATAAGACATATATTCATTTATTTCCTATGCTAGTTTGTCTTTACTGATACCATGTAATGTGCTATTTTTTATGATGCAAAGCTACTCCACTTTGCTGTTATTGCACACACTATGTAAGATACTATTACTACTGAATGAATAATGAATATAAGACATATAGCTTCCCCCATGAACCATGGACCTAGCCGTTAGTGGGGAGGCTTGCGTGCAGATGGCTGTTCCGTAGGTGCAACCACAATGGAGGGGTATCTGTGAGAGGCCAGACAAACATGTGGTTCCTGAAGAGGGGCAGCAGCCTTTTCAGTAGTTGCAGGGGCAACAATCTGGATGATTGACTGATCTGGCCTTGTAACATTAACCAAAACGGCCTTGCTGTGCTGGTACTGCGAACGGCTGAAAGCAAGGGGAAACTACAGCCGTAATTTTTCCCGAGGACATGCAGCTTTACTGTATGATTAAATGATGATGGCTTCCTCTTGGGTAAAATATTCCGGAGGTAAAATAGTCCCCCATTCGGATCTCCGGGCGGGGACTACTCAAGAGGACGTCGTTATCAGGAGAAAGAAAACTGGCATTCTACGGATTGGAGCGTGGAATGTCAGATCCCTTAATCGGTAAGATAGGTTAGAAAATTTAAAAAGGGAAATGGATAGGTTAAAGTTAGATATAGTGGGAATTAGTGAAGTTCGGTGGCAGGAGGAACAAGACTTTTGGTCAGGTGATTATAGGGTTATAAATACAAAATCAAATAGGGGTAATGCAGGAGTAGGTTTAACAATGAATAAAAAAATTTGAGTGCGGGTTAGCTACTACAAACAGCATAGTGAACGCATTATTGCGGCCAAGAAAGACACAAAGCCCATGCCTACTACAGTAGTACAAGTTTATATGCCAACTAGCTCTGCAGATGATGAAGAAATTGATGAAATGTATGATGAGATAAAAGAAATTATTCAGGTAGGGAAGGGAGACGAAAATTTAATAGTCATGGGTGACTGGAATTGGTCAGTAGGAAAAGGGAGAGAAGGAAACATAGTAGGTGAATATGGATTGGGGGGAAGAAATGAAAGAGGAAGCCGCCTTGTAGAATTTTGCACAGAGCGTAATTTAATCATAGCTAACACTTGGTTCAAGAATCATAAAAGAAGGTTGTATACCTGGAAGTATCCGGGAGATACTAATAGGTATCTGATAGATTATATAATGGTAAGACAGAGATTTAGGAACCAGGTTTTAAATTGTAAGACATTTCCAGGTGCAGATGTGGATTCTGACCACAATGTATTGGTTATGAACTGCAGATTGAAACTGAAGAAACTGCAAAAAGGTGGGAATTTAAGGAGATGGGACCTGGATAAACTGACTAAACCAGAGGTTGTAGAGAATATCAGGGAGAGCATAAGGGAACAATTGACAGGAATGGGGGAAGGAAATACAGTAGAAGAAGAATGTGTACCTCTGAGGGATGAAGTAGTGAAGGCAGCAGAGGATCAAGTAGGTAAAAAGACGAGGGCTAATAGAAATCCTTGGGTAACAGAAGAAATATTGAATTTAATTGATGAAAGGAGAAAATATAAAAATGCAGTAAATGAAGCAGGCAAAAGGAAATACAAACGTCTCAAAAATGAGATCGACAGAAAGTGCAAAATGGCTAAGCAGGGATGGCTAGAGGGCAAATGTAAGGATGTAGAGGCTTGTCTCACTAGGGGTAAGATAGATACTGCCTACAGGAAAATTAAAGAGACCTTTGGAGAGAAGAGAACCACTTGTATGAATATCAAGAGCTCAGATGGCAACCCAGTTCTAAGCAAAAATGTGAAGGCAGAAAGGTGGAAGGAGTATATAGAGGGTTTATACAAGGGCGATGTACTTGAGGACAGTATTATGGAAATGGAAGAGGATGTAGATGAAGATGAAATGGGAGATAAGATACTGCGTGAAGAGTTTGACAGAGCACTGAAAGACCTGAGTCGAAACAAGGCCCCGGGAGTAGACAACATTCCATTAGAACTACTGATGGCCTTGAGAGAGCCAGTCATGACAAAACTATACCATCTGGTGAGCAAGATGTATGAGACAGGCGAAATACCCACAGACTTCAAGAAGAATATAATAATTCCAATACCAAAGTAAGCAGGTGTTGACAGATGTGAAAATTACCGAACTATCAGTTTAATAAGTCACAGCTGCAAAGTACTAACGCGAATTCTTTACAGACGAATGGAAAAACTGGTAGAAGCGGACCTCGGGGAAGATCAGTTTGAATTCCGTAGAAATGTTGGAACACGTGAGGCAATACTAACCTTACGAGGTACCTTAGAAGAAAGATTAAGAAAAGGCAAACCTACGTTTCTAGCATTTGTAGGCTTAGAGAAAGCTTTTGAAAACGTTAACTGGAATACTGTCTTTCAAATTCTGAAGGTGGCAGGGGTAAAATACAGGGAGCGAAAGGCTATTTACAATTTGTACAGAAACCAGATGGCAGTTATAAGAGTCGAGAGGCATGAAAGGGAAGCAGTGGTTGGGAAAGGAGTGAGACTGGGTTGTAGCCTCTCCCCGATGTTATTCAATCTGTATATTGAGCAAGCAGTATATGAAACAAAAGAAAAATTCAGAGGAGGTATTAAAATTCGTGGAGAAGAAGTAAAAACTTTGAGGTTCGCCGATGACATTGTAATTCTGTCAGAGACAGCAAAGGACTTGGAAGAGCAGTTGAACGGAATGGACAGTGTCTTGAAAGGAGGATATAAGATGAACATCAACAAAAGCAAAACGAGGATAATGGAATGTAGTCAAATGAAATCGGGTGATGCTGAGGGGATTAGATTAGGAAATGAGACACTTAAAGTAGTAAAGGTGTTTTGCTATTTAGGGAGTAAAATAACTGATGATGGTCGAAGTAGAGAGGATATAAAATGTAGACTGGCAATGGCAAGGAAATCGTTTCTGAAGAAGAGAAATTTGTTAACATCGAGTATAGTTTTAAGTGTCAGTAAGTCGTTTCTGAAAGTATTTGTATGGAGTGTAGCCATGTATGGAAGTGAAACATGGACGATAACCAGTTTGGACAAGAAGAGAATAGAAGCTTTCGACATGTGGTGCTACAGAAGAATGCTGAAGATAAGGTGGGTAGATCACGTAACTAATGAGGAGGTATTGAATAGGATTGTGGAGAAGAGAAGTTTGTGGCACAACTTGACTAGAAGAATGGATCGGTTGGTAGGACATGTTTTGAGGCATCAAGGGATCACAAATTTAGCATTGGAGGGCGGCGTGGAGGGTAAAAATCGTAGAGGGAGACCAAGAGATCAATACACGAAGCAGATTCAGAAGGATGTAGGTTGCAGTAGGTACTGGGAGATGAAGAAGCTTGCACAGGATAGAGTAGCATGGAGAGCTGCATCAAACCAGTCTCAGGACTGAAGACCACAACAACAACAACAACAAGGCATATAGAAGCTATATACCATAGGACACAAGTTCTTATTATGGAAAAAAATTATATTACCGTCTGCAGTGGTCAGACCAGCCAAGGGATGTGATCCGCTGGACAGACGTTAAAATAAATATTGTCTCTTTCAGTTATTTTCATCCACACGCATTTGAAAAGAGAAAAATGTGCAAGGCCTAAACTTACGGCAAGAGACCCGACTGGCAAGGTTCTCCCAGCTGGGCACGTCGCCCACAGATAAAATGCTGAATAATGAAGGAATCGTGAAAACAAGGTTCCAATAGAACCTTTATAAGCATGAGAAATGCATCAGGTAAAAGGTCTGGCGTGTTTTACAGGTATGTGGACTTGCATTTAGAACCAAAATAAGCTTCAGTTGAGACTTGCTGTCAATATAAATAACGACTTCTGCAAGACTAATGTCAAGTGTCATATTTCCTGAAAAGTACTAAAAAAATTATACAAAGCCGAAAAGTGTTAAAAAATACATAAAGAGCATTAGTGTAATGTCTTCAGAATGCAAGACGTCGAACTGGACAAATAATTTATGTCGAAATTCGTGCATGTCAGTAGTGTAAATAAAGTAGCTGGTCACATAAATTTCGTAGAATAAATAGCGTAAAGTTTTCTTTCCAGCTTCTTGCCGCTGAAATAAGCGTGCATACTCGTATAATTTCGTTCATAATCGCAGCCGTATTCTTGGCGCAAAAACTTACCTTATTGGTGTTTTAGCAATTTCTCATTATTGCTGTGCGATAGAAAGTGAAATTCAGCACATATAATTCAGTTGTTGCATAGCTACAAAAGACCTGAAGAAAATAGACAAATTCAGTGTATCAGTATCAAAATCGTGTGTAACGTCGCAGTCTGGGAAAGCAAAATCGTATTAAAGGTAAGTTATGTGCAGGCAGAATCTGATACATTGTATTTACATAGCGCAAAATAATTGATCGAGCTCTGTGTTTGGCTTGGCATAATGTTTTTGAGATGAATGTAGATGTGATTAGTTTTGTAAATCGATATATTCAAATAAATATGTTTGACAGTTTGGTACTGGTGGTATTGAGCTCTGGTTATTTTACTGTGGTCTGATATGCTGTTGATGATTTGTCGATTAATCTCATAGGATCTGTGCCCTGCTGTTACATCAGATTGGCATCGCTAGTCCAGGAAAGTAACTTCAACGTCGGTGGGCTTGACATATGCTAAGCAGAGTTTTGTTTTGGTCTGCGTTGTACTGTATTGCTTTGAAGTACCGTAAGTTGTAGCGTGCTGCTGTGCGGCCACACGGTTTCAACGATGGCATGGCACTTACCTGTTACAGATATCATGCTCTGCCTGTCCGTGGCGTCTATGTTTTCGAGAGGCTGTACTACGGATTAATCTTGAATAATTGGTAACATCTGAGAAATCTCAGCGTTATTAGAGCTGTTTTCAGTTTGCGAAGGATGACTCTGCAGGGTCGGTGTATCGGAACCTATGTGTATCGGAACCTATAAAATGTTGCACTGCATTGGATAAACGGTGAATTGAATATAAAATATTTTCTTCCCCTGGCGTATTCTGTTGCTAAAATAATTGGGTAGCCTTACTGCTTTTGGCATCACTCTGACGGTATGTCCCGTTAGATAGCTGACTGATCGTAGATAATGAAATCTTGTTCAAAATGGTTCAAATGGCTCTGAGCACCATGGGACTTAACTTCTGAGGTCATCAGTCCCCTAGAACTTTGAACTACTTAAACCTAACTAACCTAAGGACATCACACACATCCATACCGGAGGCGGAATTCGAGCCTGCGACCGTAGGGTCGCGCGGTTCCAGACTGTAGCGCCTAGAACCGCTCGGCCATCCCGGCCGGCAGTGAAGTGTTGTTCACACAGTTTGACATCTGCATCCGTGCAGGAATGCAGCATATGACTTCCATGGAGTTGCTGTATTTTATTTTCTGTAGTAACTGACATCGTCATCTTGTAACTGTTAATTTTGGGTTGTGGCTGTAGGTTGTCGTGTCTGTACGTAGCTGCTTTCAAAGAGATAAACGGAATGGTGATATAGTGCGTGGTTTCACAGGAATCCATAACAATAGTAGATCGAACAGAAGTGCTGTTAGAAAAATTTTGCTCCTCAGAATGAGCTGCTAAGTACGTCAGTGGGCTATGAGGGGTATTAGTAGTTTGCTTTTGCCCAGTATTAGTTGCACAATTCAAAGACTCAGTGCAAGGGAGATCGTCTTGTTCTTCTTAAAATTTAGCGTTGTGACGCATTGATAGTGTGATATTTCTGGTAAGCGTCATGGAAGGAAACAAACTCTGTTCTGTGTTGAGACTGAATGTGGCGCCTGATGCTTCATTGTTCGCATCATTAATCTGAGGAAAATAAAGTTATTTGTTGAGGAATGATTTTGCTGTATGAATCTGGTCTGCAAATCAATATGTGGCGAATAGTATTTATCAGCACAAAGGTTGACTGAAGCAGAAGTGTTTGCAAAAGATGTAGGTGAAAGCTGGAATGTGATATATACCTCACGCCTGCCGTCCCTTGGCAGTACATCAGCATACTTGATGATGGCAGCAAGATCCATTGCCGAAATTTTGTGTCCTTTGTACACTCACACAAGGCTGTTCACCCGAAATTTATTTCGTCATGGTTGGTTTTGTCTGACGGGAATGCAATAGTGGTCGAAGATGGGGTGTCTGGTACGTACATTTTATGTTAGTGAGTTTTAGGAACTGAGACGTCGATTTCCCAGGAATGTGAAGACCGGCACGGTATGCGCAGCAAAAAATAATTGTATATTACTGCCAACCATCTATTTCAAAATTTGAAATGTTCTAACAAACTATGCACATTCCACCGGTAAGCTAAAGATGGCAGTCACGGCGAAATATGCCTATTGCAACAAACAATACAATAGAATACAGCAGACTCATGACCGCATAGCATAATATATAATGTTCTTATACGACGCAGCGGACCCAGGTGAGTGAAAATTGTTGGAATTATTTAGCACAACTTCTGGCATTCTCTTTGTTAAGTATGACTAAGACTTTTTATGTTAGGCCATCAGTTTCATAAACTTAACTTTTTCTAATGGTGTCCGTCTTGAGAAGAACTTAATTTGAGGTTATTACGCATGGCACTGGGGTCCACGACCTCCGAGCTAGCTGGTGAGTAGCCGGATCCTTTACAGGTCGCAATAATGAAGGAAGGAGGGGTTGGGGATGGGGGTATGATAAGGGTGAAGCCGGCGCCTTCTTGCACCAGCAGACGCCTCCAGCTATCTCACCGATAAATCTGCCAGCCGCAACGTGTCCGGGCCTTCGCGTAGCGCCGCCACCATATAAATCGTCGACTCGCCAGAGAATTCCCTCCGAGGTGATACCTAAATAAGCTCAATTTAACTTGGTAATGGATTCAATGTTTAGGGAAGAAGTTAACACCGCTAGAGTCAAGTCTTCGGCCAGTTAATTAGGCAGAGCGCGCTGATCCCGAGGGACGCAGGTACAGCGCCGCTGCTTGATGCAGTAATGAAATTCTGCCCGCCTTCGTTGCAACTTCGGTCGCCGCAGACGAAGCGGAAAAACTGACGAAAATGTTCAAGGGATCTTTCCATACACGACAAAATACTATGATAATTACGAACTTTGAACACAGAATAAGGATACCGTGGCAGTCCGCCATTACTCACTGCATAAGTTCCTGCAGCAGACATCGTCATATTCGTTTCTCATTTGCGTGTAAAGTACAGTGTAATGCAAAAAGATTCTCCTGGTGGTTTCAGAGTAAATGAACACAGAAACTTGGGGTGATTTTTAATTGACACATGTAAAGTAAAAGTTTATCCAGGCACCAGCTGGAGCTTCCAGGTTCATGTTGTTGGCCTTAAGAGCCTTAATAGTTGAATTATTTCGCTTGACTCATTATCCTACGTGCGTCCAATCGGCAGTAAGCAGCAAATCTGAATATAAATACGGATAACTGCGACCTGTCAGTAGTTTATCTTCTCAGACATGAGTACTTTCCACAATGAAACTCTGTCTAGAAATCTGGCAGAATTTCCAAAGATATTCTGTCATACGTAAAGTGCACCAGTCCCAAGATGCAGTCCGTACCTTCACTCCGAGATAGCAATGGTGATGTTACTGATAACAGTGCCACTAAAATAGAGCTACTAAATACAGTTCCCCGGAATTCCTTTACCAAAGAAGACAGTGCGACAAGTTCCTCCAAAAAATCCGTAACACAGCACGCACACACACACACACACACACACACACACACACACACACACACACACACACACACACACACACACACCTGTCATACTAACAAACGTAAATACACCTGACGATGGAGGTTAAAACCTTTGGAACGCGTCATAGGGAGAAATAAACAGTGACTGGTAACAGCAAACTTGTTCTTTCATTTAATGCAGACGCAGTAAACATTCCAGAATTCGAACAGAGAGTGGAACGGTAGACAAGTAGCTTAATGGTGGTTCGATGAACCCCTTGCGAGGCACTTAGTTGTGAAATACAGAATATTCAGGTAGATGAGGATATAAAGTAGCTTCCGCGCCTTTTCCTGCTCGCCTTCAGAAGCTGGAAGCCGGCTGATTTATGCTCATTGTATTTACAGTGAATAATGATTTCTTCTCTAGCAACAAGCAATGAAAATGCAGATTTTTAGGTGGACGTTAACAACAACGCCGTCCATCAGAATATGAGTATTGTAGAATGTAGAGACACATACGGCTGTTATTGACTTCGACAAAGCTGTGAACAACGTGAACAGAAAGAACCTGTAAATTATAATGAGTGAAACTGGATATCGTAAAGGATTTTCATACTGTTATTGTTGTGGCCTTCAGTCCGAAAACTGGTTTGATACAGCTCTCCCTGCTGCTCTATCTTGTACGAACCTCTTCATTTCCGAATAACTACTGCAACCTACATCTTTCTGAATCTGCTTCCTGTATACAACTCTTGGTTTCCCTATACGACTTTTACCACTGACACTTCCCTCCAAAACTAGATTGGTGATCCCTTGATGTCTCAGAATGGGTCCTTTCAACCGATCCCTTCCTTTGGTCCAGTTGTGCCTAAAATTCCTATTATTCGCAATTTCATTTAGTACCTTCAGGACCCATCAAATCTTCAGCCTTCTTCTGTAGCATCACATTTCGAAAGCTTCTGTTCTCTTCTTGTCTAAACCGTTTATGGTCGATGTTTCACTTACATGTATGCCTACACTCCTCAGAAAAGACTTCTATATTCGATGTTAGCAAATCTCTCTTCCTCCGAAATGCTTTCACTGTCATTACCAGTCTAAATTTCATATCCTCTCTACTTCGGCCATCGCCAATTATTTAGCTGCCCGAACAGCAAAACTCATCTACTTCTCCACATATCCCGTTTTCTAATATAGTTCACTTAACATCATCTTGTTTAATTCGGCTACATCCCATTACCTTTGTTTTGCTTTTGTTGTGCTCATCCTATATCCTCCTTTCAAGACAATGTCGATTCCGTTCAACTGTTCTTCCAAGTCCGTTGCTGTCTCTGAGAGAATTACAATGTCATCGGCAAACCTCGAAGTTTTTATTTCTTCTACCTGAACTTCAGTTTCTACGCCAAATTTTCTTCGGTAACCTTTACTACTTGTTCACTGTACATATGAATAACAACGGGGATAGCCTACAAGCCTGTGTCAGACCCTTCTCAGTCACTACTTCCATTTCATGCCCCTTGACTCTTATAACTGCCATCCGGTTTCAGCAAAAATTGTGAATAGCATTCCGCTGTAAAACGCCGTGCTAAGCCTACAGGACCGGACAGGTAGTTTAAATTGTGGAAATGGGTCAAAATAAGGGGCTGGTAGTTACAATCGAACATACAACTTTATTATTTAATCAAACATTACAAGAGCCCAAAAGAAATTTTTTAAACACACAACCTTAAATTTTGGGACTTAAGTTCTGGCTCAAAGCCACTTTAATTTAAAAACGGCTGAAGGTCAATAACTTAAAACGTAAGCATAATTAGACATTTAAAATGCCAGCCTTATCTTACAACAGTTATTTATTTAGGCTGAAGGCCCAAAGAATCTGAGATTTTCAGAGCAAACAATTTTAATTCAAAATCGACTGAAAGCCCAACACTTAAGGCTAAACAACATTAAAATTTAAAAAAAATGAAGGCCTTACATAAAACATTTCTTAATTAGGCAAAACTCAACCAACACAGAAATTTATAAGGTAAAGTTTTATCTTGAAATAGTTCTTTAGTTAAGCCGAAGGCCTAAAGAATCAGACACTTTGTGGGCGCGGTGGGTGAATTAATAGAATAAAT
Organism: Schistocerca nitens; assembly: GCF_023898315.1. Taxonomy (NCBI): domain Eukaryota; kingdom Metazoa; phylum Arthropoda; class Insecta; order Orthoptera; family Acrididae; genus Schistocerca; species Schistocerca nitens. The sequence goes on along the minus strand of NW_026045910.1, from coordinate 8,987,463 downwards.
GTTTAGTATTTATGCTGTTTGCCGTTCTCAATACTGGCTCTCTAACTACAATATTGGCAACCAGAAAGTTATTAGCAAGACGTGAAGCCTGTAATTAGAATTCCTAGTGCCCACTTCATCCGAGAAATACATTTATCGCTACAGCTTATAACTCTGAGGAATTAGGAAATTGTCTGGGATTCATAATCAATAACCATTCTCTCTAAAATGTTCACAATATTCTGAATGTCACAGGCCAAAACCAATCCACACAAACCAACTACCAGAGCAGTTCAGAGTCTAATGCGCTGATGCCACTATAACTGTTCAAATTAAATGTTTAAGTGAAAGCTCGCCATAATTTGATGATAATGTTCATCAAACGCCACGCTAATAATGGTAGAACGTCTGTCCAGCGGCGGCACCTGAAAATACGACATACGCAAACTAAAGTTATTCTGTTGAAACTTCTCACACCTTTATGATTATAGCGGATCTCACTTCTACTTAAATTTAAATATCCTAGCTTTATTTATTCGCTTCTTAATCTATCTTGCTTCCTTAATTCCTTAGACAAAAACCAGAAAATCATGAATTTCTACTAAAATTTTAATTTGTGAGATCCAGAATACTGTTGCTACTAAATTATTATGCAAAAGGAATCTAAATATAAATTTTTAAGTTTCTAGCTCTTTTCTGTTGCTCCAATGATTTTTACAGAAAAACATCCAAATTTCGAAAATGGTTAAAGTTATTGAACTGATATCCAACACATATTGATTTTGTATTACTCCTGACATGCTAGAAACGTTTCAGGTTATTTACTTCATTTTAAAGTATTGCGCAATATTTATGACGTCAGAGCTAGTTACAGCGGACTAGGCTGCCACACAATGGAAAGACTGATGTGAATTTTATAAGGCGTGAGTATGCTGCTTCTCTACGTCACCCTCTACTGAATTTTTTTCCATGTAAATGAAAAAAAAAATAATTACAAGAAGGGAAGCAAGAGTACAGCTTAACTCCCTATGAAAATTAAAATTGAAATGTAAACGTATAGAAATATCAAAAGAAAACGTATTACCTACTTCAATTATTTAAATTGCTGGCATGTTCACTGCCTCTTAAGCAACATTATCACTCAAAATTTAAGCAAAATCAATGAAACACTTTGGCATACATATTGCCTTAGACAGACAAACACATAAAATATGTATAATTATGAAAATCTTAAATCCATTTAATTGTCTGTAAATATTTTACATACACAAATTCAAAGAAAATAACACAGTTATTCATGATACATAAATAGATAATTATATCTTATCAGTCTTTTCTAAACGTGAAAGAAAATTTCACAAATCATGACAATTTCATTTTTACACACGTGGTTGTAGCCGCTTTGGCTGGCGTTCTACACTTCCATTCACAAAACTAGAGGAGGGGAAGTTGCTATGGTGTGCGTCCTTCACGTTCACTCTTAATTACATGGGGAAAGGGGAGGGGTCACTGTGCGTTGTGTCCAAGTCACTCCACACTTTCACGCAGCTACCAGGCTGCCATTATCTGGTTTGTCCTGTAGAACAAACAAAAAGGGTGCCTCAGACTCTGTTCACTTAATATCTAAGGGTGGGTCACACTGAAATGGGGATATATACATTTTGTCTTTCAATATGCTACTGGAACAAAGTTAACAGAACTTCTTCAATTTTATTCTTGCGGTTACTTAACTGTCATAAAATCGGTAAACAAATGGCTCAAAACGCCGTTAGTCACGTACTAGAGAAAATTTATGCTCAAGGCATACAATCATGAATCCTATTTAATCTCAATTTATTATTTCTGGGCCAGAACACTGAACCAATGCTCGGTACATTCTTGATACATTTGTATTTTATTTACTTAGCTGACTCATTTTCGATTGCCTTATTCTTAGGGATAGTATGCGTATATTTGATTAGTAGTGGTCTTCTCAGCTTCTTTGTGCATGTGAGTAACTTGTGGTAATAGTACAGATCTGAGTGTTCAAAACACACTACGTTTAGTTGACTACTAAATCCACTTATTGGTCTTCTGCTGCTCTGTCAGTTCCACGTCTGCAATTATGTACTTACTTACTTTGCTAGTGTATGAACTTAAGTAATACTCACTCCATTAAAATTTAAAGCATAGGATAGCACATTTATTTCATATCTATAGTGTAATGCAGCTGATCAGTTTGCTCACGTGGCAATCCATTTCCACCCAATCGGACACTGAAACCACAGGTAGTCTCTCTCGACCTACCACTAAAGCGCATTAAGTAATTATGGACGAGCGTAATGCTAAATTCCTCAAACCTATAGGACACCATGAGCTGCTCTGTCTCATGTAAAATAAGGGTACCAATGGTCGCATTCACGCCTCCAGCTCATAACCTCTATACATGTAGGTGTGTCACCGCACACCCAACACCAAAATAATGGCCAGCTCCAAACTTATAAATACTTCACGGACGTGTCCTTCACGTCTCAACCACAAACACTACTCAATTCTATTACACTACCATTCCTTGCTACACAAGGTGAGTTCATTTTTACAACTTATCTGTATATTTCTCATAACACTAAGCACTATCTCTTACTATTTATTAGTTAGCTCTAATGCATACACTAGGTCTCACTGCCGCTTCAGATCCTGCTCATAAACGAACTTGTATATCTTTTTTAAATATTATTGTGGGACCATTTCCAATAAAACAACACTTTGTACTTACAATATTACCAGGGATCTATACATACTTGTTACATAAATACGTTTGTATCATAATTATGTCATAATTCTCTGTTGTTTAAGTCACTGTTAGGTTTGTCACATTAGGTATTTTCTTCACTAATCGGTGGATAGAATGGTTACAGAACTGATGGCTTGATAGCTATGACAGAAAATTTTAGTATTGCAAAGAAGGAGTCGAAACTTTGGTAGATAGGAAAGATGAAGAATGAGTGAGACCTGAAAGTGAAAGAAGATCTCACACAGCTGGGACTGCACAGCTGCCACACTGTGTATAGGTTACAGAACAATCTCCTCCCTACAGAATTCATTCACTACCTATGAACTTCTTTAGGTCGATCACGTTCCTGAGATCACGTTCCTGAGACCGAAGAGCTTTTTACTCTTAGGGTACTCTAGCCTATATGCATTGGCATGTGGTTTTCCTATGATCCTGAAAGGTCCTTGGTACACGAACATGAATTTCTTTGTTTCTGCATTATTTTCTTTGATTTTTTCTTGGTTTTGACAAGACTAACTGACCTATTTCAAAACTGGTGGGTACAGCTTTGGCGCCCTGACGCTCCTTTCTTTCTAATGTGTTTAGCTTAATTTTACTAAGATTAACACCTTCGACCCAATATCTCCTATTTTTCAGAACTCGTATAGGCAGCTCCCAAGTTTCATCATTAGTTACTACATGTTTATCAATAAAAGGTACCGTAATTACTCCGGTTATCGGCAAGACCATTTTTAAGTGGCTTCTTTCAAAGTCAACAGCACTCTGATATTTTGACAAGAAATCTATGCCAATTAAAACCTCAACACTGAGATTATTTACAATTAAGCATGGATGATTAATTAAATTACCATTAATGTTAAAGGGCAGCAAAGCTTCTTGTTTTACCGTTTTTGACACCTTGCCAGTAGCACCAATTATTCTTAGTCCTGATACCCTCATTACTGTAAGCTTGTCTTTACCAGGTCATGCATCAAAGAAGGACTGAGATATCTCACTCACCTCACTTCCACTGTCTAAGAGACAACGTATATTGATACCCAACATATTCACTATGATTATAGGGTGCGTTATTCTAGTTTGTACAGGTGGTTCCTCAAATTCCTCCAATAGTTCCTTTTGGATTTGTCTCCAAGTAAAGTGATCGACATCTGCCTTCACTTCATTTAGGTCAAAGTGTGTAGGGGTTTCCTGAATTACATTTTCAGCTGGCTTTTCCAGTCGGTCTATTAATTTTTAGTCGAAACACCGCACGACTTCATTACATTTAGTTTGCTGAACATGACCCAAATTACTGTAGTCTGAGCGATTCTGCGCCTCCAGACCGGGCATAACACTAGTTAGAGCTAAACCGCTTTCACTATTATCGTCAGGTTCCTTCTCCAGTGACAACTGGTCACAGCCACTGGGTTCATCAACCCCCAACAGGCTATCCTCTACATTCTCACTTACCTCCTGTCCTAAATCTATTGGTACAGTATCAACATGCTGCATAGGCACTTTAGATAAGAGCACATCATCCTCATCGTAAATATAAGCATGAATTTCTTCTGCTTCTTCACCTGACAATTCAGTATTTTGTAGCTCTTCCCTACCGTTACACTGCTGCGCCTTCTCTTTCTCTTCCCACTTAGAAAGCGTCTCTAACACGGTATCTATCAAATACTGTGAGTGGTATAATATTTCTGCAGTATCATTGGAAACTACCGACCCATCATCCGAATCCTCAGTTTGAGTATTCTGATCTGCCATACTAATTACTGAAATTACTGGCTTAGGAAAAGGAACCACCTGGTGAGCGCCAGTATCTCATAGACGGGAACTAGTTTTCCAGCCTCTGCCTACTGCTGTTACCTTTATTTGCATCATAATTAACTGGCACAGCATTGCTTTTAACACTGTTGTTTACTTGCACATTTTTGTTAGGAACAAAATTACTATCATTTGGATGCCATTGTAGGTTCTGGTAATTATTTCTCCAATTCCTACCTTTCTTAGGTTGGCGAACACCTACTGTTCTGATGTTTACGTTGTCATTCTGCTCGTTCTTAAAATTACTACTAGTGTTATTAGCATTTCTGTTATTACGTGCTTGCTCCTCATTGGCAGCCACACGCTCTACACGTTCCAAATATTCAATGAAACGATCCAGATTGTCTCTAGGGGCAGATATAATTCTAGTTTGCCAATACCATGGCAGTTTGGCTTCAAGACCTAGCATTATCATTTCAGGTTTTAGTTTTTCAGCCAAATGTGACGAACGAGAGATCCATGACCTGGCAAACTCATTAATAGATTCCTTGCCAGCATTGAAGCGTATTCCACTCCAAAATTCCTTCAGCACTTCATTTTGCTTATTAATAGACCAATACTCATTAATGAAAGCTGCTTTAAATTCCGCTAATGTTTTACACTTCAACAAAACATCAGCTGACCAACGCATGGCGTCACCAGCTAAGTGGCTTCTAATAAATGAGAGTTTCTCTCGTTCAGACGAAGTTGGTGGAATCACATCTTCAAAATAGTTCCAGAAATCTAGCAGGTGGATATTTTTATCTGGATCGAACCGCAAGAACTGCCGACATCCGATAAATGCGGCGTTTGCAGCTACAACTTGTTGTATACTATCATTACCAGAAGTTACTGAAGCTACTTTACTCTCAATGTTAGCAATGTCAGTACTAATATTTTCTACTCTCATTTCAACATTATCTACTCTTTGCACAATATGAGTAGTATCAGTTTTGATTGCATCTACTTCTGCTTGACATATATTTACTTTTATATTAACATCGTTAAACCTATCTGAGCACAGTTCAGATTCAGCCTCGATCTTTTCTGTTAACTTGTGCTCCAGTTTCGCATCTTCCATTTGGAGGTCTTTGCTAACCTCAGCAACTTCGAATTTTACTAGCAACTTCGAATTTTACTGTTTTATACATTTCAGAAAATTGTTGAGCAACCTTTTTCTTAATATCCTCATGATTGTAATCAATTTTTCTAATTCAAACTGTCCAGATGCTCTTTCAACTTATTGCAACTAGCCTTGAAGATATTGTCCATTACCTCCAATCGTTTATTAAAATTAGTTTGGCTAGCCACAATCTCATACTTTAATTCAGCATTACTGCTTTTGACCTGAGTTACTTCAAACTTTAATTCAGCTGTCATTTCAGCATTACTGGTAGCTAAGGCTTGTAATATAATATTTAAATCAATAGCCCCAGTATCTTTGGGTTGCTCACTAGCTGGTTTTTTATCACACTCAGGTGACGAAAAGCTAGCTCCAATACCAGAATCATCAAAACGAAATGACACATCTGATTGATCAGTCATATCTAACTTATCCTTTTTAAACTCTACCACCTCTGGTGACTGTTTCGTTTTTAACTCATCAGATAAACTATCACCCAATAAAATAACAATTTCTGATTTCTGCTTTACTACAAAGGTCTCTATTACTGAATCATTGCCCCTTTTCACACTACTGTCAGGAGACAATACTTCATATTTCACCTTAACATTACTGTTTTAATGCATATTTACACTTGAACCGTTGTCGGGATTTACAGTTCCTTCAACAGACATAGGGCCTGATTTAGGATTAACTTCTGTTTCTTTTTGCGGTTCCATCGCCGAAAGTCTTCTAGTGCAGATTAGTAAAAGTTTTAACAGATTTTCACTTAACTTAGTTCCTTCTGCACGACGTATGGCTTTGCCGGCGCGGCGTATCAGGATTACTGATGCGACGCAGCTCGCTGAATTGCAGACGGCACTCCGACGGCTGCTGTGTGTTTGCGTGGCCCGCAACTGCAGGCGCGGCTCCGGTTGGTCCGGTGGACGACTGCGGTGAGGCGAAACTGGCCTCTCGCGATACCGGCAGAGCCACTAGACTCTGTGCCAGCTCCATCAATCCAGATGCGTTGTTAATCCAATTGCGACGTCCACATACACAGGTAACACTATCACTGTTCTATTACTCAGTTGCGTGTCGCATTTCACTCCCGAATCCGAATATTTAAAAATCACTTTCACTTTTACTCAGTTTCTTTCCCGGCCGATTAGCAACATATGTGGGGCGGCGGGTGGATTAATAGAATAAATGTTTTCTATTTATGCTGTTTGCCGTTCTCAACACTGGCTCTCTAACTACAATATTGGCAACTAGAAAGTGATTAGCAAAACGTGAAGCCTGTAATTAGAATTCCTAGTGCCCACTTCATCTGAGAAATACATTTATAGCTACAGCTTATAGCTCTGAGGAATTTGTCTGAGATTCATAATCAAAAACCATTCTCTCTAAAATGTTCACTATATTCTGAATGTCACAGACCAAAACAAATCCACACAATCCAACTAGCAGAGCAGTTCAGAGTCTAATGCGCTGATGCCACTATAACTGTTCAAATTAAATGTTTAAGTGAAAGCTCTCCATAATTTGATGATAATGTTCATCAAACGCCACACTAATAATGGTAGAATGTCTGTCCAGCGGCGGCACCTGAAAATACGACATACACAAACTAAAGATAGATCATTAACGTCATCCCAAAATTAACACTTCACTCGAAAACTATTTCATGGTTACGCGTATTCCGAGTAACTTATTACTGCATTCGAGGCTGTTTATATCAACGATACCGACGCGACGCGACTCCCGGCACCGGTGGTGCGCTAATCAGCGTCTGGTGAGAACTGGGGCCTTCCTCTTCTCGCGCAGCATTCTTACATATAAAGCCACGGTGCGGACGGCTAAGGGAACGCCTGATCAAATCTGCTCTCCCGACTAACCGCTGGGCTAGTAATGCACCACTTTAAGTTATGGAATAAATCATTGCTTCCTTTGCTGATGGCCGATGAAGCTTTGAATTTAATTGTGCATTCAGCACACAAGTAAGTAATCATAATAAAAGTCTGACGTGGCTAAGTCAAATATTTTGGGCAGGAGAATTAATTACACTACATGCAGTAAACGAGCTCTGAACTTGCTCTATGGAGATACGCTTTAGCTATAGTTTTATTGTTATTCTGTTGAAACTTCTCACATTTTTATGATTATAGCGGATCTCCCTTCTACTTAAATTTAAACATCCTAGCTTTATTTATTCGCCTACTTAATCTACATTGCTTCCTTAATTCCTAAGACAATGACCAGAAAATCATGAATTTCTACTAAAATTTTAATTTGTGAGATCCAGAATACTGTTGCTACTAACTTATTATGCAAAAGGAATCTAAATATAAATTTTTAAGTTTCTAGCTCTTTTCTGTTGCCCCAATGATTTTTACAGAAAAACATCCAAAATTCGAAAATGGTTAAAGTTATTGAAACGATATCCAACACATATTGATTTTGTATTACTCCTGACATGCTAGAAACGTTTCAGGTTATTTACTTCATTTTAAAGTATTGCGCAATATTTATGATGTCAGAGCTGGATACAGCGGACTAGGCTGGCACACAATGGGAAGACTGATGTGAATTATATAAGGCGTGAGTATGCTGCTTCCTTACAACTTCAAGAGCAAACAAGTTAAATTCAAATCGGCTGATGGCCTAAATCTTAAAACACCACAACATAATTTTTTAAATACCAAAGCCATACGTTAAATAGTTCTTTGAACTACGCTGAAGGCCTAAAGAGCAAAACAACTCGACATCTACATCTATATCCATACTCCGCAAGCCACCTGACGGTGTGTGGCGGAGGGTACCTTGAGTACCTCTATCGTTTCTCCCTTCTATTCCAGTCTCGTATTGTTCGTGGAAAGAAGGATTGTCGGTATGCCTCTGTGTGGGCTCTAATCTCTCTGATTTTATCCTCATGGTCTCTTCGCGAGATATGCGTAGGAGGGAGCAATATACTGCTTGACTCCTCAGTGAAGTTTTGTTTTCGAAACTTCAACAAAAGCCCGTACCGAGCTACTGAGCGTCTCTCCTGCAGCGTCTTCCACTGGAGTTTATCTATCATCTTCGTAACGCTTTCGCGATTACTAAATGATCCTATAACGAAGTGCGCTGCTCGCCGTTGGATCTTCTCTCCCTCTTCCATCAACCCTATCGGGTACGCATCCCACACTGCTGAGGAGTATTCAAGCATTGGGCGAACAAGTGTACTGTAACCTAATTCCTTTGTTTTCGGATTGCATTTCCTTAGGATTCTTCCAATGAATCTCAGTCTGGCATCTGCTTTACCGACGATCAACTTTATATTATCATTCAATTTTAAATCACCCTAATGCCTACTCCCAGATAATTTATGGAATTAACTGCTTCCAGTTGCTGACCTGTTGAGTTGGGAGTCAAACCCAAGATCAACTGAAGGACCAACACTTAAAATTCAAAAACATTAAAACCTTTAAAATGCCAAATGTCTTATGTGAAACAGTTCTTTCAATTAGGCTGAAAGCCTAAAGAATCTTACGCCTTAAGTGCAAAACAACCCTAATTTTAAAAAACTCGGCTAGAAACCATACAAACAACAAGAATAAATAAAAAAAGGCAGTACGCCCAAGAACGCTCAGATGTTCTAGGGTCGGCCTGAAATTCTAACACTAACGCTCGCTTAGGTGAGACAGGCAGTAGGGCCAACGATTCACGATCCGACGACAACCAGACCGACCAACAGTCAACGGACCAAGCGAGAGGGTAACTTACCTTTCGTGTCCGGGATCGGTGAGCCACAGACCTCGTATTAATGGGAACAGACCCTCACACTCCAACCGCGCGTGGACGCCGCTAGGTCCCGGCCAGACACGCGCCACGGAGATATCCTCGCTGCTCCACGCCAACCGACCAACAGGTCAGACCCGGAAACGGTGAAAGGACCAAATATACGTCGGCCGATGAGACGACCAACCGAACGACCAACCAACGGTCGTCTCGCGCCAATCTCCCTCCGTCAGACAGTTCATGCGTGACGCCAGCGGTTGGCGAGCACTGGATGTCGGCGAGTCACCGGCGCTCCGTCCCCGACTTCACTGCTGCTGCGTCCCGACTGCACTGCTGATCCGTCCCGAACTGACTTCCAGACACACGACTACCCGGAAATACTATCGGAAGCTCCAGAGATGGTACGACAGTGCACTTATCGATACGCGCTGCTGCTGCCTCTCACGGGCAAATGAGTCAGGAAGTTATGGACGCCAGTGAAAGGAATAAGAAAACGAGGTGGCAGCACCGTAATAGAAGGTGACAGACAATAAATGGGATAAACACGAGCCGTGCACGGCTCACGCATTCCCTGTATTTTTCCACTGCTACCCTTAGAATGCAAAGAGAGTATTTCACTCAACATTTGCAAAATATTTCTGTAGCAAGTCTACAAATGCCATAGATGCAGATTTGCCTTGACCTATCCTCTAAGATAAGTCGTAGGGTCAGTACAGCCTCTCGTGTTCCCCCATTTCTCCGGAATCCAAACTGATCTCGACTGAGGTCTGCATCTACCAGTTTTTCCATCCTTCTGTAAAAGATTGGTGTTAGTATTTTGCAACCATGATATATTAAACTCAATGTTCGGTTATTTCCATACCTGTCAACAACTGCTTTCTTTGCAATGGGGTTTACTACATTCTTCTTGAAGTGCTTGTCAGATTCCTCTCGCAGTATCACATCTTCCTTCTCATCTTCATCGACTTCCACTTCCGTTTATACGATATTGCTTTGAGGTTCATCTCCGTTGACAGATTCTCTATAAGCCTTTTCACTTTTGTAGTGCTACAACGATGAAAATTAATATTACGACGATGTCAAGCCTTATTTTCATGATTTAAAGAAGTATTCAGATGGTTCAAATGGCTCTGAGCACTATGCGACTTAACTTCTGAGGTCATTAGTCGCCTAGAACTTAGAACTAATTAAACCTAACTAACCTAAGGACATCACACACATCCATGCCCGAGGCAGGATTCGAACCTGCGACCGGAGCGGTCGCTCGGCTCCAGACTGTAGCGCCTAGAACCGCACGGCCACTCCGGCCGGCAAAGAAGTATTCATGATATTAAAAATGTAATTATAATTTTATTATTTTCATTTTTGTGCTCAGTGTATCAAAGACTTTCTAGTGCACGGAATAAATTACCATTGTTTGTACTACGAAACTATATATGATTGTTAAGGGTTAAGCATGTAATAATTCGATGTAAGACATTTTGTTGAGTCTGAATTTTGTTCTCGTACTGGTCGGTAGAGAAGGAAAAGTTCCTTAATCGATGTTAAGGTATAAAGGCTGTAAAAAGGAGAGAGAGAGAAGGTAAATACAAGTTATTCGAGACAAATATCTCTAAAGTGTAACGTCTTGTGATTTCCTATAACTAAAAATTGCAAGTTCTAATCTGAGCCGGTCCTGAATAACAGCGAAGAACATTTATGTTATCATATACTTTCTTCGTTTGATCACGGTTGTGATTCGCATGTTTCTTTTTGTTACGCGACGTGTTATGAATATCTTCATTATAAGCGCAAAAGTGCACACAGCTTTAATCGAACCTGCGTCTTTCGGAAATGATAACTTTTAATTACGCGAATACCGTCTAAATCGCAACCGTGATCGCAAAAGTGTTTCCTGGACCAAGTAATTCTTATAAAATGTGTATTCTCCAAAGCGAGCAGCATTGCACTATCGCTGACTCGCAACAATCGAAAGAGTAAAAACAGTGCTTACATAAAATTGCCACCTTTTAATAATTATTATTATCCCATTAAATAAATAAATAGCAATTCAGTGGCTATCCAATCCATAAACAGAGAGGGCAATTCACTTTTCAGCTTTCCCTTCTTTCCTTAGGGCTGGTTTACCATCTGAGCTCTTGATATTCATACAGCTACTTTTTATCCCAAAGGAGGTATCTATTTTTCACTAGTGAAATATTCTTCTATATCCTTAAATCTTACAGCTACTCCCGCTTAGCGGCTTTGTAGTTCCTGCCAGTCTCATTTTTGACCCATTTCTATATCCTACCGCCTGCTTAACATACTGCACTGTTAGATTGTCTACCTCCATCAGTTAAATTCAAACTTGTTTTATCCAAGGGTTCCTAACAGGTCCAGGCTTTCTACCTATTTGATTCACTGTTGCCGTCACTATTTCATCTCTTAAATCCCCCATTCGTCTTCTATTGCATTCTTTTGTACTTTTCTAGTCAACCGTCGTATAACGCTCCATCCGAAGACCTCAACAACCTCTGGTTCTTTCAATTTATCCAAGTCACATCTCCTTAATTTCATACATTTTCCAGTTTCTTCAGTTTTGATCTGCAGTTCATAACCAATAAAATATGGTGAGAGTCCACATGTGACTGAGGAAATGTCATACATTTTAAAATCTGATTTTCAGATCTCTGCCTAACCAATATATAATCATTCTGAAACCTTCCTGTGTCTTCAGATCTCTTACACATGTATACCTTTCTCTTATGATTCTTAAACGAAGTGTTAGCGATGCTTAAATTGTGCTCTGTGAAAAATTTTACCAGACGGCTTCCACTTTCGTTCCTTTCCCCAGGTCCATATTCATTTACTACTTTTCGTTCTTTTCCTTTTCCTACTATCTAATTATAGTCCCCAATCACGATAAAATTTTCTCTTCTTTAACGATATGAATAATTTCTTCAATTTTCTTCAATCTTCCCATAGTCTGCAGAGATAGTGGTATGTTAACTTGTATTATTATGGTAGGCTAGGCTTCATGTCTATCTTTGCTACGATAATGCGTTCAGTTTGCTGTTCAGAAGCTTACCCAAATTGCTATTTTCTTATTCATTGTTAAATCAACTCCTGTGTTACCTCTATTTGATATCGTATTTATAACCCTATATTCAGCTGACCAGAAGTCCTGTTCCTCCTGATACCGTACTTCACTAATTTCCACTATATACCACTTCAACATAACTATTTCCCTTTTTAAATTTTCGAACCTTCCTGCCCGATCTAGGGATCTAATATTCACGCTGCAATCCGTAGAACCAAATTACGTTATGTGAATGATTCGGGTAGGACAAACAGAAATGGTGCTCAGTATGCCTGACTAAAATATTGCCAATTAAATTGGCCTAAGGGGCGCCCTTAACCAGTCCCTTGGTTTGTCTGTAATTTGTAACACTGAAATGAAAATTATTGTGATCCATCACTAGTGTAAAAAGTTAAGAATTCGTCAGTGGCTTGACGGTCAAGATTGGCATGTTGTTTTAGATTATTCTAAATAATGAGGACCACTTCTTAGGTGGTATATTACAATAAATGTTAGAACTTGCATGAGCTCTTTAGCTGCTGGGAATGTCATTGAACGAAATAAATTTGTCTTCAGTGATGGATCCCTCTTCGAACTTATCCCTGATGATCTTCGAAGACGTTTCTGGAGAAGGCCCCGACAGCGGTGGGATACTAACCAGACTGTCGCCTGCCGTAGTGCCTAACAACCAGGACTGGTGGTCCACGGTGACATTTCATTGCTGCATCTACAGATACATAGATACTCTGCAAGCCACCGTACGATGCGTGGAGAAAGGTATACTGTACCACTACTTGCCATTTCCTATCCCGTTCCATTCGAAACCAGAGCGAGGAAAAACGTCTGCCTATATGCCTCCGTATGAACCCTAATTTCTCGTATCTTATCTTTGTGATCCTTACGCGCGATGTACGTTGGCGGCAGCAGACTCATTCGGCAGTCAGCTTCAAAAGCGTGATCTCTAAATTTTCTCGAAGTGTTTCTCGAGAGAAACGTCGCCTTCCTTCCAGGAATTCGCATTCAAGTGTCCGAAGCACCCAGTACCACTTACGTGGTAACAACTGTAGCAGCCCGCCCCTGAATGTCTTCCTTCAATCCGACCTGGTGCGGATCACAAACTCTCTAGCAGCACTCAAGAATATGCACCAGTGTCTCTTATGCGGTCTCCTTTACAGATGAACCACTTTGTCCCAAAATTCTCCTAATAAAGCGAAGTGGACTATTCGCCTTCCCTGCCACAGTTATCGCATGGTCGGTCCAACACATATAGCTTTGCCACGTTACACCCAGATTTTTGAAAGACTTGACTGTGTCGAGCAGGACACTAGTAATACTGTATCCAAACATTACCGGTTGGTTCTTCGTACTCATCCCCATTAACTTAAATTTTTCCACATTCAGGGCTAGCTGCAATTCATCATACCAATTGGAAATTTTGTCTCAGTTGTCTTGTATCTTCCTACAGTCACTCAACTTCGACACCTTACCGTACACCCCGGTATCATCACCAGACAACCGAATATTGCTGCCCACCCAGTCCGCGGGATCATTTATGTTTGTAGGGAACAGCAGCGGTCCTATTACACTTCCCTGGGCTACTCCTGACGATACCCCTGTCTCAGATGACTTCATAGTAGGATCCCTATGGTTGACATTTGCGGCATCCTTACAGCACGGCGGTACTTTGATGATATTCTGCACCTCATTTAGATACTCTTTATGACAATCCATCCAGGGCTAAATTTCAGCAAGACAGTTTCCTCACACGGCTTGAGATTCTGTACCTTGTCTTGGTGCTTGACGCAACCCACGTTGGCCAGCAGATTTGCCTGTTATCTCCATAACTGAGAACCTATGTAGCATTGTGGGAAAGGCCCTCCAACCAGCTCGGGATTTTGATGGTCTAAGGCGCCAGTTGAACAGAATTTGGCACTATAGGCCTCAGGAGAACATCCAACAATGCCATCAATCAGTGCCAAGCCCAAGAACTGCTTGCATAAGGGTCAGAGGTGGACCAACGCGTTATTGACTTTTTCATTAGTAAAGGTTTTTCTCCTGAATAAATTATCCAATTTTTTTTAAACATTAATAATTTGTTTTTCTGTACATGTACACTACATCTACCGATTTCCATTCCATAATTCCTTCGTGATGCGTCGCTTTTTTGTCTTAGAGTGCAGTATGCTGTATTGTTCTACAGGAGGTGTGGATTCTGAAGGCGATGACAGCAGCTATACCCAGTAATTCATTTCACAACATAAAAGAAACTGGAATATCAGATATAAAAACCATTTCAATGGCGTTTCTAGGGACATTAGTTGGCCAGTTTATATCATTACATGTGACTATAAAGCTTTCTAAAGGTTGTAAATAAACAAAGTGTCTCGATGGAAAATAGAAGGAATATCTACTGCTACTCAGAGATTATATCTTGTGATAAAACAACAAACATGTTTCGATTAAAGCTTAGTAGCTTTGAGGAGATATTAAATATTGTCGAGAGAAGTACATAGATCTATCGGAAAAGACTCTATAGATAAAAAAGATTTGAGTATAAACGGTACAGCAAAATATGCACATCCTTGTGCACTATCATTTGCAAAAAGACTGTCGTTTCGATACCTTGACGCATTTATGAAATACAACAGGTGTTATGACCACATGATTCACCTTGAGCAGGAACAGAATTATGCTGAGTGTATGGAATCATTCCATAGGCCTACAGGCCAATATCTCAAGAATGAAATTAACCATATGCAAAGCACGTGTTTTCTCCTCTTCGAACTCTTTAAAGGTTCCTGCAATGATTTACTTAATCTGATGCATCACAGCAACTATCATGATTAACGAAAAGAAATTAAGCAGTTTATTGAGCGAAGAAATCAAATCATAGGAAGCGAAAAAATCAACTTTTCTCAACAAATAATTTTCCTAATATCGGATGACACGCATTTCACAATGACCTGTACTTCCACGCAAGTGGTTTGTCGACAGTTAACGTAATGCGGCTGCACTGCATACATAAGACAGAGGAACCCACGATACTGCTTTGCGCTGAATCACTGGAATAGTCGCTTTGTTCAAAGTGCACCGCAGCCTCGTCAGATCGCACAAATTGTACGAGTTGTCAGAGGCGGCAACCTCAGTTCCCAGCTGTTTATTGCCTGCCGACCCGCGTAGGTTGGCATTCTCGTTGCTTTGTCTTTCTACACCGCACGGCATCTCGGTCTAAAAGCGCTGTAGTTGCAGGAAAGTGGTTCACAGTCAAGCAAGTTAGACTGTGTGGAATGTACAAAATTTACGTCGGAAGAGGCAGGCAGCACAACATTACCCTGCAGCATTTCAAATCACGCTCTAGAGAGGATATGGAGGGTGGGTATAAACGTAGCAACAAACTTCCCACGGCTTCCGTGCTCCAGGAAAACACAGGGAAAGGAAAAGACAATTTTACTATTACCTGAGTTTCATTAGCACGATGTCGGCTGGCTGAGACATAATTTCCATGGGACACATTACAAGTGCTGAGAATAAAGTCACTAGTTTCATTAACCAGAGGAAAACATTTAAAGGAATCACTTCATTGCTAGGACCATTACTATTCAAATTAAGACACAGGTACGTCTCTTTCGTTTTATTTTGTGTTCTTATCTTGTTCATATTCTCGTATAAATCACAGCCGGGAATATTTGCCACTTGGGAAAGGTTATTAGGATTTGTATTTTTGTTCCTGTCTGGTTTTATATTCACGTAATTCCCAATGTGTGGCATTTAGCAGTTGGGAAAGGTGATCAGGAAACAGGAAGCTGGTGGTGAATGTATATTTAACGTAAACGTAGGGACCTATTGACTTCGTCAACAATGAGAGAAATTATCTTAAAGAGGGCAGATCCATCATAAATGTGAATGAAACATATATTCATAGTTGTCACACGACCCAACAAGCAGACAGATGGCTCTAGGAACGTAATAAAAGTGCCTGTTGCACCAAGGATAACGTTTCATTGTAGTACACACAGCTAAGAAACATACGTGGGTATGCTGCGAAAGTATAGTTGTGCATTATGCAAGAAATTAGAGTAAATCGTTCCTCATAGAGCAAAAATAGGTTCTCGTTAGAAATTCACTTATATCATTGACGTTAGTGAGCAAAATTGCAATAAGAATGAAGAGATGAATGCTGTAAATTTATTAAGATAACTGAGCCACTGGTATCTTTGTAAATAGGCTGTTTAGGTTTTTATGTTGGTAACGCCATGTAGCGCTCTGTATGAAGATCACTGACTGTGCTGTGTGCAGTCTGTGGCTGGTTGGCATTGTTGAAATATTCTCTATAGTAGTGTTGGGCAGTCGGATGTGAACAGCGCATAGCGTTGCGCAGTTGGAGGTGAGCCGCCAGCAGTGGTGGATGTGGGGAGAGAGATGGCAAAATTTTAAGAACGGACGATCTGGACGTGTGTCCGCCAGAAAGAGTAAATTTGTAATGCTGGATATCATGAACTGATACATATATATTATGACTTTTGAACACTATTAAGGTAAATACATTGTCTGTCCTCTGTCAAAATCTTTCATTTGCTAACTATGCCTATCAGTAGTTAGTGCCTTCAGTAGTTAGAATCTTTTATTTAGCTGGCAGTAGTGGCGCTCGCTGTATTGCAGTAGTTCGAGTAACAAAGATTTTTGTGAGGTAAGTGATTCGTGAAAGGTATAGGTTAATGTCAGTCAGGGCCATTCTTTTGTAGGTATTATTGAAAGTCAGATTGCGTTGCACTAAAAATATTGTCTGTCAGTTTAGTGTTGATTAGAATAAGTAAAGAGAGAAATGTCTGAGTACGTTCAGTTCTGCTCAGCTGTTTGAAAATCAAATAACGAAAGAGGTTTATCAGCACAGTAATTCATAAATTTTTCTAAGGGGGCGTTTAATCTTCTGTCAAACGACTGAAGAAAGCCGTGCTGCAGTTCGACTTAATTATTGTCTTTTTTCTATCAGCTGACTGGAAAATAATATCCAACTTGCCCAGTAGTTCCGTTTTTGAACTTGTCAGTACTAGCTATCACGAAATGCTACATGGAAAACCACTGAAAACGAATAGCATGAAATATGAATTGCCTGACTCGTTGAATTCTCGTGACACCCAATATGACTAGCCAAGTACGAACATTAAGTTCTTAAGGGAAGCCATCAAGCCATCTGATGTATGAAGGATATTTCCTTCGTCAGTTGTCACCACATTACTTAAGTTAAACGCACTAGGAATCGTACAGGCATAAGTAAAGAACTAAATGTCTTCCTAGAATGTTGCTGTTAAGCTGGATAATGTATGAAAGTCTGAGTCTATCACACAGCTGTACCGGCAGCATGTAAGCAAATTAAGTTTTAGCGTGATATATTAATTAGCATGGTAACCGGTTTCAACCAGTAATGATCATCTTGTGACCAGTCTGAAATAATTTTCCAACTTAGAAAGACACAAAAGCAACGAAATTTAAAAACTAAGGCCTATAAAGTAAACCAAAATCAACTAAAAGTTGTATACCATCAAGTGTTGAGCGGAGGTGGAGTGCAGTGGCGGGGTGGAGGCCACGAACTGCATGTGCAAAGGCACGTACGTTGACTGCTGAATAGCGAGGAATCGCTATTATTTAAATAGCAGAAGGTCTACTCAAAGCCTGCCACTTGACATGAGTAGGAGCCAACAAGGCAAAATACTACATTTAAAAATCTGTGTATAAAAAACAGGAATCATACAGAACTAAATTATACACTCCTGGAAATTGAAATAAGAACACCGTGAATTCATTGTCCCAGGAAGGGGAAACTTTATTGACACATTCCTGGGGTCAGATACATCACATGATCACACTGACAGAACCACAGGCACATAGACACAGGCAACAGAGCATGCACAATGTCGGCACTAGTACAGTGTATATCCACCTTTCGCAGCAATGCAGGCTGCTATTCTGCCATGGAGACGATCGTAGAGATGCTGGATGTAGTCCTGTGGATCGGCTTGCCATGCCATTTCCACCTGGCGCCTCAGTTGGACCAGCGTTCGTGCTGGACGTGCAGACCGCGTGAGACGACGCTTCATCCAGTCCCAAACATCCTCTATGGGGGACAGATCCGGAGATCTTGCTGGCCAGGGTAGTTGACTTACACCTTCTAGAGCACGTTGGGTGGCACGGGATACATGCGGACGTGCATTGTCCTGTTGGAACAGCAAGTTCCCTTGCCGGTCTAGGAATGGTAGAACGATGGGTTCGATGACGGTTTGGATGTACCGTGCACTATTCAGTGTCCCCTCGACGATCACCAGTGGTGTACGGCCAGTGTAGGAGATCGCTCCCCACACCACGATGCCGGGTGTTGGCCCTGTGTGCCTCGGTCGTATGCAGTCCTGATTGTGGCGCTCACCTGCACGGCGCCAAACACGCATACGACCATCATTGGCACCAAGGCAGAAGCGACTCTCATCGCTGAAGACGACACGTCTCCATTCGTCCCTCCATTCACGCCTGTCGCGACACCACTGGAGGCGGGCTGCACGATGTTGGGGCGTGAGAGGAAGACGGCCTAACGGTGTGCGGAACCGTAGCCCAGCTTCATGGAGACGGTTGCGAATGGTCCTCGCCGATACCCCAGGAGCAACAGTGTCCCTAATTTGCTGGGAAGTGGCGGTGCGGTCCCCTACGGCACTGCATAGGATCCTACGGTCTTGGCGTGCATCCGTGCGTCGCTGCGGTCTGGTCCCAGGTCGACGGGCACGTGCACCTTCCGCCGACCACTGGCGACAACATCGATGTACTGTGGAGACCTCACGCCCCACGTGTTGAGCAATTCGGCGGTACGTCCACCCGGCCTCCCGCATGCCCACTATACGCCCTCGCTCAAAGTCCGTCAACTGCACATACGGTTCAAGTCCACGCTGTCGCGGCATGCTACCAGTGTTAATGACTGCGATGGAGCTCCGTATGCCACGGAAAACTGGCTGACACTGACGGCGGCGGTGCACAAATGCTGCGCAGCTAGCGCCATTCGACGGCCAACACCGCGGTTCCTGGTGTGTCCGCTGTGCCGTGCGTGTGATCATTGCTTGTACAGCCCTCTCGCAGTGTCCGGAGCAAGTATGGTGGGTCTGACACACCGGTGTCAATGTGTTCTTTTTTCCATTTCCAGGAGTGTATCTTCATCCGCTGTTATCACCAGTAGTTAAATAGCAAAACAATGATAAAAAGTAAAAACAAAAAACACTAACAATCAGTTATGGAAATGACTGCTACCCTCAGTCTGTAGTACAAATCTTAGGAACAGGATCGCTGCAAAGATAATTAAAAGTGACGCCGCCGGTTGTCACGGAGTTGGCGTGAAGAGTATCGATGTGATACGTTGACTGTAAGCAGAATGTAGATCCAAGATGCAATGGCGACTGGTAGACGCTGTCAGTCACCATGGAGATGTTACATTCAATCAGTTGTCGTGAATTGATGAGAGGAATAGTCGTACAATGGCATGCTTCTGTGGTATAGTAGACGTCACGCTAGTGTTATAGCGACGACAAGAAATCAAAGGGCACAACAGAGATGTGAAGACTGGTAAACGAAACGAAGTGTGCAGCCTTAATAAGTGGTTGGCCTGGTACTTGAATGTAGAAGAATATACCAGCGGCCACAATATTCAGCTTAAACAATATACTCTTAGTTGGCCTATAGGTGGAGCATAGAAAAAATATACAAACGACGAAAATTGGTAAAAATGACCTCTCATTGGTAAATAAGTGTAAGTATGGATCATGTAGCCCAAGAATAAAATAAATAATAATTTCTGATTCCGAAAAATGACGCTGATTCGTACTGCTTCTTGTGTCTACGTTAAGTTGTTGCATACAACACACCCACAAATGGTATACCAGTAATAATCAAGCGCTATAAAATGGTCTGGTGTCATTTGGGCAATGAATGTGCTCATGAACCTCTTCTTTGTACCGGTCTCGCTGTAAATAGCTGAATGCTGTACATTGTCCTTGGCAAATACTCACATGATGAAATGTTTCGCTCTTGGATACGTCGTGCCCGTTTCTTAGCTGTAGAGAAAGTTGACTGCAGATGACAAGAGCGCAACCTGTAGCTGGGCTAATTGGAGCGTGACACGAGGGGCAGGTATACGTAATTTTCGCAGAGAATTGCGAATTAGTTTAGAGATTTCACAACAACGACTCAGGGTATACTTAATAGTAGTAAATACGCATTACTTGATCTGATGTTCTTCAAACTGATACTGAACTATTAAATCCGTGTCGTTAGTGGGGTAGCATTCAAGTTCTGATAGAAAAATTTTTCTTTCTTTAAGAAAGGGGGACGGCGGGACGGCGCAGCTGCCGTTCTCGGTACACCTTGGTGACAAATTTACCATTAATTAATGAGTACGGGAGGTGCAAGGTACTGCTTGACGTTTGGTTGTTAGTATGGCGCAGATGTGGCCCTTAGTTTCTAGCTGAAGAAAGTTGATAATATTACAAGTTTTTAAGACAGGAAAAAAGAAAGGAATTTTCTCCGTTGTCACTTCCGATTACGAATACTCATACTCGGAAAATAAGGAAAGGTACAACAAACTCTGACGAAACTATTTCTCCTTCTGTAATGGACCCAGAATTCCAGAAAAATACTTGCTTCTCAAAGATAATTACGATCTACTTTGTAATCCAATTGCGATTAGTAGGGAATCCATTGCAATCGCTGATTGCGACCCTTGTTTACTGACAAAGTTGGTAGCTTAAACTGTAGTCAGAACTCTCGCAATGATTGGCACTCGTTTCCTACTTCCTTTTCAGTTACACTTAACTTTGCGGTAAGTCCAGAGAATTCATTGTGATGGATTTATCATCCCTTAAAAACTTGTTTCTGACACTTTTGGATTAACTCGTATTTAAGTGTAAACTGGTTCAAATCCGCATCCAGCCATCTATAATTACATCATCATGGTCTTCCGAAAATCGTGTGTTCTTGGTCTAACGAACTTGTTGCAGGGATGATAAAACCTAGCTTCCCATTCCGTTTCCAATCGAAAAACATCGCCTAATTAGATCTATTACAAATGATCTTTAATCAACTCCAAGGCTGTAGTTTAATTTACATAACTTTTTGATCAGATATTTTACCCGGTAAACTTCGCTAATCAGTGAATATAATGTAACATCATTGCTTAAGTAAATGCCAATCGAGCTGTTATTACAGAGAGCAACACTGGTTCACCGTGTAGACTGTATCATATCCCCGTCGGAATATAGCTACGGATGCTGCGGATATATCAGCGCGTACAGAATCATGGCACCAGCAGAGCGGCCTAGTCACATGCCCGCCTCTTATAACCACCAGGGCACGTTGTAACACCACCACCGGTTGAGTCTGGCTGTCGTGCTGTATATACCACTCTTGACATTAGCACACTCTCTCGATCTATCTCTGCACGCTACCGATATGCCTGTTGACTTTGGCTCACTGATTGATTTGCTTACTGACTGTGCTAATGTGTTCCCTGTCCCCGCTTCGGATAAGATTTTGAAGCGTTTGGAATTGTATAACTGCTCCATAGTGACCAAGCTACCTTCTGAAATTAGTTTTCTGTTGTAGTAATTTATATTTATTGTTACCAACAGAGTTTGATACAGCGAAGCAGCCATATTACAAGTTCACCCTCCGTTCATAATAACACACGCACACGCACACACACATACACACATACACACACACACACACACACACACACACACACAACACATTTGTGACAAGGAAACGGATATTATCTTATAACTAATTCGTAGTTCACAAAACAAATGCTATCAAATGAAAGAATGCCGTGTTGCTTTAAGTAAGACTATACAGCCTATGGAGCAATGGTCGAGTTACTGAAGTGGCACTTTGGGGGAACGAGAATCAAATGTCCGATTCACCGACCACAATTACGTTGAAAGTAAGTCGCTGGAGGAGAGAAGCGTTAGTAGTGATTGAGAAAATGTGCAGATACTTCCTATTTTCAAATAGGGTGGTCGAACAGACGCACATGACTATAGACCGATTCTGCTGACGTCAGTAAGTTGTAGAATTTTGGACCACGTCTTACACTCACATACTCACATCTCATGCCACACACGGAGACCGAAAATTTCCTCTGTAGAAATCAACATGTATTACGCAAGCCTAACTGGGTCGATTCGTCCAGCAGATCCAGAGAGGAGTACATACAGGCGTTCACGTTGATCAACTTCCAGAGGGCGTTCGGTACATTTGCGAACTGCCTCCTAACGAACAAAATACGAGTGCACAGAATATGACACACTTTCTTGTTGGATTAATGAGTTACTAACAAAGAAGTTGAATAACTTCATCAAACTAACTGCAGCTAAGGCAGGTGTCAGACAACTACTTATTGGAGAAGATCTCGGAAGCGAGCTTACAAAACCTCGTCTGACCGATACTTGAATATTCCTCTTCAGTCTTGGGTCCGCATCAGATACCACTGGTAAGGAAATAGAATATCCAACAAGTGCAGCGGGTTTCGTCACAGGTACAATTAGGAAGCATGAAAACATCGCTGAAATGCTCTTTCAGATCCCTTGACAGAAGCTACACGAGAAGGGTTTTGCATCACATTGTGCTTTAGCTCGTAATAAAATTCCGAGAGCGTACATTTCTGAAGGAGGTTGACAATGTATTGGTTCTCCTTACATACGACGCACGAATGGGCCATGAAGGTGAATAATCGTTCCTCTTGCGCAACGCTCGCAACGTGAACCGAAAAGTGCGAAGGCGACATTGCTACAAAAAGTATTCACCGCCACAAAATAAAAGGCGGCCTGTGGAGATTAGATGCCCGTAACTTGCATAAGGCAAATAGTGGATTGGTTTCTTCGAAACTGATGCGATAGATTTCCTTACCAATCCATGTCCATTCTGGGCTTGTCTTCCTCCTGAAATAGCCTGATTGTCGGCTGGAAGTTAATCTACTATCCTTTCTCTCTCTCTGTCTGTGTCTGTAATGGGGGGGGGGGGGGGGGACAGGTGATAATATGGCAGCACAGCACATATAGTTGAGACAAATAGCTAATAAGTTACTTTAATTACTGTTTATTTTATGCATGGGACCACTGAACAGGAATTATGTCAGTGGTGTAAACATTTATATACTTCGTGCTTCCTTCATAAATGTATAAGCTCCATTCGGCTGTGCGTGGCTTGTGTTCGTGCCATGTCTCATTTGACATCCTGCTTTTACTGTACTACCACCTCATTGCCTCCTTGCCTCCTTTCCTCCCCGTGAGCGGCAGCAGCGGCGCTTATCGATATAAGCCCTGGCGTATTATCTTAGCTGACTGCTATTACTTCCCGGTTGTCGTGTGTTCAGGGTTAGTTGGGATCTGCCAGTGAGTTGGGAGGCGCTAGCAGTGCAGTTCGGACCTGGCAGTGTTTCACATAGGACGCGGCACAAGTTCAGTCGGGGCACGGCTGCAGTGAGGTCCGGACAGCCATGACTCACCCGATGGTTGCTGATACATATCACTTGAGTCCGGACCACCTTGGTTGGTCATCGATCAGTCATCTTGTCGGACGACGTGTATGTTTGGAGGCGATCGCTTATGGGTTGCCTGCGTGTACCGACTCGTGATTCGTCCTTGTTATTGCACAGTCGGTGCCGTTAGTATTGTCAAGTACTTCATGGATGTGTTCGTGAAACTGTGTGTAGCTTGTGATGTTGACTGCCCAGTAATTTTAGTGCTGTCTCTGTGCTGATGTGTGGCAGTCAGTCGGTTGGCTTGCAGCAGCGAGGAAATCTCCGTGGGGTGTAGTTTGGCTGGGCCTGCGGGCGGTCCCCACTTTAAAATTAAAATTCCTTGCTTGTCAAGTGTTAGATTGTTTGTGTCTTCAGCCTGATTAACACAATTTTTAAAGATGAATCCTTGGGCCTTCTGTCTACTAAAAATTATTTTAGCTATCATTTAGTCATGGGCCTTCAGCCATTTTAAAATTAAAGTTCCTTGCTAGTCAAATACCTGATTGTTTGGAGCCTCCAGCCAAATTTAAGATAAGGCTTGTTGTTTCAATTTATTTTACCTTGAGTTTAAGTCTTCAGCCATTTTTAAATTAAGGGTATGTGTCTTATGAGTATCAGACTGTTTGGGGCCTCCAGCCTAATTGAATATAGGACCTTCTGCCGTGTGATTCTTTATTTAATTTTACCTTGAGTCTTAAATCATGGACTTTCAGCACTCTTTAAATTAAGGTTGTTGCTTTTCAAGTGTTAGATTTTGGGCCTTCAGCTAAATTATAGAACTTACTTAACGTTAGGCCTTCTGCCCTCTAAATATTCTCTTTGGCGTCTGAATTATGAGTTAATGGCTTTTAGCCATTTTTAAAAAAATTAAAGTGGTTGTGCCCTTAAGGCATAAGATAGTGTTGCGTATTCAGCCGATAACTAAGTTCAAGAAATTATACTGTAATGTTTGGTCAAATAAATAAAGTTATATGTGTTCGAGTGTAACTGACAGCCGCTCATTTTGGACCCTTTCCACAATTCCCACTACCTGTCCTGTTCATCCATAAACACCGTTCACTAAACCACATGAAAGCGCACATAACTCACTCATTTTACGTGTTTTCAACTGCATGAACATTCTTTTGAATCTGGATCTTGTCTCGGTGTATTACTTGGCCCATAAAATGGCGGGAATCCAGTCGCAACCATCAATTGTTTGCTGCTAATACAGTGTCGAGTGACATTAATGTGACCATCTGTGAAAAACATGAATAATAACCTCTTGCAGTGAAGAATACTGCGAGATGTGCAGGAAGAGTGTCAGTGAGATTCCGGAAAGTGAATCCATGGTGACTAGAGTGCAGTGGTCAACTGCACTGGATTGAGGGTCCAAGGCGCTAAAAACCCAAACAAGATGGTCCCACAGATTTCCCCATGGGTTTAAATCCGGGACGTTTGGCAGCCGGGGGGTATGGTAACCTCATTCTGACGCTCTCCGAACTACACACGTACACTGCGAGCAGTGTGACACGTTGCATTTCCCTGCTGGTAGGTACCTTCTTGCCGTGGAAAAAGAATTAAATATAGTGGTGGACTTGGTTCCGACAGACAGATGCGTAGTTGTGATGATCCATTGTGCCATTCTAAATGACGATCATGCAAGGAATGCCCTTTGGCGTGGACTCTTCGGACGATTGTTGCAAGGTGTTCACCTTCAGACGTTTAAACCGTATGCGTAGACCACAATCTATTAGATGGAGCATGAAACGTGATTCATCTGAAAAATGCCACCTGTCGGCACTCAGTTGCGGTTCAAATGGCTCTGAGCACTATCGGACTTAACTTCTCTGGTCATCAGTCCCTTAGAACTTAGAACTACTTAGACCTAACTAACCTAAAGACATGACACACATCCATGCCCGTGACAGGATTCGAACCTGCGACCGTAGTGGTCGCGCGGTTTCAGACTGTAGCTCCTAGAACCACTCGGCCAACCCGGCCGGCCCAGTTGCGGTAATGGAACTCAGATTCCTGCCCTCGTCGACGACGAACATCAGTTAGTATGGTTGCATCATCCAGACGCCTACTGTGGAGGCCCATGCGCTGCAAAGTTTGCTGAACCGTCGTTGAGCAGATATTATTATGGTTCCTTGATTTATCTAGGCGGTCAGCTGTGCAACTGCTGCACTTCTATTCGCCTGTACACATCTCCGCAGCCTTCATTCACCCCTGCCATCTACGGCCCGTTGTGCACCACTGTTGCCCCGGTGCCGGTTTCGGATAGTGTCATTTAGCCATCCGCGGTATACATTAACCACGACGAAAGGCGAACAGTTTACAAATTTAGACATTTCTAAAATGCTGACTCGTTCGAATCCAATGGTGACACCATTTTGGATGCCAGAAAAATCCCTCCGTTTCAGCATTACAACGGCAGCGTTTTTTTTCCGCGTCTCCCTGACACGCTTTATACATCCACCACTGCCATCTGTGGGTGGTTACTGCACGTTGACATCGAACATAGGTGGTGGTCAAACTAATGTGACTGAACTGTGTATTTCTGATGTTATCCCTTCAGCCATCCTTGGAGAGAACCGGAGAAAGTGACAGGAAAGGAGGACGGTGAAAGTAAAGGTGGACGGGACTGCTTTACTGTGAGTCTATTCGGCTCGCTCCGAAGATAATTGAACACTTTACAGCCGAAATATTACCTGCATGTATAGTAACAGTTTTTTCCCTATTCTGCGAGCCATCCGTATGTCATATGAAGTGGTGCAGACCACATCAATATTCTTATGTATGTACAGCTTCCTTCGTAGTTGTTAGTAACTGTGGGAATCTAAGGAGTTCAAAATGAGACAGCAGGTAAAATTTTACTATATTGTTCAGTACAGAGCACAGTTGGGCGCGTCCTGGTCTTGGTGAGCAGACCGCCAGCTCTTCACGTTTGTCATGATAGGGGTCAATCACTGAATGACGGAACTGAAGACCTTTTGGAGAGAGAGAGAGGGATAGATAACCGTCTTGCCCAGATGAGTGTCGAAATGACAGGGAGGCCATATGTGTCGACAGCCGCTCCAGACCTGTATTGCAACCAACACATGATCTTCCTCTCACGCTCTCTCGGCCGTTCGGACGTCTCTTGCAACCTTTGTCGTCTTTCACCTTGAAACGTCCCCTTTTATCAATTTTACTAGACTGTGCTTATACTGACACACAATATTTTTTAGCGCAACGCAATCTGACTTTCAAAATTCCCTACAAAAGAATGGCCCTGACTAACATTAAACTATACCTTTCACAAATCACTTACCTCACAAAAATCTTCGCTGCTCAAGCTACTGCAATACAGCGAGCGCCACTACTGCCAGCTAATTAAAAGATTCAAACTATGGAAGGCACTAACTACTGATAGGGATAGTTAGCAAATGAAAGATATTAACAGAGAACAAACAATGTATTTACCTTGATATCATCATATATATAGCAGTTCATGACAAATTACAAAACTCCGCCATCTCTCTCCCCACATCCACCACTGCTGGCGGCTCACCTCCAACTGCCCAACGCTATGCGCTGTTCACAGCCAGCTGCCTAACACTATAATGGCGAGTATTACAACAATGAAAAGCAGCCACAGACTGCACACAGCACAGCCAGTGATTTTCATACAGAGGTGGTGTTACCAATAAAAAAAAAAAACCTAAACAGCCTACTTACATAGCCCCCATGCTCCCCACAAAAAAATTTTACAAATTTTGTTGGGCACTGGCCAATACATATTTGTTAAAATTTTTTTCACAATTACAATAACAAAGAAATCAAATGCACACACTTATTGATACAATGTTGCTCAAAAGCTAAAATTTTCTCACAGTCCATAAAGACAGTCCTGATCGTTCATGACGGTAAAATAGCAATGTTTTTCTCAAAGTCTGAGCAGTAAAAGAAAATGCACACGGAAGTAATGGATTTCCATGGAGTCTTGAAGAAGTAGCGTTGTCCTTCCAACGGAAAGACAGTGCTGACTCGACATGCAGACAGGTAATGGGCCACAACAGAGCAAACCCACAGCGGAGTCAATCGAAGTTTTGAAGAATATCGTTTGGTAGGTCATCACAGAGTAGACCCACTGTAGTCCTGGTAGAGATTACGGTATTGGTGGGCCACCAGAGGCGCAGACCCACTGCAGTCCTTGTAGAAATAATGGTACTGGTGGATCATCAAAGGTATAGACCCACTGTAGTCCTTGTAGAGATGGCCAGCAGCCATCTGCTGCGACTATCAGGTCCACAATCACCATTGAAGAGTCTTGCGGATAATGTAGCAAATCCATAACCACCACTTGTGCACTCACAAAGTTTTTGGAATTGTCTTTAGAACCAGCGATGCTGTTATCCAGTCCCTTGCTGAATTATTAACACACGTGTAAACACTAACAGTCCCTACTTCTCACATATTGTCCATATACTATGATCAACAGAAGTGTGTGCAGTGAAATGATACTTAATTTGAAGAACTGGTGTCAATTACAATATTATAACATGAGAGTACAATTACAAAGGTACAAAATACATCATTAAAGAACATAACAATACAGATAACGTTTGTAGTACAGGCTTTACAACACAATAGAAATAAACACATACATCAATGTTACAGGAATTATGACATGAGTACATACATAAAAGATCAGAATAGCTTTTGAAACATCAACTTTACACATGAGCATTAAAACAGAACATAATAAATAATATCTAAGCATATTTACAAGTTAAATAACATATTATTAATACCAATTATATTTGAGGATAACAGTATTCCTCATCATAGTGAATGTAGCTGAGTATTAGAAGAAAAAAATTCTATGAAACTACAAAAAGACAGGAAGAAAACAAATACACAAGGGTACACAAACACATAGTGGGATAACACAATTGAAAGGACAGGGTTCGTTTTCAGTGTAACTTTTGGTACTGCAGTCCAACCCAAAACTTCATTCCATAGATCTTTCGTCTTATTCCAACCTTTGCTTCCACCAAAAAAATCCTATCCAAGCATGCTTTCTGTATTTATTTCACATATTTCTTAACTCATTATTTATTTCCAAGAAAATCCTACCTAAATCTGTTGTCCCTAAACCCTACATTTTTTGGTTCATATCCTCTTTCAAAATACCCCTTTTTTTTGGCCAAAGCATTTTCTTTAAGCTTCTCAATGCATTTCTTCCAATCCATCATAGTTAGTTTCTTATATAGTCTACCCCCTCTTAAGCTAACTTAAATCTACTGAGCTCAGATGCTAAACTAAGGGACGAGGCAATGCAGCATCACATAAAACAATTAATATAAACAGCAATGAAAAAAAACGCAGATTTGCGAAGCAAGCAGCATTAAGAAATTAGCAAAACAATTGTAATATTACAACTAATCTAAGCACTGTGCAGCAACAATAAAAATAAATCATTAGTAAAACTGGCTTAACAGAATAATACAAAGTCAAATTCAATAACACTATGCCTGGCAAACAGCAGCAACTTATACCTAAACATGACATAGCTCAAGCAGAAAAAATATTACAGTAAAAATGGCCATGTTTAAAACTTACGTCACATCTTAACACTAGAGTGATGCATCACAAAACTTACTCTACGAAAAAAAAATTACCAAGTAGTTGAAAAGAAAATTATGTATGCAGTTCCTGTTATTAGTCCCTTCTTATTGTTCTTTCCATTCCAAGAGCTCCTTTTTCGAAGAATGTGGGTCATAAAATAATTATTTAATAGATCTGTTGACAGAAAGTGTTCACATTAGCAAATGAATTTTTTTTTATATAAAACCCATGCTGCAACACAGCTGGAAACTAGATATCAAATGAAATAAGCAACTATGTACAAAGCAAAGCATAAGAACATCGTTCAATAGCCATGTGGCATTTCATAAGTAGTAAAAAAATATCTCATCTAGAAAGACAGTGGTCATAATCAGGTGTGTAGACAAACTATTTCTTGTCATTTCATTAGGCATTTCAGTAAATGACAGAAAGTACGATATGTTTCCAAGTAATGAGCGTGTCGCATTTGCGATGCTTTCTACAAAGGAACGTCAATAGCGAGGATAATGGCCTCCCCTTTTTTTTTTCTTCTTCTCCACCTGCGCCACACACTAATGGCTTTTTCTCAAGGCGGCTGGCACACCTGGCCGCTCACAACGAATTACTTCACGGTCACTTACCTTTCTTAATGAAAT
Organism: Schistocerca nitens; assembly: GCF_023898315.1. Classification (NCBI taxonomy): domain Eukaryota; kingdom Metazoa; phylum Arthropoda; class Insecta; order Orthoptera; family Acrididae; genus Schistocerca; species Schistocerca nitens. The sequence goes on along the minus strand of NW_026045910.1, from coordinate 8,957,205 downwards.
ATTTACGACAGCAGTTTTCGCTACAGCGACAGTCTCATATAAAAATTTCATAGGTCAAGAATTTGCGTTACAAATCTGTAGAAACAAAATCGTATGAATATAACAGTGTCCGAAAAATTTTCGTAGGCATTGTGGTACATTCACGCATTTACACACATTTCATAACTCTTAAAGTACGATTCTTGGTTTCCAACATCCTTTTTCCCTAACCACTACTCATTATTCCTTACTTTATTACACATATACATATTCGTCGACACGTCTTCAATATTTCATCTTAGAAATCCGTAGCATAATCAAATTCCTCATATACGGTAGCATCATCTTATTGATCATAAACATATCTCAACAGCATAATACACATCGTCGTCATAAAAATAACATCATAACACTTCAGTCAAATCTCTCAATCGTCGTAGCTTTCTGCAATAATATCAAAACCTAAAAAAAAATTCTCTGCTCATTTCAATGGTGTCATCTACCTCAAACGTACTTTAAAAATTATGATCCCATACCAAATACATCATTCAAAGCTCTCATAGTACCACAATGGTTCCAAAAAAATATGAACAGTTACAAAGTACAGACAAAATACAGTTTCATAAGTGTGAAGTTATCCAACTGTGTAATTGCGTAAACATGTGTCACTGATGCAGTAAAATAAATGTTTGTTTCTTTGTTAAATAATCGGACAGCTGTGTAATTTATGTGTTAGAGAAATATGGTACCGATGTGTAAAGTTGTATAAGCAAATACCATATTAGCTAGGGTTCCTTGTGGTTGCCACACACATGATACACAAAGTAAGCGTGTACACCCCTGAGGATTAATGTAATTATACCCTCAGGTGTTACAGATTATTGCAATGGAATGAAATGTATCACGGAAAAACTTCGTATCATTGTACTTCAAATATCTTTAAAAATAAATGTTTTGAGTACCAAATTAATCACTCAAATGCGTGTCCTGTAGCGCTAAATGTGCGTCTTGCTGTAAGATAATTCTGTGGAAGTGTAGTAATTATCGTCCTCCGAAAGCTAAGTTCTGCAGAAGTCAATGTACTTACCTCATGATAAACAAAAGTGAAATGCTTTGCGTATAGATATCTTAGATATTACGCTTATTGTTGTGATGAAGAAAGTACTGTGCTGTGACGTATTGTTGTGCCACGGAAAAGGCTGTCTCATTGTAGCTATACCACAAAAGTTAAATACTAAAACATGTTTTACTTTCCAGAAGATTTCAGAAAACTTGTGCAGATATAAAACAGATACACCGCAAAAGCAACATTGTAAATTGTCACTCATTAGTAGCGTCGTGATAAAATCGTGTAGCTGTCACATAAACTAACCTCTGTGTCATCTGGTATCTCACAGAAAGCACTTTAATTTCAGAATGTATTTTCAAATAAACCAAAATATTGCATTAAAATCTCATTAACAGTACTGGTGAATGTTCTAAGTATGTGAGCCTTATAGTCGTTACGTAATCGTGCAACAAACAAGCAAGAATGCACACACACAATAACACTGTGTCGTCTGTTCACAATAACAATGCATTCGTAATTTCTGTTTAAATAAGTTCTCTTGGTTCTTGATTGGATATTTAACTTCAAACATTGTTGTATGTTAACAGATTCTAAGTCTGACAAAGCATACTAGAAATGTGAATTGAAAAGTTTTATGGCAAAGACAAAGTTAAAAAGCAGATTATCTTTCAATAAAGGGTTTTACGTGAGAAATGTGGTGGAAACCTTTACTCTTCCTAGTACGCAAAGTTTCAACTGCAACGCAATTATCGAGCGGTATACGTCGGTAAAGAGTGCTGGAATTTTTCTCAAGGTTAGCGTCTTATGTTATTTTCCTCGGAGCCAGCGGGCGCACGCGGCTGCCTGCTGTGCGAGTCATTGTCTGTCTCTTTGTTGGCGCGCGCCGTTATTGGGATTTGGAGACCTAACTTCTACAAATTCACCGTGACGAGAGGGCCCTGCCCTGTTTAAATCCCGCCAGTTCTGATGCAATTCAGGTCTGTCGTTACGATCATATCGTCTATCGTCATGTCGGTAGTTTCTGTGGTTTCTTTCTTGTCGGTTAAGTGGTGGAGAATTTCTCCCTGAATCGTAACTGCGCGCTGGACCGTTGCGTCTAAAGTTATTCTGTCTCTCGTAATAATAATTGTTTTGGTTCCCATATTGTCTGTTTCTCTGATTGTCTCTGTGGTAGTCATTACCGCGGAGAGGTGATCTTTCCCTGTAATTATTACTACTCTGCCAACGGTTGTTATACGGGTGGTGTCTGTTTCGGTCACGATTTGTGTTGTGAGAATACCCTTGTCGCGTCCAGTTATTATTCCTTTCATCGCGGAATTGCGACGGATGTGATCTGTAATTGTTGTGCTCCTGCGTTCCGCGATTGTCAGTGTCAATTTCCAGTTCTTGTAACAGTCCCTGAAAAGCTTCAATGTCGTCTTTGCAACGTCCTGCTAAAATAATATGCCGTAAATGTGCAGGTAATTTGATTAAGCAAATGCGGATGAGTTCTGAGGGGCTGTATGAGTTTGAAAGATACTGATTCTTGTGTAACATGTCTTCAAAATATGTCACAAGACTGGAAAATTCAGATTGTTCGAAATGTTTCATCATTATGATGCTATGTTTTACTCGGTCTTGTGTAGCTTGAGACCAATATGCTGAGAGGAAGGCATGATAAAACTCTCCTTCGCTGTGGCAATCGTGAATGACCGATCGCATTCTTACAGCTGGTTCATTCTCTAAATAGCCACACATAAATTCTAATTTGTGTTCTAATGACCAGTTGGGAGGAAAACAATGAGAGAATTGATGGAGCCACGCTTGTGGATGAATGTCGTTGGCAGAATTCTTAAACGTTTTGAATTTACGTGTAGTAATGAACAGCTTATAGTCAAAATCATCGTGTCGGCGAGTAGCATATCGGTCATTGTTACGTCGTTTCGGCGGTTCCATCTCAAAATTCGGTGTACCTTGCCAATTTCTTTCATAATTTCCGAAGTGTCCTGTGTTATTATTTTGTGGTTGATCCGTATTTCTATGTCCCTCTTCCCGTACTGGAGCGCGAGTGTCCTCTGAAATATGTAATTCTTGTATTACCTGCGTCAACTGATCTTGTACTTCCCGGATTTCTCTTTTGAACTGTGTATTGATTTGATTTTGATTTTGTTTGAATTTTCTAATTTGTTCATACTCTTCTGTATCAGTGAAGGCTACAGGTCTTGTGTCATTCAGATCATCATCTACCTTTGTAGATAAGTTAGTGACCTGATCCGAAAGTTCGGCTACTTTCTCCGATAGTGAACACATTTCCTCAGTGTGTTTTTCTGAACCAAGTTTCAGAGTGTCCATTTGTGTTGAAATCGGATCTACTGTGTCCTTCAAGTTTTCCTGAGTTTTTGCAAGTTGCGTAACCGAATCGGTAGATGCAACTGAGTCAAATTTAGCTTGCAAGGTCTCGTGATTTTCATGAACAGTAGTTTGCAGTTCTTTTATGGCTGCTTCGTGATTCTGTAGTGCATTTTCATGCCGCGAAAAAATAGGTTGAAAATGCTCACAAATTTGTGTTTTTACGTCGTTACAGACTTTTTGACATTTCGATTCAATGTGATGTAACTCATTAGTTAAATCCTCACGTGTTTGTTCAAGTGTGGTGTCTAACTTTTGAAGATTTTGTTCCATTGCGTCTAACTGTTGCTGTGTTTGTCTCTGGTGTTGTTCCATTGTGTCTAACTTTTGAAGATTTTGTCCCATTTGTTTCTGATTTTGTTCAAGCGTTGTGTCTAACTTTTGAAGATTTTGTCCCATTGCGTCTAACTGTTGCTGTGTGTGACTCTGATTTTGTTTCATTTGCTGCATTAATTGCAATAATAACGTGTTAGTGTCTGGAATCTGTTTCTCTACACTTTTCGGCAGTGCATTTGCACCGGCAACATTCACATTTTGACAGCAGAAAATGTGTTTTGACTTATTTGAGAAAACGGTGATGACCCAAAACTTGAATCTACAGTATTTGCGAAATTGTGTCCTGTCATTTCGGATTCCTGGGGCGAGCTGTTGCCGACCGACCGATCGATAATGCTTCCCTGCTCACTAATTGTTTCACTGTCTACGCCATTGTTTGCCGCCCGCTCCATTTCCCTATGCACAATTACCAAATTATTACTTTGAACATCAGTTAATTCATTACTCGGTGGCGCTAACACACTGCTTTCGTTTTCACTGTCATTTCGCAGTTTACTTTGGAGCCTAGTATTACGTTTTTCACACGCCATTATTGTCACAGTATTTCACACGACAACACAGAAAAACACAATTTGAAGAGCAAAAATAAGAGAACACATTAACATAACACTGAAAATAATATCTAGTTAATTGCAGCTGCGAAATACTTGGTGCAAATCTACATGCGTGCCACGCCTGTTTTACTGTACAACAATGAAAGACTGCAACTACAAAGGAGATTCTCTCTACAATTACGCGCTAGCAATAAACAAAATCTACACTAATTACACAAACTACAAGAAAAAAAAATCAGAAGATTCCAGTGAGGTATCCTAGGCTAAGGGTCGACATATGAAACGTCCCCTTTCTAACAATTTATACAAGACTGTGCTTATACAGACACACAATATTTTTTAGCGCAACGCAATCTGACTTTCAAAATTCCCTACAAAAGAATGGCCCTGACTAACATTAAACTATACCTTTCACAAATCACTTACCTCACAAAAATCTTCGCTGCTCAAGCTACTGCAATACAGCGAGCGCCACTACTGCCAGCTAATTAAAAGATTCAAACTATGGAAGGCACTAACTACTGATAGGGATAGTTAGCAAATGAAAGATATTAACAGAGAACAAACAATGTATTTACCTTGATATCATCATATATATAGCAGTTCATGACAAATTACAAAACTCCGCCATCTCTCTCCCCACATCCACCACTGCTGGCGGCTCACCTCCAACTGCCCAACGCTATGCGCTGTTCACAGCCAGCTGCCTAACACTACAATGGCGAGTATTACAACAATGAAAAGCAGCCACAGACTGCACACAGCACAGCCAGTGATTTTCATACAGAGGTGGCGTTACCAATAAAAAAAAACCTAAACAGCCTACTTACAACCTCCAGAACAAACTGCTTTGATGCTGAGCTTATTACTGAATTCTGTGCGTAGGCTACGAGAATTAGTAGAGAAATACTGGCGGTAACAGTGTAAGTGTGAAAAGATTTTCAGGTAACAACAAAGTAGTCCTGGTACCTCCTAGACTAGCGCCGGCCTGTTCAGGCATGAAGGAGAAGAGACGATGCTGGTAACGATTCTGATACTGTGCTAAAAAAGTGTGGCCTTCTGTAGGTATTTTAATGATATGAAACTGGCTGTGGCCGTAAAACAAGCTTCCAAAGAGTACTTGTGGCTGGTGGAGTTCCCCCTCAACATTTTATTTAACACGAATGCCTGTTTCAATGTAACATAAATTAATGGTCAAATTAACAAATGAAGCGCTTTTTTAACAGATTAATAAATACTGATCTGCAGGGTAGGGCATAGAATTTAATTTTAAAATGTAACAGTCTTTCAAATAGTCTGGTAACAACTGTTGCATAAAGTAGAATAAGGACTCATTTTAAAGTGTTGTCTATTGCTTACGTGAACCTTGTGTTAGATCGTAAAGTGGTTAGGTCTATAGTTTCTAATGTTTTTTGTGACGATTTTATGGTTTAGGATTTGTTGTGCACATGACTTCGTTTTGAGGATATCCTCCAACTGAATGGTCTGTTTGTTTCTGTAACCTATTAAATACTGCTTCAGAAAGGATTTAAAGGTCGACTGAGAATAAATAAATACTCTGTCTTGTTTACATTTGAATTGTACTCTTTCTCACGAAAAAAATGTAGTTCCATTCTTTGGAATTTTTCATACATCAAGACGTTCTGCACTATTTTTAGCTGGATATGGGCTAGTTTTAAGACGTCAATTTCTAACATTTCGACAATGACCCTTTTTTTTCACGCTGCGGATAATTTTAATTATTCTAATATGATGGTGTAGGCTCAAGGCCAAGGTGATTTAGTGAATGGGGATTTGGGGTTCTTTTTCTCACATCTAAGATGATAGTTAATACTTTTGCCATTTAACAAACTTTGAAAACAGTATTTAACAAGTCTGCTGTTTCCTTTGTTGTTAATTTCTTGTATAAGATTTTTTTAGTCATCAGTCTTCCTACTGTTTGGATGCGGCCCACCACGAATTAATCTTCTGCGCTAACGTTCTCATCTCAGAGAGACACTTGCACCCTATATCCTCAATTATTTGTTGCATTTATTCAAATCTCGGTATTCCCCTGCAGTTTTCACTCTCTACAACTCCCTCTAATCCCACAGAGGTTATTTACTGATGCCTTAACACACTTCTCAGCCTGTTCCTTCTTCTTGTCACTGCTTTCCTTGTACTCTTTGTTCACCGAATCTGCGGAGTACTACGTTTTCCCTGTTATCAGTCAACATACCTGTCAACATACTTCTGTCGCACCACATCTTAAATGTCTGGATTCTCATCTCTTCCGGTTTTCCCGAAGTCCATGGTTCAGTACCACACAGTGCTGCAAACTTAAATTCTCAGAAATTTTGTGCTCAAATTAAGGTCTATACTAGTAGACTTCTCTCGTCGAGGAATGCTCTCTTTGTCTGTGCTAACGTACTTTTTATATCCACATCTCGCTTATTTTGGTTCTATGACAGCAGCTTATCGCCATTCCCACTCCCTCATTATTTTTGCCATTTTCTGGTTTGCTCTCAATTCATATCCAGCACTGATTAGACTGTTCATCCCCTTTATTAGCTCCTGTAACCCTTCTTCACTTTCACTGAGGGTAGCAATGACATCAACGAAGTTTGTCGTTCTTATTCTTTCACCCTGAATTTAAATACCACCCTTGAACCTATTTGGTATTCCAGTCATCAGTTCTTCGATGTAAGCTTGTAGTGTAGGGGCGAAAGACTGCAGACCTATCTTGAACCCTTTATACGACTTGTTCTTGCATTCATAGTGTTCCCTCTTGGGTCCTGTACGTATTGCATAGTATCCATCTTTCTCTGTAACTTACCCATATTTTTCTCAGAATTTCGAACATCTTGCATTATTTGACACTGTCGAAGACTTTTGGAGATCGTCGAATCCTATGAACGTGCCTTTATTTTGCTTCAGTCTCGCTTCCGTTGTCACTCGCAACGTCAGGGCTGCTTGTTTGGTGCCTTTACCTTTAATACTGGTATACGCAAATTCACAATCTAACACCTCCTCAATTTTCTGTTCCATTCTTCTGTATACACTCCTGGAAATGGAAAAAAGAACACATTGACACCGGTGTGTCAGACCCACCATACTTGCTCCTGACACTGCGAGAGGGCTGTACAAGCAATGATCACACGCACGGCACAGCGGACACACCAGGAACCGCGGTGTTGGCCGTCGAATGGCGCTAGCTGCGCAGCATTTGTGGACCGCCGCCGTCAGTGTCAGCCAGTTTGCCGTGGCATACGGAGCTCCATCGCAGTCTTTAACACTGGTAGCATGCCGCGACAGCGTGGACGTGAACCGTATGTGCAGTTGACGGACTTTGAGCGAGGGCGTATAGTGGGCATGCGGGAGGCCAGGTGGACGTACCGCCGAATTGCTCAACACGTGGGGCGTGAGGTCTCCACAGTACATCGATGTTGTCGCCAGTGGTCGGCGGAAGGTGCACGTGCCCGTCGACCTGGGACCGGACCGCAGCGACGCGCGGATGCACGCCAAGACCGTAGGATCCTACGCAGTGCCGTAGGGGACCGCACCGCCACTTCCCAGCAAATTAGGGACACTGTTGCTCCTGGGGTATCGGCGAGGACCATTCGCAACCGTCTCCATGAAGCTGGGCTACGGTCCCGCACACCGTTAGGCCGTCTTCCGCTCACGACCCAACATCGTGCAGCCCGCCTCCAGTGGTGTCGCGACAGGCGTGAATGGAGGGACGAATGGAGACGTGTCGTCTTCAGCGATGAGAGTCGCTTCTGCCTTGGTGCCAATGATGGTCGTATGCGTGTTTGGCGCCGTGCAGGTGAGCGCCACAATCAGGACTGCATACGACCGAGGCACACAGGGCCAACACCCGGCATCATGGTGTGGGGAGCGATCTCCTACACTGGCCGTACACCACTGGTGATCGTCGAGGGGACACTGAATAGTGCACGGTACATCCAAACCGTCATCGAACCCATCGTTCTACCATTCCTAGACCGGCAAGGGAACTTGCTGTTCCAACAGGACAATGCACGTCCGCATGTATCCCGTGCCACCCAACGTGCTCTAGAAGGTGTAAGTCAACTACCCTGGCCATCAAGATCTCCGGATCTGTCCCCCATTGAGCATGTTTGGGACTGGATGAAGCGTCGTCTCACGCGGTCTGCACGTCCAGCAAGAACGCTGGTCCAACTGAGGCGCCAGGTGGAAATGGCATGGCAAGCCGTTCCACGGACTACATCCAGCATCTCTACGATCGTCTCCATGGGAGAATAGCAGCCTGCATTGCTGCGAAAGGTGGATATACACTGTACTAGTGCCGACATTGTGCATGCTCTGTTGCCTGTGTCTATGTGCCTGTGGTTCTGTCAGTTTGATCATGTGATGTATCTGACCCCAGGAATGTGTCAATAAAGTTTCCCCTTCCTGGGACAATGAATTCACGGTGTTCTTATTTCAATTTCCAGGAGTGTATTATTCATCTCAGCAGCCTGGATGCACGAGATGTTAAACTGAGTGTGCGATAGTTCTCGGCGCGGGATTAGCCGAGCGGTCTAGGGCGTTGCAGTCGTGGACTGTGAGGCTGGTCCCGGCGGAGGTTCGAGTCCTCCCTCGGGCTTGGGTGTGTGTGTTTGTCCTTAGGATGATTTAGGTTAAGTAGTGTGTAAGCTTAGGGATTGATGACCTTAGCAGTTAAGTCACATACGATTTCACACACATTTGAACATTTTTTTTGATAATTCTCGCACTTATTTGCCCTTCCAGTCTAACGTCACGTCGTCAAACTCATAGATTCTGCAACCAACTCTAATAGTCATTTGGTTGCTTATTTGCGCAATAACTTTAGAAATTCTGATGGAATGAGATACATCCGTTCTCCCTTATTTATTTACTAATTTATTAATTTCTGACTCTCATAGTGGATGTCTCTAACTTTTACTTCTATCACGTCATCAGACAAGTCGTACACCTCATAGAGGCTATCAGTGGACTCTCTCGACCTGTTCACTCTCTCCTCAGCGTTTAACAGCGGAATTCCCATTACACTCTTAATGCTACAGCAGTTGCTTTTAATTTCATTGAAGTATTTGTTGACTCTTCTGTTGCTGAGTCAGACTTACTGACGATCATTTCTTTTTCGATTTCTCTGCATCTTTCTGCATATACTTCGCCTTGGCTTCCCCGCACTTTCTGTTTATTTCTTTCTTAGGTGATTATTATTGTCTTCCAGTATTTGCCTTAACGTAACTTTATTCTGACGTGGATCAACTGAAGTATTTAATGCGTTACTCAAGGTTTCTTCGCAAATACCGTCCTTGAACGCATGCTTGTCTGTCCAAAAATTGTGATAGCCACTTTTAGTGGTAGTCACTCCTGTTCAGCTGAACTGCCTCTGTCGTATTCGTTATCGCATTATCCAAATCCTTTGCGAACTTGAAACGCATCTCATCATTGCTCATTACTTCAGTATCCCACTTCCTTCCTCACTGATTCTTCAGGAAGATTCTGTTAGAGCTCAGTCTACTCTGTTATTACTAAACCTATCTAAGTCTATATCTGCACCTGGCTACATCTTACATTCCAGTATGAGACTTCGGAGTTTCGGTCTGATTATGACGTAACCCAGCTGGATTCTTCCTGTGTCTCTAGCTCTTTCCCAAATATACCTCCTCGTATTGTGATTCCCGAACAGAGTATTCGTTAATACCACCTGAAATTTACTGCAGAACTTAGTCTTCTGCCTCTCGCATTCCTACTGCCAAGCCAATATCCTGCCGCAAAGGTTTCTTGTATTGCTTCCCCTACAGCTTCTTTCCCCATGATTATTAGATTTTCATTTCTCTTTACATACTGAATTACTCATTCTACAGTATATCCTCACATACTTTCTGTATCTCTTCATATTCTTCTTGCGACTTTGGTATGTGTACTTGAACTATCGGTGTCGGCGTTGGTTTCCTGTTGATTCTCATAAGAACAACGCTATCACTGAACCGATCACAGTACCTCACTCTCTGCCCTGCTGTCCCGTTGATAACGAATCGTGCTAGCGGTATACCATTCTCTGCTGCGGTTTGTAGCAGTTTTAAAAACTCATATGCAGAATGGGCGTGGATATATAGCAAAAACGTAGATATAAGTTCCGAATATAAATAAAGAATTATGTAAGATATTAATTAGCACAAGCGGTTGTATCGATTGTGGTGGGACACCGCTGAAACATTAGAATAACTACGCAGTTCAGTTGTCTTGCCGAGAAGACGGCACCTTTTTTGTTCTGAGAAACGTCCGGACCAGACGCATATCTGCCATCGCTGCAGGTAATTCTTTGGCACACCGCCATTATTATATATATTGAGACGCAATCTCACTAGGCGTACTCAGAGTTGCACACAGCAACAGAATTAATGAGTCTACATTGTTTAATGTAGTATGCCGGCCGGAGTGGCCGAGCGGTTATAGGCGCTACAGTCTGGAACCGCGTGACCGCTACGGTCGCAGGTTCGAATCCTGCCTCGGGCATGGATGTCTGTGATGTCCTTAGGTTAGTTAGGTTTAAGTAGTTCAAGTTCTAGGCTACTGATGACCACAGCAGTTAAGTCCTATAGTGCTCAGAGCCATTTGCACCATTTAATTTTGTATAACATTTTATAAATACAGTGATATTATTTAATTCTGTCTTTCATTTATGTTGCAAGCTGTTGTTCCAATTAAACGGCATCCTGGCAAGGCTAAAGCTTCCGTGTTACAAATTATATTAAGGTCCAGTACGAACCAAAGCTGTGGAGTCATTCAATCTTAGAAGTCCGATATTTTCAGAAAAAACACGGTCAATTTACAGTGAACGGAACTTCGCAAAAAGACATTGTCAAGCACCCAAAGTTTGTTCAAACTGGTCACATACCATTACCATTAATTATTATTATCTGTCTGTTCTTTGATATTATGAAACCAGACGAGAAAAGTCACTATAAAACAAACTTGTGACCGTGACAGGAACTTTTATTGTATTTGCTACACTGTTTTTCTTTGTTGCATCGATAATGGGATGATATCTGACGAGCCAATGCCATTGAATGTTTGTAAAGACCAAACAGAGACGAACCATTGAAATTGTTGATGGAACCTGGAACCTACACTCCTTACTTGGATCCGAGGTAAGACACCGCATTTTTACATTATCACTCCAGTCCAAGCGCTTTGCCAAAATTTTCCATAACCGAAGCAGTCATTTTTGGAAAAAATAGCGTATTCCAAATTATTTTTGTTATACAGTTTCTTACAACAATGCAGTCATAAAAGCACTCCATTTTCAGGCCACAAGAGGCCCATCGGGACCATCCGACTGCCGTGTCATCCTCAGATGAGGATGCGGATAGGAGGGACGTGTGCTCAACACACCGCTCTCCCGGTAGTTATGATGGTTTCCTTTGACCGGAACCGCTACTATTCAGTCGAATAGCTCCTCAATTGGCATCATGAGGCTGAGTGCACCCCAAAAAATGGCAACAGCCTATGGCGGCCCAGACGGTCACCCATCCAAATGCCGGCCACGCCCAACGGCTCTTAATTTCGGTGATCTGACAGGAACCAGTGTATCCAGTGCGGCAACATTTATCAAAAATGGAATACGACAGACTACAGACGCAAACCGAATCCAACTTGGACACTGGTCAAAACACTGAGAATAACTCCAGATATGATCCCAAAAGTAACGATCAATCAGCAGTTCACATGACTAGTGACGGAAATTTCGTAAATAGACCGACCACTAGTCAAGTAGCTAAATCCAGCTCACAGGCCGTTCTTGGCCGTGCTGTCGTGTCAAACGACGTGGCGGGGGCAGAGCCGTTTCAGTTGACATATATTGCCAGTATGTTTGACGCTATTGTCAAGCAAATGACTGAAAACAAAAATCATATCACTCAAAACAGAAAAGACATTGACGAACACATTGTAATGATACTTTGTTTGAAAGAGTAGGCAAGACTAACACAAGACTAAGCGGCCAAGTGTCCGAACTTGACTCAAAATTTTCCGAATTGTACTTACAGCAGGAAAAAACCACAAAAGAGGTAAAAGCTATTCAAACTGAAGTCAAACATTTAAACGCTAGATGCGAAGCTGTTGCCACTCAACTGAAATTCTATCCGTCAACCGGCCAGTATGGCCGTACGGTTCTAGGCGCTTCAGTCCGGAACAGCCCGCATCTCGTGGTCTCGTGGTCTCGCTTCCCACGCCCGGGTTCCCGGGTTCGATTCCCGGCGGGGTCAGGGATTTTCTCTGCCTTGTGATGGCTGGGTGTTGTGTGCTGTCCTTAGGTTAGTTAGGTTTAAGTAGTTCTAAGTTCTAGGGGACTTATGACCACAGCAGTTGAGTCCCATAGTGCTCAGAGCCATTTGCACCATTTTTCAGTCCGGAACCGCGTGACCGCTACGGTCGCAGGTTCGAATCCTGCCTAGGGCATGGATGAGTGTGATGTCCTTAGGTTAGATAGGTTTAAGTAGTTCTAAGTTCTAGGGGACTGATAACCACAGAAGTTAAGTCCCATAGTGCTCAGAGCCATTTGAGCCATTTGTATCCGTTAGTTCACGATCAATAAAAACACGCATTACCGTAAATGAAGGCTAAGGTAACACATGGATAAACAACTTACAAACAAACGGCAATTACACACTGACAACAATTTTACCAACATAAGTAAAGAGTTTCATGACTGGGTTGGTCAGAAAAATAAATATTTCGACCAATGTTTAGAGAAAAAATTACCAACACCGTAGCCAAATCTGTTAAAAATTATAAACGTGTTCTAGCTAAGGCAGCTCAGTCCAACGCAGCACAACAAATACAACTAAACGATGACATAGGAACGGAGTTTAGTAATGCTAATAATCATAATACTGGCTTGAGTAAAGAAAACAGATATATGTAGGTCACGTATGCTCCGTTCACAACACACACCTCACAGCAACAACTATACACATCCGCGCACATGACACCTTATTGCAATCGCGACATTTATGGGCAGTACATTCCTTTCCATTCACCAGCCGATAAGTACAATAACTGCAGGGAAAGCAATAGACATTACAGTGCCAAAGAAGAAGAAAGTCTCATTACATATCGGAACTTTCAAACTTTCATCCCAGTAAAACACTGTACATCCTATAATTTTTCTGAAAGCTTTTAGAAGTGCGTTCCCAAGACCATGGAGTCACCGAAAGAGAATTTCTTACGTTGTAGGTTACATCCAGGCTGACGCAGCTGTCTGGGAATATAATGTAGCTCACTGATGCGTGACATACGAATAATTTGAAAGAGCTTTCTTGGCAAAATTTTGCTCGCAGTCGGTACAAGAATGACTAAGGAAACAGACTGTGGAACCAGAGCCTTTCAATGCTAAACATGGAAATTTGCGCAGGTATTTTGAGAAATATTTTAATATGGACCACTTTCTTGATGAACCTGTAGCTACGAGCGATATATTCCGCACACTGAAAGCCGGATTGCGTTCTAACATTAAAGAGAATGTACTGCACACTCCAGACAATAATGCAGAATATTTTCTGCCTGTGCTTGATTCTATTGATATGTTATATGAGGATCAACGTTCCGCACAGAAAAACAGCTGTCACAATGTGTACGTCAGTGGCATGCAAAACGCGCAAGCTAGCGAACTTAATCCTGACACGCCAGCCGCCGTCGTTTACGTAGCGCTGCAGAATCAACAGCCTCCTTCCGCAAACCAATGCAAGTACCAACAGCAACAGACACACCCCATTATGAACAATAATCATAACATATCACACAAAACATGCGACAACCCACACAAGAGGCGCCGCATCAATAGCAATGGAAACAACAAACAGCTCGCATCTCGTGGTCGTGTGGCAGCGTTCTCGCTCCCCACGCCCGGGTTCCCGGGTTCGATTCCCGGCGGGGTCAGGGATTTTCTCTGCCTCGTGAGGCTGGGTGTTGTGTGCTGTCCTTAGGTTAGTTAGGTTTAAGTAGTTCTAAGTTCTAGGGGACTGATGAGCATAGATATTAAGTCCCATAGTGCTCAGAGTCATTTTTTGAAACAACAAACGGAAATAACAAAAACTGGAAGAAAAACAGAAAGAATTATCAGCCTGTACAAAATCAACAGCAAAACTGGAGCAGTAACTACGGTAGTGCGTACCAAAATACTGGTCCACCACCTTAGTACGTCGGCCGGAGTGGCCGAGCGGTTCTAGGCGCTACAGTCTGGAACTGCGCGACCGCTACGGTCGCAGGTTCGAATCCTGCCTCGGGCATGGATGTGTGTGATGTCCTTAGATTAGTTAGGTTTAAGTAGTTCTAAGTTCTAGGGGACTGATGACCTCAGAAGTTAAGTCCCATAGTGCTCAGAGCCATTTGAACTCAAATCAGTACAACGTCAACACGGGTCCGTGGCAAAAGCCGCCAAATTGGGCTTTACCCACCAATCAGCAGGTACGTCAACGTGCTCAACCACAAAATCCACAACAGATTGGAGTGTGGAATACACAATACCCTAATGTAAATATAATACAAGTGTCAAGTGAAACTCCACCTCCGCCTGTGTGATCACCAGTACCGATTACGACGACGTCAAACTAAATACAGTCACTACTGGGCACTAGGTCGTGCCTATAGAAGTCCGATATTTTCAGAGAAATCACGGTCGATTTACAGTGAGCAGACCTTACGCAAAAAGCCATTGTCAAGCGCGCAAAGTTTGTATCAACTGGTCACATACTATTATCATTAATTATTATTATTTGTCTGTTGTTTGATATTCTTAAACCAGAGAGGAAAAGCCACGATAAAACAAACACTCTATATTCATGTGACCAGATATCCTTACCTTTTTTTTTTTCTATTTCACTTCACTGACATCTATAAGATGTACATATAGCCTTTGCATTTCTCTTCTCCTTTTTTATAGGTTTCCTCTCACGTTCAAACTTGTGACACTCCATACTCCGACTCGTACAGTCTCCCTCGTCGTTGGTTATCGAATCTTTTCCGCGCTGTCACTTTGCCCTCTCCACAGGATCCGAAGGGGAACTAATCCATAATCTATTGTTAGCGGAGAGATCGTCAGGAACCTTTTAGAGCCACATACCAGGTGTCCTGTGGTTTGACATTAGGTATCTTCAACGCAGAGGCTTCGACTTTCTTCTACGTCCTCAAGCTGCAGAACTTTGTGGAGTCATCCACATTTTTGCACGGTTCCTCACGACAACGGCAAGAAAGTGCCCTGAAACTCTGGCCGCTCCTTTACCTATTTTGAAGAATTCGGTAGGAAGACGGTGTTGACTTCTTGTGCCAGAAGTCTTTGGCTGCCATTTCTGATGATTTTTAATTCTTGATTAGATTGCAAAGATGCTAAACCTAGATCATGGGACGTCTGAAACGTTGTTTGACAGCTCGACGCCTCGGACATTAATCAAATTTCGCTAGTCTTCATCCATTTTCGTCAATTTGGTTGATATATTCCTGGTCTAATGATTTACGATATTTGTTTTCTAACTTTGTGGATTTTGTCCTTTTGTTCTACTTCTTGTTATTATTATTATTATTATTATTATTATTATTATTATTACACTGTGGTAGCAGAATCAGATCACCGAAGTTCTGCCCTGTTGGGCTTGGATAGCACTTAGAGAATTAATCGTCCGGATCTGCCGTGCGCTGTTGGGAAGTGAGGTGTCATCAGCTCTTGTGAGTGCAATTGAGGAACTACAGTATTGAGAAGTAGCGATTACGGAAAGTGACAACGTTAGGGAATATATTGTGCTGACCACATACCCCTCTAAATCTGCATTGAGGTCGGCCTATCAGCTGAGAATGACATGACGGTCGGTCGGTATCTGTGGGCCTTCCGAGGCCTGTTCGGATAGATTTTAGTTTAGTAGGAACGTAAATTTAAAGTTAAGTAAACAGAGATTCAGTTTAGCGAATGGTATAGTTTTATTTATAAAACAGGTCAAAACTAATTTTTACGTGCTAACAAGTGACCATCTATACCCTTGACTCTCAAAACTAAAACAGTCACGTAATATGTGCAGTACTTGCCATAAAACATATGATTTTATCTTCTTGTGAACTTTTTTCTTTATTCTGTGTTTAATAATGATAATAATCGTCATCGACAGAATACATAATTATGGATTATTTTTTACGTAGTGGAACTTCAATCACAATTTCAAATTCCTGTTTTCATCAGTCTTGCAGTATACTGAAACCCTAAAGGATAGTGTGTGACAGTGTTCTCATTAATGAGTTATGTGGGTAAATTAGAACATTGATATGTCACTCGTTAGTCCACCACCTCTCTTTCCTCCCCCCCCCCTTTTTTTGGTCGTTAGTATCGAGTTCAGATGCGCCTGTTTGATTAACACTCGGTAGAGAGCTTACTAATCAGGCTGATTGAGAAATCCATTACGTCCTCGTACAACTAAAAGCTCAGTCTGCAGACGGCGACACAAATCAAAACCTGTGATCAACGAATAAAGCTGGCTGTGTAATGCGCAAATGCAGTTAACACCAGGGTCGCTACACTCGCTAATGCAACGGTCGCAGATTTTCGAAAGCCGGCGATCAGCCGGAGCCCTCACCCATGTGTCCAGCCTCGCTCCCCGCCACACCCTCTACGCTGGACGAGCACATCAAACATTCCGCACAAAAGGCGCTGCGCGCAAACACAGAGTTCGCGATCGCGGCAATTAGAAGGTCATTTATTCAATAACCGAAATTCACATTTAATTACGGCCATTAGTCTGCGCTTGGTACCCATGCCTCACTGCTCAGCGAACGACCAGCCTCCTGACGCTGCTTTTTCATGAATGGCCTACATCTGCTTCAATTAGAGTGAAAATCAGACTGCCTCTCCTGGAACATGCTGTACTTTTGAATGACCTAATCACCGAATGACCACAAGAAAATGCACTATGTAGGCGAAGGGATTAATCACGTGGGCTGTAGATGGTCATCGGCTGATTTCCACATCTACACCTTGCGGTGTGTTTGTCGGTGGGTATTTCGTGAAACGAAGTCTTTTTCTCCGTTTTATGTCACTGTCATCGTTAGTGTTGTGAATTGGCAGGAGCCAATCCACGGGGTTTGGAGGAAGCCGAAATGCACGCGTTAAGCTCACGCAGGCTGGCGTGAGGTCTGGAACAGGACACGTAATGGAGAATAACAAATAAAGTACGTAGCTTCTGGAATACTTAACTTTAATCCATAATTGGTGAACATCGGTCTGACGGTACATGCATCACAAGATAAATAGCAAATGATAATGGCGCCTTGCTAGATCGTAGCAATTGACGTAGCTGAAGGCTATGCTAACTATCGTCTCGGCAATTGAGAGCGTAATTTGTCAGTGAACCATCGCTAGCAAAGTCGGCTGTACAACTGGGGCGAGTGCTAGGACGTCTCTCTAGACCTGCCGTGTGGCGGCGCTCGGTCTGCAATCACTGACAGTGGCGACGCGCGAGTCCGACGTATACTACCGGACCGCGGCCGATTTAAAGGCTACCACCTAGCAAGTGTGGTGTCTGGCGGTGACACCACAGTTAGTCTAATATCTAACTTGCTCTCGATTAATTCTATGTGACTGTTCCAACTGAAACCGCTCGTAGGCATACTCCCAGAAACATTATGGCCATAACTGCTTCCAGAGCTTCTTCTGCAAGTTGTAACCATACAAGAAAGGGCCTTTCTATCTATTCGGAATACGTTACATTGGTTAATGCTGGGTGCCTATTGGCACTCCCTGCACCATGAATCGATTCTCTGTAGGTCTTCCTACATTTCTAGCTCCGCGACTTCTCCGTAGAAAATAGTACAACCGCAAAAAGCCTCATGGAACTTCCGAAGTTATCTACTAGATCAAAGTAATGGTCCTATAACAATCACCTGTGGCCCACCTGATGTGGCTTCTATGTCTGAAAACTTTTATCCGTACAGAATTACGTGCTGCGTTCCTTTTGCTAGAAACTCTTCAATTCAGTCACACACTTGGTCTGATATGCTGGTCTGATGTTAAGTGGCTGTGCGTAGCTGTGTCGTATGCCTTCCGGAACACCTGGACGTCCGTATCTACTGTTTTCTCGTGGACGAACAGAGCGAGCTGGGTTTCACACGATCGTTATTTTCGGAACTCATCCTGATACCTGAGGAGGAGATTATCGGCCTCCAGAAATGCCATAAAACACAAGCATAGAACATTTTCCAAAATTCTACAACTGATCTACGTCAGAGCTATAAGCCTATAGTTTTGTGCGTGTATTCTACGACCCATCTTGAAAACGGAATGGAGTACGGTTTTTCCAGTCATCTGGAACAATTCTCTCGCTAAATAACTCTTGTATTGTGTTCATTTCCCTAATTTTTCTTAGACACATGAAAATATGGCAGCCTCATATTATCGTAACATTTCAATAAGAATTTTCTTACGAATCGATAATTATTAGTCAACGGTAACGCGCTTGGAGGGGCTGCCATAAGGTTTCAATTACAAGAAAAATGTAGCCACATGGAATCCTGATCCACACTGACATTGGCGTGGCTCAGTGTCGCAGCAAGATGCCGAAGAAACTAAAACCACGGCGCAACATATCGATATATTTAGTTTTCATCAGGAAATCTCTTACATATGAGCAGGCGTTCTACATTAGTTACTTCACGTTCATTAAGACCGGCACACCATAATTTATATCCAATATTGTCAAAGGAAATGGAAACCGCTACATTAAATGCACATAATGTGTATCCAGAATATGTGACCAGGAACTGAAGGAGTGTCATGATGACATTCCAATTTCGGATTAGTCCAGCATTCAGTACCTCGGACGGAGACAACTAAATGTAAAGTAACCATGAGAAACGATTGAATAACTAACAATTCAGGAACTAACAAAAGGGTAACATTCAGCGAATCAGAGCATGGAATTTCAGAAGTGTGGATGTATTATGAAAGGTAGAAAAACGGTAAAGGGATGTGCAAAACGTCAATCTTGAAACAGTGGGTGGTCACTGAAGTGCAGTGGGAAGAAGATAAGGATTACTGATCGGACGAATATAGAGTAATATGAATTGCGGCTGAAAATAGAATAAAAGGAGCGGGATATGTCATGAATAGGAAGATAGGGCAAAGATTGAGTTACTGTGAACTATTCAGTAATTGGATTATCCTCATCTGAACTGAATAACAATAGTTCAATTGTACTTGTCAATATAAGAGGCAGAAGTTGAAAAGGTACAAAGACAGTTTTTGAGCTTTAAACGAGTATCTCAGTCAATAAATGCCGGTGATGACCCAATAAACATGGAGATTAGAAGCTGTGACAGGGAATGAAATTGCGGACCGTTCAAATGGTTCAAATGGCTTTCAGCACTATGGGACTTAACTGCTGAGGTCATCAGTCCCCTAGAACTAACCTAAGGACATCACACACATCCATGCCCGAGACAGGATTCGAACCTGCGACCGTAGCGGTCGCGCGGTTCCAGACTGTAGCGCCTAGAACCATTCGGCCAGCAATTGCGGACTGTATTAGGGAAGTATTGTACATGACCTCTGTAATAGGAATGAGAGTGGAAGTACTGGTAGAGTTCTGCATTAATCATGTGTGTAATAGCTTATACACTTTTCCAGCTGGATTGTTATCGTTATGAGACAGGGATTCCGAAATGAGACAGTGAAGTGTAAGCAAACCTACGAGCAGATATAGAGTCATACTTGTGTCACGGCTTAGTAATGACATAAAAGAGACTGAGGTTTAAGAGAATAACCTGGAAGGATGAAAGTGGAAGGAACTACCTTGGGATGCTGTTGTGTGTTCGAAAATCTATAAGGTTGTCATGTGCGATAATCATCAACACAAAAAGCAGCTGAGTTGATGAGGAATGAACATCTCTGAGACGGGAACTCTCAGAAGTTGAACGAGCAAATATAGGTCCAAGGAGGATAACAGCGAAGAAATCTTGCTTAACAGAAGTAGAACTTGAATTTATCTATGAACGAAGTACGTACAAAGAGGCTAAAGTAAGACCGGAACAATGCGATTCGTGTCGCTTAGGAATGAAGTAAGTACAAAGTACAATGAAGCTAAGGCAAAAGGGCTACAAGTAAAATGTGTAGGAACCGAAATAAACGATCGTTGTAAGGATAAACTCAGTTTACGGGGCCGGCCGAAGTGGCCGTGCGGTTAAAGGCGCTGCAGTCTGGAACCGCAGGACCGCTACGGTCGCAGGTTCGAATCCTGCCTCGGGCATGGATGTTTGTGATGTCCTTAGGTTAGTTAGGTTTAACTAGTTCTAAGTTCTAGGGGACTAATGACCTCAGCAGTTGAGTCCCATAGTGCTCAGAGCCATTTGAACCATCAGTTTACGGGAAGGGGAAAGCAACTTTCGGTGGAATTAAAATCAAAGGTTGTAACAGTAAAATGCAAGAGGAATTATATGGTTAAACGCACAATGAAGCGCTAAAAGATAGATCGAGTGCACTGAAGGCCCTTACAAGGGGGAAGAAAATATGGGAATCATAGAAGATCCAATATAACTATCACAGATTTGGAAGACTTAGGATGAAATAAAGAGGATGACCAAAAACAGTACCCAAGTGAAAATAGCGAAGACAGGTAAGCCCGCATCTCGTGGTCGTGCGGTAGCGTTCTCGCTTCCCACGCCCGGGTTCCCGGGTTCGATTCCCGGCGGGGTCAGGGATTTTCTCTGCCTCGTGATGGCTGGGTGTTGTGTGATGTCCTTAGGTTAGTTAGGTTTAAGTAGTTCTAAGTTCAAGGGGACTGATGACGATAGATGTTAAGTCCCATAGTGCTCAGAGCCATTTGAACCATTTTTCGAAGACAGGTAAGTACGATATCTACAGCACAATTATCTTACTATGTCAAGCATTTTACTACAAGTAGTATCCATAAAAATGAGGAGAAAAAACATGAACTTGTTACATGACGATGAGACCGACTTTTGGAAAGGCGAAGGCACCGGGGAGGTCGTTCTGACGTTGTGTTTCATATTGGGAGCAAGATTTAAGAAAAAAGAGAAAGACACGTTGTTAGGATTTGTGGACCTAGAAAACATGTTTGTCAGATCTGAGTGGTACAAGAGATATGAAACTCCTAGAAAAGGCGGGTAAATACATATAGAAAAAGCCGGAGGGGAAATATAAAATAAATGACCGAGAACAAAGCACTTAGATGAAAAGGGTGTAAGACAGAGTTGCAGTCTTTCGCCCCTGTTGTTCAGTCTACACGTCGAAGAAGCAATGACGGTAGTAAGAGAAAGAATCAAGAATGATAGTTAAGTTCAGGATGAAAGGATAGCAATGATTAGATATTTTAATGAGATTGCTATCCTCAGTGGACGAGAAGAGGAATTACAATATTCGTTGAATTCAATAAGCAGTCTAATGAGCACAGAATATGGACTGCGAATAAACCGGGAAAAGATCAAAGTAATGACAAGTAACAGAAATGAGAACAGCAATAAACGTAACATCAAAATAGTAGACCACGAACTAGACACAATTAAGGCATATTGTTAATGTGGAATCAAAATAACACTTGACAGGTGAAGCAAGGAGGCCTTAAAGAAGTAGAATAACACATGGCAAAGAGGGTATTCCTGCCCAAAAAAAGCCTACAATTAGGCTTAATTTGAAGAAGAAATTTCGGAGAATGTACGTTTGGAGCACAGCACTTCCATGGTAGTGAATCATGGACTGTAGGAATTCTTGAACAGAAGAGAATCGAAGCGTTTGAGACGTGGTGCTACAGAATAATGTTGATAATTGGGTGATCTGATAAGGAAAGGAACGAAGAGGTTTTCCTCAGAATTGGCGAAGAAAGGAACATATATTTAACACTAACAAGAAGAAGGGATGAGATGACAGGAGGTATGTTAAGAAGGGAAACCTTTCTTGTTAGTAGAGGAAGCTGAAGAGTGAACAGATTATAGGGAAAGTCGGGGATTGGGCAATATTCCGAAACTGAGGAAGACGTTTAAACAGCTACATTGAGATGAAAAGACTGGTCTACAAAAGGGAAGTCTGGAAGAACAAGGGAGGGAGGGGTAAAACTTGATGTGATTGAATAACAAATGAATAATGAAAGAAACATTAATGGGAGAAGCTGGAAGCAACTGTTCTCTTGCTTGACAGAAGAATGCATGGCCTTATGCGTGCAATATCCCTTGTTAGCCATATCTGGCACGGGTTCCACACACTTGAGCAGTATTCTAGGTTGGGTCGCACGGGTGATTTGTAAGTAATGTCTTTTGTTCACTGATTGCATTTCACTAGTGTTCTACTAAAAGGACCAAAGTCTGCTACTTGCTTTACCCACGGCTGAGTGTACGCGATCGTTCCATTCCACGTCACTATGAGGTGTTACGCCAAAGTATTTGTATGAATTCACAGATTCCTAATGTGACTCACTGATTATATTCATAGAATTATTTTTTTCGTTTTGTGTAGAGCAGAATTTGACGTTTCTGAGCATGTAAAGCAAGTTGCCAGTCACGGCAACACTTTAAAATCTTATTAATATTTGTACAGCTTCATTGTAGATAACTGCATCATCAGCGAAATGTTTGGTGTCACTATTAATGTTGTCCTCAAGATCATTTACATACCACATAAACATCCAAGGTATTATGCTTCGTCCTCCCTACACACAACTCCTCACTCCACTCACAAATTTCGTCTGATACTCAACGGATCGCACTTTTCATAATATTTGTTGATGTGGTATTGAGTGAAATGCTTTTTCACAAATCGCGAAATACTGCATGTACCTGACCGCCTTGAACCATGGATTTCAGGATTTCATGTGAGAAAATTGCGAACTGAAGTTAACATGTTCTATGTTTCCGAAATCCATGCTGGTTATGTTGGAGCTCATAGTGTTTTCAAAGATTCTACGACAAATCGATATCAAGGATAATGGACGGTAGTTTTGTGAATACTTCTGCTACCCTTTTTGTAGACAGATGTGACTTGTGCTTCGTTCCGCCTGTCGGTCATGGTTCTTTTTCGAGGCATCTACTATCAATTACAAACTGACGAGCCAAAACATTGTGACCACCTGCTTAATAACTTGTTGGTCCAACCTTTGAAACGCAATACGTCACCGTTTCTGTGTATCGTGGATTCGACAGTTTGTTGGTAACTTTTTTGGAGGAATGTCGCACCAGATGTCCACGCAAAAGTCATGTAATTTCCTTAAACACAGAGCCGCCAATTTATGTGTGCAGTGATGGCGCGTGATAGCGGCCCAAATTGGTTCAACTGGATTAACATAAAACGAATTTCGTACTCAAGACGTCAACGTGAGTACACTATCATGGTCCTCGAACCACTGTAGCACGGTTCTGGATTTGAAACACGGACAGTTAAAAGCTGGACGTCAATCGTGAAGGAATGCAGGTGTTCCACACCTGACAGCGTATCTTCAAAATGGCTGGTTCAAATGGCTCTGAGCACTATGGGACTCAACTGCTGAGGTCATTAGTCCCCTAGAACTTAGAACTAGTTAAACCTAACTAACCTAAGGACATCACAAACATCCATGCCCGAGGCAGGATTCGAACCTGCGACCGTAGCGGTCTTGCGGTTCCAGACTGCAGCGCCTTTAACCGCACGGCCACTTCGGCCGGCTACAGCGTATCTTCAGTTACTACCACAGGGTCCCATACGAGTGCAGGAGGATGTGTCCCACAGCACAATACTGCTTTCACGAGCCTGCGTCCATGGCGTGATGCACATTTCGAACTTCCGTTCGGGTGGACGACGGCTTTTGCGGAGACGATCATCATCCGAGTGTTGCAATAGCGTGATTCATCGGAAGAGGTGAAAGGTTTCCATTGATCTACGGTGCAGTCTCGACGATCCCACGGCCACTGCAATCATAACTGATGATGACGATGCGCCATCATCATCTGCTGCGGAGCCACAAGTCCAACAATGTACAATGAACTTACACGTGTACCAGCATTGTGCTCCTTCTGCAAAGATACCACATATCTCCACCTATCCTCTTTCACAGAGCGGGCGACCCACCAAACCACTTATCACCTAGTGGTAGCATCACTGCCCTTCTACCACTTTCCACAGTTACTCAGTGCAGTAGTACGTGATCATTCGACCAGCTTAGACGTTTCCGAGATACTCGTTCGCGGGCCCTGCTTAATAATAATATCGCCATTGTCAAACTAGATTTCCCCATTTGCCACCCATGTCGTTTCAAGAATGATTCCCCAACCCTTTTTAATCCAGTTAGATATTTTCCTTTCCGTGTCACGTTCCCGCAACACCACAAGGCGACGTCGAAGCTTGCCGTGGGCAGTAGTCACAATATTTTGGCTTATCAGTGTAGTTAACAGAAGATCTAGCTCAGCCGCAAATTAGCTATAGAATCACACAGGGATTCTGTCGGGCCTCAGTTTTGTTGAGCTTTAACAATTTCAGCTGAACCTCAAGGCCACTGGCACTAATGTATATTTTATTCATTTTTGGAACAGTACGAGGCTTAAATTGGGCAATACTCTTCAGTAGTGGAACACAGGAAAATAGAGTTCGGCGTTGCTGATTTTGCTTTGCTGCTCTCAGTTTCAGTTCCTGCCTTGTCCATCATTTGGACACTAACTTTGGCCCCACTAACCAACTTTAAATAATACCAGAATTTCTTTGGGTTTTGTGACAGATCTTTTGATAAAAGTCTGGCACAACAGTCATCGAAGGCTTCATTCATTGCTCTCTAGATTGCAAAATGCGTTTTATTCTGCATATCTCTGTTTTTCAGTCCTGCCATGCTCTAGTATCTGTTTCTTTAGAAATTTCCTTTGAGTGACTGCATACAATGGAGGGTTCCGCCCAGTATGAACTGTCCTACTGGGTTCATATCTATCCAGTGCATTGTCAACCATTATTGTAAGCTTGAGACCCAGTTCCTCTATGAGCTCCTGTCCTGAGCTACAAGTTTCTTATTCTTCATTGAGATATGACATTACTGATTCTCTGCCTAGTTTGGTGAACATGTAAGTCATTCTGCTTGTTTTAGTTGCCATTTCTTGTTTGGTATTCATTATTTCTACTGTATATCTGCTTCATGGTCACTGATAGCAATTTTGATGTGGAGTCCCTCTGTGAGGTCAGGCTTCTTTGTTACGTATTGATGTAATATATTTCCATTATGAATTAGGTTCTGAACCATCTGTCGTAGGTAGTTTCTGGAGAAAGCATTTAGCGAATTTCACAGGGTTTCTTGTCACGTGAACCACAAGGAAGCTATAATTATCCTAATTGATTCTTTGATGATTGAAGTATCGTCCAATGATTACAGCATGCTTTGAGGACATCTGTGCATCGGAAGGTGAATTTGATGGTCGACAGAAGGACACTACTATAAATACTTGTTTTGTAAATAAAACTGCCTTTCCTGTTGCTAGTTACTTTCTTTATCCCATTCGCGTTTTGCCTTCTCCTGGTCTAAGGCATCATCAGTGGGATCTATAACGGTACAAGTTTGTTAATTTTAGATTATTAAACAGTTCACTTCGCGATTTTTTTATAAAAAAAGTAATTACTTACGATTTCTTACAAAAAATCGCGAAGTGAACTGTTTAATAATCTAAAACTAACAAAATTTTATCCTTATAGATCCCACTGATGATGCCTTAGAACAGGAGAAGGCGAATCGCGTATGGGATAAATAAAGTAACTAGCAGGAGGAAAAGGCAGTTTTATTTGCAAAACAAATATTTATGTGCTTGCTGCTGAGGATGGCCACACAAACAAACTTGTGACACTACTTAAGTTTGAAACCCACCTTTGATATCCAGTCTTGCCCCAACAACCTCCAACGAAGCTTCGATTTCTATCTCCATGGACCTGAGTTTCTTGTCTACTGCGGAAAATATACCACCTCCATTTCACACATCTCTGTGCTTTCAGAATACACTTAATTTCTCACCCATGGCGTTACTTCCGTCATCTTCAGGACCTAACCGCCTTTCTGTTCCTAGTACTTTGTGATTTTCAGTGCTTTTTACGAGGGTTTCAGACTCTGGCTATTGGTTGTGAATCATTTGGCAGTTAACCGCCAGAATTATAATACTCTCACCTTCGGGAGGCATTTCTCTGGATCTACACGGACACTAATGGTTATTCGTATTGGATGGAGTTTCGCCCAATGTAAGGAAATACTCTTGTGTCTTTCCCCACAGCTGGACACTAACTTCGGCGCCAACAAGCTTTAAATAATACCAAAATTTCTTTGGGCTTTGTGAGAGATCTTTTAATAAAACCCTGGTACAATAGTCACCGAAGGCTTCATGCATCAGCTCCGTCTGATATGTGTTGCATTCCTGAACCATTTATGAGCATCCAATAACTCTGAAACCAATGGGACAGGTCTAGGAGGTCATACTGTCGTTTGTCACGGAAACTTTCGAGTCCTGGTTCAAGTCTTGTGCTCAACTCCACCCCCAAAAACATACGTTTTTAACATTAGGTGCATTTTGCTGCCACCTACTGCCAGGTACTGCATATCAGCGACCTCAGCAGTCAGTTGACATCGTGAGACAGAAAAAGGGGGCGCTCCGCGAAACTCACAGACTTAGAACGTAGTCCGATGATTTGGTGTCACTTGTGTCATACGTCTGTACGCGAGATTTCCACAATCCGAAACATCACTATGTCGACTGTTTCCGATGTGATAGTGAAGTGGAAACGTGGAGGGACACGTACAGCACAAAAGTGTACAGGCCAACGTTGTCTGTTGGCTGACAGAGACGACCGACAGTTGAACAGGGTCGTAGTATGTAATAGGCAGACATCTAACCAGACCATCATGCAGTAATTCCTAACTGCATCAGGATCCACTGCAAGTACTATGACAGTTAGGCGGGAGGTGAGAACACTTTGATTTCATGGTCGAGCGGCTGCTCATAAGCCACACATCAGGCCGGTAAATGCCAAACGACGCCTCACATGGTGTAAGGAGCGTAAACACTGGACGATTGAACAGTGGGAAAACGTTGTGTGGAGTGATGAATCACGGTACACAATGTGGTGATCCGATGGTGGGTGTGGGTATGGCAAATGCCCGGTGAACATCTACCAGTGTGTAGTGACAACAGTAAAATTCGGAGGCGGTGGTTTTATGGTGTGGTCGTGTTTTTTATGAAGGGGGCTTGCACCCGTTGTTGTTATGCGTGGCACTATCACACACAGGCCTACACTGATGTTTTAAGCACCTCCTTGCGTCCCACTGTTGAAGAGAAATTCGGGGATGGCGATTGCATTTTTCAACACGATCGAGCGCATGTTCGTAATGCACGGCCTGTGTCGGAGTGGTTACACGACAGTAACATCCCTGTAATGGGCTGGCCTGCACAGTCTCTTGACCTGAATCCTATAGAACACCTTTGGAATGTTTTGGAACTCTGACTTCGTGCAAGGCCTTACCGACCGACATCGATACCTTTCCTCAGTGCAGCACTCCATGAGGAATGGTCGGCCATTCCCCAAGTGACTTTCGAGTACCTGAATGAACGTACGCGTGCGAGAGTGGAAGCTGTCATCAAGGCTAAGGGTGGGCCAACACCATATTGAATGCCAGCATTACCGATGGAAGGAGCCACGAACTTGCAAGTAATTTTCAGCCAGGTATCTGGATACTTTTGATCACATGGTGTAGCAAACTTTATTTGATTTCAAAAGATGCACAATGAATAGCAGTTTAGGTCTTATATGTTAATTCTAATAGAAATTAATTATTTGTGAAAGACAATGTCCTTTAAGTACTGGCCCTCTTTCTTTGGTACAC
The DNA here is from genome assembly GCF_023898315.1 of Schistocerca nitens. NCBI lineage: Eukaryota > Metazoa > Arthropoda > Insecta > Orthoptera > Acrididae > Schistocerca > Schistocerca nitens. The sequence goes on along the minus strand of NW_026045910.1, from coordinate 8,929,033 downwards.
TCATGGACCTCCAGCATGAAGTTTGTCGTAACTCACTCCAACTTGTTACAGTGTATAGCACGAATGTCTCGTACATTACATATCTTACTGATGTACAGTTTGTTTTTGAGGAAGCCATACAAAAAAGTAGCTCTGAGTGATGTCTGGAGAGCTGGGTGGCCAGTCAACATCTCCTCTGCTGGATAACACTTTCCCCAGAAACAGTTTCTTACTTTAATCATACACACACTCTAAGTGTGAGCTGTCACACTGTCTTACTGTAACCAAGAATGTCAACGATTTATGCCATGGCGGCGAAGTTCCGGGAAGAGAAATTCATGCAACGTAGTCAAATAACACTCCAAGTTCACAGTGATAGATCTCCCATCTTCTTCGAGAAATAAGGTCCTATGACACCAGATTTTCTTAGTCCAGCCCACACTGTAGCCCTGTCATAAAGCATTGGCAACTGGTTCTGTTGCTCAGGGTTGTTTGGGGACCAATAATGAAAGTTTTGTTTTTTTACACTGCCGTTTAGGTAAAAATGAGTATCACCTGACATTAAAATCACAGAACCACGTTGTTGCTTCATCATCTCTCTCATTAAAACGTTTCCTTCAAGTCGTGAAGAACCGTAATTTTGTAGGACTGGCAAAATATACGGTGTAAAATGTGTCGAATGGACTAATTTAATAACCTGAGAGACAGTGCTTCTTGTCTTGTAGATCTGTTTGGGCTCTGTTGAATTTCATGACGCATAACTTCAACGTTTTCAGGTGACGTGATCGTCTTTTCACTGGCTCTCGGTTTTTCTTCAAAGCGGAATCTGATTCACATAAATTCGTAACCAACAGGAGAATGGTATCACGGGTTGTAATTGCACCATTACGTAGAATGTTGAATTGGTGACGAAACTTCTTATGAGTGGTGGTTGCAGATTCTGCATTTTTAACGAACGTCTCTGTGATAAACGTACGGTGTTGCACAGTCTACCTCACCATTGTAACGAAACTGCCTCTGTAGGCTGACTTACCCGCTACTATTCGACCCAAAACTTCAGGTAACGTTGACTTAATGTGTACACCTGTTACACAATTCTTGGTAGCCCTTCCAGTCGCTTCACAGTAGACAGGGCGGATACCATCTGCTTACGATCAGCAACCAACTCATTCCCTGCCCAAGAACAGCAAAAACAGCGGGGCTGTATCAAACCAGGTACAATAATTTTGTGTACTTGTGTGTGTGTGTGTGTGTGTGTGTGTGTGTGTGTGTGTGTGTGTGTGTGTGTGTGTGTTTGAGTGAGTGTGAGAGAGAGAGAGAGAGAGCGAGAGAAAGAGTGAAAATGTTATCTGTCTTGTGACTAGTTTGATGCGGCCCGCCACGAATTCGTCTCCTGCCCTAACCACTCAGAGAAGAGTGGAAAATAAACAAATAACGTACTAAACTTGCTGATTCTCTCTTTATCCATGAGTTTGATTTGCTACAAATATCACCAACTTGTTGGTTGATTTGGGAAGCACGGCCAAGAAGCTAGTCATCGGCCCATCGCATGAGAGAAGGACGAGGAAGGAAGTCGGCCGTGTCGTTTAAAAGGAACCAACAAGGCAATGTGCATGAAGCGATTTAGGGAAATCACGGAAGACGTAAATCAGGATGACAGGACGAAGGTTTGAACCGTCGTCCTCCCGAATGCGAGTCCAGTGTGCTAATCACTGAGCCACCTCGCTCAGTATATCACCAGCAACTTTATAGTAAGAAACGAAGTTTCTATTACGACAACCGAAAATCTGGTACTACCAGTCTCACCGCTTCCCTTAAGCTTTTTTCAGATAATGGTCACTAAGAAAATATTCGTAGATCGCAGGTTCAAATACCTTATCTACTGTGTTTCACCATGGCTGAGCCCCCACGTGAACCATCATTAAACGAACATGTTCAGTTTTTGGGTGCAGCAGATTTAATGGCCGCTGCTCAGTGTTCAACAGATGACGAACTGTAGCACCCTAAGTTTCGCCCATTTAACTGCAAGGAAAAAGATTTGTCGAAATAGCGAGCTCAGTTGTTAGCACATTTCTCAGCCTACAGCATTGAAAAGAACGGCGTGCATTGCACGCAGAACATGTCTGATGCACCAGTATGCACTGCTATCGCAAAACTGTCACACCTGGATTTGAAAATAGTTCGGTTAATTGTAGATTATCAAATTACTATGGACACATCTGAAGCTCATTTTGACGCTCCGTCTATTTCTCTTGTTCGTAGTGCACAAAGCACTAATTCTACAACTAATGTTAAAGTGAGTAACATCTGAGCTCCTAGTGACAGTAAAGGTAAAACCATTTGTTCACGCAGTATACGAGGTGTGTTTCAGAATAAGGTACGGAATTCTTGTCAGCTGTGTTTTTCTGGTCATATAGGAACGAATGTCCTTGTCATGAAACAAAGTGCTTAGAATGTGGCAAGCAAGGTCATATCCCTACGGTCTGTTTACAACGCTCCCAGATTAGGTGTCAGTCTACTGCACGGCCACACAGCAAGTTCATGTTGTCACAGCCGAGCGGCAGACACACCATCTTTCCTGTCCGCTGCATGCAGACCTTCTGCTGTAGTCCACAGACAGAAGGTCCGCAGCTCGTGGACAAAAAAAAAAAAAAAAAAAAAAAAAAAAAAAAAAAAAAGGGAAGAAGAAAGACAAGAAGAAGTAGTTAGCGTTGCTGCTTCTGGATCAGGGGGTCGCGGGTTCGATTCCCGGCCGGGATGGAGCTTTTCTCTGCCCAGGGATTGGGTGTTTATGTTGTCCTCATCATCACTTCATCGTCATAGCTTGTGAAAGTGGCTAGATTGGATTGTGTAAAAATTGAGACATTATACGGGTCCTGATGACCGTATAGTTCAGTGCCCGACAACCCAAACATCATCATCATGAAACAGAATAACAGTTAAGATTGGCTTATAGGGCAAATCAATTTTAATTAGACACAGGTGCCTCTGCTTCCTTTATCAGTTAAGACCCTACGAAATGATCAGCAGTCCACGGTTTCAGAAGCCAATTTCTATTTGGTCCACTTATAACCGACACGAAACACCAGTACTAGTATGTGCAGTTTGCCTGCAACTTTTCGTGTCGTTACGAAGAGTGTTCCATTCAATGTAATATGTTCCGAAAACAACATGTATATTTCCGATTTTGAACGGGTTGAGTTGTTCTACCTGGGCATATAAGACAACGTACTGCAAAACAGTTTTTCTGTGCCTCATACCCAATATTCTGATTTGTGCAATAAATACTGTGATTTTTTGAGCAAGGATTTGAAGGGCTAAAGACTTCAAGGCGCATATTACTGTTAAAGGTAATGCACAGTCATGATTTTATCGTACTAGGCCTATCCCCCATTCTATAAACGAGTGGGTTGAAAAAGAACTGCCATGATGGAAAGGCGTTAAGGCCATTCTAACCATTTCTGCCAGCTGGGGGCGTCCCCCATAGTAATACGTAAAAACTATCACGAGGTTTACGCCTGTGTGCTGATTTCAAAGCCACTGTAATCCCACCAACCGTCGTGGGTTCTTTTCTTGTCCCACAATCAGAGGAACTGATGGGCAGGTTGGGATAGGGCAATTCTATCAGAGGATTTATTTTTATGATACATGTTTACAGTTACCACGCGACGAGCATTCCAAACAATATTTCGTGATCAATTTCCAGTTTAAAACACTACCGTTCACAAGTGATCCAGCTCCTGCTGTTTTTCAGTGTTTCCTGGAATAATTAACCGTTAATGTTCCTTGTTGTATGCACTATCTGGATGCTCGTATTTCTCGTGGCTCATAAGCCTGCTGAACATTTGACAAATTTAGAGTGTTTATTTCAAATTCTCTCTGAGGCTGGGAACTGCAACAAGGAAACGTGCAGCTTTGTCCATGAAGAACTTAAGTGTTTATGATAATCATCCAACTCGCTTGTGCTTATGTATAACTGTAGTATTACTGGTGCTCTGTAACGTTCAGGAATTACAAAAAATGGTTCAAATGGCTCTGAGCACTATGGGACTTAACTTCTGAGGACATCAGTCCCCTAGAACTTAGAACTACTTAAACCTAACTAACCTAAGGACATCACACACACCCATGCCAGAGGCAGGATTCGAACCTGCTACCGTACCGGTCGCGCGGTTCCAGACTGTAGCGCCTAGAACCGCTCGGCCAACCCGGCCGGCTCCAAGAATTACAGGCAGATTGGAAAATTAACTTATCACATTAAGTTTATTGATATCGCGTGCGAAAATTGCTGTTGCACTGAACTGGCTGTGCTGGAAAGATGTTACCTTTGTGTGTTCCCACGAATATCAGGACGCAACGTTAAGTCGTCATGGTCTAGTTCATACTAAGCTAAGCTTGTACTTACTATGCATGCATCTTCGTACAGGACTGGAGCCTTCTTCTCCCGCAGACTTGGCTCGTATTACAGACCTCATGCTTTTTCCTCGAAAACTCTTAACACGGCGAAGTGCAATTTCAGTCAGTTGGAAAAAAAAGCACTCGCCATTGTCCACGGAGTCACCAAGTTCCCTCATTATTTGTAGAATCGAAAGATCTAATTGATTATAGATCATCAGCTTATTTCAGTCGTTCCAAGCCTGTCCCGCCATGGACAGCGCGCAAATTGCAACTTGGTCTTTATTATTGACTAATTATTATTACCAGTTGCTGTATAGTCCCGGTGCACAACATTCGAAATCTGACTTCTTGTCTTGGGTACCGGTCTGTACCGACAAAGCATTTTTTGCCTCTGAGGAATCAAATATATCAATTTGGCATTCAAAATTTTAAAATTCTTCAGAATTTTCTTCTTGGCTTTTGGCGAGTTGTTGGAGCAACTGCTTTTCGTGCGGCCGTGTGGTGTGAAGGAAATTCCCCACGCAGTGGTACGTCGCTACCTTTCGCATCACAACATGCTATCCGTTTGGTCAGGTGTTTGCTACTACATACAGAGAATGACGATGTACAGGTAGTCGTTTCCCTCTCCCTCCTGAGGGATGTTTCGTCTTAGCTACACGAAGGTCATTAGAGCATAATTCGCACGAAGCAACTCGTTCAAAGCCACTGCAAAGCCAAAGTACAGGCGCTTGAAAACAGGAAATGACCTCTCGCTACGCAGCTTGTGCGGAGCACCGGCAACTTTTTTTCCAGTGGCCACGACCATCTGGACCATGGCAATGCTTTCATATCGATTTCATGGGACCATTCTGGAACGCTTGGTAGCCGAGTGCAATAAACTTCCACTTGTCATCCACATGAGATCTGTCACTACTGTTACTACTGTATTGGCTTTGTCGTCTACCTTTCCTCTCGAATCTTTTAGCATTATTCTTACGATGTTGTGAACAGTTTGTTGAGCGTTCAGAAATCACAAAGAGAAATTTTGTTCGTCTCAAGCACGGAAGCAAGCCTTTAAAATTTTTCTTTCCTCTTACCACTCCTTGCTACATGACGGGAAGTCATCGGCCGACTTATTACACCGTCGTTGTGACCGTAGCCTGTTGCATCTTCTATGACAGTCGCGGAAAAAGTTCATTCCACTGGGTCATACAAAGTTGCAACCGCAGGACACAGTTTTCTTCAAAGTTTCCGGCAAGAAACGGCTTCGAGAACATGATGTCATCGCACAAGTGCTGGGCTGCACCGGCGCCAACAGAACCAGCTGCTTGCGCTCGGTACGACTGCAGAATTCTTGCCCACAGACCCAGCACGCCGCTGAGGTCTGCAGCAGCAGTCTCCCCCTCTGCGCCCGTCGCGGTGTGCGACATCCAGAGCGGTGTCAATGCACATCGAAGTCGCGCCGCCGCCGCCAATGCCGCCAACGTCACTGCCAGTTGCGCGGCCTGAGTTTCTGGAGGCGCCGCCTCTGGACATCCGCAACAACTCCCATGTCGTTCTGCCAGCTGTCATTCCAACCACGGCGTCTGCGCCACTGGAAGCGACCGTCAGTTTGTAGCCGGATTTTCGGGCGGTTTCTCCGATCACTCGCGAGGTGGGCACAGGAGTGCTGACAGGGAGTTGCCATCTACCGTCGCTTCAGTGCCTGCCTCCTCATATACATCCGCATTCAGGCCTCCCCACCCTCCACCAGACGTCACGTGATTCACTACTACACAATGGCGATGTGGAGTCTTGGAAGGAGTGGGCGGGGGCGGGGTTGCAGGAATGTGGTGTTGTTCGAAGGGTGAAGTTATTATACATTGGTACCTGACGGTGGAACCAGAGGCTAACAACAGACGCTGCCACGAACGAGAGACGTCAATGAAGACACACTTTAAAGATCATTTTCAAAAATGAAAAAACAGGGCAACAGTTGCATCTTTTGTGTACACGACTGGTTTCGGAATACTGGAAGTTCCATCATCTGGTGTAAAACGGTAATACGAAAAATATTCTGTTACACGCGAATGGGAGGGGTTACTCATGTCTGAAATTTCAGATAAGGAACTATGCGGCTAGAACTTCTAAATTAAAGCAAATTAAAATAGAGAACAGGCCCTAACCTGCAAATAAAATCATGTAATAATCTGAGCTCGTCTTCACGCCGTTGTTGCCATGAAACCAAAGGTTCTGTGTCAAAATGGTAAAAGGGAAAAAGATCCGGAAAAATGGACATCACGACCGGACACCACAAGGTGCCAAATAATGGGACGTGTAAAACGTAATAGAAATTTTGGGGTGGAGGGTGGGGGGAGAAGTCACATGTTTCAAGGAATTACTTCACAAAAATTCCGTAACAATCTTTCCTCCATGCTGAGCGACCCGAAGTCAAACCAGAGAGCTATGTGAGTACAGAAGCCCCACACGTCACAAGCGCAAGCGCGCTACGAAACAGACATTTGTAGCGCGGCTGTGCTTGGGTCGTGCGCGGCCTCACTCTCACAGTTGGAATTTTTTTTACATAGTTGTCCTGTTTCTGTTCCTGATCAAACAGCATGGGAGAATGGTTGTTATAGATTTCTTGTAAGTAATTATACACAATGTATCATTTCTCCTCCCCCCCCCCCCCCGCCCGATTTAAATTGCATTTTACATGTTCCATTATTTTGTTTTGTTTTGGTGTCCGGTCATGATGTCTGCTTTTTCGGCCTTTTTAGTCCCTCTTACCTTTTCGACTCAGATTATTTGGTTCCATGACAACATTGGGTGAATTTAAGTGACGATTAAGTGATTTTATTTGTTCTCTATTTTAATTTGTTTTAATTTAGACATTTTAGCCGCATAGTTATCTGATTTTTCAGACATGAAGATCCCCTCCCAGTTGTGTGTAACAGAATTTTTTTCTTGCAGTTTTATACCAGTTAATGTAACTTAAAGTACTCCCAAACCGGTCGTGTACTCAGTAGAAGATTTTCGATTAGGCAGCTGTTACGCGCATCTTCATTGTTCAAAATGGATTTCTACAGTTGCGGCTGACCCACAAGACGTACATGTTCAGGATGTTCCCTACGCCGCCGCTGCTGGAAATCTACATTCGGCAGAGCACAGCGCTGCTCTCCGCATTCTGACAGCAGCATCAGGAGAGTCCTACCCACGCAAATTTAACAACAGCCGAGAAAATCTGCGATAGCGGAACATTGTCTTGGTACCAATGAATCAGTGGAACATAAAAACAAAGAGACTGCGGCGCGCATTTCCAGTTACGGAGATAGTGTTGTTAATGAAGTTGTTGCAATTAAACTAGGAGGAGACCTCATAACTAGAGACCGACATCTTTGCTTAAATATGATTACAGTCCTGATCTTTTCCTGGTCGGACAACAAAGGGATGTGTTAACGCAACTTTCTCACGCGTTGTTGGAATTATTTCATAACCGACATGTCCGATGTTCATCACATCTGGCTGTATAGTGGCACCAGATGTTTACCGCCTGTATTGCGTCGTAGCTTTCAAATGGCGTGCCAAGAGATTCATCAGCGCTTTGACTGCCCTTGTTGCGGGCGCTATCCGTCTGCATCTATGAAAGTTATTTGAAAACAAATGTAAGTGATCTACACTTAGGAATGTGCACTCTACAGCTGGCCAACAATGCTAGTAGCTTTTTTTATTTATTGGGATAAAAACTACATGGTGTTTCTAAGACGATAATACAGAAGTTCGTGGATTGTGAGGAAGAGCAATTTTTTAAATTTTATACAGAGAATGAGCGAAAAATTTCTTATCAGCATGTAAAGCAAGACAAAGAAGTTTCTGTTTTACCTTTGATGCGATGTACCTCTTGGAACAAGCTCTGTGTTATTCGAATAGTGTCACAAGGAGAAAGCTCTAGCGTGCATATCCTCTTCAGTCACAGGAAGTGTCTCGAGCACAGAAGTCTGTACATGCACCACAAGAAATAGTGATATTTGATTAGGTACGGTGATGGGACTGCATACTTAACTTTACCCCTCAAGGTAGGTTTGCCTGTATTGCCATGTTATCAACTTAAGTATAAAGGGTGAAGCGAAATTTGCGCACTCGGGCTTCGTAGCACGACTCCTCACATGCCGCAGATAAAAAAAATGTCTGTTACAAAATTTCGTCCGGCGAGTACATCTGGCAGAAAAAGGACGTTAAAGAGTAGCAATCTGGCAACACTGTAATCGTATGTTTGATAACTAGCTCTGTAAAAGCACATATCCATAGTGCTGTACAGTTGGTGCAGTGGGTAGAGTTTTGGGTTAGCATGCAACAGGTCCTGGGCTGAAGCATATGTTTTTTATTGGGTAAATGTAGCCCAGGTGGTACGGTATCTGGCACATTAATCGTCAACAGCGATTGCAGTGGGTCCTCTAGAAAACATTCGAACTTACATACGACAATAGTAGAAATACAGGGGGGAGCACAAAGTCTTACCCATATTATGAAAATTGATAACAGAATAACCGTTTGACATAAGAAGTTACATTTGATGCCGTTACGTAGGTTAGTGTTACTAGTTTTTTTCCATAGTAATGGACCGTTCCTTCAAATCCACCGATCCGGACGTTACTCCCCTCTCCAGACATTACGCCCCTTTACTTTTTTTTCTGAGGCTATATTGGGGACAGAGTCTTCGCCACACCAGTTGCTGACGTCGACGAACTGAAGGCTAGGATACAAGGTGCTGTGGGTACTGTGACAGAATACATGTTACGAAACACCTGGCGGAAAACTGGAATACCACCTCGACATTCTCCGGGTTACCAAGGGACTAGACGTTGAGTTTTACTAACGTAAGCGGTATTTTTTTTTCAAAAAAAAAAAAAAAAAAAACAGTAGCACTAACCCATGTAACGGCATCAAATGTAAATTATTATATCAAACGGCCATTCTGTAATAAATTGTTATAATCAGGGCAAGACTTTGTGCTCATCCTGTATAAGACTGGTCCGCTTTGAAAGAAGACCTTCCCAAGTCATGCGCGTGAGTGTATTCGCTCTGCTACAGCTACTAGACGCGAAACCTGTTTTCTTTGTACCCTCCTCCAGTAGTCCCATAGATTAGTATCAACTATTATTCTTGCCTCGTTCAGGTACATTACATCTCGTTAGGGCCTTACATTCCCAGTAGGACTAGTAACGTCTTTGAGAATAATGTCCAAACCAGGTTACTATTTGTAGTGTAATCACCATGGTCCCACTATTTATGCCTTTCAACATTGAGTCTGGTAACCGCATTCTGTTTAGTACGAATCTCAATCTATTATTATTATTATTCTATCGATGGGATTATGGAAACATCACGTCTATTACCGTAAGCGAAATGGTGTAATTCGAAACCGAACATTTCACAATTAGTGGTGTCAGGACGAATCATACAGAACAATACCTGTCAGAGGGGTAATGTCCGTCAGGTGGAACAGCGACCTGGACTGATGGCGTTTATACTGTATGCGCTGTCCACCAGGCAGGGAGTAGTTGCGAGCAGAGTAACGCGCCCGTGACAGACTCCAATGTACATGTGTACACGTATCCAATTTTCTCATTATAAACTCCTAAACCAGAGCGGCAGACGTGTAGCATACACAAACCATGAATACGTGTATATGCTTCTGGTCCTTGGTGCACCTGCTAACTGGGCTGGTGTTGCCACTCTTGAATATGCTTCTAGATATCCTCGTCGACGCCATCCAGATAAAAATGTGTTTCGTCGTCTGGATCTGCGCCCTTGGGAGTAAGGTTCTCTCCTTCCACCATCGCGTGACAGAGGTCGTCCACAGACTCGCCATACTCCATACTCCTGCTACTGAGAAAGCTATTCTGGAGTTCACACACCAAGAACCTTAGCGAAGTTCACATAGCATAGCAAGGCAGTTCCGTGTCTCCCAACGCACGGTCCCTAACTTGCTGCACGAGCATGATGGGCTACGCCCCTATCATTATGCTTTCACGCAACACCTGCATCCTGTAGATCGTCATCTGCGGACGCAATTCTGTGAATGGTTCCAACAACAACAGGAAGCCAAAGATGACTTAAAAAAAAAGGTTCAAATGGCTCTGAGCACTATGGGACTTAACATCTATGGTCATCAGTCCCCTACAACTTAAAACTTCTTAAACCCAACTAACCGAAGTACACCACACAACACCCAGTCATCACGAGGCTGAGAATATCCCTGATCCCGCCGGAAATCGAACGCGGGAAGCGAGAACGCTACCCCACAACCACGAGCTGCGGACACGATGACTTCGTGAACACCGTAATATGGTCGGATAAAGCAGCATTCACACAATGCCCACCATTTGTGTGAAGTTAACCCGTATGTTACCCACGACTGTGGATATCAAGTTCGCTTTGGTATCAACATTTGGGCCAGAATATTGGATGACAGGTGTTTGGGCCCCTACATGTTGCCTGACCAGTTGACTGCACGAAGGTATCATGCATTCCTGTCAAGCTATCTGCCTGGTGTGCTGGAAGATGTTCCACTTCATGTTCAGCAGAGGATATGGTTCCAACATGATGGTGCGACTCCACACTCTGGAATTAATGTGTGACGAAATCTGGACAGAACATTTCCTCGGAAATATCTCGGACATGGAAGTCCATTTGTTTGGCCACCGCGATCACCTGGTCTAAATACCCTAGATTTCTTTTGTGGGGACACCAGAAAGAGCACGTGTACTCTACTCCTGTGGATGCAGCTATGTTGCAAAGGGTCCAGAGCTGTACGATCTGGCGGGTTACTCCATGTTTGGACGTGCAGTGAGGTCACTTTGAGCATCTGTTGTTCCGAGGACATCGTATTCTGTTGTGAAGGTCATGCTGTCATTAATATAGGCATTATTATTGTCACTGGTTACTAATGAGTGACATCTGAGCTCTCGTATTACATGTAGTATAAATGACAAGTAGATGTTGTGTTATTGTACTGTACTATCATCTTTAGTATCTCGAAATTGATATTGTTTTTGCAGTTATTCTGTCCTATGACAGGCTATTTGGTTCAAATGCCTATTTATTATTTTGTTATGTTCTGCGTTACAAAATGTTGTAAATTTAGGATACATGTGACCTAAGATACATTATGATATGTCCGGTTGAAATAAAAAAAAGTGCGGCACAACCCAGGAACAAACCCTCGACCTCCTGAATTCTAACCCAAATCTCTATGCACTACAAATACGTGCTGACAGAGGTACTTACCATACACGTGGTTACAGTGTTGTCAGATTGCCACGCTTTAACGTCCTTTTTCCGCCGGATTTACTCGCCGGACAAAAATTCGTGACAGACATTTTTTATCGCTGGCATGTGAGGAGTCACTCTGTGAAGCTAGAGTGCGCGAATTTAGCTTCACCCTGTATAATAAGACACGTTATTACGTCGTAGAAATAAAAATTAGCTAATTATCATAGTCAATTTAAAGCGTGGTCTTAAAACCAATTTGGCTTCTTGATTTTGGATTAGTCCTTAGCAGACCAAGGTTACTTATCTAATATTTATTCCTTTACGTTTCTCCGTCGTCTCTAAAACTGCTTGTGCCATCACTATGGAAATTCTCCTAAGTTCAACAAGCTTTTGACTCATAAAACACTGAACACAGTGAAACGTATTACGTGAAGATACCTCATGTTCCTAATGTGGCACGTAAATGATCAACGGATAACGGATCTGATACTGCTTTTGGATTTTACTGTTTTAGGGAATTCTGTTGGAAAGCACTCAGCTTCAGCTCATCATAGCCTGGTTAACAACTGTAACACCGTTTCACAAAGTAGCGATCATATCGTAACCGGCTTCTCTAACAATCGCGCTTATAAGGTATGCATTGAAGATTAATCCCGCCTTTTTATCAATCGTTATCCATTTCGTTGCCTGTATGATTAGTAACCGTCAGGAAACTTGTGCTTTATCCCCAAGCAACTCTAAGTGACTGTAAGTAGGGCAAATACTTCCATTTACTCTGGGCTGGTTTCGTAGGTACGACATTGCTATTGAGCTTACTGCATCCGTTTCATATTGCTACCTTATTTGTATTAATCGAGTAAATGATATTTAGAAAAAGTTCATACCGAATTTTATTCTACTGTGTTCGTTTGCAGGGTCCCACCCGCTATACCACGAACATGCTGTATGCTCTCACTTTACAATTTCCACCTTTCCTCTAAGACTCGTCTGCCATACAGTAAATGGGATTACATTCGGTGGCGCTGCTGCGGCGCTCCTGCAGGTTTCTTTTATTTACGAGTGGCGAGAGTCTGTGGCTGGCCGAAGGAAGACCTGCGGGCCGCCCTCATTCAGCATTCCCTCCGCGGTGCCGACACGGTCGTAGTGCCAGGGGTCACTGAATTTGTTCCACGGCCAACCTTCGTTGGCGGAGGCTGATAGAATCTTTGCTCTCGCAGATGGAAGTTTCCGGCTGGCTACAGGAATGGCAATAAACGATCTGAATAAAGTGCCGAGAATGTCAGGAGGACCTTCGCGTCTCTTACGGAATTTCCGCTTTCTCGATCAAGTAAGATTTACTGAAACATTTCAGAATGATTTAGTAAAGCGTATTGTATTACGTATCGTTCACGTAGGAGAATTGTACAAACATACCGTCGTTTGACCATCCTTGGCGTAGGGAAACACTTAACCCTTTCGTGGTTGATGGGTCATATATGTCCCACTAACTTTGAGCTCCAGTTCGAGTGTCGGGATATATGTTACCCAGCTCTGCACGGTGCTGCCATCTAGGGGCGACTGTACTGAAACTGAAAAAGAATCGGGACTGCACTGCAAAGGCAGGAGTGCTATTTCTGAAAGGTTCGCAGAAGAGCTTCTGTAAAGTTTGGAAGGTAGGAGGCGAGATACTGACAGAAGTAACGCTGTGGGGATGGGGCGTGAGTCGTCCTTGGGTAGCTCAGTTGGTAGAGCACTAGCCCGGGAAAGGCAAAGGTCCCGAGTTCGCGTCTGGGTCCGGCACACTGTTTTAATCTGCCAGGAAGTTTCATATCAGCGCACACTCCGCTGCAGAGTGAAAATCTCATTCTGAGAACAAAAGTTGTTTGCACTGCTTGTGGTGTACCACTTTGTGCCACACCATGTTTTTCCAAGTTTCATGGAATGTAAAGTTTTGTAGGTATAGGTCATGTATCGTGAAAACTTAAATGCAATGAATATTTTTTAAACTGGTTCTACACAAATAAAAAGATTAAATGCATGTATAATTTGTAGTTATTTTATTCTCCACAAAATCCAGTTTATGGCTTAAAAAAATAAAATTACAAAATCAGTCAGTCAGCAGAAAAGGTATCTCGCGTTGGTTCATGGGACATATGTGTCCCACTTCCTGTTGTGAAAAAATGGAGAACTTAAAAAATATTTTGGTGGTGAAAATATAATAATGGGACTGAAAAGAAAACGTTATCACCTTAATATTTTAAAAATCTCTAAAAAATGAATTTTATGCATGAAAGGGTTAAATAGAAGAAATAAGTCGCCACGTCTGAATGGAGTCCCACTCCTGGTTTTCGATGAGTACTCTACGGCATTGGATGCTTACTTAGCTTTCATTTATCGCTTAACTCTTGCTCAGCGCAAAATCCCAAACGACTGGAAAGAAGCGCAGTTGACTCCTGTATATAAGAATGGCCAATGAATGGACAAAACAGTTATAGACCAATAGCCCCGACATCGGTGTACTGCATAATCCTTGAACATATTCTCAGTTCGAATACAGTCAATTTTCTTGAGACCGAGATCATGTCCACGAATCAACATGGTTTTAGAAAGCATCGCTCGTGCATAACTAACCTTGCGCTTTTCTCACATGATATACTGCGAAAAAAAGATGAAGGACAACAAGCAGATTCCATATTCCTTTATTTCCCGCAGAGCATTTGACACAGTACAGAATGCAGAATGCTAACTAAGTTACCAATTTGCGGTATAGATTCCTAGGTATGTGCGTGGCTCGAAGACGTCTTAAGTAGCGGAACGTACTGTGTTGTTCTCGACGGCGAGTGTTTATTAGAGACAAGGGTATGAATAAGAGTACCGCAGGGAATGTGTGATAGGACCACTATTATTTTCTATATACATAAATGGTCTGGCGGAGAGTGTGGGCAGCAATCTGCTGTTGTTTGCTAATCCTACCGTGGATGAATAACTGCAGGATGATACAAGACGATATAGACATAATTTCTAGTGTGTGTGATGCATGACAGCTTGATTTAAATGTAGAAAAATGTAAGTTACTGTGGGTGAGTAGGAAAACCAAACTGTAAAATTCGGATACAATATTGGTAATGTCCCGCTTGACACAGTCATTTTGTTTAAATATTAAAGAGATATGAACTGGAACGATCATACGAGGGTTGTGGCAGGGAATGCCAATGGATGACTACGGCTTATTGGAAGTGCCACCTATTCTGGAGTACTGCACAAAATTTTGGGATCGGCAACAAGTCTTATTAAATGGAGATACCGAAGCAGTTCCGAGGCTGGCTGCTAGATATGTTACCGGTAAATTTGAACAACACGCAATTGTTACCGAGATGTTAACGGAACTCAAATGGGCATCCCTGGAGGAAAGGCGACGTTCTTTTCGAGGAACACCAATGACAAAATTTAGGGAACCTGTATTTGAAGCTCACAGCGTAACGATCATACTGCCGCCAACATACATTTCGTGTAAGAACCACGAAGATAAGAAACGAGAAGTTAGGGCTCACACGGAGGCATATTGGCAGTCGTTTTTCTCTCGCTCTGTCTGCAAGTAGAGCACGAAAGGAAGCTACTAGTTATCAAATAGGAAACCTTCCAACCATGCACCTTACAGTGGCTTCCAGAGTATGATGTAGATGCAGATGTATGCCTAGACTTACCGTCAACGACAAGGAGTCTAGTCACGCTAATCCTAATCGAAAATCTCTTGGTCCCGTGACACAAGACTGCCAGTGCACAGATTATTAGTAAGGACCTTCACTTATGGCTGTCGGAGGTCTCCTAAGAGGTCACCCTGCCTCACTAAATGTGTGTCACTGACTGATAAACCATTTTGAATTGTCACATAATCCTGTTCTCGTAATAAGCAAATGAAATGCATCTAGAGTATGAGGGCAGTTCGAACAATTAACAAATTTTTCAATCAACACAAGTAAAAAAAAGAAGATTTCTAGTTATCTGAAAATTTTTGGTTCATCCTTCTGTAGTAGGTGTTGCTGATTCATTCCTTGCTGTATATTTAACACAACAACTTGTCGTCATAAACAAAATGTTCCAGGTATTCTGTTTAAGTTTTGTTCAAATATTATTCGTTTCCACAACATTCACACACTGCTAAAGTAGAGAAAATTCTCTCAGGTTTGCAGCCGCGTCAAGTGATTTGAAATCCTCGAGGTTCCAGCCGAATATTCCATTGTCAAGTGGCGACTGTGTTTTCTTTGCTGCCACCTTCCTTGTATGTCACACACTGCTAAAGTTGACAAAATTCTCTCAGGTTTCCAGCCACGTCAAGTGATTTGAAATCCTCGAGGTTCCAGCCGAATATTCCATTGTCAAGTGGCGACTGTATTTTCTTTGCTGCCACCTTCCTTTTATAGCCGCGATGCCTTTTTTGACGTCACTGTTTTCGCGCCAGGGCCATATAAGGCAATATTTTCGTTGCTTGCCCACAGCGCTCGCTTCACCCTTCCAATGTCCGTGCTCAGGTACAGGCTGCTGTCTTTATTAACGGCATTGTCCCAAATTTTAATCTCGATTGTTTATTTCAGGACACAAATAAAAGGCAGTTATCACTAGAAAATGAGGAGTACTCGGATTTTAGTCCACTGGATGTGGATGGAAACCCGAGAGAATTTTAGCTGTGCATACTACCCTATAACGATGCATTCGTATAACGCTGAAGTTTTTTTTTTTTTCTTTTAAGATAATGTCATTCACTTCACAACTTACATGACGAAAGCGTCATGTCTTCACGGGGTCCAGACAGTAACTGTCATGGAAGAAACTACTTTTGGTGAAAGTTCGCGATAAGTGATCCACGAATATTTGAGTGTTTAAAAACATCGTAACATCGTATGTAATTTCCTTTCATTCATAAATATTTAATTAATTTAAACCAATTATGTTGCTATATCTCTTGCTACAACTAAATAATTATAACGTAAATATCATTACATACGTAAATTATTATATTATTTCGGGTAAGATATTGGCAACTTTCTACCAAATAGTTTATTAAAAATATTTGATTGTTTTTTTCATAATATTTCTGACAGTGAGCTGCTGTCATTCCTCTGTTATGTATTAAAGTTAGAGCATTAATGTGATTCTATAAACTTTTTCCAAAAGCGTATGGTATATAATGGAGAGCAAATTTTAAAATAAGTGTACCTCTTAAGTGCACGATACTGAACGGACATTGTCATGTAAAATGATAATTATCGACTTATCGTGGTTTAAGTAGATAACTTTACTTGGAGTTCAGTTTTTCAAAGAGTTCATGCAAACAAAGTGTGGAAATCGTGTTATATTGCAAATAAGTAATCGCTTTGTGAGTGGATGATAATATGAAATGACAGTACAAAGTTTCAGGGCAAACATCAATCAAATGTACCACCATATTACAAACCACCTGCTATTACTTACATCAAAAATATATCTTGTGATGCGCATTTTAAGTAAAAACAAAACGTGTATAGACGATGTCCAGGTTCATTACAACGCATGTTGTACCAAAGCCCTTGTCAAAAGTGGGCGGAAAAGAGGGGAGGTGGTTGGCTATGGGGTGAACGATTGTTCCCACAGAAGGCAGTTGGCAGCGAAAGACTCAGAAAGCAATGGAGAAATTTTATCCATAGGACAATCAGGCTTTGAAAATGATGCCATTATTAGAATTTCCGTAGGAAAGAGTTTCGTGGTAAACTAGTTTCCTGCTCCGATCTCCAGATGGAGAGCTTAGGAGACGATTATCCGAAGATAACGTTCACAAAATAACGTTCACCAAATAAAAGCGTGGAATTTGTGCTAATGTTTTAGGGAAACAGTATAATCTGGAAAAACTTGAAAAAATTTTACAAGGTAGAAACTAGTGAATCGAAGTATAACGAGATAGGACAACTTTGATCACAAGAGTATATCGTTATAACAAAGCATCTAATTAATGAAAAGGAAGATAAATGGGTGAGTTAACTGTGGTCACCATAAAAATCCAATTATTCTCCCGAGGACTGAAACTAAATTAGCAGCAAATACCATTCAAAGTATACATCAACATATAACAAGGAGATGAAGATAGGGGAAGAGCGCCGGCCGGGTTGGCCGAGCGGTTCTAGGCGCTTCACTCTGGAACCGCGCGGTCTCTACGGTCGCAGGCTCGAATCCTGCCTCGGGCATGGATGTGTGTGACGTCCTTAGGTTAGTTAGGTTTAAGTAGTTCTAAGTTCTAGGGGACTGATGACCTCAGCAGTTAAGTCCCATAGTGCTCAGAGCCATTTGAGACATTTTTTTGGGGGGAAGAGCATGCGAGTAAAGTGAAGAGTTTGTGAAATATGAGAAGAGGAATTCAAAGTTGGTATCTCTAGATGATACAAGCGCATTGATAGTGCGAGGAATTATAACTAGACAATGTGGTCTCTGGGAAAGGATTGTTGGGATAGAGGAAGATATGGCACATATTTCTACCAATTGTAGCAAGCTCCCTGAATGAAATTCACAAGTTATGAATCTCTACTTGTATAAGACCGGGAGACGCAGGAAGAAAGAAGTAAGGGCGTCGCGCCACTTCGACAGACGAAGCCATTAAACCACAATCTCGGCTTTAGGACAGAAGTCGGCCGCGTCCTCATGAATATAGATCAGCACGCATCTGCTTTAAGAGCTTTAGGGAAACCACCAGAAACCTAACACTGGATAGATGGAGTAGGATCTCAACTGTTGCCCTCTGATGGCGAGTCTGGTGGCTCAATCACCGCTACAACATGCTCGGCAGGAGACAGAGAGAGATTTAAACTCGACAACAACATGGTAATCTTAACATTTGGATATCCGATTAAAATTACGGTCTGTAAAGCATACACAGACGCCGATACAGACTTGAACAGCCACCTAGAAGTGATCAACAAAGGATTTGAAGTTCGAGGATGTAGCGAAAGTGAGTATACGATCAAACGCAATTGTGAAAATTTAGAAATGAAATGACGTGGAATTACTCTGAGGCCAAAGTTTCATTAGTAGTTAAGCGGAAGTAATTAATTAATGCCGTATAGGTATAGTGAACGGAGAGGTAAAGACGTCATGGACTATTCACAAAATACTCGGGTTCATGAATGGTAGAAGAAAATAAGTGAATCAAAAGAATGAAATGGAAGGCAGCTATAAAGATAATTTATGAACGATATCAAAAGGATCTGCGAAGAGACTACCTCAGAGTAGCTGAACATGTAAAGATATTGACAGTGATGTGATGTGCATGAAAGATTGATACAGCTAGCAACTAGGCTAATCGTGGCCTCGAAGACGTGATATGCAAACAAGTCCAAGTGGTAGAAATCAAAGATCTTCACTAACTGCTGAAGATATAGAGATAGGGAATAGAACGAAAGTCTGTACAGTGGACAAGCTATGTGTTGAAGTGAGGTAGAATAAGAAGACACAGTTCATGAGAAACAAATTAATATTCAGGTTCTGAGGTAATACTTCGACAGAGCTCTAAATGATCAGAACTATAAGAAGGCAGCAGGAGCTGCTGATACAGCCTAGTACTTTCTGAAATTTTAGGGAGTTTCTGGCACTAGAACATTTAATTTACAACCAAAACGTACAGAATCCGATTAGTTCCTGTTAAAAAAAAATGGTTCAAATGGCTCTGAGCACTATGGGACTCAACTGCTGAGGTCATAAGTCCCCTAGAACTTAGAACTACTTAAACCTAACTAACCTAAGGACAACACACACATACATGCCCGAGGCAGGATTCGAACCTGCGACCGTAGAAGTCACGCGGGACCAGACTGTAGCGCCAGAACCGCTCGGCCACCAGCGGCCGGCGGTTCCTGTTAAATTTTCGGAAGAGCATCATCGCCAAATGGCCAAATAAGGCACGCGAAGAAAAATGTGAGAACTCTCCTCCTCTGATAGATTCGATGAGGCACTCCACAACTTCGTCTACTGCGTCAGCCTTATCAATTCAGAAGAGTATTTACCCAGCGTCTTCTGTCACATTTTCGATATTTTCTAGTCTATTTTCGCAGCTACAGATTTTTCTCTTTACTGCTCCCACTATTACCATGTAAATTAGTCCCTGAAGACTTGAAACTTGCCCTATCAAGATTTCTATCCCTCTTTGATAGTGAATTGTAATTAGTTTTTCCTCTCCGATTCTGCGGAGGACTTCCTCAAGTGAGTGGCTCAAATACTTGTCGTCGAGGGTGTGTGTTCATAGAAAACAATGGTATCGTCAAGAATACCACAAGCAAGTGTACTAGGGCGCCGTTCTTATTCTCTACTTCCACAAATGTCCTGACGGACATGGTGAGCAGCAATTTACGGATGTTTGCTGACAACGTTGTGGTGTACGGTAAAGTGTCGTCGTTCAGGGGGTGTAGGAGGATACAGGATGACCTAGAGAGAATTTCAAGTTGGTGCTCCCATTGTGGAAAACTGTACGTTGATAGCGATTGATAGGGAAAACAATCATGTAACGTTAGACTATAACTTTAGTAGTGTGCTACCTGTCACAGTCAAATCGATTCATTATCCAAGCGTAATACTGCAGCGTTATAAGGAATAAGCTGAGGACGTCAGGTTGGTGGTAGATATGGTGAATAATTAGTTTCCCTTTATTGGGAGAGTTTAGGGAAAGTATATCTCGTCTGTAAGTCAGACGGTATACAGAACACTAGTGCGACGAATTCTTGAGTACTCTCGAGTATTTGAGATCCCTGCCAGGTCGGATTAAACGAAGAGATGGAAGAAATTTGGAGAAGAGCTGCTAGACATATTACCGGTAGGTTTGATCAGGACGCAAGTATTGCGAGCTTCGTGAACTCAAATGGGAATCCCTGGAGGTAAGATAACGTCCTTTACGCGAGGCATTAATGCGAAAATTTAGAAAACCATATTTTGAGATCCACGGCAGAACGATTCTACTGCCGCATATGAACATTTGGGGTTAGGACCACAATGATAAGATGAGAGAAATTAGGGATCCTGCAGAGGTCGTAGATAGTTGTTTTACTCTCACTCTGCCGTCCGGTGTGGCCGAGCGGTTCTAGGCACTTCAGTCTGGAACCGCGCGACCGCTACGTTCGCAGGTTCGAGCTCTGCCTCGGGCATGGATGAGTGTCATGTTCTTAGGTTAGTTAGGTTTAAGTAGTTCAAAGTCCTAGGGGACTGATGAGCTCAGATGTTAAGTCCCATAGTGCTCAGAGCCATTTGAACTATTTGCAGTCTCACTCTATTTGCGAGTGGAACAGGAAAGAAAATGACAAGTAGCGGTACGTGATACCTTCCGCTATGCACCGTTCGGCAGTTTGTGACGCATGTACATACATGTAGAGGTAGATGTCTTATAGTATCAGTCCACGTAATATTTAGTATCCTATATATCTCAAAGTCATCGATACCCTTCTTTTCCGATTGTCCCACAATCCATGATTCACTACATTACACTATGTGATCAAAAGTATCTGGACACCAACAAAAAAATTCGTTTCTCATACTAGGTGCATTGTGCTGCCACATACTGCCAGGTACTCCATATCAGCGACCTCAGCAGTCAGTTGACATCGTGAGAGAGAAGAATGGGTCGCTCTGCAGAAGGCAGGAACTTTGAACGTGGTCAGGTGATTGGGTGTCACTTGTGTCACACGTCTGTAGGCGAGATTTGCACAGTCCGAAACATTCCTAGGTCCACTGAAGTGGAAACGTGAAGATACACGTACAGCACAAACGCATACAGGCCGACCTCGTCTGTTGGCTGACAGAGACCGCCGATAGTTGAAGAGGGTCGTAATGTGTATCAGGTAGACATCTATCAAAACCATGAAACAGGAAATCCAAACTCCGTCAGCATCCACTGAAAGTACTGTAACAGTAAGGCGGGAGGTGAGAAAGCTTGGATTTCATGATCGAGCGGCTGCTCATAAGCCACACATCACACCGGTAAATGCCACACGATGCCTCGTTTGGTGAAAGGAACGTAAACATTGGAGGACTGAACATTAAAAAAACGTTGTGTAGAGTGACGAATCATGGAACACTATGTGGCGATTCGATGGCAGTGTGTGGGTATGGCGAATGCCACCGTGTGTAGAGCCGACAATATAATTCGGAGGTGGTGGCTTTCTGGTCTTGCTTTTCGTGGAGGGGGCTTGCACCCTTTGTTGTTTCACGTGGCACAGCACAGCACAGGCCTACATTGATGTTTTGAGCACCTTCTTGCTTCCCACTGTTGAAGAGCAATTCGGAGATGGCGATTGCATCTTTCAGTACGATCGAGGACGTGTTCATAATGCACGGCCTGTGGCGGAGTTGTTACGCGACAATAACATCTCTGTAACGGACTGGCCTGCACAAAGTCCTTACCTCAATTCTATAGAACACCTTTGGGATGTTTTGGAAGGCCGACTTCGTGCCGGACCTCACCGACCGACATCGTTACCTTTCCTCAGTGCAGCACTCCGTGAAGAATGTGCTGCCATTCCCCAACAAGATACCTTCCAGCACCAGACTGAACGTATGCCAGCGAGAATGGAAGCTGTCTTCAAAGGCTAATGGTGGGCCAACACAATACTGAATTCCAGCATTACCGATGGAGGGCGCCACGAGCTTGTAAGTCATTTTCAGCCAGGTGTCAGGATGTTTCTGATCACATGGTGTACAATGTTCACTACTATACGGTGCTGTGCTCCAGACCTGCATTCTCAGGGATTTCTTCCTCAGATTATAAGACGAATGTTTAGCACTGAATTCTTTTGTCCAAGATTACCTTCTCTGCTCTGTACTAGTCTTTGTTCATGGTATGTACTCCATGGGAAAAGCCATGGGATACCTCCTAATATTGTTTCGAACGTCTTATTGCAGAAACTGGACGCGACATGTACCCAACAAGTCGTTGGAAGCCTCTGGAGAAGAACTGGGTTATGCTGCCTCTATAGCAGTCGATAATTGCGAAGGTGCTGCGGTGCAGGATTTTGTGCGTAAATGTTCGATGGGACGAACGTCCGGCGATCGGGGTTGCCATATCATTCGCTCGAATTGCCCAGAATGTTCTTCAAAGGAATTGTGAACAAGTGTGGTCCGGTGACACGGTGCACTGTCATCCACAAAAATTGCAGTCTATTATATGTAAGCACGGCTCCCTCCATTATGGAGCCACCACCAATTTGCACAGTATCTTGTTGAGGGGTCCACGGCTGCATGAAGTCGGCGCCACACTCGAATCCTACCATCAGCTCTTACCAAATGAAACTGAGAGTCATCTGACCAGGACACGGTTTACCTGTTGTTTAGGGTCCTACCGATATGCTCACGAGTCCAAGAGAGGCTCTGCAGGCAATGACATGTTTCTATTAAAAGCACTAGCGTCGGTCGTCTGCCGCCATAGCCCATTAATGACGAATTTCGCCACACTGTATTAGCAGATACGATCGTCGTATGTCCCACATTCATTTTTGCGGTTATTTCAAGCAGTATTGCTTGTCTGTTATCACTTACAACTCTATGCAAATGCTGCTGCTCTCGGTCTTTAAGTGAAGGCCGTCTGACCCTCTTTTGCCCGTGATGTGAGGTAATGCTTGAAATGTGGTATTCTCGGCACACTCTTGACACAGTCGATCGCGAAGAATTCCCTGATTTCGAAAATAGAATGTACCATACGTCTAGCTCCATCATTCCGCCTCTTAATTCCTAATTCCTGTTGCGTCGGAAACCTTTTCATAAGCAGCACCTGGTTGTAAATGAAAGCTCCGCCAATGCACTGCGCTTTTATACTTTGTGTACGCAATACTACCGTGATTTGTATATCTGCATATCGCTATCCTACGAGTTCTGTCACCACCTCAGTGTACATTTGTATGTATACTCCGGAGGCTTACTATATGTGGTGAAGGGTGCGTTATGCATCAATTATTTTGCTTCGAAGGTAGCAGAATCCCTGCTCTTTTTCTGGACTGTGGTGTTCAATGCTACGTTTATCATTAACCTCGTTTCTGCAACTCCCCAATACTTTGACATAATGGTCCCGAGTTGTTATCTTAAGTCTACCACCACTATCGTTTCTGCTACTCATCACGACTTTTGTTGCTCTTAGGTTTACTGTGAGTTCATTTTCTGTGCTCAGTACGCTGTTTAGTTCATTCAGTATTTCATGCAGTGCCTACTTTCTCTTTCACTGAGGACAACAATGTCGTTCATATTCTTTCATCTGGACTTTGATGCCTCTCGTTAAACTTAATTTTATTTTCATGGTAGCATCTTTGATGTAGAGACCAAACAGTTGGGCGGAAAGTCTGTATCCCTGTCTTAAAACGTTTTTAATGCAGGTATGTCTTTCTGATTTTCCATTCTCATTATTCCTTCTTGGTTCTTGTACGTATTATGTACTATCCGTCCTTCCTTACAACTTACGGCTATGCATCTGATCTTCTTGCAGCATTTTATATTACTGAACGCTTTTTGTGTCTCAATCAGTCCCAGGAATGTGTCTTTAAATCCCTTAGGTCTTGCTTCAGTTATGAAACTAAACAACAGAACTATCTCTCTGGTACGTTTATCTCTCCTAAAGTTAACTGATCGTCATCTAACAGATCCTCAAATTTTTTCCATTCTTGTATAGGTAGCCTGCCAAAAAACCGTAAACAGCCTTAGTCAGAATGTAAAGGGGTATCGATATTGGCAAATGATTTTAATTACGAACTCGTTGCAGTATGCTCTTCCGCTCAACAGAAGTCGATAATTTGATTACGGTAATGAGAGAACAAAATAGCTGGGCCATACTTGACTCTAGGGCAGTTTGATATTGCCGTTGACGCGCAACGTCACTGGAGGCGGGAATCTGTTAACAGTTATCTCAGTGCCCTACCCATTCCAACTATTATTTAAAAAAATTCAGGCTATCAACAGCATCCGTATACATAGAGAAATGCATGATGCACCCTGTACTGTCTTACGATATATTTCTTTAAAACCGGTTTCGATCGTGGATCATCTTCACAGTGCAAAAATATCTATTGTGATAACTTCACATGTCATACATGCTATTTTACTAAAAACGTAACGCCACAGGTGATCTGCAAACTTCGTAAAAAGATACTTAACGCCATAATACAGGCTTAAGCAAGAATAAAATACTGAAAAGATGTAACAATAGTTAAGTGCACCGCACCATTGCTCAGGCACCTGAGCATTTTCGCATCGCAGACTGCTTCGAGACACGCAGGAAGAGAGTTTGGTTCTGGAGGTTACAGACAGGAATGTGGAGCCATGCCTACTCCAGGTCCGTGGCCAGCTGCGCTAGGTTTCTCGGTTAAGGATTCATGGTGCATATAGCCTGATAGTGGTGGTCCCACAGATTCTCGACTGGGTATAAATCCGAGGAGTTTGCTGGCCAGGGGAACACGGTAAACTCATCCTGGTGCTCTTCGAGCCAGGCACACTGCGAGTTGTGTGATACGTTGCACTGTATTGCTAACAGGTGCCATCGTGCCTGGGAAGAACAAACCGCATGGAGCGGTCGACATTGTCCGCAAGGATATATGCATACTTCTGATGATCCATTGCGTCTTCCAAAATGACGAGATGCCCCCGCGAAAGCCAAGTAAACGCTCCCTCCTCTGGCCTGGACCGTTCCGACGCTTGTTGTAGGGTATTCGCTCTCAGACGTCTCACGCAGTACACGCCAACGGCCTATTGTAATCTGGAAAGGCCGCATGTCGCCACTCGGCGGTATTGGTGCGCAGATTCCAAGCAGTCGTTACCGATGGACAGCAGTGAGGATGGGCATATGAAGCAGGCTGTTGGATTCCTCTTGGTTCATCTGGACGATCAGTAACTCAACATGTTTACATCTCGCTGCTCAACTGCACATCTCTGTTGGTAGCACATACCCACTCGTCCACTAGTATGGGTACTCAAAGGTGTGTGGCCGTTGGGTTCGCGCCGCCTAACAGAAGACCGTAAAGAACAGCGAAGGACCTTCTTCACGTTAATCGTGACAATTTTTTGTCGAACATCGTGATAAGCGATAAAACATTGGTTCGTCGCTTCGAACCGGAAACCAAACGGCAGTCCATGGAGTGGCGCTATACCATCTCTCCTCGGAAAAAAAATTTCAAAGCCGAAACCTCATCTTCTGAGACTCTGAAGGGGTTATTCTGTTTGATGACCCCCCTCGTGGTGCAAGGACCAGCTGTGAAGTGTATTGCGCTATCCTCAGGAAACAAGAAATGATTTCAGCGTGGCTGACACCAGGACTTACTTGAATCCCCACCATACCGGACATATTTACGTCAGTTGCACATGAGCAAGCAGGTTACGTAAAATCTATGTTACTAAATAATTCATGTGCAATGTTCATGAGTGTGAGATATAGCCTATGAACTTCTCCTACCATTGTGCATACCACATTTCACTCAGATGTATCCGACAAAAATCTTTTCGTGGTCGTGGGGTACGGCAACTTAAAGTCTCACTATTGCAGGATGCTGAACGTAGGCAATACATTAGACAGACTTGGCACAAATGCTTACCGTCCCAAACGAGGTATCGGGAGCGGATCATTTGGCGGACCGAATTTGCAAAACCCGTACTCCGTAAATGCATTATACAGTATGCAAACGCCCAAGCATAATGGCGTAAAGAAACGGCGGAATATTACTTCTGTTTACGAGACCTTTACCAACAACCAGACAGCCATTCAGCAGAGTGAAAATCTCATTCTGGAAACATAACCAAGCTGAAACGCCTTAAGTCGAAAATAACCGCCCAAGCCCAGCAGCGTCTGGACGGGTAGCGTACGCGAGCCCGAGGCAAGGACGACCTTATGCAGGAACGTGCGTCGTTACACCACGTAAAAAGGGAGACACGTAGAGGGAAACAGAGAGTAATAACCGCGCTAGCGGACGATGACGGAGGACAGTATACTACTCAGACTGCCATAAAACAATACGTGGCGAAGTATTACAGAGATCTCTACTCTGGAACGGAAGTAGATGGACTGGACGGTGAAGAACTTTTAGCAAGCGTTACGACTGGAATACGTGAGGAGAATAATACCATTCTAATCGAACATATAAGTCAAGACGAAATAAAAACCATAATTAATGACGCTCCGAGGAACAAGTTAGCTGGTCCCGATGGACTCCCAGTCGACTTTTATGTACGCATGTGGGACACAATAGGGAATGAGCTCACAGATATGTTCAGTGAGTTATTAACTAACCAGGCGTTCCCTCCAATATTTACTGAGGGAATGATTGTACTCATTCCGGAAAACCCAAGCAGCAAGAGGATTCACGAATTACGACCACTTGCCTTCCTCAACGCTGGCTTCAAAATTCTCACTCGCCTCCTGAATAGAAGGATGAAGCCACTCCTGCAAAATTTGACAGGTCCTTACCAACCGAGTGCAGTAAAGGAAAGATCAATGCTAGATACCTTATGTGATTATAGGGAGGTCATAAATCTCACTTGGATAAGAGACAATAGTCTTTCTTTATTGTTTTTAAATTTTGATGATTTTGATAGGATCTATCATGGCTTCTTATTCAGCACCATGCAAAATATGGGTTTCAACGACCACTTTATAACTGTCATACGTAAATGGATCAGTGGGGTTACTTCAAGGATTAAAATCAATGGACAACTGACCGAAACATTTCCAGTTCAACATCTGTACGTCAAGGATGTCCACTTCATACGCGATCGCGGTGAAACCTTTGCTTTCGACAGTGCACCAGAAATTGAGAGGACTGCAGATATTCAATATTAAGACAGCTTGTCACGGTTATGCTGACGACATAATCGTTATTGTAAATTCGAATAGTGAGGTCGATGAAGTGCGACGTTTGGTAAACCCGTAGGCCTACTCACGATCCTCTGGGGCAAAACTGCATCTTCAAATATCCAAATTGATACAATTAGACTCTGACGATTGTGCAATAGGTGCACACTGGTTAGATGTAACTGAAAAGAGACTCCAACTCGGATTGTGGTTAAGGGCGAATCCCAAGCTCATGGCTACGAACAGTTGGGAGCGGAAACTTAATGTCATCAGAGCCTTGCTGAAGGAACATAACATGTGATCGTTGAACCGACTGCAGGAAGATCAGTTTATAAATACATACATACTTAGCAAAATATGGCGTCACAGCAGTCTTACCGATACCGCACATCACAGCACAAAAAATACTAGCTGCAGCGAATTGGTATGTGTGGAAACATAATATCTTCAAAGTAGCCTTCCGCACGGCGACTTGGAATTAAAGACGTTAAATCTAGATGTCACGCACTTTTCCTTTTAATCTAATACATGCCACTATGATGGGCATTATGAAACTTCTATTTCTCTCGTTAGATCCTGGAGACAGGAACGCTCCTGTTAATGTGGCACATGTAGATGGCAACCTGGATTACGTCCGAAAGTATTATGTCGAATGGAGCTGTATAAGACTTCCACCAGCACAAACCAACACTAGAACTGTCTATGATTAGATTAACAGTAATCGTGTTCACAACCCATTTCAGGTAAAATATCCTGCTAAAAACTGGACGAACATTTGTCATAGTATCAACAACAAAATTCTACCAACTAGAATCAGTTCCGTATGGTATGACGTCGTAAACGAAACCATATCCACAGCAGAACGATTATGGAAAATCAAATTGCGACAAATGTCAGCTTGTAGAAACTGTTGAGCACGTGTTCTTATGTGAAAATAAAATTAGAATTCGGAACTGGACCAGGAAGAACAACAAAACCACAGAAAGCGGTATACCGATAAGTGAAGCTTTACAACGGGAATGGAAATGGTAGCCATCCACAAAGAATAACAGTTATTCATGGCTTCTGGGACAGTTTGTTTTCTACTTGTTGAGTACATGTTTTGTATAGCAGAAGAACATTTTAAGTTGAAGAAGAATAACAAATATAAGGAATGGTTTCGAAATTTTTTATCTATTGCTTTATGTGGGCTACCAAGAGGAGGACGGTTTATTGATTGGAAGCAGAGTACTTGTTCATTCTTTCTATTATTCCTGGAATCTTTCTTATGTTGGTTCTAAATTGAGAACTGTTCTGATTTGAGAAATCCTCTCCGGCTCCGAATTTTGTTCCATTTGTTGAAAATTATATGGCATCCTTATAGACATCATATCCAATCAGTGCATTATAACTTAAATTGTGAAAACATTTTCGAATGAAAGTTTCTTATCGATATTTCTGTCACAATTTTGCCTGTTATGAGTTATGCCCTACAAGGCCCTCACACTATTGGAAGAGGCAATCAGTTATTTATTTTACCTTAATTACTACTTCAGTTATGTTCTGCAATTTAAGGCATATATGGGCATAAACAGGAGAATACATGGAAGTAATGGAGGAACTCGGTGACAGATATGGGGGAGGCATTGTGGTCAGTCCACAGATCATCGACACCTACCGCCTTTGCCTCCACCTGCCAGTGGCAGAAAGTCTTCTCAAAGACCATAAAAAAATTACAAAAAATGTGATTGGGTGACCGGTCAGTGGGTGACAACTTGGCCAGGCTTCAGAATTATTGACCCTGCTCTCTTTGCCGCCACCTGCTTGGCACTCACTCGCAGAACAAAAGAGAAAAAAGTGGTGGTCGTATGCACATACACCGTCCCTTACTCTCCAGGGCACGACGCAGGAGAAACGGTGAATACGATGCAGTGAAATGTCGACCGCAGTTCGTGAATTATCGTTGTCTGTTTGCTAAATCTTTGAGGTCTGTTCGCGCTACGCGTGCAAGTGTTCTCTGCCTTAAAGATTTTAAATTTTCCTGTTGCCTGTTAACGGTGATTTTTACCTTCGCTACTTGTGCATGCATTTCCAGGTTTAAGTGGCCAGTTAAGGTTAAAAATTTTAATGTCTGTGTTATACTCATGTCGTTTACTTGAATTCTGTTCTGTTAACTAAATTGCTCCTGAGTCAAACGGACACTGTATGTCAGAATTTCCTCTTTCATTTTTGAGACCCGCATGCTATTTTCCCTTTGTTGTTACTGTGGTCTTCAGTTCGATGATTGGATTGACGCAGCTCTCCATGCTATTCTATCCTGTGCAGGCCTCCACGTCTCTGAATAAATACTGCAACTGACATCCTTCTGAATATGCTTACTGCATTCATCTGTTGATCTCCCTATGTGGTTTAACCTACACACTTCCCTCCGGTGCTAAATTGGTGACAACTTGATGCCTGAGAATGTGTTCCACCAACCGACCCCTTGCTCAAGTCGGGTTGTGCCACGAATTTCTTTCCTCCCCAAGCCTATTCAGTACCTCCTCATTAGTTATGTGATCTACCCATAAAATCTTCAACATTATTGTATTGCACCACATTTCAGAACTTTCAAAAATGGTTCAAATGGCTCTGAGCACTATGGGACTTAACATCTGTGGTCATCAGTCCCCTAGAACTTAGAACTATGTAAACCCAACTAACCTAAGGACATCACTCACTCCATGCCCTAGGCAGGATTCGAACCTGGGACTGTAGCGGACACGCGGTTCCAGACTGAAGCGCCTAGAACCGCACGGCCATTCAGAACTTTCTATTATCTTCTAGTCTAAATTGTTTATCGTCCTTGTTTATTTTCCATACATGGCTACGCTCTATACAAATACTTTCAGGAAAGGCTGCCTAACACTTAACTCTGTGTTCGACGGTATAAAATTTCTTTTCTTCGAAAACCCTTTTTTGCCATTGCCAGCCTACAATTTATATCTTCTCTATTTCCACCATCATCTGCCCAGATAGCAAAACTCATCTGCTACTTTCAGTGTCTCGTTTCCTAATCTATTTTTTCTCAGCACCACCTGATTTAACTCGTACACATGTAAATAAAATCTATTTTTCTGTATATATGTTTTAGAATCTGCATCGAATCGAGCGACTGTCTAGCGTGTCGGTTGTACTCGAGCCGGTTACCATATTGTGCCCAATGTCAGCCCCTTTGCTTGCCTTGAATTTTTTTTGCTCCTACAAGTAATTGGTAACGCTTGATTATTTGTCAGTATTCCCTTTCGTAAATTTAGAAGTGACCTGTTCTATTATGTTCCGTACTTTGGTGTTTTATTCGTATGGAAAAAAACTGTTGTTTAATTCAAGAAGTGCCTCTAACTAAGCAGGCTTTAAGCAACACAACATTCAAGGTTGCGTTCAGAAGAAAACTTTGAGGGCCTTCTGGATTAAAACCGAAATGAGACAGCGACGGATTCTCCCCTTCTCTCTTTAACTGTGCACTTGATAAGGTGATCAGAAAATGGCGGCAAGGAATGAATGAAGTGGGTGGAATACGACGGGCAAGAAAAAAGGAATACGGGTAGGCCGCCTATCATTCGCAGACGCTAATATTATATTTCTGAATAATTAAAAGAGGCGGTTAAACAAAAAACGCAGCTACAGAGGCAAGCGATTACAGTAGGCCTAGAAAAGTGTCGAGAAGACGCAATGTATGAGAAACATCGAGGCAGCTCGTAGAAGGATGACAACAGAAGTAGGGAAAATTCATAAGGTACAAAAGCGACGAAGAGGAAATGCGAATAGAGGAACCAGAGATATACAACAGGGTAATTTTTAAATAAAGAAATCTAATTTCTAGGACGCAATTACACCAAGAAAAGAAATCGTCATTGACAGAATAGAAAAGAAGGTTATAAACTACGTTGGACAAGGAGAAAGACTGGAAGAAACGAAACTGACGTGCCGTAACGTAGTCTTCAGATTATCAAAATGGAAAGAATAAGAAGGGCTACTTTGGCGATTTTCTAATGTTTATAAATTTTAAGGTTTTTTTGTTTAGGTTTGATTTAGAAAACGAATTCGGTTCTGTTACAGAAACAGTTGTCTCAAATTTTGCTAACGTATTTGGGGTATTCCACTGTGATTAATCGTTTGTACTTAATGTTTTTAACTTCGCCTCTGTGATGAATAACTGTAACTTATCTTTGTAATTTAAAACTTAGCCTCTGTGTTAAATAAACGAACATATTTAAAGATTATTTTCTTTCTGCTCAGCACCGTATCAGTCCTAAATGCTAGCTCCGTATCATTTCATCGTATCCGTGTACGTCTCTGCTTACATTAACACTGAACAGGCAGTTTTCCACTGCGACAGCGTTACGGTAAGACTGTGTCGAAACATCCCGGAGCACTTAATTAAGAAGTCTCGCAAATCCACTTTGTTCGTGGCGCGGAGCCTGCTCCAGCCGGACGGAAGACGACACTTGTTGAGAAACTTCGCGAATGGGCCCGCGAGAACTAATAATAAGGAAGTGGCTGGCGCGGCGCGGCGCGGCGCGGCTGCTGCCCTATTGGGCGGGCGCTGCCGGCACAGGCCGCGCGCTCCGCTGTGCTCCGGACGGCGTCCCGCGTCTCCCGCTCGCAGATGTCGATAATATTGGACTCGTCGTTCTCGAGCCGCTGTCATCGCGCAATGCCAGCACGCGCTGCGCCACGCCGCGTGATTTCGGGTGTCGAAATTGTGACGCCGTTCTGCCGCGAGGTCTGAACTGGCGCCTGTGCTGCAGCGAGACCCCCTGCGGGGCTGTCGCTGAAGGCTCCGAAATTTGACGGTGCGCCGCCTTTCCCACACACTTTTGCAGTTACCAAACACACTTTGACTATTCTATAGCTAATTTATTTCTAAACTTTTTGTTGAATCTGATAGCTGTATTTTAGTGAGTGTACAAAAATTATTCGTGGTACTGAAGTGACACCAACACGACCTGCATGCAACAGTGTACTGGGTAGTAATAATGAAAGTGCAGCTAGTCACAGAGGTCGAGCATGGGCTGCAATTACTGTATCGCAGCGAAACTTGGTAGCTACGTTAAAGCGTTAATGCAGAAGCAAATTACGATGAAAAAAAAAAAGTTCCAATTTTGGCCACCAGGTGCAAATATGGCACTGTACATTGTTTGAATGAAGATATTTAACACATCAACTCTGTGCACTATTAGATTTTTCGTTTCAGTTTTGCTGTTACGTTTTTTTTTTCTTCTGTGAAACGACGGCAGTAGATAACTGTACTAGTAGTCTTCTTATGAATAGTGTTATGTCGTCAGTCATACGACCACACTGCCGCCTGAGAGATCGATCCGCCGGATGCGATTCTCTCGATAAACGGAACAGAAGAACGGCTGTGTTAGCCAAAGAGTACACAGCCAGTCGCAGTACTTACGCTCGCCGCTAGGCCACTTCATGTTCAGCAGGAGAATGGTGCAGTTCTGCCAGCCTACAGTTCGTAGCCGCGCTCAGTGGTCAGCCAGCGTCGATGTTAGTCATCGTCTGCAGCTCAGTCATTGCTGCCATCAAGTCTCTGTAGCTCCGTTCCCAGTTAGTCTTCAAATTCACCGGTTTCAACATTCAAGATTACGAGAGATTAATCCGTCACTGCAAGATTTGTGGCTTGTAAATTATGTCATTCTAGAGACGCTTAGTCTAGTCGCGTCTTCTATAATTGTCAACCAACAGATCACGGACTACAGCAAAGTTAAGTAATAAATACAGGGCTATTACAAATGATTGAAGCGATTTCATAAATTCACTGTAACTCCATTCATTGACATATGGTCACGACACACTACAGATACGTACAAAAACTCATAATGTTTTGTTCGGCTGAAGCCACACTTCAGGTTTCTGCCGCCAGAGCGCTCGAGAGCGCAGTGAGACCAAATGGCGACTGGAGCCGAGAAAGTGTATGTCGTGCTTGAAATGCACTCACATCAGTCAGTCATAACAGTGCAGCGACACTTCAGGACGAAGTTCAACAAAGATCCACCAACTGCTAACTCCATTCGGCGATGGTATGCGCAGTTTAAAGCTTCTGGATGCCTCTGTAAGGGGAAATCAACGGGTCGGCCTGCAGTGAGCGAAGAAACGGTTGAACGCGTGTGGGCAAGTTTCACGCGTAGCCCGCGGAAGTCGACGAATAAAGCAAGCAGGGAGCTAAACGTACCACAGCCGACGGTTTGGAAAATCTTACGGAAAAGGCTGAAGCAGAAGCCTTACCGTTTACAATTGCTACAAGCCCTGACACCCGATGACAAAGTCAAACGCTTTGAATTTTGGGCGCGGTTGCAACAGCTCATGGAAGAGGATGTGTTCAGTGCGAAACTTGTTTTCAGTGATGAAGCAACATTTTTTCTTAATGGCGAAGTGAACAGACACAATGTGCGAATCTGGGCGGTAGAGAATCCTCACGCATTCGTGCAGCAAATTCGCAATTCACCTAATGTTAACGTGTTTTGTGCAATCTCACGGTTTAAAGTTTACGGCGCCTTTTTCTTCTGCGAATAAAACGTTACAGGACACCTGTATCTGGACATGCTGGAAAATTGGCTCATGCCACAACTGGAGACCGACAGCGCCGACTTCATCTTTCAACAGGATGGTGCTCCACCGCACTTTCATCATGATGTTCGGCATTTCTTAAACAGGAGATTGGAAAACCGATGGATCGGTCGTGGTGGAGATCATGATCAGCAATTCATGTCATGGGCTCCACGCTCTCCCGGCTTAACCCCATGCGATTTCTTTCTGTGGAGTTATGTGAAAGATTCAGTGTTTAAACCTCCTCTACCAAGAAACGTGCCAGAACTGCGAGCTCGCATCAACGATGCTTTCGAACTCATTGATGGGGACATCCTGCGCCGAGTGTGGGAGGAACTTGATTATCGGCTTGACGTCTGCCGAATCACTAAAGGGGCACATATCGAACATTTGTGAATGCCTAAAAAAAGTTTTTGAGTTTTTGTATGTGTATGCAAAGCATTGTGAAAATATCTCAAATAATAAAGTTATTGTAGAGTTGTGAAATCGCTTCAATCATTTGTAATAACCCTGTACTTTCTTATTTTGTAGTCTTGCTAATTAATTGTGTTTTCCTGTTGTAGTTACCAAGCGATCTTGGCAGAGGAGAACCTACGTTTCCATCTCCTTGGCTACCTCATATTTTCCACCTCATGTTGATGGACTCCATTATGGTGGTAGATCGAGAGGCATCAAAAAGTTTGTATGTTATACTGGATTTCTATCGTAAAATTGAATAAATATTAAATATGGAGGTTAAAAAGAAGGGACTTATATTCGCAGACTTGAAGCCGACGGACGCCATCTCACGTAGCTCCAAACATTAGGTCACCGCATATATACCTCCATGGTTCACTGCGGTGATGTGTTGTATGACTCGGGCCTCCAGTCGGGTAGACCGTTCGCCGGGTGCAAGTCTTTCGATTTGACGCCACTTCGGGGGCTTGCGCGTCGATGGGGATGAAATGATGATGATTAGGACAACACAATACCCAGTCCCTGAGAGGGAGAAAATCTCCGAACCAGCCTGGATTCGAACCCAGGCCCTTAGGATTGACATTCTGTCGCGCTGACCGCTGAGCTACCGGTGGCGGACACTACTGTGATACTTTTCTGTCATGTCACTCTGACGTGCCCATCCCCAGTTTCGACTGTTGTGCTTATCTATGGACTTTTGTGGTCGTATCTGAAATAGCATCTGGTGGTTTCATTGTGCGGAGACGTGATTTTTTCCCCGAAAATGCCAGCGTGTGTCGTTTACGGGTGTACCAATCGATCCGATCGCAATCTAAAGTTCGAAGGAATCATAATTATTCGTAAGTGGAGCTGTTCAAGCAATATTTCATTTTATGTACATGCATTATGGTTGCGCTGTTTACTTGTATTCTCTCCTGTGTTTATCAATGCCTTCCAATCCGCGAACGCTCCGACATCCGAGCCACACTGTATCAAAGGTCTCGTCACCATATAACACACGGCTGCGTGGCTGCGCTGATTGTTGTTGCAGCATCTCATGCTCTAAATCTGTTCCGCCCATAATTATTATTCACATTTCCTCCCTCTTTAAAAACAATCTGGCTAGAACACACGGAGACAGTGGTCATGTGTATGTGAATTTTGTGTGTGTTACTGTGTGAACGTGTTCGTGTGCTTTGCTTCTTTCCTAATGAAGGCGTTGCCCGAAAACTTACTTGAACTCACTTTTCATCGCACCCGCCTGCTGCTCGTCGGGTAAGTAACAATGTATCCGCTTCATAGTAAGTTAATTATTCACGAATATTTGTTGTAAATAGAGTGTATGTGAAATCCTATGGAACTCAACTGCTAAGGTCATCAGTCCCTAAGCTTACACACTACTTAACCTAAATCATTCTAAGAACAAGCACACACACACCCATGCGCGAGGGAGGACTCGAACCTCCGCCGGGACCAGCCTCATAGTCCATGACTGCAGCGCCAAGACCGCTCGGCTAATCCCGCGCGGCTGTAAATAGTCCACTACATTTCAACACGAACAATGATGTTCATAATTATAATACCAGAAGGAGAAAAATGACATTCATTACGCCACATTACAGTTGTCTATAGCACAAGCAGGGCGTCACAGTGCTGCAACCAAAAGTTTTGATCACTTACCCAGTGATATAAAATGTCTGACAGACATCAAAGTAAAGTTTGAAACTAAACAGAAAACATTTCTCTTTTACAACTACTCCTATTTCTCAGAAGACTATCTATTATTGCAATGGGTGAATGGTGATAGATAAGAATTTCTGACAAACATATGCCTTTAGGTATAAAACTAATAATTGATAAGCATAGAGACCTACTTAAAAATATTGATGTTAATATAAAATAACTCGTCTCACTCACATCATTACGTTTTATCGTGCAAATGAAACACGGAACATGAAACTAACCAACTGTGGGTCTGTCACAAAGAAAGAACCTCAAAAGGAATCTCAAATATAAAAGTCAAGCAGATGATCAAAGTAGATGTACATTCCAATATTGTGTCTTGTTTGGTTATTCCTGAAGAACTGACGGAGTTACCGGCGAGATATATTCCGGGAAAAGAAGTAAATGGTCAGCTATTCGTAAGGTAAGCCTATGGTTACAAACATTAGGCTATCATTACTAAAATAATGACTTAGAAACATGTTAAAGCAAAATATCCGTTTTATGAGGCCTAAGCGTTTCTCCTTAATAACAGCTATAGCATTGCACAATTAAGAAAATTGCAATTACTGGCCACACACCGTACGATGGATCATAAGTAAGATTTCAGTGCGATAAAACGTGTACACTACAATGTAACTAATTCACTAACATTTTACTAAAAAATAACTGTATTCTGGACGGAGGTATAACATAATAAAGTTCTGTTTCTTTGACATTTTAACAATCGTGCACTTCGTTGCCATAAGCAAGAATCGATAGTATGGCTTGTTTGAATCCACACTGCACGCCGGCCACCGTGGCCGAGCGGTTCTAGGCGCTTCAGTCTGGAACCGTGCGACAGCTACGGTCGCAGGTTCGAATCCTGCCTCGGGCAGGTTTACATAGGTTAGTTAGGTTTACATAGTTCTAAGTTCTAGGGAACTGATGACTTCAGCTGTTAAGTTCCATAGTGCTCTGAGCCATTTGAACCTCAGTGAACCCATTTATTGGCAAACAAACAACGCGTAAGTACGTTTTTTGCAAACGTCAGTATAAAAAAAAGTGCATACGAGCTGAAAGCTGAAAATATAGCGAACAAGAAGCAGTACCAGTGAGCAAACAAGCATTGGTTTCGGTTTTCTAACTTCGTTTGCTATCGATAAAAAATAAATTAAGAGTGGAGTTAAACGGATTACGAAAGTATGCTTTTCATATCACTTCCTTATCTTTATGGTCATTCGACATACATACATCAACAAAAAATAAGCTACATTAACGAGGCCAATTACGTCGCATTACCAGAGCTAATACGCAGTCAAGGAAAAAAAAAGTTCCAAATTGCCTTTCCGACATAGATGTTCATGTAAGCACTGTAATTTTTAATTCTGAAACAGTTGTTGCGTACACAAGACAGAAATAGCGAACAAGACGCAATCTTAAACAGTAGTCTGCTCTGTTTTTTGAGGTTTAAGATGGTGGCATGCCCCGCCAACTCTGGCTTCAAAACTACGCACAGTGCAAGTCTGTAGCGCCATGTCCTTTCTCTTTTAGCCTCCAGCGTAGACACTCTGTGTTAGGCAGGGTTACACGTTGTTGTCAAGCCTGTAGTTAAGTTGTAATCGAATTATCGCTGGGCATGCGAGCGCACCCGCAGGACAGTGTAGAACGGTTTTGAGAAGAAAACTGTCGTGTCGAGTCACTTACAAAGAATGTTGTAGAGAGTAGCGACGCAGCGTGTGTATTAAGATATGGTCTTCAGCCAGCGGAGCTTAACCAAGCAATGGCTCGGCGGAAGTTCACTGTGGCCAGGCACAGTGTAATCATTGCAATTACAGTAAAATCACTGCAAGAGGATAGCAATGAACGTGAAGACTACTGTGCGGCCAATAAGAAAAAGAGCCTATGCCCCACCTTGTCAATGAACAATGCTTTACATTCACCGACGACGACAGCACGAAGTAAGAGCTAACAGATCATTAGATTAGACCTTCACACGGCAAGCCCAGCGTCGTAGGTAATTTTATGACTGAATAATAACAAGATATGTCTGTGTTGACGATCAGTTGTACCTAAGACAATTTACTAAATTAGGTTCCACTCCATGCATTATCTCTAACCCAAGAATATCCTAATGAATGAGAAGCAACTGCCGCGTTTGTGTGTATAAGAATAAAGGCAAATGATATAACTAAGCTGTGAGTAATGTTTTGCAATGCTGGAAGAGGTGACAGTAACTATAGTGTCAGTCGTTTGCAAGACAGTCACTAACCAATGTGCCGAAACCTAGCAATTCAAGCAGTAAATTCAAAATCTGTGTTTCACGAAGTAAAATTCATTAAAAGATATTTCTGGGGTATTTTTTAAGTGACAAATAAATTTTCATTTTACGAAGCGGCAATCAGTCAGAGGTGTTTGTTAAGTCATGAGCAAATAATGGTTGTGATTGTACAAAGTGATTTTCAGTAATAGTTAATAAATAAGAGTGAAAACGTAAGTTATTTGAGATCAACAAACCAGTAAAATAATTTCTCAAATTTCGACATACTATTGCAACTGTAATTCAGCTCTGCAGATTGCGTAACTGTGAATTATGTGAAATTCCTTATTAAATATGGCTCTCTTCGTTACGACATTTTCCGGGTTAAATGACCACATTTGTTAATTAACAAGTATAAATGCATTTTGCCCTAAACTAATGACAGCAATCATTGCACTAAGTAATTGACGTCACGATTTTTGCATTTTACGTAACCATTCATAGCTAATGATATTTTGTAGTTCTCTGTTCATTACTAAATTGCTCTCATGCTTTACGATGTAACTGAAAGTTATTTAACCGCTGTGACATATCCATTCGGAGCTGTTATTTTCACCTGACAACAAACCAAGTATTCTCAAATAAGCTTACCAATAATACTAATAAGTAATTACAGAAACAGTAATTTTGCTTGCGTTATGAGCTGGCCAACGTTAATGTTCTTTATTCATTAATTAAATTCATATTACGTTAAATTTTATAAAGAACTGTCAAGTTACGCCAAAGAAGAAGAGATAGAACTACAATGGACACGTTATTCCATGGACTATTGCGCTTCTATGCATGAACTGTCTTTCCTTTGTCTTTCGCTTACCTTATCTGCTTGGATTCGGACCTAAGAGGACGTTCTTGTGTAAAGCTCATCTTGCTGTACCAGCTAATAATGTAAGTTGTACTTAAAACCAGAATAATATAATGGTTAATTTGTCAAAAGAATTTGTGTATGCGGTCAATCAATTTGTAATTTGATACCTGGATTGTCCTAAGTAGATATGGGCCTTAACAAGGAATTTTCGGTGTTAGGCGCCATCTCAGAAAATCTTTTTTCTTTTAGGTCATCTATAAGACATGCCGTCGGTTAGGACAATTAACATTCTTTCAGATTCTACGAGCCCGGCGGCCGCTGATAATAATTTAACAATTTTTTCTTACAGCTTTTCTACCGATAACGAGATAACATCCCAAGGAGAAAAGGTCTGGTCACAGGATTCCAGTTCCATTATAGGATTTCATTTGTAGATGCTACTGTTGTTATCTTGTATTTGGGGATCGAGACGAAACCACGATATTAAGTTACATATTGCAGTAGTTCACATCGGACAGACTTGTGAAATATATTCTCTGGTGCGATAACTACACGACTTCTCACGAGCCTGGAATAATATCTGTGGTGTTGGGTAAAGAAGGAAAGGACGATTAACTATCGACGATTACCTAACTACCCTGATAACTGAGTTAGTTTATTAATTACATATCTGTGTCGGGCTAACTTAAAAGATACTGCACTATTAAGAACATTCTTGTGAGTCATTTTCAGAAAAGTGTTTTCAACCGCTATTATTGAGCCATTAAGAATACCATTGTATTGCAGACTACCGTATATTTTTTACATAGCTCTATTTTTATATTTTTACATTACACTTGGCGCCGGTAGTAAGTGTTCTGCAGCATATATGATTGAATGTCTAAAGAATTCTTATCAGTATGTATTTTTGTGTCTAAACAGATCGGTGCATTTTCACTGAACACTTACTAGTGGGGCCGAAATTGAAACTGGAAACCTACGAACTATTTCCATCGTTTTAATTGATTAACTGTATGTATACCAGAACAAGTGAATTGTAATTAATGCATGAAACGTTTCCGTTTCATGTACCATACGCACGGTAACGATGGGAAGCTGATAGAAAACTGAATGATTGATTGCAGACCCATGCTGCTTCTTACATCTGACATAGACCGTAAGGTAAGGAACCGAATGCACGCGACCAGGTTTCTAATTAAAACTAGTCAGTAGCACCTGAGCGCATGCAATTAAAACAATTTGTACACATAGCTGCCTTCTAGTTTTTCAATTGTAACTATTTGTGTAGGGAGTGGTGTGTAGTTATAGCTAGCAACGTGGTTAGGCCAAATACTAGACGTAACCGAGTCGAGGTTGAGAATTATGAAAGTGATGACCAACTAGAGAATATTCCTGGATCATTGGCAGGAGGGTCGGGAGCTGATGTAAATGAACAAGCTAAAATCCCACCTGATAGTGTAGTATCGCAGATTGATATATCTCAACCGATTACACAGTCTCTGGGCGAACAAGTGTGTCGAGCCCACGAGAGAAATCAACTGCGAGAAAGAAGATGAAAGCATTCGCGCGCAGGTAGACTTTGCAAATCCAAGCGATATGCTTCTTCAGCTATTACGGAAATTACAGTTAATGGAACAGAAAAGAAGGAAAGAACAGGAATTAATGGAACAACATAGGAAAAGAGAGCGCGAGGAGTATATCCAACGCCAGAACGAGTTTTTCGAAAAAGTTGAGACTAACCTAATCACCAAAGTGGACGAGCGGTTAGTCAAACGCGAACAAGCGTTGATACAAAAACTGAATCGTGCTCTCGACGATAGGAATCAAAGCATATTAGAACATCTTAACAGCGAGATAGAAAAGGTTGAATCTGAGTTATCGGAAGTGATGAAATATTTACAGGATTTACCCGATAAAGTAAACACTTTGCCCGGAGAGGTATCAGAGGTCAAAGAGGTGCAGGAATCTCTCGATGCATAAGTCAAGGAATTGACCGAAGACATCGAGGAAATCTCTTTAACTATTGAGCGAAATTTAGAAGCTGAAATGAAGCTTGTAATGCTTGACCATGTTGAACACAAGAGTCAGCAAGGTACATCCAAGAACCACGAACCGGTAAGACCTGAGATTACAGAAAAACCAGCGAATGGCTATGATAATAGAATCATGAACTGTGTCGCACCTAGTCCCTGTTGCAGTCGTTCATGTAACGCACACCAGGGCGAAAATTATGCTTCAAATCGAGGCGCGTGCGGAAACCCACTAGCAAACAATGTAACTCTCAGTCCATATGCGGCGAATACAGGTAAAAATAACCCGTTAATCTTTCGCATTGAAGCACACACACTGACCACACTGAAACAGGAAGAGTCATTACTGAAACATAGACAATTTCAGGTAATTTCTGAAGAGAAACTATCCAGTCATCTGTTAATATTTATAAAGAGTTTTAAGAATGTGTTACCGGCATCGTGGCAAAAGATAGAGTTTGTTACCTCATATATTACGGGAGATGCCGCATTATGGATATCTGAGGTTGCAGAGAACTGTTATTATTCTTGTGAGTTCGAGCAACAATTTTTGGGAAAATTTTTGTCGGCTAGTATACAAGAGAGATTGCGGAAACAGGTATACAGTTCAGAGATGTACAATTTCAAATTTGAGAAGTATATTTACAAAACGAGGTACTGGTCAGAACCGATCGCTACACGCGACGTGCTTAGGATATTGAAATCTAAGTTGCCGATCTCAATAAGGAGAGAATTGGTACACGTACCTGATAACGATTTAGACCTTAATGTCGGTCGTAGATTCTCTAGATTTGATACAAGAGGATGCACGACAAGAAAGCAATAACAGTGAGGGGATAAATAATAACCATAAACCTAGAAGTAACTGTTATGGAAATCAAAACCGAAATAATAATTGGGGACATGAATGTGGCGGTAATAGTTATGAGAGAGCGAATGGACGAAAAGGGGTTAATAGGAATAGAGGAAGTGATATGTCGAATGGTAACAGCTCGCCCAATAAGGATAGAAAAGACACGATCAATCGAAAAAGGAGAAACGATGAGAATTACGGAAGTAATTTTCAACATAAAAATATGAAACAAGGAGGTGGCCAGGGGCGTCAGAATGTGACTGCTAACTGTTTGGCGCAGTCAAATTGACCGGAGCGGGGAATCCTGATTAATAACGTCGAGGCTATTCCCATGCCGGGGAATACTGCGAGGCCAACATGGGGTAATAACCCAAGTACCTCACAAAATAGTGCGAACAGAAAGCAGAATGTGCAAATAGTAGAAGTTACCGAGGAGAACCAGCCAACAAACTACAGGGGGTCGATGTAAGCCTTCGGCACTCGACCACCAGGAATAGAAGCGAAGGCAGACTCAAAAATAACAATAATCGGATTGCTGTGCTGCGCTATAACGACGACCAGAATTTGTGGGGGGTGGTGGAGGGGGGGGGGGGAAGTAATCACCGATCCACGTAAATATGTTAAATGTTCTGACCAGCAAACAGAGATTGTGCAGGCCGCAGTACACGTGAAAGTAAACGGTGTACTTACTAAGGTTTTGTTTAACACAGGAGCGGCTCTGTCAGTAATGTCTGAAGAGTACTTACTAAGGTTTTGATTAACACAGGAGCGGCTCTGTCAGTTATGTCTGAAGATTTCTTTAACGTTATTATCGACAATAAAAGACTGCCTACGTTGACTGTTCAAAATTATAAAATTACGGGAGCGATAAAGGGAAAGGTACAAAGTGTTAAGGCTCAGGTGCAGGCAGGAATAGAAATAGGAAATGATGCAATATTGTGCACGTTCCTCATTGTTAAAAATTTAACTGCAACTTGCATCCTGGAATGGGACATCCTGAGGGAAAGGAGTGCAATGATCGACGTCCCTCAGGGCTTCTGCTTCCTGCGAACGCCTACCAAGGATTTGCAATTACCATCGATTAAAACAATGGCAAGCCACAATAGTTACTGTCGGTGGTTCGAAAAGGTAGAAGTAGAACCCTTTGTACTCAGTATTCAGGATAATG
Source organism: Schistocerca nitens (assembly GCF_023898315.1). Taxonomy (NCBI): domain Eukaryota; kingdom Metazoa; phylum Arthropoda; class Insecta; order Orthoptera; family Acrididae; genus Schistocerca; species Schistocerca nitens. The sequence goes on along the minus strand of NW_026045910.1, from coordinate 8,885,733 downwards.
TACCACTAAAGGCGTATCCCGAAACAAATGAGCAATATGACGAAGAAATACACTCCTGGAAATTGAAATAAGAACACCGTGAATTCATTGTCCCAGGAAGGGGAAACTTTATTGACACATTCCTGGGGTCAGATACATCACATGATCACACTGACAGAACCACAGGCACATAGACACAGGCAACAGAGCATGCACAATGTCGGCACTAGTACAGTGTATATCCACCTTTCGCAGCAATGCAGGCTGCTATTCTCCCATGGAGACGATCGTAGAGATGCTGGATGTAGTCCGTGGAACGGCTTGCCATGCCATTTCCACCTGGCGCTTCAGTTGGACCAGCGTTCTTGCTGGACGTGCAGACCGCGTGAGACGACGCTTCATCCAGTCCCAAACATGCTCAATGGGGGACGGATCCGGAGATCTTGCTGGCCAGGGTAGTTGACTTACACCTTCTAGAGCATGTTGGGTGGCACGGGTTACATGCGGACGTGCATTGTCCTGTTGGAACAGCAAGTTCCCTTGCCGGTCTAGGAATGGTAGAACGATGGGTTCGATGACGGTTTGGATGTACCGTGCACTATTCAGTGTCCCCTCGACGATCACCAGTGGTGTACGGCCAGTGTAGGAGATCGCTCCCCACACCGTGATGCCGGGTGTTGGCCCTGTGTGCCTCGGTCGTATGCAGTCCTGATTGTGGCGCTCACCTGCACGGCGCCAAACACGCATACGACCATCATTGGCACCAAGGCAGAAGCGACTCTCATCGCTGAAGACGACACGTCTCCATTCGTCCCTCCATTCACGCCTGTCGCGACACCACTGGAGGCGGGCTGCACGATGTTGGGGCGTGAGCGGAAGACGGCCTAACGGTGTGCGGGACCGTAGCCCAGCTTCATGGAGACGGTTGCGAATGGTCCTCGCCGATACCCCAGGAGCAACAGTGTCCCTAATTTGCTGGGAAGTGGCGGTGCGGTCCCCTACGGCACTGCGTAGGATCCTACGGTCTTGGCGTGCATCCGTGCGTCGCTGCGGTCCGGTCCCAGGTCGACGGGCACGTGCACCTTCCGCCGACCACTGGCGACAACATCGATGTACTGTGGAGACCTCACGCCCCACGTGTTGAGCAATTCGGCGGTACGTCCACCCGGCCGCCCGCATGCCCACTATACGCCCTCGCTCAAAGTCCGTCAACTGCACATACGGTTCACGTCCACGCTGTCGCGGCATGCTACCAGTGTTAAAGACTGCGATGGAGCTCCGTATGCCACGGCAAACTGGCTGACACTGACGGCGGCGGTGCACAAATGATGCGCAGCTAGCGCCATTCGACGGCCAACACCGCGGTTCCTGGTGTGTCCGCTGTGCCGTGCGTGTGATCATTGCTTGTACAGCCCTCTCGCAGTGTCCGGAACAAGTATGGTGGGTCTGACACACCGGTGTCAATGTGTTCTTTTTTCCATTTCCAGGAGTGTAATTCAGATACAACACGAGTTTCAATCTAAAGTTAAGGAGTCAGGATATTTAACCGGTGAGAAGCTGCATCGGCTCTCTAAATTATTGACTGATTACGCAGGCACGTTTTCGTAGAAACCCGGAATAATTCAAGGCTACGTATATGTTATGCAGGTATATACGCATCAGAAGTTTTGTCTTGCTTCTTATTCCGTGCTGTGGAGTAAACGTGAAGCTGTGTGAAAGGAAATAAAGAAAATGCTAGATTAGGGAATCATTGAACCGTCCCTTTCTCCCTATAGTAGTGTCTAACTAGCTGTGGGAAAAGCGCATGGGAGTATCAGATTGGCACTTGATGCTAGAGGCATCAACAAAATTATAATACCAGTAAAGACAAGGCCAGAAAATCTGGACGAACAAATACAGTGGTTTCATGGAGTAAAGTTTCTATCAAGTGTTGATTTGAAAATGGTCCCCTTAACAGAACAATGCAGGAAATATACTTCCTATATTTTTGGTGGGAGGACGTACCAATTTCGCGACCTTCCATTCGGCTTGAATGTTAGCACGGATGTATTTATCTCTGCATTAGACACTGTGCTAGGACCAGAATTGTTGGATCTAGTAACACTCTATGTGGATGATTTATTGATTGCCACAAATAGTTGGGAGGAGCACGTGGAACTCGTAAAGCGAGTGTTAGGTAAATTCTCACAGGCTGGTGTTACAGTTAATTTAAAGAAATGGAAATTTGGGTGGCACCATTTGAGTACCTGGGACACATAATATCACACAAGGGTATTACTCCAGAACCAGGAAAAGTAGAAGCAATAAAGAGTATGCCGTACTGAACTAGTCGTAAACAACGAAAGGCATATCTGGTGTTAGCTTCCTTTTTCAGACGTTTCATACCAGCGCAGTTGATGAACAGTACAGCATTACTGTAACTATTAAGAAAGAATAGTCAGTTGATGTTTACTGATCAATGCAAGCACGACTTTGATCAAATTAGAAAGGCCTTGTTAAATTCTATAGCACTTCACCATCCTGATACGTCGGAGGATTTTTACATTGCGACGGATGCTTTCACTACTGGGGGCGTGCTCATTCCAAGTGGATGACACCTCAGGGATTACCGAGATAAAGATTATTGGTTTCGCTAGTCGTGTGTTGTCACCCTGTGAACGAGCATACTTAGCCACGGAGCTGGAAGCTCTAGCTGTGCTCTGGGCTATTCGTAAGTATCACTATTATGTATACGAAAAGAAGATAATAGTGTTTTGTGATCACCAACCACATAGTTTCTTACTATCATGTACGTTGCTACATGCTCGATTAGCTCGGTGGATTTTGACCTTACAAGAATATTTATTTGAAATAAGACATGTAAAGGGAAATCAAATTGTGGTGACGGATGCATTTACCACAGGGCTTAGGCGAATCCGCTGAAGTAGTAAAGCAATCATCTGAGTATAAAGTACTGCTGTTGCAGGATGGAGCTTGACGACAGAAATATCTCTCTATGTTTAAGAACATAGCGAATATGCAAGAGGCAGATCCGCTGTGGAGAACCGTGCGAGAAATGCTTAACAGTAGGGAGGATAATAAATTACAGAGGCGCTATAAAATCAAGGACAACGTTTTGTTCTACAGAAATAAATCTAATTGTGAACAATGGCTTGTTTGTATTCCAGAAGGGGGTTTAGAAAATCTAATCTGGCGTACACGCCATTGTTGGGGACATTTAGGTATAAAAAAGTGTACAGAAAAATCGCTGCCTATTGCTATTATCCGAACCTACAGAAACATGTGCAGAAGTTAATACGCAGCTGTACCACTAAGCCTGATATCAGTCGATATTGCAGGACCTTCACCCACTGTTCGCGAAGGTGTAAAGTATATCTTGGAGATATGTGACTTGTTCACAAAGTATGTGTCGTTATATGCTATAAAACATGCCACATCTATCCCTATTATTAAGCGAATAGCAATGGAATTTATTCTGCAAGTGGGCAAGCCTATTACTATCTTGTCAGATAATGCTTCTTATTTTATGAGTACGAAGTGGAAAGAATTCTTAAGGGATCAGGGGAACAAGCAGATATTGATATCCCGCCTCAACCCACAAGCAAGCCCTGTGGCGGGAATTTTTCGGGAGTACAATTTATTCATGAGGACATATGCTGATACTAAGCATATGAAGCGGAGTGAGTACCTCAACATCTTTGAGCAGATATATAACAACTTGCCTCATGATGCCATAGCGTTTACACTAGAGGAATTAATGGTTGACCATCCGGAGAGAAATGAATGGCTTGAACAAATACCTCAGCTACCCAGAACAGGAAGTCACGAGGAGAAAATAAAAGAGGCGCTGAGGGCATTGCGTCAGCAGGCGACTCTCAGAAAACGACGATATGACCGACAATTAAATAAAGTGCACAATTACCGCGAAGGAGATCTTGTGTTGTTAAAGGCGCATCCAAAAGCATCAGCAATAAAGAAAGTAAACCGAAAACGGCAAATAATTTATACAGGACCGTACAAAATATTAAGAATTCCAAATAAAGGATGTCATATTCTGGGGTAACCCGAATCAGGAAAATTCGCGTGTTATACCCACACCATGACTTAAAATTGTACATACAGACAAACATAGACACTTGAGGGAGAGAATGTTTATTCTTGACTTGTAATGTACACAGTAAAATACTTTAGTAAGAAATTTTATGTTCATGTGTCAATATTTTTGTAGGCTTAGGATAAGATATTGTGGTAATAAGACCTTCAGTCTGAAGGATGAACTTGATTTTGAAACAAAAAGAAGTAGCAAGGAATAAATTGCATCGAAGGTGGAACTAAAAGACAGTCGTCAGTTCTGTGTGTCTATACTAAGATAAGAATTTTTTTGTGCATTTTTTGTGAGTAACCAATTTTAGTAAATAAAATATGATTTAGTATTATGTGACCAAGGACTTTCCTGAGTACATGAGAAATAATAATGCGGAGTAGCGACTAATAATTGATTTCTCGGTGTGTGAATATAGACAAGCATATTGTGATTAATTAAGAAAACTATTGAGACCACATGATAGCTTGTTTCTTCCAGTAGTGGCTTTCAACCATGTAACCGCATACGCCCTGGGGCACTGTTGAGAACTAAAGACAGCGTCTCATGTAGAGAAGGTAACTTCATGACACAAAGTTTAAAGTTGAGGTCTATCAGGAAAAGAGGGGGAAGGAAAACATGACTTGTATCCATAAAGTTGTGACCTGGTCTTCGGGCAAACGGTTCCTCACTTAAAATTTAGAATAGTTAAAGGTGTGGATCTGTGATGCATGGCTCATAGCACACACGTAACTGCCTGAGGATCGGTAGCCCAGATGGCCCAAGGTCTACTTTCGGCACGAAAGGTTGAGGACAGTCGATGACAAAATCTTACATAACATCAAATCCGAATGTGGACCAAATGTTAATGTCATGACTTGTCAAACGGAAAATGTAATCTCAATCTTAACAGGATAAATAATGTTTCAATAGAAACTATATGTGAAACAATGTCAGTTGTAAAAGCATCAGCGTGTGTTATGTAAGAAGAGAAAAATACTAGCTAACGCATCAAGACTGTGTGAACGTGCATTTTTTCTTTTTGTCAGTTAACAATTTCAGGAGAAAAATACTCTACAATCGGAGTTTGACGACTGATATAGTAGTTTGTTTTGTTCCAATGTAAAAAAGGGTTTTAAATAGTTAATATGTGAAGACTATAGGTGTACAGCAAAGATCACTTCACGAAAAACTAAGAATAGTAATATGGTGTGAAGCAAAATGTTTTACACGGGGAGCACTGTAGGAAGTGTGCACCAAAGTGAATCTACCTCAGGACACCAACCATAGTGACAAGGTAGAAAACGTAATGTACGTACGTGTTGCAGACGACGATACAGAGTTGGAATTTATGTAAAGTGACTACAAAAGTTCACAGGACATTCTAAGAGTGCCAAACTTAGCTAGTCACGGAGTAATAAATTGAACAATATTCCAAGGAATTTTACATAAAGCAAATTGAGTCCCAAAATCTGCAGTAAAGGTTACTCGGAAACTTGAATACGTTACAGAACATTGAAACAAACACTCGTGAATGAATATTGAATGAATGAACTTCTAAAAACTCTCTTTTCCCTGTAGCCGGTAACATCTGTTACGGAATTGGTTAACACTAATGCTAGTATAGGTTATTTCATTTTCACGCGCTTTCAACGGACACGATGCGGAGGCGGCTCGCAAGCAGAGGCGAAACAGCTGACCAGGGAGCCAACGGCCGCCGCCCAACAGTCGCCTGTCCGCGCGTGGCGTGGTGTGGGTGGGTGGGGGGGGGGGGGGGAGCTGGCAGCTTCGTCACGTGCACCATCGCCGCGCCACCGTCTTCGTTACACCGGCGCAGCAACTGCGGAGAATATTCTGTGTTATGAGTGCATGTGGTGTGGCAGCAAGCCCCAATAATATAAGTCAAAGTGTGTCTGCCACGAAAGAGTACAAAAAAAAAGGATGCTACAATTATCACATATGAGAAATTTACAATTATCACATATGAGAAATTTGTATATATATATATATATATATATATATATATATATATATGTGTGTGTGTGTGTGTGTGTGTGTGTGTAACTACTCTGACTGTATTTTCTGTGATTTTACATTTTCTCTGACATAACTCACTTGGGGACCATTCAATTAATATGTCCTTAAGTAATAACAATATTCAAACTTGATTTTTTCTGAAACACTAGATAAATGTTGTCATACAGTCCGAAGGCCCTGGGCTGGTTTTTAATTCCTGGTTTTCCCATGCCCGTGAGATTAGTCAAAATTTTTCCGGATGGAATCTTCTGTCACACAAATAAGGAAAGATTATACTTGCTCTCCCTTACCATTTGAGAAAGCACCTTGTTAAATGATAACATGCACAAAATAATTTTAGAAAATAACTAAGAAAATAACTAAACAAATATGCATGTACAATGGGGTGTAAGAATCGAACAGTACTTTGGTATGTTTGGTACAGATACTGTAACATTACGAGTCAAGATAGATGTAACGGAACTTGAATAGCGTATTTTTCTCTATTGGTTACGGTAGAGAGATCGATATTTCGGTGCTGTCTGTATATTTATATATAACATTGCCTGAATAAAGGCTGGGCGAGTGTAAAGCTATCTTTAAAAACGCACGCCATGCGATTTGTTACGATTGGGTCGGTCATAATAATGTTTTTGAATACAATTAAAATATAACGGCGATACCTATTTAGTGTTGTTGGAAATAATATGTACTGAATTAATGAGTAAGGTAGCCGATCCTATAACAAGAGGTAAAATTGGGCATATTACGGTGTTCTGCTTTATATCCACGAAGCCGATGATACGGCGTCTTTTTTTCCGTTTACTCTTAGAAATAAACAAGTAAAGAAGTGCTAATTGTGTGTTGTGAATAAATATAGGGGCGAGTTTTAAATAGCTACGGTGTACAGTCAGACTATCAAATGGACATTTAGTTACACGAAATCGCGGATAGCGAAATGTGGTCATTAAATTGAGTACACCTACAGGGCGGTCAATTCCGGAATAAGTCTATTCGCATCTCACGAGGGACGCGGTATTGAGAACGTTTTTTTTTAATTATATCGCGGAGAGCGAGCTTAAATTGAAACGTTCCCTTAGAAAAATTATACATGACTGCTTAAACTGACACACAATATTTTTTTTAGCGCAACGTAATCTGACTTTCAAAAATCCGTACAAAAGAATGGCCCTGACTAACATTAACCTATACCTTTCACAAATCACTTACCTCACCAAAAATCTTCGTTACTCGAACTACTGCAATACAGCGAGCGCCACTACTGCCAGCTAAATAAAAGATTCAAACTACGGAAGGCACTAACTACTGATAGGCATAGTTAGCAAATGAAAGATTTTAATAGAGAACAAACAATGTATGTACCTTAATAGTCATAATATATATAGCAGTTCATGACATCCAGTCTTACAAATTTCAAAACTCCGCCATCTCTCTCCCCACATCCACCACTGCTGGCGGCTCACCTCCAACTGCGCAACGCTACGCGCTGTTAACATCCATCTTTAATCGCGGAATTGCGACGGATGTGACCTGTAATTTTTGTGTTCCCGTTTTCGCGTTCCGCGATTGTCAGTGTCAATTTCTAATTCTTGTAAGAGTTCCTGAAAAGCTTCAATGTCGTCTTTGCAACGTCCTGCCAAAATAATATGTCGTAAATGTTCAGGCAATTTGATTAAGCAAATGCGGATGAGGTCTGAGGGGCTGTATGGGTTTGACAGGTACTGATTCTTGTGCAACATGTCTTCAACATATTTCACAAGACTGGAAAATTCAGATTCTTCGAAATGTTTCATCATTATGATGCCATGTTTTACTCGGTCTTGTGTGGTTTGAGACCAATAAGCTGAGTGGAAGGCATGGTTAAATTCTCCTTCACTGTGGCAATCGTGAATGACCGATCGCCTTCTTACAGCTGGTTCATTCTCTAAGTAGCCACACATAAATTCTAATGTGTGTTCTAGTGGCCAGTTGGGAGGAAAACAATGAGAGAATTGATGAAGCCACGCTTGTGGATGAATGTCGTTGCCAGAATTCTTAAATGTTTTCCATTTACGTGTAGTAATGAACAGCTTATAGTCAAAATCATCATGTCGGCGAGTCGCATGTCGGTCATTGTTACGTCGTTTCGGCGGTTCCATCTCAAAATTCGGTGTATCTTGCCAATTTCTTTCATTATTTCCGAAGTGCCCAGTGTTATTATTTTGTGGCTGTTCCGTATTTCTACGTCCCTCTTCCCATATTGGAGCGCGAATGTCCTCTGAAATACGTAATTCTTGTATTACCTGTGTCAGCGAATTTTGTACTTCCCGGATTTCTCTTTGGTGTTGCGCATTAATTTGATTCTGATTTTGTTTGAATTTCCTAATTTGTTCGCACTCTTCTGTGTCATGAAAGACTACCGGTTTTGTGTCATTCAGATTGTCATCTACCTTCGTAGATAAATTATTTAGCTGATCCGAAAGTTCAACTACTTTCTCTGATAACGAACTAATTTCCTTCAAGTGTCTTTATGAACCAATTTTCACAGTATCTACTGTGTCCTTTAAGTTTTCCTGAGTTTTTGCAAGTTGCGTAACCGAATCGGTAGATGCAACTGAGTCAATTTTAGCTTTCAAGGTCTCATGATTTTCATGAACAAGAGTTTGCAGTTCTTTTATGGCTGCTTCGTGATTCTGTAATGCATTTTCATGACGCGAAGAAATAGGTTGGAAATGTTCACAAATTTGTGTTTTTACGTCATTACAGACTTTTTGACATTTCGATTCGATATTATGTAACTCAGTAGTTAAACCTTCACATGTTTGTTCAAGTGTGGTGTCTAACTTTTGAAGCTTTTGCTGTGTTTGTCTCTGATTTTGTTTCATTGTGTCTAACTTTTGAAGATTTTGTTCCATTATGTCAAACTTTTGAAGCTTTTGTCGCATTTGTTGCATTAATTGTAATAACAATGCACTGGTGCCTGAAACATGTTCCTCAGTGCTATTCGGCAATGCATTAGAACCGGAATTATTCGCAGTTTGAAAGCAGAAAATGTGTCTTGACTTGTTTGAGAAAACCGTGAGGACGCAAAACCTGAATCTACAGTATTTGCAAGATTGTGTCCTGTCATTTCGGATTCCTGAGGCAATCTGTTGCCGACCGATCGATCGATAAGGCTTCCCTGTTCACTAATTGTTTCACTGTCTACACCACTGTTTGCCGCCCGCTCCATAAACTTTGCACAATTACCAATTTACTACTTTGAACATTAGTTAATTCATTACTCGGTGCCGCTAACACACTGCTTTCGTCTTCACTGTCATTTCGCAGTTTACTTTGGAGCCTAGTATTACGTTTTTCAGACGCCATTATTGTCACAATATTTCACACGATACCACAGAAAAGCACAATTTGAAGAGCAAAAATAAGAGAACACATTAACGTTGCACTGAAAATAATATCTCGTTAATTGCAAGCGCAGCTGCGAAATACTTGCTGCAAATCTACATGCATGCCACAACTGTTTTACTGTACAACAATGAAAAACTACAACCACAAAGGAAATTCTCTCTATAATTACGCGCTAGCAATCAACAAAAGCTACACTAATTACACAAACTACAAGAAAAAAAATCAGAAGATTCCAGTGAGGTATTCTCGGCTAAGGGTGGACGTATGAAACGTCCCCTTAGAAAAATTATACATGACTGTGCTTAAACTGACACATAATATTTTTTTTAGCCCAACGCAATCTGACTTTCAAAAATCCCTACAAAAGAATGGCCCTGAATAACATTAACCTATACCTTTCACAAATCACTTACCTCACCAAAAATCTTCGTTACTCAAACTACTGCAATACAGCGAGCGCCACTACTGCCAGCTAAATAAAAGATTCAAACTACGGAAGGCACTAACTACTGATAGGCATAGTTAGCAAATGAAAGATTTTAATAGAGAACAAACAATGTATGTACCTTAATAGTCATAATATATGTAGCAGTTCATGACATCCAGTCTTACAAATTTCAAAACTCCGCCATCTCTCTCCCCACATCCACCACTGCTGGCGGCTCACCTCCAACTGCACAACGCTACACGCTGTTAACATCCAGCTGCCCAACACTACAATGGCAGACAACAATGCATACTAGCCACAGACTGCACACAGCACAGTCAGTGATTTTCATACAGAGCGTTACGTGGCGTTACCAATAAGAAAACCTAAATAGCCTACTTACAAAATTTATAAAAAGGAGAAAAGCTTTATCATTATCATTGACTGTTGGTGTCAAGCAACCAAATCTGTTCATGAAAGGGTTTCGGTGAAAGAGTGGTGAATGCGAAATAAAACTGTGAACGAAGTTATGTTAAATAAAACAGAAGAGACAAGACAGTTTGGTCGTATCTGTTATTATTCCATAAACTGTAACATTTCTTATCGTTGTACGAAGCCTTTATAGACGATCGTTATGACAATTTGCTTCGAAGGGATCTCGTTACGAGTTAAGTTTTGGGAACCTGGTCAAGAGGGGGTAGTTCGTAGATCCTAACTACTGCAGCTGTTCTGAAATCAGGTGATACCGTGACCGTTGTGTGTTGTCAATGACTTAAGGTTACCATATCTCTTGCTCTAAGATCGACGCGCCTTTCCATTTGGTATAACGGTGCCTCACGGCGACAACGACAACGCCGACGACGACGGATGATAAGGTAGAAGTGGCGCCACAACGTGCGGCTCGATCGAGGAGGATTACTGCATCGAGTCAAGTGTTGCGGATTCACGAACCCTAGAGTTGGAAAATATTGTAGCAGCCAGTGAATCTGTCCAATGAGAGAGGTATTCTTCAGTAATCACTAAAAGTGAGCGATACTACCAGGTATGATTAAAATAACAGTATAATTATAAAGAAAGGAAGTTGAGACTTGTGTTTATGGTAGATAAAAATATATAAATACGTAGTGAAAATAAGTGTATGTGTTGGTAGTGAATCATCATGTCAAAACGAACCAAAAGAATACATGATAATGTGCACTTGAGTAGAGTAATGAGTAGAGAGAGAGAGGAAAGTGAGGAGGATATGGATGATGCCTCCCATGAGCTCAATGTGGTACAGGAGACATGTACAGATATTTACACAGTTATTGATTTAGAGCCGTTGGGAGAATCAAATACAATGATACATAACGTAAGCAGTGTGGGAGAACATAAAGATCTTGAGATTTCAGAAGTAAATCTGCAAGTTGATACTCAAAATAGAAATATTTTTAAAAAAATGTTTGATATGCTGGTATCAATAAATACTCAAATGGGTGTAATGAATGGAAGACTTGGTTCCCTAGAAAAAGATAATAAGCAATTAAAAGAGGACAATCAAAAGTTAAATGAAAAATTTGAGGCCAAATTTGGTACATTAGAAGGTAAAGTGGATTCTTTGGAAAGGAAACTGAACACCTTTGATGATGAACTGGAAATACCAAGAAAGAATTAAAGGCGGACTGGGAGACTCAATTAAATGCGAAATTTGGAGAACTAGATGTAGAGTTTTCTAACACCTTAGAAAGGCTACATAATAATTTAATGGGAAAACTTGTAGAAAATAAATATGAGGTAGTTTCGAGTAGTTCTGATGGCCTGTCCAATAGGATGGATAAGTGTGAAAGTAGCTGTTTCATTGCTAGCACACAGATAGAAGAGCTTTCGAAACAAGTAGTCGAGTTTGAGTCCGATGCTTGTAAAGGGATTGACAAGTATTTGGTAGATCAGACTAAAAGGCTTGACGAAGACTATCTGTATGGATAGAAATAAAAGGAAATGAAATTGTAGACAAGGTTAAGACTACTATTGGATCCCAGCCAAATGAAAATATCAATGAGCACCTAAGTAGAAATGATGAATTAATTAAGCTGTTCACTAGCGAAATTCAGAAAATAAAAGACAAAATAGTTTATGAGTTCCCTAAATGGCAAAAGGAAACCAATCATAAATTGGCAGAGTTAGAACGAAAGTCATCATAAAATTTGTTGACTGATGACAAACGCTCGGAGAATAGGACGAAAAACAACCGAACATGTGATAATACGAAGTGCAACTGTGGTGAAAATTTGCATTGGGAAGTTGATGATTCGGTTGGTACAGAGGATGATTCTTTTGGCCAGCGAGGATATTTGTCTTCTTTAAAGGTGGAGAATAGCATTTCTAAAAGTAGACAATTCCCAACATTCTCCACTGAAAAGAATTACCTGCATCCGAAAATCTTTATCAATAATTTCAAAAGAATATTTCCACGTAGCTGGTCTGAACACGACCGACTTCAATTTATAGTATCCAGAATTACCGGAGAAGCCGCATTATGTGCCGCCGAAGTAAGTGAAAGTTGCCATACTTGCGCCGAGTTTGAACAACATTTTTTTGGCTAAATACTGGCCATCGAGTAAACAAGAGAAATTAAGAAAAGAGGTTTATCAACCTGAGTATTTTAACAGTAAAAGGAGTACTTTAAGGCAATATTTTAAAAAGTACATAAATAAGACACGTTATTGGAGTGATCCGATTTCTCACAAGGAAGTGATCAGAATTTTGAAGGGAAGGTTGCCAATAAATATACGTGAAAAGTTAATAAATGTTCCTGATCACGATGTAGAACAATTCTTGTCGGTGATTGACTCTATAGATATGATTATGGAAGACGCAAAACAAATGAGTAGTAATCAAATGTCGACTCACACTCATAGTAATACGAATAATTATAATAATAATTTAACGTATAATAATAATACGGAAAACCAGGTCAAACCCGCATCACAGGAGCGTGGACAATCTTCGTCCTATGATTGCAATAAAAACAATGATTATAATATATATAAAAGAGATACTTACTGTGCTAGAGGTAAACATCGATATGGTGACGCGAATGGGCATAGTAGTGATATTAATAAGAGTAACAGGTACCGAAGTAATGAACCCAATTGTATTTGACCTTGGGAAGATAATTCGAATCATAATGTTCATCGGCAGGATGGAATAAATGCCTCGAGTCCTCATCCAGCACAAGGAGTTATACCAATCGGCGAAGGAGCCTCCAATGTGCGATGGGGTGAATACCATAACTCGGATCATACTGTACGTATTGTGGAAGTTCATGAACCCCACCGATGACTCAACGAGATAGATTAAACTAATACCAGTCAGCAAATGCCTTCCTAGGATGACTGGAAAGGAGAAGGAAGGCAGGCATCAATTTGAACTGGGTGTATTAAGGTACAATAATGATCAGGATGTAAGGAATGAATTAATTGAAGAAAAACCGGAAGTTTCTAATAAATACGGACAGGCAATAATTCCAACAAGTATAAATAATGTTGATGTTGAAATATTAATTGATACTGGGAGGACTATTAGTTTCATGACTCTGGACTGTTTAAAACAGATAAGCCGAGGGGTAAAAATGCCCACTTTTCCTATCACAGGATGTACCGTGTCTGGTGCGTTCACCGCAAAAATGCAAAAAGTTGTGAAACAGGTACGTGTCGACGATACAATATGGGTGGCTCAAATAAAAGTACATTCCTGGTTGTTCGTAAAAGGACAGTACCATGTATCTGGGGTTTGGATTTTTTATGTGAGACCGGTGCAATCCTTAATTTAAAGAAAGGTGAATGTATATTTAATTCCAATGGTAATGTTTTGACAGCCACCATGAGAAGGGCCGAGTAATTCCAAATCAACTGTGTATGAATCTAATGGTAATATATTTCAGTATTGATGATAAAACTGTGTATGATATCTGCCTTATTGAATGTTCTGAAGAAATGATGGATAAAATGTCACTGCAGGAAAAGGTGTTAGAATCAAAATACTTATCTGTTATCCAAAGGGACGAATTGTACTACATGTTGGAAGCATATCAGTCGATTTTTAGTAAACGTCCGGGTATAATAAAAGACTTTGAATACCATATAAGGACGTATGCACATAAACCCTTTTGTCGTACTTCCTATTGTATCCCATGGACAAAGAAGTAGTCAGAAAGGAAATCAATAAAATGCTAGAATGGGGTATTATTGAGCCCTCAGATTCCGAATATTGTAACCCTCTTGTGACGGTAATTAAACCCATTGGTGACTTCAGATTGGTGTAGGATGCCAGAGAGATCAATAAGATCATTATACCTGTACAAACGTGACCGGGGAACCTAGAAGAGTTAGTACAAAAGTTTTATGGTGTCAGCTTCTTATCTTCTTTGGATATGCGTAGTTCATATTGGCTAACTAAAATATTGAAAGTCGAAAATTACTGCATTCGTTTTTCTGGGCCGAAGTTACCAGTTTACCGTCATGCCATTTGGGTTGAAAATAAGCGGTGGTGTTTTCATATCGGCATTAGATACCGTACTGGGCAGACACCTTTTGAATGAAGTTACTTTATGTGTGGAGGATTTGCTAATTGCTTCTGAAACTTGGGAGAAACATTTGGACTTATTAAGAAGAGTTTTTGCGAAATTTCTGGAATACGGAGTTACTGTAAATTTGAGCAAATCCAAGTTTGCCATAACAAATTGTAATTTCTTGGACATATAATTACTCCTGAAGGGATAAAACCAAATCCTAAAAAGATGGCTGCAATTAACAGATGTGCTTATCCAAAGAATATAACGAAATTAAAGTCATTTATCGTCTTACTTTCATTTTTTCGACGATTTTTACCCAATCAGTTAGGAAGCCAAGACAGTTTGTTACGGCTGTTAAGAAAAAATGTCATTTGGGAGTCGAATTCGGAATGCAGGCATGCTTTTGATAACATCCGCAATGCTTTGACTAATGCTCCACTTTTACATCATCCGAGACTTGATCAAGATTTTTATATTGCTGCGGATGCTTCTGAAACAGGTTTGGGTGCCACTCTTTTCGAGATGGACAATCCAGAAGATATAAGTACCATCAAAATAATTGGGTTTGCCAGCAGAACACTCTCTAGCTGTGTACGTGCGTATTGTACTACTAAACTGGAAGTACTGGCCGTGGTCTGGTCCCTTAGAAAGTTTCGCTATTTTGTATATGGAAAGAAGATCATTGTATTATGCGACCAAAAAGCTTTATCTTTTATTTTAACGGGAAGGATGTTCCATTCACGTTTAACCCGGTGGGCCTTGCTACTGCAAGAATATGATATTATGCTCAAATACATCAGAGGGAAAGACAACATCATGGCCGATGCTCTTTCAAGACTACCGAAAAGAAAGAATGACGACGAGTGTGAAGAACGGACTATTGACTTTGAAGTCATGAATTTATCAAGGCAATATTGTGAGAGGCAGATTTGACAGCTATGTCGAAGTCTTCCACAACTGCAAGAAGATGATAAGTTGTGGAAAGCCATTAGACATGCTGTTGAAAGCAAAACGCTAAGTCACTCTCAAGAACAGTATCAATTAAAATCCGGAATATTGTATCGGAGGAAGGATGAAGAAGATGTTTGGAACGTTTGTGTTCCAAATAAATATTTAGAATCACTAGTATGGTACACTCACTTGAATTGGGGTCATTTTGGTGCCGTTAAATGTACAGCCAAAATTGCACAATACTGCTATCATCCAAATTTGGGACGTCTAGCTACAATAATTCTTAAGAAGTGCAAAATATGTCAGAAGGCAAAACCCATAAACAATTGTTGGAAGATAGAATTACATCCGATCATCACACAACAACCTATAATGTTGGTGTCATGTGATGTCTGTGGGCCATGTCCCATGACAAGTGGACGGTTCAAATATGTTTTGGCTTTCTATGATCTCTTTTCAAAATATGTGAAATAATATCCTTTGAAAAATCTCCACGTTCGACCCATGTTAACGCCGGCCGAAGTGGCCGTGCGGTTAAAGGCGCTGCAGTCTGGAACCGCAAGACCGCTACGGTCGCAGGTTCGAATCCTGCCTCGGGCATGGATGTTTGTGATGTCCTTAGGTTAGTTAGGTTTAACTAGTTCTAAGTTCTAGGGGACTAATGACCTCAGCAGTTGAGTCCCGTAGTGCTCAGAGCCATTTTTTTTTTCGACCCATGTTACGCAAATTTATCAACGACTATATAACTGAGCTTCGCAAACCTATAATGATTTTGACAGATAACGCTGCTTATAATACAGGCAAAGTATGGAGACACACTATGTAAGAACAAGGAATCCAACACATTAACATCTCAAGATTTTACCCTTGTGAAAATCCGATTGATCTTCTAAGAGTTGAACCGATTTTTACGGACGTACATACCCAAACAACATTATAAATGGATCGATTGGATTTATGAATTTGAGAAAGTGTATAATGACTTACTGCACTTATCGACAGGTTATTCACCTAACCAAATAGTATTTGGTGAAAGTATTGTGCCAGAATGCATGAAGAAATTACCTGCGATAGAACGAAAGATTTCCAAGAAAGAAGATATGGTGAAGAAGGTCTACGAAAACCTGAAGCACCAAGCACAATTGAGAAAAACCCGTTTTGATAAAAATGTGAAGAAAGTAGTCACATATGATGTAGGGGAAGAAATTTTATTGAGATATCACCCAAAAGCATCAACCAGGAAAAGTCTGAATAAGAAATGGCAATATTTATATACAGGTCCAAACAAAATAATGAAAATACCTCATGAAGGGAGCTACCTCCTGGCAGATTGTGATACTGATTTAATTAAAGGCTTGTTCCCTCACATAGACCTGAAGAAGTATTATCAATAATGAGCGAAATAGAGATTCAAGAAACACTGAATGATACCAAGACTACACTCAGAGTGGACTAAATAAAAGCACTCATGGATAAATACATACTTATACTAACTTACAAAGGAAATTGAAGAAAGTACCTAAGATTTCCATGAGAAACCTTCTTGGTATCAGCAACAATGACGACGCGGAAATACGATTTATCCTCTCACCGAGCAGCGAGGATGGATGATTTAAAGGTGGAAATAAGAGGAAAAGAAGAGGACCAAATCCTCTCTGGTTAAACTAGTGGCCTGATAAGGGTCTTGACCTAGCATGCCAATCGTTGAACCCGGCTGTGATCCCTGCCTTGCAGTCTGTTGAAGAACAGAGGGCTTCATCCAAGAAAAAATGTGGTGTGAATATGAAGTGATCAGTGCGAAGTGTTTCTAAGACAACCTATAAACAAATGTGGAATTTAGTTAAGGGCATTTTGTCTAGGCCCATTAACTCAACTTAAATTTTGTAGAATGTATGTACTGACTTGTTGAGTGAATCTGAGTGTGAGTGTATTCGTCAAAACAAATACCCTCTCTTGTCACAGTACACAAAAAAAAGCGTGTTGTGTCTGAAACCCTCTTCAAGACATCACAGTCTGGGGGGCCATGTAACATTACGAGTCAAGATAGATGTAACGGAACTTGAATAGCGTATTTGCCTCTATTGGTTTCGGTAGAGAGATCGATATTTTGGTGCTGTCTGTATATTTATATATAATATTGCCTGAATAAAGGCTGGGCGAGTGTAAAGCTATCGTTAAAACACACGCCACGCGAGTTGTTACGATTTGGTCGGTCATAATAATAATAACATGCTTTTCAATACAATTAAAATATAACGGCTATACCTGTTTAGTATTGGAAATAATATGTAGCAAATTAATGAGTAATGTAGCCGATCCTATAAGAAGAGGTAAAATTGGGCATATTAAGGTGTTTTGCTTTATATCGACGAAGCCGATGATACGGCGTCTTTTTTTTTTCGTTTACTCTTAGAAATAAACAAGTAAAGAAGTGCTAATTGTGCACTGTGAAAAAATATAGGGGCGAGTTTTAAATAGCTACGGTGTAAAATCAGACTATCAAATGGGGATTTAGTTACACGAAATCGCGGATAGCGAAATGTGGTAATTAAATTGAGTACACCTACAGAGCGGTCAATTCCGGAATAAGTCTACACGCATCTCACGAGGGACGCGGTATTGAGAACGGTTTTTTTTAATTATATCGCGGAGAGCGGGCTTAAATTTATAAAAAGGAGAAAAGCTGTATCATTATCATTGACTGTTGGTGTCAAGGAACCAAAACTATTCATCAAAGGGTGAATGCGAAATAAAACTGTGAACGAAGTTATGTTAAATAAAACAGAAGAGACAAGACAGTTTGGTCGTATCTGTTATTATTCCATAAACTGTAACATTTCTTATCGTTGTGCGAAGCCTTTATAGACGATCGTTATGACAATTTGCTTCGAAGGGATCTCGTTACGAGTTAAGTTTTGGGAACCTGGTCAAGAGGGGGTAGTTCGTAGATCCTAACTACTGCAGCTGCTCTGAAATCAGGTGATACCGTGACCGTTGTGTGTTGTCAATGACTTAAGGTTACCATATCTAATGCTCTAAGATCGACGCGCCTTTCCATTTGGTATAACGGTGCCTCACGGCAACAACGACAACGCTGACGACGAAGGAAGATACGGTAGAATACATCCTTTTGTCCCAGGCATACCAGGAGGCCACTGTACTGTTTATCCCGGGTGGTCTTGGATTTTAAACAAAATGTAAACTAAATATTACGTTCAATTTTATAAAGAACCGACAAGTTACGCCAAGCAAGAAGAGATAGAACTACAATGGACATGTTATTCCATGGACTCTTGCGCTTGTATGCATGAACTGTCTTTCCTTTGTCATTCGCTTACCTGCTTGGATTCGAACCTATGAGGACGTTCTTGTGTAAAGCTCATCTTGCTGTACCAGCTAATAATGTAAGTAGTACGTAAAACCAGAAAAATATAAAGGTTATTTTGTCAAAAGAATTTGTGTATGCGGTCAATCAATTTGTAATCTGATACCTGGATTGTTCTAAGTAGATATGGGCCTTAACAAAGAATTTTCATTGTTAGGCGCCATCTTAGAAAATCTTTCACATGTTTCTTTTAGCTCATTACGTGACATGCCGTAGGTTAGGACAATTAACTTTCTTTCAGATACTACGAGCCCGGCGGCCGCTGATAATAATTTAACAATTTTTACTTACAGCTTTTCTTTAAATAACAAGATAACATCCCTAGCAGGAAAGGTCTGCTCACAGTATTCCAGTTCCATTATAGGATTCAATTTGTAGATGCTCCTCTTGTTATCTTGTATTGGGGAATCGAGACGAAATCATGATATTAAGTTACGTATTGCAGTAATTAACATCGAACAGACTTGTGGAATATTCAATGGTGCAGTAAGCACACGACTTCTCACAAGCCTGGAATAATATCTGTGGTGTAGGGTAAAGAAGGAAAGGACAATTAACTATCGACGATTACGTAACTACCCTGAGAACTGAGCTATTTTATTAATTACTGATCTTTGCCGGGCTTACTTGAAAGATATTGCACTATTAAGAACACTCTTGTGAGTCATTTTTAGAAAAGTATTTCTAACCGCTACTATTGAGTCATTAAGAATACGATTACATTGGCAGACTGCCATATATTTTTTACCTATCACTGTTTATATATTTTTACATTACAACCATAGGTCTAAATAAGTTACTGCAATACATATGTATTATATTAGAAAGACTTTCATTTTAATCAGAACAACCAAAAACACGCACCTCTATTTCAAACCCTTAAAAGTCTAAGACAAAGGAAAGTATGGCCTACGACCAGAAAAACAACCAGAAAAATGTGTGTCAGGGTACACTACACAATACGTAACATGTCAGTTGATACCTTCATGAGTAAGTGGTTCAATATGAATATGAATGTCAGGGAATATACCAGGTGTGCTGCAATCGGAAAAATATTCCACGTCAACTAACAAAAGTGTAGACGCGCGGAAACGAACACCCGTCGTGTATCATCAAAACAATGTAACGACGGAAGAAATCACAACCTTAAGACCATAATGACAGAAATTGTAGTTTACTAACTATCGCGGTTACACGTCAAAGAATGAAAGTAAGCAAGTGAGTACGCCAAGGGAATATTAACTTGCATCATACAGTACTTGTGCAAAACTAGGAATTTAACAAAAACTAGGTCAAGGCAATATTAACTTGCGTCATACAGGACTTGTGAAAAACAAGAAAGATACAAAATACCTTAAAACATCTATGCTCTATCTCATGCATAATAACTTCACGATTGTAGTGCAGCCCAGAAAAGTGACGTTAAAAACTAAGTAAGCAATATGTGGAAAGAAATATTACTGTATATAATGAAGACCCATAAAGCATTGTCATGTCTATTTACATTCCTAGAAGTACAACGATCACCATCTACAACTATGTGTCCTTCGTAAAGTGATATCCCATACACACGGCGCACATGAAAGCTCTGGAATTAGTACTGAGTCATAACAAGGCAATTATGTTACCATATTCTAATATACAGGGCAAGCACAAATGTAAAGTAGGGCCCATTACAATAATCAATTAACTATGGGATCAGAACTTTAAAATTTCGAATATGTTGTACATTAGGCTACAATCATTGCCTGTGTATTTTATGCAGACCGATATTAAAAGAAAGAAGCTTGTTGCAGAAGCCACCAGCAGTGGACATGATATTGAAACATCGGTTGTGACTGAACCCTTAACACATTGTCACGCACCAAACAAGGGCAGGAAAGATGAGAAAGAAATTGCATCCAGATTCGACAGAGAACAACACGGATACACTGTCACAAACCGCTAATAACATATAAACCGTTGCAGTGTGGAAATGTTAAACCAGAGTCATGGGACTCATGTCATCAACATGTAAAGTGATAAAGACATCGCAATGTTGTCTAGACGAAAAATGCTAGCTCATAAAATCCTGTGGAAACCCAGGTGATAAATAATTGAACTGATAAATAAGAGGAGGAGCACGTAACATTAAATATGGCGTTATAATTGAGGTTATAGAGCGAAACGAAGAGAGTGAAACTACATAATCAGTAGACCACGGATTTTTAGGTCGTAAAAAGTGTATTTTTGGCACCTAAAATAGGCTCCTTCAGTAGTTCATTTACGCTATATAAAACCTAAAATAGGCTGTAATAAAAATGAAGCAGAGAAAAAAAATTTAAATATAAATTAAAATATACAGTGTTGACAGTATGAACATCTTATTAGACATTAAAACAAAGGGAATGAATATTTACACAGTTACAGAGCACAGCAATCTACAACATTAATGTTGAACATAACTCCTAATATTTTTGAGTTCCTGCAAGATAAAGATCTCCGTAAAAGAGATGAGGCAATAGTTTAATTAATACATTCGTTGTTTCACATATTCTGACCACAGTTGTCTTCACAATAAATGACCAAAATATTTTCTAGGTTTTCTAGTGAAAAACTGTGGCGCTTGTCGGTCAGAGTCAGTTTATACGCTGAAAAAGAACGTTCTAAATCAGCAGATGTGACAAGGGCGTACTTCATTTTAGACACATGTTGGACAGGAATGCTGCAGTCAGGAGTGCTGGATTTTCCACTTAGTATGTCGGCAGCTGCACACAAGTCCTTCAGGCCAGTGTTCTTCTGCAAAACCGTTTGCATTTTTGCCCGTAGATTTTCCCCTACTTCACCTGGCGCTTCATTAATGTTCATTTTGACTTCTTCAAGCAAAGAAATATTGTCGTATATAGGTCTCCCTGAGCCTTCTAATTGTGAAATTATTCTGGCCATAAATGTGTAGTGGGCACTAATGTAAGATAAGTCCCGTTTTAAAGAAGAATCTTTGAGTAACTCCATTGCTGCAGCTACGTATGCAGCATCCTCCGGTATATTTTCAACCACTTTCTGGACAGCTGAGATATGCGGACTATAGTATTCTGCAGCTGTCAGCCACGTGCCCCAGCGGGTGACAACAGGCTCTGGCGGCAATGGAACATCTGGAAGCTGTTTCTACATCTACATCTACATTTATACTCCGCAAGCCATCCAAGGGTGTGTGGCGGAGGGCACTTTACGTACCACTGTCATTATCTCCCTTTCCTGTTCCAGTCGCGTATGGTTCGCGGGAAGAACGACTGACGGAAAGACTCCGTGCGCGCTCGGATCTCTCTAGTTTTACATTCGTGATCTCCTCGGAAACTATAATTAGGGGAAAGCAATATATTCGACACCTCATCCAGAAACGCACCCTCTCCAAACCTGGCGAGCAAGCTACACCGCGATGCAGAGCGCCTCTTTTGCAGAGTCTGCCACTTGAGTTTGCTAAACATCTCCGTGACGCTATCACGCATACCAAATAACCCTGTGACGAAACGTGCGCTCTTCTTTGGATCTTCTCTATCTCCTCTGTCAACTCGACCTGGTACGGATCCCACACTGATGAGCAATACTCGGGTATTAGGTGGAGATCTCAATTTACCAGATATATACTGGGACACTCAGATGTTTAGGACGGGTGGTAGGGACAGAGCATCGAGTGACATTATACTGAGTGCACTATCCGAAAATTACCTCGAGCAATTAAACAGAGAACCGACTCGTGGAGATAACATCTGGGACCTACTGATAACAAACAGACCGGAACTTTTCGACTCTGTATGTGCAGAACAGGGAATCAGGGATCATAAGGCCGTTGCAGCATTCCTGAATATGGAAGTTAATAGGAATATAAAAAAAAGGGAGTAAGGTTTATCTGTTTAGAAAGAGTAATAGAAAGCAGATTTCAGACTACCTAACAGATCAAAACGAAAATTTCTGTTCCGACACTGACAATGTTGAGTGTTTATGGAAAAAGTTCAAGGCAATCGTAAAATGCGTTTTAGACAGGTACGTGCCGAGTAAAACTGTGAGGGACGGGAAAAACCCACCGTGGTACAACAACAAAGTTAGGAAACTACTGCGAAAGCAAAGAGAACTTCACTCCAAGTTTAAACGCAGCCAAAACCTCTCAGACAAACAGAAGCTAAACGATGTCAAAGTTAGCGTAAGGAGGGCTATGCGTGAAGCGTTCAGTGAATTCGAAAGTAAAATTCTATGTTCCGACTTGACAGAAAATCCTAGGAAGTGCTGGTCTTACGTTAAATCAGTAAGTGGCTCGAAACAGCATATCCAGACACTCCGGGATGACGATGGCATTGAAACAGAGGATGACACGCATAAAGCTGAAATACTAAACATCTTTTTCCAAAGCTGTTTCATAGAGCTTGCCCCCCTTCTAACAGCCGTGTACCTCAAGTCTCTAGAGAAACGGAGGGTTCCAAATGATTGGAAAAGAGCACAGGTAGTTCCAGTCTTCAAGAAGGGTCGTCGAGCAGATGCGCAAAACAATAGACGTATATCTCTGACGTCGATCTGTTGTAGAATTTTAGAACATGTTTTTTGGTCGAGTATCATGTCGTTTTTGGAAACCCAGAATCTACTATGTAGGAATCAACATGGATTCCGGAAACAGCGATCGTGTGAGACCCAGCTCGCTTTATTTGTTCATGAGACCCAGAAAATGTTAGATACAGGCTCCCAGGTAGATGCTATTTTTCTTGACTTCCGGAAGGCGTTCGATACAGTTCCGCACTGTCGCCTGATAAACAAAGTAAGAGCCTACGGAATATCAGACCAGCTGTGTGGCTGGATTGAAGAGTTTTTAGCAAACAGAACACAGCATGTTGTTATCAATGGAGAGACGTCTACAGACGTTAAAGTAACCTCTGGTGTGCCACAGGGGAGTGTTATGGGACCATTGCTTTTCACAATATATATAAATGACCTAGCAGATAGTGTCGGAAGTTCCATGCGGCTCTTCGCGGATGATGCTGTAGTATACTAGTATACAGAGAAGTTGCAGCATTAGAAAATTGTAGCGAAATGCAGGAACATCTGCAGCGGATAGGCACTTGGTGCAGGGAGTGGCAACTGTCCCTCAACATAGACAAATGTAATGTATTGCGAATACATAGAAAGAAGGATCCTTTATTGTATGATTATATGACAGCGGAACAAACACTGGTAGCAGTTACTTCTGTAAAATATCTGGGAGTACGCGTGCGGAACGATTTGAAGTGGAATGATCATATAAAATTAATTGTTGGTAAGGCGGGTACCAGGTTGAGATTCATTGGGAGGGTGCTTAGAAAATGTAGTCCATCAACAAAGGAGGTGGCTTACAAAACACTCGTTCGACCTATACTTGAGTATTGCTCATCAGTGTGTTATCCGTCCCAGATCGGGTTGACGGAGGAGATAGAGAAGATCCAAAGAAGAGCGGCCCGTTTCGTCACTGGGTTATTTGGTAACCGTGATAGCGTTACGGAGATGTTTAATACACTCAAGTGGAAGACTCTGCAAGAGAGGCGCTCTGCATCGCGGTGTAGCTTGCTCGCCAGGTTTCGAGAGGGTACGTTTCTGAATGAGGTATCGAATATATTGCTTCCCCCTACTTATACCTCCCGAGGAGACCACGAATGTAAAATTAGAGAGATTAGAGCGCGCACGGAGGCTTTCAGACAGTCGTTCTTCCCGCGAACCATACGCGACTGGAACAGGAAAGGGAGGTAATGACAGTGGCACGTAAAGTGCCCTCCGCCACACACCGTTGGGTGGCTTGCGGAGTATAAATGTAGATGTAGATGTAGATGTATAGGTCGAACGAGTGTTTTGTAAGCCACCTCCTTTGTTGATGGACTACATTTTCTAAGGAATCTCCCTATGAATCTCAACCTGTTACCCACCTTACCAACAATTAATTTTATATGATCATTCCACTTAAAATAGTTCCGCACGCATACTCCCAGATGTTTTACAGAAGTAACTGCTACCAGTGTTTGTTCCGCTATCTTATAATCATACAATAAAGGATCCTTCTTTCTATGTATTCGCAATACATTACTTTTGTCTATGTTAAGGGTTAGTTGCCACTCCCTGCACCAAGTGCCTATCGGTTGCAGATCTTCCTGCATATTGCTGAAATTTTCTAATGCTGCAACTTCTCTGTATACTACAGTATCATCCGCGAAAATCCGCATGGAACTTCTGACACTATCTGCTAGGTCATTTGTATATATTGTGAATAGCAATGGTCCCATAACACTCCCCTGTGGCACGCCAGAGGTTACTTTAACGTCTGTAGACGTCTCTCCATTGGGAACAACATGCTGTGTTCTGTCGTTCCCCTTGGAGTACTGCTGCGCGGCGTGGGATGCTTACCAGTTGGGCTTAAAGGAGTACATCAAGAAAATGCAAAGAAGAGCAACCGGTTTTGTATTATGGAGAAATAGAGGAGAGAGTGTCTCTGACATGATTCCGGATTTTGGATGGACATCATTGAAACAAAGGCGTTTTTCGTTCAGGTGGTATCTTTCAGTCACCAACTTTCTCCTCCGAACGCGAAAACGTTTTTACTGACGCCGATCTACACAGGGAGAAACAATCACCATAATAAAGTAAGGGGAATCACAGCCCGCACGTAAATATATAGGCATTCGTTTCTTCCACGATTTGTTCGAGATGGGATTCGAATAATAGGGAATTCTTGTGAAGGTGGTTCGATGAACCCTCCGCCAGGAATTTAAGTTTGATCTGCCGAGTACCATTTAGATGTATGTGTAGACGGGGATGTAGATACTGAAACTGATGAAGTCTACTGAAGATCCCCAATAGATGCCTTACGATCCGAGTATCATGTGGGATCATAGATCCCTCGCCGGCCGCGGTGGTCTCGCAGTTCTAGGCACGCAGCCCGAACCGTGCGACTGCTACGGTCGCCGGTTCGAATCCTGCCTCGGGCATGGATGTGTGTGATGTCCTTAGGTTAGTTAGGTTTAAGTAGTTCTACGTTCTAGGGGACTTATGACCACAGCAGTTGAGTCCCATAGTGCTCAGAGCCATTTGAACCATTTGAACCATAGATCCCTCCTGTTGTATGCGGCATAGAGTACTATAACAATAGGCGTACCATAAACTGTTTAATCATACAAATTTAAAATCTGCATGACCACTAAAACCAAAACCTCTTCGTAGTATATATATATATATATATATATATATATATATATATATATATATATATATATATATATATATATATATATATATTTTAATAAGGGACATAGCTTTACACATCGAAAGGGAGAATCGTATAAGGGTGAGTGCTAAAAGCAAATATACTGAATTTGACAGCCGCAAAAGCGTACTCACAACCAGAAACTAAAACTGCTAGGGACTGAACACAAACGCCTGAAGGTTTTAGATTCGCCAGTTTATACTGAACAGCTGAGGACCCGCCACCATCTGAATAAAGATGCACTTACAAGGAAAAGACGTTCAGTTACATCATTAAAGTTCACCTCTAAGTGGGTAGAAAAAGTGAAATGAGATACACCAGAAACTGTTATTACGCTATAGATGGTCAAAAACACAGAAGAAACCGGAATAGTCAGAAACACAAAATCATTAGAAGAGAAAGAATAATGAGCAGGTCCACATATAATATTTCCGAGAAGAAGAGAGAGATAAGGGTGGAGACATTCTGGAAAGAGCGAAGAAGAAAGACCAAATAGCCTTAAATTCTCCGCAGTCCATAGATGACCAAATTCGGAAGAAAAAAAAAACACAAGATTTAATATCAACAGCAGATGCTCTTGTTTGTCCCGTTAGCAGTGTCACTTTGCTCCCTAATTCTGTTGGATGTGTATTGGCCGTAGCTGTTAGTCTTCGTGATTATGACATCATGTTTCCAAATGAAGCCAGTAGCAGCGTTGAAACAGTTGCACTGCATCTGCTCGGTGTACTTACTTTCTGTGCACCGTAAACACAACACACACACATATACTCTCTCTCTCTCTCTCTCTCTCACACACACACACACACACACACACACAGTACCGCACCCCAGGCCTTTGCCCATCGCATCACCACGTTCACTCGTTGTTACTTTGCGAGTTAATACGTGCGTACTATTTTAAATCTCCAGTGCCGACTTGTTCCAGAGAGCTGAAATAAATTTCTCTGGCTGGTGTCGGAACGATGCTCCTGCATGTTCCGAGCGCAATTAGGCGCTGCTGAAAGGTCCTAACCTCACAGTTTCCCACACATGCCAATATGGTGGCAGAAGTAGCCACCTTGCAACACTAGTGTCAGTACAGTGATCAATAAAAACAGGACCCCGTTAAACTATCAATATATTAAGCTATGGGAAAAGACTGTGATACAGAAAACATTATTATTTTTTCTAATCTGTATTGTCTTGAATTTGCTTGCTACGTTGCGAGTTTCCAGAATGAAGGTCACATTGAAGTGCGATATTCGTGTCATTGGCGTCAACGAATATTCATCCTCTTTGTTTTCTATGGTGTTCTGACTGACGTCGACTGATTTGATGCGGCCAGCAATGAATTCCTCTCATTTGCCAATCTCTCTCTCCCCGTACACCATGGAACTCCTTCCCTGATGTCTTAACTGATGCCGTATCATCCTGTCCCTTCTCATTGTCAGTGTTTTCCAGATATTCCTTTCCTCTCTGATTCTGCACAGACCTTCTTCATTTCTTACCTTATCAGTCAACCTAATTTTCTATATACGTCTCTAGTACCACATCTCAAATGCTTCGATTCCGATTTTCACAGAGTCCATACATACATTTCTCGAAATTTGTTTCGCATATTAAGAGATATGTTTGATACTAGTAGACCTCTCTTGGCCAGAAATACTCATTTTGCAAGTGCTGGTCTGCCGCTGATGTCTTCCTTGCCCCATCCGTCATGGATTATTTTGCTGCCTAGGTAGTAGAATTCCTTAACTTCAGCTACTTCATGACCATCAATCCCAATGTTAAGTCTTCGATTTTCTTTCTGTCCATGATCTGTAATCCTTAGAGTGTTCATTTCATTCAGCAGATCGTGTAATTCTTCTTCCCTTTCACTCAGGATTGCAATGTCATCAGCGATTCGTTTCATTGATATCCTTTCACCTTGAATTTTAATTCCACTCCTAAACCATTCTTTTATTTCATCATTACTTCTTCGATGTAGAGATTGAACAGCAGGGGTGAGAGACTACATCCCTGCCTTGCATGCAACCTGTTTACTCCAAGCACTTCGTTGTTGGTCGTCCACTCATATTATTCCATTTTTGCTCCTGTAGATACTGTTTATTATCCTGTATCTCAGAATGCCGAACATCTCGCACCGTATTACATTGTCGAACCCTTTTTCCAAGTTGACATATCCTATGAACGAGTCCCCATTCTTCTTTAATCTTGCTTCCATTATCAACGGCAACGTCAGAATTGTCTCTCTGGCGCCCTTACCTTTCCTAAAGCCAAAGTGATCATCATCTAACACAACCTAAGTCTTCTTTCTCACTCTTTGGTATTCTATTTTTGCGAGCAATTTCGATGCATGAGCTGTTAATCTGATTGTGCGATAATTCTAGCACTTATCAGCACTTGCAGTCTGGGGAATTGTGTGGATGATGTTGTGACTGACAATTCGCCAATTTTCACAAACACAACTTTTATTTATGTAAGTTTACAAGGTTGATAACTGAACAGCAAAAGAAAGGAAACAATAACGATGCCAGTAAAAGTCTCCTAATTGAGGCAAACAAAAGTTCACTTCTAATTTTCCACAAAGGTTCCTGGTGACACACACACACTAATAACAATCCAGTTCAGAGACGAAGACGTAATCTTCAGCGATCGAAGTCCATGAAGTGAGTGAACTGAACTTCAGAGCTGGTTCTAGCCCCTAAATAGCTGTCTCCAGGCAATGAGGTTTAGGCATTGTGATACTTCCTGCAGGGCGTGGCTCGAGCTCCCTCTGCAGGAAGTAGTGCTGGGAATGTCTGTTTCCATTATCTTGTATGTAAATAGCCAGTGTTTAGCATGGTGCTTTGGGTACACCTTGAACATAGACAACCCTGTCCTGTGTGGTGTAATATGGGTTGCCGACCCTTAGGGGTTACCGTGGCACCTGCATAACATCCCTCTCCCCTTGGAAAAACTGGTGCAGCAGGGGCGACCTAGGAGGACAGAGTACCAATACAGCTCGGTGCCTTCGGCTGATCTGCACCTAAGTTCTCATGAAGGCGTTGGTGGAACCCAGCCACTGGAGAGTAGGGCGACGCCTTCCACGCGAGGTGGTTGGAATGCTGAAGCAGTTGCAGTTGCAAGGCAATGTCGGGATGGCCAAGCGGCATGGGGTCGTCCGTGTCGTCCAACCGGGGAGGGGCTGGGAAGTGGGTTCAGGGTAAAGTCCTGGAGCTGCCCCAGGTCTGGAGTATGAGAAGGTGCACACGTGTCTATCAGCTGGCATCTGCTGGCTATCTCCGTGAAGATCATCCACCAACTGAGGAGAGGGCATCAACATAGACCCCAAGGAAGGGGCTAGCGACGGGAAAGAGAGTGGACCTGGCGTTTGGGGCTGTGGCTACTCGAGGAAACGAGGATGCAGTTGGTTGCAGTGACACAAAACCAGCCTTTCGTTCACGTGTAAGTGGAACAGTTGTCGACCACGGGGCCAGATAACGACCCCTGGAAGCCAGCTGCGCCAAGGCCCTAAACCTTGGAGCCAGATTAGTATTGGAAAGTGCTGGGCAGGGCGCAAGGTCAACCTGTGGCAGGAGGAGATGGAGTATGGTCTGAGACTGGCGACCACGGAGCAGTTTGGCTGGACTCTTGTCACCCACTGTCATGGTCCTGTAGGTACTGAACAATAACGTAAGAGCTTCTTCAGGAGAACAATCCTCTGTGTACTTCTTCATCTGAGTTTTAAAAGTTCAAACACGGTGCTCTGCCTCTCCGTTGGATGGAGGATGGAAAAGATGGGTAAAGACGTGGTGGATACCATTATTGTGGAAGAGTTTGGCGAACTCTTGTCTGCAAAATTGCGGGCCATTATCAGATACTAAGAGGCCGGGAAGGCTTTCAATGGAAATTATTTTTGACAGGCCCATGATGGTACTCTCTGTGGTGATAGAGGAGCATCATAAAACCGAAGGGAGGCGGGAGTAGACATCTGTGACGATTAACCAATGAGCGCCGAGGAAGGGTCCCACAAAATCCACACAGATGTGTTCTCATGGGAGGGAAACAGCAGGTCAGGACTGGAAGAACTGGAGTGGTGTAGGAAGGGCCTGGGTACAATACTGACAACCCCAGACCATGTGCTCCACGTTCGCTGTCATGCCTACCCACAGGAGATGGCGATGTGGGAGGGTTTTTTTCCAGGCAACACCCCAGTGACCTTGATGTAAGATGTGGAGAATCCAGAGACTGCAGGGAAGGTGATACGATGACTCATGGATTGGCATCATTTTCCGCACAGAGGAGCATACCGTTGATGGCCACCAGTTGATGGCGGATGGAGAAGAATCGGAGGTCTGCTCGAGGAGGAGGAAGCGTCGGCCATCCACGGAGAATATTGTAGCGCACCAGGTGCAGAAGCAGATCTATGGTCGTCGCTGCACCCACCCTCTCAGCTGTGACTGGGAATGCAGCTAATGCATCCTGTATGTCGTCATCGACCTATAAAATTAGGAGGTCCGACAAATCGAATGCCGAATCCTGGCTGGAGGGGAGCCGAGACAAGGCATCAGTGTTGGTATGCTGGGAGGTGGGCCAGAAATGGATGGTGTATCTAAAACATGAAAGGAATGGGGCCCACGCTGCAGGCGGTGGGAAGTCTTCGTGGGTAACGGGGATGACGGGGAAAATAAGGCCATGAGGGGCTTATGGTCAGCAATTGAGTGAAAAGACGTACTGTAAAGGTATGAGAAGAGTTTGGTACAGGCAAACACGATGGCTAGGGCCTCTTTCTCAATTTGGGAATATCGGCATTGGGCACCTGTAAGGGATTTAGATATGTACACCACAGGATGTTCCTATCAATCTGGTATACAGTGCAAAAGGACAGCCCCAACACAATAGTCAGAGGCGTCCATAGCCAAGAGAAGAGGAAGAGAGGGGTTATATGGCATGAGTCACTCCACAGAGTGCTACCTCCGGTTTAAGGTTTGGAAAGCCGATTCACAAACCGGGGACCAACGAAAAGGCACTTTCTTTCGTCATAGGTGATGGAAGGGCACCGCAATGTGGGCGGCGGAGGGAATAAAATTTCGATAGTAAGCAATTTTACGCAGGAAAGACCGCAATTGGTGGATGTCACGCAGACTAGGAAGGGCCGCTATACGGGCGATGTGGGAGGAGGTAGGCGATATGCCATGGCGGGAAATGATGTGACTCAGGTAGGAAATAGCAGGTTGAAAAAAGGAGCATTTAGCAAGGTTGCATTTTGGGCCCATAGTCCACAGGCATGGGAACAATTGACGCAGGTGACTGAGATGTTCATCTGCGATACGGCTGGTGATGACGATGTTGTCGAGGTACTACCTGGCACATCCCGCAAGAGATGTTCCAAGTAACACTGAAAGATGGCTGGTGCACTAGCGATGCCATACATGAGGCGGTTCAATCGGATCAGCCCAAACGGTGTGTTGGCGACTGCCACTTGAGTAGAAGTTTTGTCGAAAGGCATTTGGAGGTAGGCCTTGGTAAGATCGACCTTCGAAAAAAATTATCCCCCAGCAAGGTTGGAGAACAGGTCCTCGAGACACGGGAGGGGATAGTCGTCAAACTGCAGCTGAGGGTTAAGTGTAGCCTTGAAGTCGCCACAAAATTGAAGACGCCCATCTAGTCTCTTGATGACGACCAAGGGTGTCACCCACGAACTGTAACAGACAGTAGTGAAGCCTCCCTCCATGGTGAGATGGCCCACTTCTTGTTGAAGAGCGTGCTGAAGGGCGTGGGGAACCTGCCGGGCCTGAAAGTACTATGGGCGAGCAGACGGTTTCAGCTGGAACGTCGCATGAAAATCTTGAGCACAGCAGACGCCCGGAGAGAAGAGGTCCTGGAATTCCGTGCACAAGGTATAGACTGCCGGAAACGGAACCTGAGAAGACACCAGATGTACACTGTCGACGATGGCGAAGCCAAAGGCACGGAAGGCATCCAAACCGAAGAGATCCGCCGTGGTCGCATTGTTGACCACAAGGTAGGTAACTTCCCAGCGAACCGATTTATACAGGACCCAAGAGGGTGATCACTTGCGCCGAAGTGTGGGTGCCAGGGGGGGCATTCTAAAAAAATGGTTCAAATGGCTCTGAGCACTATGGGACTTATACCTAACGAGCCTAAGGACATCACACACATCCATGTCCGAGGCAGGATTCGAAACTGCGACCATAGTGGTCGTCGGTACCAGACTGTAACGCCTAGAACCGCTCGGCCACTGCGCCCGGCGAGGCATTCCAATCTTTGTATAAGAGGAATAGTTGATCAGTGAGACCGCTGTTCCAGTATCCACCCGCATCTGCAGCGGCCGACTGTTGACCTGAACGTCGATCAACTGTTTGGAAGATCCCGAAGAATACACCTGGTTAATATCCGTGGGTATAGGCCCCCGACGGTGATTGGCCGGATGAGGGGGCTGCCGAGATAGGCAGATCGAACTGTCATGTCCGTTACTGCTACACATTGTACAATAGGCCCACCTGTCATGGCAGTCATCCCGTACATGGTTCTTAAAGCATCCCTGGCAGGACGGCAGCTGGAGTGGCTGGTGGCGCTGGCGAGGGCGCGGAGGCCTCCGTGCATCGATGGTTTGCCATCCGAGGGCGCGAATTCCTGGACAGGGCGATTGCGCTGTCGACGATTTGCAGAACAGGACGGTCGACGCCGGTCATCGAAACGGACGGCGGCAACGTCTTCGACCTCCGCCAGCGATGCAACAGGCTCCGAGGCGTCATGGTCGCGGAGGGCCGCTACTTAAGTCCAGGACTCCTAACGCTTGTCATTCGCGGTAGAGACTTCGTCCTTCAATGCTTTTTTTTGTCATCAGTCTACTGACTGATTTGATGCGGCCCGCCACGAATTCCTTTCCTGTGCTAACCTCTTCAACCCAGAGTAGCACTTGCAACCTACGTCCTCAATTATTTGCTTGACGTATTCGAATCTCTGTCTTCCTCTACAGTTTTTGCCCTCTACAGCTCCCTCTAGTACCATGGAAGTCATTCCCTCATGTCTTAGCAAATGTCCTATCATCCTGTCCCTTCTCCTTATCAGTGTTTTCCACATATTCCTTTCCTCTTCGATTCTGCGTAGAATCTCCTCATTCCTTACCTTATCAGTCCACCTAATTTTCAACATTCGTCTATAGCACCACATCTCAAATGCTTCGATTCTCTTCTGTGCCGGTTTTCCAACAGTACATGCTTCACTACCATACAATGCTGTACTCCAGACGTACATCCTCAGAAATTTCTTCCTCAAATTAAGGCCGGTATTTGATATTAGTAAACTTCTCTTGGCCAGAAATGTTGCAGAGCGGTTGTCGCTTGTGAGCTCTGCAACATCCATGTACTAATTTATATTTACATGACAAACCCTATTTTTAGGGCTATATTTTAATTTGGACAAATGGATCTATGCAGACATTTGTAAAAACGGCGATGATACATCAGTCCATACTAATGTAAAATTGCCACCTTCTGAAGAAGACAAATTTAAATTTGTTGAAACCTAGGTAAAGATTTCTTTACCCATTGCAACTGGTCGGCTGTTCATAGTTCTATTACGTGGAACCGTTGCTGTTGTGCAGCAATGTTTAAAATACTGATGTTCCTTCTTTATTTGATCTCAAGTCATCTGATGTTCTCTTACATTATGATTCTAATAATGGAGGCATTATCCCTTCTATATCGACTCCTGCTCCTTCGTCTATCGTACCAGACAAATCTTAACCATCATAGAAGGGTGGAATTCCCGTTGCATTGATAATGCTACCACCCTTGCCTTTAATTTCACCGAAAGTTATTTTGACTTTCCTATATGCTCAGTTATTCCTTTTGACAATCCTTTCTTTTTCCATTTCTTCACTTTTTTCATACAACCATTTCGTCTTAGTGTCTCTGCACTTCCCATTTATTTCATTCCGCAGGAAAGAGTATTTTTGTACTCCTGGATTCTGCTGAAGTATTTCTTCTCTTATTCACGGTTTCTTCGCAGTTACCTTCTTTGCACCTATGTTTTTCGTTCCAACTTCTGTGATTGCCGTTTTTAAAGATGTCCATTCCTCTTCAACTATACTGCCTACTGAGTTATTCCGTACTGCCGTATCTATAGCCTTAAAGAACTTCAAGCGTATCTCGTACATTCGTATCCCTCATCTTTGCGTTTGATTGTTCCTGACAAACCTCTTAAATTTCAACCCACTCTTCATCACTACAAATTTGCGATCTGAGTTGATATCTGCACCTGGGTGTGCCTTAAAGACAATATCTGGTTTCGGAATCTCTGTCTGATCATGATCTAATCTAACTGAAATCTTCCTGTATCACCGGCCTTTTACAAGTATACCTCCTCCTCTTCTGATTCTTGAAGAGAATATTCGCTATTACAGAACCCAATTAGTATTTCTTCTCTCTCATTCCTTGTAGAAGCCCAAGATTGTAACATTTTCTTCTAATCCCTGCCCTACTACTGCATTCCAGTTCCCCATGACTATTAGATTTTCGTTTCCATTTACGTATCGTGTTACCCTTTCAATTTACTCATATATTTTCTCTATCTCTGATCCTTCCTAGATCTAGATTAAGCCTTTGCATTTCCCTTAACAGATTCTCTAACTTTCTTACCACGTTCAAGCTTCTGCCATTCTATGCTCCACCTCGTAGAACGTTATCCTTTATTCAATCTTTTTCTCGTGGTCACCTTCCCTTGTCACTCCCGTCCCTGTGATCCGAAAGGGAGATTATTCGGGAATCTGTTGCCAATGGTGAGATCATCATGACACTTTTTCAATTACAGGCCATATTTCCTGTGGATACACGTTATGTGTCTTTAATGCAGTGGTTCCCATTGTCTTCTGCATCCT
This sequence comes from Schistocerca nitens, assembly GCF_023898315.1. Taxonomy (NCBI): domain Eukaryota; kingdom Metazoa; phylum Arthropoda; class Insecta; order Orthoptera; family Acrididae; genus Schistocerca; species Schistocerca nitens. The sequence goes on along the minus strand of NW_026045910.1, from coordinate 8,850,816 downwards.
CATGCCGTTGATCATTGCTGATACTTGCGCCTTTGGTGGCAGTTTCCTACCCCAAGAACAAGGGACTGCTCTGAACCTCTGTCCCCTCTTCCGCCCTATTTGACAAGGCTGTTAATCAACATTTACGCTGTGGTGGCTTCCAAGCTCGGGACCAAGGACGTGTTCATTACTAATCAAAGACGCAGCCGTTTTTCATCTTTCTTACCTTTTTGTAGGTTACTATCAGCTGCACTGGGTCGTGGGCCCGTAGACCATGGGGTAGCTTCTCAACTTGTTATAAGAGTAATGATAAAGACTTAACTATCACCCCCGAAAAAAATCAGTCTTCGACTATGTTACTTGTTTAGGTGCTAGTTCTTCTCCACGAATTTAGGCTTCAATATGAATCTTCTTTTTTCCTACAGTCAAAGACTTGGTAGAGACCTTGGCTGCATAGTTGTAAATTTTGGGCGCTCATGTGACGTTCCACTCGAAAGTAACTTACTGATTTGCTTTTAGAAACGTTTTATAACGAAATATTCTTATTTTAAATTGAAGTCTGATGCATGAATGAGTGAATGCCTTCTCAGAAACGAATGGACTGTGAAAGCATCGTTTTAACCCGTCCCAAATTTTCATATACTATCTGCTAGACGATATCGAGCCCTGTGCTGAAAAACTGCTGTTGTATGTATGTCAAGTTTTGTTTTGTGTGGAGTGTGATTATTATAACTGCCACTGTCAAAACTTTCTCATTGTATCACTCATGTTTCAAAATGTAGCGTAAAATTTCTCTATCCGTTTACTTCGTATCGGTAATGTGATGGCCGTAAGCTATCGCCAATAGACAGATGACACTCAGAAATAACCGTGTGGACCACCTATAAGATGAGATTATTAAATTTACGTATATTTCCAAGTTTTGTGAATATTTTAATAGATGATTTAAATCTCAAGGAATGCAAAATTTTTCAGTAGGCTACGATTGGTCAGAATTAAATTGGCCGTCCCAAACTATTTCATTCCTTACACTTTTCAGATAATTAGCTATGCCCAAAATGAGGTCATGTTTCAAAATGTAATGTAAAGTTTCTTTATCCGTTTACTTCGCATCGGTACTGTGATGGCCGTAAGCTATCGCCAATAGGCAGATGACACTCAGAAATAACCGTTTGGACCACCTATAAGACGAGATTATTAAATTTACGTATATTGCCAAGTTATGTGAATATTATAATAGATAATTTAAATCTCAAGGAATGCAAAATTTTTCAATACGCTAGGATTGGCCAGAATTAAATTGACCGTCCCAAACTGTTTCATTTCTTACACTTTTCAGATAATTAGCTAGGCCCAAAATGTGATAATCGCATCATTCATTGTGAGTTACTTGCCGATTATTCTTCTGCATAGTGCTGTGGCAGTGATTAGTGGAGATGACAGCTGCAAAAGAAAATAGTTTGCAAAATTAATCTGCTTCTTCTTCTTTTAGTGTTCAGCCCTGAGGTTGGTTAGCAACAGAGTGCCATTTCTCTCTTCTGCCTGCCTTCCTCTTCATTTCCACGTATGTGTTACATCCAACGTCATTCATGATCTGTTGCATGTATGATATCCTTGGTCACCCCGGCATATTCGTTCCCCCAATAGCTCCTTCTGCTATTGTTCCAATGATGTTGTGTCGTAGGATGTGCCCTACAAGTTTGTCTCTTCTTGTTTGGATGTGCCTCCACAGAGATCTGGTTTCCTGCACTCTTCGAAGCTCCGTTTCATTTGTCTCTCCAGCTGATCTTCATCATCCTTCTATTGCACCACATCTCCAGGGCCTCTAGCCGTCTTCTCTCTTTTCTTCCAATTGTAAAAGTTTCTCATCAGTGTAGCGCCACACTCCAAACGAAACCTTTCATGATTCGTTTCCTTATTTTCAGACCTTGTTGCTGGTGAGTAAGTTCCTTCTCCGATTAAATGCAATTTTGGCCTTTTGTATTCTGGTCGCAATTTCTTTCCGGATTCTACCATCTCTTGTGATTTTGCTTCCCAGGTAAGTAAATTCCTCTATCACTTCCAGCTCCTCTCTTCCAATTCTCATTGTCAGAGGTTCATATTCTGCTCCTGTATTAAATACCATCACTTTAGTCTTTTTCTTGTTTATTCTCATTCCATACTGATTACATTGAATTTATTCCATTGTTCTGAGGACTTGCTCTAGATCTTCTTTTGTCTCTGTGACTATAGAAATATCATCTGCATAACGTAGCATGTCTATCTTCTGTCCATTAATTTTGATCCCCACCTCAGTACTTTCTCGAACTGGGTCCATAGCTTCCTGGATGTAAGCACTGAATATAAGAGGAGAGAGAGCACATCCTTGCCTTACCCCTTTTCTAATATTTGCTTCTCTGTTCATGGTGACACTTAATCACTGCCACCTCATTCTTATAGAAACTGAGTATCACACGGATGTCTTTGTGCTTTATTCCACTTTTCCTCAGCGCTCTGTACATCTCTTGCCAGATAACGTTAGCAAATGCCTTTTCCATGTCTACAAAGGCAATACAAGTTGGTTTATTTTTCTGTAATTGCTTTCCGATAACGAGTCTCAGTACCAGAATCGTCTCTCGTGTTCCCAATCCCCATCTGAAACCAAACTGATCTTTAGTCAGCATATCCTCCACCTTATCTTCAATTCTCTTCAGAACTATTTTTGTGAGAATTTTTGATGCATGTGATAATTTTATGAGAATTTTTGATGCATGTGATATTAGGCTTAGAGTTCGATACTGTTCGCATTCAAAAAATTAATCAACGCTCTGAGAAGTAGTTTGATAGTAAAACGTATTATAAGTCGGTTTTGGACAGTAAAGGCTTTGTAACAGCTGCTGAGTGCATTAAATATACACCGTACGCATCTCCTCGCTCCATAACGACTCCTGACACGAGAAGCACTTTGCGAGGGCCTCTGGACACGCGTCAAATGCAGCGACCGTGGTGGCTCCACGAAACAATGGCCTGCGGCTGGCTACAGAGGTGGCCGTTCTCTTTGATCCTGCGGCCAGTGGGCGGCGACCTGTGCCTAAGCCGATATACACCGTTAAAGCTACATCGATTCCATAGGCCCGCTCAGAACCAGGATTCGGACACCCCACTTTTCAGCCGACGAGCTAATGAATCGCCACGTAACTTCAAGCTATTCACACTGATGTTTAAATAGATTAAGAGAATAATTCCCCTCAGTCACATTAATAACGTTAACCACATTAAAACTTGATAACATTAAAACTGAAGTCTTTCCAAATAATAAGCTTCCATCTTCAAACACGCAGTAGTGCAAGAACTGAAACAGCACAATGAATAAGTTACAAATCATTTCTGTAAAAACAGGAAGGCTTTCAGGTTATGCTGCCTTTCTTTGCCTTCCTTGCTCTTATGAGACCATCTTTCTGGTGAGCATGCAGCATTCTAGACAGTATTTATCATGCCTTCGGGCATGTGAAAATCTTTTATTTGGAAGTCGTGACAAATGATTTCTATCTTGGTCACTGCACCGTTCAGTTCTCTCACTTGTCATAAGGAAGAAGGTATCTGACGAGGGGACTGACAGGGAAGGCAAATGAAGTTTCAGTTCATGCAAATTTCTATCAGAATGTATGTTGATGATATGCTGAGACTTCGACAGAAAGAAATAGAGATTTGCACCCATAACTTAAGTCAAATTACAGCAAACTCAGTTGATGACAGCGATACCCTTCAAAAAGCCATTATCAATGAAATAACGTTACGATTTCGACCCTAAAAACCAAACTTACAGCTGTTAAAAGTCAAGACCGACACTGAAGCACAACACAGCTTCTTTCAGAAACGAAAAAGACATAGCGAAAAAAAAGCATTGATAAATGCAGGTGTAGTGATTGGACTGAACAAAGAACACTGCATTAAAAGATGAGGAACGAAATAATAAAATTCTATAAGACAGCTGCAATGGCAGAAACAGTTTATTTCAGTTATACTTGGACAATAACAACCAGAAACGAACGAAGGATACGAGTAGTCGAAATGAGGCTTTTAAGACTATCTGATATGATAAGACATATGACACTGAAATAAGAAATAGGACATAAAAGGATATCTGTGTAAGTAAGGTGTGCAGAAATAAATATCGTGCCAGAGGAACGACTGGAACTAGAATGCCCAAAACAACATGGAAAAAAATCAACAAGTATACCTAGAAAGAGTGAAGAAGAGAAATGGAAACGATTCACTGACAACAGAGGAGCTGCACCAAAGGACGTAACAGTAAAATACCTAATCCGTGAAGAGAGAACTAGACGAAGAAGGATTTTCATCTACATTATTTGTGTAGTGTCCTTGTTTAATTTAGCTAAAAGTGGAACGTTGGTTTATTCATTACAGTTCCCTTGACGACCGCCTCTAAAGAGAGCACGGAGCTTTAAGCACACAGACATATTACTTTAGTCAGCAGAACTTAACTTTAGATTCCTTCGTTAACTTCAAGTATTCACTGCTTTTATGGCTGCTGCACGACAATATTGTAATTATTAAACCTATGCTGTAGCTGACTTATCCACTAACATTTCGCGGATTCATAGTTATACACTGAAGCAGATGTTCTGTTCAGCATCTCTTCAGTGCCCAATATCCTTGTGATGGTTTCGCTTTCGATGAAAGGAAGTATAGGAAAAAAAATAGTTTTTCATCTAAGGAAAGGTGTTGCCTTATATCGGTGACAAAAATGAACAAAAAAAATGTCTGAAAGCCATATACAGACCTTCTCGTAATCATTACTTACTGTACTCTTTAACACGATACGTTGTTGACATAATGCGCAACTCTGTGCTGACTTCTTCATATTAAGAGCTGAAAAGGAATAGCAAACTCCAGCTTCTAACTTCCATAGTCCTTTATATAAAATATAGCTGTTTACATAGGGATTTTAAATGGTAAATATTTATGGCGTCTTCGAGCTGCATAATATTTATAAGCGAATTTGATTATGAATATCTAATTAATTTCAGTCAACATTCGTTTATGTTCCAGCACATAACAATATACCAACACCATTACGCCTCCATTAAATACAAGGAAAATGAGATTATCCCAGCAGATTTGTACATTGTAAACTTCTTTGATACTGGGTTTTCCTCGTCAAAAGAAAGACAGTTATTCGTAGGGCACAGCGCGTAATTCCAGTGTTTTGGAAATAGCCGCTATGAGTGGAAAAATAGACTTAGGCTGAGTTTTAAAAATAACGATGCATGTTTGACATTCTCTATGTCTGTAGATAATGCGGTAATGAATGCCGCAATAGGCAGTTCAGTTAAAGTTGCGTGGAAGTTACTAAAAATGCTATGAAAGTTGGACAGACAGATAGATATAGGTACGAGCAGGGTAACTGGGAAGGAACATTCGGCAACAGAAGAATTATTTCAATTAATCTACGAAAGATGGAAGTTAAAAGTGTTTGGAATGGTATGAATAGGAAGTGCAGGGAAGACAAAGTGAAATGGCTGCAATGAAAATGGGAAGAAATCAAAAAGAAATAGTCGCAGGAACGATCCATTTGGCACCTAGACAAGTCGAAACAACATTCAGTGATATCAAAGCGTATACGAGAGTCGTCCAGAAAGTAAGTTCCGATCGGTCTCGAAATGGAAACCACTGGGAAAATCCTGTAAAGCTTTGCACAGTGTGCTGGGCAGTGTCTCTAGTATGCCCGCCGCTCGTGTCGCGTCTCTCTTTCCAGTTTTGAGTGAACAGTGGGCACATAAAGATGCGTAGGGAATAACGTCTCCCGCCAAGTATGAGGGTTTGGTTAGACATTTCGCCTGTGTCATGCAGCCCACATAACACAACTGTTGAGCAGTTCCTTCTTCATGCCAATTCTCGGCCGCACACTGCAGGGCAATGAAGACGCTCCTACAGTGTTTCCGATGAGAAGTTTTTGATCACCCACAATACAGTTTGTAAGTGACTCCCCCTGAGTCTCATCTTTGCTCACAAAACCGCTAACTATGAAGACAAAATTTTTCCACAGACGAGCTCCAGACCAGTGCAGATAACTGGCTGAAAGCACAGGCGGCAGCTTTCTATGACGAGGACATTGGAAAGTTGATACAACACTACAACAAAACTCGAAGTTGGAGTGGCGACTATGTAGTGAAGTAGGTGGAAGTTGTACCTAACTGTTGCAAATAAAACGTTTTTGCTTTTCACTGCGGTTTCCAATTCGCGACCGATCGGAAATTTCTGTCTGGACAACTCTCGTATTAGGAGTCCTAGAGGAATTCCACTGTTATCAGTAAAGAAGAGAGTGCATATCTGCATCTACATGATTACTTTACAGTTCACCATTAGTGCCTAGCAGAGAGATCAAAAAACAACCTCCAAGCTCTTTCTTCACCTTTCCACTCTCTAAAGGTGTGCGGGGAATAAGAGCACTTAAATCTTTCTGTGCGAGCTTTGATACCTCTTATTTTATCACGATGATCATTTCTCCTTATGTAAGAGGGTGCCAACAGAATTATTTCGTAATCGGAGGAAAAAATTTGAAATTTTACGAAAAGATCCTGCCGCAACGAAAAACACATTTGCTTTAATAATTGCCACCTCAATACGTGGAAAAAGCACGTTGAAGGCTTCTATGCAGGGAGGATCCGTCTCACCACTTGATTGAAGAGGAAATGGGAGTCGATGAGGATGACAGGTCGTGCTCAGTTTAAGAATAAAAGTTTAATTGAGCTTTGGAAGATTTGTGATCAGTTGCGACGGAAGGCAAAAATAATTTTACTTAAGAATTTCTGAAATGGTGATCGGGTTGGGTGGGAGGGTGGCAATGGGACTGGGGTCAAATAAACGACTATTTGAGGTGGTTTGTTGAATACATTAGTCAAGAGACATACTTTCAGACTTTCAGGAAAGAGAATATCATTAATACAGCCCCGAAAATAACAAGCGCAGCTGAATTCAAAAACTACCGCACGATAGTCCTTACAGCTCATGCAGCCAATTTACTAACAAGAATACTATACAGAAGAATGAGAAATAAGATCAATAATCTCTTAGATGACGATAAATTTAAACTTAACAAAGTAAACGCCACCTGAGTCGCGATTCAGACATTGATCTTGATAATATAAGAAAATAATTGAAGATGTGTTCTTTAGATTTACTGATACTGAAAAACAGTTCGAGAAAGTAAACTGATGCGAGATGTTCGAACTTCTCAGGAAAATACGTGTGACCTACATTGAAAGACCAAACAATATACATATAAGAACCAAAAGGTAAGAATAAGGATGGAAAGAAAGATCAAAGTACTCAGATTGAAAAGGGTGAAAGACAAAAGTGCACACATTTGCTCCTGTACTTGGAAGAAGCAATGATGAATTTGAAAGAATGGTTGAGGAGTCCGATTAAAACTCATGGTAAAACGTATCGTTCTCAATTCCTAACACAGTCACATTGGAGACAAGGGCTCTAATATTTTACATACAGTTAAAAAAAATTCTTAATAAAATCTTTTGATAGTCTACATCAAAAGGAAGTAGCATTAAGTAAAGAGTAGTTTCAACCGAAGGAAGTAGCATTAAGTAATGAGTAGTTTGAAGTCAGATGACCATGAGCAAAAGATCTAAAACCAAAGAAAGGGTGAAGTTATACGAGTTGATTCGTGGAATGTCGGAAGTTTGAACCTGATAGGGAAGCTAAAATATCTGGAAAAGAAAACGCTAAGGTCCATCATAGATATAGTTGTGTGTCAGTGAAGTGAAATGGAAAAAAAAAAGAAGACAAGGATTTCTGGTCAGACGAATATAGGGTAACATCAAAAGCAGGAAAAAGAGGTATAACAGGACTAGGATTCGTTATGAATGGGAAGGCAGGGCAGTGAGTTACTGTGAATAGTTAAGTGACAGGGTTGTTCTCATCGGAACTGACAGAAAACCAACACGGGCAACTGGAGTTCACGTGTACACGCCGACGTCGCAACCAGAAGATGAACAGATAGAGACAATATATAAGGATAATGAACGTGTATTTGAGTACGTAAACGGTGATTAAAATCTAATAATAATGGGGGATTGGAATGCGTTTGTACGCTTAGGAGTGAAATAACAGGATACGCCAGAATATGGCCTTGGTACTAGGAATGAGACAGGAGGGAGATTAATTCAGTTCTTCAACAAATTTTAGCTTGTAAGAGCTAATTGTCTGTCAAGCACCATAAGAGGAGGAAGTATGCAAGGAAAAAGCCGGGAGATACAGGAAGGTTTCAATTGGATTTCATCGTGGTCGGGCAGAGATTACAGAATAAGATCTTGGATTGTATCACGTACACAGTAGCAGAGATAGACCCAGATAACAATTTAGTAATGATGAAGAGCAGGCAGAGGTTTAAGAGACTAGTCAGGGAGAATCAATGCACAAAGACGAGAGATACGGAAGTCTAAGGAATGAAAGGATACTCGTGAAGTTGTCCAAGGCTAAAGATACTATGTTATGGAGTTGCTCAGTAGGCACTTCAGTTGAAGACGAACAGGCACATCTAAAAAGGGAAATCGCAGAATTTGGAAAGAGAAATGTAAGTACAAAGAAGGTAACTGCGAAGAATCCACTGGTAACAAAAGAAATACTTGAGCTGTTCGACGAAAGAAGGAAGCATATAAATGTTCAGAGAAATTCAGTAATGCAGAAATAAAAATCACTTTGAAATGAAAGAAATGGGTAGCACAGGGAAGCTTAATGTCTTAGCACACGTATTATCATACTGTTCCTTGTTCTCATCAGTGTATTTGATATGCTCCTTTCTTCTTCGATTCTAAGAACCTCTTGATTCCCTCTATTGACAGTACACCGAATTTCCAACAACCTTTTGCAGCACCACATCTCAAGCGCTTCTTTTCTCTTCTATCTCAGTTTGCCCATTCCATTGTTCACCGCCATACAATGCTATGGTCTGAATGTAATTTCTCAAAAATTTATTCCTAAAAGAGAGACCTATGTTCGATACTAGCAGACTTCTTTCGTCCAGAAATGTCCTTTTTGCCTGTGCTAGTCTACTCTTTATATCCTCCCTACTTCGTCAGCCATGTGTTATTTTGCTTAGAAGTTAGCAGAATCCCTTCACTTCTTTTAGTTTGTTGTCATCATTTTCGATGTTAAGATTATCGTTAATCTCATTTTTCCTACTCATCTCTATTATCGTCTTTCTGTTGTCTGGTCTCAATGAACATTCCATTCTCACTGCATTGCACATTCCTTTCAACAATTACTGTCGTTCCTCTTCAATTTTACTTAGATAGCAATGATATCAGTGAATCTTTTAACTGATATCCTGTCACCCTCAATTCTAATCACACTCTTGAACATCTCTTTTATTTTCGTGATTGTTTCTTCGATGTACAGATTGAACAGTAGTTGCAAAAGGCTGCACCTCTGTCTTACCTCCTTAATCGGAACATTTCGTTCCCTATTTTCCATTGTTATTAGTACCTCTTGGTTCGTGTACACATTGTCCTGTCTTTTCCTACAGCTTTCACCGATTTTCCTGACGTCTTGAACATTTAGCACGAGTTTACATTGGCGAATGCCTTTTTATAAATTATATGGACGTGTCTTGATTTTCCTTAAGTTCTGCGTCCATTATGAATTGCGACGTCAGAACTGCCTCTCTGGTGCCCTTACCCTACAGAAGTCAAACTGATGGTCATCTACATATTCTCAATTTTGTTTTCCATTCGTCTGTATATTATTATTTTCACCAAATTAGGCGTATGAGCCGTTAAGCTGATAGAGCGATAGTTTCCGCACTTACATAACCTTCCTATTTCAGAATGTTGTGGATGATTTTTTTCCGAAAGTCTCATGGTACATCTCCGCCTCACAAATGCTGCTCACAAACCTGCCATTTACCCAACTGATATAAGCAATTCTGAAGGAACATTAGCTGCCCCTTCTGCCTTAGATGATGGTAAGTCTTCCGTTGCTACATTAAATTCTAACTCTAATCCTGCATCCCCATTGCCTCCGATGTCGACTCAAATCTAATCCACAGTCATATCATCAGACGAGTACTTCCCCGTCGAACAGGCCTTTAGTGCATTCTTTCCATCTATCCAATGTCTTTTATGCTCTTTACTGTGGAATTTCCGCTACATCTTAATATTCACCCCCTTACTATTAATTTCACGAAGGTTGTTTTGATTTTTATATATTTGGAGTATGTCCTTACGACGACCATTCCATTTTTTATTTCTTTTTTTTTTGTTCCTACAGCCATTTCGACTTTTTTTTCCTACACTTCCTGTTAATTCATTCTTAAGTGATACTTAACTTCTCCTTAGCATTTTTGTAATTACTTCCTTCATCGTTCACTTGAAGTACTTAGTCTGTCTCTCAGCGTTTCTTCATTGTTATCCTTCTTGCAACTTTTTTGTCGATCCAACTTCGATCGTTGTTGCTTCTAGTGATGTCCATTCATTTTCAACTGCACTGCTCACTGTGTTCTCCATTATGTATGCTGAATGTGCTTTTGCTGTTAAGTGCCCTTACATAGGGCACCACTTTAGGTTCCAGCGTACTCCCCAGGATGCATAATATCAAACTCTGGTAACCAAAAGAGTGAGGAACTACCCATAATGAGCATGCAAATTAATTTAAAACAAGGATTATGTGATGCAAATTCTGTGAGGCAACACAAATGGGTTATTTAAATAAATATTAATAGGCGTGGCCCAATTAAGCAAGAAACAAATGGGTAACAGTACAATTACATGGCTATATTATATGGGTTGCTGAGGTTTAACCTGGCAAAGATGGTTGGGGAGTACGGGACACGGTCACCTTACTAATTCGTGAACAAGACTAGTGACAGCGTAATTTGGTAGTTAAAGGTAGTGAGGACACACGAAGATAGAACCGAATGCATAAGAGGCCAAAATGTTCATTGACAGCAAGAAGCTGGGTTTATTTGGCTCCTGAAAGTGTGAATTAAGTTCCGTCTGAACGACACTGGCGGTTGCGCTGACGACCCACCATACCAAAGCGACCTGAGCGCGAATGAGGTAGCCGGTGCCAGCAGCGCCTGGTGAATATGATTTCGGCCGTCTCTTTGTTGTTAGGGCTTAAGTACAGACATCCTTCTAATGGTAGAAAGACTCATGTCATCAGTCATATCTACTGTCCTTAAATTAAGTTTCAACTCTCCAAAAATCTCAAGTGAAGTCATTCCTCTGCATAGGCCTACAGTGAAGTGTTTAGTCTGCAAAAGCCTAGACCGCAGTGTTTACATTACGGAGGCCCACTGACTGCTCTGAATCTTTGCTGTGTTTTGTCGGTGCAGGAATACGCTGGCCATTGTTGGCAAAGGTATGAGCGCCAACCAGTACGACTCAAGTGAAGACGTTAAAGAATATCTTTGTCTCGTAGATTTTCTCTATGTTAAACCAACTACGCTCTTAAGAATGGAGGAAAGCGGAAAGCTCTCTCACTCCACGGCGCAATTCTTAAAAGTGTCCATCCAATGCCCTGCAAGCAGACATAGTATAAAAATCCGGGCTCCTCAGAAAATGACCGTATTAGCCAGTCTGAAGGCTAGATTCTGAAAGTTTACACCTAATCTTATTCCGAAGTATCATAACGAAATATGACACAGCCTGAGGGAACCCACAACTGGGTCATCTTGTATCTTGTTGCAAGCTTTCTGCGAAGAATACCACTTTTATTTTTTTCAGCACGAAGAATGGGCGTCCGTTGTATCTCCTGGAGAATGAACTTGGGAAGAGGATTACCACTGGCAAAGACTCAAACATTTTTATAAAGGCAAATCCCTCTTAAAAGGCCTCTTGTGCGTTCGACTTTCACGCTTCCAGCTCTTCAAAATTTCCACCGGACTACAAAGAAAAAGTAGAAAGAGCAAACAGAGAAACGACAACTGCCATTGGCAATGCTAATCCAGATCTGCAATTACAGAATAGTGTAACTGTATGCCCAGTTGATCAAGGGAATTTGCTTACCATCCTCCAAGATATGTTACTGAATAACTTCAGAGAAAATGGCCGCGTCCCACTTAGTGTCTTCATAAATGTGTGGATGATAGTTTATGGAAGTGTGATGGTCTCAGAGATGCTATATACCCCACGGCCACGAAGCAGAATTCGTATTCGGCACTGCCGGCCAGAGTGCGGAAGGCGTCTGATTCGCCTCGCCGCCAACGCAGCCGCTAGCCGAGTGGTGTCAGGTGAACGCTGCCAACACGGCCTTGCTCCCTCTTGCTTCAGCCCTGCAGAGTAGAACAGTTCCGTGCTTTTGTATGAGGAGCACTGCCTGTACAGAAACACGACCAGGACTACTAGACCACGATTGCTGTAATAATTTTTTCATAATGCGGGGGCAAAGTCATAATATATTTCTTTAAACTCAGTACCGCCATTAGATTGTTGTTTATTTACGTGTTACATTTACACTTATTGTGTAAGTGTAAATGTAACACTGTAAATAAACAACAGTCTAATGGCGGTACTGACTTCAAAGAGGCACTATTGCTGTGTTAGTGTTCTCAGGTGTAAGCGTAATTCTAGTGCTCTGCTCATCGCTTCTGTATTTTTGGCTGTCCTTAGGTTAGTTCGGTTTAAGTAGTTCTAAGTTCTAGGGGACTGATGACCATCGATGTTAAGTCCCATAGTGCTCAGAGCCATTTGAACCATTTTTTTGTATTTCTTGTCGTAAATAAAGAAGTGTAGATACTAAAGATTTTAGCGACGAGGCAGTTTTCTTTCTATGATAATTCCGTATATACGATGGTCCGGGTTGGCTCAGGTGTTACATCAGCTTACTCGGCAGCAACCGCAGTCTGAAGAACAACAATGGCTATTTGACCAACAACAATAGCTAATAACCCGCTTCATCAGTTTGTTACTAACACGCAAGGGGCCAAGGGCCCCCTAACAACCTTCTGTACGCCCGACCACTGTCCCAGCTTTTCCACCGCTTCAAGAAGCTTCAAATGGTTCACATAGCACTAAGCACTACGGGACTTAACTTCTGAGGTGATCAGTCCCCTAGGCTTAGAACTACTTAAACCTAACTAACCTAAGGACATCACACGCATCCATGCCCGAGGCAGGATTGGAACCTGCGACCGTAGCAGCAGCGCGTTTCCGGACTGATGCGCCTAGAACCGCTCGGCCACCATGGCCGGCGTTCCAAGAAGCGAAGCCAGATTGATGCTCGCTCTTGCGACGTTTGCAGCGACATTCTAAGCGTTTCAGGTAGAGCACCTATCTTTGAAAATATATTCTTATCTTGTCTTGGATTGAACTGAGTGTATAGTGTTAACCATTGCACGCCCAGAATTCTGTGTCCCCACCAAGATTTTCATTAGTCCACATATTAAGCGACACCCGTTTCATTTCCAGGTTGATACGGTGGGCCCCTGTGTCTCTTCGTGTATTTTGAAATCTATCATCGCTTCAGTCACCATACTCTTTCCTAAGCACATCATGTTTTTTCGATTAGAGTGATAAACCAGTTCCTGTTCCAGTCCAGTTCGCGATCAACATTGAGTACCGACATGTCACGGGGGCGATCAAGGCTGTGGCTGTTGATAGGGAGAAGTCGGATAGTATTTTTGATCTCGACGCATTCACGGTTTCTGATTTACAAATTGTAGATGCTGTAAATCTCGTATCCGATACCATCCTGTTGCAGGTGTTGTATGAGCTCTACTTCTTGTTTGGTTCTCTGTTTTGGTATGAACTGAGCACTGCAAATGCCTACGAGGCTCGCATCACCCTTAAACCTACGGCCGTTCCTAGGTTTTATCGTGCTCTTCCTATCCGTTTTGCTCTGCTACCGACTATCAAGGACGAATTGGACAGGTAGCACGGCCTTGGCGTCATTGAACATGTTTATGTTAGCCAAATGGCTCCAAGCACTATCCAAATGGCTCCAAGCAGTATGGGACTTAACATCAGACGTCATCAGTCCCCTAGACTTGGAACTACGTAAACCTAACTAACCTAAGGACATCACACACGTCCATGCCCCAGGCAGGATTCAAACTTGCGACCGTAGCAGCAGCGCGGTACCAGATTGAAGCGCCTAGAACCGCTCGGCCACAGCGACCGGCCTTTGTTAGCCACTGGGCCACGTATCCAGCTGTATTAGTAAGCGGCGGGCCGGAGTGGCCGAGAGGTTCTGGGCGCTACAGTCTGGAACCGCGCGACCGCTACAGTCGCAGGTTCGAATCCTGCCTCGGGCATGGATGTGTGTGATGTCCTTAGGTTAGTTAGGTTTAAGTAGTTCTAAGTTCTAGGGGAGTGATGACCTCAGAAGTTGAGTCCCATAGTGCTCAGAGCCATTTGAACCAACCAATTTCTGGTTACACCTTTATACTTGCTTCCTTCTCGGTATTGCGAACAGTCCCGCCATTTTGTAGAGATATTTAAAAAAAACCGACGCAGGATATTCGGTGCTACGCGAACTATCTTGATGACATATCGTTACGGTTCCCTCACGGCAGTAAAGTCTTGCTAACGCCTGAATGATGTTCACTAAATTGTAAGTGGCGAGACTTAAGGGTAGTTTGAAGAATTCGAATTCGTTTTTGACAGATACCGAATATGTGGGACACCTTCTTCCGATGGACGGCGTCAGACCTACAGAACACCATGTGGTGACTATTGACAACCTACCTAACCAGGGTATCCTGAAGAAACTCCTGTCGTTTCCGGATAAAGTCAGTTACTACTCACAATGTCTTCCCAATGCGGCTGATATCATTCATAAATCAACCATAGAGCGATAGAGCGATAGAGCATTCACTGGCAGAAAGTCGCTGCTCAAGCCATCGCCATGCCTCGGGTAGTCTTACGCCAGGTAAGCAGCTTGTCCTTGCCACAGGTGCATCCCAATACGGAGATGAGTATTTTTTGCTCAGAGAAATGCTGACATCTCTGAAATACCTACCACGAATGCCTCTAAAATACAAAAGGAATCTTTGCTCACTGTGTACACAGTCCAGAAGTTCCCTGATTTCTTCTACGTCAACAAATTCCATTTCATCACCGACTAGAAGCCACTTGTGTGACTTTTCGGCCTATCAGAGATTCTGGTCCACTCTGCAAGTATTTCGTCCTCCACATCGGCTGGCCTTAGCAGCAAGTCGGACAATCCCCATGTCACTCTGGTACTGCAGGCTGGCACCTTGCTCTCCTACACAGTATGGTGAAACTGCGTGAAGGTCCTTGCTTAGCCTTTTGCCTATTGGTTTGGAATTCAGTCGGCAACAGTTTGAGAAGGTCGGTCTTGAGTGCTAACAGTGCGCAGCAGGAGCAACAACACGAACTTTGATACATGGCCCATGTTGTGTTAGCCATGGGACTGTATCAACAGCTACTTACACAAGATTCGGTATGTAGGACATCCGTAAATGAGAGGCATGGTAATTAATTTAGAGAGATCGGCCTCATTTATAACAGTATTTATTCTTGCCATACCAGTTTCGAGATTTGAAACTTCAGGTTATGAAATTATAGTTTTTGGTAATACGTAACATACGGTCAGGCCAGTCAGTACAAGAGTTCCAATCATTGCATGTTGGCGGAAACTGTCAGCCGCTGGGCAGTCGCATGGTAAGACCACCAACCACTACTGTGTCATGGGCCAGACCTGAGGTTTGGAAGAGCGTGGTTTGAACAAATATTAGTAAAATTGACGCGGATCCTTATAAATTAATTATCGCATCCACTTAGCGAGTGCAATTTATAATTCCATGCTTTTGTTGGCGGCTGAAGAATTGTAAAATTATCCCTAGGGCATGTCAATGTGCTTCACCACAGCGGAAGCTAATGTGTGCGCTGTCACCCAGATTTTTGTGATCGAAGGTTTGTCCTGAAAGGTCTTCCTCGGGATGTGATCAACAATTCTCTTCGGCGTTGTTTCGTGATTTCTGCACGTCCAGTTGTATATCCATCTTCTGAGGTGGAATATATGGTGCCCTCCATTACGATGTTGTTAAAGAAGTACTTGCCCAACTCGTCCACTAATTGGGTCTTACCTACGTTTCTCAGCACTTACATGACCATCCCACTGATTGGCAGAAGCCCGACGGAGATCAAACATGACCGCAAGCCCAAGACGCTGCGGCGCCTGCTCTGCCCTGCACCATGGCCTGAAGTGAATTTGCGCGCTTTGAGATATGAGCCGGGTGACGAAATATATGCATGGTTCTTTTGGTAGGCAGCAAGAATGCGTACCAGCAATAGTGCGAGCGATGCATGGTGAGCATGTGTTCATCAGAATCGGCAGGGTGTCACTCTCCCACAACGAAAACCAGCTGCGCCCTTTTGAGGGTACAGACCAGCCGCAGCTGCGGCTACAGCAGTGCCATGGGGGCCCTCACTGGATCTATTACAAGGCACTGGCGACGTCAAGAGAAAGCCGCCAGCTGCGCTGGGCCCCCAGCTGATCCCTGATAGCAGCTGCCCGGATGCTGCCCTTCACTTGGGGCATGCGGTAACTCCTCCCCAGTAGTTTCCACTACCATTTCTCCCTTCCACCAGCGCAGTTTACATGCCACCACAAAGAGTGGATTCATTCGTGCATCTGGATCGACATCGTGCAGGTCACTTCCAACCATATGCTTCTCCGACCCGGAGACATTTGGCGCGCCAGTCCACTGATGGCGCATCCTCTGCTTAAGCCGACAAGCCGATGGAAGCAAACAATATCGATTTGCAGCTACCGTCATGCCACCATTGCATCCGGTGCCAGGTGACGTGGGCAGAGCGTGTGGCCTCCTTTGTAACGCTAGATCGCCCCAGCAGAAATCCCGCTCTGTTGGCCCTCTGTCTTGTCTTTTTCCACCAATGCCTGTGGCACCAGCTCCGCGGAGGAGGATGTATTCGCCACTACGACCGCTGAATTTGTATTCGGCGCTGCCGGCGAGAGGGTGCAATGAGGGCGCCTGTTTCATGCGCTTCCACTGCCATCACTGGACGAATAGTCACAGCCGCACACTGCCAGGGGTGGCCTCGCTCTCTCTTGCTTTAGCCGTGCTTGGAGGAGGATCAGCTTACAGGCTAGGACAGTTCCGTGGTTTTGTATTACGAACATTTATGCTATCAAACTGTAACCAGACTAGTATTCTACTGTTGATGTTCCCACGTGAGTGTGTAATTCTGGTGCCCTGCTCAGCACTACTGTGTGTCTTGTATGCTGACGTAAGTAAAGAGCTGTAAATACCACACCACACACAAACCTGAATAATCGTTTGGCATTTACAGGGTGTTTCAAAAATGACCAGTATATTTGAAACGGCAATAAAAACTAAACGAGCAGCGATAGAAATACACCGTTTGTTGCAATATGCTTGGGACAACAGTACATTTTCAGGCAGACAAACTTTCGAAATTACAGTAGTTACAATTTTCAACAACAGATGGCGCTGCGGTCTGGGAAACTCTATAGTACGATATTTTCCACATATCCACCATTCGTAGCAATAATATGGCGTAGTCTCTGAATGAAATTACCCGAAACCTTTGACAACGTGTCTGGCGGAATGGCTTCACACGCAAATGAGATGTACTGCTGCAGCTGTTCAATTGTTTCTGGATTCTGGCGGTACACCTGGTCTTTCAAGTGTCCCCACAGAAAGAAGTCACAGGGGTTCATGTCTGGCGAATAGGGAGGCCAATCCACGCCGCCTCCTGTATGTTTCGGATAGCCCAAAGCAATCACACGATCATCGAAATATTCATTCAGGAAATTAAAGGCGTCGGCCGTGCGATGTGGCCGGGCACCATCTTGCATAAACCACGAGGTATTCGCAGTGTCGTCTAAGGCAGTTTGTACCGCCACAAATTCACGAAGAATGTCCAGATAGCGTGATGCAGTAATCGTTTCGGATCTGAAAAATGGGCCAATGATTCCTTTGGAAGACATGGCGGCCCAGACCAGTACTTTTGGAGGATGCAGGGACGATGGGACTGCAACATGGGGCTTTTCGGTTCCCCATATGCGCCAGTTCTGTTTATTGACGAAGCCGTCCAGGTAAAAATAAGCTTCTTCAGTAAACCAAATGCTGCCCACATGCATATCGCCGTCATCAATCCTGTGCACTATATCGTTAGCGAATGTCTCTCGTGCAGCAATGGTAGCGGCGCTGAGGGGTTGCCGCGTTTGAATTTTGTATGGAAAGAGGTGTAAACTCTGGCGCATGAGACGATACGTGGACGTTGGCGTCATTTGGACCGCAGCTGCAACACGGCGAACGGAAACCCGAGGCCGCTGTTGGATCACCTGCTGCACTAGCTGCGCGTTGCCCTCTGTGGTTGCCGTACGCGGTCGCCCTACCTTTCCAGCACGTTCATCCGTCACGTTCCCAGTCCGTTGAAATTTTTCAAACAGATCCTTTATTGTATCGCTTTTCGGTCCTTTGGTTACATTAAACCTCCGTTGCAAACTTCGTCTTGTTGCAACAACACTGTGTTCTAGGCGGTGGAATTCCAACACCAGAAAAATCCTCTGTTCTAAGGAATAAACCATGTTGTCTACAGCACACTTGCACGTTGTGAACAGCACACGCTTACAGCAGAAAGACGACGTACAGAATGGCGCACCCACAGACTGCGTTGTCTTCTATATCTTTCACATCACTTGCAGCGCCATCTGTTGTTGCAAATTGTAACTACTGTAATTTCGAAAGTTTGTCCGCCTGAAAATGTACTGTTGTCCCAAGCATATTGCAACAAACGGTGTATTTATATCGCTGCTCGTTTAGTTTTTATTGCCGTTTCAAATATACCGGTCATTTTTGAAACACCCTTTAGAAACTCCATATAAACCTTTTTAGTACTTTAGCCAAACACTGTCCAATTGTGATTATAATATTAGTTTCCGTGTGTCTACAAATTGACCCCCGTTTGTTATTCTATCACGTCTGAAGACATTTCCTGTATTTCGTAGAATCCTTAATGTTCTCTATCTACTTATCCCCCAAAGGTGGAACTCGCACTCTTGGTTTTAATTTCATCTAAGACTATTTTTTTCTTTTCTCTATGCTGAATCTGTATTTCCAGTGGTTTATTTTTCGATTTCTTGCCTTTTAAAGTGCCACTTCTGTGCACTTATTGTTTAAGTAAATCTTATCTGACTTATATTGCTGTATTCTGTCTTTCGTTGACTAATTGAAATATTTGTTGCATTTACGCTACCTTCCTTGTTCATATATTTGGCTGTCCAACGTATGTGACTCGCCGTTTTTGAGATAATTCAATTGAAACACCTACTGTGTTATTCGTTGAAAAGATATCTACGCTCAGAGAACTTAAACACAACTCATTATTTCTCATTGCTTCAGTAGCCTAGTTATTTACAAACTGTTTCTCCCTGAAGATTCTGCAGATCCTCTTTAACTTCAGTTTATTCATCATCATTACTAAATTGTTATCCGAGTCTGTATCTGCTCCTGGATATGCCTTACTATCCTACATCTGACTTCGGAATCTCCGTCCGACATTCTGTAATCCAGCTGGGATCTTTCCATGTCTCCTGGCGTTTTCCAGGTTTACTGACTCCTATTGTGGTTTATGATCAATGTTTTCATTTTTGAAGCACATATTTATTGTAGATATTATCTCCTGTGTTATTTCTATAGAAGGAGTACTGCTCGCCATTTTCGTGGCAGGATAAGCCACACTTGTCCCACCGGTGATACTAAATAACGAGCACCTCTGTAACTCAGCATTTGTTGTTTTGTATAGTTTTGGCGATCGTGAGTTTGCGGAGCTGGGGAATGGTGAGCTCTGCCCATGCTTCAGCGAACACCATACGGCATGGTGGTGGAACCTTGTGTACCACAGGAAATGGATACCTTGGCTTAACCATCTGAATTGCGTGGATGGTGTGAGATATTTTCATGTTCTTTTGCTCCCTGTGATTAAGTTACTAGTCTTACAGAAAGACTAAACAGGTCTTTTTTTTCTAGAAAATTTAATGTCATATTGTATTCGGATTTGTTTCCGCTGGAGGCCACGGTTTTCGAGACATTCAAATGGCGCGTTTGGAGGTCACGTTTGTACGTTTTTCTTGGACAATTCTTGAACAGTGAATTTACCACAAAAAGGTCCCGTTAATTTTATTTGGAGGATTAACAGTTTGCGCTTAGTAATCGATAGAATATTATAATCCTACATGTGGTGTTTGAAGTCGTAGTCGGTTGCATAAAACTCAGTCGTAGGGACAGCTGAATCACCCTACATATTCCTTGCTGCTCGTGAGAATAAAATAGCCAATGAATTTAATACCTATACCCACAATGTGATGGGTGTAGCATCGAGGAATACTCACACCCACTTACCAAAACGATCGTCCGAAGCTAGTGCTCCTGGCAATTAATTTTTCTTTGCTAACGGAGCTCAAGGAGTCATGAACCCCAAAGTGCTTCCGGTGATCAAGTGTAATGAGGGGATGTTTGAAAGTGTGTCCTCTTTCTTCATTCGTGAAGGATTAGGAGGGCTTGCCGCTCCCATCTGTTAAACGCCTGCGTAATGGTAGCTTGTTCGTCGAAAGAAACAGGTCAAAGCAGGTGGACCTTCTTAAGAAGTCACGGAGATTGGGTCACTATGATATAGTTGTTGAGATGGGCACCCCACTATATTCTCGTAATGTGTTATGAACATGGACATCTCAAACCTGAAACAAGAATGGAAATCACAGGGGATAGCTGATGTGGAACAAAGAACGCGAAGGAATAATGGATAGATTGTCACCTTCAATTCTCCTACGCTACCTAAATAAATCGTGGCAGGGTTCCTCGGACTCAGCGTTAGGCCTTATACAGTTAATCCTTCGAGATGCTACAAATGCCAGACCTACGGCCACAGGTTACTGAGTTGCGATTGCATCTTTGGGACCCTCCCAGTCTGAAGCCAAGACTTCCTGTTTCCCGGAGGAACGTGAAATTTAGGAAATAAAAGTGACAATGCGGAACCAAAAAAACAGTAGATGACGAAACACACTGTCTTTGCCACTTCATTTGCTTCCTTGGTAAACAAACATGTCCCCACAGTAGAAATAATCTAGTGTGCGCTAATCGACCACCAGCACCTATACTTGTTTCTGTAGCTGCCAAAGTGTAGAGACGGGTCATACAGCAATCCAGGCTGCTGCGACATAAGAGAAAGGCACTACTTTCATAGAGTGCATAGAACTCAGACTCTAATATCAGAGTGCCTCTCCACTTCTCCTTTCTCCACCGTCCTCAGAGGTAAAACGGGCAGGGGAAGGGTTGTGACGTCCGAAACCAAAGCTGCCTCAGTCGCCAGCAGAGATCATGGCACGTCTGGCAGATGAGGAGGACAACATCAAGGAGTTAGATGCCTCGTCATTACAACTAGATAGTCCCCCCATTCCCACTAGTTCTTCAAGTGCGTCAGCATTCCAGCCCAAGGATAGGTGCACGCTGATGAAATACCTCCCATACTCCAGTGGAATATGAATTGATGCAGTACCTAGATAGCGGACGTCACGTAGAGGTCCCATCAGCTCTTTCAAACTGAATCGTTACTCATCTGACCAGCCACTGTTTTCATTCGGCTACAGCCCAACCAATATGGTCGCGAGCCCAGGAGAAGAGCTGCAGGCGATGTGCTATTAGCGAAGGCAGTCGCGTTGGACGTCTGCTGTCAAATTTCACCTCACTGCCATAACGAATACGTTTGTCGTACGTCCCACATTGATTTCTGCGGTTACTCACCCGCTGTTGCTTGTCTGTTAGCACTGACAAATCTACGGAAACGCACGCCTCTGTGACCGAGCGGTTTAGGCCCTTCAGTCCGGAACCGTGCTGCTGCTACGGTCGCAGGTTCGAATCCTGCCTCGGGCATTGATATGTGTCATGTCCTTAGGTTAGTTACGTTTAAGTAGTTCTAAGTCTAGGGGACTGATGACCTTAGATGTTAAGTCGCATAGTGCTTAGAGCCATTTGAACCATTTTGATTGGCCGGCCGGAGTGGCCGAGCGGTTCTAGGCGATACAGTCCGGAACCGCGCGACCGCTACGGTCGCAGGTTCGAATCCTGCCTCGGGCATGGATGTTTGTGATGTCCTTAGGTTAGTTAGGTTTAAGTAGTTCTAAGTTCTAGGGGACTTATGACCTCAGCAGTTGAGTCCCATAGTGCTCAGAGCCATTTGAACCATTTTGATTCTACGGATACACCACTGTTTTCGGTCGTTAAGTGAAGGCCGTCGGCCACATGGTGAGAGACGTTAACTGAAAGGTGGTATTCTTGGCACACTCTTGACACTGAGGATCTGTTAATACTGAGTTCTCTAACGATTTCCGAAATGGAATATTCCATGCATGCTCCAACCACCATTTCGCTTCAAAGTCTGTGGCCGCCGGGGTAACCGCATGGTCTGGCGCCTTACCAAGGTTCGCGCTGCTCCCCCCGACGGATGTTCGAGATCTCCCTCGGGCATGGGTTGTGTGTTGTCCTTAGCGTAAGTTATAAATTAGATCAAGTTGTATATGAGCTTAGGGACCGATCGCTTTAGCAGCATGGTCCCATTGGATCTTACTACTACAAAATTCAAAATCTGTGAATTCCCATCGTGCGCTCATAGTCACGTGGGTAACCTCTTCACAAGATTCACCTGAGCACAAATGACACCTCCACCAATGCATTGCTCGTTTATATGTTGTATACGCAATACTACTGCTATCTTGATATGTGCGCATCGGTACCCTCTAAATTTTGACACTTCACCATACAATTCCTTTTATAGAGTGGTGTCGTCACAATCACTGCACTTCACACTTCATTACCTAATATAACCGGTCTGCTGCCGTAGGTAGATTATCAATGAAAACCACTTTCGATGTGTTAACTAAGGAGGACACAGATGATGATTCTCTCTTTAATTAGAGCCTATACGGTTAATGTAATGAGTGGGAGCTATGTCCGAGACACACGTACGCTCATGGTGGCCTGCTACCTGTGACTGTCTTTCCCGCTGTTTGCTCTGCGACGCAGAATCTGGGTCACTTGTGTTTCGGCTAATCAGCGCCGCGGAAATGTTACCTGTTTAAATTGCTGCTTAGCTTCGCAAATGATGTTGTCTTACGTGGCTGGCGCCAAGACACGTCACCAAGGTGCCACGCTGTAAGTTCCACATCACACGAAGCTAACTCCCCTCTCTCTTTCTCATAATGAGCTGGCAATATTTTCCACAACATTATGAAGTAGCAGGTACCCATTATTTGACATAGATGCTACAGAAGACTTCAAAGCCATTCTGAGGCAGCCTGCTGGATCAATTACTGTTAGTTTCGATAGAAACACGAGTATTGTATCAGCTCCAATGAGAATTCCGGGAAGGAAGAAGATGTTCTTCTCGTGAACTGGTATCTACGGCAGACTACGTAACTATACAACTGCCAGGGACACACGTCTCATGTTAAGGACCGCGAAGACAAGATAAATCGGGTCCGTACAGTAGCATGCAGACAGTCGTTTTCCAGTCGCATCTACATCTACACATATACTCCGCTAGCCACAAAGCGGTGTGTGACGGAGGGCACAATTCGCGCCAAAGTCATATTCCCCCCCCCCCCCCCCCAGTTCAACTCGCGGATCGCACGAGGGAGAAACGACTGTCTGAACGCCTCAGTACGAGCTCTTATTTCCGTTGACTTTCAATGATGATCATTACGCTATCTGAAAGTTGGTGGTAATAATATATGCTCTACATCCTCGGTGAAGATTGGATTTCGGATTTTAGTGAGCAGTCCCTTCTGTTTAGCGAGTCGTCTATCTGCAAGTGTGTCCCACTTCAAACTTTCTATGAGATTTGTAACGCTCTCGCGATGGCTAAATGATCCAGTCACGAATCTTGCCACTCTTCTTTGAACCTTCTCAATTTCTTCAATCAGACCCAACTGATAAGGGTTCCATACAGACCAACAACACTCTAAGACTGGCCGAACTAACGTATTGTAAGCTATTTCATTCGATGAAGGACAGGTTCGCTTCAGGATTCTACCAATAAACCGCAATCTAGAGTTCGCCTTACCAATTACTTGTGTCATCTGATCGTTCCATTTGAGATCATTTCGAATAGTCTCACCCAGATACTTGACTGATGTTACCGCTTCCAAAGACTGATCATTTATTTTGTACTCATACATTAATGGGGATTTTCGCCTTGTTATACGCAGTAAGTTACACTTACTAATATTGAGAGATAACTCGCAGTCATTATACGACGCATTTATTTTCTGCAAATCCTGACTGATTTGTTCAAAACTTTCGTGGGATACTGCTTTTCTGTAGACTAAAGCATCATCGGCAAACACTCTAAGGCCGCTGTCAATATCATCAACCAGATCGTTTATGTAAATCGTAAAAAGCAGAGGACCTATTACTCTGCCCTGGGGCACACATGAAGTTACTCCTGTTTCTGTTGAAGTTACCCCGTTCAGGACGGCATACTGCTCCCTCCCTGTTAGAAAACTTTCTATCCAACCGGATATGTCACTGGATAGATCGTAAGCGCGCACTTTTTATAGCAAGCGACAGTGCGGAAGTGAGTCGAACGCCTTTCGAATGTCGAGAAATATGGCATCAACCTGGGAGCCGGTATCTAGAGCCTGTTGTATATTATGCACAAAGAGGGCGAGCTGTGTCTCGCATGACCGCTGTTTCCTAAAACCGTGCTGGTTTCTGCAGATGAGCTTCTCAGAGTCTAGAAAGGTCATTAAGTCTGAACACAAAATATGTTCCATAATTCACGTTGTACGAGGTACGTGCATGATGCTTCATATTGTGGCTGGTGGCTTGCGGAATATATATGATGATGTAGATGCAGTTGGATCTGTTTGTTGGAAGTACAGTTCACTTGGGCCTAGAGTGGGGGGCCCTTATCAATACGTTAAAGCCAAACTAAATGATGATGGCATTATATCACTGAAATATACTTGGGTGGAAAAAAGCAGTCTGTTTTTATGCAAGTGTAATCCTCGAATTGTATTTATTTTTAGGTTTCGTATTGCTTTCGGCTGAAGTCCATGTGTTTAATCCACAGGCCGCCTGTAATTTTAAAGCCAAGTGGAACGGCTCAGCTCTGGAGTACGCAGCGGTGTTCGCAGCCAGAGCCTAGTGATCACAACGCGAGTTATATTAGTTTGCGCCGAGTGCGGAGTCCAGCTGTGCATGGAAAATGGCGCGGACGTCCGGCCGCTCGTAGGTTTCCGGCTGGTGGGCGTCGGCAGCGCTCGTGTGGTGTGCGCCGGGCGGCCTGCCTGCCTGTTGGGCCCTCCTCCCCTCCCGCGCCGGGCCCCGACCAAACCGTCGCTCACCGCTTCCACCGCCGAGCTCTGTCCCTGCCACTGCCTGGCAAATACGCGCAGCCGCGCACCCGGCCGCCCGCTCGTTACCCGGCGATATTAGTCAAACATGCCAGTTTGCCGGCGGCGAAGTATGCATAATTTATTTGACATAAATACGCCGGTATTTATTCTGCACCGGTAGAGGCCCGCATGAAACACGGGATTCCGCCCTGCTCCAGCGTCCGCAGTGGTTCTGACAGAATTATCCGAAACGTTATCCCGAATTTAGGCAGCGTGCTCGAGGCTTCGGGAATTCTCACCACGCGGGATCTGAAACGAGATTTGAGACCTTGTCTAACGAAGGACGTGGTGGGATTCGTTCCCTGCACGTATCGACCCTACGGATCTTTCTCTCTGTTGCTAATTAGGCAATAGTCAACGATTGTTGTGTTAAATGACAAAGAGAGGAAAGAATTGCCAAAGTCATACTGGATAAACCGGGTGTTTTATGTGTGGCAGAGAGATCTTTGTCATCCTATCTGGAGCAGTGGTTCCCAGTATAGGTGTAATTGACCTGTGAGGGGTAAAATTAACTTTTCTGAGAAGTAAAAGCAGAAGGATTCCATTGTCTTTCGGTCTCATAACAAATTAGTTCTAAGAGGTCATACCTATTACCACTATTTCAGAAGACTGTAATGCTGCTTACGCAAGTAATCAATAATGATTTTTTTTAATACTAGCATCAATACCTGGCACATTATGGTGAAAGTTACAAATTGTGCAAGGAATATATTAACAACATCTTCCACACACAGTTCACCCGCTACACTCATATCACGTACAAAACATTCACGACAGCAAAATCGAGACATAAACATCACATATGCTTAAATATCTCATCAAAATACCTACTCCAAATCGTACATAGTCCCACAATGGTCCAGAAACTGCTTCTTTATTCATTTCGCCACAATGAATGAACTAATTAACAGCACAACACAATAGTAACAATCTAATGAGCACAATGGTACTTCCGAGATCACTCATTAGTGTTGTTATAATTATTATTGTTATTGTGATTTATTATTATTATTATTGACAGTGTCACAGAGCATGGATAAGTTAAAGTGTTCAGTTCAAAAGTAAGGAGTTCGAGAGTCAAGTGATTAATAAACAGGGAGTATAGAGTAACAAACAGGAAGTATGGTGCACACATTTTAACTTGGTTGATTTTAAATGCTGATGCAGGATCTGTGTGAAGCTTTTATCACTAGAGAGGAATGGTGCGGGGCAGTATCTTTTGTGCTAAAGCGTCTACAGTCAATGTGAATAGCTAGATTTTTTTTGTAAGGAGCTGCAGGTAGCACTCGCGGTGCATTGAGAACTGTTTCCGTTATTCTGTAAAGAAAAGGTTCCTAGCTGTAAGCAGTACTAACTGATTCGTTGACTCATTTGTTAGTAATTTTATGAAACACCTACAAGAACTAAGCATCATGTACATTTCGCCATTTTAAAAATAGAATATTGAATCAAAGTTCTCTTTCATTCTAAAGTTTATTTAGGAGCTAATGACGATGACTTGGGGAGGGGAGTTACTAGTTTAAATGTGGATGCATTCGGTGATAATAGAATGGTCTCAAAAAGTTGGGAACTACTGATATAGAGTTCCGTACAAGTAATTTAACTTATACAGAATTTGTTGCATATCATTTCCGCGAACTCCCTAATGTTTCACCAATATTTTATTTACAACAGCTAGAACTGTCTCGCAATTGATCCATTGTCAAAATTCGGAAGTGAGAATGCACATACGGACCACCCAATACAAGCACCTCCTGACTGTCGTACACTGAAAACCAGAAAATTTGTCATATATTAACAGCATACTTCTTGTATGCGGCTGTTTCCATTTCTTCATAACTACTGCCACTATACCTAGCTATAATCTGATTGTGCCACGCATACATTACCTCCTAGACTCGATTCAGTATTCCTTCATTAGTTATTCGATCTACTCATATAATTTTCAGCACTTTTTCTGTTACAACATAATTCAAAACCTTCCATTCCCTTCTTAGTTGTACTGTTTGCAGCACAAGTTGTACTTCCATGCAGGATTACAATCTACACAAATTCTTTCAGAAAATAGTTTCTGAAAACTTAGATTCATTCTATATGCTATAATATATTTCTTTTAATAATGGATTTTCTTTCCATAAGCAGTTTTCATTTTACATACTCGTTACTTCCACAGTCGTCAGTTATTTTGTGTAGTACATGCATTCAGAAATTCGTACTGGAGGAAAAGTAAACTAAAATGAAAAGAAGTCTTACTGTACGTAAGACCAGGTACCAATCATCATACTTCAGAGCAATTTGGAACACGTTAGATAGGAAACATGACAGAAGCATTTAATAAAATTGTAAATAGTGAAGAATACAAGGAACTCTTACAAGTCGACGTTAATATTCTAATTAAAACCGAACATAAACATTTAGACCCCCATCTTTCCAAGTGGTAGAAAAGGTCTTCAACGGACAAAAAATTAGAAGTATGTGGAGAAGATCATGTTTTTGATGAAATGTTCAAATGTCACAGCCGAAACCTCTCACAAAAGTTTGGGTAACAGAACAGTTATCTGAATATTCGGCCACAGTCATTATCCACCCACTACATAAGAATGTGGATAAGAGCAATTCATACAACCACAGAGGAATATCTCTCCTAGACAGCACATACAAGATTTTATCCAAGATCCGACAAGGCGAAATCTAGGAACAACTAGAACAGCAGTTAGGACAATAACAGGATGGTTTCAGACCATGGAGAAGTTTCGCAGAGCAGGTCATAAGTTTAAAATAGTTCATGGCATACTACTTTAAACGGAAAAACCTCTAGCAGTAACATTTGTAGATTTTAAGAAAGCATATAACTGTCTCCGTAGACTGTCAGTACGAAAATTTTTAAGGAACTTCATCGAAAACTAATTAAATTAACAGGACTCTCTCTAACCAAAATCAAATCGAAAGTGGAGTTTAGAGGAGAAATTTATCAACCATTCCTTATAAAAAGAGGCCTAAGATAAGGTGTCTATCTTTTACCATTGCTGTTTAACTGTGCCCTGGGACACATAATGAGAGAATGGTCGAAGGACAACCCAAAGAACATAAAGTTGGAATGGCTAAAAATAATATAGGTTTGAACTGCTAGGGATTTGCTGATGATCTTGCTCTCTTAGCCAATAATGTTCAGGATACCAAGTAGCAAGTTAAATCACTACAAGAAATAGTACACAATAAAAATAGAGATGATGCGAACTAACCCACCACTTGCAAAGAAAATTACGGTAGAACAACAGTAAATCGAAATGGTTGATAAATTTGAAAATTTGCTTAGGTGAAATCGTAACTTACAATATACATGAGAAACCATCAAGGCAAAATAGAATGAAAACCTGAACGAAGGAAATTATACTACCAAAACACATACAACAATAAAAGTCTATCGACATATGCAAAATTAAAACATTATAAAATAGTAGCACCATCACAAATAACTTACGCAGCTGAAACTATCTTCAAAACAAGTAATACAGCAGAAATTAACAAAATACTAGAGACTGAAACAAAAATAATTAGGGCATGCATCCATAAACAAAATCGAGTAGTTGTCTTTGGAGAATAGCTTCAAATGAAACTGTGTTCAAGGAAACAGAGCCAGAACGTGCGCGATCGGGAAGAAACGTGTCTCATTCTTTGGGTATCCTGATGAGAGCACCAGAAAGCAGTATTAGTAAGGGAATAGTAGAAACATTGTGGAGTAGTAAATGGATTACAGAAGTTAAGGCAGATAGAACTGCAAATTGCAGTGGCGGAGTTAAAAAACAAAATATAGAAAACCAGAATACTGCAATACACACAAACCAGGCTACAAACGAAAATCAATAAAAGGTCTAGAGGAATCGTAATCTCAGACGAAGAAAGAAAGAAAGTATCTGAAAGAATGTAGAAGGATTGGGTAGACAGAAAAGCAAACAACCCCTCATACATTAATAAATCACAATAATGCTTGTACTCGTATAACCAATGGGCTAGTGAATTGTCTTATTGAATTACTATTGAACTGTGTTATATTACTGAATAACAACAACCTGCACAAACCTTTGAGTAAATGACTAGAGTGGTCGAACGCAGACCGTGAAGTACAAGTAATAATAACAATAAACACTGTTAATCCTATAGACTTTCGCGTCCTACTGTTGATAATGGGTTTATTATGCAACATAACTAGTTAATTATGATTAACTATTTGTGTCGCCACGATGACTGGGACCTTAACAGTGGCCACACTGCTGTAGACAAACAACACAACGGAATCAGTGCCCCTTCTAATATATATTAGTTGCATAACTGACCACGATATTAATTGCACCTGGGAGTGAGCGTGCTTCCGTCTGTTTATCGTAAGTTTTTATAGCGATATTTCTGGAGAACAGCTGAAACACTTTGTAGTATGTGTACAACTGTTTTGAAATCTTCCATAGTGCGATGAGTTATCCCTAGTTGTCACTGTACTTGTTTACTGTAACGTTATCGCGTGCTTCCGATAAGAGACACAAGAGGCAAGTGCTATAATATTGTGGTCAGGTGATACCAGTTTCCACAATACGGTCTGTACAGATGCCAGAAGAACAGAGCTTCATGGTGCAGACTGTCGCACGTTATTTTCGAAAGAAGGACGCAGGTTTACAAAAATTGATTGCGACAGAAAAAATAAAACACGACAGTGTCATGATGGATGTAAAAATTGTGTCAGACATTCGTCTGTACTGGATCATGTATGTATAAATAGTTAAGTATGTATAAATAGTTACGTTCTGTGGGTACTACGTGGGTTAGAACTTTGATAGTTGTACCGTCGTAGAGAAGGAAACAAATAATATTGTTTGTACAAGTTAGTTACGTCTAGCTATCTTATCTCAGCACAAATAACGGAATCTCTGTTTCCTTGTCACTCGCATGCGCAACTATCAGAAGAGTACGTAATGTGATGTTGCCACGATGTTTTCGAAAGAAGAAGAACAGAGGTGGAAGAAAATTGAATGTGCTAGAGAAAGTAAAGAATGACAGTGTCATCAAGACTTTCATGACGCCTGCGCGGAGTCGATATTGCCCTATAGAGCAGTGAAAACATGGTTAAAATTGTTTAACCAGGGATGGCAAAATGCGACAAAAATTCATTGGTCGGGACGTCGAGGTGTCATTTAGGAGATGCTACCCTTTCCTAAGGTATCACAGATGAAGTTTGAAATTGGCTACTTTTAGTCGGAACTCATTGTAGAAACTGAGAAACCAAACGGACTCGGATACACTGCGCACTAGAGTTATTTCTCAGTGGAAATTTCCATGTAATTGGTCTATTACTTCACTCAGTACATGTAATGTGGAGTCATAAACCGTGCGTACAACTTGCTACTGTTTCGAGCGCTCGAAATTCCTATGAATATTCGAGTAATGCGGTCCACGAGGCATTACGCGAACCCTAATACAGGTTTTCCCGAAGCATTATATGGCAGTTAACATGACGATTATTGTGTCAACACGTTTCCACCACGATTCTAATTCAATAACATGTTTTCAGTTGGGGCTGCAGTATCATCATTTCACCCTGGACTCGGTCGCCAAATTATTCTGCAGCATCGACGTCGAGTCGGATTACCCGTAATAAAGTGCAGTTAACATTCCATTGCTAAACTGTTTGTTTCATGAAAACAATTCAGTTCGTAGAAACTGTTAAGTCAACTGATAAATTCAATTTATCGTGCAGGGAAACAAACAATTTAAACAAAGATAATAAAGAGAACCTTAGCTTCCTTTCAGCAGCGACATATGTATACCGCAATGAAGGAACGTTGTAATACAAGGGTATTTATAAAACTGCTCCTTATTCCTACAAGCCGACCGGTGTGGCCGAGCAGTTCTAGGCGCTTCAGTCCGGAACCGCGCGACTGCTGCGGTCACAGGTTCGAATCCTGCCTAGGGCATGGCTGTGTGTGAAGTTCTTAGGTTAGTTAGGTTTAAGTAGTTCTAGGGGACTGATGACCTCAAATGTTAAGTCCCATAGTGCTCAGAGCCATTTGAACCATATTCCTACAAGAGAAAAGGCTGGACAAAAATATATTCGGAAACAAGTGCCATTTCAGATATGGTTAATTCAATCCTGTGATAGAGATGTGATTGTTCAAGCTACGGAGATGCTCATTGTGGTAACTGTTCATTCTTATGCCACTCTCGGCACTTATTTCACAGAATCATAAATCCTTGCGAACACATCAGGGTTCTCTCGTACCTGGTCATATGCGTGGGATACAAGCTCTTTTAATATGCGTACGTCATTGATGGGTGTGGAATACATCAGTGTCTTTAAATGTCTTCGTAATCATAAATATAGAGAATTAATGACAGATGACAAGGGACACCGTGCTGCCGGACCACCTAGATGATGCCATCGCTCATTAAACATTTTGTCAGGTACTATCGTACTAGGCGCCGAATATGGGATGGTGCCCCGTTCACAAACCACATACGTCATCCTGCAGCAAAGGGTGACGTTCTCAAAGAGTGTAAGTAATTTGTTCTGCAGAAACTGGTGATAAACAGTGGCTATTAAATTTTTTCCGCTCCATCAGCAATTATGTGGATGGTGCATCATTAGGGTGCCGTGTTAGTGTAGCTCATTGTCGGATAGACCGTCAGTGACAGAGCACCTCCTGCTCCTGCTGCTAATAAGGCGAGTACACCATTCTTTTGTTACATATTTTTACGAGCTTCCAACATAAGCGACTTATTTACAGATATCTTACATATTTTTACGAGCTTCCAACATCGGTTTATTTACAGATATCTGTGCAGTTAATAGTTTATTTTTGTAATTTCGTGCGTGTTCGAGTGCTTACTACGCACAACCATTTATTTTAGTAACAGTGTAGCGTACAGTACCACCGTTGGTATCGACCTTTATATCGACCCTCGTATCGTACACGCTTTTGTTTGTTTTGGTTAGTGTAGCTCAGTGTCGGTTAGACCGTCGGTGAAAGAGCACTTAGATTTCCTGCTGTGTAATAAGCATAGTACACCGTTAGTTCGTTATATATTTTTACGAGTTTCAAACAGGAGCGACTTCAGTAATGGATGGGAAATGTGACTGCTTTGTACAGATGCGAGCTGAGTTCGCTCACAGCTGCAGGCTGTGTTGGCGTCACATGGCTCTAAGCATTATGGGACATAGCATCTGAGGTCATCAGTCCCTTGGAACTTAAAACTACTTAAACCTAATGGACTGAAGCGCCTAGAACCGCTCGGAGACAGCGGCCGGCTTGTGTTGGCTTCCGTCACACAGTTTGAGGCTGCTGCCAAGGTGCATCACTGTGACCGCCCCGAGTAATGCCTGCACTGAGTTGACGGCTCAGCCGTGGTCGAGTGGGAGATCATTCCAAAGATTGGTAGGCAGCGAAAGACCTTCCGAGGGGCCGATCGTAGGGCCTCCCCGATTCGTTCGACGAAAAGGTGTCGGCCGTTATCTGTGGCTGATGAAGTCTCTAAGCAGGATGCAGTCGTCCACGCTCTTCCAGAGGAAGCTTCTCGGCCCGCAAGGTCTGGCCATTCGCAGAGGGTGGGTTTGCTGGTGGTTGGGAGCTCCTACGTTAGCCTCGTAATGGGGCCCTCAGAGACATGGCTGACCAGGAGTGGAAGGAAGCCAGTGTGCACTCCGTGTGCATTCTGGGGGGGGGGGGGGAGGGGGAGTTATTCCTGATGTGGCAAGGGTGCTTCCGGATGCCATGAAGAGTACAGGGTGCAGCCAACCGCGGATGGTGGCTCATGTTGGTACCAATGACGTGTGTCTCTTTAGATCGGGGGAGATTCTCTTTGGTTTCGGGCTAGTGGAAATGGTAAAGACTGCCAGGCTTGCTTGCGAGATTAAGCCGGAGCCCACCGTCTGCAGCATTGTCTAGAACCGACAGTGGTCCTTTGGTACAGAGCCGAGTGGAGAGTCTGAATCAGAGGTTCAGGCTTGTAGGGTGCAGATTCCCTGCCTGGCGCCATCGGGTGGTGGGTTTCCGGGTTCCGCTTAATAGGTCACGAGTCCAATACTCACAGGAAGAGGCTACCCGGGTAGCGGGGGCTATGTGGACAGGACTGGGCGGTTTTATAGTTAGAGGGTCCCAGGAAACCACAGAAAGGGCGTCCGTCTCAAAGGGGGCAGGTAAAACACAGTAAGTTAGTTGGAGAAACGATCGGTATTGTAGTTGTAAATTGTCGTGCCTGTGTTGGGAAAGAACCAGAGCTCCAGCCCCTAATAGAAAACACTGAAGGTCAAATAGTTACAGGTACAGAAATCTGGCTAAAGTCGGAAATAAGTTCAGCCGAAACTTTTTCAAACTATCTAACAGTTTTCAGAAAGGATAGATTAAATACCGTTCGTGGTGGAGAAATTGTTGCTATCAGAAATCCCTTGTAGTGAAATTGAAGTAGATAGTTCCTCCGAAATAATATGGGTAGAGTTTATACTAGACAATCGGACTAAACTATTAAGAACATTTAAGAACCTTCAACATCGCAGCGCATCAGCAATCGTTGATTAATATATTTAAAAACTAAAAACCCGCCTCGATTACGAAAATAGCACCTATTGTTAAGTGTTAACCCAGGTTTCGGCGTAGATAACTACACCTTCTACAGAACAATAATAAAACCCACAAGTGCCTAAGAAGACCTTTGTCAATGATTAAAAGAACACCATAGCTATACATTTATAAACGAAAAAGAAAAGGAAAACACAAGCAGTACATATGTTTATGGCGGGTCATGGCCCATAGAACATAGGCCGGTGCGAGGTGGAGCGTACACCATCAAGTTAAGTAGTGGCTATGACTTTGTACATATGTACTGTTTCTGTTTCCCCTTTCTTTTTCGTTTATAAATGTATAGCTATGGTGTTCTTTTAATCATTGAAAAAGGTCTTCTTAGATACTTGTGGGTTTTATTCAAAAAATGGCTCTGAGCACTATGGGACTCAACTTCTGAGGTTATTAGTCCCCTAGAACTTAGAACTAGTTAAACCTAACTAACCTAAGGACATCACACACATCCATGCCCGAGGCAGGATTCGAACCTGCGACCGTAACGGTCTCGCGATTCCAAACTGCAGCGCCTAGAACCGCACGGCCACTTCGGCCGTCTGGGTTTTATTGTAGTTCTGAAGAAGGTGTAGTTATCTACGCCGAAACCTGGGTTAACACTTAAAAGTAGGTGCTTTTTTCGCAATCGAGGCGGGTTTTTAGTTTTTTAATATATTAAGAGGATCGTTTTACCGACCTACCGACTCAGAAGGTATAGTTGCTAAACAGTTCAAAGAAAA
This sequence comes from Schistocerca nitens, assembly GCF_023898315.1. Lineage (NCBI taxonomy): Eukaryota > Metazoa > Arthropoda > Insecta > Orthoptera > Acrididae > Schistocerca > Schistocerca nitens. Next base: position 8,816,075 of record NW_026045910.1, on the reverse strand, counting down.
TGTGAGTCTCATTTCAAATAGATACCCCACTCCTTCAATTATAGTCGTTGGTGACTTCAACCTACCCTCGATTAACTGAAAAAATTAAGCGTTTAAAGCCGGCGGCAGGAATAAAACGTCATCCGAAATTATACTGAATGCTTTCTCAGAAAGTTAATTTTTACAATTAGTTCATGAGCCCACTCGAAGCGCAAATGATCGCGAAAGCATACGTGAACTCTTAGCAACAAATAATCGTGGACAAATAGGGAGTATCGTGACGAATACAGGGATTAGCGACCACAAGGCAGTTGCTGCTAGGCTGAATATCGTAACACCTACAACCATCAAAATGAAACGCAAAGCACATCTATTTAAGAAACGCTGATAAAAATTCTCTTAACACCTTTTTTTTACAGTCAGTCACCCACCATTCCATCCGATATGATCATGTAAGCGTAGAAAAGATGATTTAAATGAGATATTATCGACTTCAGTTGAGGGATGTATATCACATAAATTAATAAGTGATGATACTGATCCCCCATGGTACACAAGACGGGTCAGATAGCTGTTGCAAAAGCAAAGAAAAAAGCATTCCGAATTTCAAAGATCACAAAATCCCAAAGATTGGCAAAGTTTTGCAGAAGTTCGAAATATAGCTCATACTTCAATGCGAGATGCTTTTAATAATTTCCACGACGAAACTCTGTCTCGAAATCTGGCAGAAACCCAAAGAGATTCTGGTCATACATAAAGCACATCAGTGGCAAGACGCAATCAATACCTTCACTGCGCGATTACAACGATGGAGTCACTGATTACAGTGCCACTAAAGCACAGTTATTAAACACAGTTTTTAGAAACTCCTTCACTAAAGAAGACGAAGTATATATTAATGAATTCTAATCAAGAACAACTGCCAAGATGTCAAACATAGAAGTAGATAACCTCGGTGTAGCAAAGCAGCTTAAATCGATTTTACATCAGTCAGGTTCCGTTCAGAGTATGCTGATACAATAGCTCCATGCCTAGCAATTATGTACAACCACTCGCTCACAGAAAGATCCACACCTAAGGACTGGAAATTTGCTCTAGTCACCAATACCCAAAAGGGGAAGTAGGAGTAATCCGCTGAATTACAGGCCCACGTCACTAAGGTCGATTTGAAGTAGGGTATGATGCTGTCATTTACCGTCTTGTACAGTCACCAGATGAGAAAAACGAATTTGCAAAATGGTTTAGATAAAATACCTGTATGGTGTGAAAAGTGGTAATTGACCATGAATAGGGGAAGGTGTGAAGTTATTCACATGGGTACAAAAGAAATCCGCTAAATTTCGATTACACGATAAGTTACACAGTTCCGAAGGCTGTAAGTTCAGCTGAATACTTAGGGATTACAATTACAAGTAACCTAAACTGAACGATCATATAAATAATGTTGTGGGTAAAGCAAACCAAAGACTGCGATTCATTGGCAGAACACTTAAAAGGTGCAACAGGTCTATTAAAGACACTGCCTACACCACGCTTGTCCATCTTATTCTGGAGTATTGCTGTGCGGTGTGGACTCCGTATCAGGTGGGACTGACGGATGACATCGAAAAAGTTCAAAGAGAGGTAGCTAGTTTTGTACCATCGCGAAATACGGGAGAGAGTGCCACAGACATGACACGCGAATTGGAGTGGCAATCATTAAAACAAAGACGTTTTCGTTGCGATGGAATCTTCTCATGAAATTTCAATCACGAGTTTTCTCCTACGATTACGAAAACATTCAGTTGGCACCCACTTGCATACGGACAAATGATCATCACGATAAAATAAACAAAGCAGGGCTTGGACAGAAGCATTTAAGTGCTGGAGAGTGGAACGGTAGAGGGACAGCTTCAAGGTGGTGCATTGAACCCTCTGGCAGGCACTTTCTTGTGAATAGCAGAGTAATCACGTAGATGTAGATGTAGAACCCATAGGCTGTAAAGTGACCTGTGAGGGAGAGTATGTGGCAGGAGAGGCTGCATACACTATATGTGATATGCATAAAGCAACTAACTGTCTGTGCAGAAATGGTAGCATATGAACCTCGTTTATGCCGCCCTCACCTCAAGCTCTTCTAAGACTTGTCTGAGGGTCACCTTCAAGTCCTTGCAAACGTTAGGTTCTCCATAGCCAGCATGTGAAAAGTGCTAACTTTACTGCGACACCTTGGTCTTTGTTTCGCGAATCGCCCTGTGTTCTCAAGTATCTGGAACAACCTGCTGAACACTTTTGGGGCATATAGCAGTAGTGGAGGCTCTTTTGGAGAAGATTCGCGCGTGTCGATTAACGCCGTTAGCTAAATCATAGCAATCCAGCAAGTCTGCGTCGAGTAATGGGACTCCATTTCAGTATTTAGGTTGTTCAGACTCCACGGAATCACAGGACTTGTTCCGATATCAGAACAACCTCTAATCGATACACAAGGAGTGGTTCATGTACAAAACGGTTGGTAGTAGCCATATGTAACAACATCATCACAGAGGACTATTTACAGAAACAAACCAAATCATTTGTGCAAGAAGACATCATACAACATTGAGTAATGACCTTTCTGAAAACAAGAAGATTTCTACATTACATATATTAGTTTCCGGATATTTACTTATGGACTTTACCTTTAATTTTGACCAATACTATCTTTGGAACATCTGATCAATTTTAAGCACTATTTATAAACGGAAGGGAATTCTGAAATAAAAAACTATGTAATGGTGGACACGATTACTTTTTCCGTATTTTCTCCATGAGTGTATCATGGCAGCAGATTGGTCAAGAGCCAGATTCCAGCCGGCCCCTGTGGCCGAGTGGTTCTAGGCGCTTCTGTCTGGACTCGCGATGCTGCTACGGTCACAGGTTCGAATCTTGCCTCGGGCGTGGCTGTGTGTGATGTCCTCAGGTTAGTCAGGTTTAAGTAGTTCTAAGTCTAGGGGACTGACGATCTCAGATGTTAAGTCCCATAGTGCTTAGAGCCATTTGAACCATCTGAACTAGATTACAAATCCAAAAGTCCACAGCTTAATGTTCAGTCTTCCACACACTGCCTCACAATTGCTAAGGAACAAAGACATTGTCGGACAAGAATGATCACAGTCAATAGTGCATGACATGTAATACGATATATCAACAATAGAGATGGAGTGGTTTATTTATAAAGAAACACATTTGACACAAGCTAGAGTACCAGCATGAAGGTCGACATCGGACTCCCACTAAGGAATATGCCCTCCTCGCGCACTTATACACGTGTTACACTCGTTATTCGTGGAGTCAAACTGTTGTGGAGTCCTTAGAACTACTTAAACCTAACTAATCTAAGGACATCACACACATCCATGCCCGGGGCAGGATTCGAACCTGCGACGATAGCAGCAATGCAGTTGCAGAGTGAAGCGCCTAGAACCACTTCTCCACAATGGCCGGCGGTATGTCTTGTCATAGACAAGTTAATGACGCTTGCAATTAATTAAGGAATGAAAACCGACACTTGATACATGAAAGTTACCTGATCAGTCTACTCTTATTTTAATAGTGCAACGGTAAATAGCAGACATAGTGATAGGAATTTAAATGTAACAGAGTCTGTAAAGTGAACAGGAACAGGGAATAAGTTTTAGTAAGTGAACCTATCCTCTCTTGTGTTTAGATTATTCTCCCGCCTGATTCTTCGTTCCTAGTATCCATCGTTTCCCGCCCTGGGCGTTTATCCTCGCTTTTCTAATTGATTTGTTTATTTCTGGTATTTGTCTGATTGTTGCCGTTCGGTCCTCCTGGATGTCTTTCCGTATTTCCTTTTTCGTTATTTTGTCTAGTTTGCATATTCTTTTTTATTTCTGTCTGAAATACCTCTAGTTTTTAACATTATCGATTTGTGGTCGATTACCTGTATGGTACTCTGACTTAATTTGCTTCAACTTTTCTTCATTTGCTCGTATTTGCTTGTGTCCTTGTGAGCTTGGTATGTGCATTTTTCTAGTCCGCTATACATTTCTTTAGTGCTTTGTTTTGCATTCATATTTGCTTGTCATAGTTGCTTCGGAAGGTCTTGTTTAAATTTGTCTGTGTTCCGTTTTTCTATTTCCGGTTTTCTTGCTTTTCCTCCCTTTCTTCGTTTCTTTGGAATTATTATTTTTGTCTTCACCATCGTTAGATTACTTGGATGTTCTTTATTATGTTTTGTTTGTCCGTTAGAATATAATTTGTATCGTTTTTCGTCTTGCCATTTGGCGAGCGCCAAGTCCACCTTAGGTTTTGATTTTTCCTGAAGAAGGTGTTAGCTATTTTCAGTTTGTGTTCTTGAGCAAATTGTACCGTTCTTTCTCCTCTCATGTTCTTTGTTCCAAAGCTGTGTAGTCCGACTGGGTCTTCTTCATCGTTACTGTGGGGACCGACTTTACTGTTGAAACCTTAAATTATTAGGTTTATTGGTGAACGATATCACTCTGTCATCTAGTTTTTTTCATAGAAATCTTCAAATCTTTTGTCGGTACTCATTTCTGTTGGGGCGTACATTTGTATGTTTGGTATTTGATGACTTACTTCACAGAGTCCGGGTATGTCGAATTTTATTTCCTTTAGAGCATTTTCGAGCTCTTCTTCTCTCTCCATGGTTCTCAGCGTTTGTACGTTCAGTATTCATACTATGATTTCGTTATTATTGTTCCTTGTTAGTCTGGTGCTCTTGACCGTAGTTTCTTCTATGTTGTCCGTTGTGATTATATTAGATTCTTACCCGGTGGTGTGTGTGTGTGTGTGTGTGTGTGTGTGTGAGTGAGTGTTTGTTTTTTTTAAATCTTCTGGGCTCCGTATCATCGTGTTCCTTTCTTGTTTTCTTCTTTGTATAGTGCAATTCTACAACATCTCTTGCTCCCCTTCTTGTGGATCGAAAGAAGCGAAATCGGCGTATTAATATATCCTCAGGCCATAAATCTGAATTTTTGTTTCCTAATGTGTGTAGTTTCTCGCATTCTAAAGGTTCCATTATTTCGTTCATTACCAGATATTTCATCGCTATTTCGTTTGTAGCGCTTTTATTCAGATTGCCGATGTATAACCATGCTCTTTTGTCTGCTGCGTGCATGTCCTGGTCTTTTTTCGTCTCTTTTGTGGTGTTCCTGTGGTTCATATCACTTCTTTCTCGTCTTCTTTTCCATGTGACTGTTTCCCATGCCTGTTCCACCTGTTCATTTCCAATGTTTTGGGTTTCTTCATGTTGGTACCCCCTCCCTCTGCTTCTTGTTGTTGTTGTTGATGTCCTTTTCTTCTCTACTGGAGATTCCATTTCCTCTCTATTTTCCTCTGATACTGTTTTTCTACCATCCCCCTTTTGTCTTTCGGTTCCTTGCTGTTGTGAGCGCTTTTACTTCTATGGTTTTCTTCACTTTTTCAGTTATTACACTTCCTAGTTTGTTTGTGAGAAAGTCAATTATGTCATCTACTTTTTGGGCCATCTTTTCGTCTTCCGCCGATTTCTCCTTTTTCGTTTTCGTTGCTTGATTCTTGTTAGTAGGTGCATCTGATTGTAAATCTGTTTCATTTTCAACCACCATGGATTCCTTTTTCCCGGTTTTAGTTTCGTGGTTTCTGTCGGTATGAGCAGCAGCCTGTAGTGCCGTTCCATATCGTTCATTCCTCTCTAGGACATAATCAAATCAGGAACGGAATTCTACAAAGCAATGTCCTCAAGTTCTCTACCAAACCAAGTCACAGAGCGCAACCCTGTCGATTCAGACCCAAACACCATTGAAACCATACCCTCTATAATACACAGCAAGATTAGAACAACCATCACTGAATTGAAAAATGGAAAGTCACATGGAAAAGGCAACATATACAATGAGCTCTTAGAAGAAGCCCAACATCTCCTAAAGCCAATCATCACCGAAGTGCTCAACAAAATCATACAAACCGAAGACATTGCCGATCGGTGTAAAAATAAGTTCGACTGTACTTTTGCGCAAAAGAAGGTACGAAAAATGACATGAACAATTATAAACCCGTAAGCCTCTTGTCTAACCTATTTAAGCACTAGACGAGAACCAACCCTCAGAACAATCAGGATTCCGCAAATGATTTAGCACAGTGGACCATATTCAAACAATTAAGCAGATAACAGAAATATCGGAAGATCGCCACCTCAAAATATACCTTGCTTTTGTGGATTACAGCAAAGCATTCGATACCACCAAACGCCCAGACATACTCCAAGCTCTAAGAAATCAAGGAATAGCAGCAAAATATATGCAATTACTGAGAAACAATCTAAAGCTAAAACCGAAGGAACAGGTAAACCTTTCAGATTGGAAAGAGGAGTTAGACAAGGGAAGTCCATCTCCCAAAAATATTTGCCTGCGTCCTTGAGGACATATTCAGGTAACTAAAATCGAATAAGAAAGACGGAGTATGCCTCAACGGCAACAGACTAACAAATTTGAGTTTCGCAAACGACATTGTTCAAATGGTTCAAATGGCTCTGAGCACTATGCGACTTAACTTCTGAGGTCATCAGTCCCCTAGAACTTAGAACTAATTACACCTAACTAACCTAAGGACATCACACGCATCCATGCCCGAGGCAGGATTCGAACCTGCGACCGTAGTGGTCGCTCGGTTCCAGACTGTAGCGCCTAGAACCGCACGGCCACTCCGGCCGGAAACGTAATTGTTCTCTACGCAAAAACTGCAATCAACTCTCCAGGAGCTTAACACACAAAGCAAGATGGCAGGACTCACAATGAACAAATATAAAACGCAAGTAATGACAAATGCATTAGAAACCCGAATATATCTTGAAAGTAAGGAACTAATGTATGCATCACAGTACATATAACTAGGCCAAACAATTTTCTTTAACAACAAAATGCAAAAGGAAATAAAAGGAAGAGTTTCCTTAGCTTGGAAGGCTTTCTGCGCCTTAAAGTTCATATTGCTTGACGGAACACTGAATAAGAGGCTCAAAATGGAGGCACTCGAAAGTTGCGTTATTCAATTGTTATTATATGGATGTCAGACATGGGCTCTCAAAGCCAAAGGAAAATGTAGAGGAACATTCTTGGCATCTCTCTCAAAGACAGAAGATCGAACACCTTGATACACCAGATGGTGTCAATAATAGACATAGCAAAATAGGCTACGAAGACCAAATGGAAATGGGTGGCCACGTGGCGAGGCTACAAGACGACAGCTGGACGGCATGAACTACCACATGGGTCCCCTACATCGGCAAGAGACTCCCAAGAAGACCAAGACGCAAATGGTCGGACTTATTTAGAAAACAAGCAGGAAGGCAGTGGACCAGCATGGCCAGAAACAGAAAGGAGTGGAAAGAACTAGAACTACAACTAAGTGAATAAGTGTAATTCAATGTGGCCGGCCGGTGTGGCCGAGCGGTTCTACGCGCTTCAGTCCGGAACCGCGCTGCTGCTACGGTCGCATGTTCGAATCCTGCCTCAGGCACGGATGTGTGTGATGACCTTAGTTTAGTTAGGTTAAAGTAGTTCTATGTCTAGGGGACTGATGACCTCAGATGTTAAGTCTCATAGTGCTTAGAGCCATTTGAACCATTTTAATTCAATGTGTAGTGTGCATTAAGTGCGGTATCCTCTTACGCAGAGTAGCTCATCGCGTGAGTCTTTGAAAGCAACTACTCCCACTTGTAGGAGCCCTTTGCCTTTAATGGGACAACACAGGCTGCAATCATACATTCATTCATTCAAGTCAACTTATACTCAGTGTACAATAGGGTTGCGAACCCCGATTTGTAATTAAAACAGTCAAAACGTAAGTACTAAGCTTATAACTTTTATTCATTTGTGTGGCCATAGTGTCCGTAGTTGCTTTTTAATTCTTGAGGATATTTTGGTTCCTGCATTGCAACTAAGTAAAAGGGTGATTTTTTTCACCAGATGCGTCTCGTTTTATTGAGGTAAAGCATCATCAGTAGTCAGTAATTAAGTTATTTTAATTTTGATTTGCTTTTAGATCGAAAAACTGTTCGTTAAGAATAGGATGACTTGTGCGTACGGTGATTTTTCTGCTTATTTCTCGCTTACATCGGGAATGTGCTAGCAAACGGAATTTCCCGATGAAAGCGAGAAATCAGTCGAAAATAGCCATAAGTACAAATCAACCTATTCTTAACGAACTGTTTTTCGATCTAATAGCAAATAAAAACATAAATAACTTAATTACATACCACTGATGATGATACTTCACCTCAATAAAGCGAAACGCGTCTGGTGAAAAAGTCACGCATTTTCGTAATTGCAACGACGGAACGTAAATACCCTCAAGAATTATACACTTTTGTCGAATCGAGTACGGCGTCTTCACAAGTTGCATCAGCACCACCCTGAGATATATGTTCAGTGAAAAGTGCATGCACAGATCGGGAAACGTAACGTTTAGAATAGCGAATGAGATCTCTGATGTCATGGACTACGTGATAATTGTAGCTTGAATCAATAGGTACAGTTAAAGGCTATGTATTGCATTGTGCTAACGTCAAATCGCCGCAAAGTATCAGTCTTGTTAATGAAATTGAGCAACTAATTAATGTGCAGGGCAATCGCTATAACAGAGAATGTTTAGATACCACTTCTTGTAATTAACTTGAGAAATCAAATGAAAAGAATAAGACATACACTCTGAGTCCAAAAACAACATTCATACTCATCATCTGCATAATGTTCCCATGCGCAACTAAGAGCACTGAATAAACTAAGCTGATGATAACAGTGACCGACTTGACGGTGCCACTCTTCACATCACTGGCTAAAGTGGATTCTGTTCAGAAATGGTTCAAATGGCTCTGAGCACTATGGGACTCAATTTCTGAGGTCATTAGTCCCCTAGAACTTAGAACTAGTTACATCTAACTAACCTAAGGACATCACAAACATCCATGCCCGAGGCAGGATTCGAACCTGCGACCGTAGCGGTCTTGCGGTTCCAGACTGCAGCGCCATTAACCGCTCGGCCACTTCGGCCGGCTCGGATTCTGTGCCAAACCTCACAGACACTGACCTCAAAAAGACAGAAAAATTTCGTAACGGCACGTGGAACGTCAGTCTACTCACGCTGTTCGTAACGATGACTTAGTGAAAATTTAACGCGAAACAGTGAAAATTTAACAATGACAAGTAAACACCTCACGAATAATAACGAATCAATTTTACAGATATGCATTGGCTACGAGTTAGCTGAATTACATAAACCATATATCAAAGCAGCAAACGAGCATTCAACACCAAACACATTCACTCCCTCGCTGCAATCCACGCCATAATAAAGTACACCAAACGTATATTTGAGCGTGCTTTATGTGCCTCTTTGGTTCGGACACCAGGAAGCGTGTGATCACGCCTTCTACAAACCACTAAGAGAAAACTCCCAAAGATAGCCACTGTCTCTAGTCGATACTGGGTACAGCATCATATTTGTAGTACTGCTGTGATAAATAGTTCGAGAAGTAATTAATATACAGAAAACGTAAAACTGATAACAGTGAGTGACGACGTAACAGCCAACTTTCAAGATATGCAAATAATTTGATTGCATGAAAAGTGTCCAGATCCTGCTTTGATTGCTGGTCCGCATTTGAATCTACCGTAAAAAAGTCACAAATAAAATGGGTTTACTCTTTCGTAAAAAGGTGCAGGTATTCCTGACAAATTCTGTTTTACATATTCTGCAAGATTCCCAGTCATCAGACGACTTTATAAACCATTAACTTGCTTGACGTGTTGTATGCCGTCCTATTAACATTGCATCTGACTGTACAATAATTCCAGATAACCTACTCCCGAGGTGCAGATATCGGTGCTATCATTCCCATAAACGTGTGTCTAGTGATAGTGTCGTCTCAATCTGTTGCTACCGCTCTTGCATATAACTGACTCAATGAAACCAGTATAATAATGAGGATCTTTAAGTTATTTTTGAAATCTCACTGCGTCAAATACAACCAGAGTTCGTGAAAAAGCTCCACACTTCGTTCTAAAGCCCACTCAGAGTACATGAGTACATGCATTATTCACATTTTTCACTTGATTTAGCAGTTGCTCCTTTTGCTTCCGTTAGATGGCCACAGAGAAAAACAGTTCCATATTGCATAGAGATATTCATATACTGTACAGTAATGTTACTATGACAAACTGTCAAAGCTTGTATAACCATCTGTTGCAGCATCGACCACTGCAAGACGTACGGGAGAGACAATGAGCTCCTGGGTTGCACCGACTGTGCCGCGGAACCATGGCAACTCCGATGCTGTGGCCATCTGCGCTAGGTTTGCCGAATAAGGATCGTGAACAGCCAGATCCAGATGATCCCATTGATTTTTGGTCGGGTCTAAATTCGTGAGGTTCGTCTCAAGGGAAGAACGATAAGCTCATCCCAGTGCACTTCGAACCACCCACGTACACTACGAGTTGTGTGACATTGCATTGTCCTGCTTGTAGATGCGGCTGTCCCGAGGAAAATCAATCTGTACGTACGAGTGGACATGGTCCCTAAGGATACATGTATTCTTGTGTCGGTCCATCGTGCCTTCCAGAACGACGGGGTCTAACAGGAAATGCTACTAAATAATTCATAGACCTAACAGCAGCCTGTGATACAGTTTGGAAACAGGGACTCACGTACAAATTAATCTGTGCCGTCCCCTGCAAGAAGACAACCAACCTCATTGACGATATGTTGTCAAATAGAACCTTCCAAGTAATAATGGGGAATCAGAGAAGTAAACAGATGAAACTCGATAATGGACTCCCACAAGGCTCTGTCCTTGCGCCCCTTCTTTTCAGCCTTTACATCTCTGACATGCCTGCAACCAGATCGCGCAAATTTGGTTATGCTAACGACTGGGCTGTGGCATCAGCTCAAAGAAATATACACTCCTGGAAATGGAAAAAAGAACTCATTGACACCGGTGTGTCAGACCCACCATACTTGCTCCGGACACTGCGAGAGGGCTGTACAAGCAATGATCACACGCACGGCACAGCGGACACACCAGGAACCGCGGTGTTGGCAGTCGAATAGCGCTAGCTGCGCAGCATTTGTGCACCGCCGCCGTCAGTGTCAGCCAGTTTGCTGTGGCATACGGAGCTCCATCGTAGTCTTTAACACTGGTAGCATCTCGCGACAGCGTGGACGTGAACCGTATGTGCAGTTGACGGACTTTGAACGAGGGCGTATAGTGGGCATGCGGGAGGCCGGGTGGACGTACCGCCGAATTGCTCAACACGTGGGGCGTGAGGTCTCCACAGTACATCGATGTTGTCGCCAGTGGTCGGCGGAAGGTGCACGTGCCCGTCGACCTGGGACCGGACCGCAGCGACGCACGGATGCACGCCAAGACCGTAGGATCCTACGCAGTGCCGTAGGGGACCGCACCGCCACTTCCCAGCAAATTAGGGACACTGTTGCTCCTGGGGTATCGGCGAGGACCATTCGCAACCGTCTCCATGAAGCTGGGCTACGGTCCCGCACACCGTTAGGCCGTCTTCCGCTCACGCCCCAACATCGTGCAGCCCGCCTCCAGTGGTGTCGCGACAGGCGTGAATGGAGGGACGAATGGAGACGTGTCGTCTTCAGCGATGAGAGTCGCTTCTGCCTTGGTGCCAATGATGGTCGTATGCGTGTTTGGCGCCGTGCAGGTGAGCGCCACAATCAGGACTGCATACGACCGAGGCACACAGGGCCAACACCCGGCATCATGGTGTGGGGAGCGATCTCCTACACTGGCCGTACACCACTGGTGATCGTCGAGGGGACACTGAATAGTGCACGGTACATCCAAACCGTCATCGAACCCATCGTTCTACCATTCCTAGACCGGCAAGGGAACTTGCTGTTCCAACAGGACAATGCACGTCCGCATGTATCCCGTGTCACCCAACGTGCTCTAGAAGGTGTAAGTCAACTACCCTGGCCAGCAGGTTCTCCGGATCTGTCCCCCATTGAGCATGTTTGGGACTGGATGAAGCGTCGTCTCACGCGGTCTGCACGTCCAGCACGAACGCTGGTTCAACTGAGGCGCCAGGTGGAAATGGCATGGCAAGCCGTTCCACAGGACTACATCCAGCATCTCTACGATCGTCTCCATGGGAGAATAGCAGCCTGCATTGCTGCGAAAGGTGGATATACACTGTACTAGTGCCGACATTTTGCATGCTCTGTTGCCTGTGTCTATGTGCCTGTGGTTCTGTCAGTGTGATCATGTGATGTATCTGACCCCAGGAATGTGTCAATAAAGTTTCCCCTTCCTGGGACAATGAATTCACGGTGTTCTTATTTCAATTTCCAGGAGTGTAGAAACTGCCGAAGATATCCTTATGAGTGACCTAAGAATTCACAGCGGGTACTTTAGAAAATGGAGGCTACAACCTAGTGCTACAAAGACGGAAGTATCTGCCTTCCATTTGAACAACAAAATGGCCAACAGAGAACTACATGTATATCTAGACGGGAAAATACTAAATCGAAACAAACACCTAAAGTACCTGGGGGTTACCCTAGATAGGACACTAACATTCAAAGAGCACCTGACGAAAACTGCAGCGAAACTTAAAACACGCAACAACATATTGCAGAAGCTCTGTGGCACCACTTGGGGCTCCACAGCATCTACCTTAAGAACATCCACACTTGGGTTGGTGTATTCAATGGCAGAATACTGTGCCCCAGTGTGGCTCAACAGCAAACACACACACATGGTAGATAGCCAACTTAGTGCAACATTGCGTATTATATCAGGCACAATCAGGCCAACTCCTACAGTGTGGCTGCCCGTTGTCAGTAACATAGCCCCTCCTAACCTGCGCCGAGAACACGCTCTGGTTAGAGAATTTCAAAAAATCATGACCAACTCTCAATTATAAATCCATGAAGATACTCACGACATCCAAGGAAACCGACTCCGGTCTTGGTATCCTCCAGTAAAGACCGCACAGGCGCTGCACCAAACCAACTTTAAAATAAATGACCGATGGAAAGAGGAATGGGAGAGCAGAACAGCAGTAAACTGCCACAGTATGCCATGCATCTTTAGTAAACCAAAAGGATTTGATTGCCCTCGAAAAATTTGGTCAACTCTTAATCGCTTCAGAACCAACTGTGGGAGATGCGCCGACTCCTTACACAGATGGGGTAGACTTCCTTTGACCGCTTGCAACTGTGGCGCTGAGAGACAGACGGTCAAACACATCGTGCAGGAATGCCTACTAAGGGCATATGAGGGTGACGCACAGGATTTCCTATTGACGACCCAAGAGGCAATCGACTATATATTATCTAAGCTGGACGTTTGCTTGTGATTTCTCGTCTGTGAGTGTAAATTTACAATTGGTGGTGTCCTTACATACAAACTGTTATTTATTGTTCTGTTTACACATATGTGATTTTTCTTTTTTTAAATCGTGTTGTTTCTGTAATTTTTACTGTGATTCTGGAGGTCATAAAGCTCTCTCCTCTGCCTTGGAGACTTCCCATAATTGTGGCAGGGTCTTTACTTTCAGACCTTCCACTCCGTAAGCGTCACCCGCCTATCTGTCCGATGGAGCATAGGACGTGATTCGCCTGGAAAGGCCACATGTCACCACTCAAGTTGACGTTTAGTTGCGGTATTAGCGTGCAATTTCCAGCCTGCATCGTCGATGAACAGCAGTCGGTGTCGGTGCAAGAACCAGGCACCTACTGCGGATTCTCTTAGGCAGCAACGTGTGCTGAATGGTAGCTGAGAAGACGCTTTAGGTAGCCTCTTGGTAGCCTCTTTGTTCGTCTGGGCGGTCATCTGATCAACAGTTTCACCCTTGGCGCGAAAGCCAATAATCATGCTCTTTTGGACCTCAGATAAATCGCTTACAACAACGACTGTACAGTTTTCCGAGTCACCACGACACGCTTTTATACTCTCTCCACTGCTAGTGCTGCCATCTGTGAATGGTTACTGAACGACGACGTCGAACATAAGCGGTGGTCATATCAACGTGACTGGATCACATAGAATAAATACTTCCCTCCCCTTTTTCGTGAACCACGACTCATACATATTCTTTTAATGTGTGGTGCCACAGACTAAACTAACTACATACCATTCCTTCAGGCGCCAAAATCTTCGCCTACTCCGTAGCTAACATCTGCTCCCCGCATCAACTGTGAACTCGGGTCCATTCAGAAATAATAACGATAATCGTAGCGGTATCGACATCTGTACCCTTACAAGCATTCAACACATTCGTCACACGCCTATCTAATACTCACTTCTTCATTACAATACATCTCAGTTTCCTTTATGTATGCCCTTAGAAATGACATCTTGTGCATCTTCATAGCTAGCAATCCATATGCTAACCAATTCTCGGATTTCATATGCTATGTAATTGTGGAAGATCCTTAAGGCCGAGAAACTTCAAGAGAAGTAGCGTTGTATTCGAATTTAACCTGTCACGTGAGACTTAAAGAGCAGGTTCATATTCTGATCAGACCTCTTCAGTAAGCCGTTTTAATGGTATTAGTTTAATACTTGGTGTCAATATTTGTTTTTACCGTTATTTATATTTGCAATTACTTGAAAATTCACAAAAAAAGCAAATGTGTGTGAAATCTTATGGGACTTAACTGCTAAGGTCATCAGTCCCTGAGCTTACACACTACTTAACCTAAATTATCCTATGTACAAACACACACACCCATGCCCGAGGGAGGATTCGAACTTCCGCCGGGACCAGCCGCACAGTCCAGGACTGCAGCGCCCTAGACCGCTCGGCTAGTCGTGCAAGGTAAAATTCACAGACAGGTTTGAATATGAGATGAGATTGAGACTGAAGTTATAACACTACTGGCTACTGTTAAAATAGTAATATGTCGATAGTGTTAATCCTGTGAACGAATTTTTATTTTGTGACTGTGATGGTGTGTAATGGTAAGGTATCGAACTTATTTTGGGTCCCTAAAGGTTTCTATTGAAAGAAAGAAGTATAAATGTAAACGGGAATAGAACCATGTTCTATTAGTAATCTAGTAAACTGAAATTACGTGAAAAGAAACAGTCACCAGCCTAATTATCATGGTTCGTAAAGAAAGTTAACCTTTGGGATTGACTTTACTTGATCCTGAACTCGTGTTCGCCTCATAACATGCAAGAGAGTAGCACATTTTAGCAACTAATGTACGGTACCAGGGATCTGACTTTAACTACACAAGACGAGCATCAATACGTTTAGGCGACAACTGGTTCTTAGTAACAGTTACTATCTCTACATTACAGTAGGATGTGTTGTTGTTGTGGTCTTCAGTCCTGAGACTGGTTTGATGCAGCTCTCCATGCTACTCTATCGTGTGCAAGCTTCTTCATCTCCCAGTACTTACTGCAACCTACATCCTTCTGAATCTGCTTAGTGTATTCATCTCTTGGTCTCCCTCTACGATTTTTACCCTCCACGCTGCCCTCCAATGCTAAATTTGTGTTTCCTTGATGCCTTAAAACATGTCCTACCAACCGATCCCTTCTTCTAGTCAAGTTGTGTCACAAACTTCTCTTCTCCCCAATCCTATTCAATACCTCCTCATTAGTTACGTGATCTACCCACCTTATCTTCAGCATTCTTCTGTAGCACCACATTTCGAAAGCTTCTATTCTCTTCTTGTCCAAACTAGTAATGATAAATGTAGGTAAATGATCACTAACCATGGAGCACTACTGACTTGGACAAGAGGCTCGCTCTTTTATCTGTTTAATTACAGAAAATTGAAATAGTTATGAAGTAATCGTTTCTTTTGTACTAATTATTATATGTATCCTCAAGGAACATTAACTTCCTTGTATTATTTAGCTCAAGTGGCACATGTGATACCTGGATCTTGTACAGTTTAAATATTTGTTGCCACTTGTTTATTCTTGATTTTTATTATTGTGTTATAACATTTGAATCTATCTCAACTATTAGCATGGGGACCATGAAACAAATCTACCGATAGGCTCAGAATGAGGCTGGACACTTCAATCACAACACAGTGCGTGAAACGGTGTTAAATAGAGAACACATGAAACAGTAAACACTATTATTTCAGTAAGAAAATGTCTTTGAACTAAGTACTTTAAATCTTCTCTTGGTAATTATACTTCGATGAAATTTTAATTGTTCATTTATGAAAACTACGTGGAGTATTTCACAACTTATACTCGCTGGATAAACATGTACTTTACAACTCCACGGAGTTTATAAGCTTTTGTTAAGGAAGACGATTGCATTTCAATTCACTAAAATCCGACACTCATATTCGTCGTAGTACTTGGGACAGGATCCTGTCTTGATAAATGTTTAATTATAAAATACGGTTGCTCAACACAAAGTTTACAGAAGACAAACTTGTTATTGAAAACGAAACCAGATCATCCGATAAATTGAGTTGAAGGTGGTGGCAACGTTGATCTCATGTGCTATTCAAGAAAGACCGCGAAAGCATCCATCCTTCTTCCTGTGACACAGGCTCCTAGAATTCTCTTCTTGGCATCGGACTTTCACTGTACAGAGTCAACGAAAGTATGCCCTGAATAATAATCCGTGTTACTTCAGCGTCCGAGGCTTTATCATATAATCTTGCAGTTCATCTCACTTCTTTCAGTTCACAAGATGCGTACGCTTTATCCGCTAGCCACCAACTGACTCATGATGCACAGGAGGCTCGCAGTTCGACCGCCAGATCCTTCTTTTCTATTCCCACCTAGCCAGTTCCGTTGAGGAGGGATTTCCCTCCAAGTTTCGCATTATTACAAGCCTACTTTTCCTTCACATGAACCAGTATTATTATATAAGTTTGGATTTTTACATCCTTTTATAAAACATTACTTTTGAAATTACGTCCATACATTAATTACAATTAAATAAATTATCATAAACAATGAATAAAACTTTGATATGGATGTTACAAAAAAGAGCATGGTTATACAGAAGTCACATTAAGTACAAAAACAGACAAAGAAATTAGATAAGACTATTATTGGTAATATCGATAATAGTGTTATACATACTCCGTGTTTCAGTGATTTTTTTTCTTTTAGGGATACATCACTGAAACGTCAGTCAGGGATACATCAGTGAAACATCCGTAACACCTGAAACAGCGTTGGCCAAACAAAAAAAAAAAGAAAATGAAAACACTATTCGAAACACATCGTAACAACATTCACTATTCATAAACGACGATACAAAGACAAAGAACATCATTTCACGTCATTCACACAAGAACAACGTTAGCTACATTTTCATAACATTTCACTTTGTAGAAGAAATTGTGTTGTACCACGACTACTGAATATTAGTGGTTATAATGACACATTTATAATAGAATACTTAATACATAAATACAAGGGATAAAATATGATACAAACTTTTACATAAACAATGTATAAATTTTGTTTACAGTGGTTTAAAAAATGGCTCTGAGCACTATGGGACTTAATTTCTGAGGTCATCAGTGCCCTAGAACTTAGAACTACTTAATCCTAACTAACCTAAGGACATCACACACATCCATGCCCGAGGCAGGATTCGAACCTGCGACCGTAGCGGTCTCGCGGTTCCAGACGGTAGCGTCTAGAACCGCACGGCCACTCCGGCCGGCTACAGTGGTTAAGTAGATACTTCAAGCAGTCCATTTAATTTGCTTTCAAGGCATTATGGGTAGCTACATTTCAAATTTTTATCCTTTACAAACAAACTACTGAAGATTTTACTTTACGTTTGTCTTCATGGAAAGCAGTTAGAAAAAATTAATTACTTTCACAAGATAGGTATTTTTGGCTATGTTAATTTTTTGTGCAGTTCAGCAAAATACTTCAATACTATTTACAACAAGCATAGACTTTCTCACTGCGTCATCGTCATTTCAGGCACTCCATTCCGACATCTTTATTTTACAAACCTTGTTTACCACTTGGCTGCTCACTGAGATTTTAGGCAGTGCATCTGATACACCGTTTCTTGCTTTATCCAGTTATCAAGTAACTATACTGCCAATTTTGCACATTGGCAGCCATTTTATTAAGCTACCGCTCATTTGGCAGCGCAGCCTTCTAGTATATCCTTTCACTGTTTTTTCTTAACGTCCGTTTCATTCTATATCGCTATAAATCGGAAATTCACAGACATATGTTAGCAAAACTGCAAGAGCATTTCTTAATAACATTATAACATCCGTAACAAAACACATTTCGTACGAAATAAAGATATCATAATAGAATGTATATTATTCATGACATGTTTTCTGACAGTGCTCGTTTTTATTCTGTTCTGCGGACCTAAGATTTCAAGCCCACTATGTTACGAGCACCTAAGGGCTTCTTTGATTTTGGGTACGACAGAGAGTATGTGTTAGTGCGAGGAGTTCCTTGCACTTCAAACGTTCAGTGTACCTGGTCATAGATTGGAAATAAACTTGCTTGATTTTAAAACGAACCTGCCCCACGCCCTCTAATTATGGTGGCAATATATGCTACTGAACACAGAATAATTTCATTTTTCTGATCTTACAACAGTCTCAAAGAGATCGAATTTTACCCCAAGGGGTGTAGTATATTTACCCTTTTACTGTATCTGGCGGTTTATTTGGTTTTGAGATTTCAGATTCTCTCGTGACTTGAATCCGTGTTCGATAGTACATGTCACCGTTCGGTGGTTTTTTCTTCCTTGGTTATGTGCTTCCTTCAGGGTTTTGTTTTGCCATTGCTTCATCTGGAGGTTGAAAATAACATTTCTTTCCGTCTTCGTCGATTTCTATTAGTTCAATATTATCTTCATCCGAACTATTTTCTGTATCTGATAATTCTGGATCACTGTTCGGTTCTAATAGAAACGTTTTTCTTAGACAGATGTTAATTTCCTCGTCCGGTCTTTTATCAGGTCATAAACACTCAGGACCAACGGTTTCCTCCTAATGTTGGTTCTTTTTCTGTCCCAGCACGCTCTTCGTCTGAACAGTCTTTTACATCGGCTCTGATAACGTCTATCTTTACATGGTATTATGTGTAGTCTTAGTAGATGTAAATGTCGTGTGACTAGGGCCTCCCGTCGGGTAGACCGTTCGCCTGGGGCAAGTATTTTGATTTGAGCCACTTCGGCGAATTGCGCGTCGATGGGGATGAAATGATGATGATTAGGACAACACAAAACCCAGTCCCTGAGGGGAGAAAATGTCCGACCCCGCCGCGAACCGATCCAGGGGCCTTAGGATTGACATTTTATCGCGCTGACCAGTCAGCTACCGCGGGCGGACTTGTAGTCTTAGTGAACTTTAGTAACTCATAAATAGTCGTCTGTATCTACTTCTTCCAACCTTCTGATAACAGTCTGTTCTGCTGGCGATTAGTTAGACAGGAATCCTTCGTGAGCAACACTGAAGATTTCATTATATTTCCATCCTCCTCATTGAGACCAAATTTCTTTTCTTATTATTAATCTGAATATTGTCAGCTAGACTGAAATGTGGTTTCGCAGGACAGAGCGGATCACGATTTGGAAAGGGGCCCAAATCAGTTGCTGCTAGTTGCACAAACATACAAACTTTATTTGCTAGAAACACTTAATCTCACATGCCCTTAAGAGAATTCACAAACAATAAGCCAGAAGGCCAGAACACAAGTTATTAAAATTGCGTTAAGGAATAAACACAGCTGAAGGCCTCAGTAACAAAATAGAGGACCTGAGGGCTTAAGGCCTGGATAACAAGTACTCCAGTGGATAACAAGTACTCCAGTAAGGATATTTTAAAAGGTTCTAGACAAAGACCGTTAAAATTTTAACTTAAGTAGACTGAAGGCCTAATCTTAAAATATTTTACATAAGGTTCGGCTGAAGGCCATATACTGAACATAGAACAACTAAAGGCTTAAGGCTTGGATAACAATTTAAGACAGAGAGGAAAACTTTGTAATTTCAAATGATTTTCTTTCTTTGGCAGCTGAAGGCCATATCTTAAAATACTTCACATAAATTTCGGCTGAAAGCCATATGCTGAACATAGAACAACTGAAGGCTTACGGCCTGCATAATAAATTAAGATAGAGAGAAAATTTTCTAATTATGATGTTTTTTAATTCAGACGGCTGAAGGCCGTATCTTAAAGTACTTCACGTAAGGTACGGCTGATGGCCACATACTGAAGATTAAATAAACTAGATTAATACACAGCTGAAGGCCTCACGCAGTATTTGAGACAAAGGAATATCACAATCCTAAAGAGCAGAACATTGGTACTCAGAAGTGTTGCAAGGGTCGGCCTGGAGTGAAAATTCTAACAACAGTTTAGGTGAGACAGGCAGCCAAGCGTAACACTAAATAATCGGGTGGCAACACGACCTAGGGACGGCTGAAGAACCAACCAACTACCTAAACAATTCTCTTCCATCTAACCAACAGCACAAGTGAAAATACCAGCGAGGACGATGATCGCAGCAGCACAACGTCTTGATAATTGGCATCTAAACAGAGTCAAGGCACAATAACCACTCAAGGAAAAAAAAAAAAAAGGAGAACAACATCAAGCTGTCGAACTACACGCCGAGCCAGACACCATCAACATAGCGAGAAAAACACACTGCCAGAAAACTACGCTAACGACCAGGGAAGGTAACAGGAACGTTAACGGCCACAAGGCACAAGATACCGCTGGTGCACTTTACTAGTAAGTTACAATCATTTCAATAGTTAAACACCATACAGGAAGACGGCTGCAAATTTGTCGACTCCAGCACACCATGCGTTGCTGCTTGTGGGAATGGCCCAGGAAGCAACAAACGCCAATGAACGAAGAGATGTCACGGCAGTTGAGATTTCGTAACAGGTTAAATGATTACTCAACTCCAGTTTCCAGGTTCGGTGCGCTCTGAACTTTGCAGCTCTCACAGCTAGTGCCTCACAACTCCGCCCACGCGTGCATGCCCCCAGGGGCCCCGCCCTAAACACACGCCGTGGAGACTTCCTCGCTGCTCTGTCGCAACCGAACGACTACCCACACACACACACCAAAGATGGTACAGCAGTACTAGTATCGATAAATGCTCTTGCTGCCACTGATGGAGGCAAGTGAGCAACACGTTCAGGTAGTAACTGAAGGAGCAATAAGGCGCCACTCAGTGGTCAGAAAATGCAAAAAGAAAAAAAGGCATCTGCGCGAGACGGCCACGCCTCAACCTCGCCCCCTCAAACACCAACTCTCGGAGGGGGAGGGGGGGGGGGCAACTCGACAATAGGACTAACCAAATTTAACTAGGCTAAGGGACCCAATACTGCTCACTGGTGCGGTTATCATTAACCAGCAGATTCACCTGGTCCAAAATACGCACAATGGTGCAAGGCCCCAAAAAACAGGGGGTGAATATACTAAGATTTCCGACACGCACCTGCCTCACGGGAAAATTATGGACATAGACCTGATCTACTGGCCTTCACTTAAAGGCTCGCCGATTACGATTATAACGCTGAGCTTGTTTATTATGGACCTTGAGTATATTATGTCTGGCACGGTTCCAGTTTTCCCTGACGACTTGAGAGGTGATATCCACTGAAATCAAATTTTGTATTCCCCATAAGTTCAAAAGAGGGGAATTAACAGTACAGGCAAGGATCAAGCAGGCGGTAGTAGCTCATCATTTGCGGTATTGGAAGCAAAACTAGAGTCACACTTACTAGGCGTCTTCTGATGGTAAACAATCAAAGCAGATTTAAGATTTTGATTGACCCTCTCTGCAAAAGATACCTGCGGATAATACGGCGTAGTAGTGATATGCTTAACAACTTTTGGAAAGCAGAAGGCCTTGAAGGGAGCCGAAAGAAAGGCTGACACATTATCACAAACTATTTGTTTAGGGGGTCCAAAAACACTGAAAACATTAGTTAAATGCGGAATAGTAGTGGTAGCAGTCACGTTACTGCTCGGAAGGAGCCACGTAAATCTCTAAAATACATCAATAATAACCAATACGTACCGATTACCTCTCTTAGTACGAGGTAAGGACCATACATAATCGATATAGAGTCTGCGCATAGGACAGGATTCGCGCTCAGACCTCAACAGACCCTGTTGAAGAGCATTTTTAGGTTTGGCTACATTACGCATGCGACACCGAAAACCATCTCTCTCACGTAAAGGTCACTTAACACGCTACAAGTGAGACTGCTTCTCTCTTCTCCCGGGTGTGTTCACTAGGTGTAGATTCAGTAAACATGCGGCTGAGGACATCCGCAAGCCCATTTTTAGTGTCTGTCACATGTTTAACTTAAAATTGAAATGCAGAAATGCGTACTGCCCACCTGGCAAATACGGCCAGTCTTATGTGGCCTGGCTAACACCCAGCTCAATGCCTAATTGTTAGTTTCCAACTGAAATACCCGATGCTCAAGGTAGGAGCGGTACTTCTCCAGTGCAAACAAAACGGCCGGCGCCTCGCACTCGTAGACCGAATATTTATGTTCCACACCACTTAACCGACGAGACGCGTAGACTAATGGCTGCCTCTGACCCTCGAACTCCTGGAGGAGGACAGCCGAAACACCGGCATTAGATATGTCAGTTTGGACAATAAGCTTTTTATTAAAGTCCGGTACTGCGAGAACTGGAGGGTTGGCTATAGCTGCCTTAATGTGCTCAAACGCGGCCCCTTGGGCAGGTCCCCATTGAAAATGCACTCCTTTTCAGCGCAATTCGTTTGAGGGGGCTATAAATAACCAAGTGGTCCAAATAATTATTCACACACACTAATTTCGAGTCCACAAGGATATTATCCAGCAAAAGAGTAAGAACTGCTGCACCAGTAGCCAAACCAAAGGGAACCCTGTTAAACCTAAAGCACTGACAACTGGCCTCAACACAACCTCATGTTTATGCACTTTGGGTAATCCATAAAGTCTAGGTGGGTCTACTTCTGTTTTACAAAGCAGCTTCTTATCGTCGGAGGAGAATGAAGACGCTTTCACCGGTCGATTGGTCATTTTTAAAATATTCACAGTCAGATCCTTCTGAAGTTTTTTGTAATTGTTGTAATTGGTGGGAACTGAAATATCATTGATCTTTCCATGATAGTCCTCACTGTTAAATATGACATGGCATTACCCTTATCTGCATTAAGAACAATAATGTTTCTATCTGCATTCACATCCCTCAGCGCCTTCCTTCGTGCCCGCGACAAATTACTGTTAGGTGGCTTCCATGTACGTAAAATCCTAGATGTTTCCATCCTAATTATATCCAGAATGGAACGTTGGACCGTAAGGTGTATAGAAAGGCCACACATACTGATCGTTACCTGCATAAAGATTCAGACCATCACCCTAGACAAAAAAAGGGGTATAATAAAAACTTTGATGGACAGGGTGAACAAAATTTGTTAACCTGTTTATTTCAAAGATGCGATTGAAAATCTACAGTCAGTTTTTGCCAAGGATGGATATTCTAGCAAGGATATATATCGAGCACTTTGCTCTAGGCAGAGAATTAGGAGTAACGACGAACAACAGTCGCCCAACGATAAGGCTTTTCTTCCATTTATTAGTAAGGTCTCAGATTGCATTGGGAAAGTGTTAAGCAAGCATTGGATGGAAACTATTTTCAGACTAACCAAGAAAATAAAAGAATATGTACGATCTGCAAAAGATGCGTGACACCCTTTGGCTACACCGGAGTGTAAAAAATTCGTTGTAGTTGTGGACAGGTGTATATCGGCACTACAAAGAGAAGCATGAGCACCCATCTTGTTGAACATAAGAGGAATTGCTGCCTGGGTCGCATGGACAAATCGGCTGTAGCAGAACCTGTTTACTGGGAAGGTAATCATGAAATAAAATTCAGCGAGACAGATTCTAATAAGTACTAAATGCAGTAACATGTATACATTCTTTGGCTAATGTAATCTGATAACAGGCTTGGTTAAATTCAAGAACAGTAAGCCAATTAGCACCGGCAAACCAAGTAAAGGAGTTATGAAGATCAGGTAGAGGAACAGACTCGAGGACAATCTTAGCGTTCAGGCTCCGGTAGTCCATCCCACCCCTGATCCTTAGGGACAAGAAGTGTGGGAGAACCATAGGCAGATGTCGAAGGCCTAATGACCCCTTGCTCAAGCATTTTGGATATTGTAGGTCTCAGTGCCTTGACCTTAGGTGGTGAGAGGCCATATCGGGATTGCCTAACTGGAATATCGTCAGATAGACGGATGTGGTAATTAAGAAGATTAGTAACCCACAACCCGTCACAAAGAAGCTCCGGGATCCTCTGTAGCAAGTTCTGTAAATGAGAGGCCTGATGTGGGGAGAGATGGGCGAGATCAAACTCATGAAGCAAAGCCTCAACAGCCAGGATGCCAGCATCTCGATGCACATTCACAAAAACCAAGCTGCTCCTCAGGAGCGAACTTAAAGAAGTTGTGCCCAGAATAATCCAAGACTAACCCAGTTTTATCGCTGAAATCACACCCCAAAAATTAAATCAACCGGCAACTTCTTGACCAGGGCGAATGATAAAGGCCAGGAAAAACCTCCAACCTATATACTCCTCCAGACCCAACCATGCGGAGGCAACACCTGGCCATTGGCCACCAGACATCTCTGCACTGGAGAAGGGACCGACCGAAGTTCTGTAAGACGCCCAAATTCAAGAAACCATTCCAAGCTTAATAGTGAAAGGGAGCTACCAGAATACAAAAGAGTTCAAATGGATTCCCCACCTACTCGAGAACAAATATAAGGCAAGGGTGGTGATGAGAGAGCGACAACATGAGTACACCAAGGTTTAAAGTTTCGATCCCTAGGTCGCCGGCCAGCCCAGCGTCATTTATTGGCTATAGGCGCGAGAGGATGAACGCAAGAGCGCACCGAATGAGCCGAGCTACCGCATCTGAAGCAACGCTGGGGTTTCCTCTTAACGACCTCAGCTGATGTAGTCAGTTTGGAATCGCCCTTGACAATGCCCGTGGCCTGACCCTCAACTTCACAACATACACTGTCTGCAAGCGGCAATGTAGATATCGGGTGTACAACAGCGGCACGGAGCTCTTGCCAGGTTGAAGGACGATCACGTAAAATAAAGTGCGACTTATCCGCCGCACGCAATCCCCTAAGAACAATAGACACCAATTCTCGTTCTGGCAAATCGATCAACAAGGCCAAGCAGGCCGTCTGAACTTTGTCGATATACTGATGTAACTGCTCTTTATCCTACTGCATCTTCCAAACGTAACGACACTCAAGCTGTTTCAGAACTCCGATGGTCCATCTCTGCCTAATGACAAGCTCCATCAATTGCTGTAAGGAGGACCCTTCCGCCATGGTTCGTGACAGGAGGTTCAGCAACTCACCTCTAGCTAACGGATACAACATTGGCAAAACTACTTGGTGCGGAACACGAAAGGTAGTAGCCTATTGTTCAAGACGAACCAACAATCACGGTAAGTTTTGGACCTGCTGAAGTCGATCTACCACTAATTCAGTAACATCTCGAAAGAAATACACCAGAGGATCAGGCAATTTGGCAAACGCTGCGTCTAACTCCACAGAGGATACAACAACAACACCCCCGGGCTGGCTCTCGGTTCCTCATTGAAATAGTGAGTCCCGCTCTTCAGACCTCCTGCTATCCAATTCTAGACATGTAAGCTTAAACTGCAATGCATTAACCGAAGACCGCAACTCGACGGTTAATTTTTTGTGATGGTATTCCAAACCTAACATGCCCAAATCCCTACCAGATGGTTGAAATGCACTAACTGTGCCCACACCCTATCCAATTGACTGTGACTAGTTTGAATGCCTTCCAGAATACCAATGGTGTCCTCAAGGCCGCTAACCGCCTTAAGCATATATTCCAGGGCTGCTTCTGTCTCACCCACCACCACCAGGATGACTTCAACCATGTGGAGAACGGTAGCACGCAAGGGGGCCACTAAGTCCGGAACTCTGCCCTCTATAGGCTGGCGCCTTATCGCCAACTCATAAACAAGGTGGTCCTTCCTCTACAGGCCGATCCCCGACCGCCTTTTAAACAAGACATCTGAAACAATCATCAACCAAAACGATATGGTGTAACACTAACAGAAATAAAATTCAAACTAACAGCAACTACCAGAACGTAACCATGCTCTGCTACCAGTTGAAATATGGTTTCGCATGAAAGAGCAGATCTGGTTGTGGAGAGGGGCCCAAATTAGTTGCTACTAGTTGCACAAACGTACATACTTTATTCGCTGAAAACACTTAATCTCACATGCCCTTAAAAGAATTCAGGAACAATACGACTGAAGGCCAGAATACAAGTTCTTAAAATTGCGTTTAGTAATAGACATGGCTGAAGGCTTCAGAAACAATACGACTGAAGGCCAGAATACAAGTTATTAAAATTGCGTTTAGTAATAGACATGGCTGAAGGCCTGAGTTACAAAATAGAAGAACTGAGGTCCTAAGGCCTGGTTAACAATAACTCCAGTAAGGAAAGTTTAAAAGGGTTTAGACAAAGACCTTTCCAATTTTAATTTAAGTACGCTGAAGGCCTAATCTTAAAATATTTCTCATAAGGTTCGACTGAAGGCCACATACTGAACATAAAAACAAACATTCCTATTGTTATTATGGCGATAGTCACGATCACTTCGCCAATGATCGTCATCCTATATTCTTTCTAAAAACGCAGAAAAGCCTTTATGACTGCTTCATAAGTATCTCTTCGAATCGCCTGGCAGATTTTCCAAAGCTCCCTTGCAATCTTGAATTCAGATTGTCTGTCTCATAATTATATCAGTTTTCGGTACCTGGATTCACAGAAATCTTTCATGGAGTCTCTGTCCCTACTGTCATACAATCTAGCTACTGCAAAATCTCGCCATAAACGATCTTGGTTTTGTTCTGACCCGTATTCCTCGCAAAACTTTTGTATGAATTCGTTAAACGACATGTGACTAATGCTCAAATTTAGTCACATCGTTTAGCATCACCTGCTAAATCACTGATAACTGGGATAAATTTGTTCTGGTCTATCAACTATTCATTGAAAATACTTGCGCCATTTTTGAGAGAATCCAGGGGCTACCAACCAGTATATGTTCTGGCAAGATCAAAGAGTTCTTCACTCTCTGATAGTCTGTTATGAGATATCCTATAATTGCCAACTGGAATTGTCTTTTATTATCTTTTCAGGGTCGCAGATCTTGCCTTGAATTTGTAAATTGTTTTTGTTGTAATCCTGTTCACAAATATTTACCTGTTTGCTAATTTCTTTCTCTTTCGTTACTACGAAAGATTCTACCGTTCCTTGGATCTTTATGATTTCCAAACGGAACCTCTCGTTGATAACATTGATCTTCATTGATCTGCCCAGGATAGTGGCCACATCGGCATTTATTTCAAGTTTCATGTCTCTGACTGCGTTACTCAAAACACCTACTTTTTCGTCGACCTTTTCGATCGGTTTACTGTTTTTAACGCTCTGTGTTTTCATGAAGTCAGCTTCCGATTTCGACTGATTCTCGAGACCACTAATTTGTGTTTTCAATTTGTTACGAAGACCACTAGCTTGTGCTATAATTTGACTGTTAATACTACTAATTTGTATTCAATTTGTATTCAAATTGTGTAGACAAAAGCTGGAATAGGTCGTTCATGCTTCATTGTATTTCGGTATTCCTGATCTACTGTATCCTCATGCCCTGATTCTACATCATTTGATTCTATCCGTTCCTTTTCTGTTTGCCAATTACTGAACATATCAGTCGATTCACTAACGTAATCACTATCTTCCTTTTAAGCATCCTCATTCATTCCCTCCTTTGATTCTTGTTTTACTTGTGATTCGCTCATCATCTGAAACTGATCATTTGCGTACGTCTGTTACGCTACGTAAGCCAACTACTGTTCTGAGGCACTACCTGTGTACCCATTTCGACAACAGCTATCGGCCTCCATGATGTTTCACGGTACACCCTGTACTATCTCGTTCTGTCTGCTTTAGTACTACTGCATCTGAGTTACAGTTTACTTTCTAAACTCCCGTAATAGTTACTATTATTTGTTGTAGTGAATTTGTGGCAAGTTCGTGACGCTGGATATTCAGTGCTCGAAATACACTTTTCTCCCGCATAGTACATATGCTATAGTCTGTGTTTATAGTGTAAGAATCTAACAAATGTCCTCACCCCCCCCCCTCCCCCGCCGTCGCCAACCGTCCCGTCTGCCGCCGTGCCGCCTCTATAGTCTGTATTAAGTGAGTTCAGTGTTGTAGCCACCATATGGGGCTAGTTGTGTTTTTATCTCTTGCGAACAGAAACCAGACTGTCGCCGTGTTTTTCAGTTGGGCCTGTCTATTTACTATGTGTTTTAAACAGAATCATAGACCGTTTATTTTTATATTTTCTTCGCATCTTCTTCTCCACGTCTCAGTTTTTAACAGTCACCGTTTTTTCGCCTGTTTTTATTCTTCTCATATTTCCTCACTCTTATTTTTTAAGTTTTCTGTAGGCTGTAGAGCGGCATATTGTGCTGCTGCGAGCCCTCTCGCCCTCGGGGGGGGGGGGGGGGGGGGGGGGGAATCGAAATCCAATAAAAATAAAGAAAAAGATACAAACGTCCTCTCACGTAGTGCCACGTATAACAGTTTCCATTAACAGCACTACTAGTCCTGTCACGTGGAAAGCCAAGTATAACACTATCGGCTATTATTAAAACAGTAATATGCCGATATTATTACTCCTGTGAAAGGATTCTTGTTTTGTGACCGTGACGTTGTGTATTGGCAAGGTATTGGACTAATTTTATTTCCTTAAAGGTTTTTATTTAAAGAAAGCAGTATCAAGGCAAACGGGAATCGAACCAAGGTTCCATTAGTAATGTAGTAAACTGTAATGAAGTGGAAAGAAACGGCACCCAGGCTATGTTTTGCGAGAATTGTAAGGGAGTAACACAGTTTTGCAAGTAAAGTACCAGTCAATTGACGTTAACTGCACAGGAGAATTAGTAACACGTGTAGGAAACAACTAGCTCCAAGTTACAATTACTATCTGTACATTACAGCAGGAAGGTAACGACAATTATATATGAATAATTATTAGTGGTGGAGCACTACTGACTTGGACAAGGGGCTCTTTTGTCAATTTAAGTATAGGCAATTGAAATAGTTATCAAATAATTGTTTCTTTTGTACTGATTATTATTTGCATGCTCAAGGGACATTCACTTCCTTCTGTTCTTTAGCTCAAGTGTCACATGTGATACTGGATCTTGGACAGTTTGATTATTTCTGGCCTGTTGTTTATTCTTGATTGCTGCAACTGTATTACTTCATTTAAACCTGGCTCAACTATTAGCATGGGGACCCACACACTAAGCTACCGATAGGCTCAGATCGAGGCTGAACACTTTAATCACAGCACAATATGGGAAAAACTGATAACTACAGAACACATGAAGTTATATAAACTTTTATTTCAATAACGAAATATCTTTGAACTCAATCTTCTCTTAGTAATTGTACTTTGATGAAATGTCAACTGTCCACTTACGAAAACTACGTGGAGTATTTCAATACTTATGCTTACTAAATAAACAGGTACTTTACAACACTACGAAGTTTATTAACTTTTGTTAAGGAAGATGATTGCTTTTCAGTTCAGAAAAATAGGATACTCGGATTCGTTGTAGTACTTGGGATCGACCCATGTCTAGATAAATGACTAAGGGTAAAGTACGGTGGCTCAACACAAAGTTTACATAACACAAACCTATTATTGAAACTGAAACCACATAACTGGTTCGTGCAGTTATACAGTACTCATCTGATACATTGAGGTGAAGGTGGTGACAGCTTAGATCTACTGTGCTATTCAAAAAAGGCGGCAAAAGTATCCATGCCTCTTCCTGTGCAACAATCTCTGAGAATTCTCTTCTTAGCGTCGGATTTTCATATTACAGATTTAACCAAAGTATGTCATGACTCACAAGCTACTTCTTCTCGCCTCTATCAGTTCACACTAGGTCTGCTAGCAACCAACTGACTCACTGTCATGCCTCGCCATCGCTGGTAATGAATACATATGAAACGTACGCGTTTGATAACCCTCCACTGGGGGGGGGGGGGGGGGGGCAAAAATTTGGCAGCGATGGTGAGTCATTTGGACTTGCCATGAGAAACAAATTGTTTCTTAACTAATTAACTTTACAATCACAGAATATACAGATATATAGGTGTAGAACATGAAGTAAATATAGTGCACATGCACTGAGTACACAACATATCAGACAACGACAAAAAATATATATACAATGAGTACAGAACATACCAGCAAATCACAAAAAATGTATATACAAAATGAATACAAATCATATTGATAAATGACAAAAGTGCAGACGCACTGAAGTAGTGAACATATCAGGAAATCACAAATGTATAGGCAACGAGTACAAATCATATTGAGAAATGACAAAAGTGCACACGCACTGAAGTTCAGTACAAAACATATTAACAAATGGCAAAAGTGCACACGCACTGTAGTTCAGAACATATCAGCAAATCACAAAACAAAATGACAAAAGTGCACATGCACTCGAGCTCAGAACATATTTGCAAAATCACAAAATGTATAGACCGTAAAGGCAACTCATGATACTATGTCACAACAATTAGGATAGGAAAGGGAAGGATTGCATCATGGTTGTAGCACTTTAGGTTGCACGCAGCTGCACTGAAAGTCCATATCTCTCTACAGAAGCACAACACCAAGTGAGGCAATCTAAAGTTCTTTTCCCAGAAGTATTAATCAGCATAGCCAAGACACTGAAATGTCGTAATAATATTCCATGCTATCATTTTGGTAGTACATTAGGTACACCAAACAGTCGGACCATAATAACATCTTCATCGCTCATGGTGGTGGACAGCATGTCGTGTCAACACCACGTTCTTGTACAGTAGACCAACGTCGAATTAGTGCAAAAATCAAATATAGTGCTCCATGATCATGAGGATAGACAGGACAAATGGATATTGCAGTAATTTCTGGTAATTAGGTCAGAAGGTGAAGGACATTAAGTCACATAGTAGTCTTGATTGAGAATTACACTAGTAATGGGTGGCAGTCATCGCCTAGTCATTTAACATTTCTGTACCATGTACGTAGTATTACAGAATAATGTTCATGAGTACCTTTACAGAGAACATTAGGATTCATTGCCTAATTACAATCATCAGAAGTCCTTTACACAGAACATAGGCACTCATTGCCTAATTACCATCAGAAATCATTTACAGAGAACATAGGCATTCATTGCCCAATTACCATCATCAGAAGTCATTTACACAGAACATAGGCACTCATTGCCTAATTACCATCAGAAATCATTTACAGAGAACATTG
Source organism: Schistocerca nitens (assembly GCF_023898315.1). NCBI lineage: Eukaryota > Metazoa > Arthropoda > Insecta > Orthoptera > Acrididae > Schistocerca > Schistocerca nitens. The sequence continues at coordinate 8,784,667 of NW_026045910.1, read as the reverse complement.
GCATTCATTGCCCAATTACAATTATCAGAAGTCATTTACACAGAACATAGGCACTCATTGCCTAATTACCATCATAAATCATTTACAGAGAACATTGGCATTCATTGCCCAATTACAATCATCAGAAGTCATTTACACAGAACATAGGCACTCATTGCCTAATTACCATCAGAAATCATTTACAGAGAACATTGGCATTCATTGCCCAATTACAATCATCAGAAGTCATTTACACAGAACATTGGAATTCATTGCCTAATTACCATCATAAATCATTTACAAAGAACATTAGCATTCATAGACTAATTACAAATCTTCAAAAGTCATACATTGGCATTCATAGAGTAATTACAAATTATCAAAAGTCATTAACAGAGAACATGAGTTAATAAATGGCATAATTAATCTAATTATAGTAAACATTGTCTTCATAGTTCATCTTATTACATTAATCAGTGGCATTCATTTGCCATTTACAAAGCATTTTTTTGTGCTGGCAATGCATTGCGTTGGGTTCGATAATTAATAACAATTGTTGCTTTTGAGTTATTACTGCAAATGAAGATGTGTAACGTCATTCGTCATGATTCAGCTGTAGCAAGGTTATGAAACAAGGCAGTATATGTGATCACATTTATAAATGATAGACACAACTGGGTAAAAAAAAATGCAAGTACTAGAACAGGTTTAATAAGTAACAGGTTTAGTAAGTATCATAAGAGGCTTCTCCTGGAAAAAATACAAAATGGATTATTGAGCTGAATGAAGAAACGAATTTTATGCTGAAAAGTAGTGAACTTCGAATTAACAGGAAGTGAAATGTGTATAAAAAGTGTTTCCTAGCTGTCCTTTCCAAAACCTTCAGTCATCATACTATGCAATACAACACATACTGTCAAAACGAACTGCAACATATACTTAAATAGCTACAGGGCATAAATACATAAACTTCAACATCATCCTCATCTGTAAAGGAAAAACTTCATTATCCATCACTTCATTATCATAACTCCATTATTATCATCACCTGTAAAGAAAAACTTCATTATTCATAGCTGCATATTCTTCATCATTATTCATCACCATTCATTATCATCTGCAAAAAAAAAACCCTTCATTATTCATTACACAACTATTCGTTATTTCTAGCATATTTCCTCACTAAAGCTAAGATGTGAAGTTCTGTCTGACAGCCTGCATCAATCGCTTCGTATTCTGAAAGAAAAAATTAGTTAAGACTGCTATTCTACGACGTGTATAGTATATTCTTGTTAATGCTTGTAAATTCTGATCCATTTACTCTTCCTCATAAGGTTTTTGCATCTTCTTTCGTTTATTCCGTAGGTGAAATTCCCATTTCTGCTTAATTTATTTCCTTTACACGTTATTTCTTTCTGAAAATGATGAACAAAGATTAATGTCTTGCATTTAATTCATATACCCATTAGAAAAAAACTGGTTTATACTGATATAATTAAGCATACAGCATAGCATGACAGAAAACGTATTATGTCAAAAAATATAGACAGTGTTCAGATGCAAAAATGTACACAGAATATCATAATGCAGCAGCAAAAAAAATGAAAAAATAGTCACGATGTAGAGATATCATAAGGCAAAAATGTCAAAGTCAACTGATGTTTGTTATATCTTAAATATTTCATAGTACATACAAACAAAACAGGAAAACAATCATACATACATAAAAATGGAAAATACGCACGGTCTAGGGTGTATAACGACAAGAAAAGCGACCTGCTAACATTACCTTGCCAGGCACTTGCCAAGAAAAAATACGATAATCATCAGTATGTAGTCACATAAAAATATTTGCATAAGTGGTCATAAAAAGTGTAAGTTTATTTGGAAAAATGTGCACGGTCTGATGTGTAACGACAAGAAGAGCGACCTGCTAACCTTACCTTGCCGGGCACTTGCCAAGAAAAAAATACGATAATCATCAGTAAGCGTTCATGTGAATGTAATTGCATAAGTGGTCATAAAAAAATTAGGAAATGGCATTTCAGTGTGATAAATCATAAAGTATTTTCATTCAATAAAAGGTTTGACGTTCGACACGTGATGGTTTCCTTTCGATATTCTGGTTCTCAAAGTTTCGACGTGTACAACATTGGGGTGAGGAATGCTGCGAATCCGATATGGACCTGCTTATAGAAGTTCAAATTTACTGCACCTACCTTTTATTTTGTTGGATAAATAGTGTGTACGTACTAATATCTTCTGTCCAACGTGAAGGTCACGGCGTGTACAAACCTGTTTTTGCTGTCTTCTCCGGCGCTCTGCGGCACGTTTGATGTTGTTCAGCGCAATGTCAATTATTTCATGGTGTCGTAGTCGACGAGATGTAGGAAATGTTACTAATTCTTTAATTTTTGTTAGGTGTTTCAACGTTTTTCAGTATAACAGACGGAGATAGCATAGTAGATTCATTCGGTATGGAATTAATTACATCTTGGAATGAGAGTATGTGTGTATCCCAATCAATATGTCTTTTATGGCAGTAAATTCTACACAGTTTACCAATTTCTTTCATTATTCGTTTACAAGTGTTCGAAGAAGCATGCTACCAGGATATATACGAGTATATTGGAGAAATGTTTCTAGTTCGTAACATACGTGTCCATGTAGCAGATCGAAACTGTGATCCATTGTCGGAAATTACTTTCAACACATGCCCTACATGAAACAGAAAATGTTTTACGAATTCTTTCGAAACAGTTTTAGCAGTAGCTTTGCGTAACGGAGTGAAGGTAACAAATTTTGAAGTGAGTTCAACAGCGACAAAGATGTAGCAAAAACCTCTATTAGTTCTGGGAATCGGACCAAAAATGTCTACAGCGGCCATATGTCTTAATTTAACAGGTACAATGGGATATAATGGAGGAATATGAGAAGTAGTGTCTGACTTAGCTATCTGGCAGATTTTACATGACGCTAAAACTCGTCGTATACGTTTCTCCATGTTGGTAAAATAACAGTTATGTCTCAGTATAAGAAAACATTTTCTAGCTCCGTAATGTGCGTAACTTAAATGAGTATACCAGATTAATTTGTTAACAAGCTCATCAGGAATGCATAATAACCAATTCTTGCTGTCAGGATGAGAGCGGCGAAACAGAATGTCATTGCGTACAGTGTAATGGTTTCTAATCGTAATATTTTTCCTATCTTGCCAAAGGTGTTAAATCTCTTTCCACATGTTGTCTTTATTCTGCTCTTGTGCTATGTCCTGTAATGACGACGAAATAAAATTTTCAAATGCAACTTGTTGAATGTACATGATGCTGAAATTTGCTTTGCAGAAGTTGGTTGCAATGTCTTGCTGATTGTTGCTGAGAGAACGAGATAGTGCGTCTGCTACAATATTTTGTGTGCCGGGAATGTGAACTATTGTAAAATTGAATTCCTGTAGATAAAGTTTCCATCTGCTTAATCTGTCGTGAGTAAATTTAGCCGAAAGTAAAAATTGTATCGCTCTGTGGTCTGTGTAAACGGTGGTATGTCTTCCATAAAGAAAATGCCGAAATCTCGTAAATGTCCAAACAACACATAATGTTTCAAGTTCTGTAACAGAATAATTTCGCTCAGCAGGTGATAGAATACGACTTGCAAATGCGATGTTTTTAATTGCAGTACAACCATCTTCTTCAATTTCCTGAAATATGTGTACGCCTAAAGCGGTGTTAGAACTGTCGGTAGCAATGGAAAAATTTCTGGTAAGATCTGGGTGCGATAAAAGTGGTGCATTCAACAAGGCTTCTTTCACGTTCACAAATTCAGAATGTGCTTGCTTATCCCAGGACCAAATAGTGTTTTTACCTGTCAATTGACATAATCTAGGCGTGTCTAAAGCAGAGTAATGAATAAATTTACGAAAAAAGTTAATTAAACCCAAAAAGCTGCGTAGTTGTTTTTTCGTCGTAGGAACAGTAATGTCACGTAAAGCTTGAAGTTTTTCCGGGTCAGGCGTAATGCCCTCTGCTGAAATTACATGTCCAAGAAATTTTATAGAAGTTTTATCGAAGTGCGATTTACTGAGATTAACTGTGAGTCCTTGTGCACGAAAAGTTTGCAACAGTTGTTCTAGAATCAGATTGTGTTCAGACCAATTAGCTTCTGCAATGAGAATGTCGTCTACGTACGTTGTGATTCTCTCTTTAAGTTCTGTCGGAAGTATTGTGTTCAAACCGCGAATAAAAGCTGCTGAAGAAATAGTTAAATCGAATGGTAATTTACAAAATTGATAACAGTCACCAAAACAGAGAAATGCTGTGTACTTTCTGCAGTTCGGATGGCGCTGAATTTGCCAAAATCCCGATTTCAGATCTAATGTAGAATATAGAGCAGTACCGTGAAATTTCTGTAGTAGTTCCTCTAGTGTCTGTGGTCGATCTATTTCATTAATAATTATGTCATTGACGTGACGTGAATCTAGCACGAGGCGAAGTGACTCATCCTATTTCTTAACAATATGAAGCGGGTTTATGTACGGACTAACTGCCGGTTCAATAATTTCTTGGTCAAGCATATCTTGCAATTCTTTCTTAACTTGCTCTCTATGAATATACGGAATAGGATAATGTTTGGCTTTAAATGTGTCGTGCTGTTTAACTTGAAATTCGTACATAAAGCCGGACATAGTACCAGGAATGTTGTCGAAAACTGGAGCTTGCTGTAAAAGAATTTTGTGTAGTTGCGTGTATTCGTCGTCTGTATTTGCACTGCTTTGTTTAACTTTATCAGAAATCATCTGTATTACGTCATAGTCAGCTTCATCTGGAGTATTATAGTTATGTACGTACGTATCCGTGAACAATGTGGAATTACAGTCTATGCTACGTGATACGGAAATGACCTCAGTACAATTAATTGTTTGTTCTTCCGCAGATAAAGAGTGCTGATATTCTAAAGCCAATTGTACATTTTCATCCTTCAACATTAAATAGGAATTTGGAAAATCAATAACTGCGTCGTGTTGTACCAGAAAATTAGTACCTAAAATAACGTCTGTTGTCAATAAAGGAACAATCCAAAAATTGGAGTGAAATGTGTGACCTGCAATGCAAAATGATAAATGTGTCTGTAATTTAACGTCTACTCCTTTACTCGATACTGCTCCTTTCACTTTCGTTTTGCCCAATGTTAATGTAGGATAGGTATTCTCTTTGTTACACTCGTTGAAAGTTTCTTCATTTATTACTGACATAGGTGATCCGGAACCGATTACTGCTGAAAATTTCGATGATACAATTTTAATTTCGATGACAGGATGTGAAATGGTTCTCTGAACAATTGGTCTTTCCTGCAAAAGAGTGTCTCTGATGTCGTCAAAAGTTTTTACATTTTCGTGAACAACATTCTGCGTGTCTAAAGTAGTGCTTGTGTTACTGGAAGATGCGACCTGTACTGTATCTAGTCAAATTCTATCTGACGTATTATTATTTTCGGGACGATTCTGTGGCATTTCGACTATTTGAACTGTTCTGTTATTTCGTCCAGACGTATTACGCTCTGGATGATACCTACTGTCTGCTTCATTCATGAGAATATGTTGTTGCTGATCATTTTGCCGCTCGTAAGACCGACTGTTATTAAACATATGTTGATAATTGTGCTCATTGTTTTTACGTCTGTCCTGATAGTCATTCCTATACGGTGCATTGCGATAGGAACTGAAGTACTGTGTTTTCTGCACGTAGTTATTTCCTTGCTGGCGTGCGTTACTATTTACTGTAGCTGGGTCTATACGTGCACGCGGCGAAACATTAAAGCCTAGTTGATCTTGTGCATTACATAGGTATGCTAACCGGCTGGCTTTGATGCTGTTGCGGAGAAAAACGTCTATTGTTACTAAAATGTGGTACTTCTTGCTGATAATTTTGTCGATGCTGATAATTAAAATTTTGCCAGTTATTAGAATTCTGGTGGTTGTCGTTCCTAAAGCGTCTGTTACATTTACTATTGAAATTACGTGCCTGGTCGTAATTACTGTAAGTTTGTTGGCCTTGGTTATTATTTGAAAAATTTTTGTTTATAAAGGAATAATCTGACTGCTGTACTTCCAAAAGCTGTAACAGATCTTTAAATGCCGAAATATTTTCCTTCTGCTGACCTGTTAAATGTGACACTCTTAATGACCGTGGTAATTTAGAGATACATAATTGAATAAGTGCAGATTCACTATATGGTTCACTTAAGTACTGATTTTGTTGGAGCATGTGCTCAAAAAATTGCGTGACACTCGGAAAATTTGAGTTCTCTTAATTCGGTAAACTAATTAGTTGATCTTTAATTCCGCGCTGTGTCGTCTTCGACCAATACGCTGATGGAAAAGCATTCTGAAATTCTTCTACCGAGTAATATTGTCTTGAGATCGGTCTCATACGAGTTGCCGGTTAGCCTTCCAAAAAACTGCAAATGAATTCAAGTTTATCTGTTACGGGCCAAGTCGTGGAAAAGCAAAGCTAAATTGTTGTATCCAATCCAGGGGGTGAATCTGTGCTCTGTCATTTTTAAATACTTTAAATTTTCTTACTGATAGAAAATGTTTGTAATCAGATTTATCGTCTCTGTATGACTGAACAGGTTCACGATTGTATGGGAATCTATTTGACTGTGACTGTTCGGAATCTAACTCACGTACTCTCTGTGGATTACCTAAATTATACTGGCTGTAAGAGTGTGAGAAATGTTCGGAATTCGCCGTATGCTGTGATGTGTTATTAACTGAAATATTTTTTATCTCTGTTACTTCTTGCTGTAAACTTGACAATTTTCTACGTAATGTATTATTAGACGAATCGATCTCATTGATTGTCTGCTGTAGATTTTGAAATTCAGGTGTTTGGTTAAACAAAATGGGTGCAGTACCGTCTGATTTGCTGTCATTATTATTTTCTATAACGTCAATACGACTGGCCAGTTCATCATACTTTTCAGTCAGTATTTTTACCTGATCATCGGTTTTAGTGTCAGAGGCATTAATCTGTTTTTGTATTTTACGTGTGGTTTCGTTCAATTTTTTAACGTCTGCTTTGATGACGTCGGAATCCTGTGTTAGTTCTAATTGTTCGAGTCTGTCGATCACTGTTTGAAAATCTACTGTGTGTGTATCTGTTTTTGATTTAAGATCGGAAATTTCATCACGCAATTCGGTGTTCAACTGTTCGATGGTATTAATTTTGTCGGACACTGTAGCAATATTGTTGTCTACGTGTGTTTTTGCTTTCGCAAACAATTTACGTTTGTCTTCTTGTCTCTGTGCAGTAATTGTTTCCATGACTTGTCCTTTTACTTTATTTTGTTCCTGTATGAATTTACGGAAACGCGTTTCACTGTTTTGTATCACGACACTGCGCGGTAACGGCTCTAATCTGTTCACTAAGCTGTCTCGAATTGTTGTCTAATTTTTCATTTAACTGTCTGGAATTGTTGTCTAATTTTTCATTAAGTTGTTTGTGATTGTCGTCTTGTCTTTCATTCTGTTGCTTGGAATTTTCATTAAGTTGTTGTTTGAAATCTTCTTTAAGGTCGTCTTGTGTTTAATTAAGTTGTTTCAAACTTTCCCTAAGTTGTTTGTTATCTTCACTCTGTTGCTTGGAATTGTTATCTAGTTTTTCAATACGTTCATTAATATGTAGCAACACTGCCATAATTTGATCCGAGCCGAAATTAGCAACTCTATTCTCTGTGCTGTGTGTTGGTATATTTGCAAGTGTCACGTTTTCTGTAACCACTTGGTTATTCCGTGATTCTTGGAAATGTTTGCCAATCGGATGAGCACTGTTAGTCACTACACCGGAATTAAATAAATCTGTCGTACTCTGATTACTCTGTTCATTTTCAATAGAAAAAATTGTCCCTTCGTCACGTGAATTTTGCAAACCGGTTGTGTTGAGCTGGGCAGCGCTCATTGCAACAGAACGCCCCGCGTCATCAATTGTCGTCAAATTAATAGAGGACACAATTGAATTCGTTTGTTCAATGTCAGGATCAAAATCTACATTAGTGGTCGGTACACACTGATTGTCTGCAAATGGAGGATTGTCATCATTATTATACTGCATGTCGCAAGTACTATCGGTCAAGTTGTTTAAGTCGGCTATTTCACTCATTATACTTCGCGATGTACTGTTAACAGTCTTTCGCGGCATTTTTACACAAATCACAATTATTCACAAATAGAACAAAGACAATGCAAAATCCAACAAACACTATACAACAAAGAGCAACAAATTGCCGATGATCTGTGAAAGAAAGTGAAAAAATTAGCAAATGCGTTGCGCCAAGTGCTAATTATAATAAGTAAATAAGAGCAGATATTTGACTACTTATCAGAAGATTCTCAAAGAAATACGATCCTGGTCCGGATGTCGCCAAGTGTAACCTCCCCACAATAAAGTTTATAAGTCAATAATAGTGAAATGGTAACCTCCCAGCAAGAGTATGAAAGTCAATGTTAAGTGAAATGTTGTCTTCCCACAAAACTGAATAATAAAAATGAGTCAAGCGTAACCTCCTGGCAAAATTAAAGAATAATAATGGCCCAAATGTAAAGTCCTCACAAAATTAACGTTAAGATGATTGCTCATTAAACCCACAATAATGTTAATTAAATACAGAGCCAATAACTGTATGTAACATCTTAACTAAAATAATTAAACCTGATAAATTTTATAAGGGCAGCAACGCTGACCTTCAGCCCTGTGAAATAATTAAACCTGATAAATTCTTACCTCAGTAAAACTGCGTCTATATCTGCTCTTATTTTTCGTCACAGCTCCGTGCAATGCTGGCCTACATTTAATTTTAATTCTTGGAGGGAATGCATAGGAAATATTCTTTAAATTGAAATGAATCCTTTTCTTCAAAGGAGTGGAAAAATTCTTTAAATTGAAATGATTACTTTTCTTTAAGATTTACTTTATAAAAATTATTATTGGGGCATTTCTTGAACAAATTAATTACAATTACCATACATTATTAGCTGAGCGCAATGCTGCTTCATTACCTTCTACAATAATGTACATATCGTCCACCACATTCCTGACCAGACTCGTGGGCAGAGCACACCGCGTACGCATGCCGACTCGCCACACACAACTGTACCAGACTGCTACTACTCTCCAACTGGTCCTGCCGACTCGCTACACGCTACTGAACTCGCGCGCGGTCAAGCGCAGACTAGCAACGATAAATAACCCTCTGGTCAGAGATTCTGTCATGCCTCGCCATCGCTGGTAATGAATACATATGAAACGTACGCGTTTCAACATTAAGTAGAAGAAACAACCAAAGAAGTTAGATAAGACCATTATAGGAAATATGGATAATAGTGTTACAAAATGTGTGCATGGAAGCAAGTTTGGCATGCTTAAAGTCACAGCTTCAGTGAAATGGCGGAGATCTTATTAGTGTGAAACCTCCGGAAACAAAGAGAGCATTCAAATGCGATATGACGAATGAAACAGCCGACTATCCGACCATTCAAGAAAATGCTTTTATATTTGGGCAATAAGAATGATGAGGAACCGCCTTCTCACTTTGTCAGGTTACCGTTCGTTTATGGGGTCACTGACCGCATAAGCAGAATTTTAAGGAAACATGGTATTCAGATATCTTTCTTTAGTCAAAACAAAATAAAAGACTTTTTCAGACGGAAAACGGATGCACCTGATTACCTCCACAATGCAGGCGTCTATCATGTGTCATGAGGCTGCGGCAAAGTGTTTATAGGCGAAACAGGAAGAACCGTTAAAGAACGCATTAAGGAGCACGAACGGCACATGCGGCTAAATCAAAGTGCAAAATCGGCACATCACGAAAAGTGTGGCTCTGATATCGATTTTAATAACGTACGTGCACTGGCTAAAGAAACAAACATTTATAGAAGAAAGGTCCGAGAACATATTTCTAAGAATTCATCTAATTTCAATAGAGAGGACGGCTATAGGCTTCCGGCATCGCGGCTCCCCGCCATCAAGGAAGTAAATATGCGGCCGCGGTGTGTGAGCGGCATAAACAACACGCTGCAAGTCACCTAGGCGGACAATAATATTTAGTATAAACATTCCCCCTCTCTTGCTCTGTCCGTTTCGAATCTAGCCACTGATGACGACCAACCAATAGCGGTAGCAGGCATTTCAACCGATAACCCTTCTGCAGCATAAGTGTGGAACAGCGCCTTTCTATCCAATGACGATGACCGCCAATAGTATCCATAGGAGATGAGCTACCAACGCCCCTTCTTCTGTATTAGCCTATGACTATGGCCCACCAATGATAGACACATGAATTTTAACCAATACTATTACTTCTCCAGCACGAACGCCTGAAAATTTCCCCCTTTATAAGTGGACGCGACACTAGTCTCTGACAGTGTTCTAGCAGTAATGGACACCAAAAGATCCTGAGGAAGATCCCAGCAGAGGGGTCGAAACGTCGAACATTTTAGAAGAAACATGACGCGGCCTAATAACCCATAAGATTTTAACTTCAGTGACAACGGCCACGAAAGCCTGCAGACTGGCATGGAACTTGATGACCATTAGAGGTCTCTGCAGCAGTCGCACCATAAGCCGTGGCTGCACGTGGTCCTGGCTCGGAGTGAGTCTACCGTGAGGGCGCCACTGTGGAGCAGGTGGTCCCATCGGCCGATAGCGACGTACCCTCTATTTACGCTGCTGCCTCTCACTCAGCGAGGCGGTCTGGTATTCGGGTTGAGTTGGTTGATATCTCTCTTACAGACATCGCGTTCACGTTGCGTGTGCTTACTTCCCCTTTACGAATGGACGTTGTTTTGATTTCGTGATGTTATCTCTTGTGACCCCATTGCTTAATAGTTTGGTGTTGATCTTGGTGTCTTGCTCGGTTGTTGTTGTCATGCTTGTCCTCCCTTTCACGTTCGTCCGTTTTGTTTGTTCGCGGGCCGCTCCCATTCGGTCCCGCCACATTTTCGTAAGTGACTACCCCGCGACCGTTCCTGTCATGGCTACAACATTTTGGCGACGAGGTAAACTGTATTTTGTTAGTATCGAGGCTAAGTTGGTCTGTCTTGTGGAACAACAGCAGTAGCTCATGCAGCAGCAGCAGCTCCAGTTAGACATCTTACAAAAGTCGATGCGGTTGCTAACGGACAAAGTCGATGCCCGGGACGCATTACCACATCAGCTTCCGAGTCCTCAGGTGTCCGATGCTTTCCCACGTCCGCTGTCTTTCCCACCATACAATGACACTAAAGAAGAGTCGGAAACATACTTAAATCGGCTGAAACAACGTTTTACGGCTTTTCAAGTCATGGATGACCCCTTACAGAGGTCGTTGATTTTGTCTTGGGCCTCCCCAGACACATTCTTTCTTCTCCGCAAGTTGGCACCCTTGTCTGATCCTGTGGCTCTCTCTTTCCAGGAGATATGCCTTTTTCTGACAAACTATTATTCACAGTGCTACCATGTAGTCGCCTCACGGCTGGAGTTCCACCAGTGCCATAAACAGCCAGGCCAATCATACCGTTCCTGGGTCATGTACTTGCAGGGTCTCAGCCGTCGATGCGATTTTACATGCACCAATCAGCAGTGTAAGGCTTCGTATGTGGACTCCCTGATCCGGGATGTGGTGGTTCAGCTGGCTCCCGATCCTGAGGTCCACACTGCTTTGTTGAAACACGATAATCCCTCATTGGAAGAGATTCTCCGCATTGCCCACTCATCTGAAATTGCTCAGATGGCTAACGAGCGTCTTACGACCTAGCTGCAAGTAGCGCCAATCGATGCGTCTCTGCGGGTTCCGCCCTCACGGCATAGACGTGGCCTGGCCATCAGATGTCAGTGCCATCGGAACTCCTCTTTGTCCGACGTCTCTAGGGCATGAGATCCTCTGGGCGCCACTTGTCGCCAGTCGCGGTGCCCGCTTCCAACTTGCTCACAGTGCTTTACCGAACACTCTCTAGCTGATTGCCCCCACCACTGGAAGATGTGCACGCTGTGTGAGAAGGAGGGCGACATCCGATGTGTTTGTCGCAGTCGGTCAACTAGTTCCCTTCCTACCCCTACTAGGCCTCAGGATACAGTACATGCTCTGCAGTCTGTCGTCCCACTGGAGGGCCCATCAGCATGTAAACTGTTCCTCAAACTCTGCATTTTTACTGAGGATGTCAGATTTCAGGTCAACACTGGGGCCTTTGTCTCCCTGATTAATATTGCGATATATAGCTGCCTGGGCTCCCCTGCGTTGTCACCTCCCTTTAGGATTTGGTCGCCTAAGGCAACGGTTCCATTCCCCTTCGTGGGCAGTTCGTCATCCACGCGACATACAAACATGTTCCTCAGATCCTTAGCCTGTTTGTCGTCGACCATCCGTCGGCTTCGAATATTTTTGGCCTGGATGCGTTTCCACGGCTGTTCCTTTTCAGGACTTGGACGATCTGTGCTCGGCTTTTGTATCGTTGTTTGCAACGGATCTCGGGTGTGCTTCACGGTTTCAGGCGCACGTCACACTTCGGCCGAATACGCAGCCTCGCTTTTTCCAGGCCAGACCCATTTCCGGTGGCCTTACGGCCAGCAGTCAAGCAGGAAATTGATCGGCTCCAGCTGCTGGCATCTAGAGCCTGTGACATACAGTGCTTGGGCCACACCATTGGTGGTTGTATGGAAACTCAATGGGTCCCTTCAGCTGTGTGGGGTCTTCGGCGCTAATGTCAAATGCTCAGTCCTTAGTAGACACTTACCCTGTTCCATGACAGGAAGACCTTCTCTCCAAGCTTGCAGAGGGCGAGTACTTTTCTAAGATCGACTTGGCTGAGGCATACCACCAGTTACCCTTGGATACCGATTCCCAGAACATCATGGTTATCAACACACCTTTCGGATTATACAACTACAAGTGCCTTCCATTTGGTGTCTCTTCGGCGCCGGCCGTTTTCCAGCAGTTCCTGGAGCAGCTTACGCAGCCTATTCCAGCCTGTGTGAATTATTTGGCTAACATCTCGATCACTGGGCGTTCCCGCCAGGAACATTTGCACAACCTCAGTGCCTTATTTCATGCTTTGGAATCTGCGGGTTTACACTGTCGGCTGGACAAGTGTTTTTTTTTTTTCCCACCAGAAGTGGATTACTTAGGCCACTGTCTTAGCAAAGATGGCATTTGCCCTTCCGATCGTAGTGTTGCGGCCATTGAGGCCCTTCCTCGTCCCAAGGACGTAGTGTTTTTGGGCTAGGTTACTTATTAATGAAACTTCTTACCCTATGTTGCCTCCGTTGCTCAACCCCTCAATCACTTGCGTCACAAAAGGGGGCCTTTTGATTGGACTCCTGCCTGTGACCAGGCTTTTCTCCGTTTAAAGACGATGCTGAAGCCCGCCACTTGCCTTACTCCCTTCTCTCCGGACTGGCCCTTGCTTGTGGCAGCTGATGCGTTGGCATATGGCATAGCGGCAGTCCCCACACATCGGAATACCCATAGCTCAGAACAGCCCATCGCTTATGCATCTAAGACGTTGAAAGGTGGCTACACTGAGCCACAGCGCCAGAGATCGCGCTAGAGAGTATTGTTCCGCCGCCTCCACTGGCAGTGATTATTGAGAACTCGTAGTGGGCAGTGCTTGGGGAGAGCTCGTGGTAGTCAGTGCTTGTTAAGAACTCGTAGCAGAGAGTGTTTGTTGAGATGTGCTAGTAGGGAGTGCTTGCTGAGATGTGATACTGAAAAGTTCTTGTTGAGATGTGGTAATAGCGAGTCGGTGTGGAGATATATTGTAATGATTAGAGTGATTTTGGTCAATATATGAAGGTAACGAAACTTGATTTATTTTTCATTATTTAATGTTTTAAGTAATGCTTCATTACAGGTTCAGTCAACAAAGCATCTGGCTTGTGTTCTTGTATTAGAGTGTAATTCTGGTTTTCTTGAGTAATTATAGTATTTCTATTTTTTAGTTACTTCAGTATAAATGATATTTAAAATTTCTTGTGTTGTTGAAGAAGAACCGTGCCAGATGCGTACGTTGAGTCATACTTCCACACACAGAACAGTTACACTTGTGCTTTGGTTTCGTAGGTTTTATAGTTGCTGGGGACTTAATTAATTAATTGTGTTAATGAAAATTTCCATTTCATTCTTTGTTGTTGTTCTATGCAGTCAGATTGCGTAATAATACTAGTCAGGGCCAACCGTTACGAGACTTCGTAATCGAACAGTCAGCTACTAAAGCAAAAAGTTAAAATTATTTTCATTATATATTAATTGAGCCCCCATGCACGTGGCGACCCTGCCAGGATCGTCCCTTGGAAATCTTCTGATTGTAAAAATAGTAGACAGTAGGATTGTTGTAGTAATTTGTAGTTTAGTAATTGTAGTCTATATTGCATGTGTAGATTTGGTAATTGGCATTCTTCTAATGGTATTTTGCAAAATTTTTTTGTTGTTGTTGTTGTCTTGTCTACGGGTTTGACAATTAGTGCAATTATTTCAATTGTTCGATTAATCGTGTTTGAGGGAAACATTTCGTGTGAATGGTATTGTTGGAGATATAGTGTCATTGTGTGTAATTTTCGTACAGTGACGAGTTTTGTATGTTTTGTAAATGATTACGCGATCAATGAAAAAGGCGAAAATGATGGATAGTGAGAATGACGAAATTGTTAACGTGGCGAACTCGCCAACAGAGGAAAACAGTATGATGGATAATGAAGTGGAAAACAATGTAATAAGTCGGGAAAATAGTCCGGAACCATTTCAAAATTTTTCTCAGTCAGAAAATTCACAGAATCCGAGATTAACGACAGAAGATTCTGAAATAGTATCGAACACAGATAGCTTTACAGCCATGACGAAAGAAGTTGGTTTCGCGGGAAATGTTGGGGGCGAAACGAATTTCGAACCGACTATTACGGAACAGTTGATGAGTGCTATATTAAATTTGGGAGCACGAATGGAAACAATTAAAACAGAGATAGGAACTTTAGCAACACGGTTAGACTCACAGGGATCACAAATAGGAATAATTACAACTGGTATGGGAACAATGGAGCAGTTTCGATCTGAATTTAAAACAGATATAGGAACAATTAGAACCACGATGAAAGCAATGACAACACGGTTAGACTCACGAATAGGGACATGTTTCAAAAATACGAATGATGAATCAAACAAAGAAATTAGAGAAGAAGTACAACCGGTTTTGAATGCTCACAATAATAGCTTAATTTCAACAGAAATCAGACAAGAGGAACAGGACAGAGAACGGGAAGAAAAAGATTGCGTGATAGTTCAAAAATTTTCAGAGTTAAATTTACAACTTGCACATGATAAGGAAGAAATATTTGAGAGAATCGAGGAATCCGTAACAAATGACTTAACGCAACAGTGTGAACAGTCAACTACTAAATGTGACAATACCGAAACCCGAGTTGCGACTCTGACGGAAGACGTAAACTTATCGGAAAGAGTTGAGTAGATTCCAGATAAATTGACAAGTCTTAACTTAAATGGGGACAGAGATTCAGATGATACAGCACCATTGCCATTTGCAGAAACCGAAGAGTACCAGAACATAAATAAGCATGTTGAAAATCAGGGAAAAGTTAATGAACGCGTCAAAAGGGAATCTGAGGCATTACAAAAGCAAGACAAATATATTGAAAGCGAAATCGCAGGAAAAGACAGCAGACGAAATATTGTATCACAGATAGCAGAGGGCTTTGAAGAAAGTAATTTGTTTCATTTACGGGATGTAACAAGAGAGCGCCAGGCGCGGGAACTTGACAATAATCGACATTGGGACTGGGACAGAGGCGGTAGGTCTTTGTCGCTGCGAGGCGGAAGCTTTGACTGTAAACACTTCTTGACTGTTCGGAAATTTAAGATCTTTTGCAATTCTAGAAATGACATACGTCCATGTTCATGGTTGGATCGATTTACGTGCGCACTTCCGCCAAATTTGCCATTAAGTCACAAACTGAAATTTATGTGCAGCTATTAAAGTCCTCAGGGGATTCACTACACCAAGTGAATATGTGCAGTAGCGTTCACAGGGCCCCGAGCTGTAGTGGTGCTATTTCCCTTTTAGTTTTCAGCACCGCTGCCTACTCTTTCACTATTCTTTGCATCTAAAAAAAACAACTCTTCTACTATCAATCTATCTAGACAGTAGGTAAACAATAACCGGATTTGACTGTTTTACCCAAAAGTGACTTCGGAAATTACCGTTTGGACTTACTGTATCTTCAGCAGCATTCATTCGTAGCTTAAATGAAATTTTACCTGTTTATCTTCGTGACAATATTACT
The DNA here is from genome assembly GCF_023898315.1 of Schistocerca nitens. Taxonomy (NCBI): domain Eukaryota; kingdom Metazoa; phylum Arthropoda; class Insecta; order Orthoptera; family Acrididae; genus Schistocerca; species Schistocerca nitens. The sequence goes on along the minus strand of NW_026045910.1, from coordinate 8,768,366 downwards.
TCATATGTTGACGATATTCTTATTGCTAAACGTTCTTGGAGTGAGCATAACAAAATTTTGGATTCATTATTAAGTATATTTGCACGAGTTGGCATGACAGTGAACTTGGAAAAATCTGAATTTGGTCGTTCTCAGGTGAAATTTCTCGGTCACATTATTTCTACAGAAGGTATTCTTCCTGATCCAGAGAAACTAGACGCTATTCGTAATTATGCTGTTCCTACCACAAAACGTGATGTTCGTATTTTCCTTGGTGTCTGTAATTTTCTTAGACGCTTTGTTAGATTGGATGATTTGGCCACACCTCGTTTACACATTTCAGTTATGCACACGTTGGTCCCAGAAAATGCTTTCATAAATTACGAGAAAATTGTTACTTCAGTAATATGGAAAAACGTATTCGATCTGTTCTTGCCAAATGCAAATTATGTCAAAAGGCTAAGCCTCCAATGATTTCTCACAGAGCACCGTTGTTTCCTATCATTCCAGCGAAATTAAAGGAGATGGCTGCAGTTGATTTGTTCGGTCCAGTGGTTCGTTCTACTAATGGTTTTGCGTACATTTTCGTAGCAGTGGAATTGACATCAAAATATGTGTGTTTTACACCTTTACGCAAAGCAACAGCTCGTTCAGTATCTAATGCTTTCATCAAACATTTTCTTAAAGAAGTTGGTCATGTTGATAAGGTTATATTAGATAATGGATCACAGTTTCGTTCTAAAATTTGGCTTCGTACTCTACGGCGTCGTAAAATTAAACCAATCTTCATTTCACTTTTCACCCTCAATCTAACGCTTCAGAAAGATGGATGAAGGAAATCAATAAATTGTGCCGTCTTTATTGTCATCAGAATCACAGAACTTGGGATCAGTATCTTCATATTTTTCAAAACATTCTGAATGAACTTCCTAATGAATCAACCTCTTTACCGCCTCTATTGATATTAAAAAATAAAGTACCAACAAATCGCATTTCTGAAATCGTTCCTTTTCCGCCTTCACGGAAACTGCGGCATTCTGAAGTTGTCAACCTGGCTCTACAAAATATTGCATCTGCGGCTGCTAGAAGAGAGAAATCAGCTAAACATCCTGGTCGTTTAAAAATTTTGTCAGTTGGTCAAAAGGTGTTAATTAAGTCTCATCGTTTGTCTCATAAAGGAAAAGGCTTATGTCGCAAATTTTTTCTGCTTTATAACGGTCCATACAGAATTCGCAAAATTATCCATGATAACACTGTTGAAGTAGAAACTCTTAAATCTCGACGCTCTAAGGGAATACATCACATATCTAACGTTAAAATTTTTGTGGAATGACATACTTTAGAGAAACTAACAGCTACATGTAAACATGCGGAGAATACAAGGATACCGCACGTGTTCCGGCGGCGGCGCGTACTCAAAGCAACAGTGAAGTCTGTGCGCCGCACAAGGCTGTCGTTGACCGCAAACAATTGCTTCCTACGTCATGCGCCTACAGCTGATCGAGCGCTCAGTGCGAATGCACTGACAGACGTAAACAAATACACAGTCTAATTTCTCGGATTAAATTCAGTGTAAAGCTATGGTGACTTTATAAATTATGTTATTAACGTTCAGTATTTTTCAGGATACGGTTGTATAAAATATTTAAGAACTTCAGGTAAATTCTGTGTGTGTCCGACGTTAAGAGGACTTGCTATCGAGAAAGTTTCAGGAAGAATGTAATTTCAAAAAAAAAAAAAAAAAAAGAAGTAAAAAACCAAAAAGGTAACGATTAATTAAGTTTATTTTTCAGGTAACATATTTCCACTTAGGTACGTACTTTAGACGTAATTTGCTGCTTGCGATTACGTGATTCATACTTTGCGCTAAATCTCATGTTCTATGAATTTACTTGTGAAGCGACGTGCTTGTGTACATTTACTGATTATGACAATTGATTAATGAACAGTGTTATTACTTGTGTATATTATGCATCGCTTGGCTGCTATGCTTTTTCACTGATGTCATATTTTTTAATTATGTGCCTGCTGTGCTTATTTATTTAAATTATAATTGCCACCTGATTAGTTGTGCTGTTATGTATGTAGGTTACACTTTGTGATTTATCTGCTTGCGCCTTCATGTTTACTTATTAAGGTTACATATAAACATTTATTTGCTTATGCTGATATGATGCTAATGACTTGTTTATCAGGTAAGATATATGTTTGCTGCTTTTTGTATGGATTGCATATTTACACATTTCTGTTTTATTGTCATAACTACTCTTCAATTTAGAATATAGCAATGATGATGTACAGTGTACGAACATAGAGTTTAGGTTACACTGAGGTGTTAATTATAGATTGTTCGCTTGGCAGAGCCTCGTTGTAAGAATTGTGCTGCATCCACTTGTTGACATTCTGTTCTCTACTGGTATATTTACTCGCTATTGCATGTTTTGCTTATGCTCAGTGCCTTATATTTTTAAGATAAGAAAATGAACTGCTATAATTCGACGAACGACATTAGTACAAGAAAGTCATAGAAGTCACATGAGCTGAGGTTTTATGGAAGCTGTATAAATTTATGCTAATAGGAAGGAAGCTAACGACATGACATACCAAAACCAGGTTTAGACCATTGACAGCATTACACTGCATTTTTCGTGAGCAATTGAAATAGGAAGTGACACTTGACACAAAAAATACTCCACATGTTTGCTTCTGCTATGATTCTTGAAGTGGTGTACACACTGTGTAATATTATGATCATTCACACTCCGTAATCGTACTTAATTACTGAGAGTTATTCGAACTAAGTCTGTTAGAGCTCATGTATGCATTTCTTTTATTTAATGATGGACAAGGAACCAAAATGTATCTTATAATTTATAATGAGTAGCAGATTTGGATCAGATGGATTACACGAGAGGTTGTGTGTTGACATTGTGTCTTCGGATTGTATGAGATGATGAACTGAAGTTTGCACTAGAATTTTGTCTGTACTTGTTCGAGGAGACTGACTAGAGGAAAGAGTTGTTATGGAGGTAAAATGATATTGGTGCTAAGGTTTATATGTATCGACGTATTGAAGAGGTATTAGTGAAGTATTGAGATTATGCTGATGATTATTGGAGTTTTGGTGGATAAGAGGTAAAGTAAGTGAGGAGCATATTTTTTTTGTTGGTCCATATGGAACAAGGAGGATGAAGATGGCAGACTAGAACACTCAAGTAGAAGGAAGATTGTCTACACACACACTTTGTCAAATCACAAAGCAGTATATACTTTTTTTTGAGAGAGGAAGCATGTGCATATCTTGGCTCACTGACAGTTGTTCAGCAACCGTACGTTTTGATCTGGCTTGGCAAACATTGGTCTTGACATGATGACTATGACGTTGACTTAACTATTATTGACTGTTATACATTGCTGCCACTACTACTTGGTACACATGATGAACATCAAATCTTGGACAGAGTTACAGCCGGCCGAAGTGGCCGTGCGGTTAAAGGCGCTGCAGTCTGGAACCGCAAGACAGCTACGGTCGCAGGTTCGAATCCTGCCTCGGGCATGGATGTTTGTGATGTCCTTAGGTTAGTTAGGTTTAACTAGTTCTAAGTTCTAGGGGACTAATGACCTCAGCAGTTGAGTCCCATAGTGCTCAGAGCCATTTGAACCATTTTGAACAGAGTTACATTTACACAGTTAACACTATTCAATTACAAGTAGTACTTAATGTGGATGAAAGATGAGTGAGTGTGTTTTGTGTGTTTTCCTTTCCTAATCCTACCCACCTATCTCGTAAATATTATTTTATTTGTTGGTAGTGGCTTGCACTGACACCCATAAATGTTATAGGTTTACTGGTATTTGTGTATTGTAATAGTTAATAGGACAATTATCTGATATCATTTGTGTGTTTGTTATGATTTGTATGTTTAGTGTAAAAGCATTGTATGTGTATTCAAACTATTGTTCATGCCTGAACTGTCTGATTAGTGATGGTGCTGCACTTTTCAACATGATATGTGACATTTAGTCATGTTTAATTTCTGCTGATGAACTGTGTGATCAGTGATTGTAAAAATTATGGACTGTTACTTGTACCTTTTCTACATGATTGGTGCCACTAGGACATGTTTAATTTCTGCTTATAAACTCTGATGAACAGTGTGATCAGTGATACTGAATTTTATGGAACTGCTCCCGCTGAGAAATGTGACTTGTTGCTGTGTGTACCTGCTCAACTTTGCTGGGTACCACTGATGGACTGCTTCTACTGAAATGATGTTGCTTCTTGCTGTCTGCACCTGGTCAACATTACTGGGTGCCACTGATGGACTGCTTCTACTGAAATGGTGTTACTTGTTGGTGTCTGCACCTGCTCAACATTGCTGGGTGCCACTGATGGACTGCTTCTACTGAAATGGTGTTACTTGTTGGTGTCTGCACCTGCTCAACATTGCTGGGTGCCACTGATGGACTGCTTCTACTGAAAAGATGTCACCTGTTGCTGTGTGCATCTGCTCAACATTGCTGGTGCCACTAATGGAACTGCTTATACTGAAATGGTGTTACTTGTTGATGTCTGCACCTGCTCAACATTGCTGGGTGCCACTGATGGACTGCTTCTACTGAAAAGATGTCACCTGTTGATGTCTGCCCCTGGTCAACATTGCTGGGTGCCACTGATTGACTGCTTCTACTGAAAAGATGTCACCTGTTGCTGTGTGCACCTGCTCAACATTGCTGGTGCCACTAATGGAACTGCTTATACTGAAATGGTGTTACTTGTTGGTGTCTGCACCTATTCAACATTACTGGGTGCCACTGATGGACTGTTTCTATTGAAATAATGTCACTTGTTGGTTTTTGCACCTGTTGACCATTGCTGGGTGCTACTGCTGGAACTGTCAATTACTTGTTTCTTGAGCTATGGAAAGCGTTTATGTGAATATTTGTATAAACTGATTTTTTGTGTATTACTGTTTGTGAAAAGTTATGAGACTCTTACCTGCACATATTCGTCATTGCTGACGCTATTGATTGATCTGTTTAACCACATAATACTTGTGTAAACTGTTATGTAAAGTCACATGTATGAAAGAATTGTATTGCTTTCTGTATTTTATATATTAGGTTATTGAAAGGTCAGTGCAAAGCAAAAATTTTATCTAGTTATATGATATTTACGCATGAATATTATCTTTTATTTTTGTCTGTATTTTTTTTGACGAATTTGGTGGTATTTTCACCACCAATGCTGGCAAAAATACCATCAAATTCTAGCCTGTGGAGGAAGGGCATATGAAAGGTGGCTACACTGAGCCACAGCGCCAGAGATCGCGCTAGAGAGTATTGTTCTGCCGCCTCCACTGGCAGTGATTATTGAGAACTCGTAGTGGGCAGTGCTTGGGGAGAGCTCGTGGTAGTCAGTGCTTGTTAAGAACTCGTAGCAGAGAGTGTTTGTTGAGATGTGCTAGTAGGGAGTGCTTGCTGAGATGTGATACTGAAAAGTTCTTGTTGAGATGTGGTAATAGCGAGTCGGTGTGGAGATATATTGTAATGATTAGAGTGATTTTGGTCAATATATGAAGGTAACGAAACTTGATTTGTTTTTCATTATTTAATGTTTTAAGTAATGCTTCATTACAGGTTCAGTCAACAAAGCATCTGGCTTGTGTTCTTGTATTAGAGTGTAATTCTGGTTTTCTTGAGTAATTATAGTATTTCTATTTTTTAGTTACTTCAGTATAAATGATATTTAAAATTTCTTGTGTTGTTGAAGAAGAACCGTGCCAGATGCGTACGTTGAGTCATACTTCCACACACAGAACACACTAGTGCTTTGGTTTCGTAGGTTTTATAGTTGCTGGGGACTTAATTAATTAATTGTGTTAATGAAAATTTCCATTTCATTCTTTGTTGTTGTTCTATGCAGTCAGATTGCGTAATAATACTAGTCAGGGCCAACCGTTACGAGACTTCGTAATCGAAGAGTCAGCTACTAAAGCAAAAAATTAAAATTATTTTCATTATATATTAATTGAGCCCCCATGCAACGTTAACCCCAGCACAACGGAACTACTCCGACATTGAAGAGAAGGCCTCGGCGATAGTGTTCGCCATCCAAAAGCTTCACATCTGTCTCTCTGGTTCAAGTTCACCCTCCTGATGGACCATAAAGCCTTAGTTACACTTTTTGCACCCCACTCTCACCTTAAAGAGTGGACAGCTCAATGTTTCCAGCACTGGGCGTTATTTTTACGGAATTACACATACACCACCCGGTATAAGCCCACTGCCCACCATGCTAATGGGAACGCTTTGTCACATCTCCCAGCAGGCCCCGATCCTGCGTTTGACCAGCAGAAAGTCCTTTGCTTTCGTATTGATTCCGCCCACTGGGATGCGCCGGACAGTCTGCTTCTTATGGCTGCTCACATTGCCACGGCTACGTGCCAAGACCCTATCGTGCGGCAGGTTCTCCACTATGTGGTCCACGATTGGCCTTCCTATATTACTTGTCGGGTGCTGACCGACTTCAGCCCCTGACGCCATCTGTCCCAAAGGCTCTCTATGGTCGATGATGTCCTTGTGTTGGCCACGGAGTCGGATGCCCATGCGGGGTCATCCCTCCAGAATTTCGACATCACGTGCTCAGTTTGTTACACTGCGGGCACTTGGGTATGTCCTGCATGAAAGATTTTGGCTCGCCGGCACAGGAAGGTGGGTTGGACACCCGTCACGGTCGTCGCAGCCCATGGGCGCCATGCAACGTCAGTACAGACGTCGTAAGGGTTGGAGCGCCGCCATCATAACCAGCTAAACCCGCGTACCCCCGCAAGACTCCCGCCGCCGCCTCCTCCTACACTACTTTCTTCAGGTACAGGCCTCCCCGCGACCCTGCCGCCAGCCCTCCCTGCCCCCAGGTGGATCGGAGGCTCCCTCCGACGCCCTGGCCTCTGGGTCGGCCATCATGCACACCTCGGACATCCCTTCCTCCCCGACATCGGCAGCTGACGAGCCTGGGTCCTCCCATCCCTGCAGCAGTCTTGCCGTAAGCCGTGACTGCGCTCGCTCCTGGCCCTGGGTCTAACGTGAGGACGCCACTGTGGAGCACGTGGTTTGAGCGGCCAACAGCGACATACCCTGTGGTGTATTTAGGCGGTTGCCTCTCACTCATCGAAACAGTCTGGTAATCGCATTGAGTCGGTTGATATCTCGCTTACAGACATCGTGTTTATGTTGCGTGTCCTTACTTCCCGTTTATGAGTGGACGTTGTTTTAATTTTGTGAGGTTATCTCTTGTGACCCCATTGCTAAATACACTGCTGGCCACCGTAGATGCAACACCAAGAAAGACAAGAGGTAGCACAACAAAATTTATGTTGTAGAAAACATGTTGACCAAGTATCAAATGATTACGTTTACAGACGTCTGTGACGTGTGGTTCCTGCCAGAATCAGTAGCCAGAGTAGCCGCCATTGTTGGAGATCACCGCTGCCACACGTCTCGGCATTGAGTCAAAGAGACGTTGGATGTGTTCCTGGGGTACAGCAGCCCAAACAGCTTCCACACGTTGCCAAAGATCATCTGGTGTGGCAGCTGGGGATGTAATCTGGGTCACTCGTTGAGCAACCATGGATCACATGTTTTCTATCGGCGAAAGATCCGGAGAGCGAGCCGGCCAGGGAAGCAATTCAATCTGGTTATTGACGAAGAACCTTTGGACAATTCGTGCCACTTGTGGTCGCGCATTATCCTGTTGAAATATGGTTGTGGCCGAGCCCTGAAGGTAAGGAAGGACAACTGGCTCCAGCATCTCGGATATGTAGCGCCGGCTATTTAAAGTACCGGCAATGCGTACTAGAGGCGTGCGAGAGTAATATCCAATACCGCCCCATACCATAATACCCGGTGCAAGACCAGTGTGGCGGTGCATAACGCAGCTGTCCAGCATCCTCTCTCCACGGTGTCTCCACACTCGAATCCGACCATCGTGGTGCTGCAGACAGAAGCGTGCCTCGTCAGTAAAGACAACATCATTCCATTCTGCCGTCCACATCCGTCTGTCATCACACCATTGGCGACGGAGCCGTCTGTGGTTCTCCGTCAATGGTAGACGAAGCAATGGACATCTTGCGGACAGACCACTCTGCTGTAAACGGCGTCGAATGGTACGCGCAGACACTGGATGATGCGTTAGAGACGCAATGTGCTGTGCTATGGTTCTGGATGTCACTGAGCGACCCGTCACTGCCATGCGCACAATTTGCCTATCAGCACGTGCAGTGGTGCACCGAGGTGAATGCGATCGACCACGTCGGTCCGTCGTACCCTCCTGCATCCAACGGTCACATATCCACATTACGTTGTTTGGTTTCGTCCAACACGACTAGCGATTTCTCTGTATGATAATCCACAATCTCGGTAAGCCACTATCCTTCCTCTGTCGAACTCGGATACTTGATCAAACGATGTTCGCTGTTGTCTACGAGGCATAACTGATCGTCTTGTGAAACAACCACAAGGTAAACACACGTCCGAACGTACACTCGTCGAAATCGCCAAGCCTTAAATGGCGCTATGAGGTGGCGCCACAGGCGCGCGTGATGTGCGTCTGCGCTGAAATTCTAATCAGTTGCATATCTCATCGCTGCAAACCCATGGTGTAAATTTCACTTGATTCGGATGCTTCCTTCAGGGTGTTGCATTTACGGTGGCCAGCAGTGTAGTTGGTTGTTGATCTTGGTGTCTTGCTCGGTTGTCTGTCGTCATTCTTGTCCTTCCATTCCCGGTTTTCCGGTTTCTTTGTTCGTGGGCCACTCCCATTCGTTCCCGCCGCGTTTTCGTTATCAGCAGCCCTGCGACCGTTCCTGTCGCGGTTACAACACTCTGCATTCTCACTGCATGTGTTTTCTTCTCAGTGTTTCCATACATTTACTTGTTGCTTCTCAATTCCCATTTTCATATTTTGGAGCCAGTTTGTCAGGCGTTATTACCCTCTCTTTCTCTTTCAAAATTTGAACTATTTTGCTGTGTTTATGGGAAGGCGTTCTGAGCCATAAAGACACCCTTTTTCAATCGTTAATGCCATCTCAGTTTTTCTGGCTTTTTTGACGTTACTTGCTTTGTCCACAGCACGTAGCTGTATTATTTCTTCCGAGTATTTAAATTCTTAAATTTTCTTTACCTTTCTGTATTTTGAGGCCATATATTTTGATTCACCTTTAAATTTGGTCACACATAAAATGCAAAGAAAACTCCGCGTTCTGGCCCTTATATGCCAACCAGGACCAACCGAACGCCGTGTCATCATCTGACGTGTCATCACTTGATGCCGTGTCGAGTGACGTGGAGCTATCACACCGCTGTCCTGGACGTTGGCAACTTTCTTGACCTTGGAGCCCTACTTATCATTCAAGTGGCTCCTCCGTTGGCCTCACGGTGCTGAGTTCACCTCCTACCAGTCCTCCTACTAAGGAAGAGTACCTGACAATACTGGGTCTTCCGCACAGTAGCCAGACACAGTTAACACTGAACTACAGAGCTGGACGGTGGTCATTCATACGGATGCTTTCGGATGAAATTTGTGATTCAGTTTTTTCTGTTACATTTTGTAGTATGGTTCTTTGTTTCATCTTGTAGGTTTTCTGCTACGACAGTTAAATCATCTGCAATAGCTAAGCAATCAGTTACAAGACTCTTTCTCTTTCTTCAAAGTTTCGTTTTATGTGTTCCTTCTTTGTCTGTGCTTTTTCTCCATTTACTTACGACTTTCTCCAAACGCAGTCCAATGATAATCGAGACGGTCCACGCCCTGCGTCATGTCGTTTTTAAATTCGAAGGATTTAGATACTTTAACTAAAATTTTAACTTTGGAAATTGTGTACGTCATGACCTACTTACCGATTACCACTCTTTTGTTGCCCTCTCCAGATTCTTCTATAACGCTTAATAATGTATCTCTTTCGAGGAAATCACCGGTTTTATTTAAACCAACTGTGGATATTAATGCTTTTGTGTTCGAAGTTTGTTATACCTAATTATGAGCTTTAGCTTCAATACGTGATCGACACATAATTTTCCGCTCCTAACCCGATATATTCTCCTAATTTTATGAACTGTTTTGGAAAGCTTTCGAAAGGATTTTGTATATTATTAGGAAGAGATGCCCCTCGGTAGTTGTTTACATCTGTTTTATTCCCATTTTTGCTTAATGGTGACTAAGAGGTATTTTAAAAACTTCTGGTATTTAAAATATTGTATTTATGGGGATCCATAAACGTATACACGGTCAGTAGCAGGCTGTAATGCGATGTTCATTGAATCGCGCGATTACCAAGTTTCGACTAAGTGTCATCGTCAAGCACATTTGTAACATCTGTATTTCATATCATTTTCAAATACTTCTTAATTACAAGTAAAAATTTGCCATACTCTGTCATCTTACGAAAGATCCGCACAACAGTGACTACTTATACGATCATATTCTGAACTCTGTTGTGTGTAAGACAACATGGTATCAAGGTCATCCTCACTGTATCCCCAAGTTTAACACAAAATTTGATTCCTTAACGTTGCTCTAAATTCCGCTGTTCCAGTTTCGTAACATACAGCAGAAGCACTCATCTTCACTAATGACGGTGTCAAATACCACGTCATAGGTGTACGGAGCTGAAACTTGGACTGAGTTGTAGAAGGGATGAAGACACCGCGTATGACCTTGTATGCGATAATTTTCGTGGAGTATGAATATACTGGAAAAAATCATAGTTCATATTAATACGAGTCACTTCTGAGTTATTAAACAGACTTTGATAAAATTTCAAACTATGCTTTTATTCATTTGCAAATATTTCACAGCTTATCTTCACCACAGTGGTTTACTACGGGTGGTCCTGTTGGACGTGGTATGTCCATGCCTTCCTCCAACTTTTGAACTGACTTACCCATCCCGTCATAGAGGAAACTACGGCCTAACGTTCGTTAATTACGAAATACGATGTAACTCGGCACTTTCCACATCAACAAACAGTGTCGGGAAAGGAGTAGTAGATGAGAGATAAAAATTCTAGGATTGATCAGGGATAGAAACCAAGACTTCTAAATTTGTGGTTTACCGCTGGGCCGTCTACATTAGCTAGCAAAGGAATGAGAATATCTGGCCAGATCAGCAGTCTGAGAAACAGACCGAGAGATAGAAGGTACACTGCAGTAATTTTAAGCCTAGTATGCTTTGCTGAGACACAAAGCTGCGACTCACTGTCACAATCTGCCTCTGGACAGCAGTTCATACAGGTTCGTATCTTTGTGTCTCAAATCCGGTGCTTGTAGAACAGTATTTCCCAAGCATTTTGAATTCTACCTGAAATGGGAGTCTCATAAGCAGTATTGCGGAAGATTGCCGGTGCGGAAATGTGTCAGAAAAAAGCTACAAGTACCACATCTTGCTTAAATGACTTAATGTCCGCAGGTGCAGTGAACCAGTGAATGTTTATATTCCCATTGTGGCAGTTTCTTCTCACTAAGTACGGAGTGTAACCGCAAAGAAACTGAACAAAAAAAAGCTCTCTGTAGAGAATATCGTGAATTGTGGGATTCTGAGGGCAACAAATATCACGTAAAAACGAAACTTAACAACGACTGTCAGTGGGTATCGCTAGTGATGTCGAATGCGAAACCCATCGAGCGCAGAAAAATATTCATACCTCGTGGACAATAGCTAATATACTTTGGTACATGAAACCAATAAAGGAATCCGCCGTTGCCCAAAAATTTTGCTTGATATTGCAGTTTTCAGTCTGTGTCCATTGTTCGTGGTTCATATAGAACAGATGTTAAGCCCGTGAACGACATTTCATGAAAAAATACAAAGTGTTCAGCCTTGCCAACAAGTAATTCAATGATAAGATAATGTCCACCGCTTATTGCCCTACTTTTTAACACTGGTGTTAACCACTGACAACAGCGTCTGTTAGACGACGATACAGCACAGTAAATTCGGCACTTCCAATCCTAACTTGCTCCAGCTGCGAAACTGCGGCGCCCCTGCTTTTTAAACACTATGCATGGCGCGGCGCAGCTGTGCCCAAACTGAATGGGCGTGAACCCTCATATTCCTTTGACGTACCGACAACGTGCGGAATGTGTTCAACGCGGAGCGCACATTATCGATGTACTTTAACGTATTCAGACGATTTTTTGAACACTTTGAAATTATGTATAAGACTGGTAAACGAATCTCCAGTGACGCGAAATAGATGAAGCAACAATCTCCTCTGACGCTTTAACGCCTGGCAGAGGCTTGACAGTGCAGTTAACCCTTTGCCTTACGATTTAAGTTCTGTTAGCGTGAGCCGTAAGTGGCTGCAAGGTACGGATGCACCTTACGATTCCCGGCGCTTACACACACTAAGGCTGCGGTGCACCACGCCTGGTGGCGTCCGAAGTCGTGCAGACCTCCCTCGGGATATGTTCAAATGTTCAGATGTGTGTGATATCTTATGGGACTTAACTGCTAAGGTCATCAGTCCCTAATCTTACACACTTCTTAACCTAAATTATCCTAAGGACGAACACACACACCCATGCCCGAGGGAGGATTCGAACCTCCGCCGGGACCAGCCGCACAGTCCATGACTGCAGCGCCTTAGAGCGCTCGGCTAATCCCGCGCGGCTCGGGATTTGTAAGTATGTGTGTGAGATACCAGTAACGTGACATTTCTACAGGTATCATAAATAATGAAGATTAGTAGCCCATTGGAAACGAAACATCTATTGTCTGAAACGAAACGATATATTCACAAACGTTGTATTTCCCTTTATAAGCAAACATACATTGATGAAATACAGGGACCTGTTACGTTAGTACGTTGGCAAATATATTTTCAAACGCAACGTCTTCACAATGACATGTACACGAATTTAATAGTCTTCGACTGTATGATATAGTTCAAAACAATCTGGTACATGTAATGTAACCCTGCACTTTTTGCATTCCCATGTTGTTTCGCAGCGTCGTTTATGCTTTCTGCACACTACACAAGCTCTCGCAGGATTTGCTTTTGATAGTGTCGGATCAATATGTTTGGGAAAATGTGCCCAATGTTGCGCGTGCAGTCTTTGTGGTACATCGCCGGATGCTAATCGTCCCTTCCGATTATATTCCGGTAAAGGTGAAGTTTTCAACAATGATTCTGCGATGTGAATCCTATATCCTGTGTAGCTCTGTCGTTTGCCTCAATGTATTTTGTAATACAAAATTTACGTGTTGAATAAAGCAACATCAAATAGGTAAAAGAATATCTTGCGGTATCCTTTCATACATTTTCTCATCACAGGGGAGCATGCGAGCATCTGATCTTGGCGATCAATTCCAATAATGCCCCTATTGTATTCGACAACATATTTCGGTTTCAACTACGCATTGCGGAAAGGTGTGTCTGTGGCAATCATTTCTGCTGCTGAAAGCATGTAAACGTCTCGTTTATCTTTTCATTTTGGTGCCAATATTCCATTACAGCTCCTCACTGTATATTTTCCCTTCTTTAATTTTGCCTTCAGGAAGTCTGTGCGCATATTTTTTTCTGTTTGAGCGCACTGTTCCAATAACATTAGTTTTATTGGTGAGGAGAGTATTGAAAAGTTTCGCCAAACCAGTTATCTAAATATAGATTATGCCCTTTGTGTAATACCGACTGTGATAGTTCTAGAACTACACTTTCAGAGGCAGCACCACTAGCATAACGTTTGTTACTACCTGTGTATATCTTAAAATCTTAGCAGTAGCCTGAACTTCACTCACACGATTTATAAACTTTTAATACCAAATCTCACTCTTTTTGATGGATTAAATTGTTTGTAGGATAAGCGCCCCTTAAATTTCATTAATGATTCATCAATGGCAATATTCTCTTGCATTGTGTACACTTCCTTAAATTTTTGATTGAACATATCTATGACTGGCCTTAGTTTGTACAGCTTATCTTGTTGGCTAAACTGTTATTCGCTAGATGCAGAAATCTACTTATGTGCAGAAATCTCCTGAATGGCATCGTCTTCCTAAATACTGGCGTTTCTATAACGGCCCTCCTAGACCAATACGCCATGATTATACATAGCGCAATTTATATTTTTATTTCATTACAGCCGATAGGAGACTACTTTTGGTCTATTTTTGTGTCTTCTGTTCACTGTTGAGTACGTCTTGTGCATATCTATTCGTCTGAGTTAAGATGTTTTCCCCAAATGTACTGTTAAATATTACATAGAAAACGTCTAATTCTCTTATGCTTGTATTCACGTGCTGTAAAGCTGCTTCCTTTATTCCGGGAACTTCCGTATACGTCCAGATTGGTGGTCAATTGTCTTCCTTTTGCCACATCCACGACTCTGATTGTTGCTGGTGGGTTTGCTCTTCTTCGTCAGCATCATCTTCAGTCACCATCCGCTTACATCGTTTTCGTACAGGAGGTAAAACGTCGCTACCACTATCACTGCCGCTGTCAAAATATCCTGCAAAATCATTGTTGGCTATGCCACCACATGTCTCCCTTTCCTCGTGAACACGTTTTGATACACGTCTGGAACATTGTGAAAGTATTTTTGTAGTGTCAGCAGGTACGAATGCAGTGAAGAACACTTCGTGTATGCCGCATGTACTCGATCAGCTCCGCAACATGTCAGAGACGTTCTGTTTACATTTGGCGCGACTGACCGACGACGTCTCTCACACGACTTGCGCTTGTTCGGCGCGGTAAGCGTACCACGTCTCTGATACGTCTAGGTAATGTTTGGCCAGGTCGGCACGTTACGTCTCTCACACGACACTGTAGCTCAGGGTTTAAAAATCTGTAAGAATCTGGTTTTAAAAACCTGCGGAACGAGGACTGCTGTCCACTAGCAAGGACCAGGGCACTACCGGTCACAACGAACAGAGCTTCACGTCATTGCCTCCTACCCGTCTCCATAAATACCGCAGTTCTATAGCTCTGAAATCACTTGGTCGTTAAGGTGATAGTGATAGTATCGACACTGATTCAGTTGGTATTAGAGTTTAGTGGCATCCATGTATTAGATGTTCCAGCGCTGCTCGTCAACACACAGCTTGCCGTTACCGAAATGACAACATGGAAGTCCCCACGACTTTCCACTTGTGGCACTTTGACATTGACCGTGAACCACGTCGCTGATAGGGAGACTGAAGGTCTTCCAATACCAGTATATCTCGCGATACTTATCGCACTAATGTCATCGTCTCTCCTGGGTTGCAGGGCCATACAAAGGCCGTCTTCCTGATCATCGCTGCGGGCAATTCCGGATGCCAGGCCCTACGTATCCGGTGGTGCCAGGATCAACAGAGATCCGACAGCGTCGTACGTCTTGATGGCTCACCATGGGTCATTGTCAGCTTCTGGAGTGTGGGGACATAATCTCACACTACGGTTTCGCCTGTCAGACGGCAGCACGCAGGACTGCAGCCAAACTGCTGGGGTAGACAGACGTCTTAGCTATCAGCACAGCCGAGCCGGCAATAGGAGTAAGCGGAATTCCTTTCTGTCACTGGCACGAAGTTTCCGCAGAGGCTCACGAGAAGACACAGAACTATAAATGTGAATGAATAAATATGAACTTATTAGCAATGTTTTATTGGTGCCGCAAGTCGCTCTATGGTTTCTGCAACGCCGTCCATACAACGTAGAGGTGTCTCCAGTCGGGAGTTCTACAGTATTAACTGATTATATCATTTAACGCAAGCATGCAATGCAAGCCTTTCATGCCATTCTGTACATCACCTGACGTATCGTTCGACTCTTATCAGTCAATAACGTTTGCAGCAGTGTGTAATGAGGATCATCTTGTAAATACAGCTGGATTCTAAATAGCTACGTAGAGATAAACTGCAGCTAGAACGAAAGCGTCCCGTAGTTCTATACGACATCCTGAATTCAGAAATGCTGCACAGAGAACTGTTCTTGCCAGATGAATGTTCTGTGGCAGTAACGCGCAGTGCGCCGATCGAAGCCGAAAAGGCGGAAGAAGAGGAGTTTAGCGGATTTACGTCGCAATTTCTCTCGCCAAGAACTCGGCGGAGCGTTCCCCCTGAAAGTCGTTTTAGAATTAATGGTCTTAACTGGAATTTTTATTTCGATTAATGATCGTTTTGTACCGGAAATACCTTAGCACTCTTTGTTATGACGTGAGAGGCCGAGATGGGCGAACTATGCAAAGCAGATCTTATCCTCGGGAGCCACTCGATTTGCATCGAAATTTCCTGGCAGTGTCAGATAATTTGGTGGCATTGATTTTTCACCATCCTCCATCCTGCGCGCCTCTATCTCTACATTTGAGCATTTTGGGGTAAGCCACCGCGTCGAATGAGGTTGGAGGACGCTGTGGGAATGAACGGACGGAGCAAACCAAAGGCATCGCGGGGGGCATGCCGATTCCAATACGCGGTGCTGTGCACCCCGAAAACTGGACGATAACGAGAACCGAAGTCGTTAGGGAAATTCACACAGCTTACGCAACGCTCTCCGCTTGGGATACGAGGGTAAAGCTGACGAGAAGCAAAACACTAGGCACTTCATTAACAGAGTAGCTCCGCTTTAATATTTATAGTCTTCCTCTGTCATACAGATGCAAAGACAGCATCATTAACATAGTGCGAATTGCGCAGTTTGTTTCTTTGTTTCGTATTTTTCTTTCTGAACACTATGAGAACGATGGCATTATTAATCAGAGAACACAAAATCGGTGCTTGCAAAACAGCTGAATACACAAGTTATAGTATACTACTTTAGCGTCCGCTGCTTCCGTGGCGAAGATTATCTTGTGCAAGAAATCTGCTCTCTGTATTTAATTCCAAATAACGAGTTAAAAAAAAGAAAGAGACAAATCGGATAAGTGGTTCTATAGCGTCAGTCTTTCACCCAGTACTGATTCCTTTCATCTCAAAACGAATTCCTGTACATGGAATAGCATTTAAACGTTGTATCTATTTTGTCATCTTTAACGATTAGTTTGATAGTAATTACAAAAAATAATTTTATAATCAAATATAAGGCCTACAAAAAAATCAGAGCATTAAAGATCAGATTTTTTTTTTCTATGTGGTTCTGATAAATCCAGTTTGTTTTGGTGACAGTTACATAGCATATTTTGATTTAATTTACCTAATATTTTCACTATTAAGGCCACAGAAGCATGATAGGCTATTATCCGACTGCACTTACGACGAAGAAGTGATTCTGGTAGCTAGAATCAGAGGATTTTGTTATTGTCTTTCGAGTTAAGTAACTGAGAAGTTTAGTATCAGCTGCCATACAGTTTGCTTTAAATATATTTCAATGTAATGAAATATTTTCATAAAATATTTATCCCCTATTGTACCTTCTTAGGAGTTGAACTTCCAAAAATTTTGAAACATATATGTACTTATTTGTACCCGAGAAGCCAAATACAAATTTTCATGGACTTAGCTTCAAAAAAGCTTTCATAATGAAATTATTCTTAAACTTTTCATCCACTATTGTAACCAATTTGGGATTAAGTTTCCAAAATATCATTCTCGTAGTTCTAGCTTCAAAACTGCCGTAATAGCGACATATTTTCAAGAAACCTTTCATCTCGTATTTCACTTCTTTGGGGACTAAACCTATTCTTAAACGATCCTACAGTACAAGATCAACAGCCCCTCCATATTTTAAGTTTCTGTGCAAAGCAGTTTGGTGTTGGGCGATAATGAGCCAGTGAATCACTCAGCACATTTCTTTCTATATACATAGAGCTACAGAATTTTTCGGTCAAATTTTACATTTCTTCATTGTATTCTTCACCTAATTAATATGCAACAACGAATCATACTAGATGTTCAAAGAATCATGTCGTTACGTGTAGAATGAAAAACTGGTTAATTGAATTGCATTTTGATGAAGGAAAAAAGACATCTGAAGTATAGTGCAACTAGTGGCGTATAACTTTCAGCGTTTCAGCATTGTTTAATAACTGCTAAATTTTTGCATTTGTATAAACATTTGCATTAAAAGTAATAAAGGCGGCAAAATATGGGTTTGCAATTGCAGGCATAACTCATGCTGACTACATATGAGAGAACAGCTAGTCACATTGTGGTACTTTTATCAGAATTGCCAACACCTTAACTCTTAAAACCTAAAAATGAAGAAAAAACAAGAAGTAACGAGATAAGTATTAACTGAGTTCTATTAATATTGTAGTATAGACAACATGCTAAACAAATACCTTAAGTAAATTCCCTGAGACAGCAATAAGTTGTTGTAGCACGCAATAAGCGAGTATAATTTCAAACTTTTATTGAAATACCACGGAATGTTCTTAAATACCTCCAATACGATCTGGAAAAATACTATGAAATGAGATAAACATTGAGAAACGACTTTAAGTCTCTAGGTTTATAAGTATATTAAATTAAACGAGCCTACAAATATAGTGAATGACACGTTTTTCTTCGTAAGTTCTTGCTTCGTTGGTGCGATACATAATGCATGCAACTGCTGTACGAAAAAAAAAACTGCTTACACAGGGATATTAAAATAGTTGCACACAGTCTTCAGTAGGATCTGAAATACAACAACTTGGTTTTGAAAGTAACCCTGAACCAGTGAAATCTCAGGAATGTCAGAAATAACAAAGATAATCAACGCGCATGCTGCTTTAGTTCGTAACAGACAGTGTATTCCTTACTCAAGAGCGTTGTCCGTTAAAAAAGGCAATCCAAATGGTGACCAACACTCCATACGCTCACAAAATTTCAGTAGAAAATTCTGGCGCTTTCTACTAGCTATACCAAGCACTGCACGAACCTCATCAGAAGCTGTAGGCTGGCGAGAAGTTTTTCTTCGTTGGGAACTCAACTCATGTACATGAGGCTTCTAATATATCTCGTGAAGTAATTTGCACGTATATAGCAACGGTATATTATCTTTGCTGAACTTAATGGTGCATGTGCTTTGGCTTCCTTTGTCGTTTCTGACATGTACAGGTTTTTAATGGCTCAGAATTCAGAGGGTAAATTCCTGTTCTAAAGTTGTACCTCAAATCCCTCGTCGGCTACTTCACTTTATGTGCACCGTTTTGTTACTGACACGTGTAATGGTCCGCCTAAGTCGTAGATATTTTGCTAATTGCTGTAAACGCACTATTTCACTCCAATTTACGGAGCTTGTTAGCACTTGATGTTAGGTTGGCGCCATTACAATGTATTGTATTGTAGTAATCGCTGCTGCTTGCTGGATTTCTGCTGTGTCTCGATGCTGATGCTGGCTCTAAATCTGGTTGTCTAGGGTTAAAAAACACATGAGGTCCCGTGTTTTTCATGTGCTTTTGATGATAAAGAACGAGCGAAACCAACACATATGTAAATATCAAATATTTATTACTTTAGTGGCCATATTAATTCCACTGTCCACCAAAGACCATAACACAACACAAAGTAGTACTTCCTTTACATGTTCTTTGCATTGTTTTGCCAAACAATAACACAGAAACACACTTCACCAAAGTGACATTCCGACTGCCCTACTGCCTCCGACTGCCTTCTCGACCCTTCTCGCTGCTTGTATTTATAACATTGTCAAAGAACTACTAAAAAGAGATATAGTTTATAAGTCACATATACATCTGTTGTTATAATTTGTGCAGAAAAGTTATTAATTTGCATCGAGTGACATAATTTAACATGTTATTAAAATGACAGACAGATTTGTTGACTTGACAGAATAATTCTTTGTTACAAAAAGGCTGTTTTTTAGAAGTTTGTCAATCGACTTCTCTAATTTGCGTAAATAAGTAAGTAACATGAATTATGAAGAATTACATTGGTTTTCGTCTAAAATAGGATTGATTACGTGAATACTGAGTGAAAACGCTCCTAGTGAACAAATAGGTTTCACTGGGTGATTTTTATTTAAGGAGATCCAAAATACCTAAGTTGGCCACTATTTTTCGTACTTCATATTAATTATTTAAGATAAACTTAGTGTTTTTACATGATGACATTTGCTGTATCAGTGATCAGGTGATATTAACTTTTGTGTGGGTCAGTTATTCAGTATAATTTAATGGGTTGACTGTTTATGGAGACATGTTGTGCAATCATTGTTAACATACACAATAACTTTTCTATAATCATAAATACTCGTTAAACTGGTTGAATTTGGAAGGGATCGCATACTTCATTAAAGTAAAGCCTTTAATATGTTCCGTTACAATACCCCCCTCGGGTAATATCATTTACAGAATGTTAATGATATTAGCCGACTAGGACAAATGTGTCAATTACTATGCATAATGTGTATGTATACAACAACCGTTACACTGTTTCAAAATGACTTTTTCCTGAAAATATTTTAGTTGTGTTGTTTCAAATGCACTTTGTGTTATGTCAATCAGTATGACAGCATAATAAAAATATTTAGTAATACATGAAAATAAAAAAAATGTTAATCTTTGCTCCCAGTGAGCCACATGGAAAATGATCAAAAACAGACACAAATATATCACATGCGATTTTAAGATATATAAAAAAATATATGTAAATTATTTCAAAGTCAGTTCTCATTGAGTCACAGATTAATCAAGATAATAGAAGGAACATAAATATATTACATAGATGGACAGGACAGATGTCCATAGCAAAATTTTGCAACTGTCTGCTCGTTTTGAGCCACATAAAGGAAATGAAAACAAAGAACATAATTATAAGTATGGACATGATATATAAACACAAACACTAGAGAAGTCACATGTATGAATATAATATGCATTTAAAAAAAAGAAAATATTTAAAAAGCTTGTCTCCCATTGAGACACATAGTCAAGATAGTACAAGAACATATTAATACCAAAATTGCACACTTAATTTGGTCACAAAATAACACAAACATCAAACTTGGTAAACATCTGATTGGTTGTAGAAAATTGTACACAAATCTTATGCCTAAGAAAAGAATAGTAACAAAATGATGGGTCTTGCACAACAATTTTGCATTGTCTTTTATATTTGGTGCAAGTATGTCCCATATTCAACAATACAAAAAGAAAGTAATAAATGTTTGTCACCTCTTTGGGTGCATGGTTAAACTTGCCCCTTGCAAGTAAAGAAGATGTCTCCAAATTTAATATTCAATGCTGACAATAAAAATATAAAAACATTCTCTCAGAAATCTGGAACTTTTCCAGGGTCTGTAGTATGAGTGGTAGTTGCTACTTGACACATCCAGTAAAAATCTTTGCTGATCACATGCTTTATGGAAAATGGGTAAGTAACTGTATTTAAACAGGGAAATGTGCTTAATCATGTTTATATGGTTTCAATTCAGTGATGTTTCTTAATCCAAATAACCTTCTTGATCTGGGAAAGATAAAGTCTATACACATTAGGATGTGGGCTTTCTTTTATTTCAAATGGACAACCTAGCTCAACATCTTTGTCTATTTCAGTATTCTCAAACAATAGATCATTTTCAATTTCTTTAGTCCCTAAGTCTAATGTCTCTTTCCTACACTTAGACACATCCCTCTCTGTTTGCAAAGCATTGACATTTAAACATAAACCTTTGTTTTCATCTGTTCCTCTTAACACTGTGTTGCCACTCAACAAATTATTGTTTTCACCCCATTTTTTATAAAGTCCACTACGGATTCTTATCCACCATATAGGATACAAGGTTGCACTTACCTTTGCTAATTCTTTCCAAAAGGCATCTTTGTTTATACAGTTCCCATAGTTGTTCCACAAAACTTCTAAAAACTTTTCCCCTTTTTCTTGAAAACACACATTTACATTCCATCCGTTTATATTTTCTTTAATATTATTATTATTACCATTCTCATAGATTAGCGTTTCATAGTTCCCAATAGGCAATAGCTTGTCCTCAGATACACATTCCCTAGTCTGCATTTCACTTAAATTAACCTCATTATTACCCATGTTTGTCACATCACTTACCTTTACCACATCACTTTTCAATTCTACAAATACTCTTATTTCTTCCTCCACACTCTCATCAATAACATCACTTGATTTAGGATCATTATTTAAATGTCCCTCTATTACTTCTTCCTCCTCCTCAACAACAACAACCCCATCTGCAGTTTCCCCCCTATGTATCTGAATCTCAACAATTGAGTCTTTGGCTCCATTAAACACTTCGTCATCCCCCTTCTTATCAAATAAACCCCCCAAAATAGATTCTATTTGTGGTGTGTCTGACTTGTTATTAACACCAGTATCTTTTTCAGCCCGACTATGGAACTCTGCAATACCTTCAACTTCTGCACTTTCACTAACTACCTGTGCTTGAACACAGTTTTTATTAACTGTATCACTTTTACTCATAGTATCCCAAAACCTTTTATTAAGTTCTAATTTATTCATTCTAACAACTTCAGTATTTTCATGGTAATTACTCTTTACATTGTATCCTCTCCTTTTCCAGTTTCGGTTATGTGTTGTCCTGTCATAATATTGTCTAGCCCCAAAACTACGGACATCTAGTGGGACTGTCCACCGTTTCCCGGCTGGTTTCCTCGGTCTGTCCGTTTGTAGCTGTCGTTTTGTTCACTAGTTTCAACAAACCCCCTTCTATCTTGTTCTCTTCCCCAATACCTATTTCTATCATTCCTGTTATCTCTCCTCCATCCTCCCTCCTGCGTATTGTTTCTGAAATCATTTTCATATCTCCTATCTCCCCTATTTGGAGCATTATTTCAAGAATTTTCAAAGTCTCTCCTCCAATAATAATCTCTATTTACATTCCTGTTCCACCCCCCATACTGGTTGTTGCCAGAGCCAAAACTTTGGTTACTTTCTCTTTCCAAGGCCCTATCTAATCTATCTACAAATTTCAGGAACTCTTCCATTGAATCGTCTGGTCCATGGACCAATTCCCACTGCAGTCTCTCTGGTAATCTTCTTTTTAAAACATCAATTTGTGTCATAATATCAAAAGAGTTATTTAAATGAGCAAGTTTTTTCAGTTGATCTCTGCAAAATTTTTGCATTCCCCCTACTTTCCCTCTATACACTGGTCCATTTAGAAATTCTGACTTTAATCTGGCTTGTATGGATTGTGAGCAAAATTTGCAAATAAATTTAGCTTCAAACTCTTCAAAAGTATTCCAAGAATCATTTTTCTCATTTGCCCAGGATAGGGCCTCCCCTTCTAGAAACCGTTTTACTAACTTAATTTTTAGGTTATCTGACATTCCTACAACAAACATATCCTTACATTGGTGAATAAAGTCAATAGGGTGCAGATTTTCACCAGGAAAGCATTTCACTTGGATGTGCCCATACATTGTATTTTGATTGTAAATCGTTTGTTTGGACATCAATGCATCTTCCAATTGTGAATATTTAGTGTGCATATTTTCTACTTTTGTATCTACATTAGTGGTGTACAGGTTGTATTCTTGTTTAAGGTCTTCTGATGTTTTGTCTATTCTTTGATCTAATCTTTTAGCTTCAGCATCTACTCTGTTGTAGATGACAGCAATGCTGTCTGTGTTAGCTTGTATGTTTTCATTTAAACTTTCAACTTTAACTTGAAATTCTTTTCTGAAGTGTATCAACTGTTCTCTAGTCTCCTTACTGAGGGTAGTTTTAATTTCCTCACACTTCTCATTGAGATGAGTATTTAATAGATCAAAATTCAAACTTAACTTATCCAGTCTATCTGTGTTTTCCTTAAGTTTCAAACTTACTTGTTCACTCGATTGTTTAAGTTGCGAGCTTATTTGAGTTGCAAACTCTGCTAGCCACTCTGTTAAGTTTAATTGTTCACCATCCCCTGGTTCAATTTTTACATTTCCTACGATCTCATCCCTCTCAGGTAGAGACATGTTAACAATTAATTATTTTAAATGACAACAACAACAAAATACCTTGCTTTATGTATATGCTATGATGTCGTGGTCAGTGTTCTTGTTGGCTTTCTTCACTTATATTCGGTTTTATTGAAGCTGAAGTCTTGATTGATGAAATCCATTGACATAATCCAGGCGTTAATCTTCCGAGCGGTGTGATGATACATTTTCGTAGTCGCACAAACACACTTTATTTATTTATTTTTGACATATTTTCACTGTTGCCACAATGCACAAATAAAAATTTTTTGGAATGCTAAGCACTTACGAAATTTATCGCTGCACTATTTTCATCGATGCACTTAAAGATCCCGGACGAGCCCCCACTTTTGTAATGGTCCACCTGGTCGTTGGTATTTTGCTAATTGCTGTAAACGCACTATTTCACTCCAATTTACGGAGCTTGTTAGCACTTGATGTTAGGTTGGCGCCATTACAATGTATTGTATTGTAGTAATCGCTGCTGCTTGCTGGATCGCTGCTGTGTCTCGATGCTGATGCTGGCTCTAAATCTGGTTGTCTAGGGTTAAAAAACACATGAGGTCCCGTGTTTTTCATGTGCTTTTGATGATAAAGAACGAGCGAAACCAACACATGTGTAAATATCAAATATTTATTACTTTAGTGGCCATATTAATTCCACTGTCCACCAAAGACCATAACACAACACAAAGTAGTACTTCCTTTACATGTTCTTTGCATTGTTTTGCCAAACAATAACACAGAAACACACTTCACCAAAGTGACATTCCGACTGCCCTACTGCCTCCGACTGCCTTCTCGACCCTTCTCGCTGCTTGTATTTATAACATTGTCAAAGAACTACTAAAAAGAGATATAGTTTATAAGTCACATATACATCTGTTGTTATAATTTGTGCAGAAAAGTTATTAATTTGCATCGAGTGACATAATTTAACATGTTATTAAAATGACTGACAGATTTGTTGACTTGACAGAATAATTCTTTGTTACAAAAAGGCTGTTTTTTAGAAGTTTGTCAATTGACTTCTCTAATTTGCATAAATAAGTAAGTAACATGAATTATGAAGAATTACATTGGTTTTCGTCTAAAATAGGATTGATTACGTGAATACTGAGTGAAAACGCTCCTAGTGAACAAATAGGTTTCACTGGGTGATTTTTATTTAAGGAGATCCAAAATACCTAAGTTGGCCACTATTTTTCGTACTTCATATTAATTATTTAAGATAAACTTAGTGTTTTTACATGATGACATTTGCTGTATCAGTGATCAAGTGATATTAACTTTTGTGTGGGTCAGTTATTCAGTATAATTTAATGGGTTGACTGTTTATGGAGACATGTTGTGCAATCATTGTTAACATACACAATAACTTTTCTATAATCATAAATACTCGTTAAACTGGTTGAATTTGGAAGGGATCGCATACTTCATTAAAGTAAAGCCTTTAATATGTTCCGTTACACACGGAAGAGTAAATATCGGATCAAGCGTAGTGTTTTACAGTACACGTTATGTGATGTTTCAGTAGAGTGGTTTCGACTGAAGCGTTCTTCCGATGTTCTTCTTCACAGGCAATAAATCCGCTACAAACGAGAATTAAAGCCAAGTCACTGAGGGATAGACGGTAATGAAGAGATCCATGGATAGGTTTTATCTGGGGCACTGCCACAACATCAAAACACTCACCCTGCCATCTCTTCCAGCAGCGTTAACTACGT
This sequence comes from Schistocerca nitens, assembly GCF_023898315.1. Classification (NCBI taxonomy): domain Eukaryota; kingdom Metazoa; phylum Arthropoda; class Insecta; order Orthoptera; family Acrididae; genus Schistocerca; species Schistocerca nitens. Next base: position 8,742,783 of record NW_026045910.1, on the reverse strand, counting down.
GTCGTAATCGGTTGGTTGACACCGAAATAAGGTTACAATATTACTGCCCTCTCAGTTACCGGATACTGTTGTCGCCGTTGCAATCTGAGACGCGAACAAAGAAAAGACAAAGCTTGTGCCATCAGAACAAGTAGCAATGTGAGAAAAAGGTCCGAAAGCAAGTGCTTTGTGTCGTAATAATTTTGTAATACATGTTGTGGGACACGTAAGACTAATGGTGACTACATTTTAGACGTTGCAGCCATACAGATGTTGGACAAAAACATGGAAACACCACGAAAAATACCTGCTTGAACATAAAATGCGGATGCCAGCCAAGCGTCAGGTCGCGCTGTTGTATTTAAACTCGAACGGTGTCCGTGCAGTGCCCTCAATTCTTTGCAAGGGTCAGGCATGCTCAAAACGGTGTTGTTGTGTAGTTGTGTGTGTATTATATCGTGTGCAAATTGTTTGGGTTCTTCTGGTAGTTGTTTCCGTAAGCCAGGGAGCTCCAGAAATAGGGAATTGTAGCGAGAGGTGGGATTTCAAAATGACTCATCAGTGATGAAAATGCCTGTAACAGGGAAACTGAAACCTGGTAGTCAATGAAAGGCTGGATCTGCTTACAAGTATGGACGGGGCCGTAATCAGTTAGTACTGGTTGCCTTTTACAGTTACAATTTACTTTAAGCCAGTAATTCCTGCCGGCCGGAGTGGCCGAGCGGTTCTAGGCCCTACAGTCTGGAACCGCGCGACGGCTACGGTCGCAGGTTCGAGTCTGGCCTCGGGCATGGATGTGTGTGATGTCCTTAGGTTAGTTAGGTTTAAGTAGTTCTAAGTTCTGTGGGACTGCTGAACTCAGCAGTTAGGTCCCATAGTGCTCAGAGCCATTTGAACCAGTAATTCCACACTCAGCAATAAATAAAAATACCACACTTTATTAATGAAGGAATAAACAACTTTGTAAATTATAGTGTTTTCATTGAGTTAAAATTTAGCAAGTCACAATTAAATAAAGATACAGCAGATAATATTTTCGAAGCAAGCCACTGTGATCTGGGCAGAAGGCCTTACGCGCCAGGAATGACAATAAATTAAGAATTGCTTAAAACTGTGTAATATTAGTAATTTTCGTCTCACAAACATTAATATACGCTCAAAGTAAACGCCTGAAGGCCTAAAGTTATCGAACAGCTGTAAAGTAAAAGAATTGAACCATCGCATAGCAGCGACAGACACTATTATTCTTTATCTTCGCCATTTTTGAGCGGTGCCTGTAAATCTCTATGTACATGTATCGATTAATGATATAAAAAAGAATTCCGTTGTTTCAAGACAAATGAGGCATTGTGAGCCTCAGCTTTTACTGTTTGTATCCCATGAAAGGTGGACGCGGATTTGCTGCGTTCCGCATCGGTATTTTATATTTTATGTGAAAATATTCAGTAAATGTGCTGATTGTTATTTTTCCAATCAAAAAACATGTAGTTTCTTGTAATTGATTATGAACAGACAGCATCAAGAGGACATTTGGACTGTTATGTATAAAGTATTTAACCACAATGGTCATCTATTGTTATTTAATATGAAAAGTTACGTCGCATTAAAAAAAACGTGTGTTAACGATAAGTGTGCTTATTTTTGTACATTGACCTTGATGATTTCCATCTCCTCATTTACTTGAATGGTAATTATTTTGTGTTAGTTCATCACCAGAAATTACGATCACGCTAATGGGCCGAACGCAGCATGAGGCAGAAGGTATATTATCGTTTTCCAATTATTTCTGAACAACTCTTATTTTTGATTGAGCAGTGTTGCATTTATCTTAAAGTCTATTAATCTTCTGGTCCCTTAGTGCTGTTCAGGGTATGACTACATCGCGACTATAAAGATGCACAGAAATGATAATGTTTCTTCCGAACGATCTCAAATAAATCAATCTGCTGCTTTTATTCAGGTATTTAATGCTCAACGTATGTTATTATAATAGTGTAAGCAATCGATGATTCTGTTGACAAGTGGCCCACCAAAATATTCACTTTTTCGACATTTTTCCAAAAATATTAAATAACAATTCTTTTTCTTTTCGCCCCCAAAGAGCAACACTACACTTGGCGCCCGAACAGGGACTTGATCAAATATCACCTTATGAATGTGTTTAAAAAAAAACAGTGTTTGTTCTACTGTTTCATTTTTTCACGTGGATGCAATTCAACCGAGAAAGAGAAGTGGGACAAACCTTTAATCAATTCAGATGAACCACTTAAGATAAGGCTAAATTACGCGATTATCCAGCCGTACAGCTATCAAGACAGCTATAGTAAGTGAAATTTTCATACGCAATAGCCAAGCTTTTGTAGTGACGTAGCATCTTGAAACAGCTTTACTTCAATTTCTCCATAGTCGATTCCTCTGTAGTTAAATTCAGTAAAGTGTACCATTGTTGTCAGTGTATCAAAAATGTTTTACAATATGGCGGATAATTACGCTCAAAACTGGTAAACCGTGTGATATTTCATTTGTTTGTAATTAGTAGGAACCATCTTGTCTTCTTGGCGTACGTGAACGTCAGTTGTTACCCAGAGTTAAAATTTCATCTTAGGTCCCAGTAAGCCATAGCACTACGTCATAGACATACGACTTACGGGATGATCTAGTAGCAGACACTGAGATGAAAGACAATAATGAAGCATGGGACGAACAAGTTCAAGCTTCCATAAGAGTATCAATTACCAACATACCAGTAACAGCCATCGTAGATACGGGAGCTAATATAAATGTCTTGTCTTGATGTTTATTGCCGGCCGAAGTGGCCATGCGGTTAAAGGCGCTGCAGTCTGGAACCGCAAGACCGCTACGGTCGCAGGTTCGAATCCTGCCTCGGGCATGGATGTTTGTGATGTCCTTAGGTTAGTTAGGTTTAACTAGTTCTAAGTTCTAGGGGACTGATGACCTCAGCAGTTGAGTCCCATAGTGCTCAGAGCCATTTGAACCATTTTTTTCTTGATGTTTATTTAAGAAAATATCCTCTGTATGGAAAGTTTTATCACTTCCAATTCAAGGTTGCACCGTTTAGGGAGCAATTGGTCCACAACGTGCAAATATTCAGACTCAACTTCAAATCCAGATAGAGTCTATTTCAATAACATGCATTTTTATTATTGTTAAAAACCTGTCAGTGCCATGTACCCTGAGTATGGAATTTTTGAGACAGACGAAAGCTAAAATAGACATCGAGTGTGGAATCTGTACTCTAGTAGCAGGTCAGCAACATGTAACAGTAAATTTGTTAAGAAGTAAGGTGAAGAAAAACTTTGGTATGCTTCAAATAGCAGTACGATCATGGACTAAAAGACAACAGTACAGTCAGACAGGAGACTTGACAGATCTTGAAAGTGTTGATGAGTATAAAGACCTACTTCCCGGTCAGAATGAATTATACGTTAAAGCTAGCGAGTCCACTGAATTATCCGAACAGAAGAATGAGCTTTACAATTAGTTAACAGATTACGTTCATGTATTTTCTAAGAAACCTGGACTAATAAAAGGCTTTGAATATCGAATGGAAGTCCTGCTCCATTCAACCTACTGTAGAACACGCTATTCCATTCCATATGCGAGACGCGAAGCTGTCAAGAGCGAGATCAGGAAAATGTTACGCTGGAATGTGATAGAAGTATCTCATTCACCTTATTCGAGTCCTTTGTAGTCTGTACTAAAATCAGATGGTAGCGTAAGGCTGGTCCTAGATGCAACATTAATCAATAAAATTATAGTACCCATAAGAGCGAAACCTGAGGCTCTTGAATAGCATCTGCAGAAGTTTCATGGAGTTAAGTATTTGAGTAACCTTGATTTGAAAAGCAGTTACTGGCAATTAAAACTTGCGCAGGAGTCTAGGAAGTACACTGCGTTTACATTTGCAGGTAGTTGTACCGTTTAGACTAAATGTGAGTTCCAGAATTTTTATTTTAGCCCTTCACTATGTACTAGCTCCTGGAATTTTAGATGAGGTAACAGTCTATGTGGATGACGTTCTTGTAGCACCGAAAAATTGGGAAGATCATGTGGCCCTTTTGCAAAAGGTATTTCAGCGATTCAAAGAGTATGATGTTACAACAAATCTTAAGTAATACAAGTTTGGAAAAAGTGAAATTAAATTTTTAGGACACATCATCACCCCTGAAGGAATTAAACCTGACCCGGAAAAATTGTCTGCTATAAAAACTTTCCAACCCCTGTTACAAAAAGGCACCTGAGAGGATTTATCGGTCTTACGTCAGTCCTCAGACGTTTTGCTTACAATCAAGTATTGAACAATCCCGCTCTTCACAACCTTTTGAAAAAGAACTCACATTGGAATTGGACGCCGGAATGCCAAGACGGATTTCAGAAAATTAAAGACAGTCTGGTTAACAGTAACTCTCTCCATCATCCTCAGATGGATAAGGAATTTTGAATTACTGCAGACGCTTCCTTTGTGGGTACCGGCGCTTGTATTTTCCTGATTCAATTAGTAGATGGACACGAGCTGATCCAAGTGATTAGCTTTGCGAGTCGAGTGTTATCTGAGTGTGAAAAGTCTTATTCGGTTACGGAGTAGGAGGCACTCGCCATTGTATGGGCTTTCAGGCGATTTAACTATTATATATATGGAAGAAAAATTAAAGTCTATTCGGACCATCAGGCCTTATCATTTCTCCTTACATGCAAGTTGCAACATCCCCGTCTCACTCGATGGTGCTTATTCCTACAGGAATATGACTTTGACATTGTATATATAAAAGGTAAAGATAATGTTATAGCAGATGCACTTTCTCTGCTTACCAGAAACCAGCGAACTGGTGGAAAAAATGTCTAATTATAAAATTTTGTTAATGATAGTATTTTCTTCAGTTATGTAGGCAGATTCAGATTTTTCAAAATACAGATCCAAAATGGAAAAAGGTTAAACAAACTCTTCACGAAAATCCAGCCACAAGTTGTCAAAGTTTTATAAAGTTCACAACCAAGTCCTATTTCATAAGACGTCAGAGTCATCTGAGAGGTGGTGTGTTTGCATCCCTCGAAATTTCATTGGACATCTTCTGTGGTACACTCACATTTCATAGGATCACTACAGACCAGAGAAATGTAAAAGGAAAATCTCGACTTACTGTTATGTTCAGAATCTACATCAGGGAATCCATAAATTATTGACAAACTGTGTCATCTGTCAAAAGGAAAAATCCTTAAACATTTCCACTTCAATCCCACTAAATCCAATAATTGCTGAAAGGCCAAACCAGCTTCTTAGTACTGATTTGGCAGGTCCACTGTCCACCGGTAGGGGAGGTGCTAAATACTTAGTAGCAAACCTGGACAAATTTTCTAAGCACATTGTACGCACTGAGATCATCTTGTGAAAATCCGATAATTCATCGCATTGAAAATGATTATTTCCCACGATTTGGGGTTCCTGAGTCAATATTCTCCGATAATGCTTCAAATGTCACATCACGCCCGTGGCGTGCATTTCTTGCTCGCCATGGAGTCAAATAAATTTTGATATCCCAGAACAGCACTGAGGGACTATAAAAATGCACAGAAATGGTAGTGTTTCTTCCGAACGATCTCAAATAAATCAATCTGCTTCTCTTATTTAAGTATTTAATGCTCAACGTATGTTATTATAATAGTGTAATCAATCCCTGATTTTGTTGCCAAGTGGCCCACCAAAATATTAACTTTTTTGACATTTTTCAAAAAAATATAAAGTAACAATTCTTTTTCTTTTCGCCCCCCAAGAGCAACGCTACAGCTCGCTGCAACTTAAATATTAGGTATTGAAATATTAAAGGTAAGTCGCCGCAAACACATCAGAAAGCATCAGATGCCAAGAATGGCAGTAAATAAGGTTTTAAGGCTTACTGCTAAAATATAAATACCAAATTAGAATTTTAAAGCAAATGACCACAATTACGGCTGAAAGCCTTACAAGCCAGGAATGGCAATAACATGAAAATAATTAGAAACCTGCTTTACACAGCAAATGCAATAGCAAAGGTTAATTTAAAAAATCGAGCTACTGATCACTAAACGGGAGAAATCAGATGATGGTAAAGTTTGTAAAATAACCCTTAACGTCCACTAAACACTACACTGCTGGATTTAGTCCAGAAGGCGACCATAACTATTACCTAGACATATATAACCTTTAATGCAGGCATTACAAGGTAATGTAATAAATAATACAATAATAAAACACAAGGACCAGTACATAAGTTCCTTAAGGGGTACTGAGGCAGATTATAACCGCAGAAGGCGTGGCCTGAAGTAGCGTTACACTGAACTACTGGCCATCAGACCTCCATTTAGAACACACGTCTTACAAGAACCGAGGGGTCGCAGACGGTGCTCCAGGAATCGACCTCTGAGAAGGTCCAGCAACAAACACTTTCGCGAGCGATGAGATAGGCAGCCAAGAGCTGCATTCACTTCACAAGATGGTAACTCAGACTAGTAGCAGTCTAACGACTGAAGCTACCTGACGTCCGATAAACCAGATGCAACGATGCAACAATACGCAAAAGCCGGACCCGACAGCCTGCACTACGTCCCCAGGATACTGTGCTTAGACAGCCCGGAACGAGACAGTAATCACTACCACCAGAGTAGAAAAATCACCAATCGGTCTGCAATCAAGAAAGCAGTCAAAACAGGACAGCAGCAGCAAGGCGAGGAAACGAACGCTGCCGTTAAATACACTTACCCCAGGCAGTTAATTGGAGCGTTATCGGCCACCAGACAAGAAAAACTACCGCTGGTTGAACTTAACAAATTCTAACCAGTTGAACGCAGTAAGTAATAATAAGAAGTCGAAGGAAGCTAATCAGATCCACCTTCCCCAAGCACTCCACTCGCTGCTCTTCACTTCGGCGACACTATGAGCAGCAACACGAATCCACGTCACTGGAGAATCGCGAGATATCACAATCGTGGAGGTTTCTCTTTTTTTTTTGGTCATCAGTCTACTGACTGGTTTGATGCGGCCCGCCACGAATTCCTTTCCTGTGCTAATCTCTTCATCTCAGAGTAGCACTTGCAATCTACGTCCTCAATTATTTAGTTGACGTGTTTCAATCTCTATCTTCCTCTACAGTTTTTGCCCTCTACAGCTCCCTCTAGGACCATGGAAGTCATTCCCTCATGTCTTAGCAGATGTCCTATCATCCTGTCCCTTCTCTTTATCAGTGCTTTCCACATATTCCTTTCCTCCCGATTCTGCGTAGAACCTCCTCATTCCTTACCTTATCAGTCCACCTAATTTTCAACATTCGTCTATAGCACCACATCTCAAATGCTTCCATTCTCTTCTGTTCCGGTTTTCCCACAGTCCATGTTTCACTACCATACAATGCTGTACTCCAGAGGTACATCCTCAGAACTTTATTCCTCAAATTAAGGCCGGTATTTGATATTAGTAGACTTCTCTTGGCCAGAAATGCCTTTTTGCCATAGCGAGTCTGCTTTTGATGTCCTCCTTGCTCCGTTTGGTTATTTTACTGCCTAGGTAGCAGAATTCCTTAACTTCATTGACTTCGTGACCATCAATCCGGATGTTAAGTTTCTCGCTGTTCTCATTTCTACTACTTCTCATTACCTTCGTCTTTCTCCGATTTACTCTCAAACCATACTGTGTACTCATTAGACTGTTCATTCCGTTCAGCAGATCATTTAATTCTTCTTCACTTTCACTCAGGATAACAATGTCATCAGCGAATCGTATCATTGATATCCTTTCACCTTCTATTTTAATTCCACTCCTGAACCTTTCTTTTATTTCCATCATTGCTTCCTCGATGTACAGATTGAAGAGTAGGGGCGAAAGGCTACAGCCTTGTCTTACACCCTTCTTAATACGAGCACTTCGTTCTTGATCGTCCACTCTTATTATTCCCTCTTGGTTGTTGTACATACTGTATATGACCCGTCTCTCCCTATAGCTTACCCCTACTTTTTTCAGAATCTCGAACAGCTTGCATCATTTTATATTGTCGAACTCTTTTTCCAGGTCGACAAATCCTATGAACGTGTCTTGATTTTTCTTTAGCCTTGCTTCCATTACTGGCTGTAACGTCAGAATTGCTTTCCATTCTTCTGTATATTATTCTTGTAAGCAGTTTCGATGCATCAGCTGTTAAGCTGATTGTGCGATAATTCTCGCACTTGTCAGCTCTTGCCGTCTTCGGAATTGTGTGGATGATGCTTTTCCGAAAGTCAGATGGTATGTCGCCAGACTCATATATTCTACACACCAACGTGAATAGTCGTTTTGTTGCCACTTCCCCCAATGATTTTAGAAATTCTGATGGAATGTTATCTATCCCTTCTGCCTTATTTGACCGTAAGTGCTCCAAAGCTCTTTTAAATTCCGATTCTAATACTGGATCCCCTATCTCTTCTAAATCAACTCCTGTTTCGTCTTCTATCACATCAGAATAATCTTCACCCTCATAGAGGATTTCAATGTATTCTTTCCACCTATCTGCTCTCTCCTCTGCATTTAACAGTGGAATTCCCGTTGCACTCTTAATGTTACCACCGTTGCTTTTAATGTCACCAAAGATTGTTTTAACTTTCCTGTATGCTGAGTCTGTCCTTGCGACAATCATATCTTTTTCGATGTCTTCACATTTTTCCTACAACCATTTCGTCTTAGCTTACCTGCACTTTCTATTTCTTTCATTTCTCAGCGACTTGTATTTCTGAATTCCTGATTTTCCCGGAACATGTTGGTACTTCCTCCTTTCATCAATCAACTGAAGTATTTCTTCTGTTACGCATGGTTTCTTCGCAGCAACCTTCTTTGTACCTATGTTTTCCTTCCCAACTTCTGTGATGGCCCTTTTTAGAGATTTCCATTCCTCTTCAACTGCACTGCCTACTCCGCTATTGCTTATTGCTGTATCTATAGCGTTACAGAACTTCAAACGTATCTCGTCATTCCTTAGTACTTCCGTATCCCACTTCTTTGCGTATTGATTCTTCCAGACAAATGTCTTGAACTTCAGCCTACTCTTCATCACTACTTTATTTTGATCTGAGTCTATATCTGCTCCTGGGTACGCTTTACAATCCAGTATCTGATTTCGAAATCTCTGTCTGACCATGATGTAACCTAATTGAAATGTTCCCGTATCTCCCGGCCTTTTCCAAGTACACCTCCTCCTCTTGTGATTCTTGAACAGGGTATTCGCTATTACTAGCTGAAACTTGTTACAGAACTCAATTAGTCTTTCTCCTCTTTCATTCCTTGTTCCAAGCCCATATTCTCCTGTAACCGTTTCTTCTACTCCTTCCCTTACAACTGCATTCCAGTCGCCCATGACTATTAGGCTTTCGTCCCCCTTTACATACTGCATTACCCTTTCAATATCCTCATACACTTTCTCTATCTGTTCATCTTCAGCTTGCTACGTCGGCATGTATACCTGAACTATCGTTGTCGGTGTTGGTCTGCTGTCGATTCTGATTAGAACAACCCGGTCACTGAACTGTTCACAGTAACACACCCGCTGCCCTACCTTCCTATTCATAACGAATCATACACCTGTTATACCATTTTCTGCTGCTGTTGATATTACCCGATACTCATCTGACCAGAAATCCTGGTCTTCCTTCCACTTCACTTCACTGACCCCTACTATATCCAGATTGAGCCTTTGCATTTCCCTTTTCAGATTTCTCTACTTGGATTCAAATGCACTCATCTTAAACCTTACTGGATCCGGTTTACGACGAGGTCGTGCACCCTCGTGACCACCGCCCTTCCATCCGGCAGTTCATGTGTGCCGCCTGCGGTCCCGGCGTTTTCTGGCACTGCGCGGATCTGGCTCCTCCTGAGCCCCCAACCAAACCAGCCAGCTCACACGACCCGGAAAAACAACGACGTGGCCCCAAAGATAGGGCAACAGTTACTACATAGCGATAACCGCCGCTGCTGCCACTAGCTGAGTGTGCTCCCTGCCGCCGTTGGATACGCGCCTGCCAGCAGCAAGTCGCATACTCTTAGATGTCTTATTTGTTACAGAGTTTTATTCTTAATTTCTTTGCGTGTTTTTCGGTACTTGCATTGTTTAATTCATAAATTTCTGGCGTATTATAGTATTTGAGAGTTGTAGCATCGCGTTTTAGTACCTGAATAGTGTAAATTCGCGTAGTCGTCTGTCTTCTGTTTTTGTTTTGAACGATCAGTGTCGGTTGGTCACAGCCAGTGTGCTCCCTGCCACCGCTGGACAAGCAGCTGCCAGCAGCAAGTCGTATACTCTTAGCTCACTTACTTGTTACATAGTTTAATTCTTAATTTATTTGCGTGTTTTTGTGTACTTGCATTGTTTAATTCATAAATTTCGGGCGTATTATACTATTTGAAAGGTGTAGCTTCGCGTTTTAGTACCTGAATAGTGTAAAATCGCGTAGTCTCCTTCCGCCGCCGAGCAGTGTGTCAGTAGTGCGCAAGTAGCAGCATTACTGCATTTACTAGGATATCTTGTATTTTAATAACTGTTTAAATTTTGTGTCGAATTGTTTGTGCTCTCTGTAGATCAGTTCAGACGTTCTTTGCACAACAGTTTTTAGCATGGATAGGGACTGCAACTGCTGTGTTCGGATGCGGGCTGAGTTGACATCCCTTTGCTCCCAGCTTCAGTAATGTAGGCTTCGGTCACACAGTTTGAAGCTGTTCCCAATGGGCATCACTGTGGGGGTCCGTATGGGGGTTTGTCAGGTACGGCCAGCTCGTCCCACGCATCCCCAGATCGGACTACGACTGTGGCTGCCCGGGATACTGCCAACATTGTGGCTGATCCCTCACCCGTGGTAGAGTGGGAGGTCGTCTCGAGGTGTGGCAGGGGGCGAAAGACATTCCGGATGGCTCAACAGAAGTCCTCTCCAGTTTGTCTGACGAACCGGTTTCAGGCTCTGTCTCTGGCTGATATCTTCGGCCAAACATGGCTGCTTGTCCTGTTCCAGAGGTTGCCCCTCAGTCTGCAAGATCCGGGCGGTCGCAGAGGGTGGGCTTACTGGTAGTTGGGAGCTCCAACGTCAGGCGCCTACTGGGGCCCCTTATGGATATGGCAGCCAGAGAGGGAAGAAAACCAATGTGCACCCGTGTGCAAACCGGGGGGAGTCATTCCATATGTGGAAAGGGTCTTCCGGATGCCATGAAGGGTACAGGGTGCACCCATCTGCAGGTGGTCGCTCATGTCGGCACCAATGATGTGTGTCGCTATGGATCAGAGGAAATCCTCTCTGGCTTCCGGTGGCTATCTGGGAGTGAAGACTGCCAGTCTCGCTAGTGGGATGAAAGCAGAGCTCACCATCTGCAGCATCGTCGACAGGACTGACTGCGGACCTTAGGTACAGGGCCGAGTAGAGGGTCTGAATCAGAGGCTGAGACGGTTCTGCGACAGTGTGGGCTGCAGATTCCTCGACTTGCGTCATAGGGTGGTGGGGTTTCGGGTTCCGCTGGATAGGTCAGGAGTGAACTACACGCAGCAGGCGGCTACACGGGTAGCAGGGGTTATGTGGCGTGGACTGGGCGGTTTTTTAGGTTAGATGCCCTCGGGCAAGTACACAATGGGCAACAGCCTCAAAGGGACCGGGACAAAGTCAGGACATGCGGGGACCAAGAAGCAATCGGAATTTTAATTGTAAACTGTCGAAGATGCATTGGTAAAGCACTGGAACTTCAAGTGCTGATAGAAAGCACCGAAGCTGAAATCGTTATAGGTATGGAAAGCTGGCTGAAGCCAGAGATAAATTCTGCCGAAATTTTTACAAAGGCACAGACGGTGTTTAGAAAGGATAGATTGCATGCAAGCGGTGGTGGCGTGTTTGTCGCTGTTAGTAGTAGTTTATCCTGTAGTGAAGTAGAAGTGGATAGTTCCTGTGAATTATTATGGGTGGAGATTACACTCAACAACCGAGCTAGGTTATTAATTGGCTCCTTTTACCGACCTCCAGACTCAGCAGCATTAGTGGCAGAACAACTGAGAGAAAATCTGGAATACATTTCACATAAATTTTCTCAGCATGTTATAGTCTTAGGTGGAGATTTGAATTTACCAGATATAGCCTTGGACACTCACATGTTTAGGACGGGTGGTAGGGACAGAGCATCGAGTGAAATTATACTGAGTGCACTATCCGAAAATTACCTCGAGCAGTTAAACACAGAACCGACTCTGGGAGATAACATCTTGGACCTACTAATAACAAACAGACCCGAACTTTTAGACTCTGTAAGCGCAGAACAGGGAATCAGTGATCATAAGGCCGTTGCAGCATCCCTCAATATGGAAGTAAATAGGAATATAAAAATGGGAGGAAGGTTTATCTAAAAAAAATGGTTCAAATGGCTCTGAGCACTATGGGACTCAACTGCTGTGGTCATCAGTCCCCTAGAACTTAGAACTACTTAAACCTAACTAACCTAAGGACATCACACACATCCATGCCCGAGGCAGGATTCGAACCTGCGACCGTAGCAGTCGCACAAGGTTTATCTGTTTATCTGTTTAGCAAGAGTAATAGAAGGCAGATTTCAGACTACCTAACAGATCAAAACGAAAATTTCTGTTCCGACTCTGACAATGTTGAGTGTTTATGGAAAAAGTTCAAGGCAATCGTAAAATGCGTTTTAGACAGGTACGTGTCGAGTAAAACTATGAGGGACGGGAAAAACCCATCGTGGTTCCACAACTAAGTGGAAAGCCAAGCTGCGAAAGCCAAGAGAGCTTCACTGCAAGTTTAAACGCAGCCAAAACCTCTCAGATAAACAGAAGCTAAACGATGTCAAAGTTAGCGTAAGGAGGGCTATGCGTGAAGCGTTCAGTGGATTCGAAAGTAAAATATTATGTACCGACTAGACAGAAAATCCTAGGAAGTTCTAGTCTTACGTTAAATCAGTAAGTGGCTCGAAACAGCATATCCAGACACTCCGGGATGATGATGGCATTGAAACAGAGGATGACACGCGTAAAGCTGAAATACTAAACACCTTTTTCCAAAGCTGTTTCACAGAGGAAGACCGCACTGCAGTTCCTTCTCTAAATCCTCGCACAAACGAAAAAATGGCTGATATCTAAATAAGTGTCCAAGGAATAGAAAAGCAACTGGAATCACTCAACAGAGGAAAGTCCACTGGACCTGACGGGTTAACAGTTCGATTCTACACAGAGTACGCGAAAGAACTTGCCCCCCTTCTAACAGCCGTGTACCGCAAGTCTCTTGAGGAACGGAAGCTTCCAAATGATTAGAAAAGAGCACAGGTAGTCCCAGTCTTCAAGAAGGGTCGTCGAGCAGATGCGCAAAACTATAGACCTATATATCTGACGTCGATCTGTTGTAGAATTTTTACACATGTTTTTTGCTCAAGTATCATGTCGTTTCTGGAAACCCCGAATCTAATCTGTAGGAATCAACATGGTTTCCGGAAACGGCGATCGTGTGAGATCCAACTCGCTTTATTTGTTCATGAGACCCAGAAAATATTAGAAACAGGTTCCCAGGTAGATGCTATTTTTCTTGACTTCCGTAAGGCGTTCGATAAAGTTCCGCACGAATATATGATAGCGGAACAAACACTGGTAGCAGTTACTTCTGTAAAATATCTGGGAGTATGCGTGCGGAAACGATTTGAAGTGGAATGATCATATAAAATTGGTAAAGCGGATACCAGTTTGAGATTCATTGGGAGAGTCCTTAGAAAATGTAGTCTATCAACAAAGGAGGTGGCTTACAAAACACTCGTTCGACCTCATCAGTGTGGGATCCATACCAGGTCGGATTGACTGAGGATATAGAGAAGATCCAAAGAAGAGCGGCGCGTTTCGTCACAGGGTTATTTGGTAAGCGTGATAGCGTTACGGAAATGTTTAGCAAACTCCAGTAGCAGACTCTGCAAGAGAGGCGCTCTACATCACGGTGTAGCTTGCTGTCAAGGTTTCGAGTGGTTGCGTTTCTGGATGAAGGTATCGAATATATTGCTTCCCCCTTCTTATACCTCCAGAGGAGATCACGAATGTAATATTAGAGAGATTCGAGCGCGCACGGCGGCTTTCCGGCAGTCGTTCTTCCCGCGAACCATACGCGACTGGAACCGGATAGGGAGGTAATGACAGTGGCACGTAAAGTGCCCTCCGCCACACACCGTTGGTGGCTTGCGGAGTATAAATGTAGATGTAGATCTAGCGGACAGGCAACACTTGTGAAACCCAGTGGCGCCCGTCAACACGAGAAGAAGACAAACAACCGCAACCATGTCAACTAAACGATACCGTCTGGCCTCCAACAGAGGGCGGAAACCTACAAACAGCACCAACGCGAGCCGCAGCACGGTCAACCTCTCCCTCTCAAGGACAAACCTGGGGACAGACCCAACTAGCAGCCTAACCAAACTCAGTTTGATTAAAATGGACACGGTATTGCTTAAGGTACAGTTTCCCTTAATCAGAAGATTAACTGAGCCTAAAATCTGCATAATCGCACACGGACGGAGAAAATGGGGAGTAAACTTACCAGGGTTGCCAACAAACACCGCATTGAAAACAGAAGGCCTTGAAGGAAGCCGAAAGAAAGGCCGGCGCATTATCAGTATCGATTTGCTAAGGAGGTCCAAAAACACTAAATACGTTAGTTAAATGTGCATTTTTGCTGGCAGCAGTCACATTACGACTCTAAAGATGCCACGAAAACCTCGAAAACGCGTCAATAATAACTAACACATACCGATGGCTTCTCTTGATGCCATGTAAGAGCCCCACATAATCGATATAGAGTTTGTCCATGGGACAAGATACACGCTCAGAACTAAGCAACCTCTGTTGAAGAGCGTTTATCGGTTTGGCCACGTGACACAACTGACACCGAGAAAACATTTCTTTAACGTCTCGGTCAATAGACGGCCAAGTCAGATGATCCTTAATCTTCTGTAAGGTCTTACAGGTTCCTAAATGCCCGCCAATCAACGAGTTGTGAAAATAATGGAAAACAGGGCGTACTAGGGTGCCTGGTAGAAAGATCTTAATCTCCTTGGTACGTGCCACCCTCTCACACAATATGCCTTTCCTGATAATGTAGTCATCGGAAGGCTCCCACGCCGAAAGCCGGCCGGCCGAAGTGGCCGTGCGGTTAAAGGCGCTGCAGTCTGGAACCGCAAGACCGCTACGGTCGCAGGTTCGATTCCTGCCTCGGGCATGGATGTTTGTGATGTCCTTAGGTTAGTTAGGTTTAACTAGTTCTAAGTTCTAGGGGACTAATGACCTCAGCAGTTGAGTCCCATAGTGCTCAGAGCCATTTGAACCGAAAGCCGTTTCTTAACGGGTCCCGAAGTGGAGTCCTGATGGTCGGCAGTGTCACTAAACAAATGAGGAATACCGCCGTTTTTTTTTTTTTTTTGGTCATCAGTCTGCTGACTGGTTTGATGCGGCCCGCCACGAATTCCTTTCCTGTGCTAACCTCTTCATCTCAGAGTAGCACTTGCAACCTACGTCCTCAATTATTTGCTTGACGTATTCCAATCTCTGTCTTCCTCTACAGTTTTTGCCCTCTACAGCTCCCCCTAGTACCATGGAAGTCATTCCCTCATGTCTTAGCACATGTCCTATCATCCTGTCCCTTCTCCTTATCAGTGTTTTCCACATATTCCTTTCCTCTCCGATTCTGCGTAGAACCTCCTCATTCCTTACCTTATCAGTCCACCCAATTTTCTACATTCGTCTATTGCTCCACATCTCAAATGCTGCGATTCTCTCCTGTTCCGGTTTTCCCACAGTCCATGTTTCGCTACCATACAATGCTGTACTCCAGACGTACATCCTCAGAAATTTCTTCCTCAAATTAAGGCCGGTCTTTAATATTAGTAGACTTCTCTTGGCCAGAATTGCCTTTTTGCCATAGCGAGTCTGTTTTTGATGTCCTCCTTGCTCCGTCCGCCATTGCTTATTTTACTGCCTAGGTAGCAGAATTCCTTAACTTCATTGACTTCGTGACCATCAATCCGGATGTTAAGTTTCTCGCTGTTCTCATTTCTACTACTTCTCATTACCTTCATCTTTCTCCGATTTACTCTCAAACCATACTGTGTACTCATTAGACCGTTCATTCCGTTCAGCAGATCATTTAATTCTTCTTCATTTTCACTCAGGATAACTATGTCATCAGCGAATCTTATCATTGATATCCTTTCACCTTGTATTTTAATTCCACTCCTGAACCTTTCTTTTATTTCCATCAATGCTTCCTCGATGTACAGATTGAAGAGTAGGGACGAAAGGCTACAGCCTCGTCTTACACCCTTCTTAATACGAGCACTTCGTTCTTGATCGTCCACTCTTATTATTCCCTCTTGGTTGTTGTACATACTGTATATGACCCGTCTCTCCCTATAGCTTACCCCTACTTTTTTCAGAATCTCGAACAGCTTGCACCATTTTATATTGTCGAACGCTTTTTCCAGGTCGACAAATCCATTGAACGTGTCTTGATTTTTCTTTAGCCTTGCTTCCATTATTAGCCGTAACGCCAGAATTGCCTCTCTCGTCCCTTTACTTTTCCTAAAGCCAAACTGATCGTCACCTAGCGTATTCTCAATTTTCTTTTCCATTCTTCTGTATATTATTCTTGTAAGCAGCTTCGATGCATCAGCTGTTAAGCTGATTGTGCGATAATTCTCGCACTTGTCAGCTCTTGCGGTCTTCGGAATTGTGTCGATGATGCTTTTCCGAAAGCCAGATGGTATGTTGCCAGACTCATATATTCTACACACCAACGTGAATAGTCGTTTTGTTGCCACTTCCCCCAATGATTTTAGAAATTCTGATGGAATGTTATCTATCCCTTCTGCCTTATTTGACCGTAAGTGCTCCAAAGCTCTTTTAAATTCCGATTCTAATACTGGATCCCCTATCTCTTCTAAATCGACTCCTGTTTCTTCTTCTATCACGTCAGACAAATCTTCACCCTCATAGAGGATTTCAATGTATTCTTTCCACCTACCTGCTCTCTGCTCTGCATTTAAAAGTGGAATTCCCGTTGCACTCTTAATGTTACCACCGTTGCTTTTAATGTCACCAAAGGTTGTAGTTCATTTAAAGGAGCTGTCGGCTGAGGAAAATTAGATTCAAAACGCCTAAAATAGTTTTCCATCCCTATCAACATGACAACCCCTCGCTTATCAGTGGATGGCGGAAGGTCTCTCAAGACCTAAGTCCGCTGCTGATCGATGCGAATACTCTTGCCTGATGTTGTTGTTATTGTGGTCTTCAGTTCTGGGACTGGTTTGATGCAGCTCTCCATGCTATTCTATCCTGTACAAGCTTCTTGATCTCCCAGTACTTACTGCAACCTACATCCTTCAGAATATGCTTAGTGTATTTATCTCTTGGTCTCCCTCTAAAACTTTTACCCTCCACGTTGCCCTCCAATGCTAAATTTGTGATCCCTTGATGCCACAGAACATGTCGTACCAACCAGTCCCTTCTTCTTGTCAAGCTGTGCCACAAACTCCTCTTCTCCCCAATTCGATTCAATACCTCCTCATTAGTTATGTGATCTACCCATCTAATCTTCAGCATTCTTCTGTAGCACCACATTTCTAAAGCTTCTATTCTCTTCTTATCCAAACTATTTATCGTCCATGTTTCACTTCCATACATGGCTACACTCCATACAAATACTTTCAGAAACGACTTCCTGACACTTAAATCTATACTCGATGTTAACAAATTTCTCTTCTTCAGAAACGCTGTCCTTGCCATTTCCAGTCTACATTTTATATCCTCTCCACTTCGACCATCATCAGTTATTTTGCTCCCCAAATAGCGAAACTCCTTTACTTCTTTAAGTGTCTCATTTCCTAATCTAATTCCCTCAGCTTCACCCGACTTAATTTGACTACATTCCATTATCCTCGTTTTGCTTTTGTTGATGTTCATCTTATATCCTCCTTTCAAAACACTGTCCATTCCGTTGAACTGCTCTTCCAAGTCCTTTGCTGTCTCTGACAGAATTACAGTGTCATCGGCAAACCTCAAGGTTTTTATTTCTTCTCCATGGATTGTAAAACCTACTCCGATTTTCTCTCTTTTTTCCTTTAGTTTTTGCTCAATATACAGATTGAATAACATCGGGGAGAGGCTACAACCCTGTCTTACTCCCTTTCCAACCACTGTTTCCCTTTCGTACCTCTCAACTCTTGTAACTGCTATCTGGTTTCTGTACAAATTGTAAATAGCCTTTCAGTCCCTGTATTTTACCCCTTCCACCTTTTGAATTGGAAAGAGAGTATTCCAGTCAACATTGTCAAAAACTTTCTCTAAGTCTACAAATGCTAGAAACGTAGGTTTGCCTTTCCTTAACCTTTCTTCTAAGATAAGTCGTAAGGTCAGTATTGCCTCACGTGTTCCAACATTTCTACGGAATCCAAACTGATCTTCCCCGAGGTCAGTTTCTACCAGTTTTTCCATTCGTCTGTAAAGAGTTTGCGTTAGTAATTTGCAGCTGTGACTTATTAAACTGATGGTTCGGTAATTTTCACATCTGTCAACACCTGCTTCCTTTGGGATTGGAATTATTATATTCTTCGTGAAGTCTTTTCGCCTGTCTCATACATCTTGCTCACCAGATGGTAGAGTTTTGTCAGGACTGGCCTTCCCAAGGCCATATTAGGTGACCAAGGCAGGATACCTGCTGCCTGGATAATGTCACCTTATTAACAGTTAAACCGGCCCCCTGGAACCTAACAAAAAATTGCTGGATATGTTCCACATGCTCTTGAAACGAACGACTATAATTTACCAAATCGTCAAGGTAATTGTAAACACAGACTATTTTCAAGCCTTCAAGAATATTATCCAGCAAACACGTAAGGACGGCTGTGCCAGCAGCCAAACCAAAGGGGACCCTATTAAGCTCAAACAGATTCCAATCAGTTCAAAATGCTGTAACGTGTTTACGTTCTTCGGTTAAGGGAATCTGATAGTGGGCTTGATTCAGGTCGAGCACAGTAAACCAATTAGCCCTGGCAAACCAAGATAAAGAATTATGGAGATCAGGTAAAGGAACCGATTCGAGGAAATCCTTCTTATTTAGGCGATGGTGGTCAACAGCAGGCCGAAAGTCCTGGCCCTGATCCTTAGGGACGAGGAATATAGGGGAGGCATAAGGGGGTGTAGAAGGCCTAATAACTCACTGCTCAAGCATTTTGGAGATCTTTCCCCTTAGCATTTTCATCTTAGGCAGTGAGAGATGATATGGGGCTGCCTGACGGCAATATGGACAGAAGACGAATATGTTAGTCAAGAAGATTAGTAACCCCCCGTCTATCACAGAGAAGCTCTGGGAACCTCTCCAAGAAACATCCTAGTTCAGAGGCCTGCTAGAAAGAAAGATGGGTGAGATCAAACTCACTAACCTTAGCATCAACAGCCAGCAATTCCGCACGTCGATGCACCATACGTTTAGTACACTCACAGAACCCAAATTTCTGACCAGAAGCGAACTTCAAGAAAACGGTGTACCCCGAATAATACAAGACAAGACCAGTTTTACCGATAAAATTACATCCCAAAATCAAGGCCAAAGACAAGGGCCACGAGAAATCCCCAACCGAGATACTCCCTCGGACCCAACCACGCAGAGGCAACACATGCCCGCTGTCAACCCGACATCTCTACACTGCAGAAGGGACCGGCATAAGTCTCGCACGAAGACCAAATTTGAGAAACCATTCCAATCTCAACAATAAAAAGGGGCTACCAGAATCCAAAAGGACACAAATAGGTTTGCCACCTACTCGAGAACAAATATAACGCACGGTGGGGGTGATGATTGAGCAGCGACACGGGCACACCAGGGTTTAAAGGCTTGACCACGGAGTTGCTGCGCGGGCGGGCGTCGTTTATTGACCCTGTGTGTCCGCGGCAGAATGCAAGTACGAACTAAATGCTCTGTTCGACCACACCTGAAACAACGCCGAAATTCCCCTTTGGCAGACTCAGCTCATGGTAATCCGGAGTTCCCCTCGGTGATGCCCACGGGCTGAACTTTAACTTTAGGGTGTCTATCGCCGGAGAGTGGCAACGTGGATATCGCCACGATGGTGGCACGAAGTTCTTCCCATGTGGAGGGACGACCACGAAAAACAAACTGTGATTTACCGGCCGCTCACATTCCCCTGAGGACAACTGAAACTAACTCCCCTTCTGACAAGTGGACTAACAAGGCCAAACATGCTGTTTTAACTCTTTCCACGTATTGGTGCAACTCCTCCCTATCTAGCTGTATCTGCCAAATATAGCGACACTCAAGCTGTTTATGAACTCCTGTGGTCAATCTTTCGCTGATCACATGCTCCCTTACCTGGTGCAGTGAAAACGCTTCTGCCATGGCCCTGGATACCAGTCCACAATTCGCCTCCAGTTAAAGGATACAATTGCAGCGCTAGTATTAGTCTTAGTCGTAGAAAAGGTGAATTTTGTTAAAATTCAGTAAAGGCGCAGTTTGGCGATGATGTCTGGGGCTACTGGCAGAGTGTAGTAATAGTCGGCAGCCAGTAGTCCAGAGTGAGTAAACATGGCGTGGAGCTGCGATGGCGTTATTGCACGTACAGTGTATTTTGAGTGGTGCAACAATGAGGCAGGAAACCGCAGCATTGCTCAAAGTTAATGTGATGTATGAGGTGAGGCAGTAGGCCAGAGCCAGGAGGGTGATGTGTAAATCTCTTATGTATGAGAATTTACCCCTGCCATAGTTTCTGTCTCTCTCTGACACTACATCAGAAACGAGGGGAAAAGGAGTATAAATAAATAGGCAATTTTAGCTAGAGACAAGTGTGTGCCAGGTCAGTCGAGAATCGGGTTGGACCTGTGCTTGTCTACGCTTATAGGGGCCAGTCTGGCATTGATGTTGTAAGCATTCTGTGTAACCTGTTTCTTATTTCTATTCTGGCTGTATTCTGCCTCTGGGGATGCAACACCGGGGCAGGATGGAACAGCAGCTGGGTACATGGAGACTGTACGGTCTGCCTGAAGGAGGGCAGTGACAGCGGTCTGCAGTTGGTCCAGGATGGGCCGTGTCCACTTCCCAACTGGCGTACCGGGCTCTTCGAAAGGTGTATGCCGCGGGAGGCGCAGCAACGCTGAAACAGCGTTGGAGACAGCGGTGGGTGTTGCCATACAGCAAGCACCACTTGCGGCAATCTGCGGCACAGCATCCAGGATGGAGCAGGTTCGATTCTGATCCTGTCCTTGGAGAAGCAGCGGCCGAGGGCCATGGGTGTCCAGTACAACCACCTTCTTCCCATGGTCGGACACAGCAGGCCAAACGGGGCGGAGGGTGGTGGGGACCAGGGACTGTAACAGTCTCCGGATTCATGGGCGGCTACGCGATGCAAGACACGATGCCTCGGCGAGTGGCGACCAGGCGAGCGCGGCCGAGTTCCAACTGAGCGGCCTTGCAGATGGCAGCAGCGGTGTCGGCATTCCCGGAGTTTCTGAGCCGGCTGGACTCGCAGAACAGCACGCGGGCAGCCTGCCAACATTACGCTTCTGTAAACTAGCTGAATAAAGCAGTGCTTCCAAAGACCACTGTATCACTCTGCACTGCCCCTTGACGCTATTGAACTTTCTTGGCCTTCTGACGAAAAGTGGCGCGGTGGGTCCCGGCTTCAGCTCGGCCATCTGGAGTCCCAGGTGCGACCATCGACATGCCCCACAACACTGGTGTCAGAAGTGGTGCCAGTTACAACGCTAGTACCGGATTTCCACTCCCGCATCTTACGTCGAGCAAGTAGTGTTGACGTGTGCCTGTGTAGAGGGGTAGTTGAGGTGTTTGGTTGTGTTTGTGATGGGTGGTAATACACTTCTTGTTATGTCTTGTTGTTCAGGAAGTGTTCGTCCGTACGAGTATAGGGAGGAAAGCAGGACTGTCACCTGCGCACGAGTACGATAGGGATGGGTGAGTGACGTTTGATTTATTGTTTACACTTAACTCCTTAAAACACAAAAGAGTGTTTTAAGGAGTTAAGTGTAAATTAGGATGGACTTTTATAAGGTGTCTTTTCTAAGGCCGGAGGAGCCATATATCTGTCTGAATTCAGGGGATATGGTGGACATGACGACATAGTGCCTAAGCGATTTAATTTTTGTAACCTGTCAGGCCATGGATTACCGTGTACAAAGTGGGTGCCAAAGAGTTGTTTTATTTGTAACGGATTTGGACATATGGCTCACATTTGTTCAGAATGTAGATGGGCGATGATACGCAGCCAGAACTAAGTTTTAGGAGTAGCAAAGTGGAATTAAACTAACAGCAGAGCTATAAGCAAGAGTGGTGGAATCACGGCAAGCAGCGGAGGCTGCGACAGTGACTATAGCAGATGTAGCCGCTCTACGTGAGCAAATTCGGGTATTGTCGGAGGCAAGGATAAGGGACATAGAAAAATATGAAGAATTAGCGGGGAGATCTGAGGCATGGACAGTAGGGGAAGGGACGTCGGGGGGAAAGTAAATCACAGGTCGGGGAGTGTCATAGACCGTTTGACCCGGTAATTGTGGCATTGATTAATCCCTTTTTGGGTAAGACAACGGACGATTTGTCGGTATTCCTTAATGACATTATCACAGTGGCTGAGGTCAATGGGTTGTCGGATGTTGTAATGTTGAGAGTGGCGAAGTTACGCTTGATAGGGGATGCCAAGTCGTACATACTGTACCATGAAACGCTGAACAATGTGGGGACGTTTGCAGAGCTTGAGGCTGGATTACGCCAGAGGTAACAAAAACAGAATAGTACCAGGTGTTTTCGGGAAAAATTAAGTGCGTTAGTTATGAGAGGAGTAATGAGACTTTGGAGGGTTTCTCAGACAGGATTCGAGAGCTGAATGCAAAAATGTTCCAACTGTTACCGAATGGGGAGACGAATAAAGTGCTGCTACAAGAGGCCGAGAACAGGGCGTTAGATGTGTTTTTGCTGGGAGTACCACCGGAGATGTCACGTCGGATGAGAATGGAGAATCCCAGTCATCTTGCGACGTCTCTAAGGATTGCCACATACTTAGAAGAGGTAGATTAAGCGACGAATCAAAGGGTTGAGCATAAAGTCCTGGGAACAGCAGTTAGGTGTTTTGGTTGTGGCCGGGTAGGGCATATTAGGAGGCAGTATCAGCGTTGTTCCTATGTTACTCATATGGAAAAATGGGTCACCGGGCATTGATCTGCAGGAGTAACAGTAGGGGGGAACCTCGGAGACAGCAGCGCTTAAACAAGAATGGGACTGCTTCAACCGTCGGAGGGTGGTCCCAGTGAATCTAGGTAATGTGGTTGTAGGGTCACAGACGGAATGCTGCTTATTGGGTTGGTGAACGGAAAGTGCAGAGGTTTCTGGTTGACACGGGGACACACGTGTCTGTTGTTAGTCTAGACCTGGTTAGCAGGAGAAGGTTTGAGCCACCACGTTATAGATTACGTGGGGTGCGGGATAATAAAGTGGAGTTATTGGCTACTACGGTACTTCAGTTTGTGATCGCAGGAACTAAGTTTAGTGAGCAGGTGGAGGTGTTACCATATGTTGGTGAGGGGTATTCAGTGATTGTCGGACTGGACTTCCTTGACAAACATCGTGTGAAGATAGATCTTTGGCAACAAACAGTGGACCTCAGTGGAAAAATGTTTTGAATGGGGAAAACGGTTGCAAATGGACGAATGTCACAAAGCAAGTTTACAATTTCTGATTTTGTATCAGGGGATAATTCGCGTTTTTTTTTTTCGGTTGGTCAGATAATGGTTGCCCCTCCACTGCCTCGTATTGCTTTAAAACAGTCTGTCACCGCTACTTGTGATAATTCCTTAAGTTGATGTGGACGAAGGGCGCCTCGGAAACCATCGTCAGTCTCGTAATACCATGTGTAAAAGCTTGCGTAAATATCACACAAAAGTTCCTATGCGTTTCTGTTCCGATCAAGCTATAAGTTGTATCAACAGTACTTCGATTTAGAATCAGTTTATCCTTAACATTCGTAACAACTCGATTTTTAGCTTCGTAGAATCCAATTAACATTCTGAGTTTAATGAAAACACTGAAGGAGTTGTGGTTCTTGAAGTTTTCCCGGCGTATTAAATGTTCGATGGGATTTCGGGATTGCAGCCGAATCATGTTGACTTCTGACCACGACATTTCGGCTGGCAATCGTCCAGCCATCTTCAGGTGAGTGCCCGTCACTGGAGACTGCAAGTTCCCGGAGTCAACTTTATAGCAAAAATTTGGCGCGAAAACGCATGCGCATTGGCCGCCGTCACAGGAGAGTCCTCTATCGAAATCTGTGCCCTCTGGAGCTATTGTTC
Source organism: Schistocerca nitens (assembly GCF_023898315.1). Classification (NCBI taxonomy): domain Eukaryota; kingdom Metazoa; phylum Arthropoda; class Insecta; order Orthoptera; family Acrididae; genus Schistocerca; species Schistocerca nitens. The sequence goes on along the minus strand of NW_026045910.1, from coordinate 8,718,418 downwards.
TATCTGTGGCGTACAGGTGCATGCGTAAGGTGAAAACTTCATGTCCCACAATGACAACAGGGCGATTCCAGACTTTAGCGCCTATAACCGCTCGGCCACCCCGGCCGGCTGCGTTTAGTTTCACCGAAGATTTTCTTGACTTTTCTATATGCTGAATCAGTCCTTCCTGTTTTGTTTTTTTTTTAATTCTCCACTTTTTTTACGCAGCCACTTCGCCTTAGTATCCTTACACTTCCTAATTTTATTCGTAAGTGGCTTTCACATCTGTATTCCTGAATTTCCCTGAACGTTTTGTACTTGCTTCTTTCGTCAATCAGCTGAAGTATTTATTCTGTTACCCATTTAGATTCTGAATAATAATTTCTATCGCATCATCATTATTGTTGTTGTTGTTGTGGTCTTTAGTCCTGAGACTGGTTTGATGCAGCTCTCCATCCTACTCCATCCTGTGCAAGTTTCTTCATCTCCCAGCACCTACTGCAACCTACATCCTTCTGAATCTGTTTAGTGTATTCATCTCTTGGTTTCCCTCTATGATTTTTGCCCTCCACGCTGCCCTCCAATACTAAATTGGTGATCCCTTTATGCCCAGAACATGTCCTACCAACCGATCCCTTCTTCTAGTCATGTTGTGCCACAAACTTCTCCCCAATTCTATTCAGCACCTCCTCATTAGTTACGTGATCTACCCATCAAATCTTCAGCATTCTTCTGTAGCACCACATTTCGAAAGCTTCTATTCTCTTCGTGTCCAAACTAGTTATGTTCCATGTTTCACTTACATACACGGCTACACTCCATACTAATACTTTGAGAAACGACTTCCTGACACTTAAATCTATACTCGATGTCAACAAATTTCTCTTCTTCAGAAACGCTTTCCTTGCCATTGCCAGTCTACATTTTATATCCTCTCTACTTCGACCATCATCAGTTATTTTGCTCCCCAAATAGCAAAACTCCTTTACTACTTTAAGTGTCTCATTTCCTAATCTAATTCCCTCAGCATCACCCCACTTAATTCGACTACATTCCATTATCCTCGTTTTGCTTTTGTTGATGTTCATCTTATACCCTCCTTTCAAGACACTGTCCATTCCGTTCAACTGCTCTTGCAAGTCCTTTGCTATCTCTGACAGAATTACAATGTCATCGGCAAACCTCAAAGTTTTTATTTCTTCTCCATGGATTTTAATACCTACTCCGAAATTTTCTTTTGTTTCCTTCACTGCTTGCTCAATATACAGATTGAATAACGTCGGGGATAGGCTACAACCCTTTCTCACTCCCTTCCCAACCAGTGTTTCCCTTTCATGCCCCTCGACTCTTATAACTGATATCTGGTTCCTGTACAAATTATAAATAGCCTTTCGCTCCTTGCATTTTACCTCTGCCACCTTTAGAATTTGGAAGAGAGTATTCTAGTCAACATTGTCGAAAGCTTTCTCTAAGTGTACAAATGCTAGAAACGTATGTTTGCCTTTCCTTAATATAGCTTCTACGATACGTCGTAGGGTCAATATTGCCTTACGTGTTCCAATATTTCTACGGAATCCAATCTGATCTTCCCCGAGGTCGGCTTTTACCAGTTTTTCCATTCGTCTCTAAAGAATTTTCGTTAGTATTTTGAATCCGTGACTTATTAAACTGATAGTTCGGCAATTTTCACATCTGTCAACACCTGCTTTCTTTGGGATTGGAGTTATTATATTCTTCTTGAAGTCCTTGAAGTCTGTGGATATTTCGCCTGTCTCATACATCTTGCTCACCCGATGGTAGAGTTTTGTCGGGACTGGCTCTCCCAAGGCTGTCAGTAGTTCTAATGGAATGTTGTCTACTCCCAGGGCCTTGTTTCGACTCAGGTCTTTCAGTGTTCTGTCAAACTCTTCACGCAGTATCGGATCTCCCATTTCATCTTCATCTACATCCTCTTCCATTTCCATAATATTGATCTCAAGTACATTGCCCTTGTATAGGCCCTCTATATACTCCATCTTTCTGCTTTCCCTTCTTTGCTTAGAACTGGGTTTCCATCTGAGCTCTTGATATCCATACAAGTGGTTCTCTTTTCTCCAAAGGTCTCTTTAATTTTCCTGTAGGCAGTATCTATGTTACCCCTACTGAGATAAGCCTCTACATCCTTACATTTGTCCTGTAGCCATCCATGCTTAGCCATTTTGTACATCCTGCCGATCTCATTTTTGAGACGTTTGTATTACTTTTTGCTTGCTTCATTTACTGCATTTTTATATTTTCTCCTTTCATCAATTAAATTCAATATTTCCTCTGTTACCCAAGGGTTTCTACTAGCCCTCGTCTTTTTACCAACTAGATCCTCTGCTGCCTTCACTACTTCGTCTCTCAAAGCTACCCATTCTTCTTCTACTGTATTTCTTTCCCCCATTCATGTCAGTTGCTCCCTTATGCTCTCCCTGAAACTCTGTACAACCTCTGGTTCTTTCAGTTTATCCAGGTCCCATCTCCTTAAATTGCCACCATTTTGCAGTTTTTCTCAGTTTTAATCTGCACTTCATAACCAACAGATGGTGGTCAGAGCCCACATCAGCCCCTGGAAATGTCTTACAATTTAAAACCTGGTTCCTAAATCTCTGTCTTACCATTATATAATCTATCTGAAACCTGTCAGTATCTCCAGGCTTCTTCCATGTATACAACCTTCTTTTATGATTCTTGAACCAAGTGTTAGCTACGATTAAGTTGTGCTCTGCGCAAAATTCTATCAGGCGGCTTCCTCTTTCATTTCTTAGCCCAAATCCGTATTCACCTACTATGTTTCCTTCTCTCCCTTTTCCTACTACCGAATTCCAGTCAACCATGACTATTAAATTTTCGTCTCCCTTCACTATCTGAATACTTTCTTTTATTTCATCATACATTTCTTCAATTTCCTCATCATCTGGAGACCTAGTTGTCACATAAACCTGTACTACTGTAGTAGGCGTGGGATTCGTGTCTATCTTGGCCACAACAATGGGTTCACTATGCCGTGTGCAGTAGCTTACCCACACTCCTGTTTTTTATTCATTATTAAACGTACTCCTGCATTACCCCTATTTGATTTTGTATTTATAACCCTGTATTCACCTGACAAAAGGTCTTGTTCCTCCTGCCACCGAACTTCTCTAATTCCTACCATATCTAACTTTAACCAATCCATTTCCCTTTTTAAATTTTCTAACCTACCTGCCCGATCAAGAGATCTGAGATTCCACGCTCCGATCTGCAGAACGCCAGTTTTCTTTCTCCTGATAACGATGTCCTCTGGAGTAGTCCCTGCCTGGAGATCCGAATGGGGGACTATTTGACCTCCGGAATATTTTACCCAAGAGGACGCCATCATCATTTAACCATACAGTAAAGCTGCATGCCCTCGGGAAAAATTACGGCTGTAGTTTCCCCTTGCTTTCAGCCGTTCGCAGTACCAGCACACCAAGGCCGTTTTGGTTAGTGTTACAAGGCCATATCAGTCAATCATCCAGACCGTTGCCCCTGCAACTACTGAAAAGGCTGCTGCCCCTCTTCAGGAACCACACGTTTGTCTGGCCTCTCAACAGATACCCCTCCGTTGTGGTTGCACCTACGGTACGGCTATCTGTTTCGCTGAGGCACGCAAGCCTCCCCACCAACGGCAAGTCCATGGTTCTTGGCGGGGGGGGGGGGGGGGGGTCATCATTATTAAGCGTTGCTAAGTCGAACGGTTTGTGGGCGAAATATTCCTGGCTAATGATACATTCATCATGTTGAAATGGACTTGTTATATCGAACAAACCCATTGCGAAATATCAATTCTATGGATTTAAAAAACTCGCAATTCAAGTGAGTTATCACATTCTGCTTCTGCTGCAGAGCTGTCTTCTGATTTGATAGGTAACCCATATTTATACTCAATACCCATAATGCTGCTTGAGCTTTAGATGTACTATAATTTCCTCATCTCGAAAATTACAAGATTCGCGTTCTGGTATATGACATTCAGGTCGAGGTGATCTAATATCACTGGGAGATATATAGAGGGTTACTGGTAACCTCGCCGGCCGCAGTGGCCGTGCGGTTCTAGGCGCTACAGTCTGGAGCCGAGCGACCGCTACGGTCGCGGGTTCGAATCCTGCCTCGTTCATGGATGTGTGTGATGTCCTTAGGTTGGTTAGGTTTAATTAGTTCTAAGTTCTAGGCGACTGATGACCTCAGAAGTTAAGTCGCATAGTGCTCAGAGCCATTTGAACCATTTGAACTGGTAACCTCTGCTACTCTATAACCTGGACCAATTGCAGGAACAAATGCGTATATAGTACGGACTAATCTGTCGTTAAGGTACAAATTCGTAGTGTTACTTCACTGTATGTGAATCATACTGACTCACAGTATGTCCGCTACTTGATTCAACTCGTAAATTTCATCAGTATTATACGGCACCACCTGACCACGCGTGCAACTTAATAGCGACTGTATTGAACATTCATGGCTAAACGCCACTGTCTCTTCTGTTGTTTTTGTCTCTATTTTAAACGTATTGACGTTTACACGTAACTCAAATTATTTTAAAAATATTTTTATACATGCATTTCTATTGGCAATGCCGTAGGAGCCAGGAGGTATGCAGTTTATTATTTGGCTCTGTGACGTTATCTACGCAATTGTATGTTCCCAGACTGATCATTGCTTAGATCTATGTGAAGAAATTAGTTCGCTGTTAATGTAGACGAACCTTCTTTTGGAAGCAGAGAAAACATCTAGACCTCAATTGATGCTGTGACACGTTTACCGTTTGTTTTTATACAGTTGTCAACACCTGATTCCTTCTGGTGAAGTAACGACACAATTCTTCTGGTGGTCTTAATTCACAAATGAGTCAAAGTAGTAGATGATAATCCTTTTTTAAAAAACGTACGCTACCTAGTGAGTTACGTATGAACCCTCCCCCCCTCCTCCCGCCAACATTTAAATTGGTACTCTCACATTCTTTGGATTCCCACGTCATCTCTGTGTTTGCACCCCGCAAAAATCTGTGCAAAATTTTGCGATTTTGAGTTTTCTGGCGAACTGAAGCGGATCTAAGTTTTTAAGGAGCGTGTCCTGTAGTATTACTGTGATTTTTTTTTTTTTACGTACAGCCGAAGCCCTTTTCTGCATGGTTCTAAATACAGTTCTTTACCGATAGCGATGGATCCATCTTCATTTTATGCTTTTAGCCTCCTGTAAGTGGTATTCTGTGTTCCCTGCATTGTCTCTGTCTGAGTTGTGGCAATGACATTCCCGTATAGAGACCAAATCGCTGACAGCCCAGCAAACGCATGGACTAGAAACGGAATTATTCCACCGGTAGTTTCAGTTATTTGGAAAATTCTAGGCGTTTTAACACGTCTACCCTTTCCTCCTTTCTGCATTAAGGCACCTTTCGCAGGTGACACCGTTGACAGGGTGCAGATTTTTAAACATTCATTTGTTTTTTGTTCTTTATTAATTTATGACAAGCTCTATTTATAATTTTCCTGAAGTCTACTCCAGCACCGAATTTCGTTTAGTACACATTGCCTTATGAGTCACTAATGCAGCAATGTGATGTCTCACATGAATGTCCTTTCTTCGCCATGTCTGCCTTATCAGCTAATATTTGATCTTCAGTGTTAAGATCTTTATTTGTAACGTAGGTGATATTGCGTCATCTAGGATATTAATTCCCTTATCGCCATGAGATTGGCCCTTTTTCAGTTTCGTTCCAGGTCCACAAAAGTTGTATCCAGTATATAAAGTTCGACTGGTAGATTCTCTAGAATACCGCCTGCACGTCTGTTACTGCTTGCTAGCACTCGCGACACGCTGTTGCGTAGTTTGAGGTTTGCATGTCTCATTACACATAAATCTGCGAACTGTTGGGCTCTGATGAGAAGCCGAGCAATTTGACTAATGCCTTACTCCTTTGCTGTCTTAACCCCCTCTACGAGGAGCACATCTGTCTAAAAATTGACGTTTGGTTGGAGGTTGGCTGTTTTGGGGAAGGAGACCAGACAGGTAGGTCATCGGTCTCATCGGATTAGGAATGGACGGGGAAGGAAGTCGGCCGTGCCCTTTGAAGGAACCATCCCGACATTTCCCTGGAGCGCTTTAGGGAAATCACGGAAAACCTAAATCAGGATGGCCGGACGCGGGATTGAACCGTCGTCGTCACTACAGTTTCTTCACCATCACTGTCCGTTAACATTCTTGGTTTATGTGCTACATCTTGGGAACTGTAAATATCTCCGTTGAACAGTTTGGCAGGAAAGACTTCTGAAACGCAGTTTTGTATTGCGAAACACTTGATATGGCTTCAAACGGCTCTGAGCACTATGGGACTTAACTTCTGACGTCATCAGTCCCCTAGAACTTAGAACTACTTAAACCTAACTGACCTACGGACATCACACACATCCATGCCCGAAGCAGGATTCGAACCTGCGACCGTAGAAGTCACGCAGATCCAGTCTGAAGCGCCTAGAACCGCACGGCCACACCGACCGGCAGAAACACTTGATAAATCACGTATGTTAATCTTCTGCTTGTGTGGGTTCACCAACTTATTACGATGTTTACTGTATTTAGAAGACCACTGTCGTGGACATCAGTGGATCTCTTCTTAACTGAATGATGGACAGAGCGATTGTACTCGACATTCACTTGTGGTAGAATGTTTAGCCAGTTGTACGACCGTTGAAGATTAAATTGCTTCTACATCCGGCTTTTAATTATCTTGTTCAACTGTTCAACAACAATAGCTTTCAGATGGGAGCACGTTCAGTAGTACTTTATCCGATAATGTTGCATTACCACTTTGAAATATCTGTTGTAAAATTCACCTCCATGGTCGGTCTGAAGGTTGTCGTGGCAGCGATGGATTCAGTTCTACAGTAATTGTTCAATAACCTCCTTTATGTTCAGAGGCAGAACTCTAGCAAATTTGTAATATGTTTCTATGCGTCTTAAATGTACCTGAAAGCTTTATTCGATCATGTGTGGACTCGAATATCGACAAGATCAATAGGGTATAGATATATAAATATGGTACATATCATCTCACTCTCTTATGCTGACCACTAAAGTTCATGAAAAACTATCTCCAGAATTGCTGAATGATTTATCATTCTCGAAGCTCTGATAAGATTGTTACATTTTCGTGTATGTGACCTGTATCTTCTCGAACTGGAACACTGCCATTCGCATTTGGTCATTCGATGATTGTCCGCCAGTTAAATGAGTTCTTTTTAGCACAGAAATCTTCTCTATGCCTTTGACCGTGTTATTGAAGCAGATTCTACAGCATACATCGACCCCAAATGTTCGACGTCCTATAAGATCTTGTAATACATAAAAGTTCATCACAGAATGCTTTTTTCAAAATTAAATACGCGCAGTTACCTTTGAAATGCAGCAGACTGTATTATGGCTGTTGCTAAACTCCCCATTAACGTTACATATCACTTGCGAATCTCAAAAATCACAGATTATACAATATGGCGGCTACCAATGACTGTTTCATTGCACACACTTCATATACGTCTTCTCGTTATCCTATCTTGCAACAAAGTCCCGTAACATTCCAATTTTCTTACTTTTCTTCGCTCGCCATGGAGCAACGCTAATTCGAAGAATCAGTATTTCGCTCGTGCAGGCGAAAGGACGCTACCTTGTAATACATATTAACTTTAAACCACTCTCGCCGTATGTGTCGGTGTTTTTCACTGTAGTTCTAGCGGATACTATCTGACGTGCGTTAATTTGTATTGGAGAGTTTACCCTGGAACATATCGTAGACACAGCGCTGCAGATTTTCTAACCGATGGGCAGTCACATTTGAGATAGTGAAGCGAAACATTCATTGTACCAGATTTGATTAACTCGGACGATTTCGTAAGTGAATGTCGTACTGCTATTTGGGAAGTGAAAAGCGAAGACTATAGCAACAAAGAGGTGAAAACGAATGCGTGGCAAGAAATTATAACGAATTTTATGCCTGATTTCAATGAGAAGACAACGGATGAGAAAAACAAAATTGGTAAGTTGTATCTTCTTTTTTCAAATTTAATGCCTTACTCTTCAGACCATAAAAGGCTAGCGAAATTTAGTTGCTACCCCTGTACGAGTCCATTTCACTAAATAATCAGTTGGCAATAACTGCGGTGTCGCGCTTCAGTGATCCAGGAGTGTTCACCAGTCACCGGTGACCATCACTGGCGACCGTCACCAGTGTCCCAGTATGAAACGGGCCTAACACATAATGAAGTCGGTAACAGCACATATTCCCTCGTCTTTTTCTTCGTCTTCCTCTTCCCTTCTGTCTCCACCTACAGTGGAGCCCTTTCAGACTGTTGGTTACTGGCCTAAAAGTCTTCTAAAGATGCTGATATTGCAATTCCCCTCGCCTTCTTCGCCTTGGCACGTTGTTTCTAGTGAGGTCTTGGAGATAAGAAGGTGCTGATGCTGCTGTCAGAAAAATTTAGCGTGCGCAGTGATCTCACGTGTAATATGACATCACAGATGAGAAAGAGCTTATGCTGACGTCAGTGGATTCCTGGCCTGTACCGGCAGTAGCACACCACTCGTGATGAAATAGCTTTGTGTCAGAAGAATGCATTCAGTTCAGGAGAGAGAGTAATAAATCTTCCTACACGAAGTGACAATGAATTAATTAAGCAAACGTACTCTGGATTTTCATAGTTCGAAGACCCACTGGCCCCCCCTTCCATTTATTCTACGAAGCCAATATTTCGCTTAGCTCATTTTTGCATGAAATGGAACTACACTCGGTTTACCCCAAGAAAAATAAACAAAACGTTTAAATAGTCACTCTAATCGCTGTCTTTTCGAGTCATGCACTTATACGGTATGATCAGAAGCAGCCTGAAATGCTTCTAGGAGTCTTTGAGGGTAGATTATGCAAAGAAATAATTTTTAAGAAAAATATTCCATTGGCTTTTCCATTTGCTAGTAAATTAGCAGTGAAGATAGTCAATCAGTCATTGCCCGCGCAAATTCAAGCGGCCCACCAGAGACGGTGCCACCAAACGTGTTCTTCGTTTGGTTTCCTAAAGCCGAACAAGAGACCGATAGTAAGGGTAAAAAGCAATTCAGAGGCAGACCAGTCTCATGAGCTAGCATTTACGCTGTGAGAACAACCGACGTTAATTGTACCTGAAGGGCTGCTTGAATGTGCGTGCGCAACGAACTGATTGGCTAACTCCAAACTTAATTAACTTGGAAACGGTGCCAGGCATCGAATGTTTTTCTTAAAATTATTTTTCAGCCCAACCTCCCCTCTAACACCCTTACAAGGTTTTCAGACTGCTTCTGACCATCGTGTATATGCTATTCAGAAATATCACACGTTTCTCAGAAAAAGGAAGAAGTTATAATGATTATCAAAATTTCCTATACGACTACTAAAGACTGATGGATGCTGCCTTTGTTTGCAAAAACAAACAAGCGTATTAGGTCATGCAATCACACAAATAGTTGAGTAACGTAATTGCTGACCACAGTGGCCGAGCGGTTTTAGGCGCTTCAGTCCGGAACCGCGCGACTGCTACGGTCGCAGGTTCGAATCCTGCCTTGGGCATGGATGTGTGTGATGTCCTTAGGTTAATTAGGTTTAAGTAGTTCTAAGTTCTAGGGGACTGATGACCTCAGCTGTTAAGTCCCATAGTGCCCAGAGCCATTTGAACCATTTTGAGTAACGTAATTAGTCTCTCACGAGAAAAATATTCTCAAATCACATGACGCGCTCATTTCCGTCCACTAAATATTGGCATATAATATGACTTTCAGCACATATGTACCTTTTTATAACATATATAGATAAACGATATAACATCTTTTTATGCATAGAGCGTGCTCTGTGTTGGTAATTGGAGATAACTTCTCCTACGGTAGTCGTACAAAATTGCATGTTATACCCAGAGAAAATGCATGTCAGTACATCACAGTGCAAGACAAAAATAATTGCGTGATATGTCACGAATTTGGTTACTGTAGTGTGGAAAATTCTTATTATGACGACGTTGATGATAAAATGTTACAAATATCCTATTACTAAGCGTTTTACCAAAATCCTGTTGTTGAACTCATGCATAAAAAGGGAATAACGTGCGTCCTTTACTCCTGACACATCTCTTTCTATCCATTGCAGCCAATAAAATTAAACCATTTGTGTTCAGCGATGGCACAGTGTAGAGCAAATAAGAAATGTCATTGTTGTTTGTTCAGTATGATCCGAGATGCTTAACATAAAGTGAAAGTCAACAGTCAGCAATAAACAGCTATCAGATATATGTATAGGAACCATCAGATCAAGATAAAACAATGAACGACATTCTTATGATTAATATATTAATGTGATTGACGTACTACGGTGCGACAAACGCTGTGCTTACAGATTGCTATGTGCACTGTTAGTACGTGGCCTGAGGAACCTACGGATGCATTGCCCCTCACAATGAACAATAGGACACGGTTTTTGTCATAAGTGCTCTATTGAACTCTCCGACAGTACTTCAATGGGCATAAAGGAAACGAAATAGTGATAGCGACCGGCAAGAGTAAACAAAATTAATGGCTGTCTAACAGTCGCATAGAGGGATATATGCTATTTGTACATAGGTGTACATCAATTACACAGTGGTACATGCCACGTACAGGAAACGTCATGGAAAATTTTTAATCACTGCGACACTACTGAACCGTTGTGATGGTGAAATGTACAATAATGCCAACAAAACAAACATATATCTTCTCTGTAATACACTAAATCTACGCCGGCGTGCAATGCCATGTCTCACAGCCGAAATGTTACAACGTATGTTGGAAGAGATCGCCATTTGCTTTGCTGCAGCGCTTTTGCGCTCCCCGTCACGGTCGGCTCACGGCTGCAGAGTTTGTGGTGTTATTGCAGCGAATACAGCGGTAAAACGGACTTTCATGTTCGCCATTGTTGTTGGGATCTGCTGATGTACCACATCTTTCACTCGTCCCTACAGAAAAAAGTCGATGGGGGTGAGGTCCGGCGATCGTGCTGAAAATCCCTGAATAGGACCGCCCTGTCCATTCCATGGATATGAGAATTGTTAGTTTAGAGCGTGTCGTGTCACCATGGAATAATGTGCCTAGCATCCATCATGTTTATACTACAATATTTGATGAAAAATGAAGAGGTAGGTCTTCGATCAGTCCAGGTAAGATACATCTCAGAAATCGCTCGTAAAGCCGCCCGTTAAAAGTGCCTTCAACGAAATATGGGCAAATGATGTGGTGTGCTGTAGTACCACACCATACATTGGTACTCCACTGAAGTTGATAATCAACCTGGCGAATTCACAGTGTTTTTTTCTGGTGACCGGCAGTGCATATTGTGTAAGTTGACGTTCCCGCTATTTGTAAACATAGCCTCATCGGTAAACAGTAGCCTACGCATAAAGTCATGGCCTTGCTGCTAAACTCACTAACAGTGTTCCAGGTGATGGTGAACGTTGCTGCCAAGCAGGCCTTGATGTAACGTCATGTCATATGGGTGGTATCTAACCTGTGCAGAAGAATCCTCGTCTGTTTTCCCATTTCACGAATACTTGCATGCGGGTTTATTCAGCGACCGCCAGAACTACCTCTGCTGTTTCATGTGTTACGCCTCTGCTCTGGATCCGAGTTCGTGGAGACTAACGCCCTGCCTCGCGAAGGCTTCGAACAAAATTAATGAAGTTAGACGGGTCGGATGACGACTATTAGGGTATCGCTGGGGATATACCTGTGCCGCACATGTGCCGTTCTGGTGACGTTCTTCGTAGAGTAATATGATGTCAACAATTTCCTCGTTTGTGAATACCATATCGAATGCCTGAAACGGATGGATGGGTAAATTAATATCATGGTTACAATAGTGACACCATTGCAGTACACTGGTGGTAGCAGCTGTAGTGGTTATAAAGCTAAGTACTGACAAAGTTACTGACACACTGTTATACAGTTATTAAATTTAATAGGTTTCAACGGTTTTTCGTGCTGTTTGTGGCGAAATAACGATTTAATAAACTTTTGGAAACGTTCGCTTGCTGTGTTTTTTAGAGTTTTCTGTGCGTTGAAGTGGTTTGGTAAATTTCGTGGCCTGCCGCTGTGGCCGAGCGGTTCTAGGCGCTTCAGTCCGAAACCGCGCTGCTGTTACGGTCGCAGATTCGTATCCTGCCTCGGGCATGGATGTGTGTGATGTCCTTAGTTCGGTTTAAGCAGTTCTAACTATAGGGGACTGATGACCTCAGATGTTAAGTCCCATAGGGCTTAGAGCCATTTGAACCATTTTTAAATTTCGTGCTTTGGTTTTCAGCTGACGTTTCCTATTGTTTCTAGTGAAATATTTCAGTATCTACCTTAACTCCGTTGAGGGTTCCAGCGGCTGCGTGAATTTTTGGTTTTAGCTAATAATTTTGTGAAGTTTTGTTGGTAATGCTATTAGTTGTAGTTTAGTTGTATTAATGAAAGTAGTTGCTTTCTTAGTAGAGAGAGAATTTCTAGACCGATATTGTTAGTTCTATAAATAGTTTTACTTAGGTAACGTACATGTTCAGTTTTTTTTCAGTGACTGTAAAATTTTACCTTGAGTGAGAAGTGTGCGATGTGTTGTAGATTTTTCAGTAGTCCTTTACGGTGTGGATTTGTTCAAAGTACTTTCGCTGGGGGGAATGCAGTGGGGAAGCCAGTTGGCATTCTTGGGAAATCCTCTCCTGCGAATGCAGAATCTGTAGGAGAAATAAGTCGATAGAGGAGGTGGAGCGTAATATCTGTGCCCTTCAAGTGCAGTTACAATACGCAAAGGAGGAACTAGATAGTTTCAGGAGGGTGAAGGGTGCTGGGGAGTGGGAACTGGCAGTTGGCAAGAAAGCAGCTAGTACGAGGAAGTATTCAGACAGGTGCACTTTGTGAATGTGCAATAGAGTTGACCAACTGTGACCTCTTTTAGCTGTAGATGTAGGAAACATGCAGCAGTCCTCAGCAGTTAGAGGCCTAGGTCAGTTGCAACGTCTAACAGAAAGAAGAATGTTCTGCTGCTAGGCAATTCACACAGTAGAGGTACGGGCCAGCAGCTGCAGGAAGTGGTGGGGAGAGTGTCCGGTCACCAGCGTTGTGAAGCCTAGTGTAGGGTTGGCTCACGTGACTGACAGCCTAGGGGAGTTATGTAGGAATTTTATGAAAGAGGATGAGATAATGATAGTGGGTGGAGCAGGGAATAGTCTTGATAGGGAGAGGGAATATATTTTAGGTGGTGACCTGATAAAGATAGCCACTCAAACTGGTGGCACTAATGTGCACTTCGTGAAACTGTTTCAGCTCCATGATCTGCTTCATGTTAATAGGGTTATTAAGAGCGTTAATACGGGGCTGGAGAAGGCATGATGGTAGATGGTATGGGTCACATTTCAGTGGTGTCAGTTGAGTCTGTCAGTAGATCCGGTTTCACTAGGCATGGCCTGCACCTCAACAGGTAGGAGAATGGGCGGCTGGCAAAGCTTATAGGTGACAATGTAGACGGTGGTGGTCGGATCACTAATGGAAAAATTTCTGTAGTAGTTGGTGTGAGAGCTGCAACTTTTTTACATTGAAATCAGCTGATAGCTTAAAGAAAGTCCCTCTAACTAAGGGATCACCTTCAGTGGATGCCATGCTTCAAAGTAGAGAAGGAAATATGATATTTCATTAAAATAGAGATGAAGTTTGTAAACTGCCTGTAAAAGTTTACACTGAAGTTATCGGTATTTCGGAGCACCATTAAATAATTTGACAATTCAGAGGCTTAATTTACCAGGATACATATTAGCTCGCTGTTTTTCAAGAAGTTCCTTGATGAGTGGGGGAGTGGCCATGTATGTAAAAAACAGTATTCCATTTGAGTCCATAGCACTGCACTGCACTGTGATATTTGAATGCTGCGCAGGGCCAGTTGAATTTAGTGAATCTGAACTTCTAATTTTTGTCGTTTATAGGTCCCCAAACTCTGACTTCAGAGCATTTTCTCAAGCTAGAGAGGGTTCCTGATTCACTTTATACGAAGTACCAGAAATCAGTTATATGTTGTGATTTGAGTATTAGTTTTGTATGTACTGGTGGAAGAAAATGGGTGTTGGTAGATCTCCTAAATTCATATGATCTGATGCAGATTGTATTTTTTTCCAACTTAGGTGCAGGGGAACTGTAGCACATACATAGACAATATTTTTATTCACTCTTCTTTACTAGATGGGTATTCTGTTAGTAATAGGGTGAATGGTCTTGCAGACCATGACGAACATATTTTAACACTAAAAGGCCTTCGTACTCAAACAAATGTCACACAAAATTACAAACTATGTTGGAAAGTTAATCCAACGGCAATAGAGAGTTCTTTAAACCTCTTCAAGGAACACGAGTGGCAGGATGTTTATAGTGCCAATAACATAGATAACCAATATAATGCTCTTTTAGAGTTTCTTTCCATTAGAACGTTCTAAACGTGGCGCTAGCAGTAAAAGGCAGCCTAGGTGGCTGACTAGTGGGGTAAGGATATCATGTAGAACAAAGCGGGATTTATATCAAAATCTTAGTCACCCTACCCCTCTAGTAGTCACAATCGAGCTATAGTAGCCCATTACAAACAGTACAATGCTTGAAAATGTTATTAGGAAGGCAAAGAGTTGTTGTTGTTGTTGTGGTCTTCAGTCCTGAGACTGGTTTGATGCAGCTCTCCATGCTACTCTATCCTGTGCAAGCTTCTTCATCTCCCAGTACCTACTGCAACCTACATCCTTCTGAATCTGCTTAGTGTATTCATCTCTTGGTCTCCCCCTACGATTTTTACCCTCCACGCTGCCCTCCAATACTAAATTGGTGATCCCTTGATGCCTCAGAACATGTCCTACCAACCGATCCCTTCTTCTGGTCAAGTTGTGCCACAAACTCCTCTTCTCCCCAATCCTATTCAGTACCTCCTCATTAGTTATGTGATCTACCCATCTAATCTTCAGCATTCTTCTGTAGCACCACATTTCGAAAGCTTCTATTCTCTTCTTGTCCAAACTATTTACCGTCCATGTTTCACTTCCATACATGGCTACACTCCATACAAATACTTTCAGAAATGACTTCCTGACACTTAAATCTATACTCGATGTTAACAAATTTCTCTTCTTCAGAAACGCTTTCCTTGCCATTGCCAGTCTACATTTTATATCCTCTCTACTTCGACCATCATCAGTTATTTTGCTCCCCAAATAGCAAAACTCCTTTACTACTATAAGTGTCTCATTTCCTAATCTAATACCCTCAACATCACCCGACTTAATTCGACTACATTCCATTATCCTCGTTTTGCTTTTGTTGATGTTCATCTTATATCCTCCCTTCAAGACACCATCCATTCCGTTCAACTGCTCTTCCAAGTCCTTTGCTGTCTCTGACAGAATTACAATGTCATCGGCGAACCTCAAGTTTTTATTTCTTCTCCATGGATTTTAATACCTACTCCGAATTTTTCTTTTGTTTCCTTTACTGCTTGCTCAATATACAGATTGAATAACATCGGGGAGAGGCTACAACCCTGTCTTACTCCCTTCCCAACCACTGCTTCCCTTTCATGTCCCTCGACTCTTATAACTGCCATCTGGTTTCTGTACAAATTGTAAATAGCCTTTCGCTCCCTGTATTTTACCCCTGCCACCCTCAGAATTTGAAAGAGAGTATTCCAGTTAACATTGTCAAAAGCTTTCTCTAAGTCTACAAATGCTAGAAATGTAGGTTTGCCTTTCCTTAATCTTTCTTCTAAGATAAGTCGTAAGGTCAGTATTGCCTCACGTGTTCCAGTATTTCTACGGAATCCAAACTGATCTTCCCCGAGGTCGGCTTCTACTAGTTTTTCCATTCGTCTGTAAAGAATTCGTGTTAGTATTTTGCAGCTGTGGCTTATTAAACTGATTGTTCGGTAATTCTCACATCTGTCAACACCTGCTTTCTTTGGGATTGGAATTATTATATTCTTCTTGAAGTCTGAGGGTATTTCGCCTGTTTCGTACATCTTGCTCACCAGATGGTAGAGTTTTGTCAGGACTGGCTCTCTCAAGGCCGCCAGTAGTTCCAATGGAATGTTGTCTACTCCGGGGCCCTTGTTTCGACTCAGGTCTTTCAGTGCTCTGTCAAACTCTTCACGTAGTACCGTATCTCCCATTTCATCTTCATCTACATCCTCTTCCATTTCCATAATATTGTCCTCAAGTACATCGCCCTTGTATAGACCCTCTATATACTCCTTCCACCTTTCTGCTTTCCCTTCTTTGCTTAGAACTGGGTTTCCATCTGAGCTCTTGATGTTCATACAAGTGGTTCTCTTATCTCCAAAGGTCTCTTTAATTTTCCTGTAGGCAGTATCTATCTTACCCCTAGTAAGGTAAGCCTCTACATCCTTACATTTGTCCTCTAGCCATCCCTGCTTAGCCATTTTGCACTTCCTGTCGATCTCATTTTTGAGACGTTTGTATTCCTTTTTGCCTGCTTCATTTACTGCATTTTTATATTTTCTCCTTTCATCAATTAAATTCAATATTTCTTCTGTTACCCAAGGATTTCTACTAGCCCTCGTCTTTTTACCTACTTGATCTTCTGCTGCCTTCACTACTTCATCCCTCAAAGCTACCCATTCTTCTTCTACTGTATTTCTTTCCCCCATTCCTGTCAATTGTTCCCTTATGCTCTCCCTGAAACTCTGTACAACCTCTGGTTCTTTCAGTTTATCCAGGTCCCATCTCCTTAAATTCCCACCTTTTTGCAGTTTCTTCAGTTTTAATCTACAGGTCATAACCAATAGATTGTGGTCAGAGTCCACATCTGCCCCTGGAAATGTCTTACAATTTAAAACCTGGTTCCTAAATCTCTGTCTTACCATTATATAATCTATCTGATACCTTTTAGTATCTCCAGGCTTCTTCCATGTATACAACCTTCTATCTTGATTCTTAAACCAAGTGTTAGCTATGATTAAGTTGTATTCTGTGCAAAATTCTACCAGACGGCTTCCTCTTTCATTTCTTAGCCCCAATCCATATTCACCTACTACGTTTCCTTCTCTCCCTTTTCCTACACTCGAATTCCAGTCACCCGTGACTATTAAATTTTCGTCTCCCTTCAATATCTGAATAATTTCTTTTATTTCATCATACATTTCTTCAATTTCTTCGTCAAAGAGTATGTGTATACAAATAGAATAGCTAATTCCAAGGATAAAATTAAAACCATATGGTCAGTTGTGGAAGAAGTGTCTGGTTGGCAGCACAAGGTCGACGATTTAAAGTCGGTTCGTACTAAGAATATTTCTGTTACTGATAAATCGGATATATGCACTGTCTTTAACAATCATTTTCTGAGCATTTCTGGTGAATTAAATAAAAGTTTAGTCCCTACAGCCGGCCGGAGTGGTCGAGCAGCTCTAGGCGCTACAGTTTGGAACCGCGCGACCGTTACTGTCGCAGGTTGGAATCCTGCCTCGGGCATGAATATGTGTGATGTCCTTAGGTTGGTTAGGTTTACGTAGTTCTAAGTTCTAGGGGACGGATGACCACAGCAGTTAAGTCCCGTAGTGCTCAGAGCCATTTCAACCATTTTTTAGTGCCTACAGGGAATCATTTAACTCTCTTGGCAATTGACTTTCCGAGATTGATGTCTGAAATACTGCTGTGTGATACAGACAAGGGGGAGATTGTCAATAATTAAATCACTGAAGACTAAGGATATCGTGGAGTGCCTAGCAGAATATTAAAGTACTGTGCTGCACATGTTTGCAATTTTTCCTTTAGGAATGGTCAGTTTTCTGAACGATTAAAGTACTCAGTAGTAAAGCCGATTTATAAAAAGAGAGAAAGGGATAATGTAGCCAATTTCAGACGTATTTCTATGCCATAAGTTTATGCTAAAGTTATTGAAAAGGCTGTGTATGTAAGGATAACTGATCCATTTTATACCACACAAATTTCTATTAAATGTACGGTTTGGCTTCAGAAGTCATCTAACAACTGAAAATGCTATATTATCTTTTCTATGTGAGGTAGTGGATGGCTTAAGCAATAGGTTTCCAAGGCTAAGTATATTTTTTGATTTAACTAAGGCATTTGATTGTTGTTGTTGTTGTTGTTGTGGTCTTCAGTCCTGAGACTGGTTTGATGCAGCTCTCCATGTTACTCTATCCTGTGCAAGCTTCTTCATCTCCCAGTACCTACTGCAACCTACATCCTTCTGAATCTGCTTAGTGTATTGATCTCTTGGTCTCCCTCTACGATTTTTACCCTCCACGCTGCCCTCCAATACTAAATTGGTGATCCCTTGAAGCATCAGAATATGCCCTACCAACCGATCCCGTCTTCTGGTCAAGTTGTGCCACAAACTTCTCTTCTCCCCAATCCTATTCAATACTTCCTCATTAGTTATGTGATCTACCCACCTAATCTTCAGCATTCTTCTGTAGCACCACATTTCGAAAGCTTCTATTCTCTTCTTGTCCAAACTATTTATCGTCCATGTTTTACTTCCATACATGGCTACACTCCATACAAATATTTTTAGAAAAGACTTCCTGACACTTAAATCAATACTCGATGTTAACAAATTTCTCTTCTTCAGAAACGATTTCCTTGCCATTGCCAGTCTACATTTTATATCCTCTCTACTTCGACCATCATCAGTTATTTTACTCCCTAAATAACAAAACTCCTTTACTACTTTAAGTGTCTCACTTCCTAATCTAATCCCCTCAGCGTCACCCGATTTAATTAGACTACATTCCATTATCCCCGTTTTGCTTTTGTTGATGTTCATCTTATATCCTCCTTTCAAGACACTGTCCATTCCGTTCAACTGCTCTTCCAAGTCCTTTGCTGTCTCTGACAGAATTACAATGTCATCGGCGAACCTCAAAGTTTTTACTTCTTCTCCATGAATTTTAATACCTACTCCGAATTTTTCTTTTGTTTCCTTTACTGCTTGCTCAATATACAGATTGAATAACATCGGGGAGAGGCTACAACCCTGTCTCACTCCTTTCCCAACCACTGCTTCCCTTTCATGCCCCTCGACTCTTATAACTGCCATCTGGTTTCTGTACAAATTGTAAATAGCCTTTCGCTCCCTGTATTTTACCCCTGCCACCTTCAGAATTTGAAAGAGAGTATTCCAGTTAACGTTGTCAAAAGCTTTCTCTAAGTCTACAAATGCTAGAAATGTAGGTTTGCCTTTTCTTAATCTTTCTTCTAAGATAAGTCGTAAGGTTAGTATTGCCTCTCGTGTTCCAACATTTCTACGGAATCCAAACTGATCTTCCCCGAGGTCCGCTTCTACTAGTTTTTCCATTCGTCTGTAAAGAATTCGCGTTAGTATTTTGCAGCTGTGACTTATTAAACTGATAGTTCGGTAATTTTCACATCTGTCAACAACTGCCTTCTTTGGGATTGGAATTATTATATTCTTCTTGAAGTCTGTGGGTATTTCGCCTGTCTCATACATCTTGCTCACCAGATGGTAGAGTTTTGTCATGACTGGCTCTCCCAAGGCCATCAGTAGTTCTAATGGAATGTTGTCTACTCCCGGGGCCTTGTTTCGACTAGGTCTTTCAGTGCTCTGTCAAACTCTTCACGCAGTATCTTATCTCCCATTTCATCTTCATCTACATCCTCTTCCATTTCCATAATATTGTCCTCAAGTACATCACCCTTGTATAAACCCTCTATATACTCCTTCCACCTTTCTGCCTTCCCATCTTTGCTTAGAACTGGGTTGCCATCTGAGCTCTTGATATTCATACAAGTGGTTCTCTTCTCTCCAAAGGTCTCTTTAATTTTCCTGTAGGCAGTATCTATCTTACCCCTAGTGAGACATTCCTCTACATCCTTACATTTGTCCTCTAGCCATCCCTGGTTAGCCATTTTGCACTTTCTGTCGATCTCATTTTTGAGACGTTTGTATTCCCTTTTGCCTGCTTCATTTACTGCATTTTTGTATTTTCTCCTTTCATCAATTAAATTCAATATTTCTTCTGTTACCCAAGGATTTCTATTAGCCCTCGTCTTTTTACCTACTTGATCCTCTGCTGCCTTCACTACTTCATCCCTCAGAGCTACCCATTGTTCTTCTACTGTATTTCTTTCCCCCATTCCTGTCAATTGTTCCCTTATGCTCTCCCTGAAACTCTCTACAACCTCTGGTTCTTTCAGTTTATCCAGGTCCCATCTCCTTAAATTCCCACCTTTTTGCAGTTTCTTCAGTTTCAATCTGCAGTTCATAACCAATAGATTGTGGTCAGAATCCACATCTGCCCCTGGAAATGTCTTACAATTTAAAACCCGGTTCCTAAATCTCTGTCTTACCATTATATAATCTATCTGATACCTATTAGTATCTCCAGGATTCTTCCAGTTATACAACCTTCTTTTATGATTCTTGAACCAAGTGTTAGCTATGATTAAGTTATGCTCTGTGCAAAATTCTATCAGGCGGCTTCCTCTTTCATTTCTTCCCCCCAATCCATATTCACCTACTACGTTTCCTTCTCTCCCTTTTCCTACTGACGAATTCCAGTCACCCATGACTATTAAATTTTCGTCTCCCTTCAATACCTGAATAATTTCTTTTATCTCGTCATACATTTCATCAATTTCTTCATCATCTGCAGAGCTAGTTGGCATATAAACTTGTACTACTGTAGTAGGCATGGGCTTTGTGTCTATCTTGGCCACAATAATGCGTTCACTATGCTGTTTGTAGTAGCTAACCCGCACTCATATTTTTTTATTCATTATTAAACCTACTCCTGCATTACCTCTATTTGATTTTGTATTTATAACCCTGTAATCACCTGACCAAAAGTCTTGTTCCTCCTGCCACCGAACTTCACTAATTCCCACTATATCTAACTTTAACCTATCCATTTCCCTTTTTAAATTTTCTAACCTACCTGCCCGATTAAGGGATCTGACATTCCACGCTCCGATCCGTAGATTGCCAGTTTTCTTTCTCCTGATAACGACGTCCTCTTGAGTAGTCCCCGCCCGGAGATCCGAATGGGGGACTATTTTACCTCCGGAATATTTTACCCAAGAGGACGCCATCATCATTTAATCATACAGTAAAGCTGCATGTAAAGCTGCATGTCCTCGGGAAAAATTACGGCTGTAGTTTCCCCTTTCTTTCAGCCGTTCGCAGTACCAGCACAGCAAGGCCGTTTTGGTTAATGTTACAAGGCCAGATCAGTCAATCATCCAGACTGTTGCTCCTGCAACTACTGAAAAGGCTGCTGCCCCTCTTCAGGAACCACATGTTTGTCTGGCCTCTCAACAGATACCCCTCCGTTGTGGTTGCACCTACGGTACGGCCATCTGTATCGCTGAGGCACGCAAGCCTCCCCACCAACGGCAAGGTCCATGGTTCATGGGGGAAGCATTTGATTGTATTGATCACAAAATATTGCTCCAGAAGTTGGACCACCACTGAATATGGGGAGTATCTCACTATTGGTTCACCTCTTACTTTAGCAACAGACAGCAAAAGGCCTTTATTCACAGTTGAGAATGGCTGTGATGTGGGGTCTGAGTGGGGTACAGTCAAATGGGGGGTTCCCCAGGGATCAGTGTTGGGGCCACTCCTGTTCCTTATTTATATAAATAACCTGCCCTCTAGTATTATGGGTAGCTCCAAAATATTTCTGTTTGCTGATGACACTAGCTTGGTAGTAAAGGACGTTGTGTGCATCATTGGCTCAGTTTCAAATAGAGGAGTTCATGACCTAAGCTCATGGGTTGTAGAAGGTGAACTAAAACTAAATCGCAGTAACACTCAGTTTTTTCACCTTCTAACACACAATTCAACAAAACCTGAGGGTTTAATTTCACAGAATGCAGATATGATAGTGAAACTGAACAGTTCAAATTTATAGGTGTTCAGACAGATAGTAAATTGTCGTTGAAAGCCCATGTTCAGGATCTTGTTCATAGACTAAATGCTGCAATTTTGACTATTCGATCGGTACCTGAAGTAAGTGATAGTTCGACACGAAAATTAGTCTACTTTGCTTATTTTCATTCGCTTCTGTGTCATGGTATTACGCACACATGAGAAAAAGTTTTGCATCACCCTGGTTCCCAGATGTGAACCTGGACGTTGACTGTGGATATTGTATCATAGACACAGTCGCTTTAACTGTTCAGAGATACCACTAAACCCTCCCAAAGATGTAAACAACCACCCATGAGCAGTGCCTATTAGACTGAGGGGGTCCGACAGCCGATCACTTCCAGTCATTCCACCAGGAAGCAGGTACACATGTCATGTTGCCTGTAGTTCAACCATGCCTAGACCGTCAATACCATGGTCGATCGCGTCCGCATTGTTTCTTTGTGTCATGAAGAGCTCTCAACAAGGGAGGTGTCCAAGTATCTCAGAGTGAACCAAACTGATGTTTTGCGGACATGGGGGTGATACAGAGAGACGGAAGCTGTCGATGACATGCCTCGCTTAGGCCGCCCAAGGCTTACTACCGCAGTGTATGACAGCCACCTGCGGATTATGGCTCGGAGGAACCCTGACAGCAACGCCACCACGTTGAATAATGCTTCTCGTGCAGTCACAAGACGTCGTGTTAGGACTCAAACTGTGCGCAATAGGCTGCGTGATGCGCAACTTCACTCCCGACGCCCATGGCGAGGTCAATTTTTGCAACCATGGCACCATGCAGCGCGGTACAGATGGGGCCAACAACATGCCGAATGGACCACTCAGGACTGGCATCACGTTCTCTTCACCAATGAGTCTCGCATATGTCTCTAACCAGACAATGGTCGGAGACGTGTTTGGAGGCAACCCGGTCAGGCTGAACTCCTTAGACACACTATCCAGCTAGTGCAGCAACGTGGCGGTTCCCTACTGTTTTGGGGTGACATTATGTGGCACTGACGTATACCGCTGGTGGTCAAGGAACTCGCCGTAACGGCTGTACGGTACGTGAATGCCATCCTGTGATCAATAGTGCAACCATATCAGCAGCATATTGGCGAGGTATTCGTCTTCATGGACGACAATTCGATCACGCATCGTGCACATCTTGTGAATGACTTCCCTCAGGATAACGACATCGCTCGACTACAGTAGCCAGCATGTTCTGCAGACATGAACACTATCGGACATGCCTGGGATAGATGGAAATGCGCTATTTATCGACGTCGTGACCTACCAACGACTCTGAGTGATCTACGCCGAATCGCCGTTGAGGAGTGGGACAATCTGCCCCAACAGTGCCTTTATGAACTTGAAGATAGTATGCGACGACGAATACAGGCATGACTCAATGCAAGAGGACATGCTACTGGGTATTAGAGGTACCGGTGTGTACAGCATTCTGGACCACCACCTGTATGGTGGTACAACATATAACGTGTGGTTTTGATGAGCTACAAAAAGGGCGGAAATGATGTTTATGTTGATCTTTATTACAATTTCCTGTACAGGTTCTGGAACTCTCGGAACCGAGGTGATGAAAAACAGTTTTTATGTGTGTAATTTGGGGTAAGTCTTCTCATTCTAAAAGGATATTTTTGGCTCAGAAACGGGAGCTTCGGGCAATAAGTGGTAAAAGTTCGCGAACCTCTTGTCAACCCCTGTTCATGAGTCTGCGTATTTTCACACTAGCCTCTCAAAATATTTATTCTTTAGTGTCATTTCCTGTTAACAATATCGGGTTATTCCCAAGAATCAGCAACTTTCACTTGCTTAATACTCGGCAGAAATCAAAAGTGCATTTGGATCGGACTTCCTTAACTCTTGTTCAGAAAGGTGTGCAGTATACTGCTGCATACATTTTCATTAAGCTACCACAAGAATTCAAAAATCATAGCAGCAATCAACGAGCTTTCAAATCGAAACTGAAGTTTTCACATGGATCACTCCTTCTATTCTGTTGAGGAGTTCCTTGAAAAACTAAGCTGATTCTTGTTGTATTGTTGATTGCGTTTACTTAAACTTATGACTTGACTTTCTCCGGGTTCATATCCATTTTATTAGTTTTACATTGTAATTTCACGTATTGACACGTCCTATGACCTTGGAGATGTGCTACTCAGTTTGGTCCTACGGAATTTGACGTGTAAATAAATAATTGTACCTGTACGTACTTCCACAAAGAAGAACCTCCTTCGTAGTAAGCCATTCCCATACACTGCTTGTGAGGCGAGTGGTTGACGTGGGCGGGTAAGCGGTCGGCGTACACCGGCCGGTATTGTTCCGTAGTCCGACGTAGATAAATACAACACGCTCGAGGGCCATCCTTATGTACATATCAATGTTTGTGGCAGGAATCCCTATTGTTACTTTTGGTTCTCGTTATAAAATTAAACTGTGAAAACGTACAACAATGACATCGCGAATACGAGCAACGTGCGGGTCATTCTTGCATAGCGGCGCGCTTAGTTCAAGTCATGCGTCAAATTCGCTTTATAATTTCTCGGAATATAACTGACGCATTGCGATGCAACCAACGCCATTATTATTGTGACCTCTCTTGTTACTGAGAGCGTGTTGAATAATATGGGGTGTCTATTAAAGAAGTCGTAAGTTTGTGGTGAAACCAATATTTGCACACGGTTTAAAATGTCCTGTAGTATTCACTTCCTTGAGCACCTGCAGTACTTTCATACCCGTGAAACCGTCTATCAGTATGTGTTATGGTTCCAGAAATATTGGCGGTCAAAATTTTAAGTGGGACTTCATATGTGATCCCATTCTGTCTTAACAAATGTACGGACAGATAAACAGAGGGATAATAAAAGAAAAAAACGTTTTTTCGTTTGATATAATTACAGATTAAAACTTTTCGGATGTTCTCCTTCACGGGTAGTGTGAAGCTTTGTTTCTTGCCAAATTTCACGATTCTAGGTGAACGAGAAGTACCGTATAGGTTTTGATGAGTAAGTTTGCGAGTATCACAATATGTGACATAAATGGCCGTTTGTTTAGGTTACATCGACTTGGAGGCTTACGTTTAAGGGACTTTTGACCTCAGTATGTGACACAATTTTCAACTTGATACGCCGACTCGTTCCTGAGGAGAAGCGGTCGTAACAGACGATTGGCCAGGTAACACATGACCATTTTTTCTTGTAATATAATTACAAATTCACAATTTTCGGATTTTTCCCTGTGTTCGTAGTGTGGAACGTTGCTTCTTACGAAGTTTCTTGATTCTAGTTTAACTGGAAGTACCTTATAAGTTCTGAAGAAAGAATTTGCGAATATCAAAATATGTGACACAAATGGCCATATTTTTTGACTGCATTGACCTAGAAGCTTCAGTTGCTTGTACTAGACAGGAACCGCAGACCTTAGTATCTGACAAAAATTGTATCTTGGTACGGCTATCCCTTTCTGTGAAAAAAAAACGTTTTTAACTGTCGGACAGACAGGCAGAAAGACAGACGAACGAACGGACGAACAACGAAGTAATCCCATAATTTTTTTTAAAGATACAACCACCATTTGACTGTACAACAGGTTTCATTCCACAATCTAAATTTCGGTCTTAGACCATTTTCAGCTGTTACAAATACCAAAAATGTTAGACCTCAGTAGAATAAAAGTCGTGAAAATATGTATCTTCTGTTATTTTTTGACGTGATTTGTGTTCTACTCAAGTCTAATGATTTTTGATACTTTGCTGAAAATGACCTCAGGCGGAAATCTGATGTACAGTTAAATGGCGGTTACATAATTCAAGAAGTTTCATACTAGTGTGGCTCCACACCAAAGTAAAATCATTAGTAAAAAATTTTCCAGATTTGACGGAATCCTAAAAACAAGATATTCGGTACTGATAGGAGAATGTATTATCCTGGTGAAACAAGACGCAACGGTACACCGCAGTGAAGCGAAACCTATTTTTAAACCTGCCTCTCATTTATTGGAGTAGTTATATTGCTGGTTGCAGCTATCATTGTCCTATGTGCAACGGATCGCCTGATCTGTCTTGCATATACACGTGGTAGACAATCACGCGTGGTCCCGATCTGGCTCAGGACAGCAGGATTAGCACCGCAGCTTCCACCACAACACAGACTATGCGACTGCCCACACAGCTGTAATTGCATTAACAGTAATCAGTCGGCGTACGCGCACCGGGTAAACAATTTGGAGCCAGGTGTGGGAACAGAATACAGCCTTTGTTGCGGCTGTTGCGATTGTCAGACAGATCTGTTACTGCCGTGAATGAAACACTTTTGAATGAAGTATGTCCTCCCCTACACACTGTATTGATTCCCCACGCACTTCTGTTCGTGATAAATTCACGAAGTAGACTGAGGTCGTTGCTAAATGTACATTGCCGAATATGGACACCGAAAACATTAACATACTCGTATTTCATTCCAAAGCATGAAAATATTGTTTTTCGCCTGCATTTCTTTCCCTATCGACACGAAATACAAACGTAGAACAAACTGTCTGAAATATGGAGATATTCCAGTAAGACAAAATCATTCCGATCATTTTAGACCCATTCAAGATGATATTCTTCCTGATACACACTTGAAATCCCCTCCAGTAACAGAGTGTTCCCTGTTCCCGCTCAAGACTTTCCATGGAATAAGTTTAACTGAAACTGCAGTACACTATACGGAAAATGTAATTACCCAAAGCGAATTCAGTAGTTTTGTTCCTCTTGCTTTCTCATCAGGTTCCTCAGATTTTTGGAGGTAATAAGTTCTCTGGAGAAGAACATTTAGTACATTCGTTTCTCCACATAAATCCAAAGAATATTAATCTTTGTCTTGTGTCTATGTCCAGCGTCGGCGCACAGTTGGCGTTGTTATTATCAGATTTGGCTTGGTTAATTTACCGAATGGCCGGATACTGCCCTTGTCGATATCTCATTACACCCCCTGTCCCCCTCTCCAGTAACGGAATGTGTATCGCAACTGTATGCCTGTGTTGTAATTCATGTGGAAGTGAGCGAAAGTTTTCTATGTGTTTGCGAATCGCTTAACTGAGGCGGGACTTGGGTACCAGGCCTGTATTAATTTGGTAGGCATCCACCAAGAAACAACTTACAGGTTTGTCGGCACGCCTACCCTTCCTTGTTAATACTCTAGGCAGGTAGGATCCTGGAAGGGCGCACTTCTCCGTCTCCGAAGTGGCCCTTAAGTGCGCAACACTCTCCGCTGTGGCCATGAAGGCAAGTAGCATGATTTCCAGATTATTGTAATATCACGTTATTCAGGACATAAAATTTTCTTTGATGCAACAACAGATCGATCTAGTTTGTATTAACTTCGTTACAGATGTCAGACTGAGTATTCAAGCGAAAAAATAGCTACCTGTAGGTAAATACAGTGCCTGATCTTAATGCACGTCATTCTATTGTAATTAACAACCTCTATGCGGAAAGTCAAGACATAGTATTCTTATTATGTTACACAATAGTCCCCTTGTTAATAGAATGTCTTCATAGTTAAGATTAGGTGCTGCATTAAAAATGTCAACACAGTACAATAAGGGAAACGTAGTTCCCACACCAGATCATTTTGGGTTTCCCTTGTTAGTAGGGAAACTGAAAGCGAAATACACATTGTAGTGAGGTGATATAAAGTGAATTAATCAAATAAATTGAGTTTTGTCTCAAGAAAGACTCTCTGAATCATGCCTACGATGTAGGGAAACTTATTTCTCTATGAACGAGGTTACCTGCCGAAAACTGTGACCACGGCAATAAATTTAGTCACCACAAGGCGTGTGATGAGATAACATAGTTCTATCCGTGGATGACGTGATTCTGGCATGGCTATCGGTATACCTCTGTACGGGTGAAAATGATTTTTTCTAGCAGAGAATAAAAGCTAAACTTTAATCGAAAAGACAATGGTGAATTATGCTATGATGGCTGACTTAAAATAATCTGATCATAGAACGATTCGGAACTGGGGACATATTGATACAGAAACATCCAGCATCTGCGTGGTAAACACGATATATCTCTCGGTTGTACAATGATGCGCTACAAATGTGAAGCTAAATTTGCCTCCACTGACACTGCGTTGAGTAGCCCTTCTATGACGTAACTATATCGATGTTCAGTGAAGTTTAATTCCTCTGCATGAATGAGTGGTCTGGCGGCGATCTGAATTAATAAAATCTTTTCGGCTTCTATCCACGTCCAGTGGTTACGAAGTCTCATGAGCTTTCAAGCTGAGCTCTGCTCGACCGTTGTCAAGTGGTGAATGACTGCCGTGTCGCTGTGGCCTCGCCGTTACACAGCCACCCTGCTGTCTGTGACGTCACTGGTGCGCTCTTCCTCACCAGCTGTGGTAATGTTATCGTCCCGCGTCCGTTGCGGGCGCTTCAATCTCGCAAGGGCCAGGCCCCAGCCTGCGCTGAGCTGCAAACCGCCGTCCTTACTGATGGCGTTTCCAGGCTTTTTATTACTGCAACTTCTTTGATAATGCCATCCCAAAATCCCCTCCTCCTCGTACTTTTTTTTCATCAGTCTTCTGACTGGTGTGATGCAGCCCGCCACGAATTCCTCTCCTGTGCTAACCTCCTCGTCTCAGAGTAGCACTTGCAACCTACGTCCTCAATTATTTGGTGGATGTATTACAATCTCTGCCCTCTACAGCTCCCTCTAGTACCATGGACGTCATCCCCTAATATCTTAACAGATGTCCTATCATCAGTGTTTTCCAATTGTTACTTTCCTCTCCGATTCTGTGTAGAGCCTCCTCGTTCCTTACCTTACGAGTCCACCTAATTTTCAGCATTGCTCGTAGTACTGACAAATGTTTCGTCGAACAGAATCTTTGTCCACTTTGTAAATCGTTATAGATAATTTTAAAACTGTGGCAGCCGTAGCTAAAAGAGTCATACGTGATTGACTGACAATTCATGAACCAAAACAATTTTAAAAAAGATGTTAAAAATATTAAAACATAAAACTGACTGAAATATCTAATAGTCCGCTGAATCAGTGTTTATTTAAGTCGATTCTGGTGTATATCTGCACAGAATTTTTTTTTAAAATTAATACTTTCATAATGGGGAGCTGAAGTTATCTAAGATTTTTTAACATAATCAATGAACAGACTGAAATACAGATTAACTAGCTGTGAATCACATATGCCTCACAAAGAACGGACCATATCCGAGTTTGATAAATAAATTTGTAATTTCATACCAAAAGAAGGTTACATACAGATGCTGTTTCTTATGGCATAGGGAGTAGTTACAGAATGCCGCAGAGTAGCTGGCGTGCCTAGGCAAAGTTCTCAGCCCTCCTCAATTGATAAAACCATCATCAAATATGAATGTCACATCTAAAAATTGACACAATAGAAAGAGGAATCAGAAACTGATTGTTGCCTTAAGAAAGCAACCATTAACTAACATTAAAAGTAGATGGGAGCAGTCCCCATGTAACAAGGAACAACGGGCAAAAACATGAATCATTTAAAATCACGAGCTGTCATTATTTACCAGTTAAAATATGTTCTTGTGGGCTTCTGTCAAGTAACACAATTCCCCAGGTAAATGTTCTCCAGGGAAGTATTGGGTCATGCAGTGACGTCACACCCAGCAGAGCACCTGCATAACAGGGAGGCAACAGTGACACAGCAATTTACCACTTGTTAATGGCCGCGGCGAGCTCGCTCGTAAGCTCGTTGGATTTTTACCACCTGACACAGCTGTAAACCCGTGAAGATTTTATTAATAATTCCTTTAGCTGCAAATAAATTTAAAAGTTTGCTTTGGTGGGATATGGCCTCTTGATTGCCACATATATTTGTAAATTTGTGGTAAGGACTCTGGGACCAAACTGCTGAGGTCATCGGTCCCTAGGGTTACACACTACTTAATCTAACCTAAATTAACTTACGTTAAGGACAACACATACACCCATGCGCGAGGGAGGACTCGAACCTCCGACAGGGGGAGCTGTGCGCAACATCACAATGGGCCTCAGACTGCACGGCTACACCGCGCGGCTCCGACACGTATTGTTCACGCAAATGCTTATTTATTAAATGTATGGAACAGCCTATGCCTTATTTACGTGAAACTTGTTGTTTAAATTGCTTGGGACCGAGTGAGGTGGCGCAGTGGTTAGCGTGCTGGACTCGCATTTGGGAGGACGGCAGTTCAAACCCACGTCAGGCCATTCTGATTTAGGTTTTCGGTGATTTCCCTAAATCTCTTCAGGCAAATGCCGGGTTATTTCCTTTGGGAGGCCACGGCCGACTTCCTTCCCCATCCATCCCTAATCCGATGCGACCGATGACCTCGCTGTTTGATCAACCAACCAACCAAATTGTTAGGGAGTATTGAATGTCACTTTGAGCAATACGGTTTGTCACTCGACAAAAATGAAGTAAGCTACTGACACCAGTGCCACGTCAGTTTTTAATGTAAAGAATATTTTATTTGGCAAATATCAACCAGTTCCAGAGCAATGTTTGGTACAGAAGATAATATTCATCACGCTATGCTCTTCGATGACGCTACTCCCATGAAACAGATATCAGTCTATTCGGTCATTAACTGACATCGCGAGTCTTGGCTTCTAACCTACCTTCCGTTACTCATCATTGAAATCGCAGAATTTTCATACAGAAGGCTGTAAAGCTTACCACATCACTGGCATGTTGAATGTTTATACTCATTATGGCAAAATAAAATTAACTGAGCAATTGATATGCAAATAAAGCCGTCCCAAGCTGGGCGCAAAAAAATTTATCCTAAATTTGTATATACATGGTAGTATTTACATTTATCATTATTATCACTCACAACTCAACGGCGCAAATATAATCTAAGATCTGATTCGACTGGGAACAGACATAACTGAATACTTGAGCAAATAGGAAAAGGGGCTAAATCATTTCCTTTAAACATTTCTAGGAGTCAGCGTTACGTATAGGCAGGGCTGGGTGGTGCGATGCAGGTACGACATGTCGGTTTCACGACAAGCTGTGTGGCTGCTGATTGACATCCTCAGTCGTTGTCTTCGTGTTCCGCGTTTCTGAGGCGGCATGCAAGGTGGCTTACCTCCCCAATTCCTGCGTAATCCGTCTCGAGATAGAGGCCACTAAGGAGGTGTTATTAGACACGTGCATTGTGTATGTAGTCTGCAATGGTTAGCTCGCAGGAGTGGTGTCAATGTTTTGAAGCTCAGGCCACACAAGCGAAACGCTTTCAGTTCCTCAAGCGTTCCAGAGTCGTGCTCCAAGTATGGCCCTTCAACACAGAATGGAAATTCAGAGGTCACAAAGGAACGGTACTCACTGGTATCAAAACAATGATACAATTCATAGTCTTAAAACTTCCCGATCCCATTAACCATGGACCATGCCGTTGGAGGGAATGTTTGCGTACCTCAGCGATACAGATAGCTGTACTGTAGGTGCGACCACAACAGAGGGGTTGACAGGCCAGACAAACGTGAGGTACCTGAAGAGTGGCAGCAGCGTTTTAAGTAGTTGCAGGGGCAACAGTCTGGATGATTGACTGATCTGGCCTAGTAACATTAACTAAAACGGCCTTGCTGTGTTGGTACAGCGAATGGCTGAAAGCAAGGGGAAACTACAGCCGTAATTTTTACCGAGGGCATACAACTTTACTGTATGGTTAAATGATGATGGCATCCTCTTGGGTAAAATATTCCGGAGCTAAAACAACCCCATTAGGATCTCCGGGTGGGGACTACTCAAGAGGACGTCGTTATCAGGAGAAACAAAACTGGCATTATACGGATCGGAACATGGAATGTCAGATCTCTTAATCGGGCGGGTAGGTCTGGAAAATTTAAAAACGGAAATGGGAATTAGTGAAGTTCGGTGGTCAGGTGAATAAAAGATGATACATACAAAATCAAATAGGGGTATGCACAAATAGGATTAATACTGAGAACAGAAATAGGAGCGCGTTTAAGCTACTACGAACAGCATAGTGAGCGCGTCATTGTAGCCAAGATAGGCACGAAGCCCACCCTACCACAGTAATATAAGTATATATGCCAACTAGCTCCTCACATGACGAAGATATTAAAGAAATGTATGATGAGATAAAAGAAATTATTCAGATTTTAAAGGAAGATGAAAATTTAATAGTCATTGGGGACTGTAATTCGATAGTAGGAAAAGGAAGAAAAGGACGAGTTGTAGGTGAATATGGAATGGGGGTAAGAAATGAAAGAGGAAATCGCCTGGTAGAATACTGCAAGAAGAAAAAAGGTACAAATGGCTCTAAGCAGTATGGGACTTAACATCTGAGGTCATCAGTCCCCTAGACTTAGAACTACTTAAACCTAACTAACCTACGGACATCACAGATATCCCTGCCCAAAGCATGATTCGAACGTGCGACCGAAGCAGCAGCGCGGTTGCGGACTGAAGCGCGTAGAAACGCTCTGCCACAGCGGCTGGCTAGAATTTTGCACAGATCATAACTTAATCATAGCTAACATTTGGTATAAGAAACATGAAAGAACCTTCTATGCGTGGAAGAGGCTGGAGACACTGGAAGATATGATATAGATTATATAATTGTAAGACAGAGATTGAGGAATCCGGTTTTAAATTGAAAGACATTTCCATAGGCAGTTGTGGACTCTGACCACAATTTATTGGTTATGAGCTGTAGACAAACTGAAGATACAGCAAAAAGGTAGGAATGTAAGGAGATGGGAACTGGGTAAACTGAAGGAACCAGAGGTTGTAGAGAGTTTCGGAGAGAGCATTAAGGGAGGATTGACAAGAACGGGGAAAAGAAATACAGTAGAAGAAGAATGGGTAGCTTTGAGAGATGAAGTAGTGGGGGCAGCAGAGGCTCAAGTAGGTAAGATGACAAGGGCTAATAGAAATCCTTCGGTAACAGAAGAGATATTGAATTTAATTGATGAAAGGAGAAAATATAAAAATACAGTAAATGAAGCAGACAAAAAGAAATGCGAACATCTCAAAAATGAGATCGACAGGAAGGACAAAGGGCTAAGCAGGGATGGCTAGAGGATAAATGGAAGAATGTAAAGTAATATATCACTACGGGTAAGATAGATGTAGCCTACAGGAAATTTAAAGTTACCTTTGGAGAAAATGGAACCACTTATATGAATATCAAGAGCTCAGAGGTAAAATCAGTACTAAGCAAAGAAGGGGAAGTAGAAAGGTGGAAGGAGTATATAAAGGGTTTATACAAGGGCGATGTACTTGAGGGCAATATTATGGAGATGGAAGAAGACGTAGATGAAGATGAGAAGGGAAATATTATACTGCGTGAAGAGAACTAAATCGAAACAAGGCCCCGTGAGTAGACAACATTCAATTGGATCTACTGATAGCCTTGGGAGAGCCATCTATGACAAAACTCTACCATCTCGTAAGAAAGATGTATGAGACAGGCGAAATACCCTCATACTTCACAAAGAATAAAAAAAATTCCAATCCTAGTTAAAGCAGGTTTCGACAGGTGTGAAAATTACCGAACTATCAGTTTAATAAGTCATGGCTGCAAAATACTAACACGAATTCTGTACAGATGAATGGAAAAACTGAGAGAAGCCGCTCTCGGGGAAGATCAGTTTGGATTCCGTAGAAATTTTGGAACCCGTGAGGCACTACTGACCCAACGACTTACCTTAGAAGATAGACTAAGGAAAGGCAAACCTACGTTTGTATCATTTGTAGACTTAGAGAAAGCTTTTGGCAATGTTGACTGGAATACTCTCTTTTAGATTCTGAAGGTGGCAGGGGTCAAGTACAGGGAGCGAAAGGCTATTTGCAGTTTCTACAGAAACCAGGTAGCAGTTATGAGAGTCGAGGTGCATGAGAGGGAAGCAGTGGCTTGGAACAGAGTAAGACAGGGTTGTAGCCTATCCTCGATGTTATTAAATCTATATATTGCGTAAGCCGTAAAGACAACAAAAGAAAAATTTGGAGTGCGAATTAAAATCCGTAGAGAAGAAATAAAAAGTTTGAAACTTGCCGATGAAATCGTAGTTCTGTCAGAGACCGAGCAATTGAATGGAATGGATAGTGTCTTGAAAGGAGGATATAAGATGAACGTCAACAAAACCAAAACGAGGATAGTGGAATGTAGTCCAATTAAACCAGGTTATGATGAGGGAATCTGGTTAGGAAATGGGACACTTGAAGTAGTAGATGAGTTTTGCTACTTGGGCAGCAAAATAACTGATGACGGTCGAAGTAGAGAGGATATAAAATGTATACTGGCAATGGCAAGGAAAGTGTTTCTGAAGAAGAGACGTTTGTTAACATGGAATATAAATTTAAGTATCAGGAAGTCTTTTCTGAAAGTATTTTTATGGAATGTAGGCATGTATGGAAGTGAAACATGGACGATAAATTGTTTAGACAAGAAGAGAATAAAAGCATTGAAAATATGGTGCTACAGAAGAATTCTGAAGATTAGATGGGTAGATCACGTAACTAACGAGGAGGTATTGAATTGAATTGGGGAGAAGAGAAATTTGTAGCACAACTTGACTAGAAGAAGTGATCGGTTGGTAGGACATGTTCTGAGGCATCAAGGGATCACCAATTTAGTATTGGAGGGCAACGTGGAGTGTAAATGGCTCTGAGAACTATGGGACTTAACATCTGAAGTCATCAGTCCCTTAGAACTTAGAACTACTTAAACTTAACTAACCTAAGGACATCACACACATCCATGCCCGAGGCAGAATTCGAACCTGCGACCGGAGCGGTCGCGCGGTTCCAGACTTAAGCGCCTAGAACCGCTCGGCCACACTGGCCGGCGGTGGAGGGTAAAAATAGCAGAGGGAGACCAAGAGATGTATACACTAAGTAGATTCAGTAGGATGTAGGTTGCTGTAGGTACTGGGAGATGAAGAAACTGGCACACGATAGAGTAGCATGGAGAGCTGCATCAAACCAGTCTCTGGACTGAAGATCACAACAACAATGCTAATTCTTCGACCTGCGACACACAGGGCGAGATTTCACATTTTACGAATGGTTGAAGAAATTGTGGACGTTCAGGAAATGGGTCTTTGTTCAAACATAAATATGTTTTACGCCGTCCTTTTCCCTGACACAAGTACGTGTTTAGTCACGCTAGTAGTTGTATTAACTAAGTTGTAGAAGGAATTTTAAACGTTAAAAGGCTGCGTGTGTTTTGTAAAAGATTTTCACACTTCTTTCTGCGTCTAAGGACGCCGTGGAATGAGTGGAGTGAGTTTTGTTATCATGTCAAGCATACAAAATAATTTTCTTAAAAAAACTGTACATCTTTGAAATAGGGTATTCCTGAACGGATCAGAAACATATGTTAAGAAAATAAATCTCAAGTGTTTTCAAAATTCTCCCGTGTTGTACTTAGGGGTCGTGACGGCACTGTTTCAGATATTTGAGTAAAAGGCAGATACTTTTTAGACGAAGTTAACGAGGCATTAACTGCGATTAAATTTATATATAGGTAACATCGTTCTCATGTAGATACAGGATTATAGGCTCAGCCGCGGAAAGACTGTATTTCCTGTGCACTCCAGTTTCATGTGAAATTCTATTTAGCAGAACTGGTGGTAATTGCAGCAGTCGCACATTAGCTTCTTCATTGTTCATTGCCCCTTCGTATTATCGGATTTATGCCGTCCCATCAAATGTTGCCATGTTTTATACAAGCTAGCAGTTTTGTTAGCGCACACAAAGCGCGCCTCTGTTTGTGCACTCACATTCACTCCGCATCTCTGTGCCTTCCTCTCGTAGGTGTAAACGTGCACGCACAATGCATGCACGCGCCGCGTCATGGTCTCACAAATACACACACACACACACACAGAAACTTATATTCCCGTGTCCGCATACATACGCATGTAGTCCCACGCGCACGCGCTGTTGTACATTATACGCAGAGAACAGGCGGTGAGGGGATTGAGCGGAGGCGCCTAGGCTCGCCCGGGTGTGCTGGGGTAACGCTTCGGGCGAGCTACTGAAGGTAATCAAAAATTTATGTGAAGTTTTACGAGTTTCGGAGTTTATGCGTGCGCATAACATTGACAGAGTGAATTTTATACGCACCTGGCGGTGCCGTGGCACGCACAACGGTTTCAGTCACAAATATTTCATATTAAGTTCCTGCGGTGCAGCTCTTCAGGGTTTTCAAACATCGTTCCCATGGCAGTGCGTGGTAAAGCAAACTCCAAGTGAAAGGGTAATATCGGAAGCCGATCTGTAGGACGACACCTGTGCCTATGCACATTTGTTATGGTTACTCAAACACGTTGTCTACCTGGCGACCAAACGCTACACTAGGGACGAATGGGGCACCCTAGACATTATTATCAGGGCAAAAGCAAGGGCTTTTTTGGCACACGACATACGTAAGGTAAACCGAGGGCAGGGGTCTTCTAAAAATAATCTCGAGTTCTCATTTTCCTTTAGTATCTTCGTCTTGACGGCCCGTTCTCTATGTATCTATTTCTTTAACTACCATATTTTCGTAAAATTCTTGAAATTTTGGATGATATACTTTCCGCAAAAGGGTAAAAAAGCAACAGCTTCAAAAGTATCCCCTATTGGCTCGCATGACGGACCCAATTGAAGAGCACGGCATATTTGTTGTTCCGTATATCCCTTCTGTTTAAAAACAATCTTCAAATGATCAAGCTCTTCTTTCAAATGTTCCTCGTCAGAAATGGCATAAGCTCCTTTCACCAGAGTCAGGCTACAGGTGACTGCACAATCAACGTTCTAAAAATGGTTCAAATGGCTCTGAGCACTATGGGACTCAACTTCTGAGGGCATTAGTCCCCTAGAACTTAGAACTAGTTAAACCTAACTAACCTAAGGACATCACAAACATCCATGCCCGAGGCAGGATTCGAACCTGCGACCGTAGCGGTCCTGCGGTTCCAGACTGCAGCGCCTTTAACCGCACGGCCACTTTGGCCGGCTAATCAACGTTCTCATCGATCAAGTGATGCATAGTAAACCTATTGTGCACCGCCATCAAAGATCACACCCAATGGCTGGTGTTCACTTGTATACGTGTAGCACGGTTTCTCCAGGAACCAGGACGTCTGGCATTATCCGCCCACACGGATCTAGAACTGCTGTCTGCATGTTACTAACAAGGTGTTGCTAGCCGCTAGCTTTGACTCGGATGTTACACCACCTGCTGGCTGTGCGAACTTCATCTCCGTCTGTACAACCCACAGTGCGGTCTCCGGTGCTCTGTTATAGAGTACTTCCTCGTTGGCTCTCCACAGATTACTGACTTCCTTCTTCCAGCCCCAGACATAACAGCAGCCGCCGCGTCCTCCACACATACATGACTGCTACCACGGGTTGCACGAGGCGAGCCAACCTCTTCTCATCCCGCCAGGCACTCGTGCCACCAATCCCGGCGACTCCACTGCTGCCGGACCGCCAGACAGTACTTCCCGGTCCATTCTCATTACATTCGGGGCCGCTCGCCTGTATTGTCAGCTTGCTGGCCGCGACTCGTCTCCCGAGACAAACGCTCTGAAACCAGACGGTGCCGTTGCTCGCCAAACAACTCTAGAGTTGCCGACAGCAGCTTCTGCCCCGGCTGTCCCACACCAGAGTCCCTTACGCAGTGAATCGCGGCCGCTCCTTACTTCGCAGTGGTTAACCGCTCGCGTGCTTTGATGTTTCGCGTGATCTCTGCCAGGGAACACTTCATCAGCCCTAGAGCGAACTGCCAGTAGGTCGGGACTTGATGTGCGCCGTGCGCAGCTAAATCGTGGCACAGAAGTACTTGTAAGATAACTTTCATATCAATAGGCGTATTTACATACTGCTTCCGTATGGATTGTTTGTTCGCATACTTTCCGCACCATACGGATTACATTCAAGTATTGCCAAATTACTTACCTGTGGTGGCTAATTTGAACGAACTTAAATTCATTTAGGTATGAAGTTATTGAGTAGTTGTGCATGAGACATGTAACTGCTCAGTACTTTATACAGTAAACGATTTCTACTAATATTTCTTCAGCTTCTGTGGCAAATCGCTTTGATTTATGTAGCTTGTAGCTTTGTAGGCTTCCAGAGTGACGACTCAGAGATGAACTTTTAAAGATGGATCGCGGTGGAAACTTCTTACAATGGGCGTTCTTTATTGTTGCTCTGGAACGTAGAAAAAGCTAGATTTCGTGTATGAGGATTAACAGTCATAAGGGTTCTTTCCTCTGAGAAAGAGAAATCATTTTCAGATTTAACTATATCGACTTTGATTGCCGCTAACGGATGACAGAAAGCTATGCACGCTTTACTCGAGACTGGTAGGCACAATTTAAAAGTAATAAGAATCATCAATAACATTTAGAGAATTGTAGGAGAACATAAAATTCGTTACTGATAAAGCACGTACCGACTTGTAAGTAGTATAACGGATGTCAAACAGCATCAGTCGAATGCAAAGAAAAGTATACACACCTACAGATAGCATGATTCCAAGAAAGACTTTGCTTCAGCACATATTCTATCAACATGTTTCATAATCTCCTTGTTCTTATCTATAAATTTTTTATCATCGCTTCGTTGAGAATTTAACAGTTATTATTTTATCAGTGAACTTAATTGTGAGTAGCCCACTCTAACTGCTTCGATTCGCGCCCTTTCAGATTTTACTACAGTACATCATTCGTTAACGTTGTAACGACAACTGTACATATAATAAATTTTTTTCTTTATGAATTTAGATAAATTAATGTAAGCAATGTTTTGAACTTCTTTTTCGGTTCGTATCGTGATGTTAAAGAAACTGTGAGTAACTTTTGAAATGAATATTATTATTTATGTTGGATTTCAAATAATGTGGTAAGATGTGAAAATTGTAATTTATACACTTGGTCCATACGTAGGTAATGCATTAGGATATGTGTAGTAGAAAACCTGTGGTGAATACCCTACCTGTAGGGGAGCGGGAAAAGGTGGAGGCAGGCGAGCGCGGGAAAACGCACACTGGCGCGGTTCGGCACAACGGGCTCAGTATAACAGTCGGAGGCGAGTAACAGTCGGAGTTGTGAATCGGTCAGAGGAACACGTACTGTACCGAGGCGGCTACCCAGGAAAAGTGGATTCCATTGAGCCTCGGATGCAGGCGAGCGCGGGAAAACGCACACTGGCGCGGTTCGGCACAACGGGCTCAGTATAACAGTCGGAGGCGAGTAACAGTCGGAGTTGTGAATCGGTCAGAGGAACACGTACTGTACCGAGGCGGCTACCCAGGAAAAGTGGATTCCATTGAGCCTCGGATGCACCGATTCCGACGACTACTTGGCATGGCTATATTCTGAGGCACAAAGTTGGAAAGATTACGACGCTAAGAAGAGGGAAAGTGCCGATGTAGTGTGAGCCTTAGCCGTGCTTGTATGTGTGCCGTGCTGCCCGCTACCTCGCTGCCCGCCAACCGCCGCGCCGATTTGCACAGGTCAAACATTTATTTCATCTTTAGAAGTGTATCTGTGTGGACCAGTGTCGAAACTGTTTCTAACTGTTCAATAATAACGTGACTTTCACCAGAATTGCTTTAGCCATGACTTGTCCTGATCACTGACCTAGACAGGATCCTTACCTCGTATTGTGCAACCCGAGTATCCTGAACTGAAAGTTTAAAATTAGTGTTAATGAGAATTATCAGTAGATCAATCTATGCTATAAAGAAGTTTAAAAGTTCTGTGTGTTATTGTAAATGTTGGTAAAGAACAAAAGTATGACTAAATTGGAAGAGAGTTTTTTTGAATTGAGTTAGCGATGCTATTTAATTAATTTGAGACAGAACTAATGACAGTTAAATTATTCAGAAGTAAGACAAAAGAGTAGTTACCCATAGATTGATAATTTTGAGTGTTAATTTGCCTTCAGTACTTAACAGTTTCAGTATAACGACCATAACAGTTTCAGCCCCCCCCCCCCCTTCTCTTGTCCATTCTTTCAAACCTTGAAATGTGCTGATCAGATTTGACCAGTAAATCTAAGTTCTGTATTAATCCTAAGTGTATTAGTGTTGTTTTCCAATTTTAATAGTGACATTGTATGTGTGCTTTCAAAACTGCTCATTCTAGGACAATCTATGCCCGATTTCAGTCTGATCAATATACAAAATGCAGTTCGTAGTAATCATTGCTGTGTGGTATTGTGTAAATTTATCTCGTCCAAATTAGTACAAAAAGAGAAAGCTTTAGTTCAGTGGATTTTTCTGGTTCCAAACTTTGCCATATAACGCATTATTACTACGTGTTACTATGCTTGTACATGCACCCACTTGTACAAGAAAAAACTCACTCATTGCCTAAGTAGGCTGGCGACCGAATTATTAATTATAGGTAGCATCTACTGTGTATACTTCTGGTCCATGCGAACGAGCAATTATACTTTACATTTGCTTGATGCATCACTGTAGGTATTGACTGAGTACAAGTCCGATCTTGCATCTATTAGGTACACGCGGTCAACTTATGTACTATAATCCTTGTTTATAAGGTGAAGCCCGTGAACTTGTTACAGTACAGGCTTTATACAGCTAACGTACGTCCGAGAGGGCGGTAGCGTTACAAGTGGCTTCCCGGTGACAGGACATCCAGTTGTTGTCGATTACAAATTAACGAAAAGATCGAACAGTGGATGTTCAGTCGCACGAATAGCAATAAAATTCAGTAAAATAAATTGCAGTGAGCGTCAAGTATAATAATGTGGTATAGTTGGCATTCAATATGGACAGGAACGTAGGCAGGGTAGATGCGCCAAGCGAAATGGAGAATGCGGCTGGCAGTAGCAGGAGTTTACGTGGCCAGATAACAGATGGCGTTAGCGGAAGACAATTGGCGTACATACAATACCATGAACACGTCAACGAACAGATTGAAATGTCGAGATCGTCTCGAACACAGCAAGGGACAAAACAGGAAGTAGAGGGTGACTTGGTAGATGATAGTGGGTACGTGAACGAATCCACTGACATATTTGATTCACCACAGATAAAGAAAGAACCGAAAGAAACTTCTGAAGTAGAATCGGAACACATCGATCCTGTAGAACAAAACAGTATAAAAATTTTAAGTATGAACGACTTATTTGAACAATTAACCAAACAAATTGCAGGACAGAATGAGCAGCTTAAAACGCACGTTGACGAGCAACTCAAAACACAGAATGAACAGCTTAAAACACACGTTGACGAGCAACTCAAAACACAGGTGGATCAAATTAAAGCACAGGTCGAAGGGCAGGGAATTAAAATTAGTAAACAAATAGAACAAGTAGAACAGAAAGTGGGTAATGTAAGTTCTGTGGTAAATACTCTGATATTTGAAATTGATACCATTAACAAGAATATGGATACTATGCAGGGGGAAATTTGAAACATTAATAGTAGATTCGATGTTGAAATTCTCAACATCCAAGAGAAAGTAGAACCTCTGGTTGAAACTAAGGTAGACGAAAAAGTTTTTGGTCTTAAAACTGAGATCGTAAACGAATGTCAACACGGAATATCACGGTTGGAAAAGGTAGTTTTAGAAACTGAAAGGGATTTAGATAAAAAAGTAACCGGATGTGTTCAAAACTGTGAACAAAATACTACGACAATTCAAGGCAGAATTTTCGATCTGGAGAGCAAAATTAAAGATAGGCCTGGTGTTGTCTGTAATGGCACACCGATTACGAAGCTGTTAGAAGGCGAGGAACGCTTCGATCCAGCCAAGAAACATAACGGGTGGCATCCGTTAGATTTTATCAAAAATTGCGAGAGAGTATTTCCTGAGCACTTGTCTGATCAGGAAAAGATAAACGTTGTAATTAGCGCCTTAGCAGGTGATGCTAAGCGCTGGGGAATAAATTTAAATACCGAACGAATGACGTTCGAAGAATTTAGGCAGAAATTTACGGAAGAATATTGGTCTGAGCAAAAGCAGGACCATTTGTGGCGGGAGTTCATCATGGCCAAACAGCATGATAACAGGGGCAGGAATTCTTTGAAAGATTTCTGCGAGCATTGGTACCGGAAATTGACACATTTAAGAGGCCGAAGATCAGAGTCAGAAATTATCTGGGAGTTATATAAAAAGCTCCCAGAAG
Organism: Schistocerca nitens; assembly: GCF_023898315.1. Taxonomy (NCBI): domain Eukaryota; kingdom Metazoa; phylum Arthropoda; class Insecta; order Orthoptera; family Acrididae; genus Schistocerca; species Schistocerca nitens. The sequence continues at coordinate 8,676,272 of NW_026045910.1, read as the reverse complement.
ATTCAAAGAGGTATGTAGGAAGCAATCATCGTAGCTTCCAAGCATTTCTAGAAAGGGTCGAAGACGAAGACCATTGGCGCGCAAGTCATGCCAATTATCAAAATTTTGGTAACCGTAATAACCGAAACAATGATGAAAGAAATGACGGCGATGGATTTCGCGTCAATGTAATACAAAGAGGAAGAGGCAGAGGAAGAGGCAGAGGAAATTATCCAGGTCGCGGTAGAGAGTATACCGCGCAAAATAATAACGACGCGGGAAACTAATTTCCGCGAACGTTGCGGGCCAAACGGAAGCGGACAATACATACCGGCCCCGATTTGAAAAAAAGATACCGGACCGACCGTAATGTAATGAGACAGGCTGGGGACAGACATGGAACGCCGCGACGTGTTGTGGCGAAACAAGCGTCAGCTGCAAGCCAGAATGAGTCATCTCTGCCGCACAGAGCGCTACATGTTAACAGGCGAGTGGAGCATCAGAGGGCAACGACCCAGCCTAGCAGAACATCTGTTAGGAAAGAAGCCGCTAGAAATACGGCAGCAGTAGATACGAACATAGCCGTCAGAGCTCATGAAAATTTTACGAGCGATAATTCCGTGGCAAAGGAAACGATAAAGGAAACTGTGAATACACAGAGAGGTGTGGTTAGCAGTGTTTGCAATGAGATAAAAGGCGGGAATGAATTAGCAGAAGTAACTGATTGGCATGTGCAGATCGACGATCTGTACAAGGGCCTAAAGCAATGTGAGTGGGAGGATTTTAAGAAGGAGTATGAGGCGAAGAAATTAGTTAATAGGAAAGGAAATGATAGGGGCGTCAATAAGGTGACGTGGCCCAAATTGGAAGAGGAGAGAATAAATAGCGCCGTGCAAAGTACGCGTGCCGCCAGTAGGATGCAGATTAAGGGTAGGAAGGATTTGGAGGATGAAATCCTCAGCATTGACGAAGAAATAACTTCTGCTAACAGTCCGCCAATAGTACAAGCTGCTACCGAGAGGCACCGTGGAGAAGGGGCAGATGATTACCTGAAAGTAATTAAAGTCCACGAGGATTACACCGAATATGAAGTCACAGTGGATGTGAATAAAGCTGAGGATGAGGCCGTTTTGCCAAAAGAGGAGATTGAATTGAAATCCAAGCCTGACGATAATACAGAGGAAGAACTTAGTGCCTGTCTCAGAAAAGCTTTTATGTTAGAACCTGAAAGCGATCCGGAATGGTCGGATTCCGACGATAGTTCGGATGATGAAAGATACGCAAATACAGACGAAAATGAATGTACTAACTCTCCCTATTGTGCAAATGTAGCGTACTTAAGTGAATCTGATGTTGAGGAAGAAAGTAGTGGTGATTCTAGTGAAGATGAATTTTTAGGGGTAAAAGAAAGTGAATATACTTTTACTGAAAGAGGGTATGAGAAAATTAGTGACATTTTTCCAAAGAAAGATACAGAAAGTAGAACTGGGCCAAAACCGAATGAATTATTCAGTAATGTAAAACAGGGGCATAATTTGCAGGAACCTCCAGATGATACTATACTGGGGCACGCCTTAATAAATGTATTGAAGGAGTGAGAATTACAAGAACAAAAAGAACCACCTGATAAAATAATAGCAGAACAGGGAATGTTGTACCTTGCTAAAGGCTTTGAAATTTCAAAACCTAAAAATCCACCTGATGAAACGAAACGTTGGCAAGATCTGAATGGCTTAGTGAAAGATGTAGAAAATAGGAGGCCTAAAAAACCACCAGACTTAAGTGACCGTTTTATGAACCCTAAAAGACTACCTTGTTAATAAAGAGACTGGGGACAGGATACTGTATTTGTATATATTATTAGTATTATGCATAACTTTTTTATTACTGTATCTCAGTGTTACCTGAAAGTGAATTATTGTTTTCTTGATTTAGAGTCTGGGGCAGATTTATATCGGATTTTGAGAATGTCATGAACACATTACATCATGAAACTACAGGATTCCCACCGGAAGAAATTTTGTTAGGCAGAAATAGTAACAGTTTAATTGAAGAAAAACTAGAGTTTCAACCTTGTACAAGTTTGGGATTGGATCAAAAGAAAGAATTGGTGATAAAAAGGGCAAAGCAAAAAGCTGAATCTAGATCTAAAAGACACAATAACAATTTAAAAGTTTTGAAATTTAAAATTGGAGATTATGTTCTTTTAAAAACCCACGAAAAGTCTAGTGAACTAAACCATGAAATTTCAAAATTTAAATATATTTATAATGGACCATATATAATACAGAATATTCCACACGACAATGCTTACTACCTGATCTACCCAAAATCCGAAAGACCTTTAGGTGTAAGGAATATTGTGGACCTGAAACTGTATGTTCCTAGAAATGAGTGATATAAGGATAATCAGAAAGCAACTTGCAGTAAATGTGCTGTATCTTATGCTGAACCCAAGTTATTCTAAATGTAACTAATCTTTGTAAATGTCTGTATACCATTGAAAGTGTGCTAATGTAGTTATGTGAGTTTCAGATTACCAATTGTACTCTAACTGTAAAAATGTATGGAGAAAGGGACTGAAATGAAAGGATAAATGCTATCAGCCAGATAAAAGATGGGACTGTCAAAAATGAAAATGGGCAGTGTATGAACCATAATATGAAGGACTGCCAAATACCAATGAGGGCAGATAAATAGTCGATGGAAAATTGTAAACGTGATCCAGGAGATGTGACAATATGAAGTGAAAAGGACTGCCCAAATCCGCATAATAGGCAGCAAATATATGTAGTTAATTTTCTGAATATATGTGTGTGTGTTTTGTTTAGTAAGTAAGGAAATGGACTGCTATTCAAAGCAAGCAGCGACAAATTATCTTATAGTGTATACAAAATATGCAATTGTTTTTGTAGTTAAATGTTTGTATTCCAGAATTTTAAACTATTTCTTTGAGAAATTTAGAAAAAATAATTAAATTGCTATTTTAGTAATGTTATGATGGGAAGTTGGACTGTGCGAAAAGGCACTTGAGTAAATGACAAATAATTATTCTTGATGTGTTAAAAGAGTGTAAACCTATATACAGTGAGTAGAAGGACATATGTAGTGTAAACCTTTTGGACATTTAAGTAGAGATTCAGAACCGCTGTATAATTGTAAGATTTAGTGTTCCCATAAAATTTGGACTTAAGCAAAATTTTCTGGAAACAGGGGCATGTGTAACGACAACTGTACATATAATAAATTTTTTTCTTTATGAATTTAAATTAATGTAAGCAATGTTTTGAACTTCTTTTTCGGTTCGTATCGTGATGTTAAAGAAACTGTGAGTAAATTTTGAAATGAATATTATTATTTATGTTGGATTTCAAATAATGTGGTAATCAAAAGGAAGTGTACTTAATGTTAAAACTATTGTAAGATGTGAAAATTGTAATTTATACACTTGGTCCATACGTAGGTAATGCATTAGGATATGTGTAGTAGAAAACCTGTGGTGAATACCCTACCTGTAGGGGAGCGGGAAAAGGTGGAGGCAGGCGAGCGCGGGAAAACGCACACTGGCGCAGATCGGCACAACGGGCTCAGTATAACAGTCGGAGGCGAGTAACAGTCGGAGTTGTGAATCGGTCAGAGGAACACGTACTGTACCGAGGCGGCTACCCAGGAAAAGTGGATTCCATTGAGCCTCGGATGCACCGATTCCGACGACTACTTGGCATGGCTATATTCTGAGGCACAAAGTTGGAAAGATTACGACGCTAAGAAGAGGGAAAGTGCCGATGTAGTGTGAGCCTTAGCCGTGCTTGTATGTGTGCCGTGCTGCCCGCTACCTCGCTGCCCGCCAACCGCCGCGCCGATTTGCACAGGTCAAACATTTATTTCATCTTTAGAAGTGTATCTGTGTGGACCAGTGTCGAAACTGTTTCTAACTGTTCAATAATAACGTGACTTTCACCAGAATTGCTTTAGCCATGACTTATCCTGATCACTGACCTAGACAGGATCCTTACCTCGTATTATGCAACCCGAGTATCCTGAACTGAAAGTTTAAAATTAGTGTTAATGAGAATTATCAGTAGATCGATCTATGCTATAAAGAAGTTTAAAAGTTCTGTGTGTTATTGTAAATGTTGGTAAAGAACAAAAGTATGACTAAATTGGAAGAGAGTTTTTTTGAATTGAGTTAGCGATGCTATTTAATTAATTTGAGACAGAACTAATGACAGTTAAATTATTCAGAAGTAAGACAAAAGAGTAGTTATCCGTAGATTGATAATTTTGAGTGTTAATTGGCCTTCAGTACTTAACAGTTTCAGTATAACGACCATAACAGTTTCAGCCCCCCCCCCCCCTTCTCTTGTCCATTCTTTCAAACCTTGAAATGTGCTGATCAGATTTGACCAGTAAATCTAAGTTCTATGTTAATCCTAAGTGTATTAGTGTTGTTTTCCAATTTTAATAGTGACGTTGTATGTGTGCTTTCAAAACTGCTCATTCTAGGACAATCTATGCCCGATTTCAGTCTGATCAATATACAAAATGCAGTTCGTAGTAATCATTGCTGTGTGGTATTGTGTAAATTTATCTCGTCCAAATTAGTACAAAAAGAGAAAGCTTTAGTTCAGTGGATTTTTCTGGTTCCAAACTTTGCCATATAACGCATTATTACTACGTGTTACTATGCTTGTACATGCACCCACTTGTACAAGAGAAAACTCACTCATTGCCTAAGAAGGCTGGCGACCGAATTATTAATTATAGGTAGCATCTACTGTGTATACTTCTGGTCCATGCGAACGAGCAATTATACTTTACATTTGTTTGATGCATCACTGTAGTTACTGACTGAGTACAAGTCCGATCTTGCTTCTATTAGGTACACGCGGTCAACTTATGTACTAAAATCCTTGTTTATAAGGTGAAGCCCGTGAACTTATTACAGTACAGGCTTTATACAGCTAACGTACGTCCGAGAGGGCGGTAGCGTTACAACGTGAAGTACTATGATCCGGACGTACAGCCACATAAATTCCTCCTCAAATTAAATTCTGTTTCTAGCCATTTTGTCATGTAGATGTGTGGCTTATTTAAGGAAGACTTGAAGATAATAAGCGACTGACGGAAAAATTGACAGCTATCCTCAGTATAAATAGATATATAAAATACTGTAACTTAACATAATACATGAAGAAAAATGCAAAGACCACATGTCTACGCACAGATCAAGTAATTCCCGTAAATTACTGGCCGGTTGTTTGCTGCGCTTAGTTAGCACCCAGTAGCATCTTCCATCGGGATCAGAACAGTCTAATTTGGTAGCTAGGGCAGCAACGTGAGATCGTTTTCATGATCCTGGTCTCGCGACACAAAAACTTACCTTGCAAGAAGATGTCATAATTGCCGGGGAAAGCATCAAGTATAAACAGATGTAAGTAATCTGCAATAATGTTCGGGTAGTCCCCTGCTGTCATGGTGCATTTGGCTAGCCGGTCGCTGTGAGCGATCGGTTCTAGGCGCCTCAGTCCGGAACCGCGCTGCTGCTACGGTCGGAGGTTCCAATCCTGCCTCGGGCATGGATGTGTGTGATGTCCTCAGGTTAGTTAGGTTTACGTAGTTCTAAGCCTAGGGTACTGTTGACCTCAGATGTTAAGGCCTATAGTGCTTAGAGCCATTTGAACCATTTAAGCCTTTGGTTATCACCACAGGTCCACTGGTGGCCCAGCAGAATGTTCCTCATATCGTAACATTGCCTTCACCGGCCTGGGTCCGTGGAGAGGTGCATGTTTCCCGCAGCCGTTCGCCTTAATGTCGGCTTACACTAACACGACCATCGATCCGGTGTCGCGATTCATTCGACTAGGCGACATGTTTCCATTCATCAAAGATCCAATTTCGATGACCAAGTACTATCATAAATGACGATGTTGTTGGATCAACATGGGGAACACGTAGGAGGTGGTCTACTGTGGAGTCCCAAGTTCATCAAATTGCCCCGAACGTTGTACTCTGAAATGTGCCTGCACCAGCATCATACTCTGTCGTTGGAATATCCATGATGGAGCCCGTCTATCCTGCGTCCGATCTCCAGATTCTGTGATGAAGAGTGAACACTTATATCTTGTTCCCTACTTATGGTTTTACTGTCGTCAACCAATTTCCATTGAAGCTCACAACAGTACAGCGCAATCAGCCACGTTTTTGTGTCCCAGCCTGTATGTACAGGACAAGAGCAGAACTGACACACAAGTTACGTTATGCTGTAGAGAAGCAACGTCAAATGATAAAAACAGTAGGAATCATGTGGATCTAAAAGAGCTTTGCGCCCAATGAAGTCATAGCAAGATTGTAATAACGCAGTATCCGAAGAAGTTTTAACAGGCTTTAGCTTAAAAGAATTATATTCTGACTTGTTTCAAAATTAAAACTGCATATTTTCAAAAATAAAAACTGAAAAGGGTTATTCGGAATTAACAAAAATGTAAAATACTAGCAATGGACAAAGTGTCCAAGTCGAGCATAAATGAAGGACCTCTAACTAGTATAATTAGAACCTCAGGAACTTTTGAGGGCTCTAGTTTGGACACATGGCCGAGCGCTTACGGAAATATGTTTACAAACACCTAGCTGCAACTGCGGATTTGAGGAATACCTTGAAATGAAGTTGTCGATAACTGGGTGGCCATTATCCAAGAAATTGGTGATTCTTCTTGTTCATTGCTCATTATCCGCCTTTCCTTGGCTTTTTTCCAGGTGAAAGTAAATTTCCATTTCTATGTCTTGAGTTTAGAAATCTAGTTGAACTCATGTGGGCTTAAGTTAGGGGAGTGCTGTAGGTAGCATAGCACTTAGCATCCCCATCAGTCAAACAAATCAGTAACAGCTTGCACTGTATGTGCTTGGGCATTGTCCTTCAAAATGATGGCCAGGTTTTAAAGAAAACGTCATAACTTCTGTTTCTATGCTGTTCATTTTTGGAACACAACCTACGACCAGCTTAGAGACAGATTGGGAATCGCTTTATAACTGCTACAAATTCGTCGGCCATAGACCGCGCCGCTCTATCAACACAACTGGCCCTGCTAAGAGTATCCTACGACTTCCACATCGCTGGCAATGGGTTATACACAATGGTGGTGACTACTTTGAAGGTTCGTAAGACTTTGCAACACGTATCTATTTTGTACGAGCCGTAAATGAGTAGTTGCCACTATTAAAGTTCCAACCCTCGTATGTTTTCCGACTATCGGATTACGATCAGTGACAAGACAGTATATGGTAAAAGTTGTGCTACTAGTCTGCTAAATTCAGCAATTACCGGTTATTTTAGAACGAGAGTAATACATCCACGTTGAAGGAATTATGGCACAGTTCCTTCTCTTAAGGTGATGTGAAAATAACAGTCCGTCAATCGGCACGGAAAAAGACGGAAATACTCACAAAAAAAATCTCCGAAGGTCTCCACTGGTTGGTAGTGTATTGTAGTTGAGCTAATGAGATGATGCGAATACTTGGTTGGAATGTCCGACTACGTCAAAAGTATAAAGAGCGAAAGTATTATTGGAGCCTTGTACTCGATCACAAGAACATGTAAAATGCCTATGAATGTCTTTTATGCTGCTTTTATAATAAAGAAGCCTCCACAAGGCAATCAGATGGTGCCATCAGTCTATTCCATGTGGAAATACACACGACAAAACTTTGTGGTATATTCATATTTCTTGTTTTCGATAAATCGTGTGAATGATATCGACACTGATGATATATCTAAAGCTCGATATCGATATTTTCGACATTTCATTGTTTCCGAGATGGTAAAGGCTGTAGATCTAATTTAATTTTTTTCAGCGTGGGACTGTAATAAATTGGTGATCCCACAAATTTTCTGTTAATTTTTTTTCATTTTAAAGGAAGCATTCCAGTAAGAAAATGGTTCAGTTGAACTGAGAATAATATTAGAAAATAAGCAAATAAAAAGTTTTTAATGATCTATTTAATCCATTAATTCAATATTGGCCAGAAGGAATGATATTCAGTGTAGCGACTATGAAAAAATAATCAGTTTCGGAATGGAGTCAGTCCTATTCAAAAGTGTAAGATGCACAAGAAATCCCGTAGCACTTAGTTTTGTAAATGAATTTTTCTTCTACAGAAGTCCCACTTTTAGTTACATAGGAGAACATCACGTTTGTTCGTGCATCATTACAGTAATAAGTGAAATACGTTTACTCCAGTATTTTTAATGCAGTTTATTGAAACAAAACGGAGTTCTTTGAGAAGAGGCTGTCGCAGATCTATAATGTTTCAGTGACAGCGTTGACAGCTTTTTAATATAATAACGTGTGATGTAACAGAAGTTAGAATGACGCTCAAGTACTGTCTTGCTATAACCTTGGTCTGAGATCTTCCCATGTTTCTAAAGGTCTCGATATGTGATTGGCATCTACAGGTGATAACAAGGAGAAGGATATTTTACTGTATCCATGTACCTATCTCATAACAAAGGTGTTCCCATTGTCTTGATTGTGTTCAGCCACGAACAACTTTTCCTATGACTAATATCGTATGGTTCGTATCTCAGAAATTCTACAGTCATTCCCACTAGCGCTCCACTGAGCAGTAGATCTATACTTACTGTTACAGGCCAAGGCCTAAGTCCGTTATCAGCGCTCTTATGTAATCAAGGTCAGGCGCTCAGTATACAAGCGGCCAACGCAGACCAGCGGAATCATTCCGCTGTGAGCTATATCTGCAACAGCATTGAAGCACTATGCCTCGTCGACGTGTTTACCGTCAACGTCGCCATCGTATGCCAGTCTACAAACACATAATAAGCCTCGAGAATAAACTTGGCACCAATGGAACTGAACAAAGTGTCATACTGAATGGTCCGATTTTTTTCCGTGGATGTCGAATTAATTTCAGTCTTGACGTTGCCACCGGGAGGACAGGAAGTGGATGGTTTACCCTCGCTATCGTCAGATGTGAGAATGCCTCTCTACCTGGATTGGATTTATTAAGTTTATCCAACACATAGTAATAACATATAGTAAATAGAATTATGAAAACCCCATATATCGGTGAAACGTATAGGTGCTGTTTATTACCTTACAGCGTAACACTACTGATATTATTTCTAGAGTCGACCGACATTTTCGGTGTACAGTGTTTTTCTGTGACGATGTTACAGATTTTCAGGGATGATGGACAAGGGTAAATGGATCAATTTGAGGAAAGGAGCCATAGTCACGAAATGACCAACAGATATAAGAAAAAAATCTGCCCTATCTCCGCGTTATCCTCGCCAAACGCTCTATAAGCTCCCGTCTCCTTGGAGATTATATGGGTTAGTTAATGATTATTATGTTACAATCCTCTTGTTGTAGTTGACCGTGTATATCGAGACTTCGTTCATTGTTAAATGCAGTGGTTTGGTACTAACTGATGGAGTCGCATTAAGAACCGGTAAAATTTAATTTATTTCCTATATCACACTGCACAAACATAAACACACTATTATTCAAACTGTGTGCCACTACTATTAAACATAGAGATAAATCCTTCGCTACGCAACCGCCTTTGGCTCACGCAGCCCACACCTTCCACAGCCTCTCAACAACTGCCTCTGCTTGCGACTCTCTGCGCCACTGGGCATTGTCGCCCTCCAGAGAACAACCACTTACAGATATTACACACCAGTACCCTCACATCCCCACCAGAACAAAACTAGAGCTAGGTTACCTTTGAAGGGACTCAGAAGTCCTAGCGAAAGTTAACAGTAAATAATCAAGATTTGAAAATTACACTAATTAGTATTTCATGTCAAAGTTGTTGCATTAAGTAGTATCTGACCCTGAGAACAAATGACTTTCAATATATAACTAATGTTAATTAACTTTATCTACACACACATAAAACATGATCAATGAATATAGCAATTTGAAAATTATTTAATGACAGTAAGAACTTTACACATAATTTACTGTCTGTTAATCACCAAGAAAAATGTAAAAAAAAATAAGATAATGTGACTGACACAGTTTTCCTTTTGTTGGAGATATCAAGCATATTAGTAAAGGTTACTCTTAATTACACACATGAATCACAGTAAAGAACATAATTGACACTGAGGAATGGAATGTGAATGAATGAGTCTAATTTTAAATAACCTAATACAAATGTAAAGCCTATATACACAAAAGCATTGACACTATGCATCTGTCAAAACTACAGTTACAGGCATAAAACATTTTTATCAATTAAATATTGACATTTGTGAATTTGCTCACAGCACACAGACTACTGATACCAAAATCAGTACATACCTTTAAAGAAATATTTTCCATTTACTACCAAGTTACATTGAGTGAATCATTTATAAACAAAAGACATTTTGTTGGCTTGATCACTTTTCACACCATAAGGACATATTGGGTACTCTGCTTTGGGGCCCTACCTATAAGCTGAGCAGAACTTCACACGATTTCACTAGGGGGTGGCATCGTCGCCGCTGAGGACTCACAAACACTATACGTACCACAGCACTTGTTACTCTGCTTCTATCACTGTCCTATGTGTTGAGCTGGTCGTCACACGCAGTTACGACGTTTGATGCAAGGGAAGAGTGACACCGACGCCGCCGGAGACAGGAAGATCTAGGAGCTGTTGTTACGCCCACGAAGAATCACCGCATTCCACCGTACGGTTCGTCGGCCGCACGTTTCCGTTATGTTGACGAGTGCCGGATGCCAGTCAGCTGTTCGTGACGTCACCCGCCTCCTCCTCCCCCCAAACCGTAGCGCGACAGGCGTCGAAGGTCATTGGCAGGCAGGCATGAAAACAATAAAATAACATCACGGCAGCGTGAGATAACAAAAGACGAACGCGCTGCGCGCTTAGCTGTGCACTGTTCCCTGCTTCCTGCAAACCAAAACACACGCTACAAGCGCCGCTTCGTTGTCCACTAATTCAAAAAAAAAAAAAAAAAAAAAATGGTTCAAATGGCTCTGAGCACTATGCGACTTAACTTCTGAGGTCATTAGTCGCCTAGAACTTAGAACTAATTAAACCTAACTAACCTAAGGACATCAAACACATCCATGCCCGAGGCCGGATTCGAACCTGCGACCGTAGCGGTCACGCGGTTCCAGACTGAAGCGCCTGTAACCGCACGGCCACACCGGCCGGCTCCACTAATTCGCCTGTCGCAGGACATAAGAGAAAGTCACACGATATCAAACTCAGAGAATAAAATGCGCTCACTTCAGCTACCGACTACAGTCTTCAACATCTCACAGTAGCCACCGACTATTGTCCAAAGCTTTGTCCATCAGTAACGTAGCATATTTGTAACTAAACACGGTTCACTAATTGATATTTCCTTGTTCACTGCTTCTCTCTTCGCTAAAGGTATTGCATACGATTTGTTGCGAAATGGTTCATGTTCCTTGACTTTAATTTTGCAAACACATCCTTTAATTAATCCAGGTAATTTAGAAAACAGATCAACTTCGCGTTTCAGCACTTCCATTAATTCCTCTCGGTTTGCTTCCGTTAAGTTCACTGACGTCTGAATCTTGATTCGAATACAAGTCAGAGCATCTTCATCATTATTCTTCAATCGCAGAGCAGGATCTTCCTCAGAACCATCATAAGTCGCCAGTTCCTCTTCTCCTCGGAAACGCATTAGCCTCATCTTCACGCACGCAGCACACTTATTTTCTTCATTAATAAATCCTTTAAACATTATCTTCGTCTCGACATTATTTATTCTCGTCCGCAGACATCCGCTTTCCAAATTCAATACTGCACCTCATTTAAGTCAACCAATCGATTCAAGAACTAATCCTACATTAAGAGATCCAACAATTAATACGCTCTGCTTATACTCGTCTTCATTGATTCTAAACTTCAACCCTTTAATGGGTTTGCTTCTATTACCTATAGCACTGACAATACGTACGCCGTTCACGGGGAATGTTGGAAATGCCACCAGATTATTTAATTGTGAAAACAGATTTTCTGAAATTGCACTCGCTCCGCTCGTGAGTCCGGTAGTGAGTCCACAATAATTCCGCATACCTCCACCTCTACAAAAAGGCTAAGATTTCTTGATCATTATTTTCATCCTCTCGATACTAATCGTCTTTAATATCATCTACTCGTTCACACTTGATTGCGTTAATCGCTACATCCGACCCATCTCTTGTAACTTGAGTTTCGGAGCGGGTCGTCTTCGAAACTTGACTTAGTTTACCGGTTCACGTTCCTGTGGATTACGCTCTGGTCTACTTTCTTGTTCCGGCGATCGTTGTTGTCTTCTGTTTTCTTCATACTGTGATCGATCTGAGTACTGATTGTAATTAAATCTGTTCGGTGCGTCATACTTATTTCTTCTTTGTTTTCCGTCCCCTCATCTATCAAAACTGCTTGGTCTTCCATTAGTCATAAATTCTTGTCGCGGTGGGCCACTACCACACGAATGACGATCGTCATTATTTCTCTCGCGCTTTTCACGTTCATGGTTAAGTACATCAATTCTATCGATCATTAGGCAGGTCTGCTCCATGTTCAATTTGGGAGTGAGTGCTAACTTTTCACGTACCGCGAAAGATAGCTTCTGTATCAAAATTAACATCAATTCCTCTTCCTTGACCGGATCATCAAGATAGGCATTGTCGTTCCAAAATTTCTGCATATACAGTACATATGCACGCATTGTTCCATAATGTCTTGCGTAGTTCGGCGGTGTAACACTCTTTGATTTTACATCCCATTGTTTTTCTCGGGACCAAAATTTAGTCAAGAATGCAGATTCAAATTCCTTGTACTGTTAATAATTTTCTGAAACACTGATGCCCCAGATATGTGCTTCGCCTTTCATGTGGCTAATGCACGTATCAATTTTTGCACATTCCTTATAATGTCTTGGAAACGCGTGTTTAAATTGGTTAATAAAGGCAACTGCATGGATACCTTGTTTCGGATCGTAATCTTGAAAGTTGCGTACGCTCAATCCATTATACAAATGGTACGTTTGCCACACTGTTATCAACTTCGCGTAACGCTGCATTGATTTCCTGACGTATGAGGTCTTTATTGGCATTGTTCAAACCATTTTCGGATGACATTGCCTTTTGGCGAATTTCGCCTACTTCGGTACTCAGTTCAGTACATTGCGTCTGTACACCTTGAACTAACTTAACAATTGTTTCTTTGTTGCCTTTACACGTAATCTTAATTTTAAAAATTTCATCGTTTTGAGCGTTAGCTGTTTCTTGAATTTTGTTAACTAACGTGCTCGATTGTTTACCTTGTTTATTAACTTTTGTGTTAAGATCTTGCATTTTATTTTCAAGTTCTTCATGTTTGGTATCACATTCCTTTTGGAGCTCCTTGTGTTTCTGATTAAGTGAATTAGTTAGTTCAGTTCGTAAGTTAACCATTGCATTTGATAAATTCTTTATTTATTCATTGGCGTTTCTACTTTCCTGTTTGATTTCTCTCAAAATCAGCACCATCAAATAGTTAGTGCTAACAATGGTTTCCGTTTGTTGACTACTCACTGGTGTTGAACTAAACGTCGTTGAATCGAAACTAGCTGCACCACTATCTTCCATTACGTTAAGTGTAGTATTGTAAAGTCCAAACCCGCATTCTCCATTGACTAAAGCATTAACTTGCCCTCCTCATTAATAACTTCCACGTTGTTTTGCGTTGTGTCCGCCATGTTAACAATGTTCACAAAAATCACTGTCCTTTAATGATTAGTTCCCACACTTCACTTAAAAGATCATATTATAAATATCACAGTCTCTAACATAGTTCAGAAGTCCTCTCCTAATTTCTCCTGTGTAACGTGGAAAGCAATTAGAAACGAAGCGCCGCGGTCGCTATAGCTGCTTCAATCACCGTTTGTTGTGCTGTCTTCCCCGACGATCCGAAGAATGCGAAGGAATCGACGTCCGCCACACGCGTCGCCAAATATAAGCTCCCTTCGTCTTTGGAGATTATATGGGTTAATTAATGATTATTATGTTACAATCCTCTTCTTGTAGTTGACCGTGTATATCGAGACTTCGTTCATTGTTAAATGCATTGGTGTGATGCTAACTGATGGAGTCGCCGGCCGGAGTGGCCGCGCGGTTCTAGGCGCTACAGTCTGGAGCCGAGCGACCGCTACGGTCGCAGGTTCGAATCCTGCCTCGGGTATGGGTGTGTGTGATGTCCTTAGGTTAGTTAGGTTTAATTAGTTCTAAGTTCTAGGCGACTGATGACCTCCGAAGTTACGTCGCATAGTGCTCAGAGCCATTTGAAACATTTTTGAACTGATGGAGTCGCATTGAGAGCCGGTAAAATTTAATTTATTTCCTTTATCACATTGCACAAACATAAACACACAATTATTCAAACTGTGTGCCACTACTATTAAACATAGAGATAAATCCTTCGCTACGCAACCGCCTTTGGTTCACGCAGCCTACACCTTCCACAGCCTCTCAACAACTGCCTCTGCTTGCGAGTTGCAACTCTCTGCGCCAATGGGCATTGTCGCCCTCCAAAGAACAACCACTTGCAGATACTACACACCAGTACCCTCACAGCTAAAACTAAGGGCACCATGTGAATACTGCCCTATCCCCTCAGATAACTTCAGCACTTGATGAACTAGTAATGACAGACCTTAGAGAGCCTGAAAATCCCAAGTCAGCGGTATAGTAACAATGAATTTCATTTACCTGCACACGTTTCACAAGCTGCTATATTTGTAACTTCTGTTCAAAACGGCATTCCCCTAGCGTCAATGAAGGCATGGCATCGTCGAATAAAGTTCTGTCGTACTCATTCTAATACCCCAGTGTTGCAGACAGCGAGAATTTTTCCTAGGCGACCCTCTACGTCGGCGACACGTGTCTCGTACACAAGACTTTTCACACGACCCCATAAGAAGGTATCAAATGGGGTGATATCAGCTGAACCTGCTGCCTGTCCACTTTTCAGGGAATCTCTGACCCAGGTGTTGGTGAATACTCAGTACAGAGTGATGACGAATAACAAGTGCGGTATGTTCAGCAGCCTAGGTATTATGTCTCTGATAAACACTGTGTACATTGATGCATTTAGTCGGGGAGGAAGAAGAAAATGGCCTGGTACGTACTCATTGACTATGCTTGCCCATACGTTGACCGATAATCTGCACTGATGACTCTTGACAAATTTAGTGCGGCATTGCCATCGGCCCTAACATGAATATTACGACTATTTAGCATTCTGTCTTTGGTGAAACAAAATTTCATCCGCGAAAAGTATATACACAGGAAAGTGAGGATCGACTGCAAGGCGCTGTAAGAACCATTGGCTGAATGAGACACGAGGTCCGAAGTCAACAGTAGTCACCTCTTGTGGGTGATATGGGTGAAGCTGCATATCCCGAAATACTTCTTCTAGGAGGACATTTGATTCAGTACAGCCTTCCGCTTCTCTGCTGCTTGCGTTTGCTTGCCCATACACGAAAGTCAGATCTGCAAGTTCCGAAACCAGTTACAACTCGACGTTAGTATTTCAATTTGTAAACACAGTCTCCTACAATAGAGACTTGGAGTGTCAGGAATGTTTCCGTAAGCACACTGTACGCTTTATGCTCCTTATTAGTCACCATCCCAACCTCTACACCTAAGTGCTCGTCGGAACTACCTACCTCACAATTTGAGCAACAATAGCACCGGTATACAGGGTGTTTCAAAAATGACCGGTATATTTGAAACGGCAATAAAAACTAAACGAGCAGCGATAGAAATACACCGTTTGTTGCAATATGCTTGGGACAACAGTACATTTTCAGGCGGACAAACTTTCGAAATTACAGTAGTTACAATTTGCAACAACAGATGGCGCTGCAAGTGATGTGAAAGATATAGAAGACAACGCAGTCTGTGGGTGCGCCATTCTGTACGTCGTCTTTCTGCTGTAAGCGTGTGCTGTTCACAACGTGCAAGTGTGCTGTAGACAACATGGTTTATTCCTTAGAACAGAGGATTTTTCTGGTGTTGGAATTCCACCGCCTAGAACACAGTGTTGTTGCAACAAGACGAAGTTTGCAACGGAGGTTTAATGTAACCAAAGGACCGAAAAGCGATACAATAAAGGATCTGTTTGAAAAATTTCAACGGACTGGGAACGTGACGGATGAACGTGCTGGAAAGGTAGGGCGACCGCGTACGGCAACCACAGAGGGCAACGCGCAGCTAGTGCAGCAGGTGATCCAACAGCGGCCTCGGGTTTCCGTTCGCCGTGTTGCAGCTGCGGTCCAAATGACGCCAACGTCCACGTATCGTCTTATGCGCCAGAGTTTACACCTCTATCCATACAAAATTCAAACGCGGCAACCCCTCAGCGCCGCTACCATTGCTGCACGAGAGACATTCGCTAACGATATAGTGCACAGGATTGATGACGGTGATATGCATGTGGGCAGCATTTGGTTTACTGACGAAGCTTATTTTTACCTGGACGGCTTCGTCAATAAACAGAACTGGCGCATATGGGGAACCGAAAAGCCCCATGTTGCAGTCCCATCGTCCCTGCATCCTCAAAAAGTACTGGTCTGGGCCGCCATGTCTTCCAAAGGAATCATTGGTCCATTTTTCAGATCCGAAACGATTACTGCATCACGCTATCTGGACATTCTTCTTGAATTTGTGGCGGTACAAACCGCCTTAGACGACACTGCGAACACCTCGTGGTTTATGCAAGATGGTGCCCGGCCACATCGCACGGCCGACGTCATTAATTTCCTGAATGAATATTTCGATGATCGTGTGATTGCTTTGGGCTATCCGAAACATACAGGAGGCGGCCTCCCTATTCGCCAGACATGAACCCCTTGACTTCTTTCTGTGGGGACACTTGAAAGACCAGGTGTACCGCCAGAATCCAGAAACAATTGAACAGCTGAAGCAGTACATCTCATCTGCATGTGAAGCCATTCCGCCAGACACGTTGTCAAAGGTTTCGGGTAATTTCATTCAGAGACTACGCCATATTATTGCTACGCATGGTGGATATGTGGAAAATATCGTACTATAGAGTTTCCCAGATCGCAGCGCCATCTGTTGTTGAAAATTGTAACTACTGTAATTTCGAAAGTTTGTCTGCCTGAAAATGTACTGTTGCCCCAAGCATATTGCAACAAACTGTGTATTTCTATCGCTGCTCGTTTAGTTTTTATTGCCGTTTCAAATATACCGGTCATTTTTGAAACACTCTGTATATATTCCACTGTCAGAGTTATCAGGACGATTTTCGCGTATAACTTTGCGGTCGATCGTTTTAGGACCGAGGTCCCTTAACTCAGATTGATACATTTACTCTTCCCTATCATCCCTGTAAGTTTGTAGCAACCACCATCTCTTGTCAGAGACTAGTATAGTATTCATTTTATACGTGTCGCTATTAATGTAGGTGACTGTGGTACCTGCGCTGTAAGGCGTGAGGAGTTTGTTCATTACCCTTCGAGCCTACTTACATAATTCCACTTATCAATTCTGTAAAATCAGGCTGCGGCCATGAAACACTGCGATCGTGTTGGTGCTTCTCTACTCATTCACCCTTCCGTGCCGCATGTTTTTTCCTACGACCGATGTCATCATGGAGATCTTAGTTGTGCGGTTGTAGAATCTTACGTTCTGGCGGCTGAAGAACACCTCACCCTCGAAGCTACCTCTCCGCCATTGTTGAAATGTCTGCCACGCAAACATTTCTGCACCCGAAGAAAGAGAAAGACGTATGGAGGGTGCGGGGCTAATGCTAAATCTGGTAGACCTAAGAAATAGCCACCAGACTACGTCTTGTTGTACTGTGACGGAGTTTTACAGCACACGGCTACCTTTGCCGCCTGAGCGACGTAGTGATGAAATGGAAATGAAGTCCCACGCTTCTTTACAGAGCGTAGGTGAACGATGCGAGAGGCCACCACCGCCGTACTAGGCAAGGTCCTAATGGAGGTGGTTTGCTGTTGCCTTCCTCCTACTGTAATGCGGATGAACGATGATGATGAAGACGACACAACAACACCCAGTCATCTAGAGGCAGGTGAAAATCCCAGACCATGCCGGGAATCGAACCCGCGAGACCACGAGTGGCGGACGACGTAGTGATACATACTCCTTTATGTAGTACGATTAATGAACTTTGCCACCACTATGATTTTATAAATTATCTACAAAACTTGCATGTTTTATGTTTCGTGTTGAATGAACGGTGATCGGAGCAAGATACGAGCAGTAGATGAGAACGTCATGGCAGCGGTTCATCGTCGTCGCGGCCAGGGCGACACGTTTGGCCTACGGCCACCTACAACGAGAATATTTGGCCACGCATGTATATACACAGATGAACTTACTCGTAGCTTTTACGAGGTGTATATTGTACGCTGCGACGTATTTTGTAACGAAAAATGTCGGCGTGAAATTATTACGGGGATAAAGTTATTTACGGTGTCTGAATTTCTGGAGGGCAATCAAAAAGAAAACCTTTATTTTCGTTTGAGGTCGTGAATTTTTAAAGAATATTTTAGAAATAAATGTGATGGAAATACTGAATATCACGTAAAAGAAAATTCTAGTGAAATTTCTGATGTTATAATACTTCGATGAAGTAAATGATACCAGAGGGTGCTTGATATTTACGAAATGGAATGATCTAAATCTGAAAAGTATAACATTCATTAATACTGAAAGTGCTCATAATGAAAAGAGTTTCTGCTATTCCTGCACGGGAAACTGCAGCAATAAGGCAGGCAATGACATTTCGTTAACTAGTAACCTGCGACTTAAGAAACAGTTGGAACTATTTATTTCAAATTTCGAAACAAAACATTTCTGTAATTATTCCTGAAACTGAGAAATATTTAACTTGAATATATCTGAGTATTATCAGTCTGAATACAGAGGATAAAGCTGCTCGCAGTTCGATAGTGTTTATCTCCACTTGGCGCTGTAGCGACGAAAGAAAAACAGTATGCGGAGGATTTTATCTGATATCGGCATCGAAAAGGCAAATAATTTTTGGATGCTAACAATAAATACTACCGACAAGAGCTTGGATGCAAAGAGAGAACGTAGTGGTGACTGAGGCAAGTCAAGCAAGCGGGTTTCATTCCGGAAATTTTTAAAAATTGTTGTTTGATTTCTACTGTTTAAAATTATTTGATCTTATAACATGGTTATTAAAGTGTAGCTCGGCCTGTGTACTACAAACTCAACATTATATTTGAGAGTGCTAAATAATTTTATATAGGCTCGAGAGCGTAGGTGTGCCCCCTATATGGAGCAGTTTTACGCAGCTATGTGGGCACGTTACGTGTATCACAGAACACAACAATGCATAAACAAAACACTCTAATAAAATTTTCAAATGTGTTATTGGCAGTGAAGAAAATTACAGGTTTTATACCAATTAAGGAGGTAAAATACAAGAATGTTGTTATTGGTAGTTTTTTTTTTTTTTTTTTTTTTTTTGCCAAGATTCGCCTGTTAGCATAACGTGGCCTGCATCGAATTTTGAATGTTGGTTAAAGGCCGATTCGTTATCATTGTCCGACTTGAAATTTATCCACACATGAAGGCAATGTGTTTCCTGTGACACAATCGTTGCGAGCCCACCTTTTACATCTAAGACACTAGAGCCATTCTTGATTTAATTTTCTTTGCTTCTATCGTTTCAAGCAGTAAATACAAAGACAGTTTTCATCTTCTTCATCAGACAGATGCAGGTTGTCAGTCAAAGGTAGAAGAATTGGAGGGAACATTCGCTAAGACGAGCGTGCTTGCTAACAGAGGCTTTGGTATGCCCATATGAGAGAAGATTGAGAGGAAAGAAGAGATACAAGATGATGGACGATGTAAAGGAAAGGGGAAACTACGTGGACCTTAAGAAGATGGCAGAAGGCAGTAGAACGTGAACGTTATCATGTGAAAACCTGCCTTTGGGCAGAACAATAACGATACCGAAAGTAGGCATACCTACATTTTATGTTGTTGTTGCTTTTGGCAATTCAATTCCCATAGAATTAATTCTCTGTAGTTTAGATTCATTAGGTTCAAACACCTTTTTTAGCAATTTCTGCCTTTTACATTCCGCTATCGTAACTTTTTAGGCGACGTTTCCTACTGCTATTGTCTTTAAGTTCCCTTGACTGGCGTATCAGTTATGATGACAATGCAAAATAGTG
The DNA here is from genome assembly GCF_023898315.1 of Schistocerca nitens. Classification (NCBI taxonomy): domain Eukaryota; kingdom Metazoa; phylum Arthropoda; class Insecta; order Orthoptera; family Acrididae; genus Schistocerca; species Schistocerca nitens. Next base: position 8,656,060 of record NW_026045910.1, on the reverse strand, counting down.
CGTAGCGCGTAAACGTGCCCCAACAGAACTGCGTAAATGTGGCCCGTTGTCATGTTTCCATTATTTTATGTGTTACAGTAGTCACTTTCAGGCTTTCAGATTAGACAAACGTACTCTGTAAAGTAGTATAATCTTCTGTAAACGAACATACATTTACCTATTCTCAGTACTAATTGGGGGCTCCCTAGGATCATTGATATTCGAGTAACAAAATTTTCTCAGCATACAGAAAAACAGACATATTTTAGTCGCACTAAGACGTTGAGCTCAACTGGTGCCCTGACGTTTGCAAAAGCCTTCAGTAGATGGCAGTACTAATTTTACAAATTTACAAAAGTAAGTCGATCAACAGAATCTGTACAGTGTAGCTCTCAAGAATTTCTTTGTGAACATTTTTATTGTCAGTAGGTAAAAAATTATATCATCTAAATTGGCTGTCTTTTAATTACATTTCTTTGCCCATCATACTAAACCAAAGTTAGTTACTCCATCGAAACTTAAACATGAACTTGGTTCAGCTATACTAAGGTGGTTCCTGAAAAAATGACCTGCATAAAAGTACCCCATGTATAAACGTGCTCTGGTTTCTGCTACTTACATATGACTATCTAATTCTAAATATAAAACTTTGTCCGAACAAGCCTCGGAGGCCCAGCCGTACCGATCGACCGCAGTGCCATCCTGAGCTTATAGGCGTTACTGGATGGAGCCATGAAGGGGCATGTGGTAAGCCCACCATTGTCCTGGCCGTTGTCAGTATTAGCGACCGGAGCCGCTAGGTCTCATTCAAGTAGCTCCATAGTTGGTCTCACAAGGGGTGAGTGAAACCCGCTTTCCAACAGCACCCGGCAGGCCCAGACGGTCACACATCCATGTCATAGCCAAGCCTAACAGAGCTGAAGTTCGATCATCAGACATGAACCGGTGTTACCACTGTGGCAAGGCTGTTAGCAATTAGAAACATACACAGAATAAATATGATGTTTGCGATACGTCACCCTGCGATTACGGTAAACGAGGGGTGTCAAGGCACAGTACACCATGATCGGGGGCTGAAATATCCAATGGACAATCTCCCATACGCTTTGTCGTGATAGTTTCCCGTAGCCCCGTCTGAAGATGTTGTTAGCACACCCCTGTGACGGGTTGGCCCTTCAAAGCACAGTCCATAAGCACTACCCCATGGCAGTCCCAAAAAACAATCAGCATAACTTACTCGAGGATGGGTGGCTCTTCGGCGTATTTCGGAAGTGTTGGTTGAACACTTTTCCACTGCTCGGTTTCCTCCTACGAGTCAGAACCTTAGTGATACACCCAGTACTCCACCCTGAAGATAAGGTGGCCAAAGAATGCCTAATTCAGCTGTAACACGTCCGCTGCTGCCTCGGATCGGCGATCAGTCGCGGGACCCAGTGGTTGGCTACCGTTGTCATCTTCAGAATAACGTCAAAAGTGTTGGAAACTAATCCAGGATTGACTTTTAATTTGTCCACTAATGTCGCAGTCATGGTACGCCTGTCTTCTAGTATAGGAGCATCCATTTCTTCGACAAGTACCAGTTCTTCACAAAGAAATGACTTGTCACTTGTCCTCCAGCACTCACTCTCGTTTGTCCTCACTGGAACCGTCTGCGCCTCCTATGGTGTAACATTATGGAACACTATTGCCGTACGCTTCAACAATTATGGCCGTGTAGAGAACAACGAAAGAAAGCTGAATATGCGTAAAAAATGTAACATTTATATCATCCTTAACATTATTTCTAAATTGGTAACAGGTGTATGCAAATAATTACAAGATTTCCAGTATGTCAATGTTAATGTTACCTCTTGTAATTAGTCGTAAAAGGTGAAATATTGATGCAATGCTCCACACATATTCACCACTGACATTAATGTGACCACCCTTCAAAAGCCTGAATAATCTCCTTTTCCAGCGCGGGCCGCTGCGAGACATACAGGAAGAGAGCCCGCGAGGTTCTGGATCGTACCAACAGGGATGTGGAGCCACGACGGCTCCAGTGCCATGGCCAGCTCCTCTAAGTTACTCCGTTGAGGATCCATGATGCGAAGAACTCGATCGAGGTAATCACACAGATTCCCGATTGAGTTCAAATCGAGCGAGTTTGGTAGCCTGGGGAGTCTGGGGAACTCATTTCTGTGCTCTTAGAACCACGCACGTTGACTGCGAGCTGCATGTCACGTTGCATAGTCCTTCCGGCAGGTGCCATCGTATCGAAGAATGCCAGACTGCCTATATGGGAGGACAAGGTCTCAAGAATAAATTTGTACTTGTGTCGGTCCGGTGTCTGCTTTCCAGCATGAAGATATCACCCAGGGAACACAACGAAAACACTCCTCAGGTCATCATACCGCCTCCTTCCGCAAGGATACATCCGACGACTTTTGCAGGTTGTTTGATTTCAGGCCTCTCGCGCCGTGCGTGCCAACGACCATTTGTGCGATGGAACATAAAACATGATTCATCTGAAAAGCCACCTGTCGCCAGGACATCCAGTGATGGTAATGGTGTGCAAATTCCAGGCTTCGTCGCCGATGAACAGCAGCCAGCAGGGGTGCATGACCAGGCATCTGCTGTGCTGGCCCATACGTGGCAACATCCGCTGAATGGTCAATGAGGCAACACTGTTGGTAGCCTCTTGGTTCATCCGGGCAGTCAGCTGCTCAACACTCAATTCACCTTTACACATCTCTGTAGGCGCCATTAACCCCTGTCATCTATTGTTGCTGGCCGGTGTGGCCGAGCGGTTCTAGGCGCTTCAGTCTGGAAACGTGCGACCGCTATGGTCGCAGGTTCGAATCCTGCCTCGGGCATGGATGTGTGTAATGTCCTTAGGTTAGTTAGGTTTAAGTAATTCTAAGTCTAGGGGACTGAAGACCTCAGATGTTAAGTCCCATAGTGCTCAGAGCCATTTGAACCATTTTGAGCCATCTATTGTTCATTAACATGAACATCAGTCAGCATGGTGCATGAATCCCTGTGATCTATGGCTCATTAACAAGAATGTCAGTTAGCATAGGTGTAGAAACAATGCATATGCTGCAGAGGCCTTTAGCTAGCAAAGTTCGCTGAATGGTCAATGAGGCAACACTGTTGGTAGCCTCTTGTTTCATCTAAGTAATCAGTTGCTCAACACTATTCGCCTGTACCCATCTCTGCAATTGTTGTTCACACCTGTTGTCTACGGCTCATGAACATGAACGCCAGTCAGCATGGGTGCATGAACGAATCTCATCTATGGCTCATTAACATGAATGTCAGTCAGCAATGGTGTATGAACAAGGCAAGTGCTGCAGAAGCCTTTAGGTAACAAAGTTCGCTGAATGGTCAATGTGGCAACGGTGTTGGAAGCCTCTTGGTTCAGCTGGGCAGTCAGTTGCTAAACACTATTCTCCTGTACACATCTCTGCAGCCGTCGTACACCCCTGTTGTCTATGGATAATGAACATGAACAGTGAGCATGGGTGCATGAACTCCTGTCGTCTATGGCTCATTAAAATGAACATCAGTCAGCATGGGTGTATGAACAAGGCACGTGCTCAAGAGGAATGTAGGTAGCAGTGTTCACTGAATGGTCAATGAGGCAACACTGTTGGTAGCCACTTGGTTCATCTGTGCAGTCAGTTGTTCAACACTATTCGCCTGTACACATCTCTGCAGCCGTCGTTCACACCTGTTACCTACGGCTCAGAAACATGAACAGCAGTCAGCATGTGTGTATGGATTAGGTGCTTGTTGTGGAGGCTCATACGTAGCAAAATTTGCGGAATGATCAATGAGACAAGGATGTTGCAAGCCTCTTGGTTCATTTGGGCAGTCAGTTGCTCAACTCTCTATTCTCTTGTACGCATTCACTGTCATCTATGGCTCATGGTGCTACATAGTTGCCTAGTCACTAATTTTGCGTAGCACTGTTTTTCCATTCACGGTATGCGTCAAATACGGTGGCAGGAGAACAGTTTACAAACTTAGTCGTTTCGGAAATTATTCCGCTCTTCGCCTGAAATCCAATGATAGTGCCCTTCGAGGCATCATATAATTCGCTCGGTTTCCGCATTATGACAATGACTGCACTGTTTACCGCTTGTCCCTGACGTAGTTATTCCAGTCTGATGTCGAAATGGATGGAAGTAAAATTAATGTGACTGGATTGCACCGTTTATTATATGTGTTCCATGAACTTGGAACGACTCTTCATAGGTCTAGAAGTCGCTGACAGAGTTTGCTTGATTTAAAAAAATCTGGGCCGCACTGAGGAATGTGTCCTGCCTCATGTCGGTATTTTTTAATGAATGCCGTGCATACTGAAACTGTACTTGGATCCGAAGAGTTTTTGTTGTTAAATACTAACTACAATTTAAGAATATTCTTACGGTGCTAAACTGAAATCAGCACAATAATTTATCTCTTATTATTTTGTACCATTTCTTCGTGTAAAAGTTGAAGTAATTCGTCTTACTAGATAATATCTAAGGTATTAGCGTGATCTCGAAGCTAGGCTAATAACCATCGTCAACTTGTTCTGGATGTATTAGGCTTTAACTATAATGTTTCCCTGTTGAGAATAGTCTTTCCATCTTGTTTTGGATCTCTCTACGTTTCTAAATTTTGTTTCATATTTTGTTATGTTCTTGTAGGAGATATAATTGGACATGATAGTATGCAGGGTAGCACAAAATGATTACAGCGATTAAAAATCACCGTAGTGGTACGTGGACAAAAATGACAGAAATGTGAAATAAACTTCACCATTTGTTTACAAACTACGTGTCAGATGTGAAAATGGCGGTTTCGTGGAAGAGGCTTTCAGCGAGAGAATTTAACAACTGTCGTTCTGTCATCATAATGCAGAGAACATTTCGATACGATCAATCACCCACAGTTGCTTACAATGGTAATGATTGGCGTCAGCAGTTTGAAAAAACAGGATGTTTGTTCAAAGCATAAAGTACTGACAGGCCATGTCTGTTAGCACAAAACGCTGAAAGAATTCTCCTTTCGTTCGAACGTAGTACTCGGAAATCGACGTACGAAGATATTAGTGTGTAACAAATATCGTAAACATTGGTTTGGCGTGCTCTCGAAACGAAGTTGAAAAACCGAAGAGCTGAATAAGGAAATGTGAAACATGCGAATTGTGCATATTGTGGTGTGGAAATTCTGGAATCCGTGAAGGAAGAAACATTTCCCGCATATCTCATTTTTAGAGCTGAGACAATCATCTACATACGTGGTAATGTTAACATCATTTAAACACGGGGATCAGAAAAGCCTTTGTTTCCAATTAAATGTTAATGTGACACACCGAAAGTTCATGCATTCCGTGAGTTTAGAAAATTCCAGTGTTCTTCACTGAGGTGGACTTGCCGTGGCCACAGCTTTTAACGGATTCAAATGATTGCACCTATCAACAGGTTTGAACGCTCCGTCATTTGCGTACGGAGCTTAGCACATTTTTTAATCAACATCTTCCATACCGCTGCTCTTGGAATCCTAGATATCCGGACCTGACACATAAGGATATCTTTATACTGAGTTACGTGAAATACTTTAGATACTTTAGCCGAAAACAACTCCAGAACTTGGAATCCGTATTTCTGAGGCTCTCACATCGGCGACTCCAAATACGCCTTAGAATGTATGGATTGAAGCGGATTATTGCTTGGATGCTTTTTCTGTAATCACGGGGAATCAAATAGAATACATATGAAATGCTTAAAAAGATTATATTCTTCTACATTCACTTCAGTTGTTATCGGTGTACCACTGTGTATTAAATGGTTATATCCGTTTGTAGTACATATATTTATTTTAATTGATTTTCACACTAATAGTACGAACTCATGCCAAATATTTCAACGACTAACAGCCTTTTACCAGTTTTCTTTTAGTCTCCCATACTAAAATCGGATGAGATGCTTCTGGAAACCTTAAAGGAACTCCGCGGTTGTCCAGCGTTTGAAGTACAGCTAAGTGCATTAACATAACGTGCCCGCAAACTTTCCTGGGTGTATAGTAGCTGCTGCGATATTCGCGCTCGTCCTCCTCCTTGAGTTGCCTTTGTTGACACAAGGCCAGAAAGTGCGCGGCCAGGGCCTGCAGCGTGTACACTTACCCCGGGTGCTTACACGCGTTTCGCGGTTCGCCGCCAAGTGTGGCTTCCTGCATGAGTAGTCTGTGTGCGTCCGCGACCGCTTTCTGTTTGGGCAATAGTGTACCTCTTAACATAATTTGTGTTGTTGAAAATAAACTCGAGGTAAGATTGGGTAAGACCATAAATTCAGTGTCGAGCTACTCTTATAGAGAACGTACATCGTGCCTTCGAGTAGGGTAAAAGGGCATTTCATTCCTTAGAACTATACAGGAAACTGTTCGTAGCGAAAACCGTCTTCTAACTGTACTGTAAAAACAGAACAAAAAAAATACGATTAGAAAAAGGAAAGCAAATTTATTTTATTTGTTACACTGATAAATAAGACGAAGTTCTTCAGATACTTTGATGAAATTGAAAGCTAAATGAATTCTTATTTTTTATGATAGCAGTAATTGATGACAAAAAGTAATCCATTTACGAAATGACACGATTTTCGCTACTGACTCATAAAGTACTACCACTAAAATGGCATACACTTTTTGTGCTTACACGGTACGTATGAAAGTAGTACTTACAATTGCTACCTCAATGCACCAACGGACGCGCTCAAGCATACTGGAAGAAGATTTGGTTAAGAGTACATCCGCAAGTGAGCTTCGTGGTAGACTCAGTTAATTAACCGCTTCAATTGTAAATACTTTTATTGGTACAATCACGACCGGTTTACGGTGAGTGTAGGGCCATCTTCAGGTGTACAAGGAACGTGATGGTGACCGCCGCACACTGAACACAGGCGGCGGGCAGATAACAGCCGCACATGTTGCCGAAATGGGGAATTGGCTTCACGTGCGGCTGTCATCTGCCCGCCGCCTGATGTTCTGTGTGCGGCGGTCACCATCACGTTCCTTGTACTCCTGAAGATAGACCTACAATAGTCCGAAACCGGTCTTGATTGAACCAATAAAACTATCAGCATCTGAAACGGTTAAATATCTAGTTCTCCCTGTTCTGGAATATTCAAAAGAAAAGTACACCTGAACAGTGACTACAAACATTCTACATACTCTCCAATCGTATTGCGTTGAAATTTGATCTTACTATTCCATACATTGAAGAGGGAATGATACTTAAACACTGGAATACGAAAATTAATTTTACGTCTCTTCCTAAGGCGTCCGAGAGATGTTTCTCTATTGTAGGGGTATTTTTCCCAAACTTTGTGGCTCTATAAATGATGGCATTAATAAATTACTGCCACCTAAATGGCGAATTCCTTTAGAATGAAGTATGAGAATCATATTGGTAAACTTTGGCTCACTACGAATTGGTGACAATTAAAATTAGTGCCAGGCCAGGGTTCGAACCTGGATCTTCCGCTTTATAGTCCGCTTTGTTTTTCTTCTTTTTTTCAAGCGTTATTCAGTCCATATAATGATTTTCTTGTATTTCCTTTACAATAACTTGTAATTTTCTAGTCTTTTTGTCAAGGAAGTAGAACGGTCACTTTCAGACTGCGGAGCAGGAGCCGAAACCCGAGGCCTGGCCTACATACCTCCCACATCCTGTCCCTGAACTGCCTCCTCCGATCGCTCTTTTACCTTTTTTGTGTGGAACAGGAAAGCAGGCTAAATAAACAATCTTCATTCGTAGAATTGTCCCCTCACAGGGGTAAAGAAAATATCTAAAAAACAAAATCAAAATGAATGCATAAATGCAATGTCAAGGCCGCCAATCCGGTGGAATAAGCATTACACACTACACACGCGGCCACTATTGACAAGGGTCTGTATGATTCTGTCGTTGTTCCATCCCTAAAACTGACGCTTATACACTCCTGGAAATTGAAATAAGAACACCGTGAATTCATTGTCCCAGGAAGGGGAAACTTTATTGACACATTCCTGGGGTCAGATACATCACATGATCACACTGACAGAACCACAGGCACATAGACACAGGCAACAGAGCATGCACAATGTCGGCACTAGTGCAGTGTATATCCACCTTTCGCAGCAATGCAGACTGCTATTCTCCCATGGAGGCGATCGTAGAGATGCTGGATGTAGTCCTGTGGAACGGCTTGCCATGCCATTTCCACCTGGCGCCTCAGTTGGACCAGCGTTCGTGCTGGACGTGCAGACCGCGTGAGACGACGCTTCATCCAGTCCCAAACATGCTCAATGGGGGACACATCCGGAGATCTTGCTGGCCAGGGTAGTTGACTTACACCTTCTAGAGCACGTTGGGTGGCACGGGATACATGCGGACGTGCATTGTCCTGTTGGAACAGCAAGTTCCCTTGCCGGTCTAGGAATGGTAGAACGATAGGTTCGATGACGGTTTGGATGTACCGTGCACTATTCAGTGTCCCCTCGACGATCACCAGTGGTGTACGGCCAGTGTAGGAGATCGCTCCCCACACCATGATGCCGGGTGTTGGCCCTGTGTGCCTCGGTCGTATGCAGTCCTGATTGTGGCGCTCACCTGCACGGCGCCAAACACGCATACGACCATCATTGGCACCAAGGCAGAAGCGACTCTCATCGCTGAAGACGACACGTCTCCATTCGTCCCTCCATTCACGCCTGTCGCGACACCACTGGAGGCGGGCTGCACGATGTTGGGGCGTGAGCGGAAGACGGCCTAACGGTGTGCGGGACCGTAGCCCAGCTTCATGGAGACGGTTGCGAATGGTCCTCGCCGATACCCCAGGAGCAACAGTGTCCCTAATTTGCTGGGAAGTGGCGGTGCGATCCCCTACGGCACTGCGTAGGATCCTACGGTCTTGGCGTGCATCCGTGCGTCGCTGCGGTCCGGTCCCAGGTCGACGGGCACGTGCACCTTCCGCCGACCACTGGCGACAACATCGATGTACTGTGGAGACCTCACGCCCCACGTGTTGAGCAATTCGGCGGTACGTCCACCCGGCCTCCCGCATGCCCACTATACGCCCTCGCTCAAAGTTCGTCAACTGCACATACGGTTCACGTCCACGCTGTCGCGGCATGCTACCAGTGTTAAAGACTGCGATGGAGCTCCGTATGCCACGGCAAACTGGCTGACACTGACGGCGGCGGTGCACAAATGCTGCGCAGCTAGCGCCATTCGACGGCCAACACCGCTGTTCCTGGTGTGTCCGCTGTGCCGTGCGTGTGATCATTGCTTGTACAGCCCTCTCGCAGTGTCCGGAGCAAGTATGGTGGGTCTGACACACCGGTGTCAATGTGTTCTTTTTTCCATTTCCAGGAGTGTATAAGGTTAACTTTTCATATGCAGCAAACCCCCATTGCGAAGACGGCGCAAGAAGACACTACCCAGAAGTAGCACTAGTGCTGGTGGCGTTGGTGACGAATGATCATTCCAATAGGAAGGCCCTAAAACCTATAAAGTGCGTCTACTGGTAAAGGTATAATATGGTCAAAGCCTTAATCAATGTATACACCTTAGTACGGGTATAAAAAGTCATATCAGGGAAATGAACGGATGTCGGAATCGCAGCAGTTGCGACAATGCACTGCGTCGGGCCCTACATCAGTCTCGTCAACCTCCAAACGTCCACTGCAGAACCACTTTCCATACGGTGTTCATCCGTATCAGGTAGATGCATATAGTATGGGATGGAGTCTCTGGCGATTCGTATATTTGTGGTTAACCCTCAATTAACAGGCCATTCTGACGTCCGGATCAAGGAGAGCGCCATGCACAGAATGCCAGGCCACTGGCCGAGTAACCGAGGGAAGACTCGTTTCATTCATATTTCGGGAATGACATCGCAAGCGCTCACTCAGGAGGTTGGTGTTAATATAACCAAAAATACTTGTTAAGGTTGTATAGTGTTGAGAAAATGTGCGCCAATGAAATTGATGGTTCCCGTGAAGCTGCACCGGTAGAGAGTGCACACTTTCATTATCGTGGCGACATATAAAGCAGCTGTTCTGACCTGCACATCAATCATTTTGAGACTGACCCTTATGGAGCATATCGCATTGAACTTTGATGATCTTGCCTCACTGGCAAAGTAACCGCCTGTAGACTGCATGCTATCGGCTTCAGCATCGGGACGACTGTAACCACGATGGATTTTATGGACGCCAGATAGACATTAAACTTAACCCGTCCGCAAGATCATGTTCAAAGACCGCACCTAGCTGCTGCAGATATCATACCTTGTGAGAGGCGAGTATAGGTAAGGTGCGCCACCCGTTGACTGTTGTGCGTAAAGATGACTCCCAGACATATGATTTAGTCTGGAGTGGCTATCAGGTCAAGCTCCCTTCCCGGACTTCTCAAACTTCATGCAGTCTCTTACTGTGGCACTATATCGGATAATAAAGTCCAGTGATCTAAAAGCACCAAATCATCATCATATGTGCGTCAGACGAAGGTATCGTCTCCCTGCAGCCAGTACCATAGCCTGTGTAACAGCAGCTCCATGGAAATGGCTCGAATAACCAGCAACAGAAGGCAACTTTGCCTCACAGATTGGGTGATAGTGACCATACCGGCACTGATCATAACCCGTGACGTCGCGCCAAACAGAACCTGCATGTCGGTGTCAATAAAGGATTAGGGTAAGGCCAATCGCCCTAGCACCTTCTGAAAATGTTTGTCTCATATCCTACTGAAAGTGTGGACAAAGTCCGCCGACATCAAGGCCCCATGCACGCAAAATGCCTCTGCTCTCCGAGACAAGTGTGATCTGTAAAGATGACTTGGAACAGGACACTCTGAATACAGGCACCCGAAATCCTTATGAAGATTTTGCAATCACTGTGGACCTGCACAAGGGACCAGTAACGGTCAACTCCTCTTCTAGCAGTCGCCTTGTGGACCAATATCAGGAAGCTGTCAACAAAGGCAGGTGCCATCTGCACTACAGGGGTTATTATTTATTGGTACATCAAAACACATTGGGGGATCCCCACATCGTGAAATATAGGATATATATTTGGAGACGATCTGTCCCTGGAGATTTCTTGGTCGTCCCATTGCGCAAGGCGACGGCGTCGTCCTCCACCTTTATAGGCTCTTTGAGTGTCGCTGCTGTTTTTCCGTCGAGGGCCCGAGGAATCTCCGGAGCATTGTTGTCTTCTGCAGTGCAGAACTGCCAATAATGACCCTAGAAGACGTTATATGAAGATGGTATCTGTTCTTTCGGGCATGTCCGAAAGAACAGACACCATCGATGACCATGCAGCGCCCAAAAATGAAATGATAATTAAGTCTTGATCCTACGCTACCGACAAGCGTTGATATACATCAACGGGGACAGGTGAAAATGTGTGCCCCGACCGGGACTCGAACCCGGGACCTCCTGCTTACATGGCAGACACTCTATCCATCTCAGCCACCGAGAGCACAGAGGATACTGCGACTGCAGGGACTTATCAATTGCACGCTCCCCGTGAGACGCACATTCCCAACTTAATGTCTGCACACACGTGTGTATGTCCGAAAGAACAGATACCATCTTCATAAAGTTAAGGCTAACCGGCCGTTGACCTTCTTCTTCTGTGCGTATACCCACGTATTGCCAGAACTCTTACGGGACTCAGCAAGATTGTCTGCCATGATTAATGATTGTCATGGGTAGGGGCACTACCAATGTAGTGTGTGGACATTAAGTTGGGAATGTGGGTCTCACGGGGAGCGTGCAAGGGATAAGTCCCTGCAGTCGCACTATCCTCTGTGCCCTCGGTGGCTCAGATGGATAGAGCGTCTGCCATGTAAGCAGGAGATCCCGGTCGGGGCACACATTTTCAACTGTCCCTGTTGTTGTATATCAACGCCTGTCGGTAGCGTAGGTTCTTGATTTAATTATCATTTCAAGAGATCAACCCGTGGTCTAAGGTTATCGTCTTTGACTCATAATCAAAACGTCTTCGGTCCAGGGTTCGATCCCCGCCACTGCTTAAATTTTGATAAATAATCAACATTGGCGGCCGAAGACTTCCGGCATGAGAAATGAGCCTAATTCTGCCAAAGGCCTTGTCAAAGAGGGTGGAGGAGCGGATAGAGGTTCAGGGCACTCTCTTGTCCTAGGAGTGGGAAATTACCCCTAAAGGCGGAAGAATCAGCAATGATCAACGACATGAGAATGCAGAAGACAATGGAAACCACTGCATTAAAGACACGTAACGTGTATCCACAGGACATGTGGTCTGTAATTGAAGAAGTGTCATGATGATCTCTCCATTGGCAAAATATTCCTGAATAGTCCCCCATTCGGATCTCCGGGAGGGGACTGCCAAGGGGGAGGTTACCGTGAGAAAAAGATTGAATAATCAACGAAAGGGAAACGTTCTACGAGTCGGGGCGTGGAATGTCAGAAGCTTGAACGTGGTAGGGAAACTAGAAAATCTGAAAAGAGAAATGCAAAGCCTCAATCTAGATATAGTAGGGGTCAGTGAAGTGAAGTGGAAGGAAGACAAGGATTTCTGGTCAGATGAGTATCGGGTAATATCAACAGCAGCATAAAATGGTATAACAGGTGTAGGATTCGTTATGAATAGGAAGGTAGGGCAGAGGGTGTGTTACTGTGAACAGTTCAGTGACCGGTTTGTTCTAATCAAAATCGACAGCAGATCAACACCGACAACGATAGTTCAGGTATACATGACGACGTCTCAAGCTGAAGATGAACAGATAGAGAAAGTGTATGAGGATATTGAAAGGGTAATGCAGTATGTAAAGGAGGACGAAAATCTAATAGTCATGGGCGACTGGAATGCAGTTGTAGGGGAAGGAGTAGAAGAAAAGGTTACAGGAGAAGGAATGAAAGAGGAGAAAGGCTAATTGAGTTCTGTAACAAGTTTCAGCTAGTAATAGCGAATACCCTGTTCAGGAACCACAAGAGGAAGAGGTATACTTGGAAAAGGCCGGGAGATACGGGAAGATTTCAATTAGATTACATCATGGTCAGACAGAGATTCCGAAGTCAGATACTGGACTGTAAGGCGTACCCAGGAGCAGATATAGACTCAGATCACAATATAGTAGTGATGAAGAGTAGGCTGAAGTTCAAGACATTAGTCAGGAAGAATCAATACGCAAAGAAGTGGGATACGGAAGTACTAAGGAATGATGAGATATATTTGAAGTTCTCAAACGCTATAGATACAACAATAAGGAATAGCGCAGTTGGCAGTACAGTTGAAGAGGAATGGACATCTCTAAAAAGGGCCATCACAGAAGTTGGGAAGGAAAACATAGGTACAAAGAACGTAGCTGCGAAGAAACCATGGGTAACAGAAGACATACTTCAGTTGATTGATGAAAGGAGGAAGTACAAACATGTTCCGGGAAAATCAGAAATACAGAAATACAAGTCGCTGAGGAATGAAATACATAGGAAGTGCAGGGAAGCTAAGACGAAACGGCTGCAGGAAAAATGTGAAGACATCGAAAAAGATATGATTGTCGGAAGGACAGACTCAGCAAACAGGAAAGTAAAACAACCTTTGGTGACATTAAAAACAACGGTGGTAACATTAAGAGTGCAACGGAAATTCCACTGTTAAATGCAGAGGAGAGAGCAGATAGGTGGAAATAATACATTGAAAGCCTCTATGAGGGTGAAGATTTGTCTGATGTGATAGAAGAAGAAACAGGAGTCGATTTAGAAGAGATAGGGGATCCAGTATTAGAATCGGAATTTAAAAGAGCTTTGGAGGACTTACGGTCCAATAAGGCAGAAGGGATAGATAAAATTCCATCAGAATTTCTAAAATCATTGGGGGAAGTGGCAACAAAACGACTATTCACGTTGGTGTGTATAATATATGAGTCTGGCGACATACCATCTGACTTTCGGAAAAGCATCATCCACACAATTCCGAAGACGGCAAGAGCTGACAAGTGCGAGAATTATCGCACAATCAGCTTAACAGCTCATGCATCGAAGCTGCTTACAAGAATAATATACAGAAAAATGGAAAAGAAAATTGAAAATGCGCTAGGTGACGATCAGTTTGGCTTTAGGAAAAGTAAAGGGACGAGAGAGGCAATTCTGACGTTACGGCTAATAATGGAAGCAAGGCTAAAGAAAATCAAGACTCTTTCATAGGATTTGTCGACCTGGAAAAAGCGTTCGACAATATAAAATGGTGCAAGCTGTTCGAGATTCTGAAAAAAGTAGGGGTAAGCTATAGGGAGAGACGGGTCATATACAATATGTACAACAACCAAGAGGGAATAATGAGAGTGGACGATCAAGAACTAAGTGCTCGTATTAAGAAGGGTGTAAGACAAGGCTGTAGCCTTTCGCCCCTACTCTTCAATCTGTACATCGAGGAAGCAATGATGGAAATAAAAGAAAGGTTCAGGAGTGGAATTAAAATACAAGGTGAAAGGATATCAATGATACGATTCACTGATGACATTGCTATCCTGAGTGAAAGTGAAGAAGAATTAAATGATCTGCTGAACGGCATGAACAGTCTAATGAGTACACAGTATGGTTTGAGAGTAAATAGGAGAAAGACGAAGGTAATGAGAAGTAGTAGAAATGAGAACAGCGAGAAACTTAACATCCGGATTGATGGTCACGAAGTCAATGAAGTTAAGTAAAATAACCAATGACGGACGGAGCAAGGAGTACATCAAAAGCAGACTCGCTATGGCAAAAAGGCATTTCTGGCCAAGAGAAGTCTACTAATAACAAATACCGGCCTAAATTTGAGGAAGAAATTTCTGAGGATGTACGTCTGGAGTACAGCATTGTATGGTAGTGAAACGTGGACTGTGGGAAAACCGGAACAGAAGAGAATCGAAGCATTTGAGATGTGGTGCTATAGACGAACGTTAAAAATTAGGTGGACTGATAAGGTAAGGAATGAGGAGGTTCTACGAAGAATCGGAAAGGAATATGTGGAAAACACTGATAAGGAGAAGGGACAGGATGATAGGACAAGTGCTAAGACATGAGTGAATGACTTCCATGGTACTAGAGGGAGCTGTAGAGGGCAAAGCTGTAGAGGAAGACAGAGATTGGAATACGTCAAGTAAATAATTGAGGACGTAGGTTGCAATTGCTACTCTGAGATGAAGAGGTTAGCACAGGAATGGAATTCGCATCAAACCAGTTAGTAGACTGATGACTAAAAAAGAGAAAAAGAAAAAAAAAGAAGACGTTGGCGATATATTTTCTGGCTGTCCAGAACATTCATCCATCTCATCCACCAAGCGGATCAACGCTATTCGACATCTGCTACGTTCACCGTTCTTGCAATGCCAGTCTAACTGTGCCTGTACACAAGTGTGGCCTTGAGATGACTTCTCGTAATAGTTGTTATCTTGGCTTGACATTCTGGTGAAGCCGGTTGGGCGGATATCTCACGTAATGGTATAAAATGATATTTAATGGTGTGCTGTTCCCAACACATAGCCTCTTGACTATGGCAGAGCTGGTTTTATACAATCGATTCACCACTGGATTGTGGAACGATACGCCAGATCTCGTAGTTTCTCCACGTCTCCTCTAAGTTCTGCCAACGCTCCACACCCTCTAGGAGGACAACATTTACCTTCCATGAGCTCGTTCTCCACCACGCCCTCTGTCTTAGGAAGGAGAGGGTGCCGAGGTAGGCATCATCGATGGTAAAGGCCAACGGCCATATCTCAGTGTCAAGCGTCTCCATTGTAAATCCCTGGTAGACGTAGAACCAGTCAAGACGAATTACTGAATTTCTAGTGAAGTATGTGCATGCCCAAAATGATCAGCACATACACATTAAAATTAATGGAACTCTTTAGTTATAAAAAGGAAGGAAACATAATTTCTCGTTATGAAATGGCTTGAGGTGACTGATGTGCTTCCAGTGCCTCGTACATGAGAGTACTTTTGTACACTATTACTACTCGTAGAATGCAGGCTATGTATCGTCTTACTATGACTCAGTACTGATGCTTTCGAAGTCTGCGGCCGAAATGGGCCCCACCAGTAATGGTCGGCTGTTTATATAGGGTTGACAGGGGGTGCAGAACTCTGTCCTCCTGAAGGTGTGACACTGCCAGCTCTTTCGACTGGCATGCAGGTCAACGACTTCTTGGTGCCGTTTCACGATGCTGCGCTGGTCATGATGCAGTCGATGTTTTAGGACTGCACAATACTGTTGTGACATCCATCGAATAAGAGAGACAGTTCCTCGCAAGAAACGTCGAATGGTCTCTCTTCTTGGCCATACTGGAGGGGGCATTCACATTCTTGATTGTGACGTCGAGGTATGTGATATCAAGTCCTCGTGCAGATGGAATCAACACATCGATCACGTTGCCTTGCTTCACGAGGATGGCCATACCATTGCCGTTGTTCATAGAAGAAGCCTAGTAAAAGACATATCTATAAATAGAAACTCTCCAAGGCACACTTCCTGTATGAATGCAACATCGATATTCATCATCTGAAACATGTCACGAAAAATCTGCAGTTGATCATTGAAGTGATGATGTTGAGGCTGGTGGTGCCTTCCTGGCTCATGTAGGTTGTATCGTTGGTACCCATGTGGAGGAATGGAAGTGTGAGACCTGAAGATGGGCCTGCTGTCAACAGTGGGCTCCCTACCTTTTCCAGTCGAATTCAGCAGCTGTGAAGCAATTGATATCGCTTCGGCTATGGTCATACATGTTACGTCACGTCCTCAGCATCGTCAGCACACACAGTCAGGCTATTGCAGTGATCTACTAGTGGAATCAAAAACAAGGCTGAAGACTGTAACATGTCCAAGAGCGTAGATCATAAAACTGCCTGCTGTCCATCATCCAGAAGCATGGTGCTGTGGAAAGTGTCCTGCTAATCTGCTGCCAACTAAAGCCCATTAGGGGAACTAATGACCATATCTTCCTCCTGGATGTGGTTGCCCCCATTGGGATCTTCATCCTGTGGGGACGTCACATGAAGGTATTGGGAGGAGCTCGTCTGTGTTTTTCTGTCACTCAGGAGTCCCTTATCTTGGGATATGAGCGTCAGTATCTGACGACAACTGGGGGTCGTTGCCATTTGGGACAAAGCGCCGGTCCTCATTGGTGCTGGGGTCTCTCGGACGGTGCTGAGTGTACACCTACAGAGACCTGCCATAGCATAGAGAGATGGTCAGGGTCAATTGGAGACAACACTTCTGTCGACAGTTGATGATCAGATGGTACATCAATGGCGGCACTGTCAGTTCGGATGTCGTCATCTGTTCTCTTGGAGGCAGTACTGTGATACGATGTGGCATATAGCTTGATATGAGATGTCCCACATGCCTGCAGCCTAAACATGTCTTCGGCTGACCATTGTAAATTACAATGGCATGGCATCGCCTATGTTCAAATAGGATGGGACACGTTTAGTAAGGTCTATGCATATCAAACTGAGAATCGGGTGTGTAGTAAAGTGTGCTCATTTTTCTGTTGTATGGCTTATCAGTATGCCATAGTATATGAACGCTGCGATCACCATCTCTGTTGACACCTCAGACGTCAGCTTCAACATGCAGGTGATCCTGTAGCCAAGACCTGCGTGTTCTCCTTGCATGGTGCCAATATGTCCATCGAAATATCTGAAATAAAGGTCTTATTGAGGGTAGTTTCACAAGCCGCATTGCTCAACAGTTTCACATGGAGCACGCTTCTGACGATGGAGTGGAGAATCCCCACCATTTGATGAGAATCTATGCGAACGTCATGTGGTGAAAACCGTTCAATCCCCAACGTTTTAAGTCGCGCACAACCGGTCGTAAAACTAATTCGATGTCGACTTCCATTACGAAAATGACATGGTGTGTCGAAGTAAGTTGCATGGAGACGACTATAATCCACAACACTACATGTGCACTATCTGATCAGACGTGTAAAAACGTTGTCTGTTCCACTCCATTGCCGAAGGCAAGCTGTTAATATGAAGTACGAGAAACATATTCGCATTTGTGTATACGACTAAATTTTAATTCACTTTGGTTATAAAACCATGAAAATTAACGTCAGGCCGGAACTCAAACCTGTATCTTCCACTTGATGTGATTGGTTGCCTACATCGCCTCGGCCGTCCGTGTATGTTCCTCAGACCAACCCAAATTTCCATATTTCACTGCTTTCCTCTACATCCTATACTCCTACGCAGGAACAGCATGCCTGAAAGGCATATCAAAGAATATTGGAACAAAACAGCCACAGAAATTTCATGCCTAACAATTGGGTTTCGACTCTAATGATACGTCTTTTCCTGTATAAGACTCGTAGTATCTCCGCGACTATACGACATAGAAGAAACGGTGACGAATGGAAAGTTGAGTCGGTCTATGGAGTGTGCTCGTGTGGCCTATGTCATCAAGGCGACCGCTTGCATCAAGCGGAAGGCCCGAATTCGAGTCCTGGCCCAGCACACATTTTCATTATCACAAATGCATAGTGCAGACAAAGTCATATTCTCAAACGCGGATATGATTCTCATATTTCATGCGGCTGTCTATCAGTACAAAGGACAGTACAGGTTACATCTGAACAACACGGGCACCGCAGTGTAGTTTGTTCAAATGAAGCCCAATTTGATTGGTCGCAATAATTAGTTCCATATACCTTTGTCGACAAGGTTCTCGGGAAAGGATCGTTGAAATACGATCTTGGAAGAACAACCTTTCTCTCTCTTTCGATAATAATAATAATTCATGGCTATGTGAAAGTATCTTAATTTGACGAAGTTCGGCGATTTCTGTGTCTCAAATCTATTCTAGTTTTCCAACCAGGAGGAGGATAATATGGTTTAACGTGGAACCCAAGCCACGTCTCGATCTTTATGACCCCCCCCCCCCCCAGCTAGTTCAGAGGTGAAAGCTGGATTAAAGTGAGACTGAGGATCTCCGTGGTTCTATCGGTGTACGACCCTGAAACTTCTCGAACATTTTTTTAACATAAGACCACCAACTCAGACACCTTTTTGATGGATTCGGCGAAAACAATATATGCTGCCGCGAATGGTATTGTCTGCTGCTACACCACATGGCTGCGACATAAGAGCGGTATTGGTAGAAGTTTCGCTGAGAGCTCCATATTAAGAACAGAGAAAGCATCATGAAACATATTGTTTCTTTTATTATGCAAGTCTCGAGAACTCAATGGCTATTTTAATGAGGGTGGACGAGTGTTCGTTGGACGAATGTAGGATGGACGAATATACGATTGTTACCAAGACTCTGTATCAACCACGCTGTCGCTTGGTTAACACTTCCATGTTCGTTTCTCTCTTCCTTACTTCGCGTCAATCTCTCTCTCACTCGCCTTAGCATATAGTTATTTTTATCTGTAAATTACTTTTTATCAGCTTCTCAGGCGAAGTCTTCCAGATTCGTTCTTGCATTCATTACTTCCTAAGGCTACTATTATCTTACTGACTCCCTTAATTGTTACAATTATTGATAACTTCTTTTAACCATTTTTAACATTTGTTTACAATTAGACTGTGATCTGCTTTCCTCGATTTCATTCTCTCGTTCCGTGTATATTTCCTGCTTCTCTTCATTGTTATTTTTTATTAATGTATTTTTGTCTTCTTAAGTAGTTCAGTAGTATAGCGTTGTTTTAGGTTTTCAAGTGGTATAGATAGCTACCTGTGAAAGAGGAGTAACTGTTATTAATGTGCTATAGATTGTAGTGACTATAATCACAACTGTGAAATATGGCCTTTAGTTGCTTCTGTAAAACAGTTACTATTAAAAAAAATGTCGTGTTTGATGATTCAAGAATATTTTGTGAAGTTATCAGTGGTACTCTATTTGCGTGCTTTAATTCTATGTTCCTTCTAAGATAAAAATATATCTCTATTATTACAATCTAAAGTTCTTTCTCCACCGACCAGCATTTTTCGTACAATGTAGCTCTGATCAGCCAAACGTAGTGCACCTTGACCCTAGAGAGCTCCTTGGGTTAATGTCAGGCCTGAACAGAGGGCACAGTTTTGAAACGTGAATATAAAGTCATTACTTGCGATAGGCTTTGTATATTGCAAGACAAAGATGCGTTTTCCATTTTTTTGTATAGCACGACTCGTGACTACTATTGGGTTTGTAGGTTACAAATTGACCAGTCCATGTCGATTTAAGTAATGAGAGGCAGTAGAGGAGATGAAGTTTTGTGACCAGTTAAACATGTGTGCTCAATTCGGGATCGAAGCCGGTGTCCGAGTCTCGTGGGTAAAGCGTTGCTATGTACACTAGTGTCTTAACTTTAAGCTTAATGACGAAAACACGAAAATGTAAAGAGAAACCCATCATCACCGTAAATAATTATTTGCAAACCATACATTTTCGCTGTGTACAGAAAAGGTGTCCTCCATGCTGTGTAATCACAAATAGTGCATGAGACCATTCATGTCTCAGACTTCTTCGTCCGTTCGTATAAACAAGGCTTACCAACCAATGATCTTCTTCAGTGCGGATGCACTCATATTACTCAAACTCTTACAGGAATCGGTAGATTTAATGCCACGAGTAATGAGTATAGTGGGCAAGGGCACTACAATTGTAGTGTGTGGACAGTGAGTTGTAAATGTGGGTCTCACGGGGAGAGTGACGGAGGTAAGTCCCTGCAGTCGCAGTATTCTCTGTGTCCTCAGTGCTGCTTCGATCGCCGAGCGGCCAGGTTCTTGTTTATTTCACTTGCCGCAGCGTCGCTTGTGTGAAGTTTTCCTCGTTAGTGTTGTCCTGTCTGCCGAGTGAGTCGTAGCGCCCCCGCTCCGTCTTACTGTTTGTGTTCGTCTCCTTGCAGCGACGTCGGCCGCTCCGCTATGGCTACCATGGTTTCCACCTATATTCCACGAAAAGGTACTGTGAGCTTCATTTTCCATAAAACTACGTGACATCTGTAGCCCGGGTCTCTAGAAATCCACGACTCTCTTGTCGGTACAATTCATGTGAACTCTGATCAGGTACAGACTGCTTATTTTGATGCAGACGAGTACCTGTTTTACGTGAAATTTATGGATCCCCTTCACGTTGAATGATTATTGTCACGACATGGTTCTGAAGTCCTGTTCAAGCATCGCGATAATTCCGTTAGTACGGTGTCACTCGCAGATGCTGAAATTGACTGTACCAATATTCGAGTGGTTCAAATGGCTCTGAGCACTATGGGACTCAACTGCTGAGGTCATTAGTCCCCTAGAACTTAGAACTAGTTAAACCTAACTAACCTAAGGACATCACAAATATCCATGCCCGAGGCAGGATTCGAACCTGCGACCGTAGCGGTCTTGCGGTTCCAGACTGCAGCGCCTTTAACCGCACGGCCACTTCGGCCGGCAATATTCGAGTGCTCAATCTCCCGCCGGAGGTTGATGGCAACTTTCTAAAGGACATATTGACTCCATATGGTAACGTGAAAAACATCCGTCGTGAACGTTGATCAACTTGTAATGTCCCCACAGAAAGTACCCTCTACCACGCACCAATTAATCATTTTCAATCAAACCATCCACATTCATTCACTTTGAAAAAGTTATCTGATCTGATTTTTCTCGTAATATATGCGGCGACAGGTCTACGACGCCTAAGTATTTTCTAGAGCATTTATTCTTTGAGATAACAGAGATGCATATATGCATTCTCCATGGTTGTTAGAGTGGTAACTATGACAGCTTCTGGAGTATCTGTTGAGGGATTGACGTGTTTCTGAGAGATAAATATTCTGCTTTTCTTCTCGCTAAAGCGAGCCAATTAACATTTGTGCCGCTAGCGGTTTGTTTGAGGAGAAAGAGACTGTAAAAGGAAAATAATTAAGGCGTGGAATCACCGGAGATCTGGATATGTAATGGAGATGGATTTAATACACAATTTCCTCTATAAATAAGGTTTGTGACTTTTTTGTTCTGGAGTGAATGAACGAATGAGTTTTTTCTCAATCATTTGATGATCACGTTGGCCCTGTAATTAGTGGGGAAGTTTCAGCTGTGTCGAAGAGAGCCTGCAATCACTGAGTCTAAGTTAAATCGTCCAAAAAGGCTTCGTACACATCTGGAATTCGCAATCTTTCGTAAAAGGAACAAATTGTCCAAACGATTGATTATCCCGACTGACGGCAGTGTTTAACAGTAATAATAAATGTAAAGATCTCTTACAGCAAGCCAGCCGCTGATTACCAAGACGAAGGACTCCACCAAAGATCCTATTTGGCTGATTTCACGTAATGAAATATTATATTAAAAACTGTACATAGATAAAGGAGAGAAAGAGAGAGAGAGAGAGCGAATGAAAATAGACATAATACTAATAATCCTCCATTAGTCTAATTTTTCGCCTGTCTTATCACGGATCAGCCAAGAGGCCTTACTTTACTGTATAGATTTATGTGTGAAGGTGAAGGGATCTTAAAGGCAACAGATACACGTCTATACAGACAAGACATTACACAGAGATAGCGGCTAGCTGCATTCATCATCCATTCTTAGATAAAGAGACGGCAACTTATTATCCGAACATTTAAAAAAATGTTAAAAACTCATCACAGATTACAATATTATAGTGGAAGAATACAATATTATAGTGGATTTCGTTCCGTGGAAATGCGTGTTAAACGCTACATTCCATCACATTTACTAGTGTGTGGTTATCGCGTTCGTGTCATGTATACTGGTCAAGAGGGAACGTGCTTCCTATATTCGGTGTAATTGCCCGCGGAGGGTATTTGTATTAAAGCCATCGTTAATGCAGCGTCGCAAATTGACGGTTGCTGATCTTGTTCCTTCCACTCCCGACGTCGGAACTACTTCTGCTTCAGATCATAATGAATAAAATGTCAATTCTGATAATCGTGTAACTTAATATCCGCCTTTACCTCCGCGACAGGTTCAGAATGCTATTTTCCCCAGGAAAGAACCCGTAACGCTGACAGACAAGCGACGTCGCACTCAAGATGGTGAGGATAGGGCTGTGCCTTCTGCCCCAACCTCCTCCACATCGATTGTATCCTCTGCTCCTCTCAATGCTACGACACCTCTCATACGTGGTACAGCGAGTGACGAAGTTATCTCTAGTATCACTCCTGCTCGCGAAGTGACTCCTCCTGAGCTGCATGTGTGTGGACGGGGAGGGGAGTCCCTCCCCCTTTCGTCTTTATGTCCTACGGTACAGTATGAGACAACGCAATGTCCTCCTGCTCCTCCGTATTAAGACGCGGACAGTATCCCAAATTTGCCACCTACACCAACTCCTGAAGAGAATAAAATTAGCAACCGAGTATCACCTGTTGTATCGGTGGTTCCACAGAATGCCTTCGTGACTTGACCTGCAGTACGTGACCCTCGTTATGAGGGGCAAGAGGCTGTGCCTATAATCCCTCCCACAGCCCCATCTGCAAAGGCTGCCATGCTACGTAGCTGACAAAGACAGCATATAAAACGTGACAGTGCGGTGACGAGTCACAAATCTAAGAAAAAAGGTTATGATGATGGGGGTTCTGGTCCCCCGGTGTCTGATTCATCTGTGGACCCCGCAATGGACCTAGACGTTCAGTTGTCTACCTAATTTTGCTCAGTACTTTCCGTACATCCCTGTGTAGCTGTGATCAATTACCCAAGCCTACACGTTCCTTTCCTTAAATGTTAATCGTGTGGAATCAGAATTGCGGTTGGCTTCGCTGCGTCAGTTCATTTATGGTTCTCCCCCTGTGGGTACGGGGCAAAGAATAGGACCGAGGTATTCCTGCGTATCGCAAGAGGTAATTAAAAGGAGTTTCACACGTTTAGACCTTTATGTGATGGTCCCCTGTAGGGTTTGACCTCCAATTTAAAAATTTTTTCTGAACAGCGAGCAACTGAAGAAGGGCGCCTTACATGGTGCATCGTGTCCATTGTGCATTGAGATCTTTAGCCCACTTTCTCGTCGTCACATTTCAATCCCACTCATTCTCCATCTTTTGAGCGAGGACACCTTCCTGGGTGCGTTTTCTTCCAACCACTATGCAGTGTCGCTTTCTGTGTCGACGACCATGGACTTTTTTGCACCTGATATCCAGCATGGTAGCCAGTCCGTTGTGGTGGGGCCGCCATGTACCCTGTCCACACAGGGATCACTCTGCTGATACCTGTACCGTTAACTCCCCACGTATGCCAAGGGGTAGAAGCCCATCCCCTGAGGCATCGGGACTCCCGGCAATGGCCATCTTGCCAGGTGACCTTTGAGGCAGTGGGGTGGCGCCTGTGGGGAGGGCCTCTGGTCGGAGTGGGTGGCATCAGGGCGGATAACATGCGATAAAGCATAGTCCATCTAGCTCAATTCAATGCACAGAAGTACAGCCCCAAGTCATTAACCTCCATGGCCACTTCATGGGAGAAGCATCAGGCTAAGGATAGCAGCAGATCTTATTCACCTTGGTACCTTGTATGTTCGAGAGCTGATTGGGAATATTTCATGAAGATAAAGGCTCAGAGTTTTTTGTTGAGCATTTAGAGGACAAGTTTGGGGAGATTGAGGGATAGTCCAAAATGAGATCTGAGCCAGTCTTGATGAAAACAGCGTCCTTTGCCCAGTCACGGACGTTACTCACTTGTTACAAGCTGGGGGATGTATCTGTAACCATCACGCCCCATAAGAGCTTAAATATGGTCCAGGGTATCATATTTCACAGGGACATTCTTTTGCAGTCTGACGATGAGCTGCTCGCTAATCTCGAGCGGCGAGGTGTACATTTCGTCCATCGTGTCCACTGGGGTCTGAGGGATAATCGTCTTGCCACTGGTGCCATCATCTTGGCCTTCAACGGTGATACATTGGCCGAGAAGAGCAAGGTGATGTTCTACCACTGTATTGTAAAGCCCTATATTCTCCCACGATATGGTGCTTTAAGTGCTTCCCGCTGGTCAAGATTGCGGACACCCATTACACCCCAATACTTCATGTGCCACGCCTCCCATCGGTGTCAATTACGGAGAGTACGATTCGCCTTGCTCTTGAGACTGCAGGATTCTCAGAAAGAAAGGAAAATCAAATTTGAACGCATGTAAGATACCGTCTTACGCCGCCGCTACAACAGTTCTGGCATCATCAGCTCTGCCAACATCAGTCACCTCTCAGATCCAGAAGACCACATCTGTCTCCTTGATGATGAGGGGGGGGGGGGCATTTCCCTCCCTGTTGCTCCTGCACCACCTACTTTGGGAGCAACACCTCTAAACCAGAGAAGTGTAAGCCTACTTCAACTTCTCTCGCTAGGAAGGGGTCCCTTGGGTCACTCCCATTCCCAGTTTCTACTATTGGGAAAGATGAGACCCACCAGTGGCTGAAGAGCCCAAAAGCAACTGGTCATAGGGCTTCATGCTCATCCTCAGTCCCAGAGACTGAGCCAGTGAAGTCCTCCCAGCCAGGGAAACCCAAGGCTCAAAATGGTTCAAATGGCTCTGAGCACTATGGGACTTAACATCTTAGGTCATCAGTCCCCTAGAACTTAGAACTACTTAAACCTAACTAACCTAAGGACATCACACACATCCATGCCCGAGGCAGGATTCGAACCTGCGACTGTAGCAGTCCCGCGGTTCCGGACTGCAGCGCCTAGAACCGCAAGACCACCGCGGCCGGCAGGAAACCCAAGGGGCAGCGAGAGAAATCGAAAAGGAAGACCCCTAAGACCAAGGAAAAAGCGGTGGCACCCACACCACCGATACCTACAAGCTCTGTGGCTGAGGACGGGGTGGAAGTTCTGGCGTCCACTGAGGACCTAGATCTTGCCAGACCCTCAGACACAATGGATATAGACTGTTGAGGCCGTATGTCATTGTCAACAGGTGACCGTGAGGCGTAAAATGCCTCATTGAATGCTTCATGCCTTCCCAGACTGACGATGACGTCATCCTCCAGTGGAATTGCGGCGGTTATTTCCACCACCTGACTGAGCTACGGCAAATGTTAAGCTTTACACCTGCTATATGCATTGGCCTCCAGGAAACCTGGTTTCCGGCAATGCACACCCCTGCCCTCCATGGCCATAAGGGATATTACAGGAACCATAGTGTGGTGTGCGTACTGTAATACCTTCGGTACACACACCATCAGATTATTTGATCTGTCGCTCTAACGAAGTAGGCGAGTGTCAGCAATATGTCTCGTGGTCTTATCGTGGCGTGTTTATCTTCTGCCATTAGGTCAGACAATAGAAATGCCACTTGCGCGCTTAGAGTAGCTGATTGACGGTGACCAACTTTAAACAGAACTTGATTAATTTTCACACACATTTATTAAAATAATAAGAAGCATAGATATTAAGTAACTTGATTCTGGATGCTGTTTACATTTGACAATCTGAAGTTCCTTTGGTCTTGGTACGTTAATCTTATTCTCACATATCTCGGATACTTGAAAAAGTGTCTATACATTTCTCTTCATGGCTATGTACAGGAATATGATAATCTTATTAGGTGCAGACTGAAGCTTGACTATAGACTGGTGCAGACTAATGCAGACTGTTACAGACTGGTGCAGACAAAGGCAGACTAATGCAGACTGTTACAGACTGGTGCAGACAAAGGCAGACTAATGCAGACTAATGCACACTAATCGGAGGTCTTTACACTCGTTATAATACCTCGTGCGCTCATGTATCACTGCGCGAGTGTGATCCGCGAGGAGAAAAGATTCTACGTAAGCAGCAATCTCATTGACTGCGTTACATATTAATACGCGGATCGGCGGAAGCAGTTTTTGGTCCGTCTCTAAGACAGCGCCATCTCGTAGTGCGGAGACGGACGAGCGTTGCGCCTGCGCTGTTGTGCTTAGCGGGGCGCGCTCTAGTGGGAAAGTTGTGTACGCGCTGACTACGCGGAACTATGTACACAACACGTAGCGACCATAATCGGGTGTCAGGTGGCGTTTGTGTTTACGTCCTAAACTCAGTTTGTAGTGACACTGTGCCCCTTCGAACACCTCTTGAAGCTGTCGCTATCAGAATAAGGAAAATGCAGAAAGTAACTGTCTGCAATGTATATCTTCCTCCAGATGATGCAGTATAACTGAATGTATTAACTGCACTGATTGATCAGCTCCATAAACCTTTCCTTCTTTCGGGAGATTTTAATTCCCATAACCCCTTGCGGGGTGGCACCGTGCTTACTGGCCAACACAGAGATGTCGAAATTTTATTCTTTCAGTTCGACCTCTGCCTCTTAAATACTGGGGCCGCCACACACTTCAGTGCGGCTCATGGTAGTTACTCGGCCATTGATTTATCAGTTTGCAACCCAAGACTTCACCATGTATCCACTGGAGAGCACATGACGACCTGTGTGGTAGTGACCACTTCCCCATCTTCCTGCCACTGCCCCAGCGCCATGTCCATGGACGCCTGCCCAGACAAGGCGGACTGGGAAACATGCACCTCCGCTGTCACCGTTGAATCTCCCCCAAACGGTAACATCGATGTCATGGTTGAGCATGTGACTTCAACAATTGTTTCTGCAGAAGAATGCGTGATCCCTCGCTCTTTAGGGTGCTCTCAGCATAAGGCAGTCCGTTGGTAGTCGCCGGAATCGCTGAAGCAATTAAGGACCGTCGGCGAGCTCTACAGCGGCATAAGCGGCACCCTTCCCCGTAGCACCTCATAGCATCCAAACTGCTTCGTCCCCGCGTTCGCCAACTTATCAATCGACGAAAGCAGGAGTGTCAGGAGAGATATGTCTCGACCATTGGGTGCTATACGTCACCTTCCCAAGTCTGGGCACAGGTCAAACGTGTTTGTGGGTACCAGACTCCAACAGGTGCCCCCAGTGTTAACATAAATGGCGTGTTACCTACCGACGCAAACGTGACTGCGACTGCCGACCACTTGGTTGAGCACTTTCCTCGAGCCTCTGCGTCGGAGAATTACTCCCCGGACTTTCGCACACTCAAGTGGCTGTTGGAAGGGAAAGTCCTCTCATTCAATACACGCCACAGTGAATCCTATAACCCCGCTCCTCAGTGCCCTTTCACATTGCACCGACACAGCTCCAGGGCCTTATCTGATCCACAACCAGATGATTAAACATCTCTCATCTGACTACAAGCGAAATATCGTCGTCATCTTCAACCGGATTTGGTGCAGTGGCGTCTTTCTATCGCAGTGGTGGGAGAGCACCATCATTCCGGTGCTGAAACCCGGTAAAATCGCGCTTGATGTGGATAGCTATCGGCCCGTCAGCCTCACCAACGTTATTTGTAAGCTGCTGGAACGTATGGTGTGTCAGCGGTTGGTTTGAGTCCTGTGTCACGTGGCCTACTGGCTCCATGTCACGGCGGCTTCCGTCCGGGTCGCTCTGCCACTGATAATCTTGTGTCCCTCTGTCATCCGAACAGTTTTTTTCCACACGCCACCACTTGGTTGCTGTGTTTTTTGACTTACGTAAAACATACGACACTACCTGGCGACATCATATCCTCGTCACATTTTATGGGTGGCTGGCCGCTGTGGTCAAGCAGTTCTAGGCGCTTCCGTCCGGAATCACGTTGCTGCTACGGTCGCAGGTTCGAATCCTGCCTCGGGCATGGTTGTGTGTGATGTCCTTAGGTAAGTTAGGTTTAAGTAGTTCTAAGTCTAGGGGACTGATGACCTCAGATGTTAAGTCCCATAGTGCTTAGAGCCATTTGAACCATTTTTCTTATGGGTGGGGTGAATGGGGCCCACTCCCGATTTTTATCCGAAACTTCTTGTCGCTCCATCTAGGAGTCCATCTATGCCCTGGAACGGTCCCGTCATTCAGTGGTGTTTGTGTTGACCCCAAGACACGTCGGAATCCCAGGCAATGAACTTGTCGACAGGCTGGCCAAACTGGCGACACGGAAACCGCTTCTGGAGATGGGTATCTCCGAAGTTGTCCGGCGTTCTGTCTTACATGGTTTTCAGGCTTTGGGAGACGGAATGGCATAACAGTATGCACAACAAGATGCGAGCTGCGTGTTATTAAGGAGACGACGAATGTGAGGAAGTGTTCGATGCGGTCCTCTCGCAGGGAATCAGTTGTCCTCTCCCGGCTCCGCATTGGTCATAAATGGCTAACGAATCTTTGTGTCGCTGTGGTTCCCAAATGACAGTCGTCCACCTCTTGCTGGACTGCCCACTTTTAGCCGCTCTTCAGCGGACTTTTAGCTTTCCCAGATCTCTACTTTCGGTGTTGGTCGACGATGCCTCAGCAGCAGCTTTAGTTATACGTTTTATCCGTGAGAATGGGGTTTTATACTTCTATGTAGGTTTTAGCGCATGTCCTTTGTCCCTCTGTGTCCTCCACCCTAGTGCTTTTAGGGTGGAGGTTTTAATGTATTGCAGAGAGGCTGACTTTCCCTTTTTATTCTCGTGGTGGGTCAGCCACTGTAATCTGCTTTCATGTTTTACTCTCTTCTGTTTCTAGCGTCTCTCTGTCATTTTCTTGTCCTTTTTTGTTCCTTTTAGTGTCCGTTGCCTTCCCTTCGTTGTTGTGGTTTTTCCTTTCCGTTTAGTGCTACACGTGTCGTCCGTTTTATTCTCACACCTGCGGCATTGTTTTATTAGGAACAAGGGACCGATGACCTCGTAGTTTGCTCCCTTCCCCCCTCTTTTAAACCAACCAACCAACCTTCATTTATCATAAATGTGCGGACATAGTCTTCTTACTGAAGGTGGTATTAAGTAATTTCTCCATACCTGATTTTCCTATGATCTTCAATGTAGTACCCGAATATTCTACGGGGAGCGCAGTTTCCTTTCTCGTATGCATTCCTGAGGTGGAAATGTTGGATTCTGGCATGCGTATAGGTTGACAACTTTCTGGCACTGCTCGCGTAGTGGATCGTTTGCGTTTTTATAAAGACGATATTGTTTATCAGTTGCGTAAGAGTCCTTCTGGTATTCTGTTGATCGTGATTTTAACTCTGTATTGCGTCCTGCGGATCAATCTCCAAATTTTAATTTCTGTCGTGAATTAGATATATTGGTCCGCTCCTTACGCCTAAAAGACGTCTGGATACGTAAATACCCGACTTTAGTGAAATTTACCCACTTTACTGTGACTTCTAGTAGCAGGTTAGATTTTACTTATCAGACTGCCTGTGAGATAATGTTTTTAATGTTGAAGTCATCCCGGATTCCTTTACGGATCACTGTGCTGAGGCCACAGTCAAATAGTTTCGCCCTTCGTGGATGCTAAACGTCGCTCACCTATCCGGAGGACAACGGTTCAATCCCACGTCCGCCCATCCTTGTTTAGGTTTTCCGTGATTTCCCTAAATCGCTTCAGGCAGATGCCGGGAGGGTACTTTGAAATGGCACGGCCCAATACCTCCCCCATCTTTCCCTAGTCAGATGAGACCGATGACCTCGCAGTTTGGTCTCCTCCCCCAAATGAGCCCAACCCCCTCGCTCACCTAGCTGACCCCGCTCTCGATGACGTGATACGAGTCGTGCGTGAGCGTATTCTACGGTCCACTGGGAAATACTCTTCCACCCTTGACTAGTGGACACAGCTAGCAAAACCGAGGCTCAGGAAAACTTTGATACGTTTCTGTGCTGCCAAAGTGCGAGACTTTTGGAGAAGTTATGAATAATACTATTCCATCATGCGTGAACATTAATGCTCCTTTGGGTCACGCCCCTCTGCGAATTGCGGATGTTAGGCGTGTAAAGGCAAACCTGTTAACCTTGAAGAGAATACAAATGGAAGGTTTGAAAATCCGATCGATGCCGCATTCTTTGGTGACGGAAGAACTGACTTCCTTATATCATTTTCTTCGGCATCAGACCCGTCGACGACGTGCCTGTATTCATTCTCTCGTGACAAATGATGGACGTAAAGTAATGGCGTGAGCTGATATATTGCGTATCTTACTTCACTACTATATAGACATCTACGATATCGATGGGTCTAAAGAAACCTTTTACGACCCACTCGTTAGCATCCTGTGTACGATAAGTACACCTGAACATAATGCAACGCTCTTAGCTGCCTTTCAGCCTGAGGAAGTTTACAAAATTACTGTGGGATCGCCTTCTCAAAAGTCCCCGGGTCTAAATGGACTTCCAAAGGTATTTTACGTGCGCTTTTGGACGTTGTTGGGTGCTACCTTTACCTCCGTTTTGAATGAAGTGTTACAGGGTATAGTAGTGCCGACCTCGTTCAAAGTATGAGAAATTGTTTTAATCCTGTAACGCACTGTACCGCCTGACCCTGATAACTTTCGCCCTATTACTTTGTTAAACTTTGATTAAAAGACTATGGCGAGGGCAGTTAATAGTAGGATGTCGGCTGTGATGGAGACGGTTGTTGCAAAACATCAAATCTGCGTACCTGGTCGACCCATTCTTACCCCTATAGTCGAGAGTCGTGACGTGGTTTCGGTTGCTGCTGTAATGTCCGTTACTTGTGCCCCTCCTCTTCTAGTCTTCGATAAAGCATTTGATCGTGTTAATCACGAGTTTCTGCTTTTGATTGTGGAGGCAGTTGGTTTCAATGTTGACACTCGGCACACGGTGAGTGCTCTCAAATCTGTTTACGGGTATTTCGGCTTTGGTGGTTGTCAATGGCCAACTGACGGCCTCAATAAATATCCTTAGGGGAGTCCCTCAAGGAAGGCCGCTGTCAATGACTTCGTTTGAGTTGTTTCAGGATACCCTACTTCGGATGCTACCATCCCGGCTGACGGATTGGACGCTTTCAAGCGGGACTATAACTGTTCGTGCATACGCGGATGACGTGATGGTTCTACTTCGCAATCCTGCTGAGATACGTCGACTGAGGGCTGTAATCGATGATTTTTGTCAGCACTCAGGTGCAAAACGTAATGAAGGTAAATGCAAGCTTCTTCCCTTGCGAGATTTTGATGACGCGTTGTTCGATGCGCTACTGCGGTGGATCTGCATACGTCTCTCGGTATCATCATTGATCGTTGTCCACTCAATATGGTGGCGCTCATCTGGAAGCCTGTTACGGAAAAAATTCAGGAAGCGGTACCAGAGCATGAAGGCATTCTATTACACTGCTCCAGAAAGTCCGAATCCTGGATACATATGTCTTATGCAAAGCTCATTGCGTGGCCCAAGTTTATCCGCTTCCCTCCATAATGGCGAAGAAACTACAACAATTGTCTGGTCGTTTCTTATGGAAAAGACATATATTCCGCTTACGGTATGAGTTGATCACGAAGCCTCGCTGAACCTGATTTATGTATGAAGGAAGTCGAAGATGCTATATGTGTGTCATACTATTTTGACGACGACTCAACAAACTCACACATTCACGTCTCATTTAATTCTCTGAGTCCGTCCTGCTAGTCTTGAACCCCCTATTGATGTTGGTCTCTTAAATTATAAGTTACAACACATTCGTGACATGTATGTTGCGATGAGCTATTTAGGGGCTGACACCTTTTGGAGACCTGTCCTTACGATGAAATTCCTACAGACTCGTGGGGAATCAGTCCCTTGCCTGAACCTCGTTCAAAGAGCATAACCGCACACAACCTGGACAACAGTTTGGTTCAATATCAGTCTTCCGGTTTTGCCGATGCACGTAGTTTCCTCGCGGTATAACATAGTTATAACTTGATTCCAACGATCGAGCGACTTTTCCATATCGGCCTTAGTGACATGGATGTATGTAGTCGTTGTAGGTCTCCCGAGACGATATGACATCGCTCTACTTGTGGAGGTCATATGGCAAACTGGTCTTGGATCAGGACAATATTGGTGTTCCTTACTCGATCTTCTGAGACTGCATACACTACGGACGTCATATAGCGCCCAGATTCTTCTTTCTTTTCACGGTTGAAAACCCATACCGTTATGTGGTTGCTGGGTCACTTCGTTCATTATGTTGCAGAAGGCGAGGTGGAAGATCACATGAACTTCATGCAGTACATAATCGAGGCCTATTGGACATGCTTGCGAATGCCTCGATATCGAGACCTCTTCGCCAACATGATAAATCCTGTTTTCGGTCTGCTAGGTAATGGTTAACAAAATTTTTCTGATGAAAGTGATTTTCTTCGTTATGTATGTTCCCATCTGATTTGCTTCGGCTTGTCCTCTCCTGGTTTCCCTGTTGGTTTTGTGTTTTGACTCATCATCGCTCCAGTTCTATTGTAAAATGTATATAGATGAAATATAGATACTCATGAGCGTATACAACCATTGCAAATAATTTGACATTTTTCTTAGTTTGCTATTTCAAATGTAATATTTTTTAGTTTTCTTTCTGCTTTTAGTCTATTACAAACTATAAAAATATATAAAAAACACAAAATAAAAAATACAAAAAAATTAAAAATTACTAAAAACCAAAAAAATAATTGTTGATACACATCATGTGCACCTGGTGGAGGTTTGCTCGCTACGTTCTAGGTTTTCTTCCTTTCTCCTTTTATTTATTATTCTTTTATCATAATTAATTTTTTCTCACATTTGCAGCTTATATTGCATGATGATTTGACTATGGTCTACTGAAGTGTCATGATAGAATCAAGTCATTCTGATAATAAGAAGAAAAATAATGACTTAGTCGGATAGAGCTTCTTCCATGTAAGCAGGAGATCCCCTGTTCGAGTCCCGGTAGGGACACAAATTTTCATCTGTCCCCGTGGATATATATCAACAGCTGTAAGCAGCTAATGGTCTCTATTTCATTGAATCTTTTATAGCTCATCTATAAACAGTACATATCTCGAACTGTATAGAACTCTGTATGCTATAAGGTAATCTTTTATTTACATGAACAGATTTCAAGAAGCCTGTGTCAAGAACTGGTTGCTAAGTAAAGAGGTTCATCTTTTGTCTATCTGTTGTTGTTCGTTATGTACTAACTTCATTATTAGTATATTTCTTGTGGGGCAGCTACATCTGTAAGTGAAAGTAGTAGTTTGCTTCATTGATATACATGTTTCTTTTCATTTTATTTGTGAGTCATATTTATTGCGGTTTTGTATCGTTCTTCCTTCACGTACATAACGCACTATAACGGTATTTGGCTATCCGGTATAGTCTAGAGTGCCACATTCTCGACATATTAGTGCGTATTTCACCATATACACTTCAAATTTTCATTTTAAAAAATACAAAAAACGTGAAAGTACTTTGGTTATTGCTGTAAGCCACACTGTGCTATAAATTAGTTTCTTAAAGAAAAGAATGTGATTTCCTTTTTCAAGCAATTCTTTTCTGTATGAGGTTCATTTTTTGGACTAGGAATGAGCTGTTTTGTTTTGCAAATATCGTTAATATGCAAGTTGTTCTTATAGAATGTAAGACAAGTTTTCTATATATCATTGTATAAATGGGAAGTAAATACCTAGCTTCGTTGTAATATCGTCATTTTTGAATTTTTTGTCTATCTGTAGTCGGTAACTACACGCAACGTACTTATCTACAGACACTAAAGACATACTGCAATGAAACACAGTTTTTATGGAAACATCCTTGCAAAAAAAATGAAATGTATGTAATGAAATGTGCAACCAGACATCGAGAATAGGACGTTCATAGAAAGTTCTGAACAACGCATTTCCATCGCGGCAAGTAAGGGAAAAAAACCTCCTTTAAAACTATTCGGTGCATGCGTCGAAAATGATATAAAGGGAATTGCTTATGGAAATCAAACCAATAAAGGAGGAGACATATGTTACGTACCATGAAGATACTAATAAATAAATCCATTTTGAGACAGTAAATTTAGCTTCCATGATTCTGGATCGTTTTGATACAAAATTTAATCTGTAACTAAAGTTTCGTATACCGATAATTTTAATAACCTCTCCAAGTATATTAATTACACTTCTTCATTGTTCTTTCCGCAATGCATTCCTTCAGGCTAAATAAATGTTATGATTACAACGAAGTTAATGTAATGTTCCGACGTCAACGGTGCCATCACTAAAGGAGATGGGCAGATGAGGATAAAATTCAAGCAATTTCTGAGCACCCATCCCGGTATTCCACTAAGGCAATATAAAGAATAAATTAGTATCAGCATTCGACTTGTTCAGTGTTCACTGTGACCAAAATGAATGTATCACTCTTGAATGTTTTAATTCTGTTCATGTTTTGTATCTGCACATCGTTCCTGGGCAGTATGCTTCAATCTTTCATCCACCGTGCTCTGTCCGGCGCCCAAGATAGGTGAACAACGTAGGACTAAGGCGCTTCAGAAAGAGAGAGCTGCATTTTCTTAACACTTTGGTGTAACTGATTTGGCGCTGCAAAGTTGTATAGCAGCCTGAAAAAATGCGGTCTCTTATCATCAATGATTACCTGAAACAGACGGAGTTGACAGAATGTTTATGCGACATGTTGTGCCTCTAATGGTAGGTAGTTAACTACATACACTCTATTGTAAACAAAGAAATTTCGTGCCTGCGGCAGTAAATTATAAATTTGATAATCCACTTCGTTTGAGGCTTTCCTACATTCAAAGGCCAGAATTGTAACTTGTATAAGTTTCTGTCGAAATCACTCTGAGGTGGGAATTGCCGTAGTTCAAATTTGATGTGATTCTACGCGCGCCCAACTTTGGGTAAGGCAGCGATATTTCTCAGGATTTGCGTAGACATATGTAAATTGCTGATTCACCGTTATTACGTGGTATCGGCAATCGGTCTTGCTCATAGGTTGAGCATGGTTCTGACCTTCGAAATTTCTACTGATGTATGATGCGCCGCGACCACCAACAGACTACAAGGCTGCAGATGCCAAAACTTCGAATAGTTTTAGCTTCCTCAACACTTGGGAAGCATGGCGCAGTGTTCGACAACTGCCAAAACAACGTGAGAAACATACACGAAAGATAAAAACATTAGCTATGCTACAACAGTTCTGGAATAGCGGCGTTATCACTAAATTAAGTGAAGTATCATACACGCTTAGCTCCTGTGCACATGATTTTAAAAAAATTCGAGCTGTATAACGTAGAAAAAAGACTACGACGCACCATGTACAGTGTCGACTTGAATTTTCACTCAATTTCCTAATACTGGCTTCCCTGCCTCTTCTCCACTGCGACTGTCCGGTGGCACCCTAAGGCAAAGCAACGGCGAGGAAACTGAACAAGTTTTAGTGCCATGCCCACGTAAGCCTACACAGGGTGGCAGTGAAAACAGTGTCCCAGTGGACGACAGTAAACCAGTCCGCTCGAAGTTTGAACGACGGGACCGCTTTGGCTGTGGATAAAGGTTCAAACTTTGCGCTGGAGCTACGGCAGTTGCCGCTCGCGTACATTAGCGGAGCGGAAAGGTCCATTAACAACACTTGTAGAACACAGCAGACCTGGCATTGCAACCGACAAGTCGCTGTTTGACAATGGCTAAGCTTGCGAAATGTATTCTCAGGATAGCCTAAAGGCAAGGTCTTAGATTTTCACGTTACAGTAATGAATGATTTCTACAGCGAGCGAATGAAGGCATATCATTCAGGACAACTGTCGGTGCTACCGTATGTCGCTCTGAGTCTACTGGCTGGCTATAATCGTCTGTGATATTGTGTCTCCAATCACAGGTTGGCTAAGTATAGTAAAGCGCTCGCCACGATACTCGACCTTTGCAGCCTTCAAATCCATAATTCTGAGACATTCCTTTACGTAGGTCTAACAATAGGTATATTTTAGCTCTGAACGAAATTATCGAGAGCCAAGACGTCGTGCGGTAAACGGCTACAAAGGGTCTTTTAGACACTCACTGCTTACCTAGAAGTTGCATACATATGCAAGGCGTTCAAAAAATCTGCGCCCAAACTGACAATGCCCACAGAAAATGTATATTTCCGAGCAAAACTGTGCCGGAAACGCGTATTTGGTCAGCACAGGGAATTCAGATTCTTGGATGCGATTGAGAATGAGACAATTTCAAATGTTTTTCATGACTCGCAAGATTTTTGAACGTCACTCCTTACATCTTGCTCTGGGAGTACATGAAAACCGAACTGTATTATGTGAATTTAGAGAAGGGATTGATTGCAACAATTCTAGCGGCCGCCACACACATGCAGAACACGCTGTAAATTTTCTTTCAAACACGAGACGTCCTAATACTGCAATATTAGCTCAGCACTAAAGTTTTCTTGTTTCACTGATTGGAAGGAAAAGAGTCGTCATCCTTGTGACAGGTCTGAAGCGGTCCGTCATGAATCCTATCCTGCGACAATCTTTGCATCTCAGAGCAGCTCTCGGTCCATATAAACTCAATTATTTACTGGATGTATTCCAATCCATTTCTTTTTCTATCCTCCATAGCTCCTTCCAGTACCAGGGAAGTGATTCCCAGGTGCCTTAACACAACTTCTGCATCTTATGCCTTCTTCTTTTAAGTTTTTTCCATATTTTCCTTTTTTCATCGTTTCTTCAGACATCCTTTGCCATTAATTATCTTACCAGTCAATGTAATTTTCAACATCCACCTATTACAATAGAACTCAAACGCATTGATTCTTTGTTTTTAGGCTTTTACCACAGTCCACGATTCAGTAACATACAATACTACGCTTCAAACCTATACTCTCAGAAATTTATTCCTCAGACTAACCCGATATTTGATACCAGCATACTTCTCACTGCACTGCCTTACTTTCTGACTCACCAGCGTCGAGTTCTGTCCCTTCTATAGTGCTCGTCGTATTTAAAACAGTTTGTTGTAAGTGTTCAAGTTGCCAGTGTTAACACTTGTGCCTTAAAAATGAATGTGTATGGTTTTGCCAGGAACGCACTATAACGTTATTTAATTAAATAAAATCTTTTGGATACTTAGTAAAATTATTCTGCTTTGTATGGAATACATTAAATGATAGCGAGTACATAAAAATATTTATATTGTCTCACCTCTAAAGCAGCAACAGTGGAACGCGATATA
Organism: Schistocerca nitens; assembly: GCF_023898315.1. Taxonomy (NCBI): domain Eukaryota; kingdom Metazoa; phylum Arthropoda; class Insecta; order Orthoptera; family Acrididae; genus Schistocerca; species Schistocerca nitens. The sequence goes on along the minus strand of NW_026045910.1, from coordinate 8,618,155 downwards.
TTCTGGTCTCTCATGAAAAGAATGAAATGTGTTAGCTACAGGCTCAGCAGTGTGCAGTAATACTTTGAAATGTACGTGAAATTCTTTTGGCTGTTAACTGAAAACATTTAAGAGAAGTCCAACCTCTTTGAAAAACACATGACCTGGATAGGGAGGCGGAACTGATTATGGTGAATTACTAACACTGATTTTTTTATTGAAATTATGTTAAAAGTTAAGTTTGTCTCTTCAAGAAGATCTGACATTTGAAGTTACACTAGTCAGAAAAATAAATCATATTTGGTAATTGATTCATAAACAATGATATTTATACAGCAAGTATTATCTAACCTCACTAAACCAGGATAAATGCAAATCATCAAATTAAATATGGCTCTGTTAACAAATCTTAGAGACACTCCGAAAGTGAAATATCTAACTAGCCTTTCATCAAATCAGTTTACGTACGTTCTGGGGTTACTCAACAATTGACACTTATCAGCCAACTCATCTATACTAAGCAGCTGGTAAAGCGAAAATCATAATTATTTAACATATTTACGTGCCTTGCATGAAGACTTCTGACTACACGTTCTCGTAATTCCTACATTAACCTAAAACTTGCTGGCTTCACAGAGCACACCACAAAAACTTCCTACACCATCTTCTTTCATGCACAGAAAGCTATCTACAACGATGCGCCCAGCGCTTTCCTATTCCAACACTACTATCTCAAACCTGAAGCAGTAACTTTGGCTCTGCTGTCGTACGCAGTCAGCGATCCGCTTTATAAAACCGATCAGAGACATACATCGTTTATAGCATACTAGTTTAATTTTAGCTTACATTGATATTATTTTTTTATTCGGTTGCCACATACAAGTGTGCTCCAGCAGACTCAGTTCAGTACCATACGAAATGTTTTAATGTGCAGCCGGTGAACAAACGCTAAACGCCTGTAGTTCTGTTTGTGCTTCTTAAACTACATTCAGCTTGGATTGTGTCATCACAAATAATGAAATTTTCAAATCTTACTGGTATTCGGTGTTGTATGTGTGTGTGAAATCTTATGGGACTTAACTGCTAAGGTCATCAGTCCCTAAGCTTACACACTACTTAACCTAAATAATCCTAAGGACAAACACACCCACCCAAGCCCAAGGGAGGACTCGTACCTCCGCCGGGACCAGCCGTACAGTCCATGACTGCAGCGCCCCTGAACGCTCGGCTAATCTCGCGCGGCAATTCGGTGTTATTTAGGTTAGTTAAGCCTCCTAATCCCCTTGTGCTTCTATAACTTGTAGTGTGTAATTAAATACTAAGATGCCGTCTGTTTTCTTTATGATTATCTAAACAGGAAAGATGGAAACCGATTAGTCATAATTAATTTTCACTTCCTTGTCCAAATGTTGGTATTAATGAGCCACCATACGAGCTGGTATACGGGAATAATTGATTCCTCTGATCAGTGTTTGCAATCTTAATTTAGTGCTACGTAAACGGCTCACCGCTTTACAAGAGTCGCAACGCCTGGCTATAAATTTACTGGTTTTTCTGAGTATTGTAGAGTCCAAATTCTCTGTCTGTGTCGGGTCCGAGGCTGCCTTAGGTGCTGCCGCCGTCGGGCACAGTCAGTGGGGTCTACGCTCTCTCAAGGGTGCCCGAGTGTAACAACACAGTTTTTGTGAGAAAGTGCTTTCTTTAAAAAAAACTTTATTTTAGTCGTAAATCATGCTATTTTAAGCAAGAGGAAGAAGAGGTTACTGATTATAGTAAGTCCAGCAGGTTGCATAGGTTGGTTGTATCCTCGTGATGATAAATTTTTTATGGAACTGCGATATTTGAATGTGAAGTTTTTATTCAGTTGAGATATCACTTCTCTAGCAGTGCCTAGCAGTGGTTTTGTTTTACGTTGAGGCATTCATAGACAAACATTCTATTTTTTACTTAATAATTTACGTTTTTGATTACTGTGTCTGTTATAAAAAATGGCTCTGAGCACTATGGGACTTAACATCTGAGGTCATCAGTCCCTTAGACTTAGAACTACTTAAACCGAACTAACCTAAGGACATCACACACATCCATGCCCGAGGCAGGATTCGAACCTGCGACCGTAGCAGCAGCGCGGTTCCGGACTGAAGCGCCTAGAACAGCTCGGCCACAACGGCCGGCGTGTCTGTTATATTTCACGAGTTAATAGCCGATGGCTCCAATCTATAAAATTAAATATATTGTCTGTTTTAGTTTTTCATTTTATTATTACATTTTATTTAAATAAAGTTTACTGGTTAAGAACCGGTTACTGACGTCTGAATATCTATGCTGAAACAAGTGTGCCGTGCTATCATGCTATTTCGTTGTAAACAACCGAGGCTGTTGAGAATCCTCTGTGGACTTGGTCCTCCCTCTCCCAGCAGCCATGAGACCATCTAAAAACATATCAAATTTGTTTGTTACCTACTCTTTGTCGTGTGCTGTCATGTGCTACTTTAACTACATGTACTTCGTGGTCCCCAATTTCGATGTTAAGCGTAGCCTAATCTTATTTTCGGCACTCTCAGTTACTTTGGCCTTTCTTTGTTTTACTCGCAGTCCATTGGTTTCACTCACTAGAAGCTTCTTCCATTCAACATATTTCCCTTCCTCAATTTCACTGGTGACAGCGATGTCACCAGCGAATCTGATCACTGAAATTCTTTCACTCTGGACTTCAGTTTCGCTCTTGAGCAGTCCCTTTGTTCCTGTTATTGCTTCTTCGATGTAGACATTGAACTTAGGGGTGAAAGACTGCATCGTTGTCTTGCGCTCTTTTTAAACCCAAGACTTCGTTTTTCGTCTTACGTTCTTACTGGATCCTCTTTGTTGTGTACAAATTGTGGTAGCACATGTTTCCCTACTCTATACTCTAATTTTTCTCAGAATTTCCAACATCTAGAACCTTTCTTCATTGCTGACATTGTTGAACGCTTTTTCCTGGTCTGCTAATCCTCTGAAAGTGTCTTTCTTATGAAATCTTTTGTATCATATTTTCGTTATTAACTTGGATACATGAGACATGAAGCCGGAAGCACCATAGTTCTCGCACTTCCTGCCCCTGCTATCTTCGGGGCTGTGTGGAAGATATTTTTCCAAAAGCCAGGCACTATTTCTGAAGACTCATGGCATTACATAATAACATGAACAGTAGCCTGGTTGTCAATACCTTAAAGATGATAGAAATTCGGAAGGGAAGTTATCTATACATTATGCTTTATTTCATTCAAGTCTTTCAAAGCTGTGTTGTGACTTGAATCTACGTAGAATCTGATTACCTGTATCTTTCACGTCGACTTCCGTTTCTTCCTCAGTCGCCACGTCAGAAAACTCCTCCTCCCCTCCGCACTCCCGCCCTCGTCACTGCTCTCTCATAGAGGCCACCAATGTTCTATTCCTACCAGTTTACCCAACAGTTGAATTCTCATTGCGCTCTGCTGGCACCCTTGCTTTTAATTTCACCGAATATTGTTTTGACTTTTCTAAGTGATTCCTTCCGGTAACCATTTATTTCAAGATTTCCTCGATTTTTCCCTTATACATTTCCTTTCTGCTGCACTTTCTTTCCCAGGTAACTTATATTTCTATTTTCCTAAATTGCCCTCAACATTTTTCTAGTTCCATCTTCTGTTGACAAACTGAAGGAATTCTTCTGTTATGCAACGTTTCTTCGATATTATCTTCTTGTTCTCATGATTGCCGTCCAGCTTCTCTGCTTACAAGTTTGAGTGTCGTTCGTGCATATTCTGCAGACCTACATATTTCGGTTTTCGTTATCGCACTATCTACATCCTCAGAGAACTTTAAACGCGCGTCACCATTCCTCACAACTTCAGTATCCCACTTTTTTTGCACACTTACTCATCCAGACGAGTCTCCTAAACTTGGGTCTACACTTCATCACTACTAAATTGTGGTCTTAATTTGTATCTGCTTCTGGAAACGATTTACAACCCAATATCCGATGCCTGTATCCTTGTCCATGATGTAATCTAGCTCGAATGTAAAATGGCCCGAACTACTACTTTCTTCTGACTATGAGGATGTTACTGGATTAGTTTGTTTCACAAGTCTGAATTAAGTTATAGAATCGCTGACGTAATCCACTAAAAGTTATGTTGTAACTGATTAATAGAACCTAATTCAATACTCTTACCATATTGTCTATCGCTGTATCTTCACCAGCCTCCAATTCATTAATGTATAACATATTCAGAACAAAATCTTTCTGACCGAAACGAACCAAAGTACATGACCCTTATTAACCGATTCAGCTTCACATAGAAAACTTCAAAGGGAATGAACATGCCTGTGGTCTTGTGGCTAGCTTTCCGTTCATGCTGAGATGAGCAAGGCGGGCACACATTCACGTGCACTCTTACAAGTATCGAATACAAATTTATACGTACATAGATACTAATATACCTACAGGATGGTCCAAAAATCGCAGGACATAAATCATATCCATTGTTTGTGCAGACACCGAAGAAAGAACAGACTGCAAAATTGTAGAGAATACATTTTTTAAATCATACCATAACTGTTGCGACGTAAGATTCACCATTCAGATTCATTATTGGGTAATGTTATTAATCAACTTTAAACTGCAAACTTAACAAATAAACACTATCAAAATGGTAAACAGAAACAAACTCAAGAATGAAGTGTCGTATCCGTACACCATTTACGACCTAACAACAAAGTTGACAGTGGCAAAAGCAAACTAAAAGAGTGGAAAACTGAAACTAATTAATCAACTGAACTGCCCTGTACTACTAAGCCGCTTGGGCGCTACTGGAGGAACTGTTTAAATTGATTACTATCCTGTTGACGGTACATCAGAATAGGTTCACATAACTTTTGGGTACTTTACTTAAATCCAAAGGTGTTATTGCTGCACAGGCTCCTCTAATACTTCTGATACTTCCCTGCATTGTTCGGGATTTGTTATGAGATGATCCTAGAAAAACAAGTCGTGTCAAATCTGGCGCCATTCCAATTCACCCCTTCGACTATCCAACGCTCAGGTAAAACTTAATTCAGCAGTTCACGAATTGTTCGTTCAGTAGGCGTCTGTGATCCATCTTGCAGAAAGAGAAACCTCTGGTAGTGCTGCTAGGGATACATTACACAAGCAGACAGGAGTGTCATCTCGAGATGCTCTCTTTAATGTTCAGCAGGGATCTTTTTGTTAAGCAGATGAAAACGTATCTGTACATGCAACACTACACATTTAACCTATGATCAGTCTGATGAAGAGCATCTGTAGCAATGTATGGGTTCTCAGTGGCCCTGTGACAGTGTAATGTCTATTCACTGTCCCTTTCAACTGGAAACAGCCCTCATAGCGGAAAAGAATGTCAGCTTCACTTTGAGGCTGGTGCATTTGTCTTTCTAGAAACCATCACAGAACTGCACCCATCTAACTGTGTCATTTCACACGACACTGATGGAAATGATTTCTAGGTAACATGCTGGACTTGGATACTGCACTGATGCCTCAGTCTTGGGCCACTTTTCATGTTAACTGTGTTGGACTGGCAGTCAGCTTGTACGCTAGTTGAGGTTGTTGACCTGTTGCTGTATGGGAGTCCCGTCAGTCGTTTCTCATAGACACTTCCTGTTGCGTTGAACCGCTCCAGTGAACAAGCAGTGTTGCGTGGCACGGGACTTGGATACAATCTGTGATATTATTCTGCGGATTCTCGAAGACTCATGCCTGCAGCATGGACATAAAAAGGAGGAACATTATGAAAGAAAGTGTACAAACAAGGGTGACTGTAAAAATGGAGATAAAAATAGGTATCTAACACGAAAAACCACACACTGTAACGAATAAAAGAACAGAAGGTGAAGTGCAACTGGAGGATAAAGTCAAGCACATGGTTACCACAACAACACTTGATGTCACTGTAGATTGGCACTGAACACAACGCTGATATATCACACTGATGATGAAGAAAAAACTGGGAGGATTTGTCAGGGGGAGGGATACAAAGTAGAAGGGAAGAAGGGGGAAATGGGTGGTGCTAGAGGGGGGGAGAGGGAAGATGAGATGGGGCGGGGTCGGGCCAAAGGGGTTTGGGAGGGAATGGTGGGAGAGAGAACCAGCTGAGGAGGGGGTGCCGAGGGGGGAAGAAGGAAAAACAACTCGAGGCAGGTGAAGGTAAAATGGGCTTGGCTGTGGAAGTAGGTGGTGAAGGTGTTGAGGTGAAAGATTGAACGGGTGGCAAGGGAGATCTGTTGGAGAGTGTGGGGGCCTTGGAAAGAGTGATTGTTCAGGAGGACTGTGGTTAAAAGACAGATGATGTTTTCAGCAATAGGGGGTGTACAGAGGGAATTTTGGGGTGGACAGGGGGGTCAATGGGACAGACAGCGACAGAAAGCTCAGGGATGGTTGGAGAGGGTGTTGCCTTACATTTGTGGGAGTAGGTGGGATGGTGTCCATTGCAGGTGTTACAGGAAGAAGAGGTGGCGTGGTTGGGGCAGGTTTTGAGAAAATGGGAGGCCTTGAGATGGGGACAATTGGGGGGGTTTTCACAGTGGGCTGTCAGTGATTATTATACATGAGGCAGTGCTGGCCGTGGTAGGACTTGGTAGGGATTTGGAGGATAGAACTGGGAACTGGGTGGCAGTGGTGAAACATCAGAGTGATCTGGGTGAGGAGGTGGTGGATGAAGGGAACAGACCCAGAAAAGACTCACATGAGATAAGTGGGACCAGAGGCATTGTGGATACGGCAGGCAGAGCGGATTTCAAGGTCAGGGTGAAAGTTCAGCCAGGACCTCATCCTCTGCGATCACCAGGCTGAGTTTGGTGATCATGGCAGTGTAGGTTGGGGGGTGACAGGGGTGCTGTGGATGGTAAGGAGAGGAAGAGGAGAGTAAGGGTGTCACGGACGTTTGCAGGCCAAACATGATGTGCGGGAGTTTATAGAGGAGATGCATATGAAGGGAGGGGGAGGGGTACTTGATGAGGACTAGGCCCCAGTGGGGAATCAGTTGGCAAATGGGAGCACCAGGAGATACTTTCATATCTCCATGGTGAAGGTATGGGCATCAAGGAACTTCTGGTGTAGAATAGACAGGACAAAGGGGTGGAGGTTGGGGGCCGGGATATGGGTGGCATAAGGAGTAATATCCATGGAGATGATGGCAGAGGATCAAAGGGTGGTGACTTTTTGTTGTAAGTGGTGGGAGCAGAGATGGCACTGATGTGGTTGTGGGGTTTTTTGGTGAGTGGAGCCTCATAGGAAATGAGAGGGATGAGGAGGAGACAGAGGTGGCTGGTGGCAGAACCTGTAGGTGTAGCGGAGGTGCTGGGAGGTGAGGTTGGTACTATGGTGGCTATACTGGCCCAGTGTGAGGTGATGTGGGTAGGGGAGGCAGACGATGAAGTGATGGGAGAGTGAGAGGGGGAAAGCCTACCATCCGATGATGCAAGAGGATGCATATGTGAGGGCTGGAGCAGGAGTGGGAGCCGTTGCAGGTGTGATGGCTGGGGAAGGGAGTAGACGCCAGGAAGGGTATTGGGGAATGGGTGAGTGGGGCGATGGGAGGCGAGGTGTAATGGGGGAGGCCAGGGGCTGCACTCCAGGAAGTGATACTGTGGGGGAGGGCTCATGGCGGGCGGAGACGGGACGGACGGCGACGGACGGACAGAAGGCGGCGGCGTCGGCGGCGGCAGTAGCTGACGGAAGGGCGGGCGTATGGACGGACGGACAGAAGGACTGCTCGCGGCGGCGGCGGACGAACGGCAGCGGGGAAGGGCTCTTCCAAAAGCATCGACTGCACCGTGAGTGTAGCCCAGGTAGCGTAAACCTCCGATTTGGAAGTGAGGAGATCCATCCCTCGAGATGCCAGTCCTGCTTGTTTTTTTTTTTCTTTACTGAATTTCCATGCTGCTCAGCACCTTACAGAAGTTACAGACATAATGAGGAGATAATGAAACAATAAAAACGGGCGACAAAACGATGGCTGGTTAAAACTGGATCACGGCGAAAAATTTGCGAAGTGAAAATAAAAAAAAACGAAGGGTTGGTGATGCTGATTAAAGCACATAGTAACTAGCCACTGCTGCTATAAATTCATGCTCTATATATAGGAGTCACGTATCAAGAGCACTGGGGAATGAAACACACTTATACCTATTTCTGAGACACGTAACATCGTTGCTACATAATCGTGGGAAATATATCATAAGATATTTTTTTACAAATGTAGTGGTCTTTATCTTACTTGAACACAGCACCTCAAAATGGAAAAATTGGCCAGTCATCTCCAGAAAAGTCTAGTGTCATCTGCTGAGTGTATTGTGTACCTGAAGAGCCGTCTGGGCAGGTAGAAACAAAGGCCCCAGCCGTTCGCGACAGGTGTTTTTATTTATTTATTTATTTATTTATTCGTTCGGCATGTACAAGGCAAATATTACAGTGTCATTACAATCCACCAGGAAATTACAACACTACACAATGCTACTTATAGTTTTGAGCCAATCTATGGCTAGGTCAGGAGAGTAATGTATGTCCTTCAGTTCACCACTATATCCTACCACTTCACACACCAGTAGATGGTCCATTGTCTGGATTTCACCACATTAACACACGGGACTCTCCGCAAGTCCCCACTTATTCATTAGATGTTTGCATCTTCCCACGCTTGTTCTAAGGCGATTTAAGGCAACCCAGAGCTTCCGCGGGAGATCAAAACCATTTATCTTCTTTCTGGGGTCATCGATGAGCTTTTGGTTCTTGTGTGTCCCTTTGTGCCATGATTCCCCCGAGGCTAGCTTTGGGTCGAGGTCCTGTAATTCTCTGCCAATCTTCCAAAAGGCGGACCTAGATTTTAGCCTGTTGATGGGTGATAAGTCTTGGTGTATAGGGAGTTCTGGATTGTGTACGGACTTCCTATACATTCTTGAGGTCGCCATGGAGCGCCTTATATCAGGGGGGAGCGACGTGTAGACAACCTCCAAGATGGTGCTCCCCGGGCAACGCTGCAGTAAAATGCAACGGCAAAAAGTCTACACAATTCCGGCGATCGGACGCTCAAATGCCTCCCGGCCCACAAGAAGGCAAACGATTCAGAAGCGACAGGTGTAATTTAAAGGTTTTCCATTTGCCTGTACCACACCTAAAGTGACCACTTGTCTAGTATCTTAAAGAAACTTTCGATTTCGTGAAATTCACATCTTACATTAATAGTAATAAGTGTTGTAGAGGTTCATACATATCAATTTGGAGGCATGTGATCCTGGAAAACATCTAGAATACTGCTCTCAGTGCTTCTCGTGTCCCTACGGAACCACGAAAGAAGGACATAAGGTCTTTATTTGAGCAGGTCATAAAGCTGTGGAAAAGTTCTTTGTCACTGGGGTGCACGGATCAGCCAAGTAACACGAACTGATGTTACCTCACATGATTGATGGAAAGTAACTATGTAGTATTGAGGTGTTGAATCAATGTTATTGTCCACCAGTACGAATCATTATCTTAACCACAGACTGCTCTACGCATGTTAATGTCTGGATACCAGGCGACAATGACCTCAGAGTTATAATGGAAGTTGAGAATTTAGGGTGAGGTGACAAGATGAGGCCTATTCAAATAGGTGGGGGAAGCTGTGCAGCAAACTGCTTATACGGTGGTGTCCATAATTAAAGCAACATGTACGCATTTATTTTACGACAAAACAGTGTAAACAGGTGATAGTAAAGTAAAAACGATGTGACGAATACGTAAGTAAACAAACAGAAAAATGTAAGGAATCTAGACAACTGTGACACGCCTAAAGGTAGACAAAAATATTCTTCCGTTGCCGCTTCCGAAAACTGATTAATGCGCTTAGTGTGGGGTGTAGCTACCGCTGGAAGCAATACAGGCTTGACAAGGAAGGGGCATGCTGCGAATGATGTCATCAATCTGATCTTGATGCAATAACGCCCTTTCTTCCCACAGAGCTGTTCGCAAGTCTTGCAGAGTGGTTAATGGATGCTGACATGATGCAGACCGCCTCCGTAGAGCATCCCAGTCATGCTCTATGAGGTTCAAATCGGAAGAGCGAGCAGGACACGCCGTGCTTGCAATATTCTCCGTTTCCAGGAAATCATCAACCCGCCAGGACCTTTGTGGTCGAGTATTGTCCTCCATCTATACGGAGTCTGGGTCCAGAGCACCACGCAACAACCGCGCACACGAGTTCTTAAGGTCTCTTCACGATGTCGGTCAGCAGTTAAGCTAGCCATACAATTTCATAAAGAGGTGTTCATTCCTGAGTGCACTGTTAGCAACTCTCCTCGATATCGATCTCTTCCCACAACGTTTGGATCCCGAAATCGTATTCCAGGTACTATCTAGCTGCGCTTCCGTTGAGAATCACTCTGTAACTCAAATCTGTAGTCATCTGTGAAAAGAATATTGGACGTCTTTACGACTGTGCTGCTGACATGTTGAGACTCCACTCTAGACGTTCCGTTCTATGAAGACGTCTCAAGAGGTACACATACAGCAGGTCTCTGACAACAAAGACCACTCCGCCAAAGTCTTCTGCACACGGTTTGTCTCGATTCACCACGTCCAGTGAATCCTGCGAGGTCAGATGCCAGTTCTCGTGCAGTACTGAGGCGGTACCGCCATGCCCTTACAGCCAAATAACAGTCCTGTCTCTCTGATTTCAAACGTGGTCGCATCTGCCCTGCTCTTTGGGATGCAGTTTTGGTCTCTATATACTGTCGCCGTATCCGAGAAACAACAGATGAATTCACATTGAGCCATCGGGGCACATCTGCATCTACACCTGCATCATATTCTGCAAGCCACCTAATGGTGTGTGGCGAGGGTTTACTTTCAGTCTCACTATCTGATCCCTCCAACCCTGCTCCACTCGCGAATAATGCGTGGGAAGAATGCTTGTCGGTAAGCATCTCTATTGGCTCTAATTTCTCGAATTTTCTCCTCGTGGTCAACACGCGAGATGTGTATAGTTGGAAGTAATATGTTGTCTGACTCTTCCTGAAAAGTGCTGTCCCGAAATTTCAATAGTAAATCTCTCCGTCATGCACAACGTGTAACTCCGGAAAGGCATATCCTCCTATTTCCATCTAATTTACTATGAATTTTTTTCCTTATTTTGTTACCTGTTTTACTCGATGTATATTTGGTTTGTTTTGTAAATATTGTTTGTATTTTTACGCTTGGTCTGGCCTAGGGAAAACTATGCTATCGAACGATTACATCGATAGGTCGTGTGGAGAACGAAAGTATTTAGGATCTTGGGTAGTGTGAACTCTGCCGCATGGAGCGCGGGCAGAGCAGAGTCTGGTGGGAGTAGGGCAGTGGAGCAGGTGTGTTGTGTGATGCTCTCGCGAGTTGCCGCGCTTTCAGGGTTTGGCAGCATGTAATTGCACTCGACTTGATATGTTAGTTTCTGACATGGTGTCACGGACGGGAAGCGTTAGCTGGCACACATCAAAAGCCCGTTTCGGCTGGAGACCGTGTCGAGAACAAGGCGCACCAACATCCAGCTTCTGCAACAGCTACGGCCAGCAATGAGTGATTGTCGCCTCCTCCTCGACCGACGACTTCAACCCTTCAATCAACCAACAAGGAACACTGGAAGCACGTAAAGTTTTAGAACTGTATGGCAGACCTCAGCTTTTTAAACTATTCCATTAGCAAAATACAGCAACTTAGCATGAACCTTTGCTGCTCAATTTCCCAATTACATTACAAAGCAGGATCCCTTCCTTTTCCGAAATGAACCCGAGTGTCGTTGAAATTCAAACGCCAGCATTAAGGTAATATCATTCCATTTCACAGCTTTAATTTCAAAATTCAGTTAAAGTATTCATAGCTGGCTACAATATTTAGATTACACAAGCACAAATTATGAGTGCGAGTTTTGTTATCATATTTTAGCTTACCTGTGACTGCAGCTCAGCTTGGTACGTACTAAATTTTGCTATTATTAATTGTTCAGAATCAATTAATTCAGGTTCAAAGTTAAATCCCTTATTTCTAAATTGCGTAGATTCAAGTAGCTTTTGAAATGATTGTTGAGGTAGCCCAAGACTAACCTTATTTTATTGAATTTCGTAGTGCTTCAGAAACAAAGTTCACTGTTAATTTCAGGCACTAAATTAACTTTCGATTTTCCGGTTTCAACCTTCAGTTGCCACGCTTTTAGTGCTAATTATATGTGCATTAATCTTTCATTTTCAGTTACTATAGTAGTTGTCCATAGGACTGGCGACCGTTATTTTCCCCAAATCTCAAATATCTAATTAACGCCAATTAATTGTTAATGTAACGACCGCACATTTAATTTCCACGAATTTCATTTGCATTTTTCCTTTCATTTAGATGTAACCCTTTCCTCCCTCTTAACCGACAAATTAACTTTGGTGACGATTTCTTTTCCCAAATTCCCATTAGGTGCATGCGGTTTAATTTTTCACTGTCATTGAGGTCGACAAGTGAGGGGGGAGGTTACAAACGCCTCTCTTGTAACGTCTGTCAGTGGAGTTTGTTTAGCATCTCCGTAATGCTCTCTCGCCAGCTAAACCATCCCGTGACGAAACGCGCCGCTGTTCGTTGGATCTTCTCTATCAGTCCTACCTGATAGGGATCCCAGACAGATGAACAATACTCAAGAATCGGGTGAACTTCTTTCGTGGATGAGTTACATTTCCTTAAGATTCTTCTGATGAATCTGAGTCTGGTGTCGGTGTTCCAACTATCTGTTTTATATGCTCATTCCACTCAAAGTCGCTTTGGTTAGTTACGCCTAGATATCTCACGGCAGATGCTATCCCCCGCTGTTTGTCATCAATAGTGTAGCTGTACAGTACTGCATTTCTTTTCCTATGTATGCGCAATATGTTACATTTACACCCCTGGAAATGGAAAAAAGAACACATTGACACCGGTGTGTCAGACCCGCCATACTTGCTCCGGACACTGCGAGAGGGCTGTACAAGCAATGATCACACGCACGGCACAGCGGACACACCAGGAACCGCGGTGTTGGCCGTCGAATGGCGCTAGCTGCGCAGCATTTGTGCACCGCCGCCGTCAGTGTCAGCCAGTTTGCCGTGGCATACGGAGCTCCATCGCAGTCTTTAACACTGGTAGCATGCCGCGACAGCGTGGACGTGAACCGTATGTGCAGTTGACGGACTTTGAGCGAGGGCGTATAGTGGGCATGCGGGAGGCCGGGTGGACGTATCGCCGAATTGCTCAACACGTGGGGCGTGAGGTCTCCACAGTACATCGATGTTGTCGCCAGTGGTCGGCGGAAGGTGCACGTGCCCGTCGACCTGGGACCGGACCGCAGCGACGCACGGATGCACGCCAAGACCGTAGGATCCTACGCAGTGCCGTAGGGGACTGCACCGCCACTTCCCAGCAAATTAGGGACACTGTTGCTCCTGGGGTATCGGCGAGGACCATTCGCAACCGTCTCCATGAAGCTGGGCTACGGTCCCGCACACCGTTAGGCCGTCTTCCGCTCACGCCCCAACATCGTGCAGCCCGCCTCCAGTGGTGTCGCGACAGGCGTGAATGGAGGGACGAATGGAGACGTGTCGTCTTCAGCGATGAGAGTCGCTTCTGCCTTGATGCCAATGATGGTCGTATGCGTGTTTGGCGCCGTGCAGGTGAGCGCCACAATCAGGACTGCATACGACCGAGGCACACAGGGCCAATACCCGGCATCATGGTGTGGGGAGCGATCTCCTACACTGGCCGTACACCACTGGTGATCGTCGAGGGGACACTGAATAGTGCACGGTACATCCAAACCGTCATCGAACCCATCGTTCTACCATTCCTAGACCGGCAAGGGAACTTGCTGTTCCAACAGGACAATGCACGTCCGCATGTATCCCGTGCCACCCAACGTGCTCTAGAAGGTGTAAGTCAACTACCCTGGCCAGCAAGATCTCCGGATGTGTCCCCCATTGAGCATGTTTGGGACTGGATGAAGCGTCGTCTCACGCGGTCTGCACGTCCAGCACGAACGCTGGTCCAACTGAGGCGCCAGGTGGAAATGGCATGGCAAGCCGTTCCACAGGACTACATCCAGCATCTCTACGATCGCCTCCATGGGAGAATAGCAGCCTGCATTGCTGCGAAAGGTGGATATACACTGCACTAGTGCCGACATTGTGCATGCTCTGTTGCCTGTGTCTATGTGCCTGTGGTTCTGTCAGTGTGATCATGTTATGTATCTGACCCCAGGAATGTGTCAATAAAGTTTCCCCTTCCTGGGACAATGAATTCACGGTGTTCTTATTTCAATTTCCAGGAGTGTAGTTACATTCAGGGTCAACTGCCAGAGCCTGCACCATTCATCAATTCTCTGCAGATCGTTCTGTAAATTCTTACTATCTTCTGGCGTTACTACTTTGGTATAGGCAACTGCATCATCTGCGAATAGCATTAAAGAGCAGCCGACGCTTTCTAGTAGATCATTTATATATATATATATATATATATATATATATTGTAAACAGCAACGTTTCTATTAAACCTCGCTGTGGTACTCCGGATATTACCTTTACATCTGTCGATATAGTTCCGTTAAGAGCGACGTTCTGAGTTCTGTGTGCAAGAAAGTCTTGAATCCAATCGCTAGTCTGCTCCGTAAGCTCGTATTTTTTCATTAAACGGCAATGTCGGACGGTGTCAAATGCCTTACTGAAATCAAGGAACACGGCATCAACCTGTGCACCGTTGTCCACTGCGTTGTGGATCTCATGGAGTAACAGAGTGAGCTGAGTTTCTCAGGATCTCTGCTTGCGGAATCCATGATTATTTTTATAGAGGAGATGCCCATTTTCCAAAAAAATTCACGATTCTTGAGCATAAAAAATGTTCCATAATTCTACAACAGATTGACGTCAACGATTTAGCTCTATAATTGTGTAGATACGTCTTACGGCCTTTCTTAAAACCGGGGATGACCTGCGTTTTTTAGAGTCTTTGGGTACCTTTTTTTGCCCAAGCGATCTACGATAAATTACTTCTAGAAGATCTTATAGGTAACTTATCCGGTCCTGAAGCCTTTCCGCTACTAAGCGATTGGCCCGCATCTCGTGGTCGTGCGGTAGCGTTCTGCCTTCCCACGCCCGGGTTCCCGGGTTCGATTCCCGGCGGGGTCAGGGATTTTCTCTGCCTCGTGATGGCTGGGTGTTGTGTGCTGTCCTTAGGTTAGTTAGGTTTAAGTATTTCTAAGTTCTAGGGGACTGATGACCATAGCTGTTAAGTCCCATAGTGCTCAGAGCAATTTGAACCATACTAAGCGATTGTAGCTGCTTTTCAGTTCCGCGATCGTTTATCTCGATATCTGCCATTTCGATGTTCGCACGGCGATTGAAAGGAAGGACAGTGTTACTATCTTACGCGGTGAATTCAGAATTTCGGCTTTCTCTCGGTTATCTTCCGTTTCGATGCCGGTGTGTTCGCTGAGAGAATTGTAGTGTCGGCAGACTTGCCAACACTACGTACACTAATTGAAAGAGGCGGCCAAGATGCACGCGCTAACTCACGAAGGATGGAGTGAGGTCTGAAACAGGAGACTTAATGAATGCTATAAAGAAAAGTACGTAGCTCCTTTAGTACTTATCTTTTAATCCATCCTTTGTATACATCGTTCTTGATGAGACATTTGGAGATTGTGGCGATACAAGTGAGACTCTTTAGATACAAGCTATCTAAGACTAATGGCGCCTTGCTAGGTCGTAGACATGAACTTAGCTGAAGGCTATTCTACTGTCTCTCGGCAAATGAGAGCAAAGGCTTGGTCCGTATAGTCGCTAGCAACGTCGTCGTACAACTGGGGCGAGTTCTCGTACGTCTCTCGAGACCTGCCGTGTGGTGGCGCTAGGTCTACGATCACACAGTGGCGACACGCGGGTCCGACATGTACTAATGGACCGCGGCCGATTTAAGCTACCACCTAGAAAGTGTGGTGTCTGGCAGTGACACCACATTCCTCCCCCGCAAATCGGCGAACGGTCGTGTTATAAGGCTTCCGCCCGCCGTGGGGAGGACCCCATGTTGACGTATGCGATGAGTTGGGAGCCTAACAACAGGCGAGGCTGTGCCACCCGCACCCGGCCATTCGGTCCGAGGGGAGCTACGAAACGCCTGAAAACCTAGTCCAGGGTGCACGTCAACATGTGGTGTATGCGCCCGTAAAGAAACAGGAGGGGCTGAAGGGGCGACCTCCATTGCGTCGGGGTATCCGACGCGCGACGACAACTGGTCCGGAGCGGGCAAGAGTTCCATGGTGGAGGACAGCCGGTCACGGGAAGCGAGCGGCGGCGCGTGACCCAGGGAGTCGCCAGGCGGTTGCAGCGACGCGTCCACTGCGGGCGGCGCCGGCGGGAGAACAGGCGGCGGCGGCGGCGCGTCGCCATGAGGCAAAATGGAAGGCAGCGTCGGGAACACCTGGGGATGAGGCGAGCCAGTAGATGGGTCCCCAGAGCGCTGACCGGACGGCACCGTCTGAAAGCAGATGGGGAGCGGCAGAACCCAGGCGACGACAGAGGCGCAGCTGATTGAGATGCGGACGCACCTCACCAGAGGCCCCAAAAACCAAATACTGTACGTCGCGCGGCCAAGGCAGCGAAGAATGCGCCCTGCGAGCCAACGCCGTGAACCGCGATAGTTGCGATAGAAAACAACGTCGCCAGGAGCAAAAGCAGTAGTCTGCTGCTGTACTGGAACCTGATGCGGCGGATGCAGCAAAGACATCAAGGTTCGATGAGGACGACCATGGAGCAACTCAGCCGGCGAGCGACCATCGCGGGGCTGAGAGCGATACGAAGACAAAAAGAGCAACAATGTTTCCTCCCTAGAATGCGACTCTGTCAACTTCAACATCTGTGACTTGAAAGTCTGGACCAACCGTTCAGCGGCACCATTTGACTGAGGCGAAAACGGCGCGGATGTCAGATGTTGAATACCATTGGCCTTGCAGAATGACTGAAATTCTGCGGACATGAATTGCGGGCCATTGTCGGAAACAATAGTCTGTGGAAGACCTTCAATGCAAAAGATAGCGGATAACGCCTGGATTGTGGCCGAGGACGTCGTGGAAGACATCTGGACAACAAAACGAAAATTACTGAAAGCATCGACCACAACCAACCATCGAGCATTCCAGAATGGACCAGCAAAATCGATGTGCAAGCGTTGCCAAGGGGAAGTGGCTGTCGCCCATGCAAAGAATTTCCGCGGCGGGGCGGACTGTTGTTCGGCACACGACACGCAAGACGAGCACATATTCATAATCGCAGCATCAATTTCGAACCAAGTACAGTGCTGACGAGCAAGTTGTTTCGTGCGCACTATACCCCAATGTCCTTGGTGGAGAAGCCGTAAGACAGAGGACTGTAACGAACGTGGGACCACGACTCTGGACTGATCATTATCGGAACGCAACAACAAAACACCACGTCGTACAAAAAGTCTCTCCTTGTGAGCAAAAAATCGGCGAACCAACGGATCCTCGATCCGTGACTTTGACAAGGGCCATTGCATAGCAACAAAACGCAAAACAGTAGCAAGGACAGGGTCAGCAGCTGTGGCAGTAGCTACACGACGAAAATCAATCGGAAACGATTCGACCACGTCATCGGTTTCCGAATCAATGAACATGCAAGCAAGTTCGGAAGAATCGAATGCTTTATCCTCAGCAACAGGCAAACGGGACAACGCATCAGCGTTTCCGTGCTGAGCAGTGGACCGATACAAGATATCGTAGCGGTACTGCGAGAGAAAAATAGACCAGCGAATGAATTTCTGCGCTGTACGTGGAGGTCCAGGCTTGTTCGGATGAAAAAGCGATGTCAAACGTTTGTGGTCCGTGATGATGGTAAAGTGACGACCATACAAGAAATCATGGAACTTAGTAACACCAAACACGAGAGCTAAAGCTTCTTTCTCTATCTGGGAATAATTGCGTTGCGCAGACGAGAGCAATTTTGAAGCAAAGGCAATAGGACGATCATGCGATCCATCTTTGTGCGCAAGCACAGCACCGATCCCGAATTCCGATGCATCGACCATCAACAAAAGGGGTTTCTGGGGATCGAATGGCGTAAGGCAAGTATTTGAAAGCAACGCCGATTTCAACTGGCGAAAGGCGCGTTCGCATTCCGTCGTCCAGACGAACGGAACACCTTTACGGCGTAAGCGATGAAGCGGAGCTGAAATGGAAGAAGCGCGCGGCACAAACCTGGCATAGTAATTAATTTTTCCCAACACACTCTGTAGCTGCTTCACATTTTGTGGCGAAGGTAACTCCTGTATGGCACGGAGGTGCTCTGGACTCGGATGTATGCCTTGGGCATTCATTACATGTCCCAGATACGGTAAGTCACGAGCAAAAAAACACACATTTGTCCTTCCTCAAGCGAAGACCATTGTGTCGCAAGACCTGAAATAACGTTCGTAGGTTGGCTAAATGTTCGGCTTCTGTCTTTCCGGAGATCACAATATCGTCCAGATAGTTCGCAGCAGTAGGGACCGACGGACAAACAGTTTGTAAATATTGCTGAAACAATGCGGGGGCGGATGCACACCCGAATGGCAGTCTTTTGAATCGGTACAATCCAAGATGCGTGTTAACCACCAAGACGCGCTGGGATTCTTCGTCCACTGGTATTTGCAAGTACGCATCTGCTAGGTCCAATTTCGAAAAGTATTTACCCGGGCACAGTTTATCAAAAAGATCTTCTGGGCGGGGCAAAGGAAAAGTTGCAGTCACAAGTTGTGGATTCACAGTTGCCTTGAAGTCCACGCAAAGTCTCAATTTTCCGGAAGGTTTTGGCAAAATTACTAAGGGTGAGGCCCAGAGAGAAGCCTGCACACGTTCAATTACACCTTGAGATTCTAAATCGTATAATGTTCTGGCGACCTCATCACGCAATGCGTGGGGAACATTGCGCGCTCTGAAAAATTTCGGTTGCGCGTTTTCTTTCAGTTCCAAATGTGCTGCATAGTTCTTAGCGCAACCAAGGCCCGGTGCAAAAATGTCTGCAAATTCTTCACAAAGACTAGCAACACTGTCGGAAGGCACAGTCTGATTCACTGATAGGACCTGATTTACGACAGACGTGTTAAACAATTGAAATAAATCTAAACCAAACAAGTTCACTGCCGCAGAAGAACGAAGAACGTAAAATGACACAAGTTTTGTTTGTCCCTTGTATGTGGCAAGAAGGCTGCACTGTCCTAACACAGGTATCTGCTGTCCTAAATAACTATTGAGCTGAACATTTGCGGCAAGCAACGGAGGTTTGCCCAGTTGTTTGTACGTGTCTTGATTGAGCAATGAAACTGCAGCTCCGGTATCGAGCTGGAATGGTATCACTTTGCCCCCAAAGTCTAAGTCTACAAAAAGTTTATTGTCCTGCTGACGACAAGAGCGACTTTCACGTGCAATGTGAACTGATACAGGTACAGAAGCACTTGCGACTTTACGGGATTTCCGGCGACGTCGATGCACACTTTTTGTGGGACGAACACAGTCACTGTTAGATAAAGTGGCACTGGACGGGGTGGAATTAACGACATGAATGTCCATGGGCGAAGGTCCACGAGCCTGATTGTCCCTGGTTCGATTCCGGCGCGAAGCAAAGGGCCTGGAATGGTTTTGATTGTCTGATCTAAGCTTTTTCTGGCAAACACTTTGAACATGTCCTTTCTTATGACAGTAAAAGCAAATAGCTTGGCGTGACGGGCAATTGTCACGCGAATGTCTAGTTGCACACCGCAGGCATGATTTGAGAACTGCATTGGCATGCTTACGCGGCACACGTGTTTGCGAGCTAGGCTGCAGCTGCGCTGACGTGCTCGAGGGCCGCTTAGCGTCCCGTGCTGCGCGCCCGGCGGGCCGGTCAATGCGACACACTACTGGCGAAGATTCAAATGATGCCTGAGCAAAGTCAAGTGTGTCTTGCCTATCCAATATGTCTATCACTTGTTGAAGGGAGGGATTAACTAGTTTCAAAATCTGTTCCCGTATGCGAACATCATAAACGTTCTGTGCTATTGCATCACGCACCATAGTATCTGAATACGGAAGTCCACATTCACATGCAAAATCACAATCCCTAGTAAGTCCTTGCAATGTTGTAACCCACTCCCTATTAGTCTGACCGGCCGTACGTTTGGTACAAAAGAACGTATACCTTTTTGCAACTACATTAACTGTTTCTTTGAAATAGGCATCTAAAGCAGACAAAATTTCTTCGTAGGACAGAGTTGCTATGTCGCGTCAGGGAAACAATTTCACTATCACACGGTAGGTGGACACACCGACACAAGAAAGCAAAAACGGCTGCCGCTCATTACCTTGAATTCTGTAGGCGGCTAGATGGAAGCCGAACTGTCGAGACCATTCCGGCCAGGTCTCGTGGGCCGCGTCAAAGCTACGAAATGGAGGTGCAACTGCTTGGTGTGGCTGCGGTAGCGATGAAGCGGCGGCGGCCGCATCGGGTTGCAGCGCACGTTGACCCTGGACGAGCTGTCCAAGGGCATCCAATAACGCCTGCGTCTGCTGATTCTGCAAGCGATAAAATTCGGACAGTACATCTGGCGAAGCCATGACACAAGGAAATGCAAGCAATGAGAAAGAACACGATCCTGATTAATCCGCGTCGCCAAAATTGTAGTGTCGGCAGACTTGCCAACACTACGTACACTAATTGAAAGAGGCGGCCAAGATGCACGCGCTAACTCACGAAGGATGGAGTGAGGTCTGAAACAGGAGACTTAATGAATGCTATAAAGAAAAGTACGTAGCTCCTTTAGTACTTATCTTTTAATCCATCCTTTGTATACATCGTTCTTGATGAGACATTTGGAGATTGTGGCGATACAAGTGAGACTCTTTAGATACAAGCTATCTAAGGCTAATGGCGCCTTGCTAGGTCGTAGACATGAACTTAGCAGAAGGCTATTCTACTGTCTCTCGGCAAATGAGAGCAAAGGCTTGGTCCGTATAGTCGCTAGCAACGTCGTCGTACAACTGGGGCGAGTTCTCGTACGTCTCTCGAGACCTGCCGTGTGGTGGCGCTAGGTCTACGATCACACAGTGGCGACACGCGGGTCCGACATGTACTAATGGACCGCGGCCGATTTAAGCTACCACCTAGCAAGTGTGGTGTCTGGCAGTGACACCACAAGAATGAATAGATGATTTTGACCAACTTACTGATTTTACAAACAACCGAAATCTCTTAGTGTTTTTACTCAGGTCGTATTGCTCTCTACACTCGATAGCGGAGGTCGAGAAATTCGCTTCCGATACCGTCGCAGAGTCGTCTGAGCCTATATTTAGACCTACCACTCTGATCCAAACCAGAGGACTGCTATCAACCCTGAGTACGATGCTACAAACAGACAGCTTAGTCTGCACCCAGGGTGTGATGCTAATTGCCTTCACCAAATCTGCCATTCGCTGAACCCAAGCGGCAGGCGTCATTTTGGCCGATATGTGCCGCTACATGCAGCCGGTTGCACACAATGCGCTCGATAGCCTCCGGCTGGGCCTCTTCCACAACACGGATGCGACCTCCCAGCAAACATACCGAATGCACACTGGAATTCTTTCCCGCCTTGTCTGCTCTCTCTCTGAGAGAGCCTAACATTGGAGCTGCCAAGGAGTAGCATACCCACTCTCTGTACTTGTCCGGACTGCACAGGAAAATCGACCGTTGGTCCAACAGGAGAGGCTTCCCATGCTGGCTCAGAGTTATCGTCAACATTGGGTAGCACATCGTACAAGTTGCTAAGACGTTTGGAGCCAGACGCACGGCCTGCTCCCTCTTTCGCCTTCCGAACAGTGACAAGCGATCCCACCGCTCTCTGCCACCCACTCTGGAGCAAGGACAGAGTTAATAACAAGCATCAAAACCGATACAGGGATTTGTGAACACAGGTTTGTCGTAGCTATACTGAATATTGTAATCCCCAAATCCTCCAAAATTCACTTGACATCTTCCTGAGAGACAATCTCCACTCAAAAATTGTTAAAATGGCTCTGAACACTATGGGGCTTAACTTCTGAGGTCATCAGTCCCCTAGAACTTAGAACGACTTAAACCTAACTAACCTAAGGACATCACACACATCCATGCCCGAGGCAGGATTCGAACCTGCGACCGTAGCAGTCTCCCGGTTCCAGACTGTAGAGCCTAGAACCGCTCGGCCACTCCGGCCGGCAATCTCCACTCATTCTAAATTATTAAAATAAGTGTGGACCAGAGGTGCCTTGTATTCATAGAAATGGTATCGGCAGCAGTTGAGAGATTTATACCAAATAATTTAACAAACGATGTAGATGGTCCTCCTTGGTACACAAAACGGGTTAGAACACTGTTGCAGAAACAACGAAACAAACATGGCAAATTTAAACAGACGCAAAACCACCAGGATTATCGATCTTTTACAGAAGCTCGAAATTTAGCGTGGACTTCTATGCGAGATGCTTATAACAGTTTCCACAACGAAACTTTGTCTCGAAACCTGGCAGAAATTCCAAAGAGATTCTGGTCGTATGTGAAGTGTGTTAGCGGCAAGAAACAATCAATGCCTTCTCTGCGCCATAGCAATGGAGATACTATCGAAGACAGTGCTGCCAAAGCAGAGTTACTAAACACTGCCTTCCGAAATGCCTTAACAAAAGAAGACGAATTAAATATTCCAGAATTCGAATCGAGAACAACTGCCAACATGAGTAACGTAGAAGTAAATATCGTCGGAATAGTGAAGCAAATTAAATAACTTAATAAAAGCAAGTCTTCTGGTGCAGACTGTTTACCAATTAGGTTCATTTCGGAGTATGCTGATGCATTAGCTCCATACTTAACAATCATATACAACTGTTCGTCCTACGAAAGATCCGTACCCAAAGACTGGAAAGCTGCACAGGCCACACCAATATTCAAGAAAGATAGTAGGGGTAATCCACTAAATTACAGGCCCATTTCGTTAACGTCGGTATGCGGCAGGATTTGCGAACATATATTGTGTCCAAACATTATGAATTACCTCAAAGAAAATTATCTATTGACACAGAGTCAACATGGGTTTAGAAAACATCGTTCCTGTGAAACACCACTAGCTCTTTATTCACATGATGTGCTGAGTGCTATTGACAAGGGATTTCATATCGATTCCGTATTTCTCGATTTACGGAAGGCCTTTGACACTGTACCACACAAGCAGCTTGGAGTGAAATTGCGTGCTTATGGAATATCGTCTCAGTTATGTGACTGGATTTGTGATTTCGTTTCAGACGGTTCGCACTAACTGACGGAAAGTCATCGACTAAAGCAGTAGTGATTTCTGGCGTTCCCCAAGGTAGTATTATAGGCCTTTTGCTGTTCCTTATCTCTATAAACGATTTGGGAGACAATCTGAGCAGCTGTCTTGTATGTAGGCTGTTTAGGTTTTTATGTTGGTTACGCCTCGATGTGCTCTGTATGAAAATCACTGACTGCGCTGTGTGCAATATGTGGCTGCTCGGCATTGTTGGAATATTCGCTGTTGTAGTGTTGGGCAGCTGGATGTGAACAGCGCGTATCGTTGGGCAGTTGGAGGTGAGCCGCCAGCAGTGGTGGATGTGAGGAGAGAGATGCCAGGGTTTTGAGAACGCACGATCTGGTGTCCGTCAGAAAAAGGAAATTTGTAAGACTGGATGTCATGAACTTATATGTTATGACTTTTAAACATTATTAAGGTAAATACATTGTTTGTTCTCTATCAAAATCTTTCATTTGCTAAGTATGCCTATCAGTTGTTAGTATCTTCAGTATTTAGAATCTTTTATTTAGGTGGCAGTATTGGCGCTCGCTGTATTGCAGTAATTCGAGTAACGAAGATTTTTGTGAGGTAAGTGATTCATGAAAGGTATAGGTTATTGTTAGTTAGGGCCATTCATTTGTAGGGATTATTGAAAGTCAGATTGTGTTGCGCTAAAAATTATTGTGTGTCAGTTTAGTGATGATCAGAATAAGTAAAGAGAGAGCTGTCTGGGTACGTACATTTTTGCTCAGCTGTTTGAAAATCAAATAACGTAGAAGTTTACCAGCACAGTCATTCTTATTTTTTCAAAGGGACGTTTTAGTCTTCGGTTGTTTGCAGATGACACTGTCATTTATCGACTAATAAAGTGATCAGAAGATCAAAACAAATTGCAAAACGATTTAGAAAAGACATCTGAATGGTGCTAAAATTGGCAGTTGACCCTAAATAACGAAAAGAGTGAGGTTACCCACATGAGTGCTAAGACGAATTCGTTAAACTTCGGTTGCACGATAAATCAGTGTAATCTAAAAGCCGTAAATTCAACTAAATACCTAGGTATTACAATTACGAACAACTTAAATTGGGGGAGAACACACAGAAAAAATTGTGGGGAAGGCTAACCAAAGACTGCGTTTTTCTGGCAGGACACTTACAATATATAACAGATCTACTAACGAGACTATCTACACTTTGCTTGTCCGTCCTCCTTCAGAATACTGCTGCGCGGTGTGGGATCCTTACCAAATAGAACTGACGGAGTACATAGAAAAAGTTCAAAGAATGGCAGCACGTTTTGTATCATCGCGAAATACGGGAGAGAATCCCACTGAAATGATACGGGATTTGGGCTAGACATCTTTATAAGATAGGTGTTTTTCGATGCGACGGAATCCTCTCACGAAATTCCAGTCACCAACTTTTTCCTCCGAATGCGAAAATATTTTGTTGACACCGACCTACATAGGGATAAACGACCACCACGATAAAATAAGGGAAATTATACATCGTACGGAAAGATATAGATGTTCGTTCTCTCCGCGCGCTATACGACATTGGAATAATAGAGAATTGTGAAAGTCGCTCGACGAACCCTCTGCCTGGCATTTAAATCTTATTTCCAGAGTATCCATGTAGATGTAGATATTGCGTATCAATAGCCGCAGCGACGTCCGGGTCACCAGAGGATTCCAGTGACACGAGAGGTGTCGCAGAACTCGTCACTGGCGCCCCGACGTCACCGCAGCTTTGAGCATTGGCTACAAGCTTGTCGACGGTAGCCAAAGCAGCTTCCAGCTGTTTACGGACAGCAGCCAACTCTCCTTGTGTCCGCTCTCAACAAGCACACTTCCTAGCCATATCGTACTACGTATAAAATAGACAGACGGTCTCAAACGGCACTACTGAGTTTGAAAATATACCAAAGGAGAATAAAGTAACACTAAAAGTTGCTGTACTCTGAGACCGCAAGCTATTAAACAGAAATAAATTTATGTGCTGAAGTTGATGTATTTACAGACACCTGTTATTAGAAACCCTGTTTGCCTAAAAGTTACTGTACGAGATAAATCTTCAAACTAGAAGCACTGATCTAAACTGTGTGCTGACTACTAGCACAAAATTAAAACTTAGTGGCGTGTCGGATTTTCTGATGGCGGGGAAAATTTGCACACAGAAGCCGCCCTGCCCTAGGATACTCACAAGACCTACACTGAAACAGAAACTACGATTAATTTTCTAACCACTAGTCTAGACAGTAATATAGACACGTACAGTGCACTTCTTTGCAGAAGCACATGAACAAAAAACAGACTAAATTAATTTATAGTTTATCATACAAGTGATGCTGCTGCTCTGCTGCGCGACCTCTCGGTTCGCCTCGGCGGCTGCCGCTACACAGTTTGCGATTGTCCTGCTTCCATTCCTTCTATGGACCTCCACTACAGAGAGTCTGGCAGGCGTCTTCTTTGCACCATACTGCACCGTCTCCGACAGTGTACACAGGGACTGTGGGTGTGGGACTATCCGCAAATACTGTCCTGTTTGATAGGTGAGTTGACGAAATCCTCATCGTGGTTGTCCGTAAACCGGTATGCCATCTTCCATGCAGGGCACGATCATACGGACATCAGTTCACGTTCTGTGTGATTATACCACGAATTTGACACAGGACGTGGCTATAACTGTTCGTCGCTTTAATTTTGGACACCAGTGTATGTCGAGTGGCGGTGGATGGCTAAGTACGACACATTCTGTCTCGCCATTTCCGTCTCCGTCCGCAGTAGCATCAGAATATCATTACTCATTATGCTTGGTGTTGCTTCGTAACAATGGAGTGGGAGTAGATCTGTGGTACCATATTGCCTAAGACAAGTGGGAGCACTGAGATGGAGATGTGCTATTTGTGATTTCTGTCACTCAGTCAATCTAGGATCAACGAAAGTTCAATCCATCAGGTTTTGAATGCAATAAATGTAGAATTCAAAGCATACAGAAAAAAATTATTTACGAAATACGGTCGCATAGTCTTCATACGTAAGTCAATGCTATTTAAGTACCGCAATGCTGGGAGTGGTACTTTGTCTCACCATTAACAAATGTTTCATTAAAACAAGTCTTCCATGCCACAATGAATACAGACTTCATCCAGACTTATAAATGTAATTTGCTTAGGTAGAAAGAAAAGGAAATTTCTAGTAATATTGCAGTGCATTCGAATGAACGACTTTCAGGGCTATTTGAGTGCAGTGAAGCATTGTAGGATACTCCCTGCCATCGTTAACGAATACTCCATTCTGGCGCTACCTTGTTCTATCCTACAACATACACAAGTTCACATACTTAGGTAATGTCATGTTGTGCAAGGAAAGACGCTAGTACGATCAATTTTAGAGCGCATGGCAAACAGATACCGAATGAGCACACATACGTTGTGCTAGAACACGTACAGTGTGATATTTATAGACAGTCATTCGATGTCGATGAACTGTAGGTGTTATACTACTGAATTTCTTTGTGCTGTACTCGTATACTCTGCATGGTTGTAAATTTCTTCCTCTCGTTGGGATAGTTCCCTGCCTATTCGGAACGCCATGGGATTTCGAGGGATTTGGCAGGAGTCTGTGACTTGGCGGCGGACATCTCTCACTCGTCAGAATCAGGTGGTTACAAATACTATACATCAAAGACTGGAAGTTTGTGAGAAACAGGCGGGTAAACGATACTCTGACAAAAGGGAATTTTATATCTGAATCTATACTGCTTCCAGTAAGTACTGTGGACAAACGTATTACAGCCGCTCACATACGTCTCGCGAGGTGACTGCAATGAGAAAGTTAACGCTAACACGAAGGTTTTTACAGAAAAATAGTCTGCCGCAGAAATTCGGCATTCTCTATAAACAAGAGAAAACATTCTTCTGTGAGTTTTGCGTGCCGGTAAATAGATGGCCTGTCTTGTTAATAAGTAGACAAAATTTACATCTACATCTCTATGCATACTTCGCAAGAAATCGTATGGCGAATGTCGAAGGGAACCCTGTATCACTGCCAGTCATTTCCTTTACGACTCCACTCTCAAATGGAGGGAGGGAAAGAAAGATTGTCTGTATGCTACCTCACGATTGCTAACCTGTCGTATCGTATCTTCGTGGTCCTCACGCCAAATGTATGTTGGGGCAATGGAATCCTTCAGCAGTCAGCCTCAAATTCGGTTCTACAAATTTTGTCAATGGTGTTAATCTAAAACAACATCGCCTTCCATCCAGGAATTCCCATTTGAGTTCTCGAATCATCTGCCCACTAATTTGGCGAGTAGGAACGCTTCTACAGGACTGCTTTCTCAGGGAAACCCAGGTCTGCAAGCTCATACACATTTCTGCGGGTTGATCAGCAACAGTTACACTACTGGCCATTAAAATTGCTACACCAAGAAGAAATGCAGATGATAAACGGGTATTCATTCGACAAATACTCTCCTGGAAATGGAAACAAGAACACATTGACACCGGTGTGTCAGACCCACCATACTTGCTCCGGACACTGCGAGAGGGCTGTACAAGCAATGATCACACGCACGGCACAGCGGACACACCAGGAACCGCGGTGTTGGCCGTCGAATGGCGCTAGCTGCGCAGCATTTGTGCACCGCCGCCGTCAGTGTCAGCCAGTTTGCCGTGGCATACGGAGCTCCATCGCAGTCTTTAACACTGGTAGCATGCCGCGACAGCGTGGACGTGAACCGTATGTGCAGTTGACGGACTTTGAGCGAGGGCGTATAGTGGGCATGCGGGAGGCCGGGTGGACGTATCGTCGAATTGCTCAACACGTGGGGCGTGAGGTCTCCACAGTACATCGATGTTGTCGCCAGTGGTCGGCGGAAGGTGCACGTGCCCGTCGACCTGGGACCGGACCGCAGCGACGCACGGATGCACGCCAAGACCGTAGGATCCTACGCAGTGCCGTAGGGGACCGCACCGCCACTTCCCAGCAAATTAGGGACACTGTTGCTCCTGGGGTATCGGCGAGGACCATTCGCAACCGTCTCCATGAAGCTGGGCTACGGTCCCGCACACCGTTAGGCCGTCTTCCGCTCACGCCCCAACATCGTGCAGCCCGCCTCCAGTGGTGTCGCGACAGGCGTGAATGGAGGGACGAATGGAGACGTGTCGTCTTCAGCGATGAGAGTCGCTTCTGCCTTGATGCCAATGATGGTCGTATGCGTGTTTGGCGCCGTGCAGGTGAGCGCCACAATCAGGACTGCATACGACCGAGGCACACAGGGCCAACACCCGGCATCATGGTGTGGGGAGCGATCTCCTACACTGGCCGTACACCACTGGTGATCGTCGAGGGGACACTGAATAGTGCACGGTACATCCAAACCGTCATCGAACCCATCGTTCTACCATTCCTAGACCGGCAAGGGAACTTGCTGTTCCAACAGGACAATGCACGTCCGCATGTATCCCGTGCCACCCAACGTGCTCTAGAAGGTGTAAGTCAACTACCCTGGCCAGCAAGATCTCCGGATGTGTCCCCCATTGAGCATGTTTGGGACTGGATGAAGCGTCGTCTCACGCGGTCTGCACGTCCAGCACGAACGCTGGTCCAACTGAGGCGCCAGGTGGAAATGGCATGGCAAGCCGTTCCACAGGACTACATCCAGCATCTCTACGATCGTCTCCATGGGAGAATAGCAGCCTGCATTGCTGCGAAAGGTGGATATACACTGTACTAGTGCCGACATTGTGCATGCTCTGTTGCCTGTGTCTATGTGCCTGTGGTTCTGTCAGTGTGATCATGTGATGTATCTGACCCCAGGAATGTGTCAATAAAGTTTCCCCTCCTGGGACAATGAATTCACGGTGTTCTTATTTCAATCTCCAGGAGTGTATATTATACTAGAAATGACATGTGATTACATTTTCACACAATTTGGGTGCATAGGTCGTGAGAAATTAGTACCCAGAACAACCACCTCTGGCCGTACTAACGAACCTGATACAACTGGGCATTGAGTCAATCAGAGTTTGGATGGCGTGTACAGGTACATCTGCCCATGCAGCTTCAACACAATACCACAGTTCATCAAGAGTTGTGACTGGCGTATCGTGACGAGCCAGTTGCTCGGCCACCATTGACCAGACGTTTTCAATTGGCGAGAGATCTGGAGAATGTGCTGGCCAGGGCAGCAGTCGAACATTTTCTGTATCCAGAAAGGCCCGTACAGGACCTGCAACATGCAATCGTGCATTATCCTGGTGATATGTAGGGTTTCGCAAGGATCGAATGAGGGTTACAGCCACGGATCGTAACACATCTGAAATGTAACGTCCACTGTTCAAAGTGACGTCAATGCGAACAAGAGGTGAGCGAGCGTGTAACCAATGGCATCCCATACCACCACGCAGGGTGATACGCCAGTATGACGCTTACAATGTGCGTTCACCGCGATTTCGCCAAACACGGATGCGACCATCATGATGCTGTAAACAGAACCTGGATTCATCGGTAAAAATGACGGTTTGCAATTCGTGCAGACAGGTTCTTCGTTGAGTACACCATCGCAGGCGCTCGTGTCTGTTATGCAGCGTAAGGGTCGCAGCCATGTTCTCCGAGCTGATAGTCCATGCTGCTGTTAACGTCGTCGAACTGTTCGTGCAGATGGTTGTTGTCTTGCAAACGTCCCAACTGTTGACTCAGGGATCGAGACGTGGCTGCACGATCCGAACTACAGCCAGGAGGATAAGATGCCTGTCATCTCGACTGCTAGCGATACGAGGCCGTTGGGATCCAGCTCGGCGTGCCGTATTACCCTCCTGAACCCACCGATTCGATATTCTGCTAACAAATGGTTCAAATGGCTCTGATCACTATGCGACTTAACTTCTGAGGTCATCAGTCCCCTAGAACTTTGAACTAATTAAACCTAACTAACCTAAGGAGATCACACACATCCATGCCCGAGGCAGGATTCTAACCTGCGACCGCAGCGGTCGCTTGGCTCCAGACTATAGCGCCTAGAACCGCTCGGCCACTCCGGCCGGCTATTCTGCTAATAGTCATTGGATCTCGAGCTACGTGAGCAGCAATGTCGCGGTACCATAAACCGCAATCGCGATGGGCTACAATCCGACCTTTATCAAAATCGGAAACGTGATGATACGCATTTATCCTCCTTACACGAGACATCACAACAACGTTTCACCAGGCAACGCCGGTCAACTGCTGTTTGTGTATGAGAAATCGGTTGGAAACTTTCCTCATGTCAGCGCGTTGTAGGTGTCGCCACCGGTCCCAACCTTGTCTGAATGCTCTGAAAAGATAATCATATGCATATCACAGCATTTTCTTCTTGTCGGTTTAATTTCGCGTCTGTAGCACGTCATCTTCGTGGTGCAGCAATTTTAATGGGCAGTAGTGTAATTTGCTATTGTTCAGCTGGTTAGCCCTTCCAGTACAATTTGGAGAGACATCCCAGAACTTTTGGTTTGTAAGTGGTAGAAGGGGAAGAATGTTGTTCACTATTCTTGTATTTACCCCAGCGACATTTAAGCACCCAGTCCTTCTGAGAAGTACAGGACAGCTTCTGCTAGTCTGGAATCATTAACAGATGTCCTGCACAGGGAGCGATGGCTTGTCAGCCAGGAGCTACGCAGTCCTGATCCTGAAGTTCGGCGAGTGGGGGGGGGGGGGGGGGAAATTTCGCGACGCCCCCAATGGTGGCAGTGGTGGCGGTTCCCATGCGACCCAGTGGTAGCGGCGTGGAGGAGGCACGGGTCTTGTTGGGGTGGTGGAGAGTGAGGCATCCACTGCCCCCATAGCTCGGCAGGTCTCAGTAGGTTTCCTTCTGGACAACTGTGCCAGAATGACTTACTTCCATCAACATGTTAAGACAACCGACAGACAGAGGATAATTAGCGTTGCATATCTTCAGCTATTTGATTACGGTTACCACCCGTTTCGGTATCGGAGGAAGTAACTACCTATCCTAAGAAAAACCCACAGTCTCTTTACAGGAGACTCTTTAATGATTACCTGGCCAGTGCTATCCGACTGCAGGAGAAATGAATTATTAACCTTGCAAAGGGACTACCATGATCAGTTTAATTAATTAGTCAATCAAATTCCGATCAATGACCAGCCACCAGGTGTGTGGAAGGAAGTGTGGGAGTGCCAAGGATTTAATTCGCAAGTAGGAGTGGTAATCAGGCGTCTCTTTTTGCAGCGAGAGCTATTACCGAATTTTCATTCTCCCACCTACACCGCCTACACAGGGAGAGATTGCCATCGTAATAAAATCACCTGTACTACCAAATTTATAAAGTGATACGTACAATTAACCTAATAGTTACAACTACTCTGTGCTGATATTTGGAAGTCTTAAAAAGCATTGTACATGACGCGTTATTTATTCACCTTAAGAGAGTTCGAAAGTGTAAATGCATCCTTTGACAGAGGTAGAGCATTGGCATTCCGTCATGAGCCAAAACCGGCTTTAATATTCTCCTCCTGTGATGCAAAACGTAACAGAAATTAGGCTGATAAGAACAAAAATTGTTCAAATGGCTCTGAGCACTATGGGGCTTAACTTCTCAGGTCATCAGTCCCCTAGAACTTAGAACTACTTAAACCTAACTAACCTAAGGACATCACACACATCCATGCCTGAGGCAGGATTCGAACCTGATAAGGACAGATTTCTTTACTGGATGACAGAATATTTATATATATAGTCTATGCCATACTGTAATACAGGATTTCCACACTAAGAATCAATAAATACCAATACTAACGCGATGTGGAAAACCATGTATCCTTCAGTTTCTTTCGTCTGCAGAAGAAACACGCATAAACGGCGGAATCTACATTTCGCGTGGGAAATTCGAGGCGTATTGGCAACAACCTCCCTGTCTCAGATTGGGTAAGGTGGATGTTTTCAATGGGGGAGTGTATCTCGGGGTGTAATTTCTGTTAAATGTCTATATTCAAGCAGCGCTTGCTTTTCTCTGAGTGTGCTAGGAGTTAGAGACGCCTGTCCAACTGCAGGTGCGGTCAAGAGGTCTCGGCCGACCAGAAGTTGCGGCTTAGCCTCTCGTGACCAGATGGAGACTTTCTTTGTACCTGCCTGGCCGGCTCTTCGGGTGCACAATACGCTCGGTAGATGGCACTGGACTAGGTTGGAGAGGACTTACCAGTTCTTTTTTTAACTTGGGATGAGTGTTTCGTTCTCTTAAGCTGTTGCTACATGACTCATGTAGTAGCGAGCATGGATTTATAACAGCACTGGCCGCGTCAGTCACGTTTGTGTCTTGACAGTGTTTACTTTCGAGTACGTGCGCGTTGTTCGTTACGGTCACGAGTGTTGCTCTGCATTGAGTAGTGGTTGATTTGTCGTTCACGTTTTGAGACAGCGTTTTGTTATTTCGTACGCGTCCCTCTGTACTGGAGATATATAGGCGTCGGGCGTTAGTGTATATAGCCTGCCAGAACCCTGACTGCGTCAGTCGGGCCGGGGCAAAGCTTGAAAAGGGTTCAAAGTGGTTCAAATGGCTCTCAGCACTATGGGACTTAACTTCTGAAGTCATCAGTCTCCTAGAACTTAGAATTACTTAAACCTAACTAACCTAAGGACATCACATCCATGCCCGAGGCAGGATTCGAACCTGCGACTGTAGCGGTCGCGCGGTTCCAGACTGTAGCGCCTAGAACCGCTCGGCCACCCCGGCTGGCCCATGAATAGGGCCAAGGACAGGAATCCGCGGCTAGGTGACACTTCCGGCGCCCCTTCGCGCAGAAATGTGACACTGGCCCCTCGACGACCGTCCCGGCAAGTTGCCGGCTACTCTGACACCACCCAACGGAGCGCATCGTTCCTCCCTGCACAAGTCACTGATAACAACTGAGAGTGACATCGATTCATGTGAACCCTGTACACAGCCTCGAGTGACGAACCGACCTTCCTCTTCGATCTCTGATGATTCCCATGGCCGCCTGGTGACAGACCTGTCACCTAGTGACAGTCAAGCCATGTCGGCCCCCAGCATTAATACAGTCAATCGCCACTCGGACGCCCCTAGGGATGCTGCTTTGTCTACACCATCTCGCCGGCACAACGGGCCTTCTGGGGATTCTGTCCCTGTCGGCCCTCTCCATGGTCGACATTCTAAATGGTCTTCTGCTCGCACCCGTCGCAGTCACCGTGATTCGGTTCCGATGCCTCCACACCTGGCGCAACAGTACCTTCTACTGCCATAGACCAGGACGTGGGTCCCCCTTCAGGCCCCACTTCTAAGAATCCATCGCCACCACCACCACCAACCACCACCATCACCAAAGGAGAAGATCCCTACAATCGTTGTTTGCAATTCCACGAACTACATTAAACTAAACACTGAACGGCAACACCTTATTGTGGGCCAACTGCTGGGTGTATACCAGAAGGACCATGTGAGGTACCTGCTTGACACCATGGAGGATTATCTCCATATCCTCAACTGTGCGAATTCCAGGGCTACGGACAACTACAATATTCAGGCTTCTGCCGACAGAAGAACAAAAATCGTCATCAAAGACCTTCCTTGCGCAGTTAGAGGAACAGGTGTCAGAGATGAATTACTCCATCTCAAGTTCCTGGACGCTTTCGTAAACCAATACAACAAGAGGGACCTTGAGACCTGGCAATTAATCCCTAAGACCACCCATGTTGTCTCCCTTATTAGGAGAGAGGACGTAGAATGCATTTACCAAATTAAGTATCTCCAGTGCACCAAGGTGTGCATTGAATCATATGAAGGCCGCAACAGCCCCACCTTCTGCTGTTGTTGTAAACGTTTGTGGCACACCAACATTTACTGCTGACTTCCTTTTTGGTGTGTAAGTTGTCGGCTCTCATGTGTCAGAGGACTGCAAACTCCTGGCCTCAGGAAAACCACATGTGCCCACTGTTTGGGCACCTCTCACGATCCCCATCATCTAGCTTCCTGGAAGGGCTGTCTATATACCAGAAGTCTATGACATCTTCCCACCCTCCATGAAGGCAAATGGGGCGAATCGGCCACCCCCGCAATCACGACACGGCACCTACTTCGACATCTTATGGGGTAAATCCGACGACTATCCCACCACTGATGCTCAGGCGGCTGAATCATTAGCAGCACAGGAACCCCCTCTGGCTCCATGTCCTATCACCACACTCCCTCCTGCAGCTCGGTCTCCTCCTGCTAATCCGTCTTCTGTGACGCATACCAATGACCACAAAGCTGAAAGACTCTGTGACCTCCTCCCGCCCACCTGCAGAAGTGCCACAACTCACCATTGTGTCGCCTTCTCCACCAGCCACCATGCCCACCCCTGCACATCGCAGGGTCAAGCAACCCACACAGGATGTTCCTCCTGAGGTGGAGATAGATGCTTCTTTTCGGGATGACTTGTGATAGATCCTCCAGGTCATCTCTCTGTTCACACACCACCACATCAGGGCTGTCATTCGTGAAACAGCTCAAAAGATCCGTTGGTCAGAGGACGGGCTCGCTACCAGAATTATTGAAGGGCTCAGCCAAATTTTGTTATAATGGTGAATCGCCCACCACACAACCATCAGCCCTCTTAGGAGCCTGTTGTCTGTATTTTTGATGCTTAAGGCCTTACAGGTATGAATACTGCACTGAACACTTTCCTATATGACCACCATGCGGACATTTTACTTGTCTCAGAAACCCACCTGAAATCCAGCGACGATTTTCGTCTCCACAACATGGTTTGCTATCGCACTAGTCGGTTCCATCGCTGAGGTGGGGGCACGGTAGTGTTTCTGCACAAGTTACTTGTCCTTAATCATGAGGTTCTCTAACCACTCGAACATACAGAGTCTAAGTCGCTGGTTCCACCCACCTTGGTGCTATAACTTCTTGAACCAGATCTCTGTACCTTGACGTAATTTGACAGACTCATTGTTGGGGCTGATCTCAACACCAAGCACCCAGCTTGGCATTCTTGCATTGCTAATTCGAAGGGCAAACTACCCCTTGATCTGGAATATCCTCTGGCATTGGCAGTCTATGGCCCCCACGCTTCCACCCACATACCAGCCTGCTCTGACTGCCAGCCACATGTTTTGGATGTAGCTATTTTTAAGAACATTGTGGTGCAGTTTTCGTTTGAAACACTTCACAAGCTGGCCTCTGACCGTAGCCCCATGCTCCTGCACCTTACCGATGTCGCTCTGCCTTTAGATGTCCAATCTATCTTGACCATCACGGACTGGGACAAATTTTCCAGGATCCTTAATAACACCATTCGGCAACATCTCCACCTGACAGTGTCTGCCAAACTGGTTAGTGCTGTTGATTAACCAACCACAAAAATTCCAAAGGTACTGAAGGCCTCTACTTCCCTTGTCACAAGGGCCTTAACCCCACTGGATGACTTGCCTCCTCTCTTGCACGAAATCCAAATTTAGAAGAACCGCTACTGCAGGTGATAGAAGCAGTTTCGTGGTCCTTGGCATAAGCATCATATGAAATGTCTCCAACGTGAATTTTGCCATGGGCTCGCCGATAGGAAAACGGAACAATGGGAGGACAAGATGTTCGCCATCCTCCTCCAGCATAAATCCAATTGAGCTTTTGTTGGAACTCTGCAGTGCTCCACAGTGAAGACAAATCATCCCATCCGCACAGGGGATCACTTTTGATGCCCTCCAGGTGGTGGAAACTCTGGCGGATGCCTTTGAGGCCCAGAACAAATTGCTCATCCAGGACCTCACGCCTGATGAACTCCAAGATGAACACGATATTCAAATGACCATCGCTGCTTTCAGACAAATACCACCTCTGACTGCCCCTCGCCCTACGTCTCCAGTGGGAGTCCAACGGATCCTCTGGTGGAAGCGTGGGCAGTTGGCTCCAAGTTTGGATGGCATCTTAAACGAACATCTCCTCCAGCTCTCATGCAAGCCACTGATTTTATTTACCAGAATCCTGAACCGCTGTCTCACATCCAGCCTTTTTCCCCCACAGTGGAAGCAGGCAAAACTGAATACCATCTCCAAGTCCTGGAAGGACGCTATGTTCCCTACTAACAACAGGCACATTAGCCCTCTGTACACCATGGCCAAGGTTCTAGAAACTTTGATCCTCAACCGCATTTCCTGGCCTCTGGTGGCGGCTGGAGCAATACGTCCATAACAGTATTTATTTGTTTCACAGCTGTTGGCCGAACTCTATGTCCGTAGAATCATGGGACATGTCAGCAAGGGCTTTAACTCCACCATGTGGACACCATTATTTTTCCTGGACCTGCAAAATCGCATATGACAAGATTTGGCAGGACAGTCTTAATGCTGACACAGGCGACCGTGAAGATCGTGGAGAATTTCCTCCACAACAGGAATTTCTAGGTTACTCAGAAAGGTCAATGCTCCAGATTACGTCACATGTCGGTGGGTACCCCACAGGGCTCTTTGTTGTCCTTTTTAAGATTTATGTTAATGATATGCCAGTGCTCCCACACTGCCACCGGACGCAATGCGCCGATGATACGGCGCTCTGTACCATCGGCCGCAATACAGACCAGCTCTTTGCTCGCCTGTGGAGGAAGGTGGACATGACAGTGACCTGGTGTCAATCCAACAAGATTGGACTCAATGCAGCCAAAACCACAGCACTCTGTCACTAAATCGCGCCCCATCCTCTGTCACAACATCACTATTACAGGCATCCAGGTCCCATGGTTAAAAGTTGTTCAAATAGCTTTGAGCACTATGCGACTTAACGTCTGAGATCATCAGTCCCCTAGAACTTAGAACTACTTAAACCTAACTGATCTAAGGACATCGCACACATCCACGCCCGAGGCAGGATTCGAACCTGCGACTGTAGCAATTTCGCGGTTCCAGACTGAAGCGCCTAGAACTGCTCGGCCACATCGGCCGGCTCTCCAGGTCCCATGATCCCCTGATACAAAATATCTAGGTGTCCAGATGGATACAAAACTGCTATTCCATCGCCATGCAGAATACGTAACCCAAAAAGAACTAAAGCTAATAAAAGCGTTTTCCCCAATATTCACCAGCAGGGAGCTGAGCCTCGATACCAAGCTCTGGCTGTAGGGATAGTTGTCCACCCTACCCTTACCTGTGCCACCAATGCAGAATAAGGTGTTTCAGTGGAGCCTGCATGCCCCTCTCCTCTCGATGGTACTTACGCTCCACGAGAAAACAGACATGGCCACTCTCAAGACGCCCATGCGAGAGCAAGCAAGGCATCTCTATGCCAAAGTAGAAGCCCTATGCGACACGGTCGCTGGCATGCAAAACATTGGCACCAGACCTCCATGGAACTGGCATCAACATCCTGTTCCTCTTATCATCCTTGAGTATTCCGATTCTGACCATGGCTAACGATGGCACTGTTATGGCCACTCATAAGGCGTTACTGGTGACTTGACTATTCGATGGGAATCGACCATCGTAAACCACCACCACTGTTGATCCCTAATGTAGTTCGTAGTTAGTTGGTATTTGCCTGCAACCTGAACTTCCACCGTCAGAGGATTGTATGGGAATTCAGGTCCCACCGCCACATCTTCAACATGCACTCCAGTGATGTCTTTGGAATGACATCATTGTCGAATGGAACAGTTTTATCTTCCGCCAAGACAGTAAGACCGTGAGCCACCGGTGAAGCTGTATTTTAAACTCCTGAAAAAAAAAAAACTGGGACAGTGGGTTACTCTCCTAATATTATTTATTATTGTCCATCCTTACGTCTCTCCCGGCCAGCAGCTATTCACTTGTTGATCAGCTACTCACCTGCAGTGATAGCCTGTTGTCCTATTATTATTACCCATTCTTCCCTCAAGGGCAATTGGCTAGACTGGAAGGAGCAACTCTCTAGTGCTACACCAATAGCAAAAATACCCTCTCTACATCCAGCAGTTATTGATGAGTCTTTCTAGAGCTACCTCTAGTGCTCGATCAATGGCTGTCCGTGGCGGCCGAGTGGTTGTAGGCGCTTCAGTCTAGAACGGCGCGACCGCTACGGTCGCAGTTTCGAATCCTGCCTTGGGCATCGATGTGTGTGATGTCCTTAGGTTAGTTAGGTTTAAGTAGTTCTAGGGGACTGATGACCTCAGATGTTAAGGCCCATAGTGCTCAGAGCCATTTGAACCATTTTTTTGCTCAATCAATGGAACGCCTCTCCAACTACTATGCTTCAAATCCTGAAGAAAAAGTTTGAATTTTTCCGCTGATTTATTAAAATTTCTCCCGCCAGTTTATGAGTTGCTCACGACTAGGTGGGAGGGGGAGACATAGTTTCACTGTCAAGGAATTCTGTATCTGCCTCCTTGGATTGTGAGATCACTGTTAGACTGCACCGGTATTCCAAAGATGATGAAATAAAGAGAGTGCCCAACATCCTTCTACGCTAGAGATTATGCAGACTGAAATTTTATAAATAATGAATATATTATTAATTATTGTCATTACTAAGTCCTACGCAGTGAAGTGTAATTAGCAGTTTAATGTACCACGAAAATTCGAATTTACCAGTAAAATTAAATTTTTCTCTCCATTTTTGAATTAACTCACAATTTTATTTGTTTAGGATACAAATATTCTGTTAGTGGAACCTAGCTCGGCATTTTTGTATTTATTGATACACGTTTATCATTGCCTCGGCTATTTAACACTGTTCTTTCGTAATTGGAACTGTGTGAGATCTGGGTTCAAATTACCTGTAATTCCTCAGTATTCGCCATTGCGGCTAGTTGGGTACTAGTGTGGGCGTTATGGTTCAAGTTAATTATTAGTGCCCACTTCTACATATTTTTTTTAGTGTGGACCATCTGTTTTAAGTTAATTATTAGTGCCCATGACTTGTTATTGAGCTTAGTTGGGCATTATGTCGTGAATCCTACTTGAACATGTTGTAATCATGGCCCACTATCCTTATAGTGCTTTGTAATTTTGGCTCACTGTCTGGTCTGTGATAATGGCTAAACGTCCATTGTGTTCAATGTATTAGTTGGTAATTTTGCTACTGAGATGCTTTCGTCTTAGTTTTAGTTCACACGTGCTTTCCCCATAAAGGTGAAAACTGAGCCACTGGCGACCTTAAAATAAACTGACGTTATGACGTTAAATTGTACAATTGCAAAATTTGTTCTACTCCTTGTATTTAGTTGCATGTGGTTGACGCTATCATAGTTGCTAAAGAGGTCTTAAGGAATAAAATGCGTTAATGATTTTTGTGATTAAATGTCTTTTACGGCACACATGTTATGTGATTGCTTACGTAACATATTACCTCTCGCGGCGCTTACTAGGTGCACTGCTTCAGTTGTGTTATGAAGGGTCTGTAATTTCCTCTTGGCTTCTATGTCAGCTCGCGTACTTAATGTGAGGTATTAATCACCATGATAAATTGTCAGTGACAATGAAGACTGGTTCAAAAATATTCCATCTCATCTCACTTCTTTCGCTTCCTGAATATTGGCTCCCCGTAAAGATAGAGATGCTTATTAAATTTCCTGTGAGAGATAAACTTCCTGAGAGTCGAGATGTATTGCCGACCCCTCGCTTTTGTACTCGTGATGGTCGCCATCTCCAGTACGTTGTGTATAATTTTCTTCGCATCTACAGGTAAACAGTAAATATAAACATGTAGTTATACTTTTTGGAATGTCTGTGGGTCTTCAGTAGTATCTTGTACTACCTTGACCCCAGCAGCTAAGTCAATTTTTCCTATTAAACTTTCCAATAGAATTTGTCGTGGTGTTTCTTTTGTAATAAATTATTATTCATGTTTATGTAGTAGAGGCAGTACTTAAATTTATTTCTTCTTCCTATTACAACGCAAAAGATGGTTGCTCATCAGAACTTTACTTTTTAATATAGAAGTCTACATAGAAATGCACACCACCTGTTTGCAGCAGACCTAAGCAGAAGTTATTTGTCAGTCCGCTGGCACGTAATTTTGAGCGCCGTCCCGCTCATTGCGATGAGGGTCGGCTACCGATTTTCAATTATTCTCGGTTGTTCTCGGTGACCTTCCTCTCCTTCATCAAAATTCCTTCTCCCGTTTTCTCGGTTGCCTGGTGACCAACACCCTCTCTGTGAATTTTGTTTCGAATATTTACTATTCCGCCTCGGTGGGTGCTTAGCTCGCCAATTGTTATTTTTTGGCTCTCGTCTTTCTACAGGGAGGTTATTGTGCAGGGAATGTACTGGTTCGCAACGCTTTGTGTGGTGGGTGAGAGGGGGCTGTGATGTTATAAATTGTGCAAAAGTCTGGATTTGCATATTTGTAGAAACGCGAAATCAACTCTACGAAGAACTGTTTACTTTAGCAAAAGTTCGCAGTGGGATTCATTCTTAGCAAAATATAAAATCTGTAGGTGGTCAATTTTCTTTTTTTGAAGAAGATAGGGGAGTAATTTGAAACGTCCCCTTAGAAGAATTATACATGACTGTGCTTAAACTGACACACAATATTTCTTAGCGCAACGCAAACTGACTTTAAGAAATCCCTACAAAAGAAAGGCCCTGACTAACATTAAACTATACCTTTCACAAATCACTTCCCTCACAAAAATCTTCGTTACTCAAGCTACTGCAATACAGCGAGCGCCACTACTGCCAACTAAAAACAAAAAAGATTCTAAGTACTGAAGGTACTAACTACTGATAGGCATAGTTAGCAAATGAAAGATTTTAATAGAGAACAAACAATGTATTTACCTTAATAGTCATAATATATATAGCAGTTCATGACATCCACTCTTACAAAATTTTAAAACTCCGCCATTTCTCTCCCCACATCCACCACTGCTGGCGGCTCACCTCCAACCGCGCAACGCTACGCGCTGTTAACAGCCAACTGCCCAACACTACAATGGCCAACAACAATGCAAACCAGCCACAGACTGCACACAGCACAGCCAGTGATTTTCATACAGAGCGCTATGTAGCGTTACCAATGAAAAAAAAACCTAAACAGCCTACTTACATAGCCCCCATGCTCCCCACAAAAAATTTTACAAATTGTTTTGGGCAGTGGCCAATACAGATTTGAAGAATTATTTCATAATTACAATAACAAAGAAATCAAATGCACACACTTATTGATACAATGTTGGTCAAAAGCTAAAATTTTCTCATAGTCCATAAAGACAGTCCTGATCGTTCATCACAGTAAAATAGCAGTGTTTTTCTCAAAGTCGGAGCAGTAAAAGAAAATGCACACGGAAGTTGTGGATTCCCATGCAGTCTTGAAGAAGTAGTGTTGTCCTTCCAACGGAAAGACTGTGCTGACTCTTGAAATGCAGACAGGTAATGGTCCACAACAGAGCAAACCCACCGCAGAGTCAGTCGAAGTTTTGAAGAATATTGGTAGGTAGGTCGTCACAGAGCAGACCCACTGTAGTCCTGGTAGAGAGTATGGTATTGGTGGGCCACCAAAGATGCAGACCCACTGTAGTCCTTGTAGAGACGGCCAGCAGCCATCTGTTACAAATGTGCAGTTGCGCAATCACCATCAAAGAGTCTTGCGGACAATATAGCAAGTCCATAAACCACCAGTTGTGCACTCACAAAGTTTTTGGAATTGTCCTTAGAACCAGCAATGCTGTTATCCAGTCCCTTACTGAATTATTAACACACGTGCAAACACTAACAGTCCTCTTTTTTTCACATATTGTGCATATACTATGACCAACAGAAACGTGTGCAGTGAAATGTAACTTACAAGTTACTTAATTTGATGAACTGGTGTCCATTACAATTTCATAACATAAGAATACAATAACAAAGGTACAAAATACATAATTAAAAACATAATAATACAGATAACATTTGTAGTAAAACAGGCTTTACAAAAGAATAGAAATAAACATGTACATCAGTGTTACAAGCATTGTGACATACATAAATACATAAAAGGTCAGAATAACTTTCGAAACATCAACTTCACACGTGAGTATTAAAACAAAACAGAATAAATAATGTCTAAACATCTTTACAAAGAAAATAACATATTATTAGAAAAATTCCACAACATAACTCATATCAGCTAAACACATAAAGACAGGAAAAAGACAAATACACAAGGGTACACAAACACATAGAGGGATGACACCAAAGGAAAGGATCGGGTTTGTTTTACTGCAGTATTTTGCATGGAGATCTCCCTTCATTCATCAATATTCCCAAAAGTCCTATCTAAGCCTGCTTTCTGTATTCTGTTCACATCCTCTTTCAAAAATAGTTTTTCTCCACTGTACACTACTTTTTTTTGCCAAACCATTTTCTTATAGTTTCTCAATGCATTTCTTTCCATTCATGACAACTCGTTCTCTCATATAGCCTACCCCATCTTAAGCTAACTTAAATCTACTGAGCTCAGATGCTAAACTAAGGGACGAGGCAATGCAGCAGCACAAAACAATTAACACAAACAGCAATGACAAAAAATGCAAATTGGCAAAGCAAGCAGCAGTAAATCTAAATTAACAGAGAAAATGCAACATTACAACTATTATGAGCCAATGTGCAACAACAAGAAAAATAAATCAGTAGTAAAACTGGCTTAACAGAGTAATACAAAGTGAAATTTAGTAGCACTATGCCTGGCAAACAGCAGCAGCAAATGCAATAACTTATACCTAAACATGACAAAGCTCAAGCAGAAAAAATATTACAGTACAAATGGCCATGTTTAATACCTATGTCACATCTTAATAGTAGAGTGATGCATCACAAAAACTTACTCTGCAAGAAAGTTACCAAGTCATTAAAAAAATTATTTATGCAATTCCTGTGAAGGGAAATGTCTATTTGTGCTCTCTTTTCTAAGAAAGTATATGAGAAACGTATTCTTTACTGGGTCTGTAGACAGAAAATAGTGATATTAGTACATCTATTAAA
This sequence comes from Schistocerca nitens, assembly GCF_023898315.1. Lineage (NCBI taxonomy): Eukaryota > Metazoa > Arthropoda > Insecta > Orthoptera > Acrididae > Schistocerca > Schistocerca nitens. The sequence goes on along the minus strand of NW_026045910.1, from coordinate 8,574,894 downwards.
TTTTATAATAACCAATGCTGCAGTGCAGCTAGAAACTAAATATTAAATAAAATGAGTAAACATGTACATAGGAAGGCATGAAACATCATTCATTAGACATATGGCATTTCATAATGTAGTAAAAAAAATCTCTCAACTAGAAAGACAGTAGTCATAATCAGGTGTATAGACATAAAATATTTCTCGTCATTTCATTAGACATTTCAGTAAATATAGTAAATTAAGAACTCCACAGTGTAATCATATGATTTCAAGTTTGAGCGTGTCGTATTTGCGATGCTTTCTACAAAGAAATGTCAATAGCGAGGATAATGGCCCCCTTTTTTTTCACCTGTGCCTCTGAAAGGCACATACAAATTACTTTTTTCCAGGCGACAGTCGCGCAGCTGGGTGGCCACAACGCATTACGTGCAGGTGGTCACTTAACTTTCTTACCGAAATATTTGCGACAGCAGTTTGCACTACAGTGACGTACTCATATACAAATAAAATTTCACAAGTCGAGAAATTACAGTAGAAAAGTGTAGAAACAAAATCTTATAAATATAACAGTGTCCAAAAAATTATCGACAGCATTGTAATACATTCACGCATGTACACACATTTCATAATTCTTAAAGTACGATTCTTGGTTTCCAACATCCTTTTTCACATATCAGAGCCCCTAACCACTGTTCATTACTCCTTACTTTATTACACATATACATATTCGTCGACACTTATTCAATATTTCATCTTAAGAAATACGTAGCATAACCAAATTCCTCATATAGCATCAGATTATTGATCATAAACATACCTCAGCAGCATTATACACATCGTCGTCGTCAAAATAACATCATAGCACCTCAGTAAAACCTCAAAATCGTCGTAGCTTCCTCCAATAATTTCAAAACCTAAAAAAAATTCTCTGCTCATTCAAATAGTGCCATCTACCTCAAACGTACTTTGAAAATCATGATCCCTTACCGAATACATCATTCAAAGCTCTCATAGTATCACAATGGTTCAGAAAAAGTATGAACAGTTCACAAAGTACAGACAAAATACAATTTCGTAAGTGTGAAGTTATCCAACAGTCTAATTGCGTAAACATCTGTCACTGATGTAGTAAAAAAAATGTTTGTTTCTCTGTTAAATAATCAGATAGCTGTGTTATCTTGTGTTACAGAAATATGGTACCGATGTGTAAAGTTGTATAAGCAAAGACCATATTAATCAAAATATCCACGGGTGTGCTGCCGGTCTATAGTGTCCAACGGAAACAAAATTACGGCGATCCTACATGTCGCCATTATCAGGTGAACTGACGGACTGAGCTCCTGTGAACGTGCCGGCACGGAGATCCGTACGCTATGGCTGCTCAGAGGGAACTGGGTTCGGTCGCGGCGGCGGCCGATTTAAATACCCTCCGCCCGCGGCGCGCTCCCTCCGCCGTCCGCGCCCCGCGCCACGGTTGCGCGGTGGAACAGATTGCGACGGCGTCTGAGATGACGTCGGTGTGATGGCTCTGTCCGCTGTGGTCGTAACGACTATACGTTTGCTCGATTTAATCTTGATTAACCCAATCGCTGGTTCCCAAGCCTTGCTAAGATTATAGCCACAGTCAAGGTTTATGAGGTCGTCATTGGTGCGAATTTCGATGGCCTCTCTAACAACGCTGTCCCAGTATCTCGACGTCTGTACCAGAATCCTCGTGCGGTCATACTTCATAGCGTGATTTTCCGACAAACAATGTTCAGCGACCGCCGACTTGCTCGGATACATCAGTCGAGTGTGCCTCTGGTGTTCACGGCATCGATCCTCGACGGTACGCATCGTCTGACCAATATACGACTTGCCACATTGACACGGAATCTGGTACACGCCGGCCTTCCTCAAACCGAGGTCATCTTTGGCGCTCCCCACAAGTGCACGAGTTTTATTCGGAGGACAAAACACGGTTCCAACCCGGTATTTCTTCAGAATGCGGGCGATTTTCCCCAGAGTGCGCCTGTGTATGGAATAAATGCAGTGCCTACCTCCTCCCTCGTGACTTCATCCATCTCAACAGGTTGTGCTGCAGTGGTTGGGCGGAGAGCACGTTGAATCTGCCACTCTGAGTACCCATTTTTTCGAAATACAGTTCTCAGATGTTCCAATTCCTGGGGTAGACTCTCTGCGTCAGAGATAGTGCGCGCCCTATGTACTAGAGTTTTAAGTACCCCATTCCTCTGTGAAGGGTGGTGGCAGCTGTCTGCGTGCAAATACAGATCAGTGTGCGTTGTCTTCCGATACACCCCATGACCTAGGGTGCCGTCAGCCCTTCTCTTGACCAAGACGTCAAGAAAGGTAATTTACCCTCCGATTCAGTCTCCATTGTGAATTTGATGTTGGGGTGTATGGTGTTTAGATATGTAAGGAAGTCAAGGAGTTTATGCATACCATGTGGCCAGATGACGAACGTGTCGTCCACGTAACGGAAAAAGCAAGTAGGTTTCCATACGGATAGCGACAGGGCTTCCTCCTCGAAGTTCTCCATGTACAAATTCGCTACCACCGGTGAGAGTGGGCTACCCATGGCGACTCCCTCCGTTTGTTCGTAGTATTCTCCATTAAAAAGAAAATACTTGGAAGTCAAGACATGCCTAAAAAGTTCAGTGGTCTTCTCGTCAAACTTCTGACTAATCAATTCTAGTGACTCTCGCAGGGGTACCCTCGTAAACAAGGAAACGACGTCAAAACTCACCATACCTGACTCATCCAACCTGAAGCTATCAAGTCGTTTAACAAAATCCACGGAATTACGGATGTGATGAGGGCATTTATCCACATAAGGACTTAATATTCCCGTCAGGTATTTGGCCAACAAATGTGTAGGTGCCCTGATGTTGCTGACAATGGGGCGTAATAGTACCCCCTCTTTGTGAACCTTCGGGAGTCCATATAGTCTAGGCGGTACCGGACCTTGGGGTAACAATTTCTTAGCGTCACCCTCCAGTAAATCTGCGTCCTTCAGAAGCGCCCTCGTCTTGTTCTCCACCTTCTTTGTAGGGTCAACGCTGATCTTCCGGTAGGAATCGTCATTTAGCAGGCTCTGCATCTTATCAGTGTAGTCCTTATGGGAGACAACAACTGTAGCATTGCCTTTGTCAGCCGGTAAGACAACAATTTCAGAGCGCTCCCTCAGATCCCGAATGTCCGCCCTCTCTTTGCTGCTGATATTTGACTTCATCGGCTTGGATTTCGTCAACGCACGACAAGTTTCACGACGTATTTCCTCGGCTGATTCTGGCGGAAGTCGAGCTGCAACCTGTTCAACAGCACTAACAATTTCTGCGACCGGAGGGAGCGAAGTTGAGACCTTTCTGCCAAACCGAGACCGCATCATCACTCAACACCATGCGACTCAAATTGATGACAGTCTTGCACGGAACTTGCAAAGGGTTTGTCAAGGAGACGTGAGAACTTAGCTGTTTGACGTCCCGTAGCCTTCTTATGGGCGGAATCAGCTGACACCCAGGTGACACCATCAATCCTATCCCAGGAAAAAGAAGTGAACTTAATAGCCAGGAATTACTCAAACTACATTTGCAACTGGCTAGTAAGTTCACTTCTTTTTCCTGGGATTGGATTGATGGTGTCACCTGGGTGTCAGCTGATTCCGCCCATAAGAAGGCTACGGGACGTCAAACAGCTAAGTTCTCACGTCTCCTTGACAAACCCTCTGCAGGTTCCGTGCAAGACTGTCATCAATTTGAGTGGCATGGTGTTAAGTCATGATGCGGTCTCGGTTTTGCAGAAAGGTCTCAACTTCGCTCCCACCCCCAAGTTCACTCCGGTCGCAGATATTGTTAGTGCTGTTGAACAGGTTGCAGCTCGACTTCCGCCAGAATCAGCCGAGGAAATACGTCGTGAAACTTGTCGTGCGTTGACGAAATCCAAGCCGATGAAGTCAAATATCAGCAGTAAAAGGGCGGCCATTCGGGATCTGCGGGAGCGCTCTGAAATTGTTGTCTTACCGGCTGACAAAGGCAATGCTACAGTTGTTGTCTCCCATAAGGACTACACTGATAAGATGCAGAGCCTGCTAAATGACGATTCCTACCGGAAGATCAGCGTTGACCCTACAAAGAAGATGGAGAACAAGACGAGGGCGCTTCTCAAGGACGCAGATTTACTGGAGGGTGACGCTAAGAAATTGTTACCCCAAGGTCCGGTACCGCCTAGACTATATGGACTCCCGAAGGTTCACAAAGAGGGGGTACCATTACGCCCCATTGTCAGCAACATCAGGGCACCTACACATTTGTTGGCCAAATACCTGACGGGTATATTAAGTTCTTATGTGGGTAAATGCCCTCATCACATCCCTAAATCCGTGGATTTTGTAAAACGACTTGATAGGTTCAGGTTGGATGAGTCAGATATCATGGTGGGTTTTGACGTCGTTTCCTTGTTTACGAGGGTACCCCTGCGAGAGTCACTAGAATTGTCAGAAATTTGACGAGAAGGCCACTGAACTTTTTAGGCATGTCTTGACTTCCAAGTATTTTCTTTTTAATGGAGAATACTACGAACAAACGGAGGGAGTCGCCATGGGTAGCCCACTCTCACCGGTGGTAGCGAATTTGTACATGGAGAACTTCGAGGAGGAAGCCCTGTGTCATCCGTATGGAAACCTACTTGCTTTTTCCGTTACGTGGACGACACGTTCGTCATCAGCTACATGGTATGGATAAACTCCTTAACTTCCTTACACATCGAAACTCCATACACCCCAATATCAAATTCACTATGGATACTGAAACGGAGGGTAAATTACCTTTCCTTGACGTCTTGGTCAAGAGAAGGGCTGACGGCACCCTAGGTCATGGGGTGTATCGGAAGACAACGCACACTGATCTGTATTTGCACGCAGACAGCTGCCACCACCCTTCACAGAGGAATGGGGTACTTAAAACTCTAGTACATAGGGCGCGCACTATCTCTGACGCAGAGAGTCTACCCCAGGAATTGGAACATCTGAGAACTGTATTTCGAAAAAATGGGTACTCAGAGTGGCAGATTCAACGTGCTCTCCGCCCAACCACTGCAGCACAACCTGTTGAGATGGATGAAGTCACGAGGGAGGAGGTAGGCACTGCATTTATTCCGTACACAAGCGAACTCTGGGGGAAAATCGCCCGCATTCTGAAGAAATACCGGGTCGGAACCGTGTTTTGTCCTCCGAATAAAACTCGTGCACTTGTGGGGAGCGCCAAAGATGACCTCGGTTTGAGGAAGGCCGGCGTGTACCAGATTCCGTGTCAATGTGGCAAGTCGTATATTGGTCAGACGATGCGTACCGTCGAGGATCGATGCCGTGAACACCAGAGGCACACTCGACTGATGTATCCGAGCAAGTCGGCGGTCGCTGAACATTGTTTGTCGGAAAATCACGCTATGAAGTATGACCGCACGAGGATTCTGGTACAGACGTCGAGATACTGGGACAGCGTTGTTAGAGAGGCCATCGAAATTCGCACCAATGACGACCTCATAAACCTTGACTGTGGCTATAATCTTAGCAAGGCTTGGGAACCAGCGATTGGGTTAATCAAGATTAAATCGAGCAAACGTATAGTCGTTACGACCACAGCTTACAGAGCCATCACACCGACGTCATCTCAGACGCCGTCGCAATCTGTTCCACCGCGCAACCGTGGCGCGGGGCGCGGACGGCGGAGGGAGCGCGCCGCGGGCGGAGGGTATTTAAATCGGCCGCCGCCGCGACCGAACCCAGTTCCCTCTGAGCAGCCATAGCGTACGGATCTCCGTGCCGGCACGTTCACAAGAGCTCAGTCCGTCAGTTCACCTGATGATGGCGACATGTAGGATCGCCGGAATATTGTGCCCGTTGGACACTATAGACCGGAAGCACACCCGTGGATATTTTGATTATCAAATACGCCGGGAGAAACTCAAGAATCACAAATACCATATTAGCTATGTAGTGTTACCAATAAAAAATACGTAAGCAGCCTACTTACAAATTAGGCTTCAGAATAGTAGTGCCTGTAAATCGGTATTTGAAATCAGCAAGGAAACCTGATTTCAGTCAATCGCAACGGAACGACTCCGTTTCATCGAACCCAATCACACATGAGGGTGCAAATGAAATGACACAATTTCAGAGACATTACTGGTCTGATACAGATATGATTTCGTATATATAGACTGAAGTGGCGAGTGAAAATTTGTAACAAGGCCGAGATTCGAATCCGTATCTCCTGCTTACTGGGCAGGTGCGTTAGCCACTAAGCCACTTTGGTAGTGCGGATCACACAACTACAGGGATTATTCAGGCACGACTCCTTCCGCGATCAAAATTGTCACAGGCGCCCCAGGCTGCTGTAAATTCCCCTCACGCACCAACAAAATTGCCTAGGCTCTGCATGATGTGGAAGAATACCTCTGCATCGATTGTAAATGGGGTATCTCGCCTGAAATCCAGATCCAGATACTTCTAAACATGAAACGACACAGGTTCAGAGAGTTTTCTGGTCTCTTGGTAAAAATTTCCCCTCTCCACTTCAGTCCACCTACAAGAAATCACATCTGTATCAGACCAGTAAAGTCTCTGACATTGTTTCATTTCATTTCTATAAGTACCTGCATCTGAGCTTCAGGCTGGATCTCCCATTTACGTTCGATGCTGAGGTGCTATTCCAGGCCGGCCGCGGTGGTCTAGCGGTTCTAGGCGCTCAGTCAGGAACCGCGCGACTGCTACGGTCGCAGGTTCGAATCCTGCCTCTGGCATGGATGTGTGTGATGTCCTTAGGTTAGTTAGGTTTAAGTAGTTCTGAGTTCTAGGGGACTTATGACCACAGATGTTGAGTCCCATAGTGCTGAGAGCCATTTGAACCTTTTTTTTTTTTTTTTTTTTTTTTTTGCTGTTCCAGTACACGGTGAGCCTCGACAGTTCTGTTCATGTGTGAGGAGCAAATGGGGCGGCAGTGATAATTGGGGTCGACGAGGGAGGCGCGCCAGAATAATTCATGCACGTCTTTGAATCGTTGTGCCAAGGTGCTTGGTAAACGGGAGATTCAATTTCGATTCCCGGCGTTGGTACAGTTTATATACACAAAAACAAATGAGGGTGGTTTAGAGAATGTGAACGTAAGACAATCTCACAACTATATTATGTTCTTTTTCACAACCCTTTTCGATTCTGTTTTCATGAGACACTACTGTTTGTAGGAGGAGGTGATGTGACTTTAGGTACAGTTACTATACACAAGCTTATTTTATAAACAAAATTTTAATACAGTTGTGCCATGCGCATAAGTACCAGTCGGCGCCAGTTCGATAGCGATACTTCGCGCACTTACTCTTCCTTGTAGATGGGCGGAGTCTGTGATGTACACCAGGAGAGGGCAGTGGTGCCTGCTGAGATGCCTAAACACAGACGTATGCACTTGTACAGTCTATCGAGCAATCAAGGTATAAAAGGGCAGTGCATTGGTGGAGCCATCATTTGTAATTAGATGATTCATGTGAAAAGTTTCCGACATGATTACGATACCACGACAGGAATTGACAGGTCTGAAAGCGGAATGGTAGATGTAGCTAGATGCATGGGACATTCTATTTCGGATATCATTAGAGAATTCAATATTCCGCGCTCCACAGTGTCAAGAGCGTGCCTAGGATACCACACTTCAGGCATTACCTCCCATCACGGACAACGTGACCCTATCGGTTAGATCCTCGACTACTGGAGACCCATGGCCTGGTCTGATGAGAACCGATTGTGGTCGGTAAGAGCTGATGGTGGCGTTAAGTGCAACGCATACCCCACTAAGCCATGGACATAAGTTGGTGGAAGCTGTCGACTTCTTCATATTGGTGTAGGCTTTGTTCACGTGGAACATTGACTGGAAGTGGTTATGTTCAGCTACTTGGAAACCATTTTCAGACATTCATGGACGTCATGTTCGCAAACAAGGATGGAATTTTTATGTAGATCAATGCTCCATGCAAGCCAGGCCCAAGTCTTCGTGATTCGGTTGAAGAAGAATCTGGACAACTCGAGCGAACGATTTGGTCACCAAGATCACCCGACGTGAGTCACAACGAACATGTATGGGACATTATCGAGGGGTCAGTTCGTGCGCAGACTCCTGCACCAGCAACACTCCCGCAGTTACGTACGTCTATATAGGCAGCGTAGCTCAGGATTTCTGCAAGAGATTTCCAACGACTTGTTCATGCCACGTCGAGTTGTCGAGTTCCTTTATTACGCCGTGCAGCAGGTGGTCCGACACGATATTCGGAAGTATCCCACGACTCCTGACACCTCAGAGTATAGAGGCACGCCGTTGTGGGTACGGAGGAAGTCGACTCCTGGAAATACTACTTGGCGTAGCTGCAGGACGTTGTTGACACGGAACAGGTCGGGGTTGGGGAGGATTGCGACTGCACTGCTTTCTGATGTTTGTGCTGCCAGGGCCAGTCAGCAGTTGGCGTTCACACGTGATGCTGTAGAAGCAGCGACAGCCTTTGAGAAATCTGCATTCCATTCAGTGTGGATAACACAGTGAGAAAATTGGTGATACAAGATGCATTTGTTCGTTGTCGCCAGCCGTAGTGGCCGAGCGGTTCTAGACGCTACAGTCTGGAACTACGCGACCGCTACGGTCGCAGGTTCGAATCCTGCCTCGGGCATGGATGTGTGTGATGTCCTTAGGTTAGTTAGGTTTAAGTAGTTCTAAGTTCTAGGGGACTGATGAGCTCAGAAGTTAAGTCCCACAGTGCTCAGAGCCATTTGAACCATTTGTTCGTTGTCTGTGTAACGCTCAGATTACGGCTTTAGTAGGTAGGACGTGTTCTGAGACATCGATGGATCACCAATTTAGTATTGGAGGGCAGCATGGAGGGTAAAAATCGTAGACGGAGACCAAGAGATTAATACACTAAGCAGATTCAGAAGGATGTAGGCTGCAATAGATACTGGGAGATTAAGAAGCTTGCAAAGGATAGAGTAGCAAGGAGGGCTGCATCAAACCAGTCTCAGGACGGAAGACCACAACAACAGAAACAGTGAGGACGGGTTCCCGGTGTATTTTAATCAAGATTGACCTTGAGTAATCTGTATATGTGTATCGCTGTATCAGCCTTTGTGTGATTAAGAGAAGTGCTGCTGGTAAATGTAGCTCGTGTTGTTAAGCTTAGCTTCTCTTGCCAAGGCTGGAAAGGGAGTGTCAGCAGCATTAAGCTCTCAGTTGTAAGCATTGCGTAATGGATTGAACTTTAGCCAATATGCCTGCTTAAGATGAACTTTACAGGGCCTTGGAGGCCTAATATCATTCCATTGAGGAGTTGTTGTTTGTTTCTTACGGATTTGGGTACGCGTGATTTTACTTTCCCGGTAGTACTAATTATTTCGGTGAGCTGAATGTTGTCATTTAATCAATTCTCGCGGAAGTATCTTGTTGAGGTATTTTGTTCGAACCCACTAAAAGCGTAATTATTAACAATTGTCAACTGCTAGAAAAGGCCGGTAATTGGTAATTCTTCCAGTTATAACTGGGATTGTATTGATTTTGGCCACTTCCGTTGAGTGTATTGGACTGGAAACAAATCTGTTTTGCGCACTGAAGTAATGGTTGCCATCTCTGCTTCAGGTTGGGTCTTATGTACGCTTCACACACCCTTTGCTTTTATTTGGTTACTATTCGTTGATGGGTCTGGGGGAGGGATGCACGCCCTAATCCGCGCTCAGCGAAGCGAAAGATTGGGTTCAGGCTAACCAGACCACAGGCGCGAGGAACTGCATGGGACGAAGTGAGTCGCAAACGTGTGTATATCACATTCTGTGAAATTTTGATATTCATTCATCATTTTATGTAAATCTTGGGTAGTCGTTTTCTTGTACCAGGCGAAGTAACTAAAGGGAAAAGTTCATACAGATTTGTTTCTTTTACGTACCTGAGAATTTACTTCGCCGTCTCTAATGATAGTTTAAAGTATGCATTCATAGAATTTACATGAATGTAGAGAATGGAAGCTAGATATTACCTGTATGTGAATAGTGAATGCTTGACTTCCTTTGTGATGAGATTGGTCTCTGAGTTAATCTACGAAGTTTTAATAACTGAGCCCAGTGGATTGTTTAACTTGTAATTTCGGTGGAATTGTTGTTTTGATGTTGTTAACACAAATGGGGAAATAATAATTAGCTTATGTTAAAATTAAATATAATGTTATTTAACATGTACCAGCGCCTTACCTCTCTCAATCCAGCCACAGTCCTATCGCCTCAGTTGGGCACAAGCACCCACTTTATAGAAATAGGTACTCTTAATATGATCATAGCCACATTATTATAATATTTCATGAAGGGAAAGTAATTGCAAACGGAAACCAGCTTAAGAACATTATGAAGAGGTGAGGAGTAAAGTAGTTACATACATGAGAAACTGAAAATAATATTCCATGACTGCTCGTATTCAAGCTGATTCATGCACGACTCAAAACAGGCATGAAACCTTTCTTTCTCCAATGCATTTCCTACTTGGGCGAAATGAGGAATTAACAGCTTTCGAAACAAAGGCCTCCTATAGACCCTTCGCAGTGAAGCTGGACACGCAATCGTGCTTCCAATACTACTTATATTCCTGTATTACACAAGCTGATTCGCTTAACAGGAGAACCTAACTCGACTGATTGCCAAGGGCCAAGTGGTATTATGGGCAATCGCACATTGATTACTATGCTTCACATGTGGTTGGAAACGGCAAATTAATAACTATACAAAGACATGAAGCACATGTTCACATGCTTCTCTACCAAAAAATAACATTCCAGAACTTTATTGAAACAGAATGCAATGAAATTCTCCTACTCAAATAACACTTGATCGCACTAAGGGAAGTATGAATATCTTATTCTATGTTCCAAAGGAACAACAGTTGTTAACATTTCATCACTGAGATCACGACTGCCCAGTTCAGCGGCCGGATCACGCCCCCTCGTTTGCCTGAATATTCTAGAGGAAGCTACCAGTATCAGAAAGCGGGAAACGTTCTGTTTCGTGGAAAAAAAAATCCCATGAAAATCGATTGGAAAAGCTAACATAATTAATTTTAGAGCACACACTACCGAAGAAAACTTTTGCATCGCTCACCAGTGGAAACACATACAGACATTAACTAACCAGATATTATCTGTGGGGCTGGAAAGGAAGGGAGAAGGAACCTTGTCAGTACTTGAAATAAATATGCACTCAAACACTGGACATTCAGATAACTACACAGAAAAATCATCTCTTATTTACATACAAATATTAATCAATGTGAGTGAATTTTTAACAAAGTCAGCTTATTTAGCCGTCTTTCAGTTGGAATACATCCAATAAATTATCGTCTGTAATACAATTTTCTGTTCCACTCTCCAGCACTTAAATGAAAACATAGTATCATGTCCTCCCTCTTTCATCCACGAACAACCAACGCAAAGGAGTCATGAACTTACGTTTTGTGACCGGGTTTCACCGTCACGTAATTTATTGTTACAGACGTCATCGTCACCTTCAACTCTAGAAACAATTTATGGACAAAAACGACTACGGAAAAGTATGCCACTTATGTATTTTCAAGCTTTACCTAATTTGAAAATTAAGATAACATATGATATGTATGATTTAATTCTTTTTTTAATTTTAAAATATTTCGAAGCTTAAATACATTGGGTGATTATAATTAAAGTGCAGCACCTCACAGAATCCAGTTTTGGCTGTAATTATTGTATGACAGCGAAACTGTGTAGATATTCTAATTCGTTAATGCGGAACCGATTTGCGCTGGAAACAAAATAGTTCCAGTTTTAGCCACCAGGAGCCAATCTGACGCTATGAATGCAAGAAGTATAGAAATGTTTCCCTGTGTAGTGGATTAAAAGCAGGACTTGGGCAAGAAAAGTAAAACAAGTGAGAAAGGCATGGTTCAAAATGGCTCTGAGCACTATGGGGCTTAACTTCTGAGGTCATCAGTCCTCTAGAACTCAGAACTACTTAAACCTAACTAACCTAAGGACATCACACACATCCAAGCCCGAGGCAGTATTCGAACCTGCGACCGTAGCGGTCGCGTGGTTCCAGACTGTAGCGCCTAGAACCGCTCGGCCACTCCGGCCGGCGAGAAAGGTATGACGATGATTTTATTATTAACAGCCGTTTACAAAGTTTGCCCAATACGAGCACTGGAAACGTCGCTGACTTGCTAACAAGCACCAAATCGGCACCTCTCGGAAAAAATTTGAACTACTTTTCCCAGTGTTAATAGATTCAGCAGTAATGCATCAGCATATCTACCAAGATTCAAATTATAGCCCACATTGGAACTCCGTGAGTACCTGAATTTTAGTTATAATCGCCCAGTATTTGCAGTTCTCCACTTGAAAACGGCCAAACGGTCGAAATTTCAATAATGTATTTTATGAAAAATGGTTCAAATGGCTCTGAGCGCTATGGGAGTTAACTTCTCAGGTCATTAGTCCCCTGGAACTTAGAACTACTTAAATCTAACTAACCTAAGGACATCACACATACCCATGCCCGAGATAGGATTCAAACCTGCGACCGTAGCGGTCGCGCGGTTCCAAACTGTAGCGCCTAGAACCGCTCGGCCACCCTGGACGGCGTATTTTATGAATAAAGTTTGTTTTCAGTCAACTATGACTGTATGGCTCTGAGCACTATGGATCTTAACATTTGAGGTCATCAGTCCCCTAGAACTTAGAACTACTTAAACCTAACTACCCTAACATCCATGCCCGAGGCACGATTCGAACCTGCGACAGTATGACTGTATGTTTTCAAGTGCAGCCCACTCACAATGATCCACAAAGTCCATCGTCAAGATTATCTTCGCAATCGTCACAAAAACCTTCGTCGCATTAGCGTTGGGATCATCAAAACATCAGCAACCGTTTTGCACTTTAACGGCTCTACGGCCAAATCAATCGTCACCACAAAATGACATTTAAAAAGAAAGCCTAATAGATCGTTGCACGATTGACGAGACGCTAAGTGTACTTTTATCATTTCACACCGTAAATAATAAGAGGTTTTCAATTAGGAGGGTAGGGTTCGAGTTACTTACATACGGCGTCGATTTGGTATGAGCTGGACGTTCAGCGGTATCTGCTTTAGTACACCGATACGCTACAAACACAAAACTGGTGTTAATAGTTACAGCGAATAAGGCCGATAAGCAACTAAATAAGCGCTGAGTGGTGCGTAATTTGCGGGGAATATTTGTGTTGGCGGGGAAAGTTGTTGTTTGCCGAAGTGCAGCAGTCGCGTCCCGCTGCCGCCGCCCGCGGCGTGTTTGCTGCGGCACGGACAGTGATGGAACGCAAACAGTTTAGCAGCGGCCGCCCGGGAGCGTGGAGGGAGGCTGCGAACGCCGAGGGAGCAGCGGGCAACGGATGGCCGCCACGGCGCTACAGTAGGCCTGACACTTTGCAGCGGCGAGAGCGCGCGAGACACACCCGCTGCCTCTCCCTAATACACTGGGATAGCGATAAGCGCATATACATATGGCGATAGTATCGCATAGGCAAGGTATAAAAAGGCAATGTATTATAGAAACTATCACTTGTACTCATGTGATTCTTGTGAAAAGGTTTTCGACGTGATTATGTCCATTAACGGGAATTAACAGACTTTGAACGAGGTGTGGAAGATGTAGATAGTCACATTCAGTATTCCTAGATCCACAGTGACGAGAATGGACCTAGAACACCAGATTTCAGGTAATGCCGTTCGCCTAGGACAACATAGTGGGCTGATGGCCTTCACTTACCGGCCGGAAGCAGCGACTGTAAGTGCTAACAGACAAGCAAGACTGTGCGAAATAGCAGTAGAAATCAATGTCGGACGTACGACGGATCCATCCATTAGGACAGTGCGGCAAAATTCGGCGTAAATGGGCTATTGCAGCAGACGGCCGGCGCGAGTGCCTTTGCTAAGAACATGACATCGCCTGCAGCATCTCACCTGAGATCGTGACCACTATAAGTGCCCACGTCGTGTTGTGCCGACTCCACTGTAGCTTCAATGGATTTATAAGTTTGTTTTATACGCCCGGCTTCTAATTTCACCAAACAAGTCCCCAGGGTTGAGCAGTTATTGCCCGATGACGACACGCAATACAGTTTGTTAAAGCGGAGTTCGCCGTTATTAATTATGTTTTTTAGATTTAATTTTATTACTCGTACAGAGACCCAACGTTCCATTGCTTAACAGCGCGTCGTCAAAATAAGTATGAAATATTAATGTCTTTGCAATACATAATGTCGACTATTAAAGTTCGTACCTATTTTGCCATTTTAGAGAAGAGGAACCTTAAGCGCTTGTGATTCTATAGTCTCAGTATCAAATGTTCACTAATTTCAATTTACTTCCTATCTCAGTTCAGTATTTAATACAAATTATGTATCAATGTCATTTCAGAGATCTTACGTCGGTTCCACACTAACGTAATAACACGTTATTGTCATTTAACATCACTTTTATTAATAATCGTTTTTCTTATGGCGTAAATGTTAATGAATGATCACTATCTAGCAGGAAAGACGGATTGATCCTAATCATGAGATAATAGCTTTTAATGAGCCCGCAATCGTTAATTAAATAAAAAGTCACGTTCAAGGATGATATGCGAACAATTTTTGTTACGTCCGTTTTCACGTATCTGCCACAACTAACCCTGTCGCCCACAATTCAAATTAACACTGACGTAAACCCCTTTTGTCGGAACATCGAATCGTAACTGTTATATGAAAGTTTATTCTAATCCCCGAATTAATTCCTTTCAGATACGCGCACGACCGAACAGCAGAACGGGACACAAACGACTTGTTTTAACGACCGAACAACGCAATGACGTTACATTACGACAATGTCCGCCCAATGAACATCTCTTTGACTTTATCTTCTCTACTCTGCTTGATTAAATTATTCCTAATTACAATTTATTCAGCTATTTAACGAAAACATGTAACAAAAAATAAAATAAATTTATCCCAACGTAAAAGATCCGTTATACCACATCGGTTGGTCTCTAGATGACTTGAAAACCGTAGCCTGTTGAAATGGATCCCAATTTCAGTTGGTAAGAACCGGTGATAGCGTTCGAGTGTGACGGAGACACCACGACCCGTGGACCTAAGTTGTTAACAAGGCACTGTGCAAGCTGGTGCTGTTTCCATAATAGTGTGGGCGGTAGTATATGGAATGGACTGGGTTGTCTGGTCCAAGTAAACCGCTCATAACTGGAAATGGTTATGTTCCACTACTTACGGAACATTTCCAGCCATTGACCTACTTCATGTTGCCAAACAAAGATGGAATTTTCATCTGCGAGAATGCGCGATGACACCGGGCCACTGTTGTCCGCGATTGGTATGAAAAACGTTCTAGACAATTCGAGCCAACGATTTGCCCACCCAAATCACCCTACACGAATGCCATCGGACATATGGGACATAATAGAGAGGTCAATTCGTGCACAAAATCCAGCACTGGCAGCACTTTCGTAAATATGAACGGCTACAGAGACAACCTGCACAATATTTCTGCAGGGGACTTCCAACGACTATTTATTCCAAGCCACGTCCAAATCCCGCACACTAACAGGCCAAAGGAGGTCCGAAACTATATTAGGATATATGCCATGATTCTTGTCACCTGAGTTTAGCGTATCGATTCTTCCTGCTAATGTCGTACATACCTTCTTCGTAGTCTCCATTTCCTGGCTTTTAAATCGAGATCCCGTTGATAGACACCCAAATTCATACACGCGGAGGCTCTCATGAAGTTTTCCGTTTTCCCTCTATTTTTTTTTTGTCTATTTGTGTTCTAACTGGTTTGATAGGGCCCACCACTATTTCTTCTGCTGTCCTTTTCATCTCAAAGCATCATTTACACCAAACTTCCCAGTCATTCGTTGCACTATGTTTTAATACACTTCAAGGCAAAAAAGTAAAGAAAATAACATAAAAATAAATGAAAAAAGACGCACCACCAAGAAATCATCCGAATGCACATCACATTGGTGGATGTGGTGTACATATACAGATAAATGATTACAGTTTCTAAAAATAGAGTGATTTATTCAAGAGAAACAGCTTAACAAAGTGAGCAAGTCAATAACGCGTTGTTCCTTCTATAGACCTTATGCAACAGTTATTCGGCTACGCATTGATTGTCAGAGTTGCTGGGTGTTCTTCTGAGGGATATCGTGCCAAATTCAATTGGAGCGTTAGATCTTCAAAATCACGAACTGTTTGGAGTTGCAATACTACGTTGCGATGGCTTTAAATGTAAGTAAATCCCACTACGCAGTTTATAACTAAATGGTACAGCCGGCCGGGGTGGCCGAGCGGTTCTAGGAGCTTCAGTCCGGAACCGCGCGATTGCTGCCTCGGGCATGGATGTGTGTGATGTCCTTAGGTTAGTTAGGTTTAAGTAGTTCTAAGTTCTAGGGGACTGATGACCTCAGATGGTAAGTCCCTTAGTGCTCAGAGCCATTTGAACCATTTTTGAACTAAATGGTACAGCCCGATAAGGAAACGACTACTACAGTATGTGCAACTTCATACCGTACACTATAATACAAAAAGAAAACGGCGCTCCAGAAAGGAACATCGCAAATGGGACGGAAGTGGGGAGATGTAATATACATGTAAATACAAACAAATAATTACAGTATCAGAGACACTGGATGATTTATTCGAGAGAAAAAGTATCAAAAATTGAGCAAGTCAACAATGCGTTGGTTCATCTCTGGTCCTCATACAAGCAGCGATTTATGGAGTTGTTGAATGTCGCCCTGAAGGATATCGTGCTAAATTTAGTCCACCTGAAAACTCTCACTGTGTGCTGGCGGGCATTATCTTGTTGAAATGTAAGCCGAGTATGGCGAAGAGTAGAATATTGTCAAAGCACCACTGTGCTGTATGCTGTGGAAGATAACAAAAGGGGTCCTCCTGTGAAAAGAAATTGTACCGAACCTATCACTCTTGGCTATC
This sequence comes from Schistocerca nitens, assembly GCF_023898315.1. Lineage (NCBI taxonomy): Eukaryota > Metazoa > Arthropoda > Insecta > Orthoptera > Acrididae > Schistocerca > Schistocerca nitens. The sequence goes on along the minus strand of NW_026045910.1, from coordinate 8,557,836 downwards.
GGCAAAAGGGGCCCTCCTATGAAAAGAAATTGCACCTACCGGACAGTATGACGGCGATTGGTACCCCACCGCTGATCATCGGGGCTCAGTTCGAAGTGGGACTCAGTTCTACCCCAGTCAAAGAGATTCCAGGCCAAAGACGTATCTGGAGGCGCCTCAGAAAGCGTTGGGATACCAACTTGACTGTCACTCGCCGTTCAGCTCGCCAGCCAGCCTGAGGTGCCTTTTCTCTTCATAGCTGGACCCGTTTACTCGTCATCCGCGGCTCCTTTACAGCACAGCGGTATGTTGACTACATTCGACTCCCAGTTTTGTTGCCCTTCGTGGTAGAGTTTACATTTCAACAATATAATGCCTACGTGAACAGAGCGAGAGTTTCCATTGCATGTCTTTGTGCTTGACAAATCTTACATTGGCCAACAAGGTCGTCATATCTCTCCGCAATTAACGTTTGGAGCATTATGGGCAGTGCCCTCCATCTATCTCGGAATCTGTTTGATGTTACGTGCCGGTTCAACAGAATTTGGCACGATATCCCTGAGGAGGACATCCAACAACCCTGTCAATCAGTGCTCGTTCATCTATCGGTAAAAATAATGACATCACGGCAAAATCTCGGTAAATGTACTCTACATTCATGAAGTCACAGTAAAAATTCGAAAGATAAGCCATTTCCAACTCGCATAAATGCGATATGTATAACAAATACTACACACTTACAATTACACGACTATATTACGAAGAACTCGTCCTTGTATTTGTCGGATAAATGGAATTATATACCGACTAGTGAGTTGCGATGTGGTAGGCAACAATTCTAGCGGCTGGCTTTGCAGAAAGGTGCCAAGCACCAATTTCCCCTGCCCGCTTTTTCCCTGAACCAATGAGAAACAAGCTCCCCCTTCACCGACTTGTTTTTAATACCAGAAATACTCCATGTATCACATCAGAATTGGTCAGCCAGCTCTCCTAGGCGGAACAGAAAACAGTAGGAAGACAGTTAAACTACCACACCACAATATTTCAAACTAATCAGTCATGTTGTATTAGTGTGTGTTGTCATTACCATACCTATAAATAACTGCGAGAAAACCCAATGTGGGGAGGGGGGAGGGATATCGGAGTGCTTGGCGTTTATCTGCAGAGCTGCACGCATCTTTTCGCCGGAAAGTTTGCCAATATTAATGTGAGGGGGAAGGGAAGGGTAGTTCTCCCTGACTGACTGCTTCCGTACCAGTGCCTTTTCCACCAATAACTTGGTCGGTCGTGTCAGCGACACGCATATATGGTTAAAATATTGCAAATTCCTAGGAGTGATGGACTGGGGTAGTTTTGGGCAGATTCTTAACTTACCGCCACCTAACTGGTCGCGTTCGACCTACATTTATTTATTCGGCAAATGCAGGGTAAAGTTCCTCGTAATACAGCTATGTATTTCTACGGTTGTAGTATGTCTTACACTGAAAGGATATTACTTTTCCCCTTTCACTAGCGTCAAAGCAGCAAGTCGTTATTTGTGCGCATAATTTCACTGTATTTCGGTGCAGTGGTACCAGTGTGCCATGGAGAAGAGATGGAGAAACTGCGTTATATTATTTTTCAATGCACACCCCTCAGTAATTCACAAGTGTCCTCATTGTCTTAGTGATTATGCTTTTTTTTTTCTTCTGGTGATTGCTTTGTGTATTGAATGGCACGGAGTGAGTCGTCTGCGCAGGTGATAGTTCGCTTTCATAGATGCTGCCTGTCCAGTCCCAAGCTGTTGCCAACTTGCGTTTTCTTCCAAGTATAGCAAAGTAGGAATGAACGGTCGAAGATGTGTACGATTCTGCAGATGTGGTAGGTCGTGGTTGGTAGAAAGTCCCCTCCCCTACCACCTACAAGAAGCGTGACTGGTCGCTGGTGTCGGCGTGTTTGGCACTCGGACGCTCGCGTTTGAGATGGGCAGTTGACTTTGGCAAGCGCTCCGCTAATTTTGCTAACTGCGAGGGTGTTGTACGTGGAATATTTAGACTGAATTACACAATAATCCATTCCTCTTTAGGAAATATTACTAGTAAATGAAAGGATAGTTAGTTTTTGATTTACTCGCATAACAGAACTTAGTAGGAACGACTTAATCAACCAGGCACCTTTGTCTTACACATAGGGCTAGCTTTGCAACGAAGCTTGCTAATAATTTTTGTTTATTCTAATCCTGAGTCAAGATTATTCGATTGTGGAGGTAGAATTAAGATTTCTCTTACGTCAGTGATTTCTTTCGAATGCGCAAGCAGGAGTACAAGTCGATTTCTTTGAAAGCCCATTGTCTTCACTGGACTTCGTCATCGCTGGCTGCACGTTAATTGTCTACAAAGCGGATTTGATCCGAATTCAGATGAGGCTTGTGTGGATTATAAGTTGAGATTATTTGCGTGTAGAGTCTAGAATTAATTTGAGTTTACTCTAGTGTGATATCATGTGTTCGGACAAGCGCGTATACAAGGTGAGTACATTGAATTCTCGTTTTCTGTGGTGGATCTCGTCGCTGGGTGCACAGGCAATAATTATGGAAATAGTGTGCTTGATCTGATTTCAATCGAGTTTGACGGATGTTGTCTTAACTCGTATTATTCAGCATGTTGCTTGATTAACTAGCTTAAGAATTTTTATTTTGGAGGAGAAGTATGTTACTGAACTGCTTACTTAATTTTATTTAAACTAGAACTGGGTACGTGCTTGTGATAGCAATTGCCCTGTTAGAGGCTGTGATAAAGTAGTGATATTTTCACGGTTTGAGTAATGGCCTGTGGAAACTGCCAAATCTGTGGATAGCGTACTTGAATATTTAGAGTGGCCACATTCCTCTGTTGATATTCCTTTCCTCTTCAAACTTTACGGGATTCAGAAGACATTACATAGGCTGTACTTGAGTATGAGCTTATGTTTAATTGAGGGCACATCCTTTAACCTTTCCTGGTGCAGAAAAACATTGCGTTAGAGATCAGTTGTTTTATGAAGAAGGTGAATAGTCCTATTGTTTCCCACCAAGAGTGGGAGTTGGTGAAATGATTGTGAACGGTTGCAGTATACATAGGAGACCAACATTTTTAGTATGTGAAAAATGAGAGAGTTACCTCTTTCCCGCGATGAGTGGTTTCTTTGAGTAAATAATTGTCGCAGGGGTTCAAAGAAGATGGAGGGACGTCCATTCTGATTTGAAAACCATACTTTGCGCCCATTCTCGCCATTTTGTACAATCATGTCCGCCATTATCAGCATCTTAAGGCCAGTACTGTTACGACCGTGGAATAGGAGGGACGTGGACAATCCAATAACACACTGCGTGACTCACTTCGCGTAACTTTCATTCATGTAAATTTACTTAAATGTTATCCGTTGTGCGACTCAGCTTTTGAAGATCAATAATGTGTGGTAATGAATTCACTTAGGGCCGGTATTTGTCAGATCTATACTTCGTAAAGCATACGTAATAATGTTCGGACCTCATTATTCGGTGTGGTCCCTGCCACGTCTACAAATCACGTGGAACTTGTTCGCACCTCCTATCTAAGGGCAGGGCGGAGTGGCCGAGCGGTTCTAGGCGCTACAGTCCGGAACCGCGCGACCGCTACGGTCGCAGGTTCGAATCCTGCCTCGGACATGGATGTGTGTGATGTCCTTAGGTTAGTTAGGTTTAAGTAGTTCTAAGTTCTAGGGGACTGATGACCTAAGAAGTTAAGTGCCATAGTGCTCAGAGCCATTTGAACCATTTGAACCTATCTAAGGAGTGCCTTAGATACACAAAGAGAAGGGATCCGTTGTTGAGGATGTAACAAAAACTTTTCCATGTAAAATTCAGTCGTGGATAAAGTAAAAGCATATCAACAACCCCTCTGAATACATACCGTATTTACATGCATTTTTGAAATCGAATGCAGTCGATTGAAGTCAGGTGATGCTGGGGGGATTAGATTAGGAATTTAGACACTTACATTAGTAGATGAGTTCTGCTATTTGTGGAGCAAAATAACTGATGATGGTCTAAGTAGAGAGGATATAAAATGCAGACAGGATATGGCAAGAGAAGTGTTTCTGAAGAAGAGAAATTTGTTAACATCGAGTATAGATTTAAGTGTCAGGAAGTCTTTTCTGAAAGTATTTGTATCGTTGTAGCCATGTATGGAAATGAAATATGGACGATAAATAGTTTAGACAATGTGAGAATAGAAGCTTTCGAAATATGGTGCTACAGAAGAATGCGGAAGATTATATGGGTATATCACGTAAGTAATGAGGAGGTGCTGTACAGAATTTGGGAGAAGAGGAAATTGTGGCACAACCGGACTAAAAGAAGGGGCCGGTTGGTTGGACACTTTCTGAGGCATCAAGGGCTCACCAGTTTAGTACTGGAGGGTATCATGGGGGGTAAAAATAGTAGAGGTAGACCAAGAGTTGAATACACTAAGCAGATTCAGAAGGATGTAGGTTACAGTAGTTACTCAGAGATGAATAAGCTTGCACAGGATAGAACAGCATGGAGAGCTACATCAAACCAGTCTCTGGACTGAAAGACCACAACAATAACAAATTTAATACTTACTCAGCCGGCCGGGGTGGCCGAGCGGTTCTAGGCGCTACGGTCTGGAACCGCGCGACCGCTACGGTCGCAGGTTCGAATCCTGCCTCGGACATGGATGTGTGTGATGTCCTTAGGTTAGTTAGGTTTAAGTAGTTCTAAGTTCTAGGGCAGTGATGACCTCAGAAGTTAAGTCGCATAGTGCTCAGGGCAATTTGAAGCATTTTAATACTTACTTACTCTCTTCCTGGACCACGTATGGAGAAACACATTTGTCATAAATTTAAATTCTTTTTTATTTATAACAAATACCAACACTCTGATCCCTAACTTTTGTAAACCCCCGTCGCCAGGTTTGTAAAGGCCTCGTCGCTATCGCTGTGGAGGCCGAGTTTTTTGAGTTCGTGAAACGTCTTCTGGTGCAGTACAGCGCTAAGACTATTTCTCCCTGCCACTATTACGCGGCTAAGCCCCAGTGTCATGTAACAGGATAGGAGAATGAAGGTTCTACAACACTCCAACAAATTAGTGACAAAGGCACACAGACGAGTTAAAACGATTTACTTACCTTTGTGACTTGTCGAATAATGAAGTCTGCAACACCGCATATAATATAACACAAAATAGGCCCTCAATGGCTAAGTGCAAATAATCGTAGGTAAACGTCACAGCACATAGCACATGCAATTTACAGGAACCATCTATTCACTTCTAAGAGTTCGCTAAACGACGTTAGCTGTGAAAATCATCCCAGGACGATGATCTATAACCAAGTGGCGAGAGCTCCTCTTCTATAAAATAATTTTTTCATAATACGGGGCCACAGTCATAATATATTTCTTTGAAGTCAGTACCGACATAGACTGTTGTTTATTTCAAGTGTTACATTTACACCTACACAATCATGATTTCGGCTTCAAAGTGCAATTATCAAGTGTTTTAAGTGCTATAAATTGCCTAAGATGCCTAAGATGGCATTTCTGGCAGAAATATCGACTCTTAGACACTACGTCTAATAGTGTATTTTAATACGACAATATGTTGTCTTAGGCAACTTACGAGTATAGCACTTAAAACACTTTATAATGGTACTTTGAAGCCGAAATCATGATTTTGTAAGTGTAGCTGCAACACTGTAAATAAACAACAGTCTAATGGCGGTACTGACTTTAAAGTTCTCTTCTATGTTCCGAGTTGGCTTCTGTCCGTTGTCGTACGGTCATTGGCGAATTGTACTCCACTGGCAATTGGCCGAGGCGAAGTCGACATCCTCAGTGACGCCCGTGGCATTGGTGGAATTGGCGCAAGTGGCAAGTCTCTATGGCACTGGCCCTGTGGTGCTCTTGCCCTGGCTGTGTCTTATTCGGACGACACTGCACTAACAAACCAACTGCTGCAGTTATAAAAGCAGACGAGGTTGCCTCAATTAATTGGCTAAGTTTCCAACCAATCTTATTCTACAGGCGTGACAGAGACGCTGAATGTATCACATACGCCTACATGTGCAGTGGCAGGTCTGGGGAGGGTGGTGGTTTCCGGGAAGGGAGCGGTTGATCCTGAATAAGTGTCAAGCTATTTTCTCAAGGTCAAATGCATTCTGACACTGGAAGTTATGTCATGATTCTCAAGGTAGTCTTCCTTACAGACAGACAGACACACACACACACACACACACACACACACACACACACACACAAACAAACAGATGTCACGTATAATTTTGGTATCTGAATCGATTGTGAGCCAGCAGCCGTGTTGTAATGCTGTATCACGGAAGTTAGGTTATTAACTATTACCTTTGGCGTGCGCGAGGGCGCAGAGAGCAGATAATGTAAAGCTGTGTTATGTTTCATATGTTAAGTCTCAGTTCATCAATGTGTTTAATGAACAGGATTATATTAAGATTGTAACGGAAACTGATTTGTGGGATTTTTTTTCATTATTGTTGCGCCATTGCACTAACTTGGTTAATGTACTGAGAGTTGCGAGATTTGAACGACAGAAAAGTGTATTTCCTCAGTAAAAGAATAATAATAACTTTTCTAACAACAACCACAATTTTCACAACAAACACGGTGGTGGTCATTCTGGTGAGTTTTTCAGTCGCAATAGGGTGACTGTTTTGGGAATGAACGACGCAGCACTGATTTTGACAACAGCCAGAATTTTGGTGGTGATCAGCAACGATATTTTCAGAAAAATGTCCTAATAATTACCAACAGCAGAATCACAATTTTCAACAGTGTAGACAGCGGTATGTTGATTCCAGACAACACATAGATCGGCCTTTGCCGCAACGGCTGTCACAGCGGTGATCATTGTCACGGAATGATTCCGGCGGTAGTTTAGTTCACGGGAGCAGTATCCGTAACAACAGACAGCAGCCGTACCAACAAAATTCTTATGACTATACATTTTCAAGGTCACAATAGAAATAAACAGGGAAATAGAAATTTTGATCATTATTACAGGAATAAAGGGTGCTTCAATGTCTTTATGCTTAGGCGAACCAGATTCATGTTTTCATCCAAGACAGGGTGGTCGGGATCATTTAGAGCCCTGGCGCGCTGTTCGAGTCATTGAGGGCGCATCTTACAACGCACCGAACAGTATAGATCCTAGGCAACAGTGACTAGCGACCCAGGCGACAGATGATGCCGACGCCTCGCCAGCACAGGGTACAGCGCATTCTGCACACATATTAGAGCACATTCAAGATGTCAAACACGTATTAAAAGCAATTCTGGATTCTGGTTATCCAGTTGCTGTCATGAGTGACGCAGCATTCAACCGCTACAATTCTGATGATTCTGGTCCAATGTTACCTCTCAATAAAATCAAAATAAATGGTGCCGTACATGGTAAAAGCGTTGAAAGCAAATATCAAACTTATTTACAATTCTCTACGCAAGGCCACATATTTTTCACCAACTTTCTTATCGTTGCATTCAAATGGTTCAAATGCCTCTGAGCACTATGGGACTTAACTTCTGTGGTCATCAGTCCCCTAGAACTTAGAACTACTTAAACCTAACTAACCTAAGGACATCACACACATCCATGCCCGAGGCAGGTTTCGGACCTGCGACCGTAACAGTTGCGCGGCTCCGGACTGAGCGCCTAGAACCGCGAGACCACCGCGGCCGGCATCGTTGCATTATTAACAACTCAAGTAATTCTGGGCAACGATTTCTTAAACGGACATAAAGCACTGCTCGATTTTAATAACTCTTGTATTACGCTACAAAACGACGACAGTATGGATTCTTTAGATTTTGATCAGAGCCTCTCTAGCGAGCAACGAGACATTAACCGCCTGCATTTCCTTTCTTCAAACATAAATATCGACAGGTAGACCACATAATTTCATTCAGCTGACCCGTACTATGAGCACAACGATGACGACACTGTGTTTGGCATTTTCGATACTATTCAGATCGAAGTTGAGAAATGTAAATCCACCTCTGATTTTCATAAACAATAATTACAGGAAATCATATAAACTCATGCTCACGTTTTTGATAATGTACCTGGCACTATTCGTAGTTTTCTTTATGAATTTCAAGGTAAGCCATACAATATTTGTGTTGGACGACACTACACATTCTTTTTGTTTATCTTCAGAAAATTAAAGACGAAGCTAATTCCATGCTTCAACAGAGTATTGTTGAGGCGGTAGCCAGCCCTTATAACAGTCCGCTTCATATTGTGCGGAAGAAACATGGTTCACTGCGGCTTGTTCTCGATTCGAGACAAATTAACAACGTTATTATTCCGGATACCGATGGACCGCAAACTTTGGAAGCGATTCTTCAGAAATGTCATGGCGTCACAGTTTTCTCCTTTCTTAATTTAAAATCCAGTTTTTGGCAAATTGAATTGCACCCTAACTGCCGCAAATATACGAGATTGCTCTGGTTTGGCGTATGCTCTCAGTTCTGTGAACTTCCTTTTTGGGTTCAACATTTCGTCTGCAGCAGTCATCAGAGGTCTAAATTCTATTTTAACGGATCATTTGAAAAGTAAGATTACCACTTACGTCAATGATATTCTCATATCCGAAAAGACCTGGGATGAGCACAGTGATACCTTTAATTCTTTGTTACAAATCTTTTCTGATCATGGAGTCACAGTCAACCTGAGCAAATCTGAATTTGGCAAACCTAACATCAGATTTTTAGGTAACATTATATCTGTTTCTGGCATTGAACGTGACCCAGATAAATTGCAAGCTATCCGTGACATCTTCACACCCAATTCCAAACGTCAGGTCAGAAGTTTTCTCGGTTTGGTATATTTTTTACGACGTTTTGCTCAGTACAAGGCTATCGATAACCCACGTTTGTGCCAACTTAGCGGCAAAAACTTCAACTGGTTCTGGGACGACCAAGCTCAACAAGAATTTTTCATTTTCAATGAAGCTTTATTGAACTCTATTTTCTCATCCCAATCATTCACGTTATTTTTATTCGGCCACTGACAGTTCTAAAACGGCCATTGGTGTCTATCTGTTTCAAGAGATCGAAGAAGATAGCATTGTTGTTAGGAAAAGCATTGCTTTCGCCAGCCCCCTTTTGTCTCCAGATGGACGTAAGTGTTATATAACAGAACTTAAACGTTAAGCAGTCGTGTGGGTCTTTCCCAAATTCCGTCACTTCTTGCTTGGCAGACATACCAAGATTTATACTGATCACCGAGCATTGAAATTTCCAATTTTTTAAGTGAGCAGAAGTTTCTCATGAGAGTTTACTTCGTTGGGCTATGTACTTACAAGAATTTGGTTTTATGGTCATCTACATTCCCGGTGTTGAAAATATGGTCGCTGATGCATTATCTCGCTCAGTTAGTGGTACTCTGTCTGGTTCTTCAACAGAATTTTGTCACGCCGATGTCACTGTGTTATACATTCAACAGGTAGCTATCGAAAACTTTAACTCTTTGGCAATGTCCGACATTTCTAAGAGCAAAACCAGGATGCGATATGGAAAGATATCAAATGGCAATGGAGCGACAAAACCAAACCTTATATCAGACTATACTATCTCGTTCGGAATAACATCTTGTTTAAACTGTTAACACCTGGCCTTCCTACCTGGCTTGTCACCATTTCCGAGCCTCCATTTAACAAACATATCTGTTACATGCATCTCGTTTACGCTCAATATGGAGCCCGCAAATGCTTTCTCATTCTTCGTTAAACGTCGTACTTCTTTAGTGTGGAGAAACGCATTTGTTGTGTTCTTATGAAATGCAAATTATGCCAGAAATTATTTTATGATCAGTTGTATCCGATCGTTCCTGTGAAATTACGTCATCTAGCAGCCGTTGACTTATACGGTCCTATTGCTACCTGCAGACAAGACTTCTCTTAAATTTTCGTAGCGGTAGACATCACGTCGAATCTGTTTCATTCACACCTTTGCGTAAAGCTAGTGGCAAAACTATGTCGGCCGCCTTTGTCAAGATTTTTTTTTTTTTTAACTGAACTTGGTCACATTGACAAGGTCATTTCAGACAACGGTCTGCAATTTAGGTCAAGTTACTAGTCTCGCACTCTCTCGAGCAGGAATATCGAACCCAGTTACATTTCGCGCTATTATGCTTCAAGTCCAGCTGAACGCATTATGAAACAGATAGGTAAACTATGAAGACTATGCTGCCACAAGAAACGCAGAGATTGGGACAAATACATTTACATATTTCAGTATGTTATCAACTCTGTTCCCAACGCTTCTACCTTACTTCTTCCGTACCTTGTACAAAAAAAAAAAAAAAAAAAGAAAAAAAAAAGTACTTTCTCACAGGATCCGATCACTTGTACTGTTACCTAAGTCACATTGTTTACGACACCATCAAATTGAGGAAATAGCTTTACGAAACATCAAACGTGCTGCAGAAAAGAGGATTCAACACCAGCAGCCTTCGGGAATCAAAACAATATTTCAGGTAGGTCAAAAAGTAATCAACACATCACACCGATTGTCTCATAAAGGAAAACGATTATTCAGCAAATTCTTTCTTTGCTATAACGGACCGTATAGAATTCGTCGTGTCAAAGAATTTCCCGAATAGGACACACTCATACAGCTTTACAGACAACATAAGTACACCGAGAATTTGTTTACTATCGGATTAGTATGACCACAATCTACTTTGTTATTTATTGTCTTACAAAGTTCGGCTTTCTCTGATTTTGTGATTTGTGGAAGAGCTCTATGAATAGCACACACATACAGAGCTTAACAGATAACACACTTACACTGTGATCTGGATTATTACCGGACTGATATCACTACAGCCTATTTGTCTTTTCTTAGCTTACAACGTTGGACTTGCACACTTGGATGTGCCATGCTATTACTCAGGAGAAGTTTTTACCATTTCTCTGATGCTATCTGCAGCCTGTTGCTTTCATACATTTTTTGTCTACTGTCAGAAGGAATATTTGCTCAGAGCTCTAACTTCCTTTTCTCGGGATCTATTGTCATTGAAAGTGCGTTGTGTACAGTATTGGATGTTTTTACTTATGGCTATGTGGTGTTTTTCGTGTGGGAGACAATTAATGTCGACACAGTGGGGCATTTTTTTTTGTGTATTTCACATGAGTTGTGTTATGAAGTTTACTGCATATTTATATATTTGGTGATCATGATTACTGATAATATTTAATGAGGTATATGATTATGATTTATGTGGCTTACGTATATAATGTATTATGTGTAGTTACTGATGAGATGATGATAATGATGATGATTAATAATATTGAGGTAATGGTTAAGGTTTAGGGACACTGTTTTTGTTGAAATCGAGTTTTATCTCACGTGATGATATTTCTGGTTTATAACTATAAAAGGTGAGTTTGGATCAGTCATGGCAGGTTGACAATTGTAACTGTTCTACAGCTAATTGCTCCTACACCGAAGGTTTTTTTTAAATTTCTTTTTTTTACAATATGCAGTTGACACTTTTTGAGATTTTTATGCAACCCTGAATATACTTGGTATTTTTTTTTTCATTTCTCTATGAGAACAACACTACAGGCTTAGAGAAATGTTCATTTTTGGTCTAATTACTACTATATAATATGACATTTTTTCTTGCATTATCTTGACTATTTGTTCTTGTGGGAGCTATGATTTTCTCATGTGTACTGAATGAATAAGGAAACACAAACACAGTTTGACAGACAACATATTAACACAACTGATACTTCTACACCTGATTTGTGTCTTGTCATTTTCCGTAATCATACCTTGTCTTTTCAAGAATGTTGTATGGAAGTCATACTATGCTTTATTTGTCTTACATGTTGGGGATATATTGTAGAGTGCTTTGCAATTTGTTTATTACCTATAGGCAGTTACATTATAGACTGAGACATATATTTTCTTTGATGTTTATGGTGAAACTTATGCTTGTAATTTTTTTACCACTAGCACATTTTGATCCTATGCTCTTAACTGGTACAGACCCACCTTGTGCTTGTAAATGTTTCCTTTTTTGCCTTCGTCTTACCAAAATTTTGTTGAGGAGTGACAGTTCTATATATTTCAGGAGCTTAGTACTGTCAGCTTGGTACATACAGAAGTAAAAGGTAAGCTCTCAGGTAATGGGCATGTGGCGCACACCTTGGCAGACCTTGTATCGTTGTTTTGCAACTGATGAATTTTCAAAGTTTGTACTAATCCATTTTTTGACAGATCTTACTGGGTTGCGAATAGGTCAGTCAATGTCTTTGTCAGCAAATGGTATGATGTTTATGATATTCTGTATGTATGAGTCTTTATGATGTACTTCTTTTGAAGATATTACATTAAGGAAAGACTTTGTGTAGATGATGATGATATTTTCTTGGGATTTCATGATGATATTTTTCCTGGAATAGAAGGTGTGAGATTAGGGTTACTTTTTAAGTGGTTTGCTGCTTTGATAGATTTGATTTATTTTCCTCTATGGTGATTTGTGGTTTGATACCTAAATGCTTGTTGCCTGATGATTACCCTTTTTCTGGTATGTGGTGATGTTTATCTTGTCAAATGTGACACACATTCATTATTTTGGCCAAATTTTTCTTGTTGTTATGTTGACTGATGCACGACGAATGACTTTAAATTATCTCTTTCCACAGGTACAATAGGCCTAGTGCACTATATGAACTTTCATTTTACTCCTCGTGTTCCTCGTGTCCTATTTGTTCCTGTGGTTAGTGGAGTTCCTGCTTCCCTTGTGGTGTTTACTCTGCAGGGATATCTGGCCTAGATATTAGTATAAATATGTTTATGGTGACATAAAGATGTTCTTGCAATCATATGGAAAGTGTTTTATCATAAAATAACTATGTTTGCACTCTTCACTGAATGTATACAACAACTATTTTATAGAACTGTGTTACTCATATTACCTAATGTGACATACTTTGCTCTTGATAGCAATTTTTCACATGCCATCACTGTAACTTTGTATACAACGATTCTGGTCACACTGCAACTAAGTTTGCACATTATACTCAATGAAAGGGGTTGTTCCCATGCCATTTGTATGTACTATTAGGACATTATTTGTACTCTTTTCTTGCTGATATTGGTACCAAGATTCTTTGCTTGATTTTAAGTGATTTCGTTGGTGTTGAGATGTACTGTATTCTGGTATTTTTTGCTCTTTTAGGTAATGTCTTCCTCATTTTGTTTCTCGATTTAATATTTATACTTGTTCACCATTGTATTTCATTGCCTGGACATACCCTCTTGTTTTATACGAAGTATTCCACTTTATTAGAAATATTTTCATTGGGAGCAGCTGTTAGCTCTCATATTTTATTTGATCAGAGACTGTAGACTCTTATAACCTGGCTTGTGCTTAGCCTGTACTGCATTTAAGATTATACTTACTGTGGATGTTCTTGTGGAGACTTGCTTATAATGAGTGGTTAGGTTCTTGCCACAGTAAGGATGGACAATTTTTTTTAGCACATTCTGAGATTGCTACTTCCTCATTACTACCAATATCAAATTGTTCTGATGTCGGTGCAAGTGAGACTCCAAGACTGTCTTGCGCTGGTCAATCATACAAACTTTTCTGATGTCGGTTCCAGTGGGACTGCAAGATTTTCCTGCGCTGGTCAATTACAGAAAATACTTCTGATGACTGTGACAATGGGATTGCATGATTGTCCTACGCTGGCCTATTATACCAAATATTTCTGATGACAGCCAGTGGATCTGCAAGATAGTCTCACTCTGCTTTTCTAATAATATTTTTACTTTCATTGCGGGTCTGCTAGATTTTCCCGCAGTGTGTCATATACTTCACCTACACACTTACGGTTGGCACTTAATTACAAATTTTACTGCTCTGGGGACACTTTTTGTCCCATTTCGTTCACGTGCATGTTGCAACCTATGATGGTGATAAACACTCTCTTTGTACTTAGAACCCTACTGTGTGCAGTACATATGTATTCTGTCGCTTCTATTTTTATCTCTGTACTAACAGTCTACACATGTAATTCAGTATGCACTACTGGAATGTACCCTAATCTTTAGCAAATATGATATTTCTAACAATGTGTTTATGCCCATCTATAATTTGCACTTATTTTCTGTCATGTATATTTTTATGATTACCTGTGTACTCTACTTTTGAAGTCACCTTTCTACATATTTCTATCAGTGTTTTTTTTTTGTGTAAAGTAAAATTTCCCAGTCTCAGCAATGTCACTGACATTACCTCGCCTGTGAAACTTTGGTCCGCCGGGCCGCGGGGAAATGATAGCTGTCATGTATAATTTTGATATCCGAATCATTTGTGAGCGAGCAGCGATGCTGTAAAGCTGTATCGCAGAAACTAGGTTATTAATTTTGGCGTGTGTGGGGCGCAGAGGGCAGATAATGTTAAGCTGTGTGAGAGTGAGGAAGCAAAGGTAATGCTATGTTTCAAATGTGAGGTCTCAGGTTATCAATGTGTTTAATGAACACGATTATATCAGGATTGTAACGGATACTGATTTGTGAAGGAGGAAGTTTAATGCAACTAAGTGTATACCAGAAGTGCAATGTCAAAGGTAAATATTATATAGAAGTTTTTGTTTTTCATTGTTGCTGCGCCATTGGACAAACTTCGTAATTGTACTGAGAGCTGCGAGATTTGAAGTATAGACACGTCTATTGTTTGGATGTTAAGACGTTCAATAAATTTAAAAGGAGCCTTGAGCAGTTTTTCACAGTAAGCAAACAAAAAAAAATAATTGTAATCATTTATGCCCATATTTCATTTTTTACTTCCCTTTCTCTTACAATTTTTAATTTATCTTGGTTTTCGAAAAGTATACGTCGATTTGCAACTAACAGAGAACTCATTGCACCTCACGACTGTCTCTGTGTAGATACAGTGATTTGCAGCTTTAACATAGCGGCGCGCAAGACAGAGCAGACGCGTTATCCAGATTTGCGCAGAATAGAGGTAACGACTAAATATTTGGATTTCTTTTATTCAATCAGGGCCAACTTATGTCTTTTGGAGACAGTTAGATTTTCTGTGTTGTGTCACACCCTTAGTTCTGGGATCCGGGATCAGTTTTGCAAAACTAATTATCGTAGGTTCTACGTCAAAGTTCTTTATTCAGGCACTTATACTTTTCAAAACTCTTGCGGTCAAATTGTTAACTTCTACAGTATGATAGACTCCCCTTTACATGAATATATCGGAAGCTTCACCTGCTTACCTGCTTGTGACTAATGGTGTTGTATAAAGCCATGTAGCAACGCTAGAAAATTTGAGGCAAAACGCCAGAACACCCAGAGGGGAAAGACCGGTTACTGTTGGATTACATTATCGTCGAACAGCCATTAGAAGGAGTCACATCCATGAAATACAGAAAATAATAGGAAAATTCGACACTAGACTAAGCTTTATTGAAAGACTCCTCAAGGCCTATAGTCCACCCACATAGCATGTAGCACATAAAACAGTCGTCTGTCTGATACTTGGGTATTGTTCTTCATGCTGGGAGGCCTGATATACTAAAAAAGCTGAGAAGTGCGTGTAATCTCAATTTCATAAGCAAATAAGAGATGCACTTCCATCTCCAGTGGCAAACGGACCTAAATATGTGTTGTGCATTGTGGAGGCACGAACTGTTAATATTCCTAGAGCAAAATTTCCTTGGAGAATAAAAGAATATTGCAGCCTCCATCGTGTCCGAAAGGACGACACCCGAATTCATATAATTGACTCACTTCCATGCGCTACAAGTCTACCACCTTCAGTGCGGATTCAATAACACATTCAACCCCCTGATGGAATTTCAATGTAGTGAGCATGGAGTACATGAACGGAGTTTGCGGATAGGTTGCGCTCGGTGGCAGTGTTCATCGGCTGGGAGGCGTGTCGAGCAGTCCACGCACTTGCCTTAAGCACTGTGTCTGGATAGCGCAGAGGTTAACCCAACTGCCTAGTAAGGAGGAGATCCTACATTCGAGTCCCAGCCCAGCACCCTTTTTCACTCGTCGCCGCTGATTCCACATAAAATCCAGATGCAGCTGACATCAACAATTCCTTCCCTTTCCTTACTACTCCTTCAACCTTGAATTTACGTGATAGTTCCTTTTTGTTGGCAGAAGGCGGTCAGTGGTAGTCATTAGAAGGGTCACCGTCCCTGAGATGCAAAGAAAGTGGAGCCGCAGCACGCTTCATGCTTTTGTTGGCTGGAGGTCAGCGACCACTTCGCCGCCATAATGCTCACATTACATACGATAGCCAGACAATTTATATCATGATTTACCAACTGTTAGGAACTTAAGGATGTTCTGCGAACGAAACCGGTCGTAAAGTAATAAAGGAAATCATTATAATCATTAGTTCTGTACTCATTTCTCTTCTATGACAGGTAATTTATTTTCAGCTGATTATCAGTATTACTCTTCACGATATTTCTGACACGTCTGAGAAGTAATTGTTATTTTCGACGTCAAAAACTGTTGCTGCAGGATACTTATCGGTTAAGAAACTGATTATGCTATAGCATTATACGCCCAGACCAACATTTAGAACTAAATGAAGTGACAGGTAAACCCACAATAAAAAAAAATCAAAACCCTACCCATTGCAGTAACTGGACGGAACATTTATAGAGAACTAAATGAAGATACTAAGCAAGCATGTGATCACAGCGTTGCCAAACTGCCTTCCTTTGGCCTCTCTTTTGAATCGAAAACATGCACGATACAATATTTTGTTATGGACATATCTTTTATTTGTAGAACTCTAGGAATCGCGCTGTGGCGTACGAGTGCGGAACATTGGTTTACCCTGTAGATGTAGTTAGGTCCGTTATCTATCACATACGATTTGTATTGCGCAGCTCACTTGTATTTAAAAGAAAAGTCCATCTGCTATAAGTGTATCCATTTTATTCGTATACGGTTATTTCTAGTGAAGACTCGGATGGATTTTAACTGTATTTCGGTACAACCGATAAGCGTCAGAGAACAAGAAAAGGCTATGAAAATTTGTTTGCCTCTCTCGGAATGGATCTAACGCTACTCTGATAATTGAATTCAATTCCGAGTGAAATGCAGTTAGTTGAGACCACACCTGCTTCGGGACTAATATCATCACGGATATCGCAGGAACGCAGATCGTGTAGTAGCGACACCCTCACTCCTAAACTACGAAAGCTGTCCGATACAGCAATATTTTATCGTAATTTTTAGAATCTCGCCTCCAGCTCGCGCAGAACTTCGACTTAATATCTCTGAAATGAATACAGTTACAAAGTCAGAAATACCTCAAAGGCAAGCTGGTGCTATTTGTACATTTCTTGATAAAAAGTACCCGGACACCTACTATAACACGATAACATGCAGTGTGTCCGTCATTCGCCATTATGACAGCTTTAACTCAGCTGCGAACACTTTCAGTGTCGTGTTTGGATGTTTGTGTAGGAATAGCATTCTATTCTTCCTCAGGAGCTGGAATCAGTGAAGGTAGTGATGTTGGATGCTGGGGTCTGGAGCGAAGTCGACATTCTAATCCCAAAGCGTTCCTTTCGGTTCAGATCGGGGCTCTGAGCAGGCCACAGGCCTGCCTATTTCGGGAGTGTTATTGTCCACAAACCATTGAATCACCGATGCTGCTTTTCGGTAAAGGAGCATTTTCACGCTGATACAATCAGTTAATGTATGAAACGTCCCCTTAGAAAAATGATACATGACTATGCTTAAACTGACACACAATATTTTTTTGCGCAACACAATCTGACTTTCAATAATCCTTACAAAAGAATGGACCTGACTAACATTAACCTATACCTTTCACAAATCACTTACCTCACAAAAATCTTCGTTACTCGAACTACTACAATACAGCGAGCGCCACTACTGCCAGCTAAATAAAAGATTCAAACTACGGAAGGCACTAACCACGGATAGGCATAGTTAGCAAATGAAAGATTTTGATAGAGAGCAAACAATGTATTTACCTTACTAGTGTTCAAAAGTCATAATATATATAGCAGTTCAAGACATCCAGTCTTACAAATTTCAAAACTCCGCCATTTCTCTCCTCACATCTACCACTGCTGGCGGCTCACCTCCAACTGCGCAACGCTATGCGCTGTTAACAGCTAACAGCCCAACACTACAATGGCCGACAACAATGCAAACTAGCCACAGACTGCACACAGCACAGCCAATGATTTTCATACAGAGCGCTACGTAACGTTGCCAATAAGAAAACATAAACAACCTACTTACATAGTCCCCATGCTCCCCACAAAGAAGTTTACAAATTGTTTTGGGCAGAGGCCAATAATGATTTGATAAAAATTTTCATAATTACAATAACAAAGAAATCAAATGCACACACTTATTGATAAAATGTTGGTCAAAAGCTAAAATTTTCTCACAGTCCATAAAGACAGTCCTGATCGTTCATCACAGTAAAATAGCAGTGTCTTTCTCAAAGTCTGAGCAGTAAAAGAAAATGCACACGGAAGTAGTGGATTTCCATGCAGTCTTGAATAAGTAGTGTTGTCCTTCCAATGGAAAGACAGTGCTGACTCTTGACATGCAGACAGGTAATGGGCCACAACAGAGCAAACCCACAGCAGAGTCAATCGAAGTTTTGAAGAATATTGGTAGGTAGGTCATCACAGAGTAGATCCACTGTAGTCCTGGTAGAGATTACGGTATTGGTGGGCCATCAGAGGTGCAGACCCGCTGTAATCCTTGTAGAAATAATGGTACTGGTGAGTCAGCAAAGGTGTAGACCCACTGATTGTTGGGTTATCAAAGATGCAGACCGA
The DNA here is from genome assembly GCF_023898315.1 of Schistocerca nitens. NCBI lineage: Eukaryota > Metazoa > Arthropoda > Insecta > Orthoptera > Acrididae > Schistocerca > Schistocerca nitens. The sequence goes on along the minus strand of NW_026045910.1, from coordinate 8,538,976 downwards.
CTGTAGTCCTTGTAGAGATGGCCTGCAGCCATCTGTTGTGACTGTGCAGGTGCACAATCACCATCGAAGAGTCTTGCGGAGAATATAGCAAGACCATAAACCACCACTTGTACACTCACGAACTTTTTGGAACTGTCCTTAGAACCAGCAATGCTGTTATCCAGTCCCTTGCTGTATTATTAACACACGTGCAAACACTAACAGTTCTAGCTTCTCACATATTGTGCATTACTATGACCAACAGAAATGTGTGCAGTGAAATGAATGCTTACAAGTTACTTAATTTGATGAACTGGTGTCAATTACAATATTATAACATGAGAATACAATAACAAAGGTACAAAATACATCATTAAAGAACATAATAATACATATAACATTTGTGGTAATACAGGCTTCACAAAAGAATAGAAATATAAATATACATCAGTGTTACAGGAATTATGACATAAGTACACACATAAAGATCAGAAGAACTTTTGAAACATCACCTTCACATGTGAGCAACAAAACAGGATAAATAATGTCTAAACATCTTTACAAAGTAAATAACATATTATTAATGCAAATCATATTTGAGGATAACAGTATTCCTCATCATAGTGAATGTAGCTTAGTGCTATAAAAATTCTACAACATAAATCTTATTAGCTAAACACATAAAGACAGGAAAAATACAAATACACAAGAGTACACAAACACATAGCAGAATAACACAAGAGGAAAGGGCAGGGTTTGTTTTCAGTGTAACATTTGGTACTGCAGTCGAACCCAAAACTTCATTCCATAGATCTTTCGTCTTATTTCAACATTTGTTTCCACCCAAAAAAATCCAATCCAAGCATGCTTTCTGTATTTATATGTTCACCTTTTTCTTACCTCATTATTTATTTTCCATTATCTTACCTCATCATTTATTTCCAAGAAAATCCTACCTAAACCTGTTGTCCCTAAACCCTACTTTTTTGTTCATATCCTCATTCAAAATACTTTTTTTTACCAAACCATTTTCTTATAGCTTCTCAATGCATTTCTTCCAATTCATCACAACTCGTTCTCTTATATAGATTGCCCCATCTTAAGCTAACTTAAATCTACTGAGCTCAGATGCTAAACTAAGGGATGAGGTACTGCAGCAGCGCAAAACAATTAACACAAACAGCAATGTTAAAAGTTCCAAATTGCAAAGCAAGCAGCAGTAAATCTAAATTAACAGATAAAATGCAAAATTACAACTAATATGAGCCAATATGCAGCAACAAGAAAAATAAATCAGTAGTAAAACTGGCTAAACAGAGTAATGTAAAGTGAAATTTAGTAGCACTATACCTGGCAAATAGCAGCAGCAATTGCGATAACTAATATCTAAACATGACAAAGCTCAAGCAGAAAAAATAGTACACTAAAGACAACAATTCAGATAAGGGAAATGTATATTCACATCTTAATGTCTATGTAATTAAAGTGGTGCACCACAAAAACTAATTCTACAAAAAATTACCAAGTACTCGAGAAGAAAATTATATATGCAGTTACTGTTATTAGTCCCTTCTTATTGTTCTTTCCATTCGAAGAGCTCCTTTTTCGAAGAATGTGGATTATAAAGTAATTATTTAATAGATCTGTTGACAGAAAGTGTTCACATTAGCAAATGCATTTAATTTTATTTTATAAAACCAATGCTGCAACACAGCTGGAAACCAGATATTAAACAAAATGAGCAATCTCTCAACTAGAAAGACAATAGATGTAAAATTTTTCACATCATTTCATTAGGCATTTTAGTAGATATTATAAATTAAGAGCTCCACAGTGTAATCATATGTTTTCAAGTTTGAGCGTGTTGTATTTGCGATGCTTTCTACAAAGAAATGTCAATAGCGAGGATAATGCCCTCACTTTTTTTTCTCCATCTGTGCCTCTGAAAGGCACACACTAATGGCTTTTCTCCAGGCGATTGTCGCGCAGCTGGGTGCCCACGACGCATTACGTGAAGGTGGTCACTTAACTTTCTTATCGAAATATTTACGACAGCAGTAACAATCTCATATAAAAATTTCACAGGTCGAGAATCTGCGTTACAAATGTGTAGAAACAAAATCCTATCAATATAACAGAGTCCAAAAAACTTTCGGCGACACTGTGATACATTCACACATGTACACACATTTCATATCCTTCTAAAGTACGATTCTCAGCTTATTGATCATAAACGTACCTCAACAGCATAATACACATCGTCATCACAATAATAACATCATAACAGATCAATCACATCTCAGAATTGTCGCAGCTTCTTTCAATAATTTCAAGACCTTCAATAAATTCATCTACCTCAAACGTACTTCAAAAATCATACCTTACCAAATACATTATTCTAAGCTCTCATATTATCACAATGGTTCCGAAAAAATATGAACAGTTCACAAAGTACAGACAAAATACAATTTCATAAGTGTGAAATTATCCAACTGTGTAATTGCGTAAACATGTGTCACTGACTTTTTTTTTTCTCTGTTAAATAATCAGATAGCTGTGTAAATCTGTGTTGGAGAACTATGGTACCGATGTGTAAAGTTGTATAAGCAAATACCATATTAGCTAGGGCACCTTGTGCTTGCCAAACTCATGGTACACAAAGTAAGTGTGTACCCACCTGAGGATTAATGTAATTATACCCTCAGGTGTTAGAGATTACAGCAATGGAACGAAATGTATCACGGAAAACTTTATATCATTGTAATTCCAAAATCTTTAAAAATAAATGTTTTAAGTACAAAGTTAATCACTCAAATCCGTGTACTATAGCACTAAACTGTGCGTCTTGTTGCAAGATAATCTCTGTGGAAGTGCCGTAGTTATCGTCCCCAAAAGCTAAATTCTGCAGAAGTCAATGTACTTACCTCATGATAAACAAAAGTGAAATTCTTTGTGTATAGATATCGTAGTTATTACGTACCTTACCGTGATCAAGAAAGTACTATAATGTAACGTATTGTGCTACGACAAAGGGCTGTCTCATTGTAGCTATACCACAAAAGTTACTACTAAAACATGTTTTACTTTCCAGAAGAATTCAGAAAAACTGTGCACATATAAATCAGATACACTGCAAAAACAACAATGTAAAATGTGTCACATATTAGTAGTGTCGTGATGTAATCGTGTAGGTGTCAAATAAACTAACCACTGTGTCATCTGGTATCTCTCAGAAAGCACTTTAAATCCATAATGTATTTTCAAGTAAACCAAAATGTTGCAGTAAAATCCTATTAGCAGTACTGGTAAATGTTCTAAGTATGTGAGCCTTATAATCGTTAAATAATCGTGCAACTAACAAGCAAGAATGTACACACACAATAACACTGTGTCGTCTGTTCACAATAACAATGTATTCGTAATTTCTGTTTAAATAAGTTCTCTTGGTTATGACTGGATTTTTAACTTCAAACATTGTTGCATGTAACAGATTCTAAGTCTGACAAAGCATACTAGCAATGTAAAGTGAAAAGTTATATGGCAAAGACAAAGTTAAAAAGCAGATTATCTTTCAATAAACGGTTTTACATGTGAAATGTGGTGCAATGTTTTACCCTTTCTAGTGCGCAGACTTTCAACTTCAAAGCAATTATCATGTTGTATAAATCGGTAAGGAATGCTAAAATTTTTCTCGAGGTTAGCGCCTGTTATTTTCGTTTGAGCCAGCCGGCGCACGTGGCTGCCTGCGGTGTGAGTCATTGTCTGTCTCTTTGTTGGCGCGCGTCGTTATTAGGATTAGGAGACCTAACTTCTAAAAATTCACCTTGTCGAGAGGGCCCTGCCCGGCTTGAATCTCGCCAATTGTAATGAAATTCAGGCTTGTCGTTACGATTATATCGTCTGTCTTCATGTCGGCAGCTTCCATAATTCCTTTAATTAATTTCTTGTCGGTCACGTAGTGGAGAACTTCTCCCTGAGTCGTAACTGCACGCTGAACTATTGCGTCGGACGTTATTCTGTCTCCCTAGATAATAATTGTTTTGGGTTCCATATTGTCTGTTTCTGTGGTTATCTCTGTCATATTCATTACTACGGAAGTGCGATCTTCCTCTGTAACTATTATTCTGCCAACGGTTGTCATACTGGTGGTGTCTGTTTTGGTCATGATTTACATTGTAAGAATAGCCTTGTCGTGTCCAGTTATTATTTCTTTCGTTGCGAAATTGTGACGAATGTATCTGTAATTGTTGTGTTCCTGTTTTCGCGTCCTGCGATTGTCAGTGTCGATTTCCAATTCTTGTAACAGTCCCAGAAATGCTTCAGTGTCGTCTTTGCAACGTCCTGCCAAAATAAATATTCAGGTAATTTGATTAAGCAAATGCGGATGAGTTCTGAGGGGCTGTGTGGGTTTGACAGGTACTGATTCTTATGTAACATGTCTTCAAAATATTTGACAAGACTAGAAAATTCCGATTGTTCGAAACGTTTCATCATTATGATGCTTTGTTTTACTTGGTCTTGTGAAGCTTGAGACCAATACGCTGAGAGGAAGGCATGATAAAATTCTCCTTCACTGTGACAATCGTGAATGGCCGATCACATTCTTACAGCTGGTTCATTCTCCAAGTAGCCACACATAAATTCTAACCTGTGCTCCAATGACCAGTTGGGAGGAAAACAATGAGAGAATTGATGAAGCCATGCTTGTGGATGAATGTCGTTGTCAGAATTCTTAAATGTTTTGAATTTACTTGTAGTAATGAACGGCTTATAGTCAAAATCATCGTGTCAGCGAGTCGCACATCGCTCATTGTTACTTCGTTTCGGCGGTTCCATCTCAAAATTCAATGCGCCTTGCCAATTTCTTTCATAATTTCCGAAGTGCCCTGTGTTACTATTTTGTGGTTGCTCCGTATTTCTATGTCCCTCTTCCTGTACTGGAGCGCGAGTGTCCTCTGAAATATCTAATTCTTGTATTACTTGTGCCAACTGATCTTGTACTTCCAGGATTTATCTTTTGTACTGTGTATTGATTTGATTTTGATTTTGTTTGAATTTTCTAATTTGTTCATACTCTTCAGCGTCAGTGAAAGCTACAGGTGTTATGTCATTCAGATCATCATCAACCTTTGTAGATAAGTTAGTGAACTGATCTGAAAGTTCGGCTACTTTATCCGATAGTTTACTTATTTCCTCAGTGTGTTTTTCTGAACCGAGTTTCAGAGTGTCCATTTGTGTTGAAATCGTATCTACTGTGTCCTTTAAGTTTTCCTGAGTTTTTGCAAGTTGCATAACCGAATTGGTAGATGCAACGGAGTCAATTTTAGCTTGCAAGGTCTCATGATTTTTATGAACAATAGTTTGCAGTTCTTTTATGGCTGCTTCGTGATTCTGTAATGCATTTTCATGCCGCGAAAAAATAGGTTGAAAATGCTCACAAATTTGTGATTTTACGTCATTACAAACGTTTTGACATTTTGCTTCGATTTTATGTAACTCAGTAGTTAACTCTTCACGTGTTTGTTCAAGCGTGGTGTCTAACTTCCGAAGATTTTGTTCCATGGTGTCTAACTTTTGAAGCTTTTGCTGTGTTTGTCTCTGATTTTGTTCCATTGTGTCTAACTTTTGAAGATTTTGTTCCATTGTGTCTAACTTTTGAAGCTTTTGTTGTGTTTGTCTCTGATTTTATTCCATTTGTTGCATTAATTGCAATAATAATGTATTAGTGTCTGGAATGTGTTTCTCTATGATTTTTGGCAGTGCATTTTCACCGGCAACATTCGCATTTTGAAAAGCAGAAAATGTGTCTTGACTTATTTGAGAAAAGGGTGATGACGCAAAACCTGAATCTGCAGTATTTGCAAGATTGTGTCCTGTCATTTCGGATTCCTGAGGCGAGCTGTTGCCGACCGATCGATCGATAATGCTTCCCTGTTCACTACCTGTTTCACTGTCTACACCATTATTTGACGCCCGCTCCATTTCCCTATGCATAGTTACCAAATTACTACTTTCAGTATTAGTTAATTCATTACATGGTGGCGCTAACACACTGCTTTCGTCTTCACTGTCATTTCTCAGTTTACTTTGGAGCCTAGTATTTCGTTTTTCACACGCCATTATTGTCACAATATTTCACACGACAACACAGAAAAGCACAATTTGAAGAGCAAAATTAGAAAACACATTAACATAGCATTGAAAATAATATCTAGTTAATTGCAAGCGCAGTTGCGAAATACTTGGTGCAAATCTACATGCATGCCACAATTGTTTTACTGTACAACAATGAAAGACTGCAACTACAAAGGAGATTCTCTCTACGATTACGCGCTAGCAATAAACAATAGCTCCACTAATTACACAAACTACAAGAAAAAAATCTGAAGATTCCAGTGAGGTATCCTCGGCTAATGGTCGACATATGAAACGTCCCCTTAGAAAAACGATACATGACTGTGCTTAAACTGACACACAATATTTTTTAGCGCAACGCAATCTGACTTTCAATAATCCCTACAAAAGAATGGCCCTGACTAACATTAACCTATACCTTTCGCAAATCACTTACCTCACAAAAATCTTCATTACTCGAACTACTGCAATACAGCGAGCGCCACTACTGCCAGCTAAATAAAAGATTCAAACTATGGAAGGCACTAACCACGGATAGGCATAGTTAGCAAATGAAAGATTTTGATAGAGAACAAACAATGTATCTACCTTACTAGTGTTCAAAAGTCATAATATATATAGCAGTTCATGACATCCAGTCTTACAAATTTCAAAACTCCGCCATTTCTCTCCCCACATCCACCACTGCTGGCGGCTCACCTCCTACTGCGCAACTCTATGCGCTGTTAACAGCCAACAGCCCAACACTACAATGGCTGACAACAATGCAAACTAGCCACAGACTGCACACAGCACAGCCAGTGATTTTCATACAGAGCGCTACGTAACGTTGCCAATAAGAAAACATAAACAGCCTACTTACAAACGTTCCCGAAATGATCCTCTACTGTACGTAGTGCACCATTTTGTAAAACTGGTTGATTACCCTTTGCCCAAGCCCAACAAGGGAACCACACCCTCTCCATGAAAAACACATCCATACCGTGAGAGGATCTCCTCCGTGCTCTTGGCACTACACGTAATGGCAGTTACCGTAAAGATCTCCATTCCGTCGTTAAATTCAGTCGCTTCCATCGAACTGACAGAGTCTATAGCATGTTTCATCACTCCAAATTCCTCGTTTCAGTTATCCACTATCCAGAAGTGTTGCTGTTTACACTACTTCAGACATAGACTACAAAAATGTTTGGCTTATGAGAAGCCGCTCGACAAAAGTACTTCATTCTTCTTAACTCCCTACTCTCTCTGTGCTAGCCGCACTGCTGGTTCCACTTTCAAACGCGTGAGTAATTCCGGCCACTTATTTCAAGCACCCTCCACAACACGAGATGGTTCCTGTCAGTACGTAAGTTTTGCGTGGTCTTTGTGTGTCTGTGGACGTTCCTTCGCGTTTCCACTTCGGAATCGCGTCACCAGTAGTCGACTTTGGCAGTGTTGGAAGCGTGGAAACTTCCCTGGAGGATATTTTAGGTGACATCCAATTACTAGTCCACGTTCGATGCAACTGAGCTCTCCTGACCAACTCATGCTGATGCTACTGTTTCTCCACTAACAAAGCAATATTCCCCGCCTCCCTATATACTTGCCGCTTTCGTGAAATCTAACTGTCAGTTCAGCATTACATAAGGGTATAACGATATTTTGATGCGGTATTATATACACTCAACAGCCAAAGAAACTGGTACAGATGCCTAACATCGTGTAGGGCCACAGCGAGCACTCAGAAATTCCGCAACACGACGTGGCACGGACTCGACTAATGTCTGCAGTAGTGATGGAGGAAATTGGCACCATAAATCCTGCAGGGCTGTACACAAATCCGTAAAAGTACGAGGGGGTCGAGATCTCCTCTGAACAGCACGTTGTTAGGCATCCCAGATATGCTTGGAAATTTGGGAATTTGCAAATTGCGGTAAGGACTATGGGACCAAACTGCTAAAGTCATCGGTCCCTAGGCTTACACACTAATTAATCTAACTTACGCTAAGCAAAACACACACACCCATGCCCGAGGGAGGACACGAACCTCCGACGGGGGAACATCACGGGCCGTGACAAGACGCCTCAGACCGCACGGCTCCCCTCGCGGCCCAGATAAGCTTAACAGTGTTCACGTCTGGGAGTTTGATGGCCATCGGAAGTGTTTAAATTAAGAAGAGTGTTCCTGGAGCCACTCTGTATCAATTCTGGACGTGTGTGGTGTAGCATTGTCCTGGTGGAATTGCCCAAGTCTGTCGGAATACCACGCAGTTTGAGCCTAAATACTAAACTCTGCCCGAACAGGCCTTCAAAGCCCAACGGTACTGACCGGCCACCGTGTCGTCCTCAGACCACAGGCGTCACTGGATACAGATATGGAGAGGCATGTGGTCAGCACACCGTCTCCCGGCCGTATGGAATAATAGGAGTGGCCGACCAAGAACAAATTGCTCGAATTAAAAAGGGGTCTGAGACAGAGATGTTATCCTTCGCCTCTACTGTCCATTCTGCACGTCGGAGAAGCAATGATGGAAATAAGAGAAAGTTACAGGAGTAGCATGAAAATCCAAGGTTAAAGGGTATTAATGATACGATTCGCTGATGACATTGCTATCCTCAGTGGAACAGAAGATGAATTACATGATCTGTCGAATGGAATGAACAGTTTAATGAGTACAGAATATGAATCAAGAGTAAATCAAAGACAGGTGAAAGTAAAGAGAAGTAGCAGAAACGACAACAGCGAGAAACGTAACATTGGGGTTGGTGGTTACGACATAAATGGAGAAAAGGAATGCTGACACCTAGACATCAAAATGTTCAATGAGGGTGGAGCAAGGAGGACATCAAAGGCAGTCTAGCAGTGGCAAGAAGAGAATTCCTGGCCAAGAAAATTCTACAAATACCAAACATAGGCCTTAATTTGAGGAAAAAATTTCTGAAAATGTACGTTTGGAGCACAGCTTTGTATGGTAGTGAAACATGGACTGTGGGAAAACCAGAACAGAAGAGTATCGAAGCATTTACGATGTGGTGCTAAAGGCGAATGTTGAAAATTGGGTGGAGTTATATGGTAAGAAATGAGGACGTTCTGCACAGAATCGGAGAGGAAAGGAATATGTGGAAAACATTGACAAGGAGAAGGAAGAGGATGATAGAACTTCTGTTAAGACATCAGGGGATGACTTCCATGGTACTAGAGCGAGCTGTACAGGACAAAAACTGTAGAGGAAGGCAGAGATCTGAATGCATCCAACAAATAACTGAAGACGTAGGTTGCAAGTGCTACTCTGAGATGAACTTGGCACGAGAGGAATTCGTGGCGTGAAGCAGCAAACCAATCAGAAGACTGATGAAAAAAAAAGAAACTTTATGCTCAACAAAACTACAGCTTAGTAGTATTAGTATCTTACAGTCTTACAGATTTTCGGAGACGTAGGTCATGTTTAGTTGGAGCTACGTAGGGTCTACGCGAGGAAGATATTTTGAAACTTAAAAAGTAAATGAAATAGTATTTCACTTTGTGCAAATAAGCTGAAATAGATGGTTCAAATGGATCTGAGCACTATGGGACTCAACTGCTGTGGTCATAAGTCCCATAGAACTTAGAACTACTTAAACCTAACTAACCTAAGGACAGCACACAACATCCAGCCATCACGAGGCAGAGAAAATCCCTGACCCCGCCGGGAATCGAACCCGGGCGTGGGAAGCGAGAACGCTACCGCACGACCACGAGATGCGGGCTAAGCTGAAATAGAATATTACGTATTTCCAGATGAAGGTATTCTAAACTGTCGCCCAGTATACCAGGAAATGAATTGTATTTTATTGTAAAGTTGTTAACCTCTGCATTGGTTTTTGTTTCATGCTTTCTACTGGTGGAAACGGCGATAACCGACTTATAAACCAAGGACCATGAAACGTGGTTTCCTTTTCTTTCCATCAGATACTAGAATCAAGCACAAATTTTAACCTTCATCACTTCCACACCTTTGCCGCATGATTACTATTAGTATACTTATTACTTAAATAATAATGTGCAGTCTGTGGCTACTATTCTATTAGTGATAAATTTTTCTTGCTGATTCACTTTCTCTTGAGTAGCTTCTTCATGAAATACTTTGAAGGGTATCTGATTGTGTACTCTCTTTGAGGAATTTATGTACATGCACTGTGTATTGTTTAGAATATATTGTGAATTTGAGTCTTAAGATGTGTACCGCTGGTAGGTCAGAACAAACTTCCACAGCCGGTGAATATAGTTCAACAATTACCTAATGCTCAATCCCACGGAGAGATTGATGAAATTCAGGAACTGGCATGAGCTAGCCTATCAGTGATAGACCTATTAACTGAAAGTTTGCAGTAATTGACGTTTTTAAACACTCAACACACTGAGAGGACTAATCAAGCATCCGATCTAGTAGCCAAACAAAATGATGTGCCTGCTAAAAAAGAATCTAGTAGTTAAGATAAAACTGATATAACGGGATGACTGCTCAAGTTGTGGGGTTTCCGAATGTGGTGGTTAAAACTCGAAAAGCTCATGAAGAATTTTGAAAAGAAATGCAAGCGCTTTCTACCGATTATGGGGAAATTATATCCTGACAAGGAGAACAGTTACAACCGCCGAACAAATATCTATGGGACAAGAAAAGCTGATAGGGGAGATGTTCCAGAAACGTAAACATATTTCTGCAGAGCTAGATGCGTGGGCGAATTCTGAAGAGAAACAGGTGGCACATTGTCTTAGGAAACTATTGAGGAAACCGTTGTGAATTCGCCCTTAGAGAATTAGCACACCGACAGAGAAATAAAGCAAGATTTGCTGTAAACGAAGAAGCAGATTGTATCGGATTTCTCTGAGTGGAGAACAAAGATCGTTGACACTGTTGAAACGGTTACACATAAGATAAATGTGGTCCGGTGTTGGGAGAGGACTGTTCAAAAATGTCAGAGCGAGCTTCGATAGGCAGAAGGACAACAAACCTCGAGCACCGTATCGCTTTGCGAGAATGTTCCAGGGTATAAGATGATGCAAGTAATGCAAATTCCGGGCGATGAGCTGTTACACATCAAACATTTACGCAACAGTGCGGATGGAAGAAAAACTTATAAAGTACAAATTTCAATCCTTTTCACCAGATTGGAAGCTAGTTAAGCTGGTTGTGTTTATATGTGGCTTTTAAAAACGTATTACCGAAATCGTGGACACATTCCCAGAAAATCAGTTACGTATACGGCAGTATTGACGGCGAAAGAGAGCTATGGGTTACTGAGGAGATGGAGATAGGCGAAACAATGGTCGCGAGGCATTCAAGAACGACGTAGGAAGCAGATATTTAACCTGGCGCCATTCTGCTATAGGAATGAAATTATAAGGAGGTATATTGAGACATATGTCAGCTCTGGATTCGATTGATTTAATGCAAGAAGATGTGAAAATAGGACAGAGCGGTTCTTCTCCTGAAGCGAGCACAAGAAATTGACGTGGCAACAGTCACAGCACTAATATAATGCTCTTCAAGCGTATCACTACAGTCAAAACGATGGGAAAGCAAATAATAACTTGAGTAAAGGCAATGGAATAATTGTTTTGACTGCCGGCCGTGGTGACCGAGCGATTCTAGGCGCTTTAGTCTGGAACCGCGCGACAGTTACGGTGGCAGGTACGAATCCTGCCTCGGGCATGGATGAGTGTGATGTCCTTAGGTTAGTTAGGTTTAAGTAGTTCTAAGTTCAAGGGGACTGATGACCACAGCTGTTAAGTCCCATAGTACTCAGAGCCATTTGAACCATAATTTTTGACTTAGCCGAAATCGTCCAAACCGTAAGGAGAGAAGATACATCGCTGGATATAGATACCATCAAAATAATCAGCAAGGGATATTTAGTCAGCAGCAACAACAAGACAACACCGATTGGCGGTGTCGACGACATTCATTATCCATATTACCGGTAAACTAAATTGGACTGCATCCAGCCCTGGAGAAGCAGCCGTGCATAGGGTAGGGGCAATGACAAAATGGTTCAGTTCTTATGTTCCGATACCGGTACCGATTTGCGGGAGAAGCTCTGTGAGGATGTAAATATATGTAATGTTGAATAACCACCGGTACCGAAATCATCAGACTGGGCAATGGTAGACGATATTCCGATAATGATTATTTTGGAGCTTCGGTGGATGTAGTCTCGACTAGTTCCTTTAACAAACAGATCTATAAATGGATCAGGTTACCTGTCTTCCCAGTACACAAGTGTAATATCACTTGTGCGTTAGGCACGAGATCAAGGAATGTAAGACACAAACGAAAACACTTATTAAATTAGGAAACGTAACGACAGTATGCCCCTTCCTAGTGGTCGAAAATTAATTGGAAAACTGTATCCTGGGACTGGAATTGAGCCAGGAGAGAAACACAGGGACTGACTTCCCCATGGGCCGCCTTTATCCCGATCGACGAAGTGGCAGCCAAGGTAGACCTATTGCGAGAGGAGAGAAGTCACCAGAGACATTGTAGAGGATAACGGATTAATCTTGTAGTAAAGTGTAGCGAAAGAACCTGGACGCTCTCTGTGTATGCAATACAAGTGCTTGCTGTAGCAGCCCAGGTACAAAATGTTCAAATGTGTGTGAAATCTTACGGCACTTAACTTCTAAGGTCATCAGTCCCTAAGCTTACACATTACTTAACCTAAATTATCCTAAGGACAAACACACACACCCATGCCCGAGGGAGGACTCGAACCTCTGCCGGGATCAGCCGCACAGTCCATGACTGCAGCCCAGGTACAACAGAAATTTAGAGCGTCAGGTTACCTCACTACTCAGCAACAGAACCAGTTGTTCGACTTCTTATTTCAGTACTCGGGGAACAGAATCGTAAATTGATACACATCTCAATCACTCTTCACACTGGAAATTCTGCCATAGCTATTATCACATCACAGGAACTTACTACAGAGTTATGAATAGAGTCTGAGTCGTGTTCAACGAGCCGGCCGCTGTGGCCGAGCTGTTCTAGGTGCTTCAGTCTGGAACCGCGCGATCGCTACGATCGCAGGTTCGAATCCTGCCTCGAGTATGGATATGTGTGATGTCCTTAGTTTAGTTAGGTTTAAGTAGCTCTAAGTTCTTGGGGAACCGATGACCTCAGATGTTAAGTCCCATAGTGCTCAGAGCCATTTGGACCATTTATGAAACGTCCCCTTTGTACAATTATACATAAGACTGTGCTTAACCCGACACACAATATTTTTAGCGCAACGCAATCTGACTTCCAAAAATCCCTACAAAAGAATGGCCCTGACTAACATTAACCTATACCTTTCACAAATCACTTACCTCACAAAAATCTTCGTTACTCGAACTACTGCAATACAGCGAGCGCCACTACTGCCAGCTAAATAAAAGATTCAAACTACGGAAGGCACTAACTACTGATAGGCATAGTTAGGAAATAAAAGATTTTAGTAGAGAACAAACAATGTATTTACCTTAATAGTGTTGAAAAATCATAATATACGTAACAGATCATGACATCCAGTCTTACAAATTTCCAAACTCCGCCATCTCTCTCCCCACATCCACCACTGCTGGCGGCTCACCTCCAACTGCGCAACGCTACGCGCTGTTAACTGCTAACAGCCCAACACTACAATGGCGAATATTACGACAATGCCACCCAGCCACAGACTGCACACAGCACAGCCAGTGATTTTCATATAGAGCGCTACATGTCGTCACCAATATAAAAACCTAAACAGCCTACTTACATATTTTCGTGTTCAACGATTTCAAGTCGGGAAAAGCTGTTGTTGAAAAGTCTTCCACATTCGTGATTAGTGAATGGAAGGAATAAGGATTGACATTTATTGTATGGAGGACGGGTTGAAATCCTTAGAATACCAAATCCCAGAGCCTGTTTGCTTGGTTATCCCGACAGCCATAGGATCAATGGGCCTTGTCCTCATCAAGATACGATAAAATACTATCCTTGAACGAATACATGGACACACAATGTTTACGAGAACTGCATAAAACAATACACAACATAAAATCTAAACTGACTTTTAGCAAGCAATTATAAGAAATATTTCACATTTCAATGTGTTATTACTAAGAAAATCGCAGCAAGTATCACGATGGATAGTGCGAGTGAAATACATAAATTTGACACTCTAATAATCACATTTGTTTCAGAGTTGAATTACAGGTTAAAATAATCATGAATCATTGTTTTGCCGGCCGTGGTGGCCGAGCGGTTTTAGGCGCTACATTCTGGAACCGCGCGACCTCTACGACCGCAGGTTCGAATCCTGCCTCTGGCATGGATGTGTGTGGTGTCCTTAGGTTAGTTAGGTTTAAGTAGTTCTAAGTTCTAGGGGACTGATGACCTCAGAAGTTAAGTCCCATAGTGCTCAGACCCATTTGAACCATTATTGTTTTCTAATAATAATACGTCTGTTATTTAAGGGGTTTCATTAGAAGTTGTGGAACGATTATTTATGGTGATTTTGAACAGCAATAACATATTTCAGGTTGTTTAAGTTGTTCTTAGCACACAGAGAAACAGAAAGTACGGTAAATAATTTCAAATTAAAAGTGGTTGTTCACTTCCCCTGTCCGCATGAGAAAAGTACATAATTCGATCGCACCAACTGGATTCATTTAATGACAGCTACTTTTGGTATCTAACTTGTTTTTCTTGTATTTGTGAATAATGGCTAAATGGCTCTGAGCACTATGTGACTCAACTGCTGTGGTCATCAGTCCCCTAGAACTTAGAACTACTTAAACCTAACTAACCTAAGGACATCACACACAGCCATGCCCGAGGCAGGATTCGAACCTGCGACCGTAGCAGTCGCACGATCCGGACTGCGCGCCTAGAACCGCGAGACCACCGCGGCCATATGTGAATAATATCAAGCTGGTTTACGTTACGATGCTTACTGTATTGTTTTTCCCACTCCGAAACTTCGCCCGTCTGCGAAACCGCAGGTATCATCAGCGACGGCACCGTGGCGCACAGCGTTTCACGGCCGGGAATCAGACGCCGTTCAACCCACGGCCGATAGGCGGTGTCACCACCGCCGCTTAACACAGCAGGCGCAGCCACCCCTAAGGCGTTTCCGCGGAAACCACAGCAACGCCAGCCGGCGTACGTAAGGAAAATAGCAGCCTACCGACTACGGGCCATTCACGCCGTGCCATGCCACCGCGGGCTCGCCAGCGGCCTGTGTAGTCCTGCGCGCCCGGACTAGTTAAAAGCACACGCCACGCCACGGATGGCAGTGCAAAGTCACGCTGCAGTCTCTCAAAGTGTTCGGATCCACCGCTTGTAACTACGGACATATACAGACTTGAAGTGACAGTGTTGTATGGTACTCAGTGGACAATTCCGTCTGACGGTGCCAGTCTTCAGACCTTACGTGAACTTCAATTGAGAGCTTAAACTTACACTACTGGCCATTAAAAATGATACAGCACGAAGATGACGTGCTACAGACGAGAAACGCTACCGACAGGAAGAAGATGCTGTGATGTGCAAAGATGCGCTTTTCAGAGCATTCACACAAGGCTGGCGCCGGTAGCGACACATACAACGTGCTGACATGAGGAAAGTTTCCAACAGATTTCTCATACACAAACAGCAGTTGACCGGCGTTGCCTGGTGAAACGTTGTTGTGATGCCTTGCGTAAGGAGGAGAAAAGCGTACCATCACGTTTTCGACTTTGATAAAGGTCGCATTGTAGCCTATCGCGATTTCGGTTTATTGTATCGCGACATTGCTGTTCGCGTTCGTCGAGATCCAATGACTGTTAGCATAATTTGGAATCGGTGGGTTCAAGAGGGTAATACGGAACGCCGTACTGGATCCCAATGGCCTCGTATCACTAGCAGTCGAGATGACAGGCATCTTATCCGCATGGCTGTAACGGATCGTGCACCCACGTCTTGATCCCTGAGTCAACAGATAGGGACGTTTGCAAGATAACAACCATCAGCACGAACCGTTCGACGACGTTTGCAGCAGCATGGACTATCGGCAAGGAGACCGTGGCTGCAGTTACCCTTGATGCTGCATCGCAGACAGGAGCGCCTGCAATGGTGTCCTCAACGACGAACCTGGGTACAGGAATGGAAAAACGTCATTTTTTTCCGATGAATCCTGGTTCTGTTTACAGCATCATGATGGTCGCATCTGTGTTTGGCGACATCGTGGTGAACGCACATTGGAAGCGTGTATTCGTCATCGCTATACTGGTGTATCACCCGGCGTGGTGGTATGGGGTGTCATTGGTTACACGTCTCGGTCACCTCTTGTTCGCATTGAACAGTGGACGTTACATTTCAGATGTGTTACGACCCGTGTCTCTACCCTTCATTCGATCCCTGCGAAACCCTACATTTCAGCAGGACAATGCACGGCCGCATGTTCCAGGTCCTGTACGGGACTTTCTGGATACAAAAATGTTCGACTGCTGCCCTGGCCAGCACGTTCTCCAAATCTCTCACCAATTGAAAACGTGTGGTCAATGTTTGCCGAGCAACTGGCTCAATACGCCAGTCACTACTCTCGATGAACTGTGGTATCGTGTTGAAGCTGCATGGGCAGCTGAACCTGTACACGCCATCCAAGCTCTGTTTGACTCAATGCCCAGGCGTATCAACGCCGTTATTACGGCGAGAGGTGGTTGTTCTGGGTACTGATTTCTCAGGAGCTATGCACCCAAATTGGGGGAAAATGTAATCACATATCAGTTCTAGTATAATATATTTGTCCAATGAATACCGGTTTAACGTCTGCATTTCTTCTTGGTGTAGCAATTTTAATGGCCAGTAGTGTATTTGCCACGGACTCCTGCAGTCTTTGTTATTTCTCACTTCCTTGATAAACAATAACAACGAGTCTATGTCGAACCAATATATATGACAGATTCTAGACACGAACGTATACCGGAAATATTGTTATGTTGTGATCGGTGATCATTGGGTAAATATTTTTGTACGCACAATTAATTGAGATTCCCACCTCCTTACATCAGAACGCAGGTCGAGTGGGCAACGAAGACTAGATTTTTGTCGACGTGTGGAGAACAGCGTGTTAATCTATTCTGTTTCAGGTAATTTGCAAGAATGATTGCCTATCGAAGTCACGGAGTCCAAACGATACTTATCGAACGTGCGATGGTAAATCGATCATGCGACTCTGGTGGTGGGCGTTGTGATCAGTTCTACTAAATATTGTTAATAAACTTTCAAGCGAAGTGTTTTAATTTGATCATCTTTCCTTTTAAAGAGTTAGTTACACTGACCACTTGTTTCCGATTGCAAATCAGGCTATCGTCCAACCGTTTATTACTAACCAATTCATTGAGATAAAAGTTTTCTACCACAGAAGTGTTCTGGTACGATCCTTAGAAAGGGGCATCCTTGCATATATGATATATATATATATATATATATATATATATATATATATATATATATATATATATATATATATATTTGGAGGGGTGGTCGTACAATCGTTAGAAAACGAGGTTCTTGCTTCCACTCTCTTCTGATGTATTATCAGAAAATCGTACTGAAACGACACAACACACACCACACTTAAATATGGTAATATCTGTTAGCATAGACGGCTCACGGTAATTTCAGTGCAGGTGCATACTACCTGTACTCTTCTGGGATTCAGCCTAAAGCTGTTAGCAAATGGATTAATGGAAAGTTGCCGCTACTAGCATATGATAATTTGAGAGTTTTGGTTGCCTGATCAGCGTTTCAAGATGGTCGTGGAGTTTAAGGTGAGTACTCAAACTAAGCGCAAAACCCCTCTTCGCGTCTCGATCGGTCACGAATTTTTACTTCTCACCGATACATTTATTTCAGCGCCCAATGCTGACCGATACCTTCGTTTCTCTTAAAATATGTTATTTTAATCTAAAAGTCTTTCTACGTGTCAGACCAATGCTAGAACGCGGAAAGTAATCTTCACAGGAAGTGATGATTCAAATGGCTCTGAGCACTATGGGACTTAACATCTAAGGTCATTAGTCCCCTAGACTTAGAACTACTTAAACCTAACCAACCTAAGGACAGCACACATATCCATGCCCGAAGCAGGATTCGAACCTGCGACCGTAGCAGCAGCGCGGTTACGAACTGAAGCGCCTAGAACCGCTCGGCGACAACGGCCGGCTCACGGGAAGTGATCTTAACTATTTGACTTGTCGTTTCATTATCTCTGTATTGAGAAAATCACTAAGTAATCATTATCGCCGGCCGAAGTGGCCTTTGCGGTTATAGGCGCTGCAGTCTGGAACCGCAAGACCGCTACGGTCGCAGGTTCGAATCCTGCCTCGGGCATGGATGTTTGTGATGTCCTTAGGTTAGTTAGGTTTAACTAGTTCTAAGTTCTAGGGGAGTAATGACCTCGGCAGTTGAGTCCCATAGTGCTCAGAGCCATTTGAGCCATTTAATCATTATCTCCTACGTTCATATTATGTTATAGGACGATAACGATGCAATCCGCCGAATGACTAGGTTGGCCCGAGCGAGATGGCGCAGTGGTTAGCACACTGGACTCGCATTCGGGAGGACGACGGTTCAAACCCGCATCCGATCGTCCTGATTTTGGTTTTCCGCGATTTCCCTTAACCGCTTCAGGCAAATGTCGGAATGGTTCCTTTGAAATAGGAACGGCTGACTTTCTTCCCTATCCTTCCCTACTCTGATGGGACCGATGACCTCCCCCGACTCAACCAATCAACCAACTGGGTTCGTGAGATGAGAGAAATTGGGAGAGGTAAGAGAAGTTGGGAAGCAAAGAGCGGGGATACAAAACAGGTAGATTTATGTGTATAGAAAAAATTTAAGTGTACTTGCTAGGAAACAAATTTCATCTCTTTTTCGATTGCTTAAGATATTATGACTGTTATCGTGTCACATGATGCGACTGTAATAAAGTGTTACTTTCTGTATATTGAGTCTAATATGAATAGCGTTTTTGTAAAGATTATTTCCTCATAACTGATGTAAAACTGACAAACGCTACTGTAGATTGGCTTACATAATGTAGTGCATGCAGAAGCGGAGGAGGTAACGAAACGAAGCTTCATGGTTCAAATGGCTCTGAGCACTATGGGACTTAACATCTGAGGTCATCAGTCCCCTAGAACTCAGAACTACTTAAACCTAACTAACCTAAGGACATCACATCCATGCCCGAGGCAGGATTCGAACCTGCAACCGTAGCGGTCGCGCGGTTCCAGACTGAAGCGCGTAGAACCGCTCAGCCACAGCAGCCGACGAAACTTCATGGATTGAGAGGATGTGTAATATTATTTTAGGGGCTACAAAACTGAGTCAAACTTACAACGAATATGACAGAGTGGGCCAACTTACCAGTATGACGTTATTCGCCTTCAGGCCTGGATTCATGAAATGATTCGATTCGGAAGTGTGTTTCCTGACGCAAGCTGTCCTATAACTGTTGCAACTGGTCCTTGATATCATGGATACTGAAAACAGGACGGAGCTGACGCCCGAGATGGTGCCAGATGCCTTCTATTGAGGACAAATCTGGGTATCTTGCTGACCACTGAGGTACCTCAACGTCACTCAAACACTTCACAGAGATACGTGTCATGTGTTCCGTAAAAAATGGCGCCATAATACATGAGGATGCAGTATAGTGATCTTCTGTTGTGCTTTCACAGTTCCCTAAATCACTACCAGAAAGTGAGCTGTAATCATTCCTGGACCTTCCCATACGTTAACACCAGGTGTGACGCCTCTGTGTCTCTCCAAAACAGTAACAGAATGGGACCTCATCCAAAAGTTTCCACCGTACTTCCAGACGCCGGTCATCCTGGTTAGCGCAGAATTACGATTCATCACTGAACACAATACGACGCCATTCATCAGCTGTCCTTGTTACCCGGTCACGACACCAGTCCAGACGCAGCAGTTCGTGTTTAGGTGTTAAGAGATAGCATACACGTGGAACGCTAATTTCCTAGTCCTGTTGTTGTTAGTTTCCGAACAATGGTGTGGAATGACTCGGGATCTTGAAGGGAGTCCATTACTTATTCTCGGAGGGCTGGTGCGGATGTCAAGAGGTTACGATGTGCTGGGTGCACAATAGCCTACAGCATTCCCACGTTGTGATGGTCAGAGATGTTCGATCGGAGTGTTGGGGACTAGTTCACCTGCCCTCGAATTCCCACGCAGTCTAACATCGGGCTACTGTAACACCCAAATGTTTCACAAATCTGGATAAAGCACGATTCGACCTTCCGTCCAAGGGAGACCCACAAAGAGGCCAGCTGCTAATAAGGATCTCGCGAACAAGTACGCAGCATCCCCGTGACCTTCACAGAGATAATGCGATATTTAATGCAATTCACACACCTTATATACCCTATCAGTCGTAGTACCTACACTAGACACATGTAACACAAATGCACTCTGGTGGCCGTTATACCTGCCATTTTCATACCTGCCAGTGGTATGGACGTGTACAAAGTTACGATGACGTCCGACCATGTCTTCAGGGTATTCACTTTTTTCTCTGGCAATGTATATATTTCTTAGAACTATTAAATGGAAGATTGATACTTTTTTGCTGTTATTCTTTCTCGTACGTCAAATTACTCTTCTTACACCGCCTCCCGACTACCGTTTAATCCCTGTAAATTTGGTGTTATAAATATTATATACTAATATTGGTGTGAAACAGTTTTCACGTCGATTCTGTTAACATCCTGAAATCAAGACAACCATGCGATTGGATGGAGTTCTACACCAACCGGACCTCATTGAGAGAATGAATAACCATCACGTTGCTCACAGGACGAAGTTTTGAGTCGAATGTTGCTTTATTTTTTATTGTGCATTAAATAATACATTACGGTATTTAGTTCGTACGTAATTTTGATAATGGATACCTAATGATCGTAGTATGTATGTATTATTATTATTATCATCACTTTTTTGTGATGCCCTTGAAGAGCGCATTTAGACTAAACTTCATGTCCATTTCCCTGTTGTTTTCTCTTTGTTCTGCCAAACTTCCCTCATTCGTGTGCTGTTTCTGCTTCCGTTCTTCGGTCCACTTTAGGTCCTGTGGTTTCTTCGGCATCTCTTTTTTCCTGTTCGCCCAGTGTTCCTTCATCCTCTGGATGTGTTCTTGTCGTCTCTGTTTGGTCCATTCTGTTCGTTTGTTGTGTGGTGTCTCTTGGGTTCCTAATGAGTGTTTTTTTTTTTTTTTGTATTGTTCCCTGGGTGCCGTTGAGTTGTTCCGTGTCATTTCTTACTTCATTGATTTATTTGTTGTTTTTCCTTGTGCTAACCCAGGCCAAGATCTGTCTCGTTATCCTATATAATGCCATTCTGCTGAGGTGCCCGTAAAACTGTAGTCTTAGTTTCCTGATTTGGTCTATTATTTCACTGTGTGAACGTATAGTACTTACCTTGGCCTGTTTATCCAAACCCCTTCTTTTTGCGTCGCCCCGAATATTTTTCTGAGTACTTTTCATTCCGTTTTCTCTATCTATTTGATTCATGTCTGTCCTTGTACTACTGTTGTCTCGGCTGCATATAGTGCGTTTCTGGTAGCACCACCGACTCGTAGTGTCGCAGCTTGGGATTTCGTGATATAGACAGTTTGTAGGCCATCTTTAGTTTCGCACTCCTCTCTTCATTAGATACCTTGAGTCGTACGCCTTCCTGAAGTAGACGAAGATGATGGTTATGTTCTGTTTGTGTTGCACTATTATCTTAAGGTTCCATATCTGTTCAGTACACGACCTGTGTCTACGAAACCCAGCCTGGTATTCGCCAATCAGGTGGTCTGTTCGCTTCTCTAATCTATTTAGCAATGCTTTCGAAAATATCTTATATGTGACAGGTAACAGAGAGATGCCCTATAGTTGTTTGGGTCCGACCTATCCCCTTTCTTGTGTAGAGGGTGTATTAGTGCTGTGCGCCATTCTTTCGGTATCTCTTCTGTTTCCCGTATCTGTTCATGATGTTGTGTATGTGTTCTGTGAGATCAGGATCTTATAGCTTCCAGAATTCCTCGATGACTCCATCCTCTCCTGGTGCTCTATTGTTCTTGAGGTTCTCAATGATTCCTCTTACCTCTTCTATCAGTGGCGTTTCGCTGTCTGTGTTTGGTGTGGGTTCCTCTGTGTCCAGTTTGTCTGTTGGTGATTCTGCGTTTAGAAGTTTCTCGAAGTACCTCGCTAGGAGCTTACGGTTGTTCTTGGTATTGGTCTCTAGTGTACGTATAGTTTCGATTGAAAGTTCCTTTTTCTTAAATCTACGGGTAACATTCCATTGAATTTTGTCAGTCAGATCTGTTATACACCGTTTCCTTTCTTGTGTGATTTATTAATTACAATGCTCACCTGTGTCCGACTACAAATAAGTCTATTGACCACATCTTTTGTGCTTTCATTCATTGCTAACTAATTCAGAAGGCGGAAATCCTTTCAATGTGACGCTGTTGCTCTAACTTTCCTGGTGATGTACGAGTATTAGTGGAAAATGTTATTGAATCAAAGAACCGAGAAGAGGGAGAAGGTGTAGAGACGTAATACAGGATCCGATTGGGAATGAATTTATAACATACCGTCAGTGACACTTTCGGGCTGACGCTTCCTATTCTTTGCGATGAGCTATTAGCTAGTTTTTCTATCTAGCTTGTCAGCAACATGGCGACTCGTGGAACAAAAAGGAGATTCTTGAAGTGAACGGCTAACCAAAAACAAAACTCCGCTGAGTAGAAAAGTCGTCTTAAGAGTATAGGACAGTCTCGGTAGCAATCCAAACCATAAACGTAGTACAGGCAACGTCAAAACTATGCCGTTAAGTGGCGTGTAAGTGAAATTTCAGAATTTAGCAAGAGACTGGCTAGCAGTATTTGCGGCTTCCTCGCGTCATCAGGACACGTGACACGCTTGCGGCAACGACAGCGTTTCGTGCAGGAGCAAGCTGAGGCCGGAATATGTGAACCGAGTATCTCTGAGGTGCTCTTTGTATCGATACTCCGACTGGACGGGAAATACGAATCACTGACGGATACTAAATTAGGGAACCACTGAAGAAACTGGATCTGGATCGCGATATGAGTGCGTGATGTCACAGGCGCTATACCTTCTCTTTCGGCCATTATAACAGGTGCTACGTTAGTTAATATGAAACTAAGTGTTATTCTCTGCATATTGGTCCTCAACATAGTAATGGTTTGCCAGCCTTTTTTGAAGAAACAAAAACGAACTGTAAATTGTGTGTGTTTGTTTTGACTTTCGGTAGCAAAATCGAGGGAGGGTGGAAGGAGAGTGAAGGGAAGTCTTCAGACGTATGTTAATAAGGGAAACTGAGAATATCAACGGACAGAGAAATACAGTGGATGACGTCAAGGTCATACACCGTGGTGCAGTTTCGCTTGAGTATTCGCATTGTGGGGTTGGTAGCTGGAACAAAATTATAAGGTAAGGAATATTATAAGATAACGA
The DNA here is from genome assembly GCF_023898315.1 of Schistocerca nitens. NCBI lineage: Eukaryota > Metazoa > Arthropoda > Insecta > Orthoptera > Acrididae > Schistocerca > Schistocerca nitens. Next base: position 8,515,347 of record NW_026045910.1, on the reverse strand, counting down.
AAGGATAGGTTGTAATATGTGTGGAAGCAGAGTCCTTACACACGTTTCAAGAAAATCATCCATACACGTTACACTAGCATCGAAAGAGTCCCTAATATCAAAATCTAATATCTCGAAAACTAAGATCGGTAGGTGAATGTGATAAATGGTATGTTTATTACGGAAGCTGTAAGAGGTTTATATAGAGGTTATACGAAAATGTCGGAATAGATCGAAAATCTGCTAGAAGATGGCGATGTAATCGCAATGCGTAGTGCCTATAAACAATATGCTGCAACTCAGAGCGGTCAGATTCACGGATGATGCGTGAAAGGCGGTTAGTGTACAGAAAGAAGAGGTTGAAATCATGTATACCATAGAATACAACAGGTTAGAAAACAGTCCTGGTCCGCAGCTCGTGGCCGTGCGGTAGCGTTCTCGCTTCCCGCGCCCGGGTTCCGGGGTTCGATTCCCGGCGGGGTCAGGGATTTTCTCTGCCTCGTGATGACTGGCTGTTGTGTGATGTCATTAGGTTAGTTAGGTTTAAGTAGTTCTAAGTTCTAGGGGACTGATGACCATAGCTGTTAAGTCCCATAGTGCTCAGAGCCATTTGAACAATTTTTTTTTGAAAACAGTTCTGCGGCAACAGTAACGTGTTTCACACTCGATATAGCGTTCCAAAAGAACCCGATGAAAAAACCATTCGCAAGCTCATCGCCAAATGCCAACGGACAGACTGCGTGGCTGATAATCCAGTGGGTAATGTCGGAACCAGGTAAACTGTAGTTACTCCTGAAAATATTGCCACAGATTCTGGAATTATTCAGCAAAATCCTAGGAAACCAGATCGAACAATTACAGCAGAGACTGGTTTGAACTATTCCAGCACGTATAAAATACTGTGGCAGCACCTACACAAGTTTTCATTCTAATTGCAAAGCCATCAGGACATACCTACAGGAGCTGTGCAATAGAGGACTTCGGGAAGGGGGGGCCCAAGACTGGTAAGCGCCGGACAGAATTTTTAAAATTAGTAAGCACGAATTGTTCTGTTTTCTAATCCGATACGTAATTTCTGAATTATTTACCTGAAGATAAAAATCCACGCCTTGAATTAAATTATTATTGTTAACTTTCAATGCACCAAATATACTAGAGTCAGACACAACTTTTTTTGAGAAATTAAGAGCGAATTGGAAATAGTGCGTGTTTGGTTTGATTCCCGGTAGCAAAAAGGGAGGGTGGTGTGAGAGTGGCAGGGACTCTGCAGACGTATGTTAATACAGAAAACTGAGAGTATCAACGAATTGGGACATATAGTTGATGACGTCAAGGTCATACACCGTCGGCCGGTTTCACTTCACTGTTCGGAGAGGAAGAGCAAAATTATAAGTCAACAAATACTATGTTAGGTTTTAATAAGTACTGTCCCTACATTCGTTTCAAGAAAATGTTCCACACACACTATAACTCTTCAGAAGCTACGATTTACTTCCGGAGAGAATGTCGTACATAAAGTCGCTCCAGAGGAGCAGTGGATTATGTTGCTGGCAGTTCTCAATGAACAGGTGTTCACAATAGGCTTTTACCTGTGTGAGCCGATTATATAGGGTCCAGTAATTCTGGACATGCACCTATTATATTGCAATGTTGTTTTTGTGTGAATAATGCCATCTAGTTCGCTTAACACATTTCTAAATTAAAATGTCGTTTATCAGATCAAAACTTATAACTTGTAAAATAATTTTAAGTGTCAGTATCAATGTAACATGTATCTTACCGGTACGATCTGTAACTAGACGGCTTTATCCAAAAAGTATCCACAATGATCACAGATTCATTTGGGAAATTTCTTTCATTATTAATAAATCTAATGACCACATTCTGTCGACCTTTTAATTTAAAACCCAGACTACTGATGCACTATCGGCAAATACACTGTAACCTATGACGAAGAAGTCTGTTAAATTTATTAGTAGATCAGAACTGTGTCAAACCGGGACTCTAACTCGCAACTTTGACTTTCATGCTATATGCTTTCACGGCTCTATTTGTTGTTTCTAGTTTCTAAATGAATAAAGAGACAATAAATTCCGTTACGATGTGAGCATATACAGAATGTTAGAAACAGTCTGAAAAGCTTGTAAGGATGTTGCAGGGTGGGTTGCGCTGAGACATAATCGTTAAGAAATACATTCGTTATGTTCCACCGGTTCCGAGTTAATTGGCATTGAAGCTAGCCAATCAGGTCTCAGCGCGAGTAAATTCGAGGGGCCGCCGGATACAATTACTTTAAGTTGTTCTCATAGCGTGGATTCCTTACTGTCGTTCTACGTCCAATTTCCTTAATCTCTTGCTCGGTTTTAGGAAACCAAACGAAGAACATGTTTGGTGACATCGTCTCAGCGGGGCGCTTAAATTTGAGAGCGCAGCGTCCTGATTGGCTAACTTCAATGTTAATTAACTCGGGAAAGGCGCAAAATATTGAATTTTTTTCTTCAGAACCCACCCTGTAATACCTTTACAAGCTTCTCAGACAGTTACAGACCGTCCTTAATAAAACATAACATAACAGAAGGAAACAAATTTGATATGGGTATAGTAACCTGTTTACTTTTTTGTTTATTTTTAGGCACCATTCTGGCAGGTTTTCATCGACGCACACATTTCTTTTTTCCTGCGTATCAAAGAACAATTTCACTATCATGTGCTTTGGATAACAGTATTTCAACAGTACTTGTATCTCATGAGTTTTCTTCAGCTAACTGGTAGCGTCCAAGTAACGTTGTGTAACGAGCTTGAGGGCATACTGGTGCTAGTGAGAAATGCAACACAAAAGGTAAAGACACAAAGAATATGAAACTACAGGACATTTAAAGTTGATCATAAAGATGTACTGGTTATAATTACCGACGTGTTCTGAATGAAATACGTTGAAAATTCGTTCATAAAGTACATAACGAGTTGTAGACGAACGCTTACCAATTTGTATCACTCCCTCGTAGCATTTGATGTTAACAGAAGTTCAGTATGCTCTTTAAGAAGGTATTACAGTTCGATTCGTGAAGGGGGGTGGTGGGGGAGGGGGGGTTGGGAGGGTTGGGATGGAGGGGATGAGAGGCTGCGACGTAGCAGCTTATGCCCAAGCCACTGAGTGCTATGTATCAGACGGATTCTGAAGTAGAGCGCAAATGTACGTATAAACGAGATCATTCCATAGGATTCAGAGTATCTGTTAGGAGATTATTTCCTAACCCTTTAATTTTAATCTGTGAAAATACCGGTGTATGCAGGATGTTAACGTTCTAGAATTGTTTAGAAGAAGAGGAGGCTAACAATTTGTTGCAGGACACTTGAAGATCAAGTCTTCAAACTACCACAAATTAACCCACAAAATTCTCCTAAGCTACAGCTCATGCGCGCTGTGCGAGATTTTCGGTATCTCTCGCTTTCTGTGTGCAAATTATTGGTCCTAGTGAAAACATGAGTACAGTTTTTTTTTTCAGTGCGAACTTGGGGTAGATTAGTGTTGTACTGAAATACGTTTCCGCTATACGCCGCGTTTGTCGAATTATTCAAGAAATACTTACAAAATTTACCTTCACATTTTACCCCCACACTCACCCTCGACTGGTTAGGCTCTCTGGTCTCTTGTTCACAGAGCTTCCTCCATCCCCCACAAAATAATTTGTGGCTTCACGAGTTAGTTATCACATTCGAACTTTGGGGTCATCATTTTCCCGACTATTATCACGCCTCCGGCTTAGCTGTATAGTTACAAAATATAGAATTGACGTTTGTGTTAATTTTACCTAGAAGTTTTGTGAACTTTAACTGCATAAGACGAACGATTAAATCATTTTATTTGTCTGGTATTCTAACTACAAAACTTCCGTGCTTCTAGTGATTAAAAATATCGAATTATGAACGTAATTAGTATCTGTGTAACGTGTACGACACTTTTTTTCCCTATTCCCACACAGGAAAGTTCAAGTTATTGATGTTAACGAAGTAGTCGCCTGAACCGGTGGCGTAATAGACCAGACAATAAAGACCGGAAATGATTCTTGTAGTCACAAATTCTATACAGTGGCAGGATGGAATGCCATGACCACCACACTACAATTTTGATCGAAGGTGGGTAAGTGTGGGGCTGGGGGTCCATTAGAAAGTCACTTTTGTACGTTATTCAGTGTACAATTACTTAATATACAAACCCACACGGAAATACAAGATCATCTAAAAATTGGCCAATGATGCTCACCAGCCGCTGGAAAATGCAGGAATTTGTAGCATTCTATATACCTGTGGGGTGTTGTACGTGGTACTACAAAAATAACGGTCAAGAAAGACTAGAAGAGCACAAAGGCAATTTCAGAAGAGGAGAGAGTGACAGATCAGGTGTTGTGGAGCATCTTTACAGCCACGCGACCACCACATTCATTTTGATACTACTCAAGTTCTGGCAGTTACAAGCGGATACTGTGAAATCTTCAGGCTACAGAGAGACCATAGAGAGTATAAAACGCCACAGGAATTCTAATAGGAGGCGGAGGGGGTGAAACTGAATGATATCTGGATTCCGGCGCTGAAGAACACCGCGGAAGCGGAGTTTTGATGTAGTCAATAGCGAGCTAGAATGTGAATCGGACATTCAAAGTAGCTACGATCCCCCTTGAAAATGTCCTCCGCAGATGGGGACGAAACGTTAGTTTTAATGTGAAATCCTTTGGACCATGGCATAATAGGCCGGAACACTTTATTTGTGAGGAGAATGACTGCCTACTGTTACTGCGTTTTTTGACGCCAGCAGCAGTGGCGATGATAAAAAAAATCGTGTCTGTCTCAATAGCGCAGCTACAGCCAACAGAATCCATAGAATGAAATTTTCACTCTACAGCGGAGTGTGCGCTGATATGAAACTTCCTCGCAGATTAAAACTGTGTGCCGGACCGAGACTCGAACTCGGGACCTTTGCCTTTCGCGAGCAAGTGCTCTACCAACTGAGCTACCCAAGCACGACTCACGACCCGTCCTCACAGCTTTAATTCCTCCAGTACGTCGTCTCCTACCTTCTAAACTTCACAGAAGCTCTCCTGCGAACCTTGCAGAACTAGCACTCCTGGAAGAAAGGATATTGCGCAGACATGGCTTAGCCACCGCCTAGGGGATATTTCTAGAATGAAATTTTCACTCTACAGCGGAGTGTGCGCAGATATGAAACTTCCTGGAAGATTAAAACTGTGTGCCGGACCGAGACTCGAACTCGGGACCTCGGGACCTTTGCCTTTCGTGGGCAAGTGCTTTACCAATTTTTTTTGTTCCGTTCCGGTACTTGGAATCGAACCCGGGCCTCCTGGGTGAAAGCCAGGTATCCTAGCCGCTTTTTTTCCAACGCCTTAATCACTTTTTTTCTGGATTCAGAGTCAAGAGTGCTAACCCTTACACCATTTTTTCTGCCACTTTTTTAACCCCTTTTTTTCTCTTTTTTATTCAGAAAATTGTGCACTGTCACACAACGCATTAATCATGTACAGTAGTTGTCCCTTTTTTTTTTTTTTTTTTTTTTTAGGAAGGTCAGTGCGTGGTACACGCCGCACTAGCAGTGGGGTCTCTTCACGGCACTGCCACTGCGTCGAGGCCCAAACCCCTCCCACCCCTTTTTTCATGCCCCCTGTTGGGTCATAGCACTAAGTGTGCAGAAATCTTAACACAAAACTCCCATTCTCCGATGTAACAAAGACAAAGAAACCTCTTCTCTGAGTAGAAACTGAACACTGATAAAACTTAAAAAATCTTATTGAATCACACAAACACTTTGGAAGTCGAACACGAGTAATTCTGAACAAAATGTTTTGAAAAAACTCTTCGTGTAACACAGAAGTTTTGGAAGCAAGGTAATACTAAATAATAATAAGAACACAAGTGACTTCTAATTATCTTCTATACGTTCTCGTTCAAGGTGCTGTAGTGGGTCCACATATTTAACCGACACCCATTCTTTCAAAAATTATCTTCAGCATGTTTCCGTAGTGCTTCTTGTGGTTGTGATACATGCTGATTTTTGCGTATTCACACTTTATGTAAAAGTGGAATTCTGTCTCGTCGTCCGACCCAAGTTTGTTGATGACATAACTAACATATTTTCCCAGTAACCAGCTAATGGCGTTGGTTTTTAATTCCGGAAAGTACGTTATTTTTGGTCTCAGGAGGAGCGATGGCTTTATATATTCCGTCGAGAATCTGGTGAGAAAGGCGATTTGTTGCCTGATCTGCCACACACCGTTGGGTGGCTTGCGGAGTATGAATGTAGATGTAGATCCAATTCCAGTTATTCACATTGCCGCCACAGGTGAATCTGTGGATGAGTGTATCCACCAGATTGCATTTTCCACAAAGGTGTGTCTGGTTTAAACCGATCCCAAATAGTCTCTCGTTGGTGCTGATGAGATTGTTAACTGTTTTCTACCGTGCGAAAATAGCGTCTGTAGATAGCCCGGCATAATTGATGTTCCGCCATACAGCTTTCCAGTCACAATTAGGGAATTTCTTTGCAATTTTGTTTCTGCCCTCATTTAACTTCCTTTCAAGTATGATGTCGCGCGCTGTGATACATGTGTTGCTTCTGATTTCGTCACTCAGATAACTTCCTTCCAGGAAAAATTTCTTCACATACTGCAGACGGGCATTACTCCTTCGCACATCAGTCAGTGCTTGCAGGCTATGGGGTGTCACAGCCTAAAAGAGCTTTGCGGTTATACATTGTGGAAGTTCTCTGAGTATATCGAAAGTCCGTTTGAGGAACAGACCAGACGCTTTATTTCGAATATCCACCAAACCGAGGCCCCCGTTTCTGACATCTAGTATAACAGTAGTCGCACCAACCCAGAATATGTCTCCTCGCCATAAATAATTGGTAACAGTGGACATGATCCCTTTCGCTACTAGTTTGGGGATTGGAAATACTTGCGCAGTGAAATACGCTTTAGACAAAATGCAGGGGTTGATGAATCTGACTTTTTGCACCTGGTCCATAGTTCGATGGATGTTCTCCATTACAGCACCATAACTTTCCCGCTAGTTTCCGTCCTGTTAAAACCAGCCATCCTCATCGGACATGCCATTAAGGTTATTCCCAAAGTCTTATGTTTGTTGTCTTGTTTTGCCCATGCCAGTCGGAGGTAATCTAGGCCCCTCAGATTCAATATTTTACTTTTGTTTTCATTTGTTGTCGCTCCCGACGCTAGACAATACTTTTGGATTTTTCTTTCCAGTGTAACTATCTCCACCTTATTCCTTATTACAACACCCACGTCATCAGCATAAGCTCGTATGACACTTTTCTCACCACTCAATGTTATGCCTGTTAATCTAGCGTGGACAGTGCGGAGAAAGGGCTCTAAAGAGACGGAAAATAAAAACATAGATAAGGGAATGCCCTGTGGAACCCCTCGCCTTATCTGAATGGGTTTAGATGTTTGGTCATTGATTGCTATTTTCGCATTTATACCTGTTGCAATATTTCTTAGCATGTTGACAATCTGAAGGGCCAACAGAGCTACCCAAGCACGACTCCCGACCCGTCCTCACAGCTTTAATTCCTCCAGTACCTCGTCTCCTACGTTCCAAAATCAGAGAACTTCTCCTGCGAACCGTGCAGAACTAGCACTTCTGGAAGAAAGCATATTGTGGAGACATGGCTTAGCCACAGCCTAGGGGATGTTTCTAGAATCAGCGCACACTCCGCTATAGAGTGAAAATTTTATTCTAGAAAATCCCCTAGGTTGTGGCTAAGCCACTGTGTGGGGAGACGCTGACTAGAGCGGAGCGCTTGCTGCTTGTTGTTGTACGTTCGAGATGCCGCCCAAGACTAGCGGGAAGGCCGCCAAGAAGGCTGGCAAGGCGCAGAAGAACATTTCGAAGGGCGACAAGAAGAAGAAGCGCAAGAGGAAGGAGAGCTATGCCATCTACATCTACAAGGTGCTGAAGCAGGTGCACCCCGACACGGGCATCTCGTCGAAGGCGATGAGCATCATGAACAGCTTCGTGAACGACATTTTCGAGCGCATTGCGGCCGAGGCGTCTCGCCTGGCGCACTACAACAAGCGCTCGACCATCACGTCCCGCGAGATCCAGACGGCTGTGCGGCTCTTGCTGCCTGGCGAGCTGGCCAAGCACGCCGTGAGCGAGGGCACGAAGGCGGTGACCAAGTACACGAGCTCGAAGTAAGGAGGTTAAGGCTCTTGGAAGGAAGGAAGCTCCTCCCTCCGTTGCGAGAGTCTGCGCAATATCCTTTCTTCCAGGAGTGCTAGTTATGCAAGGTTCGCAGGAGAGCTGTGATGTTTGGTAGATAGGAGACGAGGTACTGGCGGAATTAAAGCTGTGAGGACGTGCTTGGGGAGCTCAGTTGGTGGAGCACTTGCCCGCGGAAGGCAAAGGTCCCGAGTTCGAGTCTCGGTCCGGCACACGATTTTAATCTGCCAGGAAGTTTCAACAAACTTCATTATTTGTCTGCGAAAGAATTTGTCGTCAGCATGTTACGTGAGCTGCCGCCATTCGAAAGGGCGGTTGGAACAACAACAGAATTGCGACCTTTTAATGGGACTGAAATAGTGTATATAGGTGGCTGGAGTCAGTAGTAAACGAAGGGGTATCATCACCAGCATTCTCCCCTCTCGCGTTGGCATGGAGGATGACGAAGTTTTCTTTGTTAAAAGTGATAATTTGGAATAACTTAAGTATCAAAATAAAAATGAATATTTGATCAGCTTAACGCATATTTCCGTGCTATCATCATAACTGAATTATATGAATGCATGGTGTCTGTTCTTTTGGACAGGTCCGTAAGAACACACATCACACGGAATCCGCACCTGTGATACTGAATGTGGAGGGGGGAGATTTGAAACGAAAGGGAAGGAACTGATGATATCAGCTGCATCAGGGTTTTATGCGGAATCGGTGGCGACGAGCGAAAATATGAGTCGGTTCGGGATTGGAACTGAGGACCTCCTGCTCACTAGGCGGACATCAGCGTGATGTCTGTTCTTTCGGGCGTTTCCTAAAAAGCAGATGCCACGCATTCATATGATTGATTCGCCTCGGCGGGTAATGAACACACCACCGTCGTAGCGGATGCACAATATCGTTCAACCTCCGGCGGGAATCTCAAATTAGGGAGCATGGAGGATATGGACAGGGACGGCGCGCGGGTGGCGCTAGGTGGGGATGTGGGTCAGCCGGGGAACGCGGCGAGATAGTCCGTGCATTTACGGTTAACACCTTGTCGAATGGCGCTGTAGTTGACGCAAGCGTCTAGTAAGCTGGAGATCCTGGGTTCGAGCTCAGGGCCGGCACGCATTTTCTCTCGTCGTTATCTGTTCCACATAAAATTCCGGTGCGGCTGACATCATCATTTCTTTTCTTTCCTTTCCTTTCCCCCCTCACAACCTTCACCTTCAATTAACATAACTGAACATTCTTCTTCCGCACCTCCTTTAGGTGCCGCGCTGCCACGAACAGCGCATGTTAGCGTAAAGTAGGGACCACCCACTTCAATAGGCAACAAGAGACACTTCTCTCGCCTATCGAGAAAAGTAAAATGGTCGTTTCCCCCTTCCCACCCAATAAATAATCCTAAGTGCGAGATGGCGGACGCTACTAGCACTTCCCCTGCTATCACCCGCAGCAAGACTGCAACACAAGAGGCGCGAGGATCGACTGCACCCGCCGAAACTCGCGCCCCGCCCGCTACCGAAGGCAAGGGAGCGGCTGGCGACGTTCGACAGCTTGGCGCGAAAGCGCAAAAGCAGCTCGAGTCGCGCCGGCTAATCACCGAACTTTTCGGGGCGGATGTCTCTCCCACCAAAACAACTACACTTAACATCACTTTACACTCACCTGTCACTGGACAGTCATGTACCATACTCCCACCGGCGCCGCAGCCTCAAGAGACCGAGGCAGCGGCGGTGGATGTGGATACAGAAAACCATTACACAGATCCCTGGCAGGTGGAGGGCCCAAAACGCAGACCCAAAAAAACACCAGCACAAACAAGCGAGCAACCAAACTAGCTAGGCAACCGAAAGGCGCTGTTGCCTACACCCACTAGCTCATCTCAGGCTAGCAACATTAACACAAAACAAAACGCAAACACAGTTGTGGCGAACAACAACAAAGCACACAAAGCCACAGCAGTGCCCACACAACACAAGACTGGTTTCCCCCCAGTTGTTATACAAAACTATGGGAACCTTAGTGCCCTTAACACTGCATTCGCGACAAGGCACATAAACAGCACATTACATGCAAAGTACTCGGGGATAGGGCCTCACTGTACGTTGCCACAGACAACGAATATAATGATCTTCTGACCTTCCTCAAAGATCGGAAGATCGAACATTACACGTACAGAACGCTGGACGAGAGAACCCAGCAGTACGTGATCAAGGGAGTGGATCCCAGTACCCCCAACGAGACAGTACATGCGGCCCTTTGTTATCTGGGATTCGACTGTAAAAGTGCCTCCCGGATGACAGGGTTCCGTACACACGCACCGCTACCACACTACATGGTTGAGTTAGCCGACTCGGCTGATTCCCGCGCCATCCTGCAGATAAAGAGCTTTCTGCGGATGGACGTACGTGTAGAACTTTACGAACCACCCAACGTCCCCCAACAATGCAACAACTGCCAGCGGTTTGGCCACTCGGCCTTCCGCTGCGGCCTGGCAACTCGCTGCCGCGGATGCGCTGGCAACCACAGATCCAACACTTGCACACAAACACAACCAAACCAGCGACGCTGTGCCAACTGCGGTGGGCCCCATGCGGCAAACTTCAGACAGTGCAACTCATACAAACAGGCGCTGAAGCGAAAACAAGACAAAAGTAGGGTACTGTACGACATACCACGTCCAAGGCCAGCGCCGAATCCAGTAAGGAACGGCGTAACGTTTGCCACGGTTGCACGCCCTGGCGGAACGGCACAGGCTGCTGAACCTCAGCGCCCTACACACACACGTGAAACAACAGCTGCAACAGCCAGACAACAGCCGCAGGCAACACCTGAAACCCAAAAAGCATCGGTACCAACACCTATGCCCCCAAACAACACGACCCCACTCCCGGAAATCACGTGCTGCGAAGAAACGCACCATATACAGGAAAACACACCCACACAAGAACCCCCCGAACCCCAAGCCCAGAGGAGGAATAGACGTACACGCAAACACAGGGCGGGGAACACGAAATCACCACAACAGGCCACACAGCAACAACAGATCAGCAACACACAGGAAAACAGTCAACAAGACACCGAGACTGTAACTCACACTACCATCCCCCTCACCACAGAAGTAACACAGGCGCCACAACCCCTGTCACAAAGCACAAATGCCGCTCCTAACAACACACCAACACCCGTACAAGCGGCCGCTAACTCCACAACAGCATCTCAGGCTGCCACACCCAACACCAACACACCACCTGGGGGAATACTGGAAACACTATTCCCCCGACACACGACCGTTCAAATTCTTACCAAGGTGCTGACGGCCGTCACTACACTCATCACCCAGCTCATGAGCGCCGAACCCGGGCAATACTGGGCTGTCATACACACTGCCATGACAACACTCTTTCACACTCTTACATGAATAATATACCACACCCAGCCCATAACGCAGACCCGCATACACTATCACAGATCCTGTTCTGGAATGCAGACTCGATCCACAACAAAAGGGCAGAATTCGCCGCGTTCATGGAGCGCAAGGGAATCCTTGTCGCGCTACTGAGCGAGACTAAACTTAAACCGCACAAACAATTTAACTTTCCTGGCTATTGTGTCTATCGTACCGACCGACCAGGCGACGCCGTAACAGGTGGAGCTGCAATCGTCATACACAAAGACATTGAGCACACAAACATGGAGCTCCCTGAACTGGAAAAAATCGAGACTACGGCCGTCAGAGTCAAGTTCAACGGAGCCTACACCACACTTATATCGGTATACAACAGCCCTATAGGCATCTCAACACGCGATATCAGCACATTACTCAACATTTCACCGCGAGTAATAGTCGCTGGAGATCTGAACTCAAAACACCCAGAATGGAATTCACGCATACGAAATCCCAACGGTAAAAAAACTGTACGAACATTCGCTAGGCAGAAACTACATTATACTAGCGCCGACTAAACCGACGCGCATTCCCTATCAGAGGGGACACAGGCCAGACGTGATAGACATGGCCCTCATCAAGGGCATTACAGCGGCACTCAACGTTGCTGTTGAAAACGATCTGCCCTCAAACCACCAACCTGTAATACTATACATTGAGGAAACACTGCAGCACACGGAACAACGCAAGATGTTGGACTACGGGCGTGCGAATTGGACATTGTTCAAGCAAACGCTTGATAGCCACATCCCACCTACACATGAAATTAACGAAACAGGACAAATTGACGAGGCAGTAGAAACCCTCACTAACGCCGTCCGGGACGCAATGGCAGGCACCATACCTGATCGCACCTCACAACAACGCAGTGCGGCCTTGCCCCAGGAAATCCTGGGCCTAATCTCAATGAGGAATCGCCTCAGGAGACAATGGCAGCGCACCAGGCGTCCATACTTCAAACGGCACATTAACACACTACAGGGCATCATACACGATAAAATACAAACACATAGAACACAACAGTGGAATCAAAAACTCGAAGGGCTGGACACAGCACGACCTGGCGTGTGGCAACTAGCCCGACACTTCACCAGGGAGAAAATATACACCCCAACGCTTCAAGGGCCTGACGGACCTGCATACTCAGCGGAAGAGAAAGCAGAACTAATGGCTCGAACACTCGCAGCGTCATTCACACCGAACCTGGTACCATCAGATCCAGTGTTCACACTTGCTACTGACCAAGAGGTTACACGCATTCTAGCCCAACCATCGCGCGACGACATTCGACATGCTAGCACAGCCGAAGTCTCCTGGGCTATAATGCATTCCGCTGCTAGGAAAGCCCCTGGTCATGACGGCATTCAAAACCGTGTCCTCAAAGAGTTCACGGATAAAGCAACTGAGTACCTAACACACATAACGAATGCCATACTAAAACACCAACACTTCCCCGCCTTTTGGAAGACGGCCAGGGTCCTGCTGTTCAGGAAGCCGGGGAAAGACCACAGCCTCCCACAAAATTACCGACCCATCAGCCTTCTGAGCTCGCTCAGTAAGATTGTTGAGAAGTTGATTCTCAAACGCATCACTAGGCACTGCATAACAAATGACATCCTGAGACCGGAGCAATTCGGATTCAGGAATCACCACTCCACAACACAACACCTCCTACGGGTCGTTGAACATATAACCATGGCTTCAACATAAACAAAGCTACAGGGTCAGTGTTCCTGGACATCGAAAAGGCTTTCGACCGTCTATGGCACAACGGCCTCATCCGAAAACTCAGCGACGCGGGATTCCCCGACGGGCTGCTGCGTCTAATACACTCATACCTCACAGACAGGAGTTTCAACACTGACGTGCAGGGAAAACAATCAACACGACACGGTATACACGCGGGAGTACCCCAGGGAAGCATCCTAGGGCCCCTACTGTTTAACCTCTACATAAACGATCTCCCAACCACACACAACACAATGAAGGCAATCTACGCGGATGACACAGCCATCCTTGCGCAAGATTGGAAACCATCAAACATTACGTCACGCCTACAGACTGCACTCAAAGTGGCCGAGCCTTGGTTGGAGAAATGGCGTGTTAGAGTAAACGTCGACAAGTGCGAAGCCGTTCTGTTCACTAGAAGACCGAAGCAACTGCGCAAACACCGCTACTGCAGACCAATAACTCTACATGCTCGTCCAATACGTCTCCGAGAGAAAGTCAAATACCTCGGTGTCTGGCTGGACCGAAAATTACTCTGGGGGGACCACATACAACACATGACCAACCGAGCTAGCGCGAGGCTCAAACAGCTCTATCCTATGCTCAACAGGCGTAGCACTCTGAACAGAAGGGTGTCGAGGTCCATGTACATGAAACTTATCCGACCCGTGATGACGTACGCAGCTCCTGTCTGGGGATACGCTGCGCCTACACGCCTGCGCCGTCTGCAGCTCATACAAAACAAAGTACTCAAAATCATAAGCAATGCTCCACGATACACACGAATCGCGGACCTTCACCGGGAATACCGACTTGAGACTCTCACGGAGGTAATCCACAAACTCACCACAAGACTATACAGAAACTCCAGACATTCGCAGAACCCGTTTATTCTGAATCTCGGGAACTACGACCACAACCATAGATGGAATCATAAAAGACCAAAAGACATAATTGTAAGGACATAACATCTATGGCCAAGCATACGCAAACATAATGGCACAGGCGAGCCCCTGTTAATCAGACGCCATTACTGGATATCCAGCTGAAATACACTGTCGAATAACTGGCACCACACAGGGAAGCCGTACCGTACACTGCATGCAAACAAGCTCCACACATCCCCCACACAGTAAGATGATCTATGGCCGATCTCCCACTACTGTTGCATGGGGGCTTAATAAAAATATTAATGCAAATAATTTTAATTTTTTTTGCTTTAGTAGCTGTCTGTCCGATTACGAAGTCTCGTAACGGTTGGCCCTGACTATTATTATTACGCAATCTGACTGCTTAGAACAATAACAAAGAATGAAATGGAAATTTTCATTAACACAGTTAATTAATTAAGCCCCCAGCAACTATAAAACCAACGCAACAACAAGCACAAGAGTAACTGTTCTGTGTGTGGGAGTGTGACTCAACGTACGCATCTGGCACGGTTCTTCTTCAACAACACAACAATTTTTAAATAACATTATACTGAATTAATTAAAGAAAATACAAATACCATAATTACTCAAGAGAACCACAATTACACACTAATCCAAGAACACAAGCCAGATGCTTTGTTGACTGAACATGTAATGACACATTATTTAAAACATGGAAATAATGAAAAATAAATCAAGTTTCGTTACCTTCATATATTGACCAAAATCACTCTCATAATTACAATATATCTCCACACCGCCTCGCTATTACCACATCTGAACAAGAACCTTTCAGTATCACATCTCAGCAAGCACTCCCTACTAGCACATCTGAACACCAACTGACTACTACGAGTCCTGGACAAGCACTGACTTCTAGCACATCTCAATAATGACTCCCGTGGAGGCGGCGGAACAATGCTCTCTAGCGATCTCTGCCGCTGTGGCTCAGTGTAGCCACCTTTCATATGCCCTTCCTCCACGGCTAGAATTTGATGGTATTTTTGCCAGCATTGGTGGTGAAAATACCACCAAATTCGTCAAAAAAAATACAGACAAAATTAAAAGATAATATTAATACGTAAATACCATATAACTAGATAAAATTTTGGCTTTGCACTGACCTTTCAATAACCTATTATATAGAATACAGTAAGCAATACAAATTCTTTCATGCATGTGACTTTACATAATAGTTTTCACAAGTATTATGTGGTTAAACAGTTCAATCAATAGCGTCAGCAATGACGAATATGTGCAGGTAAGAGTCTCATAACTTTCCACAAACAGTAATACACAAAAAAATCAGTTTATACAAATATTCACATAAACGCTTTCCATAGCCCAAGAATAAGCAGTTGACAGTTCCAGCAATAGCACCCAGCAATGGTCAACAGGTGCAAAAACCAATAAGTAACATTTTTTCAATAGAAGCAGTCCATTAGTGGCACCAGCAATGTTGATCAGGTGCACACAGCAACAGGTGACTTCATTTCAGTAGAAGCAGTCCATCAGTGGCACCCAGCAATGTTGAGTAGGTGCAGACACCAACAAGTAACACCATTTCAGTAGAAGCAGTCCATTTTGGCACCCAGCAATGTTGAGTAGGTGCACACAGCAACAGGTGACTTCATTTCAGTAGAAGCAATCCATCAGTGGCACCCAGCAATGTTGAGCAGGTGCAGACATCAACAGGTGACATCTTTTCAGTAGAAGCAATCCATCAGTGGCACCCAGCAATGTTGAGCAGGTGCAGACATCAACAGGTGACATCTTTTCAGTAGAAGCAGTCCATCAGTGGCACCCAGCAATGTTGAGTAGGTGCAGACACCAACAAGTAACACCATTTCAGTAGAAGCAGTCCATTAGTGGCACCAGCAATGTTGATCAGGTGCACACAGCAACAGGTGACTTCATTTCAGTAGAAGCAATCCATCAGTGGCACCCAGCAATGTTGAGCAGGTGCAGACATCAACAGGTGACATCTTTTCAGTAGAAGCAGTCCATCAGTGGCACCCAGCAATGTTGAGTAGGTGCAGACACCAACAAGTAACACCATTTCAGTAGAAGCAGTCCATTAGTGGCACCAGCAATGTTGATCAGGTGCTGACCGCAGTCTTTATGGACTATCACTATCACGAATCACACTGTTCATCAGCAGAAATTAAACATGTCCTTGTGGCACCAATCATGTAGAAAAAGTGCAAATAACAGTCCATACTATTCACCATAACTACTGAGACAGTTCAGTCATGAACAATAGTTTGAATGCACATACAATTTCTTTAACAAATTATTATCAATGCTCTTACACTAAACATACAAATCATAATAAACACACAAATGATATCAGGTAATTGTCACATTAACTATTACAGTACACAATAACAGTTAACCTATAATATTTATGGGTGTCAGTGCAAGCCACAACAAACAAGTGAAATAATATTTAGGAGATAGGTTGGGATCACTTCTCTGGGATTATAAAAGGAAAACACACAAAACACACTCACTCATCTTTCATCCACATTAGTGCTACTGTGTAATTGAATAGTGTTAACTGTGTAAATGCAATTCTGTCGAAATTTTATGTTCATTATGTGTATCAAGTAGTAGTGGCAGCAATGTATAACAGTCAATAATAGTTAGTCAACGTCATAGTCATCATGTCTAGACCAATGTTTGCCAAGCCAGATCAAAATGTACGGTTGCTGAACAACTGTCAGTGAGCCAAGATATGCCCATGCTTCCTCTCTCAAAAAAAAGTATATACTGCTTAGTGATTTAACAAGTGTGTGTATAGACAATCTTCCTTCCACTTTAGTGTTCTAGTCTGCCATCTTCATCCTCCTTGTTCCATATAAACCAACAAAAACAATATGCTCCTCATTTACTTTACCTCTTATCCACCAAAACTCCAATAATCATCAACTTCACCTAATCTCAATACCTCAATAATACCTCTTACGTCGTTACATATAAACCTCATTACCAATATCATTTCACTTCCAAAACAACTCTTTCCTCTAGTCAGTCTCCTCGAACAAGTACAGACAAAATCCTAGTGCAACTTCAATTCATCATCCCATACAATCCGAAGACACAGTGTCCACACACAACCTCTGTGTAATCCATCTGACCCAAATTTTCTACTCATTATAAATTATAAGATACATTTTGGTTCCTTGTCCATCATTAAATAAAAGAAATGCATACATGACCTCTAACAGACGTTAGTTCGAATAACTCTCAGTAATTAAGTACGATTACGGTGTGTGAATGATCATAATATTTCACAGTGTGTACACCACTTCAAGAATCATAGCAGAAGCAAACATGTGGAGTATTTTTTGTGTCAAGTGTCACTTCCTATTTCAATTGCTCACGAAAAATGCAGTGTAATACTGTCAATGGTCTAAACCTAGTTTTGGTATGTCATGTCGTTAGCTTCCTTCCTGTTAGCATAAATTTATACAGCTTCCATAAAACCTCAGCTCATGTGACTTCTATGACTTTCTTGTACTAATGTCGTTCGTCGAATTATAGCAGTTCATTTTCTTATCTTAAAAATATAAGGCACTGAGCGTAAGCAAAACATGCAATAGCGAGTAAATATACCAGTAGACAACAGAATGTCAACAAGTGGATGCAGCACAATTCCTACAACGAGGCTCTGCCAAGCGAACAATCTATAATTAATACCACAGTGTAACCTAAACTCTATGTTCGTACACAGTATATCAGCATTTCTATATACTAAATTGAAGAGTAGTTATGACAACAAAACAGAAATGTGTAAATATGCAATCCATACGCACAGCAGCAAACATGCCTTACACAATAAACAGGTCATTAGCATCACATCGACATAAGCAAATAAATGCTCATATGTAATCTTAATAAGTACCCATGAAGGCGCAAGCAGATAAATCACAAAGTATAACTTACATATCTAACCACATTAGCACAATTAATCAGGTGACAATTATAATTTAAATAAATAAGCACAGCAGGCACATAATAAAAAAATATATCATCAGTGAAAAAGCATAGCAGCCAAGCGATGCATAATATATACAAATAACAACCCTGTTCATTAGTCAATCATTGTCAAAATCAGTTAATGTGCGCAAGCACGTCGCTTCACAAGTAAATTCATAGAACATGAAATTAGCACAAAGTATGAGTCACGTAATCGCAAGCAGCAAATTACGTCTGAAGTACGTACCTAAGTGGAATTATGTTACCTGAAAAATAAACTCAATTAATAGTTACCCTTTTTAATTTATTACTTTTTTTTTTTTTTTCGAAATTCCATTCTTCCTGAAATTTTCTCGATAGCAAGTCGTCTTAACGTCGGACACGCACCGAATTTACCTGAAGGTCTTAAATACTTTATACAACCGTATCCTGAAAAATACTGAACGTTAATAACATAATTTATGAAGTCCTTATAGCTTTGTACAGAATTTATTCGGAGAAATTAAACTGTGTATTTATTTACGTCTGTCAGTGCATTCGCACTGAGCGCTCGATCAGCTGTAGGCGCGTGACGTAGGAAGGTAATTGTTTGCGGTCAACGACTGCCTTGTGCGGCGCGCAGACTGACTGTTGCTTTGAGTATGTGCCGCCGCCAAACACAGCGCGGTATCCTTGTACTCTCTCCATGTTTACGTAAACTGTTGGTTTCTCACAAGTATGTCATTCCACAAAAATTTTTACGTTAGATATGTGATGTATTCCCTTAGAGCGCCGAGTTTTAAGAGTTTCTACTTCAACAGTGTTATCATGAATAATTTTGCGAACTCTATATGGACCGTTATAAAGCAGAAAAAATTTGCGACATAAGCCTTTTCCTTTATGAGACAAACGATGAGATTTAATTAACACCTTCTGACCAACTGACAAGATTTTTAAACGACCAGGATGTTTAGCTGATTTCTCTCTTCTAGCAGCCGCAGATGCAATATTTTGTAGAGCCAGGTTGACAACTTCAGAATGCCGCAGTTTCCGTGAAGGCGGAAAAGAAACGATTTCAGAAATGCGATTTATCGGTGCTTTATTTTTTAATATCAGTATAGGCGGTAAAGAAGTTGAATCATTAGGGAGTTCATTCAGAATATTTTGAAAAATATGAAGATACTGATCCCACGTTCTGTGATTCTGATGACAATAAAGACGACACAATTTATTGATTTCCTTCATCCATCTCTCTGAAGGATTAGATTGAGGGTGAAAAAGTGAAATGAAAATTGGTTTAATTTTACGACGCCGTAGAGTACGAAGCCAAATTTTAGAGCGAAACTGTGATCCATTATCTGATATAACCTTATCAACATGACCAACTTCCTTAAGAAAATGTTTGATGAAAGCATTAGATACTGAACGAGCTGTTGCTTTGCGTAAAGGTGTAAAACACACATATTTTGATGTTAATTCCACTGCTACGAAAATATACGCAAAACCATTAGTAGAACGAACCACTGGACCGAACAAATCGACTGCAGCCATCTCCTTTAATTTCGCTGGAATGATAGGAAACAACGGTGCTCTGTGAGAAACTGTTGGCGGCTTAGCCTTTTGACATAATTTGCATTTGGCAAGAACAGATCGAATACGTTTTTCCATATTACTGAAGTAACAATTTTCTCGTAATTTATGAAAGCATTTTCTGGGACCAAAGTGCGCATAACTGAAATGTGTGTACCAAATCAATTTATTGACCCACTCATCAGGAATACAAACTAACCAAACAGAGTTGTCGACCGATTTTCGTTTGAAAAGAATATCATTGCGAACTAAATAATACTGTCTGATCGCTACGCTTTCCTTTCTCCTCCACTTCTCCTTAATGTCCTTCCAGATTGGATCCTTATTTTGCTCCTTAGCGATGTCCTGGAGCGAAGACGAAATAAAGTTCTCAAACGCAACACCTTGAATGTACATCAAACAATAATGGTTTTCTTTGCCGTCCTCTTCAGCACTTTGTTTCAAACCCATAGGTGCACGTGATAAAGCATCAGCAACAATATTTGAAGATCCCTGTATGTAAACAATACGAAAATCAAATTCCTGTAGGTACAACGCCCATCGTGACAATCTGCCATGAGTTAATTTTGTCGACATAAGAAATTCCAGAGCTCGATGATCGGTGTAAACCTTAGTATGTCTGCCAAACAAAAATGTGCGAAATTTTGTGAAAGCCCAAACAACAACCAAAGCTTCAAGTTCCGTAATCGAATAATTCTTTTCTGATTTAGAGAGAACACGACTTCCAAAGACAATAGTTTTCTGTACTACAACGCCGTCCTCTTCTATCTCTTGAAATAAGTGTGCACCTAGGCCCTTGTATGATGAGTCCGTCGCCAAACAAAAATCTTTAGATAAATCCGGATGTGAAAGAAGTGGGACAGCAACTAAAGCATCACGAAGTTGTTCAAATTCTGACTGAGCTTCCTCATCCCAACACCAATTAGAATTTTTTCCAGATAATTCACATAAACGAGGTGTGGCCAAATTGTCCAATCTAACAAAGCGTCTAAGAAAATTACAGACACCAAGGAAACTACGAACATCACGTTTTGTGGTAGGAACAGCATAATTACGAATAGCGTCTAGTTTCTCTGGATCAGGGAGAATACCTTCTGTAGAAATAATGTGACCGAGAAATTTCACCTGAGAACGACCAAATTCAGATTTTTCCAAGTTCACTGTCATGCCAACTCGTGCAAAAATACGTAATAATGAATCCAAAATTTTGTTATGCTCACTCCAAGAACGTTTAGCAATAAGAATATCGTCAACATATGAAGTAATATTGTCACGAAGATAAACAGGTAAAATTTCATTTAAACTACGAATGAATGCTGCTGAAGATATAGCAAGTCCAAACGGTAATTTCCAAAGTCACTTTTGGGTAAAACAGTCAAATCCGGTTATTCTTTACCTACTGTCTAGATAGATGGATAGTAAAAGAATTGTTTTTATAGATGCAAAGAATAGTGAAAGAGTAGGCAGCGGTGCAGAAAACTAAAAGGGAAATAACACCACTACAGCTCGGGGCCCTGTGATCGCTACGGCACATATTCACTTAGTGTAGTGAATCCCCTGAGGACTTTAATAACTGCACATAAATTTTAGTTTGTGACTTAGTGGCCAATTTGGTGGGAGTGCATACATAAATTGATCTAACCATGCACATGGATGTATGTCATTTTTAGAATTGCGGAAGATCTTAAATTTCCGAACAGTCAAAAAGTGTTTATAGTCAAAGTTTTCGCCTCGTGGCGACAAAGACCTACCGCGTCTGTCCCAGTTTGAATGTCGATTATTGTCAAGTTCGCGCGCCTGGCGCTCTCTTGTTGTGTCCCGTAAATGAAATAAATTACTTTCTTCAAACCCCTCTGCTATCTGTGATTCTAAATTTCTTCTGCTGTCTTTTCCTACGATTTCGCCTTCAATTTGTTTGACTTGCTTTCGTAATGCCTCAACTTCCCTTTTAACGCGTTCATTAAATTTTCCCTGATTTTCAACATGCTTATTTATGTTCTGGTACTCTTCGGTTTCTGCAAATGGTAATGGAGCTGTATCATCTGAATCTCTGTCCCCATGTAAACTAAGATTTGTCAATTTATCTGAAATCTCCTCAACTCTTTCCGATAAGTCACCTAATTGTTCTTTCTGTTTATTTACGTCTTCCGTAAGTGTCGCGACTCGGGTTTCAGTGTTGACACATTTGGTAGTTAACTGTTCATATTGTTGTGTTAGATTATTTATTCTGTCATTTGGTACGGATTCCTCGATTCTCTCAAATATCTCTTCCTTATCGTGTGCACATTGTAAATTTAGCTCTGAAAATTTTTGTACTATCACGCGATCTCTTTCTTCCTGTTCTCTATCCTGTTCCCTTTGTCTAATCTCTACTGCAATTAATCTATTATTGTGAGAATTCAAAATCGGTTGTACTTCCTCTCTAATTTCTTTCTTTAATTCATCTTTCATGTTTCTGAAACATGTTCCTATTCGTGAATCTAATCGTGTTTCCATTGTTCCTATCTCAGTTTTAATTGTTCCTATTTGTGAGTCTAACCGTGTTGCCAAAGTTCCAATCTCTGTTTTTAATTCAGATCGTAACTGTGATCCCATTGTTTCCCTATCTGTTTTCAATTCAGATCGTAACTGTGATCTCATTGTTTCCCTATCTGTTTTCAATTCAGATCGTAACTGTGATCCCAAATTTAATATTGCACCCAACAACTGCTCCATAATAGCCGGTTCGAAATTCTTTTCGCCCCTAACATTTCCCGCAAAACCAGTTTCCTTCGTCATAGCTGTAAAGCTATCTGTGTTCGATACTATTCCAGAATCTTCTATCGTTAATCTCGTATTCTCTAAATTTTCTGATTGAGAAAAATTTTGAAAGGGTTCTGGACTATTTTCCCTGCTTATTAAATTGTTTTCAACTTCATTATTTATCGTACTGTTGTCCTGTGTTGGCGAGTTCGCCATGTCAACAATTTCGTCATTCTGACTATCCATCATTTTTGCCTTTTTCATCGATCGCGTAATCATTTACAAAATATACAAAACTCGTCACTATATGAAAATTACACACAATGACACTTTATCTCCAACAATACCATTCACACGAAATGTTTCCCTCAAACACGATTAATCGAACAATTGAAATAATTGCACTAAATTGTCAAACGCGTATACAAGACAACAAAATTAAATTCTGAAAAAAAATACCATTATAAGAATGACAATTACCAAATCTACACATGCAAAACAGACTATAATTACTAAACTACAAATTGCTACAACAATGCTACTGTCTACTATTTTTACAATCAGAAGAATTCCAAGGGACGATCCGAAGCAGTGGTCGCCACGTGCATGGGGGCTTAATAAAAATATTAATGCAAATAATTTTAATTTTTTTTGCTTTAGTAGCTGTCTGTCCGGTTACGAAGTCTCGTAACGGTTGGCCCTGACTATTATTATTACGCAATCTGACTGCTTAGAACAATAACAAAGAATGAAATGGAAATTTTCATTAACACAGTTAATTAATTAAGCCCCCAGCAACTATAAAACCAACGCAACAACAAGCACAAGAGTAACTGTTCTGTGTGTGGGAGTGTGACTCAACGTACGCATCTGGCACGGTTCTTCTTCAACAACACAACAATTTTTAAATAACATTATACTGAATTAATTAAAGAAAATACAAATACCATAATTACTCAAGAGAACCACAATTACACACTAATCCAAGAACACAAGCCAGATGCTTTGTTGACTGAACCTGTAATGACACATTATTTAAAACATGGAAATAATGAAAAATAAATCAAGTTTCGTTACCTTCATATATTGACCAAAATCACTCTCATAATTACAATATATCTCCACACCGCCTCGCTATTACCACATCTGAACAAGAACCTTTCAGTATCACATCTCAGCAAGCACTCCCTACTAGCACATCTGAACACCAACTGACTACTACGAGTCCTGGACAAGCACTGACTTCTAGCACATCTCAATAATGACTCCCGTGGAGGCGGCGGAACAATGCTCTCTAGCGATCTCTGCCGCTGTGGCTCAGTGTAGCCACCTTTCACTGTATAACGATCTTGATTGTTCCAGGAATGTAGCAGCTGCAGCAAAATGGCTCTGAGCACTATGGGACTCAACTGCTGAGGTCATTAGTCCCCTAGAACTTAGAACTAGTTAAACCTAACTAACCTAAGGACATCACAAACATCCATGCCCGAGGCAGGATTCGAACCTGCGACCGTAGCGGTCTTGCGGTTCCAGACTGCAGCGCCTTTAACCGCACGGCTACTTCGGCCGGCGCAGCTGCAGCAACTGGGACACATCGCCATCGCTTGTCACGGTAATGATGCATGATACCTATACTAACAAATCCAACCTTGCATGAGCTATCGCAGCTAGTAAGCCACTACTGCTCTTACTACCCATCCCACTGTCGCAGAGGTTTTTTTTTCCCACGGCACGAGCCATGGAACTTTTTTCCCTCTGCTTTTCTAATGGCTACCCTCACTCGCGTTTCGTCCACTATCTATCACCTGATGGACCGTGTTAATGCGTAGCCTTACCCAGACGTACGGACATCATCACAGCCCGGCATCCTGTGATCCACTTACTAGACAACTAACATGTCTACGAAGGTGACAGTAGAACTTTTGGTTTGGTCACCACGTTGGTGCGGGCGTGGAGGGGCCCCATCTTTTTTTTTTTTTTTTTTTTTTTTTTTTTTTTTTTTTTTTTTTTTTTGTCCGTCAGCCAAGCGTTCAGAAACAGCAGCACCTACCTGAGATGCGGCTGGGTTTTACATGTCGAATAAAGATGCAAGGCTTTGATAGGAATCTTCTGTGGAAAAAAAAAAAGAAACGAGGAGTAGCAGCAAGTCTTTGCTTCACAGGAACTGCTCCTCTGAAATGTATAACTTTTTTTGAAACAACCTGTTCTGTAATATTCCCAAATCCAGCTCACACAGGACGCCATTCACGCTACATATTTTGTAGTATGTTTCTGTCCACCGGCGACAACTACGTCGTTTCCTTAGTCTGTTTATTTCGTAGATTATTGTTAATGCAGCACCACATACTATAAAATCTTTCTCTTCGCTTGTTGTAGCGTAGCTCTCGATGCGAATACGCAATGCGAAATGTTTGCTGCCAATCCAACGAATACAAGTCTTGAAATATTTGCGGCTAGTGTAGACGGCGACGCGAACAATGTTGCAAAATTTTGCGGAACAATTTGCAAACAATGTTGCCAACAAACTACGGGAAGCTCTCGGTCAGCACAACGATGTGTGAGTTTACTACACTCTGTGCATACATTACCTGACGTACTCGTAGATCCACAGTGCCTCCTTCCATTCGAAGTGGTAAATGCCGAGTGACAGTGCTGTTCATGCACACATTCCAGTGGTATTATTTTATATATCTAGACAGCGTGCAAATTTCTTACTACAGCACCATCTCTATCATTTGCCAGAATCCTAGCACCGTAAATCATCACAGGCAGCCGTGTGGAAGTGTCTTCTATCGTATTCCATGTGAAGCACATCACCTTCGTTTCTTGTCTTACTACACTATGAGTTATCATAGCCATTATCTATTATTTCCAAAACTCTGCGAATAGTGGTATACACCAGCTATCTGAGAAATTTATAAAAATTACTCATATGAACTGCAGAAATATGTTGTACCTGTAAATAGTAATTGACCGGTTCGATGTTTATCATAGGTAATTTTTACATGAACGTCTCTGTAAACAGCATTTCTCTCCATCCTTAGTCCCTATTTGCCGTTCAACTCATAGCCATGAACGTTTATAGAAGTCGAACACAAGGCTTGAATTTAAAAACGTATACATTCAAATACTTTTTAAGAATAGTTCTTACAAGATTAATGAAACGTAACAAAGTGTTTATACAAAACTACCGTGTTTAATTCCACATAAATTGAAGATATACATGAAGTCAACATTCCATAGACATATATAAGAGTACAATAAAATTTATGTTTTCAATCTACTCCAGTTCTCATTAACATTCAGTCATTTTCACTGTTCATAAAACCTCGAAAAATCTTCTAAACCATGACATCAAGAGTGTTTCGCTGCTGTTGATTCTTCGTCCATGTACACTGTTTTCTTGCTGGACCATACTGAAAGCGATCACCTTGGACTCGTAGTTCGCGTTGTCACATAATGTGTCATCGTTCTTTACGGAAATCCACAACAATTTATACTTCTGTGTTAGCGTGGAACTTCCGCCTATGCTCATTCAGTAAAGTCATTGCAGCATTAAATGAACGAAATGTGGAATTAATTATGGAAACTCCAAAGTGCATTATAACTGCGTAGGCTTCCGCGCCCAGAGTCAGTTGATACAAAAGTTTTCTGAGTATCGTGCCGCGTCATAATGTAAAAAAATTCACTGGAGCAACCGACGTTTCTGCCACGGTTGTAATGGCTTTCTTCTGCGTCTACTGGTGTCTCTTTTACAATATGGCGAAGTAAGATACTCCGAAAACTTCTGTGCTCCTTGCATCTTAATTCCCTTTAGTTTATCAGTATCACAATCTTTTGACAGGACTCCCTGCATATAATCATATTGTTTTAATCGGAAACCGGTTTCGAGACGCCGGAAAAAGAGTATACTTAAGGTAAATCCAGCCAACACAAATTCGGCCAACACAACGCCAGCTTGTAATTTAAAAACGGTGGTTCGATACAATGATATGTTAATGGTGAAAAATAATTTATCTTTACGAACCAAGTTCGTTAGGTTATACTGTTAAGAGAGATAATATGATGTCAAGATTCAAATGTCTCTGAGCACTATGGGACTCAACTGCTGTGGTCATAAGTCCCCTAGAACTTAGAACTACTTAAACCTAACTAACCTAAGGACAGCACACAACACCCAGCCATCACGAGGCAGAGAAAATCCCTGACCCCGCCGGGAATCGAACCCGGGAACCCGGGCGTGGGAAGCGAGAACGCTACCGCACGACCACGAGATGCGGGCATGATGTCAAGAGGTATCGCCTTTGTACAACGTACTGATACATGAAAAACTGGTGCGAAAGTAAGCAGCATCAAAGAATGGAAGACCATCATTTGGGTGTTAACTTCGCTATGTCTAATTATACGCAGAAGCAGAAAATATGTACTAACGTGAATAAACAATGCGCTAATTCCATGTTATATAGCCATGCCACTACAAAAACTGACATATATGACTGAGATAGGCGGGAAAGAGCCCTGAACTGTTTTACAAAGTAACCACTGCGACTGAATAAACCTTAACAACACAGCCTGTTTCAATAAGGATGTTACTTCTTTGCAGCAGAATGTACGTTTTTGTGGCACCTCACAGAGCCGGTTCTGGTGTCTATTTTTCGAATCACATTTCAAACCGTTAATGACACAATTACCGACCTTATTCTGTTTGCATCGGAGCCAATTGTATCAGAATGACAGCTTTCACTGTCACTCTGTGTGCTTGCTTTGTGTTTTGCTCAGAATAATCGAGCATTGCGACAAACATGAAACAGTGTTCTTCCCGTGCAAAGTCGATTGTGTCCAGCAGAACTATAGCCATCGAGAGAGAAGAGTGGTTTGTTCAGACAAGCTGACGAGGAATGCGTAACAAATTCATAGGTCGTTATCAATTATCACACGATATATGGAGACCCAGTTTCAATAACGGTTCGACAAAGTCGGACTGATATTCATTTTCGACTACTTGGCGCCAACTGAGAGTAAACATTTGCATAATGCAGATGAATAATGGTGCAAAAACTAAAAATTATAGATGCTCATTAAGTGTTTTGCAAGAGGTCTTCTGAAGAAATGTTAATCATGTTGGATAAAGAAGAGGATGAAATACTACCATACATCACTGAAAACTTCTGGATTTTCTGAACCATTGGTATCTAGGTAATTAGATATGTCAAACTAAAAACGTTGCACGGCTTTACCTGACACCATTTGAATTATACTTCCGTCGATTTATTGAGGATTTCTTTTTTAACTACGCCGACAGCTTACGTTTACAGACCTCAAAGCAAAAGTGTTCGCCGAAGTAAAACACATAATGTCCTGCGGCGAGTATGGAATTGAAGGAATTTTAATAGGTAAATTTCACGAATTAACAATGCCTATTGCCCAGAACCTTAGGAAACTGTAAGGAATTTTACTTTACTTTAAAATATGTCACTGTAAGTTATTTTACAAAGCATTAATGCAAGTACCGGCTCTGAGAGTTATCACAATAAATTTACATGAAATGCCAAAGCTGTCCTGAAGCACCATCGACAATCCACCAACTGTTCTTCTGCAGCAGCACTGTCTGCATCACAGCAGTGAAGAAAACCTGTAAAGATTTCCCTTTTCTTGTAAGGCTTAAGTATCACAATCGTCTTCTTCCACAAACGTCGCTTGTGTCTCAGCTCGCTCTACAGTACCATCGGTGACCCTTGCGTTCGCCAGCTTTTGCAGGTCTCCTTTCACCAAGTTTTGTACTTCTTGGGAGCTAGCAGAGACCCACGCCGTAACCACAGCTCGACGAGAAGCAGAGCAGAGAGGAGGCCGTCAGGTGGGCGTGTGCCTGCCGGCCGGGAGAGTGCCGCAGTGCCCCGCGGTCAGGAGCCCACGTAAGTGCAGTTGCCGGCCGCGCCCTCCAGGTTGCCACTGGCGACGAAATCCTCTCCCGGCGTCACGGCTGCCAACCGCCATTTATCTCGCACCTGCAACAACATGGGCAATTTAAGCTCCTATCTGTGCCCTCCTCGGTGGAAACTGGGATGACGTTCTCTTCAGGAGTCAGGTTCGCGAACTAAATTCTCTCATGTCTCTGCAAAAACGTACTGTTACGTCTCGCATACTTTGCTCTGACAAGGAATCAGTAAGTGGATCGAAATAGCATATCCAGACACTCCGGGATGATGATGGCATTGAAACAGAGGATGACACGCGTAAAGCTGAAATACTAAACACCTTTTTCCAAAGCTGTTTCACAGAGGAAGACCGCACTGCAGTTACTTCTCTAAATCCTCGCACGAACGAAAAGATGGCTGACATCGAAATAAATGTCCACGGAATATAAAACTGAAATCAGTTAACAGAGGAAAGTCCACTGGACCTGACGGGATACCAATTCGATTCTTCACAGAGTACGCGAAAGAACATGCCCCCCTTCAAATAGCCGTGTACCGCAAGTCTCTAGAGCAGAGTACGCGAAAGAACATGCCCCCCTTCAAATAGCCGTGTACCGCAAGTCTCTAGAGCAGCGGAAGGTTCCAAATGATTGGAAAAGAGTACAGGTAGTTCCAGTTTTCAAGACGGGTCGTCGAGCAGATGCGCATAACTATAGGCCTATATCTCTGACATCGATCGGTTGTAGAATCTTAGAACATGTTTTTTGCTCGCGTATCATGTCATTTCTGGAAACCCAGAATCTACTCTGTAGGAATCAACATGGATTCCGGAAACAGCGATCGTGTGAGACCCAACTCGCTTTATTTGTTCATGAGACCCAGAAAATTTTAGATACAGGCTCCCAGGTAGATGCCATTTTCCTTGACTTCCGCAAGGCGTTCGATACAGATCCGCACTGTCGCCTGATAAACAAACTAAGAGCCTACGGAATATACAAGCTGTGTGGCTGAATTGAAGAGTTTTTAGCAAACAGAACACAGCACGTTGTTCTCAATGGAGAGACGTCTACAGACGTTAAAGTAACCTCTGGCGTACCACAGGGGAGTGTTATGGGATCATTACTTTTCACAATATATATAAATGACCTAGTAGATAATGTCGGAAGTTCCATGCGGCTTTTCGCGGATGATGCGGTAGTATAGAGAGAAGTTGTAGCATTAGAAAATTGCAGCGAAATGCAGGAATATCTGGAGCGGATAGGCACTTGGTGCAGGGAATGGCAACTGACTCTTAACATAGACAAATGTAATGTATTGCGAATACATAGAAAGAAGGATCCTTTATTGTATGATTATATGATAGTGAAACAAACACTGGTAGCAGTTACTTCTGTAAAACATCTGGGAGTATGCGTGCGGAACTATTTGAAGTGGAATGATCATATAAAATTAACTGTTGGTACGGCGGGTGCCAGGTTGAGATTCATTTGGAGAGTCCTTAGAAAATGTAGTCCATCAACAAAGGAGGTGGCTTACAAAACACTCGTTCGACCAATACTTGAGTATTGCTCATCAGTGTGGGATCCGTACCAGGTCGGGTTGACAGAGGAGATAGAGGAGATCCAAAGAAGAGCGGCGCGTTTCGTCACAGGGTTATTTGGTAAGCGTGATAGCGTTACGGAGATGTTTAGCAAATTCAAGTGGCAGACTCTTGAAGTGAGCCGCTCCGCATCGCGGTGTAGCTTGCTGTCCAGGTTTCGAGAGGACGCGTTTCTGGATGAGGTATCGAATATATTGCTTCGCCCTACTTATACCTCCGTAGGACATCACGAAGTAAAATTAGAGAGATTGGAGCGTGCACGGAGGCTTTCCGGCAATCGTTCTTCCCGCGAAACATACGCGAGTGGAACAAGAAAGGGAGGTAATGACAGTGGCACTTAAAGTGCCCTCCGCCACACGCCGTAGGGTGGATTGCGGAGTATAAATGTGGATGTAGAATAAAATGCCTTGTAAACAGAAACAGTGTAATATACACTGATATATTTTCCCATTTTCTAGAATATTTTTGATTAGATTTATCGTGCTTCTAACTCAACATTACGTTTAAGAGTACATTAAAATTGTATACAGGAACAAGTCAGGAGCAAAAATGTGCCCCGATTATGGGACAGGTTTACGAATATCATACAACACAATAACGAGCAATAAAAGCACACTACCAAACTTTTCAAAATAAGTTTTGCTGGCAGTATATAAAATTACGGTTTTACTCTCACCAGTCGACTTTGGAAAACAATAAGTTTTTAACGAACTTCCACCTGCTAGCGTAATACAGTCATTATAGAAATCTGAAGGACATAAAAAGCAGACTTTCACTGGCAAAAATGGAATTTCTGGCCAAGAGAAGTCTGCTAGTATTAGAGGTCTTAATTCGAGGAAGAAATTTCTAAGAATGAATGTTAGGAACACAGCACAGAATGGTAGTGAGACATGGACTTAGCGAAAACCGGAACAGAAGAGAATCGAAGCATTTGAGTTGTTGTGCTACAGATGAGTGTTGAAAATTATGTGGACTGATAATGTGTGGAATGAGGAGGTTCCCCGCAGTGGTGGCGAGGAAAGGAACTTAAGAAAATCACTGGCGCGAAGAAGGGACAGGAGGATTGGACATCTTTAAAGGCATCTTGGAATAACTTCCTTGGTACCAGGTAGAGTTGCAGAGGTTAAAAATTGTAGAGGAAGACACAGCTTGGAACACATCCAGCAAATAATTGAGGTTCGAAGTTGCAAGTGTTACTTTGAAATGAGAAGGTTGGCACAGAAGTGGAATTCGAAGTGGGCCGCATCAAACCAGTAAAAAAGATACAGAGCCCATTGTGTGTGTATTGTGAATTAAACTGGGGACCTAGAAAGGACGGAGAGGGCTCGTCCCGCCATAGCCCTCAGTGGTTCACAACCTCACAACAGGCCACAGCAGTCATCCCACCCCACCTCTGCCCCACACTGAACCCACGGTTATTGTGCAGTTCGCTCCCCAGTGGACCCCACCTCTGGGAACGTCTCATTTCAGACGAGTGTAACCCCAATGTTTGTGTGGTAGAGTAATTACGGTGAGTGCGAACGTGGAGACAGTGTTTGTGCAGCAATTGCCGACATAGTGTAACTGAGGCGGTATAAGAGGAACTAGTCCACATTCGCCGAGGTAGATGGAAAACCGCCTTAAAAACCATCCACAGGCAGGCCAGCACAATGGACCTCGCTGCTAATCGGGCAGGTGGATTCATGCTGAGGACCGGCACACCTTCCCGATCGGGAAGCAGCGCGTTAGATCGCGTGGCGGGCTCAATGAACCGTTTCTTGATTTTTTTTTTTTTGTTAGCTGTATCGTTTCGAGCAGTAAATACAAAGCCAATAATCACCCTCTTCATCAAACTGCTGAAGATTGTAAGAGAAAGGAAGGAAAACTAGATTTGACGTTTGTTGAGACAGGAGTTCTTAGTGCTTGCTGACGAACGCCATGGAAGGACTTGTCTGTGAGAGGCGATTGAGAGGAAGGAAAAGATACGAGACGATATACATAAACTATTCTTATTCTGAGCAGACTTCAGAAGGCCCAACGGTACACACCGACAGACGAGTCATCCTCAGCCGACAGGCGCCACTGAATGCATATATGAAGGGACACATGGTTAGCACACTGCTCTCCTGGCCTTTGTCAGCTTTCGTTACTGGAGCCACTCCTCAATCAAATTGGCCTCACAGGGGCTGAGTGCACTACGCTTGCCAACAGCGTTCGGCTGCAAGAACGATCACCCATCCAAGTGCTACCCAAGCACGAAAGCGCTTTATTTGGGTGACCTGACTGGAACCGGTGTTAACCACTGTGAGAAGACTGTTGCCTACAAGACAGAATGGCAAGTGGAAATTATGAGGCCTGAAGAGGGCGGCAGAAGGTAGCGGAGAATAGAGAGTTACCATGTGGAAATCTGCCTTTGGGCAGAACACTAATGATATCAAAAGTATACTTTGAGAAAAGTTACTGTTATTTTGTTATCCACATTCTACCTTGTTCTAGCTTTTAGGAATTTCTCTCCCTGCCGCCGTTGGATAAGCAGCTGCAGCAGCAAGTCGTATACTCCTAGCTCACTCATTTCTTACATAGTTTCATTCTTAATTTCTTTGCGTGTTTTTGGTACTTGCATTGTTTGATACATAAATTTCGGGCGTATTATAGTATTTGAGAGTTGTAGCACCGCGTTTTAGTACCTGAATAGTGTAAATTCGCGTAGTCGTTTGTCTTCTGTTTTTGTTTTGAACGGCCAATGTCGGTTGGTCACAGTCAGTGTGCTCCCTGCCGCCGTTGGATAAGCAGCTGCAGCAGCAAGTCGTATACTCCTAGCTCACTCATTTCTTACATAGTTTAATTCTTAATTTATTTGCGTGTTTTTGGTACTTGCATTGTTTGATACATAAATTTCGGGCGTATTATTGTATTTGAGAGTTGTAGCATCGCGTTTTAGTACCTGAATAGTGTAAAATCGCGTAGTCTCCTTCCGCTGTCGAGCAGTGTGTCAGCAGTGCGCAAGTACCAGCATTACTGCATTTACTAGGCAATCTTGTATTTTAATAACCGTTTAAATTTTGTCAGTTTCTTTGCGCTCTCTGTAGATTAGTTCAGACGTTCTTTGCAAAACAGTTTTTAGCATGGATAGGGACTGCAACTGCTGTGTTCGGCTGCAGGCTGAGTTGGCATCCCTTCGCTCCCAGCTTCAGGCAGTGTTGGCTTCGGTCACACACCTTGAGGCTGTTGCCAATGGGCATCACTGTGGGGGTCCGGATGGGGGTTTGTCGGGGACGGCCAGCTCGTCCCACGCATCCCCCGATCGGACTACGACTGTGGTTGCCCGGGATACTGCCCGCATTGAGTCTGATCCCTCACCTGTGGTAGAGTGGGAGGTCGCCTCAAGGTGTGGCAGGGGGCGAAATACATTCCGGAGGGCTGAACGGAAGGCCTCTCCAGTTTGTCTGACGAACCGGTTTCAGGTTCTGTCTCAGGCTGATACTGATCTTCGGCCTGACATGGCTGCTTGTCCTGTACCAGAGGTTGCCCCTCAGTCTGCAAGATCCGGGCGGTCGCAGAGGGTGGGCTTACTGGTAGTTGGGAGCTCCAACGTCAGGCGCGGAATGGGGCCCCTTAGAGAAATGGCAGCAAGAGAGGGGAAGAAAACCAATGTGCACTCCGTGTGCATACCGGGGGGAGTCATTCCAGATGTGGAAAGGGTCCTTCCGGATGCCATGAAGGGTACAGGGTGCACCCATCTGCAGGTGGTCGCTCATGTCGGCACCAATGATGTGTGTTGCTATGGATCGGAGGAAATCCTCTCTGGCTTCCGGCGGCTATCTGATTTGGTGAAGACTGCCAGTCTCGCTAGCGGGATGAAAGCAGAGCTCACCATCTGCAGCATCGTCGACAGGACTGACTGCGGACCTTTGGTACAGAGCCGAGTGGAGGGTCTGAATCAGAGGCTGAGACGGTTCTGCGACCATGTGGGCTGCAGATTCCTCGACTTGCGCCATAGGGTGGTGGGGTTTCGGGTTCCGCTGGATAGGTCAGGAGTCCACTACACGCAACAAGCGGCTACACGGGTAGCAGGGGTTGTGTGGCGTGGGCTGGGCGGTTTTTTAGGTTAGATGGCCTTGGGCAAGTACAGAAAGGGCAACAGCCTCAACGGGTCCGGGGCAAAGTCAGGACATGCGGGGACCAAGCAGCAATCGGTATTGTAATTGTCAACTGTCGAAGCTGCGTTGGTAAAGTACCGGAACTTCAAGCGCTGATAGAAAGCACCGAAGCTGAAATCGTTATAGGTACAGAAAGCTGGCTTAAGCCAGAGATAAATTCTGCCGAAATTTTTACAAAGGTACAGACGGTGTTTAGGAAGGATAGATTGCATGCAACCGGTGGTGGAGTGTTCGTCGCTGTTAGTAGTAGTTTATCCTGTAGTGAAGTAGAAGTGGATAGTTCCTGTGAATTATTATGGGTGGAGGTTACACTCAACAACCGAGCTAGGTTAATAATTGGCTCCTTTTACCGACCTCCCGACTCAGCAGCGTTAGTGGCAGAACAACTGAGAGAAAATTTGGAATACATTTCACATAAATTTCCTCAGCATGTTATAGTTTTAGGTGGAGATTTCAATTTACCAGATATAGACTGGGACACTCAGATGTTTAGGACGGGTGGTAGGGACAGAGCATCGAGTGACATTATACTGAGTGCACTATCCGAAAATTACCTCGAGCAATTAAACAGAGAACCGACTCGTGGAGATAACATCTTGGACCTACTGATAACAAACAGACCCGAACTTTTCGACTCTGTAAGTGCAGAACAGGGAATCAGTGATCATAAGGCCGTTGCAGCATCCCTGAATATGGAAGTTAATAGGAATATAAAAAAAGGGAGGAAGGTTTATCTGTTTAGCAAGAGTAATAGAAGGCAGATTTCAGACTACCTAACAGATCAAAACGAAAATTTCTGTTCCGACACTGACAATGTTGAGTGTTTATGGAAAAAGTTCAAGGCAATCGTAAAATGCGTTTTAGACAGGCACGTGCCGAGTAAAACTGTGAGGGACGGGAAAAACCCTCCGTGGTACAACAACGAAGTTAGAAAACTACTGCGAAAGCAAAGAGAGCTTCACTCCAAGTTTAAACGCAGCCAAACCCTCTCAGACAAACAGAAGCTAAGCGATGTCAAAGTTAGCGTAAGGAGGGCTATGCGAGAAGCGTTCAGTGAATTCGAAAGTAAAATTCTATGTACCGACTTGACAGAAAATCAGAGGAAGTTCTGGTCTTACGTTAAATCAGTAAGTGGCTCGAAACAGCATATCCAGACACTCCGGGATGATGATGGCATTGAAACAGAGGATGACACGCATAAAGCTGAAATACTAAACACCTTTTCCAAAGCTGTTTCACAGAGGAAGACCGCACTGCAGTTCCTTCTCTAAATCCTCGCACAAACGAAAAAATGGCTGACATCGAAATAAGTGTCCAAGGAATAGAAAAGCAACTGGAATCACTCAACAGAGGAAAGTCCACTGGACCTGACGGGATACCAATTCGATTCTACACAGAGTGCGCGAAAGAACTTGCCCCCCTTCTAACAGCCGTGTACCGCAAGTCTCTAGAGGAACGGAGGGTTCCAAATGATTGGAAAAGAGCACAGGTAGTCCCAGTCTTCAAGAAGGGTCGTCGAGCAGATGCGCAAAACTATAGACCTATATCTCTGATGTCGATCGGTTGTAGAATTTTAGAACATGTTTTTTGCTCGAGTATCATGTCATTTTTGGAAACCCAGAATCTACTATGTAGGAATCAACATGGATTCCGGAAACAGCGATCGTGTGAGACCCAACTCGCGTTATTTGCTCATGAGACCCAGAAAATATTAGATACAGGCTCCCAGTTAGATGCTATTTTTCTTGACTTCCGGAAGGCGTTCGATACAGTTCCGCACTGTCGCCTGATAAACAAAGTAAGAGCCTACGGAATATCAGACCAGCTGTGTGGCTGGATTGAAGAGTTTTTAGCAAACAGAACACAGCATGTTGTTATCAATGGAGATACGTCTACAGACGTTAAAGTAACCTCTGGCGTGCCACAGGGGAGTGTTATGGGACCATTGCTTTTCACAATATATATATATATATATATATATATATATATATATATATATATATATATATATATATATATATGACCTAGTAGATAGTGTCGGAAGTTCCATGCGGCTTTTCGCGGATGATGCTGTAGTATACAGAGAAGTTGCAGCATTAGAAAATTGTAGCGAAATGCAGGAAGACCTGCAGCGGATAGGCACTTGGTGCAGGGAGTGGCAACTGTCCGTTAACATAGACAAATGTAATGTATTGCGAATACATAGAAAGAAGGATCCTTTATTGTATGATTATATGATAGTGAAACAAACACTGGTAGCAGTTACTTCTGTAAAATATCTGGGAGTATGCGTGCGGAACGTTTTGAAGTGGAATGATCATATAAAATTAATTGTTTGTAAGGCGGGTACCAGGTTGAGATTCATTGGGAGAGTGCTTAGAAAATGTAGTCCATCAACAAAGGAGGTGGCTTACAAAACACTCGTTCGACCTATACTTGAGTATTGCTCATCAGTGTGGGATCCGTACCAGATCGGGTTGACGGAGGAGATAAGATCCAAAGAAGAGCGGCGCGTTTCATCACAGGGTTATTTGGTAAGCGTGATAGCGTTACGGAGATGTTTAATAAACTCAAGTGGCAGGCTCTCCAAGAGAGGCGCTCTGCATCGCGGTGTAGCTTTCTCGCCAGTTTTCGAGAGGGTGCTTTTCTGGATGAGGTATCGAATATATTGCTTCCCCCTACTTATACCTCCCGAGGAGATCACGAATGTAAAATTAGAGGGATTAGAGCGCGCACGGAGGCTTTCAGACAGTCGTTCTTCCCGCGAACCATACGCGACTGGAACAGGAAAGGGAGGTAGTGACAGTGGCACGTAAAGTGCCCTCCGCCACACACCGTTGGGTGGCTTGCGGAGTATAAATGTAGATGTAGATGTAGATTTTAGTCCTTGCCCTCAGACAATTAATTCTTCCAGCTTGTGATTCATTAGATTCAAATAGCATTTTTAGAAATTTCTGTCTTTTATTCTCCTGTGCCTTCATTTTTTAGATAGTTTTTTCTTTTGCTGTTGTCTTAAAGTTTCCTCTACTAGGCTATCAGTTAGGATAGTTAGGATAGCAATGGTAAATAGTGTATAAACCCGCCCCAGCTGAACTGAGTAAACGTCCCCCGTAGCAATGCGTGAATGATTTTTTAAACTTCAGTAGTAACTTTCAGGCCTTCAAATCATGCTAATGTATACTGAAAAGACGAATATTCTGCTGTAAACGAAAACCTATTTATCTGTTCTCTGTTTTAGCAAGTATGGTGACTGATAGCTTTGACATTTAAGTAACACAGTTTACTCAATGTGCACAAAAACACAAATTTACGGTTCAATACCGCTATTCTTTTTGATTCGCTACAACAATGAATTAATAACAAATGGTAATCATATATCAAAAGACCCATTCTCCCTCCGCATCAGTTCAGCAACTAGATGTAAAAAAGGTACTGTGGTTGTGTCATTTATGTGATGATGAGTCCCATACTTCTTTACAAAGCGTAGGGGAGCGACGCGGGAGACCCGCGCCGCCTTACTAGGCAAGGGCCTAGCGGAGGTGGTTTGCCATTACCTTCCTCCGACCGTAATGGGGATGAATGATGATGATGAAGACGACACAACAACACCCACTCATCTCGAGGTAGGAAAAATCCCTGACCCCGCCAGGAAGCGAACCCGGGACCCCGTGCTCGGAAGCGAGAACGCTACCGCGAGACCACGAGCTGCGGACGTCATTTACGTATTAATGTATTATATTTCGGTGAACATAACAGTGTCGGCATATAACATTGTCATTAACCAAGTCATTACCATTAAAGGAAAATAAATAATTCGTGACGATCAGTAATTAAAAACAAAGCCATGATAGAGATCTTAGCTGATCTTATAGAGTGTATGTGATGCAGTGTAATTCTGTCTGGTGAATTCAGTTATTCAATCGATATGAAGCCAATAACTTCCTTTAGTGGCCCTGAATCTGTAATTTCAACTTGGATAATTTTCCAAACATTAAATACATCTTAGATTACGGAAAAGTCAGATCTATTGGCGAACGTTACCACCAGATGTTGTGGTCTGCAGTCCAAAGATGGTTTGATGCAGCTCTCCATGTTACTCTATCCGGTGCAAGCTTCTTCATCTCCAAGTATCTACTGCAAACTACATCTTTCTGAATCTGCTTAGTGTGGTGTCACCGCCAGACACCACACTTGCTAGGTGGTAGCCTTTAAATCGGCCGCGGTCCATTAGTATACGTCGGACCCGCGTGTCGCCACTGTCAGTGATCGCAGACCGAGCGCCGCCACATGGCAGGTCTAGAGAGACTTACTAGCACTCGCCCCAGTTGTACAGCCGACGTTCATAGGAATGGTTCACTGACAATCACGCTCACATTTGCCGAGACGATAGTTAGCATAGCTTTCAGCTACGTCATTTGCTACGACCTAGCAAGGCGCCATATTCAATAGATATATAACTTGTGATGCCTGTACCGTCAGATCGATGTACACCACTTCTGGATTAAAGTTAAATATTACATCAACTACGTACTTTAATTGCTACTATTAATTCCCTTAACTGTTCCAGGCATCACGCCAGTCCGCGTGAGATTAAACGCGAGCATTTCGGCCTCCTCTAGTGACATGGTGTTGGCTCTTCTGCCAACACTTCATATGGCGACCAGGATTGGATGGTCGTATTGCTCTAATTTACGTGTGTCATGGCTTCGCCACAATCTCCCGATGTACTGTCCGAATTTTATCGCTTGCAGAATCAGCAGACGCAGGCGTTTTTGGATGCCCTTGGACAGCTCGTCCAGGGTCAACGTGCACTGCAAAACGATGCGGCAGCCGCCGCTTCACCGCTACCGCAGCCACAACACGCAGTTGCACCACCTTTTCGTCCTTTTGATGCGGCACTGGAAAGCTGGACGGAGTGGTCACGCCAATTGGGATTCCATCTCGCCGCCTACAGAATTCAAGGTAATGAGCGGCAGCCATTTCTTCTTTCCGCCGTAGGCGTCCACACGCACCGAGTGATAGTGAAATTATTTCCCCAATGCGACTTAGCAACTCTGTCCTACGACGAAATTTTGTCTGCATTAGATGCATATTTCAAAGAATCAGTCAATGTAGTTGCAAAAAGGTATACTTTCTTTCGTACAAAACGTACGGCCAGTCAAACTAATCGGGAGTGGGTTGCAACTTTGCAAGGCCTTACTAGGGATTGTGCTTTTGAGTGTGAATGTGGACTCCATTATTCAGATACTATGGTGCGTGATGCAATTGCACAGAACGTTTCTGATGTTCGTATAAGGGAACAGATTTTGAAACTAGTCAATCCCTCCCTTCAACAAGTGATGGACATATTGGATCGGCAGGACTCACTTGACTTTGCACAGGAATCATTTGCAACTTCGCCAGCCGTGTTTCACATTAACCGGCCCGCCGGGCGAGCTGCACGGAACAGTAAACAGCCCTCGCACTCGTCCGCGCAGCTGCCGCCAAGCTCACCGCTACGTTTGCCGCGCAAGCACGCAAATGCAGTGCTAAAGTCATGCCCGCGGTGTGCTACTAGACATTCGCGTGAGAATTGCCCGTCACGCCAAGCTATTTGCTCTTTCTGTAATAAAAAAGGACATGTTCATACTGTTTGCCAGAAAAAACTAAGATCGGACACTAACAACCATTCCAGGCCCTTTGCTTCGCGCCGGAATCGAACCAAGACTACTCAGGCTCGTGACCCTTCGCCCATGGAAATTCATGTAGTTAATTCCACTCCGCCCAGTGCCCCTCTCTCTAACAGTGACAGTAACAGTCCCACGAAAAGTGTGCGTCGACGTCGCCGGAAATTACGTCAATAAGCAAGTGATTCTGCACCAGTGTCTGTTCACGTTGCACGAGACAGTCGCTCTTGTCGTCAGCAGGACAATAAACTTTTTGTAGACTTGGACATTCATGGCCACGTAATAACATTCCCGCTCGATACCGGAGCTGCAGTTTCATTGATCAATAACGACACGTACAAACAACTGGGCAAACCTCCGTTGCGTGCCGCAAATGTTAAGCTAACTACATATTCAGGACAAGCTATCCCTGTGTTAGGACAGTGCAGCCTTCTTGTAACATACAAGGGACAAACAAAACATGTGTCATTTTATGTACTTCATTCTTCTGCTGCCGTGAATTTGTTTGGTTTAGATTTATTTCAATTGTTTAACTTGTCTATAGTAAATCAGGTCCTATCAGTGAACCAGTCTGTGCCTTCAGCCAGTGTTTCTCGTCTATGTAAAGAATTTGCAGGTATTTTTGCACCGGGCCTTGGTTGCGCTAAGAACTATCAAGCACATTTGGAAGTGAAAGTAAACGCGCAACCGAAATTTTTCCGAGCGCGCAATGTTCCCCACGCATTGCGTGATGAGGTCGCAAGAACCTTACACGATTTGGAATCACAAGGTGTGATTGAACGTGTGCAGGCTTCTCCCTGGGCATCACCCTTAGTAATTTTGCCAAAACCTTCCGGAAAATTGAGACTTTGTGTGGACTTCAAGGCAACGGTTCAAAATGGCTCTGAGCACTATGGGACTTAACATCTATGGTCATCAGTCCCCTAGATCTTAGAACTACTTAAACCTAACCTAAGGACATCACACAACACCCAGCCATCACGAGGCAGAGAAAATCCCTGATCCCGCCAGGAATCGAATCCGGGAACCCGGGCGTGGGAAGCGAGAACGCTACTGCACGACCACGAGATGCGAGCCAAGGCAACGGTGAATCCACAACTAGTGATTGCAACTTATTCTTTACCCCGCCCGGAAGATCTTTTTGACAAACTGTGCCCGGGTAAATATTTTTCGAAGTTGGACCAGCAGATGCGTACTTGCAAA
Organism: Schistocerca nitens; assembly: GCF_023898315.1. Lineage (NCBI taxonomy): Eukaryota > Metazoa > Arthropoda > Insecta > Orthoptera > Acrididae > Schistocerca > Schistocerca nitens. The sequence continues at coordinate 8,474,210 of NW_026045910.1, read as the reverse complement.
TACCGGTGGATGAAGAATCCCATCGCGATTTGGTGGTTAACACGCATCTTGGTTTGTATAGATTTAAAAGACTGCCATTCGGGTGTACATCCGCCCCTGCATTGTTTCAGCAATATCTGCAAACTGTTTGTGCCTCGGTCCCTACTGCAGCAAACTATCTGGACGATATTGTGATCTCCGGAAAGACAGGAGAAGAACATTTAGCCAATCTCAGAACATTATTTTAAGTCTTGCGACAAAATGGTCTTCGCTTGCGGAAGGACAAATCTGTGTTTTTTGCTCATGACTTACCCTATCTGGGACATGTAATCAATGCCCAAGGCATACATCCCAGTCCAGAGCACCTCCGTGCCATACAAGACTTGCCTTCGCCGCAGAATTTGAAGCAGCTACAGAGTGTGCTGGGAAAAATCAACTATTATCATAAATATATACCGCATGCCTCTTCCATTTCAGCTCCGCTTCATCGCTTACGCCGTAAAGGTGTTCCGTTTGTCTGGACGACGGAATGCGAACGCGCCTTTCGCCAGTTGAAATCGGCGTTGCTTTCCACTACTTGCCTTACGCCATTCGATCGCCAGAAACCCCTTTTGTTGATAGTAGATGCATCGGATTTCGGGATCGGTGCTGTGCTTGCGCACAAAGATGGATCCCATGATCGCCCTATTGCCTTTGCGTCCAAATTTCTCTAGTCTGCGCAACGAAATTATTCACAGATAGAGAAAGCAGCTTTGGCTCTCGTATTTGGTGTTACTAAGTTTCATGATTTCTTGTATGGTCGTCACTTTACCATCATCACAGACCACAAACCCTTGACGTCGCTTTTTCATCCGAACAAGCCTGTACCTCCACGTACAGCGCAGAAATTTATTCGCTGGTCTCTTTTCCTCTCGCAGTACCGCTACGATATCTTGTATCGGTCCACTGCTAAGCACAGAAACGCTGATGCGTTGTCCCGTTTGCCTGTTGCTGCGGATGGAGCTTTCGATTCTTCCGAACTTGCTTGCATGTTCATTGACTCGGAAACCGATGACGTGGTCGACTCGTTTCCGATTGATTTTCGTCGTGTAACTACAGCCACAGCTGGTGACCCTGTCCTTGCTACCGTTTTGCGTTTTGTTGCTACTCAATGGCCCTGTCAAAGTCATGGATCGAGGATCCGTTGGTTCGCCGATTTTTTGCTCACAAGGAGAGACTTTTTGTACGACGTGGTGTTTTGCTGTTGCGTTCTGATAGTGATCAGTCCAGGGTCGTGGTCCCACGTTCGTTACAGTCCTCTGTATTACGGCTTCTCCACCAAGGACATTGGGGTATAGTGCAAACGAAACAACTTGCTCGTCAGCACTGTACTTGGTTCGGAATCGATACTGCGATTACGAATATGTGCTCTTCTTGTATGGCGTGTGCCGAACAACAATCCGCACCACCGCGGAAATTCTTTGCATGGCCGAAAGCCGCTTCCCCTTGGCAACGCTTGCACATCGATTTTGCTGGTCCATTCTGGAATGCTCGATGGTTGGTTGTTGTCAATTCCTTCAGTAATTTTCCTTTTATTGTCAAGATGTCTTCCACGACGTCTGCCACCATCCAAGCGTTATCCGCTATCTTTTGCATTGAAGGTCTTCCACAGACTATTGTTTCCGACAATGGCCAACAATTCATGTCCGCAGAATTTCAGTCATTCTGCGAGGCCAATGGTATTCGACATCTGACATCCGCGCCGTTTTCGCCTCACTCAAACGGTGCCGCTGAACGATTGGTCCGGACTTTCACGTCACAGATGTTGAAGTTGAAAGAGTCACATTCTCGGGAGGTCGCGTTATTGCTCTTCTTGTCCTCGTATCGCTCTCAGCCCCGAGATGGTCGCTCGCCGGCTGAGTTGTTGCACGGTCGTCCTCATCGAACCTTGATGTCTTCACTGCATCCAACGCATCAGGTTCCTGTGCAGCGGCAGCCACCTGCTTTTGCCCCAGGCGACGTTGTCTATTATCGCAACTATCGAGGTTCACGGCGTTGGCTCGCAGGGCGCATTCTTCGCTGCCTCGGTCGCGCTATGTATCTGGTTTTGGGGGCCTCTGGTGAGGTGCGTCGGCATCTCAATCAGCTGCGCCTCTGTCGTCGCACGGGTTCTGCCGCTCCCCGTCTGCTTTCAGCGACGGTGCCGTCAGGTCAGCGCCCTGGGGACCCATCTACTGGCTCGCCTCATCCCCAGGTGTTACCGACGAGGCCTTCAATTTTGCCCCATGGCGACGCGCGGCCGCCGCCGCCGGTCCTCCCGCCGGCGCCGTCCGCAGTGGACGCGTCACTGCAGCCGCCGGGCGCCTCCCTGGGTCACGCGCCGCCGGTCGCTTCCCGTGACCGGCTGTCCTCCGACGTGGAAATCTTTACCCGCTCCGGACCAGATGTCGTCTTCGCCCGTCGGGTACCCCGACGCGATGGAGGTCGACCCTTCGGCCCCTCCTGTCTCTCTACAGGCGCATCCATCGCATGTTGGCGTGCACCCTGGACTAGGTTTTCAGGCGTTTCCTAGCTCCCCTCGGACCGCATGGCCGGGTGCGGGTGGCACAGCCTCGCCTCTTGTTAGGCTCCCCACCTCGTCGCATACGTCAACATGGGGTCCTCCCCACGGCGGGCGGAAGCCTTATAACACAACCGTACGCCGATTTGCGGGGGAGCAATGTGGTGTCACCGCCAGACACCACACTTGCTAGGTGGTAGCCTTTAAATCGGCCGCGGTCCATTAGTATACGTCGGACCCGCTTGTCGCCACTGTCAGTGATCGCAGACCGAGCGCCGCCACACGGCAGGTCTAGAGAGACTTACTAGCACTCGCCCCAGTTGTACAGCCGATGTTCATAGGAATGGTTCACTGACAATCACGCTCTCATTTGCCGAGACGATAGTTAGCATAGCCTTCAGCTACGTCATTTGCTACGACCTAGCAAGGCGCCGTATTCAATAGATATATAACTTGTGATGCCTGTACCGTCAGACCGATGTTCACCACTTCTGGATTAAAGTTAAGTATTACATCAACTACGTACTTTAATTGCTACTATTAATTCCCTTAACTGTTCCAGACATCACGCCAGTCTGCATGAGATTAAACGCGTGTATTTCGGCCTTCTCTAGCAACACAGCACTTAGTGTATTCATCTTTTGGGCTCCCTCTATGCTTTTTACCCTCCACGCTGCCCTTCAATACTAAATTGGTGTTCCCTCGATGCCTCAGAACATTTCCTACTACCCGATCTCTTCTTCTAGTCAAGTTGCGGCACAAACTCCTCTTCTCCCCAATTCTATTCAGTACCTTCTCATTACTTACGTGATCTACCCATCTAATCTTCAGCATTCTTCTGTAGCACCACATTTCGAAAGCTTTTATTCTCTTCTTGTCCAAACTATTTATCGTCAATGTTTCACTTCCATACATGGCTACACTCGATACAAATACTTCAGAAACGACATCCTGACACATCTATACTCGATGTTAACAAACATCTCTTCTTCAGAAACACTTTTAAAAAGCTTCAAATGGCTCCGAGCACAATGGGACTTAACTTCTGAGGTCATCAGTCCCGTAGAACTCAGAACTAATTAAACCTAACCTAAGGATATCACACACATGCATACCCGAGGGAAACGCTTTCCTTGCCATTGCCAGTCTATATTTTATATCCTCTCTACTTCGACCATCATAAGTTATTTTGAGCCCCAAATAGCAAATCTCATATACTACTGTAAGTGTCTCATTTCCTGACCTAATTCACTCAGCATCACCTGATTTTATTCTACTACAGCCCATTATCCTCGTTTTGCTTTTCTTGATGTTCATCTTGTATCCTGCTCTCAAGACACTATCCATTGCGTTCAACTGCTCTTCCAGGTCCTTTGCTGTCTCTGACAAAATTGCACTGTCATCGGCATACCTCAAAGTTTTTATTTCTTCTACATGGATTTTAATTCCTACTCCAAATTTTTCTTTTGTTTCCTTTACTGCTTGCTCAATATACAGATTGAATGACATTGGGGATAGGCTGCAACCCTGTCTCACTCCCTTCTCAACCACTGCTTCCTTTTTATGTCCCTCTACTCTTATAACTGCCATCTGTTTTCTGTACAAATTGTAAATAGCCTTTCACTCCGTGTATTTTACCCCCACCACCTTCAGGATTTTGAAGAGAGTATTCCAGTCAACATTGTTGAAAGCTTTCTCTGAGTCTACAAATGTTAGAAACGTAGGTTTGCCTTTCCTTAATCTAACTTCTAAGATAAGTCGTATGGTCAGTAGTGCCTCACGTGTTCTATCATTTCTACGGAACCAAATTGATCATCCCCGAGCTCAGGTTCTACCAGTTTTTCCATAAGTCTGTAAAGAATTCGTGTTAGTATTTTGAAACCGTGATTTATTAAACTGATAGTTCGGTAATTTTATCACCTGTCACCACCTGCTTTTTTTTGGAATTATTATATTCTTCTTGAAGTCTGAGGGTACTTCGCCTGTCATACATTTTGCTCACCAGATGGTAGAGTGACATATAAATGTGATACTCTGTTTGGTAAATTCGTTGCGCCTTATAAGACGGCATCAACTGAAGCACCGTTGATTATGATCTGTAAACGAAAATTTCAAACGATTCAACCTATAACTCATTGAAGATACACTGTCTGAACAACACCACTTAGCAATGCGCAACTGACCACTTGATTTCACGAGAGCGGATTCGCCAGTATAAAAGGAGGCGTTAAGTATTTTGTTGTTAGTAGAGAATCAGTTAACTGCCGAATGTGTCGGTCAAGAAAGCCCAACTACTAACTGAATGTCACCCGAGTAGCAAATCCATCGACCTCTCTAAAGCGACTTAAGTTGACTGTTGGTGTTGGGATTCTGAGGTGGAGACGTGAAGGAACAGCCACAGCTGAAGCAAGATCATGCATAACTCATTTACTGACGGAAAAGGAACGTCGAGCATTGCGGCGGCTGGTTCTACAAAATCACGTGAAGCCAAAGAGAAGTACCGCACTCGCGGGTTCCAAAATGCCACCAACAGTCCAGTTATCACAATGCTGTTGCGCAGAGAAATAAGTCGCGCAGTTCATAAGCCACGCATTTCTGTATATGGTGCTAATTGATGCCTGAGATGGGGTAAAGAGCGATGTCACTGGGTGGATGTAAAAATGTCATTTCGAGTAATGACTCACGCTGGCAAAATCAGATGGAAGAGTTCAGGTTTCGCAATGAATGGGGAACACAGGTGTGATGACAAAAGTCAAATATGGAAGAGTTGGTGTGACGTTAAGGGTGCAGTTTTCGTGGTTAGTGTGTGGACCCTATCTGCACTTAGGAAAACGCTAAATACAAAAAAACATGTACACATTTCACGGCACTGTGCACTGCCTACAGTAGAGGAAAATTTCGGAGAGGATGATTCTTTGTATAAGCATGATAAAGCACCCTGTAATAAAGCAGCATCTGTGAGACAATGGTATATTAATAATAACATTCCTATTGACCTGCCAAGGGTTCCGATCTGAACAAAACTGAACAACTTCGGAAGAATTTAGACAACAACCTAGCTCCAGACCCCAGCATACGACATTACCACCTTCTCTGGTATCTGTTCTTGAAAAGGAATGGGTAGCTATTCCTCCAGAGATATTCAGACAAGTCATTTAAGGTGACCGCATCGGATTTGAAGACGTTGTAAAGGCCGGGACCGAGTGCAGCCCTTGTCAAGTGACGGGTGTCTGGAGCCTTCTGATGAGGTAGCGTATGTTCATATCTTTTGGAAGGAGAAACAGCATTGGTCGTATTTCTTTTTGTTTTATTAATCGCAAAATCGATTTTCGGTCACTTAGTGACCATCTTCAGTGCTGTAATATATAATTTAAATTGGTAGGCACTGGTGTCAACAAGCTTACAGCGATCACATAAACTGAAATTATATATTACAGCACTGAAGATGGTCACTAAGTGACCGAAAATCGATTTTGCGATTAATAAAACAAAAAAAAAATACGACCAATGCTGTTTGTCCTTCCAAATATACCCATTATCTGGTCGTGGTGCACAGGACACTCCATGGAGTCGCCAATCAATAAGTTCATATCTTTGTTACGAGAAAAATGAAAATAAGATAACTGCAAATGTTCCCTTACTCTGGTTTTGGTTTCATCTTTAGACGAGCAACTGAAAAGTGTTACGTATATTGACGGCAAAAATGAATCGCTAATATTAAAATATTAATGGATTCTGAGAGTAAAGTTTGCTTTGACAATTTATGTATCTTACTTTTTATATTTACACACATCAATACAAGTATTACGTCACCTCGTTACGGAACCTGTACAATAAATTGGAATAGAGATCAACATCAACATCATTTCCGCCCTTTTTATTGCTCATGAAAACCACTCATTGCATGTTGTACTACCATACAGCGGGACCTTCAGAGGTGGAGGTCCAGATTGCTGTACACACTGGTATCTATAATACGTAGTAGAACGTCCTCTTGCGTTGATGCATGCCTGTATTCGTCATGGCATACTATCCACAAGTTCATCAAGGCACTGTACGTCCAGATTATCCCATTCCTCAATGGTGATTCAGCGTAGATCCCTCAGAGTGGTTAGTATGTCACGGTGTCCATAAACAGCCGTTTTCAATCTATCGCAGGCATGTTCGATAGGGTTCATTTCTGGATCACATGCTGGCCACTCTAGTCGAGCGATGTCGTTTCCTGAAGGAAGTCAATTCACAAGATGTGTACGATGGGGGCACGAAAAAAATGTTCAAATGTGTGTGAAATCTTATGGGACTTAACTGCTAAGGTTATCAGTCCCTACGCTTACACACTACTTAACCTAAATTATCCTAAGGACAAACACACACACCCATGCCCGAGGGAGGACTCGAACCTCCACCGGGATCAGCACTACAGTCCATGACTGCAGCGCCCCAGACCACTCGGCTAATCCCGCGCGGCTGGGGGCGCGAATTGTCGTCCTTGAAGATGAGTGCCTCGCCAATATGCTACCGATATCGTTGCACTGTCTGTCGGAGGATGGGATTCACGTATCGTACAACCGTGACGGCGCCTTCCTTGACAACCAGCGGCGTACGTCGGCCCCAAGTAATTCCATCCATCCCAAAACATCATGAAACCACCACCTTGCGGCATTCGCTGGACAATGTGTCTAAGGCATTCAGCCCGTCCGGGTTGCCTCAAAACACGTCCCCGACGATTGTCTGGTCGAAGGCATATGCGACACTCATCAGTGAAGAGCACGTGATGCCACAATTATGAGCGGTCGATTCGGCATGTTGTTGGCCCCATTTGTACCGCGCTGCATGGTGTCGTAGTTGCAAAGATGGACCTCGCCATGGACGTCAGGAATGAAGTTGCGCATCATGCAGCGTATTCCGCACAGTTTGAGTCGTAACACGACGTCCTGTGGCTACACGAAAAACATTATTCAACACGGTGGCGTTGCTGTTAGGTTTCCTCCGAGGCATAATCTGTAGAAATCGGTCATACACTGCAATAGTAGCCCTTGGGTGGCCTGGGCGAGGCATCTCATCGACAGTTCCTATCCCTCTGTATCTCCTCCATGTCCGAGAAAAGTGGATTTGATTCACTCCGAGACGCCTCGACACTTCCCTTGTTGAGAGCCCTTCCTGGCACAAACTAACAACGCGGACGCGATCGAATCGCGGGTTCGACCGTCTAGGCATCGTTGAACTACAGACAACACGAACCGTATACCACCTTCCTGGTAGAATGGAACTGATCGGCTGTCGGACCCCCTCCGTCTAATAGGCGAGCTTAGTGACATCTCTGAACAGTCAAAGGGACTGTGTCTGTGATACAATATCCACAGTAAACGCCTAATTTCCGGAGTTCTTGGAACCGGGGTGATGTAAAAATTTTTTGATGTTTGTATATGAGAATAATATAACTTAATATTCATTATTTTGAATTATTACTGAATGTGTAGTGACACATTTGTATTTATTTTAGTACAGCTATGCACGCGAACTGTTATTCTATGCTCTCTTCGTCAGGAAGCATTGATGAGTCCTCTTTTACAGAGGTATGTGAAATCTGATGCGCTCTAGTAAATATTAATTACGAATTAAATAATGTTAATTATGAATTTGAGACTTTTGTAACCACAGATTGACGTAGACGTGTTTGACTGTGGGGAATATCTCACAAGGTGGATCGTATTGCACCACCATGGTCGAAATCACGCTGCAAAGCTGCAGTGGCTATAGGTGGGTTCTTAGTGCACAAACTACAGTATTCAGCTTACGTACCACAGAATTATCAACACGAGATCCAGGCCAACAGTCATTTTATGTAACGATTCGTATGAAAAATTAGGAAAACTGGCTGACTAACAATCCCGAAAATATACACATCATACGTGCAACTGGATTAATGCAAGGGGCAGTGAAATGAAAAGAAAGCAGACGGAAGAAAACAAGTCAACTGTTAATTATTTTAAAAGTAATCGCGATTGCTGTTAATTCATTCATTCCACAGTAAGAGAAGACGATCAATACCGTCTTGGAAAACTGTTTGCACCCGTTTGTCAGAAGGAAATCCATAGTCACCAATGTCTTCCTTCGGAGCTCCAAAGATATGGATGAGGATTGTATGAAGGACGCGTAAGGGGTTTCCAGGTCTCTTTTACATTCTACTCGAAACAACGTTAGCAACATTTGGGTGGCGTTACATATCTTAAATAAAGTCCCGACCTCTCCGCATGACATTTCCTAATTTTTGCAGCCTTGGTGGCCGTTGATATGCTTTGCATGAAGAGGAGTGCGCGTGAGTATAATCATGGTCCCGTAGGCTATAACTAATACGTTTCCGTGAAAAAACTGACCGTGTTGCCTGCAGTGGGATAAATATATCAAGAGTTACGGTGATTACTCCTGAAGTAATACACACCTAACTTTCCCATTTGTTTCGTTTTTATTTGACTGCTCCTCCTGCGTGATGGCGTATGAAGCAAAAATGGTGGGGGAAGACACGTTAGAATTAACAGAACAAGTAATTATGTAAGTAATTACCATTTGGCTTTGAAGTAATAACAGAAATTAGATTTAATATATGTAGTATAAAGCATTGTCTGTATAGTGTGTGGAGTCTCCGGTTGCCAGCAGGGAGTCTTATAGTCTACCATAGTATGAACTTGTGGGGTGGTCTGCCAAATGTCTGAGGGTTTGTTGCTCTCTGCATTCAGGTAGAGGGAATGATAGCTCAGCACACTGGTATAAAACCTGCCGTGTTGGATTTAAACTCGTTTTAAATTCACTGACCACATTTTTCATCGCAGGTTAGATCCTGGTGATTTTGTGTGAAACACGATACTTAAGATGCTCCACATTCTGAAATAAATAGCAGTAAATTATAGGGGAAGGCGGGTATTGTACAATACGTACAAGGACCAAAAGGAAACAATAATAATGGAAGATCGAGTACGACTCCCTCGGATTAAAAAAGATGTAAGACAGGGATGTAGTCTTTCGCCCCTACTATTCGACGAAGAAGCAATGACGTAAGTATGGAATGAGCTATGTAATTTGTGCAGAATGTGAACTGAAAGTAAATTGAAGGAATACGAAAGTAATGAGAAGTAGCTGTTATGAGAACGGCAAGAGACTTAATATCAGAACTTGGCTTCTCAAGGTAGACGAAGCTGAGGAATTCTGCTACCTTTGGAAGAAAATAACACGTGCCAAATGAAGCAATATGACACAAAAACAGATTAGCACAGGAAAAGAAGGCATTACTAGCTGTTAATCTCAAACATCGGCTTTTTTCTAAGAAAGAAATTTCTGATAATGTACCTCTGGAATACTAAATTGTGCGATAATGATTTATAGGCTGAGGAAAAACTGCATGAGAGAAGAAACGAAGCGTTCGAGACGTGGTGCTGTAGAAAGATAAGGTAAGAAATGAGGAGGTACTCCCCAGAATCGGTAAAGTGGGGAGCATGTAGAAAACTCTTGACAAAAATGGGTGCTAGGTGTTATGGCAATGGTTGAGACAGCAGGCAACAATTTACATGGCACTAGAGGAAGCACTATGTGGAAAGAATTAGAGTGCAGATGCCACTGAGAAAAAGAGCACAAGAGAGAGATTCATGCATTATCACAACCAGTCAGAAAACTGATGACATGAAAAAGCGTGTCATATTTGCAGTTCAGCCATTCCTGGAATTCATGACTTAATAAGGTAGAACTCATTGTCTACAGCGAACCTTATTGCTCGTGCGGTTCACGGCGCTCCAGTCCGGAGCCGCGCTACTGCTACGGTCGCAGGTTCGAATCCTGCCTTGGGCATGGGTGTGTGTGATGTCGTTAGGTTAGTTAGGTTTAAGTAGTTATAAGTTCTGGGGGACTGATTACCACAGCAGTTGAGTCCCATAGTGCTCAGAGCCATTTTTTGAACCTTATTGTTTTTATTGATGGTTGTCTAGAACGGAGTCCAGTGGTTAGCATCATTGGTATCTTAACGCATTGAGAGATTTCGTTATCTACGATCTTTTTTTACTCGTTTCTGAGTAGCAGTTGAGGAGGTGGATTGTGGTGTAATGCTAGTAGCTACTTCATTTGATAACACCAGCAATTCCTGTTTCTTGGAAGAATCCATTACACTACGGCTGACCGATCTCCCCCGCAATATTCTCTCTCCCAATGGTGCAAATCCCATAGCCTAAGCCAGAATACTTTGTGAAGTTTAGGAAATAGGAGAAGAGCAGCTGGTTGAAACGAAGCTATGAGGCCGAGGCGTGTCTCGTGCTTGGATAGCTCGGTCCGTAGAGGCAAAAAACGCAGGTTGTTAGGAAATTTTATTCTCATGGCATTATTTAGGTGGACGTTTATTTTTTGTCTATGTGGGCCACTGAACAAAACTGCCTCACAATATTCTGCGTTTGCAAAGACAGGCACGTGGTGTAAAAACGCTGTGTGGATACTAATGCTTCCAAAGTTGTACTAAGTGGCTTTTGGCAGAAGCTGTTTCTTGTTTTCAGTTTTCGGCTGTTATTGTCAAGCTTTTTCTGAAAGGTAAGGTTCTGTCAATGGTTAGGCCCAGGCAGTTAGGTTCCCAAACTACATACTGAATTTTTTTCCGGCTGCTTTTCTATTTAGGGAAATGCAGGAAACTTCCGTTCCTGTGGCGCTAGGTTGGAGTCTCCATTTGCGAAAGCACTTTCTCACAACGTCTAGATCCACCTTTAGGATTTCTTCTGACAGTTCAACTACTGATCTAGACCATTTTGCAAGTATCCAGTCGTTGGCGAAGCCAAACTTCTTTGATTTAGTTTCTCGAGCCTCAGCAATGTACAAGCCGAAAAAATTTGAAACAAAAACTGACCAAAGTGGTAGATTCATTTTGGATGCTATGACTTATTCTCACAATCAGTCGTTCAGCATTCTTTCTATTAGTGAACAATACCTCTGCAAAGAGATGAGCGGAGAATCTAGTTTATCATGTTTTCCTTCAACACTGTATCTTAGGTCACCAACAGGTCAACAGACGTAGCTGCGGTTTTTTCTTTGAAATCGTGCCGCAGTGTAGGTGCTGTGTGGCGGAAACGTGATCTGTGCAGCTTCGTTTCAGCCTAATGGCAGTTTCTTCGACCGGTATTTCTTCAGGTAATGTAGCGATTCTAGTATCTTGTAGATTACACAGATAACAGGGTTGGCCTTCTCGTGAGCTGCCAGGTTAGCGATTACTTTAGAGGTAATGTTCTTTGTTGTATAAGGGGCGATCAAAAAGATTCCGTCTGACTGCGTTGCCGAAGTGTGTATGAAACGAAGCGCAACTCCGATGCTGGTATATAATCACCGATATTTGCGAAAGGGATGGGTGTGTCATTTTTTACTTTTAACGTGCGTGCAGTAAATGTAGAAACGTAAATTATGATGACGTTATTACCAAATGCGTCCAAACTGGACCAACGTGCTATTATTCTTTTCTTGGTTTCCAAAGGACAACACTGATAGACATCCGTAGCAGAACTAAGAATGATTATGGGGCAACATTTGTGTCGAAAAGCATCTGCGACAGAGGGTGCTGCAAATTTTGTAACACCTTAGTTACACAAAATTCAAGCGGAAGACGCAAGAGCACCCCCTTGCGATCATCACATCTTTGGCCCCTTAAAAAAGGCGTTGAGGAGTCGACGATTCCTGTCTGATGAGAATGTAGAGCAGGCAGTTTCAGACTTCTTCACTCAGCAAGACACGGTGTTTTAACAAATGGGTACCTTCAACCTATTGCTTTGGTGGCATGATTACCTCAATTCTGACGGGGATTTTGCCTCATTGGCATACCGACTCGGGACTGCACGGCGTTCAAACGGAAACTTTTTTATCGCCCCTTACGTATTGCCGGTTTGCATAATCTCACAGAAAAAGTGAGAATTTACACGTTTCTGTAGATTCCGTAGTTCATTAGGAAGTCAGGGTGGAAACTGTCAAACCCTGCAGTCTCCCAGGCTTCACTTCCCTAAGCGATGTCGAAGCGTTTCCGCAGGTGGAAGGATAAGATGCCTGAGTTTATGTGGCTTCGCCTTTGGAATCCTGAGTTCTAATTTCCCCTTCACTCTATGCTCTCTCTCTTTTGATGCTCTGGATGTCGCAACTAGATGTGCAGCAACGTGTTTTTCATTGGCTGTTGATTTCGCCTTTCATGTCGGGGTGCCACTCCCTGCTTTCCTTAATAACGACCATGCTTGTCTAATCAATGTCTGGCTACTCAGGCTTTATACTGTCGTCGTCAGCTTTTGCCGTCTCACTGCATCTACTCTCTAAAGTAGTTCTTCTACTATTCCTCGGTCATCATTTTAGAGGAATTTTTGGTACAGCTCCTCACTGTTTTGGGACCAGCCAGGGATGTATTATCTTACTATCAGCTCTTGGTATAGAGGGTGCCCCAGAAACCACCGGCAACGCTTAGTAAGTTGTGCGGTAAGGCACACAGATCGGTTTTCAAGAAGAAACCTGTGTCCAGAAATGCACGGCTTGGCTTTGAACAGCGGCGAAGTCTGAGACGCATGGGCGTTGCACATTATGTCAAAAAACCCAACTGAGTAGCACATCGGGTTGTCTGCATTACAAACGGGCTTCGAACTGCGTACCTCCTACGTAATGCAGAACCGACATCAGCGGTGCTAAGTCTCATGCACATGAGCCAATAATATTGTGGTTGTTTTTAAATGCAACAACAAGTTCACTGTTACCAGTCACCGATTTATTTATTTCCACGACGCGTTTCGAAGGTTTAAACCTCCATCATCGGGTGGATTTACATCAGTAAGTATTACATTTGTGTGTGTGTTGTGTTACAATTTTTGGAGGAACTTGTGGCACTGCCTAGCGGAGAAACGAGACGCTATTTCAGAATATGGTTTACGATTACTTTTGACGAAAAATTAAACTGATATCTAATGGTAAACATTAAATAAGTAAACTACAGTACCTTCAGGGGTCACAGGTTCCTTTTGCTGTCTTAACACATCACATGTATACTGCCACATTTGTAAACAAATATGGCGTCTGGAATCAGCTGGGTGCAAGGTTCGTATAGCAGAAGTGAAGACATAATCGCAAAGTGCAAAGAATATACGTCATAACAATATTATTACAGAATAATTGCTTTAAGCATTTAGCGGTGTTTGTTTTGAGGTGTCAAATATACACTCCTGGAAATGGAAAAAAGAACACATTGACACCGGTGTGTCAGACCCACCATACTTGCTCCGGACACTGCGAGAGGGCTGTACAAGCAATGATCACACGCACGGCACAGCGGACACACCAGGAACCGCGGTGTTGGCCGTCGAATGGCGCTAGCTGCGCAGCATTTGTGCACCGCCGCCGTCAGTGTCAGCCAGTTTGCCGTGGCATACGGAGCTCCATCGCAGTCTTTAACACTGGTAGCATGCCGCGACAGCGTGGACGTGAACCGTATGTGCAGTTGACGGACTTTGAGCGAGGGCGTATAGTGGGCATGCGGGAGGCCGTGTGGACGTACCGCCGAATTGCTCAACACGTGGGGCGTGAGGTCTCCACAGTACATCGATGTTGTCACCAGTGGTCGGCGGAAGGTGCACGTGCCCGTCGACCTGGGACCGGACCGCTGCGACGCACGGATGCACGCCAAGACCGTAGGATCCTACGCAGTGCCGTAGGGGACCGCACCGCCACTTCCCAGCAAATTAGGGACACTGTTGCTCCTGGGGTATCGGCGAGGACCATTCGCAACCGTCTCCATGAAGCTGGGCTACGGTCCCGCACACCGTTAGGCCGTCTTCCGCTCACGCCCCAACATCGTGCAGCCCGCCTCCAGTGGTGTACGACAGGCGTGAATGGAGGGACGAATGGAGACGTGTCGTCTTCAGCGATGAGAGTCGCTTCTGCCTTGGTGCCAATGATGGTCGTATGCGTGTTTGGCGCCGTGCAGGTGAGCGCCACAATCAGGACTGCATACGACCGAGGCACACAGGGCCAACACCCGGCATCATGGTGTGGGGAGCGATCTCCTACACTGGCCGTACATCACTGGTGATCGTCGAGGGGACACTGAATAGTGCACGGTACATCCAAACCGTCATCGAACCCATCGTTCTACCATTCCTAGACCGGCAAGGGAACTTGCTGTTCCAACAGGACAATGCACGTCCGCATGTATCCCGTGCCACCCAACGTGCTCTAGAAGGTGTAAGTCAACTACCCTGGCCAGCAAGATCTCCGGATCTGTCCCCCATTGAGCATGTTTGGGACTGGAAGAAGCGTCGTCTCACGCGGTCTGCACGTCCAGCACGAACGCTGGTCCAACTGAGGCGCCAGGTGGAAATGGCATGGCAAGCCGTTCCACAGGACTACATCCAGCATCTCTACGATCGTCTCCATGGGAGAATAGCAGCCTGCATTGCTGCGAGAGGTGGATGTACACTGTACTAGTGCCGACATTGTGCATGCTCTGTGGCCTGTGTCTATGTGCCTGTGGTTCTGTCAGTGTGATCATGTGATGTATCTGACCCCAGGAATGTGTCAATAAAGTTTCCCCTTCCTGGGACAATGAATTCACGGTGTTCTTATTTCAATTTCCAGGAGTGTATGTGTGTGTACTTCAGGTGGTATATAAATCCAATTCTGACAAGTTAAAACAGCAAACATTCGTACTCGTTTATACAATTAGGTGAAATGTTATAATGGCTTAAACTTCATACTTATTGATAACAATTAGGTGAAATGTTACAGACTATAATTACTATGATCATATTGGCTACAACAGTGAAATCATACATACATTACACTCTTTGATTGGGGTTAATAAGCAGAAGTGAAGTGAGGGGCTGGAGGCAGAAGGAGAGGTAGAGAGAGAGAGAAAAAGTGTGTGTGTGTGTGTGTGTGTGTGTGAGTGAAAGGGAGAGGGAGAGGGAGAGAGAGAGAGAGAGGGGGAGAGAGAGAGAAAGAGAGAGAGGGAGAGAGAGAGAGAGAGAGAGAGGGAGAGGGAAAAGAGTGATTATATGAGAGGAAACATTTACATGGGAAGGAGTCTTAAGATTGCATGTTGCATATATTAGCTGCCTAAAGGTTGGGGTAATACATTGGTTAATGCTATAAAATATGCAGATAGATATACATTTGTGCCAGTAGTTGATGTACATACAGTTTTAAGCTGACAAGGGGTACAAGCTGTTGGTGTGATGAATTATCTGTGAATGAGGTCAATCTCTTGTAGTCTTGGCAGCTGTCAATATTTATGGCAAATATTAGGTGTGTGTGTGTGTGTGTATAAGTGTGTGGGTCTGTGTCTGTGTGTGTGTGTGTGTGTGTGTGTGTGTGTGTGTGTGTGTGTGTGCGTGCATTTTTATGAGTGTAGGCAGTTGCTGAAAACGGAGATGATACTATTGTAAATATTGTCATATATGTCATTTAAGATACATTCTGGTTGTTTCATTTGATGTTTGTATATTTGGAGTGTTTCAAGGATGTCTAGTTTTCTGCCTTTTGGTTGGATGTGTAAGATGATAATACTTGTGTTTTTAACATGGTGTTTTGTTTCATGCAGGTGGGTAGCTATTGCTGATGTGTGATATTTTTTTGTTTTTTAGTGCTGCCATGTGTTCCTTGAACCTAATCTCAAATGATCTGCCTGTCTGGCCTATGTAGAAGCAGTCACAGTCCAAACATTCAATTTTGTACACACCTGTGTGATGAAGTGGGTGTCGTGTGCCGATGTCTTTGGACTCTCCGTGGACTCGAGCAGTAAAGTACTCCGCTGAAGTTACAAGTGTGCCACAGACTACTCTTCATACTGCGTTAACGAAAATAGTACACACGTGTTATATTTGGTGACCGTGCTGCCCGTGGACCTAATCCATCCACACCGATCCATCGACTAAGATGTGCGATGCTGAGTTGAATCCGCATAACGACATCAAAGTGTGCTGGAGACGTCATGTTGCAGCCACATGTCCATCCGAACATTCAGTAACACTACAACCAATTGGGTAGGCACAACATGTCTAATAAATGTGAGGTAGGTCAGTCCCGTTGGTCTGTTTGGCAACATATCGTCCAGCGATATGGCCACAAATTATCCCGGGCTGGAAGTTAATACTGACCTTGCATTGATGATTTTGAATCGCCTGCGCACGCGGATTTTCGTCCGCCCAAATATGCGCCATGTGCGGCTTTAGTATACCGTGGCTGATAACCGTGCTTTCATCCGCAAATAACACCAAGCTCGCGAACTGTGGCTGCAGTATACATTGCGGTAAATAACAATGTTCTTGCTGTACCCGTCCTGGGTATCCTCCTCACGTAATGCATGAACTTCCCGCAGACGGTAAGGATGCAGCTGGTGTTTATGGACGCCACACAGCACTTTCACCCGTTTGGAGCACAAGTGAGACCTGCCGAAAGCTGGTGGCAGTATACACTCCCATCATTGTCAGCTCGTCCTCCTCCACCTGTAATGTTTGAGCCGAGGGGATAGCATTCGCAAGTACCAACCACAAAGTGTTACCACTTTAAGTGGACACACTTCATGCAGAAAATATCTACGCTCAACCTTTCGGCTTCTCTGCGGTGTCTCTAGATAGCCGCGAACGCGGAATGATGTGCGGTAGATCTGTTTGGATAAAGTTTCGCGTGCAATCTTCCAGCGGCTCTTCCATTGCAGTCTGCTTTGCCGTATGCAAGCGCCATGTCGGTCATTTCCGCAGCACTGCTGTAAACAACGTTACTCCACTGACAGACCACACTGGGTCTGCACTAGGATGAGCAGGAGGGCTGTGTGGAGGAACGCAGCGCGTGTGCAGGAATGCTATTGGGCTCAGAAAAATTGGTCACAGCATCTCGTTCTCAGACTTCGACGCTCTCCACCGTCCAAGCCTTTCGTTTCTGGATACGGGCTCCTTTTTAAGAGCGGTCAGTTTGTCTTCCCTCACCACATATTAACGCTGTCTTTTTTATTCCGGTACAACCTATATACTTGTTGGTAGTGCTGAAAAATCTTTTGTAGTTTCATCCTAAGCGTTTAGTTCCGTAAAGAACTTTGACCCTCTTTAGATTCCCTTGTGGGTGACGGATGTACTTGATTAGAGGGATTTGTGTTCCTATCTCTTTTATTAATTTTATGTGTTGATTATGTGGGAAGACCTCAATGACTTTTTTGAGACTCTTAGTGACTAGTCAGTGTCGTTAGCCAAAACAAAAGATAGATCACCATTGTCTGTGCCCATCTCTGCAGTTGACTTAAAAGTTAGTCTCTCTTTAGAATCGAACACAAGCGACCGATATTCATCCACCGTCCCTTCTGCGTGGGTTCCCATTATTATCACAAGCTCTGTATTTCTCAGTCTTCAGAAATTGTGCCGTCAGTGCAGCAGCTTTTCGGTGACGGGGCAGGAATATTTCTAATCGGGAGACAGTAATGTATTATGGTAATCAGAATCCGATCGCCAGTAACGTGACACAGAAGTTAGTAACGACCATTGCTTAACGACAGTAAATATGCTGTACGAAAGAGTACATTTTATGTTGTATCTGTACGGTAGTTGCTGCGTAAAAGTGACAGCTCTCGGCAACGCGATTTAACCAATGACTGCTATCTCTTTCTCAACACTCAGTACCAATCATTTGTCGTTTATCGCGGCGGTAACAAATGATTGCTTCTCCTCAACGTTGTATTCAAAGGAATATCCTTATTCACTAATACCGTATCAGTGGGACACTCGTTAAATGTATTTAGACTACGATCACGAAATACACTATGTGATCAAAAGTATCCGCACACCTGGCTGAAAATGTCTTACAAGTTCGGGGCGCCCTCCATCGCTAATGCTGGAATTCAGTATGGTGTTGGCTTACCCTAAGCCTTGATGACAGCTTCCACTCTCGCAGGCATACATTCTATCAGGGTCTGGAAGGTTTCTTGAGGAATGGCAAGCCATTATTCACGGAGTGCTGCACTGAGAAGAGGTATCGATGTCGCTCGGTGAGGCCTGGCACGAAGTCGGCGTTCCAAAACATCCCAAAGGTATCCTGTAAGATTCGGGTCTGGACTCTGCGCACGCTAGTCAATTACAGGGATGTTATTGTCGTGTAAAATGTTCAAATGTTTGTGAAATCTTATGGGACTTAACTGCTAAGGTCAGCAGTCCCTAAGCTTAGCCATTACTTAATCTAAATTAAAGGACAAACACACACACCCATGCCAGAGGGAGGACTCGAACCTCCGCTGGGACCAGCCACACAGTCCATGACTGTAGCGCCCCAGACCGCTCGGCTAATCCCGCGCGGGTATTGTCGTGTAACCACTCCGCCACAGGCCGTGCTTTATGAGCAGGTGCTCGATCGTGTTCTAAGATGCAACCGCCATCCGCAAATCGCTCTTCAACAGTGGGAAGCAAGAAGGTGCTTAAAATATCAATCTAGACCATCACATAGGAATTCCAAACTGCATCAGGATCCACAACAAGTACTACGAAAGTTAGGCGAGAGGTGAGAAAACTTGGATTTCATAGTCCAGCGGCCTGTGCTGTGCTAGTTTCACGCAAATCAACAAGAGGTGCAAGCCCCCTCCATGAAAAACACGACCATACCAGAACACCACAACCTCCGAATTTTACTGTTGCAGTACACAAGCATGCAGATTACGTTCACCGGGCATTCGCCATATCAAACCCTGCCAGTGGATCGCCACATTGTGTACTGTGATTCGTCACGCCACACAACGTTTATCCACTGTTCAGTCGTCCAATGTTTACGCTCCTTATACCAAGTGAGGCGTCGTTTGGCATTTACCGGCGCGATGTGTGGCTTATGAGATGCCGCTGGATCATGAAATCCAAGTTTTCTCACCTCCCGCCTAACGGTCATAGTACGTTTGGTGGATTGTGATGCAGTTTAGAATTTCTGTGTGATGGTCTGGATAGAAGTCTGCCTATTACAGATTACAACCGTCTTCAAGTGCCGGCGGTCTCTATCAGTCAACAGACGAGGCTCGCCTGTACGGTTTTGTGCTGTACATGTCCCTTCACTTTTCCACTCCACTGTCACATCGGAAACAGTGGACCTAGATATGTTTAGGAGTGTGGAAATTACGCGTACAAACGTATGACACAAGTGACACCCAATCACCTGACTACTTTCGAAGTCCATGAGTTCCGTGGAGAGCCCCGTTCTGCTCTCACGATGTCTAATGACCACTTATGTCGCTCATATGGAGTACCTGGCAGTAGATGGCAGCACAATGCACCTAATACGAAAAACGTATATTTTTGGGGGTGTCCGGAATCTTTAGATAACATAGTGTATATCTACGCAGAGTTGTGGCGATGAAATGGAAATATCAGGCAGCTTCCGGCCCAATCACAAGCAAATCGTAAAGCCATAGGTCACAGGATGACTGCACACAAGAAACTCAGTAGCGACACAGCAGGATCGTATTCATGGACAATTGGACTGACTTGGCGTTACCAAGGTATTTCCAAGGTTATTTCGAGTACGCTGCAAAAGTTTCATTGGAATGGCCTAACACATCCTCCATATTTTTAGAAGCCTGTAGAAAGACATTTGTGGCAGTAAATTTGCTTCAGGCCAAGAGGTGCAAGCCTGGGTATCATCTTGGATCCGTACCGCAAACAATTTTCCATGAAGGCACTGATCGTCTTGTGTCATAGTGGTATGAATGTACTAACACTTATGGCGATTATATTTGAAATAGCAATCAGTTTACTTACTTTTATCAACGTGTCTCGATTTCATTTCATTGCCATCTTGGTGTCTTAATACATGCCATATCTTCCTGTACATTCTTGTAGTAGATTCTGAGAGAAATATTTTCTATCATTCCACTAACTTTAAACGCAAGCTCTCCAGTTCTGTTATTTTCAGTTTTCTTCCATAATCCACGATTCCCTCCCACAGAATCCAGTGCTCCACACCTATAATCTCCGAGACTTAAGGTGTATGACTCTTAATAGAAGATAGCATTTCGTGAGGAATGCTCCTTGTGTGTGCTACTCTGCTACTTGCATGTTGCTTCGTCCGTCACTCGTCACTATCCCTCCGCGGTAACAGAATTCATTCACATCTTTTACTTGGTAGTTCCCAGTTTTTATCTTAGTTTTACACTAAATCCGTTTCTGCTATTTCCATATTCAACCGATCATGTAATTCCAAGTTAATGCCATCGGGTAATCCCTCAAAATGGTTCAAATGGCTCTAAGCAATATGGAACTTAACATCTGAAGTCATCATTCCCCTAGACTTAGAACTACTTAAACCTAACTAACCTAAGGACATCACACAAGCCGACCGAAGTGGCCGTGCGGTTAAAGGCGCTGCAGCCTGGAACCGCAAGACCGCTACGGTCGCAGGTTCGAATCCTGCCTCGGGCATGGATGTTTGTGATATCCTTAGGTTCGTTAGGTTTAACTAGTTCTAAGTTCTAGGGGACTAATGACCTCAGCAGTTGAGTCCCATGGTGCTCAGAGCCATTTGAACCATTTTTGACATCACACATATCCATGCCCGATGCAGGATTCGAACCGGCGACCGTAGCAGCAGCGCGGTTTCACCCTGAAGCAGCTAGAACCACTCGGCCACAACGGCCGGCGGTTAATCGCTAATCCTTTATATTCTTTCACCTGATCTTTTATCTCATTTATGAACCTTTCTTTACATTTACTATTTTTACTATTTCTTCAATAAAGAGGACATACAATATAGGCGAAATATTACACCTCTGCCTTATGCTGCTTTTTATGTGGGCATTTTCGTCTCAGTAAAACACAAGAAAATAGAAGTAACTGGAACAAACATCTCGAAAGAATGAGTAGAGACAGATTACTTCCCCAGATAAGGTTTAACCCAGTTGGTGGTAGGTGCCAAAGAAAATCAGGGAATCTATGGCTATAGTAACAGGCGAAACTAATAAAGTTTAATGCTTGAAGTGAAGATGATATCCTATTATATTAGTTTTAAAGTACTGAAGCAAGAGCATGTTTGACAGACGGGTAGTACTCCGGTATTGCTGGCCATTCTTCTTGCGGGACGCCGAGGGCTGTAGACCAATACATGTTTTAAGTGGAGCAATACCTTATACGCTGCTAGTGTTTGGTAACTGCATGGAATATAATCGCTCAATGCAGAACGTCGTAATGCGTTTGCTAATGTTGCAGTTGGCTCTGAATGACGTCACGGATCGGACGAAAGAATTTGTGTGGAAGCGTATCCAATGATAAGATAAAATTGCTGTCACCTGCAATATTTCTGTACACATGCTCATGATTTATTCCTGAGATATTCTTGATCGTGTCTGTGAGAAACTTCAGCAACCATACTAGACTTAACTATGTGATGCCAGTATTTACTAACGTTATTACGATACTGGGTCGCATAAGTGCTCTGAACTTACTCGTCCAATAACGAACAATCAAGAATAATTCCCAGCCACTCATACAGATAACTAACCGTTTTTAAATATGCAGTGCAAATGGTTATTTTATTGAAGAATTTTCGCTATCATAAGCGAGTGTATTGCTGAGCTTGTGGATGTTACTCGAAACTCATCTTGGTACTTACGTCATTAACATTTTCACGACCTGTTTCACTTTGGACAGTAAGTGACTCCGACATACGTACCGCCGTAAGGTGAGTGGCTGGCATAAATAGTGTCGTGTTGTGATTGGACATTGACGAATACGGAACTCCACCACCAACGTTTCATTTTGTAATGTGCCGCGAACGAGTATATATGAAGATGGTATCTGTTCTTTGGGACATGTCCAAAAGAACAGATACCATCTTCATATAGTTAAGGCTAACCGGCCATTGACCTTCTTCTTCTTTGCTGTATGCACACCCATTGCCCGAACTCTTACGGGACTCGGTAAGATTGTCTGCCGCGAGTAATGAGTGTAATGGGCAGGGGCACCACGAATGTAGTGTGTGGACATTAAGTTGGGAATGTTGGTCTGACGGGGAGCGTGCAAGGGATAAATCCCTGCAGTCCCACTATCCTCTGTGCCCTCGGTGGCTCAGATGGATAGAGCGTCTGCCAAGTAAACAGGAGATCCCGGGTTAGAGTCCCGGTCGGGGCACACATTTTCAAATGTCCCCGTTGATGTATATTAACGCCTGTCGACAGCTTAGGGTCATGATTTAATTACCATTTCATGAACGAGTATAGTCTATGCAGTGGAATATTCTGACAAAACACCACCGATTCACGACGAAAAGCGCTTACAAAGAGGTAAACAAAATTACAGGTACTGGATGGAAACGTACGATAGTTCTACTACAGACTACCTCTCACCACCAAAGTCATAGCAAAATGCGCGCTATCACAGATCGATGTTGTCGTCTTTACAGTGGCATCCACGTGCAACACTGTAGTGTAGCCAGTACTAATTAGTAAGTTGTAAGCTCCCAGCAGGCGTATGACTGGCGGGATGGTGATATGTGCGATAGAGTAAGACCTTTGAAGGTCCGGCCGGCCGGTGTGACCGTGCGGTTCTAGGCGCTTCAGTCTGGAATCGCGTGACCGCTAAGGTCGCAGGTTCGAATCCTGCCTCGGGCATGGATGTGTGTGATGTCCTTAGGTTAGTTAGGTTTAATTAGTTCTAATTTCTACGGGACTGATGACCACAGATGTTAAGTCCCATAGTGCTCAGAGCGATTTGAACCATTTTTTTTGAGGGTCCTAACAAACGCTTGTTCCTACTCTGTTTACCATGATATTGGCTTCCACTGTTCGAAACCCTTTATGGATCGTTGTCTGTAAACCATGTGATGTACAGTGAGACTATGGGCAATATAGGGCTTGAATGATTCCATTCGACAATAAATTGTGGCCTTGCTAATGCAGATGGTAGAGAATGCAGTGAATTTTTTTATACTGTTCTTTTGTGTGGCTAATCTAGCTACATGGGTGTGGACGCTCCACGAAAGGTGTTAGCTTCTCGGCTAGCTGTACATGCACTGCCAACAGCAGCACTGCAGTCATAGGACTATTCCTCATCCGCAGTCATATACTGCCACAGCTGATATCCTACCACGTCGCAATATAGGTCGTAGTATGACTGCCAGCAGACAGATGTGTCCTGTTCTGGGCTTTACACATGCAGCATTCGATGGACCATCAACCTGAGCCACACATTGCTGGTCTGTTGGTACCGTTGTATTACTAGTATCCACTGTTGTTCGGTGCCACTGAGCTTTCACCTGCTCATAGGTTTCACCTTACCACAGCTTCTGCAGAATCGACATAGCAGCTCACATCGGGCTCATGTCGAGCCAACACAGTGGCTCTTCCCAGGCTTCTATCAAGCCTCTGATATAGCGTCCTGCTGGGCTTGTACTGCTGCTCTACGTAGGGCTCCAGTCGAGTCGGTACTGCAACCTCACTGGCATGCTGAAAAGCCAACGCTGTACCACACACAGTGCTCCAACTGAGAATGCACCATGGAACCATGATGGGGTTCTGCAGCTCCATGCCAATGTCCATGCCATGCTCCTGCCGAGGTGGCACCACAGCTTCACTCTGTACTTACGTGACGCCCGCAGCATAGCAGCACTGTTGAACCCGTGACAGAACCTCATTATGGGCAAATGTAGAGCCCACGCCAGAGCGTCATTCTGGACAAATGTCGAGCCCACGCCACAGCAACACTGTGGGCTCCTGCAGCAACACTCCGAGTTCCTGGGGGGCATATGGGTTCCTACGGAGGCTGCATCACAGCAACAATTTGGCATCCTACTGGACCCATCCAGCATCACTCTGCACTCATGCAGAACCTGTGGCGATGTACCATTCTGGGCTCCAGCTGACTCTGCACTACAAATTCGCTACACGTTTCTGGTGAGGCCAGCATCACTCTGAGCGCCTGCTAAGCCCATGTCTGCAAGGCCACAAATCACTCCAGGCTCCTGCACAGTTAAGCAGCGGTCTACGCTGTGCTCCAAGCAGGGCCTGCAGAACTGAATCCAGCCGTGCTGCAGCTGAGCCCGAGTCACAGAGTCACGCTTGGTTAGTTCCTGCCAAGCGTGCGCCATAACATCACTATAGGTTCCTGGTGGTTGTGTGTCACTGCATCACATAGCCTCCTGCTGATCCTGCGGTACACTATCATTCTGTACCCTGGCAAGCTCACATCACTGCATCACTCTGGGGTGCTGCCGCTCCCATATCACAACACCGCTCTGGGCTTTTGGTGAGTCACGTTGCAGTACACTCTGTGCTCCAGCCAAACCCCTGCAACCAAGTTCTGTCATGCTGCAGCCAAGCTGAAGCCATAGCATCATTCTAGGCTCCTTCCGTGCCTGTGCCATAGCATCAGTCGAGGCTGCAGGTGCGCCCACAACACGAAATTACGACAGGTTCATGCTAAGCTCACGCCTATGCCACTAGGACTGGCTGGTCAGCACCATGCCTACCAGAAGCACTGAGTTTTATGTAGCAGATGCCATATTATGTATCTTTTACCTCGGTTTCTGCAAAAAACAGCTATTACTCTTGTCCTGCACTTGCCACCAAGAAAGAAAAACCTCCTGATCATGGTTTTTATTTGCAGAATTAGAAGTGTCACTAACACTATCACATTAGTTGTAAAGTTGTGGACAAATTCGTGTTCCAACATATCGAGATTTAGGTGTGAACATCTTGAGGACGTCAGATTGTGTAAGTAATAGTCGGTAACATTAACAAGCTATACAAATTGGGATGAACTCTTAAAACCAGTAGTATCGAAGGCTAATCGAATATTTACTCGCAGGTATGTTGGAAGCATTTTCGGAAAGATCAGCGTGCCAAGAAAATAAATCACATACAACACATTAGTACAACCAATTATGGGATGTTTAAATGTGCTTCACTTCTTTAGTATGTTGTATACAAGCTATTTTTCATATACTGAACCAAAGCTGCTGTTAAATTGCTATATCAAACTTTATTCACTTGCTACTAGATCCGACTTTTCCTCATCAACTGTCAAATCAATCATGGATTTTTGGCATATACCTTTTTGTGTTACCAACCCAATCAGATGATGATGAGAAGTGGAAACCAGTCGTAAATGAATCTTTTAGTTATTAGCAACCTTTAGTGATACCCTATCAAGTCCTTATCAAGTAGGCATGGCAACTGATGTAGAAATAATTCACAAATGAACTGCTAGGAGAACAGATCGACATGGTTCATATAAGGGTGTAGCAAAGATGCTTGCCGAACTTAAACGGGATCTTTCGAATGTATTCGAGGATAACTGTCAGCCATTCCGCTGACAGCATTGTACGTAGAGCTTAAGGACCGTAAGAATAAGAAAGAATAGGCCATGTAGAAGACATACACACCCTCATGCTCCCGTATCACAATACGTGATTGGAATAGGACCGAAAATCGTCAATACTGGTATCATACATCGTTTCAGTGTATATATGTAGATGTAGTACGAGAGATGTAAATAGTACTTGTGTTGGTTGTTGATATAACAACTGTACGGGGACTGTTAACAGGAAAACTGAAATCTCCCGTTACTTACGTTCGTATGCAGACCCCCATCCTTCCTGATAAATCCTCGAACACTCGAGAGAGAAAAAAAAAAAAAAAACAAAAACAAAACAAAACAAAAACACCCATGTGTGCCCCTCTCATCTTCCATGGATAAAAGTTCTCAGCTGCCAGGCGAGCGATATTTCAACAAAGAGAACGCCTGCTTTGCCGAGGCGCCGAGGGTTGTTTAGGATTAACTGTGAGAACAAAAGAGTGGCGGAAAATTAATTCATTTGCTCTGCCCTGGAACTTTGTTTTCTTGTCATGACTGATGTATAAACACAGCGGCGGCGTAGGGGCCGCGGCATTATTTAATTTCCACGCATACACAGTTCCGAATGCGTGTTTCGCCCCATACATGGTCGTCTCGAATGCAGAATCCGCGTCTGTGTCCATCAGAGGCTTTATCTCGCTCGCTAGAATGTTATGTATGTTTAATTACAAGCTAATATTTAATCAAAAGATTGTAAAGAAAAAAGCTAATGAATATGTATCCGCAAATATAGTATTGTAAGTAAATAAATATCCACTTTGATATTATGTCCCTTTATAAACCAACGAAGAGAAAATTACCCTAGCGGATTTAGTAACGTAGTTAAATAATTATGAAATACTGTTAAATACATTTTTTGTGTGAGTTTGTCATTTTATAAATAAATGGAGAGGAGTTTCTGTAGAATATTAAATAAAAGTCATCATACTACGTGACCTATGGGAGTACATAGGCAAAATAAGAAAAAAATATTCTCTAAAACCTGTTACAAATGTCAGATGCTCTGTCAGAATTAAAGAGTAATTTTTTCTTGAGATAAGAATTTCAAGAGTAAAGAAGCGTAATGAAGGTCCCGGAAGACAAAATTACAGGTGATGGACAGTCTGTCCACATCCCCAAAAACTACAAGCAAAGCAAATAATATAGCGTCCGCATTTTCAATAATATAAATAACTGAAGACTCCTAATAGCAATGTGTACTTTATAAGCAAAAGAAGACAAATTATTATAGGATGTCAACCAAAAAATTCCATGTAGCCGGCGTTATGTATTTACACCTACCTACACAATATCCTAAGAAATAATCTATTTAAATCGTCTAATCTTAACTAAGCCTAACATTTTTAAGAGTTTACTAAATTTATTGGTGCATCTGAGAAAGAACTGCGGAGAGAGGGGCAGGTTGTTTTTGGATTTGTGTCTGCTAGTCCAAAATTAGTAGTTTTATGGCAACTTCCTCGAAAAGCTCGTCATAATATCTTCATAAATTTCTGTATATAGTATCAACATAAACACTCTACAAGTGACTTCGCATAAGCGTGCAAGAGAGTACATAAAGTGAATACGAGAGCCTACGTATCGTATATGAACAGCATTTGGAGCCAAGGGGAATCTACTGTCTGTATCCGTTCGTACGATCCATTAACATCGATCGCTCAACGAAGCCTGTGAAACTGTACGGAACCGTCAGGGAGTATTTGAAAGGGTGTGACAGTCATTGATAACGCGAATGCATAAGTGTTTAGGAGCAAGAATTGGACATTTAGAGCTTTTACTATGACTTTATGTGTTGATGAGCTCCAGTCGACAGAGCTGCAAACTTTCGTTTATAATCTCGAAAACGAAGGGCTTTTGGACGCGTGTTAATGTGACCTTTGGAATAAGGAACCTGTCCCCAAGCTTGGTAAAAGTATTAGGAAATATCATATATACATTTTTACTTCTTATTACGACGTCCTCGCGAGATACACCGCGGGGTTATATAATTGTTGCTCTAGCTTCATAGAGTTCTGGATGTCGAAATTTTCCATATTCATGTAAGCAACATCGTCCTTCTGTCCTATATATTCTTATTACCGGTCCCTAAGTAGCTCAGCTGCATTTTTATATGGCTGTACAGACTTTTACGTTTAGAGTAACACGTTTTATAACAGGGCAGAATACAACAATAAAACAAAGGCGAATTCACTGTATCTGCCGACATTTATCTGAAAACTTTTGTCGTCTCTAGTATTGAAGTATAGTGCTTACAACATTTTTTAGTCACCTCTTTGAAAGTGCACACCGGTCTCTTTGGAGCGAAATGAAATCCTCTACTTTACAGCTACACTATTGATGAAAAACTGATAGAAACAGTATTTACCTTAAAACATAGTAGTAACTATCCGGAGCGACCTTATGTGGAATGACCACATAAAACAAATGGCAGGAAAACTGATGCCAAACTTAAATTCATAGGAAAAAGAGGAAATCTAACCCATCCCAGAAGCAGTATTGTTCATTGATCCGTGATTATTACCAGGTAAAACTAATAGAAGACATATGGAAGATCCAACGAAGAGTGAAGAGTGGCGCGATTTGTCAAGAGATCGTTTAGTCGGCGCCAGAGCGTCACAAAGATGTTCAACAAACTCTGGTGGCAGGCGTTACTAGAGAGGCGTTTACATCACAGAGGTTTACCATTAAAGACAAGAGACGTATAATGTATTACCTCCTCTCACATACACCTCGCAAAATGAGGACAATGAGAAAATTCGAGGTATTATAACTAATACAGAGGCTTACCGGCAATCATTTTCCCCACCCGACTTTCGCTAGTGGGAGAGGGTAGAGGGAGCTATGTTAGTGGTGCCGTAACTACCCTGTGCCACATAGGTGGTTTGCGGAGTACGAGATACATAGAGATGAGGATGTGGAGCTGGCATCAAACGGGCAAGTGACGCTGTACTGCTGACGTAAGTGTTCTCGGTGAAGATTGCCTGGAACCAGCGCAGTAAGGTGGGTCGACGTGGTGACGTGACAGAAAGTAAAAAGGAGCTGTCGTGTTAAGACAGCGTATGGTTCGCGGGAAGAACTACTGCCGGGAAGCCTCCGTGAGCCATCTAATCTCTCTAATTTTACATTCGTGATCTCCTCGGGAGGTATAAGTAGAGGGAAGTAATATATTCGTTACCTCATCCAGAAACACACCCGCTCGAAACCTGGACAGCAAGCTACACCGCGATGGTGAGCGCCTCTCTTGCATAGTCTGCCACTTGAGTTCGCTAAACATCTCCGTAACGCTGTCACGCTTACCGAATAACCCTGTGACGAAACGCGTCGCTCTTCTTTGGATCTCTATCTCCTCTGTCAACCCAACCTGGTACGGATTCCACACTGATGAGCAATACTCAAGTATAGGTCGAACGAGTATTTTGTTGCCACCTCCTTTGTTGATGGACTACATTTTCTAAGGACTCTCCCAGTGAATCTCAACCTGGCACCCGCCTTACCAGCAATTAATTTTATATGATCATTCCACTTCAAATCGTTCCGTGTGCATACTCCCAGATATTTTACAGAAGTAACTGCTACCAGTGTTTGTTCCGCTATCATATAATCATACAATAAAGGATCCTTCCCGTGTAAGACTGCAGTCGTGGACTGTGCGGCTGGTCCCGGCGGAGGTTCGAGTCCTCCATCGGGCACGGGTGTGTGTGTTTGTCCTTAGGATATTTTAGGTTAAGTAGTGTGTAAGCTTAGGGACTGATCACCTTAGCAGTTAAGCCCCATAAGATTTCTCACACAAGGATCCTTCTTTCTATGTATTCGCAATAGATTACATTTGTGATGAGTGTCACACCTTGCCAGTGACAATCGATTTCAAACCCTACAGGAATTGCTGCTGTCAAGAATGCAGGTTTAATGCAACCAACAGCCGAGGGATTAATGCGAAGCAAACTGCATGCAGTGGATGTTTGGAATCGGTACCTCACTAAAGGTCATTATAGCAGCACATAGACCTGCTCATCTCTAGCTAGCCAAACAACACAGAAAAAGAACAGTGGCTGTATGTAGGCGTGTTCTGTGGTCTTGTGGTCTCACGAGAAACGATTTTGCCTCTTTTCGGAAAAGTTAAATGACGACACAGTGGGGAGTCTCATCCGCAGTCTATGGACCGTGTAGTTCAGGCCAGAGTATGGTGTGAACAGTGCCGTCTAACAAGATGAGAACAGTGATATCTACAGGTGTGAACGCATACGTAGTCTGATTGACGAACACTGAGGCACACTATCTGTGGCGCCTGTTTATGAACCACTTACAATAGAAACTCTCCATAGCAACCAACCTCAGATTTAGTGGTACGGTGGCTTAGTGGATAGTCCGTCAAAAACTGAACACAGATCAAGCTTGAAAACAGCTAGAAGGTGTACTGCGCTGCGAAAAAAGAAGCAAAACAGATACATTGAACGTTCCAAGCTCAAGATGTGCAGCATCGAACATATTTGAGTAGCCATGGCGCTGTGGTTATGGTTACGGTGTTAGACTGCAAAGGTAGAAGATCCCCAAAAAATCCTTACGAAGTGTCCGGCCGGACATTGACGTCTCTGTTCACTCTTTTGAAATTTGTGTCTGTGTCGTGCTGAAAGGACTTTTTGCAATAGCGAAGGGTAATGAAGGGACCTCCAGACATACGTATCTTCTATTTGTTCTACATACGTACCGCAACTTCCGTTTTGTAAGTTCTGATTCTTTCGGTTCCTTTGTTGTAACATAGTTCACACCCGGTTATTCTTTTTCTTTTTTTTTTTTCATTCCTGTGAGAGGTTTATGAGGAATTTCACCTGCTCTGACTGTTCATCACATATACTTGCATCGTAATTACATTCATACCAAATTACTCATATACTGTTCGCAGCTCGCGGTCGTACGGTAGCGTTCTCACTACCAGCGCCCGGGTTCCCGGGTTCGATTCCCGGCGGGATCAGGGATTTTCTCTGCTTCGTGATGACTGGGTGTTGTGTGATGTCATTAGGTTAGTTAGGTTTAAGTAGTTCTAAGTTCTAGGGGACTGATGACCATAGACGTTAAGTCCCGTAGTGCTCAGAGCCATTTGCCAACTCATATACTACAACCAATAGTCCGCCCCGAAATTCAAGTTCCGCTTGGGATGCGACAGCGACCGGACGTGCCGGTCCGTCCGCGTAGCCGGCCTAAGTGGCCGTGCGGTTCTAGGCGCTGAATTCTGGGACAGCGAGACCGCTACGGTGGCAGGTTCAAATCCTGCCTCAGGCATGGATGTGTGTGATGTCCTTACGTTAGTTAGGTTTAAGTAGCTCTAAGTTCTAGGGGACTGATGACCATAGATGTTAAGTCACATAGTGCTCAGAGCCATTTGCCAACTCATATAATACAACCAATAGTCCGCCCCGAAATTCGAGTTCCGCTTGGGATGCGACATGAACGGACGTGCCGGTACTTCCGCGTAGCAAGCCAAAGTGGCCGTGCAGCTCTAGGCGCTGCTATCTGGGACCACGAGACCGCTACGTTCACAGGTTGAAATCCTGCCTCGGGCAAGCATGTGTATGATGTCCTAAGGTTAGTTTGGTTTAAGTAGTTCTAAGTTCTAGGGCACTGATGACCATAGATGTTAAGTCCCATAGTGCTCAGAGCCATTTGCCAATTCATATACTACAACCAATTGTCCGCCCTGAAATACGAGTACCGCTGGGATGCGACAGCGACCGGACGTGTGGATACATCCGCGTGACCGGCAGAAGTGGCCGTGCGGTTCTAGGCGCTGCAGTCTGGGACTGCGAGTCCGCTACGGTCGCAGGATCGAATCCTGCCTCGGGTATGGATGTGTGTGATGTCCTTATGTTGTTGGGTTTAAGTAGTTCTAAGTTCTAGCGGACTGATGACCATAGATTTTAAGTCCAATAGTGTTCAGAGCCATTTGCCAACTCATATACTACAACCAATAGTCCGCCCCGAAATTCGAGTTCCGCTTGGGATGCGACAGCGACCGGACGTGCCGGTACTTCCGCGTAGCCGGCCGAAGTGGCCGTGCGGTTCTAGGTGCTGGAGTCTGGGACCGCGAGACTTCTACGATCACAGTTTCGAATCCTGCCTCGGGCATTGATGTGTGTGATGTCCTTAGGTTAGTAAGGTTTAAGTAGATCTATATTCTAGGGGAATGATGACCATAGATGTTAAGTCCCATAGTGCTCAGAGCCATTTGCCAACTCATATACTAGAACCAATAGTACGCCCCGAAATTCGAGTTCCGCTTGGGATGCGACAGCGACCGGACGTGCCGGTACTTCCGCGTAGCCGGCCGTAGTGGCCGTGCGGTTCTAGGCGCTGCAGTCTGGGACTGCGAGTCCGCTACGGTCGCAGGATCGAATCCTGCCTCGGGCATGGATGTGTGTGATGTCCTTATGTTGCTAGGTTTAAGTAGTTCTAGCGGACTGATGACCATAGATTTTAAGTCCCATAGTGCTCAGAGCCATTTGCCAACTCATATACTACAACCGATAGTCCGCCCCGAAATTCGAGTTCCGCTTGGGATGCGACAGCGACCGGACATGCCGGTACTTCCGCGTAGCAAGCTGAAGTGGCCATGAGGTTCTAGGCGCTGCAGCCTGGGACGCGAGACCTCTACGGTCACTGGTTCGAATCCTGCCTCAGGCATGGATGTGTGTGATGTCCTTACGTTAGTTAGGTTTAAGTAGTTCTAAGTTCTTGGGGACTGATGACCATAGATGTTAAGTCACATAGTGCTCAGAGCCATTTGCCAACTCATATACTACAACCAATAGTCCGCCCCGAAATTCGCATACCGCTTGGGATGCGACAGCGTCCGGACGTGCCGGTACTTCCGCGTAGCCGGCCGAAGTGGCCGTGCGGTTCTAGATGCTTCAGTCTGGGACCGCGAGACCGCTACGTTCGCAAGTTCGAATCCTGCCTCGGGCATGGATGTGTGTGATGTCCTTAGGTTAGTAAGGTTTAAGTAGATCTATATTCTAGGGGACTGATGACCATAGATGTTAAGTCCCATTGTGCTCAGAGCCATTTGCCACCTCATATACTACAATCAATAGTCCGCCCCGAAGTTCGAGTTCCGCTTGTGATGCGACAGCGACCAGACGTGCCGGTACTTCCGCGTAGCCGGCCGAAGTGGCCGTGCGGTTATAGGCGCTGCAGCCTGGGACCGCGAGACCTCTACGGTCGCAGGTTCGAATCCTGCCTCGGGCATGTATGTGTGTGATGTCATTAAGTTAGTTAGGTTTAAGTAGTTCTAAGTTCTTGGGGACTGATGACCATAGATGTTAAGTCACATAGTGCTCAGAGCCATTTGCCAACTCATATACTACAACCAATTGTCCGCCCGGAAATTCGAGTTCCGCTTGGGATGCGACTGCAACCGGACGTGCCGTTACTTCCGCGTAGCCGGGCGAAGTGGCCGCGCGGTTCTAGATGCTTCAGTCTGGGACCGCGAGACCGCTACGGTCGCAGGTCGAATCCTGCCTCGGGCATGGATGAGTGTGATGTCCTTAGTTAGGTTTAACTAGTTCTAAGTTCTAGGGGACTACAGACCTCAAAAGTTGAGTCGCGAAGTGCTCAGAGCCATTTAAACTTCCGTGTAGTCATGACGCCGCAAGCCGTATGTATAGAAATTCTTGGATTGTGACCTGTGATATTCTCAGTGCTTCTTCACTACCGTCGTACATACGCTTCTTAATTCACCCACAGCGGTCTCGGCCGCTCATATGGTGCAGTTATGGCTCTCAGTGTACCCCGTAAGAATACCCTGTGTTTTGCATTTAATAAATATTCCATGAATGTGCAACAGAGTTCTCTAGAAATCCATACCTGGATAGTAGGTATTATTGGCATTACGTCCGACCAGGTCCACACAGCATATTATGACATGGAGGAATACTATTTCTTTGTGAAGTTTTTAGACCAGATACAACTGGAGAAAAATTTGGTGAATACTGGTGGGAAAGCAGAGTCAGACATCGTGATCAGTGGGTGAGTACAGTTTCCATAAGTAACGCTGACATTGACTATGAACAAGTGCGAGTGTTCAAATTTGCCACCTGAGGTTGAGAATAGTTTTCTTAGAGATGCCCTTTGCAAATACGGTGACATCCGACACATTAGAAACGAAAAATGGTCGAGCCGTCACAAACTCCAACGTTATAGTGGGGTTCGCTCAGATGACAAGGCCATTAAAGTCAATACCCTATTCTTTATAATGGTTTGTGGTTATAAGGCTCATGTCATTTACGATGGACAAGTAGACACTTGTTTTATCTGTAACACGAATGGCCATTTACGAGGTGATTGCCCGCGGCGCATTTTCGTATATCGAAACAGTCTGCAACAACGAGAGAGATTAACATTGGTTGATGTCCTATCACAAAATAAAGACGCTTTCTGTGATTGACTCCCAAACAAGTGCGTCTGTGTCAGAGGACAACGATCTCGGTAAAGGCACCTTCCCACCCTTGCCTCCGAAAACCGTGGCCAGTCACCCCTTAGCCGCCGGCGTTGCATTATCTGTCGGTAACAAACAACGCCGTACTAGTGACGGTAGTGGCTCCGGTGACCAGGTCGTAAAAAATCTAACCGATGACGCAGAGACACTGGCCTCCACACAGGACACGCATATGTCGGATGGTTCAGTTACGAACCGCCAAATTCACATTGGAACAGCCGTCGCAGAAACTGTCAATACGAGTGCAGTCGAGTGTTTACAGCATTCCGTTGCGATACCGCTTCTCGGCTCGCCACAGGTGGTCAACATAGAAGAGGCGTAAGTCAGTCAACTGATTATCGTAAACACAGAGGATGATGCACGTGGTGTAGAGCATAACATAAACACTCGCCACCTCGGAACTGCTTCCAAACAACGCGAGGAACCGGAAAGCTGTATGCAAACAGCCAGTGCAGCTGCAAACAAACACACTGAGCCTACTGAAGCCGCGTCTTCAGACTTGGCGTCATCCGTTCCGAAGCAAGGACTTTCACATACTGCTTACAGCCATGACTCGCTAACTCCGCCGTCTTTTATGACACTTCGGACGACTGTACGACGGTAAAATATAGTTAAATCAAATGGCTCCGTTGCTAGCAGTAAGTCAAAAAGTAAAGTCAGCGCAAAAACTGGTAAAAAACCTGCGGATGTAGGATAGAAGTCCGACAGTGAGATGGAATGGGCTTCCTTCGCCTCCCAACACCCACACGTCTCTGACGATCATCAGTCATGCTTATAAGTTTTTGTCCCTGAATATTAGTAGAGTTAAGACAGATTTAAAAGTAGCAATGCTACGGCAGTTTATCTATGAGTCCGAAGCTGATATAGTTCTGTTACAGGAAGTGTATCAGGATTTGCAACAATCGTAAACACCGCGGCGGACGAGAGTACAGGTACGGCCATTCTATCACGAGACGGAATCCAAGTGAGCAATATCGAAATTTTGGACTCCGGTAGAGGCATAGCTTGCCAAATTTTTTATGTCACCGTCGTCAATATCAATGCTCCGTCTGGAACGACTCTTAAATCTGAAAAAGCTAACGTCTTTAAACAAGACATCATCTACTTGTTACCTCGCAACCAATCTCAGTTGATAATTAGTGGTGATTTTAACTGTGTGATCAACAGGAAAGATCTATCGCCAAACTTAAATTACTGTAGGGAACTACATAATCTGGTGCGTCACCTGCAGCTGAAGGATGCGTGGGAAATAAAATTTCCTACCCTAGTAAAGTACACGTACCTGACGTCCACCGCATGTAGCCGTCTACACATGTTCTGGACGCCGATGTCATTCCAGCTAGTTTCTCCGACCACTGCACCCTCTGTGTCACGATAAATCTGGTCAAACAGCATAGTAAATGGCATAGCATTCCGTGGCGCCTAAATTCTTCTATTCTCGCCGATGCCACGCTACGAGATGTCTTCTCCAAGACAAGGGCGGATTGTCTCAAGCAATGCTGCACATATCCGAGCAAGATAGCCTGGTGGAATGTTGTGTTCAAGTGGAAAATGCGATTATTATTAAAAATCTACAGTTGGCAATGGGCGCAAGATGTCAAACGTACGATTGATTTTTACCCGACAGTTCTGCGAGAGTTGTATTCGACTGTGTCACAAACCAAGACGCAGCTGGCGACCATCAAACAAATAAAGGCGAAGCTTATAGGCCTAAAGCGAACGCGGCTTGAAGGACTGCAGATCAGGTATAAGGCAAAATCGCTTCAAGAGGACGAACTTGCATCGCTGTATCACCTCATAAAACATCGTTCCAATCGCAAGCGAGCTTTTATCGGGGAGCTGGACACAGATTATGGACTCCGTTTAACCCGACGGAGAGATATTCTTACTGCAGCTTACCGGTACTTCACGGATCTGTATTCGCAATGCGATACACATGGTGATGACTGCGGTGAGATCGAGCGTGCTCTGCCCCCGCGGAGAACTCGGCGGTCGTACACGATTTTGCTCCAGACGAAGTCCTTGAACTGATTTCTGGCTCGCCATCGAATAAATCCCCAGGCCCTGATGGATTGCCACGGGAATTTTATGTGCGTTTCGGGCCCATAATCGGACATGCATTTACAGATGTTCTCAATGAAGTAATGCGAGGGAGTGACGTGGCGGCCGAAATGAATTAAGGTCGAATTGTACTGATATCAAAAAGCAAACACCGAGAAACCTTAGATAACTTCCGACCGAATACTTTACTCAGTTTTAATTACAAAACCTTTGCCAGAGCACTCAACAGTAGATTGTCTCCATTAATGAAGCAAGTGATTCAAACCCTCTATCAGGCTTCCCTGGTTGCATTATTATGACACCCCTTTCGGAATATAGAGATACAATAGCCATAGCTTCAGTCACTAACGTGAATCTCGCATTGCTGTTTATCGACTTTTGCAAGGCATTTCATCGCGTCCGCCCCGAGTACCTCCTACAGCTACTGTAGCGGTGTGGTTTTGATCAACGGGTTATTAATGTCGTGCAACATTTCGTCCCGTGCATTACAAACAAAGTCAGCGTAAATGGACAGCTTACTCAGCCCATCGAGATCCAATGAGGAGTGCCGCAGCGGAGCCCTCTCTCCTTGATGTTATTTGTTTTATCGCTCGAGTCACTCTTACGCTCCATTCATGACAAACTTGCAGGCCTGTCGACGCCGGGACGTCCTTCGTGGTTCGTGCTTGCACCGGCGACGTCGAAGTTCAAAAATGGCTCTGAGCACCATGGGACTCAACTGCTGAGGTCATTAGTCCCCTAGAACTTAGAACTACCTAAACCTAACTAACCTAAGGATATCACACACATCCATGCCCGAGGCAGGATTCGAACCTGCGACCGTAGCAGTCGCGCGGTTCCAGACTGTAGCGCCTAGAACCGCTCGGCAACTCCGGCCGGCGACGTCAAAGTGTTACTGCGCAACGACGGAGACGTATCAATGCTCAAGACCGTGGTAGACGAGTACTGTCGTACTTGAGGTGCTAAAATCAGCGCCGATAAATGCACCTTTGTCAACATTCGGGGATTGGACGCAGTTATTGCATCTTGGGCGAATCCTGTCGAAGCCCACAAAACTCTGGGGATCATTATCAACAAATGCCCGCTAAAAATGAATGCAAAAAATTGGAAGCAGGTCACCAATAAAATTCAAGGTGCCATCTATGAAAAAAATTGGTGGTCCGTTGACATTCTCCAACGCATACGACTCCACAGCAGTTATATATTCAGTAAAGCGTACTATGCGGCCCAAATATTTCCCGTCCTCAAGGTGCAGGCCAAACACGTGATGAAAATCTCTAATAGATTTATCTGGCAAGGGCATCTAAAGGGTTCAAATGGCTCTGAGCACTATGGGACTCAACTGCTGAGGTCATTAGTCCCCTAGAACTTAGAACTAGTTAAACCTAACTAACCTAAGGACATCACAAACATCCATGCCCGAGGCAGGATTCGAACCTGCGACCGTAGCGGTCTTGCGGTTCCAGACTGCAGCGCCTTTAACCGCACGGCCACTTCGGCCGGCTGGCAAGGGCATCTGTTTAAAGTGAAATACACCACGCTGACGTCTTCCAGACTGGCCCGCGGACTCAACAAGCCTGACATTAACTGAAAGTGTACGGCGTTATATATTAAACGAATCACCCACCTGTTGGACAACGAACCTCTCAGCGTAACCAGTTGGCTCTTCCGAACCTTACAACCCACCGATATGCACCCACCCATTTATGTAGGTAAAATGCATTACAAACTACGACATGTCAAACAGTTTTTTTATTGAAGTAAGCTATACACGGTGTTACAAAAAGATACGGCCAAACTTTCAGGAAACATTCCTCACACACAAAGAAAGAAAATATGTTATGTGGACATGTGTCCGGAAACTCTTACTTTCCATGTTAGAGCTCATTTTATTACTTCTCTTCAAATCACATTAATCATGGAATGGAAACACACAGCAACAGAACGTACCAGCGTGACTTCAAACACTTTGTTACAGCAAATGTTCTAAATGTCCTCCGTTAGCGAGGATACATGCATCCACCCTCCGTCGCGTGGAATCCCTGACGCGCTGATGCAGCCCTGGAGAATGGCGTATTGTATCACAGCCGCGCACAATACCAGCACGAAGAGTCTCTACATTTGGTACCGGGGTTGGGTAGACAAGAGATTTCAAATGCCCCCATACATGAAAATCAAGAGGGTTGAGGTCAGGAGAGCGTGGAGGCCATGGAATTGGTCCGCCTCTACCAATCCATCGGTCACCGAATCTGTTGTTGAGAAGCGTACAAACACTTCGACTGAAATGTGCAGGGGCTCCATCGTGCATGAACCACATGTTGTGTCGTACTTGTAAAGGCACATGTTCTAGCAGCACAGGTAGAGTATCCCGTATCAAATCATGATAACGTGCTCCATTGAGCGTAGGTGGAAAAACATACTGACGAAACTAAAATGAGCTCTAACATGGAAATGAAGCGTTTTCGGACACATGTCCACATAACATCTTTTCTTTATTTGTGTGTGAGGAATGTTTCCTGGAAGTTTGGCAGTACCTTTTTGTAACACCCTGTATTGATGGAAACTATCTCACGCAGGATTTACCAACGACACACCTGTTACTAAAGAGATGGACATCTCCTACAGTCCGGAATCCCTTTGAACTTAAATACCCGAGTGTTGATTGGAAAGCAGTTAGGGGCAACATAAGTGTAACCGTCCACACTGCTGAGGCGGCATCCACATGGTATAAAGTGGTAAACGATGTTATCCTCACTAATGAAAGGTTGCATAGCATCGGTTTATGTGACAGTGATAAATGCGTCCGCTGTGGTCTGGTCGACACCTTACGCCATCGCTTTACTTGTGGCGATCATCTCATTAACTGGAAATGTGTGCAGCAGAGGCTGGGCCTGATTACCAGCAGCACCCCAGCCAGCCACTGCACCGATATCCGGCTCTGGCCGGAAAGGAAACATTTTCCCGCTACCAAGAACAACATCGTTATCTGGCTGTTAGCGCAGTGTGTGACATATACCATCATCCATAGTGAAGATAATCTCTTTAGTTTCGAGCCATATATGAGAACGGCACATTGGAAGATGAAACGTTTCCCAAATGTCAGGACGATGTTTGGTAACATATATTTTTTGAAAAACAATGCGTAGGGTAATTCTCGATGCTGGTATGGGCACAAATCACGACGATGTAGCGGACAAAATATACAACGAATAAGGAGATACACCGGTTCCCATGACTGCTCCCAATTTCTCTACAGTGTTTATTAACTTCATAATGACGTTTTCCTTAATTTATGTTGCCTGTGCATGTCTTTGTTATTACACTCCTGGAAATGGAAAAAAGAACACATTGACACCGGTGTGTCAGACCCACCATACTTGCTCCGGACACTGCGAGAGGGCTGTACAAGCAATGATCACACGCACGGCACAGCGGACACACCAGGAACCGCGGTGTTGGCCGTCGAATGGCGCTAGCTGCGCAGCATTTGTGCACCGCCGCCGTCAGTGTCAGCCAGTTTGCCGTGGCATACGGAGCTCCATCGCAGTCTTTAACACTGGTAGCATGCCGCGGCAGCGTGGACGTGAACCGTATGTGCAGTTGACGGACTTTGAGCGAGGGCGTTGGTTGCCGGGTGGACGTACCGCCGAATTGCTCAACACGTGGGGCGTGAGGTCTCCACAGTACATCGATGTTGTCGCCAGTGGTCGGCGGAAGGTGCACGTGCCCGTCGACCTGGGACCGGACCGCAGCGACGCACGGATGCACGCCAAGACCGTAGGATCCTACGCAGTGCCGTAGGGGACCGCACCGCCACTTCCCAGCAAATTAGGGACACTGTTGCTCCTGGGGTATCGGCGAGGACCATTCGCAACCGTCTCCATGAAGCTGGGCTACGGTGCCGCACACCGTTAGGCCGTCTTCCGCTCACGCCCCAACATCGTGCAGCCCGCCTCCAGTGGTGTCGCGACAGGCGTGAATGGAGGGACGAATGGAGACGTGTCGTCTTCAGCGATGAGAGTCGCTTCTGCCTTGGTGCCAATGATGGTCGTATGCGTGTTTGGCGCCGTGCAGGTGAGCGCCACAATCAGGACTGCATACGACCGAGGCACACAGGGCCAACACCCGGCATCATGGTGTGGGGAGCGATCTCCTACACTGGCCGTACACCACTGGTGATCGTCGAGGGGACACTGAATAGTGCACGGTACATCCAAACCGTCATCGAACCCATCGTTCTACCATTCCTAGACCGGCAAGGGAACTTGCTGTTCCAACTGGACAATGCACGTCCGCATGTATCCCGTGCCACCCAACGTGCTCTAGAAGGTGTAAGTCAACTACCCTGGCCAGCAAGATCTCCGGATCTGTCCCCCATTGAGCATGTTTGGGACTGGATGAAGCGTCGTCTCACGCGGTCTGCACGTCCAGCACGAACGCTGGTCCAACTGAGGCGCCAGGTGGAAATGGCATGGCAAGCCGTTCCACAGGACTACATCCAGCATCTCTACGATCGTCTCCATGGGAGAATAGCAGCCTGCATTGCTGCGAAAGGTGGATATACACTGTACTAGTGCCGACATTATGCATGCTCTGTTGCCTGTGAATATGTGCCTGTGGTTCTGTCAGTGTGATCATGTGATGTATCCGACCCCAGGAATGTGTCAATAAAGTTTCCCCTTCCTGGGACAATGAATACACGGTGTTCTTATTTCAATTTCCAGGAGTTTAGTTTGTATACTACAAAT
Source organism: Schistocerca nitens (assembly GCF_023898315.1). Lineage (NCBI taxonomy): Eukaryota > Metazoa > Arthropoda > Insecta > Orthoptera > Acrididae > Schistocerca > Schistocerca nitens. The sequence goes on along the minus strand of NW_026045910.1, from coordinate 8,433,050 downwards.
GACTTTCTGTGTAGAGTTTGGACGGTTGTGAATCAATTGACACAACCGCAATTGTACTTAAGACAGTCAATTATATTTTTTTGCAATTCTATTTCTTTTTAAAAATCTGAGTGGTCAGCGCGGCAGTCTGTCATGTCAAGGCGCCCGGAATCGATTTCCGGCTTGACCGGAAATTTTCTCCGCTCAGGGACTGGGTGTTGTGTTGTCCTCATTATCATTCCATCATTATCGGTGGAAGGCAACGGGAAACCACCACTGGAATCACTTCTCTAGACGCTCATGCGATGGACCTCTCTGACGAGGCTTCCCACATGACAAGTCCTCCTGTACGCCAGAACACAAAGTTCTTTTGTAACCAATATGTACTATGGCAATTCACGAAACTAAGGAAGGAGAACAGACAAGGCAATGACCGAACGGAATGTTCATGCTTTTGTGGGAGAGAAAAGTAGGGCGCAAGGGACATTTGAACACGGATCACCCGCTTCGCAGACCAACACCGTGAACGCACAGTGACGACACCGTTATCCTTGCAATATGCTCCATGTTGCACATCTTGCCACTGGGCCATTTTACCACTAAATCTGAGGGGGTGCGATGGGGAGCTTCGGGGCTTCCCTGCTAGTATTTTAGGAGAGATTTTCCATTTTTTACTGAATGTGTCTGAAAGTGGCTTGATTTATATAAAATTCCTTGTTCGTCTAAGAATAACAATACAGCGCTCCCTCCCCCCCCCCAATTTTTTTTTAGTTTCAATTTTATATTTCCAAGTACTTCATTGAATCGTTCATTGCTCTCTTCGTTCTGATTGAGGTCGCATCTGAAAGCACTTCTCCACTAGTGAATGCAATTTTCTTGTTCTAATTGGAATAATGAGAACTGTAAAGATTCGTTTAACTTTCTTTACGTAGTTTCCCACGTTTTTATTATACTGAGGAATTAAAGTCAAATGTGGCAACTGTCACTGTTCTAGAGGAAGCTAGGGTAGATTTGCGTGATACATTAAACTTAGTTTTGATTTGTAATTTAAATTTCTTATATCTCCCTTTTTGTCAGAACTTGTACATATTTTTCTTACATTGCAGTTTGATGGTTTTATTAGGTCACGTGGTCTAGACTAATTTTCAGTAAACAGGTTTCTCAAACACAACCATACAAATAGAAGCTATTCAGTAACTTAGGATTCAGCACAAAATCAGTTTGTCTTAAGAGAAAAGGAGTTAAATCAAAATAAGAGTTGAAACGGATTTCCTACATTCAGTCTTCACTAACAATTCAGCACTTGATTCAGAAATACTCTTTAATCCATATCATAATTTGCTCTTTTACAACGAACTATTAACTGATCCTTTCGAAATATTTGTGCAATCCAACAAAATAAAGATTTCATTGCCTTTTTGTTGTAAGAGGCAGTTAAATATTAATAGAGGTCAGTTATATGTCACATCACAGCTGATCACCTAGTTCAAAGACTTGTAACCCTATAAAAAGTGTCTGCGACTATTTGGAGGAGCGAGTGAAACGTGTTTCCCAACATTCTCGCAATTTAATAGCCCTTCGGGATCCAATAATCAGTTTCAGTTTCAAGCGATACGTGAAACTTTTCGCCATACGCGTGAATAGCGAGATGGCGTAAAGTATCAAATTGCAGCCACGGTGTAACATTTATGTTTTTCTGTGCTTTAAAGTGAATGCCAGCCGGCGACGATCGTGAGCACATGACAGATTACGTAACAACCTAATACCCACCAAAACTCTATATGCAACACTACCGCAATTCTCAACTATGTAAGACTGATGTATGTGAGTTCACATTTTCATATTTGTTAATAACAGATCGGTCATATAATTGCAGATGAGTAGCTGAATATACTGTATAAAAAAAACCTCTGCAATAACACACAGAAAATACGCCGGAAAACGGCAACAAATGTAATAACTATGCGGTGGCTTAAATATCAGCAAGATGATATAAAACTATTGACATAATGCGTTATCTAGAACCAAGCAGTGCACGTGTAATAACGTTCGGTAATGTTTGTAACAATGCAGAATTTGCATGTCTTAGAATAAAGAAAAACTCACTGACGATGGCGATATTGCCACACAAATTAGTTTAGGGAAGAAAATGAAAATAAAACGGAAGTGTTTTGTATCAAGGCGGACCCAAATTCCCATACTGAAGGAAGTTATATGTACTTTTCGCCACCGTGTTAGGGTAACTGTCAAAGGCAGAGAAGGTGTTGCACGGCATTAGTTTCCTGTACAAGTACGAGTAGTTATTTCTTCAGTGCTTTTATACTTCATTAATATCTTTAAAGTTCTGAAACCCTCCTCCAGGACTACTCAGAATAAATTTAGCGAATTGGAAATACGGAGTCTCCTCCTTTAGCACTGACGTATATACAGGGTGTTTCAAAAATGACCGGTATATTTGAAACGGCAATAAAAACTAAACGAGCAGCGATAGAAATACACCGTTTGTTGCAATATGCTTGGGACAACAGTACATTTTCAGGCAGACAAACTTTCGAAATTACAGTAGTTACAATTTTCAACAACAGATGGCGCTTCGGTCTGGGAAGCTCTATAGTACGATATTTTCCACATATCCACCATGCGTAGCAATAATATGGCGTAGTCTCTTAATGAAATTACCCGAAACCTTTGACAACGTGTCTGGCTGAATGGCTTCAAATGCAGATGAGATGTACTGCTTCAGCTGTTCAATTGTTTCTGGATTTTGGCGGTACACCTGGTCTTTCAAGTGTCCCCACAGAAAGAAGTCACAGGGGTTCATGTCTGGCGAATAGGGAGGCCAATCCACGCCGCCTCCTGTATGTTTCGGATAGCCCAAAGCAATCACACGATCATCGAAATATTCATTCAGGAAATTAAAGACGTCGGCCGTGCGATGTGGCCGGGCACCATCTAGCATAAACCACAAGGTGTTCGCAGTGTCGTCTAAGGCAATTTGTACCGCCACAAATTCACGAAGAATGTCCAGATAGCGTGATGCAGTAATCGTTCCGGATCTGAAAAATGGGCCAATGATTCCTTTGGAAGACATGGCGGCCCAGACCAGTACTTTTTGAGGATGCAGGGACGATGGGACTGCAACATGGGGCTTTTCGGTTCCCCATATGCGCCAGTTCTGTTTATTGACGAAGCCGTCCAGGTAAAAATAAGCTTCGTCAGTAAACCAAATGCTGCCCACATGCATATCGCCGTCATCAATCCTGTGCACTATATCGTTAGCGAATGTCTCTCGTGCAGCAATGGTAGCGGCGCTGAGGGGTTGCCGCGTTTGAATTTTGTATGGATAGAGGTGTAAACTCTGGCGCATGAGACGATACGTGGACGTTGGCGTCATTTGGACCGCAGCTGCAACACGGCGAACGGAAACCCGAGGCCGCTGTTGGATCACCTGCTGCACTAGCTGCGCGTTGCCCTCTGTGGTTGCCGTATGCGGTCGCCCTACCTTTCCAGCACGTTCATCCGTCACGTTCCCAGTCCGTTGAAATTTTTCAAACAGATCCTTTATTGTATCGCTTTTCGGTCCTTTGGTTACATTAAACCTCCGTTGAAAACTTCGTCTTGTTGCAACAACACTGTGTTCTAGGCGGTGGAATTCCAACACCAGAAAAATCCTCTGTTCTAAGGAATAAACCATGTTGTCTACAGCACACTTGCACGTTGTGAACAGCACACGCTTACAGCAGAAAGACGACGTACAGAATGGCGCACCCACAGACTGCGTTGTCTTCTATATCTTTCACATCACTTGCAGCGCCTTCTGTTATTGAAAATTGTAACTACTGTAATTTCGAAAGTTTGTCCGCCTGAAAATGTACTGTTGTCCCAAGCATATTGCAACAAACGGTGTATTTCTATCGCAGCTCGTTTAGTTTTTATTGCCGTTTCAAATATACCGGTCATTTTTGAAACACCCTGTATTTTCCGATACTCCTATGAGAGACGTTCCGAAATTAAGTTTCGTCATTGTTTCGGAAAGAGAAGGTGGTACATCAGGTGACACAAGCAAACCCCATATGACTCACAACCCATTACTGGTTCAACAACGGAATTCGCTTCAGCGGAGGAGGGATGAGGCATCCGCAAAGCGCGGAGAAGGGAGTGTAGCAACAGACCGTTGTGCTGAAGTTAACATGAGTACACATCACGATGGCAGACGGACGTATACAGGCAACGTCGTCACCAATGGAAGTATGTGCTGTTATCTGGTATGAATGGGCACTTGGAGCTAGTATGAACATCAACCATGAATACCTACAGACCGTGTATGATGAAGAGGTTATGTCTCATTAAGTGGTTGGTCGCTGGTGTTCCACGTTCAAAGAAGAAAGGCATAGTGTGGAGATTGCAGGTCAACTTGGGCGTCGCTCCACATCTAACAATGAAAACAACATTGTAGAGTGCAGGTTATGGTGTCAGTAGAATTGTGGATAACTCTGTCAGACATAGTGTCTACACTGCGTATTGGCCATCTTCAGGCACATCACCTGCTGCATGCTATGTTGGATTACCTAAACGGTCTGTAAGACGTTTGCCGAGAAATGAGACCCTCGGTAACAAGAGTGGAAGAATGGGGGTGCGCTTCGATCACTTCGTGTGGTACGTGCGAGAGGTAAATGAATTTCTCTTCAGTATCATCACAGGTTGTGAGAAATGGGTGCACTACCTACACTAGGATCCAAGATCGCCTCAATTACGCGGAAGCATCCAGGACCATTAGTGACGAAAAACTTTATTGTTACCCCTCCCAGGAAAGGTTTCGGCCACAGTGTCCTGAGAGGTGAAAGGTGTGACTCTCCTTCATTTCCTCCAGCAAGGAGCCGTCAATGTGGCATGCTGCTGCGACTCCCTTACCACATTCAGGTCCGCTGTTCGACAAAAGAGACCAGTGCTCTTGAGTGAAGATGTTGCGCTCTTGGACGACAACGCAAAACCGCACACAGCAAGGCTCATACCGGATCAGATTCGCCACTTCAGGTGGGAGAGATTGGATCGCGCGGCCTTGTTGTGTACATAGTAGTTCCACATAGTCAGCGCGTACACAACTTTCCCACTAGAGCGCGCCCCGCTAAACACAACAGCGCACACGCAGAGCTCGTCCGTCTCCGCAATACGACATAGCGCTGCCTTAGAGGCGGACCAAATTCTGCTTCCGCCGATCCGCGTATTAATATGTAACGCAACCAATGAGATTGCTGCTAACGTAGAACCTTTTCTCGCAGATCACACTCGTGCAGTGATACCTGAATGCGCGAGGTATTATAACGAGTGTACAGACCTCTGATAAGTCAGTCTGCATTTGTCTGCACCAGTCTGCATTTGTCTTCATTTGTCTTTACCAGTCTATAGTCAAGTTTCAGTCTGCACCTAATACGATTACCATGATCCTGTACTTAACCATGAAGATAAATGTATAGACACTTTGTCAAATATCAGAGACATGTGAGAATAAGATTAACGTACCAAGGCCAAAGGAACTTCAGATTGTCAATTGTAAATAGCATCCAGAATCAAGTAACGTAAGGTTTATGCTTGCTACTATTTTAATAAATGTGTGTGAAAATTAATCAAGTTCTGTTTAAAGTTGGTCACCGTCAATCTGCTACTCTAAGTGTGCAAGTGGCATTCCTGTCGTCTGACCTAACGGCAGAAGATAAACACGCCACGATAAGACCACGAGACATATGGCTGACACTTGCCTACTTCGTTAGAGGGAAAAGTCAAATAATGTGATGGTGTGTGTACCGAAGGTGTTACACTACGCACACCACAGGCCTACAACTCCGATCTTACCATATCGGACATTCACCTGTACACTGCATTGAAAGACGCCCTCTCAGGAAGTAACTTTCAAACTAATGGTGAGATGAAGCAGGTTATGTGGCAGTTTCTTGGACTGTAGGGCACCGACTTTTACCACAGTGGTCTCTTCAAATTGACTGCACACAACGACCAATGTCTCAAAGTCGGTGGCGAATATATTGAAAAATAAATAAATAAATAAATAGGATGTATAGTTCATGATGCAATGATGTATTTCTTTTTGGCAATAAAGTTTCCATGTCCGAAACAATAACGAAACTCACTTTCGGATCGTAAATAGTATTATTGAACGGCTAATATGGTGCATGGTCGTCCTATCCAAGTTGCAGGTTGCCTATCTAAAGGCTTCCAGAGGCAGCTGAAATTTGATTTTCAATATTTGATATAATTTAAGGATTTAAAATTCAGCCACAACCTATCCATCAAGAGGTATAATCTTACGTTAAAGATTTAAGACAGAAAACAATCACAGTCACAAACTACATTGATATCTTAGGGCAGCGTAAGCTACAGCGTGTAAATACCAACACTACATCAACCAGTACTTGAGAATTGGCGCACTTAGTGACTCACGAAAAGGATGACAAGAAACTTCCTTATCACTAGTCGATTCGCAACGCATTTTGCAGACACTGTCTACATGTAGAACTAAATGTACCTACAAAAGTGTATCACAGTGCGACAAATATTTCCGGAAGTATGACGTCTTGAACGAGAGCACTTACCGACTCCTAACAAATTGTTTTCACAATCTGAAATCTTTTCTAAACTCACCTCACTTACTTGCTTAACGTAATTATTTAATACATGAACTCTTTTGTAAAATAACTAATAGTTCAAATCAAATGGCTCTGAGCACTACGGGACTTAACATCTATAGTCATCAGTCCCCTAGAACTTAGAACTACTTAAACCTAACTAACCTAAGGACATCACACAAGACCCAGTCGTCACGAGGCAGAGAAAATCCCTGACGCCGCCGGGAATCGAACTCGGGAACCCGGGCGCGGGAAGCGAGAACGCTACCGCACGACCACGAGCTGTGGACAACTAATAGTATGTGGCTGGTTCATTCATGGGATTCGGATTATTTACGGAGGTGGGGGTTTAGTAGTACTAAATAATGTCGTGGTTACTTGACAGTGCCAGCAGGAGAGCAATATCGTGTTTAAATAAATGCAATCTACTGGCAGGAGAAGTTTTATTTGCCCAGATCCCGTAATTACTTATATGGACTATTAGTTTTGGCAGATTTAATTGTCATCTGCAGATCATCTAAAAACATCAAACATTATGCCACCCTAAATAGTGCACTGTCATCTAATCACGTACATAAAGGAGCTCTATTAGTTGGATTTGATACAAGTAGTAAAAACGTAATTCGGTGTAGAGTCATATATCAAGTAATAAAACATAATTCTGGTAACAATTCACTAACTATTTCAGTCATCATCACTATTATATTATTATTACTTGACGTATGGCGCTACACTGGTGTGTCCTATCCAGCGAGTTGAGCTCGGACGGACAGGACTAGATGACAGTGCACTGCATAGAGTGGCACAATGTTTGATGTATTCAAATGATATGCACATGGCAATTACAGTTTGCCGAAACTAGTACTCCATTATGTAATTACTGCGAAATGGGTAAATAAAACTTCTCCAGCGAGAAGAACATATTTTTCCTAAATAATGTTGGTTTAATAAGTATACTGAACCTAAAGGCCTCCTAGAGCAGAATTTCGTCGAAACTAAATGAAACTCATAATAAAGTTTATCAGTCGTTGAATGAAATGTAACGCATACAGATTGCACTTAAAACATTAAATATACCTTAAAAAATGCCCAGGATGCTGTGTGTGGTAGCTGTTTGGAGATGGACAAAGGAAATGACTTCAAGTTCGAAAGCTAGGTGATTAATTAGAAAGGAAATGCCAAGCATTCTACGTGGCTATATTAGCACCATGACTGCACAATCGGTGGGTGTGGTGTTGTTCTAGTGGGAGCGCAGACCGCGTACTAACCTGCTCGACCTGGCGGAAGACCCTGAGCAGGTTGAGTCCTGCCAGCCTCTTGACGTCATCCTCACTCCAGGACGGGTCTTCCAGCAGTGCGGCCAACAGCTGCGGGTACCTCGACACGTCCTCCAGTCCCGTCGTCGTGCTGCTGGACACAGCACACAGTCACACACTTTTCTTCTCTAAAGCACTTACTGACATATTTTATTATCATGTCCACTTTGCTCTCTCGTCCGTCACTTGCATCTAGCAAGCAGGCAAAAGCTACTCGTCATTTACTAAGCCATACGGATGGTGATTTAAAATTTTTGCAAACAAAAGACCCAAAAATTAGCGGAACACAATTTTTTTGAAGGGTGGAGAGAAAAATTTTCAACTATTGTGGGAAACTACTGTGCAGTGCAGCAGTGTACTGTAGGGAAGCTATTCAACCTAGATTTACGTACTTGGGTTTCATCATTACTTTTTCTGTTCAGCTGGAAGCCTGTTGACAGCTGCTAATAGTGTACAACTGAACAATGTTCAAGAACTGTGGATGAAGGTCAACAGGCGGAGTCCATGTTCCTAAATTTCCGGAAGGCATTAAAGAAGGTACGAGCATATGGAATAGGTCCAAGATATGTGAGTGGTTTGAAAACTTCTTAAGTAACAGAACCCAGTACGTTGTCCTCGACGGAAAATGTTCATCAGAGTGAAGGGTATCGTAAGGAGTGTCCCATGGAAGTGTGATTGGACCGCTGTTATTTGCTATATACATAAATGATCTGGCTGACCGGGTAAATAACAATCTGCGGCTGTTTCCTGATCATGCTGTGGTGTACGGGAAGGTGTCGCCGTTGAGTGACTGTCGAAAGATACAAGATGACTTAGACAACATTTCTACGTGTTGGCAGCTAGATCTCAATTTAATAAAAAAATCAGTTAATGCAGATAACAAACAGAAACAGGTAATGCTCGAATAAGACAATGGCTGTGTGCCTGTTTGGCACAGTTACGTCTATTCAATAATTTGGCGTAACATTGCAGAGTGATGGAACGAGCACGATTGTGGTAGGGACGGCGAATAGTAGACTTCGGTTTATTGGGACAATTTTAGGAGAATCCAGTTCTCCTGTAGAGGAGACAGTATACAGGACATAAGCGCGACCCATTCTTGAGTTCGTCCGTAGAGGAGACCTCATATAGGACATTAGCGCGACCCATTCTTGAGCTCTGCTCGAGTGTTTGGGATGCGCACTAGGTCGGATTAAAAGAAGACATAGATGCAATTCAGAGGTGGGCTGCTAGATTTGTTACCGATAGGTTCGAACAACACGCAAGTACTACAGAAATGCTTCCAGAGCTCAAATGGGAGTCCCTAGACAAAAGACGACGTTCTTTTCGTGGAAGACTATCGACAAAATTTAGAGAACTGGCATTTCCAACTGACTGCAGAACGATTCGACTGCCGCAAACACGCATTTCGCCTGAATATCACGAACATAAAAAAAATTATGGCTCGTACGGCCGCATATAGGCAGCCCTTTTTCCCTCGCTCTATTTGCGAATGGAACGGGAGAGGAAGTGATTAATAGTGGTGCAGGGTACCTTCCGCCATGCATCGTATGGTGGCTGGCGGAATTTGTATGTACATGTAGCTGTAGATCTAGAAATTGTTGTATGTACAAGTTTTATTATCATCTGGTGTTCTCAGAATTAACATTGCAGCCTCTTCTGAATCGGTCAATATTATCAACCATAAATTCCGTGATCGTATATATGTACAGTAATGGTAGAGTGACATATCACAGACACCATAACAATAGTCTACAAGAAATGATCAAACAGATATGGTAGCGCACTGTAACCGCTGTTTCCTGGACTTACACCATTTTTGGTGAGTGCTCCGAGTTGTCCCAAAACGTATATACAGAGTGGAAGTAAGTGACGTCTTCGCACTTTTGAGTGTAAGGGAGAGAGTGGCGATCATTCTTACTGCGTAGATAGGAGCATTGAGTTCCTGAAAAGGACCTCCGTGGAAGCTTTTCATTTACCTCACTTCTAAGAATTTCGATTACACTGACTGCTTGACCACAGAGAGAAGACATTTGGCTTTTGCATAGGTTTTGTGTCGGAATCTATGAATTGCGTTTTCTTGCAGTTAGGCGATAATCTGTTATCTTCAGAGAAGAGATGTTAATCACTATACTATTAGCTAGATAATTTATAATACATTCGACCTCTTTCACGACAAAAATTGTCATCTGCAAGTAGACAATTGTTGGAGCATTTGTCATTTTTAGTGGCAGATCATTGCTATGAAGCGTGTCCCAGAAATTTTGCGACAAACTGACAAACTTCGAGGGTTTGTAGAACAGCCTTGAGGAACTAACCGAGGATAGCAACCCAAGTCCGGAAACGTCATCCAGGGACACTAAAGAGGAAGTTATAGGCGCCGGCACCTACTACTAGGTCACTCCATCGACACCAAACGTGACTTTGTACGCTGACGGACCACAGAAGGAACATCTCGCAATATTGTTTTTTATTCAGTGATCACCACTGATTGCCACGACCGCCAGTGGAGAAGATGAAGCTAGCTGCTGCGTAAACAGGCCTTGTCTCCTACGAAGGAAACACACTGTTGCCTTACTGGACGACTGTTTCACTAACATACAAAATGCGGACACCCAAAAACCTCTGTCCGTAATGGTACTGGGACCAGGGAAATGTGTACCACTAAAAGCGGCGATATACGACAGACCATGACTCTGAAGCTGTTGGTTCTAACAGCCTCGTCATTGTCAATGAAGCTGATATTGACCACGAACGTAGCTGAGGTTAGTAACGACTGAAGTGTCCAGCGAACAGATGTCGCGTGGCCTCCACAAATCCTTAAAGGCTGATCAGCGGACACTGCGAGTCATTTCGTCGTGGATTGCCATATGAGCCACCAGGAATATCATTGCTGCCTGGACTGACAGGGACAAATGTGCAAACGTACGGCACAGAATTCAGCAGGCGACGCCCGACAACACTTCCAGTGACTTCCCATGAAGTTATGCCATTCAATGTACTACTGCCGTCTTCATCCTCAAATAACTAATAAATAACCTAAGAATCTGTAAATCTTCATCAGCGAACAGTAAAGTAACTTCTTGAGATTGGGGAGGGGGGGGGGATGCGGGGGAGGCTTCAGTGGATCATGGACCCATAATCAGGGAGCGAATAAATCGTAGGCAGCAATGGAGAATAGACTGAAGAATAGCCAATGGTATTCCCCTCCCAGAAAAAATCCATAAACCCATATCCTAAAACCGTTGTCCGAAGCTCGGAATAATCATTACCTGAGGGGAAATAGACAATTTGCTGAGGTGTAAAAACAAATGCGTTAAATTATGTATCGGCCAAGAACATAAATTATTTTTAAAAGATCATTGCTATTATCACAATTTAGTAAGAATGAAAAACTGTTCATATAAGTTACCAATAATTACATTTTTTTTCAAGTACTAACATTAAAGCAAGGTTATACCTACGTCCACTGCGAACATTCTTAACACTTTGTACCATGCACCGATCACAGTGAAATTGAGACCTGTACATCTCATATGTTTAAATATCTTATGAAAAGGTTTTCTTCAAGTTTCAAGTAATCCTTGTACTAGATTAGAAATTGCTTCATTATTCACTTCGCTACATTAAATGAATTAATTGACAGCACAAGGTAACATAAGAATCTAATGGCTGCTACACTGATGTAGGGCCTACATTGCATTAATATTATTATTATTATTATTATTAGCAGTAGTAGTAGTGATGGTGATGGTTGTAGTGGTAGTGGTAGTGTCGCCAACGGCCTGCAGCAATGCTAACACCGGTTGTCGTCAGATCACCGAAGTTAAGCGCTGTCGGCCTTGCTGAGCACTTGGATGGGTGATCGTCTGGGTCTGTCGAACGCTGTTGGCAACCGGGCTATACTCAGCCCTAGTGAGGTTAACTGAGATACTAGAAGCTACTTGACTGTGAAACAGCGGTTCCGGTCACGAAAATTGATTACGGCCGTGAGAGCGGTAGGCTGACCACATGCACCACCATACCCGCATCCGGTTACGCCAATCGGCTTGGGAGGAAACGGGGATACGTAGTTACTATTGGGCCTTTCGAAGCTTGTTCGGGGTTGATTAGTAGTAAAAGTACTAGTAATATTGGTAGAAGTGACAGTAGTAGGTCACAAAGCACTGCCAGTCTGAATTCTTCCAATTCCTGCCAGTTCAGAAGTAAAGAGTACGCAGTCAAGTGATTTACAAACAGTTGGCCTAAGTGTAGTGCAGACATTTTAATTTTAAATGGAGGATGAGGATGTGCGTGAAGCAAGTGCCAGTAGGGAGACAAGTGGCGCAAAGTTTCTTTCCCGAAAAGGAATTGTAGGTAGCATTCTCGATGTACTGAAAATTGCTTCTTCAATATATAACGAAAGGTTGTTAGGAACAAACAGTACCAATTCGCTCACTAACTCATTAGTGTGTTTTCTGATAATACACTTACTACAGCAAATGTAGTTAACCTTTCGTCATTTAAAAATGAAAGTGTTCAAAAAAAATTATTTTCCAATCTAATGTTTAGTTACGAGTTAATGCTGATGATGGCGGTGGGCAGTAGCTAATATCTGATAGCACCCAGGGATACCGCACTCAGAAAAGTTGGAGACCACTGTTCTAATGGGATAGTGTTCATCCTCTTTTTGTGAGACACTATGTACAATATTTTAGCACATTCTCAAGGTACGCAGCCCACATATATGGATATATAACGAAAGAAATTTCCCTTGATAACTGCTTTAGGGGAAGCACTGCAAAGTCGCAACAGGTATTAATTGGTAGTTCTGTAGGTATCCAGTAATTCAACATGCAAAGAATTTTTAAAATGAAATTTTCTCTTAGATTTTGCACTTAGCAGTTTGTTTTTGATCTCCACGACGTTCTGTTTTACAGTAAAACTATCTAAATGCAACGTGCGAGCTGCCTTAAATTCTAGTGGCAACAGTCCTTTCAGCAATACTCACTGGCTGATGCCGTCAAAACCAGCACCAAGGCCCACGTGGTCCACCCCAGCGACGTCACGCACGTGGTTGATGTGCGCTGAAACAGAAGGTCACATACCTGTAAGCAGTCTCTGCAAACAGATGTTTGCAAACATTTATCCACGCTTTTTGAGGGTCGATTGCACATTATGTTACTATTGAGAATTATATCGTGTAATTACAACGCACGTCTGAAAATTCGGTGAATGGTCTTAGAAAATAAAGGAAACAAGAGGTACGAAGAAAACACCTTTGCTCGCCTTCAAATTAATCACAATTCACTACAACACACTTGTGACGTCGGTCGTTAAGATGTTGCAAACTGTCAACAAACCATTTTTGGGGAATCGCTCGAAGTACCGTGGTCACGCGTTGTTGGACACCCGCATCATTAGAAGAGACTGGACCGGATGTCACCAATACGATGCGGAGACCTAGTGGCAGTCAGTGGCGTGGAGATCATCGTCTTACCCGCGTCCCAAGAAAAGTCAGCCCACAAAATCCAAGATCAAGACGATGTTGATCGTCTTTCTCAACCGCAAAGACTTGCAGTCTCATGAATTTCAACCCAAGGGAGGCGGGGAAGACGATGAAAACATTATCGCTTGGCCCCTTGATGCCATTGGTAGCACCATATCTCATCTCTTGTAATGATGCGGGTGTCCAACAACACGTAACGACGGTGGTTGAGCAATTCCACAACATGCGTTTGCTAACAGTTTCCTAACGGTTCACAGTCGATGTCGGAAATATATTGTATCTCATGGTGATTAGTTTAAGTGCCAGTAAAAGTATTTTATTTTCTGAGACCATTCACTGACCTTTACAGACGCACCATGTATACTTATGAACAGCGTTACGCAAAAATAAACAATAAAATATGAAACTTGCTTTTAGTTAATTCACATTTTATATGAAGGCCTTATTCCAGTAGTGGTACAAGTCCATTTTTGTTCATATTCAGATGCAGAGTCCTAAAGTTAAATGAGGGCTGAAAAATATGTAGTTCAGATACCAGAAATATTCAAGCATATGGCTTCTTGCTAGATATAAACCTTTCTTTCTGTTTCTTTGGATCATCAATTTCAGAAGCATTATAGGCAGAAAAGTGGAGGTAATGGACTTGTACCACTATTGAAATAAGCCCTTTATATTTTATAGCCTTCTGTTAGGTCTAGAACATACTCATACGTATTAGATAGTAAGTTCTTGGTTTTATTCTTCCACTGATAGTGGAGGTATTTCGGGCATAATTATTTTATTTCTTGTTAGAAGCGAAATAAATGAAAGTAAGTTGATATCTCGTCCTATTCAAACCCCAAATCAGGAATTTGATGAAATTGGTCATTTACAGGTTAGATTGTGTTGCGACTTGTGAAATGAAAAGACTAAGCAGGATGAAACTATATTCGCAGACTCTGATACCACACGCGGTTTCTTGCACAAAGATAGAAAATAGTCTGTCACACAGTTACATCTTTTGTGTATTTTCTGTAGAAACCGGACGTACAAGAGTCGCTGTCTGCCAAGACTGTTATCACGTTTTAGGTACTTAAGTTCAATTCCGACATTATAAAACTGACATACCCAGTCATTTCAGTGTCTTGAGGCTGGTGTTAGAGTAAGCAGGGGATTATGATCCTGGAACGTACGAGTACTTTTTTATTATTTTCTAATTTTCGCTTTCATTATATGGTGTACGGCTTCTTAAACATTATATAGCTATTGTAGCATATCTCGTACGAAATACGTCTGATTAGTGAGTATTAATACTTTAATGTAGTATGTTTTTGTTATTCTGTTTTCAGGGCCGTATTGAGCCTTTAAGTCTTCAGACTTTCCCCAAGCCACACTTCATCTTCACCTATTCATTACACTCAACTTTCAACGTTTCTCACCTTTGCCCCCAAACCAATACTTTTCATCTCGTTTTTGGTCTGCTACACGTGACCCTTTCTTTTAATACTCATTTCGGAATCATCCTAGGTAGGCCGTATCAACTGTAAGCACCACATAGTCACAAGATTTATCAGTATTGTTCTGCTACTACTTCATCTGTTACATTCTAATCAAGAGGCCGATAATCTTGAATTAAGGTACTTGCCATAAATGTGCATGAAATGCTGCCAAACAGACATTTTTAACGTCCAGTTTACACTAAAAATACGCACAGGGTTGAGATAATTTTGTATTGCTAGTATGCAAGGAATCACGTCGAAGAGCCAGCGCGTGTCAATGTTTCTTCACTCTGTATATGTGGAAGTAAAACTATCACCATTAAATTTGGTAATTACTGTACCCTTTCGCCATTTACTTCTCTCAGTCTCCCTTAAGACCAGATTACGTATAATCTTTTGTACCGTGTACCTCACACGTGTCTCCTAATTATTAACGATCTTATTAGAGAACTGCTCGACCAGTATCCATAATTGAAAAGCTGCCTCAACAGAAAAATTTGGATGGCAGTTTTGAAGGCAGACTAATGAAGAGTGAAGGGACAAAATTCATTAGCAGTATTGGCCGGGATGAGCCCCAACGTGATAAACTCATTTCTCACCTATGACGTCAGTGATGTTGGCGGCCGCGCTGCAGGTGATGAAATACGGGTACAGGCTCAGCATCACCACTCCGCCGTTCATCGCCTGCCGGGGCAGAAACAAACAGTTCTCAGTACATGAACTTCTACAGAACTCTATAAACAGCTTTCGCAAGCTTTTTGATAGTATTGGCAACTATCTATTTCATACACAAGTGAATTTGTTTGTACTAAATTTAGCATTAGAAATACCATAAAGTACATCGAAATTTTAGAAACGTTAAATGTCGTTTCTGGTGAGCTTGCTGTGAGTAAAGAAAGAGGTTACGACTAGACTAGACTTTTAGGAGGAGGCTGTAGACTTTGAATATGATGAGCGACCTATCCATCCGAAGACGTCATCAGCCCATGAAATCGTTGGACAAAGTGCAAGAAATGATTATGGACGACAGCGGAATCAATCAAAGAAGACCATGATGATATAGGAAGTTGGCACATTCCATGACTTTTTTCTTATATTTTCGATATGAAACTTGCAATAGTACAATATTTTCCATAATTGTTGAATTTAAATCCAATACAGCTGCAATGTAACTTGCCCAGGAGTAGCTAGATGAAGTCACCAATGCCAGAAAGCTAGTGAAAAGGGTCACAACAAGTGATGAAACTTGGGTTTACGGATGTGATGTCAAAAATAAAGCTCGGCTTTGTGTGTGGTGCCTGTTCTTTCAGAATGTAGCTATGACACGAAGTCACGAAGGAGGTATGTGACGATGTTGGACAATAAAGTGCAGTCAGAAGAACGCTGAATAGGTCGCGGAGCAAAAGTCATTCACTGGATGCGTCGCTGAGCAAAAGTCAATCACTTGATACAAGTTCACTTTATTATTCCAGCTATACGCGTTTAGGACACTGTCATAGTCAGATAGCCCGGACCTTGATTTTGCTTATAGATACAAAAGTCTGCTTACGATTGTTACTACTCCAACATGTATCTTCATGTCTAGGTACAACATGACATTACAAAATATCTGATGATGTCAGTGTCCGACACGGTGATACTGGAATAATAAAGTCAGCTTTCATCCAGGCAATGATTTTTCCCTCAGTGAACTACTGAGCAGTCTGCGGGCTGCACATACTGTTCTTTTGGACCTGTCCGAAAAGACTAACAATATTTATTTTGTATCCTGCTGTCGTATATACACATGACCGAAATTAAAATTCCGACATTAGTCGTAATGGGCACTAAGTGAAAAGTCGTGTCGGACCTGGAGTCCAACAGGTAGTGCCCGCTTTGTGCCAACTGACCCATTAACAGCTTCGGGTATCCGAGAGCGCTTCCCTTCCAACCAGAATTCCCAACTTATCGCACACTACTTTCGTAGTGTCCTCTGTCTGTTACCCTCACTGCTCACAGAATCATCCTAGTTTCCGCAAGAGGTCAGAAAAAGGTGGTTCAAATGGCTCTGAGTACTATGGGACTTCACATCTGAGGTCATCAGACCCCTAGAACTTAGAACTATTTAAAACTAACCTAAGGACATCACACACATCCATGCCCGAGGCAGGATTCGAAGTTGCAACCGTAGCGGTCGCGTGGTGGCAGACTGAAGTGCCTAGAACCGCTCGGCCACAGCGGCCGGCGTCAGACAAAGAGTGCCTCTGCACTGGATGATCTTTAATTGCAGTCAAGGCACATATATTCGGACATGTCCGAAAGGACAGATATAACACATATAAATACAGTGAAAGTGCAGCTGCACTGGATGATCTTTAATTGCAGTCAAGGCACATATATTCGGACATGTCCGAAACATCAGATATAACACATACAAATACAGTGAAAACTCTGACAATATGAAGGGCAGGATCGTAGAACATGTGTTAAGGCATCAGGGAATAACCTCCACGATACTAAAGGGAAGACCGAGCGAGGTGGCGCAGTGGTTAGACACTGGACTCGCATTCGGGAGGACGACGGTTCAATCCCGCGTCCGGCCATCCAGATTTAGGTTTTCCGTGATTTCCCTAAATCACTCCAGGCAAATGCCGGGATGGTTCCTCTGAAAGGGCACGGCCGACTTCCTTCCCCATCCTTCCCTAATCCGATGAGACCGATGACCACGCTGTCTGGTCTCCTTCCCCAAACCAACCAACCAACCAACTAAAGGGAAGGAGAAGACCGAGATCGGGACATACCCAGCAATTAATTGAGGAAGAAGAAATGAAGAGGCTGATGCAGAAGAGGAATTTGTGTCTGGCCGCATTAAACTAGTCAGAGAACTGAAGCCTAACAAAATAAATAAATAAATAAATAAATAAATAAAAAATAAAAAAGACACGTTAACGAGCCTAATATGGTGACTTCAGGTGAACGTGATGGGGTGGATAGCGATCACACAACCTTGTCTCCAAAGTAGACGACAAAGCTTCAATAATATTGAGATCTGGTGACTGTGGGGGCCAGGGTAGATGAGAAATTTCATGCTCGTGCTCACAAAACCATTTCTGGACATGCGAGTTACGTGAAGATGGGCTCTGTCGTTTTGGAACGTAGCATCTCCACTGGAGAACAAACATTGTACCATGGGATGGAGCTGATCAACGAAACTGGTCGTGTAATCCTTGACTGTAATGCGACCTTTCACAGTAACCACGGGACCCATGGACTACGCCGACATGTCTGACGAAGTCATATACTCAAACCTTGTCATATTTCACTCGGGAAGTAAACTCGGCCGAAGCTGGACACGGTATGGAATAAGCTTCACGCGATCAAATGACTTTTTTCCCCTGGCCCACAGTCCACGTGTTACAATTTTGGCATCACGTTTTCCTGTTATACCCATGTGTATCATTTTAATGTGTGTTTGTTCTGTCCCTAGCTCTGTTAGGGTTTTTATAACTCCTTTGTAGCTGACTGAATCAAATACCTTTTCGCATTCGAAGAGGACGAGTAAAGTAACGTTGCACGCTCATTAGTTTGGCTGAATGGAAGCGGCCTATCGTGTTGAATCCACTGAGGTACGATACCTATTTTACTAGCTAAGCTCTAGCCAAAACACCTGTAATGTTCTTCTTTAGAATCTTCGTGAAAAACTTGTGCATAGCAGATAAAAAGCTAATGAAATGGAAGTTAGTCCAGCGAAATATGGCTATTTTCCAAATTGATGGTATGTTACCATCCTGCAGCCTATTGTGAAGACTGTTTCGTTTCTAACAGTTCCAATAGCTGAAATACGATGACTTGCCGTTGTGCTCTGCCTTTCCTCACCTGCTCAATAGCCTTTCTACCTTTGACTGAAAAACCTCTTGGTAAATAGGTACATCTGCTTTTGTTCTACCAATGTTGTGTTTAGGCTGCGGTAGATGTTGCAGATGTACTGGAAAATGTTTTCTGTTTCCATTATTCGCCTGTTGTTTTACATTGCTGTTGATTATATCCTACCTACCTTTAACGTCTGTTTAACTTTTTTTGCCAGATATTCTGCTTTACTAAAGTTTTCTTTATAGATTTTCGTTGAATTTATTTTCACCTTCCATTTTCTTCTGATAGTCATGCATTAAGATATTTTACTTAAATCGTTTCAGTTTTGAATTGTCATTGCTTTTTCAGTAGGGCTTTAGTATTACTGTTCCACTTTCGTTATGGTCTGTGATTCCTTCTATACCAGTTATTTCCGCAACTCGATATTTTATCATGAATTGTCTGGTTGAGTCTCTATGGGCTATTGATTCATGCTGCTGGTTTATCTCACTTCACTGTTCAGTACTAAGATTTCTTTCTTTCAAACAGTTTCAACATTTGGTGTTTGGGGTTTATGATAATTTTACTAGCCACTAATCTACGGTCGCGTCCAGTGTTGAATTTATTTTGAATGCAGACATCACTGACTGTTTGCAGTTTCATCCTTAACGTCGTGGTTAATGCTTCCCTGTGACAACTTTCAGGTAGCTGTCCTGGGCAATCAAAATACGAAACTACGGAAAATATGCAATACCATCACTAAATGGATTATTCATCATTTTAATTCATTCACGAAATTAAAGGGGTTCAATGAACGATTTTTGGTTGTATTTCCAAAGTAAGTAAGGAAGATACCCTTCGCAGGAAATTAAGGTGTAAACGCGTTTTAATGTTTGCAAGGCTTATATGTGTCAGTACAATACTATCAATATTACAGACACGTATATCTTATAATAAATTGCAGACATTATTCATTTGGTCAGGTCTGGCTTTGTAAAACTTTAGTTGCTCAAGTGAACGTGTAGAGATCATCGTCACTTTTCGAACACTTCTGACATTGAAAGAGCAAACGGTTAACTTTATTGCTGTTGCCAAAATGAATACAGACTTTTGGCCATGTCATTTCCTTGGAAGGGTTGCCATTTGCAGAAAGCGTATTTTTTTTTTTACAATAGAGGGTTATAATTATTTTTGTATTGACTAAAATATATTTTTGTAGTTTTTCATAAAACCTAGTATGGTATACTTCTTTCTTGTATGAAAGTTTATTATTAATCACATAACTGTGTCGTCTTTCATTACCATACATTAGCAGGCGAAATACTGGAAATTTTTACGCAGGCGTCACATAAATGTCACCGTAAAAACGATTTTATTTATATTTATGACACAAAGAGAGGACTACGTCTCGTAAAAGTCGAAATGTCACGACCTAATGGAATTCCGGTGTTACGCGTTATGTCTCCACAATATGCGGATGTCGCCAGTGTGAATGAAAGCAAACGTAGTCTAAGGAGGTGCCCGACTACATTTTTGATCGAACTATTTCTGTCTTAATAGTCACAGTACAATGGCGAGCGAAGAGCGGATCACGCTGCATGTCCTTGACTACATGCTTGAACGACGCTTCATTTAATAGTAAATAGTTGTCCTTCAGCTTTCAACTCGATAACCTTGCTGTAGGTCTGATACTCAATCCAAAAAGTAAAATAAGAATTAAAAAGAAATGACATGAGGTTATCGAGAAAGTTTCCAGTTGATTGATGCGATAATAGTTTGTGACTAATTGTAAGGTAGTTCTTGATGCCGCTCGAATATTATGGTTAAATCTAATATCAAGCATGCTACCTGTCTGTCTTAGCAGTAACTATGGTTCGCCTGTTTCTGGATTTGCTGCTACGTTAATGATGTCTTACTTCCTCCAAGATTTTACCACATTAGTCCTAGTCATCTTCGTGACGCTTCGGGCGTTGATCTCGTTTCTCATTTTTTGGATTCGAACCAAACTGTGCACTGCACATTCTGCGCCCCACCATTGCGATCATTTACCAGCGACGTCAAAGAATAAAACTCACAGGCGTTTGAAAACAATCCGAAGGCTATACAGTACCGTAAAAAAGTTGCACTTAGAACATCGTAAGACAATATCCTTCACCAAAATAAGCTATGACAGGTGGAATTAAGTACAAAGAGAGCACTGAGTCTTTTCGGACGTGATTTGCGTACACTGAATGCCACGTCTCATGCATTATTTAAATTATTACCTATGCCCCGTCCCATGAATACGGCCGGCCGCTGTGGCCAAGCGGTTCTAGGCGCTTCAATCCGGAACCGCGCTGCTGCTACGGTCGCAGGTTCGAATCCTGCCTCGAGCATGGATGTTTGTGATCTCCTTCGGTTAGTTAGTTTTAAGTAGTTCTACGTCTAGGGGTCTGATGACCTCAGATGTTAAGTTCCACAGTTCTTAGAGCCATTTTTGAACCATTAATACGGCGTGTATACCACGAACCTGATAATGTCGTTTTATTTCATGCTCTCAGATGGGACAGTATTCAACGAAGGCCGATGTTGTTCGCCGGTTTCCATTAAGTGTAGCATCTATGTTCGTTACACCTTTGTTTTAACAGTTGTCATAGCCTGTAAAGTATACTACTTGCGTGGTCCAAGATTATCTTTCATTAATATTTTCCATATATTCGACGGATCTTCCGGAATTAGCGCCTGTGTTTGGAAGATTTCCGAATCTGACTTCTTGTTCCTTAATGTCGACACTCTCAGTAGGCAGCAATGACCTGTCTTGTATAGAGAGAGGTGAAACTGTTCTTTCCAGAGAATCGGTTACAGCTGTCCTCTCACTGGAAAAAATAGTTCCCTTTCATGGCTCACCACTCATCATTCACTCACGTAAATTAATGAAAGGAAGTCATTTTGCCATTGTAATTCAGGCAGTTATACCTGTATTTTTATCCTACGTATTCCTGTTTTGAAATGTGATAGAAAGAGAAGTAATACGTTTATGTTAAGTTGGCAGTAGTTTCGAGATTTAAATGATCTGCATTTCATCCGCTGCAAAAATTCAAAATATTACAACAAAATCCTAAATGCTTTTCAACAATAGGCAAAATTTTAAAACTAAGGCTTATTATGGTTACGTTTTCATACTTTTATTGGAGACAAATTACAATTTAAGAACAGTAGCATAACTTTAATTAATCTAGATATCTGCAGTCGGTATGACAAAATACGTGCCTAAACCGAAAAAATGAATCAATGTTATGATTTATAAATAAAATTTGGTCTATTTAAAGTGAGTCAGTTTCCTCTCTTGGTACACATTGTGTTGCTTTTGAATAGATACACTCAAAGCGCCTAGGCATAGAGGGTTACATAATACTGTCTGAACCAGTTGTTGTAACATTGGGACGGAAATTGTTTTGATTACCCACCAGTTTAAGGAATCGCTGTTTCTATTCAAATATGACTCAGATAAATATCTGTCTAGTTCGACTATCACTACACATGACAACCTTGGAAATGAGAAAACCCACTGGACAGCTGGTAATATTTCATCCAGAATCGCAAAGGAATGTAGTCTGTTTGTACCTTCAAGGACAACAGAAGTTATGTCTTTCAAAGGCCAGAGGCCAGTTCCCATAAAAATAATTATAAATGGTTAGAATACAGGAAGGTTAAACCCGTTCAGTCTCATATGAAGTCTTATCTCAGTCATGACAGAATTGGACATAGAAAAAAAGTAGAAAGGTTTAATTTTATTAACACAACAATGTCTAGAGCCCTCAGAACTAAAGTGTGAAACGATAATTTATCCAAGTTTTACAAAATCATGTCAGAACCAATTATGACATTTTAAATAGTACTGTGGCAGTACGAAAACAAAACAGTAGTGAATAAAGAATACAAGCATTGGAGACGTACTGCTAAGAATAATATCTGGATATACAGTTTCTGAAAGGAGCATGTGTGCTGATATCAGAGAACAGAGAGTGAAAAAATATGTATGAAGAGATTAAGGAATACACGA
Source organism: Schistocerca nitens (assembly GCF_023898315.1). Classification (NCBI taxonomy): domain Eukaryota; kingdom Metazoa; phylum Arthropoda; class Insecta; order Orthoptera; family Acrididae; genus Schistocerca; species Schistocerca nitens. Next base: position 8,410,281 of record NW_026045910.1, on the reverse strand, counting down.
ACTACTGAATGGACTATATCAAAAGAATGGAAAATGGCAGAATAGTTGAATTATCGATGAATTATCACCTGTTGGGCATAAGGCCTTGAGAAAGATGGAGCAAAAGGTGAAGATTAATAACTAAAACCAAGAGGATGTAACAGTCAAATGATTAATACATAAAGATGAAAGGAAAAGACATCTCATAACTGTCCTGAAAGCATTAATCTGATTATTTTAAATATATAAATGAAGTGTGTGTGTGTGTGTGTGTGTGTGTGTGTGTGTGCGCATTGTCATATATGTAAAAATAATTATGTGAATATATACTCTTATTATGATAAATAACAACATCCCCCCCATGAACCATGGACTTGTCGTTGGTGGGGAGGCTTGCGTGCCTCACTGATCAGATTGCCCTACCGTAGCTGCAGCGGAAATTGAGGGGTATATGTTGAGAGTCCTGACAAGCGTGTGATTCCAAACGAGGCGTAGCAGCCTTTGCCGTAGTTGCAGAAGCAACAGTCTGGATGATTGACTGATCTGGCCTTGTACCATTAACGAAAACTACCTTCCTGTGCTGGTACTGTGAAGGGCTGAAAGCAAAGGAATATACAGCCGTAAATTTTCCCGAGGGCATGCAGCTTTACTGTATAGTTAATTGATGATGTCATCCTCTTGGGTAAAATATTCCGGAGGTAAAATAGTCCCCCATGCGGACCTCCAGGTGGGAACTACTCAGGAGGACATCGTTATCAGGAGAAAGAGAACTGGCGTTCTACGGATCGGAGCGTGAACAGAGAAGAGGGATATCGACTTCCGACGTCTTGGCTGCCAGTAATAACAGCGTTACTAAACGGCAGCTCACGTGAAGCAATACACCAAAGGCCGCAGCGGTCGCAAGTACATAGAGTACTGGCGCGCCTAAGCCGGCGCCAGAAAGCAGGAAAACAGCGCCATGTGACAGCTGCCGCCTGGATTGGTTGGTTGGTTGGTTTGGGGAAGGAGACCAGACAGCGTGGTCATCGGTCTCATCGGATTAGGGAAGGATGGGGAAGGAAGTCGGCCGTGCCCTTTCAGAGGAACCATCCCGGCATTTGCCTGGAGTGATTTAGGGAAATCACGGAAAACCTAAATCAGGATGGCCGGACGCGGGATTGAACCGTCGTCCTCCCGAATGCGAGTCCAGTGTCTAACCACTGCGCCACCCCGCTCGGTGCCGCCTGGATTCCCATTCGCCGATTTCCACCCATCACATGCACTATTGTAAACAGTAATCGAAACGTGGGGTTTTCACCAATGAAAAGAAATAATAATAACACCAATAAAGACTTTTAACACCCCTCGAGTTCGTCCTTAATAGCATATCAGAATTACGTAACAGTCACGGCTGCAGGTATGTCAGAAACGAAATTTTCTCATTCAGCAGTAAACAAAAACTCCCTGAAGAACGTCACTTGCAAAAGGGACCGAAACGTCGTTAGTTCTACATGTTGACAATGCGGTCACAAATTAAGAAAAAATTATTGAATGTGACAATGGGCGCGGAAGCATACGTTTACGTAAGTCCATTTTACAATTTATAGTGCATGGCAAAGTTGGTGGTGTAATAGCCAGTCAATGCAGAAAAAATGTGGAATATGGGAAATGAAATGAAATGATGGTGTGGCATTGATGATCGAGAAGTCGCACCCGAGGAAGTTCGGCCGCCGGGTGCAAGTCTTATTTCACGTGTCACCAGAATGGATGAATTGCGCATCGGTCATGATGAGATGGTGATGAAAATAACGCAACACCCTATCTACTGGCGGAGAAAATCTCTAACCTGGCAGGGAATCGAACCTGGGCCTGCTGCGTTGTAGCAAGCACGTTACCACTCAGCTAAGCAGGCGGACGAATATGGGAATTAATTTGTCTCGTTGCACAGTTTTGTACAGCGGTAGGACGGAATGCCAACAACAATATATTAGAAATAATGACTGTTGAGGGATGATTGTTGGGGTGGGGATACATTTAAAAGCAATTAGCCTTTTTCTTGAATAACATGAAAATTACGGCTTCTACCGAAAAAGTATCCCAGTACAAAACTGAACTACATTAAGTGTCCTACCAAAAGAAATACTGCTCATTTTTTTCTCTAGGGCTAATATTTAGCGTAGAGCGAAAGAATTATGAAAATCCTGCATGATGTGGTTCAAATGGCTCTGAGCACAATGGGAAATAACTGCTGTGGTCATCAGTCCCGTAGAACTTAGAACTACTTAAACCTAACTAACCTAAGGGCATCACACACATCCATGCCCGAGGCAGGATTCGAACCTGCGACCGTAGTGGTCGCGCGGTTCCAGACTGTAGCGCCTAGAACCGCTCGGCCACTCAGGCCGGCCTGCGTGACGTGCATGTGCTGTATCTTTGGTAATTTTTATACGGCACTTTGAGGGCGTTTCCTGACTTGACAGATCGCGAGTGTATATGAAATTGTTGTTTCTTGAGTTTCCATACATCAGCGCTCAGTATGTGACTTGGGGCACTGTTGCAGCAGCCTGACGCAGGATCTTCATTCAGCTCACTAACGTCTCCACAGAAACATTTCGGATCAGAGGAGATAACGCTCCGTTTTTGCGAGTCACTGATCACTCACTCCTTAGAAGGATCTGTCTCTTGGAAGTAGTTCAGAAGCGGATCACCCATCTCTACCCTTTCAGGGCATGGGCGGTCTGTTGTTCTGAGTACTAGTTTCCTTTGGAACCGTCTCTCAGGTGTCGTAGGTCTTCGGCGAGGCTTCCTGTGTCTCATCTTGTACGCGTTCTATATACATGCGACCCAGTACGGAACTTCACAGTGATTGTTCATAAAGGCTTTTTTCAAGCAGACGAGTGTCGGAATGGGCCAGTGAACACCGACAAAAGTAGTTTGGCTTATTTCTTGTAGATTTTATGTGAACAAAATTATGAAGAAAGTTATTTTCCATATTCTGTGTGCATTACCTCTTCCGTTTCATAGCTATAGCCACGTTTCTATTTTGTGTATTTATAGGTCTACTGAATTTCCAGTTCCACTGGAAGAAGCTGTATTGAGATAGCTACAGAGTCATCAGTGTAAGCGTATTCTCCTTTGTGCAAAGCTTACGGGTACTGCTACATTTCCTGTTCTTAGCGTTTGCAAATGCTGTCTGGCTACGAATGGATGCATAGCCGATCTGTTTACAGCATTACCGCTCACTCTGTCAATAATAAAATACAGGATGGTTATAATTGAACTTACGCTACTTGAAAAGGCTCCCATGTAAAACGAGTGATAGTAATGGAATGAAACTTAGCGGAAATATTTGCAATGGCGTAAGGAAGGGAAATAATGAATAAACCATTGAGAAAAAACACATTTTAATTTTCTTATGAGAGTGTAACATTCGATAATTGCGTACCATGTTTACGTTCCAGGTCAGAAGTGTTCAGTATGACTGCCATCTCTGCTGTAATCGCGACCGGAACGGTCGCTGGGTGGCCGAGAAAGCGCGGTGGGACCAAACGGAGAGCGGCCCGCGAACAAACAGACGAACGGAAAGAACGGACACGAAGCAACGACGGACGATCGAGAGAGACCTTACGACGACAACACGCAACAAGCAACCGGGTGACAGAGACAACCAAACGAATCCAAGACGTCCACTAGTAAGGCAAACAAAGAATGATGAACACGCTGTCTGTTGTCGAGTCGATATGTCAAGACGCACGCACCGATTAGACTCACTGGCTGAGCGGGAGGCAGGCGCTTAAATATATGATCGACGGCGACGCTATTTGGCGCTGGGACCACTTGTTCCACTGTGGCGCCCTCAAATTAAACATGGGCCAGGTGGCGCACACCGACACGGCTTACGGCGCGATCGTGCGAAGACCTCTAGGGCTATTCCACAAGATTTCGGGATTGCAGCCCGATCTCATCGACTTCTTTCCACGATATTTCGGCTGACAACCTTACATCCATCTTCAGGCGAGTGTTTGACACTGACTATTCGGCGATGTTGAAACCAACAGTCTTCTGGCGGTACGTGGACGATACCTTTGTAGTGTGGCCTCACGGTGTAGAAGAGCTTTCACGGTTTTTACAACATCTGAATTCCATCCACACAAACATTCAGTTTACGATGGAAGTTGAAAAGGATGGTTGCCTACCATTTCTGGACGTCATGGTTAAACGCAGGGTGGATGGGTCATTGGGGCATTCTGTCTATCGAAAACCCACGCATACGGATCTGTACCTGCAGGCGTCAAGCTGTCATCACCCGTCACAAACTATGGGCGTCCTTCGAATGTTGGTGCATAGGGCACATGTCGTGTCTGATAAAGACAGCCTTGCAGACGAATTAGAGCACTTGAAATCGGTATTTCAACATAATGGATATTCTGCACATCAGGTCAGTACTGCTTTAAGGAAGAAAAAAACGTGACCACCCACAAGATCAAGAGGATAAGGAGGTGTTTAAGTCCAGAGCATTTCTCCCATATGTCGGGAACGTTTCATCGAAAGTAGGCAGAATTTTAAAGAAACATCGTGTGAAAGCAATCTTCCGGCCACCAAAGACTCGAGCTCTTCTAGGCTCAGCCAAGGATGATCTGGGATTACGGAAGGCTGGAATTTATAAAATGCCTTGCGAGTGTGGGAAAGCCTAAATTGGTCAAACCACACGCACAGTACACGACCGCTGCGTTGAACATGAGCGCCACACTCGCCTTTTACAGCCCAGTAAGTCGGCCATAGCCGAACATTGTATTTCCACAGGACATACTATGGATTATTCGGCCACGAAAATCTTGGCCCCATCGAGATCCTTCTGGGATTCAGTTGTGAAGGAATCCGTGGAAATACGTTTAGCGGAAAATCTCATTAATCGTGATGGCGGCTTTTTATTGAATACGGCCTGGGACCCGTTGATTTCTTTAATTTCAACGAAAAGAAAACTTTTTATGGCTTCTGACATGTCGAGCGACAAGTAATTTTAATTTGAATATTTTTGGCATTTTATTGTTTTGGACACGTCTGTGAGCATGTTTTACTTTTTTCACGCACTCGTTTGCGCTCCATAGATGCAGTAATATTGTAGAGGGCCTTGGAATCGACTGGTGGCGCGCATGCTACGGTAACTTGCGCATGCGTGCCTGCGGCACTTTTACGTATAAATAGAGCGACTTGCACTAGCAATCTCCAGTGTCGAACACTCGCCTGAAGATGGCTGTCAGGTTGTCAGCCGAAATATCGTGGAAAGAAGTCGATGAGATCCGGCTGCAAGCCAGAAATCTTGTGGAATATTCGATACGCCGGGAAAATTTCAAGAGTCACGCCTCTAGGGGTCTTCGACGCCCATGCCGTCTGGCACGTATTCCAAATCCGCGGATCCAGGATCTCCACCCATGACATTGTGGAACCGCACTATAGATACCATTTCACAGTGGCTGGCAGCAGTTTTCGAACGGTTGACCGTGGATTCTTGAGCTGGCGTGACACACGTCATGGACTGCTCCAAAATCGAACATTGCGACCGCGCTGGGTAACCGCGCGGTTAGGGGGGCCATGTCACGTCCCCTCCCGCCGGAGATTCGAGTCATCCCTCGGGCATGGGTGTGTGTGTTGTCCTTAGCGTAAGCTAGTTTAAGTAGTGCGTACGTCTAGGGATCGATGACCTCAGCAGTTTGGTCCCTCAGGAATCTTGAAAGAGCATTGTGCCCAGAATTCTCAGCAATGTCAGCCGTAAGCTCTTAAACAATCAAAATGGTTCAAATGGCTCTGAGCACTATGGGACTTAACATCTATGGTCATCAGTCCCCTAGAACTTAGAACTACTTAGACCTAACTAACCTAAGGACATCACACAACACCCAGTCATCACGAGGCAGAGAAAATCCCTGACCCCGCGGGGAATCGAACCCGGGAACCCCGGCGTGGGAAACGAGAACGCTACCGCACGACCACGAGCTGCGGACTCTTAAACAATCTGTGTCGCTACTGGTCGTCGGCTTTTCCCAGGTGCAATTCCCTAATCTTCACTTAATTCGCACTTCCGAATCATGTTCTTCAACACCAGTGCGGAAAGAGGACCTCTCCGTATTCCTTTAACGCGTCTGAACTCGTGAAGAACAACGACACTATTGTTGTTGTTTCGATAAAACAGCTTTACGAGTAAAGCCTTACTCACCTTGCCCAGACCCATGTTCACTGCATGGAACTGTAAACAGACTAATGCTTACTTTTCAGCACTACAAAGCAGCAAGGCAGCAAGTCATGGCAATGACATTACTAATAACTCAGATCCTGCCGTACACAATTCGCAAATCATTCCTACGCGAACGGTAGATAGTTATCCGTCTCCACTGGCCGAAGTAGCGAAAGTTTAACTATAAGCACACTGTGTATTTGGCTGTACCGATAATACTGATAGCTTCATGGTATATTAACGTTCTTTCGAGCGCCGCTTTAATAAGCGCTAATGTCAGACTGTCATCAAAATTGCTATCGATATGAATTACTCTGCTACGAATTCCTTATTTGGTTGTATGTAGCTCATGAATTTACACAGTGAAAAACCAGTCGCACCCATTCAAATGCTTGCTAAATGTATTTCACCTATATGAACTTTCACAAAAGCTCATGAAACCACGAATTGTGTTGCCCTTGTTAACACCAGCAACACAGAAGTCAACTAACAAACTTTTTTTAACAGAGATATCAACTCATTTTTTCCTGTAGCAGAGCAACAGTAGTTCTCGATGACACAAACACGGGACTAACGTGTGAAAATGTCACCATGTTTTGCCAAAAGTGCTAGGACATGATAAACCGACGTAGTTCAAATATATTCTAATGCCATCCTTGCTGAAATCCTACGCTATATCAGTTATTAAACATTTTATGGGAACATGCGTATGCATAGACCGTACGACGTGCAACGAATTGTGCTGTCAAGAAGAAAAACGATTGAAACCAGTAAAATAGACCAGAAATTTCGGCTTTGTATTTATGCAGTGGAGCAGACAAAAAAGAAAATAAGAGTCTGTGCGTGGCATATTGCAAGCAAAGAACGTAACAGGGGACGTTGGAAATCTGGGCAGAGAAGTAGACGCCTGGAAAGTAAAACACGCACGCTGATTTGCGCTTTCTCAGACACATCTCTGTAACTCGCAAAGCTATTGGAAACTGTAAATAGCCTGCCGGGCATTAAAACTGCTACTTCAGCTTGACATAAACGTCTGGATATGGAAACGACAAGCAGCTCAGCGCAGTCGCACGGTGTAGCAAGAGGAGCGCGATCTACATTTTGCGCATACCTTAAAATAACATACAATGTCTCTCTTTAAGCAATCGTACCTAAATATGGGTGATTTGTGGGAATGTCGTGTTATGCCTCGTGAGAGAAGGAATTAATGTCTACCAGCACGTGTTGGATTTCGAGATCCAGACTGAGAGTATCATTCTGCAATATTCTAACTTGCATTGTTCGGGATCGCTGGACTGCCACGTGAATACAGTATCGATGGGCTCAGGACGGCTATACTCAACGCTAGGCAGGATCTGAACAGCAACACGTTACTAGCGCCGAGAGGACACACATACTGAGTTTGCTGGGTCGTTAAAGTCATACAGCTATTGACGTACCTTTATCAGGAAATGAACTATTTAGCAGCAAGGCCAGTACACACACGGACAGTGTGACTGTTTTTGGACGACTGCTGCTGCGTTACATTATGACATGGGAACAGAGAATGGCCCGCCGACAGTAGGATGCACAACGAAAACACTTTAGACAGGAGCGGCACCTCGTCACCTGCTTAAACGAGTACCGGTTCTGTGTGCAACACTGCGATGAAGGTATATGTGTGTGAGTCCGTAACTAAATGACGAGCATGTGGGACGACCATGTGGAGGACCCGGATTCAATTCCGAGTACTGCCAGAGAATTTTTTCTTGGTGGGACGACTGTAAAGGAGTATACTCAGCCTCGTTGTGACAGCAGAGGAGCTACTTCAGTGAGAAATAGCGGCTCCTATATCTGGGAAACTGGCGGTTATAGAATGCTTGTTTCCATTATAAATGCTGTAAAAATTATACGAAAACTGCTAAAAACTGTAACATGTACATAAAAATAATTTTAACAAGATTTTCTTAGCTATGAAATCATCACGGGTTATCAGCCGAGTGGCGTCGTCTTCTAGTTGCAACGTTTCAATGGATTGCGTATCCATCATCTTCAGGCGAAGTGTCGGGATGTTGCCTGCCGCGCGCCTTTGTAGCCGCAGGACCGGCATCAGATTTCGGCTGGCGACCAATCACGTGCCAGCGGAATCGTACCGGGTGCTTGGCGCCACCGGTGGTGTGGGGAGGGAGGGGGGGGGGGGGGGGCACGCGAGTGCGGGCGTCGATTCCCGGTGTCTGTTCATATCAGCGTCGGCCGCGGTCCCCTTCGGATCGGAGCGTTCTTGCCGAATTTTCCCTTATTGCCGGATCCCAAGCTGTCCTGGGATGGTAACCATTGTCTCGCTTGGTTAAATTTTCGTGCAGACGTATCTCTACTGCTTCTTTTATCACCGAATCACAAAATCCACGGACGCTGCGTAACTTCTTTATGCAATCGCAAGATTTTCTTATATTATAAAATGAAGCATATGGGTATCGTGTTACGCAATGTCATGTGTTCCAATGGAACACCATGATTTAAATTTTCAGTTCATCACAGTTAATACATTCAAATATTGAGAAGAAAGACAAGTAACATTTAAACCGCCAAAGAGAGAACTGTGTAAAGACGTATGTTTCACATTGTAGATGATGCCTGAATCAGTGGTATAGCTTGTGGAACATCGTTACTGTAAAAGGCTGTGTATATCGTACTATGACATTCTACCACTGTCAACAAGCATAGTCAGGCACATCTGTTAAATTTATCGTAATTACGTGCATTGTGAAAGTTTTGGACATGGTTAATATTATCGCAAAGGATCAACGCATGAAACTGAAGATATGTATTAACTTCGTTACAGGAATGGATTAAGATATCCTGTTCGAAAGAGGACTTGAGGAATGATGCTGGTCAAGTTAATGAACTGACATTTTTTGAGTAATTTAAGGCTACAAACAATATGCGGGAAAGGAATTGTAGCTGTCTGGTGGACTAATTCCCACTACAAAATGAATAACATAGCGAATTCAATCTACGTACCCGCTACTTGCAATTGCCTTCAGATTTTAAATATCGTGTTTCTCATTAACTGTAATCATTTTTCACATGTATTAAGTTAATGACAAAACTCTGCCCTAAGTGTCTGTTACCCAGGAATAGAATACGATGAAGCCCTACGGGAAGACCCATCGTTCGGAACGTTCTCCGCTTCGAAAGAATTTCCAAGTAGACGCTGAAAGATATCTCTGCTCCGTTGGCGTAATTCTGTAAAGATGGAAAATGGAAATTGTGGTGAGAGGACGCTGTATCGTATGCGGCACTCCGTGCTTCACACAGGCACATGCTCGCGCACACACATAAACACGCGGACTCGCTGCCACGTATACGTATCGCCTCTCGGCCAGCGCTGTGTCATAGATTTCCCGGGGGACAGAGCGACTTCCCGGACTATTTGCGGGAGACCTTACCGCAAACAAAACGAACAGCGCTTGGAACGCAGGCAGCCTTTCCTTCCTCCGGCGTCCCTCTTACCCGGAGCAGCGCCGAGGCGCCGTACTCGTATAGAGCCGACGCCGGGGCGGCGGGCAGGGTCTCGTCTCCCCGGCGCAAAGACCGTAGCCGCCCGGCGATGCGCCTTTCAGCGACGCAACCGCTCCGCTCTTCCGTCTCTCACTGGCTCGTCCTGTCTCTGCAGCCCACCGGTTTCCAGCATCACTCAGTCTGAATACCTCAGTGGTCTCTGATTAAAGCTAAAAGCTATTGCTTCCCCCCAGCTTCGCAGTCTCATCGAATTACTCCGACGTCCAAGATGCTGATTTTGTTTGAAGTCAGACTCAGTCTGCCTGCGTCTTTTATGCGGGCGCAGTTTATTTCTGTGCGGGGAGTCTAGACCACGGATTTTTAGGTCGTAAAAAAGTGTGTTTTAGGCACCTAAAATAGGCTCCTTCAGTAGTTAATTTAGGTTATATAAAACCTAAAATAGGCTCTAATAAAAATGATGCAGAGAAAAGAAAAGTAAATTAAAATACACAGTGTTGACACTATGAACATCTCATTCGTCATTAAAACAAGGAGAATGAATATTTACACAGTTACAGAGCACAGCAATCTACAACATTAATGTTGAACATAATTCCAAATATTTTTGAGTTTCTGCAAGATAAAGATTTCCGTAAAAAAGATGACCATAGTTGGCTTCACAATAAATAACCAAAATCGTTTCTAGGTTTTCTAGTGAAAAACTGTGGCGCTAGTCAGTCAGAATCAATTTATACGCTGAAAAAGAACGTTCTGCATCAACAGATGTGACAGGAGCGTACTTCATTTTCGGCACATGTTGGACAGGAAGGCTGCAGTCAGGAGTGCTGGATTTTCCACTAAGTATGTTGGCAGCTGCACACAACTCCTTCAGGCCAGTTTTCTTCTGCAAAACCGTTTGCATTTTTGCCCGTACTTTTTCCCCTACTTCACATGGCGCTTCATTAATGTTCATTTTGACTTCTTCAAGCAAAGAAATTTGTCGTAGATAGGTCTCCCTGAGCCTTCTAAGTGTGAAATAATTCTTGCCATGAATGTGTACTGGGCCCTAGTGTAAGATAAGTCCCGTTTTAAAGAAGAATCTTTGAGTAACTCCATTGCTGCAGTTACGGATGCAGCATCCTCCGGTATAGTTTCAACAACCTTCTGGACAGCTGAGAGATGCGCACTATAGTATTCTGCTGCTATCAGCCACGTGCCCCAGCGGGTGACAACAGTCTCTGGCGGCAATGGGACATCTGGAAGCTGTTCTTTGAATGCCTGCATTCTTGATGGTGCCTTAACAAAAATTTTCTTCACCATAGATATTAATTTATTTACTTTAGGAAATTGTAGCCTTACTTGCTCTGCTATGCGTTTGATCCCATGCACTACACAAGTTACGTGCAGCATCAATGGGCAGAATACTTTTAATAGTTGAAACGCTGCTATCATATATGCAGCAGCATCAGTGAGGGCCAGAAGTACCTTATTCTAATCCACTCCGTTTGGGTATAGCACCTTAAGCCCATTGTTCACAAACTGTGCTATTGTTTTTTGGTTAGTTTTTGTAAGCTGTTTTGAGTATACCAAATGAGCCCTGGATGGAGCATCTGGATCTAGCTTGCCAATAATCAGGTTAGCAATGTAACGGCCAAGACTCAGTAGTTTCATACACAGAAATCCATATACAACAGGGCTTCACAACATACGTGCTCGCGGAGCAAGCTGTGAGCAGCAAGGAGCGAGCACGGAGCAGCGCGAGCACGCTACCCCCACTACCGGACCAGAGCGGAGAGTGGGGAGAGTCACGTGGGGCACACAACAGCTGCCGCCAGTCAATGTAAATCCGCGGCCAGCTGCAGGGATATCACTCACGAATTGTTACTGCGACAAATGAGACAAATAAAGGAGAATGTACACGTGCCACATAATTTTATTGGCTTAGTGTATACCTCTGCATTCGTATTAATTTGTGAACTGTTACACAATAAAAGGTGTCACTGAAGTGTGGGATTCTCGGTTATCTTGTACTTTTTGCCCTTTACAATTGCGTCTGCGTTCAGAGTAATTGTTATTGTGCATTTTAGACGCAGCGTGCAGTTTAAATTTCGATCAGGCAATGTGTTTCTCAGGCGCGTCTTGTTACATTTCATTGCAGAGAACAGTTGTTCACAAACATACGTGAAACCGAACATTGATATTATTGTAGCCGCCAGTTTGTGCAAACGAGTAAATCTCTTCTGAGGGAAGTGTCTGTAGAATTCCAAATTTTTTTCTTGTTCTGAAATTTGTCTCTGTATTCTCTGTCAGACTTCAGGTCAATAATTTCTAGTTCCAGCTCAGGACGAATCTCTTCAATATTCGCCGAATATGGAGAGGAGAACAGATCAAAATCACTGTCTAGTGCTGTCGGATCTTGAAAGCGTTGATCAAATTCTTCCTTAAGGGCAACTAAACTATTTTAATAACGTTCACAGTCTTTGTAAACATCTTGCATGGATGATAATTTAGGAAAATGAGCTAGATTTCCTGTTTCCAGCTGACTCACCCAAAGTGTCAATTTCATTTTAAAAGCTTGTATTCGATCTATGAAATGAGTAATTAGCAGATCTTTACCTTGTAGTAAAATGTTCAAAGCATTCAGATGGCTAGTTAAATCTGCTAAGAACGCGAGATCACATTCAAACGTGCGCGCGCATTTCCCCTCCCTCCCCTCCCTCCCTACTCCACGACCTTGCACCTGCTCGCGAGCATGTGCCTGAGCAGACGCAAGTACTCGCGCTCAAAACTGGCCAGTTGTTAAGCCCTGATATACAAGATTCTCCAACATCTTCTCGGATTTTGTGCAATGCAGCATTGTAAGCTGAATCCACATAATTCTTACGTAAAGTTTACTATGCAGGAATAGACTGATGGCAGTACTTCTCAAGAAAACCTCTGAAAATATGGTTTTTTAGTTTCCGAAAGGGGATGTTTGCTGCCGCAAGTGCATAACACAAATCACTGCCGAACTTGTTTCTTTCAGAGGATTCACCAGATTTCAATTTAACCTAAAGATCCGTGATCTATTTTTCACATATGAATAATAAAACACCTATAAAGAGTATTTGGTATTAACAGGGATAGCGATATAAAAAAATAAAAGAACATCGAAGTGTTAGGCAAATACGAAGCATGAGCGCATATCAACTAGCCACCTTGCTGCACGCTGGGCAGAAAATATTTTTTTTTCCATCTGTCGTATAGTGTGGAAAAACTTGAAGCCACTGTCTTATATGATGAAATAGGCACTTTTTAGGATATTAAAGCCGAAATAGGCAAAAATAGGCACTAACGTCGAAATAGGCTTTTTAGGTCCTATAGAATTAACACTATTAAGTGTAAATAGTCATGAAACGCTTAAGTACAAAATTTTATGCAAATAGGAACTCAGGAACAAAATAGGTTTTTACCTACAATCCGCGGTCTAGCGGGGACCGACCGTGGCACAATGCAGTATATAATACTCCACTGGGTGTGTCAAAGGAAAGTATACTGTACAGTTCAGGAATTTACTTCTTGAAAGATAACGCCATTTAAATGCAACTCAGAGTGCCTACTGCACTAATTTAGACCATGACCAAAATTTTGCATGACGGCTCGGATTGTAGACACAGACATCGCTGCCATTTGGCTACTGATATTTGGCAACGGCCTTGCCGCAGTGGATACACCGGTTCCCATCAGATCACCGAAGTTAAGCGCTGTCGGGCGTGGCGGCACTTTGATGGGTGACCATTCAGGCCACCATGCGCTGTTGCCATTTTTCGGGGTGCACTCAGCCTCGTGATACCAACTGAGGAGCTACTCGACCGAATAGTAGCGGCTCCGGTCAAAGAAAACCGTCATGACGACCGGGAGTGCGGTGTGCTGACCACACGCCCCTCCTATCCGCATCCTCATCTGAGGATGACACGGTGGTCGGATGGTCCCGATGGGCCACTTGTGGCCTGAAGACGGAGTCCTGGCTACTGATATTTGCTTTCAGTTGCTCATAGAGATGTCGGATTATTGACTAACGCTTTACATCTGACACATCCTCACAAGAAAAAATCTACGGGGCTCAAATTTCGACTGCGTGGGAGCCAGTTTATATTCGTCCCTCCTGGAGTACGATCTACCAGGAAACCTTTCACGAACTTGCAGCATAGACGCATTGTATGTGCGTGCTGTGGCTCCATCTTACTGAAAACTTCTTCTTTAATAGAAAGAAAAACCAGTCCAAGTTGCAAATATTTTGTTTTTCATTCTATGACTAGTTTTGGGCCGAGACCCATTTTCAAATCAACCTACTGGGCGGTAAGCCAAATTTACATTCACATATGATACACTTATTACCAAATTCTTAAGCATATACCACACATACAGAACATGTCGTTTTAAACGTACATAATAAAGTCTGAAATGTTATTTCCGAAGATGTCGAAAAAAGTGTAATGCACATTACAGTGCATACATATAACTCGCAGTTCACTCCTTCACCTGACGTAAGGAAGCATCGGGAAGGGGGCGCCCCATCAGGTTATAGGAAACCTTTTTATTTATTAAAACATTCTACAGTCATCAAGAATACAAAATCCACACAACAGCCGTACTAGTACTCAATAAAATAAATACTTTTTAAAATCTTTACCAAAAAGAGTCAAATACTTAAAATCACTGACCAATAGTACACAGCATCGCCACAAACGGCATGTGTTACGAAATCCCGAGGTTTTCTTACGACAGAGGAAGGAGTAAACTGCCCGTTACCTGTACGCATTACAATGTACATTACACATTTTTCGACGTTTTGCGAAATGCCATTTTCGACTTTGTTACGTAAGTTTAAAACGATATGCTCTGTATATTTGGCATGTGCTTAAGAACTTGATAATAACCATGTTGTGCATGAGTGTAAATTTAGTTTTCTGCCCTGTGAGTTGACTTGAAAATATCTCTAGGCCCGAAACGGATCATCGAATGAAAAATAAAATGTTTGCAACTTGAACTGGTTTTCCGTTCTACTGAGCAACAGAACTTGCTGCCACAAGTTACTCTAGCGTGCTGAAAGTTCGTACACATCTTCTTTGATTATAATCAAAAATGTTTTGCTACTCAGGAACCAAAAAGTCATTTACCATCGTCACATAACCTTCCAATATCACTGTAACTGCACGGCCATTCTCGTTCTCGAAAAACTACGGGCCTGTTACTCCACGGGCCGGCCGCGGTGGTCTCGCGGTTCTAGGCGCGCAGTCAGGAACCGTGCGACTGCTACGGTCGCAGGTTCGAATCCTGCCTCGGGCATGGATGTGTGTGATGTCCTTAGGTTAGTTAGGTTTAAGTAGTTCTAAGTTCTAGGGGACTAATGACCACAGCAGTTGAGTCCCATAGTGCTCAGAGCCATTTTTTGTTACTCCACACGCCGACATCGCTGCCCACACAATAACTTTTGGCGAATGAAGCGGTTTCTCATGCTTGTTTATTATTAGGTGCACTGTAGTGCACTTTAGTTGACGTGAACGTTCAGATAAAACTGAGACTCATCAGAAAACAAAATGTTGTTAAATGAAGGGCAATCAGTCACATCACAAACGAACTGCGGCCTATGCCCCACATCTTGAGGCTTTAATTTTTTCACCAGTTGGATTTTTTAACTGTGCGGTGCAGTGATGATATAATCACATTTAAGGAACTTGCACGCTTACGAATGGAGAAGTTGGATTGCTACGAACAGACCGATTTACTCTTTCCACGGATTCGTCCGCTCTTGATGACCCTGGTCACCTGTATTTCTGTATGGCCAGTGTTTAACGGGTCTCTTCAAACGTTTCGATCCATTTCCGGATAAGGGGAACACTTGGAGCACCATTTTCATTATGCAGTCCTGCAGTCCACAATCACTACTAAATATCCTCCGTGCTACAGTCACCGAATCAACGTTTTTGTGAAATTTGGGCACACACAATGCGTGGCCCGCTTCCGAGAGGCGCTGCATATAGACTGAATTCCTAAGGCCAAGCAAGCAACGACGTACTCCTCACTCTCCTCCGATGTGCTGCGCTTTCGCAGAGAGCTCTTGAGATATAAGCTTTCTTTCGAGACACCTTGTGTCACATATCATAATTACAGTTTTTCCTCTAAAGGTGCACCGCCTTAAAGTTTTCTATACCAGACTCTTTATTAGTAATCCTCACATAACAAATTCGATAATAATGCACATCACCTCAAGTCAACAAGTCAGCGAGCGCACGCATTTGCCTGCATTTGTACAGTGACCATTAGAAATTAAAATTGTAGAGCCGCAACAAGTCGCACGTAACTTTTTCTTCATTTTACATGTCTCAAGCGACCAACGCGAGAACCTTCATAAATTACATCGCCGAGGGCCACTCGTTACAAACATTGGGCTGCGTGTGTTCTTGCTTTGACGCACACTAGGGCACCAAATGTCATCTATCACGTGGCCCGCTAAATCACGTGATCTGACTCCCAAAAAGAATGTCAGAGTTTATTTGGAGCAGTGGGTGACATGTAGGAATCAACATCACCGCAGTTGGGTAGCTTTGAGGAACAAATTACCAATGAGTTGCTGCAGCTATACATGAAAAACATAAGGAACCTTGTTTACTCTCTTCCTCGCCGACCTGAGGTACGTATCAAAGCTAAAGGTGGTGCTACATGGAATTATAGTGGGAAGGGAGTGAAGGGTAGGGCCCACTTTGACCAATATGCTTAATATAAAACTGTTTAAACCAAACTTTGTTGATATTCCTTTATAACTGGAATATAGGAATCCTCACGGCCACATACACGACTATTGAACATTCAGCGTCTGGTAAACGTCCTTCACCAACAGAAGTAGGCACGCACTCGACTGGTTGGTTGGTTGATTTGGAGCAGGACGCCAACAGCGAGGTAATCGGTTCCATCTGATTATGGAAGGATGGGGAATGAAGTCGGCCGTGCCGTCCAAAAGAACCATCCCGTCATTTGCCTGAAGCGATTTAGGGTCATTACGAAAAGCCTAAATCAGGATGGCCGGACGCGGGTTTGGACCGTCGTCCTCCCGAAAGCGAGTCCAGTGTGTTAACCATTACGCCACCTCTGTCTGTCACGCACCCGACAGAGGTAGACGAGCAGTAAAGTGAAGTGTGCAGCACAGCAGTACTTGACGTCAGGACTACGTCAGCGTACAAATACCTACAGTGAGACTGAAGTTTTGCTGTTTGCCACCCTTCTTGAAGTGTGCCTCCTTTCTGGTTGTTTCCGCCGTCCCTACAGTTTCAGCAGTTACGCTAATAATATGCCGTTTTACGACTTTGTGCACACAATTACTTGTTTCCTATTTCACTGCTAAGGCGATACCACGACGATTTGCCTTCGTAACTTTCGACTAAGCAGTTTCCGCAAAAGGATTTGTTTTCTCAATCAGTTACATTACCGTGGTCCATGAACCCTAAACTTTAAATCATCATCCCAGGACAACCCTGTTTTCTAAATGGTTACTATGGTTTCTGAAGAAAGAAAACAGTAGATGTTAACATAAGTAGTCTACACTTATGAGAGATATCGTAAAATACAGATGGTGCGGCTTTTCGGGTACCATACTAAGTACGAACGCCATGAAAAGCTTTGACCATACACTCTGTCGTACAAAAATTTGTTAACAAAAAAAAGTAGAAGTGACAACTTCTTCCAATGAAAAAAAAACTCAGAATGTGTAACACTACAATCTGTGTGTGTGTGTGTGTGTGTGTGTGTGTGTGTGTGTGTGTGTGTGTGTGTGTGTCTGTGTGTGTGTGTGTGTGTGTGTGTGTGTTTGTGTGTGTGAGTGTGTCTTAGTGATTATTTAATTGTCAGCCTGTTGCCATATTTTGTACTGAACGTGTGAACTGTAATTGTAAAGCTGGCTCGTTCCACACCATAGTGAGGGCCACAATTACGATCCATTTAGATGCAAATACGCCCTAATACAAAAAAGGACACACAACGAAGGAAGTATCTGAATTGGACGTAAATCGGTTGTCATGTTCACGTTCAATGATAACAATTTCAGAAAAAATTATGATATATTGTAGAGGAAAAGCTTCACAAATTGAACAGTTCAAACACGCGTTGGTCTAGGTCTGGCCCCTCGGCAAGCTGTTACTAGGTTTCGTACTGATAGACAGAATTTCTGGATGGTACCCTTCGGGCATGGCAAATTTTGTTCAAATGACGCGTTATATTGTCAAACTCCTGAAGTAGTTGGATGGCCCTGCAGTTAATGCTCCAAACGTGCAAGTTTTGGGGGAGATTCGGCGAATTTTCTGGCCAAGGCATGGTTTGCGATGCACGAAATCACGCATTATCTTGCTGAAATGTAATTTCAGGATAGCTTGCCATGAAAGGCAATAGAACGGGGTGTAGAATATCCTCAACGTTGCATTGTGCTGTTATGTTGCCGTGTATGACAACCATGGGGATCCTGAGATGAAAAGAAATGACACCCCAAGACCATCGCTAATGGTGGTCGGGTCATATGGCGTATGACAGTCAGGTTGGTACCCCACCACTGTCTGGGGCGTCTTCAGAGTGTCTTCGGCCTGCAATCCCGTTGACTGTAATACAACTCTCTTCAATGATGAGTCTGGCTACGAAGTGAACTGCCGATGGCCGGCGAAAACGTGTTGGGAGACACGCAAGACTGCGGCGGTATACCAAACAGTCACCCGCCAGAAGTTATGGACCAGGGTTGCATTTATTTCCATCGCAAGACCTATTTGGTTGTCTTCCGCGACACCCTTACAGCGCAATGGTTCGTCACTATATTCTACAACCCTTTTTGTTGCGTTTCAAGGCAAGCCATCCTGGGCTTACATTTCAGCAAGTTAACGCCCATCCACAGACAGTGAGTTTTTCTGTTCCTTGTCATCGTGCTTGCATTGTCCAGCAATGTCGCTCGATATCTTCCAAATTGAGAATCTATTGAGCATTATGGGCAGGGCCCTCAAATCAGCTCGGGATTATTACGATTTAAGGCCCCAATTCGACAAAATTAGGCACGAGATTTCTCAGGAGGACATCCAACAGTTTTGTCACTGAACGGCAAACCGAGTAACAGCTTGCATAAGGGCCAGAGGCAGATCAACGCGTAATTTATTTACTCAATTTGTAGAGCTCTTTCTCTGGAAGAAATTATCCAATTTATCTGAAATTGTAATTTTTTGTTTGTCTGTATATGTATGTCTCTTCTACCGATTTCCGTCCTACTCAGATAACTGCTTCGTGGTTCGTCGGTATTTTTCCCCTTAGAGCATAACGAAACTGAACACCAAACTGCGGACGCGGCATTGGACTTGTGTGACACTCTTGTTGACAGTTTTAATTCTGCATCAGACTTCCGCTGGACATGAGCAGAACAGCTTCTGTGTATTTAACATACGTACCAAGGACCTCAGTACGTCGTCGGGCACGTTGCTGGAGCTGTTGCAGAGCGCGTAGACGGCGGAGTGCGAGAAGATGACGGGCGCCTGGCTCGCTTCCAGCGCGTCCTTCATGGTGGCGACGCTAGCGTGCGACAGGTCCACCATCATGCCCAGGCGGTTCATCTCGCGCACCACCTTCTGCAACACAGCAACGTCACAACGTGCTTCTCATTCGTAAATCGGCAGTTTATTACCACACAGAATCAAGGAACACTTGTAGTTTACGTATTCAATAATACTCATTTGTTTTGTTGAACGATTAATATTACGAACGGATGTCATCGTTTCGGTTTTACTACGGGCTGTCTCTACATCACTACTTGACACGTGTCATTGTAGAACTATAAACAATACTTAGTTACTGTCCCTCCAAGCCCACCCGGTTAGCCGTGAGGTCTAACGCACTGATTTCCGGGCGGATTAGTTTCGAGGTCCGATATACCGGCTAGTCTGTGGATCGTTTTTAAGGCAGCTTTCCATTTGCCTTGGCGAATACGGGATGGTTCCCCTTATTCCGCCTCAATTACACTATGTCGGTGATTGCTACGCAAAAATTTACACCACAATTACTCTACCACGGAAATGTTGGGGTTACACTCATCTGGTGTGAGACGTTCCCGAGGGGGGGGGGGGGGGGGCGTCCCGTGGGGGGCCTAACCGCACTAGCCTATTGTAGGGTTGTGAACCACTGGGGGCTATGGTGGGGAAGAAGCCTCTCTGAAGTTTCTAGGTCCACAGAATACAATACAATATTGTCCCTCCAGTAATCACATAGCTTTTTCGACTCGCCAGCCATTCCTTTACTAAACTCGGAGAGAATGAGTTTCCGTAGCACACTGGCTGGAGCGGCCGAGACGTGCAGACTGCCCTGGAAAGCCCAGCTCAGTAGTTCATAAGATCTGATTTGTTATTTAATTGGTACGAGGGGCGTTCAGTAACTAATGGAACACATTTTTTTCTCGTCCAGTTACGGTTGAAAAAATGCGGAATTCGGTGTGGGATATAGTGGAGTGTTCCCGCTTTACCTCCTACAATTTCATAAATTTCCGAGACCTGGTGGCGCTATACGTAACATTCAAATGGCGTCGGAAATGGAGGTGCTTTCCAAGCAGAGAACACTCATTGAGATTCATTTTGAGGAAAACCAGAGCAATAATATTCATAGGCGTCAGCAGATTTTCTATGGATACCTGGAAGTGAACAAAAGCACAGTGAATGGTAGGGCGAGGCGTTTGTTATCATAGCAACAAGATCGCGTCAACTTGTCCGACCTTTCAGGTGCCGTCCGGTCGCATACCGCTGTCTCTCCTGGAATGGTGGAACGTGCGCACACTCTCATTCAAGGTGATCTATGAATCACAATCATACACGTCATGTACAACTGGATGTCTCTGTTAGTAGTGGTGAGATACTCGTCTATGAGTTGGCACACATAGGTGTATGTCTGCTGGGTTCCTCGGAACCTAGCACAGGACCATAAAGGGCAGCGAAGGCCCATCTGTGCGGAATTGTTGGAACTTGACGAGGCTATTCGTTACCATTATTTTCCAACGACGTCACAGGTGATGAAATATGAGTTTATCACTTCGAATAAAAATTTCAAACTCGCCCCCTAAGCAGATAAAGTAATGACGATGGCGTTCTCGGACCCTGAAGGGGTTATTTGTTTGATGACATCCGCCATGGGGAAACGCCAAAATCGGGTGTGTATCGTGGCACCCTCAAGAAACTGAAGAAGTGATTTCAGCGTGTTTCGCCCCACGAAAATACAAACGAGTTTCGTGCCACGAAAATACAAACGAACTCAACCTTCTCCACGACAACGCAAGGCCTCATACAAGTCTGCGCATCTGACGAGAGCTCACAAAACTTCATTGGACTGTTCTCCCTCATCCATGATACAGACCGTATCTCACACCTTCCGACATCCTCTGCTTGGCCAAATGAAGGATCACCCCGAGGAAAGCAGTACGTGGGTGAAAGGGACGTTATTGATGGAGCAAAACGTTGGCTCCGACGTCGACCAGTACAGTGGTACTCTGCGGGCATGCAGAACCTCCCAGTAAGGTGGCGTAAGGCTGTCGCGTTGACCGGAAATTATATTTCGAAAATAGCCTAGAGTACAATGAATGATTTGGAGCATTGAAATCCAGAATAAAACCAACCAGACTTCAGAAAAAAGGTACTGTATTACTTATCGAACGCCCCGAGTTATAAGTCCGCATCGCCATTATTTCCAAATTTCCGTATTTCGAACCGTATTCGATAAAATAGTTCACGCCTTTGAAGTAATTTCATCAGCATATATCAAGTCTTCTTTGTGGATTGTGATGTTTATGAGTTAGCTGTGGTCAGTTCACCCAAAGATGGCTGATAACAGGA
Organism: Schistocerca nitens; assembly: GCF_023898315.1. NCBI lineage: Eukaryota > Metazoa > Arthropoda > Insecta > Orthoptera > Acrididae > Schistocerca > Schistocerca nitens. The sequence goes on along the minus strand of NW_026045910.1, from coordinate 8,388,738 downwards.
CAAAGTTGAGTGATGCACGGCTTGCTTATCTAGATAATATGAACGAATCACAATGGGACAATTTTACGGACGACTTCTCGGATGGCATAATGTCTACGAATGACCTTCAGGTGAGGCTTTGAGTGAGGACTTACACTACATTGATTACAATCGTCAGATAGAAGGCACTACAAACAACACTTATGCGTGGAAGTTAATCGAGGTACACTGTTGTTTCTGCTCAACGAGTACCTGCGTTTGAAACAGTCTTGTAAAATTCTGTCATCAGTTCACCTGTCAATTTGTGATTTTTTTTTCTTTGCTGAAAGGTGGGACCAAATTATGTATCTTCGAGACAGGAAGTTTATAATAGTTGTAGGAGGAGATCAGCTTTTCTCTCGAGATTTTATTGAATTTAATGTTTCTGGAAGTGTTGAGGCACATGTAATGTTATTTTTTTACAATCTCCGCATTGGAATGTTCTGGATCTCATTGCAATACAATGGCAGTCTGAAAGAAATTTAACTAATTGTGCACCATATCCATAGCTTCACGAGATATAAATACATTCTGGGGAGGAATCACTGCACTGACAAGTCAATAGTATGGTGGTATGGACATTTCTTTACTAAACAGCCGCTGAAACTCGACAATGTCGTGAGTCTTTATGAAATCTGAGAATACAGAGTTATGATTCTCAAAATAAAAGTCTACTGCAGCATGCCAGAAGAAAATCCATACATCTGGAGTTGTTTTAAACCTGCTTGAAGAAAAGGTATATGTTTTACTGTTAACAAGTTTTATAATTGTGAAGCCTTGTTAAAATTATTTATAAAGCCTACTTGTCTGGAACACTTCGCAGTAACTGAGAGCATAAACCAAAAGCAAGAGCTACTATGAAATTGAAGAAAGGCAGGTAGCTTGTAAGGAATTTACTGTGCTGTTATTTCTAAGTGGAAAGAAATAAAGGGAGTCCCTTCAGTTTTTAATATGTACCTTGCTGAAATGGTCGAAACTCGTAATCGGAAACTACTATGTTTCTTTGTAGTCAGAGCCTACAACAGTGGCATGTCTTGCGCTGAACAGTCCGATCACAGCTTTTCTCTGTAAAGAGCTATTAGACTGCCGAAATAGGTTGCTACAGATATTATTGAAATGTAAATACACAAAGAACGACTGCCTTTTACTTAAATAGTTGGAATCTATATCAAGCCTCTGTCTGCCACAGAAAAAACAGAAAGGAAATTTACTATCGTGCTGTTATTTTTCTTGATGTAGAAATTTAATATTAAAAACAGGACACGTCTCCACTTAACACAATACGAGGTAAGTGCACGTAATTAGCTGCAGGCAATGTCTGTGTCGTTCTTCGTAAGGTCTGGTAACAAAAGCTTCCTTTTCTTCCTTGGAACTCCCCACTGTTATGCGCTCCCGAAACTCTTCAATACAAATGTTCTAATCTATTGATTAAGCATTACTTTTTTTTCAGAAAAGCCCTCTCTCCCTTATCAAATTTGATTATGACGTCTCCTGCGCTCGAGTTCAACATCTACGCTCATCCACGTTCAACACGGTTCAGAACATCTCCCTCAACAAATTTCTGGTGTACACATGCCATCTGTCTCCTCACTCTTGTGCATTTAAAACTAACGTCCTATGTGTTCTCCTTCAGGTAACAAGTTTATCTCTGTATTATACGACATTTTATGAAATTTTCCTTCTTCCTAGTACTGTTTTCCTTTCCATTTCTGTAATGTATATGACATCAAAGACTTTTAGCTCCTGTGGTGTGCCATTGCATTTAATTACTGAGGTGGCTCCAGTGCTGGCTTCTCTTCACGGTAATTTCATTCGTATGTGTATTTCTTCATCTATAATATTTCCATGTGTTGCACGCTGTTTCGGAAAACGTGTTTCTCTGTAATTTACAGGATTATAAGTGAAAAAATATTCATTTAGGCAGGTGTGTACCACGTTTACTAGTTTTCGAAGAGTAACATCCACGAGTTGTAATATTTTACATATTTATCTGTACACAGATGAATTTTATGGAGGTGGAACGCTCATTTAATCGACGTGTTCGAGCGAGTCCACATTCTCCTGAGTACACAACTCAGTGCGTCATCTGCACGACAAGCTGGAGTCACGCAGCGACATATTCCTCTACACACTGTGGTCACGATGATATAAACACGATTCCTTAACTACCCAACAAGAGGGCATCCACTGGTGCTGGTGCCTTGGGAGCCATTCTTGAGGATCACTGAGTCCTAACGATCTTCCAGGTAACCTGTTGTTGAACTCTTGCACAACGTAATGTGCAGAACGGCTTGGGTGAGCGTAGGGCTGCATCCACGGCCCATCCCTAATGTCTAGACTGACATTTTCAAGGAGGGCAATAAAACAGTCGACGATAAAGGCTCGGTACAACTCACCTGTGAGAGTAAACGCATAGTAGTACGGACTGATGATTTCATCTCCTACAATTGCACACAAATCAATAATGGACTATCAGTTTTGACGGACGACATTAGGCATCCATCTAGTATTTTCTGGGGCCCATTGCTGAATATTATATGAGTTCACTGTGCCATAGTTTGTGGATGTCCGAGTGAAACTACTTGTTTTCCGATTTAAATCGTTCCCCTTCAGCTCCTGCTTCGGTGGTAGGTGGTACGGTGGAAACTTGCGACAGAATGCTACTCACCGCATAGATGCATACCTACACCTGCATCTGCGTGGTTACTCTGTTATTTAGAATAAAGTGCCTGGCAGAGGGTTCAATGAACCTCCTTAAAGCTGTCTCTATACCGTTCCACTATAGAATGGCGCGCGGGAAAAAACGAGCACTTAAATTTTTCTGTGCGAGCCCTGATTTCTCTTATTTTATCGTGATAATCATTCCTCTGTGTGTAGGTGGGTGCCAAAATAATGTTTTCGCAATCGGAGTAGAAAACTGGTGATTGAAATTTCATGAGAAGGTCCCGTCGCAACGAAAAACGCCTTTATTTAAATGATTGCGACTCCAATTTACGTATCAAGCCTGTGTCACTATCTCCCCTATTTCGCGATAATACAAAACGAGGGGCATTTCTTTAAACATTTTCGATATCATCCATCAGTCCCACCTGATGCGGATCCCACAACGCACAGCAATACTCCAGAATAGAGTGGACAAGCGGAGTGTAAGTAGACTCTTTAGTAAACCTGTTGCACCTTCTTAGTGTTCTGGCGAAGAATAGCAGTCTTAGGTTTGCTCTAGCCACAACTTTATCTATGTGGTCGTACCAATTTAGGTTATTTGTAATTGTAATCCCTTTGTATTTAGTTGAATTTACAGCTTTAAGATTTGTCTAACTTATCGCGTAACCAAAATTTTGCGGATTTATTTTCGTACTTATGTGAATAACTTCACACTTTTCTTTTTTCAGGACAACTGCCACTTTTCGATCCATCAGATATCTTACCTACATCCTTTTGCAATTCTTTTTGGTCATCTGATGACTTTACAAGACGGTAAGTGACAGAATCATCTGCAAACAATCTAATAGGGCTACGCGGATTGTCTTCTATATCGTTAACATAGATCATTGAGAATAGAAGGCCTATAACACTTCCTTGGCGAACGCCGGATATTACTTCTGTTTTACTCGATGACTTCCCGTCTGTTTCTACGAACTGTGACCCTTCTGACAGGAAATCACGAACCCAGTCGCAAAACTGAAGCGCTATTCCATAGGCACGCAGTTTGGTTAGAAGACGCTTGTGTGGAACAGTGTCGAAAGCCTTCAGGAAATCTAAAAATAAGGAATCGATTTGACATCCCTTGTCGATAGCACTCATTACTTCATGAGTATAAAGAGCTAGTTGTGTTTCATAAGAAAGATGTTTTCTGAATCCCTGCTGACAATGAGTCAATAAATTGTTTTCTTCGAGGTAATTCATAATGTTTGAACACAGTATATGTTCCAAAACGTAACTGCATATCGACGTTAGTGAGATATGCCTCTTATGCCGTGGATTACTCCTATTTCCCATTCTGGGTATTGATGTGACTTGAGCAACTATCCAGTCTTTAGTTACGGAACTTTCTGTGAGCGAGCGGTTGTATATAACTGCTAAATATGTAGCTATTGTATCAGCATACCCTGAAAGGAACTTGACTGGTATACAATCTGGACCGGTGGCCTTGCCATTATTTAGTGATTTAAAATGCTTTGCTACACAGAGGGCATCTACTTCTATGATTCTTATCTTCGCAGCTGTTCTTGATTAATTCCAGTGAAGGCAACAACTGATATGATGATCGTACACTTCCATATCCCTGCATCCTGCTGGTCGTCTGTTACCGCCGTGTCTTCTCAAACTGTACGTAAAAACGTTATGCAGAACGGAGCTCTTCCAGCAACCATGGATACTTCATTCTGATTGTCTCTTATTTCGCCGAGAAGCAGCAACATGTCAAAGAACGCGTTAGATGTGTATTTCGTGGTGATCCACTTCAAAGTCTGTGGAAGAACGAAACTTGTTTCTTTAAACTGTACATTTTCACCTGCCTTGTACACGGCAGTGTAAGGAAACAATCTTCCACCTAAGGTACCATGACTCCAAACTGTGCATCGAGGAAGCTTATGGCTCCGTTACGCCACCAAATTTACATCACGTCCGTACGTTGTTTAGGGGGCACATTGAGTTGTGCATTGAGAAAACTGGGCACTCGTTTGAGCACCTTATATAAATTAAAGTTATGATACTAGGACATCCATCTCTAGGACATCTATCTCAACACAATCAGTTACGTACAACATGTAGCATCTACCCTTAAACTTTGAACGATACAAGCTCCGTAAGTATAATTGATACAAATTTGATTAACTTCTCATGGTTAGGATTCACAGTCATATAATATTTCTAAAAGACATCATAGTCGCCGTTGACTGTTTAAAATATTTATTGTACAACTGCAAATTCGGCCTTATGGCCATTTTCAAGTAACACTGCAAAGTCACCTAAACACAAAAATACAAAAGTGAAGCACGGGGTGTATATGCATAATTCAGCAAACATTTCGTTAAGAAAGTAGCTCAATTATAACAATTGGAGATAAATGTTCATTACTTACATTCTGTTAGAATATAAAACTGACATCAGTACATGTCGTCAAAATGCAGCGTTTTGATTGTGAGAGTCACACAAGATCCGACGAGTACGACACTTATTACATCGTAATATGCTGTTCAATATATACTGAACTGCTGATGTTATCATCGTTCTAATAATCTATCACACATACAAGTTCAGGTACACTGATAACATGTCGAGGTAAGTCAGATGGCGCGAAAATACATTTACTAAAGATACTGCCTGTGCACGTAGCAAAGATAGTGCACACCAAGGGTACAAACTTATAAGCTTTATGTCGTAAAGTCTTTCCATCTGTCGACATCATACAGCTTACTAAATAGTGCTATGATTGTAATGTGCAGTAGGATAGGATGGGAATATATATTTATAGCATAACAGAGGATAATACATGTGTCATCTGTTAATAAGCTCTCACATTGACTTCAGTGCTCGTAAATGAGATGAAGACAGAGCTCTGATATATAATACTTTGTATGCGTGTAAATTTTACGAATATAAATGGCGTAAAACGCTCGCCAGCAGTCCAGTTCATTGTGCAATACCACATATTCTGACAAAACATCACAATTCCTCTGCACAAATACATGAGGCATCCTTCAACCAGGCTCTATTATAGCAAACAGGACTAAAGCATACTCCAATGCATTTTATTTTTGTATGTTTTATAAATGAAATATAGCCTCGACATTTATTGTATCCGAAGCTTGTGATTTATTGTATCAATCTACTTCAACAGTAATTCGTAGAACTGTACAGTTGTTTTAGACGCTTACCGAAAACATTTTAAACAATTTCGATGGAATAGTATGCATATTTACTTAGTCCTCGGGCATGGGATGTGTGTGTTGTCCTTAGCGTAAGTTAGTTTAAGTTAGGTTAAGTAGTGTGTAAGTCTAGGGACCGATGACCTCATCAGTTTGGTCCCATAGGAACTTCCAACTACCAATCTAGTTGGTGTGACGAATGGCAGCTAGCTCAAAATGTGGAAAAATATAAGTTTATGCGTATGTGCAGGAAGGAAAAACCTGTAATGTTCGGATGCAGTACTGCTAGATTATTTAAATATCTGGCCGTAACGTTGCAAATCGATAATAATTGGAATGAGTGTGTGAGAACTGTAGTAGGGAAGTCGAATGGTCGACTTCATGTTATTGGGAAAATATTAGGAGAGATTGGTTCACTTGTGAAGGAGATCGCATATGTGACGCTGGTGCAACCGATTATAGAATCCTTGTCGAGTGTTTGGGATCCGTACCAGTTCGGATTGAAGTAAGACATCGAAACAATTCAAAGGCGGGCTGTCAGACTTGTTACCGGTAGGTTCGAACAACGCGTAAGGGTTACGCAGATGCTTCGGCAACCCAAATTGGAACCTCTGGAGAGAACGTGACCTACTTTTAGAGACACTATTGAGAAAATTTTGAGAAGCGGCATTTGAAGCTGACTGCTGGATGATTGTACTGCTGCCAACATACACTGCGCCTAAGGACCACGAAGATAAGATACGAGAAATTAGGGCTCATACGGAGGCATATAGACAGTCGTTTACGTCTGACTCTGTTCGAGAGTGGTGCAAAAAAAGGAAATAACTAGCAGTGGTACAGGGTTCTCTCCGCCACACACCATACGGTGGCTTGCGGACTATCTATGTAGATGTAGAGTGACGGCAATAATATTATAGAATAAAAGAAGACGTCTATTTACTTGGTTTATTAATCCCTAAGCAAGAACACAAAGCTAACTACATCCTTATCATTCACAGTCCACTGCGATCATGTTAGTCAAGTAGAAACATGATTATAAGTATAGTAACCTCGCCTGTGAGTTACATCCACATTATGGTGTCCACACGGGCCCTAGATATTCACATCAATCGCTTAAGTTGGTGTTTGGACCGATATATCTACTCCCACAGAACTTGAAACACTCAAATTCACTTCTTCTCATTCCTTTTTCTTCAACAATTAAATCTACTGTTGATACAACTGTTTAATACTTCTGCATTAAAGGCAATTTTTTAAATAATCTTTTATGATTTATTCTTTGACCTACTTCATTTTTCATGTTTTCTTATTTTACTATCAAGAGATTATGTGCACGATCATTCATGATTGTTCAGTATATCATTATGTAATTGACAACACATGGAAAACTTGTCGCTCCAGATGAACTATTTCCTAGACTTAGTTTCTGATTTGAAATTAGCTGTAAATAAGTACAGTTTCCTACAAAAGTATGCAATTAAGGACTTGGGATCTGGGTAAATTAAAAGGATCAGAAGTGGTCGACAGTCTCACAGAGAGCAGTAAGCAACGAATGACTGAAACAGAGGAAAGAAATAAGGTAAGTGCACCAAATAAGGCCATAGTTCCCAAAAAGGCCATGCCCTTACCCTTTATTTTAGAAACTTTCAGTCAGATCCGTTAAATGGCAGCGTCTACATGACCCGAAATAGCATCCTAGTGACAAAATGCTTCACATTATTCAGTTGCAGACGTGGAACTTGGAGATTTTTGCAGAGCTACTAAGGTAAGTTATCCCTAAGCCCTGGAATAGTTAAATTTTGTGGTTGCTTTATGGATAGATGGTACTTTTGAAGCATATTTGTTGTAGATGCGAGTTTCCTGAGTTATTTTAAAATAGGATTGTTATAAATGAGAGAAACAAACATTGTATGTAGACCAGTAACATTATCCTCGCCTTAGTTATGGGAAAACACCTCTAACAGGAAAATAATAAGCTCTCAATCGGGATTATTTTCCAAAAAGCATGGTCAATAGCTCTGTAACCACTCAATGTAGCTGCAAAGTTCCGGAGCACGGGGATTTACCCCTTCAACTCCAATGTCATCCCTCCTGAGTAATTTGCTTCCAGTGAAATCGCTGAGGAAGAAAACCTTGCACCCACATAGACAGGAACCGGTGGATGGGTAATGGAGGTAATGGTGGATGGTGACTCCCCATGTAATGATGAAAACACTCTTGATTTGCCTTGATGGATCTCAGAGGTAAGTTATGCCTGCAATAGATCCTGATGTGGTCGGTCTAGGTGATGAAGTGAAAGTCAACGAGCCGACCTTACTAGATCAATGTGAAGCCCTTCCTGAAATGGAATCCTCAGCCCTCTTTTCCTCATGTGGCTGGAGGTCCTTCAGCAAACATCTTAAAAACCCTTAAACGGAGAAAAGTCTCACCGAGGAGGATATAAGTATGAATTACAGAGGGAGGGGGGGGGGGGGGGGAACAAAGTAACCTGGAGTCTAGTATAAGAGGAAACTCGAGCATCAACTCCAGTACATCAAAAGACAATATCAAAAACTTCGAGCGAATCTCTCAACCAGGTCCCACCAGCCTAAAACTGGATGCATCTACATCTTAACATTGCCTCTACTGCATTGAGAACTCGGCAGAAGATATGATTCACTGTTTACGATGTGGACAATATATTCACGAGCCTTGTGCCAGGAACGACAAAAGAGACACCGTTGAGAGATAATTCTGTCACTATTGAAATATAGTATGGTTCAAGTCTCTGAAAGTTTCAGTTTTCCTTATTGCTTTTTTAATGTATAATAAACTTTTTGTATTCAGCATCTCATTTTTATTTACTTACACGTCAAGTTCCGTACGACCAAATTGAGGAGGAAATCTCCAAGGTCATGGAACGTGCCAGTACATGAAATTACAACATAAAAGTAATGACAGATAAAATTAAGTGTTCATGAACCCTAAAAATGTCAGTCCATAAGTTTAAGTAAACGAAATCAACAATGCAATAAGAATAAGCTCTATTTTTCAAGGAACTCCTCGATAGAATAGAAGGAGTGACCCATGAGCAAACTCTTCAGTTTCGATTTGAAAGCCCGTGGATTACTGCTAAGATTTTTGAATTCGAATGGTAGCTTACTGAAAATGGATGCAGAAGTATACTGCACACCTTTTTGCGCAAGAGTTAAGGAAGTCCGATCCAAATGCAGGTTTGATTTCTGCCGGGTATTAACAGAGTGAAAGCTGCTTATTCTTGGGAATAAGCTAATATTGTTAACAAGAAATGACAGTAAGGAATATACATACTGAGAGGCCAATGTCAAAATACCCAGACTCATGAGCCGGGGTCAACAAGAGGTTCGTGAACTTACACCACTTATGGCCCGAACCGCCCGTTGCTGAGTCAAAAATATCATTTTAGAATGGGAAGAGTTACCCCAAAATATAATACCATACGACATACGCGAATGAAAATAAGCAAAGTAGACTAATTTTCGTGTCGAACGATCACTCACTTCTGATACCGTTCGAATAGTAAAAATGGCAGTATTAAGTCTTTGAACAAGATCCTGAACGTGGGCTTTCCATGACAGCTTACTATCTATCTGAACACCTAGAAATTAGAACTGTTCAATTTCACTAATCATATGCCCGTTCTGTTAAATTAAAAGGTCAGGTTTTGTTGAATTGTGAAACTGTAAAAACTGAGTCTTACTGTGATGTAGCGTTAGTTTATTTTCTACAAGCCATAAACTTTGGTCATGTACTGCACTATTTGAAACCGAGCCAATGTTGCAGACAACATCCTTTACTACCAAATCAGTAAACAGAAATATTTTAGAGTTACCCGTAATACTAGAGGGCATGTCATTTATATAAATAAGGAACAGGAATGGCCCAATACTGATCCCTGGGGCATCCTCCACTTGACAGTACCCCACTCAGACTCCACATCACAGCCGTTATCAACATTGTGAATAATTACCTTTTGCTGCCTGTTGCTAAAGTAAGATGTGAACCAATTGTGAGCTGCTCCCCGTATTCCGTAATGGTCCAACTTCTGGAGCAATATTCTGAGATCAACACAATCAAATGCCTTAGTTAAATCAAAAAATATGCCAAGCGTTCGAAACCTTTTGTTTAGCCCATCCAGTACCTTACAGAGAAAAGAGAATATAGTATTTTCAGTTGTTAAACAACTTCTAAAGACGAACTGCACATTCGATAGCAAATCGTATGATGTAAAATGATCAATTATCCTTACATACACAGCGTTTTCAATAACTTTTGCTAACACTGATGGCATAGAAATAGGTCTAAAAATATCCACATTATCCCTTTCTCCATTTTTAAAAAGCGGCTTAACTACTGAGCAATTTAATCGGTCAGGAAAGGATAAATTACAAATATGGCTAAATACAGGGCTAACACGTGCAGCACAGTACTTTAATATTCTGCTAGACACTCCGTCCTAACCATGAGAGTCCTTAGTCTACAGTAATTTTATTATTGACTGAATCTCCCTCTTGTCTGTATCACAGAGGAGTATTTCAGACATCAATCTCGGAAAGGCGTTTGCCAAGAAAGTTATATGATTTCCTGTAGAAACTAAATTTTTATTTAATTCACCAGCAATGCTCAGATAATGATTGTTAAATACTGTACATCTATCTGATATATCAGTAACAGAAATATTTTTACTGGCAACTAACTTTATATCGTCGACCTTGTACTGCTGACCAGACACTTCCTTCACACCCGACCATATGGTTTTAATTTTATCCTGTGAATTAGTTATTCTATTTACATACCACATACTCTTTGCCTTCCTAATAACATCTTTAAGCACCTTTCAATATTGTTTCTAACGGGCTACTGTAGCTTGATTGTGACTACTTCTAACGTTTTGATATAATTCCCGCTTTGTTCTACAAGATATTCTTATCACACTAGTCACCCACCCAGGCTTCCTACTACTGCTAGTACCCCGTTTAAAACGTTCTAATGGAAAGTAACTCTCAAAGAGCATGAGAAATGTGTTAAGGGAAGCATTGTATTTATCATCTATGTCATCGGCACTATAAATATCCTGCCACTATTGTTCCTTGACAAGGTTTAAAAACTTTCTCTTGCTGTTGGATTAACTTTCCAGCATAGTTTGTATTTAAATATAATATTGGTTTGAGTGCAAAAGCCTTTTAGTGTTAAAATTTAATGCATCATGGTCTGAAAGGCCATTCACGCTTTTACTAACAGAATGCCCAATTAGTAATGAAGACTGAATAAATATATTGTCTATGGCTGTGCTACTGTTCCCCTGCATCCAAGTTCGAAAAAACGCAGTCTGCATCAGATCATATAAATTTAGGAGATCAACAAACATCCTTTTCCTTGAACCATCATATACAAAATTTATATTGAAGTCACCACATATAACTAATTTCTGGTACTTCCTACAAAGTGAATCGAGAACCCTCTCTAGCTTGAGCACAAATGCTCTGAAGTCGGAGTTAAGGGACCTATAAACAACAACAATTTGAAGTTTAGTTTCACTAAATTCAACTGTCCCTGCGCTACATTCAAATATCTGTTTAGTGCTGTGTCGTGATACGTCTATGGCCCAATGGAATACTGTTTCTTACGTACATAGTCGCTCCCCCACGCCGCAAGGAACTCTTTGAGAAACAGCCAGCTAATCTGTATCCCGGTAAAGGATGCCTCTGAATTGTCAAATTATTTAAGTGGTGCTCTGATATACCAGTAATTTCAGAGTCAACATCTATAAGCAGTTCACTAACTTTATCTCTAATACCTCTTATATTCTGATTAAATATGCTAATTCCTTCTCGACTTGGAAATTTTACATCCTCGGAATGTGGGCCCTTAGTTAGAGGGACTTCCTTTAAGCAGGTACATCTAACAGCTAACTTCAGTCTAAAACAGGTGTAGCTCTAACACCGGCTACTACAGGAATTTTTCCATGAGTGACCCACCACCACCACCACCCAATACACTGTCACCTAGAACCTTAGCCAGCCTCTCTTTCCCATACCTATTGAGGTGCGGGCAATGCCTAGTGAAACCCGATCTGCTAACAGACCCATCTGGCACCACTGAGATGTGATCCATGCCCTCTGCTATCAGCGCCCTCCCCAGCCCCACGTTAACGTGCCTAACAGCCGCATTAAGGTGAGGGTGATCATGACGCTGAAACATTTACACGAAATACACATTAGTGCCACCAGTTTGAGTAGCTATCTTTACCTGGTCACCACCTACAGCATATTCTCCGTCGCTATCAAGATTGTTCCCTGCTCCACCCACTACCCATACCTGATGCTCCTTCGTAAAATTTCTACGTAACTCCCCTATGCTGCCAGTCACGTGAGTCAACCCTCACTGCACCCTATCCATTCTTAGATATGGCCTAACTTGGGTATATAGGGTGCTGTTATAGAGCACCCGATGTAAACCAAAAAGGAGACCATTCACAACGGTTTTGAAATTTCGGTTTAGAATACACTCTGTATGACGACAAATTCGTTTCCTGCTAGTTAAAGAGCTATTGTACAGACAAGTGAAGTTTCAAGTTAATCGGGACAGACGTCACATGCAATTAGGTTTCAACCATATCTACTATTTCACAGAGCGCTAAAGAAAAGCAACAAATTCGTTTTAAAGTTTTGGTAAGCTAGGTCTGGATGACGTCTGCCGTAACCTGTGTGGGACTCACAATTGTCACATTTGATAAATATACGTCTATAGCCTCGTATTTTTTCGTTAGCCGTTATTGCTTTGCCATTCAGCACTTCCTGTAAGTTGGGTAAATTTCTGTTTTTTAGATATCTTTATTGCCTTTTGCTTGCTTCATTTTCTATCTCTTCTGCATTTTCTCTTTTGTCAATTAAATTTAGTTGATGTTCTACAAAAAGAATAGAAAGCCTGTAATTTGTTGACAAACGTTATCATTACGTCCTGCTGCCAGAGATGATGTCAGCTTCTAAACAGGTGGCGCCACTGCTCTTGTACAAACGTAAACAACACGCTGAATTTCTTTGAATCTTCCCAGTAACGTGAGTTAGTTTTCACACACCGCCAATATTGTAGCCGCCGCTCAGGTTGAGACTGTTATCGTACATCCGAATTTCTACAGCTCCTTTAGAAACAGAATCCGAAGTTATAAAGGTGTGGAACAAGGTTTTCGTTCCATGAAATGCTTTTCGGTTTTTCTCAGTGAAGCTGAATTCAGCGACTGCAGATATCGAACGTGCAGTTCCTTTTAACGGTCCACTGCTCTTCACAGTGGTAGTACAAAGAATGGATGGAGTGTCCGTTGTAGTTGGTTCAGCACTGTCGAAGAATTATAAATCTCAGGGACTCTGAAACTAAAATTTACCGCGATTGGGAATAGCGTCTTCTTTATCTACTTATGTGGTTTAGAATTAGTATTAGGACTCGTCTTCTTAAGGCCCTATAGATTTTACTACATGTAGCACAGCTGAATGACAGCATCGCAGTATGTGAAACATCACGCTATTGTTCAATACTTTCCTCTTTCGTTTTCTGAGGACTCAACTTTATATTTGCAAAACGAGTTCCGAAAGAATGACTATGGGCGCATGATATATAATAGGCGCTATGTTTTCGACTTGCTTCCTATCTGCCAATAGTCTTGCGCCCTGCTGTGTGCAATCAACGGTTCCTGTTTGGCTATCTTCTGCTGCTTACAAATGACGCAGAAACATGTGCATTGCATGTAAAAGTGGAAGAAAATATTCAGTTACCTCACATTTCCTCGAATTAAAGCTTGTGTAGTCGGTTGTCCCCTGTTTGTGGTTGGGTGTGTGTGTGTGGGGGGGGGGGGGGGGGGAGTATTAAGAAAAAAATGGGTGAAATGGCTCTCCGCACTAAGGGACTTAACATCTGAGTCCATCAGTCCCCTAGACTTAGAGCTACTTAAACCTTGCTAACCTAAGGACATCACACACATCCATGCCCCAGGCAGGATTCGAACCTGTGACCGTAGCAGCAGCGCGGTTCCGGACTGAAACGCCTAGAACCGCACGGCCACATTGGCCGGCGGAGTATTAAGAATTTCATTTTTGTGGTAGCCAATGTATAACTCAGTGGTCCTAAAATATACATTATTTAAATCAGGGACATTACAGTGCATTGGTATTAAGTTCTTGACTATAACGTGGCCCGGAGACAACATCTGGATGGCTTCATACGAGGAAGAATAATCGGGAATCTGGATGAATGACAAAGTGTGACGAGAGTAACCCAGGAGTTTGGTGTTGCTCACATCATTGCTTAAAGTGTATTGGGAACATTTAGAGCCACAGTCATTGCTGCATGTAGGAGAGGAGGTAACCGACCACGGCCAACTACAGCAGCAATTAAGCGCTACAGTATACATCAGGCATAAAGGGACCTACGACAAACAGCTGGTGCAGGCATTTGCAGTCATTCAACAGTACTGCGAAGCATACAGCCTCATGCTCCACAGTGGCAGGGTGACCGGATGGGCGTGATCTCTTTGTCCGACGACTTGTATGTTGTGTTTCGTTTCTCCCACACACCGGGGCACCGGTCGCGATGGTGTCAAAAGCTTAGGTCGCGGATTCGTCTCGGATGACAGCTGCTTCAGCCTGACTAGTTATCCTGGACATACCCTCATACTGTCCTATTACGAGAAGCAAGAACACTTACTTCACCCATGAAACATTGTGTAACATGATGGTTTTCTTTTGCGGGAGGGGGGGGGGGTGTGGAGGTGGTGCATGTGCTATGGTGTGGGGAATCACAAATTAGTGAACACGTTACACCCACTGGTCAACGTTACTGTGTTATTATACTCCTCCATGTGCGTTCTTTCAGGGATGCATTTAAAGCTGACTTCATTTTTACGGATGACAATGCGCAATCGCATCGAACAGAGCAGATGGATGAGCTCCTATGACGAGCGGATATTCGGCGAATGGACTGGCCTGCCTATCACTTGACCCAAATTCCTTGGCGTAAATCTGAGATGCGTTGGGGGAATGCATTGAATGATGTTCCACATGCATCAGTGACCATCGCGTAGTTTTTACTAGCGCTGGTGGAGTAATGGAACGCCGCAGCACAAGACCTCCTTGCCAACTAGTGGCACACAATGCCGCTAGCAGTGGTCATCTACGATATTAAGAACCATATCCTGCCTTTCTTAATGTCCAGGAAACCATATTAAATCACGAATTTCAGAGTGTATAGTCTTTGCACAAAAGTGCCATTTCTGTTCGTCTCTTTCTGTTCGTTTCATCGGGTATATCTTTCATCTACCTTCTCTACTATACTGTGGCAATTCTTTCTGTGTATGGTGCAAGTTACATCGAGCTATGTTACTTGATAGTGAAACATCACGTGATAGTCAATTTCATGCTTAGGTATTGCACACTAGTGTACGTTCCTACACAAAAGTTTTTGCTCTTCGTGTTTTGGTTGATTTTCCGCCTGATTACCTCCGGCACATCTCTAATTCATCCACAGAAAATTTATTTAGAACTATATCTATTTTGTCATTGCCCATTTTAATTTAACGAGGACTGAGCTTTAATGCGGCTTCTTACTCAATGCTGGGGACACGATATGGCCGAACATTGGTGATGCTTTGGTTTTTATAGATACGAACCTGTACTACATTATTATGTCGTATCATGTATGAGAAGAAAAACTAATGATGTGGTTGGGATTTAATATACAATTTTGGCACTAAGTCTCATTAACGACAGTTCTCAAAATCCATTTCACATTAAATAAGTTACCACATCTTCATATCGCGCTTGTTATTTTTGTACTCATTGCTTACGGGCAAGAATGTTACAATAGCTACCTGGTGATTCAGGCAATAGCCTTTGACTTCACATAATTCCACCAGTTTGTGGACTCATTGATCACTGAAAACAATAATCACGAGAATGTGACAACAGCTACCTGGTGATTTAGGCGATAGCAGTTGACGTCACATGGGAAATTTCAGGATAGTCATTCATTCCTACTTAATGATAAATGTTTGACAGTTGCGTGGAATAGTAATCTCTTCTAAGGAAGCATTGCGCCCTGCAAATCTCTAAAGTTTAACGAAAATTACTTCGTTAATATCGTGTTGTTACACATTTGGAGATTTTGACAGCCTTTCCGCTGGGTGACATAGATGAACAACATTTGATATCAGCTCCTGTGGTTGACAAAGAAAAAATTAATCTCGAACGAACATTTCAGTTCCTGCTTTCACAGTCCTGATTTACATATCTCCCCACGTATCAGAAACGTAACGATAACACTAAATAGGAAAAAAATAATATCTGTGAATTTGGTTCATCTTGCTAGAATCTCACACATTCTCGTACGGGTGACGATCGTCTAACTAATTCTTGTATGAAGTAGGTATTCTCTGTGACTTTTCATGCTTTCCCGACGGATCTGTTGCAAATACGCTTCTCGGGTTTGCCGCCGGATCGTATTGTGTAAATCGTACAATATTTCCTCGATGCAACAGCTCGACATCATCAGGTGGTGGTAGCTGCTGCTGTCACTGCTGCAAGGCGCGACTGATGATAATCGCGCGGCGGCGCCGGAATTTATCATGACGGGAGCAGGCAATACGCGTGCGCGAGAAGACGCTCATAGTTGGAGAAAGCGGCGCTCCTGGTGCCCCCTACTGGGAGCTGCAGAAAGGCCATCCACGCGTGCGCTTTGGGCAATAACTGTGCTGCCTAACGCTCCTGCGGATAAAGTTTGAACTAAATCTCAGCTACGCGTTGAGTCACTTGAGGAAACGGAAGTTCTTGTTTTCCCTGTTTTTGATTTAATGGCAGCCAGTGCTGGATTCCAGGCGGCGCTCAGTTGAAAACCTGCATCCCTGTTGATTAGATTGTCCGCCGTGCGAATATGTATGGCCTCCTTAATAACACAGTCCCAGAAAGATGACGCTGGGGATAAAATTTCCGTCTGTTCGTAAAGCATACGATGTCCCGTGTCCAGGCAATGTTCCGCTACCGCTGATTTATCAGGTTGCCCCAGGCGTGTATGACGATGATGTTCGACGCAACGTTCTAGTACGGTTCGGCATGTCTGTCCGATATAAGATTTTTCACATTGGCATGGGATTTTGTACACGCCACGTTTTCTGGGGCCAAGGTCGTCTTTGACAGAGCACAATAAATTCCTCAATTTTGCTGGTGGCCGAAAAACACACTTGACGTCGTGCTTTTTGAGGATTCTTTCTATTCTCGAAGACATGCCGCCAAAATAGGGCAAGAACGCTGTTGGAGTGGGTGCCTCCGCATCTTCATATACATCCCTGCGTAGAGTTTGCTGAGAACGGAATGCATGGCATATCTGCCTTTCTGAATAGCCATTCTGTTGGAATACCGTTCTCAGGTGTTGTAGCTCACCACGTAGGCTGTCAGCATCTGAGACTACATGTGCTCTATGCACCAAAGAGCATAGGACACTACCGCGTTGAGCAGGATGATGGCAACTTGTGGCCTGCAAATATAGCTCTGTATGAGTTGATTTGCGATAGACGCTGTGTCCCAATGTACCGTCAGCTCTTCTTCTGACTAAGACGTCCAGGAATGGTAAGAGGCCATCCTTTTCCACTTCCATAGTGAGCTGTATATTGGGATGTAGCGAGTTCAGATGTCCGAGAAACACAGGTAATGTCTCTACTCCGTGGGGCCACACCACAAAGGTATCGTCTACATACCGCCAAAAATAAGAAGGTTTGAGACTTGCCGACTGAAGTGCTTTTTCCTCAAAGTCTTCCATAAAATAGTTGGCCACCATTGGAGACAGAGGACTTCCCATGGCGACACCGTCCACTTGTTCAAAATACTGGTCATTAAATAAGAAATAAGTTGAGGTAAGCACATGTTTAAACAACGCCACAATGTCTCTCTCAAACTGGCTGCTGATAAGCTCTAACGAGTCCTGCAGAGGTACTTTCGTAAACAAAGATATAACGTCAAAGCTAACTAAAATATCCGACGCTTGCAACTTAAGTGTCTTCAGGCGTCCTACGAAGTCCTCTGAATTCCGGATATGGTGATCACACTTGCCTATGAGAGGTGCCAACAGCGTAGTAAGATATTTGGCCAGAAAATAAGTAGGAGCTCCGATGTTGCTCACTATTGGGCGAAGAGGTGTCCCATCCTTGTGAATCTTGGGTAGGCCGTAAAGTCCTGGGGGAACTGCAGCCTGGTGGCGTAGGCCTTTGGTCACTTTAGAAGTCTGGTACCTCTACGGGGAGGAGATGGCCAACGACGTACGTGAGTTTGACAAGTTACGTAATAAGAGAGGTAGACTGCTGTGCACTATGGCGTTTTTATTGAGATGCTGTGACAAGCAAACAGTTCCAACGTTTGCTAAATTTAAACATCATATTGACACTGCGGCTGCTGGTAGAATTAAACGACGGGCGAGTGCAGCCCTAGTGAGAGAGAGGGTACGTTATACAAGACGGGAACTGCACATGGTGTCCACAAAATTGCTATCACTGCATCTGAAAATCTCTTCGAAACTTTCAGCGTCATCATGGGATTGGGTAGATAGCGCTACCTGGGCGCTAGCAGACTGGTCAAAACAACAAGCCAAGGCCCGCCAAATGTCCAAGCATTCTCGTCTCGAGGCCCAACAGCAAGAAGGGAATGCACCACGTCGACGCACCGTGTTTAATTTCACGGGTGGAATCCTGGACGACGCAGCTGTTGCAGTGCTCGAGAAAGGTTTGAACTATGCACCAACACCACGGACAGCTCCAATCCGAGATGTCATAGCTGGCATAGAACAGGCAATTTTGAAGCTTCCCAGTGACGTTGCAGAAGAGATCAGGAGGGACACCTGCCGAATTTTAACACGACCCCCACAGAGCAAGTACAACATCAGCTCAGCAGAAAGGAAGGCCCTGCGAGACTTGAGATCAGACAAAGACCTCGTCATTTTACCTGCCGACAAGGGGAACGCCACTGTTCTTCTCTCACGAGTTGAATACAACAGCAAGATGGAGACACTGCTCGACGATCCTGCCTATCGCAAGCTAAGAGAGGATCCGACTGGCAAAATACAGAGAAAAACATTAGATCTCCTCAAGAAAAGTTCTATTCCTTCTAAAGTGACCAAAGGCCTACGCCAACAGGCTGCAGTTCCCCCCAAGACTTTACGGCCTACCCAAGATTCACAAGGATGGGACACCTCTTCGCCCAATAGTGAGCAACATCGGAGCTCCTACTTATTTTCTGGCCAAATATCTTACTACGCTGTTGGCACCTCTCATAGGCAAGTGTGATCACCATATCCGGAATTCAGAGGACTTCGTAGGACGCCTGAAGACACTTAAGTTGCAAGCGTCGGATATTTTAGTTAGCTTTGACGTTATATCTTTGTTTACGAAAGTACCTCTGCAGGACTCGTTAGAGCTTATCAGCAGCCAGTTTGAGAGAGACATTGTGGCGTTGTTTAAACATGTGCTTACCTCAACTTATTTCTTATTTAATGACCAGTATTTTGAACAAGTGGACGGTGTCGCCATGGGAAGTCCTCTGTCTCCAATGGTGGCCAACTATTTTATGGAAGACTTTGAGGAAAAAGCACTGCAGTCGGCAAGTCTCAAACCTTCTTATTTTTGGCGGTATGTAGACGATACCTTTGTGGTGTGGCCCCACGGAGTAGAGACATTACCTGTGTTTCTCGGACATCTGAACTCGCTACATCCCAATATACAGCTCACTATGGAAGTGGAAAAGGATGGCCTCTTACCATTCCTGGACGTCTTAGTCAGAAGAAGAGCTGACGGTACATTGGGACACAGCGTCTATCGCAAATCAACTCATACAGAGCTATATTTGCAGGCCACAAGTTGCCATCATCCTGCTCAACGCGGTAGTGTCCTATGCTCTTTGGTGCATAGAGCACATGTAGTCTCAGATGCTGACAGCCTACGTGGTGAGCTACAACACCTGAGAACGGTATTCCAACAGAATGGCTATTCAGAAAGGCAGATATGCCATGCATTCCGTTCTCAGCAAACTCTACGCAGGGATGTATATGAAGATGCGGAGGCACCCACTCCAGCAGCGTTCTTGCCCTATTTTGGCGGCATGTCTTCGAGAATAGAAAGAATCCTCAAAAAGCACGACGTCAAGTGTGTTTTTCGGCCACCAGCAAAATTGAGGAATTTATTGTGCTCTGTCAAAGACGACCTTGGCCTCAGAAAACGTGGCGTGTACAAAATCCCATGCCAATGTGAAAAATCTTATATCGGACAGACATGCCGAACCGTACTAGAACGTTGCGTCGAACATCATCGTCATACACGCCTGGGGCAACCTGATATATCAGCGGTAGCGGAACATTGCCTGGACACGGGACATCGTATGCTTTACGAACAGACGGAAATTTTATCCCCAGCGTCATCTTTCTGGGACTGTGTTATTAAGGAGGCCATACATATTCGCACGGCGGACAATCTAATCAACAGGGATGCAGGTTTTCAACTGAGCGCCGCCTGGAATCCAGCACTGGCTGCCATTAAATCAAAAACAGGGAAAACAAGAACTTCCGTTTCCTCAAGTGACTCAACGCGTAGCTGAGATTTAGTTCAAACTTTATCCGCAGGAGCGTTAGGCAGCACAGTTATTGCCCAAAGCGCACGCGTGGATGGCCTTTCTGCAGCTCCCAGTAGGGGGCACCAGGAGCGCCGCTTTCTCCAACTATGAGCGTCTTCTCGCGCACGCGTATTGCCTGCTCCCGTCATGATAAATTCCGGCGCCGCCGCGCGATTATCATCAGTCGCGCCTTGCAGCAGTGACAGCAGCAGCTACCACCACCTGATGATGTCGAGCAGTTGCATCGAGGAAATATTGTACGATTTACACAATACGATCCGGCGGCAAACCCGAGAAGCGTATTTGCTGTAGGTATTCT
Organism: Schistocerca nitens; assembly: GCF_023898315.1. Taxonomy (NCBI): domain Eukaryota; kingdom Metazoa; phylum Arthropoda; class Insecta; order Orthoptera; family Acrididae; genus Schistocerca; species Schistocerca nitens. The sequence continues at coordinate 8,367,880 of NW_026045910.1, read as the reverse complement.
CTGTTTACATAGTTGATTTACCAATACGCAAAGTGCTACATCCTCTAAAAAAAGAATTTTATAACGTAAATGAAAGGCAGAATAAGTTTTGATGTAAAAGGCTCAGCAGCTCTTCATTATCTTAAATTGGAAGCCAGATTGATAGAACGGAAGATTACTAGTTTTAATATCCGATTTGCGATGCCAGTGAGTTCTGGAAAGGTACACAAATAATCTTCGTATTCCGTACAGACAAAGCTGATTCCGCTGCGGAACTGTAAGCCTTACTGCTTTGTTTTCTCCCTGGCAGGAATTTAATTAAATACATCCAGCTCTATCAATGGTCAATATTTGTTTAATTACATATTGGATCCCATATAAAGTAATTTACAAATATGTTCGTCTGCGGTCAAACCAAGCAATTAAAATATGCAGTATACGTTGATAGTTTCCATCCACCGTCAATATCGTGCTTTCGCCTATCATTCGCTAAAAATTTCATGCTGTATTACTTTAAAAAAAGGATTGTCTAGTAATGAATAACAAATAGATTTATTTGCTCACAGTCCTGTAAATGTAAAATTGTTCATCAGCTACCATTTCACGGTATATTTCCACATCACCTACTCCTTTCCATATACATATCAGTGTGTCGTTGTCCTTTACTTCTAATGTTCTATATATTCTTTAATAACTACACTTACTGATATGAAGCCCCCAGGGGCTCAGCATTCATTTGCTGAGTACGGGCTTGGCGACCCCGGGGTCCGGAGCTGGGGTCTAGTCAGTGCCGCCAGTCTCCTGTCACCGTAACCCCCGGACATGCTTCAGCGACCACCGTATGGCGCGGCGATGGAATGTTGTTAGCTGCGGGGAATGGTAATCTTGGCTTGACCGCCTGGATTGCGAGGAAGGCCAACCTCTATAAAAACCCCTGTCTTACGGTGTGCTCCGCGCCTATAAGATGCATGGCTGTTGGGGTCGAACAGTCGCAAGCGGGCAACATCTGGGGCACCTGCCGCACCCCAGTTGTATAAGGCTTACTCAGGCACGCGGGGCTCTGTCTGAGCGGACCTTTAGTTCCCTAGCTGCTCGTGGGACCGCAATGGACCCTTCGACCTCTACATTTCCCCCTACCAGTGGATTGGGTTGGCCACTGGTAGGAAAACACACCTCATCGAAAAAGCGACTTCGTGCTACGAGTCCTCCAGCGCCTGGTGTTGCTAAAGATTTATCAGTCCGTCGTAACAGAGCACATGCTGATAATCAGAATGTCTTTTTGATTAATAAACGGAAGGAGGGTAGCTTTGAGAGGGTTTCTCCCTTTTACATCCACAAGGGTCTTGAGGGAATTGCTGGAACACTGAAATCTGTGAAGCGGCTGCGCAAAGGGACTCTGTTAGTTGAGACTTCTAGTTCCCGTCAAGTCGCTTCTCTTCGGAAAGCAACCTGTCTCGGAGAGTACGCTATCGAGACCGACCTCCACTCCACTCTGAATTATAGTAAGGGTGTTGTGACATGTAGGGACTTGGTGGATATCGCCACAGACGAGTTAAAATCTGAGTGGGCTGACGAAGGTATTGTTGACGTGCAGCATATTATGAAACGAGTCGATGGGGACCTCGTCAAATCCGACTCGTTTATTCTCACGTTCAGTTGCCCGAGACTCCCAGAGCATGTTAAAGCGGGGTTCTTACGTTTACCAGTACGGCCATATTTCCCCAACCCAATGCGCTGTTTTAAATGTCAGCGCTTTGGGCATACTACGTTGGGCTGCAATGGGATAGCCACTTGTGGTAAATGTAGTCAGCCTGCCCGTGAAGGAGCCGATTGTTCATCGCCTGTGAAGTGCATGAATTGCTCTGGGAGTCACCCTGTCTGGAGCCGGGTCTGCCCCATTTATCTCGAAGAACGGAAGATACAGGAGATCAAAACATCTAAGCGCATCCCCAATGGTGGGGCCAAGAAGCTCTTTAAGGCCATGCAACCTCCTGTGTTTTCAACATCTTTCGCTTCCGCTCTGAAAAAACCGGTACAAATGGCCACTGTTGCTACGCAAACGGAGGTTGCTAGTGTTAGCACTAATACCAGCGTTTGCCAGTGCACTTGTGCTGCTGCGGTTGTTTTGCAACCTGCAGCTCTCCCCGCATCGTCGGACAAGGCCTTGGTTGCTGACATTGGGGTACTTCCTGCCTCTCCCCGTATGGCGCCTTCTGCCCAGGCGAGTAAAGCTCCAACTGTTCACAAGGCCCTGATCAAAGCCCCCCAAGACCAAGACGCCTAAGGTGAAGGTTTTGCCACCTCAGAAGACTAGTCAGGGTCGGTCCGATGACGAGGCCATCGTACTGTCTGACATCTCCCTAGGCTCATCATCGGAGCTAATGGACATTGATGTCGACCGGGGGCAATCTTCTCGCCCCAGGAATAAATCTCCGACCAGTGCAGGCTCTCCTCCAAAGCACAGAGGCATGGTGAAAGTTCAGCCACCCTGATCACTGGCTCCCATATTACAGTGGAACCTGAATGGGTTCAGGACGCATGTGGCCGAATTACAACTCCTTGTACGAGAGTGCCCTTTGTGCTTATGTCTCCAAGAGACACATTTTCGGGCCACTGATGCTCCTTCTTTACGGGGCTATACCGTATATCGAAAAGATGATCTGACGGGGGAAAAGGCAAAGGGTGATGTTGCGGTTTTTGTCCGTGACATGCACCCCTTATCTGAGCTCCCTCTCGTTACAGACTTGCAAGCAGTTGCAGTTGACCTTCTTGTGGGTCGGAGGCTCACAGTCTGTTCAGTTTACTTACCACCTCAGGATGCAATAGAATCTGAGGCTCTCACAGACCTTATTAGCCATCTCCCCCGCCCATTTCTTCTTCTGGGGGACTTCAATGCTCATAATATCTTATGGGCCTCTCCGACTACTTGCCCCAGGGGTCGCATTCTGGAAAGCCTCATGATGTCTGAAGAACTGTGCATCGTCAACTCTGGTGCTCCCACTCATTTCTGTACTGCTTCCGGATCGTCATCAGCTATTGACCTTTCCTTTTGCTCTCCAGCACTCGCGGATTCTGCTCTGTGGGAGGTTGCTGCGGATCTTCAATCTAGTGACCACTTCCCCCTTTGGATTCGCCTCCTGAGGCTGTGGCATTACCCATGCCGCCCCGGTGGCACCTCTGCAGTGCTGACTGGACACTTTTCAGCCAACTGGCTGTTTTGGAACACCGTGCCAGCGGCCACGAATTGGTCGACCATGTTACAGCCGTGATCTCCCATGCTGCTGAATTGTCAATCCCACGGTCATCTGGTCATCCCAAGAGGCGTACTGTCCCTTGGTGGACCACTGAGTGCCGCTCAGCCATCCGAGCCCGCCGTGCAGCTCTGCGCCGCTTCAAGTTCCGTCCCTCAGCTGACAATCTTGCGGCCTTTCGGGTGGCAAGGGCCAAGGCGCGGCGAGTGATTAAAGAGAACAAACGACGGTCGTGGCAATCGTTCCTGAACTCCATTTCCCGCTCCACTAGTTCTACGAAAGTATCGGAAGCCATCAGGAGGATTTCCGGGAAACTCAGCCAGCTACCTGTCACGGCATTGCTGCATCATGGATGTCTCCTCACGGCGCCGAGAGACATTGCCCAGACACTAGCCATGCATTTTGCGGAATCTACCACCACTATTAACTGTGATCCAGATTTCTGCCGCTACCGCACTGCCATCGAGAGGGGTCACTTTGATTTCCGGTCTCCAAATTCTGAACCCTACAACTGCCCCTTCACAATGTGGGAACTGGATTCGGCGCTGTCTGTGGCTGAGGATACTGCGCCTGGTCATGATCAAATCCGGTCGAGCATGCTGCAGCACTTGTTGCTGCCATCCAAGGAAGCTCTCCTGAATTGTTTTAATAAGATATGGTTATCCGGCACGTTCCATGACTCGTGGAGGGAGGCGATTTTGATTCCCCTCCTCAAACCGGGGAAGGACCGAACGCATCCCAGTAGTTATCGAAGTATTGCTTTGACGAGCTGTGTCGGGAAGACGTTGGAACGCATGGTCAATCGTCGCCTGGTTTGGACCATGCAGCTCCTTAGCCCCACTCAGTGTGGCTTTCGGAGATGTCGTTCCACTATAGACAACTTGACCCTGCTTGAGGCGGCCATCCAACAGGCCTTCCTACGTAACCAGCATTGTCTAGGTGTATTCTTTGATATTAATAAGGCGTATGACACTGCTTGGCGCCGCCTTATCCTCAATCAACTCCACCAGTGGGGCTTTCGTGGCCGTCTCCCCATCTTCATTCGGTCCTTTCTTTGCCACCGCCTCTTTCGATATCGGGTTGGTAATGTGCTATCTGATTTGTAGGTGCAGGAGAATGGTGTTCCTCAGGGAAGCGTTTTAAGTGTCACCCTCTTTGTCGTCGCCATTAACAGTATCACGTCTACTATCCGGAGTCCTGCCCGATGCTCCTTGTTTGTGGACGATTTTGCTGTTATCTGTTCTTCCTCCAGTCTTGTCACTGCTAGTCGGCAGTTGCAGCTTACGATAAAGCGATTAGAGGCATGGACTGCGAAGACGGGTTTTAACTTTTCTGCAGACAAATGTGTGAGTGTTCATTTTAATCGTTCTCGACGTCTTCTTACCTCCCCTGAATTGCGTCTGAGGGACACCATTCTTCCTTTTAGAGACACTGTGAGGTTCCTGGGCCTCACTTTTGAATCCAAGTTATCGTGGTTGCCTCACCTTAAAGACCTCAAGGTGCGGGCCCTGAAGGCACTGAATATTTTGAAGTGTCTGAGCCATCGGTCCTGGGGAGCAGATCGGGCACGTCTGCTGCAGTTTTATAGGGCTTTCGTCCGATCGCGTCTTGACTATGGATGCACCGTGTATGGGTCAGCAAGGCCTTCGCATCTGAAGATTCTTGACGCAGTACACCATGAGGGTATCAGGCTGGCCACTGGTGCCTAACGTACCAGTCCCATCCCCAGCCTGTGTGCTGAGGCAGGGGAACCGCCGCTCGCCATCCGGCGGAAACTCCTCATGGTGCGACGGGTGTGTCAATTCCTTGCCTGTCCTACCTTCCCTGCGTACCCTACCGTTGCCCGACCGCCTATGGAACGTATCTTTTCCAGTCGTCCCAGTGCAACGATACCATTTGGGATTCGTGCCAAACATTTGCTTGAGTCCCTTGGTGTGGAGCGTGTGGCCCCACAACGCCAAGGTTTTACCCGCCTGCCTCCCTGGTTGCTCCAGAGGCCCAGCCTCCATTTAGACTTGTCGGAGTACCGGAGGAGCTGCATTCCAGCGTTTGTTTTTACTTCCTTATTTTCCGATATTTTACACCTATATCCCGACCATGTACCAGTATTTACGGATGGCTCTAATCAGGGGGACTCTGTTGGTTATGCTGTTGTTTTCCCTGATCGAGTCGTCAAGTTACGGCTTCCTGCGGTGTTTACCATCTTTGATGCCGAATTGTTTGCGATCTTGCGGTCATTGGTGCAGATGAGATGTGTTCCCGGTCTTAAGTTTCTCATCTCTTCTGACTCCCTGAGTGCCCTTCAGACCATGCAACACTTGTACCCAGCGGATACGGTCGTCCAGAACATCCACGATGCCCTACTCCACCGGCAACGGCAGGGGAAGGAGGTTTCCTTCTGCTGGGAGCCGGGGCACGTGGGTATTAGGGGAAACGAACTGGCGGATGTGGCTGCCAAAGATGCATGTTCCCTCGCTCAAGTTGTTGAATGTGCCGTCCCCCTCCATGCTGTTACCTCCCTCCTGCGTTTTCGTGTTATGCGTCAATGGGAAGAGGAGTGGATGGCAGTCGGTGAAAATAAGTTGCGTCTGGTCAAGGCCACCACGCGGCCATGGCGTACGTCCTACCAGTCATGCAGACGGGATGAGGTTCTCCTCAGTCGCCTCCGCATCGGACACAGTCCCTTAACACATGGTTTTTTTACTCCGGCGGGAGGACCCCCCAATCTGCAGTGCTTGTGGCGTCCAGATTACTGTCCGCCACATTTTACTCGACTGTCTTTTATTCTCTAACCAGAGGGCGGTGGTTTCTTTGCCACTGGATTTGCCCTCTATTTTGCAAGACGACGCAACGACTGTGGTTAAGGTCTTACGGTTTTGTGTCTTGTCCAATTTGTTGCCCCGGATTTTAGGGAGAGGGTTTTAATGTGCTGCTGGGTGACTGGCTCATCCAGGTTTTAGGTAAGAGGTCCGCCAGTCACGAATACCTCCTTGTTTCCCTTCGGTTACTGTTCTCCTTTCCTTGTGTTTCCTTTCCTTTTTTAGTGCGTTTCTTCTCCTCTTGTTTTGCCTCTGTATGTGAGGATTTGGAACTGCGTCAGGTCTGTGTCTTTTAGCCGTTCTCCTTGTTCGCTGTCCGTCTTAGTCCCTTCACTGCATGTGTTCCTGTTTTTATGCGTTTGGGCACTGATTACCACGCTGTTTAACGCCCGTAAACCTCAAACACACACACACACACACACACACACACACACACACACACACACACACTTACTGATATGAAATACTTTTATCCGTAGAAGCAATGGGATTTTTAGAATTTTATTTTTCCACAGATAAACGAAATTTTACTTCTTCGTCATCGCTTGACCATATTCACGGAATACTGTGAAAAGTATGGCTGCTAATGCAAGCTGTAATTCTTCATTCTGCTCCTACGACCTAATGTCTGAACTTGTGGCGCTGTTGTAACCTATCATTTCCGAGCTTATAGAGACAAGTGTTTTGCAGTTCTAATTATATTATCTGGATTTTAGTCACGCCTCCGTCCTCTAAATAAAGAAGAAAGTAGCGGTATAATTGGCCCCAACAGACGGCTCAGACGCAGACCCTGGAAAGTGATCTTCCGCGCACTTTAGACGTAGATTTAGATACAAATTTAAGACATTTGCATACGTATTAAGGGAATAATTTAGGCTGTTTACATTATATACATATTTAATAGTGCCGGATCTACTCTGGGAGTTAAAGGTTTTAAGTTATAACTTTTATTCCCTTTCGAAACTAGTAAAGTATATATTGCGCATAGCGATCTTAGGCCTATTTTTTGGGTACACAAGTTTTGATTTTTAATATTAGTTTAAGTGCATTACGTACTATATTAATAGTATACACGTATATTAGTGTTCCACGTGACATTAGTGAACCTTTTGATCTGTAGTTAATAGAATACTACTGTTATTGCCTAGATAAATTTTGTAAAAGTATTGTAAACAACTATGAGACAAAAGTGTTTGAGCTGCCATAGGAGAGTTAGTTCTGGGGTTCTGCGCAGCTGTTGGGGGCAATGTAGTGGCATGGGAATTGGAGAAGTAAATGGATCTCTTCCATGGTATTGCAGAGTATATTCAAAGGATGGGAAAATAGCTGAACAGGAGGGGAAGATTAGAGCCTTTAAGGTTGAACTAGATAGTGTTACGGAGAAACTGATAAGGTTGAAACTTCCTGGCAGATTAAAACTGTGTGCCCGACCGAGACTCGAACTCGGGACCTTTGCCTTTCGCGGGCAAGTGCTCTACCAACTGAGCTACCGAAGCACGACTCACGCCCGGTACTCACAGCTTTACTTCTGCCAGTACCTCGTCTCCTACCTTCCAAACTTTACAGAAGCTCTCCTGCGAACCATGCAGAACTAGCACTCCTGAAAGAAAGGATATTGCGGAGACATGGCTTAGCCACAGCCTGGAGGATGTTTCCAGAATGAGATTTTCACTCTGCAGCGGAGTGTGCGCTGATATGAAACTTCCTGGCAGATTAAAACTGTGTGCCCGACCGAGACTCGAACTCGGGACCTTTGCCTTTCGCGGGCAAGTGCTCTACCAACTGAGCTACCGAAGCACGACTCACGCCCGGTACTCACAGCTTTACTTCTGCCAGTACCTCGTCTCCTACCTTCCAAACTTTACAGAAGCTCTTTCAGGAGTGCTAGTTCTGCATGTTTCGCAGGAGAGCTTCTGTAAAGTTTGGAAGGTAGGAGACGAGGTACTGGCAGAAGTAAAGCTGTGAGTACCGGGCGTGAGTCGTGCTTCGGTAGCTCAGTTGGTAGAGCACTTGCCCGCGAAAGGCAAAGGTCCCGAGTTCGAGTCTCGGTCGGGCACACAGTTTTAATCTGCCAGGAAGTTTCATATCAGCGCACACTCCGCTGCAGAGTGAAAATCTCATTCTGGAAACATCCCCCAGGCTGTGGCTAAGCCAGGTCTCCGCAATATCCTTTCTTTCAGGAGTGCTAGTTCTGCATGGTTCGCAGGAGAGCTTCTGTAAAGTTTGGAAGGTAGGAGACGAGGTACTGGCAGAAGTAAAGCTGTGAGTACCGGGCGTGAGTCGTGCTTCGGTAGCTCAGTTGGTAGAGCACTTGCCCGCGAAAGGCAAAGGTCCCGAGTTCGAGTCTCGGTCGGGCACACAGTTTTAATCTGCCAGGAAGTTTCATATCAGCGCACACTCCGCTGCAGAGTGAAAATCTCATTCTGGAAACTGATAAGGTTAATGGGGGTGAAGGGTGAAGACAGGTGGGAAGCGGTAGCAAGGAACAGGGTCCACAAAAAGAGAACAGTATCTGACAGTTTCATCATTGGCACAAGCGATAGATTTGCCATGCTACCTCAGTCAAATAAGGAATAGACTCAAGTAGATGTAAGTGTAGTCAGCACTCAATAGACTTTCACTACGAAATCAACTGTTTCAAAGAAAAAAGAAAGTAGGAGGAAAGTTCTGTTGACAGGTAGTAGCCATGGAAGAGGTGTGGGCTAGATCTTGCAGGAAAAATTAGGTGACAGGTACCAGGTCACAAGTGTTTTCAAGTCCAGTGCACGTCTTGGCCAAGTGATAGAGGATGTAGGATCATTGTTCATGGGTTTTACAAACCAGGACCATGTTGTGGTAGTAGGTGGAGCGGGAAACAGTTTTGATAGGGACCAAGCTACAATACTGAGTGTGACCTGCAACAGCTCTGTCACGAGCGTCAAAGTGGAGATAAATCAGCTGCTTTGTCAGGCATACCTACTTTGTCACGTGTAGGTTTGGTTCCTGTTGGTAGTATTGGTAGTTGGGACATCACAAGACATGACCTGCATCTCAGTCAGAGAGGGAAGAGTAAACTGGTGGGGATGATAGCAAAATCTTTAAGGCAGGCACTGAAACTCATGGCAGTGCCACTTATTTGGGCTAAGATAAGTGTCCAGTCATCCAACATTGACTGGAATTAAGCTTAATGAGAAGCTCAGACAGGTAGGTACTAAGGATGTTAAGATATCACAAGACACTCATAACAGTATAGTGAAAAATAATGTTCGTATGTCGCAAGATTCTCATAAAGGTACAGTGAAAAATAATATTAGTATATGGCATCAGAATACCAGGGGATTAAAAAACAAAGTAGATGAGCTTGTTGTTTGTAAAAAATTTTGAAACTGAGGATGGAATAGATGTACTATGTTGTCTGAATATCTTATAGTCACAGGTATGGAAATGGTAAATGTAAGCGGATATAAGCTTTCACCACATGTAAGTAGAGACACTATGGAGAGAGGAAGAGTTGCCATTTATGTTAAAATCTCTCATAGTGCGAAAAATTTCGAAACTAAAATATTGTGTGTAGAGCAACATATAGAAGCATGTGCTTGTGACTAAATAATGGTACTTTTATAATTGTAGCCATATGTAGGACCCCACTGGGAAATTTTCAGCTGCTTTGGAAAAGAATAGGTTCTTTGTCGTGCTATCTGTCAGAGAAAGGGAAGCAAATTATTGTTTGTGGGGATTTCAATGGAGATTTTCTGAAAGAGTCAGATAGAAAAATTGACCTTGAAGTATTATTTGGTACTTTCAATTTGATGTCAGTTATTGATTTTCCTACTCTGGTGGTACAGGAAAGAAACACACTGATACGTAATGTTTTTACAGACCAAGACAAATTTAACCTAATAAAAACTTTTCTTATTAAGAATGGTCTGTCTGATGATGATGCACAGCTAATGACAGTATAGGACATAGCTTCATACAATAATGCAAAACAGATTCCAGAATAGTGTGTGCAATTAATGATTTAACAAATGAAAATTTTAGAGAAAGCTTGCAACAGTTGGACTGGGATAAGGTGTACAGGGAACATCATGCTCATGTAAAATGAAACCTATTTCATGATACCTTTGTGAGTATATCTGAAAACAATTTCCTTAAGAAAATAGTGACATATAATTGTAAGAAACTACCTAAAAAGACATGGCTTACTAGAGGGATGAACGTAGCTTGTAAACAGAAAATGGAGATGTATCTTATAACTAGGAGCGGTAATGATCCATAAACACTTAGTATTAAAAAAACAACTGCTTTTTAATAAGAAAAGTTATTAAATATCCATAATTATGTGCATTATGTCTGAGATTGGCACATCTGGTGATAAAATCAAAACAATCTGGAATATTGTTAAAAGGGAATAGGGCAATCGAAAGTACAGAAGACTGTATTTCTATCAGAATCAATGAAAAGTTTGTTAACAAAAAGTTAGAACCAGAAAACGTTTTTATAATCGTTTTAAGTGTTGTAGAGAACATAGGAATCAGCTATGCATTAAAAAATGCAAGGCAGTCTATGGAAGATGCAATAGCTATGCAATTTGATAAAATTGTAATTCATCCCACTTCTCCTACTGAAATTAGGAAAATAATAAATCCACTTAAAATTAAAACCTCACATGGAATTGATGGCATTTCCAACAGAGTACTAAAAGCTTATTTCGAACAGATAAGTAGGCTTCTCAGACACATATGTAGTACCTCTCTGAAACAGGGCATTTATCCATATACACTGAAATACACTATTGTTACACCATTGTATAAAGAAGAGGGGTATGTCTGATGCTATCTCACTTCTGACAGATTTATCGATAATTTTTGAAAAAGTAATGTATTGAAGACTATCATCACACATTTGTAAGAATGAAGTACTAAAAAAATTTTCAGTTTAGTTTTCAGAAAGGCTTTTCAACAGAAAATGCTATATATGCTTTCATTGATCAAAAATTGAATGCACTGAATAACTGAATAAACCCATTGGGATATTTTGTGATCTCTCAAATGCTTTTGGTTGTGTGAATGATGAAATTCTTCCAGACTTTGGCATGAGTGGGACAGTGCACAGATGGTTTAATTCATATTTAACTGGAAGAATGCAGAAGGTTGAATTTAATGCTACAGATAATCTGCAAAAATCAACAGAGCCCTCTAACTGGGGAGGTATCAAGAATGGTGTCCCACAGGGTTCAGTCTTGGGTCCTTTATTGCTCTTAATATATATTAATGACTTGCCACTGTTCAGGGTGCGTCACTAATTATTGCCACCTAGAATAACTCTGAAAGTATGGTAGTAGGTGAAACGTTTGTGGGACAAATGTTGCATGGGACGATGAGGGCCACAGTCGACGTTGGTTTCTTGTTGCTAGTTGGGGTTGCGTCAGAGATATGAAGTTCAACTTTGTTTTCTTAAATGGGGTGTTATAGTTTGTTACTTATTTTCTTATAGCGCCTATCGAGACGAATCTAATGATGTTTAACAGTAAGGTCTTTGAAGGTCAAATAGGTCAAAAAGCTGACATGAACGTCCATTTACAGAAGGTGTTCAAAGTGATGACCATTGGCATCAGTTCACTGCTGCAATATTCTTATAATGAATTGAGTGGTATGCCTTATCACATCGGCACTTATCGATGCACATGCTCTGACAATTCTCTCTCGTATATCGTGCAGATAGTAAATATTCGCGCATCCATCTAACGTGCCAATGGCATGTAAAAAACATTCGACGGTTTAGAAATACAACACTAATAGGAACGGTAAGAATAGTATCGTCGAATCAAGCGAATGTGAATGATGTATTCCCTCGAAGAACAAGTCGATTTGCTTCTCATTTATGGAGAATGCCAACATAATTGAATGAGAGCTAGAGACCTATACGCTTTAAGGTATCCTCAACGTACACCCTACACGTCGTACATTTAAATATGTGTATGATAAATCGAGAACAACTGTATCTTTAATGCATCGGAGACATATTCGGCAAAGGAAAGTTACTATCGAGGAAAAGGAAATAGATACCCTTGCCACGGTGGTTCGAGATTCTTGTGTTAGTTCACGTCAAATTGCAAGGAAATCTGGCATGAACCAGAGTAGTGTTGTTCGTGTTCTGCATCGCCATAAATATCATCCTTACCATAACAATCTCCACCAAGAATTATCTGGTACAGATTGTATGCGTTGCATTGAATTCTGTCGATGGGCACAACTTCAGATTCTGAGTGATGGCACATTTATTAATTTGACTTTGTTTAGTGACGAGGCTACATTCACGAATCATGGAAATGTTAATTTGCATAACAGAAATGCATGTTGGCTGCGGCAAGCTGCACACCAAAAACCGTTGTCGGTGAATGTATGGTGTGGGATTCTCGAGAACAGAGTTATAGGCCCCTATTTCATCGAAGGAAATCTTAACGGTAGAAAGTACACCACATTCCTGCAAGACAAATTAGATATGTTTTTGGAAGAAATACCTTTAGGAACAAGAAACAGAATATGATATGAACACGATGGGTGTCCGGCACATTTTTCGCGGATGGCTAGAAATGAGTTGCAGAAACAAATCCCAAATCGTTGGATTGGACGCGGAGGAGATGTGTCGTTGCCTGCTCGTTTGCCGGACTTGACGCCTCTGGATATTTTCTTGTGGGGATTCGTTAAAGACATTGTTTATACAGACGTTCCAACTACACCTGAACATATGCGAGAGAGAATTGTCAGAACACGTTCTTCGATAAGTGCCGATGTGATACCACAGAACCCATTTTAAGAAGATTGCAGCACTGCATCACTTCCAACACCTTCTGTAAATGGACGTTCATGCCGCGTTTTTTACCTTTTTAACCTTCAAAGACATTATTGTTACACATCACTGGATTCGTCTCGATAGCCTCTATCAGAAAATAAGTAACAAAGTTGATCTTCATATCTCTGACGCGACCCCACTTAGCAACAAAAAATCAACGTCATATTAAGGCCCCCATTGTCCCAGGCATCATTTGTCTCACAAACTTTTCATCTACATACTATCATACTTTCGGAGTTATTCTAGGTGGCAATAGTTAGTGACTCACCCTTTGTATTCACGAAAATGGAAAGTAAGTTCTTTTTGCTGATGATGCAAGTATAGTTATCACACCTAACAAACAAGAAACAGCTGAGGAATTTGTAAATAATGTCTTTTCAGAGAATTAGTAAGTGGTTCTCTGCAAATGGACTTTCACAAAATTTTGAGAAAAATCAGTATATACAATTCTGAATAGTAAACGACACAACACCATTGATAAATACAGAGTATGATCAGAGTATGAACAGATGCCTGTTGCTAAGGCAAAATCTTCAAAATTTCTCGGTATGTGCACTGAAGAGAAAATGATTTGGAAGAAACACAGCGGTAATCTGCTGAAATGATTAAGTTCAGCTACTTATGCGGTTAGGGTCATTGCAAATTTTTGTGATAAACATGTCAGTAAATTAGCCTATATACCTATTTTTATTTACTGCTTTCATATTGCCTCATATTTTGGGGTAATTCATCATTAAGAGAAAAAAATATTCATTCCGCTAAAGAGCATAATCACAATAATAGATGGAGACCACCCAAGATCACCTTGCAGACGTTTATGTAAGAACGCAGGATATTCACAGTACCTTCGCAATGCACATATTCACTCATGAAATTTGTTATTAATAACCCATCGCAATTCAAAAATAACAGCAAAGTGCATAGCTACAACACTAGAAGAAAGGATGATCTTCATTATTCTGGGTTAAATCTGACTTTGGCACAGAAAGGGGTGAATTATGATACCTAAAAGAATGTTTGGTCATTTGCCAAATAGCATTAAAAATCTGACAGATAGCCAACTATAATTTAAAAACAGTTTAAAAAAATTATGTATGACAACTCATTCTGCTCAATAGATGAACTTCTAGATATGAAGCAGTAACTGTAAAAAAAAAAAAAAAATATTTTGTCTAAAGAAAATTTTCGTTTAAGTAACACATTCCACATCATTACGAAATGTTGTATTTATGATTTCTGGAACAAGTATTATTATATGTAAGCTTTTATGCTCAGGTAAGATCCCGAGCTCGATAGACTTCCAACTTTCTGCCAGTTATGTTGTCCTTTTTTTAGGGATGGTCGCTTTTGTTTTCTAATGGAGGTTGATTTGTTTATTTTACCAAATAGACATAACATAAGTTGCCAGAAAAAAATTATAATATGTGTTGAAACTTGTGGTCGGTCTCTGACAGGTCTGTCTGATTTTACGCTAACATGGAGTGTCATTTTTGCTGTCATCCTCAGTCCGAAGACTGGTTTGATGCAGTTCTACTTCGTAATCTATCCTGTGCAAGCGTATTTATCTCTGGATAACTGCTGCAACCAACATCATTCTGAACCAGCCTACTGTATTCGTCTCTTGGTGTCCCTCTACGACCTTTGCCCCCCACTCTTCTCTCCAATACTAAATTAGTGATCTCTTGACAACTCTGAATGTGACCTTCCAATCGATCCCTTGTTTTAGTCAAATTGTGCCATAAATCTTTTGTGTCCCTAGTTATGTTCAGTCCCCCCTCATTAGTTACGCGATCTACACATCTAATCTTCACCATTCACAATATACATAAATGACCTTGTGGATAACATCGGAAGTTCACTGAGGCTTTTTGCGGATGATGCTGTGGTATATCGAGAGGTTGTAACAATGGAAAATTGTACTGAAATGCAGGAGGATCTGCATCGAATTGACGCATGGTGAAGGAAATGGCAATTGAATCTCAATGTAGACAAGTGTAATGTGCTGCGGGTACATAGAAAGAAAGATCGTTTATCATTTAGCTTCAATATAGCAGGTCAACAACTGGAAGCAGTCAATTTCATAAATTATCTGCGAATAGGCATTAGGAGTGATTTAAAATGGAATGATCATATAAAGTTGCTCGTCGGTAAAGCAGATGCCAGACTGAGATTCATTGGAAGAATCCTAAGGAGATGCAATCCGAAAACAAAGGAAGTAGGTTACAGTACACTTATCCGCCAACTGCTTGAATATTTCTCACCCCATGCGGGATCTGTACCAGATAGGGTTGATAGAAGAGATAAAGAAGATCCAACGAAGAGAAGCGCGCTTCGTTACAGGATCATTTAGTTATCGCGAAAGCGTTACGAAGATGATAAACTCCAGTGAAAGACTTTGCAGGAGAGACGCTCAGTAGCTCGGTACGGGCATTTGTTGAAGTTTCGAGAACATACCTTCACCGAGGAGTCAAGCAGTATATTGCTCCCTCCTACGTTCATATCGCGAAGAGACCATGACGGTAAAATCAGAGAGATTAGAGCCCACACAGAAGCATACCAACAATCTTTCTTTCCACGAACAATACGAGACTGGAATAGAAGGGACAACCGATAGAGGTACTCAAAGTACCCTCCGCCAAACACCGTCAGGTGGCTTGCGGAGTATGGATGTAGATGTAGATGTAGATTCTTTTGTAGCACCAGATTTCTGAACCTTCAGTTCTATTTTGTTCTAAACTGTTTATCATCCATGTTTCACTTCGCATATGGCTACACTGCAGGAAGTCATTATGAGGGAAATAATACACTGGTGTGCGAAACGTAAGGAGGAAAGTAACTTTCCCATGATGTGTCACTGCCAAGTTACATAGATCAGTGAAACTTGGACCACGCATAGAAAGAACTGCTGTAGCACAGTACAGAAGATATCTGAAAGAAATGAGGAAGGAGACGAACATAAACGACGCTTTTATTCAAAGACAATAGTTACAGTGAAGTGAAGATGGTTCACTGGACATTACAAAAGGCTGGACATGGTTCATTATGGTATGTCACCAGCACGGACGAAAATTCATGATATGAGAATTGCTCCTATGGTAACCACAAGATTGGTTACCAGTTCTTGTGGTATAGATTTTCATTCCCCCACCAGCGCAGTTGACAGGTACTGCTAGACGGTCGTTGGTACACGTAGACGTGCTGCAATACGCCTTCGCGATCCACCCCCACACGTGCCCGGTGGTACGTAAGTAAAGGAGACGGGCCAATCCCTTCGCGAATATCCTCTCGTTCCAAATCACCTCCACCTGCTCTGTTCTAGGCTTATTCATCCACAATTTGAAGTCAGAGCCGAATGCACCCCTGAAAAGACGAACATGGAGAAGGAGTACAGTGTCACATTAACGTTGACCAGTGATTCTACCGTGTTCAATGGTTTGAAACATGATGCCTCACCGAACCATATCACCTGGACCACCAAAACTATCAATTTCGACAACTTTCCCGGGTGCATTACTTGTTTCCACCTGTCGGCGTGTGAATTTACGTCCAGAATTCTCAAATATGATCGTTTTGGTGGTCCAAGTGTTATGGTGTACAGATGTGTGATGTTGCATGTATGTACTGACCTCCAAATCTTTTAACACGGTTTAGCTGCGGTTTCTCCTTTACGCTTACACTTCACAGTCACATCACCAATGTCGACCTAGGCACTTCTAAAAGGATTGGTATTTTCCGGAGAGATTTGGTTCTCCAGTGATGTTCAGTGATTGGTGTGCTTGATGTTGCAGTCCCGGCGGTCCCCTGACCGACCAATTCCACTGTTCTTGCTTCTCTAGTGATAACACTAAGGTTCCCTCTTCCTCTCGTACTGGTGGTCACTTCCGCACTACATATTCGTGACCGGATACTTCTGGCCAGGAAGTGTGTAAGATTTTAAAACGTGATTTTACAGGAGACTGTTTGTGAAGGCATTGCTAATTACGCAAATAAATTTTTTTGCCATGATTTTCTTTCGTTTCTTTCTTTTGTTCATACCGGCAAATGTAGTTATCATTATGTAACGTAATACTGTGGTTCTTAAGTGTGAAGATGTAATTGTGATTATTTAGTTTGCCAGTGGATAAATATGCTTCTTGCTTTGTAACTATGGAAAAGTTTGTAAATTCCCTTCTTGGTTTTTTATTAATTAAGCAAACTGCAGACAGGAACATTTAACATTTATATTATTTATGATAAAGATATTACATCTTTAGACAAGGGAGATATCTATAGTCGAACAGAGGAAGTGTAGTAGGAGGTATGGTGGAGGATGCGTCTGTGAAGCGTGCACGGGAAAGTGATACTGTGTTTTTATGAAAGGCACCTGGAATTGTATGGAGAGTGATACTGAGACTTTGTTGACACCGACACGAACATACGAATGAGTTTTGCTGGCACTGATATTCGGGTGGTGGAACTGTTGTCTTTCGCTTTTTATTAAGCTGTGAAAGTGGAGAATTTAATGAGCTGTGCTGTATATCTGACTTTCAATGACGTTACAGAAGTTTGAACGGTGAGAACAGAGTGGTCATTGTTTACGGTGTGCTTCACGTAAAAGAACAATTACATGAACTGTGTATTTTTGGCTACGTTATATGGAAATGACGGACTGTGTTGTTATGGACGAAAGCGTCACGTACAGTCCACAAAGTGTATAAGCGAACGCTGTCTACGTAATGTGCATTGCAAGAAGGGACATGTCGACAACGGTGTTCCGGCGAAAATGCCTAAAAATCAACGCGACACAACACATGACAATAAAAAGATTAATGATAAAAATTTCTAGAATTAGCGGTAAGATGTTCACGAAGGAGAAATTCAAATTTCTGTCGCATTAGGGCAGTGAAGGAATGCACTGACGACCAACGGAAATTTGTGCCAAAGCTGGGATTTGAACCAAAGTCTTCCGCTTACTAAACTGGTGCGTTCACCATTTACGCCACGTCGACACACAGACTTCATACAACTTCACGGATTACGTAACAAGTAGCCGGCACGGTTGCTCACAGTGTTGGGTCAGAGGGTTTGCTGCCCCCTGTTATTATGAAGCTTAGTGAATGGGTCAGCGATAGACTTGAACGAGTTTAATGGGACGTATGTCCCGAATAAATGCAACGAACAATAACGATAAAAAAGGGGCACTCCCCATCGCACCCTTCTCAGATTTTGTGGTAAGATTGTCCACTGGATATCCCGTCAAATACTGAACACAGATCAAGCATGAAAACAGAAAGGAGGTGTACTAAAGTGTAATACAAACAGAAATAGTGAACGGTCCAAGGTTAAGAAGTACATCTTGCGCACTGGTATGGCTGTGGCGTCGTGGTGAAGTCTCCACGGTTTGCGACTGCTACGCGGACGACTCGCCTTCAAAACGTCTTCGCGCGACTTACAACTTTTATTTTCACAAAAATATGAACTGTCCGTCCGTTAATTGAAACGATTGTTCTCTTTCTGTAGTCTTGGCAGTTATCATACTATATATAGGCTATAGACTAAGAGTCATGTGGTAAGAATACATTACCGTCCCAAGTAAATGTGATGTATAATGAGAGCAGGTAAGATGCTACATAGACGTCTCACAGAAATGAAAACAACAAATAAACTGACGTGAACTATGTTACAACAAAGGAATTCAACAGGTAAAACGTCCAATGCGAGAGGCAACTTCAAAAACGTTGAAAACATTTCTTTTGATAGGCACAGGGAAAACTGTGTGATTGTGAAACTGTTGCGTTCGTTTGGTGCAGGTCATGTGACAATCTTCAATGTTTTCATAATTTCCTTGGGAGAGAACACATTAAAATTCATACTGAAACGTCCCCTTACAAAAATTATTGAATTACTGTGCTGGTAAACCTCTTACATTATTTGATTTTCTAACAGCTGAGCAGAACTGAACGTACGCAGACATTTCGCTCTTTACTTATTCTGATCATCACTAAACTGACACACAATATTTTTAGCGCAACGCAGTCTGACTTTTAATAATCCCTACAAAAGAATGGCCCTGACTAACAATAACCTATACCTTTCATGAATCACTTACCTCACAAAAATCTACGTTTCTCGAACTACTGCAATACAGCGAGCGCCAATACCGCCAGCTAAATAAAAGATTCTAACTACTGAAGTCACTAACTACTGATAGGCATAGTTAGCAAATGAAAGATTTTGATAGAGAACAAACAATGTATTTACCTTAATAGTGTTGAAAAGTCATTATTTATATATATATCACTTCTTGGCATCCAGTCTTACAAATTTACTCTCTCTGATGGACACACGTCCAGATCATCCGCTCTCAAAATTCCGCCATCTCACTCCCCACATCCACCACTGCTGGTGGCTCACCTCCAACTGCGCAACGCTACGCGCTGTTAACCTCCAACTGCCCAACACTACAATAGCAAATATTACAACAATGCCAACCAGCCACAGGCTGCACACAGCACAGTCAGTGATTTTCATATAGAGCGCTACATGGCGTTACCAACATAAAAACCTAAACAGCCTACTTACAATACTAACACCTAAAGCGGGCAAGGAGGCGTACCTCACTCACACACCAGGCGTACAAGTTAGGAGCGTCGATAAGAGATTTCTATTGTATGACACACTTACTGTCACTAATGCCGTGTTTTCCGGTGGAGGATTCGGTTGACACGTTGCCTTGTCTTCAAATGTTTTCGGTTCCCATTCGAAAGCCACTTTCTTTCGGCTGTTAATAGAGTAGTTGTGTAGACTCAACTATCATTATAGGTGCCCACGACACAGACACAGAGTCGAATACAGCGAACAGTGGAGTAAAATATAGGGACGAGCTTTGAACACGACTCGCCTGCTTTACACTCCACTAACGTTACCGCCTAAACGTGACGCCATAGCTGTTTTTATAGCTCTATTATGCACTTGTCCTTTGAGAATTCAGTGTTTCTATTTTGCTTCTTCTCCACACATCACTACACCTTCTTCCAGTTTTCATGCTTGACCTGTGTTCAGTTTTTGACAGGGTATCAAGTGGGCTCTCTCACCACTAAATGTGATCGGGGATCGACGGGGAGTTTCCCTTGAAAGCACGCCTCCCTCCTCAGTCCTAAATCCCATTTGTCGCACACTACCAAAGTAGCGCCCCTAACCCCTATTCCTCCTTTTGCTCGTCGCTTCAGGCGAACCCCAGCACGAGACGGGACGAAGAGTGCATATGAGCAATAATACGACAGGTGCAGGCTGACGAGGAAGTGATGGCAACCGCTGCGATCGGTAACCATGTTTGTTCCCGTCTATAAGAGAAAAAGCGAGGTCTTAACATAATAAGCTTTATCAGGATAAAACTGGTATACACAACGAGAATGTCACCGTGAACATATAAAATAGAACGGTGTATCACACGGCAAATGACACCAATCGTTAAAAAAAAAGAAAGAGAGAGAGAGAAGTAACCAGGCTACAAACTAGAACTAAGGAAGGAGATGCGCCGTTCCAGTTCCCCATGACTACTAGATTTTCATTTCCATTTAGATATTTCATCGTCTGCTTGTGGCGTTGGTATTTATACACGAAATATAGTTGTCGGTGTTGATTTGCTGTCGAGAACAATCCTGTCGCTCAACTGTGCACAATAACTAACTCTCTGCCCTACCAATCTATTCATAACGAAATCTACTCCGGCTGCACCATTTTCTGTTGCTGTTCTTATTACCCTATACGCGTCTGACCAGAAATCTTTATCCTCTTTCCATTTCACTTCACTGAGCCCTATATATCTAGACTGAGACTTCGCATTTCCCTTTTGAGATTTTCTAGCTTCCTTACCATGTTCAAACTTCGTAAGTCGCACGCCGCGAGTCGTAGATCGTTATCTTTCGTAGTTTATTCAGTTTATTTCTCATAGTCACCTTCCCATTTGCAGTCCCGGAGATCCGAATGGAGGGCCAGTCAGTAATTTTTGCCAGCAGAGAGATCATCAGGACCGTTTTCCATTTAGTCACATTCGTCTGGATACACCTTACTAGTGACTAATGCATTGGGTTCCATTGTCTTCTGTATCCTCGTTCTGTTGTTCATTACTGATACTTCCGTCTTTTAGGGACAGTATCGCACCCGAAGGGGAAAGGATTACCCTGAAACTTCGTTCGCTCCTCCGCCCGCTTTGAGAAAGCCGTTGGAGAGCGAATGTCCCTTCCACTGCTGAGGTTATGTTCCAAATTTAAGCAGGAGCTGTGTTCGAACACGGTAACCAGGACGTTTTGAATAGTAATTTCGATACCCCTAGGTCATAAAACATGAAAAAGTTAAATCAAAACTTTAAATAATTATAAATGGGGTATACCAGATAACTTAAACACTAAATATACAGAATATCATGTATACATAATTAATTACTATTCATTATAATTACTATTCAAAACTTCCTGGATCACGTGTTCGAACACAGCCACTGCTTAAATTTGGAACATAACCTCTGCAGTCGAAGGGACATTCATTCGCCAACGGCTCTCTCTCTCTCTCTCTCTCTCTCTCTCTATATATATATATATATATATATATATATATATATATATATATATATATGTGTGTGTGTGTTTGTGTGTACGCGCGCGTTGCAGTAAGGTGGTAGGCGATGCGTATAACGTCAGCAAAGAATTATACTCAACATAAGAGGGAATCTACGTGCTGTAAATCAAGCAAACAGCGATTTTAAAACAGTTTAAATGAAACTGGCCATATAGCTCAAATAAAATAAATACCATAATGTTGGAGAATGGGTGGATTATGTCATAGAAACCGAATAAAACAGTTAGCTTCCGAATTTGTATGCTGTGTTCAGTTCCCGTTGAGGTATTACATATCAAGCATATTATTCAGTAGACTTTACCGCTTCTTTGAGTCGAGTTGCGACCCTATGTCGTTAGACGACTCACGATTGTAGTGTGTAGTATGGTGATGTGTTAGGTTACTATGACATTGCATGAGAAACACAGTTCTGTAATCATGTCTATAACAGTCCACACATGGAGTACCATCTCCTTCAACATGACAAGGCCAGGCCACACACGAGCGCTGCCACATCTACAGAAATCCGACTCGTTGGGTTCACTGTCATCGGTCGTTCTCCATACAATCCCAACTTGACCCCATCAGATTTACATCTGTTTTCGAAACTTAAAGATCATCTTTGAAGACTTCACTTTGACACTGATTAAGCGGTGCATACAGACCTGAGGTCGTTGATCTGGCAACAAAGTTAAACATTCTAGAGTGAAGGTATCAAAAAGCTGGTCTTTCTTTGAAAGAAATGGTTCAAATGGATCTGAGCACTATGGGACTTAACTTCTGAGGTCATCAGTCCCCTAGAACTTAGAACTACTTAAACCTAACTAACCTAAGGACGTCACACACATCCATGCCCGACGCAGGATTCGAACCTGCGACCGTAGCGGTCGCGCGGTTCCAGACCGTAGCGCCTAGAACCGCTCGGCCACTATGGCCGGCCGTTGAAAGAAATCTGTTCGTCCTCAGAGTGACTGTGGTGAGACATCAATAGATAGATTCATACCACATAAGTTAATAAGAGACGGGATTGACCCACCATGGTAGAGAAAGCACGTCAGAACACTGTTGCAGAAGCAACGAAAAAAGCATACCAAATTCAGAAGACTGGCTAAGTTTTGACGGAAGCTCGAAATTTAGTGCGGACGTCGATGCGAGATGCTTTTAATAGTTTCCACAATGAAACATAGCATAAAATACGGTATAAAACCCAAAGAGATTCTGGTCGTATGTAAAGTACACCAGTGGCAAAAAACAGTCAGTACCCTCAGTCCGCGATAGCGATGGAAATGTTACGGATGATTGTGCCACTAAAGCGGAGTGACTAAATATAGTTTTCCGTAATTCCTTGACGAAAGAAGACGAAGTAAATATTCCAGAATTCGTAATCAGAACAGCTGTTAGCATGAGTGACATAAAAGTAGATATCTTGGGTGTTGCGAAACAACTCAAATCACTTAAGAAAAGCAAGTCTTCCGGTCCAGATGGTATACCAATCAGGTTCCTTTCAGAGTATGCAGACACAATAACGCCTTTCTTACAAGGGGAGGCAGCCAATTGTGAAATTCAGATTTGATTCATACTGCGCATAATAAAAGCTCATGGCCAGAGGTGTAATGTGGCAAAGCACCAAGATGCACTTCTCAGCCGTTGTCGAGAAAATCGACAGTTAGAAGAAACCGTTGCGGTGAAATACTCTCTACGATTAACAATGTCCTACAGCGTCGTGCCGCAGCGGTAAGCGCTCGGGTTCGTAATCCGAAGGTCGCCGGATCGAATCTCACGCCATGCGACATTTTTATTATTATTTTTTTGAAATTCATATATATATATATATATATATATATATATATATATATATATATAAACTATTAATGAATTGCTTATGCATGTTGGTGAAGGCGGATCGCTCTCCAATTGTACCGCCTCCATTTTACCGTTTGTTTAACAGGGTGTGCCAAAGCTCTCACGTCCGCACTGATTTTCGACGGTGTTATAAGTTGTGCTAGGGACCGCATCTACCTTCTTTCGAAGTCAGCAGGCAACTACGCTGTTATGCGGCGGCTCGTTTCGGCCCATTCAACCATCAGTCCTTCAAGTGTGACGAGCGATTAACGGACTTTATACTTCATACCTGCCACAGCAAATTTGTGTTCGTGGGGTTTCTATTCTAATTCGAACGTTTGACTTACGCTATACGTATTCGTTTCGGAATATCGTTTCTACGTCTTCCGTTAACTATACGTGGTTAACATTATGAAGACAATTAATAACATTTGTGAAAAACAACTTTGTTTGCGGAAAACATAATGATGTTCGAAGTCGCCAATTTTTCCACGACAAACGACTTTCAACAACTTATTATATGCATAATTGTTGCAACCTGTTGCCGGGATTTGTGTGTGTGTGTGTGTGTGTGTGTGTGTGTGTGTTTATACACACCTTTGAATTACAAAAAACAAATACTAAAAAAAAAAGTTGCATGGCGCGAGATTCGATCCGCCGACCTTCGGATTACGAACCCGAGCGCTTACCGCTGCGCCACGACGCTGTAGAAAATTATTAATCGTAGAGAGTATTTCACCGCAACGGTTTATTTTAACTGTCGATTTTCTCGACAACGGCTGAGAAGTGCATCTTGGTGCTTTGCCACATTACACCTCTGGCCATGAGCTTTTATTATGCGCAGTATGAATCGAATCTGAATTTCACAATTGGCGGCCTCCCCTTGTTAGCAGTCAAGGTCTGTTCCTAAAGACTGGAAAGTACCACACGTCACACGAATATTCAAGAAAGGAAATAGGAATAACCCATTGAATTACAGACCTATATCACTGACCTCAATTTGCAGTAGGATTTTGGAGCATATACTGTACTCGAACATTATGAATCATTTTGAAGAAAATGACTTATTGATACATAACCAACACGGATTCAGAAAACATCATTCTTGTGCAACACAGCTAGCTCTTTATTACCATGAAGTAATGAGTGCTGTCGGCAAGGGATCTAAGATCGATTCCATATTCCTGGATTTCCAGAAGGCATTTCATACCGTTTCTCACAAACGACTATTAAGCAAATTGGGTGCATGTGGAGTATCGTCTCAGTTGTGTGACTGGATTCGTGATTTCCTCTCAGAGAAGTCACAGTTCGTACTGATAGTCGGTAAATCATCGAGTAGAACAGAAATGAGTCTGGCGTTCCGCAAGGTAGGGTCATAGCCCCTCTGCTGTTACTGATTTACATAAATGATCCAGGTGATAAACTGAACAGCCTCCTCAGATTGTTTTCAGATGACACTGTAATTTACCGTCTAGTAAAATTATCAGATGGTCAATTCCAATTACAATATGATCTAGAGAAAAAAGTGGCAATTGGCACTAAACACTGAAAAGTGCGAGGTTATCCGCATGGGTACTAAAAGAAATACTATAAATTTTGGATATACAATAAATAGCACAAATCTAAGGGCTGTCAATTCGACTAAATACCTAGGAATTACAATTACAAGCAACTTAAATTGGAAAGACCACATAGATAATGGTGTGGGGAAGGCCAAAGAGAGACTGCGCTTTGTCGGCAGAACACTTAGAAGATACGATAAACCCACTAAAGAGACAGCCTACATTACACTTGTCCGTCCTCTGCTGGAATATTGCTGAGCGGTGTGGGATCCTTACCAGGTAGGATTGATGGAGGACATGGAAAAAGTGCAAAGAAGGGGCAGCTCGTTTCCTGTTATCGTGCAATAGGGGTGAGAGTGTCACTGGTATGATACGCGAGTTGTGGTGGCAGTCACTGAAACAAAGGCGGTTTTCTTTGAGGCCAGATCTATTTACGAAATTTCAATCACCTACTGTCTCTTCCGAATGCGAAAATACTTTGTTGACACCAACCTACGTAGGGAGAAATGATCATCATAATAAAATAAGAGAAATCAGAGCTCGAACGGAAAGATTTGCGTGTTCCTTTCTCCCACGCGCTATTCGAGAGTGGAATGGTAGAGAAGTAGTATGAAAATGGTTGGATGAACCTTCTGCCAGGCACTTAAGTGTGAACTGCAGAGTAACCATGTAGATGTAGATGTAGGTATATAGAAATGAAGAATAAAGATGTAGAATAACAATGAAATTTTTTTATTTAAAAAGCTTTAAAAATTTTCACGTAAGCAATTCGGAAGCTTTATAGTTCAGCACACCTCTGTAGATATACCGTTTGGAATATATAGCAGTGTGGAATGCACTTAGTACAAAGCAATATGAAAGGACTGAACAGAACACACATCATGGGCTTAAGTGAAGTTTGGGAGAAGGGATATACTTAACTGACTTCGACCATTTAGCATTTGTAATCTGGTGATTGTTTTTTAAGCCGAAAAGTGTTCATATAAGTAAATTAATACCGTAGAGCATCCATAATGTTTCGTTTATGAATAGGAACCCGTTTCTACAAAACAGTGATAAAAGAATCAGGAAATTTCACAATATATTGCTTACGGGGTGGAGCCGCCTATGCTTAGACATTCGATCAAAGGTGACTGCTCCTTCGTCGGAGTTAGAAACTTGCTATGGATAGTCATAAAGTTTTAATTATGGTGTCCAAAAGTGTAAATTATGTAATTACGTTGTATTTATCTTTCAAGGTACACGTTTGCAATAGTGGTACAATTTGAAATGTTGAAATCCCTTAGACACAATAATTAAGCCTGTCGCTACAGCAGCCAAATCAAAATAGCGCATCCCGTTAAAAAACTGGAGTGTCATGCAGGAATTATCTGTATTCGTAGGCAAACAACGCTGCAACAATCCATGCTGTGTAGTTGCACGTGTAGAGCAACATTTCACCAACACACACTGAGGTGACAAGCGTCGTGGGATACGTCCTAACATCGTGATGCACCTCCTTTCGCCCAACATTGTACAGCAACTCGACATGATATGGACTCAACAAGCCACTGCAAGTCCCCTGCAGAAATATTTAGTTATGCTGCCTCTACAACCACCCATAATTAATGAAGTCTTTCTGGTGCAGGATTCTTGTGCATGAATTGACCTCCCTATTATGCCCTACAAACGTTCAATGGGTGACCAAGTCATTCCTTACAATTGTCCAGAATGTTTTTGAAACCAATAGTGAACATTTGAGACTCTGCGACAAGGCGCATCGTCATCCATAGAAATTCCATCATTGTTTGGGAACATGGAGTCCATAAATGCTTGCAAATGGTCTCCAAGTAGCCGAACACAACCATTTCCAGTCAATGGTCGGTTCAGTTGGACCTGAGGACACAGTCCAGTCCATGAAATCAGAGCCCACACCATTATGGAGCCACCACCAGCTTGCACAGTGCCCTGCTGACAACTTGGGTCCATGGGTTCGTGGTGTCTTTACCACACCTGAAACCTAATATCAGCTCTTACCAACTGAAATCAAGACTCATCTGATCAGGCCACGTTTATCCGGTCGTCTAGGGTCCAACTGATATGGTCACGAGTCCAGAAGAGGCGCTGCAGGCGATGTCATGGTCTTCGCAAAGGCACTTGCGTCAGCAGTTGCTGCCATATCCCATTAACGCCAGATTCGGCCGCACAGTCCTAACGGACACCTTCGTCGTACGTCCTACATTAATGTCTGCGGTTATTTCATACAGTTTTGCTTTTCTGTTAGCACTGACAATTCTACGCAGATGCCGCTGCTCTCTGTCGTTAAGTGACGGCGGTCGGCCACTGCGTTGTCCACGGTGAGAGGTAAAGCCTGGAATTTAGTATCCTTAGTACACCTCCAAACTGTAGATTTCGTAATATTGAATTCGCTAACGATTTCCGAACTGGAATGTCCCATGCGCCTAGCTCCTACGACAACTTCGCGTTCAAAATTTATTAATTCACTTAGTGCTGTCATAATGACGTAAATCTTTTCACATAAATCACTTGAGTACAGTCCGCAGCTCGTGGACGTGCGGTAGCGTTCTCGCTTCCCGCGCCCGGGTTCCCGGGTTCGATTCCCGGCGGGGTCAGGGATTTTCTCTGCCTCGTGATGACTGGGTGTTGTGTGATGTCCTTAGGTTAGTTCTAAGTTCTAGGGGACTGATGATCATAGATGTTAAGTCCCATAGTGCTAAGAACCATTTTTTTCACTTGAGTACAAATGACAGCTCAGCCAATGCACTGCCCTTTTATAGCCGTCGTGTGCGCGAATACCTCTATCTGTGCATGTGCAAGTCGCTATCCCGTTATTTTTGTCACCTAAATGTATAAAACAATGGCTACGTTGTGCAGACGCTTGCAGGGTCGGAAAACATGTCTGAATGACGAAACGGAAACGGGAAGTCATATCTCTGTGGAGAACTGAGTGGAAGAAGAGGGTTCAGTGGTCGAACATCGACGTACCATCATCAGGGCGAAAGTGCAAACTGAAAATCAGCCATGGATGCGCTTTATGCATTTTTCACCACTCTCTAAATATCACGATCACCAGTCGCCAAGTTACACGACCTCTCATACTCATATAAAATGCCCTCTGCAACGTAACATCATCAGAAATATTGAAGTTGTGTCAAGCCAATCCAGGTGCCTTCTTTAGTCAGGTAATCATGATGGACAAATGTTGTATCTATCACTATGGCCTGAGACTGAGGAGCAACGAGAGCAGTGAAAGCATGAGGATTCGGGACTCCGAAAAAGTCTAAAACCCAATCCCAATCGAGTAAAGTAATATAAAATGCTTTTTCCATCTACATCTACATACATACTCCGTACGCCACCAATTGTGCTTGGCAGACGTTACGCTTTACCACTACTAGTCATTTCCTTCCCTTTTTCACTTGCAAATACAGCGAGGGAGAACGACTGTCTATATGCTTCCGTATGAGACCTAATTTCTCGTATCGTACCTTCGTGGCGTCAGTAATGTCGTTCTGCAGTCAGCTTTAGATGCCCGTTCTCTAAATTTTCTCAACAGCGCTCCTCGAAAAGAACTTCGTCTTTCGTTCAAGGATTCCCGTTTGAATCACACGTTCTCAAAATTCCCCCTATAAAATGAAGTCGACCATCCGCCTTTCCCATCGTAATAACTTCATGCTCGTTCCATTTCTTATCGCTTTGCAACGTTATTCCCAGATATTTTACGGACGTGAAGTCATTCTGCAGCATCCTCCAACAGTCACTCAATTTCGACAGCTTCACATAAACCACAGCAGCATCAGCAAACAACAGCAGACTGCACACCCTGTCCGCCAATCTTTTATGGAAATAGAAATAACAGCATTCTCAACCATAACTTTGTCTCTGACGAATACTCGCCGTTGACGACAATATAAAACCTTCTATTACTTAAGAAGTCTTCTAGCCACTCGCGTACGTAAGAACCTATTCCATATGCTCATACCTTCGTTAACAGCCAGCACTGACGCACTTTGTCAAATGATTTTCGGAAATCTAGGAATGTGGAATCTGCGGGTCGCCCTTTATCCATAATTCGCTGGCTATCAGGTGAAAAAAAGGTAAATTGAGTTTCGCTCAGGTGATGCTTTCTAAGACCATGCTGGCTGCTAGACAGAATCTTCTCGTTCCCAAGGAAATTTGTTATATTCAAACTCAACATATGTTCAAGAATTCTGCAGCATATCAATATTGGGGATATTGGTCCATTTTGCAGATTCGTTTTTTCACCCATTTTGTTCCTAAGGGATAAACAGTCACAGGAGTATGATGACAAAATCTGAGGATGTTATAAGAAGCTGTCCAAGAGGGTGTGCTGGCTCCTCCAAAACTCCCTAGCTGGCCAGATATGACACGGTTTTACATACTTCTTCTTTGGGCTATGAAATTTTGCGGTGTTAGCAGCTCCTTTGGTGAAGAGAAAAATCCATGTCGTGGAGGAGAAACTCGGCACCGACGCTTTTGTGGCCACATGAAAGCGGACCTCAAAGGCGACTGTGGGGGCGTAAATGCCTTCGCCGTCAAGGCGCCACAAAACGCGTGGATTCAGAGGCAACGACTACCATCGGAGACTGCTCTCCCTTACTACAGAAACTACGCTGCAGCGGTCTAAATATGGAAGGAAAAATCGCAGACAGGCCCTTCCATTGTGTATTTTCTCATTATTATAAATTTCTCATTATTATAGGAGGCCCATATCATTGCAAACAGGCGACGAGAAGCTTTGTTTCAGCTTGTCGCCTGGGGGGATTTTATTTCATTGTACAATCACTAGTTGATATAGAAATTAGTAGCACAAACCTGGGAAAGGAGTTGATGTACACGGTGGCTCCTGAATAGCTAACGCTACCACTGATTGAGGGAGCTTTTCGGGAAACGAAGGTTCAGAAACTGCTAGTTATTGGGGCCTCGAGAGGAGCAGACTTGCAGAGAGACGACCGCCAGGTTTAAGTGACGTGCTTCGCTAGTCAGATGTGGAACATCCTACAGTTTCCTCGTTCCTAGTTGGGATTCCTTCTCAACCAACCATTTGTGGCGTAGTTGATTTTAAAGAAAAGGATTAGAATAAATATTTGCAATTCTTCATAGCCATTCATCAGTGTACCTTTGTTCAGTGATTAACGTTGCAGTCGGCGTATGAATACTGAGCGAAAACGATATATTTTGTGATTTCCTAACGGAAATTGTAAATAGGGCATGTTTATATCAATATACAGGGTGACACAAAAGCACGCAAACATTTGAAAATTCAGGTCTTCACGGAGTAATGTCAGTACAAGGTAAAAATTGGAGTTTTACTGAAAGAAAAGAAGTGGAGGAGATGCCCAAAAGATGGCGTTTTGTATGATATTGAAGCAACAATTAGCAGGACAATAACTAATGCTCGACATGTGGGCCGTCATTAATCAACAATACCTGTTGTGAACAGCACTGTAGGGCAAAACAGTAGTTACAGTGAGAAACTGCCGTCATATGTCATCTTTTAGCATCCCTAATGAGGCCGGACAACGCCACTAGACCTCCGTCTTCAGGTAACACCACAACCAATAGTCACACGGATTGACTTCTGGAGAGCTGGGAGACGAACCACGACAGAAGTGGCGGCTCAGCACGTGATACTTACCAAACGATGGACGCAAAAGGTCTGTCACACATGTAGCAATATGAGGTCGAGCGT
Organism: Schistocerca nitens; assembly: GCF_023898315.1. Taxonomy (NCBI): domain Eukaryota; kingdom Metazoa; phylum Arthropoda; class Insecta; order Orthoptera; family Acrididae; genus Schistocerca; species Schistocerca nitens. Next base: position 8,337,285 of record NW_026045910.1, on the reverse strand, counting down.
CATCCTCCATTGAAGTCTTCCATTCCAGCAGGTGTATATCAGCCACGTTAGGGGCGATGCGATTCTGTAATACACTGAAGAGCCAAAGAAGCTGGTACACCTGCCTAATATCGTGTAGGGCCCACGCGAACACGCAGAAGTACTGCAACACGACGTTGAATAGACTCGACTAATGTCTGAAGTAGTGCCGGAGGGAATTGATACCATGAATCCTGCAGGGCTGTCCATAAATCCTTAAGAGAACGAGGGAGTGCAGATCTCTTCTGCACAGCTTGTTGCAAGGCATCCCAGCTATGCTCAGTAATGTTCATTGTGGGGAGTCTGATGGCCAGAGAAAGTGTTTAAACTCAGAACAGTGTTACTGGGGCCGCTCTGTAGAGATACAGGACGTGTGGGGTGTCGCATTGTCCTGCTGTAACTGCCTAAGTCTGTCGGAATGCACAATGGACACTAATGGATGCAGGTGATCGGACACCATGCTTACATACGAGTCACCCGTCAGTGTCGTATACAGACGTATCAAGGGTGCTATACCACTCACACTGCAAGCGTCCAACACGGCTACATAGCTTCCACCAGCTTTGACAGTCCCCTGATAACATGCAGGGTCCATGGATGCATGAGATTGTCTCCATACCCGTACACGTCCATCCGCTCGATAGAATTTCAAACGAGACTCGTCAGACGAGGCAACATTTTTCCAGTCAGTCACTGTCCAATGTCGGTGTTCACAGACCCAGGTGAGGCGTAAAGCGTTGTGTCGTGCAGTCTTGCACGGTACACGGGTAGGCCTTCGGCTCCAAAAGCCCATATTGGTGATGTTTCGTAGAATGGTTCGCACGCTGGCAGTTGTTAATGGCCCAGCATTGATATCTTTAGCAATCTGCGGAAGGGTTGCAGTTCTGTCACGTTGAAAGATTCTCTTCAGTAGTCGTTGGTTCCGTTCTTACAGGATCTTTTTCCGGCAGCACCGATGTCAGACATTTGATGTTCTACCGGATTCCTGATATTCACGACACACTCATGAAATGGTAGTAACGTAAAATCCCCACTTCATCGCTATCTCGGAGATGCTGTGTCCCATCACTCGTGCGTCGAGTTAACACGACGTTCAAACTCACTTAAATCTGGGTAACCTGTCATTGTTGCAGTAACCGATTTAACAATTGCACCAGACACTAGTTGTCTTATACAGGAGTTGCCGAGCGCAGCGTCGTTCTGACTGTTTACCAATGTCTGTATTTGAAAACGCATGCCTATACCAGCTTCTTTAGCGCTGTGACTGTATATCTGTATACCTTGCACCCGCCATGCGTGCAGTGTGGAAAGCTGCAGCACGCATTTCTCGGTGAAAAAGGGCCAGATCACGGTTCTTGCGATAAACCCAAACCACACCATGCACTCGTTTTTGGTGTCAGTAAAACCCCTCGTAAATTCTTCATGTTTGACAAGTTTTTCTTTTCTGCCTTCCTTAATTCGCGAATTATTGCATCTTCAAGTCTTAACGGACTTCTCGGTCACCTTGTACAATTGTAGATAACATACAAGATACTTTTCGGTTCCTAACGTTCCTTTCATAGCTGCACTTGATACCTTCACCGAGTGTTGCCGACTGACGTGTCGGACGTCGGAAAGCGACTTATATACTGGATAAAATGGGCGTGGTCTAGTTTACGCTTGATCTGCAGATATAATCTTTGTCTGAGATAAAACCTGACTATGCATTGTCGCCTGTCGCCAGTAGCTATTCAGTTAATAAATCATAAAGTTTTCTGAAACGAAAATTTTTTCTACATTGAGAAATTATTATACACTGCTATATACAGACGAGATAGAAATATGCAAGGTGACTGAGGAGAGTTTGCTGAACAATATTACGTAGGTATTTACTTCATTTAGACGTTAATAATCATAGCTACTGCGAGTAGTATTTCGTTACGTTGGTTATTACCTACAAGTATGCGTGACACGAGCAAACCATTAACTTTTATGTTCCCTGGGTAGCAGGTCACGTATTGAAGTGTGGATGCGTAGAAGCAGAGCGGATTGTCTGCACCAACAGGTACAGTCCACTTCACGGTGCAGTTATGACCGCGGAGAAAACATTAGGTACAAACTTATGTTATGTGTCTGCCGGAAGACAGAGAAAAAATAACTAACACACTGATGTGGGTACATACACTACTTGCCATTAAAATTGCTACACCACGAAGATGACGTGTTACACACGCGAAATTTAACCGACAGGAAGACGATGCTGAGATATGCAAATGATTAGCTTTTCAGAGCATTCACACAAGGTTGGCGCCGGTGGCGATACTTACAACGTGCTGACATGAGGAAAGTTTCCAACCGATTTTCATACACAAACGGCAGTTGACCGGCGTTGCCTGGTGAAACATTGTTGTGATGCATCGTGTAAGGAGGAGAAATGCGTACCATCACGTTTCCGACTTTGATAAAGGTCGTATTGTAGCCTATGGCGATTGCGGTTTATCGTATCGCGACATTGCTGCTCGCGTTTGTCGAGATCCAATGATTGTCAGCAGAATATGGAATCGGTGGGTTCAGGAGGGTAATACGGAACGCCGTGCTGGATCCCAACGCCCTCGTATCACTAGCAGTCAAGATGACAGCCATCTTATCCACGTCTCGATCCCTGAGTCAACCGATGAGGACGTTTCCAAGACAACAACCATCTGCACGAACAGTTCGACGACGTTTGCAGCAGCATGGACTATCAGCTCGCAGACCATGGCTGCGGTTACACTTGACGCTGCATCACAGACAGGAGCGCCTGCGATGGTGTACTCAACGACTAACCTGTGTGCACGAATGGCAAAACGTCGTTTTTTTCCGCTGAATCCAGGTACTGTTTACAGCATCATGATGGTCGCATCCGTGTTTGGCGACATCGCGGTGAACGCACATTGGAAGGTGTTTTCGTCATCGCCATACTGGCGTATCACCCGGCGTGATAGTATGGGGTGCCTATGGTTACACGTCTCGGTCATCTCTTATTCGCATTGACGGCATTTTGAACAGTGGACGTTACATTTCAGATGTGTTACGACCCATGGCTCTGCCCTTCATTCGATCCCTGCGAAACCCTACATTTCAGCAGGATAATGCACGACCGCATGTTGCAGGTCCTTTACGGGCCTCTCTGGATACAGAAAATGTTCGACTGCTGCCCTGCCCAGCACATTCTCCAGATCTCTCACCAGTTGAAAACGTCTGGTCAATGGTGGCCGAGCAACTGGCTCGTCACAATGCGCCAGTCACTTCTCTTGATGAACTGTGGTATCGTGTTGAAGCTGCATGGGCAACTGTACCTGTACACGCCATCCAAGCTCTGTCTGACTCAATGCCGAGGCGTATAATGGCCGTTATTACGGCTAGAGGTGTTTGTGCTGGGTACTGATTTCTCCGGATCTATGCACGCAAACTGCGTGAAAATGTAGTAAAAACTGGTTCAAATGGCTCTGAGCACTATGGGACTTAGCTTCTGATGTCACCAGTCCCCTAGAAGTTAGAACTAGTTAAACCTAACTAACCTAAGGACATCACACACATCCATGCCCGAGGCAGGATTCTAACCTGCGACCGTAGCGGTCGCGCGGTTCCAGACTGCAGCACCTAGAACCTCTCGGCCACTCCGGCCGGCAAAATGTAATCACATGTCAGTTCTAGTATAATATATTTGTGCAATGAATACCCGTATATCATCTGCATTTCTTCTTGGTGTAGCAATTTCAATGGCCAGTAGTATATTAAGCTACCAATGGTCACACTATCTGTACCCTTACAGCGGTTCTGCAAAACCGATAGACAAGTTTTTTCCTTGACAGGCGAGAATAGATAGTGAAAATTTATCTCTTACAAGGATTATCTATGCTGATCATGTGTAAACTAGAACGTGCGAACTACTCTTGAACGCGGGTTTTGAACGGTGTCTTGAGTAGCTAGTTCGACATCCCACACGCAATGGAAATACCTTAGATTTTGCAGCTACAAATAGGCTTGACCTTATTGACAATGTCGGTATGGAGACGGGGGCTTGCGATCATGATGCCATTATAGCAACTATGATCACGAAAGTTAATAAATCGGCGAAGAAGACAAGAAGAGTCTTTCTGCTAGGAAGAGCAGATAAGCAACTGTTAACATCTCAGGTAGACAATGAATTGACGTCACTCAGCTCCAGTAAGATGAACATAGAGGAATTATGGGCAAAGCTTAGCAGACTATAAAACTTGGTTTGGGAAGTCATGAGCCTAGTAAGTCGATTAAGGATATAACAGACCGACCATGGTTCAACAACGAAATTCGAAAGGTGCTGAGAAAGCAGAGACTATTGCTCTCAGTGCAAAAGAGAACGCGCAAGTGACAACAAGCGAAGGTCAGTAGAAATTCGAGCTTGCGTGAAAAGATCTATGCGCGAAGCATGCAACAACTACCACCGTCAGTCTTAGCAAAATATTTAGCAGAGAACCCAACAAAATTGTGGTCCTATGTAAAATCGGTAAGCGGGTCTGTGGCTTCCATCCAGTCCCTGGTTGACCACCTGATGTGGCACTTGAAGATAGCGCAACTAATTCCGAAGTAGCAAATTTCTCGTCTAAGAAATCGTTAACGGAAGGGAGTCGTAGAAATATACCGTCATTTGACCATCAGACGACGTAGTAATAAGCATCCCTGGTATAGAGAACCAACTGAAAGATTTGAAATGAAATAAGTCACCAGGTCCGGATGGAATCCCATTTCGGTTTTACAAACAATACTCTGCGGCACTGGCCCCTTACCTAGTTGGCATTTTCGTGAATCTCTCGCCCAGTGCAATTTCCCAAGTGACTAGAAGAAAGCGCAGATAATTCCTGTATATACACTCCTGGAAATGGAAAAAAGAACACATTGACACCGGTGTGTCAGACCCACCATACTTGCTCCGGACACTGCGAGAGGGCTGTACAAGCAATGATCACACGCACGGCACAGCGGACACACCAGGAACCGCGGTGTTGGCCGTCGAATGGCGCTAGCTGCGCAGTATTTGTGCACCGCCGCCGTCAGTGTCAGCCAGTTTGCCGTGGCATACGGAGCACCATCGCAGTCTTTAACACTGGTAGCATGCCGCGACAGCGTGGACGTGAACCGTATGTGCAGTTGACGGACTTTCAGCGAGGGCGTATAGTGGGCATGCGGGAGGCCGGGTGGACGTACCGCCGAATTGCTCAACACGTGGGGCGTGAGGTCTCCACAGTACATCGATGTTGTCGCCAGTGGTCGGCGGAAGGTGCACGTGCCCGTCGACCTGGGACCGGACCGCAGCGACGCACGGATGCACGCCAAGACCGTAGGATCCTACGCAGTGCCGTAGGGGACCGCACCGCCACTTCCCAGCAAATTAGGGACACTGTTGCTCCTGGGGTATCGGCGAGGACCATTCGCAACCGTCTCCGTGAAGCTGGCCTACGGTCCCGCACACCGTTAGGCCGTCTTCCGCTCACGCCCCAACATCGTGCAGCCCGCCTCCAGTGGTGTCGCGACAGGCGTGAATGGAGGGACGAATGGAGACGTGTCGTCTTCAGCGATGAGAGTCGCTTCTGCCTTGGTGCCAATGATGGTCGTATGCGTGTTTGGCGCCATGCAGGTGAGCGCCACAATCAGGACTGCATACGACCGAGGCACACAGGGCCAACACCCGGCATCATGGTGTGGGGAGCGATCTCCTACACTGGCCGTACACCACTGGTGATCGTCGAGGGGACACTGAATAGTGCACGGTACATCCAAACCGTCATCGAACCCATCGTTCTACCATTCCTAGACCGGCAAGGGAACTTGCTGTTCCAACAGGACAATGCACGTCCGCATGTATCCCGTGCCACCCAACGTGCTCTAGAAGGTGTAAGTCAACTACCCTGGCCAGCAAGATCTCCGGATCTGTCCCCCATTGAGCATGTTTGGGACTGGATGAAGCGTCGTCTCACGCGGTCTGCACGTCCAGCACGAACGCTGGTCCAACTGAGGCGCCAGGTGGAAATGGCATGGCAAGCCGTTCCACAGGACTACATCCAGCATCTCTACGATCATCTCCATGGGAGAATAGCAGCCTGCATTGCTGCGAAAGGTGGATATACACTGTACTAGTGCCGACATTGTGCATGCTCTGTTGCCTGTGTCTATGTGCCTGTGGTTCTGTCAGTGTGATCATGTGATGTATCTGACCCCAGGAATGTGTCAATAAAGTTTCCCCTTCCTGGGTCAATGAATTCACGGTGTTCTTATTTCAATTTCCAGGAGTGTAAGAAGGGTAAAAGAACGGACCTGCAAAATTACAAACTGATATCCCAAACTACGGTATTCTTCAGAATCCGTGAACATATTCTCAGTTCGAATATAGTAAATTTTATTAAGACCGGAAAAGCTTATGTCCACGAATGCGCTTGATTTTATAAAACATCGATCGGTGAAGCTCAGCTTGCTCTTTTCTCATATACTGAGAACTATGAATGAAGGGCAACAGGTGGTTTCCATATTTCTAGTTTTCCGGGAACCATTTGACACAGCCACTCATTGCAGGCTTTCAACAAAGGTACGAGCATATGGATTAGGTTCATAGATACGTGACTGGCTCGAAGACCTTTTAAGCTATAGAGCCCAGTATGTTGTCCTCGACGGTGGGTGTTCATCGAAGGCAAGGATATCGTCAGGAGTGCCCCAGCGAAGTGTGGTAGAATAGCTGTTGTTCTCTATATGTACAAATAATTTGATGAACGGGGAGAGCAGTGATTTGACGTTGTGGAGTACGGTAAGGTGTCCAAGTAGAGTGACAGTATGTAGATACAAGATGAGTTAGACGAAATTTCTAGTTGGTGTGATGAATGGCAGCTAGCTTTGAATATGCAGGGTGACAATTATTGAACTAAGTGAAATAAAATAGTCATAACTCCTGAACTATTTCCATTAGGACGTTAAAACTGCACGGTTGTATATGGGGCATGATGAAATTAGTATGCGCCTTCGTACGAGCCTTGTTTTTGTCGGACATTTCCACTTAAAAGTGTCTCGGTACAGCGTGCCTGAGAGTATGGCGCCTACTATGTGAGCAATAACAGCCCAACTGCGGCTCAAAAATAGTTTGCGACCGAGTTCAAGCTGAAGACAACCCGTACAAGTATGGTAACAATCAAGAATTTGATTCGCAAGTTTGAGAGAACGGGTAGTGTCTGTGATGACAGTGTTGGCAATGTCGGTCGTGGATGGAAACGCCTGAAAACCGAAAAGTTACGCGCGGTGTTTCAAATCATCCCAGGAAATCGATCAGACGAGATGCACAACAGGTGGGCATCAACAGGGAGACACTGCGACAAACTGCCGTTGAAGACCTGCATCTCTTCTCATGCAAAATTCTAACTCATCAGTCATTCTCCACAGAATTAACGAACAGGATTTAGATGTGAATATGGTTTGGTTTAGGTACGAAGCTCAATTTCATTTGGACAAATTCGTCAATAAGCAAAATTGGCACATTTGGGGGACTGAGAATCCGCATTTCGCGAACGAGAAGTCTCTTCATCCTCCAAAAGTGACCTTGTGGAGTGCAATGTTCAGTCACAGAATAATGGGTGCGACATTACTTGATGGCATGGTGACCACCGAACGGAACATAAAGGTTTTGGAAGATGATTTTATTCCCATTACCCAAAGTGACCCTTATTTCGACAAGATGTTCATGCAAGACGGAGCTCGACCCTATCGAAGCCCGAGAGGTTTTTATGTCCTGGAAGAGTACTTTGAGGACGCAGACGCCCCTGGCATGGGTCTGGATTGGCCGCCATAGTCTCCGGATCTGAATACATGCGACTCCTTTTCGTGGGGCTATATTAAAGACAAGGTGTGGAGCAATAACCCCAAAACCATTGCTGAGCTGAAAACAGCCAATCAGGAGGTCATCGACAGTATCGATGTTCCGACACATCAACGGTGCGGATGAGTAGGAGGCACACACCCGTAATTTTCGCATACAGTATTAATGGTGCCCTGTTTAACAAAGTCACTTCACTTAAACGTTCGATAGGAAGTGGAATGAGCATGTGAGGACTGTGATAGAGAAGGCGAAAGGCCGACATCGGTTTATTTGGAGAATTTTAGGAAGGTGTGGTTCATCTGTAAAGGAGACATATAAGACGCTGGTGCGACCTATTCTTGAGTACTGTTCGAATGCCCTGAATCGTCATCCGTACCAGGTCGGATTAAAGGAAATCGAGCAGTGCAGAGGCGAACAGCTATAATTGTCACCGGTAGGTTCGCACAATACGCAAATGTTACGGAGATGCTTCGGTAACTCAAATGGAAGAAATCCATGAAGAGAAGACGACATTCAATTCGGGGAACTCTACTGAGGAAATTTAGAGACTCGGCATTTGAAGCTGACTGGTAAACTATTCTGCTGCCGCCATTTCAAGTAACGACTATAAAGATAAGATGAGAGAAATTAGGAGTCTTTGGAGGCATATAGACAATCGTTTTCCCCTCGCTCAGTTTGTTTTAATTTCAGGGTCGGCATTATTTATTTCTGTCATGACATTCTTACTTCTGGAGACTTGAATGACTTTCCTTAAAATACTGTGGTAATTTTTGTAGTATGCAAGTAAAGTCGTATCTAAACTTACTCTGGCCATTAGAGAAATGTCCCTCTTTCTCTGCCGGCCGAAGTGGCCGTGCGGTTAAAGGCGCTGCAGTCTGGAACCGCAAGGCCGCTACGGTCGCAGGTTCGAATCCTACCTCGGGCATGGATGTTTGTGATGTCCTTAGGTTAGTTAGGTTTAACTAGTTCTAAGTTCTAGGGGACTAATGACCTCAGCAGTTGAGTCCCATAGTGCTCAGAGCCATTTGAACCTCTTTCTCTACAGGAGATTTTAGTACCGTTATTTTTCCAGGGCTTCTTTTTATTTTTTTTTATTTTTGGATCTTCTGGATATCTTTTTAGATAAGCAACTCTTAAATATTGACACAAATTTACTATGGAATAAATTGAATATGGCATTAGCGTCTCCTGCTAAATACGGGATGAATTTTTCCACCATTTACAAACTCTAGGGACTGATCTATGAGAGGATACGGAACAAAAAAGATCTAATGAACTTATGTCCAGAAATTCCTGCTTTCCATGCTAGATACCTTTATTCTGTCATACTTTGTTACTGCGGTCTAATACGAGCTGTACCATGAAGCCACAGTTACAGTATGTGCTGAAAGAGGTTTCCATGTGTCTCATCGCATGCGGGTATGCACCGTAGTTGGTTCTGTTTCATACGTCCACATCGACCAGGGCATTGACCGGATAGACCTTTTTTGTTCCATATCTTCTCATCGATCATTCCCTGGAGTTTGTACACGTTGCAAAAATTCACCCTGTACATCTCATTCCATACCATAACTTTTAGCTTGCTTACTCTTAAAACATTGTACCCTGTTTTCCTTATAAAGCCTGACTATTTTGTATGAACCTGCCCAAGATTTGTAAGGTGCCATCTGTTTATTTCCATTAACTGCGCATCATGATCACTTAGTCCATTAGCAACTGGGTAAACATTGTTTCTGCCTGATATACACTGCAAACAGTAACGCTTCTATCACACCTCCTTGGGGTTCTCGTACATTTTTCGGTAATGAGCAGCGTGAGATGGCATCAGTGCCTTGCTGAAGTTAAGCAACACGGCAAAAATGTGAGCACCGTTGTCTAAAACTCTGTCCATCTATTGGAGGAACGGAGAGAGCGAAGCTTCACAAGATATCTGTTTGCGGAATCCATGTTTATTTCTACTGAGGAGATTTTCGTTCTCCAAAAACATCATAATTCTTTGGCATAAAACGCATTCCTTAAATTCTTTAACATCCTGACGTCAACGATCTAAGCCTATAATTATATGCCTCTTTGTATGACCCTTCTTGAAAACGGTAATGACCTGTGCTTTTCTCCAGTTAGTAGCTACCCTTCGTTGTTTTGGCAAACTGCGATAAACTGCTGCTAGAAGGGAAGCATTTGCATTAACGGGATCTCGTCTAGTCCTGATACTTTTCCACTACAAAACGAGTGTAGTTGTTTTTCACTTCATTATTTAAATATCTACCATTTCGACATCCCTGTGGAGACTGAAAAGAGGGATCGTATTATAGTTTATCGTGGTGAAACAGTTCCAGAATACCGAATTCAGTATTTCGGCCTTCTCTGTCTTATCTTCCGTTGCGGGGCCTGTATGGTAACTGGCAAGGGAACATTATCACGTGTCAATGACCGATCTTGGTGAAACTTGGCGGGAGTTTAGAGAAGGCCAAATACTGCAAGACAATTTTTTTGTGCCAGATTCACTTTCAAGGGGTCAAACACGCTCCGAAAGGTAATTTGGAATTTCAGATTCAGAGGGAATACTTCGAGACATAGAAGAGACATAGACAAGAAGAGAATAGACGCTTTCGAAATGTGGTGCTACAGAAGAAGGCTGAAGATTAGATGGGTAGATCACATAACTAATGAGGAAGTGTTGAATAGGATTGAGGAGAAGAGAAGTTTGTGGCACAACTTGACCTGAAGAAGGGATCGGTTGGTAGGAAATGTTCTGAGGCATCAAGGCATCACCAATTTAGTATTGGAGGGCAGCGTGGAGGGTAAAAATCGTAGAGGGAGACCAAGAGATGAATACACTAAGCAGATTCAGAAGGATGTAGGCTGCAGTAGGTACTGGGAGATGAAGAAGCTGCATCAAACCAGCCTCAGGACTGAGGACCATAACAACAACAACAACTTCGAGACAATGATATATAAAAGTGTATTTCACATGAAATATTATACGTAATTTATGTTCTTGAAGACTGTATAATCGAATTTTGGAATAATCTGAGATTTGAAAAATACTCCGCCACGACCATTTATTAATTTTGGAAAATGAAGGCTTTTGTTACACTGTAAATTAAAGAAGCTTTCAAGGCCCAAACATCACTGTGTAAAAAAAGCTGATTTCTAAAATACCATTTTTGGAAAATGTATCCTAATCTGTGTCTTCCTCTACAGTTTTTGCCCTCTATAGCTTACAGCTCCCAATAGTGCCATAGAAGTCATCCCCTAATGTCTTAACAGATGTCCTATCGTCTTGCCCCATCTCCTTATCAGTGTTTTCCACATATTCCTATCCTCTCCGAGTCTGCGCAGAACTTCCTCGTTCCTTACCATTCCAGCCAATTTTCAACATTTGTTTGTAGCACCACATCTCAAATTATTTGATTGTCTTCTTTTCAGGTTTTCCCACAGTCCATGTTCCTCTACCATACAGTGCTGTACTCCAGACGTAAATTCTCAGAAATGTCTTCCTCAAATTAAGGCCGATATTTGAGATTAGTAGAATTCTCTTGGGCAGGAATGCCATTTTTGCCATTGCCAGTCTTCTTTTGATGTCCTCCTCGCTCCGTCCATCATTGGCTATTTAATTGTATAAGTAGCACAATTCCTTAACTTCGTCTACTTCATCACCATCAATCCTGATGTTAAGTTTCTCGCTGTTCTCATTTCTACTACTTCTCATTACCTTCGTCTTTCTTCGATTTACGCTCAACCCATACTCTGTAGTCATTAGACTGTTCATTCTATTCAGCAGATCATGTAATTCTTCTTCACTTTCACTCGGGATAGCAAAGCCATCAGCGAATCGTATCGTTGATATCGTTTCACTTTGACTTTTAATTCCACTCCTGAACCTTTCTTTCATTGCCGTCATTGCATCCTCGATGTACAGATTTAACATAGGGGTGAAAGTCTGCATCCTTGCCTTACACTTCTTTCTTGGTCGTCCGCTCTTATTGTTCCCTCTTGGCTGTTGTACATATTGTATATGACCCGTCTCTTCCTATAGCTTACCCCTACTTTGTTCAGGATTTCGAACATCTTGCACCATTTTACGCTGTCGAACGCTTTTTCTACGTCGACAATCCTATGAACGTGTCTTGATTTTTCTTTAGTCGTGCTTCCATTACTAACCGTAATGTCAGAATGCCCCTCTCGTGCGTTTACCTCTCCTAAAACCAAACTTATCGTCATTTAGAGCATCCTTAGTTTACTTTTCCATTCTTCTGTATATTATTCTTACAAGCAACTTGGATAAATGAGCTGTTAAACTGGTTGTGCAATAATTCTCGCACTTCTCAGCTCTGCTCTCTTCGCAATTGTGTGGATGATGCTTTTCCGAATGTTCGATGGTACGTCACCAGAGTCATACATTGTACACACCATAGTGAATAGTCGTTTTGTTGCCACTTCCCCCAATGATTATAGAAATTATGATGGAATGTTGTCTATCCCTTGTGCCTTATTTGATCTTAAGTCCTCCAAAGCTCTTTTAATTCTGATTCTAATACTGGATCCTCTATCTGTTCTAAATCGACTTCTGTTTCTTCTTCTATGACATCTGACAAACCTTCCCCCTGAATGTATTCTTTCCATATATCCGTTCTCTCCTTTGCATGTAACAGTGGAATTCCCGTTGCACTCTTAATGTTATCACCCTTGCTTTATAATATATCTATTTAAAATATGTCAAAATTCATATCTATTCTAATCACCTATTTTACTTATATTCGTATTATATTTTAAATTGTTATTTTACAATTTACCTTCATGGTATTTTTCTTAATTCACCGTTTCACATACGTATGAAAATAGTACGTAACTCATTGTTCTTGTATATAATAATTACAAAATGATAATCTGTAAGTAAATCATAAAAAAGTAGCGTTTTCTCACACCATGCACATAAAATGAGTGAAATTTCTTCAAGTAATACACACGACGGCGATGACATAAAACAAAATTGAGCATGGTTTCAAACTGTCACGGATGACTCTCTGAGTATCCTAATTTGTATCAAGCATATTCTAGTACATTGCAAGTCTTGGTAAGGAGAATTGATTATGTCCTAACGGCTGCAGCTTGATTATATTTTTTTCTCTAGTGGAGACTAACATCTTAACTATTCAACTGAACTAGATCTGAAAATCTTCTCGTGAAGTTCTTCCAACATCGAAAACCGTATACGTTTCACCGCTGTAACTGTGCCATCGAGGTCTTTGGGATCACTTGGTGTTTCCTGCCCTCAGGTAGCTTTCCGAGGTGGCCGGGCGGTTCTAGGAGCTACAGTCTGGAACCGCGCGACCGCAACGGTTGCAGGTTCGAATCTTGCCTCTGGCATGGATGTGGGTGATGTCCTTAGGTTAGTTAGGTTTAAGTCGTTCTAAGTTCTAGGGGACTGATGACCTCAGCAGTTAAGTCCCATAGTGCTCAGAGCCATTTGAACCATTTTTTCTTGCCGTCAGGTACGAGGCTCAAAAGGAGTTTTTTCTTTTCTTTTTTTTTCACACGGGCCACCAGTGTTTTCTGGGTTTTAAAAGAAACTAAGGGTGAGTTTTGGCCGACGATTTCTGAAGGCACAAATGTCTTTGTGACAGTATCTAAATCTGGTAAACAAATGACTAACTAGGTTAGAAGGTATTTGAAAGATGTTTCCTTGCACAATGAAGGAGAAATGTCTGTATTATTGTTAGAGTTCATTGTGAAAGAACCGTTTAGAACATCGTACCTGACGACAAGGAATTTTTTCATCTGGTGATCCTAAAGCACTTGACGGCACTTGTACAACCGTGGGACGTGCACAGCTTGCAGTATTGGAAGAATTTTCTGAGAAGGCTTTCGTATCTAGTCCTGTTGAATCATTACGATACCAGTGTCCACTTGATAAACAATATACTCAATCTGCAGTCATTAGTATATTATCAATACTCTTCGCCAACGCTTACCAGACTTTATATGCTTGACACAAATCAGGTTATTCAGAGAACCACTCACTACAGTTTAAAATCCTGCTAAATTTTGCACATAAATTGTCTTCTCTGTCATGTACTGTATAACATGTGAAAAGATTGCGCTTATTTTCTGTGCACGGTGTAAAGAAATGTTATGCTTTAAGCATTTCTTTACTGTTTATCATTATTGTAATTATCTTATATCATAATGAGTTACATATTATCTTCAGGAAACGAACTATACATATACGGAGTAGTAAACTGACAAACAAAACAACCATAAATTTAAAACGCAAAATATTAATTTAAAAACATTAAACAAATGTAAGTAAACTAAACAGATAGAATAGTGACGACTGTTGGGGTGTTTTAATTAGATTTCTGCCGATCAGGATTAGCCGAGCGGTCTCAGGGGCTGCAGTCGTGGACTGTGCGGCTGGTCCCGGCGGAGATTCGAGTCCTCCATCAGGCATGGTTGTTTGCGTTTGTCCTTAGGATGATTTAGGTTAAAAAGTGTGTAAGCGTAGGGACTGATGACCTTCGCAGTTAAGTCCCATAAGATTTCACACACATTTGAACATTTTAGAATTATATTTCTCGTGTCAGAGACAGCAAAGGACTTGGAAGAGCAGTTGAACGGAATGGACGGTGTCTTGAAAGGAGGGTATAAGATGAACATCAACAAAAGCAAAACGAGGATAATGGAATGTAGTCGAATTAAATCGGGTGATGCTGAGGGAGTTAGACTAGGAAATGAAACACTTAAAGTAGTAAAGGAGTTTTGCTATTTGGGGAACAAAATAACTGATGACGGTCGAAGTAGAGAGGATGTAAAATATAGACTGGCAATGGCAAGGAAAGCGTTTCTGAAGAAGAGAAATTTGTTAACCTCGAGTATTGATTTAAGTGTCAGGAAGTCGTTTCTGAAAGTATTTGTATGGAGTGAAGCCAAGTATGGCAGTGAAACATGGACGATAAGTAGTTTAGACAAGAAGAGAATAGAAGCTTTCGAAATGTGGTGTTACAGAAGAATGCTGAAGGTTAGATGGGTAGATCACATAAATAATGAGGAGCTATTGAATAGATTTGGGGAGAAGAGGAGTTTGTGGCACAACTTGACTAGAAGAATGGATCGGTTGGTAGGAAATGTTCTGAGGCATCAAGGGATCACCAATTTGGTACTGGAGGGCAGCGTGGAGGGTAAAACTCGTGGAGGGTAAAACTTGTGGAGGGAGACCAAGATATGAATACATTAAGCAGATTCAGAAGGATGTAGGCTGCAGTAGATACTGGGAGATGAAGAAGCTTGCACAGGATAGGGTAGCATGGAGAGCTGCATCGAACCAGTCTCAGGACTGAAGACCACAACAACAACAACATTTCCTGAAAATATACAGGCAGCGTACTGTGTACAGCTTATTTTCCAAAAATTGGTATTTATGAAGCCAGCTTTATTGCACAAGGATGTATGTGAGTTGAAAGCTTCTTCAGTTTATATAGTAACAACAGTTTCCATTTTTCACAATTAGTGCGTGGTGGTGGAGTATTCTGCAAAATTTCAGATTATTACAAATGTTGATTCTACAGTTCTTCAGAACATTAATTACCTGTTAAGTTTTATTTGGAAGCACTTTTTACGTTTCATATTTTCGAGTACATTCCCCCCAAGCCTAAAATACCAAATTACTTTTTGCCTTTTATTTTCCCCTAGAAAGTGAAATTGGGCACAAACAAAAAATTCGTAATGTATTATTTTGTCTTCTCTATACACAATCTAAAGATCAATGGCCATATCCACCAACTTGATAACAAATTTCGTAACCGCTTCGGAAGACGGCGTGTACTCACCCTGCCGAATTCCGTTAGGCCGGGACGGCGGACAGCAGAGAGACCCGGCAGCAGTTCGGTCGCCGGGTCAGCGTCCGCGGCGACGTCGGCCAGGACCAGGGGTGTGGGCGACGGCGACGGCGGCGGCGGCGGAGGCGGAGGCAGGGGCGAGGCCGTGGCGGGCGGCAACTCCTGGTCGTCGGCCAACTCGCCAGCCGCCGAAGAGTCTGCCCTGCCGAAAAGTACAGCCTCTCACTACTCGCCCGTCGCGACAGCACCGCCGCCGCTGCCAGGTGTCGCCCTCGCCACCTGCTGCACACGTGCCAGCCAATCAATCACCGAGCTGGTTCACTTTCTTCTTTACTTTTTTTGTACCTTCAATTCCCTGATTCATGGAGTAGAGCGAGTTGTTAGAGATCCAGCCCCTTATAGGTCAATATTTCATTTGGCTGGGAGAGGGGCGAAGGTAAGCATAAGTGAGTAAACTTACGACATAACTTGCAGTTCTGCTATTCGCGTTACAACCTAGGGAATCTCCAAAATACTTTGGCCTGATTCAATGACTGGAAATTTTTTACTTGGGGGACTGTCTTACCTGAGACATTATTGAAATTGCAACTTTTTGTCTTGTCACAGGAACCATTTAGTGGGGAAGGAACAGAGATTATATTAGGCCAGTGCATAGGTTCGTAGCGTTTTTGTTTTGCGTGTTGATATTCCGGTTACTAAGGGTGTATTTATAGATTGTCATTTTTTCTTTGTGTTTCTCTGTGTTGTTATTTGAATTTACATATTGTTCAAAAATGCTTCAAATGGCTCTGAACACTATGGGACTTAACATCTGAGGTCATCAATCCCCTAGAACTTAGAACTACCTAAACCTAACTAACATACGGACATCACACACATCCATGCCCGAGGCAGGATTCGAACCTGCGACAGTAGCGGTCGCGCGGTTCCAGACTGAAGCGCCTAGAACCGCTCGGCCACACCGGCATTTACATATTGTCATTTTGTCATTTGGAGATAGTGAGTGGAGCTGTGGACGCAAGAAAATGGAGTGCCGAGTGGAGCATTCGGAACATTTCCGCGCATTCTTCTCTTCAATAGAGGGTGACAGCGGCGGAGGCAGTCATTAACATTTGTACCGCGTACGGAGATGATTCCATTGGACAAAGCACGGCAAGAAAGTAGTGTTCTCGTTTCAAGGAGGACCGGTTCGATGTTAGTGTCTCTCCACGTCCAGCAATACCTTAGCGTTTTGATGAACTAATCCGCGATGATCCACTTCAGTGTGCTCGAGAACTGCCCAGTGTGGTTAACTGCGATCATTACACCGCCGTGCGGCATTTGCATGCCGTGGGAAAGGTTCCAAAATCGGGTAACGCATGCGCTAAGCCACAATTACAAGAAACAACACTTGACCATATGTGCATCACTGGTTGCCCCTCATGAGTTGGCTCGTGAACAACGCCTACCATTCCTATCCTGTATCGTTACTGGTGACGAGAAACGTGTCTTTATGCTAATATAGGGAAAAGAAAGGAATAGTTGAGCCCAAACCAAGCAGCAGCTTCCTGTACAAAGACCTGCGGGCATCCACAAAAGGTAATCCTCTGCATCTGGTGGAACAGCGACGGTGTGCTGTACTACGAATTGCTTCCACACGATGTATCCATCACTGCTGACATTTATCATTAACAACTGAAGCGTCTTGCGGACACATTTCAACAACAGCCACCAGGAGGACTGCGTGATGTGATGTTACTCCACGATGACGCCCTCCCGCGTTCTGCGAGACGCACATGAAACACAGTATAGCAGTTGGGTTGGGAAGTCATTCAGCTTCCACCTTATTCCCCTTATTTTCACCTTGTAAGCTTCAAGGAACCACCTTCAAGGAACTATCAGTACTGCATTTAACTGCACCAACTCCACCGAAGCATTCAACAATGACGCCAAAGCAATAACCATCAAAGAACTTCCTTTCCGGATGAAAATGCACTCCGAAATTGCTCTACAAGTTCTTTTCCTCAAATCCAAGTGATTTCTATAGTCGCGGAATCGAAAAGTTACCTCAGCGTTGGTATACTGTTGTTAATAGTGTAGACTGTTGTTAATAGTGAAGGACAATATATAAATGATGACTAAAATACCTGTTACGTGTAACTGTTGTGTTTATTAAACGTACGGAAAAAGAGTAATACAGGTATTTCCCGCCAATGTCCATGCACTTTTGCCGTCGTTTTGGCAGCTACCGTATTTAAGTAACAAACCATTCTTTCGGGAATCTCGATGCCGCTGGTGGACGGCTGCGTGAAGCTCGTCGTTCGTAATTGACTTCTTAATCAGCATGACCTCTTTCGTTGCGTCGAATACGGCTTAGTCGCTAGAAGCCAGATCCAGCGAATAACATGGCGTGTTTGTACATGGTAGTTCACGCATAGTGACAATGATCTGGCGACTGTCACGAATTGTCGTGTTGGCTCAGAACGCCACGGCCCCATTTGCTGTGGCGGTATTGGTGAATGCTTCGGCGGAGTTGGTGCAGTGAAATGCAGTACCGATAGTGATAAGGACTGTATTGGGAAGGAGCCAGTCCAGCAGATCCATTTCCGGATCCGCCCTGCCAGTGTCTTCTTGGGACGAGGGTTTTCACTATGCGTCCACTCCCTAGACTGGCATTTTCCTTTTGTGGCATGGAGTCTCTTGTAAGACCCCATGATTCATCGATGGTGACCAGACTCACAAAGAACTCAGCTAGATTTGCACTGCACTACTGCACTGTCTGTTCGCATATCTCCACACGCTTCTGTTTTCTGCGCAATGATGAGGTAATGGGACACCCACTGTGCGAACACCTTCCTCATCCTCAAACCCATATGAATGAAGAGTTGGGGAATCCCAGTGAAAAACCCATTTCCTTCTCTACTTCATCAAACATCATTCATCTGTGCTCCATTATCTCACACGACCTGGGAATTGTTTGGTTTGAGTGCAACTGCAGGACACCCAGTGCTTTTGCATTTTTGAGCCCAGTCCCCGTCCTATCTGACCTTCGATATACATCTAAACACGAATTTGCGACTTGGTAATCTCTCCCCACATATGGCTTACTGACCTCTTGTGAATATATGAAGCAGCTGCTCCTTCTCTCTAGGGAAACCACACTGCTCGCAGTTGAATATGCTTGTGTGCTTCCATGTCGTTTTATCGGTGTCCATCAGAGTACTCTCAAACTGGAACAAGTGCTGCTGCATTGTGTCATCGTGTCACCTAGACGACGCAGCATCAACATCTGGTAGTGGTAAACGGTACTACAGCCTGTTTTCAGACATACATCTGCCCACATTTCAAGCCACTACTGTTCACGAGTTATACGGTCAGTGCCAATCAGTACTGAACGAACTAAATAATTTATTTCTGGGACACTACTATCTGTTGTCCCATAAAAATATTTAAATTTGATTTGTATAAGAACGCATGTATATATACGTGTAAGAATGTGAAAGAATGTTGTGGTGTGTATTCGTGCCTTTTGGGTTTGTTCAATCCGACACATCCTTTTTTGTGTCCCCATAATCATTGTCTCACAAGGCTCTGGTTCACCCAAAAATAATTATTTTCGAACACTTCGTATATAACTGACTGTTTGAGTGTTAGCATTGATTAAATAACAAATAAAACTTCTATTTCACGTTTCAGCCTCTCTTTGTTTAATCTTATAGTCCCCATATCACTTGACATTATGGACGTCAGTAGTTAAATATTTTCTTTTATAAAGGTTATTCCCTTACTATTTTATCTCGCCTGTGTCTTTTGGTTTATGCAATCGATATCAAAACTGTGGTGTCACCGCCAAACACCACACTTGCTAGGTGGTAGCCTTTAAATCGGCCGCGGTGAGTTAGTATATGTCGGACCCTATCAGTGATAGCAGACCGAGCGCCGCCACACGGCAGGTCAAGTCTAGAGAGACTCCCTAGCACTCGCCCCAGTTGTACAGCCGACTTTGCTAGCGACGGTTCACTGTCTACATACGCTCTCATTTGCCGAGACGACAGTTTAGCATAGCCTTCAGCTACGTCATTTGCTACGACCTAGCAAGGCACCATATTCCGTTACTATTCTGAACTGATAATATTGTGAATCATGTACCGTCAAGAGCGACGTTCATCATTAAAGGATTACAGTTAAGTATTAACGTAATTACATCCGCTTTCTGAATTCTAATTCCTTGTCATGTTCCAGACCTCACGTCAGTATAGTTCTTCCTTCCTCACGCCAGCCTGCGTGAGCTAAAACGCGAGCATTTCGGCCTCCTCTAGTAACACGGTGTTGGCTCTTCAGCCAACACAACAAAAACAATTACAGCTTCATCTTCAAACACTCTAGTACTGTGATGGGTATCACCGCGAGTACACGGGATGGCCAAAGTTAGGAAATAACAAAACCACAAGACATTACTATGACGTTGAAATCAGCTTCTACTCATCTCAGAAAGGATAAATTGTGGTTCAGTGTGGTTTTGTAGGGAATATTATGGTAACGATGATGAGGAGGTGGGAAGCAATCACGCACCCTTCGCTCCAAAGATGGCCTTAAAGGGTCAATAATATTGATATCTGGGGACTTTGGTGGCCAGGAGAAATGTGACAATTAATCCTCGTGTTCACGAAACCACTCATAGAGGATGCGACCACCAGTGTAAGCAGCCCTGTCGTCTTGCAATACTGCATCACCGTTAGGAAACAAATTTTGTACCAATGGATGGACCTGATAGCCATAATGGCCACATAATCCTTGGCAGTAATGTGACCTTATAGAGCAACCATAGTACCAATGCGATACCACTGTGTGGCTGCCCAACTCATCGCCGAACCGCTGCTTTGTTTCGCACATGAAAGGTAAATTCGGACAGAAGTTGGAAACAGTGTGAAGTAAGACTCATCGGACGTTATAACTTTTTTCCATTGCTCCATAGTCCAGGTTGTATGGCTTCGGGGCCACGTTCTCCTATTACGTTCATTTGGATCACTGATGGGTGGCTTTAGAATTTCAGCTCGCCCTGCAATTCACTGCATATTGAGCTGCTTTCGTGTTGTGTTGGTGCTCACGGGGTTCGGGAGTGCGACATTTAGTTGTGCGTTGACTTTTCTGCCACTCCCTTATTTTTCGTCTCTGTCATCATCAACGACCGTCTGCGCGATCACTCACCACCTAATTTCGTGTGCGTTGTGACTTAGCGGAGGATGTTTTTCGACTTTCCCAGTACGTGTATAAATCTTCGGTACGGTGGCGCTTGAAACATCAAAGACGTCGGCTACGTTGGTTACGGAAGCAGCCACCATAAGAGGACCAACAGTCTACCCACGTTCGAACTCACTTAACTAGGACACAATGCACTCACAACTACACAGAACACCGGTGTGATCACAACTGAAGTTTGAAATGTATTGAGGACATTGTACAGGTGCCGTTTGTGGGCAAATACAACAGTGCAACTTGCAGACTATCACCTGCATTTATATTCAAGCTGGCGTTCTTCGAGGAGTTTCTATATCTTTGTACAGCCCATGTTGCTCCTGTTAACGTACCCGATCATCCTCTGCTGTGGTAATCACATGGATAAAGATACTGGAGTAAAATAATGGGATGTAGTTGCAGTGGTGTGCCACATCGATAACGTAAGTCTATATACAGTCACTACGACGCAGGATGCTGGAATACTAAGCTGTTCAACTACAGTTTTTCTTGAATCGTTTAAGATATCGTAATGAGGTGTACATCTAGATGAACTGTGTAAATTCTAGACTACATGATGACTGCTCTCTTTTCTCATCAGTGCTAAGTACATAAATATCGATATTAACTTCGCTTTTTAACATTGAACTATTGTAGTATCTGCTGCTAGCATCTTTGTTCTAAATGAGACGTGTTGAACTCCTCAAAATCCGGTAATTAGTTTTGGAATGATTGTAATATTTAGAACATGCGATTAACCAGTTTTGAACATCAAACCGATTGCTGTCTTTCGCGGGCAATACACGCAGATATTGGTTCATGAATATGGGGCACTTCTCCTTAATGAGGCTAAGACAGTCTACTTAGAAAAAAGGAATAGTGGAGAAATATTCAATTTGAAATACGTTCTGATTACACAAAGCTACACCGACACACCAACTGGATGGCAAAGAACACGGCATTCAAGGATGATTTACCATTTAACCACGGTAACAGTTCTACCAGAGCCTTGGAAGAAGGGTGAACGTCAAGAATTCCCCTCTTTCAGTCATTTACAATTACTTATTTACTCAAGAAACGAGCGTAGTTTATGTGGTAGAGGGAAAGCAGTCTGCCTCAACGTCAAAGTCTTTCCTTCTCATCCCGTCCGGTAAGTCGCTCTTTACCTGGAGTTCTGTGTGACTTTTCCGAACTCTGCCCCTTTTCTGAAACCTCTCGAGTTCCTTTCCCTTCGCCACTTTTCTTCCTCCTTCTGTACTACTGCCGGAAGAAGGGCCTACTAGCTCTCAAAGCTTACATAAGTAAAACATTTTTTTATATGTGTGTGTCCTCCTGCCGCCGATTGGCGAGTACACTTTTTATCTATTCAATTATATAATATTGTCAAAAGTTGATTACTTTCGTTATTATATGTAGTTCGATCTTCAAGAAACGGTATGGTCGTTTCATCATACAATAAAGACTTGCATAGGATGTTGTCTCAGTTGGTTGAGAAACTTCCGGCCTGTATGGTCGTGGCCTATAACAATTTTTTGCTTCAAACCTTTCGACCAATGGTTAACATCTTCACAGGTGCTCATGGTTCGGCTGAGTCTAGACGACTGGTGTGTCCGACATTGGAGAGTGACATAAATGCCCGCATCTCGTGGTCGTGCGGTAGCGTTCTCGCTTCCCACGCCCGGGTTCCCGGGTTCGATTCCCGGCGGGGTCAGGGATTTTCTCTGCCTCGTGATGGCTGGGTGTTGTGTGCTGTCCTTAGGTTAGTTAGGTTTAAGTAGTTCTAAGTTCTAGGGGACTTATGACCACAGCAGTTGAGTCCCATAGTGCTCAGAGCCATTTGAACCATTTGAACCAAGTGACATAAATACCGTGAAAAACAGGCGTAATCGGCAGAGATAATCTTCGTCAAAGACAAAACTTAACTATCGGCCAGCCGCGTGTCAAAGGTAATCATTATTTATCGGCTCTGTAAAGCTACTGTCCGTTAAAAGTCTTGTCAACTGAGGCCAAGGCTTTCTAAGAAAACGGTTGTTCAGGAAAAGAACCAAATGGAGTTTTGCGTCAAAATAACACTAGGACGAAGGTCAAGGATTAAAAATAACTATGGAAGAATTCAGTTATTCTCACTTTTATTAAAAATGTAACTGGTTAGCTCGGAATGTTTTACAGAAACATCACATCAGATCAGTTTTTCACCAACAAAATAATTTTATCAAACTCCCAGACCTATAGAGAAGAAAATTTCCCCCTCCGCTGGAATGTAAAATTTATGGTCTATCTTGGAATTACCAAGAGAATTTGGAGTGCACGTCTGAAGAAACAAAAGTCTGCATCGGCTAGGGAAGGTAGAAAAATTAGCTGTAAAAATGCATGTTCTTCACTCAGGAAAACACGAAGCGAATATTTCTCAGACAGAAATTTTATCTACAGTGACGAAGTGTTATTCACGGCTATGTAAAGAAGCCGTCGACATATAGAAAATAATGACAGTTCTAACAGGAAAGTAGAAGGCATGAAATTCAGTGATATGGACAGTAGCTCAATAGAATCGATGGGTAAGTTTTATATTCGACTGAAAACAGTTAAGTTTAACCTTTGACCAGTATTATGTCTACAGACTACGCTTTCTTTTCAAGGAATTTATGTTGATCTCCGTCATCTGACTCGTCAATCTCGACTCTCAACCAAACCAAGAATACCTCTGAATATGTCCAACGCAGCTCTGGATGGAACGGCAGGAAGAGAAAAGTTTCATGGATCGAGGCCATACAATTCCCTAAGATTCACCGCCAATTAATAATTTAATTTCACCTGCATACGCACTAATTAGCAATGTTGGCATAATCTGGAGAGTCACTGTAAATATCTCGTGCTACACTATGACATATAATGTAGAAAGACTTTATGTAAAAAAACGGTAGAGACGCGATAGAACTGAATGTAATATAACTAAATGTAATATGCTTTACGCAGTTGAATTCGACCATAAGTCTACCACGTAAACTAATTTCATTTATCATATTTAGCAAACGTTCGGGCGACGTGAAATTAGAGATTTTAGACAGCGTAATTACATTATAATGTTTATTTGCTGTAGTATAACTCTTTCTGCTTCCGTGTATAATATACCGCAATATAAATCAATTTCAGACTCTGCTACGCACATTAGTTACTGCTTTTTTGCTCTGTTTGTAGAGCACATATCACACCGAGGAACCGGCGGTATTTTGTTATATTTTCTGGGGTAGTAACTGCGTGTCACTAATTACAGGCTGAGACATTTCAAAACAGAGCACCGTAAATTCTTCGTATGAAACGTGGGTTAGTCATGTTGTTGTTGTTGTTGTGGTCTTCAGTCCTGAGACTGGTTTGATGCAGCTCTCCATGCTACTCCATCCTGTGCAAGCTTCTTCACCTCCCAGTACCTACTGCAGCCTACATCCTTCTGAATCTGCTTAGTGTATTGATCTCTTGGTCTCCCTCTACGATTTTTACCCTCCACGCTGCCCTCCAATGCTAAATTTGTGATCCCTTGATGCCTCAAAACATGTCCTACCAACCGATCCCTTCTTCTAGTCAAGTTGTACCACAAATTTCTCTTCTCCCCAATCCTATTCAATACCTCCTCATTAGTTACGTGATCTACCCACCTTATCTTCAGCATTCTTCTGTAGCACCACATTTCGAAAGCTTCTATTCTCTTCTTGTCCAAACTGTTTATCGTCCATGTTTCACTTCCATACATGGCTACACTCCATACAAATACTTTGAGAAACGACTTCCTGACACTTAAATCTATACTCGATGTTAACAAATTTCTCTTCTTCAGAAACGATTTCCTTGCCATTGCCAGTCTACATTTTATATCCTCTCTACTTCGACCATCATCAGTTATTTTACTCCCTAAATAGCAAAACTCCTTTACTACTTTAAGTGTCTCATTTCCTAATCTAATCCCCTCAGCATCACCCGATTTGAGAAAAACAGTAAATTGTGAATGTAATATAAACTGAAATCTACTAGAAACAGGATGACATGAGAATTTAAATTGGAAGACTTGGAGATAACCAGCGAATTAGAACAAAACTCTCAAGCCGGCCGCGGTGGTCTAGCGGTTCTGGCGCTGCAGTCCGGAACCGCGGGACTGCTACGGTCGCAGGTTCGAATCCCGCCTCGGGCATGGGTGTGTGTGATGTCCTTAGGTTAGTTAGGTTTAAGTAGTTCTAAGTTCTAGGGGACTTATGACCTAAGATGTTGAGTCCCATAGTGCTCAGAGCCATTTTTGAAACTCTCAAAGACCGAATATGTCTTATTGTAAAGTTTTTAGTTAGTTGAACTGACGCGATGCCAGCAGAAAGCTCAGTTTTATGTAAAAACACGATGCTGTTCAGAACCAGAACGATTCCCTTGGTACAGACAGATGCCATGTAAAACTTTTCTTGTAAATACGAACTGATAAAAAAAACAACACTCCACACTAAATTTTCCCTTTTATTTCCTACATGTGCATGCAGTAACTGACAGAATTTCTTCGTGCATTTTAACACCTTACAGAACTACATATTTGACTCGTGCTAATATTATTACGTACAAAACTGAGTACTATATACACCGTTTTTAATCGCAGGCGTCCACAAGTTGCACAAACTTAACATCAGTAAATGGACATAACACTACTCTTCTAGACAAATCACTTAGTGTAAGACACTACTGCATATCGTGTTCCACGTGAAATCAAAATGACAAGAATATATGTGTCGTTTTCAAACCCAGGCTACGACGGTTTGAATAGTTTGGTTCGAGCCCCCACATACTATGACACGAAAATATATATATATATATATATATATATATATATATATATATATATATTTGTTACAATCAGGCTCAGTTGAGCGGCCCAGAGATATGGCTGGTCTCAGTGATTGGCTACGTTTTTCGTCATATGGTGCCAGCTCACATTTGTTATAAACTCAATTTTAAGCTGAAATAAAATATCAAAACGCAATGCAGGCAGGTATTGCGGTGAAATTTAAAATATTGAGTCACTCACGATGATTTATAATTAGAACATTTAGTTTATTTCTAATTTTCGGCATATTCACTAAACACTTAAATTTTACTTTTACATAAGGGTGGCCTTTAATAATTGATGCTACAACACTTTATTATAGAACTGATATGTCACGATCACGGCAATCGACAGTCTGCTCACCATTCACAAAATTCACTCTTGTCTGATGTCCTAAACCACTATATTGCACTCCACTTGGTCGCTTTCGAACGTGGCTACCAACCCACTACCACCCCCAGATACGCGCCCTATCCACCCTCGAAACGACTGCCTAACTCAAAACAATGTTTGACAAAAATTACGAATATTCTAAGAAAAAGAAACAAGAAAATATATGACATATTAAAAAATATGGAAATTTCCTGCGCAATAATAATTTGAAGTCCAATTTTTTTATTTGCCACCGTTTCTTCACAAATAATATTCTTGTGGTGTGATTTTGCTTTTCCCGTATTTTTGATACTGAACATAAATAAACAAATAGAAATACATTCTTCATTACTCATATACCTCTTTGAACTTTAGAATGCTGCCGCTAGTTTCGTCTTTTTAAATTTATTTGTTACCAAAAACACAGTTTCTCTCAGTCGAATCCCGTATTCCGACCTCGACCTCTCATTCTAAAATGGTACACACTATGCCAAATTGGATATGATTGCTCGATGCATCTCTACTAGCCGCATCAATAAACCCTTTGTTCGTATTAATCGGCCAAAGCATTGCCGAGATATTAGCTTTTGAACTTTCATAAACTTACAATTTTTAAGACAACAATAACTTTCAAACTATTACATATTTTTGTGGCGCGTCTAG
This sequence comes from Schistocerca nitens, assembly GCF_023898315.1. Taxonomy (NCBI): domain Eukaryota; kingdom Metazoa; phylum Arthropoda; class Insecta; order Orthoptera; family Acrididae; genus Schistocerca; species Schistocerca nitens. The sequence continues at coordinate 8,310,473 of NW_026045910.1, read as the reverse complement.
ATAATTTAGCTTTACATATTTTTCTGTCCATGACTGCCAATTCGCACCCTCGTGTCACTTTAGATTTGTTTTTATCAATTTTGCTCTGGCATACAAATTTCTCCAAACGCACAAACACGGCCATAAGCGCCCCTGCCAACTCCCGCTTGGATTTTTCCAAGGCCGCGTAAACACTAGCCACTCGCCACGGCCCCGTAGCAACCGCCGGCCACCTGCTCTGCGGCGGGAAACTGCCGCTCTAATCTTCCGCAACAGCTTGAACACTCACAAGGGAGTGTGGAGTGAGTGAGTGGTTGGTGGTATTACTAGGCGAATTTTAATACGTCGTTTATGAACCATATTTTTTTAGTCGTCGGTCTACTGTCTAGTTTGATGCAGCCGTCCATAAATTCCTCTCCTGTATCAAGATCTTTATCTCAGAGTAGCACTTGACACCCTACGTCCTCATTTATTAGATCGAAGTAACCCAATATCTCTCATTGTCTGCAGTTGTTATTCTCTATAGCTCTCAGTATCCAATGGAAGTTACACTGTGATGCCTTAATAGATGGCCTACCATCCTGTCCCTTCTTCTTGTTAGTGTTTCCCGTATGTTCCTTTTCTCGCCGATTCTCCGGTGAACCTCCACGTCATTACCTTATCTGTCCAATTAATTTTCAACGTTCTCTGTAGCACCACATCTCAAAGTATTCTATTCTCTTCTGTGTAGCTTTTCCTACAACCAGTGTCTCATTGTCATACAATGCTAGACTCCAAACGCACATTCTCAGAAATCTGTTCCTCGAATTAAGGCCTATGTTTGATAACAGTAGACTTCTCTCTGCCAGGAATGCCTTTTTTGTCAGTGCTATTACGCATTTTACATCAGCCCTGCTCCGTCTAAGGTGGGTTATTTTGCTGCCTAGGTAAGAGAATCCCTTAACTTCATCTACTTCGTTATCACCAGCTACGATGTTAAGATCCTCCCTGTTCTGATTTTTGCTACTTCTGATAACTTTCGTCTTTCTTCGATTTACTCTCAATACTTATTCTGCTCTCGTCGACTATTCATTCCATTCAACACATCCTGTAATTCCACTTAACTGTCACTGTGGGTAGCCATATCATCGACGATTCTAGCACTGATATCTTTTCATCTTGATTTTTAATCCTACTTTTGTAACTTTCTTTTACTTTTATCATTGCTCCTTCGACGTGTAGACAGAACAGCACGAACGAAAGACTGCACCCCTGTCCTGCAAGCTTTTTAATTGATGCACTACGTTCTTGATCGTCCATTCTTATTGTTCAGTCCTGGTTCTCGTACATACACTCCTGGAAATTGAAATAAGAACACCGTGAATTCATTGTCCCAGGAAGGGGAAACTTTATTGACACATTCCTGGGGTCAGATACATCACATGATCACTCTGACAGAACCACAGGCACATAGAGACAGGCAACAGAGCATGCACAATGTCGGCACTAGTACAGTGTATATCCACCTTTCGCAGCAATGCAGGCTGCTATTCTCCCATGGAGACGATCGTATAGATGCTGGATGTAGTCCTGTGGAACGGCTTGCCATGCCATTTCCACCTGGCGCCTCAGTTGGACCAGCGTTCGTGCTGGACGTGCAGACCGCGTGAGACGACGCTTCATCCAGTCCCAAACATGCTCAATGGGGGACAGATCCGGAGATCTTGCTGGCCAGGGTAGTTGACTTACACCTTCTAGAGCACGTTGGGTGGCACGGGATACATGCGGACGTGCATTGTCCTGTTGGAACAGCAAGTTCCCTTGCCGGTCTAGGAATGGTAGAACGATGGGTTCGATGACGGTTTGGATGTACCGTGCACTATTCAGTGTCCCCTCGACGATCACCAGTGGTGTACGGCCAGTGTAGGAGATCGCTCCCCACACCATGATGCCGGGTGTTGGCCCTGTGTGCCTCGGTCGTATGCAGTCCTGATTGTGGCGCTCACCTGCACGTCGCCAAACACGCATACGACCATCATTGGCACCAAGGCAGAAGCGACTCTCATCGCTGAAGACGACACGTCTCCATTCGTCCCTCCATTCACACCTGTCGCGACACCACTGGAGGCGGGCTGCACGATGTTGGGGCGTGAGCGGAAGACGGCCTAACGGTGTGCGGGACCGTAGTCCAGCTTCATGGAGACGGTTCCGAATGGTCCTCGCCGATACCCCAGGAGCAACAGTGTCGCTAATTTGCCGGGAAGTGGCGGTGCGGCCCCCTACGGCACTGCGTAGGATCCTACGGTCTTGGTGCGCATCCGTGCGTCGCTGTGGTCCGGTCCCAGGTCGACGGGCACGTGCACCTTCCGCCGACCACTGGCGACAACATCGATGTACTGTGGAGACCTCACGCCCCACGTGTTGAGCAATTCGGCGGTACGTCCACCCGGCCTCCCGCATGCCCACTATACGCCCTCGCTCAAAGTCCGTCAACTGCACATACGGTTCACGTCCACGCTGTCGCGGCATGCTACCAGTGTTAAAGACTGCGATGGAGCTCCGTATGCCACGGTAAACTGGCTGACACTGACGGCGGCGGTGCACAAATGCTGCGCAGCTAGCGCCATTCGACGGCCAACACCGCGGTTCCAGGTGTGTCCGCTGTGCCGTGCGTGTGATCATTGCTTGTACAGCCCTCTCGCAGTGTCCGGAGCAAGTATGGTGGGTCTGACACACCGGTGTCAATGTGTTCTTTTTTCCATTTCCAGGAGTGTATTATATACTACCTGTCTTTTAATAAAGCATACCACCATTTTTTCAGAATTTCGTACGTCTTGCACCATTTTACATTGTCCAACGCTTTTTCTCGATCGACAGATCTTAACAATGTGTCTAGATTCTTCTTTAGGCTTGCTTCCATTTTCATCCGCAACGTCAGAACTGCCTCTCTGGTATCTTTATCTTCCCTAAAGCGAAATAGATCGTCATCTAACTGCTCCCCTATTTTCTTTTCCATTTTCCTATACATCATTCTTGTAATTGACTTCGATGAGTGAGCTGTTAAGCCGATTGTGCCATAATTGTAGCGCTTGTAAACTTTTGAAACCTTGGGAATTGAGTGAATGGAATTTTTCTTGTAGACTGATGGTGTATCACTAGTCCCATACATTCTGCTCACCGACGTGAGTGATCATATTGTTCCCACTTTCCACAGTTTTAGAAATTCTTGTGGCATGCTACCTACTCGTTATTTGATTTTAAGCTTTCCGAAGCTCTTCTAAGTTCTGCTTCTGATGGTGAATTCCCTATCGCGTTCCTTTGAAATCCCCCTGGGACAGACATAGAGACCCTGAATCTACTCTTTCCATCCATCCCTTCTCTCTGCCGCATTGGAATTCCCGTTGCACTCTTCATATTAACACCCTTGATTTTAATTTCACGGTGGGCTGTTTTGACTTTTCTGTATGCTGCGTCAGTCTATCCGGCAATCAGAGTATATGAAATTCAGCCTTCAGTTGCAAGATATTTTTTTTAGTTTACCTACGTTTCGATGCCAATAGTGGTATCTTCTTCAGAACCTATAAATTAACCCATACGGACATACATTAAACATTGAAATACGTCATCAATCGAATGATTTCATAATAAGAAAATGTGGGCTCTGAGCACTGTGGGACTTAACATGTGAGGTCATCACTCCCGTAGAACTTAGAACTACTTAAACCTAACTAACCTAAGGACATCACACACATCCATGCCCGAGGCAGGATTCGAACCTGCGACCGCAGCAGCCGCGCGGTTCCGGACTGAAGCGCTTAAGGGAAATCGTTATACTTACAAAAATTAAATTATTTTGAGGGCCAAACGTTGGCCACGTCACAGAATAAAACTAATACAGAATAAAGAAGCATAATCATAAGATTATGTCTGTCAACAGTAAAAACAATAGGAAAAACACAGACGGAGCTACGCCGGGCCAGGAATAAGGGTCACACGTAAGCAACAAGGAAACCAGGCGTAGCGAGCAGTTGAGCGGCAAGGCTTGGCCAGCGGCCAAGCGCATGCGTGAGCGCCAGAGACAAGTTGTCTCAAAATTACTTAGTGCAACGTAAATTGTAAACAAAATGTGACAAGAAACAGTCCTGCAAATGGATAAATGCATACCTATGGTACAGTACATTAAACAGTTTTCTTAAGAACTAGTTACTAAGTCAGAGCAAGAAAATTTGCCTTCAAATATTATAATAAGAAGGCGAAACCCCACTACAGTCACTAATACATTAGTCTGGGACACACAGGCGTGCGAAGCATTAAATATCTTGAACATAAAACAGGCAAATTAAGAAACACCTTTGCAACTGGTGTCATTACCAGTATAATACAAAATATATGGAGAGACAATGTACAAACAAAATAAAGGGGCAAAGCAGATAGGAAACAGCATCGGCCGTTCGAAGCGGACCATGGGTCAACTCCACTGGAGTAAAAGTTGAAATCCTTCGAAATAATTTCTATTCTTTAGTTGCAGCTGATCATTAACTAAATTTTCTCTATCAATAATCAGATGTTTAAAAATTTTAAACTAAGAAAACATTTTCTCTTGCAATTGAAGGCTGAGTTTCTTACTGTCTGAACAATTCTAGGCGCTACAATCTGGAACCGCGCGACCGCTACGGTCGCAGGTTCGATTCCTGCCTCGGGCATGGATGTGTGTGATGTCTTTAGGTTAGTCAGGTTTAAGTAGTTCTAAGTTCTAGGGGACTGATGACCTCAGAAGTTAAGTCCCATAGTGCTCAGAGCCATTTGAACCATATCTGAACTTGTATTTTTGTATTCCTGAACTTACCTGACATTTTAGTACTTCCTTCTTTCGTGGGTCAAGTAAAGTATTTCTTCTGTTACCCATAGTCTCTTCGCGTTTACCTTCCTCGTAGCTGCGTCTTTCTCTCTAGCTCCTTGATTGCTCTTTGCCGAAATGTCCATTCCTCTTCAACTGAGCTGCCTACTGAGCCAATCATTACCACAATATCCATTGCTCAGAGGACTTCAATTGTATCCCTTCACTCCTTAACACTTGAATATATCACTTCTTTGTGCCTTGGGTCTTCCTGACTAATCTCTTGAACTTCAGCCTACTCTTCAAACAAATCATGCTCTGAGTCTATATCTGCCTCTGGGTATGCATTACAATCCCATTTCTGATTTCGGAATCTCTGCCTGGACATGATTAATCTAACTGAAATCTTCCTGCATCTTCCAGCCTGTTCCAGATGTATCTCCTCGTCTTTTGGTTCTTTAACTAAGCTAACACGATGTGAAATTTGTTAACACAACTCAGTTAGTCTTCCTCCTTTCTAATTCCTGGTACCACGCCCACATTCTCACGTAACCCTTTCTTCTACTCCTTCCCCTAAAACCACCTTCCTATCCCCCATGACTATTAGATTGTCATCTTCCTGTATGTACTGAATTACGCGTTCAAGATCCTCGTATACCTTATGTTTATATTCATCTACAGCTTACGACGTCGGTATGTATACCCGAACTATCGTTGTTAGTATTGAGTTGCTGTCAATTCCGTTGAAAAAAAACTATTACTGAACTGTTCACAGTGAAACATTCTCTGCCGTAAGTTCCTACCCATAAGGAATCCTGCTGTAGCATTTTCTGCTGCTGTTGATAGTACCCTAGCCGGCCGGAGTGGCCGTGCGTTTCTAGGCGCTGCAGTCTGGAACCGAGCGATCGCTACGGTCGCAGGTTCGAATCCGGCCTCGGGCTTGGATGTGTGTGATGTCCTTAGGTTACTTAGTTCTAATTAGTTCTAAGTTCTAGGCGATTGATGACCTCAGAAGTTAAGTCGCATAGTGCTCAGAGCTATTTGGTAGTACCCTATACTCATCTGACCAAAAATCCTTGTCTTCTTTCGATTTCGCCTCGCTGACATTCACTACATATACACTCCTGGAAATGGAAAAAAGAACACATTGACACCGGTGTGTCAGACCCACCATACTTGCTCCGGACACTGCGAGAGGGCTGTACAAGCAATGATCACACGCACGGCACAGCGGACACACCAGGAACCGCGGTGTTGGCCGTCGAATGGCGCTAGCTGCGCAGCATTTGTGCACCGCCGCCGTCAGTGTGAGCCAGTTTGCCGTGGCATACGGAGCTCCATCGCAGTCTTTAACACAGGTAGCATGCCGCGACAGCGTGGACGTGAACCGTATGTGCAGCTGACGGACTTTCAGCGAGGGCGTATAGTGGGCACGCGGGAGGCCGGGTGGACGTACCGCCGAATTGCTCAACACGTGGGGCGTGAGGTCTCCACAGTACATCGATGTTGTCGCCAGTGGTCGGCGGAAGGTGCACGTGCCCGTCGACCTGGGACCGGACCGCAGCGACGCACGGATGCACGCCAAGACCGTAGGATCCTACGCAGTGCCGTAGGGGACCGCACCGCCACTTCCCAGCAAATTTGGGACACTGTTGCTCCTGGGGTATCGGCGAGGACCATTCGCAACCATCTCCATGAAGCTGCGCTACGGTCCCGCACACCGTTAGGCCGTCTTCCGCTCACGCCCCAACATCGTGCAGCCCGCCTCCAGTGGTGTCGCGACAGGCGTGAATGGAGGGACGAATGGAGACGTGTCGTCTTCAGCGATGAGAGTCGCTTCTGCCTTGGTGCCAATGATGGTCGTATGCGTGTTTGGCGCCGTGCAGGTGAGCGCCACAATCAGGACTGCATACGACCGAGGCACACAGGGCCAACACCCGGCATCATGGTGTGGGGAGCGATCTCCTACACTGGCCGTACACCACTGGTGATCGTCGAGGGGACACTGAATAGTGCACGGTACATCCAAACCGTCATCGAACCCATCGTTCTACCATTCCTAGACCGGCAAGGGAACTTGCTGTTCCAACAGGACAATGCACGTCCGCATGTATCCCGTGCCACCCAACGTGCTCTAGAAGGTGTAAGTCAACTACCCTGGCCAGCAAGATCTCCGGATCTGTCCCCCATTGACCATATTTGGGACTGGATGAAGCGTCGTCTCACGCGGTCTGCACGTCCAGCACGAACGCTGGTCCAACTGAGGCGCCAGGTGGAAATGGCATGGCAAGCCGTTCCACAGGACTACATCCAGCATCTCTACGATCGTCTCCATGGGAGAATAGCAGCCTGCATTGCTGCGAAAGGTGGATATACACTGTACTAGTGCCGACATTGTGCATGCTCTGTTGCCTGTGTCTATGTGCCTGTGGTTCTGTCAGTGTGATCATGTGATGTATCTGACCCCAGGAATGTGTCAATAAAGTTTCCCCTTCCTGGGACAATGAATTCACGGTGTTCTTATTTCAATTTCCAGGAGTGTAGATTGAGTTATACCATTCCCCTTTTCAGGTTTTCTAGCATCCATACCAAGTTCAAACTTCTGACATTCTACTCCCCGACCTGTAGACCGTTATCCTTTCGTTAGTCCTTTTTCTCAGTCACTTCTCTCTGGGCAGCTCCCTTCCGGAGATCGGAATAGAGGACTAGTCCATAATCTTTTGCAAATGGAGAGATCATGGCACTTTTTCAGTTACTAGCCACGTGTCTCTCGGATAGACATTATGATATGAAATTCGCAGTTCCTGTAAATTCGCAACCAGTGATGCTTTCTGGTAGAAAGCGATTTACAAGCGATTACCAAATTCATTAAAATAGATGTTTACTTGAAAAATTTTAAACCTACGTAACTATGTATATCAGTTAGATTGACCTTAGTGGTTCTACTGCTGGAAAGCTAACGGAATAGAACTGTAGTAACTTAAAATCAACAGCTTCACAAGTATGGAACAGGCTAATAGACAGCCTCAATGTTACCACCGCAGTAAGTAGTATTTAACGTTACTGGGCTGCCGGGAAGCTTACATTTTAACATCTCAACAAAACGTAACTTTCCTTTGCAATACGTAACACACATGGATATAGGTACGGTTAGATAAAGGACACGCCAAACCAAACACTAATTCGACCAACAGGTACAGACTAGAAGGATGTCTCACATTCGAAAACAAGCCACTTATTTGCACCGGAACCACACTCTCTGAGATACACGATTCAACAAAGGACACTAGCTCAGACGCGGCAGACAACAATAACAAAACTCAATGAATACCTGACAAACATGAGATCAAAGACACTGGAAAAAAAATACAACGCCGTAACTTCCACACTGGGCTAGAAAACAACGTCGCTCACACAACGAGGGACCTCTCATAGCCGCAGCTGAGCACCTTGCTAATCTGATTGTGTCACTGGAATCCACACAGTGACAGGCTGAGCATGTACGAAGACGACGTACCACACACAGACGCGCGCGCACACCCACCCACCCACCCACCCACCCACACACACACACACACACACACACACACACACACACACACATAGAGAAAATGGCAAGCCGGCAATTACAACCACTCTGCTGAGCCCGCGTTGCTGATCCGTTCGTTGTATTTGGTACACTGAACCGTAATAATGACAGGCAAACGGCCTGCATTCAATGCTGGATACACCACAACACACATACGTGCACTGTACTACACGTATGTGCCCGCCACCGAGCAATGGCAAACAAACAAAGAGCATGCACTCGTCGGGGAAGACTAAGGGCTGGCCCCATCGCTCGGAGACATGGCCAAAACTCGAATACACAGGCTGGCTGCGAACGTCAAAATGCTCCACTGACAACAAAATAACTGTCTTAAACTAATTCTCAATGCCCCCTAGTTGATGAACACAGCAAAAGTTCACGAAGAACTAAACATGGAGACGATTCAGGAGCAGATAAAGAATTGCACTAGGAAGCTAGTTGAAAAATCGCATAGCTCCGACCTACCACTGTTCAGTTTCAAGATGTGCCAGCAGTAGAATCTGTGCAGTGGAATAAAGTCAAAGTGCCACCAGCAGCTGTAAGAGATAAAACACTTCTCAAGGAAATATAGGACTGGAGGCGTGATTGACCAAATAATGAGCCCAATGTCCCCCAAAAGACACAATTACCTGAGCACTCAAGTAATAAACCTGCACTTTCTACACAGACGCTCCGGCCTCCAAAAGAGGTAGCACTGTGGAAATACAGCGCCGAAAAGAAAAGAAAAAAAGAGGCTGGCCGCTACATACATCACTCCATTGGACCACACGTTTCCCTCCTAGTTTGTAGGAGGACTCGAGACTGAGATCCCGCACCATCCAACGCTCTTGCATTTGCGCCTCGGCCACAGATGTCAAGCTCCACAGCGCAATCGTAGCAAGACTCTCTTATATCCACAACCAGGAGTGCTGGCATGGCTCACACTTGTGCGCGATAGATGCCGAAACGAATTTGATGGCCTTCTATCTTCTTGTAGTTAAAGATGGAGCTAGGATTGTGCCACAATGGGTCTCCACTTCAAAGCATTTCATTGTTCCTACCGTTTACTGGGACTAATTGCAAAACTGATTATTAGACGTTGCGAAACTGATTATTAGACTTTTTGCTTATCAGAACCTTGCTCGGTGCAGATACTGCTCTCTAACAAAGTCCCCGCCTCCTAGGTCCGCGCGTGGATTGACATAGATACGAATTAGCTCTCTGCACAGTTCTCGGTTTACTTGCCGCGTCAAATTTGGGTTAAATCTCGAACTTTCGACGATGTTCTCCATTGGCTACGTCTGGACCAAATGACTATCATGGCTACTTTGGCTGTTTATGTGGTGGCCATTTATAGCCAACAGACTGCTTGTGATTAGCTGGTGTACGTCATCATTACGTCATGCTGCCACAGACTGTGTCCATATTTACGCTAGTGGCGATACTGCTCTCAAACGAACATAAACTATTCTGCTCATTTATCTGTATCTTCTTAGAGCCGAGAGCTCGCTTCCACACCACACTATGATTATATCTACTATACAATTTGAAGCTCTTCTTACACATTCAAATATCTAATGCTCGTCTGATATCAGAATCTAAGTATGTTGAAACGTGGGACATGATCTGAGTTTCGACAGACTTTATTCAATGGTTATTCGCGAGATTGTGATCACAAACTGCTGATTTCTCAAGTTATCGAATTTTAATATGTCTGTGGTTTTCAGTGCGGCTGTCGGCACAGGTACTGATAGACTGATCAATTTAGTTGCTTCTGCTCTCACCAGGAGGAATCTTGCAATTTTCATAGACTGTGCTTGAGCGATCGTGGCATCTCTTTTGTCTTTTTCAGTTATCGGGAAGTCGATCTTATATCTCGTATTTCCAGGACTCTTCTTACACGCACAAAGAACGAAACTCAATTGGTAGATCATCAAAATTTCCGTGTTTCCATTCCATCGAGAGCACTAACTTCTTGTCCCCAATCCCACTGTCATTCTTTCGGAATATGTGCATCAGATGTTTACTCTCGGAATTTAGATGGTCTTTCTCACTAACTATTGTAGCTCTATATGTTAATGTAGGTTACAGATAATTTTAAAACTAGGTCATTTGCCGCTGAAGCAGTTACACGTAACTGACAGACGATTCATACCGTATAACTTAGCTGTTTACATACAGCTGTTAAAACTTTCAAAATATAAAAATCTATGAATCGTCCTATAGTGCACAACTACTGTTTTTACTGAAGTCGATTAGTGGCTCACACAACCGGTTTCACTAATTTTAAGTTGCAGCTTCTTGTGTATATCTGTACAGTAATTTTTGGGAATTATTACCTTGATAATGAGGAAATGAAGATATATGCAATTATTTCAAAGTAATCAGTGAGTAGGTTTACGTAAGGAAGAAAATATTATGTGTCTGGTTAGGAAACCACGTGTGATTCACAAGGAACCGGTCTATTCGTGTGTAAGATATACGATTTGTAATTTCATACCAATGGATGGTTACTTAAAATGCTGTCATATATCACAGGGAGCTTTTAAAAAATGCTGAAGAGTACCAGATGGTGTGGCTACGCAAATTTCTCAGCCTTCTTCATTTGGTAAAGACCATCATCACTTATGAATGTCCAGTTTGTAAAAGTGAAGAAAAGAAATTAGGAATCAGAAACTGATCATTGACAAATAGACAGTGATGCAGAGCTAAAGTAAAAAGGGGACGGGGCCAGTACCATGTAACATGGAACAGCTGATAAAAACTAGAGTGACCGGATTTAAGATATGTAACTATAAACTGAGCGAATAGGTGGAGAGAGAACATGAAGGCCTCTAAGACGAGGAAAACTTGTCTAACGAATTGATAGAAAACTAAAGAGGACTGGACAGGGAAGAGAAAAGGGATCCAGTATTAGAATCATAATTTAAAAGAACTTTGGAACACTTATTATCAAATAAGGCAGATGGGATGGATAAAATTCCATCAGAATTTCTAAAATCGTTGGGGGAAGTGACAACAAAACGACTATTCACCTTGGTATGTAGAATGTATGAGTCTGGCGACATACCATCTGACATTCGGGAAAACGTCATACAGACTATTCCGAAGATTGAAAGAGCCAGCAAGTGCGAGGATTATCGCACAACCAACTTAAAAGCTCATGCATCCAAGTTGTTGACAACAATGATATACAGAGGAATGGAAATAGAAAATTGAAGATCTGTTAGATGACGATCAGTTTGGCTTTAGGAAAAGTAGACAACAGAGTGGTTCTGGCGTTGCGATTGGCCAAATTCTGGATAAAATAGAGGTAAGCTATAAGGAAAGGCGGGTAATATACAATATGCACAAGAACCAAGAGGCAAAAACAAGACGGGGAGACTAAGAACTGAGTGCTCGGATTGAAAAAAGTGTAAGACAGGGATATAACCATACCCCCTTCCGTGCCGTCTGTACATCGTATCGAAGAAGTAATGAGGGAAATAAAAGAAAGATTTAAGAGTGGGATGAAAATTCAGGGTGAAAAGCTATCAATGATAAGACTCGCTGATGACATTGCTACCCTCAGTGAAAGTGAAGGAGGACTGCAGGATGCGTTGACTGAAACTAACATTCTAGTTAGCACAAAATATGGACTGAGGGTAACTCGAGGAAGTAGAAAAATGAGAACAGCAAGAAAGTTAACATTACAATTGGGGATCACGAAGTAGACGAGGTCAAGGAATTATGCTTCCTAAGCAGCAAATAAGCTAAATTGGACAAAGCAAGGAGGACGTAAGAAGCTCACTATCTCTGCCGAAAAAGGCATTCGTGGCCAAGAGAAGTCGGCTAGTATCGAATATAGGTCTCAACTCGAGGATGAAATTTCTGAAAATGTAAGTTTGGAGGGCATCATTTATCGTAGTGAGACGTGGACTGTGGGTAAACCAGAACAAAAGACAAACGAAGCCATTGAGATGTGGTGCTACAGAAGAATGGTGAAATGAAGGTGGACAGATAAGGTAACAAATGAGGAGGTTCTCCGCAGAATCGACGAGGAAAGGAAGGTATGGAGAACTCTAACCAGAAGAAAGACACCTGTTAAGGCATCAGCGGATAACTGCCACGTATTAGACGGAGCTGTAGAGGGTCCAAACTCTAGAGGAAGACAGAGGCTGGAATACATAAAGCAAACAGTTGAAGACGTAGGATGCAACTGCTACCCCTGAGATGAATTGGTTGGCACAGCAGAGGAATTCAGTGAGAAGACTGATGACTCAAAAAAAATTCTGTTATCACTTGACCGATTAAAATATGTTTAAGTGAGCCTATGTCAAACACTGGGCAATGCCCCTCGTAAATGTAGTCCAGGGAAATATTGGGTCCTGGAAGGTTGAACAATAAATAAAGTTAATAATAAAGCTGAAAATTAACGCATAAAAGTACACTGAGTAAAATTATTTTTAACATATTTTGGGGGCCAAGAGTGATCGAAAGGATTAAGATTATGGTGAAGGTCAAATTTACCAGAAGCTGACACACTTAAGTGTGTTTGTCACCTACATAATAGTACTAGTAGGGCAAGGGCGGCCCCAGCGCTGTATTGATATCAAATTGATATCCAAATGAACTAAACTGACCAATTAATTAGCCCCAACCACACCCCCACCCACCCCTGGATGACGCCACGTATTTTCCTCAGCCTGCACCATCACTCCTCCCCGCCCCCACCCCTCTCTCTCTCCCACCTACCCTATTGGAGGGTATTTCGAAATTTGGCGTGAATTTCGAATTTCGGCGGCAATTTTGAATTTTCGCTGTACAATTCAATTGACAAATTCAGAGGACATTGTAGTAATCGAAATTTTTTATGGAAAATGGTTTTTAGAAAGGAATAGATTGTAGAAATCGGAAAAAAATACCTCAGAGGCTGGGAAACAGTTGAATTATGCTCTGAGATGGACATTTCATAGGAAAGGAATATTTTTGTTCAACTTCCAGTTGCTTTGTATACTGCAATTACAAAGTCGTTAAGACGCTCCATGGTGCTCTCCCGATCATGAGTGCAGTAGAGGTGTGCCAGGGTTGATCCTTTCTACACCTTTTGCACCACACCACCTAGCATAACCTTGGCGGTAATCTCCGTCCATCCCCCACCAGACCACATTTATGATGGCCGCTGCAGCTGTCTTGCCTTTCGGATCCTAACAGGACCTTGTCCACCACCTCCTCCCCTGCTCCGAGGGGGCTTCAGGTGAAACGGCGCTGCCCCACGCATCTTTGTAACTCTCAGGTGGCCTGAAATGACACAACCCACACCACAGGGAGACGGCAGCCAGCAGTTGGAAATCAGCAGATGATATTAGTGTACAATGCTGCTCTCAAGGCGCGCTTTGTTGCGCATCTACCATGAAAAATAGATTTCTTTTTGAAGGTTAGTGTCTACCCTACAACTCTGTGCTAACGAAAATAGCAACATATACTGTATTTCGAAGGGTGCCGCTGTCATTGAGTGTGCCACACTATCTGTCTGTCTCTAAAGGAACAAAGGGTGTTCTTCTAAAGGTAGAAGATGCATCCAATTTTCCATCCACTTGCTGGATGTATTCAGAAGGGGCCTCTATCTGTTTCACAGAATTTTTTTGTCTGCAACAGCAGTCACCCATACCAAGCCAGCTTGAAGAAGAAGAAGAAGAAGAAGAAGAAGAAGAAGGTGAGGTTAGCGTCCTCACCCACAGCTGTACCTTGACTAACAATATGTATTTGAGGGATGTAGCTGACATCAGAAGTATCAAGCTATCTGTTTACCTCAGAATGAACAAAGAGTGTTAATCTAAAGCTAGCAGCTGGGTCCAGTTCTCCAGCCACTTGGCAGTAAACAAGGTACATTCGTCTCAGAACTTTCTCTCCGCCACAGATGTGATCTGTTCCTCAGAAACCTGCACCAAGGCTGCTTGAAGAAAAATGAGGGCCAGTTGTAACTTGCCATTATAGTACTCTGAGTTCCTATTTGTCGTCTACAAAATAGAGGGTGGAGTCTGAGGATATATAAAGCCCAAAGCCCAACCCCATCACAATCATCATCAGTATTTGACAGTGCCTAGTTGTGTCTGAGTGATTCCTGCAATGTGAAACGGTCAGCCAGCAGTAATGATAATAATATTGAGCGTATGGCATTGGTGGCCGGGAGACCCCTCATGGGGCGGTTCGCCCGCCACTCCACAAGTTCTTTAGCGCCGCTACGGCGACTTGCGAGTGAATGAGGATGAAATGATGAAGAGAGACACACAACACCCAGTCATCTCGAAGCAGAGAAAATCCCCGACCCCGCCGGGAATCGAACACGGGACCCCGTGCGCGGGAAGCGAGAGCGCTACGGCAAGACCACAAGCTGTGGACTGCTAGCAATGATGCCAGCGGTAGTGGTACTGTTAAACAGCCAAACTTGGGGCAGTTGCCATGTAAGTGTTTATAAGAAAATTATGTGTTCAAATTTCGACAGTTATAAAATTTCGTAGCGAAAATATTCAAATTTTTCGAGAGTGTGATACATTTTCGTAACCAGTGGTCATAGAAGTCCTTTTTTCTTGCTATTGCAACATTCATTTTCCATGTTTTGGCAGAAGTAGAACACCAGCTGGAAGCTGAAAGCCGCCAGAAAGCCAAAAAAGATGTGCTACCATTATGTAAGCACATCTTCAATTCTCTGTGATAGGTTACATGTTCAGGAAACAGCTCTTGATATATTCAGATTGTAACAAGTGTTTATATAATTTTTGATCTCGCTGTTGCAACATTAGAGCAGCAGCTGACGGACATTGAACTGCTACTGGAGGCCGAAATGCCGGAAGAATTTAAGTACATTTGTAATATATTGCCATTCGACTTTCTTTCATCGTATACAGTTGTGTGATGGATATATTATCCATCATTGCAGATGTTGCTATAGATAAAAAGGAAGATAAGATGCTAGTAGGGGTATGCATCAACAAGGATGACGAGGAGTCGTCACTTCCATCTGGAATGAACTTTTGTTTTCGTAGTTATGTATAATCAACATCTGTCTGTAGGCAAAATCAGTGAAAATTTGTTGTTATTGTTTATTAAAATCAATATCTTGATGTAGAAAACTTCTGTAAGATGGATTGGTGTTCCACAACAACAACAATAACGGTAAGGGTGCAATACAGGTGTGGGAGCGTGAGGAGGTGACTGCTGAAAGGCAGTGTGACATTTCCCTTCTGGAAGAAGAGATGGAAGTATTTGAGTGAGTGAGAGAAATGTTAGAAAGATCGACTTAACTGCTCCATCCTGGGACCCAAGGTCTGAAAGGTGATCGCATTATTACAGCATATAATGATTATTCTGGAATGCTGATGACTTAATTATTGTTATTTGTTTAAGGCATATATTTAAAAATCTAGAGAGTTGCACTTAATTTTTCCCTATATTCGCCAACACAACTATTTTCAACTACAGCGGTGGCTGTGGGGACAGGTATCCTACACTCACCCAAGTCACATGCACTGCCCTGCATAGCGCCGCTCGTTGCCGTGCGAGAGGCGGCCATATTCCTGTTACAGTGCTGCCCCCCCCCCCCCCCCCTCCGGCCGCCAATACTCTCATACCCTGTGGCGTCTGTGGGTGCTTCAGTCAGAACAAAGATTTATTTTTGTGGGTCATCTGTCTCAGTCTTCTGACTGGTTTGATTCGGCCAGCCACGAATTCCTTTCCTGTGCTAACCTCGTCATCTCAGAGTAGCACTTGCAAACTACGTCCTCAATTATTTGCTTCACGTATTCCAATCTCTGTCTTCCTCTACAGTTTTTGCCCTCTACAGCTCCCTCTAGTACCATGGAAGTCATTCCCTCAAGTCTTAGCAGATGTCCTATCATCCTGTCCCTTCTCCTTATCAGTGTTTTCCACATATTCCTTTCCTCTCCGATTCTGCGTAGAACCTCCTCATTACTTACCATATCAGTCCACCTAATTTTCAACATTCGTCTATAGCACCACATCTAAAATGCTTCGATTCTCTTCTGTTCCGGTTTTCCCACAGTCCATGTTTCACTACCATACAATGCTGTACTCCAGACGTACATCCTCAGAAATTTCTTCTTCAAATTAAGGCCGGTATTTGATATTAGTAGACTTCTCTTGGCCAGAAATGCCTTTTTTGCCATAGCGAGTCTGCTTTTGATGTCCTCCTTGCTCCGTCCGTCATTGGTTATTTTACTGCCAAGGTAGCAGAATTACTTAACTTCATTGACTTCGTGACCACCAATCCTGATGTTAAGTTTCTCGCTGTTCTCATTTCTACTACTTCTCATTACCTTCGTCTTTCTCCGATTTACTCTCAAACCATACTACGTTTTTCATTCCGTTCAGCAGATCATTTAATTCTTCTTCACTTTCACTCAGGATAGCAATGTCATCAGCGAATCGTATCATTGATATCCTTTCACCTTGTATTTTAATTCCACGCCAGAACCTTTCTTTTATTTCCATCATTGCTTCCTCGATGTACAGATTGAAGAGTAGGGGCGGAAGGTTACAGCCTTGTCTTACACCCTTCTTAATACGAACACTTCGTTCTTGATCGTCCACTTATTATTCCCTCTTGGTTGTTGTACATATTGTATATGACCCGTCTCTCCCTATAGCTTACCCCTACTTTTTTCAGAATCTCGAACAGCTTGCACCATTTTATGTTGTCGAACGACTTTTCCAGATCGACAAATCCTATGAAAGTGTCTTGATTTTCCTTTAGCCTTGCTTCCATTATTAGCCGTAACGTCAGAATTGCCTGTCTCGTCCCTTTACTTTTCCTAAAGCCAAACTGATCGTCACCTAGCGCATTCTCAATTTTCTTTTCCATTCTTCTGTATATTATTCTTGTAAGCAGCTTCGATGCATGAGCTGTTAAGCTGATTGTGCGATAATTCTCGCACTTGTCAGCTCTTGCCGTCTTCGGAATTGTGTGATTGATGCTTTTCCGAAAGTCAGATGGTATATCGCCAGACTCATTCCTTAGTACTTCCGTATCCCACTACTTTGCGGATTGATTCTTCCTGACTAATGTCTTGAACTTCAGCCTACTCTTCATCACTACTATATTGTGATCTGAGTCTATATCTGCTCCTGGGTACGCCTTACAATCCATATCTGATTTCGGAATCTCTGTCTGACCATGATGTAATCTAATTGAAATCTTCCCGTATCTCCCGGCCTTTTCCAAGTCTACCTCCTCCTATTGTGATTCTTGAACAGGGTATTCGCTATTAATAGCTGAAACTTGTTACAGAACTAAATTAGTCTTTCTTGTCTTTCATTCCTTGTCCCAAGCCCATATTCTCCTGTAACCTTTTCTTCTACTCCTTCCCCTACAACTGCATTCCAGTCGCCCATGACTATTAGATTTTCAATATACTCATACACTTTCTCTATCTGTTCATCTTCAGCTTGCGACGTCGGCATGTATACCTGAACTATCGTTGTCGGTGTTGGTCTGCTGTTGATTCTGATTAGGACAACCCGGTCACTGAACTGTTCACAGTAACACACCCTCTGCCCTACCTTCCTATTCATAACGAATCCTACACCTGTTATACCATTTTCTGCTGCTGTTGATATTACCCGATACTCATCTGAGCAGAAATCCTTGTCTTCCTTGCACTTAACTTCACTGACCCCTACTACATCTAGATTGAACCTTTGCATTTCCCTTTTCAGATTTTCTAGTTTCCCTACCACGTTCAAGCTTCTGACATTCCACGCCCCAACTCGTTGAACGTTATCCTTTCGTCGATTATTCAATCTTTTTCTCATGGTAACCTCCCCCTTGGCAGTCCCCTCCCGGAGATCCGAATGGGGGACTATCCCGGAATCTTTCGCCAATGGAGAGATCATCATGACACTTCTTCAAATACAGGCCACATGTCCTGTGGATACACGTTACGTGTCTTTAATGCAGTGGTTTCCATTGCCTTCTGCATCCTCATGTCGTTGATCATTGCTGATTCTTCCGCCTTTAGAAGCAATTTCCCACCTCTAGGACAAGAGAGTGCCCTGAACCTCTATCCGCTCCCCCGCCCTCTTTGACAAGACCGTTGGCAGAATGCGGCTGACTTCTTATGCTGGAAGTCTGCGGCCGCCAATGCTGATTATTTATCTTACAACCTACGTCCTCTATCATTAGCTGCATGTATTCAAATCTCTGTCTAGCTCTACAGTTTTTGTCCTCTACAGCTCCCTCTGATACCATGGAAGTCATTCCCTCATTTGTTAACAGATGTTCTATCATCCTGTCTCTTCTCCTTATCAGTGTTTTCCACCTACTCCTTTCCTCTCCAATTATGCACAGAACCTCCTCATTCCTTACCTTATCACTCCACCTAATTTTCACCATTCGTCTGTAGCACCACGTGTCAAATGCTTCAATTCCCTTCTGTTTCGGTTTTCCCACAGTCCATGTTTCACTGCCAAACAATACTGTACTCCAGACGTAGTTTCGCATAAATTTATTCCTCAAATTAATCTGTACTCCAGATGTACTTTCTCATAAATTTATTCCTCAAATTACGGCCGATATTTGATATTAGTAGACTTCTCTTGGGCAGGAATTCCCTTTTTGCCATTGCTAGTCCGCTTTTGATGTCCTCCTTGCTAGGTCCGTCACACGTTGTTTTACTAACTAGGTAGCAGAAATCCTTAACTTCATCTACTTTGTGACCGTCGATCCTGACATTAAGTTTCTCGCTATTCTCATTCCTACTACTTCTCATTACCTTCGTCTTCCTCCGATTTACTCTTAATCCATACTATGTACTCATTACACTGTACATTCCATTCAGTAGATCATGTAGTTCTTCTTCACTTTCTCTCAGGATGGCATTGTCGTCAGCGAATCTTATCATTGATATCGTTTCACCTTGATTTTAATTCCATTCCAGGACCTTGCTCTTATTTCCGTCATTTCTTCCTCGATGTACAGATTGAACAGTAGGAGCGAAAGTCTAAATCCTTTTTTCTTCACCTTTTTTAATAGAAGCAAACAATCCTGTTGGCAGAACATCCGCAACCAAGCATTATAGCAGAGGTTGAAAATACCGCTTCAGTTGTACATCACTTTGTTTTCACACGACCGGTTTCGGACTGTTATAAGCCCATCCTCAGGTGCCTTACTGGAAATAGCAAAAGATGGGAGATAATTTTCACACGCCGCAACACACATGTTGTTGTTGTTGTGGTCTTCAGTCCTGAGACTGGTTTGATGCTAGGTGCTAAGAAACTTAGGTCAATGCGCCAGTGGCACCAGACAGTATTACGGACGACTGCCTGGGTAGGGAAATACACAAATGATACCACGACACTTACACTGTGCTGTGGTCCCCGAGGGTCGCGTGTACCAGGAGCCGTGTGCTCCCTATGAGCGCAGAACACGGAGTAGCGGATGTTTTTTCACAAATCCATAGCCTTACAAACGTATGAATGCATGTAAAGGTTGTGAAAGATGCACTAGATGTTAGTTTGAAGCATGAGGAAGGTGACGTTTAAGATGCAGGGAGACAAAATATATGTAATGATTGCAAGGGATTTCGCCTGTCATGCTGCACGTAAAGGTTTTCGGGAACAGACGACGCGTGATCGTATCCGCTTCCAAAGATATATATCAATCATGGCTGAAATTATATCTCCCGTACTTGAACAAAGCCATAGATGTAGGATCTACGCAAAGCTAAACATTATCTGAGTAGGAGCTAGGTAGAAAGGAAGAGAAACAGAGACTGTAAGGCAAAAAAAATCACTTATTTTCATTAATCCCACTTAAAAGTAATTTCACATTTTCATAAACAAACACAACACAATTCTCAAACATCTTCTTCTTCTTGAGTTGATGGATAGCGGAGCACTCGTTGAATTTCAGGTCTTGAATAAATGCAAGTTTGAAGATTAATTGCATACATGTAACATTCTCCTCGTCTTTGAATTACGTGATGGTCTCAGGATGATCGAATATTCGAAGTGATTTCATTATTTCTTTAAAAGTTATACCAGGATCGTTCCAGTGGTCTCCGTGAAACAAACGGTTTAGCTACTTTGCACTCCTTCGTGTTTCAGCACAATTCACATTCGTTAAAGGACTCGGTGGATCAAAACAAAATGTCCAGACACTCTTTGACCAAAATGGTACTGAATCAGAGGATGACAGACAAAAGGCCGAAATACTAAATGTCTTTTTCCAAAGCTATTTCACAGAGGAAAACTGCACTGTAGTTCCTTCTCTAGATTGTCGCACAGATGACAAAATGGTAGATATCGAAATAGATGACAGAGGGATAGAGAAACAATTGAAATCGCTCAGAAGAGGAATGGCCGCTGGACCTGATGGGATACCAGTTCGATTTTACACAGACTACGCGAAGGAACTTGCCCCCCTTCTTGCAGCGGTGTACCGTAAGTCTCTAGAAGAGCGTAGCGTTCCGAAAGATTGGAAAAGTGCACAGGTCATCCGCGTTTTCAAGATCAGACGTCGAACAGATGTGCAGAAGTATAGACCTATACCTCTAACGTCGATCAGTTGTAGAATTTTGGAATGCGTATTATGTTCGAGTATAATGACTTTTCTGGAGACTAGAAATCTACTCTGCAGGAAACAGCATGGGTTTCGAAAAAGACGGTCGTGTGAAACCCAGCTCGCGCTATTCGTCTACGAGACTCAAAGGGCCATAGACGCGGGTTCCCAGATTGATACCGTGTTTCTTGACATCCGCAAGGAGTTTGATAAAGTTCCCCACAGTCGTTTAATGAACAAAGAAAGAGCTTATGGACTATCAGATTGGATTGAAGAGTTCCTAGATAACAGAACGCAGCATGTCATTCTCAATGGAGATGAGTCTTCCGAAGTAAGAGTGATTTCAGGTGTGCCGCAGGGGAGTGTCGTAAGACCGTTTCTATTCACAATATACACTCCTGGAAATTGAAATAAGAACACCGTGAATTCATTGTCCCAGGAAGGGGAAACTTTATTGACACATTCCTGGGGTCAGATACATCACATGATCACACTGACAGAACCACAGGCACATAGACACAGGCAACAGAGCATGCACAATGTCGGCACTAGTACAGTGTATATCCACCTTTCGCAGCAATGCAGGCTGCTATTCTCCCATGGAGACGATCGTAGAGATGCTGGATGTAGTCCTGTGGAACGGCTTGCCATGCCATTTCCACTTGGCGCCACAGTTGGACCAGCGTTCGTGCTGGACGTGCAGACCGCGTGAGACGACGCTTCATCCAGTCCCAAACATGCTCAATGGGGGACAGATCCGGAGATCTTGCTGGCCAGGGTAGTTGACTTACACCTTCTAGAGCACGTTGGGTGGCACGGGATACATGCGGACGTGCATTGTCCTGTTGGAACAGCAAGTTCCCTTGCCGGTCTAGGAATGGTAGAACGATAGGTTCGATGACGGTTTGGATGTACCGTGCACTATTCAGTGTCCCCTCGACGATCACCAGTGGTGTACGGCCAGTGTAGGAGATCGCTCCCCACACCATGATGCCGGGTGTTGGCCCTGTGTGCCTCGGTCGTATGCAGTCCTGATTGTGGCGCTCACCTGCACGGCGCCAAACACGCATACGACCATCATTGGCACCAAGGCAGAAGCGACTCTCATCGCTGAAGACGACACGTCTCCATTCGTCCCTCCATTCACGCCTGTCGCGACACCACTGGAGGCGGGCTGCACGATGTTGGGGCGTGAGCGGAAGACGGCCTAACGGTGTGCGGGACCGTAGTCCAGCTTCATGGAGACGGTTGCGAATGGTCCTCGCCGATACCCCAGGAGCAACAGTGTCCCTAATTTGCTGGGAAGTGGCGGTGCGGTCCCTTACGGCACTGCGTAGGATCCTACCGTCTTGGCGTGCATCCGTGCGTCGCTGCGGTCCGGTCCCAGGTCGACGGGCACGTGCACCTTCCGCCGACCACTGGCGACAACATCGATGTACTGTGGAGACCTCACGCCCCACGTGTTGAGCAATTCGGCGGTACGTCCACCCGGCCTCCCGCATGCCCACTATACGCCCTCGCTCAAAGTCCGTCAACTGCACATACGGTTCACGTCCACGCTGTCGCGGCATGCTACCAGTGTTAAAGACTGCGATGGAGCTCCGTATGCCACGGCAAACTGGCTGACACTGACGGCGGCGGTGCACAAATGCTGCGCAGCTAGCGCCATTCGACGGCCAACACCGCGGTTCCTGGTGTGTCCGCTGTGCCGTGCGTGTGATCATTGCTTGTACAGCCCTCTCGAAGTGTCCGGAGCAAGTATGGTGGGTCTGACACACCGGTGTCAATGTGTTCTTTTTTCCATTTCCAGGAGTGTATATAAATGACCTTGTGGATAACATCGGAAGTTCACTGAGGCTTTTTACGGATAATGCTGTAGTACGTCGAGAGGTTGTAACAATGTAAAATTGTACTGAAATGCCGGAGGATCTGCAGCGAATTGACGCATGGTGCAGGGAATGGCAATTGAATCTCAATGTAGAGAAATGTAATGTGCTGCGAATACACAGAAAGAAACATCCTTTATCATTTAGCTACAATATAGCAGGTAAGCAACTGGAAGCAGTTAATTCCATAAATTATCTGGAAGTAGGAATTAGGAGTGATTTAAAATGGAATGACCATATAAAATTAATCGTCAGTAAAGCAGATGCCAGACTGTGATTCATTGGAATAATCCTAAGGAAATGCAGTCCGAAAACAAAAGAAGTAGGTTACCGTACACTTATTCGCCCACTGCTTGAACACTGCTTACCGGTGTGGGATCTGTACCAGTTAGGGTTGATGGAAGAGATAGAGAAGATCCAACTGAGGGCAGCGCGCTTCGTTACAGGATCATTTAGTAATAGCGAAAACGTTACGGAGATGAGAGATAAACTCCAGTGGAATACTTTGCAGGAGAGATGTTCAGTAGCTCGGTATGGGCTTTTGTTGAAGTTTCGAGAACGTACCATCACCGAGGAGTCAAGCAGTATATTGCTCCCTCTTACGTACATCTCGCGAAGAGACCATGAGGATAAAATTAGAGAGATTAGAGCCCCCACAGAGGCATACCGACAATCTTTCTTTCCACGAACAATACGAGACTGGAATCGAAGGGAGAAGGTACCCTCCGCCCGACGCCGTCAGGAGGCCTGCGGAGTATGGATGTAGATGTAGATGTAGATAATACAATTATTCCTGAGAATGTCTCTATAATACCATCATCTTATGTGTATGCTATGAGTGCTACATCTTTATGTTTGACTTCTCTACACTCATTATCATAGAGACGATGAATGTCGGCAACGACGTTCACATTGCAAGTTGTCATTGTGAAATGGTCTGGGCATGCCACAGCATTTGGTCATTTATACAGCACACTGCACAACATCAGTAAATGGGCAACAGCTAATCACACGGTCATGTAGAACAGGAGCATACGTTGCAGTGCGTTCTGGGAAATTTGTGAGGATTCAAATTCGATTCGCAAGTCTGTTGCTCCTGATTTAACTATCTCATTTTGCTTAGAACAGTCTATTACGATGCTTGGTGCCAATTCCTTGAATTTGCTTGGACTGAGTAGGCATCCTTCCTCTTCAGCATCTTTATAGTAAGAAGATAGTTAGAAGCACGAAACCTATGCATGCATGTCAAATGCTAGACTGTATATATTCTGATCCCACTGTAGCAGTCAATTGTAATACGCATACTATTCTGAATTTAAGTAGACTCTGGCAATAGTGAAATGACAGTTCTCAAATACTGTGGAACCATTTGCTAAATCCCCCCTTATATTGGTCTGAAATGCAAGTACGATGACTCTGTGTTTCCAGCTGCACGGAGGTTTTAATAGCCGATGTTTGTCTGCCCGCTGTCGGTAGCACCGGGTCCTCAAACACCTCCAATGAGCGAAAAGTGAATGGCAGATATGTACCGGTATTCAGAACTTTTAAAAGCTTCAAACGCTGCTCGTCTGCCACAGTGATGTTTCGCATGTTCCATATAATTTCATTGATGATAATTTCATTCTCTTCTTGAGCTCCTTGAATGTATGACTTGCTGCCCGTTGCACTCCATGTCAGAGTAATCTCCTGTTTGACATTAATAATAATTCGATGCATGTCCTCAAAGTACCCCGTAAGCATTTTTGAAGTATGCATGCAGTAAATCGAAGGTACTATGCTATTGTTCTGCCCAAAGGCTTGTCTAGGAACTATCTGGCATTTTATAAGCCATTCAAATCAAAGGGTGATGATGAAGCATATATCTTGAGGGTTGATGCTATACCAACACTGCGTGTAAGATCAATCTGTACCCCAGTAAGTTCATATCGCATTCCCTGGAACAGAAAAGCCAGAGCATTACGTATAAGCTTTGATCCCACAGTATGACCACCGTCCTTTTTCTTAAATGATCCATCCAAATCTATGAAACTTTTGCACGGAACATTTAAGGCGTCTTGATAGTGCATGGCAATTCTAATTTAATCGTTCTTGTGAAATGTTATTGAAGTATTAAGCTTTATGCGAGAAGTATTCCTGGCGTTTGATTCGCTCATCATATTCCAGTGGGTGCGATATATTGATGACAAAGTAACTGTAAGGTTTCAAGCCTACTAATTTAAGAAACTCGTAGTTCGCACCAGCTACCATATTGCGGTTCTGCTGTGAAGTGCTGTGCTGTGCGCTGTGTGCGCTCGTTTTATACGTTACGCCCAACTTGTCTTTGATATAGCCGTACAATAATTTCCTCACCACGAAAGTCAAAAAGTTGGTTATTGTGGTCCACAATACGCAGTTCCGATTATTGCGATGTCAGAAATGTCACTGGAAAGTATGTAGCGTTGGATAGCATTGGTAGGAGTCTCAACAATCTTACACCGTGTTCCAACTGATGGGAAGAATCTGTAAATTGAATGAACCAATCTATCATCGAGATATGAGTTCGTTGCAATGTTACATTCAACACGGACTGACAAGGAGAATATCCACTGTCTGATCAGATTCGTAAAATTTACTGTGACCCGTCTTCAGAACATGTTCCTTTGTGAATCACAGTAGTGGGTCACGAGGAACACGATGCATAAATGACCACAGACGAACGCACTAAGTCAGGGCTTCACAACATACGTGCTCGCGGAGCGAGCTGTGAGCAGCAAGGCGCGAGCACAGAGCAGCGCGAGCACACTATCCCCACTACCGGACCAGAGCGGAGAGTGGGGAAAGTCACGTGGGGGACACAACAGCTGCCGCCAGTCAATGTAAATCCGCGGCCACCTGCAGGGATATCACTCACGAATTATTACTGCGACAAATGAAACAAATAAAGGAGAATGTACACATGCCACATAATTTTATTAGCTTCGCATTAATTTGTGAACTGTTACACAATAAAAGGTGTCACTGAAGTGTGGGATTCTCGGTTATCTTGTACTTTTTGCCCTTTACAATTGTGTCTATGTTCGGAGTAATTGTTCTTGTGCATTTTAGGCGCAGCATGCAGTTTAAATTTCGATCAGACAATGCGTTTCTTAGGCGCGTCTTGTTACATTTCATTGCAGAGAACAGTTGTTCACAAACATACGTGGAACCGAACATTGATATTATTGTCGCCGCCAGTTTGTGCAAACGAGGAAATCTATCCTGAGGGAAGTGTCTGTAGAATTCCAAAATGTTTTTCTTGTTCCGAAAGTTGTCTCTGTATTCTCTGTCACACTGCAGATCAATAATTTCTTGCTGCAGCTCAGGAAGAATCTCTTAAATATTCGCTGAATATGGAGAGAACAGATCAAAATCACTGTCTAGTGCTGTCAGATCTTGAAAGCGCTGATCAACTAAATTATGTGAATAACGTTCACAGTCTTTGTGGCATCTTGCATGGATGATAATTTAGGAGAATGAGCTAGGTTTCCTGTGTCCAGCTGACTCACCCAAAGTGTCAATTTCATTTTAAAAGCTCGTATTCGATCTATGAAATGAGTAATTAGCAGATCTTTATCTTGTAGTAAAATGTTTAAAGCATTCAGATGGCTAGTTAAATCTGCTATGAACGCGAGATCACATTCAGACGTGCGCACGCATTTCCCCTCCCTCCCCTCCCGCCCCTCCCTCCCTACTCTGCGACCTTGGACCTGCTCGCGAGCACGTGCCTGAGCAGACGTGAGTACTCGCGCTCAAAACCGGCCAGTTGTTAAGCCCTGCACTAAGTCTTGGTAGCGTCGAAAATTGTAGAACACATGCCTTCTGCCTGTGAAGTGTCATTATCTTTCTTCTGGGGGTTACGGATCACCGAATAAGTCGAAATAGCAGACGTTATTTGTATTTCTTTTATTAACATATGCTACCAAGTGAGTTCCAGGTCCTCCTGAGACATCGAGATTCACAATTCTTCATTCTCCTGATTTCCACATAAACTCGCCTAGGAATCATGGAATGTTCAATTTATTCTTTACAAACTTCACCACATCTGCATTTGTAGCCTACGTTTCTGGTAGGACTGCTACGGGGCTTTTTTATTATTTTGCTTTATAATTTCCAACTGCAATGCTGTAGTGCGTTGACCTGTACCAATTTCCTTTCTCGCACGTATTTCTTTAGCTTTATCAGCTAACATTCGACCGGCGGCGTTACGATCTCTATTTGCTGCGTACGCGATGTCGTGTTCCACACACGCATCGTCGAGCAGATTTATCATCTTATCACAGCGTGCCAGTCGTTTCAGAGTACCTATTACTCCTCTAATGCGCCTCCAATCACGCATGTTATGAAACTGAGTTGGTTATGGTCTACGCACCCTTTAATACCGAAAATCGTCAGCGTCGATCCAGCTGTTTTGTGATGTGGGAAAATAAAGCTATGTAACTAAGGCTCTATTCACTAGACGCCGTATGACTCTCTATACGAGATACACTTCTGATTCCGAGGTGCTCTGTAACTCTTCTGTGTAAAAGCATTCTGAAATTTCAGTACCACTTCTGTGTTTGAAGAGTTAGGTTTCAAGATTCGTTCTCTGCACTTTGGAAAGCGTGAATATCTTATTTGACCGGTTTGGAATGTATGACGTCTCAATTTACGTCTTGTGTTTTGAAACATATACTAAATCAGTTACAATAAATTGCTGTTTGCGAGGATCTAACACTTTAATACGATTGTAAACTGTATCTAGAAGTCTATTCTCACGAACAGAGATTGGTTTCATTTTCATTATCTGATGTTTAGTTCGATTATATTGTGCAATTATTTGCGGGAGGATATCGATCCATCTGTGTGAGCCACGATTGCATCAACATCTAGGATTTCACTGTCCTGTTCAGACGTTCCACGATACTCGCCTTCAGATGGGTGAACGTCGAATAGTGATGTATTCCTTACCGCTCCGTCACAGCCGTGAAATATTTATTGTAAAACTCACCGCAGTGACCTGTCTGAACGTTGTCTGGGCTTCGATTCGTTCCCGTCTGAAGCAATCCCTCAAACACATGAGCGACATCCTTCCAGGTTTTCTCTTTCACGAGTAATACGCAGGCATATTTGGAATAATTATCAATGACCATTAAAAATATTTAAATCCGTCTCCCTATGTCGATAAGATCCACCTACCACAGGACGTCCAAACCTTTAATCATAACATATCTTCGAGGGTACGTTTTGCGTGCTGGTCTGTGTAGTTCTCGAACTACAGTCTCCATGCTTCATTCGAATGAGCTCTATTACAAGCGGCAGCTGATCCCATGAGGAGTCGTAGCCGGTGTATTAGCTCTTTGGGATCGTCGTAATTTATGTGCTGTGGGAGCCGATTTCTCACTATCTTACGCTGAATGTCAATACCATCACCACTTCTGTTTTTTTCACCATCCAATATACATTTTACAATGTATTTGTATTTCACCTTGCTTCGGCTTTGTGCATTCTCTTGGAGATCAGTCAAAAGCAATATTTTACTATACAATTCCAGATATTTAGGCGAATAATTTACAGTTTTTGTGGGTCTTAGGAAAATAAGGTTCAGTACACCGGGTGTTCTTTGAAACTGTTTATCGCCGATCTGTATTGTTTTTTACATTTAAAGTTATAAGCTGTGTGCCCAACATGTATGGTTTTACATCACTGACACAAAATACACTACTGGAAATTGAAATAAGAACACCGTGAATTCATTGTCCCAGGAAGGGGAAACTTTATTGACACATTCCTGGGGTCAGATACATCACATGATCACACTGACAGAACCACAGGCACATAGACACAGGCAACAGAGCATGCACAATGTCGGCTCTAGTACAGTGTATATCCACCTTTCGCAGCAATGCAGGCTGCTATTCTCCCATGGAGACGATCGTAGAGATGCTGGATGTAGTCCTGTGGAACGGCTTGCCATGCCATTTCCACCTGGCGCCTCAGTTGGACCAGCGTTCGTGCTGGACGTGCAGACCGCGTGAGACGACGCTTCATCCAGTCCCAAACATGCTCAATGGGGGACAGATCCGGAGATCTTGCTGGCCAGGGTAGTTGACTTACACCTTCTAGAGCACGTTGGGTGGCACGGGATACATGCGGACGTGCATTGTCCTGTTGGAACAGCAAGTTCCCTTGCCGGTCTAAGAATGGTAGAACGATGGGTTCGATGACGGTTTGGATGTACCGTGCACTATTCAGTGTCCCCTCGACGATCACCAGTGGTGTACGGCCAGTGTAGGAGATCGCTCCCCACACCATGATGCCGGGTGTTGGCCCTGTGTGCCTCGGTCGTATGCAGTCCTGATTGTGGCGCTCACCTGCACGGCGCCAAACACGCATACGACCATCATTGGCACCAAGGCAGAAGCGACTCTCATCGCTGAAGACGACACGTCTCCATTCGTCCCTCCATTCACGCCTGTCGCGACACCACTGGAGGCGGGCTGCACGATGTTGGGGCGTGAGCGGAAGACGGCCTAACGGTGTGCGGGACCGTAGCCCAGCTTCATGGAGACGGTTGCGAATGGTCCTCGCCGATACCCCAGGAGCAACAGTGTCCCAAATTTGCTGGGAAGTGGCGGTGCGGTCCCCTACGGCACTGCGTAGGATCCTACGTTCTTGGCGTGCATCCGTGCGTCGCTGCGGTCCGGTCCCAGGTCGACGGGCACGTGCACCTTCCGCCGACCACTGGCGACAACATCGATGTACTGTGGAGACCTCACGCCCCACGTGTTGAGCAATTCGGCGGTACGTCCACCCGGCCTCCCGCATGCCCACTATACGCCCTCGCTCAAAGTCCGTCAACTGCACATACGGTTCACGTCCACGCTGTCGCGGCATGCTACCAGTGTTAAAGACTGCGATGGAGCTCCGTATGCCACGGCAAACTGGCTGACACTGACGGCGGCGGTGCACAAATGCTGCGCAGCTAGCGCCATTCGACGGCCAACACCGCGGTTCCTGGTGTGTCCGCTGTGCCGTGCGTGTGATCATTGCTTGTACAGCCCTCTCGCAGTGTCCGGAGCAAGTATGGTGGGTCTGACACACCGGTGTCAATGTGTTCTTTTTTCCATTTCCAGGAGTGTATTTTGTTTGTCCTAGCGTCGCTGTGACGCTCTGCCGGCGGCTATCGAGTGCACTGGGTGCAACCGGCTACATGTCGTGGCACATGTCGGCTCGAATGACGCCTGCCGCTTGGGTTCCGAGGCCATTCTCGGCTCCTTTCGGCGGCTGGCTTATTTGTTGAAGGCAACTAGCAACGCACGTGGTCTGCAGGCTAAGCTGTCTATTTGTAGCATCGTACACAGGGTTGCTCGCGGTCGTCAATGACAACGAAATCCTACGTTCTGAACGGAAGATTTATCGTAAGGATAGGTTAGTCGCCAATGGAGGTGGCGTATTTATTGCAGTAAAAAAATCGATAGAATTTAGCGAGGTTTTCACGGATTCCCAATGTGAATTAATCTGGGTGAAACTGAGTATCAAAAAACGATCAAAAGTGGTGATCGGATGCTTTTATGGACCACCTGGGTCAGGATCTGTAGTTGTACAGTGCTTCAGACAGAACTTTCAGAGAGTCATTAATAATTTTCGTGATCATGCCGTTGTAATAGTGGGTGACTTCAACTTGTCAGGTATAGATTTGGAGAGTTATGCCATCAAAACTGGTCCCAG
Source organism: Schistocerca nitens (assembly GCF_023898315.1). Classification (NCBI taxonomy): domain Eukaryota; kingdom Metazoa; phylum Arthropoda; class Insecta; order Orthoptera; family Acrididae; genus Schistocerca; species Schistocerca nitens. The sequence continues at coordinate 8,279,943 of NW_026045910.1, read as the reverse complement.
AGACAGGAAATCGTGCGGAATTTTTCTGCCTGTCTTGTCCGAAAAGCCGGTCTGAGCGGTCGAGCGGTTCTAGGCGCTACAGTCTGGAACCGCACCACCGCTACGGTCGCAGGTTCGAATCCTGCCTCGGGCATGGATTTGTGTGACGTCCTTAGGTTAGTTAGGTTTAAGTAGTTCTAAGTTCTGGGGGACTGATGACCTCACCAGTTAAGTCCCATAGTGCTCAGAGCTATTTGAACCATTTTGTCCGAAAACTACCTTGAGCAGATAGTTAGAGAACCAACTCGAGAGGGTTACGTCTGAGACCTACTGGAAACAAACAGATCTGAACTGACCGAATCACTTAACGTATAGGAAGGTGTCGGTGATCATAAGACTGTGACAGCATCTATGACGACCGGTCCTACAAGGAATGTTAAGAAAAGTAGGAAGATATATTTACTCAGCAAGGGTGACAGGATACAAATTTCAGAATATCTTAGCAGTCAGCATCAAACATTCGGTGATGAGGACGAAGATGTAGAGAACAAATCAAAGGCGTCGTTTAATATTCCCTAGACAAGTATGTTCAGAGTAAGGTTTTAAGAGATGGGTAAGATCCATCCTGGTTTAATAGCCGTGTTAGAAAAGCGCTACGTAAACAAAGAGCACTTCATCTCAGATTCAAGAGAAGTAAAAACCTAGCTGACAAACAAAAGCTGAACGAAGCGAAAATGAGCCTAATGAGAGCAATGAAAAAAGCGTTCAGTGATTTTGAAAGTGAGACGTTGCAAAAGACCAGAGTAAAACGCCTAAGATTTTGGTCGCAATTAAGATCAGTAAGTGTGTCAAAATCATCTGTTCATTCTCTCAGCGACCACACCGACACCGAAACATAAGATAGCAGACTGAAAGCCGAAATATTGAATTCAGTCTTCTGAAGTTGTTTAACCACGGATGATCGTAACACTGTCCCTCCTTTCAATCGTCGTACGAACATCAAAGTGGCAGATTTTGAGATAACCGATCGCGGAATAGAAAAGCACCTACAGCACTTAGTAGTTCAAATGGTTCAAATGGCTCTGAGCACTATGGGACTTAACATCTGAGGTCATCAGTCCCCTAGGACTTAGAACTACTTAAACCTAACTAACCTAAGGACATCACACACATCCATGCCCGAGGCAGGATTCGAACCTGCGACCGTAGCGGTCTCGCGGTTCCAGACTGAAGCGCCCAGAACCGCACGGCCACACCGGCCGGCACACTTAGTAGTGGAAAGGCTTTAGGACCAGATGAGATACGTATAACATTCTATAAAGATTACGCGAAAGAACTTGCTATCCTTTGTAGCAGTAATTTATGGCGGATCGCTTGAGAAACGAAAGGGACCTAACGACTGGAAAAAAGCGCAGGTCATTCTCGTTATTAAGAAAAGCCGTAAGACAGATCCACACAATTATAGACCTATATCGTTGGCATCAATCTGTAATAGAATTATAGAACATGTTTTATGCTAAAGAAGTATGACGTTTTTGGAAAATGAGCATCTCCTCTACAAAAATCAACACGGATTCTGCAAACAGAGATTCTGTGAAACTCAGGTCGCTCTGTTCCTCCATGAGATCCACAGCGTAGAGGACAACGGCGCTCAGATTGATGCCGTGTTCCTTGATTTCAGTAAGGCATTTGACACCGTCCCGCAGTGCCGTTTAGTCAAAAAATACGAGCTTACGGTGCACCGAATCAGACCTACGATTGGATTCAAGACTTTCTTGCAGATAGAATTCAACACGTCGCTCTTAACGGAACTAAATCGACAGATGTAAAGGTAATATCCGGAGTACCACATGGAAGTGTGGTAGGACCGGTACTGTTTACAATATATATAAATAATCTAGTATAAAGCTTCTGATGTATTTTAAGGCTATTTGCAGATGATGCACTTGCGTCTACCAAAATAGCAACGCCATAAGATAGTAAGAACGACCTGCAGAGAATTGATGAATGGTGCAGACTTTGGCAGTTGACCCTGAACGTAAATAAATTTAACATATTGCGCATACATAGGAAAAGAAATGCACTACTGTACAGCTACACTGTTGATGACAAACAGCTGGAGACAGCGTCTCCCGTATAATATCTAGGAGTAACTACCCAGAGCAACCTTCAGTGGAATGACCGTATAAAACAGATAGTGAGAAAAGCAGACACTAGATTCAGGTTCATCGGAAGAATCTTAAGGAAATGTAGGTCATCCACGAAAGAAGTGACTTATAAGGCGCCTGCTCGCCCGATTCTTGAGTATTGTTCATCTGTCTGAGATCCCTATCAGGTAGGACTGATGAAGAGAACATCCAACGAAGAGCGGCGCGTTTCGTCACAGGATCATTCAGCTGGCGAGACAGCGTTACGGAAATGCTAAACAAACTCCACTGGCAGACGTAACACGAGAGGTGTTGTGTCCTAGTGACTGTTCTAGTTTCAGTTTTGTCTTGGTTACCTCTGGTTAACCCCATCCTCCTCTCCTTTCTTTCCGTAACATTTTTTGAAAGTCCTTGCCATTCCGAAGCTTCAGTAATTTCAGACAGATTGCGTTTTTTTACAAATGAATCATATTTTATAATAAAAGAACGAAGCGTCTCATTATTGCCAATTAACCGATTCTGCAAGTTTTACGTAGTTTCTTATGTATATATATTCCAGGTGGCCCATGCACACCTTCCTCCGTTAACGTTAGTTTATTCCGGACACCACAGACGGTGGAAGCTTTGCCTAAGAAGAACAGTAAACGGGACTCACTCACCACCAACAGAGAGGAGATCCTGCTAAAGCTAAGACCGGCACTTGAAATAAACACTTTCCATCAACAACTAGTCCTATAGCTCGTCGCTAGGGAACTTGCTTGCTGAAGGAGAGGTGGCGGGTTCGATTCCTTGGCTCGATAACAGTGTCTGTGTTGAAGAATAATTGTCCCTGACCAAAGCAGAGGTGGCGGTTTCGATTCCTTCGCTCGAGAAAGGTGTCTGTGTTGAAGAATAATTGTCCCTGACCAAAGCAATACGCATGGGCAGAGGATATTAATTATCTGTTTTAAAGCGTATTAATATATGACAGCTAATTTATTAACAATACCTAATGTACCAATTCGTGCTTCACAGTTGGCAGTATTACATAAATGCTATATCTTTGATTGCAGCAGTAAATAAAAATGACAATAATGAATAGCATAAATGATGCCGCTTTTAAACCTATATTATATGCGGACAGATTCTTGTATCTGCATTATTCAATATACAAATGTTCAAATGCAGACCGCCTTGTTAGATGCATTTCTGTAGGTGCCTCTGGGTATTAGCATGAACATCTCTTAACATTTCTGTAGATACTGCAAGCATGACGTATTCGTTCTCTTAACGTATCTGGATTTCCCGTTTCCGTTTCGTAGACCCTTTCTTTGATATAACACCAAAAGAAAAACTACCCAGGGGCTTTAAATCAGGGGATCCTGCTGGCCATCGAATGCAATCACTACGATGTACTGTGTTTGGGGTACACACAGTTGGTAAATACTCTAATCCCTCTATAACAATAGGATGGTGCACCATCACACTGAAACAAGTGCCTCATAGCTAACTCAAGTTGGATGTCTTCTAGGAGTGGCCCAAAATTCATTGGATTGGGAGGCAAGTAAAATGGCCCAATGATGTGGTCTGCTAGAATGCCGCGCCAAACCTTAACACCCTAGTTCTCCTTGCATGTGATGTGGTCGTAACCAGTGAGGATTTTTAGGAGCCCAGTACTGTAGATTGTGTCTATTGACAATGGCTCCATTGGAATTCACCTCCCCATAAAATCTGCCTGATGAAATCCGGATTTACGGCAGTTTTATTTATGAGACGTCTGCAGAACGATACTCGATTTTAGAAATCGTTTCCATATAGCTGTTGCTGTAGATGCAGCTTAAAGGATGCCATTTTTGCTTCTCCAGAACATTTTGAACCGAAGACCTCGATATCCTAAGGTCCTCTGTAGCTTTTCTTTGTCCTAATTACGACGATAAATAGGTATCATTTGGCGATATCTAATGACTTTCATAATTGGATTGTTTGGGGAAGGAGACCGGACAGCGAAGACATCGGTCTCATCGGATTAGGAAAGGACGGGGAAGGAAGTCGGCCGTGCCCTTTCAAAGGAACCATCCCGGCATTTGCCTGAAGTGATTTAGGGAAATCACGGAAACCGAAATCAGGATGGCCGGACGCGGGATTGAACCGTCGTCCTCCCGACTTTCATAATATTAATAATAACGACCGTAAGAGCGTTATTTTTATAATTATCATAATTATAGGTATAAACAACACAACAACCACTTTACCTTTATTGTTTATGGTACTATGTACCTACACGTTATTTTCATTTAAGCTATGCTTATCATGCGTGAGATATGCTTCAAAATACTCAATAACTTTCCGGGCAAATCGGATGCGTCGCGCTTTCCACGACACATTGTACCTGGAAAGCTCCCTGGGTTCTTAAATGCATCTCTGAACATCTAAATACATGCGCAGAAGTTAGACGTCGCGTTGCAAAACATAGCGAGTACAGCCTTCAGGCCTCAGATACGTTGTGGTGTCCCCCCCCCCCCCTTAGATCAGTGTCATATCTATGTAGTCTTCGCTAGAGTACATTGCAGACGTTACCTGTTTGACTGTAAGAACTGACTCGATCTACAAACAGACAGCCACACGTCCTTATCCAGTAGAAAAACCCACGCAGACGGCAGCACAGCACGGTGGAGGTTCGCTTGTAGGTGCACTTCCCCTTCAGACAGCAGTGATCAGGCAATCCTTCTTGCAGTGACGTATGCGGGAAACATATAGCTGCGGAGGGCGGCTTATGTGGGCCATCTGGTATTATATGTACGATGGTTGTCCAGAAAGTAAGTTCCAATCGGTCGCGAAATGGAAACCACAGTGAAAACCAGAAACGTTTTATTTGTAACAGTTAGGTACACCTTCCACCTACTTCTCTACATAGTTGCCCCTATAACTTCGAGTTTTGTCGTAGTTTTGTATCAACTTTCCAATATCCTCTTCATAGAATGTAGCCGCCTTTGCTTTCGGCCAGCTATCTGCACTGGTCTGCAGCTCGTTGTCTGTGGAAAAATTTTGTCTTCATATCCCGCGGTACTTGTAAGCAGAGATGAAACTCAGCGGAAGCCAATTACGGACTGTATTGTGAGTGAGCAAACACTTCCAATCGGAAACGCCGCAGGGGCGCCTTCATTTCCCCTGCAGTGTGCGGCCAAGAATTGGCATGAAGAAGAAATTCGCAGACAGTTGTGTTACTTGGGCTGCATGAAACAGGCGAAATCTCTAACCGGGCTCTCATACTTGGCCGACCGAGGTGGCCGAGCGGTTCTAGGCACTACAGTCTGGAACCGCACGACCACTACTGTCGTAGGTTCGAATCCTGCCTCGGGCATGGATATGTGTGATGTCCTTAGGTTAGTTAGGTTTAAGTGGTTGTAACTTCTGGAGGACTGATGACCTCAGAAGTTAAGTCCCATAGTGCTCAGAGCCATTTGAACCCTCATACTTAGCAGGAGATGCTGTTCCCTACGCATCTTCATGTGCTCACTGTTCACTCAAACTGAAAAGAGTGACGCGACACGATCGACAGCATACTAGAGACTCTCCCCAACACATCTGTCCAAAGCTTTACCCGATTTTTCCAGTGGTTTCCATTTCGCGACCAATCAGAACTTACTTTCTGTACAACCCTCGTTTATGAATCACATATGTGTTTAGATATACTTTATTTGTTTCGTCAATGGTCATTAGTGAGCGAGGTGGTGCAGTGGTTAGCACACTGGACTAGCATTTGGGAGGACCCCGAGCTTGCACTCCGTCTCTAATGACCTCGTTGTCGACGGGACGTTAAACGCTAACCACCACCTATAAAAAACTGGAAGATATTGTAAAACTTTGTGGTAAAAACCAGAAAAGTCAGGAAAATACGTTTTGCCTAAAATCCAAAAAATTTGTTCCAAGTATGATAATAATATCGTTGGGCGCGAGCGCGGACAGAGAGATGGAAGGGACGGAGTAATTGCAAGTTATAGGTGATATGCAGTATGGGGGCGCGCTTGAGCATGATGGTGTTCTAATTTTGAAGTTGCTCGTTACTGAAGAAGATCCTGCTGTTTCATTAATTATTGTCACTTAATGCATTGCGTCACACCTCTTGCAACTCGCCTCAAACTAAGAACGAGCAAGTTGCTTTATTAGTTACATATACTACGTTTCAGTGTCTTAGACGCAATATTTTGAATAATATAGTGTTTTCAGTGGAACTGTAATTATATTGAGTGTTGGTCACTATCCTATGGCACTTACAGTGAGTACTATCCTATCCCTTCGCCATTATTATCGTATGAAAGACAGTAAGTGAGAAATAACTGAGAAAAATTTTAATTGCGCCTGCCAGTTAATGGAAATTCAATCTGTTCAGGAAATTATATTCGCTAATTATTAACTAAAATTCATTGTGCGTTGCAGTGTTTCTATTGCAACGTATGAGTAACCAAGCAAAAACAGTGCAAAATAAAGGTAACTGCAAACTGCTGGTAAATTAACGTCAGTATTTGGTACGTTTACAAGTGTGAGTTTCGATTTTCGTTATATGCTGCAGCCAAAATGTTTGTTATTTGCTTCACAGATTGTTATTTGCTTCACAAGACCTGACAACAGATAGCATTGCAGTGAATGATGTCGCATAGTACTTCTTGCATTACGTACTACTGTTAAATAATCATCCACGATCTTCGTTAATTATGAGAAATTCCAGTCTTTTAATAGGTTACTTAAAGTCCTATAGTGATACGTAACTGCGCCATTTAAGTTCGTGCGTGTGTTCCGCTACTTCCTGCATACACACTTGTTAGTACTCCATAATTTCAGTTTCTGTTCAGTAGTTAACATTTATTAACTTCCGCTCGCTTGTGAGCAAGCGACTGTAGTTTATTATTCAGTAATCAAATTTAATATAGTTTCAGTCATAAGGGGCGATGAGAAGGTTTCATTTTGAGGACGCTGCTGCTGATTGTACGCAAGCCTGCGCGAGTCTTATGCGGGTGTGTAAGCATCGACAAGTAGGTTAGCGGTTAATGTGCTCTTCGAACGTAAAATTTTTGATTGCTTCTCATACATATTCTAAATTACAGCTAATCACAGTGTACTATTTAATTCATTATGAAATTTCTTTACGATCCTTGTACATGGTAAGTATCTGTGCGGCAGCGATGAAGTTCTTGCATTCTTTTGACTAGCATTGTTCTACAGAATCGATGCCTTTTCTCTAAAATACGGAACATCAGGTAACACTAGCCGTTAAATCATACAATTACCGAAGAGAGTAGGTAGGTTATACGTCTGTTGCCGTGACAGGAGTAGTGTAACTTTCGAGGAAAACACGATGAGTGCTATAACCCGATTTTCCAGAAGCTTCGCCCAGGGCAAGAGGGGTGAAAATTAGGGGACCCCTTGTCTCGAATTATGCCTAGATACTCAACTGTTTCTGAGAAAACGACGGTCAAAGACTTCGTGTTACTGCGTTGGCCTTTTAGCGGGTAATAAGCCAGCCGAAGCGGTGGTACAGTGAATTGTGTCGATACTTCACACTTTTTCGACCCTTGTTTGAAACCCAATTATCGTCCTTATTTTTGTTTTTGTTTTTCATTTATAAAACCATGTGCGTAGAATACTACTGCATGAATATTTTCCAATGCATGTTGAAATAACGTCGTTCTTTGCTCTTAAAGAAGAACAACGCTATTTCAGCCTGCATTGGAAAATACCGACTAGTGGCATGTCTGTCTTTTTTTTTAAAAAAAAAAAAGATTGAGAAAATTATTTGAATTGTTAATCGTGAAATTCGTGTAGTGTTTCTCGATTCATAATTAATGGCAGGCGCCAGTTTTCGGAGAAATTGTGCGCTATGCGTGTCTTACCGCGAAATTATTGCCAATGCGACATTTCTTTCCCGAGCGAGATTCATACGAAGAAATGTCAGAGTAACAAATCTGGCTTCGCGCAGTACTCATGATGTTCGGAATTTCTAGGTTCCGAATGTTTCAACGATTGTTATCATCCAGGGAACGGACAAATCTTCCTGAGTAATAAAAATAATAATTAAATGTAAGAAAGTAATATAAGAACTGATACAAGATTTAAATGGAAGAATATGAGAACTTAAAAAGACCGTAACCCCTGAAAATACCATGCTCACATATACAATAAATGTGTGCCAGTAATTGTGAAAGACAGTTGCAATTTTACAATTAATATAACGTCCTTGTATCGAAAATTTGATAACAAACGATCGCCTAGTTACTTTCTACCGACAGGAGTAGATAAATAAGTAAGAAGACGAGTTTCGAACACGGGCGCAAAAGTGTAATGCCATGACGCTGACCATTGTGTGCCACAACTTCCCACGAACATATTTTGCATTAAAAGGTACCTACGGTCCTTCGAAAACTTTGACCGTACTTTTCTCAGAAACTGTCTAGTATCTTTGGATAAGCGGAGATACCCCTTTTCCACTGAGGGAAGTTTCTCGGAAGTCGGGTCATGTCAGTTGCCGTATTTTTTTTTTTTTTTGTAAATAGGTATATAATTTTGTATAAAGGGGTAATATTACAAGGAATAAAACCGTGTCGTGGCCTCTTGCGAACACACGGGGTACGGTCAGAAAAATGAGGACCATAGAAATATAAAACCTGGATACGTTGCAGATGAAATCGGGTTCAAAAATATCACTCCCATAACCGTGAATGAGTCGCAGCTACTCGTGTGTACCACAGCACGGCGTGTAAGAAAGTAATATAAGAACTGATACAAGATTTAAATGGAAGAATATGAGGACTTAAAAAGGCCGTAATCCCTGAAAATACCATGCTCACATATACAATAAATGTGTGCCAGTAATTGTGAAAGACAGTTGCAATTTTACAATTAATATAACGTCCTTGTATCGAAAATTTGATAACAAACAATCGCCTAGTTACTTTCTACCGACGGGCTGTTCAGTCGTCGCAGATTCTGACTAGAAAGTTGTGTTTGACCAGCCAGTGTCTTCTACAGAGGACGACGTACATAAAGCCGACCCGGCTGAATAGCTGAAAGGTGGTGAGCCGCAGTAATCCCTTTAAACAAGCGCAGCTCATTGTCTCCCGCTTCACATTGTGGCAGCGTCACCCAGGAGAACTGCATGTCCGTCGTACAGTGATTTGTACAAACCTTGGCGGCAGCTCTGACTGCCACCTACGCTTCTGGATTATCACGCAGATTGCTTCCCCATCCTCCGCTGCCGTTATTACGAAAATATACGGGATGTATCAAAAACGTACGCCCAGTTATTACAAAAAAAAAATACACCTGTACATTGGTTGGGAAACTTTCGATTTTCGTGTCCGAACACGTTTTCGAGATCTGTCCATAGTGCATTAATCATCGGAAACACATAGCAATTGAACACTGCAGCATGCCACTTTGCTCTACTGTATGTGAAGAACGGTTATCGGAAATTTGTCCTTTGCTTTTTGGTGACACCCTATATTCAGCATATTGAAGAACTTTTTCTGTTGGTAGTGGGAGCGCATGACCAGTAGAGCCTTAAACACTTGTAAGGACCCGTGGTCTAGGGGCCGGCACGGTAGCTCAACGTGTTCGGTCAGAGAGCTGGTTGGTCTCTGTAATAAAAAGCTGAGTGGAAGGATCAACAAAAAGAAAAAATGGATGTCATCTGACGTCCGCAACGGCAAAAAAAAAAGGTAGCGTCCTTGAATCACGATCAAAAAGTCTTCAGTCCCGGGTTCGATCCCCGCCACTGCCTAAATTTTGATAAATAATCAGCATTGGCGGCCAAAGACTTCCGGCATAAGAAGTCAGCCTCATTCTGCCAACGGCCTTGGCAAAGAGGGCGGAGGAGCGGATAGAGGTTCAGGGCACTCCCTTGTCCTAAGGGTGGGAAATTGCCCCTAAAGGCGGAAGAATCAGCAATGATCAACGACATGGGGATGCAGAAGGCAATGGAAACCACTGCATTAAAGACACGTAACGTGTATTCACAGGACATGTGGCCTGCAGTTGAAGAAGTGTCATGATGATCTCTCCATTGGCAAAAGATTCCGGAATAGCCCCCATTCGGATCTCCGGGAGGGGACTGCCAAGGGGGAGGTTACCATGAGAAAAAGATTGAATAATCAACGAAAGGATAACGTTCTACGAGTCGGGGCGTGGAATGACAGAAGCTTGAACGTGGTAGGGAAACTAGAAAACTAGAAAAGTTAAACGCAAAGGCTCAATCTAGATACAGTAGGGGTCAGTGAAGTGAAGTGGAAGGAAGACAAGGATTTCTGGTCAGATGAGTATCGGGTAATACCAACAGCAGCAGAAAATGGTATAACAGGTGTAGGATTCGATTTGAATAGGAAGGTAGGGCAGAGGGTGTGTTACTGTGAACAGTTCAGTGACCGGGTTGTCCTAATCAGAATCGACAGCAGACCAACACCGACAACGATAGTTCAGGAATACATGCTGACGTCGCAAGCTGAATATGAACACATAGAAAAAGTGTATGAGGATGTGGAAAGGGTAATGCAGTATGTAAAGGGGGGCGAAAATCTAAGAGTCATGGGCGACTGGAATGCAGTTGTAGGGGAAGGAGTAGAAGAAAAGGTTACAGGAGAATATGGGCTTGAGACAAGGAATGAAAGAGGAGAAAGATTAATTGAGTTCTGTAACAGGTTTCAGATAGTAATAGCGGATACCCTGTTCAAGAATCACAAGAGGAGGAGGTATACTTGGATAAGGCCGGGAGATACGGAAAGATTTCAATTAGATTACATCATGGTCAGACAGAGATTCCGAAATCAGATACTGGATTGTAAGGCGTACCCAGGAGCAGATATAGACTCAGATCACAATAAAGTAGTGATGAAGTTCAAGACATTAGTCAGGAAGTATCAATCCGCAAAGTAGTGGGATACGGAAGTACTAAGGAATGACGAAATACGTTTGAAGTTCTCTAACGCTATAGATACAGCAATAAGGAATAGCGCAGTAGGCAGCGCAGTTGAAGAGGAATGGACATCTCTAAAAAGGCCCATCACAGAAGTTGGGAAGGAAAACATAGGTACAAAGAAGGTAGCTGCGAAGAAACCATGGGTAAAAGAGGAAATACTTTGGTTGATTGATGAAAGGAGGAAGTACAAACATGTTCCGGGAAAATCAGGAATACAGAAATACAAGTCGCTGAGGAATGAAATAAATAGGAAGTGCAGGGAAGCTAAGACGAAATGGCAGCAGGAAAAATGTGAAGACATCGAAAAAGATATTACTGTCGGAAGGACAGACTCAGCATCCAGGAAAGTCAAAAGAACCTTTGGTGACATTAAAAGCAACGGTGGTAACATTAAGAGTGCAACGGGAATTCCACTGTTAAATGCAGAGGAGAGAGCAGATAGGTGGAAAGAAGACATTGAAAGCCTCTATGAGGGGGAAGATTTGTCTGATGTGATAGAAGAAGAAACAGGAGTCGATTTAGAAGAGATAGGGGATACAGTATTAGAATCGGAATTTAAAAGAGCTTTGGAGGACTTACGGTCAAATAAGGCAGAACTGATAGATAACATTCCACCAGAATTTCTAAAATCATTGGGGGAAGTGGCAACAAAACGACTATTCACGTTGGTGTGTAGAATATATGAGTCTGTCGATATACCATCTGACTTTCGGAAAAGCATCATCCACACAATTCCGAAGACGGCAAGAGCTGACAAGTGCGAGAATTATCGCACAATCAGCTTAACAGCTCATGTATCGAAGCTGCTTACAAGAATAATATACAGAAGAATGGAAAAGAAAATTGAGAATGCGCTAGGTGACGATCAGTTTGGCTTTAGGAAACGTAAAGGGACGATAGAGGCAATTCTGACGTTACGGCTAATAATGGAAGCAAGGCTAAAGAAAAATCAAGACACTTTCATAGGATTTGTCGATCTGGAAAAAGCGTTCAATATATAAAATGGTGCAAGCTGTTCGAGATTCTGAAAAATGTAGGGGTAAGCTATAGGGAGAGACGGGTCATATACAATATGTACAACAACCAAGAGAGAATAATAAGAGTGGACGATCAAGAACGAAGTGCTCGTATTAAGAAGGGTGTAAGACAAGGCTGTAGCCTTCCGCCCCTACTCTTCAGTCTGTACTTCGAGGAAGCAATGATGGAAATAAAAGAAAGGTTCAGGAGTGGAATTAAAGTAAAAGGTGAAAGGATATCAATGATACGATTCGCTGATGACACTGCTATCCTGAGTGAAAGTGAAGAAGAATTAAATGATCTGCTGAACGGAATGAACAGTCTAATGGATACACAGTATGGATTGAGATTAAATCGGAGAAAGACGAAGGTAATGAGAAGTAGTAGAAATGAGAACAGCGAGAAACTGAGATCAGGATTGGTGGTTACGAAGTCAATGAAGTTAAGGAATTCTGCTACCTTGGCAGTAAAATAACCAATGACGGACGGAGCAAGGAGGGCATCAAAAGCAGACTCGCTATGGCAAAAAAGGCATTTCTGGCCAAGAGAAGGCTACTAATATCAAATACCGGCCTTAATTTGACGAAGAAATTTCTGAGGATGTACGTCTGGAGTACAGCATTGTATGGTAGTGAAACATGGACTGTGGGAAAACCGGAACAGAAGAGAATCGATGCATTTGAGATGTGGTGCTATAGACGAATGTTGAGAATTAGGTGGACTGATGAGGTAAGGAATGAGGAGGTTCTACGCAGAATCGGAGAGGAAAGGAATATGTGGAAAGCACTGATAAGGAGAAGGAACAGGAAGATAGGTCATCAGCTAAGACATAAGGGAATGACTTCCATGGTACTAGAGGGAGCTGTAGAGGGCAAAAACTGTAAAGGAAGACAGAGACTGGAATACGTCAAGCAAATAATTGAGGTCGTAGGTTGCAAGTGCTACTCTGAGATGAAGAGGTTAGCACAGGAAAGGAATTCGTGGCGGGCCGCATCAAACCAGTCAGTAGACTGATGACAAAAAAAAAAAAAAAAAAAAGGGGGATACATTTTGGGCTTGGGCTAGGATGGTTTCTTCGAAATGACCAGAGTCTTTCCGTCAAAGTGAGAAATTTAAAAATGTACCTGCACTGAGATAACCTGGCAAGTGAAAGACTCAAAGGAAGTGAAGACACTAGCTACCAGGGGGATTGACTCAATGGGGCAAGTTGAAAATTTGTGCCGGACCCGAGTTCGAACCCTGATCTCCTGCTTACCAGGAAGATGCACTGACCACTAAGCAAACCGGACATAGTGCTCACCGCAAATGCACAGATTGCTCTAGCACGCCTCCTGTCGGACCCAAATCCTCAAATTGTGCCGTATACAAACGATGTAGAGACCCCTCTCATTAACCTCATTACTCGCGGCATCTCGCCGATTCCTATAAGAGTTGGAGCTTGGTGTGAATCTGTACTGAAGGAATCATTAGCCATTATCACCTTAGTTATATATTTGGTGTCTGTTCTATCGGACATGTTCTCGATTCTGCAGCCACAGCTTAGTATAAATCACAGCCCACTGGTAGCTAATGTCTATGATTTCTTTGTATATTGGTTCATAGTCGCTGCAGGATAAAAGAGTGTCTGCTCCTTCGGACAAACATCACATATGTAGTGAAGGCAATGATGATCAACGATCCCCTCAGCGCAGATACACACCAATCTTGGACTCCTACGGGATTCGGCGAGATATGTAGGTTGACGAAATACATTACAAATTGAGCACCTGTTACAATAATATTAAACACATCATGAAATAAACTATTTATTTTACATATTGTAACAGGTGCTCAATTTGTAATGTACTTCGTCAACCTACATCTGTAATACAATAACAAGACGTGCAGAAGACAGATGAACATCTGACACCACAATGATCGACAAATCTATAGTCAAATCTAAACCAGCTGTTTTTTGACCGCCATTTTGTCCACTGCACTACAAAACTGTCTGTGATCGTGTTTCCAAGTTACTGCTACGATAGTGACAATTTGTGAACAGTGACCAGGAGAGGCACGGAAATGGAGGCACCCCAGCGCACCACTACGAGACTGCCACGCCAGAAGAAGAAAGTGAATGACTGTTAAAAAAGATTTTCGTGCAAACATCAGTCCAGCTACCAAAGTGACAGCACCCCTTACTAAGTTTTCTTCCACAGGATGACCACAGCATTTACGAAAAGACTATGTAACATCAGTATGACCTTATTTTAAAGTTGTTTTTGTAATGCCATTTAGCCTGAAGATGAGGTTTACCTCGAAGCCTATCGCTAAATAAATAAGTAATACAATAGTTGACGTTGTTTGTGACTGGTAACGGTTGCCTAAATTAAAATACCTTTACGTAATTGAATATTACTTAGTGTTAAATCTGGCCACTGTCAGAACGAATGAAGGATATAATTGTACAGACTTCTAAGGGTAATGCTTTCTTTCATAGAATTCTTGGGGGCTGTGGACCCCTATATGAAGACAATATATCAAACACATACTGGGATCAGGAAGGGCAGTCCGCCACCATCTTCCACAGATATTGCCTGAACCCATATAAGAATGCCGACCTCGAAGACGAAACGGAAAAATGTCCAAAGGATAAGAAGAAGATATTGGAAACATTTTGAGGAAAACGAAAGAGAACAATATTTTATTTTTGATTAGTTGCTCATTAAGAATCTGTTTTTTATTATGGTACACATGATTATAAATTAGATGTGCTTTCTGAAAGTTTATACGTCATTTCAATACCTGCTTTAAATTTGGACGCATTTTTGTGCTTCATTATTTGTTTTACTATGTTTCATTCATACAATACTACCTCTTCTTAATAGTTTTTTGTTGTTACTTTGTTTTTGTGTAACTGTTTACATTTGTATCTTATTTTTTAATATTGCTAGATAGCGTTACTTCAGTAACGACTTGAAATTGGCCCTAGTAGTTGAAACTGGTCGTCCTATTGAAAAAATAAGATTGCCGCTGGTGTTGTAGTAATCTGTTTCCAAAATCAGTTTTTACTTTGCAGCGTATAACCTAGACTCCCCTTATCAGCAGATTTTCAATTCCACAGTTCACTTGGACACATTTTTGTTTTCTTTGTCATCTACTCCTGTGTTCCAGGTCCATGGCTTAAGACGATGTCTAGGTGATGTTAAGGATTCGAAAACCGGAAATAAACTTTAGGCTTTGTTAGCCGCAAGCACAAATAGAAACACGTATGTTGTGCAATAGAATACGGCAATCATCAGAACTGCCACAATAGAACTTCTTCTTGTTTTTCCTATCTATTATTCCGTATCTTGATGGACTCGGCATGTTAATTTATGGGATAATATTGGATATAGGTTCCAACTTTTATGTAAAAAATTGTTTTATGAATATCTCACGAAAATTCCATAGAAATAATGCTTTTTACGGTTAATGCAACATGACACAGTTAGTAAAAAGAGATGTCGATTTACATCCTGCTACTGTGTTGTCCAGTCACATTTATCTGACCACCTGTCAAATACCTGAATAACTACATTTATGGTGATCCATTGTGCTTTCCCTAATGACGGGATCATCCAGGAAATTCCACTAAAGCAATCCCCAGACCGTAACACACCCTTCTCCATTCTGGACCTTTCCGACGATTGTTCAGATGGTTCACACCTATGGAGTTCTAAACGTGATTCATCTGAAAATGCCAAATGACCGTAATTCAATCGACGCCCAATTGCGCATTGGCTTGGAAATTCCAGCCTTCGGAACCGATAAACTGCAGTGAGCCCATACGCAGCAACATTCGCTGAACGGTCGTTGAGAAGACACTGGTGCAGTCCCTTTGCTCCTCTGAGCGGTCAGTTGCTCGACAGTTGCACGTCTCTTTGCCCCAGCACATCACCGCAGCCGTCGTTCACCCGTCATCTATTGACCGTTGTGTAATCTGTGCACAGGTTTTAGTTCAAATGGTTCAAATGGCTCTGAGCACTATGGGACTTAACATATGAGGTCATCAGTCCCCTAGAACTACTTAAACCTAACTAACCTAAGGACATCACACACATCCATGCCCGAGGCAGGATTCGAACCTGCGACCGTAAGGTCTCGCGTTCCAGACTGAAGCGCCTAGTATCTGTAATGGTACTTGAATTACGTAACCGATACGGCACCTCACCTCAACCTCTCGATACCAGCAATATTCTACTGTGTTTCTGTAAAATAGTTAACATATATCTCTGACAACATTCAGATTTGATTTCATTAATGTAGAGGTACTTCCATTCATCGATATGTATATATTACAATGATATTATTCCTATGTGTATTCTTTCTTTTGTCACTATGATCTTTGACGTACTTGTAACTCTGTGTTTTGGGCGCGTAAGCGGTTATTAGGAAAAAAAAAAATAAGGTTCAAATGGCTCTGAGCACTATGGGACGTAACATCTGTGGTCATCAGTCCCCTAGAACTTAGAACTACTTAAACCTAACTAACCTAAGGACATCACACACATCCATGCCCGAGGCAGGACTCGAACCTGCGACCGTAGCAGTCGCGCGGTTCCGGACTGAGCGCCTAGAACCGCGAGACCACCGCAGCCTTCGGTTATTAGAGAGTCAAGCTTTGGTCGTCATGTTAAAAAGACGCAAATTGCAGTCAGTTTATGAAATATGAACTTTAACAGTGAGGAAGATATTTTCAAGTACGTTTTATATTGTGAAGTGATGTTTTGGAACGAGTTACGTGATACTGCAACAAAAGTAATAATAAAGAAGTGTAACTTAAATTCGGAGTGCTGATTACTTTTTTACATCACCATTGTCCTAACTTGCTAAAGTTTAATGTTCAAGAATGGTTTATGAAACACATCTATAAAACCTTTGAATATCGCAGAGTAACACCTACGCCTCATTGCATCCGAGCTTGGAATCATCACTACCTAGATTTTCGACGATTGAGCCATGAGTTCACAACGAGACCAGCGTAGGAAGCCCGAAAAGATGAGTGCCTAGTTTATCCATTATTTCAAGAAATGACTTTATTAACTGTGCACCAATGAAACCTGCCACATAATATAACTTTGTTGTTGTCCGAAAATGCAATATTTAGCAGCGAGAGCAACACTACAATCATAATTTTTTTTTTAACTTTGTTGTGGTAGGGTTGTTAGAAACCGCACGGCCACACCGGCGGGCACTGGTTTTGGAATGCGCCGTATTTCCAGGCACGTGATACTTTAACAGCGGCGATACACGAACGGTTTACAAACTTAGCCGTTTCGGATATTCTTCCACCCTCGTCCCAAAAACCAATGATCATGCTTGTTGGATGTCAGATACATCGCTCCGTTTCTGCATTACGACCACGACTGCACTGTTGTCCGTATCCCCACGACGTGCTTTATATACGCTTCAGGATTAGTACACCCACCTGCCGTCCATGAGTGGTTATTGCACAATGGCGTCGAACATAGGCGGTGGTTACATTAATGTGACTGGACCGTGTACAACACAGTTTGATTCTCTGTGTCAAATGCTTCCATGCACCATTGAGGCTTACTTTTGGCAATTCAGCAGTCCTCTCGACAGTCTCCCTTTGGGCGGCGTGGCGCCTGAGCGTTCGCCAAACTACGAACAGGTCCATTCTGCCACATGAATGCAGCTGTTATCAACTTAGAATACGAGAGAGTCCACAGTCTACTCATCATGATTTACAAGAATGGTTAATACTTCGTCAACGATAATGTTGAAACATACACCACGCCTCGTGTTCGGACCAAACTAAGTAAGAGAGGTAAGTCATGGTTGAAAACCAACCCAATAGTCTGTGAATTACCTATGGCCTGATGTATATCCTCCGAACCTTACGTGTTAAACACTCTCTTTGGCATGGTGCAATTGATGTCTCTTTTCATTTAGGAAGAGGGCAAGGCGTGACTTGTTGGACCATAGTACGCGCCTTCTGTCAACTGCTGTACAGTCTTCATGTCGTTTGGCCCAGAGAAGACCAGCATCTTCATAGAGACTCATGAACCGACATTACTTGTGTTCCGCCAGTCAAGTGCAGGCACGACGGTGAAGAATGCAGGGCAGAGAGAGCTGTGAAGACATCAGCCAATAGTACGCTGACCGATTCCTCTCTAGGACGACACCGAGGCAGCAGCGGCCTCTAAGCGAAGAGAGTATAAGCACCGCGCGATCTGGCTGCAGCCCAGGTGAAGACTAGCCGTTCTACGAGCACAAAGGCAGCGAATTAGGAACTGTATTGGTTTCACTTGTATTAGGAGTTGTGTGTACTGAAGAGAATTTCTTATTTTGTCGGTCACCCATTGCTTGCGACACACCATTGTAAATTCTCAAACTTAAGTAGTGTCATTTATCTCGCTGTAATAATAATTCATTAATACGATTTGCCTGAATTGTCATCTAGCGATCCGAGAAAGCAAGTTTCCTAGGCACCCTATATTAGACGACACAACATTGTCGACGAGTCTTCAAAAAACCCCACGCCTCGTGGCCACGGGCATTTTAATTTGTGGGTTCGTGGTATCTTTACTTTGCTTTTCTTTGCAGGGGTGTTTACTTGCTTTAACAGTATCTCTTGTAGTGTTTTTTGCTAATCAGTCTTCTCAAGTGGGCGTTGCAGAAATTTTCTTTGCCTTTACACTTATTTTCTTGCTTGCCTTGTCTGTTTATTGCATTTCTCTCTCCCAGTACGAGCAGCCCACCTAACCTACCCCTGCACAGGTGCCTCAGCTGCAAGCCATAGATACAACGCAGCTAATGGAGATGTTTCAGAGTCAACAGATCGCGTCTCTACTAAATTCGGGACAGCTGCCGCTGGTGACGCAAATGAATACAGTGCAGTAGGCGCCTACAGTATCTCCAAGTGATATACCGCCTTTTCGCCAGTTTCACGAATAAGACGAGGAATGGCTCGAGTGGTTGCCACAGTTTGAAGCCCAAATAATTGCTCACAACCTCTCAGGTACTGTGAAACTCCCCTATTTATTGTCCGCTGTAGGAACTGCAGAGTTCAGATTCATTCAGAAGTTATTTCTCAACTTGACTTGCGAGTGAACGTCCGTATGATCAGGTTGTAGACTCTCTAACTATTATGACCAACAAGTGAATGTGGTAGCATCTAGGTACCAGTTCTTTTATTTTAAAAAAAAACGGTAAGAAAACACTTATCGAGTGTGGGCAAGAGACTTGCAGGATATGATGAGGAAATTCAAATTCAAATGCGCTTGTGATTCTTTGTATTTATATGTAATGTTGCATGATGCGACTTTGTAAAATGTTACTGATGTCAGACTTTGCGAACAGATTTTGAAACAGTCCGATCCGTCATGCAAATACTGGATCAGTACGATGCAGGTGCCTCTGAGCAGTAGCCCATTTGTCGGTTCGAGTCATACCTTGGTAGTGACCAGCCCATTAGGCAGCAACAGCTTGTGCGCGCCATGCTGCATGAGACAACTCTCCACGCCACATAAACACTCTGTACAAAGGCAAACAAAATTAAATCATCCCCGCGGTGCTATTCACGGTACAAACGACGAACTACCCATCCCGACAAGCACAGTGTTACGCTTGTGGCTAGAAAGGACATGTACAATCAGTCTGTTTGCAACGAAACACACGGACGAATTCTACTCACTCACAAAAATCTAGTCACAAGGCCGATGTCATAAATGCAGTGTATTCAATCCCTGCAACACGCAGTAGCAAAACTAGCAAGGGAACAGTTTCTTATCAGTCCAACAAACTTTTTGTACATTTGCATATTACTGTAAACGTGTGGAATTTCAGTTGGACAGTCGTGCCTCTCTTACATTGCTGAATCGTAACACACATGAACTGTTAGTCTACCGAAACCTGTCTAAAGCTAGCACGCACCTGACGGCTTATATTGGACAAGACATTCTAGTTGTCGGAAAATGTACTTTGCCTGCCACGCGTTGCACGCATGCTCAAACTGTTACTTTCACTGTCTACAGTCACGCGATTGTGAGAACATATTTTGCCTTGATTCTTTTGATCTGTTTGGTTTTTAATTTGAGGACAATGTGTTGTCACTGTCTGTATTCAATGCAAAAGACAGTGTAGCTAGCTTGCTGAAAGAATTCCCTGAACTCTTTTCTGAAAGTTTAGCCAAGGCTAAAAATTTTGTTGCACATGTTAGAATGATAGTCAATGCTCAGCCGAAATTTTGCTGGGCCAGAACTCTTCCCATTGCATTACTGGACAAAGTCGCTGCTGAACTTCCAACATAGCGGAGCTATTGTGCCCATACATGCTGGTCAATGGGCAAGTCCACTGGTGTTGCTCCCAAACCTTCAAGTGGCATTCGCCTCTGTGTTGACTTTAAATCTACCATTAACCCACAAACTGTGATTGATACTTGTCCATTGCCATGCCCAAAGGATCTCATGGACAGATTAGGCGCTGGTCGTTACCTTTCAAAAACTGATTTGCGCGATGTATCTCTTCAAATACCAGTAGACGAAGAATCTCAAAAAGTGTATGTTGTGAACACTCGTTTGGGCTTGTTTAAATATTTGTGTTTGCCTTTTGGCAGTGCTTCCTCACCTACCATTTTCCTACGGCATTTGGGAAAGCTGACTTCTCGAATAACAAACTGTTCAAACTATTTGGACGATATTGTTGTGGCAGGCCGTACACCTGAAGAACACATTGCAAATTTGCGTGCTTTGTTTTGTGTGTTACCTGATACAAGACTAAAGTGTAGACTGGGCAAGTGTGTGTGTGTGTGTGTGTGTGTGTGTGTGTGTGTGTGTGTGTGTGTGTATGTGTGTGTGTGTGTTTAATCTGAGTTGAATTATCTTTGTCATGTCATAAACAGCTAAAGTGTACATTCTCTTCCACCACATTTGTTAGCTATAGAAGATTTGCAGTTCATCGCAATGTCACAGAATTGCAATCAGGGAAAATTAACTATTATATTCGGTTCATACAGAAAGCAGCACAAATTGCAGCTCCACTGCATCGCTTGCATCGCAAGAACGTTCCCTTTGTTTGGACAGATGAGTGTGAAGAAGCTTTTCAAAACCTTTTTAATACATTGATCAGTGATCGATGTTTGGTACACTTTGATCCTGACAAAACAGTTATGTTGCAAGTTGAAGCTTCCTCTTACGGAATCAGCGCAGAGCTTTACACAGATTTGGTGATACAGACAGGTCTGTTGCTTTGGCATCAAAAGTGTTATCAAAATATCAGTGTAACTATTCACAAATAGAGAAAGAGGCATTGGCTATGGTGTATGGTGTCACCAAGCTGCACCACTATTTGCATGTCAGAAAATTCTACTTAATAACGAATCATAACCCTTTGGAGTCCTTGTTTCATCTAACGAAGCCGGTTCCTGTACGAACTGCCTACAAATTGTAGCGATGGGTTTTGTTGTTGTCTCAATACCAGTACGAGATTGTGTATCGTCTGACGGCTAAATATGGTAATGCGGACGCACTTTCACGTCTTCCGATCGTCCCTGATACAGACTTCGACGCTTCTGCTGCATCTTGTTGTCACATCGATGCTCAGGATTTTGAATTGCTCGAATCCTTTACTCTAAAGTATAGAAAATTGTACCGGCCACGGAAGATGATTCAGATTTGAATATTTTGCTACAATACATACGAACATCTTGGCCCTGCTCATTGCATAGCGTAAACAACACTGTAGTGTGCCGATACTTTGTACGTCAGCATAGCCTCGCTATACAGCACGGTGTGATTCTTGTTCAGAATGACAGTGGACAGTCACGTGTGTTCATCCCTAAGGTTTTTTAAAAAGAAGTGTGGAAGTTACTTCACCAAGGAGACTGGGGGATTTTACGTACGAAACAGTTAGCTTGTCGACATTGCACTTGGCAGAGAATGGGCACCCAAATAGAACAGATGACTTCACAGTGTCACGCATGTGCGGAAAATCAGTCCGCCCCGCCACAAAAATTCTTTGTATGGCCTAAGTCGCAGTCTCCATGGCAACGTGTACACATAGACTTTGCGGAACCTTTTTGGAACACTCGTTGGTTACTTGTGGTAGACTCGCACAGCAAGTTATTTTCTCTTGCTGTGGCAATAAACTCGACAACGTCACGTACCACAATTCAGACTTTGTCCTCCATTTTTGGCTTCGAAGTTTTACCTGAAGTCATAGTGTCGGACCACAGCCCTCAGTTCACGTCAAATGAATTTGAAACATTCTGTGAACGTAGTGGCATACAGCATCCAACTAGTGCATCGTTCCATCCACAGTCAAACGGCGAAGCGGAACGTTTTGCCAGAATCTTCAAGCAGCAGGTGACCAAACTTCGCACCGCACTGCGGGCTTTCAAATATCGACGCATCCTTCGACTCAGAGTTGGACTCAGAGTTGAAATATTAAAAGGTTTGGCTAGTTTCTTTGTCTAGGGCCTTGGATACGTAGTTTCCGCATTACAGACCAAATACTGCTGAGTCAACAGTATACGATAAAAATACACACATGAATCGAATGGTCGAATGTTTCTATCACTCGGCAATTGCGCATTATGAAAGTGACATATAAATTTATAAATGAAAGACTACACTTAAATAATACGTGCAGGTACTATCTTAACGACTTTAAATGATGAGTACGATAGTAGAAGTCCTTTTGAGAATTCCGTATATTTCTGCAAAACATTTATTGGTGTCGACGGTACAGCAATTAAGTTGAATAACAAGGAAACAATAGATTCCTACTGCACGTAATTAGTTATGAACAACAAAAAAGCTCGCGAAATATTCACTTCTAAACGCACACTACGTCTTCACTGTAGAAGCCACGGAAATTAAGTGCATAAGTCAGCACTACGAAACATTTCTATCTGCCACGACCACGCGTAAACTGCTCCACACTTTCCAAGTCCCTCTCGCGACCGTGCATCCGTCGCGCCGTCGCATCCAGCAAATTCCGTGTCCAGTGCCGTACTCCAAAACTCGCCGCGTCCTGTGCGGCTGTTCCCCGCACGTAACGAGCGCTGTGATTGGCTAGAGCGCTCCCTCCATGTCTCCAAGCCAACGTACACTCACAGACATAATAAAACTTAGGCCAGTAGCCTAATGCCATTGTGCTTTCTAAAACACAGTAAATATATAACCAATTTCTTCATGAATAGTATATATATCGGATATAAACAAAGACATAGATTAATAAGTATATTTATAAGCATGCTGCTACCGTTTCTTCGTGTAACTGTGGAGTACTTATGGCCTGACGCGATCGATAGTAATTGGCCAATTTGACCTCCAATAACTCGTGTACCATTTAAGTTACATGCCTATCATTCATACCAATTTCGGTTTATGCTAATAGCTTTCAAAAGACATGGCGATCGACAAAATCGGATGCAGCGTTTATACTTTGGAAATTCGTTGCTGGGTGTTACTTGTATAATTTGTCGTCAGACACAAAACCTTAAACTAATAAATATACTGAAAATCTGATTACACCATCAGAATCGTCGTGCAAATAATAGTAATGTACATGTTTGTTTTTAAGGTACCCTGATTCATCTGGCTACTGTTAATTTCTATACGATCTGTGAAATGTCTGCCATGATGGTTCCACAAAGTCCGCCATCTTTCGCACTTCCGAAGTGTCTCCTTCACCGACACAGCGTCAGTATGGAACTACTAGCCACGCGTCCGATGGACCACGTGGTCCGACCTTTGTGCGGCGTCCAAGGTTGCTAAAGAGCCGTGGCTTGCCCAGCGGCGCGAGCGGTGGTCGCCAACTCTGAACTTAGAATATTTCCAGGGCGCCGCAGCTCGCCCGTTACCTCACAGCACACACCACGATCAAGCAGTGAAACTGTTTCTTGCCTCCTATCGTTTGCAGCCACGAGATGGACCATCACCGGCGGAATTACTTCGCGGTAGCCGCCATCGGATCCTGCTCCAGCTGCTCCACCCTCTTCATTATCTGGCGTCGAAGGAAGGCCGCAAGCATCGGTTCACGCCGCATGATTTTGTGTTTTTCTGGGTTTTTCGCGGCAGCATGTAACGCCGGAAATGCACATCCTCCTATTTCCATCTATTGTACTATAAATTCTTTTCCTTTATTTGTTACCTGAAGATATGACATTTCTGTGTCTTTATATATTGTAATTGCTTTACTATTTGTATATATATATGCATTTATGTCGATGTATAATTAGTTTGTTTTGTAATTATTATTTGTATTTTTACGCTGGGTCTTGCCTAGGGAAATCTATGCTATCGAACGATTACATCGATAGGTCGTGTGGAGAACCAAAGTGTTTAGGATCTTTAGTAGTGTTAACTCTGACGCGTGAAGCGCGGGCAGAGCAGAGGGGTCTGGCTGGAGGTGGGCAGTGGAGCAGGTGTGTTGTGTGACGCCCCCGTCAGTTGCCGCGCTTTCGGGGTTTGGCAGCATGTAATTGCGCTCGACTTGCTATGTTAGTTTCTGACATGGTGTCACGGACGGGAAGCGTTAGCTGGCACACATCAAGAGCCCGTTTCGGCTGGAGACCGTGTCGAGAAGAAGGCGCGCCAACATCCAGCTTCTGCAACAGCGACGGCCGACAATGAGTGACTGTCGCCACCTCCTCGATCGACTACTTCAAACCTTCAATCAACCAACAAGGAAGACTGGTAGCACGTAAAGTTTTAGAAATGTATGGCAGACCTCAGCTTTTCAAACTGCTTTTAAATTACAGCAACATAGCATGAACCTTTGTTGCTCATTGTCCCAATTGCATTACCAAGCAGGGTCCCTTCCTTTTCCGGAATGAACCCGAGTGTCGTTGAAATTCAAACGCTAGCATTAAAGTAATATTATTCGATTTCACTGCCTCAATTTCAAAGTTCAGTTAAGGTATTCATAGCTGGCTACAATATTTAGCTTACACAAGCACAAATTAAGAGTGCGAGTATTTTAGCTTACCTGTGACTGCAGCTCAGCTTGGTACGTACTAAATTTTACTATTGTTAATTGTTCACAATCATTTAATTCAAGTTCAAAGTCAAATCTCTTATTTCTAAATTGAGTAGATTCAAGTAGCTTTTGAAATGATTGTTCAGGTGGCCCAAAACTAACTGTATTTTACTGAATTTCGATGTGCTTCAGAAACAAAGCTCACTATTTATTTCAGTCACTAAATTAACTTTCAATTTTCCGGTTTTATTCATTCCTTTGCTAAATTAAGTCAGAGTGTAGCGAAATTCATTACATCTGACAAAGTTTCAGTTTTCACACTACACGTGTCAACCTTCAGTTGTCACGCTTCTAGTGCTAGTTATATGTGTAATAACCTTTCTTTTTCAGTTACTATAGTAATTGTCCATAGGACTGGTGACCGTAATTTCCCCCAAATCTCAAATATCTAATTACCGTTAGTTAATTGTTAACGTAACGGCCGCACATTTACTTTCTTTATTAACTTTACCCCATTTCAAAATTAATTTCCACCAGTTTCATTTGCATTTTTCCTTTCATTTAGATGTAACCCTTTCCTCCCTCTTTACCGACAGATTAACTTCGGTGACTATAGCTTTTCCCAAATTTCCATTAGGTACACGTGGTTTAATTTTTCACTGTCATTAAGGTCGATAAGTGAGGAGGAGGTTACAAGGAGACGGTAGGCGCGAGGCAAGATCCTTCGTCGCCTTGGCACATGCATGTATTTCATTTCAGGGCCAGACGGATTGCAGCGCCAGTGTCATAGTCAAATTCGCCAATGTCATGTGCACGGTGATCCTACTGTGTCTCTCTCCCCAGGTGCATGGATCATGAGAACAGCGCGACCACAGCAGCCACCAGGGTGTCATGGAGGCGGAGCCTATCGCCGTCTCCGCCTCCTCTAGTCCTACCGTTGGAGCTGGACCCTCCCACAGCGCAGCAGCCGATGCCTTCTACATCTTGTTATGGGCCTCCTGAGGTGGACGCGTACCCTTCTGGTCGTTTTCCAGGGGAAGTTTCCGCCAGTGAGCAGGCCAGATTGCGGGGTACGACCGGAAGCCTGACGTCCAGCGCACATCCACACTCCTGCCTCCCCTGCCGTTGTCGAGCTCGTTATACGACGACATCCGGCCGCTTTGTTGGAAGGTGGGAGGGGGGGGGGGAGGTTCTCGCTTAAGAGTCAAGCGCCGGCACGACAGTCAAGAACGGCAGAGTAGAGCGGGCGGCGAGGACGTCAGCCAATAGTACGCTCACCGACCCCTCTCTAGGACGACACCGAGACAGCAGCGGCCTATAAGTGAACAGAACATAAGCGCCGCGCTGTCTGGCAGCGATACAGTTGAACACCACCCGTTCTACGAGCTCTACAGCAGCGATTTACGAACTGTATTCGTTTCACTTGTATTAGGAGTTTTGTCTACCGAAGAGATTTTTGTATCATTAAAGAGAAAGGAACAGAAGACTTGCCGATTTTCAAAGAATTATTGTTTCTCTGAAAATAGATTCTCTGCAAGTTGTCAAAAAACACGTTACATTGAACATTAGTCAGCGCATAGGGTAAAATGAACCGAGTATTTGAGTGTACATATTGACGAGAGCTTCAACTGGGAGAAGTATGTTACTGACACTGCCAAAAAATCAAACTGAACTACTTCAGCTCTTAGTTTAATTGCTAATCTTGCCAACATATACAGCAACCTTCTCACATATATTGCTTATTTCCACCTAATAGTGTCGTATGGAATAATTTTCCTGGGCACCCCATCACTTAGAAAGAAAGTATTGATTGTACAAAAGCGAACAGTGAGAATGACATGACGTTCACCCACAGTGGTGATGTAGGTACCACCTCTAGAAGCTAGCCATTTTAAATGTGCCATCACAGCGATTACATTCATTGATGAAATTCGTCATAGTTATGTATCACAATCTGAGAAAGGACTATGATATACATATATACAAATCAAAGGGGGGGGGGGATGATATTTATTACCGATTGTTAAAGCTGTCTGGGGCTCTGAATTTTGTAATCATTTACACAATAACATGAAATGTCTGACAAGTAGTGAAGCATAAGTTTTTAAATCTGATTAAAAATTATTTTTCCTCTTATTCCTTCTCCTGTTCCTCTGACTAATTTTTACTTAAGAACTGCTAGCAAGTAAAAAAATAAAATAAAATTAAATAAGAAAACAAAAAGATTTAAGTGTGCCTGCATGATTAGGGTTAAAAATAATCATTTGTTCATTAATGTTAACACTGATCATGTATATTCATCTTGTAAAGTGACTCGTTCCATTTCAACAAAACAATCATTTAAATGATCTATGGGACATGTAACTAACTCAACCATAGTCACAGCAAAAAAGTTTTATAGCAATGTTCACTCGAACTGTAATTATATTTCAGTTCTTACATTTGATGGGTCAATACCCATGTCATTTATCACCTGTTTAGAACCCAATTCGTTTGTGACTACCCGTCACGACAGTTATTGTCTGGATTACTATTTCTTTCAGCAAGCACATTCATACTCACGACACTATAACAGAAATAATCGGCATTCTTAAATTTAACAATTCCATTTCATTTTCAAAGCCGTACGCCACTCTTCTTAGGCAACAAATATAATATTCCGTAAATCATAAAGATAATTTATAAAACATTTGTCTTGAAACACTGAGAATACGTCCTTACTAAACAAGAGCATAGCAAGTAGTGTGACGTGACGTTTCAGTGGCACCATCCCGTCTTGAATTCTTCAGATACTTGGGGAAAAGTAGGTGAAACGTAAAACTTTAAGCCCTGACAGGAATTTACAGTTGCGATCAGTTTATCCTGGTTAACTGCCTCACCATTACATATAAATCCTATTATCTGCTTACGTTTCTCCTTGTCAATGGATACCGTGTTTGAACTGCTAAATATCCATAATGGTTGATTCACATACATCGATTTGTTCGTCAGCGATTCCTGTCATCAAAGAATAGACCATATACTAGGTGTGTAGTTATCTTTATTTTGCGTTTTATACTAACATCGCTAATAATGTACATAGGCATATGCGAATCCTATGAAACATCTTTGACCAATCTCTGTATTTTTTGTCAGTTACCGTAATGTCACAATTAGAACCAAATCTGTCAACAAAGCTGTACTATTGTTCAACCTGTCTTCAGTTGCCGAGCCTCAGATGCACAGTCTTACAACATATCTCGTGAATTCAGATTTCTCTCTGGAGGATACTAGAAACGTCACCCACATACTTCAGTAGCTATCCCTCATGGACTCACCTGGGCGCGATCATTTCTTAAATTCGTCGCTCACTTTGAGCTAAAAGAATTTTTACAAAATTTAGTACTTCCATGAATGTCCAGCACACAAGACACAATAACACAAATTTCTGCGGAAGCGAACCATGACATGTCTGAATAATTAAATCGACATCTACATCTACGTCCCTCAAAACAATTTGAAGTGCATGGAACGGGATACTTCCCATTATGGCACACATTAGCGTTTCGTTCCGTTTAATACGAGTATTGAGCGGGAAAGAATGACTATTACAAACATTGAGTGATAGTCGCCACTTCCATCCACGTTTGGCTGAGCTCCGTAGAAATTAAAGGCTAAATGTTTCTGGAAATACTTGTAGGTAACTATTAAAGAGAAGGTACATTTATTTCGTTTCGGGTGAGACTAATTTACTGTATTCCTTCGTCAAACTGGAATCAACAGATTTTGTAATGATGCGTGAGTAAAACTCAACAAGTAACTAAGACAACAGACTTAAGATCTGCGGACAAAGTGCTTCAGACTGAACGCTTTCATACCGTTAACAGGAAATGTGGATGTAAAATAGAGGCAATACATGGTTGTCGTGGAACACAAAACGTTCATAATGGGCTAATGTTGATGAATCCTTGAATAACGAAGCGCAAAAAGTGGCTATTCGATTTCATAATATGTGAAGCATGGCTAGGTCGTTTAATCATCGTTAAGAGAGGAAAGCCAATAACCAATACTACTCAACGGTTTCCCTTTTTTACAGATCCAAACAACGAGTCACCTCGTCTCTGGTAAAATAATTTTTTATTCAGCTTCCACCGGGAGCAGTATATGAAAGGAAATATTCTCTCGAAAGCGAACAGAGCATGAAAGAGTCATATAAATTCTCTTTGTAGGGACTGGTGCTATCATTACCTTTAATTAAACTTTTCAATACTGAAAATCGTAATGTGTTTCATTTATATTCAAAATATGTAATTTTATTTTGATCGCATTTAAGCGCATAGATCTTCCAATAACCAGTACAAAGAAAAAGATTTCATCTGAATTTTATTGCTATGCTGATTAACATTTTCCATTCCCATTTATCGTGGTGGTCATAAAGGAGTAAGATCATTCTCGGGATGTAATTAAAAGTTAGAAAGCCGTTCGTCGGTTTGTATATTTACTTGCTGATGGCTTCGAATAAGGAAACATGAACTCCCCAACTGTGGATTGCTTTAACTGGTATTATTCTCAAATGGTAAAAGGATGGATAGGAAATAATCGTAGCTGAAACTTTCACCAGATTTCTTTCTTATTCTTTCTTTCAAATTCCAAAGCCTATTTTCGACATAACTTCCACGAAACACATTAGCTGCTGCACCCTCGATTCCATAGATACATATCTTCTGTTTCTCAGTGCATGTACACGACATCAAGTGACGTAAATGGAAAAAATACAATAGAGACTCGTGCAATATTGTAGGCATTGATTTTTGCTTCTCAAAGAGAGTTGTTTCGCGTGCACTGAAATTACGTTTTTATGCTGTCGATTACTAATTAGTTATTTAACTGATTTAATTTTAAAATCAATTTGTGGCTCCCGTCATATTCCTCATCGTCAAGTACGATTGAAAGGTCCAGTGGGTGTAATTTAGCATGCAACTGACAGAAATGATACTCTAATGTAGTAGAGGAAATGAAACTTTCATATTAGCTAAGGTAAATCAGATGTAGACTCGTTTTTCCCAAACTCGTTGTTGAAAGGCCATTTCTTTACTTAATATTAAAAGATGCTTTATTTAAATACCACATCCCAAGTGATTATCCTGCAATGCCCTCTTCAAAATGAAGTTGGCACACCAAATCATATAAGATCCTTAAAACATTAACCGTATTACAGCTACATCTACATTTCACTGCATCTACAGCAAGTAGGTTGTTGTCACCAGCCCGTTACTTAATTTATGAAAGGAGCGAAAACAAAACGTGAGTGATTTTGAACTTTAAATTCGTTGTTGGAGAATATTATTCCATGCAGCACGTATAATCTAGCCTCAGAAACATCGTATTCTGATTTCCTTATGAGGGGCAAGTAATTCACTTCTTTATCGAGAAATCGAACGGAAAGTATACCTGAGCCCAGGAATTTATGTATGGAAATCAGTGGATAAGTTAGAGAGCTGTTTTTTAAAGAATTTCAGTTGAATCTGGAACAAAACAGGAAGAGGTAACCGACCTATAATACATAAGTCTCTGGCTAGCACCAAGTGCTATAACACACAAAAGAAAACTTGTTTAAAAAAACGTAGCTCATGAACTATTAGAAATGCACAAACGTTACTTAAATGAATACAATTATCGAGTGTGAATCACTCCATAATCTTATTTTAAACTAATAGGTATCATAAAGTCTACCGGGACACACGTGGTAGCAAGCACAAAGAATCATTGAAAAATCATGAAACACCGAAAAACAACTAAAAGCACTACAACACTGATTAATCACATCTAAAACACTAAAGACTACGTAATCATTGACTAAAAATACATAACCACACATCCTAACATTCTCAACTGTGATGAACGTTCAGAACGAAGCAGTAACTCACCCACGTAATCGTTCTTTGACCAAGTGTGAAGAAAGAGTGCCTGGATCTTTCCCTAACCGCGCTGCACCCCCCTCCCCCCTCATCCCCCCCACCATGGTGCATTAATTTCTTAACTGTCACTGCATAACACATTATCACTTCCAACCTCTGCTCTTCAGAGGAAAAAGAATAAATATTTCCTCCGGTGTGCGATCTCTGTGATCATACCGAAACCACAGAGCTTACGTATTCTATCACCTATGGCTAAGCTGAGGGACTTTTTGAAAGCATCTCAGTCCTTGCCGCAACAGCTGCCACTTCATTCTGACTGGGACTGACGGGATGAGGGGGCTATCTACCAGCAGACACCAGTTATTTTTATTATGGTTTCTACTTGCATGCTCTTTAAGACAGGGTGAAGGTTTTAGTCCTTAGGAATATCAAACGAGTCAGCCAAGATTTGGAGAATGTATTTCATTCCCTTGGAGTACTGTACGTCAATTAACAATGCGTATGACCGAGCGAGGTGGCGCAGTGGTTAGACACTGGACTCGCGTTCGGGAGGACGACGGTTCAATCCCGCGTCCTGCCATACTGATTTAGGTTTTCCGTGATTTCCCTAAATCACTCCAGGCAAATGCCGGGATGGTTCCTCTGAAAGGGCACGACCGACTTCCTTCCCTAATCCGATGAGGCCGATCACCTCGCTGTCTGGTCTCCTTCCCCTAACAACCCAACCCAATAATGCGTATGTATACCATGCGCCAAAATGAAATTTCTTACTGTAGATTATCCTACGAATGTTCGAGGCATTTTTACAAGCACATAGAATTATTACCTATCACAAAAAAAAAAAAAATGGTTCAAATGACTCTGAGTACTATGGGACTTAACATCTGTGCTCATCAGTCCCCTAGAACATAGAACTACTTAAACCTAAGTAACGTAAGGACATCACACACATCCATGCCAGAGGTAGGATTCAAACCTGCGACCGTAGCGGTCACGCGGTTCCAGACTGAAGCGCCTAGAACCGCACGGCCACACCGGGCGGCACCTGTTACAAATTCGGTATATATCTTTATATATATGTCGCAACACATTATTCGCCATTTGATCCTCCTGATCAGGTGTCCTAACAAGGTAACAATAAATGTAAACAAATCGTCGTTTACTTAAACTAAGCACAAATGTTACAAGTTTCTGCTGTAATCTTTAGGCGCTACTGCTAGCATGCAGAACGAAGGAACACGAGGGGAAGGTGCAGAAGCGAGATCAGAGTCGACTCATTTAGAAGCAACCGTCTGCAGATGGCGGTAGAACTATGTCCAGACTCGGCAAATCGCCAAATGCTTTCGCCCGGTTCAGCTTCCTTGATTAAGTGCACCTAGAAACAGCAGTAATTCTCCGACTGTCAAATGAGCTGTAATTTGCCCTATTACAGCATACCAAAGTCAAAAGCAAGTGATTAAGGCCAAAGCCATAACGTTAGGAAAAACCTAAACCTATCAAAATTCAGTAACGTAACAATTCAAAGAAATTTTGGTATAAAACATCAAATGCAAATGCAGAAATAATGAAAACCCATCGACGTAAACAAGAACATTTCGATAAGAAACAAAGCTGATGAATTTTGTTCAACTCTAACAGTATGTACGATGTTTCTATATTGCTTACTATATCTCTTTGTATATGAAGATGTTTCAGCTACTGCCCCCATCAGATTAAAACTTGGAACCTTTGAAATAACATTCACTCTCACTTTCAATAGAACCTATGCCACGGCTGGTAGTGTAAAAATCATGAGATTACTGAACTTGAGTAGGTTCCAAATTTGATAGCTAAGAGATTGTTACTACTATAACACGATATAAAAATGGGGATATAGAATCTTTCAGTTACTCGTTATCAGATAGCACAGCCGAGTCCTAATTTTATCAAGCTGATTTTTCGATGCATACAATTTGCCTAGTGTATCTGAGAATGCAAAACACGTTCTAACAACATTCGCCGTACAGTCAGTGCCTGGAGCTTCTCTCTTGGTTCAACAAAGGCTAAAGGCTGTCTACCTTGATCAGCCGTGGGTAACTGAGAATAACAGCTACTCTTTCTGGCGAATCGTTAGATTGTAAACAAATTGCCACCTGCGAAGAACCCGAAACATATGTGTCCAAGCAATGTGACGTTGTTGCACTTGTCACGAAAGGTTAAAAGGCCACTTGTTTTCATTTTAACCAGAAGGCATTATTTACAACAGTATCTGTCTTGTACGAAAGGTCAAAAGCAATTCATTTACTCTTTAGCAATATTTGTCAACTGTCGTGTTTTGTGTAAGGATTTACGCTGTATTTCTCTCCATCCTCATTTATAGGTCCGCTTGACGTACAAGTGACCCACATTCATTCTGTCTCCCTCCTTCACTACTACCCTCTCTCTCTCCCTCCCTCCCTCTCTCTCTCTCACCGATATCCACATACGCCCAAACAAGCACACACACACACACACACACACACACACACACACACACGTGTATGAGTACACTATATCCGGATCTTTTAAGCGATACATGTGTATGTTTTCTTACACAACCATTATATTCCGTCTACAAGACGGACTTAGTGCAAAGTCATTCATACAACATTTTCATCAGTTGCTCGTTGTCAGGCCCTCCGAAAAGAAATTCGAGTAGTTAATATTTTACCATTAAAGTGTCATCCGAAACTGTCGACTCATGTATCCTGTGACTCCACAAGACCCCCATTAATATGAGTAAAATAGACTTGGCGGTAATGATCGTAGTTCACGCTGATACGAGTCATCTAAAAAGTTCCAACTTCTGTTTGTTTCGTTGACCGCAGTAGGTCTCCCTGTAAAGCTGTCATCAACATAGTCTTGAAAACGAAGACAGATTTACTAGGCATGATTCTTGTGGAAATGGTATGTTCTAGTCTTCCTCTGATGGTTGAACTCAGGAAGCCAGATAGAGACTACCTGTAATTCACCGTGAACACGGAATCACATACCTTTTTCCATGTTTTCAAGTTCACAATCCGTTGATGTAAGTGACTCAAATTGTAGGACCAACTTGGACATGAAACGCGGAACCTTCCTTGTATTTGTAGAGTGACATTTTTGCAATTAGTCATCGAAGCATAGAATATATAATAGTTACCAGTTAAAATACGTTACATGTTGAAATCACACTCAATTTTTTAGCCAAGACTGCTTGTTCAGACTAGTGTCGAACCACTTCATCCACCTTGATCACAGACTTCACTGTTTGTTGATTTTGGCTCTCGCAGTTTTACTCACGATGATACTGTATCTTCAACACAGGCAGATGCGATGCTTTCAAGGCTGCTGATCATTTGCTTTGTAATATAATAGCTGTTCGGTACTCAGAGCTGCAGTTACGTGTAGCGTCTGACTCACTCCACGTTTGTAGCAGCCAATAGATGAATGTTTACATAACGCGGCAGACCATCCAACCTATGGACGTAACGCCACGTGATCTCCTTTGATCTCCTGATTTGGCGCCATGGAATACAGGCATATTCTTGCCCTGCGAGCCGGCGGTTTAATTTGAAGAAGTGGACCATTCGGCATTCCGCCCCGGCAGTGCACGTCAGAACTAGGCGTTTGGAGATTTTCGTCAGTGTTGTTTAGCAAACAAATGGAGAAGAGGCAGAGATTTTGATTAAAATATTGAGCGTCAAGGGTCTATTTTATACGTCAGATCGCTGTGCAGTGTCAACTGAAACGAGTGAAAATTTATGATGCTGATCCTGCGGAGAACATCCCCATTTCATTCGTTATCAGTCCACCTTGCATCTAATTTTTAAAGTTCTTCTGTAACATGATATCTCAAACGCTTTAATTCTCTTCTTTTCTGTTTGTCCCACAGTCCCTGTTTTACTACCATACAATGCTGTGCACCAAACATGTGCAGTATGAGAAATTTCTTCCTTTAGTTAAGTCCTTTGTTTGACACTAGTAGAATTCTCATGGCCAGGGATGCCATTTTTGTTGTTGTTAGTAGGCTTTTAATGTCCTCATTGCTCCATCCACCATAAGTTTTTCGCTGCCTAGGTAGAAGAATTCCTTAATTTCGTCTACTTCGTAATCGGCAGTTCTGAAGTCAAGTTACCCGCTGTTCACATATCTGCTGCATCTTGTTACTTTCGATGTTCTTAGATCTATTCCCTTTCATATTCCGTACTCATTAAATTATTCATTGCGTTCAGTATATCCTGTAATTCTTCTTTACTTTCTCTCAGGTTCGGAATTGCGTCAGCGAATTTTATCATTGATATCATTTCACCCTAAATTGTAATCCCACTTTTGAACCTTCGTTTTATTTCCGTCATTGCTTCTTCCATGTACAGATTCAACGATAGGAGCGAAAGGCTACATCCCTGTCCTACACCTGTTTTTTCATAAGAGCACTGTGGTCTTGATCTTCGGTCTTATCGTTCCCTCTTAGTTCTTGTACATTACCCACAATTTCCTATACCTTACCGCTATTTTGCTCAGACTTTCGAATATCTTGCAACATTTTATACTGTGGACGCTGTTTCTAGGTCGACTAATCATAGGAGCGTGTCTTCATTTTTCTTCAGCCTTTCTTCCATTGTCAACCGCAATCTCAGAACTGCCTCTCTGGTGGCTTTAACTTCCATAAAGGCAAACTCATCGCCATCTAACAGAAACTCAGTTCCCTTTTCCATTCTTCTGAAATATATTGTTGTCAGCAACTTGAGCTGTTAAGCTGACTGTGCGATTATTTTCGCATGGCTATATTCCGAATTGTTTTGATAACGTTTCTCCGAAAGTCAGATGGTATATCGCCAGTCTCATACAGTCCACACACCAATGTGAATAGTTGTTTTGTTACCAGTTCCCGCAATGATTTTAGAGATTCCGATTGAATGTTATGTGCTCATTCCATTTTATTTGTTTCCAGAGCTGTTTCAAATTCCGATTCTAATGCTGGATCGACTGTCTCTTCGCTGTCGACGCCTGCTTCTTTTACTATCACGTCATCATACCTTTCCTCCACGTCATGGAGCTTTTATTGTACTCTTTGCGCCTGTCCGCTCTCTCCTCTGCTTTTAACAGTGCAATACCAGTTGGTTCTTAATGTTACTGCCTTTGTTTTTAATTTCAGAGTGAGTTGTTTTAACTTCAGTCCTTTAGAAATTCGTTTCTTTTTATTTTCTTCACATTTTGCATGCAACCATTTCACCTTAGCTTTCCTGCTCTTCCTGTTTATTTCATTCCTAAATTATTTGTATTTCTGTTTTCCTGAATTTCCATGCACATTTTGTACTTCCTTCTTTCATCGTTCAAGTGATGTTTATTTTCTCTTACAACGGTTTCTTCGCAGTTACTTCCTCGTACCAACGTGTTTCTTTCCAACTTCTGTGATTCCACTTTTTAGTAATGTCCATTCCTCTTCGACGTAATTGCGAACTGAGCTGTTCATTATCGCAGTATCTAGCTTCAGAGAACTCCGAGCATATCTCTTCATTCCTTTGTACTACCTTATCCCACATCTTTGCCCATAGATTCTCCTGTCTAGTCACTTCAGCTTCGGCCTACTTTTTATCATTACTAAATAGTGAGCCTACACAAGCGCCTCGGCACGCCTTACAGTCCAATATCTGATTTCGGAATCTGTGCCTGACGATGATATAATTGCAATCTTCGCATATATATCTTTGTCTTTTCGGAGGGGACCTCTTCCTCTTGGGTTTCTTGTACAAAGTATTCTCTATTACTACCTGAAATTTGTTGCTGAACTCTGTTAGTCCTTCCCATCCCTTGTTCCTACTACCAGGCCCATATCCTCCGGCAACCCTTTCTTCTACTCTCTTCGCTACAACCGCATTCCAACCAGTAATGATTATTAGAATTTCATCTCCCTTTACATACTGAATTATACTTTCAATATTTTCATACACATTCTCCATCTCTTCATCCTCTGCTTGCTACAAAAGCATGTACACCTGAGTTATTGCTGTCAGTATTCGTTTGCCATCGATTCTGTAGAGGACAACCTCATCTCCGAAATGTTCACATTAACTCACTCTCTGCCCTTATCCTCCTATACATAACGAATATACCACTGCTTTTGAAAAGGACATGACACACCCATCTATTCTACGACGACTGTTTTGTTCGATGGTGAACATATTCCAACATTTACGGTGTCGGATCAAGCTTCCATGGAAAATGGCTACGCCTTGATACACACACACACACACACACACACACACACACACACACACACACACACACACACAGACTCTTAGGTATTTCTACTCCTTATCAATGAGTCTTTTTATATTTGCGGCGACTCCCTCTGAGCAATTTAGAGGTGATAACGCAATGTTGCTCCAAACTCCCAGTGCTACCATCCATTGAATTTCTTGTCTCTGAGATCCAAAAACTACAAGACCCATAATTTTTCTCTTCAAGTGTAGCTTTATCGTAATCCCAAGACACGATCTGTGGTATAATTTGGGCAATGTGATACCAAGAAGGACGCCTTGGAAACAAAAATACCCGACTTGCGGCGGACGTTGTTAACCAATTCTAGCGTCAAAGAATAGAAGGTTCTTTGCTGTAGCTACCGCCAATGACCCAGGTTCCGTAAAAGATTTTGGAACTTCAAAGCAGATCTGCTCTACAATCTCCCACTGAGGAGATCCAGTTCTTTGTGGACCCCACATTTGGTCACCAAGACATCAACAAGAGTTCATCATCAAGCTCCTGAAGCCACTGCCGTACTTTTTTGCCTTTGTGGCACGAGGACCTATACTATTCTAATATGCCACCTATATGAGGGAGGACATAACGAATATGCTGTACGATTCTGCCTTCGTGATAAGGGGAATTATACTATTCTAATACACCCCTGATATCAGGGAGGACATCACGAATGTAGGGTTGCATGTGGTTTTCATCTCAGAGTATCTTTTGCAAAACTCAGTTACCTGCTGGATATATTCCAATCTCTGATTTGTTCTACAGTTTTTACCTTCCACGACTCTATCTTGTACCATGAAGGTTATTCCCTGATGTCGTAAAACATGTACTATTAGTCTGTCCCTTCTTCTTGTCAGTGGTTTCCGTATGTTACTTTTCTTTTCCGATTTTGCAAGGAGCTCCTCATTCTTTGTTTTCTGAGACCAACTGATTCTCAGAAATTTTCTGAAGCATCACATCTCTGCGATTCTCTTCTATTCCGGTTTTGCCACTGCCCATGATTCACTTTGCTCCAAAGGTACATTATCAGAAATATCTTCCTGAAATTATGACCTATGTTTGGTACTTTTCTTACCCAGGAATACCCTCTTTGCGGGTACTACAGCCGGCCCGTGTGGTCGTGCGGTTCTAGGCGCTTCAGTCTGGAACCGCGTGACCGCTACGGTCGCAGGTTCGAAGCCTGCCTCGGGCATGGATGTGTGTGATGTCTTTAGGTTAGTTAGGTTTAAGTAGTTCTAAGTTCTAGGGGACTGATGACCACAGATGTTAAGTCCCATAGTGCTCAGAGCCATTTGAACAATTTTGCGGGTACTACTCTGATTTCTATGTCCTACTTGAGTAATGTCTGTCATGGATAATATTGCTTGCAAGGTAGAATACAAGTTCGTCTAATTCGTGTTCACCAGTTTCGATCGTAAGTTTCTCGCTGTTTTCTGCTTTACACAGAGGAAAACTTCCAACGTCCACATTCTAAGATGAGACATGGACGTGAAATACTCATGGTTCCACTGTCATTAAACCACTGTCCATAGATGCTCACGACAGCAGTATCCGAAATGCCCATTTCCAGGCATCAGGCCACAACGACTTCGCCTTTGTCAAAGTATTTTTTATCAGCGAATTTCCTTTTTTTTTTGGTCCGTGTCGTCACTAAAGGGTTCCTCATTCGTCTCTGCTCCGCTTACGTCATTTCTTATCATATCACGTGCTCGCCACACCACCAGCGTTTACTCTCGAAGTGCGAAATGATCGTAATATTTTGGCGTATCAATGTATGTTTCTGTGGGTGGTTTTTCTTTTGATTGAGTGACTCGTTTAAACTAGCGGCCATTGAGTAAGAGTGGTGACTCGTTGATTTTGAATAATTTTAATACTTCTGCGAAATTCTAAACAAATTTCAGTGTGGGAGGTATACTATTGCATCCCTCAGATTCTTCCACGAAAATTAAATTCGAAGTGTGAGACCTTTGTGCAGAAAGTGTGTTTGTTTTCTCCTGCCCTCTTAAACCCATCCTCTTTCACTCACTCTTCCTCCCTGTCTCTGTTTCACTCACACCACGACACATTGCGATACTGAATGCTGGTGGTGTGCTGGTACATGACGTGATAAGGAAAGCAATATTCGGAGCAGAGACGAATGATGAACCTTTTAGAAACGATAGGGGACAGAAAAGGGGAACTCCAATGAGATAAAAGACTTTAACAAACGTGAAATTGTTGTGGCCCTAACGTGGGAACAACCATCTTCGATATCGCGAAACTGATCGGCTCCTCGCCTACCGCAAGTAGGCAACAAAAAGTTAGACTTTCATACCTCAGAATGCTACGGTTGTGGGTTTTCCACTGTGTAAAGCAAAAAATAGCGAGATACTTACCACCAGAACTGTGACCACGAAGCAGACGAAGTCCTGTTATGTATGTACACTGAAGCGCCCAAGAAATTGGTATAGGCATGTGTAATAAAATACAGAGATACAGTATGTTAACAGGCAGAATACGGCGCGGCGGTCGCCTCTATAAGACAACAAGCGTCTGGCAGA
The DNA here is from genome assembly GCF_023898315.1 of Schistocerca nitens. Taxonomy (NCBI): domain Eukaryota; kingdom Metazoa; phylum Arthropoda; class Insecta; order Orthoptera; family Acrididae; genus Schistocerca; species Schistocerca nitens. The sequence continues at coordinate 8,240,192 of NW_026045910.1, read as the reverse complement.
GGTGTTATATCAGTTAGTGCTGCGATGAAGTGGGGATTTCCCGTACGACCATTTCACGAGTGTACCGTGAATGTCAAGAATGCAGTAAGACATCAGATCTCCGACATCGCTGCGGCCGGATAAAGATCCAGCAAGAACAGGACCAGCGACGACTGAATAGAATCGTTCAACGAGACAGAAGTGCAAAGCTTCCAGAAACTGCTGCAGATTTCAATGCTGGGCCATCAACAAGCGTTGGCGTCCGAACCATTCAACGAAACATCATCGATACGGGCTTTTGGAGCCGAAGGGGCACTTGTGTACCCTTGATGACTGCATGACACAAAGCTGTACACCTCACGTGGGCCCGTCAACAGCGACACTGGAATGTTGATGACTGTAAACATGTTCCCTAGTCGGACGAGTCCGTTTCAAATTGTATCGAGGTGGGTAGACGTGTACGGATATGGAGACAACAACATAAATCCATGCACACTGCATGTCAGCAGAGGACTGTTCAAGCTGGTGGAGACTCTGTAATGGTGTAGGGCATGTGCAGTTGGAGTGATATGGGACCACTCGTACGTCTAGATCCGACTCTGACAGGTGACACGTACTAAGCATCCTGTCTGATCACCTGCATCCTCTCATCTCCATTGCACCTTCCGACGGACTTGAGCAATTCCAGCAGGACAATGCGACACCCTACACGTCCAAGATTGTTACAGAGTGGCTCCAGGAACACTCTACTACGCTTAGACTCTCTACCAGACACCAGCATTATTGACCATATCTGGGGCACATTGAAACGTGCTGTTGAGAAGAGATCTCCACTCCATTGTACTCTTACAGATATATGAACAGCCCTGCAGGATTCATGGTGTCAATTACCTCCAGCTCTTTTCCAGACATTTGTCGAATCCATGCCACGTCGTGCTGCGGCGCTTCTGAGTGCTCTCGGGGGTCCCACACGATATTAGGCAGGTGTACCAGTTCCTTTGGCTTTTCGGTGTATATGCACATTCCGACTCGCACGTAAGCAGAGCGTGGGGAATCAAGTGAGAGGACAAAGGGTCGGCTGTGAGGATAAAAGCAGGAAATCTCATCCCCTGGGAGCGGCAAACGAAAACAGAAAATCCGGCTCTCAAAGGCGCGTAGCGTAGGGGAGCTAAGCAGTGCCCGATAGCGGGCTCATTACAGCACTCTGGGGGGCCACCCGTCACCTGCGCCAGGTGGCAGCTTATCGCGCGGCAGCGACCCCCTCCCGTCCGCACTTATCCACAAGAACTGCAGCAAGTGGTCGCCCCAGGTGGCGTGCCCCACAAAAAAGCAGAGAGCGGAGGAGGGACGGTCAACTGGAGGCACAGATTCTCAATGCAGCAGCAGGTTATGCGCTACAACTCGCACGACTACATATTTTGATTCCTTTTCACTTCAGTGTGAGTACAGGGTGACCATAAACAGACTAAAGGCTTGTAAGGGTCTTCAGTACATGTTGTACTGAGTAATAGCAGGTGGAAAAAAATTCAATACGTTGCGCCGTTTTAGAGTTAATTAGCGATGAAAGTAGCCAATCAGACCGTTGCGCGCTGATTCACGAGGCATCACAGATCAATTAGTGTAAGTTTTTGTCATTGCCTAGATCAGGCACGGGCAAACTCTGATGACACGCGGGCATGATCGAGATACTTACTTACGCTCCCGTGCCTGTTCGTCAAGGAACGTGACACCAGCGCCCAGCACTCCTAAGTCAAAACTATAACGGCCGCGACGTCAATATTGGGGAACGCACCGATATGAATGACAGCCATTTCCTGAGGCGCCACGCGAACAAACAGGGACTAAAAACACACGTTTGTTTATATTATAACGCACCTTTAGATGTTTACGTGTGTTTATGTGTCGTACCCATTATTTCTTTACTTATGGTGTTTTACAAAATCTGTCGTAAAAATCTCCTCTGCAAAGTCGTGCAATGCAGTTGCTAAAGAAATAATGTTCACGACACTTAAATAAAGAAACATGAGAAGATGGCTTGTCAGGCATCTCTAAATGTCACAAACAAATGCCTATAAAAGCCACTGGCTGCAACTAATCCATTGCAATTTATCTTCACTTTCAATAGTTGCAGTGTTCTAACTCGTCCACAATTGGCGATAATTATTTACTAATGTTGATACGGAAAGTATAGAAAAGCAAAACACGTAGATGAGACAGAAAACCCCAGTCGACATGCAGTTATTTGTAACTTTGCGACTTTCGGCCACAGGTAGCTCAGTAGAGTCTTTAAAATTTAATGTTTCAATGTGACAGAAACTATAAATATTTGTCTAAACATACTTTCAATGAGTGACCACACAGGCGTGTATTGTTTCTCTGACACTAAATAAATTAACGCATCATTTATTTGTTCATTTTGAAAAGTCTGAAAGCGTAAACCGCTTGAAGTTAGCATATATTGGCTGTTTTACCATGAAGCCACACCAGAATAATGCGAACAATAGAATGACGAATCTCCCAAAATGCGGCTCGGACGGCGTACAACGTGATCGCCTATCTCTCTCCCCCACGAATTTCTTCCGCGTGCCGTATTGAAATCGATCGCGCTCCGGCTGTCAGTTGTCTACCGGTCGCGTAAGTGATAGCGCAAACGAGACTGCTCAGCTTTTGACTCGGGTTTGGTTTTTACTACCGTCCCACATCCAGTTTTTGTGTCGCTCTCTTGTTTGGTTTTAGGAAACGAATGGAAGAACGAATTTGGCGACACCGTCTCTGGCGAGCCGGTTAAATTTGTGCGCACACCGGCCTCAGTTGCTAACTTTAATGCAAATTATCTAGGAAACGGTGCGACTTCACAGTTATCTCTCAGGACAACGTAACCTGCAACATTCTTGCAAGCTTTTCAGATCATTTCTGACCACTCTGTATATGTATGCCTAATGGCTTCCTTATCTTCTGACAGATAAACGCAAAGAAAAGCAACGAAGAAGGGCTGCATTGAATTTCCTCAAATGGTGCAGTAAGGAAGGAGAGTAGGTTCTGGAACACATTGTGACGTGATGGTAGCATTCATAACCCCAATTAAACCGAAAAAAAGACAAACTACGAGCACCAAAGAAGTTATTGCCGCATTGGTTTCGGATCTAAATGGCGTCCTATTCGTCGGCTTTATGCCTAAAAGAGAGATACCGATACAGATGCCTGCTGTCAGATCCTTTTCCGCCTACGCTGTTCAAAACAGACGGCATGTAGTGTCACAATAAGGTTCGCCCACCTTCTGTGTTGACGTAGGATTTACGTCGGCAGTTTATGTGTGAAGTTTATGAATGCCCGTCTTATGACATAGACTTGGCACAAGAATCTCCTTCCCAAACTGAGTTTTTGGGAATAACGTACTATGGAAATGACGAAGAAGTCATCAGCGACTAGTTCAACAAAGTAGCTGCAACAAATGTTTAAATTTGCATTGCAGCAATGTAGAAAATTAACTGAGGTATCAAAATGTATTTTAAAATAAGTTGTCCTTTATTATCTTGAATAAACATTCACAATTTTAGAATGACCCTCGTATATATAGCGAATATGTTGTCCCAGTCAATGTAAGTGCTTAGAAATGTAAATTTCTCCAACTAGCCTCCATCCAGTTCCACTCGTGGCTTACAATAATGCTTGAACACGTTATACACTGAAGCGCCAAAGAAAGTGTTATAGATATGCGTATTGAAATAGACAGATATGTAAACAGGCAGAATATGGCGCTGCGGTCGCCGACGCCTATATGAGACAACAAGTGTCTGGCGTAGTTTGTACATCAGTTGCTGCAGCTACAGTGGCATTTTATGAGAATTTGAGTGAGTTTGAACGTGATGTTATAGTCAGTGCACGAGCAATGGGACACAGCATCGCCGAGGTAGCGATGAAGTGGGGATTTCCCGTACGACAATTTCACGAGTGTGCCGTGAATATGAGGAATCCGGTAAAATATTATATCTCCAACATTGGTACGGCTGAGAAGAGATCCTGCAAGAATGGGAACAAGGACGACTGAAGACGATCGTTCAACGTGACAGAAGTGCAACGATTCTGCAAATTGCTGCATATTTCAGTTATGGGCCATCAACAAGTGTCAGTGTGCGAACCATTCAACGAAACATCATCGATATGGACTTTCAGAGCACAAGGTCCCCCCGTGTATCCTTGATGACTGCTCGACACAAAGCTTCGTGCCTCCCCTGGGCCCTTCAACACCGACATTGGACTGTTGAAGACTGGAGACATGTTGCCTGGTCGGACGAGTCTCGTTTCAAATTGTATCGAACGGATGGACGAGTACGGGTATGTAGGCAACCTCATGAATAGATGGACACTGCATGTCAGCAGGGAAATGTTCAAGCTGGTGGAGGATCTCTAAAGGTGTGAGGTGTGTGCAATTGGAGTGGTGTTGGACCCGAGGTATAGATACGACTCTGACAGGTGATACGTACGTAAGCATCGTGTCTGATCAAATGCATCCATTTATGTCTATTGTGCATTCCGAAAGACTCCGGCAGTTCCAGCAGGACAATGCGACACCCCACACATCCTGAATTGCTACAGGCTGGCTCCAGGAACATTCTTCTGAGATTATCACTTCCGGTAGCCACCAGACTTCCCGACAATGAACATTATCGAGCATATTTCAGATGCCTTGCAAGGTGCCATTTAGAAGAGATCTCTTCCCCTTCGTACGGATATATGGACAGCCCTGTAGTATTCATGATGTCATTTTCCCTCCAGCACTATTTCGGACATTAGGCGAGTCCATGCCACATCGTGTTGCGGCACTTCTGCGCGCTCGCGGGGGCCCTACGCCATTTTAGGCAGGTGTACCAGTTCCTTTGGCTCTTCAGTGTATGTTACGTTTACTGTACACTTGTAAAGAATGTGTTTTTCATGTCGTTCTCACATTTGGAGGCAGTGTTACACTCGTGTCCGAAGTTAGTTATGAATTATTTTAAGTATTGCCTCGTAAATCTTGATTAGAGTGTACAATTCACCACCCATGTTCTTCAGCTGTATCTAAAGCAGTACTGTACATCTCATTTCTGTAATGACCCGACATAGCAAAATAAACAGACGATCATCTCGTGAATTTTCAAAGAGCTGTAGCATTCGTTGCTCCATTTCTTCAGCCGCATCATTAGGTGTGCTGTACACATCACTTTAGAGCTTATCCGAGACAGGAAGATCCCTATGATTCCGCTCACTGATTTGAAGGATCAGTTACAAGGCCTGCATGGTTCATCTATCTTGAACCTTATTGGTGCGTTTGCCGTCATCGTAGGTCAACAGTAAAACCGGTTGGTGCCCTATACTGCGTCTATCACCTTCGCCAACTATGGGCGTGGACGAAATTTAAGCTCACTTAAATGGAGATTTAATCGAAAAGTTTTTATTTCAAATACAGCTCTATTTTTTACAGTCTAATCAGTCGTGGCTTCTAATCCATATTCTAAATTATCTTGCAAACGTCTCATTTGTGGATAAATGTTAACTTCAAAGTTTTTGCTTCCATCATCACGTACTTTCTACCTATGCTGAGTTCTGCGGTTAATTACATTATTTTATAGCCACATCTAGGGTTTCACAGGGAACGCTACAAATATCTATCATCAGATCAGTAACAAATAGTAGCCGTAGATGCCACATATTATCTCTCACACACATATTTTCAATTTAGTCCAAAACACCTCTCTCTAGTACCAGTTGTATGAAACTAAGCTGTGTGAGAATAATTACTGATACATCACGATCATTTCAATAATATCTGCATTTCAGTAACACATGCTATGATCTTCGGAGATCAAAGGCAATGAAGCAGCTAATGATAAGTAAAGATAACATCCAAACAATAATATCTGTATGTAAGATAACAACGTTCAGCATCCCTGCAAAAATACAGGTTTTAGAAGTGTTGAGCTAACGAATGACAGAGGAAACTTGTCTTTGGAGTGACTAGACGCCCTTATTGTGCTGAAAGAAGAAACGCAAGGTAGATAAAATCCGAAGCTACAACCACCACAATTACAAAGAGGTCGGCGGGGCAAATCTGTCTGCAGAAGAGGGAGGAAAGGTACCGATCTTGGCTTTGTGAAATAAACCAGAGAAAAGAATATTAGCGTCGAATAAAAGGTCCAGGATATGGAAATTAATTGGCCATTTCCTTTTCAAAGAGGCAATTCAAGTCTTTGGATTAGGCGATTTAAAGATAAGATGTCTAGTGTCTTAACCAACTGACAGGCTCGTTAGTAGGAACCTATTTGGTATTCGTGGTATATGACACTGCAGAGCCATAGGAAATCAAAAGGCGGGTTATCGGATAAGTATTTGGTCTCAACATCTCCTGGGTGTACCTATACCACAGTGGGAATATGTTTTACGTAATGGAGAATTTTTTTTCAGTATCAGTTTCCACACATTATAACTGAAGTCTTATTCGATACTACATACATTCTTTTCTCTCGTCCGTCGTCTTACCTCATCACTAAATATTTGTAACTGGGATGATTTTTAATCTGTAATACGCCACACACACTATATAAGTTCCATCCGTGCATGGCATTTCAAATGTTTTAGAATTTTTATTGTTTTATTATTAAAGCTAGCTGAGTACCCAAGTTTGCCCAGGTATGTATTTATTATAATTTTCTATTAGTCCATATCCTCTTCCCCCTATCCCTGTCCATCTCCTGTTTCACCCATTTTATGTCCGTCTCCTCCATCCTATCTTGCCTTCCACATCCTGCACCCTCCGCTAGCTTCCTCCTGTCCCCCTCTCTCTGTTCATCATCTCCTACCACATTTCTCTGTCAATCTGCATCTCCCCCTCTGTCGACCAGCTTCTTCCTCCTCTGTCCCTCTCATCCTCCGCCCACTAATTCCACCTCCGCCGCCCCCTCTCTTCATCCATCTCGTTATTCCGCCCTCTGTCCATTTTCTCCTCTCGTTTTCTCTTTCAATCTTCTTCTCTCCCCTCTTCCTGTTGAAGTCCTCCTCTTTCCTTTCTCTGTCCATTTCCTTCTCCCGTCCCCTATCAGGGTGCATATCCCCTTTCTCCTTACCGTCTGTGCATCTCCTCCTCCTCCCACCGTCCATTTCCCTACACATCATCATGCTCACACCAATAGGAGGCTGGTGGTTCTTACCTCCACAGATTCGTTTCCATATTGTGATTAATATATGTACCAAATTTGACTGAAATTTTTCCTGATGTCTATTATGAGCTTCTTATGTTAGGATCTGTTGGCGCTCGCGTGTGTCAAATAAGGTTTCACACACGTTTAACACATTTCACACGCATTTGTACACAAAATTCACCTGCATCTCCATCGAATTTCGCACAGCAGTTTCATTTTTATGCAGCTCTATTTTAAGACGTCGTATCTCGTGATTTATGCCCCATAGAATGATATAATTCTGCCAGAACATCCAGTGGTATGTGTGGCTACAGCCTGCGAAACGTGTTGTGAATAGAGCTAGCAGTAAAGAAGCAATAAAGTAAAACGTCACCCACAGTGTGGCAGGTTTCCTACGTATCTCAGTGTTTGTGGTGTCATATCTTCTGAACTATAGTCGTACAATGATATATTTTTCTATGTACATTAAGCATCATTTGTGGATACTGTCTGCGAAATGTTTTAGAACAGAGTAATTAATAAATAGCTTAAAACTTAAAAGGTCGACGATAATGTGGCGGTTTTTCATGCATCGAAATATTTGACGTCATATCTCGTCAACTACGTCTCGTACAATGATATAACTTTGCCGGTACATTCACAGGTGTACGTGAACATGGTCTGCAAAATGTTTCCTTAGTACAGTTAGTAATAAAGAAGTAATAAATTAAAACGTCATGCTTCATGTGGCAGATTTATTGCATAAACATCGAAAATTAGTACGCAATAACCTCTTTTTCCTTCTTTCGTATTGTTGCGATTGTCAGCGAAAAACAGTTTAATAAAGGCTAAAAATTAGTTGTAAACTTCATTACAAACGTCTAAGTGTTTTCATTCTCAAATATTAGATGACGCAAATACGGACGTTTGTGCGTCGTAGGTTAGAGTGGCTTTTGACCTCCATCCCCATCTCTTCGATAAGTAGATTGCTTTTATCCCCATAGCGATGATTTCCAGACACTAAATGTGTACAAGTTTGGTTGAAATCACTTCAGTAGTTTAGGAGGAGATGTGAAACATATATACATATACATACATACATACGTATATAAGTACATTAATTTTATAATATTTGTGTATTTAACGTTAAACTGTGATTTTCTGTTGTATAGTTTATTATTTCTTCCCTTCTGGCCTACTGATATTTGGATAACGCGACATACTCACGTATACATATATTCTCAGGCTAGTTTGTACGTAAAGCATTTCAACAACGTAGACACATCCTTTTGCTCATCGGAGGACACAAAACATATCTAACGCACGAAATCAGTCTGAATAATCATGCAGCCAGACGCTTGACTGACAACAAAGGGCTGGTACGGTAGCGATATCAGACCATTCTCGCTTACGTTGTCAGAGATGCTTGTATGCAAATGACAAGACCGAACCTTCTCTTCATTCTTGTAGCATGGTATCTTCATAATTTCCCTGTGTTTGAATTCTGACAATAAAAATTAGCAACATGTAACAGGAAATATCGTACGCTTAACAAAGTAGAAACGAAAATTATCCATACTTAAGTCTTCTTTTTGTCCTGGCGTTTATCGTACCTTGACGGTTCGGCATGTCTATCTGGATTTGGGAATGTTAGTGGTAGAGGCTGGCCGTATTCCCTTCGTGTTATCACGAGAACACACTCTCCGCTCTCCCCCAGGTGGTGGAATTGGTATACCTCATCTGTCTGCGTGTAATTTTATCCCATGTGGAAGTGTGTGAGCCTTTTACGAAGTGATTGCGAATAGTGTAACAGGTGGGACGTTGGTACTAACCCGATATCCACGAATTCGTTTGCGGGAAACCGATCGGAAACCACATTCAGGCTGCGTCGTTAATGCGCAGAGGGATTTCGATCCGGGCCCTTGTAACCGCTCCCCTCCCCCCCTTCCCGCCACCGAAACACACACACACGCATACACGCACATTCGGGAAGCGGCGTGGTAGCGCGCGCGGCTGTTTGTGTAGTTACTTCATATCTAATGTCTATACAAAAATGGTTATCTGTTAACTGCTTTAGTGAACGTTTGAATAATGACAATAGAAACTGAAAAAGCTCTCCTGTCGCGACTTTGCAGTTCCTAAGACTGCGCGAAGCAAACCTTTCCTTCCTATAAGAATCCCAACATTTGATTACATATTCAACTCCAAGCACATGGCACGTGCGCTGAAATGGTGAACCTTTCTGTTATCGGATGGATTATTATCATCTTTCGACGATCGTAAGAAAGTACAGAATTCTTTCTCTAATTTTCCACGTCGTTTAACGATTGGTAACTCTCTTTAAATGTGAATAAACGCATAAAGATTCCAACAACAAAGAGATACGAGACAGTAGTACAAGATTACAAGATTAGTGGTGCACATATTGAGCACGTATAAATATTTAGGGGCACTAAGAAGCTGTAGGAAATGGCAGGAACAGGCAAATCATTAAAACGGAAATGTATGATACACTTCAATTTTTTGATAAGGTTCTGCATTAGTGCATAGTGACCGTAAAGGAAATCGAATACAAGACGTTAGTGTTGTTCCAGGGGGCGTAGCCCTTATCAAGTGGACATGATAACAGACGTCGAATGAATTCAGAGATGCTTAACAGATCGAAGTAACCTGTTGGGAAGCATAACGGAGATTGCCCAATGTGTGTCCTTGGAAGAAAAGCTATGTATCTCTCACGGAATCCTCTTCCATAAGTCTACAGAACGGATATTCGAAAAAGACTTTGATTTCATTCTTCTACCACACTGTACATGGGGCATGGTGATCATAAGAGTAATATAAAGGGTATTAGAGAATGTGCACAGACACATATAGAACCATTTTCACCTCGCTCAATACACAACAGGAATAGAACCACATATCAACAATACTGGTACGGAGTACCTTTCTTCGAGGAATATAAAGTGTCTTAGTAGTATATTTGTCGGTGTACCGATTTAGAAGACAACAGCAGTTATGTTTGTTGTGTTGGCAAAAGAGCCAACACCGTGTTACTAGAGGAGGCCGAAATGCACGCGTTTTAGCTCACGCAGGCTGGCGTGAGGAGGGAAGAACTACACTGACGTGAGGTCTGGAACATGACAAGGAATTAGAATTCAGAAAGTGGACGTAATTAGTTTGATACTTAACTTTAATCTATTAATAATGAACGTCGCTCTTGACGGTATATGATTCACAATATTATCTGTTCAGAATACATGCGTAGTTACTTAATATGGCGCCTTGCTAGGTCGTAGCAAATGACGTAGCTGAAGGCTATGCTAAACCGCCGTCTCTGAAAATGAGAGCGTATCTAGACAGTGAACCATCGCTAACAAAATCGGCTGTACAACTGGGGCGAGTGGTAGGGAGTCTCTCTAGACTAGACTTGCCGTGTGGCGGCGCTCGGTCTGCAATCACTGATAGTGGCGACACGCGGGTCTGACGTATACTAACGGACCGCGGCCGATTTAAAGGCTACCACCTAGCAAGTGTGGTGTCTGGCGGTGACGCCACAATGTTACTTCATTTTTAAAGTTTACAAGTATTTTGTTCCGTTTTTTGAAAGTGATAAAGTGAAGCCAAAGGGATATTTCAGGTGCAGTGCTCACATTTGCCATTCATGAAGTTCAAATCATCATCATAATTCTTCATGTACTAGAAGTGAACCAAAGATATTCCTTTAAGAAATAATTGGCAAAGACTGTCAGACAAAACGCATATAATAAGACGACCAACTTCCGTTGTATTCTTACCGGGTGGATTAATGTAGGAAATCACAAAAGACATTATCTTTAAGTGCAATAGATTTCAGTCCTGAAAGGTTTAAAATAAATAATGCACACTAAGAAAAGTTCTCGAGAAAAGTTAGACACTTTCTTCCTTTTTGAACTGCATCGCATTACGAAGCAGAAATAAATGAATTTTTTGTAGCTTTTTATGTAATTGCTGACAGTCTTTGCCAATTATTTCATTTCTGTGGACATTTTAATTCACTGTTGGCACCTGCCTTCGCATAGGCGGAAACTAATTACAGCAGTGCGTTGTGCTAGTTATTGTGCTTCTATTTTCATTATTTATTCTTTACCGATAAATTGAAGTAAATATTTATAGTTTTTTCGGCACCACATTTGAGTCAGTCTCTGAGGAGTCCTGGGGAGTTATAGTTAGGATGAGCGTAGCCTACGAAGAACAATGATATTGGTTCAGATACAGATTCGGCACGCAGTTCATGACACAATGCTAACCACCACGGAAGAAAATCTGATTCATAACTGGAAGAAACAATTGCATACGACAGCTAAATACGATGTGAGGTGTTATTATATGCTATTTTCGAAGTGAGAAAAGTGAACTTTTGCATTGTAGCAACCTTGTATGAAAATAGGAACTATGACGTCATATTCTCGTACTTATGTTTCAAAGATTTTGTTCTTTTAACATATTCGTTAGTACTTCTTTATCTCTCTGCCTTTTTCTATCTTCAGTTCATGCTTTTCCTGAGATGTAGATATTAGTTCTAGATGAGTTGCTATCTGCTGTTTCTGATTTTTTAATACTGTTTCTTTAAAGTTTTCTTAGTTCTGCGGTCCACGAAATCACTAACGTCTTGTTTCAGAAACAAAGGAGTATTTGTTACGTTAGCCCGTCCTCACTGACTCGGTACAATTACCCAAAAAGGATAATTTTTTATTCACAGTTAGCTTCGATATTCATCTACATTTTGGTCACTTATTCATTATTTCTCATTTTACCGCCCTCGTTTGCTTAAGCTGCATCCGTTACTGTTCTAATGATTCATATTTCAAGTACTTCTAATTGATTCAGCTTGTTGTTCAGTTTTACAATTTCGATGGATATCTTTGCTTTACTTCTGTAGTACAGTGTTTTACTCGTAAATTTTTATGCATTTAATGCTTTTCGGTCTGAGATTCTGGAACGTCCCAACATTTGCAGTGAAGGATAAAATTTTAACCTGGAATTTTTTCTCTTTTATGTTTTGATATTTACTTTTGTTTAGGTGTTGAGGCCTAATACTTGGGAACAACGAAAGACGAAACTGTTACATATGGAGCTCAAACTAAAGAGATCTTTAACTTTTTTACTAAAGATTCTTCTTTTGACAGTATTTAATTAATTTGTGCTGCACACGTTATATAGTATACGTAAACTCTTGAACTATCAACTGTACACTGTTGCTGCCAACATATTTCTTGTGCTATGACGTACTTCAAAAAATAAACTGTACATTTATATATACTCCATTAAATGTTATAGATATACATTATCAACTAGTATTGCACCAACTAACAAAAGGTAGCGAAAAGTGCATATGCCCGAAGAATTGAAACATCTATTGTGGTAGAAAATAAATGTTTGCCTCTGGCCTCACTTACAAAGTAGTCTCACTTTTTTTTATCTAAAGTGCTATCAGTGCACAGTGTAAATCGCCTCTGGCAGCTAACTCCAGCAAGGCAGTGAATAAATTAGTTACGGTGTGTACGTCATGGTGCTGATTGATGTATTCATACGGCAAGCACGCTCTGAACCACAAGTGGAGTCATAACTTGTTACCCTGGGGATCTGTTCAGTTGATATGATTATTAATTACCAGGTACCATGGTACTGGTTGTACTAGCAGTACCCAGAATCAGTACAAACAACAACACCGTCGTAAAACGTAACGTCATCCACTTGCGAAACTGATGAGATGATTTACGGCACTGGGAATAAAATACCAGCACCTAGGCATGCGCTTCTTATGCACTCTAAAGAAACATTCACAATGAAATTCATCAGAACCCGTCGAGACATAATTCGTTTTATACAGGACATTATCGTCATGCACGTCACCTACATAGAAACAGACCGCGAAAGATAAACGACTTTTAAAGCGAGGAATAGGTCATTCCAAAACAGACACTGATACGCGACTGGGTAGGGTACTGAATTTCTCTTCAAATTAGACATATTAAAGCATAAAACTCCCGTCCAATTTTGTTAAAAAATAGTCCACATGCGATTATTGTCCCTTGACTAAAAGATATCAGACTGACTAGGCCTCGTACAGAGGCATATAGGCAGTAATTTTTCCCTCGTTCTGTTTGGAAGTGGAACAGGGAGAGAAGATACTCCATTATTTTAGTTTGCGCAGATGATATTGAAATTTTCATCCATATGGGAGTTCATTTTACGTTTTTTGAGCTAAGAATACTCCCAATCCTACAAATAAAGAAGGGTGCGAGTACATGGGCATGGGATGAATCGTTGGGTGTATCGTCTGGAGATCACAACACAGTATGCCCGGAGCATGTGCACATGCGGCGTATCACCATCCTTCGAACTTCGAGAAAGGTCGGACCATCGAAACGTTGAGCATGGGAGCGTTAAATAGACGGATAGCTTAAACAGTTTGCTGTACGCGAAGGAAGAGTAATGGCGAGATTGATGCAGAAACAGATTATTGGAAGATGCATTGAGTTCTTGAGTTTCTATAAGCCGTTTTCCTGACACTTTTACCGCACATACTAATCATTTAATGGTATAATAGTGTAACAGTCGGAGTAAACTGGGACACTGAACGGCAACGATGATTTGCGCTTCACTCTATGACAGCCAGATCGAGTCCAGCGTTTCTGTAGACGACCTTGTCAGAGGAAGCAGTGATTCTCGTGTCTCATACCTCACCAGATCCTTGAATCATAGTATGGAGAGCTATTGGATGTGACAACAGCATTGATTTGGCAATTGTTGAAGGCAGGTAAATGGTCGCCAATATGTGATAACCATGGTAAAGCCTGTTATCACAATCATCGTGACTTAGGTACTAAATACTCTGTTCAAGAAATATAACTCAAAACCCTACGCTGCAGTTCACAGCACAAAAGCCGTGAAGGGATGTCCGGTTTAAACATAGAATAATATAAAACGTAATAATTTTCGAGATAATTGATATAGTTATTGATGATATGTGTCTTCAAATATGGTAACTCAAAATGTTTTTCATACACCTAACACACCTAGATATGCGCACCATTAGTGGCGCGACAGACATGTGATCTGTATTGCACTTCTCTCCAACTTTTATGCAGCATTGCAGGCGCAACATTTGCTACAGCTTCACGAATGCAATGGCGCAGTTCTGGCAGGTCACGAGCCGAAAACTGTTACACCTGTTTCGTGATAAGTCCCCACATTAAAAAATTCGACTAGCGTAGCGTCTGGGCTTCTGGAGGACCAAGCAGTCGATGGACTACCTCTCCCAGTCCCGCGATCTGGGAACTTATGATCCAAAAAATTCCTCACAACGTTCGCAGAAGGCATTATGTGGCGTGCAGTATCTTGTTCAAAGATCTCGTCAAGAGGTAGTTGTGGCGCAGCAAACATCTCCAACATGTCTATGTGCGTTGTCGTGTTAACTAAATGCTCTGCAAAGACGAGTGGGCCTATAACTCTACCCTTCAATAATCCACGCCACACAACTTCCGGAGATCCACGTTCGCACTCGAGCACTACGTGTAGAAATTTAGTGCCCCGTATGAGCCAACTGTGTGCATTTACCGTACCGGAAGCGTGGAATGTTGCCTCGTCCGGGAACATACGAATTCTAGGAATGGGAAATTTTCATCCATTTTTGCCACAACTGTCTCCGCGAATCCCTTCCATCGCGGCCTGTACTCAGGCTTCATTTTGTAACGAAACTGCAGTTTTGCGCCTTTTTAAGAACGACATCGTGTAGTGTCGGAGGTAATTGCAACAGCCTGCTTGCTTGTCGGATTAACTTAAGAGGGATCCGCTGGAAGGACGTACGGATTAATTCAATACAACCTCTGGAATTGCTCGCTTTGCGTGGTGACGCAGTATTGAAAGTAAACTTCTAATCTCCCGAGGCTACTTGTCCCTTTTCTTGATTGTTACGTACGTCAGAACATCATCAGTTGGTTGCAATCCATACTCAGGCAGGAAACGCTGTTGTATCAGAGTACCAGACTTAAGCTGCGCGAGGGAAAGCTCACGGAGCATCATCTGCTGAGGACACCACACGCCTACAAACGCGCGTTTACATGAGCATAGCAATTAAGAGCATATGCACGTGCTATCAACTGCTGCACGCAAACGCAGAAAACTTTCTAGGACACCTTACTTGTAGAAGCAATCATGGCACATGATTCCTTCAAGTAAGATTCGGGGGCTGTGTGCTTCTGTGTCACGATGAACATGATGAGACTGTACTCGCGCATTCGGGGTCAGACCTGATACCGACGGACATCAGATGAAAATTGAATACAGGTTTAATTATTAATAGCTGCTACAGCATGACTATTTGTACAACTTTAAAAAAAATTACTCTAGGCACTATGGGACTTACATCTGAGGTCATCTGTCCCCTGGACTTAGAACTACTTAAACCTAACTAACCTAAGGAAATCACGCACATACATGCCCGAGGCAGGTTTCGAACTTGCGACCGTAGCAGCAGCTTGGTTCCGGACTAAAGCGCCTAGTACCGCTCGGCCATAGCAGCCGGCTACAAAATTTTATAAGACGCAGACTGTTGCTTTGTGGCGCGTTACTCTTCATTTCGATCAGTGTAGCTTAATAAATACTTACATTTTGTAATGCTAGTATAAACATTTAACAAGTTGACTGTTACTTGTGTATGTGGATACACTATACAACATTTGCTAGACACAGATCTTAGATCACACTTGAATGTATGTAGCAGAAGAGGTTTCAGAAAAATTAATGTAGGGAAGGTAAGAACTAGCAGCTAGTAGAAGATTCAGTCTTATTCTAGCAGTCCTTTCCCTCTGTAAGAAACAATGTAATGAGTATCTATAATATCTGAGCAAACAAGTCACTCATATTCGGAATGGCATGCACAAAATTAGTACACTACATAAGCAACTAGGTACTGTTACGCAACAGTTTTCCTCAAAACTATCCTGTAACTCTAATAATTAATTCCCACTGATAATTGACATTGTGTATCAGCGCCAGTGATTGCTAGTACTTCATTAATGTAGACTACATTTTCATAGAGAACTGCACGGTTCTCCTAAATAAGAGGTCACTATGAAGACTTACTGAGCTGGGCTGTAAGCACACGCACGCACAGGTCACGTTAGCTGGACAGGGGTGGTTGCCCCTATTACGATCACAGGATGGTACTTGTTTGTACTCATTGCCTCTCGGTTAGGCTGACCTTTGCTTTGAAGAGCTCCCTTGTGTGCTGCTCACCAGAAGTAACAATACAGGTACGGTCTCCAGTAGTGCAGGGCTACAAGTAGAGTCTGTTTTAACCACCTGAATGTGGAAGGAGGAGCTGTGTCGTTTTTTTGCGAGGCCTAGAAGAATGCTTTTGTGAACTGGATTTAGAAAGAAGACCTTCTTTGAAACACACTAACAGCAGTAGATAAAATCGGAAAGTGAAGAGAGAACTTAGTTGTGAGAACACCTTTGTACGTTTGCGGTATTGTAGAGCTAAGGCGCAGCAAATATCAAACGTATAACACAATCTAAGAAAAGCCACGACTGGCTAAAATGAATAATTTCGAAGAAAAAGAAAACCCCAACAGTGCTGCAGAGGTGTAACCCTCTTGGCCGTAGACAGAGACAGAACGAGAGCAGGGCGCATTTTTTCTGTGCCACGTATTAGTGAGCGTGCTACAGGTCGATCGCAGAAACAAGAGTCAGGAAAGCTAATGTTTCTTTTAAGGCACCTTTCTACTGGGTGGCGTTTTTAATATCCATGGTTCATCCATCCGAAACGATGTGTCAAAGGAACACGCGAAAAGCTGAGTTTTCAGTTTATAAAGCAATCAGTAGAAAATCACTTCTCTGCCAGGGTCCGTCTGCACCAGACTTCTTCTCCGAACCTCATCAGCCCAGCGTCTCTGCAGCCAGTCGCCTCTTCAAGCCGATGAGGAGATCACTTATAAAATTTTCAGGCTCAATTGAACTTATCCACAGACACAAGTAGGTGGTACGAAAATGGATGCCATTTCAGCTTGCACCTTCAGATTAACATGGTGAGACCTAGTCGCGACAGTGAAAAGGTTGGAACGGCTCTGAGCACTATGGGACTTAACATCTGAGGTCATCAGTCCCCTAGAACTTAGAACTACTTAAACCTAACTAACCTAAGAACAACACACACAACCACGTCCGAGGCAGAATTCGAACCTGCGACCGTAGTAGTCGGGCGGTTCCGGACTGAAGCGCCTAGAACCGCTCGGCCACCGCGGCCGGCTCGCGACAGTGAGACGAGGTTTCCTGAGAGCCTACTCAATTTTCCAAATTATGCAATAAATGGCAAAAAACCGTAAAAGTTGCAATATTAATTTTGCTTAGTGATGACTAAGCTCATTATCAGATTATCCACTAAGCTATGCAATACCAATTATTACCACAGCCATATGCTTGTTCGTTTTGGTTAAACACTCGTAAAGTAGTGCAGGACTGGACGTCACACACCTAACAGTTAGCTGAATGAGGTTCACTCCTGCACTACTTTACGTGTGTTTAACTAAAACCGACAAGCATATAACTGTCGTAATGGATGGTGCTGCATAGCGCTGTGGATAATTTGATACCGAGGTTAGGGCTCGAAATCAGTTAGCAGTAAAGAAAATCAGTAGTGCAAGATCGACGGTTTTTTGTAAATTTATTTATTGCATAATTTGTTAAACCATACGGTTGTTTACGTGTTGCCTTCCAGAAGCCTGGAAATTGATAAATCAATTTTCACTTAGTTCCAGCCACTTCAAACTTCACTTTGAAGATTTGGCCACAGATTTTATGATCATTATGGTGTCATTTCGGTCTACATCCGCGTTTTAAAACAACTATTTCGACAATTATGGGAGGACTTAATGAGTATAATTGTTTTGTACTGATATGCATTTATCAGTATGAGATTTGATATGCCTCAAGCAGACTTGCTGAAATATTAGTCTAACTTTCTTAATGTGTGTCGTTTGATTTATCATCCACTTTTAATGTAAGAAATTGAATTAACTGTGAATCTTATTTGATTTTGTAGATAACAACTTCATTATTCTTTGGCTGTGGACAACAACGACGAATTATAACAGATCGACTAGGTCAGTTTGAATACCTGTAGTCAACACACGACGTGTGCACTTACAGTATGTAACACTTGACCACGCTGTTCACTACCGCAGGTAACCGAAGAGCAAAACATAGGTCTAACAGGTGGCTTTCTGTTTTGTGATCTCTAAGATTTCTTTCTTTCTTCGCGCAATAAAAACAGCAATTTAAGTACTACTCAAACTAATACACGAAATGGATAACGTACATGAAACAATCATTTTCCAATTATTCTTCAGAAATGTATAAAAATCATTTTGTTTTTCATTTCACTCAGGGATAATTTCACTCAGTGGGAATACCAATAGGCGTCTATTGTATACTTCAGTATAAACAATAAAGAAAGTTTACTTGCCTCCAGATCGCTCCAATACGTTTTTCAGTACGCAAATTTTTATGTACTGCTTTGATGCTGCCGGAATGTTCTAGTTTTACACTAATAGTAACTAAGGTATGGCCACTATTCAGCTTTACTTTGAGACAAAGGAATTCCATGGGGAGGGGCGGGGGTGGTGTAATAATTCTGCTACTGAACTTTGTTTGCAACCGCTCAGTGGTGTAAATGAAGTTTGCTGTAGCTCTGTTCCAACAGTTAGCAGAAACTGGCGATGCCGCTTGTGACCGCTTAGCGAAGTAATCAGAACTTGTGGCTCCCAGAATTAGCGTTAACGTCCAGCGTTTGGCTTCCACCGGCCGTCAGTCAATTTGGTCGTGCTGGTGGATGCCTTTGGTGGGTTGTTGTATTTCTATGCGGCACTTTGTTTACATGTGCAGTGTGCGGGGGTAGCAGAACTTCGTATTTGGAAAAAAGAAAATCTTCCTTTTGTTGATTAGAATGTGCAGTCTATTTAAGTCTCTAATAAATAATTTTAGTAAAATATATTCGCCTTCAAATTTAGATGTTAGAGAGGATACTGTTCTTTTATTACATACTCGTCCGCCCCCGGTAGCTTAGTGGTCAGCGTGACAGACTATCAATCCTAAGGGGCCGGGTTCGATTCCAAGCCGTGTCGGAGGGATTGGATTTTGTGTTGTCCTAATAATCATCATTTCATCCCCATCGACGCGCAGGTCGCCGAAGTGGCGTCAACTCGAAAGACCTGCACCAGACGAACGGTCTACCCCACGGGAGGCCCTAGCCACACGACATTTATTTTTTGTATTACATACTTGTGACTCACATGTTTCGTATGGTTTTACAACGTAAGATTCTAATATAATTAATACTTCCAACCCAATCTTTACCTTTCACTATCTCAATCCTACTCAAAGCTAGAAGGTACACTTGCCATTTTTCTGGTTCAAATGGTTGAAATGGCTCTGAGCAGTATGGGACTTAACTTCTGAGGTTATCAGTCCCCTAGACTCAGAACTACTTAAACCCAACTAACCTAACGATATCACACACATCCATGCCCGAGGTAGGATTCGAACCTGCGACCGGAGCGGTCACGCGGTTCCATACTGAAGCGCTTGGAACCGCACGGCCACACCGGACGGCCCATTTTTCTGGTTTAAGAGCATGACATAGTTTGGACTTTGATACACCCAGAAGTACCGAATTACATCCTTTTTTTTCCAATTTGTCTATTTGGATTTATGTCGTTAGTAAATTGCAATGTAGCTGCACTCGTGAAGTGATAAAGCGTTTTAACATTATATGTTTCTGTTTCCCATTTTTCTAATGTTTCTGTTCCGCATGTCATCTGGGTTCAAATGGCTCTGAGCACTATGGGACTCAACTTCTGAGGTCATTAGTCCCCTAGAACTTAGAACTAGTTAAACCTAACTAACCTAAGGACATCACAAACATCCATGCCCGAGGCAGGATTCGAACCTGCGACCGTAGCGGTCTTGCGGTTCCAGACTGCAGCGCCTTTAACCGCACGGCCACTTCGGCCGGCTGTCATCTGGGAAACAACTGATTAAACTATAGGCACTGTACATTTCAGAAGAATTTTACTGACACTCGCAGCATGTCAGTATTTAAAGCAGTTACCAGTTTAGGAAATACATGGCCATCTTCAGATATGCGAGACTAAGATACAATACAACTAATTAAAAGTTTTTAGCAATTAATCAAATATCTTTGATATGCTAATGATGAAGCGGTTTGTTAAGCTACCAAATGACAGTTCAGGTTCTAACTTACTGTATCATGCCTCTGATGCTGATAGTGAAGTGATGAAACTAATCACTTGTGCATAAGTACTGTAATTTTCGTGACATCTGATAATCGAGCCATTTTCGTGTATGTCGCGATTTTCGCGGCATATCCAAAGTCCCTCCCTTTTCCGATGGTGGCGCCAAAGCTGCAGCATTTTTCTTGTTGTGGGAGAGAGCATCTACAACTACATCTACATCTACATGGATACTCTGCAAATCACATTTAAGTTTTTAAAAATTTTTTGCAGCGACAGCAACTGAAATTGTATATTTAAGAATATACAGCCTACAGTTGCAGGTTAACTTTATCGTTTACCTAGTTTTCAACGTTATTAATAACGTCTTCTTCAGAACCTGCAACAAGTTAATATTATAATGCGCTAGCAAATAATATTAGATACTTACATATTAGTACTTACATAAATTATTATTGACTTAGGACATGGCCTGTTTTAGGCAAACAATTAAATAATAATTTATGTAAGTACTATACGTTGCATCCTGTAGGATGACCATATCTAATATAATTTGCTAGCGCATTATAATATTAACTTGTTGCAGGTTCTGAAGAAGACGTTATTAATAACGTTGAAACCTAGGTAAACGATAAAGTTAACCTGCAACTGTAGGCTGTATATTCTTATATCACATTTAAGTGTCAGGCAGGGGGCTCATCGAACCACCTTCACAAAAATGGTTCAAATGGCTCTGAGCACTATGGGACTTAACACCTATGGTCATGTCCCCTAGAACTTAGAACTACTTAAACCTAACTATCCTAAGGACATCACACAACACCCAGTCATCACGAGGCAGAGAAAATCGCTGACCCCGCCGGTAATCGAACCCGGGAACCCGGGCGCGGGAAGCGAGAACGCTACCGCACGACCACGAGCTGCGGACTCCAGCTTCACAGTTCTCTATTATTCCAATCTCGTATAGCACGCGGAAAGAATAAACACCTATATCTTTCCGTACGAGCTCTGATTTCCCTTATTTTATCGTGGTAATCGCTCCTCCCTACGTAGGTCGGTGTCAACAAAATATTTTCGCATTCGGAGGAGAAAGTTGGTGATTGGAATTAATGAGAAGATTCCATCTTTTAATGATGTCCACCCCAAATCCTGTATCATTTGTGTCACACTCTCTCCCATATTTCGATATAATACAAAACGTGCTGTCTTTCTTTGTACTTTTTCGATGTACTCCGTCAGTCCTACCGGGTAAGGATCCCACATCGCGCAGCAGTATTCTAAAAGAGGACAGACAAGCGTTGTGTAGGCAGTCTCCTTAGTAGGTCTGTTACTGTTTCTAAGTGTCCTACCAATAAAACGCAGTCTTTGGTTAGTCTTCCCCACATCATTTTCTGTGTGTTCCTTCCAGTTTAAAGTGTTCGTAATTGTAATACCTAGGTATTTAGTGGAATTTACTTGGGGGATCACCTTAGGAGCCCATTGTAAACACTGCTGGTGTCGACGAGTTGGCGACCAGAGCGACTGTGTTCTGTGTTGTACGTTATGGTGATTGCATATTACAGGCTTTGTCTCTGTTATGAAGATATTTCTATAGAAATAGAGATATTTAATATAAGCTAAGTCTGTTTTCTTATTCAGGCCAGATGCATATTTTTAAATATATTAGATGTTTCGATCACTTAGGATCATCTTGAAATCTAAGTAGTTGCGTCAGTAAACGGGTTGATGACGCAGTTACTTACATCTGATGATGATTCTGAGTGATCGAAACTTGTCATGTAAATAAAAAGCAATGCAACTGAGACTGAACTATAAATGATAATTACCTTGAATAATAATATAGTTGATGATTCTCACGAAACAAATATGTCAACTATAGTAGGAAGAGAGCTAATGGTGAATACAAACGGTCATTTAAAATGAAACTACTACCCTGTAACAATCCACCAAGGATTGTGGGTGCATTTTAAGAAAATATCCGAAGAAATATTGCCCAAAAACCTCTGAGTTTTGTTTGTGGAGGTGTTAGATTGGTTATAGTGTCGCAGGTGGGAATTACAATAACAATTTTCAGGTAATTTTTTTGAAGGCTTACTTGCCTACAGAGCTTCGCAGACGAAATTTATTGCCCGCATCTCGTGGTCGTGCGGTAGCGTTCTCGCTTCCCACGCCCGGGTTCCCGGGTTCGATTCCCGGCGGGGTCAGGGATTTTCTCTGCCTCGTGATGGCTGGGTGTTGTGTGATGTCCTTAGGTTAGTTAGGTTTAAGTAGTTCTACGTTCTAGGGGACTGATGACCATAGATGTTAAGTCCCATAGTGCTCAGAGCCATTTGAACCATTTTTTTGAACGAAATTTGTTATTGACCGAGCGAGGTGGCGCAGTGGTTAGACACTGGACTCGCATTTGGAAGGACGACGGTTCAATTCCGCGTCCGGCCATCCTGATTTAGGTTTTCCGTGATTTCCCTAAATCATTCCAGGCAAATGCCGGGATGGTTCCTCTGAAAGGGCACGGCCGACTTCCTTCCCCATCCTTCCCTAATCCGATGAGACCGATGACCACGCTGTCTGGTCTCCTTCCCCAAACAACCAACCAACCAACCAACCAACGAAATTTATTTCAGTAAGATCCTTCTGAGTGTATGATCGCGACTTCATGTGACGACAGCACCGATATTTCTGCTGCTATTGTAGGCAGCCTATATTAGGTCCACCCTGATGAATGCTGCCTGTGAAAGTAGCCGTAGCGTTGGTACCTTTATTACTTCACGGGGTAGTCATGAACCCAGAAGAATTTTTTTGTTCTGAAGCTGTCATGAAGGCAGCGTTTCAGTTGTCATTAATCTTCTGATCTCTTGCAGCCGCAGTTATAAGGGACCAGAAGAAGCCCAACTGGAGGGACCGGAGTGAATTAATCAGTTAATGGTTATCTCGAATGCCTGGCCGAGGCAAGTTTGGTGGATAAATAAATTAGCCGCCTTTGCGAGCTCTTCATTTCACCGCGAAGATGGGGCAAAGTCGGCTAAGTTTCCGCAGATCGGCCCGGAACGTCGTTACGGTGTGGTGAAGTGATTTCGGCGGTGGCGAACATCTGCTCTAAAGACCGTAGCACGCGGGGAGATCCCGGCCGTCGCGGATCCCGCCCAGTAGCCCAGTCGGGCGCGCTTATTAAATTTGCATGCCTCGCTCGCAGTCCCGATTCCATTAAGGCGGACATCCGTTCGTTTCCGTGACACAGAGAAAACTCCTTCAATAATGAAACCTTCCGGCAGAGTTATAAATGATTCTCTCGCCGTTTCCATGTCTATTTTTCGAGCCAAATGAGTTTTGAAGCTTACTTCCAGACTTCGGCTGGCCACTTCTCAACATCCGACACTAGAGTCTCAACATCTGCGGCAAATGAAGACAGAGAATCCAATTTGATACCATCTTCTTGCTATTACGTCTTGACCTAAGGCACCGTTAAAGGACATTAAAACTCTTCTGCTTTCGAGCGAAGAGCTGCGGGAATTCACAATAGTAGTGAAAATATGGAAGAAATTTGTCCAAAGTTCTGCAGACCTAGTAGCAGTGTTGAGTGAAGTAGTAGAATAAAAGTAAATGTTGTTCGAACACTGACCGTAATTCCCTTATCTCATGTGAATTCTCTTATCTCATGTGTCTCTCCTGATGAATTAACAGACACTTGGGTCAGGGTTACTCAAAGCCAACCTTGTTTCCTTTCCGTACCATTTATAATCCGCGCGTCTGTTACGTGGTCTGTCTGTGAGGTTCAGTATTAAGAACCCATAAGCGTTATAAAAATGGGTATGTAAGAGGGGCCTCATGGCCCAAGTCAAATCAAGTTAAATAAAGAAATAAAATCAATATACATCTATGTATGTAAGCCCCACATCTCCTACTCCACTAAACCAATCTCAACCAAACGTGTTACATACATCACCCAGTGCCTCAAAAGGATTGCTGTGGGGTTAAGAACCACCTACCTAACAAATAAGTGAGGTTGGGGTTGAAAAAGCACTGTAGCCCACGAAGCGCGTATATCTGTTCTTCAGTCAATCATTATTTGAGAGTGAGAGCACTTAGTGACTTGTAAAAAACTTTACAAATAATTTCAAACGCTTAAAAAAATTTTCATCGCTGTCAAACCCCACAAAATTATCAAAAGAAAAAGTTTCTCTCTTACTACATTTTCGATGATGATGGTGATGTTTGGTTTGTGGGGTGCTCAACTGCTCGGTCACCAGCGCCCGACATTTCCGTTGTTCACGCATTAAAGCTGCCACATGAAGCGTGACTTTTTAATTTATTACTACTAATTGTACTCTCGACAAATTTTGCACGCAGTATTCCCATACATCACTTCCAGACTTCGGCTGGCCACTTCTCAACATCCGACACTAGAGTCTCAACATCTGCGGCAAATGAAGACAGAGAATCCAATTTGATACCATCTTCTTGCTATTACGTCTTGACCTAAGGCACCGTTAAAGGACATTAAAACTCTTCTGCTTTCGAGCGAAGAGCTGCGGGAATTCACAATAGTAGTGCAAATATAGAAGAAATTTGTCCAAAGTTCTGCAGACCTAGCAGCAAAATTATATCATTGCACGACACATAGTGTAAGAGATAGGGCGTCATAAGCACTGAAACGCGAGAAAAACTGCCGCATCATGACTGTCGTTCTTCTGTATTACTTCTTTACCTCTAACTCTATTGAAAACATATCACCCAGGCAGTAGTCACATATATCACTGGATGTACCGCTAAAAATATATCATTGTACAGCGTGTTCCTCAGTAGATGTCATTCATTTTGGGCTGCGTGAAAATTACATTCGATAACGATACAGATGAAATAATATGTGTACAAAAACGTGTGAGGCACCAATGAGTTATAGGTGTCTGAAAGGTATTTGTCACCTCAGCGTACAGTTACGGCCGCGAGTAAAATGAAAACCCCAAATCTGTTTATCATAATAGCTATGACGTATAGCAATCAAAGTTTACTTCTCTATCGGCGAATTTCCTATCACACAGTTTCATCGGTTCAATTCCGTTCCAGTGGTCTGGGAGGGAACAAATGAGAGCAGACTCAATACAACAGTAACATACTTACACTATGTGTCGTGCAATGATATAATTTTGCTGCTAGGTCTGCAGAACTTTGGAAAAATTTCTTCTATATTTGCACTACTATTGCGAATTCCCGCAGCTCTTCGCTCGAAAGCAGAAGAGTTTTAATGTCCTTTAACAGTGCCTTAGATCAACACGTAATAGCAAGAAGATGGTATCAACAGTAACATGTCCCTATTTAATGTAATATGCTTCTAATATTCCGGCTGCGAGTACCAGCAATGATGCGCTACCGTAAATTGAGACGACAACGCTCTTTGCTGGTACGCAACGCTGATTGTGCTAGTAAAAAGAATCTATGTTTTTTTTGTAATTGTTGAACATAAGAAATACTGATTGGACATCGAGCCTTTTTCAGGTCGGATAAGTTTGCATGTAAAAGTAATTTGAAGTGCAGAAGTCAACTTGTAATCGCAATTATCAAGGACAAAGAATGTAATTTGTGAAAAAGAAGGTAAATATCACTTACGAACTTTTATTCGATGCTGCATCCCCGGAACTTCATAAAAACTATAAATGTGTTTAGCAGTACAGTGCATAGTGATTTTTTGGCGAATTATGGTAACAGTACTGGACGAATCTGCTACTATCACGGTCCCAACGACGCGCAATATTTCGTCGTCAGCTTGTGTGTTCAAGACGTTCCCTAAGCGACCAGTTTGCTAGTCAAAAGATACCACACTGCCACTGTTGTTCAAACTTCTCATTCTGAAAGTGTTTCCAGAAAATCTTACGGCGACGGAGAGTACTTTTGTAGCCCAGAGAGAGACGGAGTCTTCTTCATCGCGAATTTTAGCAGTTTTCTCCGACCTTGCCTGGCGTTCTCAGAACCAGGGGAGCGGAAACCTCCGACCGCCGACTCGTCCTGTACCTAACCTGTTCTCTCCTTACAGCAGCCACAAAGAAAACATATTCATCTATAGTCAAATTTTTTGTCTTCGACAGGTAAATATTTTTAGAATGTATGCATCTAGGGAAAAGAATCAAAAGAGAGTTTAAATCCAGTACCGGACTTATCTGTGTCAAAGTAAAAGGTCAAGTTACTAGGCTAATTATTTTTTGTTTTAGGTCGTAGAAGTGGTCATTTAAACAGAGAGGAGGAGGAGGAGGCCATGGACAGACAAAAGCAAGAGAAGGTGATGTACAAAGTGAGGGGAAAGGAGAGATGGACAGAGAAAGGAAAGAGAAAAAGTGAACATGAAGAGACGGGAGGAGGAGATAGAGGAAGAGTGGTGAAGGAAGAGATGGAATTAGAGAAGGAGCAGATTGCCAGAAGTGTCAGGAGTATAAGGAAAGAGAGAGAATAGAGGAGGAGATGGACAAAGAGGGATAGGAAGAGATGAACCGAGTGTGGAGGGGTATAGAGGAGGCGTTGAAGTAGGAGACACACAGAGATAAGCGGTAAGTCTAGATGGACTAATAGAACGCCAAGCACTCAGCTCAGCTAGTTAATTAAAGTACCGTTACATTCAGAAGAATCGCAGGAGAGCTTCTGTAAAGTTTAGAAGGTAGGAGGCGAGGTACTGGCGGAAGTAAAGCTGTGAGGACGGGGCGTGAGTCGTGCTTGGGTAGCTCAGTTGGTAGAGCACTTGCCCGCGAAACGCAAAGGTCCCGAGTTCGAATCTCGGTCCGGCACACAGTTTTAATCTGCAAGGAAGTTTCATACCGTTACATTGTTTTGCAGATTATAGTAGTACACTACAACTCATCCAGAGATGACCTCAGATTCAGCCTTGGTATCATTTGTGCAATCGCGACCATGACGTTCACACTATTTGACTCCAAGGCAAAGACACTACCTGACAACAGAAAAAGGAAAAAAAAATCAAGGTGAAGACGAAATGAAACGTCAACGATCGAGAGGGTATGTGATGTCATTTCGGTTCAAATGGTTCAAATGGCTCTGAGAACTTAGAACTACTTAAACGTAACTAACCTAAGGACATCACACACACCCATGCCCGAGGCAGGATTCGAACCTGCGACCATAGCAGCCCCGCGGTTCCGGACTGCAGCGCCAGAACCGCACGGCCACCGCGGCCGGCTGTGTCATTTCGGAAAGCACTTGGTCATATGAGTTCACTTACCAGTACATCGTATAATCCCCCCCCCGGTCTGGATGTATGCACTGTATCGCTTGGGAAAGACGTCAAAAGTAGTAACACTATCCTCTGAGGCAAACTGCCCCTCAGTTGTAACTGGTACTGGCACAGAGAGCTGATCCGACACACGTGCTATCGGGAATTCATATAGGCATTTTTCTGGGCAAAACAGTTGCTGAACGTCGGGAAGGTAGTTCATAGCGCCAGTTGAAGCAGTGAATGAGCATTTCCCCGTTGAAAAATTGCCCCATGACACTGCTGCGTGACAGGTAACAAATCAGGAGGCAAGATGACCGTGACTAGTGGTGCTGTAACCTGAAGTCATATCCGACGTCTCCCCAAATCGTGACGGCAGGAAGTATCACTGTTGGGCCTCTCCAAAACACTGTAAGGCGGTACAAGGACCGAACTCTCCGCAGGTCACCCCCATATCCGCCAACGATGGTCATCCGGGGTGGTGCTGAACCGCGATTCATCGCAGGAAGCAGTTCAACGCCTTTCGTTGGCAGTCCATGCGTTCCGGTCATGCACTTAAAATGCAGTCGTTTTTTCTGTGTTGTTAGCACGCATGGGACGATATTTCCCTACTCTTTCTCTTCTTATACACTTCCCTGCTACTACTCTCCAACCACGGTGTGGTACGACACAGAGTTTTGCAGCGAGTCTATTACTTGTTCTCGAACGTCAGGCGCAGATATGAAGGGGTTACGATGTGCTTGGTGCACAATACGGCGATCCCCCACTTTGCTGGACGACCAGAACTTGGACGACGAGTGTGGCTGCCCCGACATTCCTATCCAGTCCGACGTCGGGCGACTGTAAGGTCAGAATGTCCCCCTAAATCTGGATGTTACACAACTCGACCGGCCGGCCACATGGAGACCCACAACGAGGCCACTTTGTAACTCGGTCAGGTGTTGATGACACTGTCTCACGCGGAGACGTGGCATGTCCCTCTCCTGCAGTTTGACCACGTTAAAATCTGACACTGTTCACACCTACTGCATACACTACCTGACCTGATACGTAGCAACACCAAACGCGCACAGCTCTCATACAATATGAGCGACGTTCTACCTGTGACAGAGAACTGCAACGTCACTCATTGCATACTAGCCGGTGGTGTGTACCTGTAGGAAGTTGCACTGACATTTGGTCATATCCTATGAATGCTTAATTTTTTTTCGGGCAGTTACACTTAAGATGGGTTTTTTGATTATGTATGTCATACTTCTGACAGGATAATATATAAGGTGAAGATTACTAACATTTGCTACCAGGTTTCGTGTAGCAATCCAGCTTTACGAGGTTGTTGTTGTTGTGGTCTTCAGTCCAGAAACTGGTTTGATGGAGCTCTCCATGCCACTCTATCCTGTGCAAGCTTCTCCATCTCCCGGTACCTGCTGCAACGTACATCCTTCTGAATCTGCTTAGTGTATTCATCTCTTCGCCTCCCTCTACTATTTTTAACCTCCACACTGTCCTCCAACACTAAATTTGTGATCATTTGATTACTCAGAACATGTCCTATCAACTGATCCCTTCTTCTAGTCAAGTTATGCCACAAATTTCTCTTCTCCCCAATCATTTTCAGTACCTCCTCATTAAATATGTGATCTACAATCTAATCTTCAGCATTATTCTGTAGCACCACATTTCGAAAGCTTCTATTCTCTTCTTCTGTAAACTATTTACCGTCCATGTTTAACTTCCATACATGGCTACAGTCCAGACAAATACTTTCAGAACGACTTCCAGACACTTAAATCTATACTCGATGGTAACAAATTTCTCTTCTTCAGAAATGCTTTCCTTGCCATTACCAGTCTGTATTTTATATCCTCTGTACTTCGACCATCATCAGTTAGTTTGCGCCACAAATTGCAAAACTCATTTACTACTGTAAGTGTCTCATTTTCTTATGTAATTCCCTCAGCATCATACGATTTAATTGGACTACATTCCATTATCCTCGTTTTGCTTTTGTTGATGTTCATCTTATATCCCGTCCATTCCGTTCAAGTGCTGCTCCAGGTCCTTTGGTGTCTGACAGAATTACAACGTCATCGGCGAACCTCGAAGTTTTCATTTCTTCTCCATGAAATTTAATTCCTTATCCGAATTTTTCTTTTGTTTCCTTTACTGCTTGCTCAATATACAGATTGAATAATGTCGGGGCTGGGCTATAACCCTGTCTCACTCCCTTCCCAACCACTGCTTCCCTTTCATGCCCCTCGACTCTTATAACAGCCATCTGATTTCTGTACAAATTGTAAATAGCCTTTCGCTCCCTGTATTTTACCCCTGCCACCTTCAGAATTTGAATGAGAGTATTCCAGTCAACATTGCCAAAAGCTTACTCTAAGTCTACAAATGTTATAAGCGTAGGTTTGCTTTTCCGTAATCTGCCTTCTAAGATAAGTCGTAGAGTCGGTATTGCCTCACGTGTTCCAACATTTCTACGGAATGGAAACTGATCTTCCCAAAGGTAGGCTTCTACCAGTTTTTCTATTCGTCTTTAAGGAATTCGTGTTATTATTTTACAGCCGTGACTTATTAAACTGATAGTTCGGTAATTTTCACGTTTGTCAACAGCTGCTTTCTTTGGAATTGGAATTATTATATTCTTCTTGAAGTCTGAGGGTATTTCGCCTGTCTCATACATCTTCTCACCAGAAGGTAGAGTTTTGTCAGGGCTGGCTCCCCCAAGGCTATCAGTAGTTCTAATGGAATGTTGTCTACTCCCGGAGCCTTGTTTCAGCTTAGGTCTTTCAGTGCTCTGTCAAACTCTTCACGCAGTATCATATCTCCCATTTCATCTTCATCTACATCCTCTTCCATTTCCATAATATTGTCCTCAAGTACATCGTCTTGTGTAGACCCTCTATATACACCTAACTCTAGTTATATATGTCTCTACATCCTTACATTTGTCCTCTAACCGTCCCTGACTGGCCATTTTGCACTTCCTGTCGATCTTATTTTTTAGACGTTTGTATTCCTTTTTGTCTGCTTCATTTACAGCATTTTTATATTTTCTCCTTTCATCAAGTAAGCTCAATGTATCTTCTGTTACACAAGGATTTCTACTAGCCCTCGTATTTTTACCTACTCGTTCCTCTGCTGCCTTAACTATTTCATCTCTCAAAGTTACCCATTCCTCTTCTACTGTATTTCTTTCCCCCATTCTTGTCAATCGTTCCCTAATGCTTTCTCTGAAATTCTCTACAACCTCTGGTTCTGCCAGTTTATCCAGGTCCCATCTCCTTAAATTCCCGCCTTTCCGAGGAGTAATGTTATTTCAGCAACTGAAAATTTAATGTGACAGAGGGTGTTAGTAAAATGTGTTACAAAATTCTATGACCTGTTGAGGAAACTGAGACAAAATATGTTGATTAATAACAACCTTTCAAGCCAGACGTTTAAAATACCCACCTATCCTTGGAGAAAGAACTTTGTGTCAGGTTAAGCGCCAATGTAGTCAAGGTGAAAAGTAACCTACAAGGTAATATGATGTTTCCCTCCGCACTATATCTCTGTTGCAGAGATAAGATTACAGCACGTTTAAGAATTCACGGAGAACCTTGAGTTTTCTGCTGGATTAGATACTTCTTTTTGTCTTCATCTCGGGGTAGCACTTGCAACCTATGTCCTCAATTGTCAGCTGAATGTATTCCAATCTCTGTGTTCCTCTACAGTTTTTGCCGTCTACAGCTCCCTCTAGTAGCATGGAAGCCATTCCCTGATGTCTTAACAGATGTCCTGTCATCCTGTCCCTTCTCCTAGTCACAGCTTTCCACATAATCCTTTCCTATCCGATACTGCGCAGAGCTTCCTCATTCCTTACCTTATCAGTCCATCTAATTTTCAACATTCATCTGTAGCACCACATGTCAAATGTTTTCGATTCTCTTCTGTTTCGATTTTCCCACAGTCCGTGTTTCACTACCATACAATGCTGTACTCCAGTCGTATATTCTCAGAAATTCCTTTGTCAATTAAGGCCTATGTTTGATACTAGTAGACTTCTCTTGGTCAGGAATGCCCTTTTGACCAGTGCTAGTCGCTTTCAATGTCCTCCTAGCCCCGTCCATCATTAGTTATTTTGCTACCTAGGTAGCAGAATTCCTTAACTTCATTGACTTCATGACCGTAAGTCCTAATGTTAAGTTTCTCGCAGTTCTCATTTCTACTACTTCTCATTAGTTTCGTCTTTCTTCAATTTACTCTCAATCCAAATTCTGAACTCAAAAAACAAGTGAAACTAAAAAAGTCGTTAAGGGGAAGTTATTAGATAATCTTTCATCTTGTGACGAAAGAAATGAAAATTTATAGAAAGGAAGTACAAGCGTCCAGGCATAGGCTACACGATCATTTATCAGTTCAGGCTCTTTAATGTATGAAAAGTAGCCGTTATTCAGCAGCAACTAAAGTTGGTGTTAGGTCATTCAATTGGCGATATAAAGAAACTGAGCTGACAATGTATTTAAAATGAACAAAAATGTAATGTTTACTCCAACATGGTGAAAGTATTGCTGACATTGGAAATAAAATTTTAATTCTCGTAATTTTGCAAGTTTGGTCTCTGGGCTATACTTTAGTTTCAGTTTTCATGGTTCCATCTAGTTCAGACGTGCTGGATACTCACATGAGATTTGGAGACCAAGTGTGTCGTGTGCCCAGAGGGTAACAGTATATTTTCGAACTACTGATACGTGCTTGTGCTTCGTGTCTAATGACTCAAACCGAAATAAGCAGGTTGGTAACGGCAGTGATAACACGATACTAGCTATACAGGTTTCGAAAATTCCGGACCCAAACAACTACAAAATTAGAGAAGACTGAGAACACAATATTCTGAAAAGGAAGTGTACGAGTATGACACGGAATGTATCGCTTCCGTTCGACAACCTTTTCAAATTAGGCGTTTAACACATACACTTTTGTTTAAGCAATTTAATTAGGCATTACTTAGTACATCACGTTTCTAACTGCCGAAATTCCTTTCCGTTATTTATGGGGTGAAATAAGAAACAAATAAATATGTCACGGCTAGATTACCGTTCTGGGATATTAAACCAGTGACGTGGCGACCACGATCATCATTATAATCATTGTGCCTACGAACCATACTTCCGAAACCCCTCTCCATCATTCCTGGTGTGTCTTCAATCCCCTCTGCAGCGACTAGAACGCGTGCTAGTGGAATTTCCTCTGCTTCTAAAGAAGTCTTGTAAATTAAATTCTAGATAAGACCCCAGAAAATAAAGTCCGTTGGAGGTTAACCGAGCGATCTTGGCGGACACACACAAACCACCTTATTTAGACAACAGGGATGTAGTGCAGATGGAAACATTAATTTACCTGACAGGATACTTCAATGTTGTCCACCCTGTTGCATAACATAACTTCAATTGCTGAAATAAAATAACCTTGCATGTTCGGACCTTTAATAACTAATAGTTAAATACTAATATTGCTACAGAAATATCAGTGTGGAAATACGGATTATAGACACATCACCTCCTCAGAAGGTAGGATTGATACACAAAACCTAGTAACAAACACAAGAAATCTTCACCTTGAATTTTTTTTATTATCGTGTCAGAGGTAGATCACTGACATCAGTTTACACATTGGTTGACCAAAAATGGCCACGTCGAATGCATTCGGTGTCACCCTCATCAAGTCCCTCGTGGAGAAAGTGGCTGGAGATGAAGAACACTCTAATAGATGGTTGCTGCTCTGCGCAACACTATGGCTGGAAAAAAAAAGAAAACACCTGACTCCACAGAAAGACCGCCACCTCTTCAGGTTGGTTATGCATCTCGTGGTACTAGAATGCTAG
Source organism: Schistocerca nitens (assembly GCF_023898315.1). Classification (NCBI taxonomy): domain Eukaryota; kingdom Metazoa; phylum Arthropoda; class Insecta; order Orthoptera; family Acrididae; genus Schistocerca; species Schistocerca nitens. The sequence continues at coordinate 8,206,682 of NW_026045910.1, read as the reverse complement.
AATGTAGTCTGTTGAGAGCCCTCCGTGTTGTCCACTTCTCTGAATGACCAGGAGCATGTTCTTCCCTCAGAACCACCCATTTCTCCCATTGTCGACATTTTCCCAGCCTCTTTGCTCCTTCTCATGTTCTTGTTAGATCTTCAGTAATTGCCAAGAAACACTGTCTTGATATTATCCAAGGATGTGTTGACCGGCGGTCATGTAAAGAATTGGTTTCCGTAGTCATAGACCTGCTTCTCTCCCCTCTAGCAGCTATGTCGCGTCTAATTTCAGGAGGGACTCTTCCTGCAATGTAGTGGTCTACGGATGTGGGTCTTAAGAAAACCTTGATAATGCGAAAGGTCTCATTAAGCGCCATATCTATGTGTCTGACATGACTGAACTTGTATCCTTACGAACTTGCACATTCAGTACTGGAGTAACACAGCGCTGGCACGCTAGTCCTCGCGGTGCGTGGGTGAGCTCCTTGTGTATTATTGTCAACTTCCGCACTGTGTTGTTTCTTCCACACACTTTGTGTTTCATGTTTAGGCAGTGTTTCTTATACGTACGCGTACGGTCCAAAGTCACTCCATGATGCTTCGGGCTTTGAGAGTGTTAAGGAGCAGTATCTTCCCTAATGATTCATTCGACCTTTAAATGATTGTTTGTTCGTTAGGTGGGATACACAGATCTGAGTTTTGGCAGGATTCTGTTTCAGGTGAGTTTCACTGTAGTAGGTGGTAAAGTTTTCCAGGACTTTAGAGAAGATATATCCAACCTTTCGAAAATAGTTCTCTGAACACTGATCGCTCAGTAATTATCATAGACTAAACTCTGGATTCCTTAAGGCAGTGGCTCAGCAGCATAGATGAAACTTTGGGTTACTTCAGTCAGTGGCTGATCGTTAGTTCAGGTAAAATAAACTAAGCAATTAATAACAAGTGGTTGACACTATAACGATGGTGAGAATAATTTTATTTTTCATCGTCAGAAGTCACATCTTGATGAGATCCGAGTCTTTCTGCCAGAGTTCTGACAAAAATTGTTTGTATGCAATCGAAAATACCCACTTTTAGTTTGTTTGAAAAAGCACCTGATCGAAGATTTCTACCACGGGCGTTAAGTACAATTTGTTCTCTTTCCATATATTATGCTGTAAAGGGCACGCAAGTCGTCAGGGAATACGAAACTTCTATCATTACGATTTTATAGAAAACTAACTTCCTCGCGTAAAAATGTGTTCGTAGAAGAGTAACAGGAACACGTTCCAAGTTTGCCTGAGCGACGTGCGCTCTGAAGACGAATGCCACAGCAGCGCAGGGCGCAGCTGATTACCTAGTCGGAGACGGAGCCCTAAAAGGTATAACTTGCCAAACTTGTGCTCGGGGAGAGCAAGCTCGCCCTTGATTTTATGTCGAACATTTCACTCACGTTCCCGCTACACGGAGTCTCCGTACCCGAAGTGCAGGAGAATTTACGATCAGTTGTGTGCGAATCCTAAACCCTGGTCCATAAGAAAACGAGATAACTGCCGGCACAAAGGCGTCGCATATTCGACGGCTGAGCGCAGATTGGTGCAAACTCCCATTAATATGTCCCGTAATGATAGTAGCAATATTAAATAATGAGTATTACAGTAAATGTATCTAGATAACTAGTTGATATAATTTTCGATTAATTAAGGCGGAAGGCGTAGATAACATTCTTCCCGAATTTCTAACTCCATTTGTGGCAGTGGCAAGAAAACGTCTATTCAAGTTGGTTTGTAGAAACTAGAGCATTGCTCAAAAGTATTTATTTGTTGAACTAGTAGGTTGGTAGGAGTGTTTGGCTAAACGCGGGTTCAAGACCAACCGGATGTTCAGACAGAAGACTGCTTCTCGTGATCGCGGTTACATGCATTCATTGGTGAGTGTAGGTAAGCATGAACTTCAGTCGTAAAGATGTTCCCAAGGGGTTCGCGTGTATTTTGTAGAATAGGAAGGCTGCAACACACTTAATTACATAAAGCAATTTAATTCTGCTTTTTTCTTACAGCAACGTGTAAACTGAAGAATATTCAGTAGATTTCACACTAGCTGTCTTAACAGCACTGAATCGAGGCTAAATTTAGCCCTTTGGCGTGAAGATGTTTGGCGTCTGATAACAGCTTGAGAGTGACTGCACCCAGCTTCAGATGAAAAGAGGATCGATACAGAACAATACAAAAAGTGGTCGGTCCCGGAAAACCACGCAAAATGACGATGTGATATCCGAAGGCTCTCTGTGACTCATCCCAAGAAATCAACCCGGGCAATACGTGGCAATATGTTGGTAAAACACGAGCTGAATGTTCATGTTTCGACAGTTAAACGTCACTAATCAGCTCTATATGTGACTGACAGGCGGTCTTCTTCAAAACCTGTGATAAGTGCGAAAAATTGGAAAGCCAGACTAAAGTTTGCTATGAAGTACACGTCGTATACCACTAAAGACAGGTCAAAATTCGATGAAGTGATGGAAACAAATTCAATCTCTTCTCCTCAGACGACATTTTAGACGGCCGAAAAAGAAAAGGAATGACAGAAAGTACCAAGGATCCACCACGAAGCACGGAGGAGGAAGTACCTTGGTGTCGGGCAGTTCCTCGTGAAGTGGTGTAGCTCCTATAGACGAAAATCATGGGGTAATAGGTAGTCCGGACTATGGTGAAATACTAACAGACCATATGACACTTTATGGAAGAATAAATATTACTCATAATTAGATAGCAGTTTCAGCATTACAACGATCCGAAACAACCTTCGGGCCACAGGAAACCGTTATAAATCAGTATAAAGTAAAGGTATTCTAATGGTCAAGCCGAAGTCCAGACTTAAACCCCACAGAACATCTTTGGGGCCAGCTGAATACACGTGTTCGCCAACAAAACTGCACCAACAAGGAGGGTTTCTACAAACAACCTTGTGAGAAATCCTCAGGTGCGATTGGCCAATCAGTTATAAAACACAAATGAATAAATTACATCAGCTCAAATGTACTTTGTTTAAGCTAAACAGAAGAAACGCAATAATGAAGTCTTGATCCATGATGTTCTTGGCTTAATACTTGGCTGTATAGCTCTTCCTTTGTTCTCATATTACTGCAGCTCACCTGAATGGCACAATCCAGGTGTGCTGCAGTAATACACGGTAAGAGCTATACAACCAAATATTAAGCCAGGAACATCATGGATCAAGACTTCATAATTGCTTTTCTTCTGGTAAGTTTGAGCAAAATACGAGGGCTATCCACAAAGTACATTACGTTTTCGTTTGTGTCCGTTAGGGGCGGTGCTAGCGCAGCCATCTTGGTGTCATGGCATTCCGCCGCTCAGTCGGCATCCTGCCGTGCTAGTGAGAGGCTCGAGCTGTACTCCGTTGAGTTACTGTGACAGTTAGAAATGTCAGCGTTAATTGAAAATGCCGCGAAGTGTGAAGTGCGCGCTGTAAAAAGGTTTCTGACTGCAAAAAACTGTACACCGATAGAAATCTATCGGCAGCTTTGTGAAGTGTATGAGGACAACATAATCACTGAAGGTGGAGTGCGTCAATGGGTCATAAAATTTAAAAATGGCCGAACTAACGTTCACGGCGAAGAGCGAAGTGGAAGACCCAGCATAGTGATTGATGAACTTGTCGAAAAAGTCGATGCCGCGATCCGTGAAAACCGTAATTTCACAATAACGGAACTCTCTATGAGTTTTTCACAAATTTCACGAAGTTTGTTGCACGAAATCATTACCGAAAAGTTTGGCTACCACAAGTTTTGTGCAAGATGGATACCAAAAATCTTGACAGAGATTCACAAAAATCAGCGAATGGCTGCAGCGTTAACGTTTTTGGACGCTTACGAGAAAGATGGCGACTCAATACTCGATCGCATCGTTACTGGTGACGAAACATGGGTTAAGCATGTGAACTGCGTCTTCTTTTGTAATACTCCAGGACCGATTTCAAATTGTCTATTTGTTCTGGGCAGCTTCTCCAGGCTCTAAATCCTTCTTGGGATTCCCTAATTCCAGTTCAATTTGACTTTACAAATACTGTGTAGAATGCTTGACATCACTATATGTGGTATTCCAAAAAGGGCAATTCCCTGCAGTTGTCTGTATTGTATTTGTCCACTTTTTTGTATAGTGGGGGTCTTATAACTGTTGTCCTACGTTCTGGTAGTTATTTTTCGTTCCAGATTATACTATGAGTTGGTGTAATCATATCTTCACTGGTTCTGCTGCATAATTCCGAAGTTCCTCTCACGTTTCGTCTTCTCCATTTGATTGGCAGTTTTTTAGGTGTTTCAACGCTTTGTAGATTTCATGGAGTCGGGATGGGTTTAAAATTTTGGTAGTGATACCTGTGAATATCTGAAGTACTTCTCGGGAATCATCACAATCTAGCGATTTGTTAAGTGTTTCTGCCAAAATTTGGGTATTTTTTCTAGTGATATGGGAAACTGATGTTATCCTTTAACTTTTATGTTGGAGGGTCATAAATTTGCAGTTGTCTGGAAAATATTTTGCAGTAATCGCTTGAGTTTGTTTTCCCGCTATTCGTTTCTGTAACCGAAAGTATATCTTTTTGATACTGATGATTAACACTTCTTATTAATTTTTGTGTGATCTCTCTTGGTTCTGCAAGTCGAAATGTGATTCCTGTTTTGTTGCTTTGATACCTTAATGAGGCTTGTTGTCTGTCTACCACTGTTTTATCACACTCATTGTTCCACCAATGATGTTGTTCCGTGGATTTATTGGGGCTACCAGTTCAGGTATCAGCCTTCATTATATAGCCTTCCCCAATATTATTTACGGCCGCAACCGGCATTCCCTTGATAACGGAGCGCTTTGTATATGCACAAGCGCAGAGCGTATAATTTTAATGTAACGATGGATAATGTCTTTCACAGTTAACGATCTCTAATTCGACGTAAAGTTCTATACACGTCATAATATTTTGAGAGCGTATGTTATGTGGATGAGATGTACAGGTGGTGGCTTTAAGCAGTGACACATGATGAGAATTATTTCTAGAAACTTGCGACATATCTGTAGAGCACCCCACCAATGGCTCAAATAGAGTGTGTGTGTGTGGTTTGAGGTTTTCGGGCGCTAAACAGCATGGTCATCAGCGCCCAGGCTCAAATAGATGCAAAACCTGCTGCACTTTTATGTGACATAGCTATTTAAGAATCGTGTGTGACCGTACGTAAGGAGTTACAATACAGACTAATTTACAGAACTTCTTGTAATGAATAGCTGTTATAGAGCCACATTTTCTTGTACTTGTGATATGTTTATGTATTTTGAACCTGAAGAATATGCTTTTGGACTTGTGGAGATAACAAGTTGACTATTCCAAACTGCGAAAAATTTTAAAAATACAGTTAATTCATCAAGGAGAAGACAGTTTAGTCATAACTTACAATAGTCAGTCAAGTCACTGTGACCACGCATGTAAAGTGAATATGTGCACGCTTAAGTAAATGAGAAGCCACGCAATGAGGCAGGGTTGGTGTATTGAAAGCGTCAGGGATATATGGGAATCACGATTGAGCCAGTTGGTCAGAAAACGAATTAGATAAAATGCAGTTTATTTATTATTTGGTAAGTGAAGGTCGCCTTGTAGCAGGCCATCTCTCGACAGAAGCTCTTCCGTTCACTTGGATGTCGCTAGGATATGTGTATATAAAGAAGGTCATAATCTCCATTAGGCTGGTGTTTTAGAAAAGCTACTTTCGAACTTGCACATTAGCACGCGCATATTAGATATAGATACATCACCCCAGTGAGTAGAATACTACAAATTTCAAATGCTATTAATAGTTAAGCTTAGGTGGTTGGTAATGTACCCACCCCAGCATACGTATCGCCTTCATCGCAAATCTGTGATAACTGTGTACCGTTTCGTTGGGGAGTGAGAGAGAGGTGATTTTTGGCGGGAGGGGAGGGGGGGGGGGGGAAGAGGTCATCTCCTTTTCGCTCTTGCAGCAACGTCTTCATCTCAGAAGATTTGTTGAATATGTTCCAGTCTTTGTCTTCCACTACAGTTTTTGTCAACTACAACCCTCACCAGCGCCATGGATGTTATTTCCCGAGATCGTAACACGTGTCACGTTATCTGGCCACATCTTACATAAGGATGTTATTTCCCGAGATCGTGACACGTGTCACGTCATGCGGCCACATCTTACATAACACCAATACAGTCCTGCAAAGTGACTGCCTTCTCAGGTGAGATGGGAATTCGCGGAAAGTCAATTATAAGACAGTTTATGGCTATGATTAACCAGCAATCACTGATGGTTGCTAAGAGTCTCTTATCTCGTTACCAGAGTTGTACGTGTCTGTTATAATCAAGGTAACAGAATTAAGCGGCCTTGGGGGTTGTGGGTGGGGACCTGGAAGGGTGGCAAGGGGGGGTGGGGGGAGGCAGCCCGGCCGCCTAAGCAAAGAATTTTCTTCCTGAGTGCATATTAGACATCTCGTTGAAGTTAGTGGGAGTTACGCCTTAGAAGTATCTTGAGTGTAGGTGAGTGTAATGGATGGGTGTGTGTGTAGTTTTGTGCTGTGTTAAGTGTTGTGTAATGATGAGACAAAAGGGAGAGGATGAAACACTATGCCATGGCATACCCTGTTCGTCTCAATAGATGCAACACGGCCGCCGAGCTTAATGTGCCCGTCAGACAGACTGATCACCATCAACAATGCCACGTATGCTCATATTTTGAGACATTGTAAAGAGGTTTGGAATTTAATTCAGGACACTGGTGTAAAGTCAGGTGAACATGTCGAACATAAACTTTATGCCATCACCTCCCATCCTCTTCCTGGCCAAGTACTGGTGGCCAAAATTTCTTCTAGCTGTAGGATTCCAACCACCTATCTGTGAGTCAAGCACTACCGCCCTTTTGTTCGTTAACGACCAAGAGTACGGAAACAGGTAAGTTCCCGTATTTTTACTTGAGGAACAAGATTTGGGGTTCTTCCTACCTGCACGTGGGAACGAGTAAGCTGTTAACCAGGCTTCAAAGCGTTATGTAACCTTCATCATCATTATAAATTATTTTCCGTTTTATTGGAAAGCTGTCTTTTCCCTCTGTGTCTCTAGTGCGTGTGTGTGTTTTGATCCCCCATTAGCTGGTGACTGACTTTCTCCAAACATTGCTTCTCTTCCGACATACTGAACTGGAAAGACTGTTTCTTCATTTTGGGTCATCATTCATCTGATTTGTTCGGCCCGCCAGTAATTGCTATCCTACGCTAGCTTTTTTATCTTAGAGTAGCACTTGCAACCTTCGTCCCCAATTAGTTTTTGCATATATTCTAATGTTCAGATCTCTGTGCTCCACTACAGCTTTACCCTCTATGACTGCCTCCTTTACAACTGATGTTAAGCCCTGATGTCTTAATACATATCCTATCATCTTGTCCCTTCTTCTAGTCAATGTTTACCACGTGTTCCTCTCCTCTCTGTATTTCTCTAGTCTGGTCTTTACGCCATTACTTTGTTCGTCATGTGTTCTTTTGCCTCCGAGGTAGCAAATTTCCTTCAACCACTTTGGTCCCTTAATATGGTTTTAAGGATATTATCTACATCTACATCTTCGTTCTCTATTATTCCAATCTCGTATTTCTACTGCTTCCCATTACTGTAAATTTCTTTCAGTTTTCTCTCAATCCATTTTCTATACTCATAGCCTGTTCATCTGTTCAACAAATTCTTCTCTTGTTCCTAACTTCCTCTGGAAATATCAACGTCTTCTGTGAACCTTATAGATTCTCTTTCACACTGAATTTTTATCCTACTTTTTAGAGTTTTTTGTACATATGTCAGTACATGTCCGATGTACAGACTGAACAGCGGCGAGAGTACATACGTCTGCCTTATACTCTTCCTATTTCTAGCACTTCCTTCTTGATGTTCCATTCTTAGTTTTCCTTCTTGGTTCCTGTACACATTTTAGGGGACCGTGTTGTATCTTTGTATGCTTCAAAAAAAGTTATTACTGTACCCACTGATCTTCAGTGACGAATCTACTAAGGAATTTCGGCCTCCACCCAAATTAATAAAAGTGATAAACTTAACCCTAAGAAACAGCAAATCTAAAGGAAATTTCAGACGAGAAATATCTGAGCGATTTAGGATTATAACAGGGTTAAGAAAGGGAGATGGTTTACCGCCATTCCTTTTCAGCTACGGTCTGTAGTACGTGATGAGGCAATGGAACAAGGAAAATCCTTGCCTTACTGGCACCAAAAAAGAACAAATAAACTTAAATTCCTCGCGATTCGCTGACAACTTAATGTTACTGGGTAATAGAATTCAATAAGCCAGAAATCAAGTAACGAGCCTGCAGAGTATAACACAAGAAACAGGACTCCACATATCATTCGAAAAGACTCAGACTATGGCAGCAGATCCACTAGTAATCAACCACATAACATTAAATTAAATAAAAGTAAAACAGTGAAAAAATTCAAATACCTGGGAGGAATTATAACATACAACTTGGACGAGAAACTTGCATAGCAAGAAAGAACTAATAAAATGGTAAAAATTCAAAAACGGACTTGGTCTACATACAAATAAGTCTTTCAGTCAAAACTAAACCAAAATATTAAAAGACAGCGGCTCAACCAAAGGTAACATACTGACGGGAAAATTATTAAAGTCACCCAGAAAAACTAAATCGACATAATTACAACTGTTGAGAGAAAAATAACTAGAACATGCATAAATAAGAAATATTAGATAGTGCCTAATGATGTCGTGCGCAGCGAACTGGAGCCAGTTACAGATACAATATATATAAAAAAAGATATCTACTTTTCGTCACATTATGCAGAAAGTTTGGAACACGAAACAACAAGTAAGATGAATAAAGGAAATCGGGGAGGATGTGAAAGAGATAAAATTAACTCTGGACGATTCGCAAAACAAAACAGGAAATTTAAAGAAACTGGAAAAGATAAAAATAAGATTTAAACCAAAAATATACAAACGACAAACACTGAAGAAACATTTAAAGATGAGGAACGACAGAAAAGATCACAACGAATGAAAAGACGTTGGGAACCTAGGAAATAAGACATATTAAAGAAGATAACCAGCATATGATTGACTGAAGTAGTCCAACGATACGGTAAAAACAGTAAAAGACGAAGAAGGTGACGCCAAGTCATTCAGACCAAACTGGCAAGGCAATGTGGGACAGAGATGGGACTAGAACCGACTGCGATTCATATACTCAGTTACAGTACTCCACACACATCAATGAAGCTCAAAGATGAAAACTGTTCAGATAAACATACTTCCGTTCAAGTAGGTACGTTTGTCTATTTAGGAGGTCTGTAGCCTGGCATTTCAGTATTGCTGCGACTGGAATCTGTGAGACTGTAATTCTATGGGACTATCGTTCAGCAGGACCATGATTCTATGGGATTGTCTTTCTTTGTGGTTGTAATTCTAAGAGACCGTAATTCTACGAGAACCTGATTCTACGTCACAATGATTCTGCAAGACGGTGACATTATGACTAGGTAATTTTGCGAGGAATGTGATTCTACGCGACGTGATTCTACATTACTGTGATGCTTCCAGACTGCACTTCGACGAGGCTGTGATTCTAAACCTGAAACTATGACTCTAAGAGACCACGAAACTATGAGACTTTGATCCTAAAACCCTATGATTCAACAGGTCTCTGATCCTATGAGACATTGGTTCTACAAGACTTTGAATCTGTGAGATTAATTGTACGAAGACGAGATTCTACAAGAATGCAGTTCAAAGAGACTGTTCAAGTTTTGGGCTGTGATTTTTCTATGCTGTTACTGGAAAGGACGAGCTTGTGAATTAATGAAGTTATGATCCAACGACACTTTCATTCCGGGAGCGTGTTTGTACAAGACTGTGATTCTGCAAGACCCTGATTCCAGGGGATTGTATAAATGTTAGAGCTGGTACTGCGAGGCCGTGATTCTGTAATACTGTGTTACTATGAGACTTTGTCCGTAGGGAACAGTGTTCATATATAACTTTGCTGATAGAAAACTGGGTCTCTTTGAGACAGTGTCCCTAAGAGAGAGTGATTTTGTGCCACTGTATTACTGACATACTGTGTTCTCATGAAACTGAGTCACCACCTGTTTCTATGAGATGGTTTTTCTGTGCTGTTACATTTCACTTCGGACAGCAGTAAACCTTACATTTTTGTACGGTTCAGTTTACTGTCATCAAGAGCATAAGTTATGTTACTATCTTTCGCTACTCGCACCTATGATAAATCGATGCTTCCAAGTCTTTTTAAGAATCAACGTTGCCGTAATTTAATAGAACCATGCAACTCCCAGACTCGTGGGTCGAAAATGTTAAAAATACAATTATGAAAAGAAGTTCAAAATTAAGATAATATTATTTAGTTTTAACTGGTAACTGTGTAGTTTTTTTAAAACTCAAATTTGATGCAATTTTTATTTTGTTTGGTTTTTTTTAAAATACATAATATTAAATCCAATAAAAAGCATTCCATATTGTTTAACATTTGATTTAGAAACAACATTGTAAACTTTTTACGGTATATTCAATGGAGAATTGTGTAACAAATAAGAAGTTAAAATAGCAACAGCCATGAATCACTTTCAATTTTCAGACGAGGGGCTCCATAAAACTTAAAAGTGAAACTAACGTGTCATAAAAAAAAAGGTTCAACCGTCTGTAAGTTGAATCCTTATGAAAAGTATGATGGTGTTTAATACACGAATAAAATATTTTTAAAAAGTATATTAATTATTTTTACGTTATTGTTAGATACCTCCACCAGCAGCAGACATTCAGCTTCAAAATTAATCTTAGTTCACTCAAATCCGATACAAGTTTCTTCAGATGCACGGCAAACAGATTGGTTCAGATGGTTCAAATGACTCTAAGCGCTATGGGACTTAAAATCCGAGTTCATCAGTCCCCTAGACTAAGAACTACTTAAACCTAGCTAACCTAAGGACATCACACACATCCATGCCCGAGGCAGGATTCGAGCCTGCGACCGCACCAGCACCGCGGTTCCGGACTGAAGCGCCTAGAACCGCTCGGCCACAGTGGCCGGCCGAACAAATTGTTACATTTGGAAAATACCGAACACTTTACCGGATTTTAACTAAAAAAACAGTAAACATCAATTATATGAAAGTTGTCTGAATTCACAGTAACTGACACACATAAAATTTACTAAAGATTTCAAAGAAATGTCATGTCAGTTTCCTCGCTGTTATACGATTTGAAATGGAATAACGCTTTCGTGGGACTTTGTGTATCTGAGGTTACGATTCTACGAAACTGTGATTCTACGAGACTGTTTTGCTATCAGTCTGTGTTACTTTGAAAGAACGGTTGCTTAAGACCATGATTCTACGAGGCTGTAATTCTGCGAGCGGGTGTTTCCCAGGGCCTGTGTTTACATGTGGCTGTGTTTCTACGAGGCTGCCCGTCTAAGAGACCGCGTTTCTGCAAGACCGTAGTTGCATGATGCTGTGGTTATACAATACTGTGTTTCCACTGGCCAGTGTCTCCACGAGAGTGAATCTCTAAAGAGTCGTTACATCCATGATACTGTGCTCTGTATTGTCTTTGTACAAGACTGTGTTCCTATTAGGCTGCTTCTCAGCAAGACCGATTCTCCAGAACTTTGATTCTAACAGAATATATCTCTAAATGCCTGTAACTATTTGGGACATATTTTGACTCTACGAGATATTATGACTACGTGATGTGACTTTGCGTGGTAATAGGTGGTTAATCGTCTGCTTCTGTATAGGTCTTTATCTCTGAAAGTCTGTGAAGCTTCATAACTGCACTACGGTCGCAGGTTCGAATCCTGCCTCGGGCATGGATGTGTGTGATGTCCTTAGGTTAGTTAGGTTCGAGTAGTTTTAAGTTCTAAGGGACTGATGACCTCAGACGTTAAGTCCCATAGTTCTCAGAGCTATTTGAACTTCATATCTGTCGCTCTGTTTGTCTCTGTAAATATCTTCTACAGGTCTGCGGTTATAGACTACTTCTGACTAAGCCTCCGACCACAGTTTTGAGGAGTTTTTTGTCTTTTGCAAGGTAGATGACAGAATTAAGATTAAAAAACAGCCGACCAGTTGCAAAGGATAAAGTAATCTTTACCTAGGTTTCGATAGATTTAAATCTATCTTCTTCAGAAGGCGGCAGTATTACATTAACATGGAGTGATATGTCATTGTCGTTTTTACAAACATCTGCATAGCTCCATTAGTCCAAATAAAATATAGCCCTGAGAGTAGGGTTTGTCAGACAAATAAAAATAAGTACATGGAAGTTGGAGAGCGCACAAGCTTATGCATGGCATTTGCGGTGCACAGAAATATATTAGGCTCAATTAGAGAGGTCTCTTCCATAAATAATCGCCTCATGACCATGCGTATCCAGTGCGCCAACAAGAAAAACACATTTATAAATGTTCATGCACCCACAAACATAGACAACAAAAAACGCCAACTACAAACTGAAAAATTCTGGACTAAACTTGAAGATGTCATGGCCAAAATTCCCCGGGATGATATCAAAATCTTAATGGGAGATTTCAATGCACAAATTGGCAGAGAGAAAGAACACCAAAAAACTGTAGGAAAATATCCAGCACACAGATTCACCAACAGAAACGGACTGAGATTTATTGAACTATGCCAACAAAATAATCTAAAAATAATGTCTACATCTTTGAGAAAAAAACCTAGAAAACAAAAGACCTGGAGGTCCCCCATACAAGAGATCGGCGAATATCAGATTGACCACATTGCCATCTCCTATTTCGTACAGAAAGAGATCCATGATGTCCAAGTCCGCAGAGGGGCGAACATTGACTCAGACCACTACTTAACACGCATTAAAGTGAAATTCACCCCAAAAAAATTCTATCCGAAGAAAACACACATGATGAAATTTGACACACGAACAATCAAAGAAACCAATCTGAAGGAGGAGTGGGAAAAGGAACCAGCTGACTCTTGGGAAAAATTTCGAACAAAAATTACAAAGAAGGCAAAATAACTGATCCCATTGAAAAAGAACACAAAACACCCCTGGTGGGACTCTGGATGTGAAAAAGCGCTGGAAGAAAGAAAGAAAGCCTTTCTGAAGTATAACAGTAAAAAATCCCCAGAAAATCTAGATCACTTCCACAACACCAGAAGACAAGTGGCAAAAACAATCAGACAAGTCAAGAGGAAGTACCTCAAGGAACAGTGTGAGTCTATTGAAGAAAATTTCCGTAACTATAATGTACGAGACTTCTATAAGACCTTTGCTGGGAGAATCAATGGATACGGCTCACGAAATCTATGTTTCAGAAAACCAGATGGAAAACTAGCGCTCACAAATCGGGAAAATTGTGAGGAGCTGGCAAGATACTTTTCCGGACTCCTCAATTGCCCTGAACCTTCTTCAAGATTCCCTCCAGAAACTGCTGTCTACACAAATCCAGAATCCCCACCACCTACACTAGAGGAGATCCAAAGACATATTCATAGACTGAAAAACAACAAGGCATCCGGAGAAGATAATGTCACTGCAGAACTACTTAAAAATCTTGGACCAAATTCCCTCAAAGAACTCACTCAAATCATCACAGACATTTGGCAGACAGAAAAACTACCAGAAGATTGGAAATGCGCCCTAATTCATCCACTGCATAAAAAGGGAGACATGGCAGATATAAACAACTATCGAGGAATCTCCCTTCTCCAAGTCACTTATAAAATCCTCTCAGCCTGTCTTCTTCAACGAACACAAGAACAACTCGAACACAGTATTGGTGAATACCAAGATGGCTTTCGCCCTCACCGATCCTGTGCAGAACAAATTTTCAATTTGAAGACAACACTAAAATACAAAGCAGTCAGAAACAGTCCGATCATTTGTTCCTTTGTTGATTTCTCAAAGACTTATGATTCAATCGATAGGCAATCTCTCTTTATTATCCTTGAGGAGCTAGGACTCGATCCGAAAACCCTAAACCTTATCAAAGAAACGCTCACAAACACAACTTCTAAGATAAAATTCCTGGGTGAAATATCAGAGCCCTTCCTGATCAAAACCGGCGTCAGACAAGGTGACGGCTTGTCTCCACTCCTCTTCAACCTTGTCTTAGACAAAGTCATCCGAGAATGGGAAAAAGAACTGAAGAATCAAAATTACTGGAAGCCTATACAACTAGGAAGATCTAAAGATGGTATTAAAATTTCATGCTTGGCATTTGCAGATGACGTGGCCATTCTAGCAGAAAACGAGACCACAGCAATTAAACAGATAGACATTCTCAAAGAATGCGCCGAAAAAGTTGGGCTACAAATTTCCTTCCAAAAAACCAAATTCATCTGCTCAAAATTTGAAACTCAAAAACTGACTACAAAATATGGACAAATTGAGAGAGTTCCATTCTTTAAATACTTAGGCGAGGTCCTAGAACCCACAGGGGGAGAGAAAACTGCACAAAAAGTTCGACTTCAAAAACTGAAAAGAGCATACTGGAAAACCCACAACATCTACACTAAAAAGTGTCTCTCCATTCACTCAAAAATACGACACTACAATACAGTAATCAAGCCCGAAGCACTATATGCCAGCGAAACACTCACACTCCATAGAAAAGGCGACCTGGAAGGCATCCTGAAAGAGGAACGCAAAATTATCAGAAAGATTCTTGGCCCAAAAGAACTGAAGATGGATACAGGTTACAGTCTCGGAAAACAACAGAAAAATTATCTAACCTCGCCGCAGACATCCGGAAAAGAAGACTAAAATTTTACGGTCATATCCACAGACTCCCAACACCCAGACTCTCCCACAAAATTTTAATATACATTGAAAAATTGAAAACCATACCCTGGATACAAGAAACCAAAACAGATCTAGCAAATGCACAAATAAATTCTTCAGAAGTTATAAACAGAAATGTATACAGGCAAAAAATCAATAGTTGGAAAGTACAACCCGAGAATGAAGTTTGCAAGAGACAGGGGACAAAATGGACAGAGGAAAGAAAGACAATTCATGGGGAAAGAATGAGAGAAGTTTGGAGAATTAAAAAATTGAATCGGAAAAGCTTTGCGTGATCCGTATGGGTCCAATCGCACATAATAATAATAATTTATCTGTTCACCACTGAAAATTAGAAAACGAATTTCAGTACATAAAGAAACAGTTAGAAGAGAATGCTAATGCAGTCACAAACGTGATGGAATACTTTCTAGTATATTACTAAACAAGCAAGCGAAGACAAGGTAGTTTAGTAACTTCTGAAACAGCTCATTGTCAATATGAAAATAAATATATAATTTCTTCTCTGATGGTGCTCAATTTGGTGTTACCAATCCAAACCTATTATCAGATCAACAGTTATAGATGGTAACATAGCTTGGAGATTATCAGCGGTCTGTTACAGATTACCAGTAAAACAGTAAAGATCGCAATAATCATTTATTTAAAAATTTCGGTCTTTGTGATGGCCATCTTCATATCTAACCCGCATGGCTGCAGCCAGCAATGCACTGGAACGGTTGTGGGAAGTCAGTAAACGACTGTGACTTCACTGAGCTATTCAGTGCATCGCTTTGAAGATGGCCAGCGTAAGGGCCGAAACGAGTTATCATTTTATCATTTTTAAATTAATGCTTATTGTAAATGACTGTTTTATTAACTGCTAAGACATAGATGGACCCCAAAAAATAACTATACTCTATTGGAAAATCCTGTAATTAATTGTACATTCTGCTTGGTAAGAAAGTCTTGCGTGTTAACAATACGACAAAGTACTCTCCTCTTTATATGCATCCTGATGTTCTAGAGGCATAATAATTGATCTTTAAATTTTGTAAGTTCAGTTACATAAATCTTTTTTCTTCGTTAACTGTTCATGAGATGTAATCGATATTACTCATTCTCACTGCACTGTTTGCGGATGCCAGCAGGAATTAATGTGCTATACAGAATCCAGTTTCTCTAGAAAACAGATAGACACAGATCTCCAGACAAGCTTCAAGAGAAATTCCATATTTTAGGTAGATTTCGTACCAGAAATGTATACTCTGACATGTACCAGACGTAAACTCATAGCGAAACTTAGAATTTCTTGTGGCGGGTAACCTTTTTCCTAAATACCATTGTAACTATTGAAATGTCTTGGGTATGTGAAGCAAACTCAGAAACACTGTGAAACTATATTTTAATATATTTGACTATTCATATCTGATTAATAGAAGTCGCATGTATTTTTGGCATTACACGAGCATATGGAGCTCTCCATGAATCGTGATTAGTCATTCTGGCCGGCGTGCTATTTAGGCACTCTATGTTTACTGTTTTCAGTAAGACAATTGACTGTTGCATTGGACAAATCTGTGACCAGTGGTCAGGTGAGGTACCTTAGGCTCACGTAAAGGACCCGGAAGAATCGCATGGACGAACGGTCACGGACACATAGTCTCATGGAAACACGGGCTACGCTATTTTTTTTATGGATGCTGCCTGTTATAGACGTCACCGCCGCTGCTGTCTGTGTATCCAGGTTAATACGCATCTTGCGCGAGACAGAGGGAGAATTAATGTTATCTCTTTGGTGATTACATGTCTCCTCTCAGTTTCATTACTGGAGTGAGCCCCACAACGAATTCATGACACTGATGATCAAATTTTTTTGAGTGAGCAATAGACATGAAAATCACCGATTGAGTTTAAGGGTTTAATATTTAAGTCACGACTGGTTTCGGACTAACAACTGTCCGTCCTCAGGGGCTATTAGTCGGCTGATGCGACCCCGTGTATAGCAAGACTCGGTATAGCGAAGGCGACCACGCCACAAGCGACGCAGTATTCTGAACTTGGGAAAGTTTTTTTTATTTAGTCATTGTGGCAGTGGGCTCGAAATCTGGGTTGAATTATTGAAGTTATTCAAAATTATCATATAATACTCTTGTCGCTCACAAGCGCAAACAGTCACTTAAAATCTATGCATCAAAACCATTCATCAAGTTTCAGAGGGTTATATCTTCTACCATAAGTAAGTTAGAAACTTGGGATTAATTTTTAATTACGCTCAGAACAAGTGAGCTTTTTTTAAGAAAAACAAAATATCCAAATTTATAACGGTAATTTTTCTTTTACTTTTACATGCATGCATGCACAACTCTGAAGCACTTTTTACAGTTTTGCTTGTAGAATCAAAATTTCATTCAAGTTCCGTTATTCATCACGCTCACTATCAGTTGCGGCCTTCCGACTTTAAACCCTCTACTGTGCCGCTCCTTCAGTGATGCGGCACCTGTGAGCTGGAACAGGGCGCTGCCTGTCTCTTGAAGAGTAAACAGTGGTATGTCGGCGGGTGGAGCGGCGTGTTTCTTGCCTGTGCAACAACAACCTAGAAGCGGCAAGTTCTCTCTTGCTCCGGGCTGAGTAAGCACCATGACGTAACTGACGACAGCAGTGTGCTATGGTCTGTAGGTGGACGGGCCTGCAGAGAGCGTTCGAGTGGCTCCTTGTCCGCACAGTGCAATCGGCTCGTCGCTTTCGAATTGCCCCAGTGGTTGATTAGAATAACAAAGGCTAGTCGTCATTCGCACAGTGCTGCTACAAGTCATTTTGACCTTTTCTTTTTACCTTGGTTTAATGTGTTACTTTAAGATAATTTCTGGTACCAGTTAATTTTACAGCGGTGTTTTGTTGCTAATCTTACTATTTTGCAGACATTATTGAGTACCATCTGTCAAGTTCGACTGAAAATTTTTTATGGGATCAGTATTAAATGTTTTGTGTTTGTACATAATGTTAAAGTTCTGTTTGGGACATTTGTCGTATAAATAAAGTTGTCTAATGAATGTGCTTCTTTTCGATCGTACTCTGTCTTCCACTCTTAGTCAGTTGGTCTGAATAATGCAGGTAAATATTTTTGTAACCCTGAAGGACTGGTATAATTTATCTTTCACAAATGTTCAATGTGTCTACATCGGACGCACAACACAAAACCCCAACAGTAGTCAGACTCGTCGCATGGGTTTATGGGTCCGTCGTGCGTTACTGCAAATACTACTATTGTCATCCGGCGTAATGGTCACCCTAGTTTATTGAAACGTATGCACATACATGTAGTGTTACACAAACACCCACTACGAAAACCGTATACACACATCAAAAAAAGTTTTA
This sequence comes from Schistocerca nitens, assembly GCF_023898315.1. Classification (NCBI taxonomy): domain Eukaryota; kingdom Metazoa; phylum Arthropoda; class Insecta; order Orthoptera; family Acrididae; genus Schistocerca; species Schistocerca nitens. Next base: position 8,188,464 of record NW_026045910.1, on the reverse strand, counting down.
CTTCACCCCGGTTCCCTGAACTAATGAAGATAGACGTTCACTGTGGATATTGTATCACAGACACTGTCCCTTTGACTGTTCAGGGATGTCTCTAAACCTGCGCAAAGATGAAAACAACAATGCATGAGCAGCGCCTATTAGACGGAGGGAGTCCGACAGCTGAACAGTTCTAGTCGTTTCACCAGAAAGGAGGTACACGGCTCGTGTTGTCTGTAGTTCAACCATGCCATGACTGTCAATACCGCGGTTTTATCGCATCTGCATTGTTACTTTGTGCTAGGAAGAGCTCTCAACAAGGGAAGTGTCCAGGCGTCTCGGAGTGAACGAAAGCGATGTTGTTCGGACAGGGAGGGGATACAGAGAGACAGGAAATGTTGATGACATGCCTCGCTCAACTGCGCCCAAGGGCTACTATTGAAGTGGTTGACCGCCACCTACGGATTATGGCTCGGAGGATCCCTGACAGCAACGCCACCATGTTGAATAATGCTTTTCGTGCAGCCACAGGTCTTTGTGCTACGACTCAAACTGAGCGCAATATGCTGCATGATGCGTACCTTCACTCCCAACGTCCATGGCGAGGTCCATCTTTGCAACCACGACACCATGAAGCGCGGTACAGGTCGACCCAACAACATGCCGAATGGACCGCTCAGGATTGGCATCACGTTTGCTTTACCGATGAGTGTCACATATGCATGCAGCCAGACAATCGTTGGAGACGTGTTTGGAGGCAACCCGCTCATGCTGATCGCCTTGGACACACCGTCCAGCGAGTGCAGCAAGCATACATTTTCAGTATCACTTTATACGTTTGGTCATTTACTAATCGATAGTTATGAATATTACATTATTTGTGGTAATAAAAATTAGTAGACTGACAAATAACATTGTAAATTTAATAAAAGTTCATCCGATTACACGTACTTTTCCTATTATATCAACTGCAATATAAATAGTAAAGAAAATGACTGTATTGAGATTTAAAAAAAACTGACGAACCGAAATCGATCCAGCGATCCAGCGGCTTGAACACCAAACAATTTTTTTTTTTTTTACATTTTGTTTTGTATTGTTCGCCGAATATGTTCAGGGCGGACGTCCGATGACACCCGTTCAGTTTGATCCTTCATCCGTTCGCCTAGTTTTTTTATTATAAAAGGTAGCTAACGCTCTGACCGAACACGCTGTGCTACCGTGCCGGCACCACTCTGTCGCAGCCGCTTCATGGTTAAAATTGCCACGCACAGATATATATTCGACGACTGAAATTATCCTGCGATTTTCTCAATAACGCTTGAGAAGTACGCGCTACTGCTTACACATTTTGTTGTCCTCATGGAGTGTTACGAGTGTACGAAGTTTGCAGTAAATTCGCGTTCCAAACGTCGTGGCCTCCCCTTGCTAGTGAATTGTTGTGATCTATTAATGTCAGTACATGATTAGTTGAGCACCAGCGTTACAATAGACGTAAATTGACAAAATACACCGTATTAATAGTTTTTTATCTAATATAGCTACTTATTTTTCAATGAATTTAAGTTTTCCTGATGATGGGCTGCAGGTGAGGTATTAACAAGAAGTGGAGTGGACTGTTGTTACGACGGCAAAAGTGCGGCAATAAGGATGTTCTCTGCAGTCAAGTGGATTTTTGCTATCACAAAGGAAAACAGAGCACGAAGTGATGCGCGGCGGACAGCCAGTGCAGCGCCGGCTCACCACGCGGTGTTGCAGAGGTGCGTCAGCGTGAGGTAGCGGACGCCGAGCGCGTAGAGCATGCGCAGCACGGCCAGAGAGTTGCCCAGCGCGTGGCCGCCCTCCACACCCACCAGCGAAGCCACCAGGCCCTCGCGGTGCGCCGCCACCAACCCTGCAGCACAAGAGGGCACCAGCAGCGTCAGTTACGCCGGGCTGTAAGAATAATGACAAAATTTTGATCCGTATATAATTTAGAGACACTCAGGGGAAGATGATGATGATGTTTGGTTTATGGGGCGCTCAACTGCACGGTCATCAGCGCCCGTACAAAGTCCCAATTCTTTACACAGTCCAGTATTTTACACAGTCCAATCTAGTCACTGTCACGGATGATGCTGACGATTAAATGATGAGGACAATACAAACACCCAGTCTCAGTTCAGAGAAAATCCCCAACCCGACCGACAATAGCACCCCGGGCCCTGTGATCCTCCAGGGGTACAGTGGAGAGTATCTCACAGTGGAGTGTAATGCAAAAGAGCTCTTCCTAAAACTCTAGTGATACAGCATCTATCGCAACACTACAGTGAAGACGCCCATTCAAAAAAAAAGAGGCGCAGTTCTTAAAATTGACGTAAAATATCAATTTTCCATTTTGTTTTTAAGTAGCTGCACCGGCCACATTTTCTGTGACTCAATCTATATAAATGGAAAAGAAATAAAAGGAAAAGGACACGTTTGTAACATGTATGAAAACTGGCTATCAGTCATCTTGCCCCCCCCCCCCCCCCCCTGTCTCTGTCCAGCTCCACCACCCCTTTCTTTGTCCGTCTCCTCCTCCAATCCCCTCTCACTGTTCGTCACCTTCTTCTCGTTTGCTATATTCATTTCCTCCCACCCCTCTATCCATCTTCTCTTCTCCCTATCTCTCAAATTGAGCCTTTCCTATTTTTACTGCAAATAAGGGTTTTTTCCTATTTGCGAACTGTATATATATACAGGGTGGTCCATTAATAGTGACCAGACCAAATATCTCACGAAATAAACATCAAACGAAAAAACTACAAAGAACGAAACTCGTCTAGCTTAAAGGGGGAAACTAGATGGTGCTATGGTTGGCCCGCTAGATGGCGCTGCCATAGGTCAAACGGATATCAACTGGGTTTTTTAGTGCGTAAAGAAATATGAATCTTTTACTTGGACCAATTGTGATAGATGGCATTGGTATCACGTAATATTTCGCCAGTGCAGACGGTATTTGCTTCGTGATACATTACCCGTGTTAAAATGGACCATATACCAATTACGGAAAAGGTCGATATCTAGTTGATGTGTGGCTATTGTGATCAAAATGCCCAACAGGCGTGTGCTGTGTTTGCTGCTCGGTATCCTGGACGACATCATCGAAGTGTCCGCACCGTTCGCCGGATAGTTACGTTATTTAAGGTAACAGGAAGTGTTCAGCTACATGTGAAACGTCAGCCAAGACCTGCAACAAATGATGATGCACAAGTAGGTGTTCTAGCTGCTGACGCGGCTAATCCGCACATCAGTAGCAGACAAGTTGCGCGAGAATTGGGAATCTCAAAAACGTCGGTGTTAAGAATACTACATCAACATCTATTGCACCCGTACCATATTTCCATGCACAAGGAAGTGCATGGCGACGACTTTGAACGTCGTGTACAGTTCTGCCAGTGAGCACAAGACAAATTACGGGACTATGACAGATTTTTTGCACGCTTTCTATTTAGCGATGAAGCGTCATTCACCAACAGCGGTAACGTATACCGGCATAATATGCACTATTGGGCAACGGAAATCCCACGATGGCTGCGACAAGTGGAACATCAGCGACCTTGGCGGGTTAATGTATGGTGCGGCATTATGAGAGGAAGGATAATTGGCCCCCATTTTATCGGTGGCAATCTAAATGGTGCAATGTATGCTGATTTCCTATGTAACATTCTACTCAAGTTACTACAAGATGTTTCATTGCATGACAGGATTGGGATGTACTTCCAACATGATGGACGTCCGGCACATAGCTCTCGTGCGGTTGAAGCGGTATTGAATACCATATTTCATGATAGGTGGATCGGTCGTCGAAACACCACACCATGGCCCACACGTTCACCGGATCTGACGTCCCCGGATTTCTTTCTATGGGGAAAGTTGAAGAATATTTGCTATCGTGATCCACCAACAACGCCTGACAATACGCGTCAGTGCATTGTCAGTCCACGTGCGAAAATTACGGAGGGTGAACTACTCGCTGTTGAGAGGAATGTCGTTGCACATATTGCCAAATGCATTGAGGTTGACGGACATCATTTTCAGTATTTATTGCATTAATGTGGTATTTCCAGATAATCACGCTGTAACAGCATGCGTTCTCAGAAATGATAAGTTCACAACGGTACATGTATCACATTGGAACGATCGATATAAAATGTTCAAATGTACCTACGTGCTGTATTTTAATTTAAAAAACCTACCTGTTACTAACTGTTCGTCTAAACTTGTGAGCCACATGTTTGTGACCATTACAACGCCATCTATCACAAAGCCAAAATAGTGGTCAAACTAAAACGTTCATATTTTTTTACGTGCTACACGAATGTTGTTGTTGTGGTCTTCACTCCTGAGACTGGTTTGATACAGCTCTCCATGCTATTTTACCCTGTGCAAGGTTCTTCATCTCACAGTACCTACTGCAACCTTCATCCTTCTGAATCTATCTAGTGTATTCATCTCTCGGTCTCCCTCTGCGATTTTTGTCCTCCACGCTGCCCTCCAATACTAACTTGGTGATTCCTTGATGCCTTAGAATATGCCCTACCAACCGATTCCTCCTTCTAGTCAAGTTGTGCCACAAATTTCTCTTCTCTCCAGTTCTATTCAATACCTCCTCATTAGTTATGTGATCTACCCATCTAATCTTTAGCATTCTTCTGTAGCACCACATTTAAAAAGCTTCTATACTCTTCTTGTCTGACTATATATCGGCCACTTTTCACTTCCAAACATGGCTACAATCCATACAAACACTTTCAGAAACGACTTCCTAAAACTCAAATCTATAGTCGATGTTAACAAACTTCTCTTCTTCAGAAACGCTTTCCTTGCCATTGCCAGTCTACATTTTATATCCTCTCTACTTCGACCATCATCAGTTATTTTGCTCCCCAAATAGCAAAAGACCTTTACTACTTTAAGTGCCTCATTTCCTAATCTAATTCCATCAGCATCAACCGACTTAATTCGACTACATTCCTTTATCCTCGTTTTGCTTTTGTTGATGTTCATCTTACATCCTCCCTTCAAGACACCGCCCATTCCGTTCAACTGCTCTTCCAAGTCCTTTGCTGTCTATGACAGAATTACAATGTCATCGGCAAACCTCAAAGTTTTTATTTCTTCTCCATGGATTTTAATACCTACTCCGAATTTTTCTTTTGTTTCCTTTACTGGTTGCTCAATATACAGATTGAATAACAACGGGAGAGGCTACAACCCTGTCCCACTCCCTTCCCAACCACTGCTTCCCTTTCATGTCCCTCGACTCTTACAACTGCCATCTGGTTTCTGTGCAAACTGTAAATAGCCTTTCGTTCCCTGTATTTTACCCCTGCCACCTTTAGAATTTGAAAGAGAGTATTACAGTCAACATTGTCAAAAGCTTTCTCTAAGTCTACTAATGCTATAAACGTAGGTTTGACTTTCCTTAATCTATTTTCTAAGGTCAGTCGTAGGTTCAGTATTGCCTCACGTGTTCCAACATTTCTACGGAATCCAAACTGATTTTGTTCCGTATATAATTATAGACACCCAGGGGAAGATGATGATGACGTTTGGTTTGTGGGGCGCTAAACTGAGCGGTCATCAGCACCCGTATAATGTCCCAATTCTTTACTCACTCCAGTATTTAACACAGTCCAATCTAGTCACTGTCAGGAATGATACTGATGATGAAATGATGAGGTCAACACAAACACCCAGTCTCCGACAGAGAAAATCCCCAACCCGGCTGACAATAGAACCCGGGACCCTGCGATCCCCCAGGGGTAGAGCGGGGAGTATCTCACAGTAGAGTGTATTGGACAATACCTCTTCCTAAAACTTTAGTTATAATGACAGCATCTGTCGCATTACTACAGTGACGAAGCCCATTTAAATTATTAAGTTTTTAACTAGCTGCACCGGTCACATTTTCTGTGACTCAGTCTACTTAAATGGAAAAGATATGAAAGAAACAGGACATGTTTCTAATATGTATGAGAACCTGGCTATCAGTCATCTTCGACCGCCTGTCTCTGTCCAGCTTCCCCTCCCCTTTCTTTGTCCGCCTCCTCCTCCATCCCCCTCTCACTGTTCGTCACCTTCTTCTCGTTTGCTATGTTCATTTCCTCACACCCATCAATCCATCTTCCCTTCTCCCTCTCTCTTAGCTTGAGCCTTTTCTTTTTTTACTGCAAATAAGGATTTTTTCCTATTTGCTAACTGTATATACAGGGTGATCCATTGATAGTGACCGAGCCATATATCTCACGAAATAAGCATCAAACGAAAAAACTACAAAGAACGAAACTCGTCTAGCTTAAAGGGGGAAACCTGGTGGCGCTATGGTTGGCCCGCTAGATGGCGCTGCCATAGGTCAAACGGATATCACCTGCGTTTTTTTTAATAGACACCACCATTTTTTATTAATATTCGTGTAGTACGTAAAGGAATATAAACGTTTTAGTTGGACCTCTTTTTCGCTTTTTGATAGATGGCACTGTAATAGTCACAAACGTATAATTAGGTGGTATCACGTAACATTCCGCCAGTGCGGATGGTATTTCCTTCGTGATACATTACCCGTGTTAAAATGGACCGTTTACCAATTACGGAAAGGTCGATATCGTGTTGGTGTATGGATATTGTGATCAAAATGCCCAACAGGCGTGTACTATGTATGCTGCTCGGTATCCCGGACGACATCATCCAAGTGTCCGGACCGTCCGCCGGATAGTTTCGTTATTTAAGGAAACAGGAAGTGTTCAGCCACATGTGAAACGTCAGCCACGACCTGCAACAAATGATGATGCCCAAGTAGGTGTTTTACCTGCTGTCGCGCTAATCCGCACACCAGTAGCAGACAAATTGCACGAGAATCGGGAATCTCAAAAACGTCGGTGTTGAGAATGCTACATCAACATCGACTGCACCCGTACCATATTTATATGCACCAGGAATTGCATGGCAATGACTTTGAACGTCGTACACAGTTCTGCCACTGGGCACAAGGGAAATTACGGGACGATGACACATTTTTTGCATGCTTTCTATTTAGCGTCTAAGTGTCATTCACCAACAGCGGCAACGGTTTTTTTTATGGTCATCAGTCTACTGACTGTTTTGATGCGGCCCGCCACGAATTCCTTTCCTGTGCTAACCTCTTCATCTCAGAGTAGCACTTGCAACCTACGTCCTCAATTATTTGCTTGACGTATTCCGATCTCTGTCTTCCTCTACGGTTTTTGCCCTCTACAGCTCCATTTAGTACCAAGGAAGTCATTCCCTCATGTCTTAGCAGATGTCCTATCATCCTGTTCCTTCTCCTTATCAGTGCTTTCCACATATTCCTTTCCTCTCCGATTCTGCGTAGAACCTCCTCATTCCTTACCTCATCAGTCCACCTAATTCTCAACATTCGTCTATAGCACCACATCTCAAATGCTTCGATTCTCTTCTGTTCCGGTTTTCCCACAGTCCATGTTTGACTACCATACAATGCTGTACTCCAGACGTACATCCTCAGAAATTTCTTCCTCAAATTAAGGCCGATATTTGATACTAGTAGACTTCTCTTGGCCAGAATGCCTTTTTTGCCATAGCGAGTCTGCTTTTGATGTCCTCCTTGCTCCTTCCATCATTGGTTATTTTTCTGCTTAGGTAGCAGAATTCCTTAACTTCATTGACTTTGTGACCATCAGTCCTGATGTTAAGTTTCTCGCTGTTCTCATTTCTACTACTTCTCATTACCTTCGTATTTCTCCGATTTACTTTCAAACTATACTCTTTACTCATTAGACTGTTCATTCCGTTCTGCAGCTCATTTTATTCTTCTTCACTTTCACTCAGAATAGCAATGTCATCAGCGAATCGTATCACTGATATCCTTTCAGCTTGTATTTTAATTCCACGCCAGAACCTTTCTTTTATTTCCATCATTGCTTCCTCGATGTACAGATTGAAGATTAGGGGTGAAAGGCTACAAGGCCTTGTCTTACACCCTTCTTAATACGAGCACTTCGTTCTTGATCGTCCACTCTTATTATTCCCTCTTGGTTGTTGTACATATTGCATATGACCCGTCTGTCCCTATAGCTTACCCCTACTTTTTTCAGAATCTCGAACAGCTTGCACCATTTTATATTGTCGAACGCTTTTTCCAGGTCGACAAATTCTATGAACGTGTCTTGATTTTTCTTTAGCCTTGCTTCCATTATTAGCCGTAACGTCAGAATTGCCTCTGTCGTCCCTTTACTTTTCCTAAAGCCAAACTGATCGTCACCTAGCGCATTCTCAATTTTCTTTTCCATTCTTCTGTATATTATTCTTGTAAGCAGCTTCGATACATGAGCTGTTAAGCTGATTGTGCGATAATTCTCGCACTTGTCAGCTCTTGCCGTCTTCGGAATTGTGTGGATGATGCTTTTCCGAAAGTCAGATGGTATATCGACAGACTCATATATTCTACACACCAACGTGAATAGTCGTTTTGTTGCCACTTCCCCCAATGATTTTAGAAATTCTGGTGGAATGTTATCTATCCCTTCTGCCTTATTTGACCGTAAGTCCTCCAAAGCTCTTTTAAATTCCTATTCTAATACTGGATCCCCTATCTCTTCTAAATCGACTCCTGTTTCTTCTTCTATCACATCAGACAAATCTTCCCCCTCATAGAGGCTTTCAATGTCTTCTTTCCACCTATCTGCTGTCTCCTCTGCATTTAACAGTGGAATTCCCGTTGCACTCTTAATGTTACCACCGTTGCTTTTAATGTCACCAAAGATTCTTTTGACTTTCCTGGATGCTGAGTCTGTCCTTCCGACAGTAATATCTTTTTCGATGTCTTCACATTTTTCCTGCTGCCATTTCGTCTTAGCTTCCCTGCACTTCCTATTTATTTCATTCCTCAGCGACTTGTATTTCTGTATTCCTGATTTTCCCGGAACATGTTTGTACTTCCTTCTTTCATCAATCAACTGAAGTATTTCTTCTGTTACCCATGGTTTCTCCGCAGTTACCTTCTTTGTACCTATGTTTTCCTTCCCAACTTCTGTGATGGTCCTTTTTAGAGATGTCCATTCCTCTTCAACTGTACTGCCTACTGCGCTATTCCTTATTGCTGTATCTATAGCTTTAGAGAACTTCAAACGTATCTCGTCATTTCCTAGTACTTCCGTATCCCACTTCTTTGTGTATTGATTCTTCCTGACTAATGTCTTGAACTTCAGCCTACTCTTCATCACTACTATATTGTGATCTGAGTCCATATCTGCTCCTGGGTACGCCTTACAATCCAGTATCTGATTTCGGAATCTCTGTCTGATCATGATGTAATCTAATTGAAATCTTCCCGTATCTCCCGGCCTTTTCCAAGTACACCTCCTCCTCTTGTGATTCTTGAACAGGGTATTCGCTATTACTAGCTGAAACTTGTTACAGAACTCAATTAGTCTTTCTCCTCTTTCATTCCTTGTTCCAAGCCCATATTCTCCTGTAACCTTTTCTTCTACTCCTTCCCCTACAACTGCATTCCAGTCGCCCATGACTATTAGATTTTCGTACCCCTTTACATACTGCATTACCCTTTCAATATCCTCATACACTTTCTCTATCTGTTCATCTTCAGCTTGCGACGTCGGCATGTATACCTGAACTATCGTTGTCGGTGTTGGTCTGCTGTCGATTCTGATTAGAACAACCCGGTCACTGAACTGTTCACAGTAACACACCCTCTGCCCTACCTTCCTATTCATAACGAATCCTACACCTGTTATACCATTTTCTGCTGCTGTTGATATTACCCGATACTCATCTGACCAGAAGTCCTCGTCTTCCTTCCACTTCACTTCACTGACCCCTACTATATCTAGACTGAGCCTTTGCATTTCCCTTTTCAGATTTTTTAGTTTCCCTACCACGTTCAAGCTTCTGACATTGCACGCCCCGACTCGTAGAACGTTATCCTTTCGTTGATTATTCAATCTTTTTCTCATGGTAACCTCCCCCTTGGCAGTCTCCTCCTGGAGATCCGAATGGAGGACTATTCCGGAATCTTTTGCCAATGGAGAGATCATCATGACACTTCTTCAATTACAGGCCACATGTCCTGTGGATACACGTTACGTGTCTTTAATGCAGTGGTTTCCATTGCCTTCTGCATCCTCATGTCGTTGATCATTGCTGATTCTTCCGCCTTTAGGGGCAATTTCCCACCTCTAGGACAAGAGAGTGCCCTGAACCTCTATCCGCTCCTCCGCCCTCTTTGACAAGGCCGTTGGCAGAATGAGGCTGACTTCTTATGCCGGAAGTCTTCGGCCGCCAATGCTGATTATTTATCAAAATTTAGGCAGTGGCGGGGATCGAACCCGGGAGCGAAGACGTTTTGTCAAAGACGCTACCCCTAGACCACGGGTACAGGCATAATATGTACTGTTGGGCAATGGAAAATCCACGATGGCTGCGACAAGTGGAACATCAGCGACCTTGCCGGATTAATGTTTGGTGCGACATTATGGGAGGATGGATAATTGGCCCCCATTTGATCGATGGGAATCTAAATGGTGCATTGCATGCTGATTTCCCTTGTAATGTTCTACCGATGTTACTGCAAGATGTTTCACTGCATGACAGAATGGCTATGTACTACCAACATGATGGATGTCCGGCACATAGCTCGCCATTTGGTTTCCTCCTTCAAGCTAGACAAGTTACATTCTTTGTAGTTTTTTCGTTTGACACTTATGTCGTGAGATATTTGGGCCGCTCACGATCAATGGAACACCCTGTGTGTGTGTGTGTGTGTGTGTGTGTGTGTGTAAGTGTGTGTGCAAACGTTTATTACAATAACGTGTAAAAATCAGCCGGCCGGGGTGGCCGTGAGGTTAAAGGCGCTTCAGTCTGGAACCGCGTGACCGCTACCGTCGCAGGTTTGAATCCTGCTTCGGGCATGGATGTGTGTGATGTCCTTAGGTTAGTTAGGTTTAAGTAGTTCTAAGTTCTAGCGGACTGATGACGACAGAAGTTAAGTCCCATAGTGCTCAGAGCCATTTGAACCTTTTTTTTTTTTTAAAAAAAAAGCCCGCCCGGTTGGCCGTGTGATCTAACGGACGGCTTTCCGGGCGGGAAAGAGCGCCTGGTCCCTGGCACGAATCCGCCCGGCGGATTTGTGTCGAGGACCGGTGACCCGGCCAGTCTGTGGATGGTTTTTAGGCTGTTTCCCATCTGCCTCGGCGAATGCGGGCTGGTTCCCCTTATTCCGCCTCAGTTACACTATGTCGGCGATTGCTACGCGAACTAGTTCTCTACGTACGCATACACCACTCTACCACGCAAACGTAGAGGTTACAGTCGTCTGGTGTGAGACGTTCCCTGGGGGGTCCGTCGGGGGCCGAACCCCAGAATAACCCTGTGTTCGGTGTGGGGCGGCGGAGGGGTAAAGTGGACTGCGGTAGTTGTCGTGGGGCTGTGGACCGCTGCGGTTGCGGCGGGGACGGAGCCTCTCCGTCGTTTCTAGGCCCACGGTTAACATACAATACAATACAACGTGTAAAAATCTGAACTGAATCGGAAAGGTTCTTTTTGAGATCTTTGGTTACAATGTTTTCCCTTCGTATATTACATACAAATATCTATACATTAATTGTGTTAAGATATACATATATTACAGATTTAAGTACATCTACATCTACATCCATACTCCGCAAGCCACCTGACGGTGTGTGGCGGAGGGTACCCTGAGTACCTCTATCGGTTCTCCCTTCTATTCCAGTCTCGTATTGTTCGTGGACAGGAGGATTGTCGGTATGCTTCTGTGTGGGCTCTAATCTCTCTGATTTTATCCTCATGGTCTCTTCGCGAGATATACTTAGGAGGGAGCAATATACTGCTTGACTCTTCGGTGAAGGTATGTTCTCGAAACTTTAACAAAAGCCCGTACCGAGCTACTCAGCGTCTCTCCTGCAGAGTCCTCCACTGGAGTTTATCTATCATCTCCGTAAGTACCCAAAAACACGCCCGTAATAGAAGTCAACGTTATCTCAGACATTCAAAGCAATCGGTCAAGAACTTTAGAAGATTAACGATTTTGAACAAATCAACATTTATATTTGTATAACGTTTCCTTTTTTATTACAAATAATTGGACACATGTCAAATGACGTTCCAATAGGAACTAAAACCAATTGAGTATTCGAATGCGACGTTGCGTCAAAATTTCAAACCCATCCATGGAAAACTTTCGGAGATTAGAGATTTTGAGAAACGAACATCCACGTTTGTACTTATATAGAAAATTTTGATGTTCCTGATCGTAAATCTCCAAAAGTTTTTGACCGGTTGCTTTGAAATTTTAACACGTCGTTCCAGTTCTATATGCGCACGTGTTTATAAATCGATTTCTTAAATACATGTAACACATAAATTTATAATTATCACTATAGGAATATGAGGGTAATGTTGTTACAAAAATCCCAAGAAGATATACATATATTATATATCACACACTAAAGAATTAGGTGTATCAAAACGGGCCTCTATTAGAGTTCAACATTGCGTCAGAAGTTCAAAGCAGTCGGTCAAGACCTATCGCAGATTAACGATTTTGAACGAACAACATTTACATTTTTATAACGTTTCGCTTTTTATTGCAAATACACCAGATGGCATTACAGTACTTGTTTAAAAACACGCGATTATTCGAATGTAATGGTGTGTCAAAATTTCGATGCGATTCATGAAAAACTTTCTGAGAAATTCAAGAAACGGATATCGACGTTTGTACTTACACAGGAACAGTGAATATTCCTAATCGTAAATCTCCGAAATTTTTTGACTGAATGCTTTGAAATTCTAACATATCGTTGTACTGAAATATGCGTGTTTTTTTAAAATAAATGTGACATACAACGTTTATAAATTTAATGAGAGTGAAAAATCTCAGAAAGTTACAAACTCTTAATTTATATTATACATCATGTATCAAAGAAATAGGTACTTAAAACACGCCTGCATTATAATTCAACATTGTGTTAAAAGTTGAAAGTATTCGGCCATGGACTTTCGGAGATGCACCAAGCGAGGTGGACCCGCATTCGGGAGAATACCGCTTCAAACTCGAGTCCGGCCCTCCAGATTTAGGTGTTTTGGGATTTACCTAAATCGCTCCAAGCAAATGCCAGGATGGTTCCTTTGGAAGGCCACAGCCGATTCCCTTCCTCATCTTCGATACAATTCGAGCTCTTGCTCCGTCTCTGATGTTCTCGATGTCGACGGGACGCTAAGCCCGAACGTTCTTCCTGCCTTCCTTCGGAGATACATGATTTTGACCAAAATATCTTTTACTTGTTTATTTGTATGGATATTCATTGACAATGCGTTCTCAAAGCTTCAGTGATGAAATCGCATCTGAAGTGCCTGAAAAGTAATAAAATGTGTGACGCGACCTTCCTACCGCACCCACTTTTTGAAGCAACACTTCAACAACTACAGCTTCACAGTGATAACAACTCATTCACAAGGAGAGGCTTCCAAACTGTATCCTGGAAGTTGTAAAGCCCACCTACTAGTTTGTGGCCGATCCTGGACCTATAAAAAAAGTGTCTTAATGGCAAAACCCAGAATCGAAATGAGTCTCTGAATTCACTCAAATGGAAACGATTCCCTAAAATCATATTTTGATCTGATACAGTTGCCATAACTGCAACTTAGGATGCAGTTGTCGTATTTGGTAAAGGGAACATAGGGACGATGAAGATATTAGGGAAAAGGGGCTTTAAGATAGGAAATTTCACTCAAGACGTCTTGAGAAAAGCAGATTTACAGCGCCTCTCTGCAGCTGCATAGATAGTTGAAGACGTGGTAAAGGAAAGAAGGCAGAAAACAAGAAACCACAACCTTAAAATGAAAGAGAATCGTAAATATAAATCTGGGGCTTTCTGAATAGGTGACAGAAATACAAACATTAGGTTGAACTTTAAAGCATTTCCTGAAAATTATGTTTTTTTAAAGTTCATGGATCTTTCTCTCAGAACCTATGAAGGATAGAATAATGAATTCTCTACACTTATTTCTAAATGCCCAGTAAATTTTGCCTCATGAGTAAATTTGCAAATTCTCTGTGTAAGCTGAGATATGAAATAAGTGCTCGGAATTTTGCATGAATTTTATATTGCCTTACAGAATTATAGTTAAGAAATTATTAAAATCTCCTATTCAATATATTCAAAAACCTCATTAAAGAAGTTTGCTACATGCAAGGAGATTAAGCAAAGAAAAATGGTTCAAATGGCTCTGAGCACTATGGGACTTAACATCTGTGGTCATCAGTCCCCTAGAACTTAGAACTACTTAAACCTAACTAACCTAAGGACATCACAAACATCCACGCCCGAGGCAGGATTCGAACCTGCGACCGTAGCAGTAAGCAGAGAAAATTTTGCAGAAACCTCTTGAGTAGTTTCTGATAAAAGAGTACTTATTGTATTTTTCTAATTTTTTTAATTCCATAAAAAGTTAAATATATAAAATCCAAGGAACATAACAGTAAATATGTTAATTTCATGTAAAGCATTGTACAAAATTTCACTGCCATATCTTCAAAATTGTGGCTTTGATACATTTTTGTAATGTGTGTGTTATTCATGAACGTCCCCGCTTAAACCGTCCCTCCAGAAATTTCCGAGGTCGATTTTATTCGTGGCGTGTAAGCAACTCCAGCGCAATACCTGCGGTGGCAACCTGAAGTAACAAATTTAAGCAACAGATGAGCGCTCGACCAGTCTTTGTGAGCAGGCAGTGTCAAACAGGAGACGTGCGGCCGTGTTGTATCAACGTCAATATAGCACAAATTCGGATAGAACAACATCTCTAAATCAAGCGTTCAAGACATTATGGAGAATGTTTTGAAGAAGAGAAAAATGAGCAATGTTTATACCACACACCATGACCTCCAAACAAAAGTAAAAGTGTGTAAAGGCCTGTTGCGTCTTGACAGAAAATCACAACGTACTGGGGGATCAAAAATTCAGTATACATTTGAAAACTGAATAAATCACGGAATAATGTAGGTAGAGAGGTAAAACTTGACACACATGCTTCGATGACATGGGGTTTTATTAGAACCGAAAAATTCAAAAGTCCAAAAAATGTCCGACAGATGGCGCTTCATCTAATCAGAATAGCAATAATTATCATAACAAAGTAAGACAAAGCAAATGCTCAGTATGTCCACCATCATTCCTCAACAATAGCTGTAGTCGAGGAATAATATTGTGAACAGCACTGTAAAGCATGTCCGGAGTTATGGTGAGGCATTGGCGTCGGATGTTGTCTTTCAACATCCCTAGAGATGTCGGTCGATCACGATACACTTGCGACTTCAGGTAACCAACCCCAAGGCCAATAATCGCACGGACTGAGGTCTGGGGACCTAGGAGGCCAAGCATGACGAGAGTGGCGGCTGAGCACACGATCATCACCAAACGACGCGCGCAAGAGATCTTTCACGCTTCTGGCAACATGGGGTGGAGCACCATCCTGCATAAACATCGTACGTTCCAGCAGGTGTTTATCAGTCAGGCTGGGGATGATGCGATTCTGTAACAGATCGGCGTACCTCTCACCCGTCACGGTAGCGGTTTTGCTGTCCAGCGCCATCCGTCGGACATTTTGTGACCTTTTTTTTGTTCTAATAAAACCCCATGTCATTCCAAGAATGTGTGTCAATTTTTACCTCTCTATCTACATTATTCCGTGGTTTATAACGTTTTCAAATTTATACTGACTTTTTGATCACCCGGTATTTTAAATTTTATCAGGAGAAAATAATCACAGGTGAAGACACTTTGTGTTTTCAATATGCACCTACCACAAAACGACAATGTGCAGAAATTCACATACAGGGTCAACGCTGCGACATGCAGGCCAATGCGACGAGCGAGTTGAAGGACTTTTCTGACACTTTTACACGACTGTACAAATGTCCTGTGTTTTGTACTCACATGGGAGAGACTATCTAGAACATCCGAAGCATTAAAACTACCATCTTAACGTTTCTCTATTTTTTATTACTGCAGTCTCGAAATTTTTCGGACTGAAGGATTATGTGATATTGTTTTAAAACAACTGTGCGTTTTGGAGCGACTACAACTTACCTGATCCTAGCACGAGTGCATGCCGAGAAGCAATGCCGCCGAATTTTTTTATGTGAAAAACTTTTTAAATGAAACAAAAAGTTACTATCATTCTTCATCTTCATTCTTTGTGTTTATATATTTGCAGCCTTCTGTCGCTAGAGGGCTCCGAATCGTAGATTGTAATGTGGCGGTGTCTAGCGTATCGATATCGCTACGTGAGAAACCGTCCATTGTAATCATGTTTCGAATTCGAAGAGTTCGTCCACACATGGAGCAAACTCTCATTCAGTATGACAATGCCACACCTCACACGAGCTCTGCGACATCTGTAATAATCCGACGCCTTGGGATCACTGTCATCGATCGTCCTCCATGGTGTCCTGACTTGCCCCAAACAATTTAAATCGGTCTCCGAAACACCTTCGAGGACTTCCCTTTGACAGCGATGATGTGATGCAAGTAGAGGTGAGGTTGTGGCTCCGTCAAATGGCTCTGAGCTCTATGGGACTTAACATTTCAGGTCATGAGTCCCCTAGAACTTAGAAGTACTTGAAACTAACTAACCTAAGGACATCACACACATCCATGCCCGAGGCAGGATTCGAACCTGCGACCGTAGTAGTCGCGCAGTTCCGGACTGAAGCGCCTAGAACCGCTCGGCCACCGCGGCCGGCAGGCTCCGTCAACAAAGTCAAACATTCTACACTGAAGGTAATAAGAAACTGGTCTCTCGTTGGGAGAAATGTGTTCGTCGCCAGGGTGACTAGGTTGACAAATAGATATGCAGACATGAAGAATAAATGTGTAGAATGTTAATAACATTTGCTTTGTTTAAAAAGCTCTAAGAATTATCACATAAATATTCGGTGGCATTACGTTTCAGCGCGCCTTCGTAAGTTTTCCAGTGGAGGAACTTAACTATGGAGTAAGTGTCTTCTTCGCAAGTACCGTAAGAAATATTTCATGTTTATTATACATTTAGATATATCAGATATTGTTCTCTGTATTGGAGACTATGAAAACAACTATCCCAAATATTAACGATAGGAATGTTAAATTAACACAGCAGTATGACCGGATCATATCGGTCAAAAGAATTTTCCATTGTACCGGGCCAACATGTGGCACAGTCGCACGGAGTGGCCGCGCGGTTTGCGGCGCTGTCACGTACTGCGCGTCCCATCCCGCCGGTGGTTCGAGTGCTCCCTCGGGCATGGGTGTGTGTGTTGTTCTTAGCGTAAGTTCGCTTAAGTTAGTTTAAGTAGTCAGTAAGTCTAGGGACGTAGGGACCGATGACCACAGCAGTTTCGTCCATTAGGAATTCACACACACACACACGCACACACGCACACACACACACACACACACACACACACACACACACACACACACACACACACACACACACAGCCACACACAAGTGGCTTAACAACTTATATTTTAACGATTTTGCTCTTTAACTGATGGAAAAGTCAGCACGCAGATAGAATGAAAACAACATGAAAGAAGCCATGGAAAAATTCAGACTTCTTGAAATTTACAATCAGAGAAGGAAGTGACCCTTGCCGCAGTGGATACAACGGTTCCCGTGAGACCACCGAAGTTAAGCGCTGTCGGGCGTGGTCATCACTTGGATGGGTGACCATCCAGGCCGCCACACACTGTTACCATTTTTCCGGGTGCCTCAGCCTCTTGATGCCAATTGAGGAGCTACTCGCCCGAATAGTAGCGGCTTCGGTCAAGAATACCATCATAACGACCGGGAGAGCGGTGTGTTGACCACACGCCCCTCCCATCCGCATCCTCCACTCAGTATGACACGGCTTTCGGATGGTCCCGGTAGGCCATTCGTGGCCTGAAGACGGAGTGAAGGAAGTGACAAATGTGGGTAATCATAAATTTGAAAGAATCGGTACAGATAAATACCCAATACCAACGAAACAAATGATACAGTGTGTGGATGAAAAATTCTCAACATTTTTGTACAATATTTATAAGTGTGCTGAGTGTCCACCCTTCGTCTCACGACACAGGTTTAGACCGTTAGTCCCATTCCACTGAGACCCGTCGTTGTATGTCACTCGTGACGGTAAGAACAGTTATTGCGATACGGTGTCACAAAGCTTCGAGTTTCTGTTCTGCTAGATGTGGAACATAAAAGCTGTCCTTCATACGCGACACAGCCTATCGAACGAAGTGGCAACGTTTCATTCTCATAGTCTCGTTGGCTGAGGGAAGATGAGGTGTGCACTAGCTCGACAGGTAAGCTTTATGGAACTTCGCAGTATCACGTCCCTCACACGGTCCACTGTCTGTTATTACTAGCCTGGTCAGCCCGAACATTTTATATCACACAACTTAGAATTTCATGTGTCACTTGACAGTGCCCTAGTTAATTGGTGGTATCCTGTAAAACTTGTGAATGGATAGGTCTTTTTGCTTACACTTACGACTGGCAAGTGCCAAATTCTAGAACACAAAATGCTTTCTCTACCTCGATCGGCACCATTTTCTAAAACTACGGTCGGTGGTGCTCCTCTCGACGGCTATTAAAACTAAATTACTGTCACCGCTTTCCTAGAATGTTGTTCATGTACTATACCATCTATTATGTTATGTTTATCCATTTATCTATGATGATTTTTTAAACGTTTCATAGACTTCATAATTTCCTTGTATTCAGTTCCAAGAAATCATTATGTGAAGGACTTAAACCTTTATGGGAAAATAAAGTGATGGACAAGCTACCTGTTTTATTACGTAACACTGGGCTGTCTCACAGTATATTAACATTAGGTTTCGATCACTAATCATCTCCACAGTGGAAATATATTGGGACAACTTCACATGTCATAACGCTATTTCATCAGAAAAGATGCTATAGCTGACTTGCAAACACCAGAGAAAGACACTTCACGCCATAATAGCGGCCCAGTCACAAAGAAAGCATTGAAAATACGAAATCATGTAACGTGCTCAGCTGCTCGACGTGGTTTGGTCTCAACAAGTCGTTGGCGGTCTCTTGCAGACATACTGAGCCATGCTGCCTCTACAGCCGCCCATAACAGCGAAAGTGCTGCAGGCGCAGTACTCTCTGCACAAAGTGACCTCTCGATTACTCCCCATAAATATTCGATGGGTGCCCAAATCATTCGTTCAAATTGTCCAGAATGTTCTCCAAACCAATCACGAACAGCTGCGGCCCGGTGAAATGGCACATTGTCATGCATAAAAATCCCATCATTTGGGAACATGAAGTCTATGAATCACTCCAAATGGTCTCCAAGTAGTCGAACGAAACCAATTCCCTGCATGTCAATCTTTATATACATGCTTGCGGGTCCTCGGCGATTCAGTATAGAATCTCGAATAAAAACATCTTTCAGCGGTCTAAATTTCCAGTTGATATTTTATTTGAGCAACCAGTTTCGGTGATACGTTACGCCATCTTCAGGCCCCTGACCGACGTGTAGGAAGGTTCCCACCTCTGGTCCAGTCAAAATAGAAACCAGCATCCAGTGACTGATATCCATACATTTTTGACACAGCGATTCTTTCGATTATTATTTTATGGCAAGTGATGAGGGATGTCTGTGTCAACAATCTACATACACCAGACCTTAAGTGCTGGCCCCTTCTTCACTGAACCAGAGGTGGCAAACCACCAACAGAAGCAAACATTGACTGGAAAGGATTATAGAATGTCCAATCAAGAAAACCTTTCATACATTCAAAATTCCAATTGTTGTTTTATCTGCACAAACGTTACTCCATCTTCAGGCCCCTTACTGACGTAGGTCAAAGTAGGGGCCAGCTTTCAAAGACTTGTATCTGTAGATTTATGCTTGATACAGCGATCACTTCAACCAGATGATACGACAGTGCAGAATCGATCAGTGGGTCGTACAGATGAGTTTCTACACGTCAAAGGGTAAAACAAAGAAGATTCTGACGAGATCCATTAGACCTTACCAGGTCATCGAAATAACATCTCCAAGTAATCTGAAAATTCAGCTACCAGCAAGGAATTAAACTGTACATGTAGAACCTGTTACGCCACTTAAAGAGTGCTGCAGATACTCTGCCGGAAGTGCTGGCATGATTCAGTTATTTTATTACCCCTCGAACACATGTATCGTAATGGGCTTCACACTGATATATAAGAGCAATCACTATATTAATTACTGTTCACAATGCATGTGCAAATAATTTATCCTATATTAACCTATTGTACAGAATTGTAATCCTTATCGTGAAACCCAATTCTTAGACTACTAGTATCCAAGAATTCTCTTGAACTTCAGAATGAATTGCTTTTTAACCATTTATACAACTTATTTTTAAAGTTATTGGAAGGTGTATTCATTGCAGAATGTGATAGTTTATTAAAAAATTTCAAACAGTTCACTTTGTGAGAGTTGCCGTTTCTGTCAGCCTATGTCTAGAAATGTCAATACGCGTGTTATTTCTAGTGTCATGATAGTGTATGTTCACTCTGGTGTCGAAATCTGCTATGTTGCTGTTTGCATCTGCCAGTGAAGCATAGATATAAGGATTTTATTACTGTTCTTATTTTGTTCTTATCGAATAAAGGGCGGCACTGTTCCCTTCGACGAGTCTTAATCATTATTCATAGAACCTTTTTTTGAATCAATGATACATCATTGACTTGATATTAGTAACCGCATAACAACAGCCCATAGGATATGTGAGATTGAAAAAGTCCAAAGTAAGCAATTCTGAAATATTCCTTTCTTACTATATTGGATAATTTCCATATGAGATAGGACACCCTTGATATCTTTCTGCAGACATAATTAATATGGAGTTGACCCATTATTTTGGATTTCACAAGCTGGGACATTGTCGCGAAAAAACACAGTGACCCGTATATGCAATCAGTTTCCTTTAATTTACGTCTATGGTAACAATCTTTTCTGTTTAACACATTACCGGTTGCGGTCTTTAATGACCACCATCAGATCTGTCTAATAAAATCAAAGTGCAGTGCATTAGGACTTTGATTTTATTAGACAGATCTGATGATGGTCATTAAAGACCGAAACCGGTAATCTGTTAAACAGAAAAGATTGTGACCATAGATGTAAGTTAAAGGAAACTCATTAGTTTGGAATTAATATATATTGCAAGCAGTTTTACAAATTTGGCCTCTATGTCTTTATATAATGCTGCGTTTTATTGCACAGTAATGTATTAGATGTGAAACAGTTTAGTGTTGAGGAAAGGGTGTCCTGTGACTTTTGGCATAACCTTAACCTATCTCGATGTGTGGTGATTAACATTGTGGCGCCCGCGTAGCACAATATAATGTGGAAGATCACTAATTGCAACAATGAAAAAGAACAGTCCAAGGACAGATCCTGACGTACACCAGAAGTGATTTTCTTCACGTAAGAATGCCAACTTCGAGTTGACATAAATTTCCTCGTGTTATTTAGATAATAATTAAGTATTTCTAGTGCTGTATTGTTTTTCCATAATACTGTAGTTTGAAACTTCCTAGCACATTAAAACTGTGTGCCGGACCGAGACTCGAACTCGGGACCTTTGCCTTCCGCGGGCAAGTGCTCTACCATCTGAGCTACCCAAGCACGACTTACGTCCCGTCCTCACAGCTTCACTTCTGCCAGTTCCTCGTCTCCTACCTTCCAAACTTAAAAGAAGCTCTTCTGCGAACCGTGCAGAACTAGCACTCCTGAAAGAAAGGACATTGCGGAGACATGGCTTAGCTACAGCCTGGGGGATGTTCTGAAGGCAGCTACTGTAAAGTTTGGAAGGTAGGAGACGAAGTACTGGCAGAGTGAAGCTGTGAGGATGGCGCGTGAGTCGTGCGTGGGTAGCTCAGATGGCAGAGCACTTGCCCGCAAAAGGCAAATATCCCGAGTTCGAGTCTCGGTCCGGCACACAGTTTTAATCTGCTGTATGCGTAAAATTGCTTCAAAGAATTTGGAAAAAATTGTAACAGTAGCCACTGGCCTGTGGTTCTCAGGGAGATACATTTCCCGCTTTTTGTTTGTAGGTAAAACTTCTGAAATTTTGAGCTGGTCAGGGAAAACTCCAAATTAAAGACATTTATTCATAACAAAAGCTATGGTTTGCAAATAATATGTACCGTTCTTGTTATTGTGTAGTAACATAGCCAGTAGCAGCCCATGTTTCTCGACTGGTTTATTTTAGATTTTAATTCATTTACTATGGTAGTAAAGTATTAATTCAGCTCTTTTGGCTCAAGGTGAACTTCTTTAATTTGGGTGTAAGTGAATTTTACTGTTATAATACCCCAGGAAATGGAAGAGGATGTAGATGAAGATGAAATGGGAGATACGAAACTGCGTGAAGAGTTTGACAGCACTGAAAGACCTGAGTCGAAACAAGGCCCCCGGAGTAGACAACATTCCATTGGAACTACTGACAGCCTTGGGAGAGCCAGTCCTGACAAAACTCTACCATCTGGTGAGCAAGATGTATGAAACAGGCGAAATACCCTCAGACTTCAAGAAGAATATAATAATTCCAACCCCAAAGAAAGCAGGTGTTGACAGATGTGAACATTACCGAACAATCAGTTTAATAAGGCACAGCTGCAAAATACTAACACGAATTCTTTACAGACGAATGGAAAAACTAGTAGGAGCCGACCTCGGGGAAGATTAGTTTGGATTCCGTAGAAATATTGGAACACGTAAGGCAATACTGACCTTACGACTTATCTTAGAAGAAAGATTAAGGAAAGGCAAACCTACGTTTCTAGCATTTGCAGACTTAGAGAAAGCTTTTGACAATGTTGACTGAAACACTCTCTTTCAAATTCTAAAGGTAGCAAGCGTAAAATACAGGGAGCGAAAGGCTATTTACAATTTGTACAGAAACCAGATGGCAGTTATAAGAGTCGAGGGACATGAAAGGGAAGCAGTGGTTGGGAATGGAGTAAAACAGGGTTGTAGCCTCTCCCCGATGTTATTCAATCTACATATTGAGCAAGCAGTAAAGGAAACAAAAGAAAAATTCGGCGTAGGTATTAAAATCCATGGAGAAGAAATAAAAATGTTGAGGTTCGCCGATGACATTGTAATTCTGTCAGAGACAGCAAAGGACTTGGAAGAGCAGTTGAAGGGAGGATATAAGATGAACATCAACAAAAGCAAAACGAGGATAATGGAATGTAGTCGAATTAAGTCGGGTGATGCTGAGGGAATTAGATTAGGAAATGGGACACTTAAAGTAGTAAAGGAGTTTTGCTATTTGGGGAGCAAAATAACTGATGATGTTCGACGTAGAGAGGATATAAAATGTAGACTTGCAATGGCAAGGAAATCGTTTCTGAAGAAGAGAAATTTGTTAACATCGAGTATAGATTTAAGTGTCAGGAAGTCATTTCTGAAAGTATTTGTATGGAGTGTAGCCATGTATGGAAGTGAAACATGGACGATAAATAGTTTGGACAAGAAAAGAATAGAAGCTTTTAAAATGTGATGCTACAGAAGAATGCTGAAGATTAGATGGGTAGATCACATAACTAATGATGAAGTATTGAATAGGATTGGGGAGAAGAGAAGTTTGTGGCACAACTTGACCAGAAGAAGGGATCGGTTGGTAGGACATGTTCTGAGGCATCAAGGGATCACCAATTTAGTATTGGAGGGCAGCGTGGAGGGTAAAAATTGTAGAGGGAGACCAAGAGATGAATACACTAAGCAGATTCAGAAGGATGTAGGTTTTAGTAGGTACTGGGATATGAAGAAGCTTTCACAGGATAGAGTAGCATGGAGAGCTGCATCAAACCAGTCTCAGGACTGAAGACCACAACAACAACAACAACAACAACGCAAGGCAGCTGTATATATGTTTGGAGATCCTGCTATGTTATTTTCATAGGCAACTTGTTTGACAAGCATAAGTTCTGCCTTATAATATTTTTTTACATTTCAGGTAAACTTTATGAAGTATGTCATACTGCTCCATACAATCTTTGCAATTAATTTTACACATCTTGTATAGTGAAAGAATTTTCTCCCTAATACTAGCAACGTCATCAGTGACTATTTAAGCTTTTGACATTTTCGTTTGGTTTAGAACTGTTTCTTTTCGGTGGTGAGCAAGAGTACCATAAATCAATATACATCTTCAAGATTTTATTGAAGAGAGTTTCAACAGACGATTTATCTACATCATCTTCATAAACAAAGTCCCAGTTTGTGTTTCTAAGGCAGTCTGTGAATTACTTAATACATTCCTCTTCCTGACCTCTAACACATGTCATGCTTGGCTTCTTATTTGTAGTCATGTAATCACTATCTGGTTGTTCATAGTGGTATGTGAGGAGTAGTGGAAATGATCTGCAAAATATTCATCTGCTATGTTAACAATGTATAGGTTTCTTGACAAATTAACTACAATATTGTCCAAACATGCATTCCATCATGTTGGGCTGCTGTTAGTCCAACATTGCCTTAATGATCTGAGTAAGTTTAATAATATTTTTGAGTTGGGCTGGTTTGAGCTGAACAACTTCATGTTGAAATCAGCACATACTGCAATATTAGTTTTGAGTTTTTCTCATAATTTGTTCAGATTTCTCAAAAAAGAAACTAACATCACCGTTTGGAGATCTATACAAACTGACAATTGTGATATTCTGTTCTATCACTCTTATTCAACTAAATTCTCAATTTAATTCAGAGTATGAGCTTACAACCATTTTAGAAACTTTTATGTATCGTATGATAATTATTGCAACCCTATTTTCTTTCCCATTCCTGCTCATTATATCTGCCAGAACGTACTCATTAGGTCTGAAAAAATTTCCTTAAGCCACTGTTCTGAGACACAAAATAATCCTATTTTTTATCTTACAAAAACAGTCTATTAATTTATCTATAATACTGCAAATGTTGACTTGCATGAAGGTAAGTAATTTGCATTTGTTTTACTTTCTCTGTAAGCGATTAGGAACCTGCTTCTTACTTGAAATGTTTGTACTCTGTGATGACTGTGGAACTAAACATTTACAGTTTTCTTTAGAAAAGCGGCTGGATCCTCCTCGACTGTATACTTCGTCTAACCCATCTTTTTATTTGTTTCGTGTCTTTTCTCAATTATTCTGTTAACTTGCTCGCACAAAAAGTTTCCCTTTGTAATGCAAATGTAACACATATTTCGCATGCAAATATAGATCAGTATCGCCTATATCTATAACGTCACAATTATCATACTGTGAACAATGTTGTATGATCCCAGGCGTTTGTTTTGTGTACTTCTCTGTTGAAACAATAACTTGAAGCTACATAGTGTCGATGGGGTATTGTAATAACAATTGAATTTTTTGATTTGTTATGTTTCAAGGACCTCTTTATACCCGCAATACAAGCGTCTGCTTATTAGAAGCCACAACGTTGGACCCACTTAAACACACAACATGATTGTTTTCTTGCAGCATTATTTCCTTTTAGCTGACATATTCTAGGACAGCGCTTGTTTCTGTTCCCGGTTTCGCGATTCCAGCAGCTGCGATGACGCTATTTACGTCCTTCAATATACTATACTTCGTTATTAATACTGCAGTCAGTATCTATACTGCTTTTGTGACAACCCATTTGCCGTGACTTTTCGTCGCATGTGGTACATACATCACTCTTGTAGGAGTTCTTGTTTGAAGCACTAGAATCCTTGTTCAGAATAACAAGCTTGTTATTAGTCACTCTAGAGTCATATGAACATGGTACACCAGTTGTTAGTTTACTTCTTCAAATTTATTCATGCAATCTTCATTGCCAGTAGAGTGCATTAAATCTACGGAAGGAAATAAGAAAAGATGAATAAAGTATACGTCAAGTGCTGTATGCACTTACATCGTATCGATGAGTAACAGTGTAAAATGGGCTACACCATAGTTTATGACTAATGGGTGAAGTAGGTCTGACTGTTGGAAAATACTTGGCTTATATTGTTAATTTATTCTGTTGGTGTTAAGAGTTGTTCTGTTTTCTGGGTTTACTATATGACTGCGTGAGATGCGAGGCACTGTTACGAAATATAGATGTACAACCGTAAATAGTGTACGCATGTCTTTTATAAAGGCGAAGGAGAATGAGACAGCGCTTCTGTCTCAAAGAGAGCGATAGTTATATTTAGATTAAAGTTCAGTCTTGATCACGTTATGTCTGTTTTAATGAGTAACCGGTTTCGGTTTTTTCTATAAAACCATCATCAGACCCATTGGCTCCCTTGGGTTGGTAGGTGGAGCTCTCCTTGCTGCTGCTGATCAGTTGACTGCACAGCAGCAAGGAGAGCTCCACCTACCAACCCAAGGGAGCCAATGGGTCTGATGATGGTTTTGTAGAAAAAACCGAAACCGGTTACTCATTAAAACAGACATAACGAGATCAAGACTGAACTTTAATCTAAATATAACAATTAATTGATCACTGTATAGAGCGATAGTTGTTTTTTGCAGGTAGTAGTTCCATCAAGAACGTCCAGAATTGGTGCGATAATTATGGTAATTCTACTTCACTTCACTGGAGAAGTTACGCTTGTGCGAAAAGAGAACGTTATGGAATGTCCAACTAAGATGGTTCAGACTAGTTCACCCATTTTTAGGAGGTGCCGGAACAACCTCGATGTCAGAGGGAAGTTCTGGTGCCTAATTCATGATATCAGAAAGTAGGCATGCACTTCATCTACTCTGTATTTTCTCCAGAGGTGTAAATAGTTGTCATACTGCATGAAGGTCGCCAACGCGAATCGATACCACGTACATTAGCAACGGCTCACGCAGAAATCTGCAACAACCAATTGGAGGCTCTCCAGAAGACTAAGACTCCGTTTCAGCACAGTAGTGTCCTCATGCTGAGGTAAATTTGGTGTCGAGAATGGAAGAGCTCAGCATGGTTCGCGACTCCATCTGAAGGAGTCAACATCATAACGAAGAATCAACGAGTTCCTATCTGGTGAACTACTTTAATGCAGTTGAAGATTGTGCCTGAAGAGGTTTTTTAATTAGTGCATCGGGTAATGCTTTCCTAGGCTATAATAGTTGTAAATTATTCAGTATTCTAGTGACAAAAAAGTGAGTCAAAGGTAAATAAATTTTTCATTCATTAAATTAGTAAATTGAACTAATACTCATGAGTTATAGTTCCCATGTACCTCCTCTCCGAGGAATCAAACAATCCTCTGTTATGGCTGCACGAAAGTTGTTTCGTGTGGTTACAGCAATAGTGACTAACTACGAGCAGGGGAGACCAAACGGAATGTCAAGGCTAGAACCATGAGACAGGAGATTGTTAGTCAATGGTACAGCATGTGACATAGCGTGGGCGACATTTCGCCTTCCTGCTGCTGTCACTGTAGCAACTACTACGAATCTGATGCAGCTTTTGCTGTGTTGGCCAGAGAAACAGGTAGACGTGCCCCCTGCCCAAGCCTAAAGCTTTTTGAACGATGCACTTACCTCGGGCCTCCTTCTTGCATAAGATGAGTTATACTATCACGATAGGGACGGATAACCACTGATAAATGTTCCAGTACATCGGCAGTGTCACGATGAGCAATGTAGCAAATTGTATTACTACAGGTATATAGGTTTCTAGTGCTGTACTGCTTCTGGTTGCGTTTTATGCAACCTACATCTTCCTTATAGAGAAATGTAGACAACGTCATGAACTGCCAGTTCATCTATACCGCTGGACTTGATAACAAATAGTAGGTTGACAGAAGTAGAAGTTACCGGGTAACTGAAGAGTCAGGCACAAAGTACTAATTAATCTTGAGTCATATACGTTAGTAGGAGCCCATGAAAAGCTGTCAAGGTGAAAAGTTTCAGTGGACAGTATAGTAACAACGTAGTTATTTGAAGAAGAAGGGAACGAATACATGCAAGAACTGTTACATTAGCGAACTAATACCTCTAGAAATTACTGATGAATGTAACAAAGATGCGAATCAAAACGAAAACGTAGGTAGTGGATCGAGATGCTTTCATAAACCGCAAGGGGGAAACAATTCTATTGTAGTGCTCAGGAATGGTAACTGGATTACGCTTTCATAATATATGTTAATGGAAAAGAAAACAATCGAGAATAAATGGTGGTATGGCTTGTTGGAGTAAGACAGGGTGTTATATTATCCTGCCTTCTGTTCAATATAGGCTTGGAAAAGGTTGTAACAGATGCAGGTATCGGTACAAGAGTGACTGTCCCATACAAATCACTACGTGCTGGCATATGAATATGATACTAATACAACTGCAAGAAGGCAAAAAGCAATGATAGAAGCATTTACAAGCAGCTAGGAAGACGAATCAACACAAAAATGTAGTGAAAACTAAGTACATGCGCGCAAATAAGAATTAATATCCGATTCTGCGTCTGTATCTACGTATATATTCCGAAAACCACTGTACGGTGGGTGGCGGAGGGTATTTTGTACCAATAGTAGTCATTTTCTCTCCTGTTCCACCTGCAAATAGAGCAATGGAGAAACGAATGGTACGTCTCATTTCGGACATCGTTAAGGAATTTAACATTGCGAGATTAACAGTGTCAAGAGTGTGCCGAGAGTTCCAAATTTCAGACATTACCTTTCACCAAGAACAACGCAGTGGCCGACGGCCTTCACTTAACGACCAACAGTAGGGGCATTTGTTTAGAATTGTTACTGCTAACAGACAACGACATTGCGTAAAATAACTGCATGAATCAACACGACATCAGTCAGCACGACATCAACTGCAGCGTCTCTCCTGGGCTCGTGACCATGTCGGTTGGACCCTAGACGACTGGAAAACCGAGGCTTGGTCGCATGAGCCCCGATTTCTGTTGATAAGAGCTGATGATAGACTGTGGTGTGACCCCATGAAGCTACGGACCCAAGTTGACAACAAGGCACTGGGCAAGCTGGTGGTGGCTCCATAATGGTGTGGGCGTTGTTTACATGGAATTAACTGGGCCTTCTGGTGCAACTGAATCGATCATTGGGTGACTTGGAGACAATCTGCAGCTATTCATAGACTTCATGTTCACAACCAACGATGGAGTCTTTATGGATGACAATGTGCCATGGCACAGGGCCATAATTGTTTGCCTTTGGTCTGAAGTACATTCTGGATAATTAGAGCGAATGATCTGGGTACGTAGATCTCCCGACGTGAATCCCATCGAACATTTATGAACATAAACCAGAGGTCAGTTCGTGCACAGAGTCCTGCACTGGCAACACTTTAGCAAACATGGACGACTTTAGAGGCAACATGGCTCAGTATTTCCTTAGGGATTTCCAAAGACTTGTTGAGTCCGTGACACATCTTGTTTCTGCAATTCGCCGGGCAGAAAAAGGTCCGACACGATGTTAGGAAGTATCCCATGACGTTAGACACATCAGTAAAAAGGTTAATTACGAGAAAATTTTTAAAATGATATTTCTTTTCATAGTGTGACACTCAATGAAATATTATCACCATAATTTTCATCCTCTGTTTCACCCTCTTAGGGGTTGAATTTCGAAAAACACTGAAAGACATATTTTCTTATTTCCAACTCAAGAGTTAAGCTCCACTTTTCGTAGATATAGTTCTAAAAGTGGTTTAGTAGTTCTTTAACAACGATCTGTTTTTAATACACTTTCTCCCACTATTTCATCCACATACGTGCTAAAATTTGAAAAATTCTGAAATATGTATTTTTTCAGTACTGACCGACAAACCAAGTACCAATTTTCGTTGTACTAGTTTAAACATTTCCTTAATAGCGTCACATTTCGTCTTCTATTTCACCCCCTTAAGAGTGGAATTGCGAAAAATTCGTTCTTAAGCTATACCTACAGTACAAGACCAACACCCTTTCTAATTTTCAATGGTCTAGACGATGGTGAGTCAGTCATTGAGGACATTTCATTTTATATATACATACAATGAACCAGGCAATACAAACTGCCTTAAGATTGAAAGGATGAATGGGCAGGACTTGTACTGAGACCTATTGACAGAATGATTAAGAAGATCTTCAGCGATGGGCCTGAGAAAGCAGGATTGTTGGAAGAAAAAAAACTAAGCTGGGAGAAAGGTGTCAGGGAGATCATAAGGACAATTAGAGTTCAGAATTAGCCGACGTCGACCTATATAGGAAAGAATGGAATACTCTTCTACACAAGGCGAAAGCTCACAAATACCTGTCGTACCACTAAAAAAAAAATTGCGTGTTACTATTCCACAGAAGAATAGAAGAATGACAGCACCCAGCCAACACGGTTTGGGTACGTGAACTGCGTTCTGTAGTTTGGCCTTCAAGCATTATCCAGCCTACAGTGCGGAAGCGCACGGATTCTGCCTCATTAGGCACAGGAGTATACAAAAGACCGCAGGCGAGCGTTGCACTTTGCTGTCTCTGCCAGGCTCTTTGAGGGCAAAGTTCAACACCAGTGTACGAGCTTGCACCTTATTTGCCGATACCAGTGAACATGAGCTAAAGTAAAATAAACTACTGTCAATAGGTGGTGTTGGGCGACGCATTTTCACTCTTGCCATCCAATCAAAAATAAAGTGGAAGACGTTCTTGATGAATATACTGCACAAGCCAGAAAAAATTACGTCACATAAGATCTGAAGCCATCACTCGTCAGATATGAAACATACCAGCTTGAACGAACCCGCTAAATTACACATCAGTATCCTTAAATCGGCCTGTTGCAAAACTCTTGTGCATTTTAAATGTTCGAGTATAATAAACGCAGTTCAAACAAAAACATTCAGTACACAAATTGGCACGGATTTCAAAAGCATTCCTCGTGCGAAACACAGCTTGCTCTTTTCCCACACGCGAACAATGGATAAAGTGCCCCACTGTAGACCGGTAACGGAAGTCTGAGCATACGAAATAAATTCTCAGCTGTGAAGATGTCGGCTTCAAACAGGGATTAGGGGGAGAATGGATGAGAAACATATTTTTTGCATGTATTTATTTACTTTACATTCTTATTCAGCTAATTCAAACCTTACAATGTATAGCCTCTTAAAACTTAAACTAACAAACACAATTTCAATATCTGTTCCCATGCAGGAGACGGAGAGGCACTCAAACAGTTTCTGACATTGTATTATTTAGTTTAAGATTACAGAGGCTGCTCCTTGTAAAGTCTGAATTAGCTGAAAAATAAAATAAAAATACTTAAATAGAGGCAGTACTTCTGTTCCTTACATCTTTTTACAATCAACAACTTCATAGCTAAGAACCTATTACGTATGATCGGACCTCCATTAACAGTCTGTAATAAAGCACTGCGTCAAATGTTTACCGGAAATCATGCAAAATTGAATCTGCCCGTAGAACTTGGTCCATGGTTCGCAGAATATTCTATGAAAAAAGTAAAATGATGTCGGTCATGCATGTTAGGATGATAGTTCCACGATAAACCGAGATATGGCAGTTCTATCTCGGATTTCAAATTCTCGCTAATGGGAGCTTTGTCAGGATTTGTGCTAAGGAAATACTTTTCAGGAATGATTTTTACGAATCTGTGGATGATGTGAATAACTACGACTCGGAAAAAGATCGTCAATATATTTCTGAACACAAACGCTCTTCAAAAGTTGTCGCTAATCAGGTAAATGTGAATATCTGTTTAAGGAAGTAAACAATGTTGTGTCTCACCCCACATTTTACGTGAATGTACGTGACAATGTGATGGAAAAAATGTTAAGTGCCATCCTTAACACTGCTTAGTGTTACACTAATGTGTAGCTAAAACTTATCTAATATCTTGTTGAATCATAGATTAGTCGCTGAGATTGTTATGCTTTATTATTGCATAAATTGTTAAAGCCAACTTTAGTACCAAAATTGAAGCTATTCCGACGTTTTAAATTTTTATTTTTAAGATGCTTTGTAGTAAATCTTCGTTAATTTACCCAGCACATAGTGGTAAGTCAATTCCAGCTAATGTTAAATGTACTCATTTTGAAAATGCTCAATCTTAAGTAATTCCTGTGAATTTACCATTTAAAAAATATTTGAGAACAATGAACTATGTGAATAAAAACCACGTTGCATTTAATTGAAAAACGTTATTTATGAGATTTTATTGACACTATACTGTTCAATTTTTCAAGACAACCAAATTGTCCCTTGCCATTACTTACAGTCGGGGTCTTCATGTGGAAGTGGCTCGAAGACTTCTTAAGTAATACAACCCACCACCTATCCATGGAGTGCCCCAGGGAAGTGTGATGGGATCGCTCTTGGTCTCTATGTACGTGAACCATCTGACGGGCTGGGTGTGCAGCAGTTTGCGAATTTTGCTGATGATGTTGTAGTGTTCGGGACTGTCGTCGTTGAGTGATGCAGAATGGCTTAGACGAATTACTATTTGGTGTGATCAATGGTAGCTTACTCTAAATATAGATAACTGTTAGTTAATGCAGATGAGTGTGAAAAACTATCATGTAATGGTCGAATACATTCATGGCGGTGTATTTCTTGATAAAGTCACATTCATTAAACATCGAGGGGTACCGTTGCAAAGTGATATGAAGTGGAATGAACACGTAAAGTTGATAAGCGAAAAGTTGAATGCCCCACATCGGTTTATTGGGAGAATCGCTGCAAAGTGTAGACTTACAAAGGAAAGCCCGTATAGAACACTAGTATGGGCCATTCTTCAGTACTGCTCAAGAATCTGTGATCCTTACCGGGGCTGATTAAATGGAGAAATCAAATGCAATCAGAGCCGGCTTGTTAGATTTGCTACAGGTAGATTTGATCAACACTCGAGTATTACGGAAATGTACGGTGACCTCAAATAGATATGATTGTAGGGAAGACGAAGTTCTGTTGGAGAAACGCTGACAAGAAAATTTAGAGAATAGGCATTAGAAGCAGATTGTAGCACGATTCTAACGACACTAAAGTACATTTCCCATCAGGACGGGGAAGACGAGACAAATTATGGCATGCCCGGAAGCGTATAGACAATCGCTTTATCTCGCTCCATTAGCGAATTGAACAGCAAAGGGGAAGACTGGTAGTGATACAAGGTACCCTCCGCCATGAACCGTATGGTGACTTGCTGAGTATGTATGTAGATGTAGATGTGCATATAGATAAAGATGAAATTGGCCATTTGCAACAGCGGCTGAAACTCTGACCTTTCAAAGAACACAGTGACAGAGTCACTTAAGTGGAAAAGTTTTAATTTATTATTGTAAGATGCACAGAGGTCACTCCTTGGCTTTCTCAGTCTATCTCATCGCTAACCAGTTCATACAATCTTAATTCCCACTCACATTTCACCTTATTTCACAATGTATGCTGAGTAATAATCTGGTGATTGTGGAAATACATTTAGGTATTTGTGTGCAGTACAACCTTCAAAGATACATCCAACAGCAGGTACGTAACGGAGAATTTTTTTTGTTCGTAACCACAGGCTGAATTCATAAACATTCGTTATTAACACCGATAAATTATTCTTTCTCCGGTCACTGCACTCAAATTGTATTTCTCCAGCCCATTTCTCTCCTCCTATACCATCAGCTTGGCTCAGGTTCCACTGCTCCATCATTTCTACCTCACTTTATTTGACATTTTCCAGGGAAATCATTTCATTCCAAAAATCAACAAATTGCACTTTTCAGCCACCCCTACTGCCCAACAGTCGCAAAACAATGCACCACCAGCATCTGCAACCATGCCACAATTGAAGATATATACTGCATGACAAAACAAGTGAAACACCAAGGAGAGGCGGACGAAACGAGACGAAACTGTAATGTTACCTCATGTATTAGGGAATCGAGGCAAATCTAAAGAGGGAAGTATCACGTGGCAAGCATGTGGCCTGAAGGCATCCACTGCTTCTGTTGGAAAAAGTGCCATAGAGTCTCGTACCCTCTCTTGAGACACGCTGACCAACAACACTTTTGTAACTGGTTCTTAGTATCCTACATGTAATAACACTAAGAACTGAGTTGGCGTCTGAACTGGTCCACTCATGTTTTATAGAGAAAACATCAGGACATCCTCCTGGCCCCGTAACTAAGTCAGCTTGAAGTAGGCAGTTCATAAAGACACATGATTTTTGTGTGGACCAGCATTATCCTGTTGAAAAATGGCCCCATAACAGTTTCCCAAGTGAGTTAATACATAAGAAAGCAGGATGTCCGTAGCGTGCCATGTTGCATATCCGAAGGCCAGAAAGTAACATCGCTGTGGCTCTCCAAAACATTGGAAGAATGCGACCTCTCCCTACCTACCCGCCATAGTCTCCGGAGGGGTCATCCAGAACAGTGCAGAGCTCCAATTCATTGTAGAACAAAACGCAGCTCCATTCATCAGTAGTCCATGTTTCCCAGTCACAGTAGCACTGGAAACGGAGACGTTTATGTTGTGGTGTTAACGGCAGTCTATGTTTGGGTCGGTAATTCCCTCGCCTACGTACGCGACTCTCCGACCAATTGTATAGCATCACACATAATGTCGCAGGGAATCCATTACTTGTTATCCGATGGTAGTGGCAGATTTGAGGGGATTTCTACGTGCTCTTGTGGTGGTCAGATATCGACTGGAGCCGGCCCTCGCGTTTCCATGCAGTCCAGTCGACCAGTTGGCCACAAGAGGGCCAACAATGAGACCACTTTCAAACTCTGACAGGTGCAAGTAACGCTGTGACACACGAGTATGCCACATCTCCTTATCGTTCACGTTGTTCACTCAACATCTGACGCTGCTCACGGCTCATACGTACTATACCAGGTCTGGTTAAAACGCTAAGCCGGAACAACACTTATATACTTCAGTGGCTGTTCTGCCTGTCACAGAAAATTCCAAATTTAATCGTTTACGTAATCAGTGATGATGCGTACATGTATGAAGCTACATCGACATCGGACTATGTTTTCTGGGTGCTTCACTGTTTTTCTCAGGAAGTGTATCTTTTTTTTTATACATCTAACAACAAAACATGACTTTCACCTTTGACACAGTTTTTTCTGTTTTTGAATCATCGTTTTTCATATTTTAAAGAGTGGTTGTGTTCTCACAGACAGCTCACTGCCCGCTAATGTGAGGTGAAGAGGATGAAATTGCAGTAAAAACACTCTTTTCCACCACTCTCAGCAGGTAGTTGCCCACCCTGCTGGAACTGTCATTTACACAGAACAACCCTGATAGCCACTGTAGGATCATGCTAGAGCACTGCAGGCGCATGGTCAGTCTGCAAAGTATTCACTTGGTTGCGTCGTGATAAAGGACAATATCCAGCATTTTCACGTGGATGCAGTGCGTAAATGAAATAGTCATAAACTGGGCATAGATTGGTAGAGGTTCCAGAAGATGAGCACTAACACCTCACCAACTTACACACGTGACCCTCACACACAGATGTCCTGGACTGCGTATAGATTGCGAAGTTGCAGAATGCACGTACGTGATACAGTTTTTTTACTCGCCACAACATTTATTTATTTACGTATTTTATATTTTATGTTAGTCTGATATCTGAATGTAAGTACAGGTCCTATGTTGCCTATCCCATAACACACAATATTACAATATTAAATTTCAAACATGTTTCTATCCCACAGTACTATGCTCTTTAAGGAAAAACTTATACAGTATACATAAAATGATTAAAAATAGAAATATTACATATCATTTTTAGTTTAAGAAACCTACATACTACCTTTTGATCATGTAGCGCACAGCATATGCTCATCCGGAACCAAGATACACATGCTACTGCTCCTATTGCTACATCATAATTTTGCAGTTTCTAGTTCTAGCTAACTCTACACTATATAGCACTACAGTACACAACGCTACACTACACTGCAGTACTTGGCGTCAGAACCAAAATAAATATCTTCATTTTGTCGGGACTATTAGTCCGGGGCGCGCCGAGGCACAACTCAGGGTTCACAATGGCTGTGCTGTCAAGCCACCAAAGGTATAGAGATTGGGAAATGGCTGTCAAGGTCTCAGGGAACCGTTCCTGGTCTTCCACGAGGCTCATCTCCTCACTGGACCCAGAAAGTCGTTGTAGTTGCATGTAGTTGCGCGTTTTAGTCATGGTGTAGGTACGCTGAGGTGATATAAGTCATGCAATACCTCTTAATATCGCGTTGGCCCTCCGTTTCCAGGTTTAGTGCAGCAACTGGAAATAACATGGACTCAACAAGGTGTTAAAGGTGCCTTGCAGAAATATTGAGACATGCTGCCTCTGATTGCGATAGTATTGCCAGCGTACGATTTTGTGAACGAACATCCCATAACTGTCCGACGGGATTCATATCGGGTGATTTGGGTGGGCAGAGCATTCGTTCGAATTGTCCAGAATGTTCTCCAAACCATTTGCGAACAATTACGGCCCGGTGAGATGGCGCATGTCCTGCATAAGAATCCCATCGTTGTTTGGGAACATGAAGTACATGAATGGCTGCAGATGGTCTCGAAGTAGCCGATGATAACAATTTACAGTCGATGATCGGTTTAGTTAGACCAGAGAACACAGAACATTCCATTTAAATAACCCCCACACCGTTAAGGAGCCACCACCAGCTTCCGCCGTGCCTTGTTGAACAGTTAGGTCCGTGGCTACGTGGGCTCTGCACCATACTCGAATCTTATCATTAGCTCTTACCGACTGAAATCGGGACTCATCTGACTAGGTCACGGTCTCCCAGTCGTCTGGGGTCCAACCGATATGGTCACGAGCCCAGGACAGGCCCTGCAGGCGATGTACTATTAGCGAAGGCACTCGATTCGATTGTCTGCTACCGTAGCCTACTAACGCCAAATTTCGCAGCACTTTCGCAACGGATACGTATGTCGTGCGTGCCTCGTTGATTTCGTTGGTTATTTCACTCAGTGTTGTTTGCCTGTTCGCGCTGGTAACTCTATGCAAACGCCGCTGTTCTCGGTCGTTAACTGAAGGCCGTTGGGCACTGTGTTATCCGTGGTGAGACGAAATGCCTGAAATTTTGCATTCTCGGCACACTCTTGACAGCATGGAGTCCCGAATATTGAATTACGTAACGATTTCGGAAATGGAATGTCCCATGCGTGTAGCTCGAACTAGTATTCCGCATTGAAATTCTGTTAATTCCCGTCGAGCAGCCATAATCACGTCGGAAACCTGTTCACATGAACCACCTGAGTACAAATGACAGCTCCGCCAATGCATTGCTCTTTTATACGTAGTGAAGTAATACTATACATCTGCATATGAGCATATCGCTATCTTATGACTTTTCTCACATCACTGCATGCCCTCTTCTTGGTTGTCTCTCGGCTTTAGGCTTACGGTTGGTAAGGTGAGTCTTTGGCTGTCAGTAAATTCAGCTAGTGCCACAGTTACTCGTTCCTTATTATGATACGGACTGGTCTATTGTCAAGACTTTTTGTCCACCTTGACAAATGGCCAATCCCAGAGGATTTGGTGCCTGGTGCCGAGTGTTCCACATTCACAAGTGTCTATGATGCGTTGGGGCATTTTGAGTAAGTAAGTAGGATTAAGACCAAGTCCCGACAAGAAGCGCATTGCACTCTTGTTACGAGAGAAGTACGACATTCGTGATTTTTCCTTGATGTTGGGAAACAACTGGTATGTTCGCCTGCCCGTTCGATGTGAATCTTCCGTCCCGTATCTCCTGTGCACTGACATATTCGCTCTTTTTGAACCTATATTGAGCACGTCACTTTCTTACAACTAGGCCCATCAGGAGCGCCTCAGTCGGTGTCGTTCTATATGTGCCTGTCTTCCGCAGATCTGTCTGGATCGCCGAATAACCTGGGCTCTCTTCATCTTTCTCCTCTATAAACCGCAGAGTAGAATAGCAAGTAAGATAGTATTACGTACTTTGGCATTGCGGTTAGACGCAGGGGAAAACTTCTTTGGCCAACTGAGCTTTTTCTTCAGGATTTTAATCTCTGACAATCTCCATGCGTGCATGAAAGTGTTGACTAGCATCGATATTTATTCCATGACACTTACTGTATTTCAGTTACAAAGGCGACTACGTGGGTGGACAAAGTAATGGTTTATTTGAAATGCCAGGCGAAAATTACTTTGGTCGCAATGACGCTGGTATTGTATATATACATATAACTTACGAATCTGACACAGAAGAAACTAATTATTTCTGTGTATAAAACCTACTGTTTGTTTCAGTATATCGTCAAAATTTATGGGTAAATAATGTATCATTTGCATGTTGACGTAAAAATAATTTTTAAAGTTTGGTTATTGCATTTAAACAACGTCATCCTTATTTTTTTCTGGATTTCCCAATTATCCGAAGTTTCGTTAATCCGTCCCACCAAGACCGGGTAACAAATGTTCCAACGTAGCTGAGACAGACTACTGTCAGTGTGGCCACTAAAAAGTGCACTAACGGGCTAAAATCCTCCTTCAACCTTCCTCCAGATTGCGCATTTATAAAAATGATGATGGGTGACAAACGGAGCACCATCGACGGTAGTGAATCGTTTTGAAGGCAGACGAATTAGCCCAGAAATGCTTTCAACCGAATGGAGGCTCATGAAACATAACCTGTGGGATTTAATGCCTCTTCTGCCGTTGGTGGGGAAGCTTGCGTGCCTCAGTGGTACAGATAGCCGTACCGTAGGTGCAACCACAACGGAGGGGTATTTGTTGAGAGGCCAGACAAACGTGTGGTTCCTGAAGAGGGGCAGCAGCCTTTTCAGTAGTTGCAAGGGCATCAGTCTGGATGATTGACTGATCTGGCCTTGTAACACTAACCAAAACGGCCTTCCTGTGCTGGTACTGCGAACGGCTGAAAGCAAGGGGAAACTACAGACGTAATTTTTCCCGAAGAAATGCAGCTTTATTTGAAAATTACCAAACTATCAGTTTAATAAGTCACGGCTGCAAAATACTTACGCGAATTCCTTACAGACGAATGTAAAACCTGGTAGAAGCCGACCTCGGGGAAGATCATTTTGGCTTCCGTAGAAATATTGGAACACGTGAGGCAATACTGACCCTACGACTTATCTTAGAAGCTAGATTAAGAAAAGGCAAACTTACGTTTCTAGCATTTACAGACTTAGAGAAAGCTTTCGACAATGTTGACTGGAATACTCTATTTCAAATTCGGAAGGTGGCAGGAGTAAAATACAGGGAGCGAAAGGCTATTTACTACTTGTACAGAAACCAGATGGCAGTTGTAAGACTAGAGGGACATGAAAGGGAAGCAGCAGTTGGGAAGGGAGAGAGACAGGGTTGTAGCCTCTCCCCGATGTT
Organism: Schistocerca nitens; assembly: GCF_023898315.1. Lineage (NCBI taxonomy): Eukaryota > Metazoa > Arthropoda > Insecta > Orthoptera > Acrididae > Schistocerca > Schistocerca nitens. The sequence goes on along the minus strand of NW_026045910.1, from coordinate 8,149,081 downwards.
ATTCAATCTGTTTATTGAGCAAGCAGTAAAGGAAACAAAAGAAAAATTCGGAGTAGGTATTAAAATCCATGGAGAAGAAATAAAAACTGTAAGGTTCGCCGATAACGTTGTAATTCTGTCCGAGACAGCAAAGGACTAGGAGGAGCAGTTGAACAGAATGGACAGTGTCTTGAAAGGAGGATATAAGATGAACATCAACAAAAGTGAAACGAAGATAATGGAATGTAGTCGAATTAAGTCGGGTGATGCTGAGGGAATTAGATTAGGAAATGAGACACTTAAAGTAATAAAGGAGTTTTGATATTTGGGGAGCAAAATAACTGATGATGGTCGAAGTAGAGAAGATATAAAATGTAGACCGGCAATGGCAAGGAAAGCGTTTCTGAAGAAGAGAAATTTGTTAACATCGAATATAGATTTAAGTGTTAGGAAGTCGTTTCTGTAAGTATTTGTATGGGTGTAGCCATGTATGGAAGTGAAACATGGACGATAAATAGTTTGGACAAGAAGAGAATAGAAGCTTTCGAAATGTGGTGCTACAGTAGAATGCTGAAGATTAGATGGGTAGATCACATAACTAATGAGGTGGTATTGACTAGAATTGGGGGGAGAGGAGTTTATGGCACAACTTGACTAGAAGAAGGGATCGGTTGGTAGGACATATTCTGAGGTATCAAGGGATCACCAGTTTAGCATTGGAGGGCACCGTGGAGGGTAAAAATCGTAGAGGGAGACCAAGAGATGAATACACTAAGCAGATTCAGAAGGATGTAGGCTACTGTACGTACTGGGAGATGAAGCAACTTGCACAGGATAAAGTAGCATGGAGAGCTGCATGAAACCAGTCTCAGGAGTGAAGACCACATCAACACTAACTGCAAATAGGTGGTGGTTGACTGAATAACCAGAGAAACGATAACAGTGTCGCTGCTGAAACCTGATGTCTCCTGATAGGTCCCAGTGGACATTAATGATCCTCTTGGGCGTCAGGATAGTCATATTGCCGCAGGAGTGTCAAATTTAGTTTTCCGAAACTCTGTGTTGGCAGCCGCTCAGTTATGATGAAAGGAAGAAAGATTGTGGTTCAATGTAACTTAAGTAAGGAGCTCACCAGAAACGGAGCGACGGCTGGGGTACGGAAAACATGAGGAACTAAAATGGTTGTGTCCTCTCTCAAATACTCATCTCGTCATTCGCCTCAAGCAACTTACGCAATTCGAAACTTTGGCAGCGCAGTTTTCATATGTCAGATTTTTGTGTATGGATTTAGCCCCCATACAAAAAATATGGCGTACATAACAGAGCAGCCAAAGTTGCCCTTCCTACTATATTGGACAAACTAGGAGAAGCATTGAGACTCGATTCAAAGAGCATATAGATGCTATGCGTTTGAACAACGCATCAAATCCACAGCTGCCATGCACACAACCACTTACAGTCACGGAATAAAGAGCACTGAAGACCACGTACACGTATTGCACCATGCTGTGAAATATAGCTTCATGGATTTGCTTGAATAGATTGAAATCTACGTACATAAAAGGAAATCTCCACAAAATCTCCTCAATGAACTGACCGAGTTGGTCAATGCAGCCTTCCTTAAAATTGCATTCACCTGCCCTCCCGTGTAAACACTTCTCCCTTTCTCTTTAACAAAAACAAAATGCAGACACTAACCGAACATGAAACAGTGAATAATATATAAAAGCTTGCTCTGTCATACATTAAATTCAATTAGCAATATCTAAAAAACACACAACTGTATCACTATGTAACACGCTGGCTGCTTTATTTGTTTATCTTAAGTCAGTTTGTTTTAATATAAATAGTAAGTAATGGAACATAATTTGAAAATTCCTACTGTCACATATATGTCTGTTTCTAAATATCGCTGAGAGTGGAAGTTATGGTTGCGATATCGCCATCTTCCATGTGGTGAAACTTTTTGGCGTGTGAGTGGTGCTTCAGGTAATGTGTATAGATATACATTAAAAAAGTGCATCACACAGTCTTCGTGGCTGCATGACCACAAGCAGTCAGTACTGGAACGTAATGGGGCGGTTTTTTGAACGAAAGTAACCAAAACAGTTCCGTCAGAATAATTCTTTTACATAATTTAAAATGGCAGTGAGGCACAATTACATTTAAAAAGACATTGTATCACATCTTTTTTTGGTTGTGGGACATCACCACTCCAAGGTAGTTTCACCGTTTGCGAAAAACAGCGAAAGCTAATATGAAATCTATCTTAACGCGAACTAGCCGCCTGAAGATGAGCCTTTTGGTTCGAAACCGGTTACGGCGCTATTTAAATACATAAATAGCCTCGTAAGAAGTGACTTGTTGCTGTTGTCTTCTCTGTAAGAGTCAACTTACATGATCTTCATTTCCTCGCCTGCAAGACTGAAATTGTCCTTTACCTATAGGAGTAGGACTATGGGACCAAATCTCAATATTTTGCCAGACACTTCTAGAACAGATACCATCGGTGACCATGCAGCTCGTTAGAATGAAATTACAATGAAATGAATACCCCTAGCTGCATACAAGCGTTGATATTAGTCAACGGGGAAGGTGAAAATGTGTGCCCCGACCGGGACTCAACCCACGATCTTCTGCTTACATGGCAGACGCTCTACCCATCTTTTTTGTTGTTGTTGTTGTGTTTGGAACTTGCGGACGTCACATGACATCCGTTCAAGTTCGTTTGTTGATTCTTCCACTCAATTTTTTCTATTACAGAGGCCCACCAGCTCTCTGACCGAACACGCTGACCTACCGTGCCGGCTATCCATCTGAGCCACCACGGACACAGAGGATAGTGCGACTGCAGGGAATTCTCTGTGGTAAGCCTCCCGTGAGACCCACATTCCCAACTTATTGTCCCGCACTATATTCATAGTGCCCCTGCCCATTATACTCATTACTCGCGGCTTTTTGCCGATTCCCGCAAGAGTTCGGGCACTGTTTGTGCATCCGCACAGAAGAAGATGGTCAAAATATGAAGAGCTTCATCAAACCAGTCTCTGGACTGAAGAACACAACAACAACAACAACATCACAGCACTAGCCTACACTGGTGTTTTAAGCACCTTCTGGCTTCCCACTGTTAAAGAGCAATTCGGCGATGGCGATTGCAGCTTTCAACACGATCGAGCACCTGTTCATAACGCACGGCCTACGACGGAGTGGTTAGACGACAGTAAAATCCCTGTAATAGACTGGCCTGCACAGAGTCCTAACATGAATCCTATAGAACACCTTTGGGACGTTTTCGAACGTCGACTTCGTGCCAGGCCTCACCGACCGACATCGATAGCTCTCTACAATGCAGCACTACGTGGAGAAGGGGCTGCCATTCCCCAAGAAACCTTCCAGCACCTGATTGAACGTATGCCTGCGATAGTGGAAGCTGTCATCAAGGCTAAGGGTGTGCCAAAGCCATATTGAATTCCAGCATTACCGATGGATGGCGTCACGAACTTGTAAGTAATTTTCGGCCAGGTATCGGGATGCTTTTGATCACGTAGTGTAACCTTTCAACGGCTATATTCTATGAGACCGCAGGAGATAAGAAGCGTTGATACAGCTAGGGACGGAATTAACAATAAAAATGAGTTCCTAACGAAGAAAGTAACTAGTCGAAGGAATGACGTGAGACTTCGCAGATAGCTATAGTTGAATAGATGGTGAAATGAAAAATCGCCGAGGGGGGAAGGAGCAGGTAGTAGGTTTCAATGTAGCTAACACTTCATTTGGCTTTAAAAGTTTTAAGTTCTGATATGATGGTGTCAGGAGCCAGGACCCCTTAATAAATAAATATTTGTTTCGTATGTGTGACAATGTCCAGCACTGCCAGTTTCTCAGCAAATAAATAAATGGCTTCCATAAAGTTACGAGGTTCTGGAGTTAAAGTTTCCCATGTGTCGGTAATAAGTTGACGCAACACTGCTGGAATTGTTCTCTTCTTAGTATTGAGGTTCCAGTGGCCACATAAAGTGGGATGCAATGACTGCTGTGTCTCTAGGACCGCTGTTATTTCTCATCGAAACGCTGGCTGTGTGTTTGCAGAAAATTCTGAAACTCGTTATTTGATGTTCGTTGCGTTACGCTGTAGTGCTGTCACATCAGCTGACAGATTTGCATCATCTGCCTTAGACAACAGGGAGCGAGCTGTCAAGAGCAGCGGAACCCTTTGCTCGCTGCAGCCTGCGGCAGATAAGTTGGCTCGATATTGGATTGACCGTACACATTAGGGCTGTAGCACATCGAGTTTTATTTACTGGGTAATAGGTATTCCACGGGAGTCGAAGTACCATTTCCTTACTGCCTCAAACGTCTAATTACTCACATGTTTTCTTCCCCATATGCAGATTGTGCCCAGAGTGGACGTAGTTGGTAGCTTTCGTAGATATTTACATGTAGGGTGCTATTCAGACATGTCCGAAATACCAGACACCAGTCGTCTGATTCAGCTGCCGTGTGTATAAATGGAAGACAAATTTTCAGAGCTCAGCTGCATATGGGCATTGCATTAAACGCGACACTGACATGTCATAATTTAGTGCTGGGACTCGAACTCAGACTGTCCGCTTCTCTAGATTGGTGTCCTTAGTCAACTCAGCCATCCGTGCACGCACCTCGTCCAGCCTAAATTCCTACCTACCGCATAATACAGATGAAGTGTCCTCCATCCAGTATACTCTATTTGACAGCAAAATTATATATGTAGGATGATTGATCCGCTCCGATAGCTGCGTTTTATGCAACCTGTAATGCCTTCAAATAGATACCCCGAGCAAGATTTGGATATTCTCTCATTCGCTATGAGCAAAATGTTAGTCCTACAGAAAAAATAAACAGGATCTTTTTGTAGAAATTTAATTTTTTTGTTGGACTAATAGTTACCGCTTAGCGAGCGATGGAATACGAAAAATTTTAACCTGTTATTTGAAGGTTTTGTGGGCTGCACAAAATCTAGCGGTAGGGGCATATATATATATATGTCTTTTTGTGCGTGTGTCACTGTGCCCAGCGCTACCAGCAAGTAAATGAGTGACTTGCAAATCTAATGAGCCAGAATTTCATGACTACAAGATTTCGAAGGTACATTTCCCCACGTGTCGGGGAGAAGAAGACGAGTCAGCACTGGAATGGTTCTCCTCCAAGCAAATGCATTCGAGGGGCCGCTAAATGGCGAAAGACGTCCTCCAATACAATGGCTCTTGCGTACTTAGGATCACAGCCATTTCTTATACAAAGGCTCATTAGTGCGAAACTCATTATTTGACATCTGCCATGTTACGCTACAGCGTTGTCACACCGGCTGTCAGATTTGCGTCAGCTGGCTCGGACAACTGGGAGCGGGCTGTCAACAGCGACAGAATACTTCGCTCGCTGCAGCTACCAACAGAGCGGTACGGCCTCTGATAGCGGATATCCTGTGTACACTATGGCTGTTGCTTATCATGTATACTCGCTATTTTTTATTGTTTTTTATTTATTTGGCCGCCATGTTGTAATCGTTTCTGAGTAACGAATATTCCAGAAGACTCGAAGTAATTACTGCCTGAAACGTTTCAGTACTTGCACATTTTCTTCCCCGTAGGCAGTTCGTACACGACTCCGGCGTAATAGGCAGTTTTCATGTTTCTCAAACTCGTTCTTCTCAGCGGTCTCGGTGTAACGGAAGCGTTTCATTTCTCGTCCGTCTTCTTACCTGCGTGATCGTGTTGACTCTGCAGTTTTCATATTATTCCAGTTTCTCATTCCGAGTTGAGTAAACAGTTATTAACACGAAGTATCTAATAAATTGTGTCCCTAGCCACACCTTCTTTCTCCTCGCGCAATTCATTTCCGACTCGGGAAGAATCTGTAGTACGGAAACATACTTTTTTCATACACTAAGGCTACTGCTGTACGGCAGATAGCTGGTTTTTCGATAGTCCACGCCGATCGAAAAGGATGTTTCGCATAGTACTGTCGGTGCGCCAGATAGGATTTGTCCCTCATCCACTCAGTGACGGCAGGGGTATTAACTAGAGCTTTAAAAATACCATATGCTACCGTACATTATCACATGTAAGCGTAGACTGGTAGTTTTCGTAGTAGCCTTGGTCAGTTAACATCGTACCTGCATTACCTGTACGTTAAGTGTGTTGCATTTCTAGTAGGCATTATCTCAGATCGATCGCTTGATTTTCGTTTGCGTTCAGTGTCTTACTAGATTTCCCTGGACCCCGGAAGTGATGATCCTTCCAAAAACTGAGTGAGGATGTGCCTAATGCAGCATAACCGACGGAACATATTTGTTCAGTATAATTACCTTCGGTTTGTTACTTAAAAATAAACAGTATTTCTGGAAAAACTGAAATTGTCAATGATTAATTCAACGTCTTATTTGAGAATTGTTGATTTGTAACGTGAAACACAGGGATGTTGCAGTGAAAATTAAAAAAAAGAATAAATGTTTTATCATATAGCAATAGAAAACACTTTTTCCTCAAAGGTAAGGTACAATAAAATGGCACGGAACAAAAATATATCAAAAACCTCTTCAGTACTTCGTCGAGCTCTTATAAAAATGTTTCTGTTATTTATAAACAACTTTCGCATTTATGAATAACAACAGGAAACACGGACAACGTTCTATCGATTGCAAAATAACTATAATTATATAGATTTTTATGTTATGGATGTAAACTGTACTTCGGTTATATAAAATCGCCGAAGTTACGCGATCCACTAACATTTATCCCTTATAAAATGCAATTTGTGTTCTGTAAGGATATAAGACACAAGATGGACCAACAGTGAATGATGTGCATTTATAGCTTTGTGAAAAACGGACAACGAAACAAACAAGGAGAAGCTGTCCGGTCCCAGTTTCTCTCTTACACACTCATTTATGTTTATTTCCCTACCATCACTACCAGTACTACCGGTAATTCTGTCATTTATGTGCTGTACCAAAACTACCAAACTGCAGTTTTGAGCCGGCCGCGGTGGTCTCGCGGTTCTAGGCGCGCAGTCCGGAACCGTGCGACTGCTACGGTCGCAGGTTCGAATCCTGCCTCGGGCATGGATGTTTGTGATGTCCTTAGGTTAGTTAGGTTTAAGTAGTTCTAAGTTCTAGGGGACTAATGACCACAGCAGTTGAGTCCCATAGTGCTCAGAGCCATTTGAACCATTTTGCAGTTTTGATAAAGCGCAACTATAGTACTTGTTAATTTGATTGGTGGCAAAACGATCTTCCTGTCGCCAACCCGTTAACACCCTTCCCCTTAAACCTGTGCTGAATGGGTTCACCACGTCTGCCTTTGTGTAGTGTGACTGATGTGAAAGTGTGCAAAACTTTTGCAAATATTTAAAATCGCGTAACTGAGGCGATACTTGGCTATTAGCCCAGTATTCACTTAGTTTGATGTGGGAAACCGTCTGAAAACCACACCCAGGCTTGGCTCCACGCCAGCCCTTGTCACCAATCCGCTGTGCAGATTCGTACCGAGGCTGGAGCACATCCCAGTCTGTGAAGAGGCTATTTAACACGCACGGCTACCTGGACGTAATCAAGCATGCGTGTGTGGAACAGCCACAGCAAACAACCTACAGGGCAGTGGAGATAGTTTAACGTACAACAGCTAAGTTACAGTGAACTGTACGAAGAGAATTCAATATTCAGGGTGTAACGGTTATAAGCGTGTTGGTTGTTTCTTCTCTGCTTCGAACAGTCCCCCCATAAACACGTCATTATCTTTACATCCAATGTTCTCTGCATGGTGTTAATTGCACCACTAAGTTGACTATGCCTACCAGTACAAGCTAACAGTTTTGAAATCATTTCTGCGCACTTCAGCACCTGAACTGTTGCCCAGGTGAAAGTAAGCATCATTGGACTGCCGTTGCCACGCACAGTAGGAGGTACATACTAAACTAAAAAAAATGGGTTCAAGTGGCTCTGAGCACTATGGGACTTAACATCTGTGGTCATCAGTCCCCTAGAACTTAGAACTACTTCAACCTAACTAACCTAAGGACATCACACACATCCATGCCCGAGGCAGGATTCGAACCTGCGACCGTAGCAGTCATACTAACCTAAAAACGTACAACTTGTAATAGCTATAATATTGTTAGTCTGCAAATGATGTATACACTGATTTAATGTCATTCAGTATACCATTCTCAGCTACCAATAGAAATATCTGCACTTATACCTGTTACACCCTGGACTGCTTCTTGCTACACGTACTGCACGAAAAGACTGTTGTTGTTGTTGTGGTCTTCAGTCCTGAGACTGGTTTGATGCAGCTCTCCACGCTACTCTATCCTGTGCAAACTTCTTCATCTCCCAGTGCGTACTGCAGCCTACAACCTTCTGAATCTGCTTAGTGTATTCATCTCTTGGTCTCCCTCTACGATTTTTACCCTCCACGCTGCCCTCCAGTAGTAAATTGGTGATCCCTTGATGCCTCAGAACATGTCCTACCAAACAATCCCTTCTTCTAGTCAAGTTGTGCCACAAACTCCTCTTCTCCCCAATCCTATTTTGTACCTCCTCATTAGTTACGTGATCTACGCATTTAAATTTCAGCATTCTTCTGTAGCACCACATTTCTAAAGCTTCTATTCTCATCTTGTCCAAACTAGTTATCGTCCATGCCTCACTTCCATACATGGCTACACTTCATACATATACTTTCAGAAACGGCTTCCTGACACTTAAATCTATACTCGATGTTAACAAATTTCTCTTCTTCAGAAACGCTTTCCTTGCCATTGCCAGTCTACATTTTATATCCTCTGTACTTCGACCATCATCAGTTACTTTGCTCCCCAAATAGCAAAACTCCTTTACTACTTTAAGTTTCTCATTTCCTAATCTAATTCCCTCAGCATCACCCGACTTAATTCGACTACATTCCATTATCCTCGTTTTGCTTTTGTTGATGTTCATCTTATATCCTCCTTTCAAGACACTGTCCATTCCGTTCAACTGCTCTTCCAAGTCCTTTGCTTTCTCTGACAGAATTACAATGTCAGCGGCGAACCTCAAAGTTATTATTTCCTCTCCATGGATTTTAATACCTACTCCGAATTTTTCTTTTGTTTCCTTTACTGCTTGCTCAATATACGGATTGAACAACATCGGGGAGAGGCTACAACCACTGTTTCCCTTGCATGTCCCTCGTCTCTTATAACTGCCATCAGGTTTCTGTACAAACTGTAAATAGCCTTTCGCTCCCTGTATTTTACCCCTGTCATCTTCATAATTTGAAAGAAAGTATTCCAGTCAACATTGTCAAAAGCTTTCTCTAAATCTACAAATTCTAAAAAAGACTATCGAGTTAAAATGAGAGAGTTTGAGCTGAGGTGGAAGCTTACCAGCAATCGTTCTTTGCCAGAATCATACACGATTGGAACAGGAAAAGAGGGTGTGAGTTCGGCACATAAGGCACCATCCGCCAAATACCGTAAGGCGACTTGCGGAGAACATATGTAGATGTAGATGTGGATTTGCGCAGGACACAGCTACAGCCGTACGGTGACATTGGTACTGCAGAGAGAAACCACTGTATGAGAGAACTGCGGTGTCTGACTTAAGAAGCCTGTATGGAGTCATCAAGTTTGGAAATACTTTGGCATGACCAGGAGTCCACCTGCAGCAACTACAGGTGTGGTGACAGTAAATCAGTATGCAGAAGAGAAAAACCTGTTCAGCGTAGGATCATACCCAAACTGCGCCTTCAAGTGTACAGTTATGCCCCGAAACTTTACAGTCTGGCAAAAAAGTATAACTGTGTAATGGCTACATCAGCAATTTGACGTTCAGTAACCGAAGTAACGAGCAAGAAATATGTTAATTGAAGCTGGAAGGGGAGAAAGGAAAGGAAAGCAAAGGGACTATTGATGTTAGCTGCGTTGGGACTTAAAGCAGATTGAGCGGCGACGAGTAAAAATTTGTGCCGGACTTGATTTTGAACTCAGCTTCTCCTGCTTACTACGCAGTTGCGTTAACCACTGCTCCACCCGGACACAGTTCTCATTGCAACTACCCGGACATTTTCGGCACGCTTCCCGGCGGGCCCACATTCCCACTCAGCGCCACCTATGCGCCGTCGCTGTCCATATCCTCCAGGATCGCTACTTTTCAGATCCCCACAGGACGTCAGACAGAATTGTCCATTCTCATTCTAATTTAAGAAGGTGGACTCACTGCCCATCGGGGCGAATCAGTTATATGAGTACCTAGTCTCCCTTCTTTTGGACATTTCTGTAAGAATAGACACCACACACTCATATAATGAGTAACAAATACTTTTTAGTGGCGATGTTCCTCGACAGATTTTGTAACGGCTATGTTTCATGGGAATTCCACACATACACTGTACAAAAATGTACTTGTTCCTTCACAGCGCTAACGTGCAGCAGAATTCTACAAATTCGCAGACTGAGTGGTACGTATTCGTGCTACATTGGCTGCAGTGGACAGTTCACATGTGACATAGAGAGCAAGGCGCTTCTTAGCTCCTAACACCCAATTTTAATCGGATTGCGGGCATCCAGTTACAGGTGTAAGACAAATTAAGCGACGCATGATGTGTTGATGAGTGCGAAGCCCACTCACCGTCGGCAGAGGTGACGAAGGTGAGGTGGCCCGGGTAGAGCGCTGTCATGCGGCGCACCAGGTCCACCTGCTCGAGCGCCAGCTGCACCGCGTCCAGGTGCTGCGCGCCGCACGGCACGTACGCCGACCAGAACTGCAACAGCGGCAGCCACCAAGCAAGCGTCAGTCGTCCAGTGGCGGTACGAGAGCGCTTTCCTGCGTCTTACTGCCTTAATCACTGCGTCAGGTGTCATAATACTAGGTGAAATTGTAATTGTTAAATTTGCACCAGTGTGCTGAATACACGGTAAAATGATACACCTGACAATGAAAAAAGGTGCAACGATATTAAGACCACATAGTAACTTATACTAGACGACAAAAGTACATCGCAGGAACTGAAAGCATGTACAGGTTGTAACGGGTACAAGTGCAGGTGTTTCTGCTGGTGGCTCAGGACGGCCTACTGAACAATATTACGTAAGTATTTTCGTCCTCTGCAAGCTAGTGATTATATCTACTATGAGTCGTTTGTATTTAGGATGGGTAGTAACTCCAAGTACATGTGGCAAGAGCAAATCATTAATGCTTATTTTATCCTGGGCAGCATGTCAGATGATGAAGTGGGAATGCATGGACGCAAAATAGTGGTCTACCCTGACAGGGGTAGTCTATACTTAGCGGCGCAGTTACGACTGTTCAGAAAACTGCAGGTAGTAAAATATCTGAAGTGTTTGCAGCGCCAAAGAAAAAAAAAACAGTCTTTGCGCTGATGTGTGTACATGTTAAGGTACCAAATACAAAAAGAACAGCATTTATACCAGTTATATGCTGCGCAGCACAATTAAAAGGCCACTTTTTGGAAACCCCGCAATTATTTCCCATTGCGACGTATAAGTTTGAAATTCGGCTCAAAGGTACCTACAATCACCGTCTGTATTGGTGCAAAAGCCTGGTGCTGTGCGACGTCACTCTCGGGCTCGCAGACGTTTCAAACAGGAAGGTGTCGACATACGCGAAAAATAGGCCAGGGCTCAGAGTTTCATGTGAGGTGTAAGGCGGGTTAATGTCGTCACATTGGCGCCACATTTTACCAAAACTGCGCCCAACGACACCTCGAACGTGTCACACCACTGAAAGGGCGTTACAGCCCCTCTTACCAATATTTCACCCCTCCTTTTGCCGCCTCCGCTATGGAGATTAGGGTCGAGAAGCCCAGCATTGAACTCACACGGTTTTCTCACGTGTGGCTGAGATAAACATTTCAGACACACAGACGCTCAGAATCGACGCAAAAACGCATCACGGGTTGGCATAAATGGCGTTAATGTAGCCATCCCATCCCCTGAGGCTCTGATTTCCACACATCTTGAAAAATGACATTTCGCACTGCGATGAGCAACAGGGTGACTTTGTTGACACTGCTGACATCCTATGGACGCTTCAAAACTTCTCTAGAGACGTCGTGGGCCAGCAACCACACTGTAAATGATCACACCCCTATGAACTATAGTGTTGTGGTGTATAGTGTGGAACCACTAGCGACCATCCAAAACGTTTCGACGGAATTCTAATGCGATCGGAAACAGCAAAGGGCGCACATGCGTTTACAGCGCTCCTTCCACGTGATCAACGAGTAGTGCGACATTGACACACGCGTGAATAAAACTGAAAGTGTCCCTCGCCAAAACTGTCAGTGCCACCCGCCGACATTTGTTGAGCACATTAAAAATATACCTGCTCACAGAAAGCGTGTGACATAGTCTTCAGCACCTACTAGTAAGAATGCACGACCGGAGAAGTGTACAGGGATTGCCTACCCGCATGTGTCCAGGATTCGCGTCACGAATTTTCTATGAATGTATCACCCACATCCTGTTGTTTGAAGCATCAAAGAGCCCAGGAGTTATGTCGCAGACCACCAAGCTTTTGCACTCTTACAAAAGAAGGTCGTAATCACCTTTGAGAGCAATTTCAAGCTTATATGTAATAATGGGAAATAATTACGGGGTTTCGAAAAAGTGATACTTTAATTGTGTTGCACAGAGTATCTCTCTTACAATTCTCAGGCTTTGTGATGAGACTTTCCTGGTGAGTTTATTAATTTTTTTCTTTCTTTTCCTTCGATTAACATGATATGTTACCTGAAACATCTGAGCTTCTATATATGGAGCTGTTGTACATATAAACACACTGTTCACAAAGTTGACAAACAAGCTAGGTAACTTAAAAACTACAGCGTCGAGATCAATGAAATTGCGGAAAAATGTCGCTAGAGCTCTCTCAGTCATGTAAAGATATTTGGAAGTCACGTGGCGTGAGGTTAGCAACACCATAGTTCCTTGTGGGATTGGCCCAACTTCACGAAATAAGTGAAGGAACTGGAAAAGTCAGTACGCTTCAATCAGCGAGCAGTTAATATGCATTTTGGTGGTGTTTTTTTATTAAAACATGGCCCGGTGGCAATGTTTGATGACCTCATAACGGGAAGGCCCGACGGGAAACTGGAATAAGGACGATGTGTGACCAGTGTCTATCATGCTCATAGTATAGTTGACAGTGAGGGAGAAAGGGGGTTTTTCCGCTTCTCAGAATAATCACGTTTCTCGTTGCAACATGTCAATGGTTGTGACTGGATGTTGCGTCATCTAGGCGAACGGTAGCACCAAGTCGATGGTGGTGGCCAGAGAGTCTGTCATCCAGGTGAATGGCTTTCCAAAGCATGGAATGTGTCAAGGACAGAGGCCAGTGGGAGCAGTACAATAGTGTAGGGACTATAACTTGGGCTTCCAATGGACCTGTGTTAGTAATCGAAGGCACTATGACAGTTGTGGACTACATGAACGCTACAGCAGACCATTTGCAGACCTTCGTTTTTGCTGTGTTGCCCAACGGTGACGGCGTTTACCAGCAGGATAACAGTCTGTGAGGTATGGCCATTATCATGCTACGATGGTTTGAAAAGCATGAAAGTAAACTTATATTCATGTCTTGGCCACCGAATTCAACCGATGATTTACGGAAATTGTGCTGCCTGTGGGTAGACATCCGATCTACTATCTCTAGATACTTTCCAAGGGCTTGCTGAATCCACGCCACACAAATAAACTGATGTATAGCGTTCCAAAGGTGGACCAACGCTGTATTAGGCAGTCGGTCATAGTGTTTCAGCTCATCAACGTATCTGCCAAAGAAATCAGAGTTCTCCAGGTGCATACCGTGCTCACACAGTAAGAAAAACACACTCCACACGATTTGTGGGTTGGGTTGTTCTGGGGGAGGAGACCAGACAACGGGGTCATCGGGCTTAAAGGATTAGGGAAGGATGGGGAAGGAAGTCGGCCGTGCCCTTTCAAAGAAACCTTATCGGCATGTGGCTGAAGCGATTTAGGGAGATCACGGAAAGCCGAATTCAGGATGGCCGGACGCGGGATTGAGCCGTCGTCCTCCCGAATGCGAGTCCAGTGTGCTAATCACTGCGCCACCTCGCTCGGTCACAGTTTTTGTTCCTGCTTTCGTGACCCAGCTACAAAGTGAATAGTGTGCCGTGCTATGTAATTCGTGGCTAGTCTAGCTTCCTAACCAGACCAGCTGGTTGTGTTAGCACTGCTTTATCGGTAGCGTGTCGATAGGAGGCATGGTCGACAGCATATGCGGGAGCGCTGGCATTGCTCCAGGCCTTGGTGAGACAATGCACAACCAGAGTGTGGCAGTCCCTTGCTCCGCTTCGAACGTGATACATCTCCTGGACGCTATTGAAGTCGCCTTGGCTGGGTACCCAGCGGTTGGCCAGCTAGTGAAGATCGGCAGTGAAGTTGGTCTTTTGGGGTAAGCCGGCCGCTGTGACCGAGCGGTTCTAGGCGCTTCAGTGTGGAACCGCGTGACCGCTACGGTTGCAGGATCGAATCCTGCCTCGGGCATGGATGTGTCTTAGGTTAGTTATGTTTACGTAGTTCTAAGTTCTAGGGAACTGATGACCTCAGATGTTAAGTCCCATGGTGCTCAGAGCCATTTGCACCATTTTCTTGGGGTAACCAGCACGAGAGCTGCAAAGGAGTAGGTATGGTGCAGTAGGTCTTTGCTGCATGAGGAGGAATGAGCGAGTTCGGAGCAGAGTCAAGAGATAGAGCATTGACAAGCTTGTGTACTATGGTTCGGTCAAGGGGACGTCACGAACAGTCAGCATAGTTTGTGGCCGCTGCGTGGAAACAGCAGCCTGGAAGAGTAGTTGGTGTCTTTTGCCAGCCGAAAGGACAGCAATTCCAGTGGAGTTGGTGGAAGGGGCTCCTCATATCAAGAGGAGCACTATGTAAGTGCTTTAGCAGCTGATGATTGGACCCTGTTGGTTTAATGTTTGATATAGTGCACTCTGTTGTGCACTCTGTGGTGCAATGTGTGTGTTGGCTAGCAACCAAACTTCACATGCAAGTTAGTAGTCGTTGTGTGACAAACTGTGGTTGCTGATTGAAAACAAATCGGAATTATTTATTTGTTGGCACAGCTTGTACTAAGAATTCCCAAGTTATTACCCTTGTGCACCAGCAATCTATTTGAACATGTGAATGTATGAGCATTATTGAGACATATGGGCAGGCAGTTTTGTAGAGTGTTGTGGGCAGCTTGTTGTGATAAGTGTCTACTGAAAGCAGCAGTAGTAATAGAACAATATATAGTTATGTACTATTTTAATGAGCCAAGCTAATTCTAAAACTTGTTGTGGCATCCTATGGCTAGTTGCAGAAGTTTTGCCCACTGTAATTACTCTTTACGGCCGAGGGCCATACATCGTGATTAATAATGTTGCCGCTCATACAATATGTACCCTAGGGCAAAGGTTGAATTTTAATTTTGATTATTGTATGAAAGATATTTCTCTTGTATTTAATGCTTGCACACTGATTAACGATCCTTACGAGCTATAAAAAGATATATTATTTTACAGTGATTGTATGATTATTCTAAGTTTGTAGCTGCAAACTGCTGAGATGAACCGTGTGAGTCCATGTATTGTGACAAATTCATTTTAACCGGGAAACTTTTTTCATTATCTGACACCCTCTGCATCTCGGCTTTAGATATTTGTCTGGGAGCGGCTGTTCTTCAGCACAGGAGTGACTTAAGGACTGTTAGGGAAGCGAGAAATCATTGTCACCCCTCTTTTGTGTATATATATATATATATATATATATATATATATATATATATATATATATATATATATATATATATGACATTTCTGTAACACAGTTTACGGCATTCGGCTATGCGGATGACTGGGCAGTAGCTAGCCAACACAAAACCTACGAAAGAACTCAAGAAATCCTAATGTTTGATCTAGACATTTTAAGCCAATATTTCCATGAACAGAGGCTACGAGCTACCTCAGATAAACCAGGAAATGATAATTTTCATCTCCACAATAGAATGACTCACAGAGTTCTTGATACCTATTTCGAGCGAAACAAACTTCAAATAACATGCATCCAAAATACCTTGGGATCCCTTTAGAAAGAACACATTCGTTTAAGAAGCGCTTGACACTCACATCTGCTGAGATCAAAGGCAGATATAACATTCTCCACAAAATCTATGGCACTAGCTGGGTATCGCCGGTAGACACTCTTACAAACATAGGTCACCATACTTTCAGGAGGGAAATGCACACTTGCGAGGTACCAGCCCCAGAAATGGATCACTCGAAAATCTGAGCTGTAATTCTGATAGTACATATATATGACTTCCTGAAAGTACAGATTTTAAACATGGGCGCCTACCGGTTGTCAGTCGCTCTGCTGCAGTGCCACCACTTGAAGACTGAGCTCGAAGTACTGTTTAGGAGAGTAAAAAGTTTATCAAACACTGTTTTTAGTTCACTACATCAAAGTGCGCGATTTCCAACCTGTTACTGATCCCGGAAATATTTTATTTTGAGCACTTTGATGTTACAGTCCTCAAATTCAGTGTAAATGAATGAAACGAATGGGTGTGTTTATTAAAGAAATAGCGTCGCGCTACATATTATCAACAATGCTGTAGTGCGCTATTTTCTTTGAATTTTAAAGCTGGTTCTGGTAAAGGAAAGTACATTTCCAGGAGATCCGCTATTCTTCAACGTGAATGGCACGATAATAGGTGTTCAGTTGCATAGATTTATTTATTTTGATTTTGAGGCGTATATATAGCTGCAGAATAAGAGTATCAGAATATTGTCAAAACTAATAATGTACATATATAAGCGTGAGGTTGACATCTTACTTATTCATAGTATTCACTATTTTTCGGTTGGCATAACATGAGTTCTGGAACAAGATGTCAAAACGAGTTGGTGAATATATCCACATCCCTCCTCCTCTTCCGTCGCCTTCAACATTCAGGGAATAGGACAGCTCCGGTTGTCGCCTCGCTGTACAGTAGTTCGAGCTCGGGCATTAGGCTTCCTCAGTGGGAAGGAGAGAGTGACAACCTGCCGGTGCTCGCCAAAGTTTTGAGACTGTATTATCAGAATGTCATAACTGTGTACTATCAGAATTATGTCCCAGATTTTCGAGCGAAATCGATTGCTGGCGCTCATATCTAGCGCGCGTGCTGTATTCTCATTAAAACAAGATGTCAAGTTGGTAATGTTTCCTTGTTAGAGTATCAGCACTCTCATTGGTGTTCTCAGCAGCAGAGTACTGTGGGTTTGTCTCGCTTAATAGCTCATGTGTGAAAAAAAAGTTTGTACAACTTAACGAAGCAATGCACATTGTTAGTAGGTCAATGCGATATACTCCTACATACTGGTTATCTGCCTTGACTCACATTCCACCTCCTGCTATCATATGGAAGAGTGCGCCACTCTGTGAATACCAGAAGACTGTTCATGATGCAAATTCCAATACTGAATGATAAACTCCCTGTGGAGGGAAAAAGAAAACATCAAGATGTCTCACTCTTATCGTAGCCATGATTCTTACGGGAAGTCCGCATGCTTAGCTGAATGCCGGCACGGTAGCTCAGCGTGTTCGATAAGAGACATGGCTAGTATCTGTAACAAGAAACTGACTGAAAGGACCAACAACTAACATCAACGGATGCCTTGTGACGTCCGCTACGACCAAATACGACGAAGAATGACGAACAAGGTGTAAAACAAAGGAAACGGTAACGTGTTTGCGGCGGCCCCGTGCGCGATGGAGATTTTCTCCACTCTTGGACTGGGTGTTCTGTTGCCCTCATAATCCTTTCATCATCAGCGACGAGCAAGTCGCCCAGTGTGGCGTCACCTGAAATAAGACTTGCAACTCGGTGGCCGAAGTTCTCCGGATGGGGCCTTCCGGCCATCAATACCACACGATCATTCTACTTTTTTTCTTTACTGGAAATGAATTTAGTGCCACCAATGAATGGATAGGCTGTTGGCACCAAAACTTTCTTCCAAAATGACTGCAGCTGCCATATATCCAGGAGAGAGACCTCGGATTTGAGCAGCCTCGGGCAATTTGGACTACCCTGAACCGCATCCGAACGGCCCACGGAATATGTGCAGACACTGTCCACGAGTGGGGAAAAAT
Organism: Schistocerca nitens; assembly: GCF_023898315.1. Classification (NCBI taxonomy): domain Eukaryota; kingdom Metazoa; phylum Arthropoda; class Insecta; order Orthoptera; family Acrididae; genus Schistocerca; species Schistocerca nitens. The sequence goes on along the minus strand of NW_026045910.1, from coordinate 8,130,922 downwards.
CTTGTGATGTGGGGCGGTATGACAGACGGTTGTACATGTTGTAAGATCATGTCCCGAAAGTATCTACATGGGTCTTTTCGAAGATTGCTTGTCTGTAACGAGTAGTGAAACGCACTGGTATTCGCCTGTAGATGTTGCCATTTGTGTTACATTATGCTTCAGATCTGTGTTGAAATCGTGATATGTAGTATCTGCATAGTTGTTCTTGTGATTTAAAAGCTCATAATGCATGTCATGTGATAATTAAAATATTTATTATTCTGTAGTCCAGATGTATTTTCGTTCTCGTTCTTTCTCATTCTTCGTTATGCCTACTTAGAGAGCGTGTGTGAGCTTGTTAGCTGGGTCTGAAAGCTTTATTTTCTTGTTCTCTCCCCAGACTCTCTTTATGGATTCGTTGTGTTTCTTCTTGCGTTCCTCTGTCCACTTTTTCCAGTGTGTGTTTCAGCTTACTCTGCGAATATTTGCAACTAGGAATCCGAAGACTTTGGATTAACTGATGGTATCTCCTGTGGCTTTTATTTCTCGTAAGTCCTGATGAACTTCTTCTAACCAAGTAAGTTGTAACTTTCTTGAATTTATTATATTAAGTAGATTTTTTCTGTTAAGCTAGTACTCATTCTGTAGATGTTACCATCGATTTTCAAGCGTCTTCTATGTACTGTATCAGTGAACTTGTCTAATGCAGTGTATAGGTCCGTAGCTTTTCTTGAAATCCATATGATAATTGTAATAATGGGACCATACATTTTTCTTATAGTTATTCGGCCTCTTCATGCAATTTGAATGGCCCCCTGAGGATGTTTATGATGCATATAGTGCTCCAGGTAAGGCAACTGTCTTGTAATGCCAAATTTTCGCGTTACGAGATATCACTCGCTACGAGACATCACTCGTATATTGTAGTAATTTCGTGTTATTCTCTACGCTTTCTGGAGTTTGGTGGCTATTTCTAAATGTAGTCGATATGGTACTGTGATTTCTCCGACATATTCAAAAGAAGACACATGTAAATTTCTCCCATATTTCTTTTATAGTGGAGATCTTCTAATTCTTTTCACGTAAATTTTCAATCAAGTGAGTCTTCTCATTTGATATGAAAATACGCGCACTATCTCGACATGCTCCCCGACCGACCCACATTCCCGCCTAGCGCCACATATACACTTACTGTCCATGTCCTCCAGGCCCACTAATTTTAGATTCCCGCCGGAGGTCGAAAGTAAATGTGCTTCCGTAATGAAGATTGTGAATTCATAGTCCATCGAGATGAATCAATTGTATGAATGCTTGGTGTCTCTTCTTTCGGAGATGTCATATAAGTGCTACGCACTTGTCTTTCAAAAATGGTTCAAATTGCTCTGAGCGCTATGGGACTCAACGGCTGAGGTCATCAGTCCCCTAGAACTTAGAACTACGTGAACCTAACTAACCTAAGTACATCACACACATCCATGCCCGAGGCCGAATTCGAGCCTGAGACCGTAGCGGTCGCGCGGTTTCAGACTGTAGTGCCTAGAACCGCTCGGCTACACAGGCCGGCACTTGTCTTTTAGTTTCTGTCCAGAGGTCCCGATGTTTTAGCCTCGACTTCTTTCCCTCATTGTCTGATGAATTACTCTAATACAGTGTTAAACAGAAGCCGGGAGAGGTCATCCCCTTATCGAACGCATGTACATACTGCAAAAGCATCAGACATATCACCGAGAAACTTAACCTGTGACGCTGTGTCTGTGAGTTACTGGCATATTAGTTCTTTAAACTTCCTGTTTACCGTGAGCTATTATAAAGTGTTTAAAACGGTTCGCCTGTCGACAGAGTTGTACGTCTTCTTGAGATCCACAAGGGTGATGTATGTGTTGGTACTTTGACGTCTCCTTAATATGGATTTCAAACAGCAAATCTGCTCAGCACTCGATCTGTTTTTCCTAATTCTGCTTATTGCTAACCATTATTTTGGGTTTAATAAATTAATTGTTAAATTGGACCCCGCGCCTGCCCAGCCCCTGGCCAGAGCCCCAATCCACCTGCCCTGCGCCACATCAGAGACGAAGACGTCTTGTCTGAATGCCGTCCCGAGTGGTACTTTTAACGAAACTCGCATCTTGCTGCAGAAGCCGGTATTAGTGGACTTAGTGACGCGCGACCCGCGGCCGTTGTTTCAGCACACTGGCAGAGACGTGCGGCGGTGAGCGGTAGGCAGCCCGCGGTACAGACCTGTGCGCCGACGAGCCCGCGCCGCAGCCGGGACAGGTCGGTGTGCGACCAGGCGCTGCTGGCCCACGGCTCGACGCGGCGCAGGTCCTCCGTCAGGTTGACGGCCGACAGCAGGCCGCGGCAGTAGAGGCGCACGTTCCACGCCAGGTCGTTGTGCCTGCACACGCGAGGAAGTGGGTACTCAGATGGGCTGAGCTGCAGCATGCGTTAATACGCTACACAAAACAGCAGGCAGCGGCAGCAGGCGGCGCTGCTGTTACAGCAACAACCGAGAATCCCACAAACGAAATATGAAAAAAAAAACCATTGCCTCAATCGTATTAATGGATAACATATAACTGAATATTAATTTCTAAATCCGCAGGAATTTCCGGTTAATACGCAATATGGATCTGAGCGTAAAGCTCCATCGTCAGTTGACATCAAATACACTCCTGGATATTGAAATAAGAACACCGTGAATTCATTGTCCCAGGAAGGGTAAACTTTATTGACACATTCCTGGGGTCAGATACATCACATGATCACACTGACAGAACCACAGACACATAGACACAGACAACAGAGCATGCACAATGTCAGCACTAGTACAGTGTATATCCACCTTTCGCAGCAATGCAGGCTGCTATTCTCCCATGGAGACGATCGTAGAGATGCTGGATGTAGTCCTGTGGAACGGCTTGCCATGCCATTTCCACCTGGCGCCTCAGTCGGACCAGCGTTCGTGCTGGACGTGCAGACCGCGTGAGACGACGCTTCATCCAGTCCCAAACATGCTCAATGGGGGACAGATCAGGAGATCTTGCTGGCCAGGGTAGTTGACTTACACCTTCTAGAGCACGTTGGGTGGCACGGGATACATGCGGACGTGCATTGTCCTGTTGGAACAGCAAGTTCCCTTGCCGGTCTAGGAATGATAGAATGATGGGTTCGATGACGGTTTGGATGTACCGTGCACTATTCAGTGTCCCCTCGACGATCACCAGTGGTGTACGGCCAGTGTAGGAGATCGCTCCCCACACCATGATGCCGGGTGTTGGCCCTGTGTGCCTCGGTCGTATGCAGTCCTGATTGTGGCGCTCACCTGCACGGAGCCAAACACGCATACGACCATCATTGGCACCAAGGCAGAAGCGACTCTCATCGCTAAAGACGACACGTCTCCATTCGTCCCTCCATTCACGCCTGTCGCGACACCACTGGAGGCGGGCTGCACGATGTTGGGGCGTGAGCGGAAGACGGCCTAACGGTGTGCGGGACCGTAGCCCAGCTTCATGGAGACGGTTGCGAATGGTCCTCGCCGATACCCCAGGAGCAACAGTGTCCCTAATTTGCTGGGAAGTGGCGGTGCGGTCCCCTACGGCACTGCGTAGGATCCTACGGTCTTGGCGTGCATCCGTGCGTCGCTGCGGTCCGGTCCCAGGTCGACGGGCACGTGCACCTTCCGCCGACCACTGGCGACAACATCGATGTACTGTGGAGACCTCACGCCCCACGTGTTGAGCAATTCGGCGGTACGTCCACCCGGCCTCCCGCATGCCCACTATACGCCCTCGCTCAAAGTCCGTCAACTGCACATACGGTTCACGTCCACGCTGTCGCGGCATGCTACCAGTGTTAAAGACTGCGATGGAGCTCCGTATGCCACGGTAAACTGGTTGACACTGACGGCGGCGGTGCACAAATGCTGCGCACCTAGCGCCATTCGACGGCCAACACGCGGTTCCTGGTGTGTCCGCTGTGCCGTGCGTGTGATCATTGCTTGTACAGCCCTCTCGCAGTGTCCGGAGCAAGTATGGTGGGTCTGACACACCGGTGTCAATGTGTTCTTTTTTCCATTTCCAGGATTGTAGTTATGGAAACTAACAATAAGGAGACAAAAGTCGCAACTCGTCATGGCATGGACTCAAGTAGTTCAAATGGCTCTAAGTACTATAGGACTTCTGAGATCATCAGTCCCCTAGACTTAGAACCACTTAAACCTGACTAACCTAAGGACACCACACACATCCATGCCCGACGCAGGATTCGAACCTGCGACCGCAGCGGTCGCTCGGGTTCCAGACTGTAGCGCCTATTATCGCACGTCCACTCCGGCCGGTTAAGTCCACGAATGGCTACGTATGGCTTCCAAGTAGCCGAACATAATAATTTCCAGTCAATGACCGGTTCTGTGGTACCAGAGGACGCAGTCCATCCCTTGTAAACGCAGTCCATACTATTGTGGAGGCACCACCTGCTTGCACAGTGCCCTGTTCACAACTTTAGTTTGTTGGTCTGCGCCACACTCGAGCCCTACCATCAGCTCTTACCAACAGAAATTGACACTCATATAACCACTGTTTGCCAGTCATGTAGGGTCCAGCAGATATGGTCACGATCCGAGGACCGGTGCTGCAGACGATGTCACTCTGTTAGCAGACTCTCGCGTCGGTTGTCTGCTGCCATAGCCCATTACGCCAAATTTTACCGCAATATCTCGACGGATACGTTCGTCCTACGTCCCTCGTTGATTTCAGCGGTTATTTCGCGCAGTGTTGCCTGTCTCTTAGGACTGACACTTTTAAGCAAACGCCACTGCTTTCAGTCGTTAAGGCCGCCAGCCACTGCGATGCCAGTGGTGAGAGGTAATCACTGAAATTTGGTTTTCTCGGCACACCCTTCACACTGTTGATATAGGAATACTGAATGCCCTAACGATTTACAAAATGAGTCTTCCCATTCGTCTAGCTCCAAGTGCCATTACGCCTTCAAAAACCATTTCACGTGAATCATCTGAGTACAAACGACAGCTCCGCAAATACACTACCCTTTTAGACGTCGTGTACGCGATACCACCGAAACCTTTATATGTGTGTACCAATATCCCATTACTTGTCACCTCGCTGTAAACGTCTGATGCTCCTGCCAGTCAGTCATGGCGTTCACACCCACGTAAAACAAACGCATAGAAGCACACGACCAGCAAACACGTCTCCTGCCTGCCCGACCATCACACATTTACGTTTCCATAATGATTTAGTGGCAACTGAAGATGAAGTTATGTTCTTCAAAACCAGTCGTATAACAAACAAAAGTTAGTGGCAACTGAAGCGTATTTTTTAAAATTCCGGATGTTCGCCTGATTAAAAATGTTTGTCTGTATAAGTGTCTTATTCTATTGTGATCTCATTTTATCGCATGGCATATTGTCTATGTCGACGTAAAAGTGGGAACAAACTATAATAATGTGTTTAATTTATGGTCTCTATTCGTGTAAATTTCTGTTCTGAATGAGTGCAACGTATGATGAAAAAACTTAATTCTAACTTCGTTTGAAGAAAAAGAGATGATGTAGCTAGAAGGATAACGTGTAAGTGAAGCGGAATGCGCTAATTTTGTAAACTTTCATCCGTTTTATACGAAATAGTGAAATGGCATGGAAAGGGAAAGGTCTGGTAGGAAACTGGTGACTTGTAGCGCCACGGGGCACCGTGGAAATGCAGTGGTGAAGGTTGAAAACACGTATTTACCGCTTCCCACGAATGATTTCCTTAACCGTTTCTTCTTCTTCTCCTTTTTGTTCACATTGTTCGTCATTCTTTGTCGACTTTGGTTTGGGCGTACATCAGATGACACGCCTTGAAGTTCATCGTTGAATACTTCCCTCGATTTCTTTTATTACAGAAGTCAGCGGGCCCTCTGACCTTACACACAGAGCTAGCGCGCCTGCGTTTCGACCATGCGGACAAGGTCCCCGACCGATGCTAATTTCCAGCTTATCGCCCGGTGCAGTGCAACGTCCCTCGTCCATTAACGGCCTAGTCGCAAATTATTCATTCCTGTGGGAGTTCGGAGAATATTAGTTCATCAACAGTGTGGCAAACATCATGGATCTGTCACGGTAACACAGAAAAGTAGACATATACGAGTGATGTCTGTTCTGTAAACAAACACACAAACACACAAACACACACACACACACACACACACACACACACACACATATACATACACATTTCATGTGGTTGTGCAAGAGTTAGGAGTGAAGAGTTAATTTTAACCTTGGATTATCGTGAGAGAAATTTCAGGGTGTCGACCATTAGAATCTGCAATTGCAGTCTTGGACTTTAGGAGACGAAGAGGATTAACGAGCAGAAGAACGATTACAGGGAAAGTGTGAACGGCGTTATAACAATACCGCAAGATGTTCTACGGCAAAAGAGCTTTTTTCAAATCTGGGCGAAAAGCACTTACAGTGTCAGCTGCTCTTCTGCTGCGTGCTGCTGTCGGCAGTTCGTTTCCGTTGATGGTAGTCAGCCGGGTGGAAATATACACCAGTCGCTCAGAACCACCGAATCTAATGACTTGTTTCGGCGTAATATTCGAATTGACTGTTTTTGTTTTCTTCATAGAAAGCGCAGCACTGGCGATTACTGATCTGGCTGTTATTGATTACAAAGTTGCTCACTGGCTGTCGTATGTTGTTTTCTTTGTATTGTTTGCTTCTCGGAATCAACAAAGTAAGAGCATATGGACTATCAGACCAATTGTGTGATTGGATTGAAGAGTTCCTAGATAACAGAACGCAGCATGTCATTCTGAATGGAGAGAAGTCATCCGAAGTAAGAGTGATTTCAGGTGTGCCGCAGGGGGGTGTCGTAGGACCGTTGCTATTCACAATATACATAAGTGACCTTGTGGTTGACATCGGAAGTTCACTGAGGCTTTTTGCGGATGATGCTGTGGTATATCGAGGGGTTGTAACAATGGAAAATTGTACTTAAATGCAGGAGGATCTGCAGCGGATTGACGCATGGTGCAGGGAATGGCAATGGGATCTCAATGTAGACAAGTGTAATGTGCTGCGAGTACATAGAAAGAATGATTCCATATCATTTAGCTACAATATAGCAGGTCAGCAACTGGAAGCAGTTAATTCCATAAATTATCTGGGAGTACGCATTAGGAGTGATTTAAAACGGAATGATCATATAAAGTTGATCGTCGGTAAAGCAGATGCCAGACTGAGATTCATTGGAAGAATCCTAAGGAAATGCAATCCGAAAACAAAGGAAGTAGGTTACAGTACGCTTGTTCGCCCACTACTTGAATACTGCTCAGCAGTGTGGGATCCGTACCAGATAGGGTGGATAGAGGAGATTTGAGAAGATCCAACTGAGAGCAGCGCGCTTCGCTACAGGATCACTTAGTAATCGCGAAAGGGTTACGGAGATGACAGATAAACTCCATTGGAAGACTCTGCAGGAGATACGCTCAGTAGCTCGGTACGGGCTTTTGTTGAAGTTTCGAGAACATACCTTCATCCAAGTGTCAAGCAGTGTAATGCTCCCTCCTACGTATATCTGTAACCTCATCCTCACTTATGGACCTTAATGAAAGTGAAAAATTAAACCGCGTGTACCTAACGGAAATTTGGGAAAAGCAATCGTCACCGAAGTTAATCTGTCGGTAAACAGGGAGGAAAGGGTTACATCTAAATGAAAGGAAAAATGCAGATGAAACTGGTGGAAATTAATTTTGAAAACGGGTAAAGTTAATAAAGAAAGTAAATGTGCGGCTGTTACGTTAACAATTAACTAGCGGTAATTAGATATTTGAGATTTGGGGAAATTTACAGTCGCCAGTCCTATGGACAATTACTATAGTTACTGAAAAAGAAAGGTTATTACACATATAACTAGCACTAGAAGCGTGACAACTGAAGGTTGACACGTGTAGTGCGAAAACTGAAACTTAGTCAGATGTAATAAATTTCGCTACACTCTGACTTAATTTAGCAAAGGAATGAATAAAACCGGAAAATTGAAAGTTAATTTAGTGACTGAAATTAATAGTGAGCTTTGTTTCTGAAGCACATCGAAATTCAGTAAAATACGGTTAGCCTTGGGCTACCTCAACAATCATTTCAAAAGCTACTTGAATCTACGCATTTTAGAAATAAGATATTTAACTATGAACTAAGATATTTAACTATGAACTTAAATGATTCTGAACAATTAACAATAGTAAAATTTAGTGCATACCAAGCTGGGCTGCAGTCACAGGTAAGCTAAAATACGGTAACAAAACTCGCACTCTTAATTTGTGCTTGTGTAAACTAAATATTGTAGCCAGCTATGAATACCTTAACTGAACTTTGAAATTAAAGCAGTGAAATCGAATGATATTACTTTAATGCTGACGTTTGAATTTCAACCACACTCGGGTTCATTCCGGAAAAGGAAGGGACCCTGCTAGGTTATGCAATTGGGACAATGAGCAACGAAGGTTCATGCTACGTTGCTGTAATTTAGTGAGAAAAATTTAACAGTTTGAAAAGCTGAGGTCTGCCATACAGTTCTAAAACTTTACGTGCTACCAGTCTTCCTTGTTGGTTGATTGAAGGTTTGAAGTCATCGATCGAGGAGGTGGCGACAGTCACTCATTGTCGGCCGTCGCTGTTGCAGAAGCTGGATTTTGGCGCACATTCTTCTCGACACGGTCTCCAGCCGAAACGCGGCAACTCGCTGGAGCGTCACACAACACACCTGCTCCACTGCCCTCCTCCAGCCAGACTCTGCTCTGCCCGCGCTCCACGCGGAAGAGTTAACACTACCAAAGATCCTATACACTTTGATTCTCCACACGACCTATCGATGTATTCGTTCGGTAGCACAGTTTTCCCTAGGCAACACCCAGCGTAAAAATAAAAATAATATTTACAAAACAAACCAATTGTACATCGACATATATATATATATATATATATATATATATATATATATATATATATATATATATATATATAGTAAAACAATTACAATATATAAAGACACAGAAACGTCATATCTTCAGGTAACAAAATAAGGAAAAAAATTTATAGTACAATAGATGGGAATAGGAGGATATGCATTTCCGGCGTTACATGTGCCCCACATTGTCTGAGGACGTTCGTGTAACGTAAACAGACTCAGAAAATGTCCCCAAAAAAAAAAAAGAAAACAGCGGAAATGCTAATGCTCAAAACATCAAGAAATTTTAGAATTAGGCTGATTAACCATAAACCAATTTTTAGACCATATAATTTTGTGGAGACACTCCTAATCTTATTCCACTCTGTCATCTTACACAAAAGAAAACAGGTCGACAGCATATTAAATTTAATAGAAAACATAGAAAACAGTTTAGCTATTCTAAAATCATCAAAATTCCTAACAGTATCAAGAAATGGAATTCTATTTACAAAATTCACCAGAGTACATGGTCATAAAAAAGCAGGGATATCAAAATACGCAAATTAATAATTAATTACATAGAATACACATTTTATATAACCTTTTCATAATTAATATTCTCGTCATGAGAGTCCACTTAACGCTAAACAAGAAAATAATATACAGCAGATCGACAAGAACATAAATATTGACAACTGCATTCTTTCACATACGCTGTCCGGGAAGAAAAACAACTCCGTCCTCCGTACCCGCAAGTAAAAAGAATGCCGACAGCGGCACAAGACGCGACAGCGGCACAAGAGCCGACAGCGGCTCCACCTCGCCAGTGTTGTTGCGCCCGCCTGTGCGGCACGCTTGATCTCACTCGCCCTTGTAACGGCATTTCCAGAACGTCCGTTTCACTGAATTCTTTCGGAAAAACTCACTCCAGAGTAATCTCAAGAAGTCCATTAATACTATCACAGTGGATAACACAACACTGTCCATCATCACACGCATGCACTAGCCTGAAACTTAAAACAGCGTCTAAGTACATCGGCAATGACTAGTAAATCACAGATTTATGAAATCTTACAGTTAGTTCCAAAACATATTTACATTCCTTAATCTACTGTGACTCAGCTGAAAACTTAAACTAGTAGCTTGGATTTTTCAATTGGTTACTAATCAGTTACTCTTAAATCATTTAATCAAAATTAATTACTTATTAATGACAACTTCTTTAACGGCCTCTAGGTCAGGCAAAAGCATGGCAACATGGCACATCCTTAAATCATACACTCTATATTTACATACTGTACTAATTACCCTTTCTGTGGTATTAATCAATCCTTGGTTGGTACAATTTCAGGTCTACAATGTTCCGTATACCTAATAGCTTTCCAGAGCTTGGATACTCTAAGCAATAAGCATTTGTGTGAGGTATACCAACGACTTTATATGGTTCATTATAAACAAACTTAAATTTAGAGATTTCACTGTCTATCTCGCTCGATTTCTCATGAGCTTTTACAAGTACTAAGTCTCCGATTGCAAACTTAGCAAAACGCGCTTTAGCGTCATGACGACGTATGGGAGCATCGGCTTTTAGCTACATTATTTCTCGCAAACGATCTTTTTTCACATCAATACTAATGTCAATCCGTGGAGGGATTTGATTATCTCTTCCACTAAACTTTTACTTCTGTCATCTAACAGGATTTCCTCTGGAGGAAATCCCGTAGACTCATGTCTCAAGGTATTCACAATTCTCTCAAATTCTGCTACATATTTGCCCCCTGCTCTATGGTTGTGGTGGCAATAGGTACGGCAAAGTCGGCCTAGCTCGCGCATATACCTCTCAGCGGGATTTACAGCCGGACAGTAAGCTGAAATATGGATCACTTCGACCCCATTACTTGCCATGCCTTCATTCCACAACTTAGAAGTAAATTGTTCCCCATTGTCTCATAGAATCGCCATGGGTTTACCAATATGAACAAAATAATCGTTCACAAGCTTGCTATAAACCGCTTTGGCTGTATCTTTCCTAATCGGGCACAGTTTGATGAACTTGGAAAAAGCTTCTAGCACTACTAAAATGTAGGCAAAGTTTCCTGATGATTTGGGCAGAGGTCCGTACAAGTCCACACACAGTAATTCAAAGGTGTCGTTAGGCCTTATACTTTGCATAGGACCACGACTCGTACAGTTGGTAACCTTCACCTTCTGACATAAATCGCAAGTTTTCACTCTGTCAGTAACGCGTTTTAACATGTTAAAATGCACTACTTCACTAAGCTTTTCCGTACATTTCTTTGGTCCACAGTGACCATACGCCAAATGGTAGTAGTCTATTATTTCCGTGACGTATTTGGTGGGCCAGCATACCCACCAAATATTACTAACTACACCCTTACGTATGTACAAGATATGATCGTATATCTTGTAATACTTTCTTAATTTCTCTCCTTCTGGACTCCTTTCGTAATATCGGGTTTTCACCATATTGAAACAACCGTCCTCGTTCTGATGACGACGTAGATTCTTACAGATGTTCACTACTAATTTACGTCCCTGAACTTCTTTAAAATAGTATAATTTGACCACTCCATCTGACTCATCTTTCAATACATCTTGATTAGACTCGTGCAACCGCGACAGTGCATCCGCTACGCAATTGTCGGTCCCTTTTACGTAACAGATGTCACAGTTGAATTGCTGTAAATACAGCGACCACCTAGTCAGTCTTTCGTGAAGTAGTTTACAATCCTTCAGATAAGTGAGCGCCTTATGGTCCGTATGAATAATCACCTTACGGTCCCATAGGTAACCCTTGAACTTCCTGAATCCCCACACGATAGCGAGACACTCCTTCTCATAAATCGTGTAGTTTCGCTCACTTTTTGATAAAGTTCGACTCGCGAACGCTATCGTCCGGTGTTCTTTATCCTCTCCTTTACCAACTTCTTGGAACAGTTCTACCCCCACCCCGTAATTCGACGAATCCGTTCCCAGATGGAAGGGTAGCGATAAATCAGGATGAAATGGTATGTTAGATCTTAAAAACTCGTCTTTTAATCTCTCGAAAGCGGCCTGACATCCGTCAGTCCACACAAACGGAAAACTTTTGCGTAAGAGGTTATTCAAATATTCATCATTAAACACTTGTCCTTTTACAAATTTACGGTAAAATCCTGTGAGCCCTAGAAAACTTTTTAACTGTGTATGGCCTAGATTCTTCTTCGAGTTCTATTTGCCAGTAACTAGCCGTCAGATCGAGGCTAGTCATGAACTTAACGTCATGAAAACGTTGCAAAATCTCCTCCATACTCTCTGATCTGTCTGTTTCGCGTTGAACGACCCTATTCAGCGTGCGTGTGTCAATCACAATACGCACACTACCATCCCGTTTTGCTACAATGACCAAACCGTTATTGTATGGACTCGTACTTCTTTCAATCACTCCCCATTCGATCATCTTATCTATCTCCCGTTGCACTGCTTCCTTTTTGGACAGCGGTATAGCATACGGTCTCACGAAGAATGGTTCGTGCGGAATTACATGCAACTTGCATTTATATCCTTCCACAAGTCCCGGTTTGTCTGAAAACACACTCTTATTCCTCATTATTGCTTCATACAGGCCTCTTCTTTGTTCGTGTGTTACGTTTGACACACCGTCTACAATACTTTCCAATTCACTTTCTACACTATTACCAATGCCGAGATTCCTCACGTTACAGTAGTTCAAATTCATACCTACGTCAATGGCATCCGGCCAATTAACAACGTGTATAAGCTGCTACTGCCTATGCACACCATCTCCTGCCTCGTCAAAACTAGCTACTATTGTTTTATCTTGTGACGTACATATCAAAGTTTTGCTTTCGCAATTAATCACTGCACGGTACTTTAATAGGCAATCTAACCCGATAATTACTTCCGTAGTTAAGTCTGGCACGACGACAAACTCTTGTTCAAATCGTGCCCCACATATCTCGAAGTTGACAAAAATCTGTTGTGTGACCAGTTTACTGGCCTTCCCAGTAGCACCGATAATTTTCACTCCTATTATTAGCTTAACTACGATACCAGGTCTGTCTTTCAGTAACTCAAATATTTTCCCTGATACAGCACTCAATTCTGCACCGGTGTCAATCAACACGTTTAGTTGTAGGCCGTGCATATTAACAGACACTGCTATCTGTCTACACTTATCCTCGACTGTTTCTTTATTTTCCCACAGTAAATCCTCGTCTATATTCAGGTAATTCCAGAAAAAAACATCCGGCTTTGATCCTAAATCCGGTTTATCTGGCGGCTTTTTCAGCCTCTGTTCACATACAGTCTTAATTTCAACACATTTGTCCTGAGGCTTAGTCTGTAGCTTCGCCTCCAATACCGAAACCTTTTCCTGTAACTCGTCAACTAGTGAGTGTTGCTTTGCTATCAATTCACTAATTGTCACCTTCGTTGATTCCTCTTTGGTCAGATTGATCTCATCTGCCAATCTAGCTGGAGGAATGTGCCTAGTAGTATCTGCAGTTACTTCCTCTGGATCTGCGCAACCCAAACTGCTATCGTCCGACCGTATAACGTCAGCTCTAACCTCATACACGCTGTAATCTGCGTGGTTTTCTACCAATCGTGTCCGGCTATCACTAAAATTCTCACAATCTTTCTCCATAATACTTTCGCAATGTTTAAACTGGAGTTTTGCGTCGGATGGGTCGGCTACATCTAGCACTATAATTTTCGGTAAGGTGTGCCGGTTAGGGCCAGAACTTTCCGTTACTACTTCAACATCCAACTCCTGCGGGACGAAACACGGCGAATCTTGCTCGTGCTCCCCATTAACATCAATTATTTCTGGTAAAGTCTGCCGGTTAGGGCCAGAACTTTCTCTCACTTCACAAACACTATCTTCCTGCGGGACGAAACGTGGCAAATCCTGCCCGCGCACCCCATAAACACTTCTCCCATACAGGTCCCTAGAATCTCTTAGTTCGTCGTATAAGCGACCGAACTGCCTTAACCAGACCTCATCCCTCTCTGCATCCCCTCGCTCGATGACGGACGTTTTATCCGACATCTGATCTTCTCTCAACACTTGCGAATCATTCTTAAACTCAATCTCCAGTTCCGCTGTTGGTGTTACAGCTGCCACTTTATAATCGATTTCCGGAAGACTGCTTAAATTGTTCTCACTGACAGTGAATATATTTTCTGCTGCCGTGTCTACAGCTGATCTACTGCTTGTGGGCGCACTCCTTTCTCCTGACACTGGCACACTCTCCCGCCGTTGATTGTTCCATACGGAATTTTCATAACGACGACACCTGGGTTTTCTCCTGTTATTGGGCCGCCAAAATTTCTCCACGCCCGGTCGGCCCCTCACCGGCGCTGCTAATGGTTTCCTTGTCTCGTCCCAGCAGATACGTTCCCCGGATGCTGCTGAGGCGGCTGATCACACCCTCTGGCGTTATTACTATTCTGAGAAGCCCATATCTCGCTAGTATGATACTGGTTTCCGTCATTCCTGTTATTATTTGCATTGTACCGATTGTCATTACGGCCCGAACCACTATTGTTATTGCTGCCAAGATTGCGGTATCCCTTATTCCCATAGTTATCATTGTTGTGGTTGCTGTGGTACCCGCTGTTATTACCACGGCCTCTACAACTGTCGCGATAATTGCGCCAATTGTCCTCGTCCTCAACTCTTTCCAGGAAATCATTGATTGTCCTGTAATTGCTTCCCACATAGCGTTTTGTATCATCTGGAAGCTTCTTGTAGAGTTCCCAGACTATTTCGGATTCTGTGCGGCGATCGCGCAAATATTCCAACTTGCGGACCAAGCCCTCACAAAACTCCTTCATAGAGCAGCTCGAATTCGCATCGAAAGGCCTCGCTACTACAAATTCGCGCCAGACTCTTTGTTGTTTTTGCTCTGACCAGTATCCAGCCAGAAACAAATTTTTAAACTCGTCAAAATTCAGATTCGTGATGTTGAGGTTTAAGGCCCAAAGCTTGGCATCACCAGCCAACACGTCAATAACGGCATTAATTTTTCTCTCATTAGTCCATGACCTGGGTAAAACTCTTTCACAATTTTTAATGAAATCCGTCGCGTGTATACCGCCTTTTTTCAAGGGTCGAACCGCTCCTCTTTCATCAACAATTCAGAACTATGTGCACAGATTGGCACATAGCTCTGTTGTTCGTCAAGTTTCTTTTCTAATTCCGACACTCTCGTAATTACTTGGCAAGTGGTTGTCGCAAGCGTTTCCACTTCCCTCTTTTTCTCTTCGCAGGTACTAGCCTGCTTCCTCACTTTGGTATCTACTTCGGATACTAAAGCCTTTAAAGTTTTCCCCTTCTGTTGATCCTCTTTCTTCACTAATTGAATTTGTTCCGTCACCTTATCCTCGATGATCGGAGCAACTGCTTCTCCTACACTTTCCTCGCTTCTGCTAATTTCGGAATCAAAACGAGTATTTATGCTTGCAATTTTTGCCTGAACCCATACCATTTCCTATTTAAGATTACAGATTTCGGTATTAATCATAACAATATGTTCATTGATTTTATCAAATTTTGTGTTAACAACGCCAACATTGTTGCTAACAACATTAATAGCTTTGTTCTGGTTGTCTAGCTTCCTGTCAATTTTTTTCAGATTGACTCTTGATTTCGTTAATCAAAACATTCAATGTTGTTGTTGTTGTCTTCAGTCCTGAGACTTGTTTGATGCAGCTCTCCATGCTACTCTATCCTGTGCAAGCCTCTTCATCCCCCAGTACCTACCGCAACCTACATCCTTCTGAATCTGCTTAGTGTATTCATCTCTTGGTCTCCCTCTACGATTTTTACCCTCCACGCTGCCTAAATTGGTGATCCCTTGACGCCTCAGAACATGTCCTACCAACCGGTCCCTTCTTCTAGTCAAGTTGTGCAACAAACTCCTCTTCTCCCCAATCCTATTCAATACTTCCTCATTACTTACGTGATCTACCCATCTAATCTTCAGCATTCTTCTGTAGCACCACATTTCGAAAGCTTCTATTCTCTTGTTGTCCAAACTATTTATCGTCCATGTTTCACTTCCATACATGGCTACACTCCATGCAAATACTTTCAGAAACGACTTCCTGACACTTAAATCTATACTCGATGTTAACAAATTTCTCTTCTTCAGAAACGCTTTCCTTGCCATTGCCAGTCTACATTTTATATCCTCTCTACTTCGACCATGATCAGTTATTTTTCTCCCCAAATAGCAAAACTCCTTGACTACTTTAAGTGTCTCATTTCCTAATCTAATTCCCTCAGTATCACCCGACTAAATTCGACTACATTCCATTATCCTCGTTTTGCTTTTGTTGATGTTCATCTTATATCCTCCTTTGAAGACAATGTCTATTCCGTTCAACTGCTCTTCCAAGTCCTTTGCTGTCTCTGACAGACTTACAATGTCATCGGCGACCCTCAAAGTTTTTATTTCTTCTCGATGGATTTGAATACCTACTCCGAATTTTTCTTTTGTTTCCTTTACTACTTGCTCAATATACAGATTGAATAACATTTTGGAGAGGCTACAACCCTGTCTCACTCCCTTCCCAACCACTGCTTCCCTTTCATGTCCCTCGACTCTTATAACTGCCATCTGGTTTCTGTACAAATTGTAAATTGTAATAAATCAGTTAAATTCCCGGAAACTACCGGTTTTACTTTCGTAGCGGCTTCCTCTTTAATTGTTCCCTCGTATTCGTCATCAAGGGGTAGAGATTGGATTTTCGCTTCTGATTCCGAAACATTTTCTAAAGTTTGGAATTCAATTTCTGCTCTTTGTTGCGTTTCGACGGTCGCGTCTTTCATGCTAGCCGCCTGCCCCTGAACAATGGGTTGCGCGGTGCGTGTTTCCCACTGTTCGATCTACTGTTCCGTAACCAAGTCTACCAAATTTTGCTAATTGTTGCCTTCACTCATTTTAATAATTTTCAATATTAATGCCAAATCTCTAATATAATTAGGATTACTCCCACTACTTATTCTCGCTGACGTAACGGCCTCTTCGTAACCAGTACTCTGTTACGAGATTTTCATAATGCAAAATTCGTGTGCAGAACAACCTCAGATTTGAAGATTGTCCTGTCACCAGGTCGCCACGTGTAACCTCCTCCTCACTTATCGACCTTAATGACTGAAAAATTAAATCGCATGTACCTAATGGGAATTTGGGAAAAGCAATCGTCACCGAAGTTAATCTGTCGGTAAACAGGGAGGAAAGGGTTACATCTAAATGAAAGGAAAAATGCAAATGAAACTGGTGGAAATTAATTTTGAAAACGGGTAAAGTTAACAAAGAAAGTAAATGTGCGGCTGTTACGTTAACAATTAACTAGCGGTAATTAGATATTTGAGATTTGGGGGAAATTACGGTCGCCAGTCCTATGGACAATTGCTATAGTTACTGAAAAAGAAAGGTTATTACACACATAACTCGCACTAAAAGCGTGGCAACTGAAGGTTGACACGTGTAGTGTGAAAACTGAAACTTTGTCAGAAGTAATAAATTTCGCTACACTCTGACTTAATTTAGCAAAAGAATTAATAAAACCGGAAAATTGAAAGTTAATTTAGTGACTGAAATTAATAGTGAGCTTTGTTTCTGAAGCACATCGAAATTCAGTAAAATACGGTTAGTCTTGGGCTGCCTCAACAATCATTTCAAAAGCTACTTGAATCTACGCAATTTAGAAATAAGAGATTTAACTTTGAACTTGAATTAAATGATTCTGAACAACTAACAATAGTAAAATTTGGTACGTACCAAGCTGAGCTGCACTCACAGGTAAGCTAAAATACGGTAACAAAACTCGCACTCTTAATTTGTGCTTGTGTAATCTAAATATTGTAGCCAGCTATGAATACCTTAACTGAACTTTGAAATTAAAGCAGTGAAATCGAATGATATTACTTCAATGCTGACGTTTGAATTTCAACCACACTCGGGTTCATTCCGGAAAAGGAAGGGACCTCGCTTGGTAATGCAATTCGGACAATGAGCAACGAAGGTTCATGCTACGTTGCTGTAATTTTGTGAGAAAAATTTAACAGTTTGAAAATCTGAGGTCTGCCATACAGTTCTAAAACCTTACGTGCTACCAGTCTTCCTTGTTGGTTGATTGAAGGTTTGAAGACGTCGATCGAGGAGGTGACGACAGTCACTCATTGTCGGCCGTCGCTGTTGCAGAAACTGGATGTTGGCGCATCTTCTTATCGACACGGTCTCCAGCCGAAACGGGCTCTTGATGTGTGCCAGCTAACGCTTCCCGTCCGCGACACCATGTAAGAAACTAACATAGCAAGTCGAACGCAATTACATGATGCCAAACCCCGAAAGCGCGGCAACTCGTGGGAGCAACACACAACACACCTGCTCCACTGCCCTCCTCCAGCCAGACTCCGCTCTACCCGCGCTCCACGCGGCAGAGTTAACACTACCAAAGATCATAAACACTTTGGTTCTCCACACGACCTATCGATGTATTCGTTCGGTAGCATAGTTTTCCCTAGGCAAGACACAGCGTAAAAATACAAATAATGTTTACAAAACAAACCAATTATACATCGACATAAATGCATATGTATATACACACACCCACACACACACAGACACACACACACACACACACAGACACACACACACACACACACACACACACACACACACACACACACACACACACACACACACACATATATATATATATATATATATATATATATATATATATATATATATATAGCAAAACAATTACAATATATGAAGACACAGAAACGTCATATCTTCAGGTAACAAAATAAGGAAAAAAAATTATAGTACAATAGATGGAAATAGGAGGATATGCATTTCCGGCGTTACAATTCTCGCGAAGAGACCATGAGGATAAAATCACAGAGAGATTAGAGACCACACCGAGGCATACCGGCAATCCACCTTTCCACGAACAGTACGAGACTGGAATAGAAGTGAGAACCGATAGAGGTACTCAAGGTACCCTCCACCACACACCGTCAGGTGGCTGCGGAGTATGGATGTAGATGTAGATTTCTTGGCACATTTTTATGGTTTGGTTATGAGTTGACGAAGACAACGAATGCGACTGGAAAAAAAGGTGTGCCAACGCACTGCTCTGTAGCGTAGCCCTTGCCCTAGTTCCTCCTAAAATGTTAATTAGGTTGTGAAAAAATTAAAGTGACTGGAAGAAAAATATCTGCAATAATGGACTGATCTGTAGGGTAACCCAATTATCGTTTCGCAGACTTTGTGGGGTATTTTCGAAATGTCATTTTCGAGCCTGATGTTACGCAGGAATCTAAGGGTTCGGTTTAAATTTTACGACATAAACTGTTTTAAATGATATTACTCTGCACAGTACATTCAATTATATCGTCACTTAACTTCGTACACTCCGTATCATAAAGACGGTTATCGAACACTATTTTCTCAATGTGTCCGCCATCTTTGCTATCATCTGTCTTATCATTCGTCGTATCCAACATAAATCATTCAGCGCGCTTACAGTTATCAACAACTAATGCACTTTCAGCGAAGACTGAACGTTAGAACGAAAACTTAACTAGATTATTCATTACGTGCGCAGCAGCGGGGGATTAGCATTACGGTATCAGTAAATTGAAAGGGCCATTCGCTAGTCTTACATACTGATGATTTAAAACTGGAATAAACGGGCACGCTCCGAAATTATAAACTTGAAGTTGAGGTATACAATGTGCTCAGATATGCAGTGTTTCTCCTGACCTTCAAAACTAAGAATCCCTTTCTGGTAATTTCCGTGGCTACAGCAATCTTGAATATATTGGAAGGAGAATCAGTATCACCTTTACAACACTGATCTATATAAAATTGATTTTTTGAAAAATGTTCGAATGTAGGTGAATTCCTAAGGAACCAAACTGCTTAGGTCATCGGACCCTGAACTTATACACCACTTAAACTAACTTAAATTAACCTATGCTAAGAACAACACACATACCTATGCCCGAGCGAGGACTCGAACCTTCGGCGGGAGGGATTTTTTTAAGTAATGTAATTTGAAGTAATATTATACAGCAAGATTGAGTACACCTTTGGTCGACCTTAGTTTTTCTCGGTCCTGCACAAGACGCAAATATTGTTATGGAGCGTTAGCGAGCAGTTATTGGGCACAGTGTGAAGGTATGTGCCTGGAGCTTCGTCACTTCCGTGGAAACAGTGGTGACAAAAAAACTAACATTGCAGGATTAGCCAGTTCTACGAACTTTATCAGCTTTCAAACTGAGGCTAACAGCTAGTGAACTTAATACAATTCAAGAATTAATAAAAATATCCTCATTCGCTCAAATTGCTGCTATCTTTAGTTAATTAGAAGAATTTTTTTAAGCTAAGCACCGTAAATTAATTTAACTTCACTGTACCACGTCTTGCAACCACAATAAGCACATTGCTTCAATCCTTCAATACTATTTGAGAGTGTTCAATGAAACATTCCTTCATGTAACTAAATAACTGATTCCTTTAGTCTTATTAGGTGATATACTAGGGTTGGAACTTTTATAGTAGCAATTATTTATATAGAGCTCGTACAAAATAGATACGTGTTTCAAAGTTTTACTGACCTTCAAAGCAGCCAGCAGCATTGTGTGCCCGCCGCTGTGGCCGAGCGGTTCTAGCAGCTTCAGTCTGGAACCGCGCGACCGCTACAGTAGCAGGTTCGAATCGTGCCTCGGGCATGGATGTGTGTGACGTCCTTAGGTTAGTTAGGTTTAAGTAGTTCTAAGTTCTAGGGGACTGATGACCTTAGATGTTAAGTCCCATAGTGCTCAGAGCCATTTGAACCAGGACTGTGTAAAGCCCGTTGCCAGGGATATGGATATCGTAGTATAATCTTAGCAGTGCCAGTTGTGTTGACAGTTCGAGTTAAGCGGTCTATTGCCCGACGAATTTGTAGCAGTTCTGAAGCGAATGCCGTGAAGTGTTTCCTTCAATTTTGGAATCGAGATGAACTCATGAGGGCTTACGCCAGGGCAGTGCAGTAGGTGGTATAGCACTTAGCAGTCCCATGAGTCAAACAAATCAGTATGAGCTTGTGCTCTACGTGCTTGAGCATTTTCCTGCAAAATGATGGTCAGGTCCTCCAGAAAGTGTCATCATTTCGGTCTCTAAGCTGGTAGTGGGTTGTGTTCCAAAACTGGACAGCATAGATACAGAAGTGATGACACTTTCTGCAGGACCTGATCGTCATTTTGCAGGACAATGCTCAAGCACGTACAGCCCAAGCTATTACTGATTTGTTTGACTAATGGGGCTGCTACGTGCTATACCACCTATTGCACTCCCCTGACTTAAGCCCTCGTAAGTTCAACTCGATTTCTAAACTGAAGGAAACACTTCACGGCATTCGCTTTAGAACTGCTACATATTCGTCGGGCAATAGACCGCGCCACTCGAACTGTCAACACAATTGGCACTGCTAAGAGTATCCTACGACTTCCACATCGCTGGCAACGGGTTATACACAATGCTGGCGACTACCCTTAAGGTCAGTAAAACTTTGAAACACGTATCTATTTTGTACGAGCTGTAAATAAATAGTTGCCACTATTAAAGGTCCAACCCTCGTATATAAGTTGAATCACATAATATCTTGTACCGAAAGTATCACCGATTGGTATTGAGGTGATCGGCAAATTTTGTGTGAATAGAAAGTGCTGTCTGTTAATATATGGTTCTCACTGAATTGATTGCTGTTGATGTACGGCTTTCACAGAAATTAGCCAATCAACAGCTTGTGATAGTACTCAGAAAGTGTATTTTTTGTGCAGACATACACTTTTTCAAATGGAACGGTGTCTATTGATATTAACAAACTAAACGTAGGATAAATTACGTAGTGGCGTATGTTGCAAGATTCTAGTGCGAGTCGTTTCCGAGAGATCGTATTTTGAAGTGTTCCCATACCGACACATGCACGATACCTGTGGTACCACACAGTAGTTATCTGGATTCTCACCCACAGTGAGACAATACTTCCGGCAGCGGCAATGCACGCTTCCAATATGGTATGGTACGTACTACAATTTCAGCGGAGATATAAGAATAGTTTACAATAGTACGTCGTTGCATATCATTGGGTGTAGTTGGTACATCCTTGTAGACAGCGTCTTTCAGCTTTCCCCACAGAAAAAAGTCTACAAGCGTCAAATCCGGGGAACAGGCCAGCCAAGGTATAGACAGGTCCTCTGCGTCCAATCCAACGATTTGGGCAAAACCCGTGAAGACATGCTGTAGTACATCGTGCTCTTTGTGTGCTTCGACTCTGTAAGCGCAGAACAGGGAATCAGTGATCACAAGGCCGTTGCAGCATCCCTGAATGTGGAATTAAATAGGAATATGAAAAAAGGGCGGAAGGTTTATATGTTTATCAAGAGTAATAGGAGGCAGATTTCAGACTACCTAACAGAGCAAAACGAAAATTTCTGTTCCGACGCTGACATTGTTGAGTGTTTATGGAAAAAGTTCACGGCAATCGTAAAATGCGTGTTAGACAGGTACGTGCCGAGTAAAACTGTGAGGGACGGGAAAAACCGACCGTGGTTCAACAACAAAGTTAGGAAACTACTGCGAAAGCAAAGAGAGCTTCACTGCAAATTAAAACGCAGCCAAAATCATTCAGACAAACAGAAGCTAAACGAGGTCGAAGTTGGCGTGAGGATGGCAATGCGTGAAGCGTTCAGTGAATTCGAAAGTAAAATTTTCTGTACCGATTTGAGAGAAAATCCTAGGAAGTTCTGGTCTTACGTTAAATCAGTAAGTGGATCGAAACAGCATATCGAGACACTCTGGGATGATGGCACTGAAACAAATGATGACACGCGCAAAGCTGAAATACTAAACACCTTTTCCCAAAGCTGTTTCAGAGAGGAAGACCGCACTGCAGTTCCTTCTCTAAATCTTTGCACGAACGAAAAAATGGCTGACATCGAATTAAGTGTCCAAGGAATAGAAAAGCAACTGAAATCACTCAACAAAGGAAAGTCCACTGGGCCTGACGGGATACCAATTCGATTCTACACAGAGTACGCGAAAGAACTTTCCCCCCTTCTAACAGCCGTGTACTTTAAGTCTCTAAAGGAACGGAAGGTTCCAAATGATTGGAAAAGAACACAGGTAGTTCCAGTTTTCAAGAAAGATCGTCGAGCAGATGCGCAAAACTATATCTCAGACATCTATCTGTTGTAGAATTTTAGAACATGTTTTTTGCTCGCGTATCATGTCATTTCCGGAAACCCAGAATCTACTCTGTGGGAATCAACATGGATTCCGGAAACAGCGATCGTGTGAGACCCAAATCGCTTTATTTGTTCATGAGACCCAGAAATTATTAAATACAGGCCCAGGTATATGCTATTTTCCTTGACTTCCGGAAGACGTTCGTTACAGTTCCGCATTGTCGCCTGATAAACAAAGTGAGAGCCTACGGAATATCAGACCAGCTGTGTGGCTGGATTGAAGAATTTTTAGCAAAATGAACACAGCATGTTGTTCTCAATGGAGAGACGTCTACAGACGTTAAAGTAACCTCTGACGTGCCACAGGTGAGTGTTATGGGACCATGTCTTTTCACAATATATATAAACGACCTAGTAGATAGTATCGGAAGTTCCATGCGGCTTTTCGCGGAGGATGCTGTAGTATACAGAGAAGTTGCAGCATTAGAAAATTGCAGCGAAATTCAGGAAGATCTGCAGCGGATAGACACTTGGTGCAGGGAGTGGCAACTGACCCTTAACATAGACAAATGTAATGTATTGTGAATACATAGAAAGAAGGATCCTTTATTGTATGATTATATGATAGCGGAACAAACAATGGGAGCAGTTACTTCTGTAAAATATCTGGGAATATGCGTAAGGAACGATCTGAAGTGGAATGAGCATATAAAATAAATTGTTGGTAAGGCTGGTGATCGGTTGAGATTCATTGGGAGAGTCCTTAGAAAATGTAGTCCATCAGCAAAGGAGGTGGCTTACAAAACACTCGTTCGACCTATACTTGAGTATTGATCATCAGTGTGGGATCCGTACCAGGTCAGGTTGACAGAGAAGAATCAAAGAAGAGCGGCGCGTTTCGTCACAGGGTTATTTGGTAAGCGTGATAGCGCTGCAGAGATGTTTAGCAAACTCAAGTGGCAGACTCTGCAAGAGAGCCGCTCTGCATCGTGGTGTAGCTTGCTGTCCAGGTTTCGAGAGGGTGCGTTTCTGGATGAGGTATCGAACATGTTGCTTCCCCCTGCTTATACCTCGCGAGGAGATGACGAATGTAAAATTAGAGAGATTCTGTAAGTATGCTGTTTATGTTTTCTTATTGGCAACGTTACGTAGCGCTCTGTATGAGAATCACTGGCTGTGCTGTGTGCAGTCTGTGGCTAGTTTGCATTGTTGTCTGCTATTGTAGTGTTGGGCAGCGGCAGCTGGATGTGAACAGGGCGTAGCGTTGCGCAGTTGGAGGTGAGCCGCCAGCAGTGGTGGATGTGAGGAGAGTGATGGCTGAGTTTTGAAATTTGTAACACTGGATGTCATGAACTACTATCTACATTATGACTTTTGAACACTATTGAGGTAAATACATTGTTTGTTCTCTATCAAAGTCTTTCATTTGCTAACTATGCCTATTAGTAGTTAGTGCCTTCAGTAGTTTGAATCTTTTATTTAGCTGGCAGTAGTGGCGCTCGCTGTATTGCAGTTGTTCGAGTAACGAAGATTTTTGGTGAGGTAAGTGATTTGTGAAAGGTATAGGTTAATGTTAGTAAGGGCCATTCTTTTGTAGGGATTTTTGAAAGTCAGATTGCGTTGCGCTTAAAAATATTGTGTGTCGGTTTAAGCCCAGTCACGTATATAATTGTTCTAAGGGGACGTTTCATATGTCGACCCTTAGCCTAGGATACCTCACTGGAATCTTCTGATTTTTTCTTGTAGTTTGTGTAATTAGTGTAGCTTTTGTTTATTGCTAGCGCGTAATTATAGAGAGAATTTCCTTTTTAGTTGTAGATTTTCATTGTTGTACAGCAAAACAGTTGTGGCATGCATGTAGATTTGCAGCAAGTATTTCGCAGCTGCGCTTGGAATTAACGAGATATTACACTCCTGGAAATTGAAATAAGAACACCGTGCATTCATTGCCCCAGGAAGGGGAAACTTTATTGACACATTCCTGGGGTCAGATACATCACATGATCACACTGACAGAACCACAGGCACATAAGCAACAGAGCATGCACAATGTCGGCACTAGTACAGTGTATATCCACCTTTCGCAGCAATACAGGCTGCTCTTCTCCCATGGAGACGATCGTAGAGATGCTGGATGTAGTCCTGTGGAACGGCTTGCCATGCCATTTCCACCTGGCGCCTCAGTTGGACCAGCGTTCGTGCTGGACGTGCAGACCGCGTGAGACGACGCTTCATCCAGTCCCAAACATGCTCAATGGGGGACAGATCCGGAGATCTTGCTGGCCAGGGTAGTTGACTTACACCTTCTAGAGCACGTTGGGTGGCACGGGATACATGCGGACGTGCATTGTCCTGTTGGAACAGCAAGTCCCCTTGCCGGTCTAGGAATGGTAGAACGATGGGTTCGATGACGGTTTGGATGTACCGTGCACTATTCAGTGTCCCCTCGACGATCACCAGTGGTGTACGGCCAGTGTAGGAGATCGCTCCCCACACCATAATGCCGGGTGTTGGCACTGTGTGCCTCGGTCGTATGCAGTCCTGATTGTGGCGCTCACCTGCACGGCGCCAAACACGCATACGACCATCATTGGCACCAAGGCAGAAGCGACTCTCATCGCTGAAGACGACACGTCTCCATTCGTCCCTCCATTCACGCCTGTCGCGACACCACTGGAGGCGGGCTGCACGATGTTGGGGCGTGAGCGGAAGACGGCCTAACGGTGTGCGGGACCGTAGCCCAGCTTCATGGAGACGGTTGCGAATGGTCCTCGCCGATACCCCAGGAGCAACAGTGTCCCTAATTTGCTGGGAAGTGGCGGTGCGGTCCCCTACGGCACTGCGTAGGATCCTACGGTCTTGGCGTGCATCCGTGCGTCGCTGCGGTCCGGTCCCAGGTCGACGGGCACGTGCACCTTCCGCCGACCACTGGCGACAACATCGATGTACTGTGGAGACCTCACGCCCCACGTGTTGAGCAATTCGGCGGTACGTCCACCCGGCCTCCCGCATGCCCACTATACGCCCTCGCTCAAAGTCCGTCAACTGCACATACGGTTCACGTCCACGCTGTCGCGGCATGCTACCAGTGTTAAAGACTGCGATGGAGCTCCGTATGCCACGGTAAACTGGCTGACACTGACGGCGGCGGTGCACAAATGCTGCGCAGCTAGCGCCATTCGACGGCCAACACCGCGGTTCCTGGTGTGTCCGCTGTGCCGTGCGTGTGATCATTGCTTGTACAGCTCTCTCGCAGTGTCCGGAGCAAGTATGGTGGGTCTGACACACCGGTGTCAATGTGTTCTTTTTTCCATTTCCAGGAGGGTATTTTCAGTGCTACGTTAATGTGTTCTCTTATTTTTGCTCTTCAAATTGTGCTTTTCTGTTTTATCGTGTGAAATATTGTGACAATAATGGCGTGTGAAAAACGTAATACTAGGCTCCAAAGTAAACTGAGAAATGACAGTGAAGACGAAAGCAGTCAGTTAGCGCCATCGAGTAATGAATTAACTAATGTTCAAAGTAGTAATTTGGTAATTGTGCATAGGGAAATGGAGCGGGCTGCAAACAATGGTGTAGACAGTGAAACAATTAGTGAACAGGGGAAGCATTATCGACCGATCGGTCGGCAACAGCTTGCCTCAGAAATCCGAAATGACAGAACACAATCTTGCAAATTCTGCAGATTCACGTTTTGCGTCCTCACTGTTTTCTCAAATAAGTCGACACATTTTCTGCTTTTCAGACTGCGAATATTGCCGGTTCAAATGCATTGCCGAATAGCACTGAGGAACATGTTATTACAATTAATGCAACAAGTGGGACAAAATCTTCAAAAGTTAGACACAATGGAACAAAATCTTCAAACGTTAGACACAATGGATCAAAATCAGAGACAAACACAGCAAAAGCTTCAAAAGTTAGACACCACACTTGAACAAACACGTGAAGATTTAACTACTGAGTTGCATAACATTGAATCTAAATGTCAAAAAGTCTCTAATGACGTAAAAACACAGATTTGTGAGCGTTTTCAACCTATTTTTTCGCGGCATGAAAATGCATTGCAGATTCACGAAGCAGCCATAAAAGAACTGCAAACTATTGTTCATGAAAATCATGAGACCTTGTAAGCTAAAATTGACTCAGTTGCATCTACCGATTCGGTTACGCAACTTGCAAAGACTCAAGAAAACTTAAAAGGACACAGTAGATACTCTGAAAACTGGTTCAGAAAGACACATGGAGGAAGTTAGTTCATTATCAGAGAAAGTAGTTGACTTTCGGATCAGCTAAATAATTTATCTACGAAGGTAGATGATAATCTGAATGACACAAAACCCGTAGTCTTTAATGACATAGAAGAGTGCGAACAAATTAGGAAATTCAAACAAAATCAGAATCAAATTAATACGCAACACCAAAGAGAAATCAGAGACAAACACAGCAAAAGCTTCAAAAGTTAGACACCACACTTGAACAAACACGTGAAGATTTAACTACTGAGTTGCATAACATTGAATCTAAATGTCAAAAAGTCTCTAATGACGTAAAAACACAGATTTGTGAGCGTTTTCAACCTATTTTTTCGCGGCATGAAAATGCATTGCAGATTCACGAAGCAGCCATAAAAGAACTGCAAACTATTGTTCATGAAAATCATGAGACCTTGTAAGCTAAAATTGACTCAGTTGCATCTACCGATTCGGTTACGCAACTTGCAAAGACTCAAGAAAACTTAAAGGACACAGTAGATACTCTGAAAATTGGTTCAGAAAGACACATGGAGGAAGTTAGTTCATTATCAGAGAAAGTAGTTGACTTTCGGATCAGCTAAATAATTTATCTACGAAGGTAGATGATAATCTGAATGACACAAAACCCGTAGTCTTTAATGACATAGAAGAGTGCGAACAAATTAGGAAATTCAAACAAAATCAGAATCAAATTAATACGCAACACCAAAGAGAAATCCAGGAAGTACAAGATCAGCTGACACAGGTAATATATGAATTACGTATTTCAGAAGACATTCGCGCTCCAATACGGGAAGAGGGACTTAGAAATACGGAAAAGCCGCAAAATAATAACAGGGCATTTCGGAAATTGTGAAATAAATTTGCAAGGTGCACCGAATTTTGAGATGGAACCGCCGACACGACGTAACAATGACCGATATGCTACTCGCCGACACAATGATTTTGACTATAAGCTGTTCATTACTGCACCTAAATTCAAAACATTTAAGAATTCTGGCAACGACATTCATCCACAAGCGTGGCTCCATCAATTCTCTCATTGTTTCTCCCCCAACTGGTCATTAGAGCACAGATTAAAATTTATGTGTGGCTACTTAGAGAATGAACCAGCTGTAAGAATGCGATCGGTCATTCACGATTGCCACAGTGAAGGAGAATTTTATCGTGCCTTCCTCTCAGTATATTGGTCTCAAGCTACACAAAACCGAGTAAAACATAGCATCATGGTGATGAAACACCTTTGAAGACATGTTGCATAAGAATCAATATCTTTCAAATCCATACAGCCCTCCAGAACTCATCTGCATTTGCTTAATGAAATTGCCTGAACATTTAAGAAATATTATTTTGGCAGGACGTTTCAAAGACAACATTGAAGCTTTTCATGGACTCTTACAAGAATTAGAAATTGACTCAGACAGTCACAGGAAAACAATCACTACAAGTCACAACCGTCACAATTCCGTGACGACAGAAACAATAACTGGACACGACAAGTCTATTCTTACAACGCAAATCGTGAACAAAACAAACACCACCCATATGACAACCACTGGCAGAATTATAGTTACAGAGAAAGATCGCATTTCTGTAGTAATGAACATGACAGAAATAACCATAGAAACAGACAATATGGAAACGAAAATAATTATTATCAAGGGAGACAGAATAACTTCAGACACAACGGTCCACCACGCAGTTACGATTCAGGGAGAAATTCTCCACCATGTGACCGGCAAGAAAGAAACTATGGAATCTGCCGACATGACGACAGACGATATAATCATAACGGCTGACCTGAATTTCATCAGAACTGGCGGGATTCAAACAGGGGAGTGCCCTCTTGACACGGTGAATTTGTAGAAGTTAGACCTCCAAATCCCAATAACAACGCGCGCCAACAAAGAGGCAGACAATGACCTGCACCGCAGGCAGCCGCGTGCGCCGGCTGGCTCAGGGAAAAATTACATAGACGCTAACCTTGATAAAAATTCCAGTATTCTTTACCGACGTATACCACATGATAATTGCGTCGAAGTTGAAACACTGAGTACTAGGAAGAGTAAAGGTTTACACGAAATTTCACATGTAAAACCGTTTATTGAAAGATAATCTGCTTTTTAACTTTGCCTTTGCCATAAAACTTTTCACTTCAAATTTCTTGTATGCTCTGTCAGACTTAAGAAACTGTTAACATGCAACAATGTTTGTAGTTAAATATCCAGTCTAGAACCTAGGGAACATTTTTAAACAGAAACTACGAATGCATTGTTATAGTGAACAGACGACACAGGGTTGTATTTGTACATTCTTGCTTGTTAGTTGCACGATTACATAACGACTATCAGGCTTACATACTTAGGACATATACTGGTACTGCTAATGAGATTATAATGCAACATTTTGGTTTACTTGAAGATACATTCTGGATTTAAAGTACTTTCTGTGAGATACCAGATGACACAGTGGTTAGTTTATGTGACAGCTACACGATTATATCACGACGTCACTAATGAGTGACAATTTACAATGTTGCTTTTGCGGTGTATCTGTTTTATATCTGCACAGTTTTTCTGAATTATTCTGAAAAGTAAAACATGTTTTAGTAGTAACTTTTGTGGTATAGCTACAAGGAGACAGCCTTTTCTGTAGCACAACAATACGTTACAGCACAGTACTTTCTTCATCACAATAATAAGCGTAATAACTAAGATATCTATACGCAAAGCATTTCACTTTTTTTTATCATGAGGTAAATACATTGACTTCTGCAGAACTTAGCTTTCGGAGGGCGATAACTACGAGACTTCCACAGAGATTATCTTACAACATGACGCACAGTTTAGCGCTATAGTACACATATTTGAGTGATTAATTTTGTACTTGAAACATTTATTTTTAAAGATATGTGAAGTACAATGTTACAAAGGTTTTCCGTGATACATTTCATTCCATTGCTGTAATCTGTAACACCTGAGGGTATAATTACATTAATCCTCAGGGGGGTACACACCTACTTTGTGTACCATGTGTTTGGCAAGCACAAGTAGCCCTAGCTAATATGGTATTTGCTTATACAACTTTACACATCGGTACCATATTTCTCTAACACTGAGTTACACAGCTATCTGATTATTTAACAGAGAAACAAACATTTTTTTTACTACATCAGTGACACATATTTACGCAATTACACCGTTGGATAACTTCACACTTACGAAATTATATTTTGTCTGTACTTTGTGAACTGTTCATATTTTTTCGGACCCATTGTGATATTAGGAGAGCTTTGAATGATGTATTTGGTATGGGATCATGATTTTTAAAGTACGTTTGAGGTAGATGACACTACTGAAATGAGCAGAGAATTTTTTTTGGTTTTGAAATTATTGGAGGAAGCTACGACGGTTTTGAGATTTGAATGAGGTGTTATGATGTTATTTTTACGACAACGATGTGTATTATGCTGTTGAGGTATGTTTATGATCAATAAGCTGATGCTACATGAGTTATTTGATTATGCTACGTATCTGTTATGATGAAATATTGAAGAAATGTCGACGAATAAGGTAAGGAATAATGAGTAGTGGTTAGGGACTCTGGTTTGTGAAAAAGGTTGTTGGAAACCAAGAATCGTACTTTAAGAGTTATGAAATGTATGTAAATGCATGAATGTATTACAATGCCGATGAAAATTTTATATCAGTTTTATATCAATAGGATTTTGTTTCTACAGATTTGTAACGCAAATTCTTGACCTGTGAAATATTTTTATATGAGACTTTCACTGTAGCGAAAACTGCTGTTGTAAATATTTCGGTAAGAGTGTTAGGTGACCACCTTCACGTAATGCGTCGTGGGCATCCAGCTGCGCAACAGATGCCTGGAAAAAAGTCATTAATGTGTGCCTTTCAGAGGCACAGTTGGAGAAGAAAAAAGAGGGGGCCATTATCCTCGCTATTGACATTCCTTTGTAGAAAGCATCGTCAATTTGACGCCCTCAATCTTGGAAACATGATTACACTGTAGAGTTCTTAATGTATGTTATTTACTGAAATGAAATGATGAGAAACATTTCATGTCTATTGTCTTGCTAGTTGAAAGATTGTGTACTGCATTATGAAATGCCATATGGCTAGTGAATGACGTTTCACGCCTTGTTTTGCCTATTGTGTTTAATATCTATTTCCTAGCTACACTGCAGCATTGGTTAAAATAAAATGTTATAGATGTACTAATATAAATATTTTATGCCTACAGATCCAGTAAAAAATAACTTTATGATGGATGTACTCCTAAAAAAATGAGGGAGCACAAAAAGACATTTCCACTTCACAGGAATTGCATACATAATTTTTGTCAGCGACTTGGTAACTTGTCTGCTAGAGCAAGTTACAGTGATGCATCACTCTAGTGTTAAGATGTGACATAGGTATTAAACATGGCCATTTTTACTGTAATATTTTTTCTGCTTGAGCTTTCTCATGTTTACATGTAAGTTATTGCATTTGCTGCGGCTGTTTGCCTGGCATAGTGCTACTAAATTTCACTTTGTATTACTCTGTTAAGCTAGTTTTACTACTGATTTATTTTTCTTGTTGCTGCACATTGGCTCATATTAGTTATAATGTTGCATTGCTTGGTAATTTAGATTTACTGTAGCTTGCTTTGCAAATTTCCATTTTTTTTGTCATTGCTGTTTGTGTTAATTATTTTGTGCTGCTGCGTTGCCTCGTCCCTTAGTTTTGCATCTGATCTCAGTAGATTTAAGTTAGCTTAAGAGGGGGTAGACTATATAAGAGAATGAGTTATGATGAATTGGAAGAAGTGCATTGAGAAGCTATAAGAAAATGGTTTGGCCAAAAAAGTAGTGTACAGTGGAGAAAAACTATTTTTGAAAGAGGATGTGAACAGAATACAGAAAGCAGGCTTGGATAGAATTTTTTTGGTGGAAACAAATGTTGAAATAAGAGGAAAGATATATGGAATGAAGTTTTGGGGTGGACTGCAGTACCAAATGTCACACTGAAAACAAACCCTGTTCTGTATTTTTGTGTTATTACACTATGTGAATTTGTGTTTTTCCTATCTTAATGTGTATAGCTAATAAGAGTTATGTTGTAGAATTTTTCTGATAATATGTTATTTACTTTGTAAAGATGTTAGACATTATTAATTCTGTTCTGTTTTAATGCTCATGCGTGAAGTTGATGTTTCAACAATTATTCTGATCTTTTATGTATGTACTCATGTCATAATTCTTGTAACACTGATGTATATCTTTATTTCTATTCTTTTGTAAAGCCTGTAATACAAATGTTATCTGTATTGTTATGTTCTTTAATGATGTATATTGTACCTTTGTAATTGTATTCTTATGTTATAAAATTGTAATTGACACCAGTTCATCATATTAGTAACTTGTAAGTTACATTTCACTGCACACGTTTCTATTGGTCATAGTATATGGACAATATGTGAGAAGTAGGGACTGTTATTGTCTGGACGTGTGTTGATAATTCAGCAAGGGACTGGTTAACAGCATTGCTGGTTCTCAGGACAATTCAAAAACTTTGTGAGTGCACAAGTGGTGGTTTATGGACTTGCTATATTCTCCACAAGACTCTTCGATGGTGCACAGTCGCAACAGATCGCTGTTGGCCGTCTCTACAAGGACTACAGTGGGTCTGCATCTTTGATGACCCACCAATACCATCATTTCTACAAGGACTACAGTGGGTCTACACCTTTGCTGACTCACCAGTACCATTATTTCTACAAGGACTGCAGTGGGTCTGCACCTCTGGTGGCCCACCAATACCACAATCTCTACCAGGACTACAGTGGGTCTGCACCTCTGGTGGCCCACCAATACCGTAATCTCTACCAGGACTACAGTGTGTCTACTCTGTGATGACCTACCTACCAATATTCTTCAAAACTTCGAATGACTCTGCTGTGGGTTTGCTCTGTTGTGGCCCATTACCTGTCTGCATGTCGAGAGTCAGCACTGTCTTTCCGTTGGAAGGACAACACTACTTTTTCAAGACTGCATGGAAATCCACTACTTCCGTGTGCATTTTCATTTACTGCTCAGACTTTGAGAAAAACACTGCAATGTTACTGTGATGAACGATCAGGAATGTCTTTATGGACTGTGAGAGAATTTTAGGTTTTGACCAACATTGTATCAATAAGTGTGTGCATTTGAATTCTTTGTTATTAGAATTGTGAAAAAATTTTAACAAATATGTATTGGCCAGTGCCCAAAACAATTTGTAAAATTTTTTGTGGGGTGCGTTGGGGCTATGTAAGTAGGCTGTTTATGTTTTCTTATTGGCAACGTTTCGTAGCGCTCTGTATGAAAATCACTGGCTGTGCTGTGTGCAGTCTGTGGCTAGTTTGCATTGTTGTCTGCCATTGTAGTGTTGGGCAGCGGCAGGTGGATGTGAACAGCGCGTAGCGTTGCGCAGTTGAAGGTGAGCTGCCAGGAGTGGTGGATGTGGAGAGAAAGATGGCGGAGTTTTGAAATTTGTAACACTGGATGTCATGAACTACTATCTACATTATGACTTTTGAACACTATTGAGGTAAATACATTGTTTGTTCTCTATCAAAGTCTTTCATTTGCTAACTATGCCTATTAGTAGTTAGTGCCTTCAGTAGTTTGAATCTTTTATTTAGCTGGCAGTAGTGGCGCTCGCTGTATTGCAGTAGTTCGAGTAACGAAGATTTTTGGTGAGGTAAGTGATTTGTGAAAGGTATAGGTTAATGTTAGAAAGGGCCAATCTTTTGTAGGGATTTTTGAAAGTCAGATTGCGTTGCGCTGAAAAATATTGTGTGTCAGTTTAAGCCCAGTCACGTATATAATTGTTCTAAGGGGACGTTTCAATTTGAGCGCGCACGGAGGCTTTCCGACAGTCGTTCTTTCCGTGAACCATACGCGACTGGAACAGGAAAGTGAGGTAATGACAGTGGTTCGTAAAGTGCCCTCCGCCACACACCGTTGGGTGGCTGGCGGAGTATAAACGTAGATGTAGATATAGATGTAGAACATCCATCATGTTGGTGTCATCGGTTCCTCCTTGTCTGCTGAGTGATGTCTTCAAACATCCGTGGAAGATGATCTGTTGGAGGTTGCGACATCAGTGCGTGTTCAGTGTACCATCTATGGGAAACGGCGATATGAGCTGCAAGCTCACTATCCAACACCACATGTGTACACCAGATGGACGCTTACTTTCCACCTGATGCCAACGGGGATTGTCAACAGACCAATAGTGCATGTTTCGGAGGTTTACCTGGACATGATTGACAAATATGGCTTTATCACTAAACAAGTTACAGTATATATCTGGATTATTCTGTCTTAATGGCCGTGTACAGAAGTTGACACTATTCTCATAATCGTTTCCATGCAGCTCTTGATGCAGGGAGATGTGGTAGGGATGGAACCTACGTCGATGGAGAATGCGGAGGACATTTGCCTGACTCATGCCTCTTCCTCGTGCGATTGCGCGGGAGATAATGTGCGCATCAACTGTAACAGCAGTAAGAACGTTAATTTCCCCCTCTTATGTCGACAATTGTTTCCTTCTGTTGCTTCGTCTGGATGTTACACTACCATATTCTCGTAAGTGGTTGAAGATGTTGATAAATAATCGTCGAGATTGTTGATGTCTATTGGGATATCTTGCCGGATATATCGTACAAGAACAAACTGCATTCTTTGTACACTCTCCACACACCACGAGCTTGTCGGCTTTTTCTGCGTTGGTAAATCCCATCGTCCACTTACGCTCTGCTGCTTGGTCACACATGAACTGCCTATCAAGTCGCAATGCACTCAAGGAATACACAAGCACACTGTACGCAAACACGACAACATCGTACATAGAAACTACGCAGGGTGACCGGCACAAACAAGTGTCGGTGTTGGAGCTTTTCAGAATGCGATATCTCGTAAATGATTCGCACTAGAATCCTGCAGCATACACCATTGACATAAATTACCCTACGTTTGCTTTGTAATGTCAATAGGTACCGTTTCATTTAAAAACGTACATGTTTGCACAAAAAATACACTTTATAAACATTGTGACAATCTTTTATTGACTAACAATACGAGACCGAGAGTACCAACCCATTCTGTGAAATCTGCACATCAATAGCACTTCACACAATTTTTATGATGCAAGTTTTAGGTGATTCACCCCGTATACAGAAAGAGTGCAATTACACATGTCACACATACATAACCTTTCCGACCGAGCTATTCGGTAGGTTACCCGCAGGTTGTAAAGCACACGCCGGAACTGGTACGCCCCTCCCATTTATCCAAATTAGGATCCTCCATCTGCCACAATTTCATCACGTCTGATAACTGCCTGATTACAACCGCCACTCGTTAATGAGCCGAATTCAGAAAAGCCCATTCCACTCTTGGAGGTGATACTCTACAGCCAGCACCCGCGCCTCACCTAGTGCATACGCAAATCCATTCGGCAATTAGCATGAGCACCTCACGGCTGTTTTTGAAGCGCCAATGTCCAGTATGGTCGTGTGGTTAGAAACAGCAGGCAGCAAAACAGTTGTCTTAGGTTCCTCACTAACCACACCCTCGGATTTAACGACATATTCGGAAATAAACATCCATATATTTGCGACAAGCGAAGAATTACAAATGCCATTGCTGCTTGTTCCCACGCAGCGATTTAAGCTGTAATCCTAGGTTCATTCCTAATCACACCCTCAGAAATCGCTATATTGTGGTGTGCGTACTGTAAGACCTTCGGTACACACGCCATCAGATTATTTGACTTGTCGCTGTAACGAAGTAGGCTAGTGTCAGCAATATGTCTCGTGGCGTGTTTATCTTCTGCCGTTAGGTCAGACGATAGAAATGCCACTTGCACACTTAGAGGAGCAGATTGACGGTGACCAACTTTAAAAAGAACTTGATTAATTTTCACACACAGTTATTAAAATAATAAAAAGCATAGACATTAAGTAACTTGGTTCTCGATGCTGTTTACAATTGACAATCTGAAGTTCCTTTGGTCTTGGTACGTTAATCTTATTCTGACATATCTCTGATACTTGACAAAGTGTCTATACATTTATCTTTATGCCTATGTACAGGTATCTGATACTCTTATTAGGCGCAGACTGAAACTTGACTACAGACTAATGCAGACAAATGCAGACTGGTGCAGACAAATGCAGACTGACTAATTGGAGGTCTGTACACTCGTTATAATACCTCGCGCATTCAGGTATCACTGTACGAGTGTGATCCGTGAGGAGAAAAGGTTCTACATTAGCAGCAATCTCATTGGCTACGTTACATATTAATTCGCGGATCGGCGGAAGCAGAATTTGGTCTGTCTCTAAGGCAGCGCCATCTCGTAGTGCGGAGATGGACGAGCGCTGCGTCTGTGCTGTTGTGCTTAGCGGGGCGCGCTCTAGTGGGATAGTTGTGTACGCGCTGACTACGTGGAACTATGTACACAACACATATATTAGGAAAAAATATCTGTGGCAAGTAAGAATACAGGTGACATTGCTGAGCCACCCCAGCACGACTCACGACCCGTCCTCAGAGTTTCAGTTCTGCCAGTACCTCGTCTCTTACCTTCCAAACTTCGCAGGAGCTCTTCTGCGAACCTTTCAGAATTAGCACTCCTGGAGGAAAGGAGACATGGCTTAGCCACAGCTTGGAGGATGTTTCCAGAATGAGATTTTGTGAATGGTAGGAGGCGAGGTAGCAGCAGAATTGAAGCTGTGAGCACGGGGGCGTGAGTCGTGCTTGGGTAGCTGCGGTGGCAGTCTGCATTCGGTGGGACAGCAGTGCGGACCGCGCTAGGCCGTCCACGCCGCTGCGCGTGTGGAGTGTTTGTTTACTTCCCCGTCATCGCGCTTCTCAAAAATGGCTCTGAGCACTATGCGACTTAACTTCTGAGGTCATCAGTCAGCCTAGAACTTAGAACAAATAAAACCTAACTAACCTAAGGATACCACACACATCCATGCCCGAGGCAGGATTCGAACCTGCGACCGGAGCGGTCGCTCGGCTCCAGACTGTAGCGCCTAGAACCATACGGCCACTCCGGCCGGTACCGCGCTTCTCACTCGAACAAGCTATAATGGCCAACTCTTACAGGAAGAATACTCTTAAATTCACCTTTCCAAATGAATACGCACGAACCAAAGCACTTGCTTCCGAACGCGTCCTACGTGAAGATCCCCCGCGACGATCTCATCGGCGTACACCTATCGATAATTAGCAACGTCGTTTGTGTTAAGATGACTTACGGCGCTGCCTGCAACGAGATTATTCAACGGACGCGACATGGACTAAAATTTCGACTCTCCGACAGTAACGTCGGGTCTGTGGATGTCGACCATGCAGGATTTGACCATCGAACGATTCGTGTATTCGAACAGCCTTTCGAGGTGAATGAATATGAAGCCATCGCGGCGCTAAGCCCGTACGGAAGAGTCCAGAGCCACGAAGCCGAGACATGGGCACGGTTTACGGCTTAATGGTGTGAGGCAAGTCAGAATAGATCTCAAACGGCACGTCCTGTCGTACATTTCTATCGGCGGCTGCCATGCTGTGGTCATTTACGACGGACAACCTCGAACATGTTCCGGCTGTGTCAAAGGCCACGTCCGTAATGAATGGCTGCAACTCCGCATCACACAGCTACGGCACGACGATACGAACACCAACCGAGTCACAACCGCCCTTCCAGTCACTTATGCGGCAACACTGCACATCCAGCCATCACAAGACGTAGTTCATGAGCGCCTCTCTGGACCGATACACCGGAGACGTCCCAGCACCTTGCCATCGGCCATGCCGCCCGCGAACATGACTTACAGCCGGGCACACCCACGCTAGAACATCACAAGCATACCAGCGAGAGCTTTATGGAGACTGAAGACCACCCGCGGCTTTTGTACCGGAACGACGCGAATATCTTCCTTCCTCAGACACCGAAACACAATGCCGGAGGCAAAAGTCGCCCAAACGACGAAAAATATGCCCTAAGTCATCAGAATCGACCACTGATCCCCCTCCGCAAGACGTAGAAATGGAGCATAAATTTGACGGAGTACACTGTAACTCCTTTTCCTCTGCCACGGAGACGCGTCATCCACAACACGGTGAGCCGTCCATCAGAGATCGTGAGCAAGCCCCGCGCCCAGAAGCCTTAGAACCTAGCACGCCGTTCGTCACCAACGCAACTGAGCCGACTCGGCCAGCGCTGCCACCTCTCATTAATGTTGAAACTGATGAACATTTTTCATGGGGGGATGACGTGGATTTACCACCTCCACCCGATACATAAATGATATCTGTTCCTCTGTTAGACTAACACTAAAATATGGGACATTTCTACAACGACTCCTGCTACTACTGTGGACTTTCACAATACACCACGACAATCTTCACTAGCTACGAACCTATCGATAGCACGGATCCCCCATCAGGTATACCGATTTCTACCATCAACACCAATAACATCGGCTCCCACGTTAAACTTCAAAGGCTCCGCGACACGCTAAGAGCAGCGGACATCGACATCACCTGCTACAGGAACTGAGGACAGCGACTTGGCCCGGTTGTTATGGATACGAGACGTACGCTGCCCCGGCGGAGCCATTCTCCCCCGAGAAGGGATTGCAATTTCCGATGTCGCATATCTCCCAACGGCGCGTGGGGTGGCCATAACAGTTGAAGGAATCAAAACTTAAATCTCTACGCCCCATCGGGCACTGAGAAAAGGAGGAATCGCTCCCAGTTCTACGCAGGAGATATCACGCCTTTATTCCTCGGCAGAGACGATCATCTCATCGTAAATGGAGATACTCTATCCTGTGCAAGCTTCTTCATCTCCAAGTACCTATTGCAACATACAGTCTTCCGAATCTGCTTAGTGTATTCATCTCGTGGTGTCCCTGTACGATTTTTACCCACCACGTTGCCCTACGATACTAAATTGGTGAGCTCTTGATGCCTCAGAACATCTACTATCAACCGATCCCTTCTTCTAGTCAAAATTGTGCACAATTTTCTCTTCTCCCCAATTCTATTCATTACCTCCACAATAGTTACTTGATCTACCCAACTAATCTTCAACATTCGTCTGTAGCACCAAATTTCGAAAGATTCTATTCTCTTCTTCTCTAAACTATTTCTTATCCATGTTTCACTTCCATATAGGGCTACGCTTCATACAAATTCTTTCAGAAATGACTTACTGACAGTTAAATCTACACTTGATTTTAACAAATTTCTCTTCTTGAGAAAGGTTTTCCTTGCCATTGCAAATCTACATTTTATATCCTCTCTACTTCAACCATCGTCAATTATTTTGCTCTCAAATAGCAAAACTCATCTACAACTTTAAGTGTCATATTTCCTAAACTAATTCCCATAGCGTCACCTGATTTATTTCGACTACATTCTATTATCGTCCTTTTGCTTTTCTTGATGTTCATCCTATATCCACCGTACAAGACACTGTCCATTCCGTTCTACTGCTCTTCCAGGTCTTTTTCTGTCTCTGATAGAATTACAATGTCATCAGCAAACCTCAAAGTTTTTATTTCTTCCCCATGGATTTTAATTCGTATTCCAAATTTTTCTCTTGTTTCCTTTACTGCTTGCTCAATATACAGATTTAATAACATCGGGGATAGGCTACAACTCTGTCACACTCCCTTCCCAACCACTGCTTCTCTTTCATGGCCCTCGACTCGATTGATGGTCCTTAATCTATCTTCTAAGATAAGTCGCAGGGTCAGTATTGCCTTACGTGTTTCACCATTTCTACGGAATCCAAAGTGATCACCCTTGAGATCGTCTTCTACCAGTTTTTCCAATCCGTTTGTAAGGAATTCGTGTAGAATTTTGCAGCCGTGGCTTATTAAACTGATAGTTCGGTAATTTTCACACCTGCTTTCTTTCGGGTTGGGATTATTATATTCTTTTTGAAGTCTGAAGGTATGCTGTGATAGTTCCACCGCATCCGAATGTTGCTCTTGCCACTGCACAAGCTGGCAGATGACGTTCACCGGGCATTCGCCATACCCACACCCTGCCATCGAATCGCCACATTGTGTACCGTAATTCGTCACACCACACAACGCGTTTCCACTGTTCAGTCGTTCAATGTTTACGCTGCTTACTCGAAGTGAAGCGTCGTTTGGCGTGATTTGTGGCTTATGTGCAGCCGCTCGACCACGAAATCCAAGTTTTCTCATCCCCACCTAACTTTCATAATACTTGCAGTGGATCCTGATGCAGTCTGGAATTCCTGTGTGTTGGTCTGGATAGATGTTTGCCTATTACACATTTCTATCCTCTTCAACTATCGGCGGTCTTTGTCACTCAAAAGACGAGGTCGGCCTGCACGCTTTTGTGCTGTACGTGTCCCTTTACGTTTCCACTTCAGTATCACATCGGAAACAGTGGATCTAGGGATTAAATGAAACAACAAGTTTACTGTTACCAGTCACCGTTTAATGAACTCGGTGTACTGTTTGACTTTTTTGGTTATGG
This sequence comes from Schistocerca nitens, assembly GCF_023898315.1. Classification (NCBI taxonomy): domain Eukaryota; kingdom Metazoa; phylum Arthropoda; class Insecta; order Orthoptera; family Acrididae; genus Schistocerca; species Schistocerca nitens. The sequence continues at coordinate 8,089,876 of NW_026045910.1, read as the reverse complement.
GATCATATTGTAATCTTTGAAGCAACTTTCCCAACTGTAATTCTGCATTATAAAGCTGTGTATTGAACATTTGTTTTTTAATATAAAGTTCTTTCAGTTTTCGTGTATTTTCCAATGTTTACTTTGCAGTTGGCGTGTTTGTTTTAATGCCAATCTTGACATAATTCGGAATGACGTTATGTTTGAGACAATTCCTATTGAAGTGAATATGTTGTGTCGTCATTACGACCTTTTCTGCGTCGTTTTTGTACTCGAAAATAGCCTTTATTGCCTGACAGATCAGATTAACTTTAAATCCGAACATTTTAGTTTAGGCTTTACCGTGACTGATGGTTAAACGGTGACTGGTAACAGTAAACTGGTTGTTTCATTTAATGTCAAAAACAGTCATGGTAAAGCCTAACCTAAAATCTTCGCATTTAAAGGACCTAGGGATGTTTATTAGTGTGGAAATCTCGCGTACAGACGTATGACAGAAGTGACAACCAATCACCTGATCATGTTCGAAGTCCGTGAGTTACGCGGAGCGCCCCAGTCTCTCTCTCGCGATGTCAAATGACTACTGAGGTCGCTGATGTGGAGTTCTTGGCAGTAAGTGGCAGCAAAATGCACCTAATATGAAAAACGTATGTTTCTCGAGGTGTCCTGATCCTTCTGATCACACAGTGTACGTCTTCCGGGACGACATCGTGGATCCAGCGGACTTCTGGACACGCCTCCAAGTACATCACCCCACCCTTCGCCGACATTGACAATATCGGGCCACTTTCGCGGACTATTTACAGAGCATTATAGCGAACCCGCCTCGAAGCTGGAATCTCAACGAAACGTGCCAGCCAGGACTGGATGATCCCACGTTCTACATCTACATCTACATTTATACTCCGCAAGCCACCCAACGGTGTGTGGCGGAGGGCACTTTACGTGCCACTGTCATTACCTCCCTTTCCTGTTCCAGTCGCGTATGGTTCGCGGGAAGAACGACTGTCTGAAAGCCTCCGTGCGCGCTCTAATCTCTCTAATTTTACATTCGTGATCTCCTCGGGAGGTATAAGTAGGGGGAAGCTGCTCAATGGTAGAATGGACGTTGTTCTGATGGCGTGGCAAAGTGGAGCATGGCGCAGCAAGTATTCCTAATTTCTTTCAGTTCTCTTTTCTCTTCATCTTCTAATATTTTTCCTTACATATGTTTATCCTATTCACGCATAACTCTGTATCTGCATCCTATTTCTTTTCTTTCTCATGTGCTCCCCCATAAAAAAATTGTGTTGCTGCTGATGTTGAGACTGTATATCTATTTACGTTTAGAAAGAAAAACGAAGAATAGTTCAAATGGTTCAAATGGCTCTGAGCACTATGGGAATTAACATCTGAGGTCATCAGTCCCCTAGAACTTAGAACTACTTAAACCTAACTAACGTAAGGACATCACACACATCCATGCCCGAGGCAGGATTCGAACCTGCGACCGTAGTGGTCACGCGGTTCCAGACTGTAGCCCCTAGAACCGCTCGGCCTCGCCGGCCGGCCATGAAGACAATTTGTAACAATTTAGCTTGACATGACAAAGGAGGGGAAATATTTTGCACAAAAAGGAAATCGCTAAATCACTCCTGGCAATTACGACAGAATACTGTAATTTAAGAAACGTTTAACGAATACAATCCACTAGATGTACTATAATGTAATCCTGCTCGATCTTTAAATTCTGAGACCGTGAACTAAGAGGTGTGACATCATTAGACGAAAACTCAGGCTAACCGTAAGCTTACCGTCACAGCTCCGGCGTACCAAGACGATGAAAATGGTTTACAAAATATCGATATTCGCACAATAAAAGACTTGTTGATTTATATGTGGGTAAAGGACTTATGGAAGCATATAGTGTTTGTCTCATCTGCGCAGACGCCCTACATAGGGGCAGGTGCTGGGCTGGTTAGGCTATTGAAGCATCTGAGTCAAGATGACGATCCTAGCCCTGCGTACATCGTGGACACAGTCAGCTTTACCTATACCGCCGCTAATCGTTTTCTTCATCATGAAATATTGTCCACAGCAGCGTAGTGGGAGTGTTGTTGACAACTGACACACAGATTGCTTCATGCTGACCGCGTCCAGCCTCTACTTATTCAATGGCTCGCCACTCTCAGTACCATCTCAAAGTGTTTTCTTTGTCGCCCTGCTTCCTTGTGGTTTGAACAATGTGCGCGAACTGCACACAACGCTCACGTGAAACAATTATACTCAAAACACGAACTGTTGCACATATACTAACTGATCGCGCACTGAAGTTCTTGAACGCCATGTTTCTTTTTCTTGTCCAACAACAGTGTAATCAACATATCGTTTTCATGATGTAAAGGTTTTCCTCGATCTCGAAGATCAATTGTAACGATGCTAGGTGTCAACTGCTTAGCAGAGTATAACAACACAAGGAACATGTTTGTGGAAAAAAAACTCTAATGCGTTTATGTAACACTCTTGTAGTAATAATAAAATTCAACAACTGTGCTCTCCTAAAAATTATATGATTTTTTTCTGTTGTTGTGGAGGCAAGTGTTACTCAGCTATAATTGTGTATTCTGTGTTAAACCTTTACTTTAGCTTGAGTCTTACAAGGTATGAATATGCTGCAACGATTAAAATGCATTTAATCCGGATTCCAGCGGGGAGGGGGTGGGGGGGGGGGGTGGGGCGGGAACTGGAGCAGAGAGAGGGACGGGGGTAGCAATGAGTCCTCTAGCCCGCACCGTCTCCCAATGCAAACCTCTGGATGTAGCCTGATAAATTTGTTGTTTGTGAGCAGAAAACAACAATATATTGTGAATCCCACATTAGTCCACGTGTCCACGATTCAGTTTCTTGCAGATATTCTCTTCCAAAATAGATCCTGGAGGGACACTTCTGACGTTTATCATATAATTTTAATTGGTAGCTATATGACTTGATCGCCACAGCCCTGAAATAAACTTCGATATCATGCAATGTCTGGCGGTAGATGCCAGGAAGAATTTTTTTGTGTGCAAATGTGTTTAACTCGTTGTCTGCATACGTAACTTCTTCCTTCGTTTCTACATTTGATTGCACTGAATATTCTCTATGTCGATATAAAACTGGCAACGGGCTGTAATAATTACATATCTTATGTCGTCTGTGTTCTTGTAAATTTCTGCTATAACTACCTAACGTACGATGGAAAAAATCTGTTCTGCGTGTAATGTAACTTGCTGGATCGTTCAAGCATAGAAAAGGGGCTTCCTAAAGCGGAAGATTACTTTGTTAACTCAGGAGACTGTGGGTATTCGTGCTTGATAGTGAAACAGTAGCCCGCCAATTTCGGAAACTTTAATCTGACTCTTCGATAATTTGAAGTCAAGGTTCAATAGGAGCCAGGAGCTATTAGGTTGGTGTATAAGTTCGTAGAGTTTTTGTTTTGCATTTTGGCATCGGTAGCTACGAATTTATTAACCGACTGTTATTTTCATCTGTAGCTCACTGTTGCTATTTGCATATTGACGTTCGGCCATCTGAGGATTAGAGCTGCGAGCTCTCGAAAATGGAGTAACAAGTGGAGCAATCGGAACATTTCCGACATATTCCGCGGGTGGCCGTATATACATCTCTTCTTGCTCGTCATCAATTGGTTCGTGAATTGAAAAGGGCTGTTTATGGACGACGTGACTCACCAACCACTCTGAGGATCTACGCCGAATCGCAGTTGAGGAGCGGGACAATTTGGACCAACAGTGCCTTGATGAACTGGTGGATAGTATGTCACGACAAATACAAGCATGCATCAAAGCAAGAAGACGTGCCACTGGGTATTAGAGGTACCGGTATGTGCAGCAATCTGGACCACCACCTCTGAAGGTCTCGCTGTATGGTGGTGCAACATGCAACGTGTGGTTTTCATAAGCAATAAAAAGGGCGGAAATGGTGTTAATGTTGATCCCTATTCCAATTTTCTGTACAGGTTCCGGAACTCTCGGAACCGAAGTAGTGCAAAACTTTTTTTATGTGTGTATTATTGATACTTAGGTCTCCGTTACGTGTGTCTGTTGTGCTTTTTGTGTTTATTTATCTTGTGGGGAAACGCTACGAACTTATGCACCAACTTTATATTTTGAATGACATGGAAGAGAAGATTTGGGAAGTGTTGTGGTGAATTGCGTCAAATTTGGTTCAGTGTGACGTATCTTTCAGCAAATGGCAGACGGTGCCGTTATTAAAGAGGGTCAACATTGGTAATTTCAGTTGTGGATTAGAACTGAGCAACAGGAAGACACCCAGTTACTAGAAGGATGAAAGTGTGGACTGTGATATTGCTGCACTAAACAGTGTTCGACTATAAACTGTGACTTTTGGAACTGTGGTATATGGGAACGGACGACGCAATCAGTTAATGATTACTAGCAAAGTAGCAGTAGCTCAACATTAAAAATAATCATAAGCAAAGTTTTACATGTTACTGACGGAAAAATTGAATAATCATGCGCCCCTGAAATAGTTCTACTCGAAGTGAGCACCAGTATGTACATTGTACTCAGATATAAAGCGTTTCTCTTAACTTTCAAACCTAAAAATCCCGTTGTGACAGTCCCGTAACCACAGAAACCTTAAATATATTTGGAGGAGAACCAGCATCAGTTTTACACCACTAAGTTACCGCGAACAACTTTTTTACAGGTAATGAAATTTAATTCACCAAGAGGGTGCCCTCCAATGTAGTCGACCGCCTTATTATTTCGCCCAGCAGGAGGCGGAGATACTACACATCATCAGCGAGCAGACGTTCAGCATAATTGTAGTGTGAAGGTATGTCTTTTCAGTTACTAGCAGTGTCAGCAAAAGCAGAAAATACCAAGGGCTAGCGACTTTTACGAAGCCTATGCTTCAAAAGCTAGGAAACGACCTTTGAACCAAGCTTTAATTAAAAGATCCTCATTCAACTAGGAGACTGTATTCTTTTGCGTAGCGGAGAATTTTTTTAATAACTGAACATAGGAAATTAGCTTAACTACAAGACGTCACGTTGTGAAAGAGCAATATGTACAATTCTTTAAAGTTTGAGCAGTTGCTATCATTTCCGAATGATAATACATTAAATTAACGAAATTAACTGATATTTCACTGTCTTTTATTCTCATCATACAAACTGTAGTTAAATAACGCCACAACAGAGAGTTGAACATCTTAGGGCGTAAATGTTTCTTAAAAATAGATAACTGCTTCATTTACATCAGAAACAGATAATTTATCTTCCTGATCATAAAACAATAGGCGCTGATATTATGCAATCGCTTTCCTCCTCTGATATATTATTATTTTGTAACTATCAATTTTCATGTTTTTTCGACTGAAGGAATAGATGTTTATGTGTGTATGTGTGTGTGTGTGTGTTGTGTGTGTTGTGTGTGTGTGTGTGTGTGTGTGTGTGTGTGCGCGCGCGTGTGCTCCATGTTTTCTTCCTATGCCTGTGTCAATATTTAAAAATTAAATATCGACAGAGAAATTCGCAGTAGTACAGGTGTTTGGTTTGTGGAACAAAATTATATGAGATATCATTGGTGCTCAGGAACAGACATAGATTAATATTGAAATTATCACGTTTTACCAATCTGCTAACAAAATGTGTGCTGTGTACGCCTTTCAACTTCTTAATAGAGGTAGTTGATACATAGAATAGACAGATGAGGTTTAGTCTGTTCTCATCTGCACCCATTTTTCCCAGCGAGAAGACAAACACAGTACCCTGGCAAATGTAGATTCATATTATCACTGAAAACATCTTACCCGAATAACAGTGCTACCAGAAACCTCATAATTTTACGTTTTAACATAATCATTCTGATTAGCAAAGATTGTCTTTGGCTGTAATTCTGTCTGAGAATGTCTGCTACTTCTGATGAACCAATAACACGTTATGTAGTAACACACACATGAAATCGGTTGCTTGGTACACCAAACGTGCATTAGCGTCAGCAAGTGGCACACTCTTTTCTCGCTCTGTGACGAGCACTGGAGTCGGATATCACACACAATGAATGAGAACAGCACCACATTGTGCTGTCCTGGACACTGGTAAATACTCCCCAAGCAGTAGCCTCCTATCGCATTTCACGTTCATCGCAGGAATCTGAATTTGCTGTTAGCCTGGACATGCAAGGTGCCTTACATTTGGCCAGTGGAACATACGTCCCTAATAACATCTCTATTTGTGGACTCACTGATTACTTAAAGTTGTAAAACAAAAATTTAATCAAATAAATAAAACCCTAGTATTAAATGCATTTAGCAAATGAAATCTAGAGCTGGAGAAATAACATAATGGTTGATTTAGCCAAAGGATAAGAAATGAAGGGAAATAAGGAAAAGAAAGACAACGTGGTGTGTTCGAAGTAATTATGAACTGAGGATGAATTTACATATAAGCTGCTGAGTCATCTGAGTACAATAAAAAAAGCGTTGCTGCACTAACAAAATAAACCAAATGGCAAGCTCTTAACATCCTTTGATATAGTAAGACCTCCTATACAAACTCGACCTACGAAAGTGATAGAACAAATTCGTCAGAACTAGGAACTTAGAGTTTGTCTCAAAAGGAGCAGCGAATTAGACATTAAGGCCATATTTTTTTGTTTATTCGCCTTTCCCTGTTCTAGTAGAAGTCTTTCTTAGTAAAATAAACTAAGAACGGGACAAGTTATCTAATATTATTCTATAAGAAATTCGATGCTACGAACTGAAATACTGAACATGATTAGTTTGTTTATATTAATCTACGAACTGAGTAAATATTTTAAGAAATGTTTGTTTGTCCGATACAGAAGAAAAAGTAACTTGCTTCCAGAAAAAAAAACTGTTCTGGCTATTGCGTCATATTAGAAGAGGGGCTCTCAAATAATTGTTTCACTATTCTCATGTGGCACTTCTATAAACAGCAATTTGCGGTCCAATGTAACAAAGCAAATCTCTATTTATTTATGATAAGGACATCCTAGCTTATTACAGAATGAATAAAAAAGGAAGCCAAAACTTCGATATGAATGTTCACGGCCATACAAAATGAGGAGGAATGGTGGTCTGACATAGAAAAATTGTATCGATAGTGACATTACCATCAAATCAATAGAGAAGTCGTTATGGAGTTTTAATTTCATACGTTTTATCCACCCTTCTTTTCTGAATGATGAAGACAATGGACGTGCTACCAAGATTAGAGAATTATCTCGAAAGCCTACACATGATAGCAAACAAATTGTACATATTTCAGGAAGCGAATAATTGCACAAGTCAGCAATCTAAACAGTGTTTTAGGGACGTAATGAGTTCTATCAAACGTAGAAGCGCCCCAAAGAAAGTAAATCTGACAGCTTACATTCGTTGGTCATGCAGTACGCTTATCAGCGCTCTGTTCAGTGGTTAAGGTACACACGATCACAAGTAAAAAGCTTTTTACAGTAGAGAATGCAAAAATACTTCCTTATTTCCGACAACCGGTTTCGACAAACCTTGCTGTCATCTTCTGGTCTTCAAAAAGTTTTGTTGCAAAACGTGTTCTCTGTGAGTTGTAACTTCATGCCAAGTTGTCATGTTAGTGGATTAAATGCCACAGTTGCACCATACACACAGTCTGAGTTGGATCAGCAATGGATGAGACATGTCACGCTAACGTAAACAGTGTGCTAATGTACATTTTAGTGTGTATTGTGCCTTTTAAGACTCAACAGTCATTGTGAGCGCTAGATGTACGGACGTGGCCATGTACACGAGGTGCTTTCGAACTGTAAATGTCTTATTTCTGACAAATATTTGTATATGCGCTACACTTTATCCACTAATATGACAATTTGGGATACATTTCCAATTCACAATCAACACGTTTTGTAACAAGAATTTTTAAAAACCAGTAGAGGAAAGCGAATTTCGTTGAAACAGTTTGTTGCAAATAAAGAAGTATTTCCCCGATATCGACTATAGATAGCTTTTTACCAAGTGAAACAGATGGCGCCTGCTCATTCCGCAACACGTGAAAATTGAGTCACCATTACAGTTCATCGAACATTGCAAAGGCAATATGCTGCTCCCCGACCCCTTAACCACGCCCACCACAGCTCTGTGAATCAACATAGGTCATGCCCACAGTATCAGAAAACGCCCGACTTGCAGTTGGTACACGACTTAGATTTATTGTAGTACCTCGTTGACCAATGCCCCAGTCGAAACCAATGACGGTGTCTGAGGTGCATAAATTGGAACTACTTTCATTTCTAAGAGCATTTCTTGTGGAGAACAACGGTCCGGCAAACAGTACTTCAAAACTAGACACAGAAATTCTCGACCACAAAAACCTTTAGTTTGATGGTAAACGGTTTTCGTCAGTTTCTGACCATCCTCATAACCTCAGACCTTAATGATAGGCGGTAGCGGTGAATGGAGCGTGTGTTGTAACTGCACGGACGTCAACTGATCAACGTTGACGTTTGTCGAGGTGCAACAACCGCTCCATTCACATCCACCACCTATCATCATGATATGAGGGTCTGGGGATGGTCAGAAACTGACCGAAATCGGTTACCATAAAAAATAAGCGTTTTTGCGGTCGAGAATATCTGTGTCAATTTTGAAAATTACCTTTCCCTGATCGTTGTACGCCCATTTTTCAGAAAGATTTTTACCATGCATATCTTAATGCATGTCAGCTCCGTGTCATGGAAATCCGAAGGAATTTTATCCCGAACAAGAGTATTTAGGCCTAGTCTTAACGTTGATTTTCCATTTCACTTATTTTTCAGAACAAACTAAGACCTTCCTTCGGGTCTCGTCTCGAAGCTTCTGAGGGGTCGCGTGGACTGCCACTCTTACCGATTGCTGACATAAAGTATCGCGCGACGTATTGATGTAATAATTGGCTTAGAACCGGTTACTGGCGGTCCCGGATGAATCTCTGCACCGAAACGTGACTAAAACTATCGAAAAAGGTTCACCAGCCTCTCTTTTAACCCGAGAGATCGTATTCCGGCTGTCAGTACTGCAAAAGCACTTATAAATACGATCTACTTTCAGATAGATTCCGACATACGACCGTTGGATTGGAAAACGTATGTCATTGAAAATTCACATGTTGTCTCAATCTGGCTGCTAGCACGTTTCACCGATAATTTCATCAAGCGACAAAGTAGGATAACAGTTAATATTTAGTAGGGAAATAATGAGACAAGAACACTACGTGTTTCTACAGCGGTAATTTATTGCCTTTATTCAGATCTCTTATCAAAAATGGCCATCAGCTAGGTACTGCATCGTAGTTCTTACGTGGATCCTTGTCTACCGAATATGAGCGCGCTCACCAGACGGTATCACTCGCCGGTACAACTGGGAAATGATTGATAAGAAGTCACGGCTCTCGCGAAACAACGTACTTGCGAACTCTTCTAAGTTTTCCCTATTGGCAAACTATGAAGAACTTCCAACAATTAAAGTGGCAAACTGAAGTAGAAATGAAACCGTTCGTAGGATGAGCTTTGGATTTTCGTTACTTTAGGTTCACATCACTGGGGTGAGCTGAGAACAGCAAACGGATAAAATTGTTATCTTTATAATCTCAGTATCGCATTTAATGATGATGTGGCCGCTTGAAATTTCCGCATCAGTTGAACAATGTTTAGTGATAATCTGTTTTTAATTTTTTATTTTTATGTGTAGTTTTATTTATTTATTTATTTTGAACGTAGAAAACCAGCTAAAATGTTTCCTCGAATGGCTTTACGTTACGGTGAAAGTTGTATGAACCGTGGATTTTTTATAAGTGGGTATAACAGGTTATAAGATGATCGAACCTCGGTGTCTGACGACCAGCGTCCTGGCCAGAAAGTTGAAGAGACAACTCCTTCGCTTGAAATCCGAATTCATAACATTATTCGTGAAGACCGACGTATTACTGTTAAATATGTAGCAAAAATAGTTGCAGTAATTGTTGCCATAGTTCATAACGTTATCTCTAACAAGCTCTAGTACAGCAAAACAAGTGCAAGAGGGGTCCCGAAAGGGTTAACGCAACAACACAAGGACACAAGACTGAAACTGTGTACAAACTTAAAGGAGGCTATAAAGGGGAATGTGTTTCTTCCAGAAACAACGTTTCAACGTGTGATGAAACTTGCGTGTCTAAAAGCCAAAGTATGGAATGGAAAAGCTTGTGGAAAAGTGGCTCAAACCAAAAGACACACACTTGTTTGCTTCAGGTGCAAACAAACTAATTCATCGTTGGGACAGGTGTATTAATATTGGAGTGGATTATGTAGAGTTGTAAAAGTCTCAGTTTGTAAAAATATACAATTTTTCCTCCATGAATTTGTGTCCTTAATTATTGAAAATCGCTTGTAGTTTTATGGATCACTCATCCTGATTTCAAATTCGAAATTCTTTTTCACTTCCACACTGAAGGGCAAACGGCACCACTCCTATTTCCAAGAAGATTGCCGGTCAACTTCTGATTTCTGAGAGCTCATAATCACTCCGCAAACTTCTTATAACGTTCAGCCTTTCCAACCAGACTACACCAGGAGCAGATGTACAGGAATGGCATTGATCAGTTACTCCTACCCGCAAGGGAAATTCCTCCGAGGGTCCTGCTTCCTATGAAGACTCATCAAAAGCTTATATCCAGTATGTGCTGGAAGATACTTTCCTCCATCAGAAACTCGCTAGCTCTTTAGATAGCCCAGTAGTCCTCGACCACAAGATCAATGGAAAAGCCTGGCCATCATCTCCAGGCTGGACGAAGTTCCCAGGATAATATAAAATAGCTGTTTGGTCCACAGTAGCCAATAGGATGAGTGAACGATAACGACCAGGAATTTTCACCAGTGTTAATCTTCGACGGTGCCCAGATACCGAATTTCCTAAATCGGCAGAGGCAAGAATTGTAAAAATATATGTCTCTGTAATCAAATATTAGAATAAGGTAATCGCTGGGAGTGGAAAGCCATTGACGTCAATCAGTTTTATCCTGTTGATATGTGTGAGACTACTCGACAAGCCTATAGTTTTCCTTACGCAGCTTTCTGACGTATTCCGCGTGTCATTCCTTCAACTGGATAAATTACTGTACGTCCTACTTTTATTATTGCTTCACACAAGAAAAATTCGTCAACAGTAAGTGAAAGTTTTCCATAGTACCTTATACAATTAATTTCCAAGAGAAAAGAAATATGCGTCTATATTCAAACAATTTGCACTTCTCTTCAAGGTGATTTCAGAGAAAAGAGCGTGATGCGTATTTATTTATTCATTTCATCTGTGGGCATATCTTGGCGAGTGTTTCCAGTAATACGAAACGATTTTTTTACTGGTTATCTTGCAAATACAGTGCAAGCCTTCTGTATTTAATGAAGAAGCGAAATTAGGAGAGGATGTCTGCATTGCAAAAGAATTTTAAAAAATAGCAATCACCTTTCTTTAGGACATTACAGTTTCTCCCACAGATAGTTTCACAACTAGGGAATTGAGAGATTTGCAAGAATCGTCTTAATCACCAGACTACCCCACATCTGCCTTTTATGTATCCCAGCATCTGAAGAACTCCATAGGTGGAAAAATATTTTCTACATCCAAATAATTAGTTGCTATAATAACAAATGAGTATTTTTAGAACTTCCTGGATATCGCTTCAAGGACATATTCTACCAACAGCCGAATACTGCGACGGTTCCTTTGAAAAGTACGCCTGATTTCCTTCCCCATACTTCCCCAATCCGAGCTTGTGCTCCATCTGTAATACCGTCTTTGTCGATGGACTTTAGGATGTACTCTTCCGTCTTCCTTAATACCAACAGGGTTCTGGTTTTAGTTTTGTTTTGCCAAAAGCGTGTACCTCACATTGAATTTTCGTTGCCCTGAAACGAGAATACATTGAAATGGAAGTGTATTTTGTGATCCAAAATCAATCATTTTTCACTGGCACTCTAGGAACATTTCACTTTGCTCAAGTAAACGCGCAACAATGAAAGTGTAAACAGCAAGAAACTAGCTAGTTATTATTGACTCCATAGTGCCCATACTGAAAGTCACGAATAAAATTAAAATTTAGCTATGATTTTTGTTTTCCATTGGTTTTAACCACATATGAAAAAGAAAGAATTTGTTTCCAGCTTTTGTAGAAATATTGGATATGACAGAAATGAAACATTAAATATAACTGCACACATTATTCAGCGCTAGGTCCTACCAGTCTAGTACCTTACTTGAGTAAACAATGAAAACCTTTGCTAACAAAATCCATCACGAAGGTGAAGATTATAAGCACCTGAGAGAAAAATTACGATGACTGAATGAATGATAAGTGAAAGAGAGTATCTTCGCTGGCCCACAAACTCTAGAGTTTCTAAGAGACAACCAGTTTGATGGAATGTTACATGATGATGAGAAAGGTGCGAGGGAAAGTTTTAAAACTATTTGTTCCAGTTTCCTATGAAGGAAGTTGTAAGGAACTTGTGGATGAACTGTTGTCTCGATATAAAAAGCTTTGTTCTAATAGGTCACACCAGTCACTTCCTCCACGCGCATCCCGATTTCTTCCCTGAAAATTGGGGAGCAGTTTCTGACGAACATGACGAGCGATATCTTCATTATATGCAGTCATGGTAAAGAGGCGTTCAGGGAAGTGTTACCCGTTATCCTAGTAGACTGCTGCTGTACCAATACAAGGGATGCTCCAAATGCCTTTCCATACGTACGCAAGAAATCAAACGGAAACATGTATCAAAATGTCAGGTCAGAACATTGATAGTGATGAAAGCGTTTATAGTACAGAAGTTTATATATTTTGGTGGAACGTAGTGTTAATGTTTCTATTTTTTTATTAATGAAGTATTTATAAGTGTTTGATTGTTTCTATGGGAAAGTGTAACAAAACATAGAAAGTTCTTCAGTGGCTTTCGGTTTCATTTAGTTATTTTGTGAGTTTACGTTCACTCAGTTTCATCAGTGCAAGTGTTTAATATTATTCCCGTCAGGTATCCACAGTTATTTTCAAATTTCCTTTACCAAATATTTATGGGATATATACAGGGTGTTTCAAAAATGACCGGTATATTTGAAACGGCAATAAAAACTAAACGAGCATCGATAGAAATACACCGTTTGTTGCAATATGCTTGGGACAACAGTACATTTTCAGGCAGGCAAACTTTCGAAATTACAGTAGTTACAATTTTCAACAACAGATGGCGCTGCGGTCTGGGAAACTCTATAGTACGATATTTTCCACATATCCACCATGCGTAGCAATAATATGGCGTAGTCTCTGAATGAAATTACCCGAAACCTTTGACAACGTGTCTGGCGGAATGGCTTCACATGCAGATGAGATGTACTGCTTCAGCTGTTCAATTGTTTCTGGATTCTGGCGGTACACCTGCTCTTTCAAGTGTCCCCACAGAAAGAAGTCACAGGGGTTCATGTCTGGCGAATAGGGAGGCCAATCCACGCCGCCTCCTGTATGTTTCGGATAGCCCAAAGCAATCACACGATCATCGAAATATTCATTCAGGAAATTAAAGACGTCGGCCGTGAGATGTGGCCGGGCACCATCTTGCATAAACCACGAGGTGTTCGCAGTGTCGTCTAAGGCAGTTTGTACCGCCACAAATTCACGAAGAATGTCCAGATAGCGTGATGCAGTAATCGTTTCGGATCTGAAAAATGGGCCAATGATTCCTTTGGAAGAAATGGCGGCCCAGACCAGTACTTTTTGAGGATGCAGGGACGATGGGACTGCAACATGGGGCTTTTCGGTTCCCCATATGCGCCAGTTCTGTTTATTGACGAAGCCGTCCAGGTAAAAATAAGCTTCGTCAGTAAACCAAATGCTGCCCACATGCATATCGCCGTCATCAATCCTGTGCACTATATCGTTAGCGAATGTCTCTCGTGCAGCAATGGTAGCGGCGCTGAGGGGTTGCCGCGTTTGAATTTTGTATGGATAGAGGTGTAAACTCTGGCGCATGAGACGATACGTGGACGTTGGCGTCATTTGGACCGCAGCTGCAACACGGCGAACGGAAACCCGAGGCCGCTGTTGGATCACCTGCTGCGCTAGCTGCGCGTTGCCCTCTGTGGTTGCCGTGCGCGGTCGCCCTACCTTTCCAGCACGTTCATCCGTCACGTTCCCAGTCCGTTGAAATTTTTCAAACAGATCCTTTATTGTATCGCTTTTCGGTCCTTTGGTTACATTAAACCTCCGTTGAAAACTTCGTCGTGTTGCAACAACACTGTGTTCTAGGCGGTGGAATTCCAACACCAGAAAAATCCTCTGTTCTAAGGAATAAACCATGTTGTCTACAGCACACTTGCACGTTGTGAACAGCACACGCTTACAGCAGAAAGACGACGTACAGAATGGCGCACCCACAGACTCCGTTGTCTTCTATATCGTTCACATCACCTGCAGCGCCATCTGTTGTTGAACATTGTAACTACTGTAATTTCGAAAGTTTGTCCGCCTGAAAATGTACTGTTGTCCCAAGCATATTGCAACAAACAGTGTATTTCTATCGCTGCTCGTTTAGTTTTTATTGCCGTTTCAAATATACCGGTCATTTTTTAAACACCCTGTAGCTACATAAACAGAAATGAATTTTGATGGTACAAATGAGTAATTTGGGCTATTTGTGCAGCTGGCTGTACTCCTAGTAATGAAATTTTATCATAATATACTATCGAAATACATGTGCTTTGCTTTACTTGCTTTCCTTTATGCTTGGCAAGGGCCTTACAGAGCGTACGCCTACTCTATGAGCCTCTTACGTTTGTTTCTGTTGACTGCACTGTCCGTCCACTTGGGGCTGATGAAATATCTTCATGAAAAACACCATCTCACAAAGGAGAGAAAACTACAGCTAATGTGTTGCAGTATGTAGATAGCTCTAAACACAGCTACACAAATTATGTAGCTTTATCAATGACAGACAGACTAGAAAACAAGGTGCGCATATGTCTCCTAGAGGCAGAAGGCACTGCTCAAAATTTCAAGGAAACTTAAAACAACGTGTACACAAAACATGCATGTGGAGGCAGTTAAAAGTGGAAAAATAACTACCGAACACGTGAAATATTTTCTCACTTCAGTCCTTGATGGACATGTAACAAGTGAAACGAGCCTATTGCTGTGTGTTTCCTGGTCAGGTCATACATCTACATCTACATCTACATCTACATGGATACTCTGCAAATCACATTTAAGTCCCTGGCAGAGGGTTCATCGAACCACCTTCACAATTCTCTATCATTCCAACCTCGTGTAGCGCTTAAAGAATGAACACCTATATCTTTCCGTACGAGCTCTGATTTCCCTTATTTTATCGGGGTGATCGTTCCGCCCTATGTAGGTCGGCGTCAACAAAATATTTTCGCATTCGGAGGAGGAAGTCGGTGATTGGAATTTCGTGAGAAAATTCCGTGGCAACGAAAAACGCTTTCCTTAATGATGTCCATCCCAAATCCTGTATCATTTCTGTGACACTCTCTCCCATTTTTCTTGATAATACAAAACGTGCTGCCTTTCTTTGAACTTTTTCGATGTACTCCATCAGTCCTACCAGGTAAGGATCCTACACCGCGCAGCAGTATTCTAAAAGACGACGGACAAGTGAAGTGTAGGCAGTCTCCTTAGTATGTCTGTTACATTTTCTAAGTGTCCTGCCAATAAAACGCAGCCTTTGGTCGGCCTTCCCCACAACATTTTCTGTGTGTTCTTTCCAATTTAAGTTGTTCGTAATTGTAATACTTAGGTATTTAGTTGAATTTACGGCTTTTAGATTAGACTGATTTATCATGTAGCCGAGGTTTAACGAGTTCCTTTTAGCACTCATGTGGATGACCTCACACTTTTCGTTATTCAGGGTCAACTGCCACTTTTCGCACTATTCAGATATTTTTTAAAATAGTTTTACAGTTTGTTTTTATCTTCTGATGACTTTAATAGTCGATAAACGACAGCGTCATCTGCAAACAACTGAAGACGACTGCTCAGATTGTCTCCCAAATCGTTTATATAGATAAGGAACAGCAGAGGGCCTATAACACTACCTTGGGGAACGCATGAAATCACTTCTGTTTTACTCGATGACTTTCCGTCAATTACTACCAACTGTGACCTCTCTGATAGAAAATCGCGAATCCAGTCACATAACTGAGACGATATTCCATAAGCATGCAATTTTACTACGAGCCGCTTCTGTGGTACAGTGTCAAAAGCCTTCCGGAAATCCAGGAATACGGAATCGATCTGAAATCCCTTGTCAACAGCACCCAACACTTCATGTGAATAAAGAACTAGTTGTGTTTCACAGGAACGATGTTTTCGAAACCCATGTTGACTGTGTAACAATAGACCGTTTCCATCAAGGTAATTCATAATGTTCGAACGCAATAAACGTTCTAAAGTCCTGCTGCATATCGACCTTAACGATATGGGGCTGTAATTTAGTGGATTACTCCTCCTACCTATTTTGAATATTGGTGCGACCTATGAAACTATCCAGTCTTTGGGTACAGATCTTTCGTATGAAAGATGATTGTTAAGTATGGAGCTAATGCATCAGCATTCTCCGAAAGGAACCTAATTGGTATACAGTCTGGACCAGAAGACTTGCTTTTATTAAGTGATTTGAGTTGCTTCGCCGGACACGGTGGCCGAGTGGTTCCAGGCGCTTCAGTCTGGAACCGCGCGACTGCTACGGTCAAAGGTTCGAATCGTGCCTCGGTCATGGATGAGTTTGATGTCCTTAGGTTTGTTAGGTTTAAGTAGTTCTAAGTTCTAGGGGACTGATGACCTCAGCTGTTAAGTCCCATAGTGCTCAGAGCTATTTTTGAGTTGCTTCACTACTCTGAGGATATTTACTTCTATGTTACTCATGTTGGCAGCTGTTCTCGATTCTAATTCTGGAACATTTACTTCATCTTCTTTTTTGAAGGCATTTCGGTAGGCTGTGTTGAGTAAATCTGCTTTGGAATCACTGTCTTCGATAGTATCTCCATTGTTATCGCGCAGAGAAGGCATTGATTGTTTCTTGCCGCTGACATACTTCACATACGACAAGAATCTCTTTGGAATTTCAGCCAGGTTTCGAGACAAAGTTTCGTTGTGGTAGCTGTTATAGGCGTCTCGCATTGAACTCGGCGCTAATCATGAGGATTTTGGGTCTGTTTGAATTTGGCATGTTCGTTTCGTTGTTTCTGCAATAGTGTTCTAACCCGTTTTGTGTGCCAATGAGGATCAGCACCGTCGTTTGTTAGTATTTGGTATAAACGTCTCAATTGCTGCCGATATTATTTCTTTGAATTCAAACCACATCTGGTCTACAATTATATTGCTAATGTGGAAGGAGTAGAGATTGTCTCTCAGGAAGCCGTCAAATGAATTTTTACCTGGTTTTTTGAATAGGTATATTTTTCGCTTATTTTTCGAGGATTTGGGGATTAAAATATTCAGTCTCGCTACGACAACCATTTGAACACTAATCCCTATATCGGTTATAATGCTCGTTATTAACTCAGGATTATTTATTGCTAAGAGGTCAAGTGCGTTTCCACAACCGTTTACTATTCGCGTGGCCATATGAAGTAACTGCTCGAAACAATTTTCAGAGAATGCCTTTAGCAAAATTTCGTATTGTATTTTATACGTACTTCCGGAATTAAACATGTATTTTCGCCAACATATCGAGGGTAAATTAAAGTCACCACCAACTATTATAGTATGAGTCGGGTACGTGTTTGAAATTAAACTCAAGTTTTCTTTGAACCTTTCAGCAACTGTATCATCTGAACTAGGAGGTCGGTAAAAGGATCCAATTATTATTTTATTCCGGTTGCCAACAATGACCTCTGCGCATACTAACTCACAGGAAGTATCTATTTAAATTTCGCGACAAGTTAAACTACTTCTAACAGCAACAAACAAGCCACTGCCATCCGTGTTTCACCTAACTTTTCGGAACACCGTTAGGTTCTTCGCAAAAATTTCGTCTGAGCTTATATCCAACTTTAGCCAGCTTTCAGTGCCTACAGCGATTTGAGCATCAGTGCCTATAATTCTATTAGCGCTTGGAGCTCTGGTACTGTCCCAACACTGCTACGACAATTTACAACTGTTATATCAATGGTTCCTGTATCTATGTTCTTCCTGTGTTCGGCCTGCACCCTTTGTGACTGAAGCCCATCTTGTGTTTTCCCGAGACCCTCTAACCTAAAAAACCGCCGAGTCCGCGCCACACAGCCCCTGCTCCCCGTGTAGCCGCCTGCTGCATATAGTGGACACCTGACATATTCAGCGGAACCCAAATACCAACCACCCTTTGGTACAAGTCGAGGAATCTGCAGCCAACACGGTCGCAGAACCATCAAAGCCTCTGATTCAGATCCCCCACTCGGCTCTGTATCAGAGGTCCGCAATCGGTCGTGTCGACTATGGTGCAAATGGTCAGCTCTGCTTTCATCTTGCAAGCAAGACTGGCAGCCTTTACCACTTCTGTTAGCCGCTCGAAACCAGAGAAAATCTCTTCTGCTCCAAAGCGACACACATCACTGGTGCCGACATGAGCTACCACCTGCACCCTGTGCTCTTCATGGCATCCGGGAGGACACTTTCCACATCTGGAATGACTCCATCCGGTATGCACACTGAGTGCACATTGGTTTTCTTACCCTCCTTGTCAGCCAAGCCCTAAGGGGCTACATAACGCGCCTAACGTTGGAGCTCCCAACTACCAATAGTCCCACCCTAAGCGATTGCCCGGATCTTGCAGGCTGAGTGGTTTACTCTGAAACAGGATAGGCGACAGAATCTGGCTCAGCGACAGTGTCAGCCACAGACAGCACTTGGAACCTGTCTGTCAGACAAATCAGGGAGGCCTTACGAGCTGCCGCTTGGGAAGTCTTTCGCCGCCTGCTTCGCCCCGGGGCGACCTTCCACTCGACCACAGGTGAGTGATAGCAATAACTGGGCAGGCCACCGGTGAGGACCGATTGGAGGACTCTGACGCGCTGGACGTCCGTTGGATCCCCACGACCGGCCCACAACAGTGGTGCCCATCCACTGCAGCCTCAAGCTGTGTAACCGAAGCTATCACAGCCTGAAGCCTAGAGCGAAGTGTCACCAACTTGGCTCGCATCCACATACAACAATCGCAGTCCTTGTCTATACCAAAGACTGTTGGAACCTAAACTATTCAGATAACGGACTATCGGCACGTGCTGCGCAACTCTAATGTAGACCCTGACGAATACGCACGAACTTTGTCTAGTAATACGCAGATATTCAAGAACTTAATACCGAAGCACTCAGGTGAAACTAAATAATTTTCCCCTGATAAGGAACTTGTAATATATCACAAAATCGCTTTACTTTCTGACGCAAACGAAAACGCGAGAACTGTGGCTATTAGATTTTAAATTTACACGAAGAAACTCAAGAATCTAATCTATTAAAGCATACAGATGATATAATAAAATTCGCTCCTGGTCAGGAACTCGTAAAAGTCACAAAAGCGGTTTACTTATCTGTTGCTGCGTCTTTAGCCGTCGGCTAGTACTGCCTACTACATACAGATCGTATGCTTCTACATCTACATCGCCATCTACATGGATATTCTTCAAATCACATTTAAGTGTTTGGCAGAGAGTTCATCGAACTACCTTCACATTTCTCGATTATTCCAATCTCGTACAGTGCGCGGGAAAACGAACACCTATGTCTTTCCGTAGGAGCTCTGATTTCCCTTATTTTATAGTGGTGATCGTTTCTCCCTATGTAGGTTGATGTCAACAAAATGTTTTCCAATTAGGAGGAGAAAGTTGGTGACTGGAATTTCGTGAGAAGATTCCGTCGCAACGAAAAACGCCTTTCTGTTAATGATGTCCAGCCCAAATCCTGTTTAATTTCGGTGACACTCTCTCGCATATTTCGCAATAATACGAAACGTGCTGCTTCCCACACCACCCAGCAGTATTCTACATGAGCACAGACAAGCATAGTGTAGGAAGTCTCCTTGGTAGATCTGTTACATTTTGTAGACAGGTATCTATTCCTACATCCATTATATTGTTGTTACTGAAAAGTCTTCTTGAGTATTGAGGCAGTCATCTGTCTTGAAAGGGAATCCGTCTACGTCCAAAGATGCATCAGGTCTGATTTTCTTACTTATGACCTCCTATTCTGTCTTTTCGTCATTAAAACGTGCACCTGTTTTCTCAGAGATTTTGTAACAGTTTCGCATCATTTTCATTACTTCTGTTTAGGAGGTACTTATTAATGCTACATCATCTGTTTAAGCAAGTCTAGTAATCTTCACCCTGCATTTGGAAACTATGTGGATTAGGTTCAAAAAATTCTCCATCAATATTGTCATAAACTTAATTCTACACACATTTTAAATAACCTGATTTACTTTGAGGGTATTCATAATTCCCTCATTATGTTCAGGAGTGTCTGCCAATGTATGCTATTATAGGCCTTTGGCAGTCCAGAAATAATACTTGGACGTATACGTTGAATTCCCAAACGTTCTCAGTTATACGACTTAGAGTGAATAAATGATCTAATGTGGATATATTGACTTACGTCTATATGAAGATATACATAATTACTCCGCAATTCACACTTCAATGCTTGGCAGAGGCGGAAAACGCATTATTAGTCAGCAATTCATTCATTAGTTGTTTGGATTAGCATGTTTAATGGGCAAACTGATAGGATTATAGACGACATCTAGTAAAGCCCTTCCTCTGTTGTCATCAAACATAAGGGATCACTCCTCTTAAATAAGGGTCATACAATTGCGGATTTATAGTCTGCAGGTAGGGTTTCTGTCTTTCAAATTGTTACTGTTAAGGACTGTAGTTCTAATCCTTGTTGCGGTCATTCAATTCTTAATAATTTGGGTTATATTTGGCCTTAATTTCTATATTGCTTGCTGCATTTCGTGAAGACTTTTACGTCAACAATGTCAGGTTCTTCAAATTTAAGTAGAATTTAAGTTATTGCACTTGAGTAGGAAAAAATTAAATAAATCTAAATAGTAGTAGATACACGTATAAATCCTAAACGTAAGCAATTTACAAATTTTCCAAGAAAATTTGTTGCACCGTATAATGATGCAGATGCATGGTGATACCAAACCTACAGCTGCAGAGTATAAACAGAGCATTAACATTTTACAGCCTCACTGGAAGAGGCCAAAGAATGCCATCTACATTCTTCGAATTCTCATATTATTTTTGTTCAGAGTTGCAAGTTGGAGCCTATATCCTGGTACAGCGCAAATGCTTAGCGCTTGTTCCGGAGAAACAAATTTCCGCTCGCAAGAGGAAGTAATGCGTTCTCAAAGCAACATCGTCTTCCCTATAGCCAGAGTGCCCGTATCGACGCTGCTAAAAGCTACGAAACAGACTCCGAGATTAAGACTGAATTATTCACACTCGAAAGCAGAGATCCGTACAGCTTTCAGACCATGATAAACCCTCTTTCTATTAACATTTCATTCCTTCCTCTAATTCTCTCTTCTCAAGTATTGCAAAGAATATTCCGAAAGTTAGGAAAACAGCCAATTATTAGCAAATATTTTATATTACCAGTATTACCGAATGCAACTATTTCTTCCTGTGTTCCTTGGCATTATTATTCTAAATACACCTTACTTTCTGGAATACGGTTTTTCCCTTTTTGTATTGTATTTTCTACATTAATCGCACACATACTGTTTTATATTCTAGTCCCAGTGACCGAAAAGTACGATGCAAAAGACTGCGAAGACTACAGAACCACCAGTTTTATCATTCACTTTGCGAAGGGTCTAACGAGGGTCATAGTAAGAACTGAAAAGAGAACTGAAAAGATTACTTGCGAAAATAAGTTAGGGTTTACAAAGATTAAAGAAAAAAGAGATGGTATAAGTTGTCTCAAGGTGAATGGAATATTAATTACAGAAATTAGCACAAAAGTGTATATTTGTATTATCTACTGGGAGAAGTGTTTCGATAAAGTCAAGTGGATTATACAGCTGAGAATTTTAAGTGGAGTCGTGTCACCCTATCTTGACCGAGTTAAATTGGCTATAAAAATGCCTCCATTTACTCAGGAACTGCTTTTTGAGTGTACAAATATGAGATCTTTACATGTTTTCTCATGTTTTAACAATGTACTGCCCCAAAATCACTTTAAAATACCAGTTAGGAAAAAAATAAAAGTGTTTGATCTAAATTTTAACAATTTTAATTTCATGAAATTTAATTATCAGAGTGCAACCAAAGTAGACCTGCAACATCACGGTATTACCTACGGTATGTGGTAAATAATTCATCGATGTAGAAGTTTCTGAAAAATATGGACATTTATACTGAAAAATGTCATTTTGAGAAAACTGCGTTTAAAGAAAATATTTAATACACAGTCAACTAATACATACAAACTATGTTACAATCTTCCTAGCTGGTAGTCCTCATCTCTTTCTTCATCTTCTTCACCCTATGCTGCCTTCATTTCCTTGGATCTGGCTTCTTTTGACATAGTATTTACTGCAATATCTGTCTTCATGATGTGCCGTTGGTCCAAGTCCATCACATTTTTGGTGATTCTTTAACTTTCATGAATTCCAGGATGGCCCAAAATTTGTTGTCTCCCGGAAGAGCCATCATTAAAAGTAAGAACAGCTTCAAAAACACCAGGTAAGAAGACAGACCTACCAATAAAAAAAATGTTTTTGGTAACCTTGACCATACAACATTGTTAAAAGATTTGTACGCATTTTGCGTTTTGCCTTCAAGATGTTTTTTCAACAGCCGTTCATGGAGAAGAACCTTAAACACAGGTTTCAGGGCAAGCACAACTGCATTTGGTATAATGATTTTAAGTGAGTAACTATCTAATTTACCTTCCTCTTTGCTACCTTTAAGTATTGGAACTGATAAATGGAACACAGGTTGTGGGTTGATTCAGAGTCTGTAGACAGCGTTTGGAAATAAATTCCCCAAATAGCTCTCTTCACACCATCTAAATTATCGCTGTTACTTCTAACAGCCATACCATAATACTATGTAATTTGATCAATTTGTTTATGTTAGTCGACGCCTTATATTTAGATCCTCTGATAACCTAGTACTTTCCATTTCCTGTTTTGGTCTATACAGTCTCGTGCTCAACCTATTCTGCACATGATTAACGCACTCTAGTTTTGAAGTTCACAAGTTTCCACCAATGACGCAAAACAAACTTCTCAAAAACGTCAGTGCAATTTTCAAATATTTATTTATAGTAGTAAATATTCGAATATATCAATAAAACAAACACCAAATTAAGCATAAATATCAATATTTTCATCATCTGCACAAAAGTAAAAATGTCAAATTTTGTCATTTTGGGTGGCACAACTCCCCTTAAAAGAAGTGGGTATATACTGAAAAGAAGGAAATTTAATAAAGGTGATGTATACAAAGCAAAAATATGCTGAAAAAGTGGGAAATGAGGAGACTGAAGAGATGAGCAAGGAATGAAACGCAAGGGTGCTCACTGTCACTAAACAACTGATAGGTAAGGCCGTCGAGGATGCAAGATGTATTATTACTCGAGGAGAAAGGATAAACTCTATAAAATATGCAGATAATCAAACAGTACTGGCGGAATGAGAATAGGAGCTACAGAACACGTTCAAGAAGATAAAAGGAGTATATAATGAAGAAAAACGTACGAAAGATAAAAGTGATACGAATAAGCAAGAGGGAAGCACCAGATAACACATTCTTAGACGGAATAAAGATAAAACAAGTAAAAATCCTTTCTGTTCCTGTGAAGTTTAATTATATGGATGCTGTACAGACGAAATAAAGAGGAGCATATCAATGTGAAAGAGACCATATGAAAGAGTGAAGTAATAATTACCATTTTGAAAAATTCCGATTAAGCTGAGGAAAATATTTGCTGAATATTACGTCTGGAGTGTAGTGTTATACAGCAGCAGTGAATATGGAACGTTAACAAGAAAGAAGAAAGACCGTTAGGAATTTTTAAAGTGTGGCCATGGAGAAGAATTCCTAAGATGAAGTGGACTGACGGACTTAAAAATGAAGAAATATGAAGAAAATGGCAGAAGAAAGAATATTACAGATTATTAGAAGTAATTAGGAAGGGGCGAAAAATCTTGGCTGGGACATAAACTGTGAAGAAATTGTCTGCATCAAATAATAATAGAGGGAAAAGTGAAAGGACTGCGAAGAAGAAATATAAAGAGAATTGGAGTGGCAGATGATATTAGAAAAGAACTAACGTACAAACAGATGAAGTAAGATGCTGAGAACAGGACATGAAGGAAAGCCCTTACTTGAAACATATCATAAGACACCAAAGAAGAAGACTATTATACGATGTGAGACCATAGTACGCAATGTGAGAAAAGCAATTATTATTCCAAAAGTGTGCGGTGTGTGACAAAAGGGGAAGATCAGGACGCCAGCGCCTGCGGCATAATTTTGTTACCGAGGACCAGAAACGAGACGCTATGTACTGGTACCATCAGTGGTGATTGTTAAGGTGCTTACCCTCGAGGAGACGAATGTGAATGAAATACGAGGAACGTTCAATGAGTATGACACATTTTTTCGGGCATTTTCGGTTGAAAAAATGCGGAATTTGTTGTGGGACATGGTGGAATATTCACGTTTCAGCCTGTATAGTTTCATGAATTTTCGATAGGTGGCGGCGCTATGCATGACTTCCAAAATGACGTCAGTAAAGGAGGTGCGTTCCAAGCATAGTGCTGTCATTGAGTATCTTTAAGCGGGAAACCAAAGCATTTCAGATATTCATAGGCGCTTTCAGAATGTCTATGGAAACCTGGCAGTCGAAATCTCAGTGACTCGTTGGCAAGGCGTCTGTCATCGCAACAAGGAGCCGCAAAACCTGTCCGATCTCCCGATTGACGGCCGACAACACACAGCGTTGACACCACCAATGATGGAACGTGCGGATTCCAATACATCGTATTATCTCAAACTCGTTCAAAAAATGGTTCAAATGGCTCTGAACACTATGGGACTTTACATCAGATGTCATCAGTCCCCTAGAACTTAGAACTACTTAACTAACCTAAGGACATCACGCACATCCATGCCCGAGACAGTATTCGAACCTACTACCGTAGCGGTCAGGCGGTTCCAGACAGGAGCGCCTAGAACCGCTCGGCCCCACCAGCCTGAATTATCTCCAACTCTTGTGGCTACAAGACCTTGTTTCTCAATATAATTTCCATTCAGTGCCTTTCGTCACTTTACTGGGAGGGCTTCAATGCCCGCATGGCACCACTCCACTGATCGACGTCGAAGCCAACGACTTGCTTCATCAATAACCTACCCATTAAGTAGGTACTGCTTCCAGCGGAGGGCATCCTTCAATGGGCCAAACACATGGAAGTTGGAAGGTGCGGGATCCGGACTGTAGGGTTGATGAGGAAGTTTGGTGAGCTCCTCTCGGGTGTGCAGATTTATATGAGGCCCAGCGTTGTAATAAAGAGGAGACTTTCGTTTGCATGTCTATGGAAACGAACAGGCTGTATTTAATTCTTCAACATCCTGAGCTTACCACAATACACTTCCGACGTGATCACTGCATCATGAGGGAGGGCATCAAACGGAATAAGCCCTTTATAGTCCCAGAAGACTGTAGCCATGAGACCGTAGCCGCGACTTTATCTGCTGCCGGTACGGCTTTGAATTTGTCTTCACAGGTAAGACGGTTTGGCATCACTCCACGAATTGTCGCTTGAAACGATATTTCATCACTTGTGTCGATGTTCGAAGAAAAATTGTCACGAGTTTCCTCGTAACGTGCAAATAGTCCGCACGGACGACCATTCGTTGTTCTTAATGGTCTTTTTGGCTGCAAGAAACCCAGCGGGCGTACATCTATGAGTACCTCAAATGGTAGAGGAGTGTGTCAGCACTACCAACAGAGACATCCAGTTGTGCAGCGAGGTGTCTCATTGTGATACGTCGATCACCTCGAATGATCGTATTCGCTCGTTCCAACGTTGGTGGAGTCACAGCTGTGTTGAAGCCAACCTCCATTTTTTTTTGAACAAATGTGTCGCATTACTAATTGAATGTCCCTCATATTTAAAAGCGCTGAGGTAAAATCTGTAGTCAAACTCTGATCCGTTTTGTTTCTTTCTAACTTACATCCTCACATTCATACTGAAGTCCTGAAGCTATAAAAACCACTATAAAAACATTCCATGAGATTTCGCTATTGAAATATACGATATTTCAAAAATATTCATTTTATTTCTCAAAAATATCTTTACTGTACCAATGTAGATAGATACTTTGGTTAAATTTTAACATACACAAATTAACCATCCGATTTTACAACCGAATAAAAATTCTTCCAATCCATCTGTGTGCCATGAGTCAGAAAACCAATGTTTATCAGCCTGAAGATGCCTAAATAAGGTGAAACGGGTAGTTGATAAATAAAAATCAGCCTGAAGATGCCCAAATAAGATGAAACACATAATTGATAAATAAAAAAACTAAAATTGCAACCAAGACTTTTTTCAACTAATACAATCAAATAACTTTTGCACGCATACACATATAAGCTTGAGGTACTTTTTACAACTATGATTAGAATCAAATTTTTTATTCGCCTTTCACAAACGTTAGCGTTTCCTTCACTTGATGCACAAGAGACCGACAAACCTAATCAAACGGTAATGAGACTCGATTCATACCTTCGCGAGCATGTATGGAGTTAGTTGCATGCGCTGTTGTGCTGCACTGCATTGCAGTTCACTTGTTGGGAAGAGAGGCAACTGGGTGGTGTCTTGTGCAAACATACACAGAAAAGGAACAATACACTGCGACACTGGGTTACTGTGGGCACACTTTAACCAAAGTGCTCCAATGCAAGACCACCTCAGTGGCTGATCTGTCGTCCAGGAGTAACGATGTGCACTCACGAGGAATATCACGCCTCACACTTGTGAATAAATTGTGTCTTTTGAAACAGAACGCAAAGCGCTGTTAGTTCCTGTTTTGTCCGCCATCTCCTCTCTCCGCACATAGGGCAGTGAACGAGCGCGCGAGTAAGCGAGTCAGACCCCTACCGACCACGTGAACCGACTACTTAACACTGGGATAACTTTTAGTTTAGTTACGCAAGTTAAAATTTACACCATGTTTCTTATTTTCATTCAAGTATATGATGTAATCTTGTGCTCTCGGATGAATTCCTTTGAGACACCCCAATACAACAAAACTACAGTTCGGTAGTTAAAATGCTGCAACTGTACTGTGGCAGGGCTTATTACCGCTAAGACTAAACGAACGGTAAAATATAACAACCTCAATATAAGAGATACTCTGTCCAGTCACACTGAGTGGACAAGTCATGTGATAGCGATATGCTCATATGCAGATGGCGGTCGTATCGCGTACACAAGGTATAAAAGAGCAGTGCATTGGCGGATCTGTCATTTGTACACAAGTGATTCATATGAATAGGTTTCTAACGCGGTTATGACCGCACCACGGAAGTTAATCCACTTTGAACGTGGAACTGTAGTTGAACCTCAACACATGGAACATTCCATTTCGGAAATATTTAGGGACTTCAATATTCCGCGATCCACAGTGCCAAGACCGTGACGACAATAACACATTTCTGGCGTTAACTCTCACCACGGGCTAAGCAGTGACCGACGGTCTCCGGTTAACGACCGAGAGCAGCAGTATTTACCTATAGTTGTAAGTGGTAACAGACAAGCAAGATACCCCAAAACAACCGTAGAAATCAATGTGGGACCTACGACGAACTTGTCCATTAGGACAGTTTGGGAAATTTGCTGTTAATAGGCAACGGCACCAGACGACCGAAACGAGTGCCTTTGCTAACAGCACGGCATCTTTTGCCGGCCTCTCCTGGGCAGGTGACAATGTCGGCTGGACCCTAGACAACTGGAAAATCGTGACCTGGACACATCAGTTCTGATTTCAGTTCGTAATACCTAATAGTAGGGTCCTAATGTAACGTATACCTCACGAAGCCATGGAACCAAGTTGTTAACAAAGCACTGTGCAAGCTGGTGATGGTTCCATAATGGTGAAAGATGTGTTCACATGGAATGGACTGAGTCCTTTGCCCCGACTGAGCCGATCATTGGCTATAAATGGTGGTTTCCAGCTACTTGGAGACCAAGTGCACCCATTCATCGACTTCAGGTTGCCAAACAGCAATGGAATGTTTATGGCTGACAATGCACCATGTCACCAGGCCACAGTTATTCGCGATTAGTTTTAACAACATTTTGGACATTTACGCGGAATATTTTGGCCACCCAGATTGCCCGACATGAATCCCATCAAACATATAGGGACATAATCGGGAGGTCAATTGGTGCACAAAATTCCATATCAGCAACACTTTTTTGCTATTACGCACAGCTATAGAGTTACCATGCTTCCATATTTCCGCAGCTGACTTCCAACGATTAGATGAGTTGCCGCCATACTGTAAATATGAGCATCTGTCAAAAGCATAAAAAAACACTTTTACAGCGCTGACCCCAGTGAGCCTTGCAGTAAAAGAGTCAGTGAGGTTCGGGAAAGTACCAACGGAGATGCGGAGCCTCACCGACTCCGCTGCCGTGTCCAGCTCCACTAGAGTTCTCGGCTCAGGTACCATGGCGCAAACAGACCGATCTAGAGGGTTTTAATCCGTGGTGTTTGTTTGGCAAGGGAGTTAAGTAAACTCGTGCTGGTTCTCTTTGAAACGCGCACGTACACTGCGTGCTATGTGATACGTTGCATTGTCCTGACGGTAGATGCCATCGTGCCAACTGCATGTAGGGGTGCACATGGTCCAAACAATAGATGCACACGTATGGTGACCCATTGTCCCTTCCAGAATGATGAGGTCTTCCAGCGAACGCTACGAAAACATTCCACTCTTTGGACGTCCAGTTCCAGTACTGACGTGTAAATGCCAACCTTCGTCGCCAATGAAGAGTCGTTCAAGAACCAGGCATCTGCTGCGGATGTCCATAAGCACTGTCATTCGCTTCCCTTAACGCTCGTCGAGGAGAACTGTTGGTAGCCTCTTGGTTCATCCGAGCGGTCAGCTGCTCTACAGTTGCACGTTTATTTGCCCGTACACATCTCTGCAGCCGTAGTTCACCTCGTGTTGCATCACAGCTGCCTCGCGCGACGCACCGTATAGTTTAACCACGGCGGCAGACTAAAAGTACATAGACTTAGCTGTTTCGGAAATGCTTCCACCTTGGTCCAAAAACAAATCACCACGGCATTTTGAACGTCACAAAAAACGCTCAGTTTCCGTGTTACAACTACCATACCGGTTTTCGCGTTCCCCGACATGCTATACGTAGCTTCCACTGTTAGTGTCATCTGTATGTGGTTACTGCACGTTGACTCCGAACATATGCGATTGTCGTATTAATGTGACTTGACCATGTGTAACACAATATGCTGCATCGAGTATTTGAAATTCGTATTACCGCCGATTAAAGCAGGCGGAATATTAATTGGCAAATCGATTGTTGTCCTCATGTAACAATATAAAATGAATTACATCAAAACGCGGTGCTTAAATATCTGTACAGCTATACCATCACTGAATGTTATTCTCTCCCACTAGAGGTGAAAGCCACAATTCATAAGCGCATACAGACCTGTATCTCGCTGCAACACTGCGCCAAAATACATCAAGGACTCTGTCATCACCACCTGGATGACACGTTACAGTTTCACAGTTCATCAAACACGAATGGTATGAGACAAACGAATATTTCCTCAAGTCGTTCATAGTTGATAAACGCTATGTCCTTTTAGCCACCGTCCAGCAAGTTTGCGAAAATCATTTCACCCGCGGTACTGGTATTTCCCGAAGACCAGGACAAGTATTTAACACCCTTTCTTTGTGAAGCTTGAACTGGAACTCGACAGACCAACAAACTTTCTGATTCAGTGTCGCGCTGTCGTCTGTGACAACAATTAACTTCCGACTCCTATTGCACCATTGCTGTAACAGTCCTTCTGTACAGATGTCATTAAAATTAAACAGCTTTAAAGAAAACGAGACTTCTTAGAAACTACAGTCATATGTGACAGGAAATCTCTATGCGTTTACTACTGATTTCAAAACCCTTCATAAGATGAGCGATGTAATATTGTATTGCCACTTGATTAAACTAGAGTTCAGCCATGAACTTAATATTTGGGGTAATCGAGTGAGATGAGGTCGCGATTCGGGGCTGATATATCTCTTCCTGTAGTTTCTCTAGTAAAACGTAATAGCTAGTTGCTGGAAGCAGCCACTTTACTACTAGATTTGTCCGTAAATTAATAATCACCACATTCTTACGTCATTGCTCGTCTGAAAATAGAACTGCAATTCATAAATTTTTTTGTACTCAACAGCTAATTAATGATAGCTTCCAGGCTATAAGAGTAAAGAGCTTGCGGTGGAAGACATTTGTTTCACAGTATCGACGACGAAAAAGTATTCATACTTCAGGGCCTTTGATATCCCATGTTTACTATATTTGAAGTTATTGACTATCAGTTCTATTAAACCTAAATTCTTTCTAGATTTATAGACGAGCTTCCATACTTTAGTGTTATCGTCTTTATAATAGCATCATTGCCTCTCCCATTGGTGACACTATAAGAAAAGCGGGTCAGTTTGTAATTGGTTCAAATGGTTCAAATGGCTCTGAGCACTATGGGACTCAACTGCTGTGGTCATAAGTCCCCTAGAACTTAGAACTACTTAAACCTAACTAACCTAAGGACATCACACACATCCATGCCCGAGGCAGGATTCGAACCTGCGACCGTAGCGGTCGTGCGGTTCCAGACTGTAGCGCCTTTAACCGCTCGGCCACTTCGGCCGGCAGTTTGTAATTGCCTGACAGTGTTGTTAGTACAACATTAAAACATTGTTTGCCGTTATTACTGATAAAGTTTGCATAGTTTTCTCAACATATATTGGGGAAACGGAAGTCACCACCTAGTATGATTTATGTTGATGGAATTCGCGTATAACTGACTTTTGGCTCTCTTCGAGTGACAGTATGGCCAGCGGGTCTGAATCTGGTATCGGCAGGAAAGGACGACTATTAATGCAAGTCAATCAACCCTGTTTACTCTCGTCCCATTGAGTTGACAATCACATTTATTTGGTACGTCGCTAGATTTCATGCTGTTTTTCCTTTGTCCCTATAAACACTCTACCTCTTAAAGAGTGTGTTTCTCTCCAATAAAAGCCCTAAGTTTTGTGTAACATGTAATAAATTTCCAGACTGTGGATCCAAAGTTGTCGACTTTGATCCTCGGGTATTTAGTAAAACCAAACTTCCGTGCCCTGTCCCTCTCGGGCCATTTATTAGGTAACGACCAGCGTCTCGTACTCTGTTAATGTAGATGCGATATGGAGCGGCGTTATATCAACACATCACTCTCCCGGAGGTCTTCCTCTTCTCAGATCTTGGAACAGCTACTTCTCAATTAGCTCCGTCCACCCTTTACAGTCCTCCCATGTCCACCTCCCTAGCGCAGCAGTAGCTTTAACGTCTACCACGCAAGGGGGCCCGGGTTCGATTCCCGGCAGCGGACTGGGTGTTATATGTCCATAATCATCATTTTCATCATCATTGACAAGCAAGTCGCCGAAGTGGCGCCAACTAAAAGGACTTGCAATACGGCGGCCGAACCCCGAAGGGGATATACCGGCCAATAAATACCATACGATCATCTCTCAGTCCTTCCATCGTAGAAAAATCCCTGATAGTACTGGGAAACGAATTCGTATCCTCCACGCAACAGTCGCACATATTGATCACTGAGATACGGAGGTGTAAAACCCTAGGTAAGTCCTGGATTTTAATCTGTAACTTTTGAATTTTTTCTCCTCTGACAATCTTTGTTAATGTGAAAAATGCGGTGTTTCGAAGTGTGGTGTCACCGCCAGACACCACACTTGCTAGGTGGTAGCCTTTAAATCGGCCGCGGTCCGTTAGTATACGTCGGACCCGCGTGTCGCCACTATCAGTGATTGCAGACCGAGCGCCGCCACACGGCAGGTCTAGAGAGACTTCCTAGCACTCGCCCCAGTTGTACAGCCGACTTTGCTAGCGATGGTTCACTGGCAAAATACGATCTCATTTGCCGAGACGATAGTTAGCATAGCCTTCAGCTACGTCATTTGCTACGACCTATCAAGGCGCCATTACCAGTTACTATTGATGCTGTAAAACATGTACCGTCAAGAGCGATGTTCACCAATTATGGATTAAAGTTAAGTATTCCAGCAGCTACGTACGTTTTTTGTTAGTCTCATTTCCTTGACCTGTTCCAGACCTCACGCCAGCCTGCGTGAGCTAAAACGCGTGCCTTTCGGCTTCCTCTCATAGTGGGTTGGCTGTCTTGCCAATCCACAATACGAAGTCCACATAAAAAGTAGCTCCCCCTGTAACTGGTTGTGTGAGTCAGTTCAGCGTTTCTAGGAAAACATCCTGTAATAGGACCTTGCCTACTGTAAGGAACAGTCAAATGAAAACCAGAATGGTGATGTAACAAGCGTTGCACGGACGTTCATAAGGCAGGTAAGTGTGTGTGAAGATGTGCCCTCTGTTGGGAATCAGAAAGGAACAGCGCGAACTTCCACCTCCTGTACAATTTGACTGTTAGACGTGTTCGACATGTGTTCAGCGATTCGTGTGTGCATCCGAACTTTGCTATGGAGGCTAGGAAAGAGGGATGTCGAGCTGTAGTGCGGTTTTTGACTAGGAGAGGAATGTCGGAAACAGAATTTGTAGTCGAATGTTTGCTGTGTATGGTCACGTGTGCGTGTGTTTACGTGGAATAAACGGTTTTTAAAAATTCGAGTCTCAATGAAAGACAGCAGTCAGCCAGGAAAGTCTCATATCGTGTTATTGCCACTTCTGTCATTACTGCGCTGGTAACAAACGTCACAAATGTCGATGGCAGCCGGTAAAAGGCATTCGGCTCGTGTTGAGCATCAGTCCGGTACCGCTCACACCATCACGACAGAGCTTCTGAAGTTCAGGAATGTCTATCTCCAGTGGGTTCCACACAGCGTGGAGAAGGAGCAGAAACTGCAAAAAATGTCGACATTACTGCAGCACCTGGAACGACATCACGACGAAGAATATCGTTTCCCTCCCGTATTATTGTGGATGATGAAACATGCTATCATCATTTTGATGTGGAGAGCAAGAGTCAGAACCAAAAATGGAGGCATATGGACCGACTCCTCCAAAAAAACATCCAAAGCCGTGCGTGTAAGCGCTGGGAAAGTCGTGATGATCATTTTGGTTGACTGCAAGGATCTAATGCTTATCGACTGTCTGGAGCGCGGTGCTGCACTTAATGCACAATGGTACGTGGACATTTTGGAAAAATTGCAGGTTCTCATCAAGTCCCAACGCCCAGGAATGTTAACTGCCGATATTGTTCTGTTCAAGGAATGCCCGCCCATATGTTGCCAAGGTAGCCTCGACTACGCTTCAGAATTTTCGCTGGGAGGTTATTGTACATCCTCCACACAGTCACGGACCTTCCCTAAGGGATTTCCCCATTTTTGGAGCTCTGAAGAAAGAGGTTCGCGGTCTTCCATTTCTTCCGGATGAAGAGGTGCTCTGGGTACATTAATGGTTCCACGGGTAACCGCAAACTTATTTTTTACAATTCTTTTTTTTTCTCTGCTCATATGAGTGCAATTTATTCCCATAATGAAGCAACATGCTGTGCACGAAAGCGACGTAGACAGCTACCAGTATGACTTAAAATACTTGGTGACTGTAAACCCGTAGATCACCACCCAACAGCCTATATTTTAGTTCAGTTTCTAGCTGCAAGACAACGATTGTTGCTAAAAAATTATACTGGTCCAGCAAGTACGAACAATAATTCACAGCTGTTTCCGTGTATCTCTGAGTCCATAGGGCTGACATGCCGCAAATTATTCGATAGCGCTGTCGTCGTTTCTAGCACGCACCAATAAGTGTTCCACGCAATTTGTCAAGTGAATACTATGTGATCAAAAGTATCCGACACGTGGCTGAAAATGACTTACAAGTTCATGGCGCCCTCCATCGGTAATGCTGGAATTCAATATGGTGTTGGCCCAACCTTAGCTTTGATGACAGCTTCCACTCCCGAAGGAATACGTTCAATCAGGCGCTGGAAGGTTTCTTGGGGAATGGCAGGGCATTGTTAACGGAGTGCTGCACTGAGGAGCGGTAACGATGTCGGTCCTCGAGGCCCGGCACGAAGTCGGCGTTCCAAACATCCCAAAGGTGTTCTACAGAATTCATGTCAGAACTCTGTGCAGGCCAGTCCATTACAGGGATATCATTGTCGGGTAACCACTCGGCCACAAGCCGTGCATTATGAGCAGGTGCTCGATCGTGTTGAAAGATGCAATCACCATCCCCGAATTGATCTTCAACAGTTGGACGCAAGAAGATGCTTAAAACATCAGTGTAGGCCTGAGCTGTGATAGTGCCACGCAAAACAACAAGGGGTGCAAGCCCTCTGCGCGAAAAACACTACCACACCATAACACCACCGCTTCCGAATTTTACCGTCGGCACTACACACGCCGGCAGATGAAGATCAACGTGCATTCGCTATACCCACACCTTGCCATCGGATCGCCACATTGTGTACCGTAATTCACCACACCACACAACATCTTTCCACTGTTCAATCGTCCAATGTTTACGCTCCTTACTCCAAGCGAGGCGTCGTCTGGCATTTACCGGCGTGATGTATGGCTTACGAGCAGCCGCTCTCCACGAAATAAAAGTTTCCTCACCTCCCGCCTAACTGTCATAGTACTTGCAGTGAATTCTGATGCGATTTCGAATTCCTGTGAGATGGTCTGGATAGAAGTCTGCCTATTACAAATTACGACCTTCTTCAACTGTCGGCGGTCTCTGTCGGTCAACAGACGAGGTCGGCCTGTACGCGTTTGTCTGTACGTGTCCCTTCACTTTTCAACTTCACTATCACATCGGAAACAGTGGACCTATGGATGTTTAGGAGTGTGGAAATCTCGCGTACAGACGTATGACACAAGTGACACCCAATCACCTGACCACGTTTGAAGTCTGTGAGTTCCGCGGAACGCCCCATTCCGCTCTGGTTGGCTCTGAGCACTATGGGACTCAACTGCTGTGGTCATCAGTCCCCTAGAACTTAGAACTACTTAAACCTAACTAACCTAAGGACATCACACACATCCATGCCCGAGGCAGGATTCGAACCTGCGACCGTAGCAGTCGCGCGGTTCATTCCGCTCTCTTACGATGTCTAATGACTACTGATGTGGAGTTCTTGGCAGTAGGTGACAGCAAAATGCACCTAATATGAAAAACGTATGTTTCTACGTGTGCCCGGATACTCTCATCACAGAGTATAATTTGCCGGTCATTACGGATGACCCTCCTCTACGTAACGGATAGTGGTTACAAACTCTGTTTGTTGTATTGCATCCCACCGCTTAAATGTCTACGGGTTCAAATCGTCGTCTACGTACGGCTGTCTAATGTGTTTATCATCGTAGCATCTTTCTCGACACAGAGGAACATTCGATAAAACTACATTTGCTTAAGAAACACCAAAAAAAAAAAAAAAAAAAAAAGATTATTCTACATTGACACACTACCTCTCTGTTTCTATAGAGCGCAGAAGAACTAAAGAAGTAAGAAAAGTGAGTGAAGCTTGACTATCTCGTTCATATAAACATCAGAAAACATAAAAAAGGAGCATCATATACACAAACACTCTTCCATACGCAAACACTTCGGCAAGGCTGTCTTCCGCACATCGCGGGGTACTTTATCCTATTGTTAGTCATTCCCTCTCTTGTTCCACTACTAAAAAGAGCGGGGGAAAATGTTTGCCTGTATGATCTTTAAGAGCCATAAACAGCTTATATTGTCCTAATGGTTGCTACACGTATTGAACGTTGGAGGGAGTACAACAGTCCTACAGTATATCGGAAATGCTGCATTTTTTTTAATCTTCTTCAATAGCGTTTCGGAATAAATTCAAACAAGGCTCACGGAGAATTTTCGTATAGCTTAATTCTCTTACTGATCCAACAGACCAGTAACAGAACTAATTGTATTCCTCTATATTTTTTTCTTTATTTTTTTATTATTTTTTGCATTTTCTGCGATTCCCGGCGGGGTCAGGGATTTTCTCTGCCTCGTGATGACTGGGTGTTGTATGATGTCCTTAGGTTAGTTAGGTTTAAGTAGTTCTACGTTCCAGGGGACTGATGACCATAGATGTTAAGTCCCATAGTGCTCAGAGCCATTTGAGTCATTTTCTGTTATTGGAGTGGTGTAAGCGTCAATTTTTATTTCAGTTAAAACAGTGAGGCTAAGCTGCCATTTAACTGAAGCTCTGACCTTTCTAATGAAATTCTTTTATAATTGAGACACCCGGGCGGTAATACCAGTAATTAAGTATATATCACTGCGTGAATTACTTCGTAAACATTGTCATTTATTACGCTCGGAGTCAAATTGGGAGGTCGCGAATACTAAAAATTTGTGTAGTTTAGGCATTCTAACCGTTTTGTCGGCCTGGCTGCCGATGTTTCGGTGCTTTTGATTGAAGTTTCTCCATAAATCTACCAGGACATCTCACTTCATGTGTGATGTGCACCAGTTTCTTCCCTTGCAGGCTATAAAAAGTCTCTTCGTAGCATATGTTGCTGAGTAACGTTCGTGGTTTCATCTATTATCCTACAGGCAGCCTGTTGACGTTTGTAGTGCATTTATAGATAAGATTTTGGGCAGTAACCTTGTTGATTTTAGAAGTGTATTAGTGAAGGAGTCGCTGTCACCAGTTGTTTGTTTCGGGCACCGTTGATAAATGTAGGCAAATGAGTGTCGACTTGGAAACCACTGTTTCGTAGTGACTCCGCATTGTTGATAAGCGCTGACACAAGTCAGGGTGAAATTTGGAACCTACGTCTACATCTACGTCTACATAAACATTCCGCGTATCACCATGCTGTGCATGGGGGAGGGTACATTATATCTAAGTCATTCCACTTCCTCTTCCACTCGGAAATGCAGCGAGGGAAAAACGACAGTCTCTTTGCTTCCGTACGAGCTCCGATTTCTCTTATTTTGTCCTCGCTGTGCTGGCGGAAGATATTCATTGGTGGTAACAGAATCGTTCTGCAGTCTGTCGCAAATGCCGGTTCTCTGAACTTTGTCGACAGCTTTCCGCGGAAAGATCGTCGTGTTCCCTCCAAGAAGTCCCACTTGCGTTCAGAGAGCATGTGCCTGCTACTCGCACATTGATCGAATGCATCTGTAACAAATATAGCAGTTCGCCTCTTTTTGTAAGTCGACTTTAAGGGGGATCACGAACACTCGAGCACTACTCAAGAATATGTCGCACAAGTGTTCTGCACGCCATTTTCTTTGCTGATGTGCTTACATTCTTAGAATTCTCAAAATAAAGTGACGTCGACCATTCGCCTTTCCTACAACAGAACTTACCCGCTCGTTCCATTTCAGCCTGTATTGCAAGGTTACGCGTAGATATTTAGTCGATGCGACCGTGTCGAGCAGTACACTACTAATACCGTATTCCAATCTTAATTGATTGTTTTTCCTACTCACCTGCACTAACATTTCTTCAGTTTTAGATCAATATTTCGTTAATCACACGAAACAGAAAATCTGTCCAAGTCATCCTGTATCTTCCTACAGTCACTCAACGGCGACAATTTCCATTAAACTGTAGTGTTTGCAGAAAACAACCTCAGATAGTCCTGTGTTTGTCAGGGATAAGATTAGATCGAATTTAATTAGATTTTGTATAGCGTTTACAAAAGACCGTTTTTTTTACTTCTGTCACGGGGTAGATTAAAGTAATATTGTTAACGGAACAGCCGATGAAGTTGATGGCGTAAGAGAACGAAACGATATAGAAAGATCGCTTGGCTTGCATGCGCCATAGCTTAGGTGGCTCTTATACTTTTTATAGGCCAGTTTGAGGTTGTTCACCAGCTTGATGCCCCACAAGTCTCATACATCAAACTGCTCCTTTTTATTATTATTATTATTTCTTTCCTTCCTCAGACGATATGTCTGGTTAAAAATGGAAAGTGACGCGGACCTTTATCAGGCGTCACTTCCTTTTAACTGTACGGTATATGTTACATTGTAATTAGGAGTTTTCGGGTAATTGAACATGTATCAATAGTTACAGATTTCTGTAGTTGTATATATACGTTTGGATGTAGCTGTATTGCGTTGATGTACTGGTGGATATTGTGTGGTATGACTCCTGTAGTTGATAGTGTAATTGCTATAATGTCAACGTTATCCTGATGCCACATGTCCTTGCCTTCCTCAGCCAGTTGGATGTATTTTTCTATTTTTTCTCCTGTTTTCTTCTGTATATTTGTTTTATTGGGTATGGATATTTCGATTAGTTCTGTTAATTTCTTCTTTTTATTGGTGAGTATGATGTCAGGTTTGGTATGAGGTGTTGTTTTATCTGTTATAATGGTTCTGTTCCAGTGTTCCAGTGTTATTCTCCAGTGCATTTTGTGGTGCATACTTGTATGTGGGATCATGTTGTTTTATTAGTTTATATTGTATGGCAAGTTGTTGAAGTATTATTTTTGCTATATTCTCATGTGTTCTGGTGTATTCTGTATTTGCTAGTATTGTACATCCACTTGTGATGTGATCTACTGTTTCTATTTGTTGTTTGCAAAGCCTGCATTTATCTGTTGTGGTATTTGGATCTTTAATAATATGCTTGGTGTAATATCTGGTGTTTATTGTTTGATCCTGTATTGCAATTATGAATACTTCCGTCTCACTGTATATATTGCCTTTTCTTAGCCATGTGTTGGATGCGTCTTGATCGATGTGTGGCTGTGTTAGATGATACGGGTGCTTGCCATGTAGTGTTTTCTTTTTCCAATTTACTCTCTTCATATCTGTTAATGTTATGTGATCTAAAGGGTTTTAGAAGTGGTTATGAAATGGCAATGGTGTAGCCGATGTATTTATATGAGTGATTGCTTTGTGTATTTTGCTAGTTTCTGCTCGTTCTATAAAGAATGTTCTTAAATTGTCTACCTGTCCATAATGTAGGTTTCTTATGTGGACAAATCCCCTTCCTCCTTCCTTTCTGCTTAATGTGAATCTTTTTGTTGCTAAATGTATGTGATGTATTCTATATTTGTGGCATTGTGATCGTGTAGGTGTATTGAGTGCTTCTAGGTCTGTGTTACTCCATTTCACTACTCCAAATGAGTAGGTCAATGTTTGTATAGCATAAGTATTTATAGCTTTTGTCTTGTTTCTTGCTGTCAATTCTGTTTTCAGTATTTTTGTTAGTCTTTGTCTATATTTTTCTTTTAGGTCTTCTTTAATATTTGTATTATCTATTCCTATTTTTTGTCTGTATCCTAGATATTTATAGGCATCTGTTTTTTCCATCGCTTCTATGCAGTCGCTAAGGTTATCCAATATGTAATTTTATTGTTTAGTGTGTTTTCCCTTGACTATGCTATTTTTCTTACTGTTGTTTGTTCCAAAAGCCATATTTATATCATTGCTGATTACTTCTGTTATCTTTAGTAATTGTTTGAGTTGTTGATTTGTTGCTGTCAGTAATTTTAGATCATCCATATATAGCAAATGTGTGATTTTGTGTCAGTATGTTCCAGTAATATTATATCCATAATTTGTATTATTTAGCATGTTGGGTGGTGAGTTCAGAGCAAGGCAGAACCAAAAAGGACTTAATGAGTCTCCTTGGTATGTTCCACGCTTAATCTGTATTGGCTGTGATGTGATATTATTTGAATTTCTTTTGATATTAAGTGTGGTTTTCCAATTTTTCATTACTGTGTTAAGGAACTGCATCAATTTAGGATCTACTTTGTATATTTCCAAAGTAGATCCTAAACTGATACAGTTCCTAAACATAGTAATGAAAAATTGGAGAACCACACTTAATATCCAAACATTATTATTATCATTATTACTATTATTATTATTATTATTATTATTACTAGATTGACTTAGTACGTTAATGAACATTCAGACGACCATAGTTGAACCATCATCTAATACGAGTTGCAGATTGAGAAAAGATAATTGTTAGTAATAAAAGAGAAAAAGATTGCTCAGGGGACACCGCTTTAATGAAGCACTCCCCGTGCGGGCGCGGAGGTTTGTGTGCTCTGGATCCGGAGGGCTATGCCGACGGTAGCTTAGCTACCAGAAGGGTCACCCAAGCTGGACCGGCCGAAGGGGAGGAGCCAGACAAAGTGTGTCTCACAACGTCTATGTATCCCCATTTTCCTATCATGTCCTTGCCTTGTCCTTTTTCCTGCCACCCCTTGTCATAAGTGAAGGGTGGGGTACACAGGGCTCCTTAGCCATAGTGAAGGCACTCTGTCTAGGGGTGACAACCCCGAAAATAATCCTCTCAAGTTAACAACTGACATAGTATCTTGGACAGTGGCTTGCCACTGTCCCACAAAGAATAATCTTCAAATGAGCTTGGAGGAAAATTTCGCTGCATGCACTACCCCAGGTGGTAACCAGTGCACCCTAGTTGGCGTTAGAGGACCTTCTGATTCTGGGGAGTCCACATCAACTTGCTTTAAGGATGAGTCGAAGCATCCTGAAATCATCGTACGTAAACTCAGACCAAGACAGCAAAGGTTCTTCGCAACATTTAATGCTAATTCACTGCTCAAAATGGGTAAATTGAAACATCTGACCGATTCACTTACACAGCACAACATAGTACTGACAGCAGTACAGGAAACCAGAGTCACACATGATTGTACCTTTGAGTTCCAAGTATACAGAATCCTCAAAGGAAAAGTGGGTCAGTGGGTAATGAAGAATGTACCCCATTTGGGTACAGGATTTATAATCAGGCATAAGATACTGGATTCAGTCATTGAATTCACCTTCCGAAGCAGTCCTGTATCCATCCTGTCCCTCAAATGTGCTAACAATGTCTATAGTGTAGTCAATGTACATGCCTCAACCAACCAGCACAACAGACGCAATCCAGACGGAACGGAGAAATTCTGGGAATACTTAGAAGATATTCTCTCTAAAATTCCAGAGACACACACCGTCATACTGCTTGGTGACTACAATGCCAAATTCGGAAGAGAGAAAAAGTACACAAATATAGAGGGCTACTATCCAGCACATATGAGACCTAACCGCAGTGGGGAACGATTGGTGAATTTGTGTAGGACTTTTGGGTTGGTCATGAAGTCTACAGCCTTCAAACACCTGCCAAGGAAACAGAAGACTTGGATTTCACCCAACACCAACTTGGATGAATTCCAGATAGATCACGCGGCCATTTCAAGAAAATTTCAAAAGGGAATACAAAACGTGAATGTATTGAGAAGTGACAATCTGGGCTCAAAGATCAAAATGAGACTCCAGCCTAGAAACACTAGCGTACAAAAAACCCTCAAGATCGCGAGATTTGACGTAGAGCGACTTAAGAACATTCAAGAATTAAGTCAGAGACCGAACAGTACATATTTGAACAGCTGGGACCAACTGAAGGAGACTCTTGTGAAGACGGCCAACGAACTCGCCCCCCTCACCAGAAGAGGGAAGCATCCGTGGTGGAATGGAGACTGTGACAATGCAATAGCCCAAAGGCAGACTCTCTGGGAGAATTGGAATTGAAGAAAACAAATATAAATTGGGAAAACTCTTTGGAACAATGAAGGCTAACAGCTAAGATAATTCGAGGAACCAAACGGACCTTCACACCAAACCAACTAACCCAAATCGAAGAGAACTTTGCTAGGAATTAATCCAGAGATTTCTATAGAACCTTCAAGCAGATACTCAAAAAATACAATGCACCAAGCCTCCACTTCAGAAACTCACAGGGCAAACTGGTTTTTAAAGACAAGGACAACTGCCACCTCTTAGCTTAGTACTTTAAAAACCTGATCAGCTGTTCTCCACCTAGTGAAGACTTCAGCTACAAACAAACCACACCAATCCCGGACTCACTGCCTCCTTCATTGGAAGAAGTTCGACAAATCATTCAAATTCTCAAGAATAATAAGACATCTGGAGGGTACTCTTGTAACACTTCTGACACTAACTGTAACTGGGTTTTCTCTTTTGATGCTAGTCAGTTGTCAGGATGAGCATTACTGCAAAGGGCATTTGATTCTAAAGCATTATGTCAGGGTGAAAATACTAAATAAATTAATTTTTCTCTCTTAACATCATGTGGGCAAGGTGGGTTCTTCTTTGGCTCGGGTATGAGGTAGAATGAAACAGCATTTTTACATAAGATAACTTTTATTGAAAGTTTTGTTCAACTGTTTCCTTACTGGATGTTCTGGCTCGGAGAGCGGCAGCTGTGTCGTTTGCGAAGCCTTCTGCTGCGGCAGCGGCGGCGTCTGATTACGTGTGGCGGTGTGTATCTCGTGTCGCCGTCTTGCCCAGTTGACTGGAGACGCGCATCGTGCTGTGGCCCGTTTAATTCTTGAGAACGAAGTCGTGAATCGGATGGTGATACCTTGGATGTGGCGTCCCAGTGTTTCTCTTCTATAAGCGGCCGCGTGTGTCAGTGTTGTGCGTTGGCCAGCGGAGCGGCGCGGTGCGGGAAGGCCAGTGTCCCGAACTCGAACAACGGCCTCCCGCTTGCCAGTCTTCGGTTGTCAGATCTTCATCCCAGCTCACAGGTGACTGCTGATGTGAGGCCGTCTCCTTCCCGTCCTCACGAGTCACCCGGGTACGTAAAAATCAGTCTTCAAATACCTTCTAAGTTCTGTCTTCTGGCGGCGAGGCTGCGGCTTGCTATTCCATCACAGCGGCGGACTTGGTGCTTCTGTGTACGGTGTAGTCTCTTCCTGCATGACGGTCTTCAGCACCGACTGAACTATACTGGAACTGAACTCGAACCGAAACTGACTGAAAACTACTGCTACTCTCGTCGGGTCCACTGCGTTTCGCATATTTATTCACTTCAGTTCACTGGAGGTGAACGACTTCACGGTCATTGCCTCTTCTGTCACGTTGAAAAGCTTCTCGAAGAATCTTCTTAACATCGGTCACTGGCTCTTGGAATGTAGACGAGGGCCTTTGATCACATGTGCAATTGAGAAACACGTGAGCCAGTCGGGCGATGCCCTGACGGCTGAATCGACAACTTCCGCTTATGTGGGGAGGGTGATGGCTTCTCCTGAAGGTGCTATGCTGGCTTGCAAGCTCCGGCCGTTGCCACTGCTGCTTTGTCCTCTGTTTCCCAGTGTGTAATTCTTCTAAACTAAACTAAGTTTTTCATTTTTTAAAATTTCTACTTCACTTCACATTGCTTTCACTAATTTATTTACCTATCTTAAGTACCACTCAACACTCTCCCATTGCTGAACTCTAGAAACGCGCTCCCGATTAACTGTCACTGTATGATCATCTGGATAGATGTCTGCCTGTTACA
Organism: Schistocerca nitens; assembly: GCF_023898315.1. Taxonomy (NCBI): domain Eukaryota; kingdom Metazoa; phylum Arthropoda; class Insecta; order Orthoptera; family Acrididae; genus Schistocerca; species Schistocerca nitens. The sequence continues at coordinate 8,046,283 of NW_026045910.1, read as the reverse complement.
CATTACGACCCTCTTCAACTGTCGGCGGTCTCTGTCAGTCAACAGACGAGGTCTGCCTGTACGCTTTTGTGCTGTACGTGTCCCTTCACGTTTCCACTTCACTATGACATCGGAAACAGTGGAAATAGGGATGTTTAGGAGTGCGGAAATCTCGCGTACAGACGTATGACACAAGTGACACCCAATCACCTGACCACGTTAGAATTCCGTGAGTTTCGCGGACCGCCCCATTCTGCTCTCTCACGATGTCTAATGACTCCTGAGGTCGCTGATATGGAGTACCTGGCAGTAGGCGGCAGCACAATGTACCTAATATGAAAAACGTATGTTTTTGAGTGTGTCCGGATACTTTCGATCACATAGTGTATATGTGTTCTCAAAATAATGAACATATGAGAGACAGCTCACTCTGTTCATTCACGAGACGTAGTAGGCACTAAATACCGGCGCCCAGGTAGACACAAGTTCCTTCATTTCATCATGGCATTCGATACATTCCGTCACTCTCGCCTACTGAACAAAGTACGAGCGTCCGGAATAACAGACTAAGTTTGTGATTGGATTCAAGAGTTTCTAGCAAAAAGAACACAGCATTAATTCTCAATGGGGACAATTATTTAGACGTAAAGGCCGCCCGGCTAGCCGTGCGGTCTAAGGCGCTGCTACCCGAGCGGGAAGGCGTGCCAGTTACCGGCACAAATCCGCCGGTGGATTAGTGTCGAGGTCCGGTGTGCCGGCCATCCTGTGGATGGTTTTTAAGGCGGTTTTCCATCTGCCTCTATGAATGCGGGCTACTTCCCCTTTTTCCGCCTCAGTTACACTATGTCGGTGATTGCTGCGCAAACACTGTCTCCACGTACGTATGCACCATAATTACCCTACCACGCAAACATTGGGGCTACACTCGTCTGGAATGAGACGTTCCAGAAGGGGAGGGGGGGGGGATCTATTGGGGGCCCAATACCACAATAACCCAGGGTTCGCTGTGGGCCGGCGGTGGGGTGAGTGGACTTCTGTATCTTGTGGGGTTGTGTACCACCGTGGGCTATGTGGGGGACGAGGCCTCTCCGTCGTTTCTAGGCCCCCAGTTCATTACATACATACATTCATATACAGACGTAAAAGTAGCTCTGGGCATGCCCCAAGGGACTGTTATAGCCCCGTTACTTCGAGCAGCATACCTATAAATGACGTACTATACAACATCGGAAATTCCATGAGACTTTTCACGGATGACGCTGTTTTATATTGAGAAGTCGCAACGTTAGAAAATTTCAGCGAAAAGCAACAGAACCTGGAGGGCATCGAAGACTGGCGCAGGGAGTGGAAACTGATCCCCATCATAAACTAATGTTCCTTAGGGGTTGTTGCCTGTACATAGAGAGGAAGACCCATTGCTGTGCGATTACACGATTGCAGAATATTCACTGGAAGCAATTGATTCAATAAAATACCTAGGACTATGCATACGGAGCAATATAAAGCGCGACGACCGCATTAAACAAACCGAAGGTAAGGTAGACGCCAGACTGAGATTCATTTGGAATTCTCAGAAAATGTAGTCCATGAAAAAAAGGGGAAATTTATATAACACGCGTTCGACGAATACCTGAATATCGCTAGTGAACGTGGGATCCGTACGACACTGGCTTCATAGAAGAACTAGAAAATATCCAAAGAAGAGCAGCCCATTTCTTTACAGATTAATTTCGTAAGCGTTAAAGCGTCACCTGTCAACTAACTGCAGTGGAAGTCGCTGCAAGAGAGGCGTTCTGCATCATGTTGTGATTCACTTTCAAAGTTCTCAGAAGGGTCAACAAATATATTACTTCCTACTATGTATATCTCGTCGCGGAAAGATGATGAAAATAAAGTCAGAGAGGCAAAAGCCCACACGGAACCATTAGCGACTGGAACAAGAAAGGGGAGAAATGACAGTAGTACACAAAGTACCCACCACCGTACACCACAAGGTGACTTGCAAGATCTAAGAACTATGAGCTATGAGCTTTTGTTAATCTTCGGTACTATGAACCAAATCTCTTGTCTCTAACTCTTGGTTTTCCATATCTGGGTGCAAGGGGGGGGGGGGGGGGGAATCTTATGGAACAGAACAGACGAAGAAAAAATTACCGGTAAACACGGGCTCTGAAATACATACCTTAAGAGCTGTGAGCACTTCTTTAGTAGAAGAAATGTTTTGACAGTACGAAGATGAACAAATGCTCATACCTCTAAAGGCATGTACTTTTGATCCCATGCTTACTAGACATCTTATGCTTGTTCTGGTTCATTCTACCATCTTTCAATCCATGTAAACCAGAGACCTCGAACAAATTTATGTCACGATAGCGAAGAGGAACAAGTGCTCGTAGTTATTAAGGTATGCCTTTTAGAACCTTTCCTTACTAGACATTTTTTTCTTGTTTTAGTCCTATTACCACTTCCTAAGGTCTGTCGATGGAATTCCTGTTCACCCTGTGTAGAGAACAAATGAAGTGCAGCGTGGCAGGCGCGACAGGCGTTGACTCACCCGTCGACGAGCGGCACCTCGGCGAGCAGGCGGCGCACGACGTCGAGGCGGCTCTGCGGCCAGGGCAGCCAACCCATGGCCAGCGGCAGCCCGACGCCGACGCCCGCCGCCAGCGCCGAGCCCAGCACGCACACCACCAGCGCCACGCACCACGTGCGGCACGCGCCGCGCCGAGCCCGCGAGCCGTCACCTGCGGCAGACACGCGGCACGTCTTCACAGGGGAAGTAGGCGCTTCCTCTGCGACGGAGGAGGGCCGTTAGTATGTCTCACTGACGTCTTTTGATACCATTCCTCACAAGCGACCATTAATCAAAGTGCGTGCATATGGAGTATCGTCTCAGTTGTGTGACTGGATTCGTGATTTCCTCTCAGAGACGTCACAGTTCGTAGTAATAGACGGTAAATCATCGAGTAGAATAGAAGTGATATCTGGCGTTCAGCAAGGTACTGTCATAGGCCCCCTGCTGTTCCTGATTTACATAAATGATCTCGGTGACAATCTGAACAGCCCCCTTAGATTGTTTGCAGATGACGCTGTAATTTACCGTCTAGTAAAATCATCAGACGTTCAATTCCAATTACAAAATGATCTAGAGAGAATTTCTGTATGGCGAGAAAAGTGGCAATTGGCACTAAACAAAGAAATGTGCGAGGTCGTCCACATGGGTACTAAAAGAAATCCTATAAATTTTGGGTATACGATGAATCGCACAATTCTAAGGGCTGTCAATTCCACTAAATACCTAGGAATTACAATTACGAGCAAATTAAATTGTAAAGACCACATAGATAATATTGTGGGGAAGGCGAAACAAAGACTGCGATTTGTTGGCAGAACACCTGGAAGATGCTACAAGCCCACTAAAGAGACAGCCTACATTACACTTGTCCGTCCTCTGCTGGAATACTTCTGAGCTGTAAGGGATCCTTACCAGGTAGGATTGACGGAGCACATTGAAAAAGTGCAAAGAAGGGCAGCTCGTTTCGTGTTACCGCGCAGTATCAGTGAGAGTGTCGCTGATATGATACACGAGTTGGGGTGGCAGCCACTGAAACAAAGGCAGTCGTCTTTGCGGCGACATCTATTTACGAAATTTCAATCACCAACTTACTTCTGAATGCGAAAATATTTTGTTGACACCCACCTACGTAGGGAGAAATGATCATCATAATAAAATAAGAGAAATCATAGCTCGAACGGAAAGATGTAGGTGTTCCTTTTCCTTCCCGCCATTCGAGAGTGGAATGGTAGAGAGGTAGTATGAAAATGGTTCGATGAACTCTCTGCCAGGCACTTAAGTGTGAATTCCAGAGTAACCATGTGGATGTGGATGTAGATGTAGACATGTGGTTACCCGACACTGAGGGCGTCGTTCCTCTTTCTCCACATAATACCTAACTGCACTTATTAACAATCTCCAAAATAAAATTCTCACCCTTCGGAATAATTCTCAAATTCCTTTGATATTCGATAGAAAGTATCACCTTAGGCAGTCCAATTAAACAGGAATAGACACATCTAAAAAGAGCAAATCCAGAAGTTGAACAGACAAATATGTAAGAGACGATCAAAAATTTTCCGTCTCATGGCGTTGCTGCAGCGTATAGAAACGTAGCGCGACTCCGACGCGCGTATATAAGGACGGACATGTAAGCAATGGAGCACTGTGACATACTTGTTTTACCTTGTGCGTCCGGTAACTGACGAAACGTCAACTATGGCGTCGTTATTACCAAATAAATCCAAAAAGAACCAACATATTCTCATTCTTTTCTTGGCTGCCGAAGGGCAAACACCGCTAGACATCCATTAGAGAGTGAAAAATATGTATGAAGCCGCTTGTCTATCGAAACCCACCGTTGTAGGATTTTGTGCCAAGTTCCGTGCGGTAGCGGTCCGACACAAGTCGCCCGTCTATCTGGGAGGCCAGCCTCATCCATTATGGGCAAGTGGGGGACACTCGACCACCTGCCCTGTAGTCTTCGTCTCTCTCCATGAGATTAACACGACTGAGGTCCTTTATAAAAGATCGTAAAGGGACGACAATTCCTCCAGTGCAATTCACTGCAAGATAGTAGTACAACATGGGGAGGTTTGCTGTTCAAATATCCTAGGAGGTAGTTCGGGAAAATGTATTACATCCTCGCAAGATAATGTTGTGAAACGACCATGACAAGAAAATAGAGCTAACATGAAAGTTTACCGCGAATCGTTCTTTCCATCCATCATTCGCGAACAGAACAAAGCTGTGAGATATGATATGGACATGGTTTATACAAAATATCATAAGGTGACATGCAGGTGGCACGCATTTGACATTCGGTATATTCCTCATACATACACCTGGATCGTTTGGGAAAGATGTACGGAGTTTGTAATGTTATACTGTACACATTAGTTTAGTTCCTAACTGCCGCAAGTTATATAAGTGGTGGATAACAAGAATTCGTTCAAAGACCGTACAGTCAACAGTCGGCACCTCAACCAGGCAAAATCCCCGTGCGCAATGCCGTAGTGTACATCCCAATGACACACTTGGTTGAAAATACTCATATCGTAAAGCACCGTGTACTGCTGCATGAATAATTCCGTAGCTGCGTACTGTACATTCTCGGCCGACAGGAACAGTCGACCATTCAAGGCCTTTTTTAAGAGACCTAAGGAGTGAAAATCGTCTGCGGTGGGGTGGGGGTGGGGGGGGTGTAGCGGAGATCACGACAACAGGACGATGCTCGAGTGCCTCCCACTAGAGGCGGCATAACTTATGCATTACGACATTTGTAATATCGGGACGTGAGTTATCATGCGTTATCAATTGATGCACCACTCAAAGTGGTTTTCGACAGACGTGCTGCGCCATACACAGTACTCATTCTCCAGTGAATGTCTACCAGTGTTTGTCCTTTAATAGCCCAGAAACACATTAATCCTGATCTGACGCATTTCTTAATAACCTAGCCATAGTAACGTTTCCACATTTACTGCACCCCCGTCGGAAAGATACAAATGCCTACATGTTGCGGCTTATAGGCCCGTATTGGCGTTATGTTGCATTCACGCTGTAGCAATGCCCACGACCGGAAACGTTTTGAACCCAGCCTCTCCTTCCCCTTATGTTAGAATTTTCGTATGTTTTCTAAGCTTCAGTTACACCTAATTTGTAAGCATTCCTTTCGTTCCATGTCCTACAAAAAGGATATGTTTTGTAATGAGATTTTCTCACAGGCCCCTGTGGATCCTTGTAGAAGGAGATATGCACTACCCAAACCGAAATCTGTTATCAAAGGCAGTGGTGTCGACCATTCGACTATTCCACTCACAAAGAGCACGTGGGAAAAACGAACAATGCGTATATTAAACACCGAAATCAGTCTATATATTCGAAGTATCTGTACATTGTGTGTTACCACGTCGCAGAAACATACTACTGTACGAAGTACTGTCGGTTTTCAGATGCTAAACTAAGCATAGTATAACGAAAGGTGTAGAAGCAAGGCCTACATGATTGTTGCTCTATTCATCTGCATTTCCTTATAATCTCACTATTAACAAACGTTCCATGAAAAACTGTAATCTTCCAGATGTACAACTTGTGCATGCCCAATTTTGGTCTTTATGAAAATGAAACGCAATCTGCTTATTTTCACCTACAATTCGTTTTTAACTTCTTTTTTTGAATGCGCTACATCACAATCTTGGAATCGTTCAACAGTGTACCAATCCTGTATTATTTCTATAGTGGTAAACTCTTTCCAAAATTACAAAACTGCATGGCTCCTGGGAATTGGCTACAGCTTCTGCGTGATAATGGCAGCATTTTATTTTGAGGTAAGACCAATGTGCTGTTTCTGAATTGCATAGCAAAATTATGTTTCAAGATAAAGTAATTTGCTAACTCATCCATCATCTCGCACTTACATGAATATTACAGTTAGTGCTTATATCATATTTATTAGTGTAATACTAAGTAAAATGATATTGTAATAAACCTTAAGTCTTAATGACAAAATACTTTGCTGTCACTGTCTGCTGCAGACCTTTGCTTCCTAATTATCATTACCTGTCTCAGTAATAACTGGACATGTAGTTTATAACACCAGCTGTTTTAGTAACATTGTCAGGAGAATAATTACCGCGTAACAGTCCCGATTTTGAGATCACTTCCCTAAACTGGTAATTAAAATAGAGCAGTACAAGGTAGACATAATGAGGAAGTTTTATAGTGTGTTTTCACAGCTAAATTTTGTGCTGCCGTGTCGTGGTTTGATGTTATACGTCGTACATAATGGGATGGACAGAGAAGTTCCGAGGGTGTATGCGAGTTAAGTCTTACCTGCTCCTCTGGCTTGCAAGGGAAGCGACTAATTTGCCTTCTCAGGTGCGCTTGCGGCAGGTGGCGGCTGGTAAGGAAGATGGCATCAGAGTTGTTAATAGCCTCTTATCACAGTAGCGGAGGGGAGAAGTCCGCCTGTCGTGCTGTTGTGGACTGTTTCGTTACAGCTACTCCATACTGAACCTTCGACTCAGACAAATTTATCTGCGGGCAGCATGTTTTAGTTGGCCAAGCAGAGCTTGCTGCAGTCTGGCCCTGTGCAATGTGTCGACTGAACTGCTGCACAGTGTCATGTTGTAGTGGGTACGGTTATGGTGGAGCTGGAGCTAACTTTGGGTCGACTCTACATTTTGCTTGTTTTAAATAAATCCGTAAGTGTTCCGTTCCTTCCATAATACATGGGATAGTACATTGGGACCACAAAGAGGGGTCTGTGGTAATTGTTAAATATTTGATCAGTGTCCGTCACTGTAATTTCTTTGTGCACCTAGTGTAAATGTTACAGAGTGGGAGTGTAATTTCCTTTAAAAGACTAAACCAATGTAATTGTAAATAATACGTTTCGGTTTCGTGGTTGACATCACTACAAAGTTAGGCTACATCCATATTTGTTAACTGTCACAACGCTTTATGCTTGGAACTGTACTGGTTATGCCTGTAGCACTGTGTGTGGAACTTAAATCAACTACTTTTTTCTAGTGGGAGGCAATGGTGCGGGAAACATCACTGTTTCGATTATGATAGCTTTCTTTGGTCATAAATTATAGTAATTAATATAAGATGGACATTTCGTGTCATTAATTACAGCTTTTATAATAAGGGTGATGAAGATATAGAGGAAGATATATTTTGGTAGTGGTGGCCATATTGTGTAATAAATTATGCTGATTAAGAGAAGGTGCGTCTTAAATTGTAACCATTAAAATAACTGTGTAGTGAATTAGGCATAAAGATACGAGGAAATCTTGTAATCATGCAGGCATACTATTACATCTCAGGAAATCGGATAGCGTTTCATCCCCACTTTTTAATTTCCAGCTGTTTATATCTCACCCAATTTTCCTACAACGGTTGTGGAGAAAGGAGAGGGGGGGGGGGAGGAGAGTCAGGCAAAAATATAGACTCTGTACTCTCCGAGAAACGAAACTGACAACATACGTGCGCTCCGACAGTAAATACTCGTTACTCGGACAGAACTCGCGCAGTATAAACACTACTAGTTAGTTCCGATATTCAATAAACTAACACAGGCTCCGACAAATCGCTAAAGCTTTTGCTACACTATGCTCACCATCGTGGACGGTGACTATTAGAGCTTCCCTGCAACGCAAGCTTCTCAAAACCAGCCGCTCAGTCACGCAATGGATATTGATGCACTTCATGCACCCATGGTTGAAGTGATTGGCGACGCAGTCATCGCGTCCCACAACGCAGTTGCACGCCAGCATATTCCACCTGTCGAGGCACCTTCAACAAGAGACCTACAGCCCTCGCAGCAACCTCGACAGGACTGTATGGAGGTGGAAGAACACTACGACCAACGAGACAAAATGGAGGAAGTTTAGGTGTCGAAGCCAACCGAGAAGGAATCATCACCCAACAACATATAAGCTGCACTGCTAACTCATGCACAACTATTTACAAAAGGTCTTTTATCTTCTTTTTGAAAGTACAGACGAGAACGTAGGTAGACTCCACCTCATGGCACTAGACAATCTTATTAGACGGGAATGTGAGTCATTATTGAAGCGCATAATCAATAATACGGTTGCAGGGCTAGGCCGTGTGAAAATTTACACTGTTTCAGGATTAACTGTAAATGCCATTCTTTCCTAGACAAAGCAAATTTGGTGCTATACCGAAATCCTTTACCACTAAACAAGGCATTAACAATAAAATTGAGACAGCCCTTAAGGTGGACAAATAGCTAACAGAAATGACGTGCTGCAGCGAAGTTACTGCCATCATGCGATTTAGTAACAACTGCAAACATGAAACGGGAAGGGGCAGCAAAGTTATAACCAGTTTGTGTTTTGACACTTAGATCATAGCGACTCCCACAGTCGTTTGTACTCATGGAGTTCACTGTCATGTGGACGTGTAAGCACCGTTCGTCTTGCAGCGCTATATTTATTGCAGCTTGAACACGCCAGCAAGCAGTGCAAAAGTACACAATATGTCATTGCTGTGCAGGCCCACAATAAAGTGATACCTGTGGGAGAGCAAGTCAACCAATTTGTACCGGTGGTTACAGTGTCCTGCCTCAAACCTTCCCAATGTATCTGAAACACAAAGAAATTAGCAAAATTACATCTCTCAACAATGTTACCCTCCGAGGTGCAGCAGCTGTGTTTGAAAACAGGCCCCCAAAAATTACGAGGCGGTATACAGAATTCCTGTCCTTGCCAACTTAACAGTGACCCAAAGCAAATTTCAGTAACTCCACTTCTAGTCCGCAGTGGCCAACCTGTGCCACGACGATAACGCTGCAGCCAGTGACGGTGGCTCCAGTAGATTCACCGCCGATATCGCCGCATCCTCCTCTCATGCAGCATACTCAACTACACCATCAGCAATGTGTGTAATCTGTGAGTCATAAGGAATTCCACCAAAGCATGGTTCCCTGGGACCAATTCTACCAACCAGAACTCTGTCTCCTCTGGCTCCAATGACTCCTCACCCTTTTCCACCACAGTATCAAAGACTCAACCAAAAGAGTGGATGTTAGGAACTATCTCGTTAGTGATTAAGTGTAATTATGGCTGTGATGACTGATATATCGTACTAACAGTAACCTAATGGGCCTACTCAAGTACCACAAACGCATTCGATCTGCATGTTAATCCAAAATATGTTGAGCCCACTCTTTACACCCCAAAATTACCTATAAAACCCTCCAGCGGAATGCAACATCGCTAAAGGCAAACGAAGGTAGACCTTGACATTTTCTGCTCGCAGCTGAAGCCAGCATTTGTGCCATCACCGAAACGTGGTTAAAACACAACGAACAGTTCGCATTCCGTGGCTGTCATTAGAAAAGATAGAGATGATAGCCATATGGTGGGGCAGCGCTGGCTGTTGGTGAGACAGGATGTCCACTTTTCCGTCATCAGTCCTTGCTCAAAATGGTTCAAATGTCTCTGAGCACTACGGGACAACATCTGAGGTCACCAGTCCACAGACTTAGAACTTCTTAAAATTAACTAACCTAAGGACATCACACACATCCATGCCCGAGGCAGAATTTGAAACTGCGGTCGTAGCAGGAGCGCGGATCCGGACTGCTGCGCCTACAACCGCTAGCTCGCAGCGGCCGGCTCAGTCCTTGCACTTGGCATGATTCATTGCAAATGGTGAGTGTCCGCCTGTGGTTTAAGGACCTCCATCTGGATTTGATCTTATCATATGAAGTACCTAATGACAAACATTATTTAACAGCAAATCCCTTCTGATATTAAATGACTTTAAAGGCCACCACGCACTGTGGGATGCAGGATTGCCAACGCAACAGGAAAAATGCTATTGGATGAACTACAGCTTGAAAACCCTGTAGTACTAAATAATGGCTCACCCACATGAACAGTCCAAGCAAATGAAACCGCGATGGCAATCGATTTGAGCACAGTATCCCCTGCACTGTGTAATATATTGATTATTCCTTGCTACTGTAGTGTTATCTTGAAGCAGTGAGAAAGGAGGACAGGCGTTCCAAGGCGCGGAAGCAGAGACGATGCTGAGGGCAGACGAAACTAGGAGAGATTTGGTTACATGAAGTAAACCGTAAGGGGAGAGCCTTGCGAAAATGCAGACGCCCCCAGGCGCGGTCCCAGGGCGTTAGTTACTCTTGAAGGAATTAACATGTAACTTCATGTGCAGTCTAGACGCTGTGGTAGGTTGCCACCGTAGAATTTTGTAACCATCAGGCACGTAGTAGCGTATAAATCCAGCATGATACCAGCCCTGAAAACAGCAACGTCAGTAGACTCACAACAGTTAGAAAGAGAGTGAAAACGCCAACACCTGTTGACCTAGGAGTCCCTACTCCAAGGAGCCCGAGGGGCGGGGCTAAATGGCGTATAACAACAATGTTGCAAGCCTAATTTGGCAGAGCAGTTACGTTTAGCTTTCACCTGAACAATGTTGATACCAAATACGGACTTAGTTAGTGCAACTGCATTAACATCCCCGCCTTAGGAGCAGTAGAGGGGACCTAACTAAACCGTGATTGGCAGGCACCTGCAAGGGATCTACGGGATTGGCTGGGTGGCTATAAGTGGGAAAAACAGTGCCCCCAAGCGACTCTTTAAAACCCCCTAGATTCCGCATTTTGGCGGAGATCTCAATCACACGATCTGGGCGCCGAATCCGCGTCCGTCGACTCCAGCCTCGGTACAGCTCACGCATAAGTCTGCTCTCTCACTTGGAGTGCCTCAGTGAACAGTGTCACATTCAGTATGTTTTGCTTTGGAACTAAGTTGCTAGTGTATGCTACTGTGGTCAGCATCCACCCCTGAGACTTCTGCACTGATTTCTGTCGTAACAGCGTTATTCATGCTTTTTATAACCCTAGAACTAGCCTCCAGTGTATTAGTTAGTCCTGTCTGGAATAAACAACTATTTCAAAACCCTGTTTGTCCAAGAGTCTCCACAACGAGTTCCCTACCGAGTCTCACCACCTGCATTTCTAGTAAATGCCTGTACCAGTGTTGGCTCAGATAGAAGAAAACAATCAAATGCCTTCACTGTGAATTGTCCTTCTGCCTTCTGCTCTGTACCGCTCGGGAGCGCAACTCTTACCAGCAACCCCTTTTTCCCTCTCCCACCTATGTCAAAACACGACAACTGACTACCAGAACAACATGGGAAGGATACTGGAAACTTTACGAGTAGGTTCGAATTATTTGCTGAGTTTGAAATTAGGGTACAGCATAAAGAGACTGTCAGACGGCCAATCAACCTCAAATAAAACACAAAGATATCCAATTGGAACCTATACGAAACGCTGCTAGAAGAAAAACTGGAGTCGATCATCGAAACCAAGCCTTCTGAAAGGGACTATGTAGTCTTTGCATCACTTATCAATGAAGCAGCGGAAGTCTCAGTACCTAAAAAATGACACAAGAGGACTACTCATAGGCCCCCAACCTGTTGGTGGAGGCCAGAATGTGACACAGGCCTCAAGGAACGAAGGAAAACATTAAGAAAATACAAAACTTCCTCTAATGGTGCAAACTTGAAATATAGATAACAAAAGTCATGGCATAACGATGTGCACAGATACAAATGGCGGTAGGTTACCTACACAAAGTATAAAAGGGCAGCGTGTTGGCGGAGCTGCCATTGGTACACACGTGATTCACGTGCACAGTTATCGGACGTGATTGTGGCCGCTTGTCTGGCATTGACAGGCTTTGATCGTGAAATGGTTGTTGGAGTTAAATACATAGTAAATTCCATTCCAGAAACTGTTAGAGAATTCAATATTCCGAAATCAAATGGCTCTGAGCACTATGGGACTTAAGATCTGAGGTCATCAGTCCCCTAGAACTTAGAACTACTTCAACCTAACTAACCTAAGGACATCACACACATCCATGCCCGATACAGGACTCGAACCTGCAACCGTAGCGGTCGCGCGGGTCCAGACTTTAGCGCCTAGAACCGCACGGCCACATTCCGAAATCCACAGTGTCAAGAGAGTGCCGAGATTACCAAAGGTCAGGAATTACCTCTCACCGCGGACGAACCAGTGGCCAGCAGCCTTCACTTAACGACCGATAGCATCGTTTTTTTGCGTAGCGTTGTCCGTGGTAACAGGCACACAACACTGCGTGAAATAACCGCAGAAATCAATGTGGTACGTACGACGAATATTTTCGTTAGGGCAATGTGACGAAATTTGGCGTTGATTGGCTATAGCAGTGCCAACCTCTTCATCTCAGAGTAGCACTCTCAACGTACGTACTCCTCAACGATATGCTGGATGTATTTCAACCACGGTCTACAGTTTTTACCCTCCACAGACCCTTCCACTACAATGGAAGTTATTCCGCAGTGTCTTAACAGATGTCCTACCACCCTGTCCGTTCTTCTGATCAGTATTTTCCGTGTATTCCTTTCCTCGCCGATTCTGCGGACAACCTCCTCATTACATACCTCATCAGTTCACCTAATTTTCAACATTCTTCTGTAGCACCATCACAAATGCTTCGATTTTTTTTTCTTTTCCGGTTTTCCCATAGTCCATGTTTCACTAGCATACAGTGCTGTGTTCCCATCGCACATTCTCAGAAATCTCCTCCTCAGATAAAGGCCTATGTTTGATGCTAGTAGACTTCTGTTGGTCAGGAATGTCATTTTTGCTAATGCTAGTCTCCTTTTATGTCTTTCTTCTTTCGACCGTCATGGGTTATTTTGCTACCTAGGTAGCAGAATTCGTTTACTTCACCTACTTCGTGATCACCAGCCCAGGTGCCAATTTTCTCAATGTTCTCATTTCTGCTACTTCTCATTACTTTCGAATTTTTTCTATTTACTCTTAATCCGCATTTTGAACAAATTAGACAGTTCATGCCGTTCAGAACATCTTGTAATTTTTCTTGAGTTTCACTGAGGATAGCACTATCACCAGCGAATCTTATCATAGATAACTTTACACCATCAGTTTTAGTTCCATTCTTGAACCTTACCTTTATTTCCGATGTTCAGATTGAACAGAAGTGGCGAAAGATTACATTCCTGTCTTACTGCCATCCACCCTTTTTTTATCGATGAACTAAATTCTTGGTCTTTCAGATTTGTTGTTCCCTCTTGCTTCTTGTACATATTGTACATTACCCGTCTTTACTATAACTTGCCCCTATTTTTCTCAGAATTTCGAAATTCTTGCACCATTTGACTGTGTCGATGCTTTCTCCAGGTCGACAAATCTTATGAACGTGTCTTGATTTTTCCATAGTCTTGCCTTCATTATCAACCGCAACGCCAGAATTGCCTCTCTGGTGCCTCCCCCCCCCCCCCCCCCCTAGATCTTCATCTAACACATACTCAGTTTTCTTTTCCATTCGTCTGTATATTATTATTGTGAACAACTTGGATGCATGAGCTGTTAAGTGAATGTACGATAATTCTCGCATTTGTGAGCTCTTGCAATCTTCGAAATTATGTGAATGATGTTATTCCGAAAATCAGATGGTGTATCGACAGAGTCCTACACTGTACACACCAACGTGATTAATCGTTTTGTAGCCACTTCCCCCAATGATTTTAAAAACTGTGGTGGAATTTTATCTATCCCTTATGCCTTATTTGACCTACAGTCTTCGAAAGTGCTTTTAAATCCTAATACAGGATCCCCAATCGCCTCTATATCGTGTCTTGTTTCTTCTTTTGTCACGTCATCTGACAAGTCTTCCTCCTCATAGAGTCCTTCGCTGTAATCTCTCCACCTGTCCGTCCGCTGCTCTGAATAACAATAGAATTCCGGTTGCACTCTTAATATCATCACCCTTACTTTTAATTTCATCCAAGGTTATTTTGATTTTTCTATCTGCTGAGTCAGTCCTTCCGACGATCATTTCTTCTTCGATTTTTTTTTTTTTTACATTTTTCATGCAGCCATTTCCCCTTAGCTTATCCGCACTTTCTATTTATTTCACTCCTACCTGACTTGTGTTTCTGTAATCATGAATTTTCATGAATGTTTTTGTACTTCCTTCTGTCACCCATCAACTGAAGTATATCTTCTGTCACGCATGATTTTTTCACATTTACCTTCTTCGTACTAATGTTTTTCTTCACAACTTGTTTGATTATCCTTTTGGAGATGTCCATTCCTTTTCAAATAAATTATCTACACAGCTATTCCTTATAGCAGATTCATAACCTCAGAGAACTTCAAGCGTTTTTTTTTTTTTTTTTTTTTTTTTTTTTACCTTAGTACTTCTATATCCCACTCCTCTGCACAATGATGTTTCCTGACTGGTGTCGTAAGCTTCAGCCGACTCCTCGTTACTGCTAAACTGTGATCTGAGCCTACACCTGCTCCTGGGTACGTCTCAAAATGCTGTATCTGATTTCGCAATATCTGCCTGACCATGATGTAATGTAACTGAAATCTTTCCACATCCCCCGGCTTTTACCATGTATACCTCCTCCTCTCGTGATTCTTGAACAGAGTATTCGCTATTACTAGCTGAAATTTATTGCACAACCTTATTAGTATTTCTCCTCTTTCATTCCTAGTACCAAGCTAAAATTCTCCTGTAACCTTTTTTTTTTTTTCTACTGCTTCCCCTGCAACCGCAATTCAGTTCCCCATGACTATTCGATTTTCCTCTCCATTTACTGACTGATTTTCCGGTTCAGGATCCTAATAAACTTTTTCTATCTATTCATCTCCAACATGCAACGTCAGCATGTATACCTGAACTGTCACGGTCGGTGGGGGTTTGCTGTCGCTTCTCAGGAGAACAACCCTGCAACCCTATCACTGAACTGTTCGCAGCAACTCACTCTCGGCCCTACCTTCCTGTGAATAATGAATCCCACTCCAATTATATTATTTTCTATTGCAGTTGATATTACTCTATACACATCTGAACAAAATTCAATATCTTCTCCCCATTTCATTTCACATACCTCCACTATATCTAGAATGTGCAGTAGCGTTTTCCGTTTCAGATATTCTAGCTTTCCTGCCACGTTAAAACTTCTGACATTCCCCGGCCCGACTCGTAGAACATTATTCCTTCATTGGTTATTCAGTCTTTTTCTCCTGGTCACCTCCCCCTTTCCGGTGACCACAAGAAAAAGATTGCCACGCAACGAAAGATTAACGTTTTACCCTAGACGCCTGGAAAACTTCGGCGTGGTCAGATGAGTCCCAATTTCAGTTGGTGCAGGCCCCATAAAGCCATGGAGCAGAGTTGTCAAGAACGCACTGTGCAAACTAGTGGTGGCCCCATAATCGTTTGGGCTGTGTTTACACAAGGCGGACTAAGTACTCTCGTCCATTTACTGGCCATGGTTATGTTCGGCTGCTTGGAGACCATTTGGCGCAATTCACGGTTTTAGTGTTCGCAAACAACGATGGAATTTTTATGGATGACAATCCACCATGTTACCATTGCTGGGCCACAATTTTTCATGATTGGTTTGAAGAGCATTCTAGACAATTCGAGGGTATGATTTAGCCACCCAGATCACCCTACATAAAATATATCAAGCGTTTCGTCAGTTCATGCTTAAAATCCTAGACCGGCAAAATTTTTAAATAATAGGCAACTCTAGAGGCAGTATGGGTCTATACTTCTTCAGGAGACTACCAATAATTTGTTGAGTCAATGCCATGTCGAGGTGTTTCACTATGCTAGGAAACAATGGTCCAAATCGATGTTAGGAATTATCCCATGACTTCTGTCACCACAGTAAAGTGGTCTTAAGAAAGCACAAGCTGCAGCCAAGGAAATATACAAGTATAGAGAAAGAAAATCGTGGCAAAATTTCTGCACTGCAGTCTGCAAAGGAACACCATTAACCACGATCTGGTATTTAATAAGAACATAAGAAACAATCAGATAGTGGACGTGCACAGACCTCTACCATACGACAAAATAGCACAATCATTCTTGTATGTAACATTATGGACAAGGGAGATGAGGCGCAATGTGGAGAGGAATGTAGTATAATTACACGAACATTTTCGCTGGAAGAACTCCACATTTCGCTCTCCCAAGGGACGGCGCTGCGCCTGGCCCGGATTACACTGATTACCCAGTGCTAAGACACACCCCACACAAAGGGAAGCGGCAGCTACTTAAAATTTACAATAGTTTATGGACTCAAAACATCAAAATCGACTCGCTGAAAACATGTCGATTCGTCCTCCTCCACAAATCGGGAAAAAGGTGTGACTATCATTATACTACTTTGTTTGGCGAAGATATTGGAAACAACTACTAAGTGGTACTAAGAATGGTGGTGTGAAAACAAGAAAATGTTACCGTCAAAACAACGTGGGTTTCCGAAAGAAAAAGCGACAGCTGATATACTTCCATTGTTAGGTGTCAGCATACAGTTAAATTTTGACTCAGATAATTGAAGTATCTGAGGGTTGCGTTTATAGGCGAGACTAAAGCATACGACAATGTCGTCTTGTCATTCTTAGCGAAAAAACTGAAGAACCTTCAGATCTAAAAAGAACATAATCGTCATATTACAAGCTTTCTGAGCAACAGGCAACCAATCATTTTGGAATACGGAACTACACTGGGGCATGAAGAAACTAGCAGGACACTCTCGCAGGTATCACTATTGGCTCCCTTATTAACCAATTTCTATATTTCAGACCTTAATGACCTGTTTGACTGACATCCAAATATTCCAATACACGGACGAAGTCTGCAGCTGTGCTGAAGACAGTACTCTTCAGTCGTCTCATCTGAAAATATGCAGAGAAAAAAAATGGTTCAAATGGCTCTGAGCACTATGGGACTTAACATCTGTGGTCATCAGCCCCCTAAAACTTAGAACTACGTAAACCTAACTAACCTAAGGACATCACACAACACCCAGTCATCACGAGGCAGAGAAAATCCCTGACCCCGCCGGGAATCGAAACAGGGAACCCGGGCGCGGGAAGCGAGAACTATGCAGAGAAAGTGCCTCTAAATCTCTGATAGCAAATCTACTCTTATGAGCTTTACTCATAACGGGACTCCACTTCCCCAAACAATACAACTGGGATGTATTTTTCCTGTAGCGAAATTAACACAATATCTTGGGATTATGGCGATGATACACTAGGCTGGGCTCCTCATATCCGACACATCATTACCAGATGTGAAAAAGCTTGCATTCTCATCAGAGCTACGACTGGTATATGGTGGGGCACAAATCGGCAGACAGTGACGACATTATACCGGTCCGTATAAGGACAAACGTTGACTGCGGACACATGTGCTACGGATTAGCATCAGACAGCACCTTCCGGACACTCGACACTCTGCAGTATGGAGCCTTGCGTCCGGTTACAGGAGCGTTCATGTCAACCGCAACCAACGAGAATGAACCACTGTTAAATTTGCGATGAATGTACTTCTTCAAGAAATTCTTCTTGCAGCTCTGTTTCGACGAATGCAAGCTCCTTGACGAAAAAATCCAAGAATTAACATACTACTTCGAGCGGGAGAGATACAGGCTGAATAAACAACCTCCACTCGTCGCGGGATCCAGAACGTCTATTGTAACTCACCACTGTATCCCTCGAACCATTCCATCACACTCATGGCCTTGTGACATGGCGCATTATCTAGTTGAAAAATTCCACTGCCGTCGGGAAACAGCGTCATGAAGGGGTGTACGTGGTCTGCAACCTGTGTACGATACTCCTTGGCCGTCATGGTGACTTCCACGAGCTCCACTAGACCCATGGACGCCCACGTGAATGTTCCCCAGAGCATAACGGGGCCGCCGCCAACTAGTCTCCGTCCCGCAGTGCAGCTGTCAAGGAGCTGTTGGCCTGGAAGACGGCGAATTCGCGCCCTCCCAACGGCATGGTGAAGAAGGTATAGGGATTCATCAAACCATGCAACGCTCTGTCATTGTGCCTACGTCCAGTGTCGATGGTGAAGCGCCCATTTCAGTTGAAGTTGCCGATGTCGTGGAGTTAACATTGGCACATGCATGGGTCGTCAGCTGCGAGATCCCATCTTTAGGAGCGTTCGGTGCACTGTGTGTTCAGACACACGTATACTCAGCCAATCATTACAGTCTGATGTTAGTTCCGCAACAGTTCACCGCCTTTCCTAGTTTGCCATTCTGCCAGCCTACGACGTCCGACATATGTAATGAGGGGTGGCCGCCAACCTCACGGCGTCTCGACGTGGTTTCATCTTGACTTTTCCATGTGTTGAAGAAACTCGCCACACCACTGGTCGAACACCCGACAAGTCGTGCAGTTTCCGAAACGCTCGTGCCTAGCCTCCGGGCCACCCCAATCAACCCTCGGTGAAACTCACATCAATCGCGCGTCTTCCCCGTTCTACACACGGACAGCACGCTCACCGTCATTCCTTACCTGTTGACGCTGCTATCGCCTGGACGGATCTATACCGATAGTAGGTCTGTGTTCATGATGTTCGGGCTGATCTGTGTACTTGCCTGAATACTTGTGTAACTATACTTATGGCTGTAACACCCAGATATGTTTGTTGTATACTGTTCTCATGTTCCTTCTGGATAGTACTCTTGGAGTGCAGAAATATTCAAAGCCCTATCTGCAGCATTTGAAACAATTATTACAGGTCTCAGAGAAGAACATTTTATTGTTAATTTAGATGTGTAGTCATTAATACAAATTGAATCGGGAATATCACAAATGTATATTAAAGGTGACTGGTCATTTCTTACTGTGATACTACCAGTATGTTTATAGCATGCTACCTATGAGTATCCTGTGTTTATTCGTTTTAGTGTACTATGAATGAAAATTTGTTTTATGTCGGAGTCTATCCTTTGTTAAGCCTAGCAACTTCGTAGTAGGGTACGATATTTCCAGCATTGAGATGGTTGTGTGTGCACGTTCCGAAATAATAATAAAAAATAAGAAAGAAAAAGAATATGGGCTGAGCTTGTAGCCGCTCTGTACCCATGCTCAGCATTGCACTGAAGTGAATCATGGATTGTACGAAAATGGGAAGAGAAGAGAACAGAAGTGTTTGAGACGTGGTGTTATAGATGGTTGTTCACAAATGGTTGGACTGATAATTAGCAAATATTGCTGGGAGATGTAGAGTTTTTGCGCATGAGAGCATGCTATGGCAGGCTGCATCAAACCACACATAATAAGACTTTCTTCAAGAGATACGTACTTGTAATCTCATGCTGAAAAGTATCCGAACGACTTGAATTACTTTTCGCCTGATTTACCTACATCCCACATATCTTAAATCTAATCTCGTTTTGGTACAGTCATTTGACTATGCAAAATGGTTACCACAAGTGACCAGTAGAAAACACTGCTGTGTATGGCGATAACTCCAGATACATTTACAAAATTAATACCTCGATTACAAATATCAGGGAGTATCTGAGACTGTCCTTAAAGATAGTAAACTCAAATTTATTACAAGTAGCGTCATTTCTAACGTGTTACCACTATCATTGGTAACTCTAATACATTAATCATTCTTGAATTCTTCTACTCTAAAAGATTTTTCCGTTGTTGTTTCCGTTCGGGCGCTAAAGACTACACTGTTGAGCGCCCATAACACCATATCCATCCATCCATCTAAAAGATTTTCTACCCATCTATCAACTGTCGTTCACTAAGCGAGTGCTTTTGCTTAAACTGAATAAAGAACTAAGTTGCCATAAAAAAACGGATTAACGGCGTCAAGTGTTATATAGAAACCTCACCACGAACAACGTACCACTAGTAATTTCACTGTCTTCATGATGGTACATCGATACATGTGTGGTTCGAAAACCACCTATAGTACTTGTTATTTAACAAACAATGACATTGAAAAAGTAAGTCAGTCATATGCTTTGAGGCTCCACCATAACACTAATCATCATAGCTGACTAACCATAAGGAGGCTTGATATAATACATTTTAGCCAGTATCCACAAGTTTGAAATTTAAATTACATGACAAAAATTTTTGTACTGGATCGGAAAAACTATCGAGAAACTGTTGTCCCAGTTAACTAATCACCTAATGTGTTGCATATGGTTTTATTCCCAGGTAACAAACCTGAAATGACGTGATGTATGTGCTGGATGGCGGTTCGAACCCAGCACCCAGAATGATTGTTACGTAAGAACTGTCAAATTTAGGTATCGAATTTTCTCGCTAGTAGCGAGATGTTTTGAACCGGAGTGACGAAACAATTAATAATACCTGCCTTCCCGGGATTCGAGCACGGTACCTATCGTCGTTGTTTTCTAGACACGAAAATACATTATGTACAGGTTTCTTTCGCCATGAGCGAGACGTGCGCATGTGAAACTATAAGTGACATGACGAAGAATACAATGATGACTGGGAATCTAACTCCGTACATATCGTTATTGACGACACAATAAGACCCGTAAACAATAGAATTCTTTTTCACCAGTGGCTATGAAAGGTAAGTTTGAACTTGAAATGATGTGAGAAAAGATCTTTAGGTGTGCTAATGCTAAAGCTTATAAGTATATCATATAGAACAACGAACTGGCAGAACGTCTTCACGAAGGGACCAAATCACGTGAAACCAGAACCTATGTATTCAACATCTCAAGCTGAAATAAAAGATAGACTAAGTGCCTTGACCTTACATGGCGTCTGATTCTTTAACTAAAACAAAAATACTAACGTTACTTGTTACTGGTGACAGAGTTTCTGTGTAGTGTCACTTAAGTCTCTGGCATGGCCAACCTACTGTGTGATATATTGCGAAGGGAAATCACGTAACTTACTATTTGGGCAGAATTTACTCCTAAAAAAGGAAATTTGTGCACAGGTTTGTTGCAATTCTGGATCTGACAGAAAGGGGAAGGCAGAAAGTTTGAACGTCTGTGCTTTCTACGAGGAGTGTGTTACTGGACAAATGATGTCGAATAACAGCTTTCTCGTGTCATAAACGATGATTTTAACGTGAGTTATTTGCCACATTAAGCAAGCCTCTGCCACATAAGAATTAAAACATTAGTTCTCTGTGAACACAGAATGTAGAACCACAGCAACTTCGTCCTTTTTTGGAGGCGTCGTTTCCACTGACCTAGCGATGTACGACAGCACTTACTGCTCCCTCATCATGCTAGTGACGGCTGGGAGAGATAATTCGAAATGAGGACGAAATTAGTTGTAGTTTCTGCTTGTGACCTTCCTGGAATAAGAGCGCACATTTGATCGCTAGATGACAGACCATAAGTGACAATCGGTGAGAATATTTAATTGAAGTACGTAGACAGTATCAAGCTAGAGCGGAGAGTGCACTGATGTTAAACTTCCTGGCAGATTAAAAGTGTGTGCCGGACCGAGACTCGAACTCGGGACCTTTGCCTTTCGCGAGCAAGTGCTCTACCAACTGAGCTAACGAAGCACGACTCACGCCCCGTTCTCGCAGCTTTACTTCTGCCAGTACCTCGTCTCCTAACTTCCAAACTTTACAGAAGGACTCCTGCGAACCTTGCAGAACTAGCACTCTTGAAAGAAAGGATATTGCGGAGACATGGCTTAGCCACAGCCTAGGGGACGTTTCCAGAATGAGATTTTCACTCTGCAGCAGAGTGTGCGCTGATATTAAACTTTCTGGCAGATTAAAACTGTGTGCCGGACCGAGCCTCGAACTCGGGACCTTTGCCTTTAGCGGGCAAGTGCTCTACCAACTGAGCTACCCAAGCACGACTCACTCCCCCTCCTCGCAGCTTTACTTCTGCCAGTACCTCGTCTCCTACCTTCCAAACATTACTGTGCTTTCTACGAGGAGTGTGTTACTGGACAAATGATGTCGAATAACAGCTTTCTCGTGTCATAAACGATGATTTTAACGTGAGTTATTTGCCACATTAAGCAAGCCTCTGCCACATAAGAATTAAAAGCTCTCCTGCGAACCTTGCAGAACTAGCACTTGCCCGCGAAAGGCAACGGTCTCGAGTTCGAGTCTCGGTCCGGCACACAGTTTTAATCTGCCAGGAAGTTTTAGTATCAAGCTAATCTAACAGGATAATTCTGTATCACTCGAAGAAGTATCTCGACTGTCACAGGGTTGCCATATTTAATCTACGATGCTGTCAAGAGGCAATCATCCTCGCAACAGGAAGGAATACGTTTCCACAGCCGATGAGTTTCTTGAGCAGGCTAGATATTCAGAGTAATTATTAAAGGTTTTATAGGAAATAATTGGAGTCCTTTGTGATGAAGGGCTCAATGACAGCAATTCCCTAAATAAAAAGAAATTAAATAATTAGCCACGAGTGGTGCTTACAATCAGCGACCCATAGGAACATCTGGAGATACGATGCTCAGACGGTGTCAGATTGTGCACAGTCTATTCAGAAGCTATACTTTAATGATGTTAAAGTACTAGGATTCATTTACGGTGTTTATTGTGAACCAGGTTTTTACTCAGACTTCCTCAACAATGAGTGAACGACTTCGGTACACCACATTCTCATGATAGTAGTTAATTCTGAGCACGTCTTTTTGCGCTACTTTATTCGGCAGAGCATGAGACCGGTCTACTTAATGTTAATTTTTTTTTGTTTATGCGTTTCGGGCGTAGCGGATCATCGTAACAGAATATGAAAGGACTTCGTGCATGGTTTTTGTTTTGATGACGGCAGTAGCCGAAAACAGATAAAGAATTATAATATATATGAGGATCATTCAATAATAAAAGAGAGAAATGTAAAAGTTTGCAGGTGCTTTTTACTTTCATGACTTCCGGTGAACAACGTTCAGTCATCCGTTATTTTGCTTTCTGAAGGTTAAAAACTGACTAAAATCTATTCTCAAATGCCTTTATACTTTGGTAAAAGATGTACGAACCGCGAAAATTATTGTGAGTAGGCAGAACAGCTCACAAACGGTCGAACCTCAGGGACTGACCAACAGCGTCCTGGCGGACCAGTGGATCTATTAACTCCTTCGCTTGAAATCCGCATTGAGGACATTATTCATGAAGACCGACGTCTTACAGTTCAGCATATAGCAAAAAGAGCTTCAAAAGGTGTTGCCATACTCGTGGTCGTGCGGTAGCGTTCTCGCTTCCCACGCCCGGGTTCCCGGGTTCGATTCCTGGCGGGGTCAGGGATTTTCTTTGCCTCGTGATGACTGGGTGCTGTGATGTCTTAGGTTAGTTAGGTTTAAGTTGTTCTAAGTTCTAGGGGACTGATAACCATAGATGTTAAGTCTCATAGTGCTCAGAGCCATTTGAACCATTTTTTTGTTGCCATACTCCATAACGTTATCAGTAACAAGCTCAAATACAGCCAAAGATTTGCAAGACGGGCCTGGAGAGAATTAATGCAACAACACAAGAAATAAATCCTTTGGTAAAGTGGCTCAAACAACAAGAAAAAGACTTTTTTGAATCGGGTATATAAAATCTAGATTATTTTGGGAAAAGTGTATTAGTATTGGTGGGGTTATGTTGAGAAGCACTAAAAGTCTCTTTGTGTAAGAATGCTCATTTATTTCCTACAACAATATGTCTCCTCACTTATTGAATGTCCTTCGTATTAAACTATCAAGACGGTTTTAATCGCAAACTATAGGTTCATGTCAAGCAATTTCAATTTTAATTGAGTACCAATGTGAAGACTGAAATCAGGCACTGTGTAGTCCTTCGATATGACGTTCTGATGATGGAATATGCTCGAAACGCTTAAAGAAATACATTTTTGACAACTGGACTGTCGTTGCTAACGACCGAATAAAGTCGTGAGAAGCTACTTTCCAGTATATAAATACTGGTTGCTGAGTTCCTGTCTGACTTCATGTCGCAACCGATACTTGTTAATCACAGCAGTATGCAGTATGCTTGCCCCTTTCTATACACGATTTAATATTAAAGTTCTGTAATGCAAATATGTTTCCCCGTATTAACGTTGGTAAAGAATTTTTTTAAAGAACGCTTGTCACTGGAAGATAAACAAAATTGTTCGACGGCAGCCCGTTAAGTGTTAGACATGTCCATAACTAGTTTAACAAATCTGCTGATATTACTGATCGGCTCAATTTTTACTGTAAAAAATATTGGGTCGCATAAATAGAGAAAAATTAGAACGATAAACAGACATGCCATTAATGTTCTCACATCTGCTTGGTTTCTTTTGAAGACGAAGTTTTGGTGTGTACGCGGTCCCACTGCTACAAAGACAGGATAGTGCCAGGTGCTGCCTGTTATTGTTGCCAAACTATTTAACAGTAGTGCACATTGATAGGTCTTAGCTACTCTTCAGTTTGAATGAAGTAGGTACTCTACTGTATCTTATAATATGCTACACAGCGTGCATTGAGACAACCTGTACCTTACGAGTATGGCTTTTCATATAAATAATGATTCTTTAAGCGCTTTATGCCATAAACAATAATGTTACATAATGAACAACATAATTTAATGGTTCAAATGGTTCAAATGGCTCTGAACACTATGGGACTCAACTGCTGAGGTCATTAGTCCCCTAGAACTTAGAACTAGTTAAACCTAACTAACCTAAGGACATCACAAACATCCATGCCCGAGGCAGGATTCGAACCTGCGACCGTAGCGGTCTTGCGGTTCCAGACTGCAGCGCCTTTAACCGCACGGCCACTTCGGCCGGCAACATAATTTAATATTGTTCACACTAGACTTAAGTCTTTTGCCGCTGTTTGCAAAATACCGCAAAAGACGAATTTCAAAGGACGTCTCTTTAAGGTGGCATCATACTTAATAATCTGACTTAACAAACGCAAATCTTAATTATTGTGCTGTAAATGCGATTAAAATTACAGAACGCATTTTTGTGTATGTATGTTAAATCTAATGTTGTTGTCTTCTTTACGATAACTTTTTATTTGCAAATATGCCAAGGTGGAATATATCGATTTCCAGTTTCAACCAGTAAAATGACCATCTTCAGATCAAATAATAGAAACCACTATATACCTCGATTACTGAAACTCGACGCTTTGTCACAATCATATTTACAGTTTCAAACTCGAAAATTCAGAACTACAATTTCTGACTCTGAAATTCGAAACACAATTTTTGGCAAAAAAAAAAAATTCTCACAAGAAAGACTGCAACCCTGCTTTTAATATGGCTTCCTACAACACTGACAATGTCAGGAAATTTTAATAAGTTAAATCTGAAGATATTTGCTAAACAAATTATACCGTCAGCTATCAATTGAAATAAGAGTCAATCTTTATGTTCTGTGTGTTAACGATAAGTCTAATAATCAGTTCATCCCAACTTTTTTCGCTGTTGTGTATTTTACTGATCAGTAGTTACTTAAATGAACAACCAGTTCACTGCAATTCTTTTTCACTGCTTTGAATTTTACTGACCAGTAGTCTGAATGAATAGGTGTTCACTTTGATTCCTTTCATTGTTATGTGGGGTAACAACGACTGAAGATACGATGTCCTATCACACAGACGTGAAAACTAACGTTCGCAAATCACTTATACTGTCTTAAATGAGAAAAAAATTAAGCCACTTGGTGGATTACAGCTCTAGCAGTTTTTTACAAAAATAAAAAAGACAACTTACATCGGATACTGTACTGTCTCAAAAACCGATAACATCGTGACATTTGCCGGATTACAAGTCCATTCGGTTTTGATAAAATGAGGAACATTTATCTTGTAAGTAGGCTGTTTAGGTTTTTATATTGGTAACGCCACGTAGCGCTCTGTATGAAAATCACTGGCTGTGCAGCGTCCAGTCTGTGGCTGGTTTGGATTGTTGTTGGCCATTGTAGTGTTGGGCAGCTGGATGTGAACAGCGTATAGCGTTGAGCAGTTGGAGGTGAGCCGCCTACGGTGGTGGATGTGGGGAGAGAAATGGCGGAGTTTGGAAATCTGTAAGACTGGATGTCATGAACTGCTATCTATATTATGATTTTTCAACACTATTAAGGTAAATACATTGTTTGTTCTCTATTAAAATCTTTCATTTGCTACCTATGCCTATCAGTAGTTAGTGCCTTCCGTAGTTTGAAACTTTTATTTAGCTGGCAGTGGTGGCGCTCGCTGTATTGCAGTAGTTCGAATAACGAAGGTTTTTGTGAGGTAAGTGATTTGTGAAAGGTATAGGTTAATGTTAGTCACGGCCATTCTTTTGTAGGGATTATTGAAAGTCAGATTGCGTTGCGTTAACAAATATTTTGTGTCAGTTTAAGCACAGTCATGTATAATTGTTCAAAGGGGACGTTTCAATCTGAATTTTCCAGTCTTATGAAATATTTTGAAGACATGTTGCATAAGAATCAGTATCTTTCAAACCCATACAGCCCCTCAGAACTCATCCGCATTTGCTTAATCAAATTGCCTGAACATTTACGACATAATATTTTAGCAGGACGTTGCTAAGACGACATTGAAGCTTTTCAGGGACTGTTACAAGAACTGGGAATTGACACTGACAATTGCGGAACGCGAAAACAGGAACACAACAATTACATGTCACACCCGTCGCAATTCCGCGATGAAAGAAATAATAACTGGACACGACAAGGCTATTCTCATAACACAAATCGTGACCAAAACAGACACCACACTTATGACAACAGTTGGCAGAATAATAGGTACAGAGAAAGATGGCACTTCCATAGTAATGAATATGACAGAGATAACCATAGAAACAGACAATATGGGAACCAAAATAATTATTATCAAGGGAGACAGAATAACTTTAGACACAATGGTCCAGCGCGCAGTTGCGATTCAGGGAGAAATTCTCCACCACGTGACGGATAAGAAAGAAACTATGGAATCTACCGACATGACGACAGACTATATGATCGTAACGACAGACCTGAATTGCATCAGAACTGGCGGGATTCAAACACGGCAGGGCCTTCTCGACAAGGTGAATTTATAGAAGTTAGGTCTCCTAATCCTAATAACGATGCGCGCCAACAAAGAAACAGACAATGACTGGCACCGGCAGGCAGCCACGTGCGCCGGCTGGGCTTGAGAAAAATAACATAAGCTAACCTTGAGATAAATTCCAGTGTTCCTTACCGACGTAACCTCATGATAATTGCGTTGAAACTGAAACTCTACGTACTAGGAAAGGTAAAAGACTGCACCACATTTCACATGTAAAACCGTTTATTGAGAGGTAATCTGCTTTTCAACTTAGTCTTTGCTATAAAATGATTCACTTTACATTACCAGTATGCTTTGTCAGACTTAGAATCTGTTGACATGCAACAATGTTTGAAGTTAAATATCCATGTGTTTGTTAAATATCCAGTCAAGAACCAAGAGAACATACTTAAACAGAAATTACGAATGCATTTTTATTGTGAGCAGACGACACAGTGTTATTGTGTGTGTACAGTCTTGCATGTTAGTTGCACGATTACGTAACGACTATAAGGCTCACATACTTAGAACATTTACCACTACTGCTAATGAGATATTAATGCAACATTTTGGCTTACTTGAAAATATATTCTGGATTTAAAGTACTTTCTGTGAGATACCAGATGACACAGTGGTTAGTTTATGTGACAGCTACACGATTTTATCACGACGCTACTAATGAGTGACAAATTACAATGTTGCTTTTTCAGTGTTTCTGTTTTATATCTGCACAGTTTTTCTGTATTATTCTGGAACGTAAAACATGTTTTAGTAGTAACTTTTGTGTTATAGCTACAAGGAGACAGCCTTTTCCGTAGCACAACAATACGTTACATTATAGTACTTTCTTGATCACAGTAAGGCACGTAATAACTACGATATCTATATGCAAAGAATTTCACTTTCGTTTATGATGAGGTAAGTACATTGACTTCTGCAGAACTTAGCTTTTCGGGACGATAACTACGATACTTCCACAGAGATTATCTTACAACCAGACGCACAGTTTAGCGCTACAGTACACGGATTTGAGGGATTATTTTTGTACTTAAAACATTTATTTTCAAAATATTTTAGGAGTACAATGATACAAAGTTTTTCCATTATACATTTCATTCCATTGCAATAATCTGTAACACCTGAGGGTATAATTACATTAATCCTCAGGTGGGTACACGCTTACTTTGTGTACCATGTGTCTGGCAAACAGAAGGAGCCCTAGCTAATATGGTATTTGCTTATACAACTTTACACATCGGTACCATATTTCTCTGACACATAAATTACACAGCTATCTGATCATTTAACTGAGAGAGACAAACAGTTTTCTTACTACGTCAGTGACAGATGTTTACGCAATTACACAGATGGATAATTTCACACTTATGAAATTGTATTTCGTCTGTACTTTGTGAACTGTTCACATTTTTTCAGAACCATTGTGATACTATGAGAGCTTTGAATGATGTATTTAGTATTCGATCATAATTTTTAAAGTACATTTGAGGTAGATGACCCTATTGAAATGAGCAGAGAATTTGTTTTATGTTTTGAAATTATTGGAGGAAGCTATGACGATTTTGAGAATTGACTGAGATGTTATGATATTATTACGACGACGATGTGTATTATGCTGTTGAGGTATGTTTATGATCAATAAGCTGATGCTATATGAGGAATCTGATTATGCTAGGTATTTATTATGATGAAATATTGAAGTGTCGACACAAGATTGTCGTGTCGACGAATATGTATATGTGTAATAAGTTAAGGAAAAAGGAGTAGTGGTTAGGGACTCTGACTTGTGAAAAAGGATGATGGAAACCAAGAATCGTACTTTAAGAGTTATGAAATGTATGTACATGTGTGAATGTATCACAATGCCGGCGAAAATTTTTTGGACACTGTTATATTTATGGGATTTTGTTTCTACACATTTGTAACGCAAATTCTAACGTGTGAAAATTTTTTATACGAGACTGTCACTGTAGCGGAAACTGCTGTCATAAATATTTCAGTAAGAAAGATAAGTGACCTTGACTTAATGCGTTTTGGGCGCCCAGTTGAGAGGTAGTCATCTGACAAAACAAAGCCATTAGGTGCAAAAAAAAAGAAAAAGAGGCCATTATCCTCGCTATTGACATTTCTTTGTCGAAATCATTGCAAATACGACACGCTCAAACTTGAAAACATTTATTACACTGTGGAGCTCTTAATTTATGATATTTACTAAAATGCCTAATGAAATGATGAGAAACATTTTACATCTATTGTCTTTCTAGTTGAGAGATATCTCATTTTGTTTTTATATCTAGTTTCCAGCTGTGTTGCAGCATTGGTTTTATAAAATAAAATAAAATGCATTTGCTAATGTGAACGCTTTCTGTCAACAGATCTATTAAATAATAATTTTGCGATCCATATTCTTCGAAAAAGGAGCACTTGGAATGAAAAGAACAATAAGAAGGGATTAATAACAGTAACTGCATACATAATTTTCTTTTCAACCATTTGGTAATTTTTTTGGTAGAGTAAGTTATCGTGATGCATCACTCTAGTATTAAGATGTGACATAGGTATTAAACATGGCAATTTTTACTGTAAAATTTTTTCTGCTTGAGCTATGTCATGTTTAGGTATAAGTTATTGCATTTGCTGCTGCTGTTTGCCAGGCATAGTCCTACTGAATTTTACATTGTATTAAGCTAGTTTTACTACTGATTTATTTTTCTTGTTTGCTGCACATTGCCTTATATTAGTTGTAATATTGCATTTGCTTTGCTAATTTATGCTGCTCGCTTTGCCAATTTGAATTTTTGTCATTGCTGTTTGTGTTAATTTGTTATGTGCTGCTGCATTGCCTCGTCCCTTGGTATATATATCTGAGCTCAGTAGATTTAAGTTAGCTTGAGAGGGGGTAGACTATATAAGAAACTGACTATGATGAATTGGAAGAAATGCATTGAGAAGCCATAAGAAAATGGTTTGGCCAAAAAAAAGTAGTGTACAGTGGAGAAAACGAATTTTTAAAAGAGGATGTGAACAGATTACAGAAAGCAGGCTTAGATAGGACTTTTGGGATTAATGATGAACGAAGGGATATCTACATGCAAAATAATGCAGTAAAACCAACCCTGTCCTTTCCTTTTGTGTCATCCCTCTATGTGTTTGTGTATCCTTGTGTATTTGTGTTTTTCCTGTCTTTATGTGTTTAGCTGATGAGAGCTATGTTGTAGAATTTTTCTAATACTATGTTATTTAATTTGTAAAGATGTTTAGACATTATTTATTCTGTTTTGTTGCTCATATGTGAAGGTGATGTTTCAAAAGTTATTCTGATCTTTATGTGTGTATGTATGTCATTATTTTTGTAACACTGATGTATATGTTTATTTCTATTCTTTGGTAAAGCCTGTATTACTACAAATGTTATCTTTTTGATATGTTCTTTAATGATGTATTTTGTACCTTTGTTATTGTATTTTTATGTTATCAAATTGTAATTGTTACCAGTTCTTCAAATTAAGTATCATTTCCCTGCACACTTTTCTGTTGGTCATAATATATGCACAGTATGTGAGAAGTTGGGACTGTTAGTTCTTGCATGTGTGTTGATAATTCAGAAAGGGACTGGATAACAGCGTTGCTGGTTCTAAGGACAATTAAAAAACTTTGTAAGTGCACAAGTGGTGGTTTATGGACTTCCTATATTGTCCGCAAGACTCTTCGATGGTGATTGTGCACCTGCACAGTCGCAACAGATGGTTGCTGGCCGTCTCTACAAGGACTACAGTGGGTCTACACCTTTGATGATTCACCAACACCATTATTTCTACAAGGACTGCAGTGGGTCTGCACCTCTGGTGGCCCACCAATACCGTAATCTCTAACAAGACTATAGTGGTCTGCTCTGTGATAACCTACCTACCAATATTCTTCAAAACTTCGACTGACTCTGCTGTGGGTTTGCTCTGTTGTGGCCCATTACCTGTCTGCATGTCGAGAGTCAGCATTGTCTTTCCGTAGGAAGGACACCGCTACCTCTTCAAGACTGCATGGAAATCCACTACTTCCATGTGCATTTTCTTTTACTGCTGAGACTTTGAGAAAAACACTGCAATTTTACTGTGATGAACGATCAGGACTGTCTTTATGGACTTTGACCAACATTGTGTCAATAAGTGTGTGCATTTTCTTTGTTATTGTAATTATGACAAATTTTTTGAAATCTGTATTGGCCACTGCCCAAAACAATTTGTAAAATTTATTGTGGGAAGCATGGGGGCTATGTAAGTAGGCTGTTTAGGTTTTCTTATTGGTAACGCCACGTAACGCTCTGTATGAAAATCACTGGTTGTACTGTGGGCAGTCTGTGGCTAGTTTGCATTGTTGTCTGCCATTGTAGCGTTGGGCAGTTGGCTGTTAACAGCGCAAAGCGTTGCACAGTTAGAGGTGAGCCGCCAGCAGTGGTGGATGTGGGAAGAGAACCACCACTGCTGGCGGCTCACCTCCAACTGCGCAGCGCTACGCGCTGTTCGCATCCAGCTGCCCAACACTACAATGACAGACAACAATGCAAACTGCACACAGCACAGCCAGTGATTTTTATACAGAGCGCTATGTGGCGTTACCAATATAAAAATCTAAACAGCCTACTTACAAAGCCCCCATGCTCCCCACAAAAAAGTATAATTTGTTTTGGGCAGTGGCTAATACAGATTTGAAAAAATTTTTAATAATTACAATAACAAAGAAATCAAATGCACACACTTATTGATACGATGTTGGTCAAAAGCTAAAATTTCCTCTCATTCCATAAAGACAGTCCTGGTCATTCATCAGAGTAAAATTGCAGTGTTTTTTTTTTCTCAGTGTCTGAGCAGTAAAAGAGAATGCACACGTAAGTAGTGGATTTCCATGCAGACTTGAAGAAGTAGTGTTGTCCTTCCAACGGAAAGACAGTGCTGACTCTTAACATGCAGACAGGTAATGGGCCACAACAGAGCAAACCAACTGCAGAGTCAGTCGAAGTTTTGAAGAATATTGGTAGGTAGGTCATCAAAGAGCAGACCCACAGTAGTCCTGGTAGACATTACGGTATTGGTGGGCCACCAGAGGTGCAGACCCACTGCAGTCCTTGTTGAAATAATGGTATTGGTGAATCATCAAAGATGCAGACCCACTGTAGTCCTCCTAGAGACGGCCAGCAGCCATCTGTTTCCACTGTGCAGGTGCACAATCACCATCCAAGAGTCTTGCGGAAAATGTAGCAAGTCCATAAAGCACCACTTGTGCATGAACAAAGTTTTTGGAATTGTCCTTAGGAGTCTTGCAGACAATATAGCAAGTTCATAAACCACCACTTGTGCACTCACAAAATTTTTGGATTTGTCCTTAGAACCAACAATGCTGTTAACCAGTCCCTTGCTGAATTATTAACACACGTGCAAACACTAACAGCCCCTACTACTCACATATTGTCCATATACTATGACCAACAGAAACGTGTACAGTGAAATGGAACTTACAAGTTAATAATATGATAAACTGGTGTTAATTGCAATTTTATAACATAAGTATACAATAACAAAGGTACAAAATACATCATTAAAGAACATAACAATACAGATAACATTTGTAGTACAGGCTTTACAAAAGAATCGAAATAACATATACATCAGTTTTACAGGAATTATGACATGAGTACATACATAAAAGATCAGAATAACTTCGGAACATCAACTTCACACATGAGCATTAAAGCAGAATGGAATATATAATATCTAAACATCTTTACAAAGAAAATAACATATTATCAGAAAAATTCTACAACATAACTCTTATTAGCTAAACACATTAAGACAGGAAAAACACAAATTCACATAGTGTAATAACACAAATGTACAGGACAGGGTTTGTTTTCAGTGTCACATTTGGTACTGCAGTGCACCCCAAAACTTCATTCCATATATCTTTCCTCTTATTTCAACATTTGTTTGCACCAAAAAAATTCTATCCCAGCATGCTTTCTGTATTTATATGTTCACACATTTATTACCTCATTATTTATTTTCCATTAACTTACCTCATCATTTATTTCCAAGAAAATCCTACCTAAACCTGTTGTCCCTAAATCCTACTTTTTTGGTTCATATCCTCTTTCAAAATGCTCTTTTGGCCAAACCATTTTCTTATAGCTTCTCAATGCATTTCTTCAATTCATCACAACTTGTTCTCTTATTTTGCATACCCCATCTTAAGCTAACTTAAATCTACTGAGCTCAGATGCTAAACTAAGGGACGAGGCAATGCAGCAGCACAAAACAATTAACACAAACAGCAATGACAAAAAAATTAAAATCGGCAAAGCAAGCAGCACTAAAATAAATTAGCAGAGTAATTGCAATATTACAACTAATATAAGGCATTGTGCAGCAAACAATAAAAATAAATCAGTAGTAAAACTGGCTTAACAGAGTAATACAAAGTCAAATTCAGTAACACTATGCCTGGCAAACAGCAGCAGCAAATGCAATAACTTATACCTAAACATGACAAAGCTCAAGCAGAAAAAATATTACAGTAGAAATGGCCATTTTTAATACCTATGTCACAACTTAACACTAGAGTGATGCATCACAAGAACTTACACTAGCAGATATGTTACCAACTCGTAAAAAAAATATTTATGCAAATCCTGTGAAGGGAAATGTCTATTTATGCACCCTCGTTTTCTTGGAAGTACATCATAAATTTCTTATTCACTGAATCTGTAGGCATAAAATAACTATATTAGTACATCTATTAAATTTTATTTTAACCAATGCTGCAGTGCAGCTAGAAAATAGATATTAAACAAAATGAGTAAATAAATACATTAAGCAAGCCATATGGCATTTCTCTCAACTAGCAAGACAATAGCCGTGAAATGTTTCTCATCGTTTCATTGGGCATTTTAGTAAATATCATAAATTAAGAGCTCCACAGTATAATCATGTTTCCAAATTTGAGCCTGTCGTATTTGCGATACTTTCTACAAAGGAATGTCAATAGTGAGGATAGTGGCCTCCCTTTTTTTTCACCTGTGCCTCTGAAAGGCTCACACTAATGGCTTTTTTCCAGGTGACTGTCGCGCAGCTGGGTGCTCACGACACATTACGTGAAGGTGGTCACTTAACTTTCTTACCGAAATATTTACGACAACAGCTTGCACTACAGTGACAGTCTCATATAAAAATTTCACAGCAGGAGAATTTGCGTTACAAATGTGTAGAAACAAAAACCTGTAAATATAACAGTGTTCAAAAAATTTTCGCCGGCATTGTGATACATTCACGCATATACACACATTCCATAATTCTTAAAGTACGATTCTTGGTTTCCAACATCCTTTTGCACAAATCTGAGTCCCTAACCACTATTCATTATTCCTTACCTTGTTGTACATATACATATTCGTCGACACTTCTTCAATATTTCATCATAAGAAATATGTAGCATAATCAAATTCCTCATATACGGTAGCATCATCTTATTGATCATAAACATATCTCAACAGCATAATACACATCGTCTTCATAATAATATCATAACATCTCAGTCAATTCTCAAAATCGTCGTAACTTCCTCCAATAATTTCAAAACCTAAAAAAATTCTCTGCTCATTTCAATAGTGTCATCTACCTCAAACATACTTTAAAAATCATGATCCCATACCAAATACATCATTCAAAGCTCTCATAGTATCACAATGGTTCCGAAAAAATATAAACATTTCACAAAGTACAGACGAAATACAATTTCATAAGTGTGAAATTATCCATCTGTGTAATTGCGTAAACATCTGTCACTGACATAGTAAGAAAACTGTTTGTCTCTCTCAGTTAAATGATCAGATAGCTGTGTAATTTATGTGTCAGAGAAATATGGTACCGATGTGTAAAGTTGTATAAGCAAATACCATATTAGCTAGGGCTCCTTCTGTTTGCCAGACACATGGTACACAAAGTAAGCGTGTACCCACCTGAGGATTAATGTAATTATACCCTCAGGTGTTACAGATTATTGCAATGGAATGAAATGTATAATGGAAAAACTTTGTATCATTGTACTCCTAAAATATTTTGAAAATAAATGTTTTAAGTACAAAAATAATCCCTCAAATCCGTGTACTGTAGCGCTAAACTGTGCGTCTGGTTGTAAGATAATCTCTGTGGAAGTATCGTAGTTATCGTCCCGAAAAGCTAAGTTCTGCAGAAGTCAATGTACTTACCTCATCATAAACGAAAGTGAAATTCTTTGCATATAGATATCGTAGTTGTTACGTACCTTACCGTGATCAAGAAAGTACTATAATGTAACGTATTGTTGTGCTACGGAAAAGGCTGTCTCCTTGTAGGTATACCACAAAAGTTACTACTAAAACATGTTTTACTTTCCAGAAGAATTCAGAAGAACTGTACAGATATAAAAAAGATACACCGCAAAAGCAACATTGTAAATTGTCACTCATTAGTAGCGTCGTGATAAAATCGTGTAGCTATCACATAAACCAAACACTGTGTCATCTGGTATCTCACAGAAAGTACTTTAAATGCAGAATGTATTTTCAAGTAAACCAAAATGTCGCATTAAAATCTCATTAGCAGTACTGGTAAATGTTCTAAGTATGTGACCCTTATAGACGTTACGTAATCGTGCAACTAACAAGCAAGAATGTACACACACAATAACACTTTGTCGTCTGTTCACAATAACAATGCATTTGTAATTTCTGTTTAAATAAGTTGTCTTGGTTCTTGATTGGATATTTAACTTCAAACATTGTTGCATGTTAACAGATTCTTAAGTCTGACAAAGCATACTAGTAATGTAAAGTGAAAAGTTGTATGGCAAAGTTAATAAGCAGATTATCTTTCAATAAACGGTTTTACATGTGAAATGTGGTGTAAACCTTTACTCTTCCTAGTACGCAGAGTTTCAACTTCAACGCAATTATCATGTGGTATACGTCGGATTCTGTAAGGTCCATTGTAAGCTAGAAAGAATTTGTGGCTCAAGTGTTTCTTCTTATGTGACAATGAATGTGCTTCAATGAGAACTTACTGACCAATATATAATTTCTTTGCATTTGATTTACCGTGTAGTTTTCTCCTTTTGTCTGCTGCAGGTTTTATATTTTTAATAGCCAAATCAATTATGTCTTTGTGTCGAAGTTAATGTGTATTCGGGAAAGGTACAAGCTCTCTGATTCTGTTCGGTGGTTCTTCATTCTTCAGTACAAGAGTAGGTGGTAAAGCAGTGGAGTCAGGAGGCATTTCATTTAGCACGTTTTCAAATAAGTGTAAATATCTGTCCCAATGCTGATGCTTTCTGTGACAATAAAGTCTGCAAAGCTTATTGATTTCTTTCATAATCCGTTCGGAGGGGTTATAATGTGGTGAGTACAATGAAATAAAAACAGGTTTGATTTTATGATTCCGAAGTATGCGTGACCAAACAGCAGATCTGAATTGCGGTCCATTATCTGAAATGACTTTACTAACTTGTCCTACTTCACTTAAGAAATTTTTAGCAAAGGCGTTGGATACAGACCGTCCAGTGGCTTTACGTAACGGCGTGAAAGGAAAAGATTCTGAAGTAAGTTCAACAGCCACTGGAACGTTCTGACAAGCGGTCCCAAGAGATCAACAGCAGCAAATTCTTTTTATTTAGAAGGAATGATAGGAAACAGCGGAGCGCGATGGGAGATAGTAGATGGTTTCGCCTTTTGACAAAGTTTACAAATAGACAAGACTCTTCGAATTCTCTTTTCCATATTGTTAAAATAACAAGTCGTTCGAAGAATATGATAACATTTTCGTGGGCCAAAATGTGCATAGCTGAAATGAATGTACCAAATGAGCTTATTAACAAAATCGTCAGGAATGCAAAGTACCCATAGCTTGTCATCAACAGTGCAGCGTTTGAACAATATCTTGTGTCTAACCAGATAATAATGCCGAATCTGTGTCTGTGTCTTTTCATGCCATTTGCTTTTGATGTCTTTCCAAATCGGATCTTTATCTTGTTCATGAGCAATGTCCTTTAAAGATGTGGTGATGAAGTTTTCAAAGGCGACTTTCTGAATGTAAAGAATACTGATATTTTTCTGGAGGTTTCCTTCTGTGTTACTTCTCTCAAGCCCAGCCGGTGCGCGTGACAGTGCATCCGCAACAATGTTCTCCTTGCCGGGAATGTAGACTATTGTGAAGTGGAATTCTTGCAGGAACAATGTCATGATTTAATTTTGAAGACATAAGAAATTGTAATGCACGATAATCACTGTATACTTTTACGTGCTTACCAGAAAGAAAGAAACGGAATTTGTTAAATGCCCAAACGATAGCTAAAGCTTCTAATTCAGTAACGGAATAATTTTTTTCAGATTTGGTTAGCACTCTGCTAGCAAAATCAATGGTTTTCTGAACAGCAGTGTCATTTTCTATGGCTTCTTGAAATAAATGGGCACCAAGACCGACTTTAGAAGAATCCGTGCTAAGGCAGAAATCTTGTGACAGATCTGGATGAGCTAGTATTGGCGCGTTAAGTAGCGATTCTTTCAAAACATTGAATTCCAACTGTGCGTGTTCGTCCCAGTTCCAAATAGCATTTTTTCCAGTGACAGAACAAAGTTTTGGTATAACTAGAATTTGCATATTCAGAAAACGACGGTAAAAATTTACGAGACCTAGATAACTGCGAACTGGTTTTTTTGTGGATAGAACTGGAATGGCTCTGATTGCTTCTAACTTTTCAGGATCTGGCTGAATGCCTTCAGAAGAAGTAATATGTCCCAAAAACTTCACCTTTGACCTAGAAAATTCAGACTTTTCCAAGTTAACTGTAATTCCAGATTCTGCAAAAATACGTAACAACTGTTGAGGATGCGATTATGTTGTTCCCATGAAGCTTCTGCTATTAGAATATCGTCCACATATAAGGTGATGTGACGTTTTAAGAACTCAGGTTATATGGAATTTAGCCTGCGAATGAATGCTGCCGAAGAAATGTTCAAGCCAAAAGGAAGTTTCCGAAACTAATAACAAACGCCGAAACAAAGGAAAGCTGTATATTTTCTACACGCTGTATGAAGTTCGATCTGATAAAAGCTGGATCTGAGATCAATAGAAGACAACACCATTAAAATTTTGAAGAAGTTCTTCCAACGTTTGCGGACTGTCTGTTTCAGGAATGATGATAGTATTGATTTGCTTCGAATCTAAGACAAGCCTGATCGATCCATTTTTCTTCTCAACAACATGTAATGGATTGTTTTATGAGCTTACTCCAGGCTCAATAATACCCTCGTCAAGCATAGATTGTATTTCTGTTCTAACACGGTCCCTATAATGCGCCGGAATTACGTATGGTCTAACACAAAATTTAGTATGCTCACGAACACGAAATTGGTATTGAAATCCCTCGATTGTTTCTGTTTTGTGAGTAAAAACTGTGGAATGTGTTTGTAAAATCTCAAAAAGGTCTTTCCTATTAGTGTCATTACAATTCTCAATTGTTTGAATTTTATTCAGAATTAACTCATTAGTATCAAATGCGCCGTCGATATCATCCCTGTCAATACTTGCAGAGTGATTGTTAGTGTCAAGTTACGTCGAAAATTCCGAACTGTTGTCTAACAGGAGGTAAAGCCGATTAATTTCTTCGTCATGGTTTGAGAGCCAATCTTCAAATTTCAAACCTATTGACTTACCTTCTTTCTCTAAACTTATTTCAGCATCGTGAAAGTTTAAGATTGCTTTGTGTTCATTCAAAAAGTCTACTCCCAATATAATTTCCGTCGACAATAATGGAACAATAAGAAAGTTCATAGAGAAACTGTGGCTTTGACAAAAGAATTCTAAGTTGGTTTGTTGGCGTACATCTACGCTTTTTCCAACGATTGCACCTTGTAATTTAATCTTACGAACGGAAGGGTGGGCAATCGTTCGATTTGTTGCATTTGCTAAAAGCTGATTCACTAATTACTGAAATGGGACTGCCACAGTCAAGTATTGCCGTAAATTTTACGTCATTTACTGTAATGTGAATCACAGGATATGCAATGTTGTTATCATTTACGTCGTGTTCCTGGAGTAAGATGTCTGTAATGTCTTCCATTTTTACGTAATTACTAGGTACGGCAGCTGCGTATTTTAGAATTTTGAAATGTATATAAATGCGTGAATGTATTACAATGTCGACGAAAATTTTTTGGATACTGTTATATCGATAGGATTTTGTTTCTACAGATTTTTAACGCAAATTCATCCTCAAGGGGGTACACGCTTACTTTGTGTACCATGTGTTTGGCAAGCACAAGGAGCCCTAGCTAATATGGTATTTGCTTATACAACTTTACACATTGGTACCATATTCCTCCAAAACAAAATACACTACTACCTGATTATTTAACAGAAAAACAAACTTTTTTTTCTACGTCAGTGACAGATGTTTACGCAATTACACAGGTGGATAACTTCACACTATCAAAACTGTATTTTGTCTGTACTGTGTGAACTGTTCATATTTTCTCGGAACCATTGTGATACTATGAGAGCTTTGAATGATGTATTTGGTAAGGGATCATGATTTTAAAGTACAAAAATGGTTCAAATGGCTCTGAGCACTATGGGACTCAACAGCGTAGGTCATTAGTCCCCTAGAACTTAGAACTAGTTAAACCTAACTAACCTAAGGACATCACAAACATCCATGCCCAAGGCAGGATTCGAACCTGCGACCGTAGCGTTCCTGCAGTTCCAGACTGCAGCGCCTTTAACCACACGGCCACTTCGGCTGGCTTTTAAAGTACATTTGAGGTAGATGACACTATTGAAATGAGCAGAGAATTTTTTTTTTAGGTTTTGAAATTATTGGAGGAAGCTACGACGATTTTGAGATTTGACTGAGATGTTATGATGTTATTATTACGATGACTATGTGTATTATGCTGTTGAGGTGTGTTTATGAACAAAAAGCTGATGCTATACGAGAAATTTGATTATGCTACATATTTATTATGATGAAATATTGGTGTCGACGAATATGTACATGTGTAATAAGGTAAGGAATAATGAGTAGTGGTTAGGGACTCTGACTTGTGAAAAAAGGATGTTGAAACCAAGAATCGTACTTCAAGAGCTATGAGACGTATGTAAATGCGTGAATGTATTACAATGCGAATGAAAATTTTTTGGACACTGTTATATCAATAGGATTTTATTTCTACAGATTTGTAACGCAAATTCTTGACCTGTGAAATTTTTTATATGAGACTGCCACTGTAGTGGAAACTGCTGTCGTAAATATTGCAGTAAGAAACGTAAGTGACCTTGACGTAATGGTTTTGGGCACCCAGCTGAGAGGTAGTCGTCTGACAAAAGAAAGCCATTAGGTGGAGAGAAAAAAAAAGGACCATTATCCTCGCTATTGACATTCCTTTGTAGAAAGCATCGCAAATACGACACGTTCATTACATGGAAACATATCGTACTTTCTGATAGGTACTGAAATGCTCAATTAAATTACGAGAAATAGTTTATGTCTACACACTTGATTATGACTACTGTCTTTCTAGATGTGAGATTTTTTTACTACTTATGAAATGCCACATGGCTATTGAATGATTTTTTTATGCTTTGCTTTGTACATAGTTGCTTATTTCA
Source organism: Schistocerca nitens (assembly GCF_023898315.1). Taxonomy (NCBI): domain Eukaryota; kingdom Metazoa; phylum Arthropoda; class Insecta; order Orthoptera; family Acrididae; genus Schistocerca; species Schistocerca nitens. Next base: position 8,005,134 of record NW_026045910.1, on the reverse strand, counting down.
TTTGATATCTGGTTTCCAGCTGTGTTGCAGCATTGGTTTTGTAGAATAAAATTAAATGCATTTGCTATTGTGAACACTTTCTGTGAACAGATCTATTAAATAATTATTTTATGATCCACATTCTTCAAAAAAGGAGCTCTTGGAATGGAAAGAACAATAAGAAGGGACTAATAACAGTAACTGCATATATAATTTTCTTTTCAAGTACTCGGTAATTTCTTTTGTAGAAATAGTTGTGGTGCACCACTGTAATTACATAGACATTAACACGTGAATAGACATTTCCCTTATCTGCATTGTTATCTTTAGTGTAATATTTTTTTCTGCTTGAGGTATGTCATGTTTAGACATAAGTTATTGCAATTTCTGCTGCTGTTTGCCAGGCATAGTGCTACTAAATTTCACTTTGTATTACTCTGTTAAGCTAGTTTTACTACTGATTTATTTTTCTTGCTGCTGCACATTGGCTCATATTAGTTGTAATGTTGCATGACTTGGTAATTTAGATTTACTGTAGCTTGCTTTGACAATTTCCATTTTTTTTCATTGCTGTTTGTATTAATAGTTTTATGCTGCCGCATTGCCTCGTCCCTTAGTTTAGCACCTGAGCTCAGTAGATTTAAGTTAGCTTAAGAGGGGGATACTATATAAGAAAGTAACTATGAAGAATAGGGAAAGAATGCATTGAGAAGTTATATGAAACAGATTTGGCAAAAATGAGTATTGTGCACTGAGAAATAATTATTTTGAAAGCAGTTATAGATAGGACTTTTTGGGAATAATGATGAATGAAGGGAGATCTCCAAGAAGTAAAGAAAGTTTTGTTTGCAAAATACTGCAGTAAAACGAACCCTGCCCTTTCCTTTTGTATTATTATGCTATGTTATTTCTATCCTTTTGTAAAGCCCATATTACTACAAATGTCATCTGTATTGTTATGTTCTTTAATGATGTATTTTGTACCATTGTTATTGTATTCTCGTGTTATAAAATTGCAATTGACACCAGTTCATCAAATTAAGTAACTTGTAAGTTCCATTTCACTGCACACGTTTCTGTTGGTCATAGTATATGCACAATATATGAGAAGTGTTTGCCCGTGTGTTGATAATTCAGCAAGGGACTGGTTAACAGCATTTCTGGTTCTAAGGACAATTCCAAAAACTTTGTGAGTGCACAAGTGGTGGTTTATGGACTTGCTATATTGTCCGCAAGACTCTTCGATGGTGATTGTGCACCTGCACAGTCGCAACAGATGGCTGCTGGCCATCTCTGCATGGACTACAGTGGGTCTGCATCTTTGATGGCCCACCAATACCATTATTTCTACAAGGACCGCAGTGAGTCTGCACCTTTGATGGCACATTAATACCACAATCTCTACCAGGACTACAGTGGGTCTGCTCTGTGATGACCTACCTAACAATATTCTTCAAAACTTCGACTGACTCTACTGTGGGTTTACTCTGTTGTGGCCCATTACCTGTCTGCATGTCAAGAGTCAGCACTGTCTTTCCGTTGGAAGGACAACACTACTTCTTCAAGACTGCATGGAATTCCACTACTTCTGTGTGCATTCTCTTTTACTGCTCAGACTTTGAGAAAAAAAAAAAACACTGCAATTTTACTGTGATGAATGATCAGGACTGTCTTTATGGACTGTGAGAAAATTTTAGCTTTTGACCAACATTGTATCAATAAGTTTGTGCATTTGAATTCATTGTTATTGTAATTATGAAAAATTTTATCAAATCATTATTGGCCACTGTCCAAAACAATTTGTAAAATTTTTTGTGGGGAGCATGGGGGCTATGTAAGTAGGCTGTTTATGTTTTCTTATTGGCAACGTTACGTAGCGCTCTGTATGAAAATCACTGGCTGTGCTGTGTGCAGTCTGTGGCTAGGTTGCATCGTTGTCTGCCATTGTAGTGTTGGGCAGCTGGATGCGAACAGCTCTTAGCGTTGCGCTGTTGGAGGTGACCCGTCAGCAGTGGTGGATGTGGGGAGAGAAATGGCGGAGTTTTGAAATTTGTAAGACTGGATGTCATGAACTGCTATATATATTATGACCTTTGTACACTATTAAGGTAAATACATTGTTTGTTCTCTATCAAAGTCTTTCATTTGCTAACTATGCCTATCAGTGGTTAGTGCCTTCAGTAGTTTGAATCTTTTATTTAGCTGGCAGTAGTGGCGCTCGCTGTATTGCAGTAGTTCGAGTAACGAAGATTTTTGTGAGGTAAGTGATTTGCGAAAGGTATAGGTTAATGTTAGTCAGGGCCATTCTTTTGTAGGGATTTTTGAAAGTCAGATTGCGTTGCGCTAAGAATACTGTGTGTCAGTTTAAGCACAGTCTTGTATAATTGTTCTAAGTGGACGTTTCAAAGTTCGTAACAGTCCGATTAAGGCTTTTACGGAAATAAAAATTGGAAAAGTTGCCCAGAACGTTGGGATACTAGGAAAAACCTGTAACTGATGTTCTATAGAACTTTTGTATGAACTCAAGACCATAGATTACTATTGAGACGGTGGATGTACGTCATTTCTTTATTCATCAGGAACGAAATTAGTGATAATTGCAAAGGAAAGTCAGAAAATTCGGACAAATTGCATAAATCATAGTTCTTATGTGCACGCTCTATCGTAAACGATGCTGGGATGAGAAGTTTGGTTGTCTCCTTTTTCTGTTTCGTTCGTTATGCCCCCGGAACACAAATAGCTCATTGAATGTTCTCAATTGAAAAAAAGCAAATTAGGAGGATGCGGAGAAAATTCTGGAAAACGCATTCCAGCCTAAATTAAAATAAAACTGCATTTGATTTTACTTTGTCTTATTTCGACATCTCTCCAGCTAATGTAATAACATTATTTCCAAGCCAACTCCCATTTATTTGGTTACTGCGTGCTTAAAAGTCGTTTTGGCAACTGATTGTCAAATTACGAATCAAAGCAGCCGGTTAACGAGTGAAGAAAAATTGATTAAGTTATTTATTTTCAGTTGAACTGTGACCGTGTTGTAAGTTCATCGCAATCTTCCCTTGAAATGAATTAGGGTTTGTCGTTGTATCTCAAACAAATTTACAGATTCATCTACGGAATAATGTGAGTTTTGAAGTGACCATCTATCATGCATTAACAATAAAGTAAATCAGTTGTCTGTTTTTAGTAGAATCGTGATTTTTCGAATCCCACATTGTGTCACAATCGACACGGTGAAACTGAACTACATATTTTAATCGCATTACAATGCCGCCAGTAAGACAGAGCAGTTTAGATGAGTTTTGAAGTGACCATCGATTATACTGTAACAATAAAGAAAACTGTTGTCTGTTTTTAGTAGAATCGTGATTATTCGAATCACACGTTGTGTCACAATCGACACGCTGAAACTGAACTACATATTTTAATCGTATTACAATGCCGACCGTAAGACGGAGCAGTTTAGCTCGCACACTGGTTCCCGTCAGATCACCGAAGTTAATCACTGTCGGGAAGGAAGTTCAAATGTCTGTGAAATCTTATGGGATTTAACTGCTGAGGTCATCAGTCCCTAAGCTTACACACTACTTAACCTAAATTATCCTAAGGACAAACACACACACCCATGCCAGACGGAGGACTCGAACCACTGCCGGGACCAGCCGCACTGTCCATGACTCCAGCGCCCTAAACCGCTCGGCTAATCCCGCGAGGCATCACTGTCGGGCTGGGCTAGCACAAGGATGGGTGACCATCTGGTCTATCGAGCGCTGTTGGCAAGCGGCGTGCACGCAGCCCTTGCGAGGCAAACTGCGGATGTACGTGATTGATAAGTAGCTACTCCGGTCTCGAAAACCAACATACGGCCAGGCGAGCGGTGTGCTGATTACATGTCCCTCCATACCCACATCCAGTGACGCCTGTGGGATGAGGATGACACGGCGAACGTCGGTACCGTTGGCCTTTATGGCCTATTCGGGCAGCTTTTAGTTTAGATTTAGTTCAGTCACAGAACATAACAGAACTTAACAGAACTTAACTGAATGCAGAGCAAGGAATAGAGAGAAATGAATTTTAACAGTATTGATGATCATAAACACTTTCAGCACGTATACAAGAAAAAAGAGAAAATTCAAATGAAGACGGTCAGCAGAGTGCAACTGCGTGACAATGAAATTTAGTACACTACTGGCCATTAAAATTGCTACACCACGAAGATGACGTGCTACAGACGCGAAATTTAACCGACAGGAAGAAGATACTGTGATATGCAGATGATTAGTTTTTCAGAGCATTCACACAAGGCTGGCGCCGGTGGCGACACCTACAACGTGATGACATGAGGAACGTTTCCAACCGATATCTCATTCACAAACAACTATTGACCGGCGTTGCCTGGTGAAACGTTGTTGTGATGCCTCGTGTAAGGAGACATGCATACCATCTCGTTTCCGACTTTGATAAAGGTCGGATTGTACCCTATCGCGATTGCGGTTTAACGTATCGCGAAGATGCTGCTCGCGTTGGTCGAGATCCAATGACTGTTAGAAGAATATGGAAGCGGTGGGTTCAGGAGGGTAATACGGAACGCCGTGCTGGATCCCAACGCCCTCGTATCATTAGCAGTTGAGATAACAGGCATCTTATCCGCATGGCTGTAACGGATCGTGGAGCCACGTCTCGATCCCTGAGTCAACAGATGGGTACGTTTTCAAGACAATAACCATCTGCACGAACAGTTCGACGACGTTTACAGCAGCATTGACTATCAGCTCGGAGACCATGGCTGCGGTTACCCTTGACGCTGCATCACAGACAGGAGCGCCTGCGATGGTGTACACAACGACGAACCTGGGTACACGAATGGCAAAACGTAATTTTTTCGGATGAATCCAGGTTCTGTTTACAGCATCATGATGGTCGCATCCGTGTTTGGCGACATCGCGTCGAACGCACATTGGAAGCGTGTATTAGTGAACGCCATACTGGCGTATCACCCGGCGTGATGGTATTCGGTGCCATTGGTTACACGTCTCGGTCACCTCTTGTTCACATTGACGGCACCTTGAACAGTGGACGTTACATTTCAGACGTGTTACGACCCGTGGCTCAACCCTTCATTCGATCCCTGCGAAACCCTACATTTCGGCAGGATAATGCACGACCGCACGTTGCAGGTACGGCCCTTTCTGGATACAGAAAATGTTCGACTTCTGCCCTGGCCAGCACGTTCTCCAGATCTCTCACCAACTGTAAACGTCTGGTCAATGGTGGCCGAGCTACTGGCTCGTCACAATACGCCAGTCACTGCTCTTGATGAACTGTGTATCGTCTTGAAGCTGCATGGGCAGCTGTACCTGTACACGCCATCCAAGCTCTGTTTGACTCAATGCCCAGGCGTATCAACGCCGGTATTACGGCCAGAGGTGTTTGTTCTGGGTATTGATTTCTCAGGATCTATGCACCCAAATTGCGTGAAAATGTAATCACATGTCATTTCTAGTATAATATATTTGTCCAATGAATACCCGTTTATCATCTGCATTTCTTCTTTGTGTAGCAATTTTAATGGCGAGTAGTGTAAAATGTGAATACACATAGAGCTGAATGCCGTTACAACGTGACATTTGATTACAGTGCAGACCAATCCGTTGTTCTGGATCGACGATCATTGCGTGCACGAATTGCAAGGCATTGGAAGACATGAAACCCCTGGACTGTGTTGCGCTAGTGGCAATGTCAAACTGACGCCACTGTTCCCGCCACCAGAGCCATTGAGCTCATTAGTTTCCGGAACTGGAACAGATTCCCAACACAAATCCGTAAATACAACAGTGGCTTCAAAATGACTTTATCTGGCGCAACAAATGTGTGAGAATTCACCTCGCATGTAAAATTTCCCATTTGTCTCTTCCTGAAAGTATGCCTCCTCAAATTATGTATCCGTGGCCACAATCGTTGATAGATAAAATAATCACCCAAAAACCTGTTTCTTCTCATTTTTGTTTTGTTTACACATTTATAATACTTTTTATAAAAATAAAAAACGATCTCAGACATATTTATTGAAATTTGAACACGACGATGTCTGTCGCGTCAGCTAGCTATTAATAAAATTGCACCTTCCAGTACCACAAGCCTATTATCTTCCTACATTGATGTTCCTGCAGTGCAACTTATCATCTTATCAAATTAACATCATTGCGACACTTTCCGTTGAGTTGATTCAGCAGTCATGCATTACCCAGAAAACATGACAAAAATTCCGTCTAATGTAACCACCCGTGGAGAGGAACAGAATGTTTGTCCAGCTTCAGTTAATCAGCAAAACTTTTATCTTCAGATAATTTAATTAGTAACTGAGTTCTTTGAAACAACGTGTATTAGCTGCAACAGTTTAGTTTAAGTGTAGATGCGCCGCACACTCTTCGCTGATTGACTGTCGTTGTACGTCCGTAGTTCCACAACGGAGCTTTTCCGTTCTGCAGTTATTTTGAAAGTTAGCTTGATTAGAATCCCATCCTGATTTAGGTTTTCCGATTTCCTTCCCCATCCTTCCCTAACCCGAGCTTGCGCTCCGTCTCTAATGACCTCGTTGTCGATGGGACGTTAAAACACTAATCTCCTCCTCCTCCTCTTGATTAGAATCCCCCTATCCTGGTCCGACTTTATTGTCAGGTTATGTCTCTCCATCCTGTATACAGCCAACTGCAGCAGATAGTTTTAAGGCAGTTACCCCAACGTTTCTACCGGATGGTTATAATTAAATTACAGCTACTCACAGAGATCCAATGTGGCCTGCAATTATCGTATGGCAGCGAAACTTGGCTGATTTTCTGCTGTGTTAATGCAGAACCGACTTACTTTAGAAGAAAATTAACTCCAGTTTCGCAACCAGGTGCAAATCTGTTGCTGTGAATGCAAGAAACAGGTGTAGAGATGTTTCCACATGTAATGGATTAGGAATAAGACGAGAGCAAAAAAGGTGAAACAAGTGAGAAAGGCATAATTTTGATGTTATTATTAAACGTCGCTTATACAGTTGGTTTAATATGAACACTTGAGATGTTGATGAGATGCTACACAGCGCCAGATTTGCAACTGGTGGCAAAAATGGGATCTAATATTCTTCCTGCGTAAATCGGCTCCGCATTAACGCATGAGTATATCTATCAAGTTTTGCTGCCGTACGATAATTGCAGCTGTAGCTGACTATCTGTGTAATTAAACGCAATTGGTAGTAAGCCGGCAGACATACCTCGCAGATCTCGAGAGTGTGCTTGTCCACGGCCGCAACAGTGAGAGGACATCGGCGCATGCTGTTTCTCGCTGGGCAGACGCAATACAGAGCTGGGTCAGCGCTATGCATTTCAGTTGAAGTTCAGTTCTGATGTGTCAGATGATTACCTGCATTGCCAGAGGTCTGTTCGGTAATTACAGGTATGGCACTGAGTCGGAATGCAGCTATTTACATTCACAGCGTCCTCTATGCCGTTCCCCTCCCATCCTCAGCGGTCATTAACGTGCCTCCAATAGCACATTCAACACTGCAAATGAGCATTTGAATGGCAGTATTCTCACGTATGTACATCGCCTCCCAATGCAAGCTGCAGATAAACAGAGGGGGCATCATAAACAAGGCAAGCAATCACTAATCACAAACTTTTATGCCTAATCTGTAAATCTAATTCTCTAGGGCAATTAAAAATCCAAACAGAACTTCATGAAACAATGACTCTGCTCGAAGTTACGTTAGCATAATTTTCCTCTGATTGTATACACTAGAACTCGACAATGTTCAACAGCCAGGCAGTTTATTTTTACACCTCCTAGTACACTACTGGCCATTAAAATTGCTACACCAAGAAGAAATACAGATGATAAACGGGTATTCATTGGACAAATATATTATCCTAGAACTGACATGCGATAACATTTTCAAGCAATTTGGGTGCATAGATCCTGAGAAATCAGTACCCAGAACAAACACCTCTGGCCGTAATAACGGCCTTGATACGCCTGGGCATTGAGTCAAACAGAGCTTGGATGGCGTGTACAGGTACAGTTGCCCATGCAGCTTCAACACAATACCACAGTTCATCAAGAGTAGTGACTGGCGTATTGTGACGAACCAGTAGCTCGGCAACCATTGACCAGACGTTTTCAAATGGTGAGACATCTGGAGAACGTGCTGGCCAGGGCAGCAGTCGAACATTTTCTGTATCCAGAAAGGCCCGTAAAGGACCTGCAACATGCGGTCGTGCATTATCCTGCTGAAATATAGGGTTTCGAATAGATCAAATGAAGGGTAGAGCCACGGGTCGTAACACATCTGAAATGTAACGTCCACTGTTCAAAGTGTCGTCAATGCGAACAAGAGACGTGTAATCAATGGCACCCGATACCATCACGCCGGGTGATACGCCAGTATGGCGATGACGAATACACGCTTCCAATGTGCGTTCACCGCGATGTCGCACAACACGGATGCGACCTTCATGATGCTGTAAACAGAACCTGGATTCATCCGAAAAAATTTCGTTTTGCCATTTATGCACCCAGTTTCGTCTTTGAGTACACCATCGCAGGCTCTCCTGTCTGTGATGCAGCGTCAAGGGTAACCACAGCCATGGTCTCCGAGCTGATAGTCCATGCTGCTGTAAACGTCGTCGAACTGTTCGTGTATATGGTTGTTGTCTTTCAAACGTCCCCATCTGTTGACTCAGGGATCGAGACGTAGCCGCACGATCCGTTACAGCCATGCGGATAAGATGCCTGTCATCTCGACTGCTAGTGATACGAGGCCGTTGGGATCCAGCATGGTGTTCCGTATTACCCTAATGAACCCACAGCTTCCATATTCTGCTAACAGTCATTGGATCTCGACCAACGCGAGCAGCAATGACGCGATACGATAAACCGCAATCGCGATAGGCTACAATCCGACCTTTATCAAAGTCGGAAACATGATGGTACGCATTTCTCCTCCTTACACGAGGCATCACAATAACGTTTCACCAGGCAACGCCGGTCAACTGCTGTTTGTGTATGAGAAATCGGTTGGAAACTTTCCTCATGTCAGCTCGTTGTAGGTGTCGCCACCGGCGCCAACCTTGTGTTAATGCTTTGAAAAGCTAATCATTTGCATATCACAGCATCTTCTTCTTGTCGCTTAAATTTCGCGTCTGTAGCACGTCATCTTCGTGGTGTAGCAATCTTAATGGCCAGTAGAATATGATAAAACAACTGTAAAGCAATTTACCATTATTTTTTCAAAGCAAATTACAAAAAATTCAATGGAAGTTACCGGTTTTCCACTGTCATTGTCCATGTTCACAGTATACATTGAATCGGCACACCATTTATCAGAATTATTGACGGAACTAAAGACAAAGAACATCATTGTAAGGAATGTGAATCTTTGTGAAAGAGTTATGTGGCGAGACGTAACTCGAACCAGAACGGCTGTTTTTTCTCCCCATTACTGTTAGTTGAGCAAACTAAGCTGACCTGATAGAACGATTCAGTTTGGCAACTAATTTAAGGTTACGAGCGAAACATTACCGTGTCTTCAGAGAACTTTGGATTATGTTTAGTGTGTTGAAGCTAGCGTATGGAGTGGAGTAACGTATTGTTGTTTGATGTGAGGTAAGTAGCTTGACTGCTAAGTAAATGAGAAGTAGGAAAGCAGATGTGCCTAGAAGAAAGTGTTATAGTGAAAGAAAAAGTTTTGATTTAAATTCTGTCTTCTGTATGTGATCAACACACACTTTGGCGAAGAAGAAGGCGTGGGAGAACAACTGAAATCGTAATGTTTAAAGGTGATGGTGAAGGGACTAGCCGTACGTGCCGACAAAGGAGTCAAGAATAGGCGAGACTATACACACTGTTGAACAAGGAGTAGTAATTAGAGTATCGAACAGCGCGGCCGATCCGAGGCGTTCAATGAAATGTGAAGAGAAAGAGGGAATAGATGTGCATAGTGCCAACTACAGCAATCGCAGGATCGCCCGGTACCTACTAACGTCACCAAAGTCTGGAAGACTGTAACGGAACTACGTGAGAAATGTGTTGAGCTCTATAACCAAATGGAAACTTCTAGAAATGAAATCTCCAAGATCAATAAAATATAGAGGAAGCCGTACAGGAATGCATTAAAAAGGGATTACAGGCGAAGTCGCAAAGCCTACTCAACGCAAGGATACTCGTAGAGTGTCACGGTTCTCTGTTAAACGCCACAAAAAAAGATTATCCGAAAGGCTCGAGAAATCCTGTCGAAGTTTTGACCGACTCCAAAGGAAGCTGGTCTACCAGGTGGATTGAAAAGCAAAACATCAGTCCTGTATGAAGGAAGCACGTGGGTATAATTAGGAAAGATGGTGATAAAGAGACTGTTGTACGTTGCTTTGAGGCCGGCACCGTCGTGTTAGATGTCCAAAATGTTAGGAGACCACTCTTTACAATTGCTTCTTGTTCTTAATGTTTGTTTTATGCACGCAACAGTTGTAAACAGAAAGTGTTACACTCTTTAGTGAATAACACAACGTCATGAAGGCATTTTCTGTGTTTTCCTGGTCTTAAACAAAGTGCTTCTTCAAAAATCACTAATACAAGCAATCTAGCAAGTCTTGTAGCATTCATTGAAGGGAATACATCTCATTTTATTCGTTTCGGTGATTAAGTTACGTATCTCTCTTTAATCGTCATGAAGGCTTTTTCTGAACTATTCTGTTGTTAAATGCGCATTTGCTTCGGAAATGAGGCAAGTTTCGAATAACCAAGAAGAGAATCATGGGATGTAAAAAAGGCTGCTTTCGTAGTCCAGCCTTTCGCTTCATAAGGACTGAGAAAACTGATGTTCGCTCTATCTTCTCTTTCTGACAATGCTGAGAATATATTTTGCTATCTTTGGTCGGTTTCTAATCTATACTTTCCAAAGCGGTCACGCAGAGAGATTTTCGAGTAAGATCGATGGGAAATATTAAGTCAAATGAAAGAAGCAAGACCATTACAGTAAAAGTAACAAGCGCAGTCAAACTTCATGTATGTAAAATAGGATATCGCCTGAAGGAATCCACTTACGAATGAAATTTGATTGCTTTAGAATTTGGACTTTAATCGGGATGACTAGTACACCTGTAATTCAAGCAAACCAGCATTTTTGGTGAAAACACTTCCACCAGAACAAAATATTCGGTCCAACAAACTTGGTGTATGTTAACTTCAGGTTTATGACATCATGACAGCTCCCCTTATTGTACGACCTTGCAATGAGGCTAACGGAAAGCACAGTCGTATGGCGCATCCATGGGGGAGTGACAGTAAAATGCTAGACAGATTTTGAGGTGGCATTCTGAGAAGAGTATTGGTCGGAAGTGAGACAGATTGAAATACGTCTGACCTTAGTAAGTGGACCAAAATACCGGAGAGAGAATTTAGGTGACGAAAGAAGGATAAAAACAAAAACAAATTGGGATATCAGGACCAAAATACCGAAGAGAGATTGTAGGCGACGAAAGAAAGATAAAAACGAGAAGAAAATGAGAAATCAGGACAAAACAAAAAGATCCACGACTCTCTTAAGAACATCAAATGTATACTGAAGAAGAAAATACGCAACGTAGTCAACGGAGCGAAAAGGAACGGAAGGAAGAAGAAAAGGACGAACCGCGAGTCTCGCGATGCAGAGGTAACAGCACAAACGTAGCATTGTTTGATAGAAAAAAGAAACATTTTTAAGGGCGAGAGTGAGTATATTAATGTTCAGAGCGATGTTTGGAATGAAAAGGAATTAAGAATGTAGCAATGGTAGCTAAAAGAATTGCATTGCGTGAGAGGAAATGCAGTTCTTCAGGCGCAGAGCATGGCTTTCCCTTGTCTAAAGTAGCGAGCTGAGCCACGGCCGGATGTCTCCCCTGCGCGGATAAGTTTGCTTCTCACCCTTGTAGCTGTTGTGGCACACCCGAGGAGGTTGGGTGGGTAAGCTTACGAGCTCTTTATCTATTGAGTACTGCTTATTTCGAGGCAGCTGCAGTCGACAGTGCTGTTAATGAGTTGACAGAATGCAACATCGAACTGTGTGTTTAATGAGCATGATTACGCTGAAGTGAAAATATTCCTGCTCAGGCTGCAGAAATTGAGGGTAACCCGCAGAAACTCCTAATTAATTTCTTGATGAGCTCTACTCGAGTATAATTAAGAACTACGACCTTCAAAAAATGCAGCATCCATTAAGCCAAAACGGTGCCGTAGTATTTTCGATTTTAAACCAATGTAACCAGAAAGGCCGTGTCTATAAAAACGGAAAAGTAACGCTATTCAAAGTCCGTCTTTTAATAAGCTCTCCTATAAAATCGATGTCGTTTGGTAAAGAAACACACGTGGTGGAAGTGGAACACTTAAAACAACAGAGAAAAACATCCAAACAATGTATAGTGCAATGCGCTGTATTTCACGAGATCTTCGTTGACCTCTACCAGAAGATAGTGTGTTTTAATGCCAGAAATGATGTAATGATGACTGCTTCAACTGTAAAAGAAGAAAAGATGTGCTTGATTTTTATTAATGAAAAACGCGGATCCAGAGTTATTAATTTTCAGCAGAATGAACATTTCATTAAATAATATTCAATAAGAAATACACAGAAAAATAAACTTGTAAAATTTGCAAAATAACGCAAATTACAAAACTAAATGCACTGCAATAAAAGGCGATATTGTTATTCAATGAAAATAAAAGCAAACCATCTCCCAGTTACCCAGGCCTACCATATGCGATTGTGATATACGGTCCAGTTACATAAATGTGGTCACCGGGGCAATAACCACTCACATACGGCATGTTGCACTACTAGTAGTGGAGGATGTATAAAGTGTGTCGGGGGGGGGGGGGGGGGGGACACGGGAAAAAGCACAGTCATTGCTGTAATGTGGAAACGGTATGATTCATCTGGTGGTGACCAGAAAGGCTGGATCATTAGCTACGGGTTAATATAGCTAAGTTTGTAAACTTATAAAAACTTCCTGGTATGCAGCCGGATCCCGTCGACATTCTGCCACGATATTTCGGCCCATAGACGTCCGGCTATCAGGTGAGTACACAACTACTGAAGAGCCCAGGTGCAGTCGCGGTATTTATGCCGAATCTCGCGCATGCGAAATGTACTGGCATCCTACAGCGCATGCCTTTCTCACTTGCTTCACTTTTTTTTGCTCACATGTTATTCCTAATCCATTACATAAGGAAACATTTATACCCGTGTTTCTTGCATTCGCAGCAGCAGATTTGCACCTGGTTGCCAAAATTTTAGTTAATTTTCTTCTAACGTCAATCTGTTCTGCATTAACACAGCAGAAAATCTGCCAAGCTTCGCTGCCATATGACAATTGCTGCCCACATTGGTCCTCTATGAGTAGTAATTATAACCATTCATTAGAAACGTAGTGATAACTGCATTAAAACTGTATTTCATTCGGACAGTCAATGAAATACAATGGAACTAAAATTTTAGCTCCGGTTTCCGTATTTTGGGATTCCGTAATCAAAGCATCAGTGGAAACACGTCTTGCCGATAATCTTATAAATCGTGACAATGGCTTTCAGCTGCACAAAAATGGGAATCCTGTTATTAAAATTATCCAATCACAGCGGAATCGAAAGCGTCATTCGATACTCAATGCCAACTACGGTGCACCAAGGGCAATAGATGACACGGGTGAATGAAAGCTGTGGAGATGTGTACTGGAGCATAGACGTTCAACTGTTGAGCAACTGACCGCCCAGATGAACCAAGGGGCTACTAACAGTATAAGCTCAACAACCGTTGAGCGAACGTTGTTGCGTGTAGGCTTTTGCAGTAGGTGCCTAGTTGATACACCAACGCTGACTGCTGTTCATCCCCAACGAAGGCTGGAATTTGCAGGGAAATATCGTAAATGGACGTCCACTGAGTGGCGACAGGTGGCCTTTTAGGATTAGTTACGTTTCATGCTCGATAGGCCAGATGGTTGTCGGCAGGTACGGCGTGAAACATCCGAAAGGAGACAGCCGGCAAACAATTGTTGGTGTGTCCAGGTCAGAGAGAGGAGCATTGTGGTCTAGGGATTGTCTTCGTGGAATTCACTGGGTGATCTCGTCAGTCTGGAAGGGAAAAGGGATAAACACAAGTATTCCTCTATCCGTGGGGACCATGTCCACCCAAAAATGCAGTCTATGTTTTTCTCGGCACGATATCTAACCTGCTACAAAATGATCGGACAGTGCACCGAAGTAAGCACCCCGGAGTGAGCAATCCATAGCATTGGGTTACTTGAGTGGAATATGCGACAACGTCTAGCGGCAGACCGAGCCCGGTAGACGCATTTATTCGGTGACAGGTCTCTTAGAATGGGACTTGGCACCAAAATCGGAATAAATTACAATGAAATGAACACCCTTAGCTGCATACAGGTGTTCACATACGTCAACGGGGACAGATGAAAATGTATGCCCGACCGCGACTCGAGCCCGGGATCTCCTGCTTACATGGCAGATGCTCTACGAAAATGGAACTAAGGAAACTAAGTGCTACCGCCACTTTTCATCCTGTAACAAAAAAATTTGGTCCACTTCAGGCGTTGGCTCCTGACTAAACCTACCCCAGAGAGCTGCCTATATACCAGGGGAAGTATGACAATTAAAGGTTAGGGCTATCCTTATAAACAAAACAAAATCTTCCTTTCTCTGATTTTGTTGTTGTTGTTGTTGTTGTGTAATTGATCAGAGGCCTTCTGCGCCCCGCTGCTAATATGTTGAGTCCTGGCATCTGAGCCACCGAGGACACAGAGGATAGCGCGACAGTAGGGATTTATCTCTGGCACGCCTCCCGCAAAACCCACATTCTCAACGTATTGTCTCGCGCTACATTCGTAGTGCCCCCGCCCATTATACTCATTACTCGCGGCGCGTTGCCGATTCCCGTAAGAGTTCGGGCACTGTTTGTACATTCGCACAGAAGAAGAAGATGGTCAAGTGGCCGGTGAGCCTTAACTATATATACCAAGACGTTATCTGTTCTTTCGGACATGTCCGAAAGAACAGATACCATCTTAGTATATAAAATCGGAATACTTAGGTGTTAAAAGTGGAATGTCAGATCACTTAATCGGGTAGGTAGGTTACAAAATTTAAAAAGGGAAATGGATAGGTTAAAGTTAGATATAGTGGGAATTAGTGAAGTTCGGTGGCAGGAGGAACAAGACTTTTGGTCAGATGATTACAGGGTTATAAATACAAAATCAAATAGGGGTAATGCAGGATTAGGTTTAATAATGAATAAAAAAAATAGGAGTGCGGTTTAGCTACTACAAACAGCATAGTGAACGCATTATTGTGGCCAAGGTAGACACAAAGCACATGCCTACTACAGTAGTACAAGTTTATATGCCAACTAGCTCTGCAGATGATGAAGAAATAGATGAAATGTATGACGAGATAAAAGAAATTATTCAGGTAGTGAAGCGAGAGGAAAATTTAATAGTCATTGGTGACTGGAATTCGTCAGTAGGAAAAGGGAGAGAAGGAAACATAGTAGGTGAATATGGATTGGGGGGAAGGAATGAGAGAGGAAGCCGCCTTGTAGAATTTTGCACAGAGCGTAACTTAATCATAGCTAACACTTGGTTCAAGAATCATAAAAGAAGGTTGTATACCTGGAAGAATCCTGGGGATACTAAAAAGTATCAGATAGATTATATAATGGTAAGACAGAGATTTAGGAACCAGGTTTTAAATTGTAAGACATTTCCTGGGGCAGATGTGGATTCTGACCACAATCTATTGGTTATGAACTGCAGATTGAAACTGAAGAAACGGCAAAAAGGTGGGAATTTAAGGAGATGGGACCTGGATAAACTGAAAGAACCAGAGGTTGTAGAGAGTTTCAGTGAGAGCATAAGGGAACAATTGACAGGAATGGGGGAAAGAAATACAGTAGAAGAAGAATGGGTAGCTCTGAGGGATGAAGTAGTGAAGGCAGCAGACGATCAAGTAGGTAAAATCCTTGGGTAACAGAAGAAATATTGAATTTAATTGATGAAAGGAGAAAATATAAAAATGCAGTAAATGAAGCAGGCAAAAAGGAATACAAACGTCTCAAAAATGGTATCGACAGGAAGTGCAAAATGGCTAAGCAGGGATGGCTAGAGGACAAGTGTAAGGTAGTAGAGGCTTGTCTCACTAGGGGTAAGATAGATACTGCCTACAGGAAAATTAAAGAGACCTTTGGAGAGAAGAGAACCACTTGTATGAATATCAAGAGCTCAGATGGCAACCCAGTTCTAAGCAAAGAAGGGAAGGCAGAAAGGTGGAAGGAGTATATAGATGGTTTATACAAGGGCGATGTACTTGAGGACAATATTATGGAAATGGAAGAGGATGTAGATGAAGATGAAATGGGAGATACGATACTGCGTGAAGACTTTGACAGAGCACTGAAAGACCTGAGTCGAAACAAGGCCCCAGGAGTAGACAACATTCCATTAGAACTACTGATGGCCTCGGGAGAGCCAGACATGACAAAACTCTACCATCTGGTGAGCACGATGTATGAGACAGGCGAAATACCCTCAGACTTCAAGAAGAATATAATAATTCCAATCCCAAAGAAAGCAGATGTTGACAGATGTGAAAATTACCGAACTATCAATTTAATAAGTCACAGCTGCAACATACTAACGCGAGTTCTTTACAGACGAATGGAAAACTGATAGAAGCCGACCTCGGAGAAGATCAGTTTGGATTCCGTAGAAATGTTGGAACACGTGAGGCAATACTGACCTTACGACTTATCTTAGAAGAAAGATTAATAAAAGACAAACCTACGTTTCTAGCATTTGTAGACTTAGAGAAAGCTTTTGACAATGTTGACTGGAATACTCTCTTTCAAATTCTGAAGGTGGCAGGGGTAAAATACAGGGAGCGAAAGGCTATTTACAATTTGTACAGAAACCAGATGGCAGTTATAAGAGTCGAGGGGCATGAAAGGGATGCAGTGGTTGGGAAAGGAGTCAGACAGGGTTGTAGCCTCTCCCCGATGTTATTCAATCTGTATATTGAGCAAGCAGTAAAGGAAACAAAAGAAAAATTCGGAGTAGGTATTAAAATTCATGGAGAAGAAGTAAAAACTTTGAGGTTCGCCGATGACATTGTAATTCTGTCAGAGACAGCAAAGGACTTGGAAGATCAGTTGAACGGAATGGACAGTGTCTTGAAAGGAGGATATAAGATGAACATCAACAAAAGCAAAACGAGAATAATGGAATGTAGTCAAGTTAAGTCGGGTGATGCTGAGGGAATTAGATTAGGAAATGAGACACTTAAAGTAGTAAAGGAGTTTTACTATTTAGGGAGTAAAATAACCGATGATGGTCGAAGTAGAGAGGATATAAAATGTAGACTGGCAATGGCAAGGAAAGCGTTTCTCAAGAAGACAAATTTGTTAACATCGAGTATAGATTTAAGTGTCAGGAAGTCGTTTCTGAAAGTATTTGTATGGATTGTAGCCATGTATGGAAGTGAAACATGGACGATAACTAGTTTGGACAAGAAGAGAATAGAAGCTTTCGAAATGTGGTGCTACAGAAGAATGCTGAAGATAAGGTGGGTAGATCACGTAACTAATGAGGAGGTATTGAATAGGATTGGGTAGAAGAGAAGTTTGTGGCACAACTTGACTAGAAGAAGGGATCGGTTGGTAGGACATGTTTTGAGGCATCGAGGGATCACAAATTTAGCATTGGAGGGCACCGTGGAGGGTAAAAATCGTAGAGGGAGACCAAGAGATGAATACACTAAGCAGATTCAGAAGTATGTAGGTTGCAGTAGGTACTGGGAGATGAAGAAGCTTGCACAGGATAGAGTAGCATGGAGAGCTGCATCAAACCAGTCTCAGGACTGAAGACTACAACAACAACAGGTGTTAAAAATAAAGAATATCTTGAACTGCCATTTAAGATGGATTGAAACAACGTCGAACCCTGCTTACTAGTGCTCATGAATTTTATACGTAAGAACGAACACTGCTAACATATACTGACGAACTTTATGTTCTAGGCCACATGAGTGGTCACCTTACCTTTCGCCTCGGTAACGGAGCTGGCCCCCTTGCTGCTGGAGCTGGAGGTGGAGTCGGCCTTGTGCAGCGACGCGGCGTGGCAGCCGCCCCCGCCGCCGCCCCCGCCACCCCCGCCGCCGCCGCCGCCCCCGCCGCCAGGGCCGGGCCCCGTGGGCGGCGGATGCAGGACGGGCAGCAGGTCGAGCGCGGGCGCCACGTCCGGCAGCTCGGACAGGCACGTCGTCGCCTGCCAACACAGCACACAGCGCTCTGCTCACCACGCTGCCTGCTTCTCTGCCAAGCCATTCCAGAAACGCTCTCCAAACCTTTACAAGAATCACGATCTGGCGTAATCGATGGAAGTCACTTTAACAGAACTACTATTTTCAGATACATAACAGATCGCGCTAAGGAAACAAATGGCATTAATTACGAGAGATGCATCTAATCATAAAACATATTTGGCCAGATGAGCATCTGCAACTGAGGAACATATTTATAGAACAAAAAAAAAGACTCAGTTACTAGTAATTTTCTAAATTTATTTCACGACAGGTTTCTAAGCGTAGAGCCTTATCTTCAGG
This sequence comes from Schistocerca nitens, assembly GCF_023898315.1. Taxonomy (NCBI): domain Eukaryota; kingdom Metazoa; phylum Arthropoda; class Insecta; order Orthoptera; family Acrididae; genus Schistocerca; species Schistocerca nitens. The sequence goes on along the minus strand of NW_026045910.1, from coordinate 7,986,480 downwards.
CGCCACCAAATACACAGAATAGCCAAAGATATTGGTACACCTGCTTAATATCGTGTAGAGCCCCGCGAGCACGCAGAAGTGCCGCAACACGACTTGGCATGGACTCCACCAATGTCTGAAGTAGTGCTGGAGGGAAATGACACCGTGAATCCAGCAGGGCTATCAATAAATACGTAAGAGTACAAGGGGGTGAAGATCTGCTCTGAACAGCACGTTTCAAGGCATCCCGGATATGCTCAGTTATGTTCATTTCTGGGGACTCTGGTGGACAGCGGAGGTGTCTACATCCACAAGAGTGTTCCTGGAGCCACTCTGTAGCAATTCTGAACGTTTGGGGTGTCCTAATGTCCTGCTGGAACTGTCCAAGTCTGTCGGAATGCCCAATGGTCATGAATGGATGCAAGGAGATCAGAAAGGATGCTTACGTACTTGTCACCTGCCAGAGTCGAATACAGACGTCTCAGTGGTCCCATATTCCAACAGCACAAGCCCCACGCCACTATAGAGCCTTTACCAGCTTGAACAATCTCCTGTTGACGGCAGGTTCCATGGATTCCTGAGGTTGTCTCCACAACCCGTACACGTCCATCCACTAGAAACAATTTGAAACGAGATTCATCCGACCAGACAACATGTTTCCAGTCATCAACAGTCCAATGTCGTCGACGGACCCAGGCGAGGCGTAAAGCTTTGTGTGTTGTGCAGTCATAATGGGTACACGAGTGGGATTCTGTTCCGAAAGTCCATATCAATGATGTTTTCGTTGAATGGTTCACACGCTGACACCTGTTGATGGTCCAGCATTCAAATCTGCAGCAATTTGCGGAAGGTTGCACTTCCGTCACGTTCAACGATTCTCTTCAGTCGTCGATGGTCCCGTTCTTGCAGACTCTTTTTCCGGCCGCAACGATGTTGGTGATTTGATGTTTTACCGGATTCCTTATATTCACGGCACACTCGTGAAATGGTCGTGCGGGAAAATCCCCATTTCATCGCTACCCCGGAGATGCTGTGTCCCACCGCTCGAGCGCCGGCTATAACACCACGTTCAAACTCACTTAAATCTTGATAACCTGCCATTGTAGCAGCAGTAACAGATTTAACAATTGCACTAGACACTTGTCGCCTTATATAGGCGTTGCCGACCGTAGCACCGTATTCTGGATGTTTACGCATATCTGTATTTGAATACGCATTCTTATACCAGTTTCTTTGGCGCTTCGGTATAATTGTGAAAGCATACATTTGTGGCGGATCTTCCGTGTCACGCTGTCCATCCGGCTGCTGTAGCTGGTGGTCCTACGTTCCCATCCGTTTCTTTTTTTTGACGTGGGTCTAATCCCACATGACCGACTGACCTGACCGCTAAGCGTTTACACGTTTATGGTTTCATAAATATTTGGCGACACTTGAAGATAAAGCTTTAAGCTTCGAAATCCGTCTTGGAAAAAATTTGGGAAATTACTAGCAACTAAAGCAGATCTTTATTCTATAAGGATCTTATCATGCTCAATTTTTGTAGACCATTACAACAGTATGTGCAGCCTCAGAGAACTTTAAATGCGCGTCATCGTTCCTCAGCTTTAGTCTTCCATTTTTCTTCACCCAGGCTCTTACGCACGATTTTCTTAAACCCGTACCTATTCTTCATAGTTATTAAATTGTCATCCCAGTTTGCCTCTGCTTCTGGGTATGCCTTACAATACAATGTTTGATTTCAGAATGTCTGTCTGACCGCCATGTTATCCAGCTATAGTCCTCCAGCATCTACAGGACTTTTTCATGTATACCTCCTCCTCTTCTGATTTTTGAACAGAATATTCGCTATCACAAGCTGAGTTTCATTGCAAAACTCAATTATTCTTTTTTCTCTCTCTTACTCTCCGTAACTATGCTTCTTGTTCCTTCGTCCTGTTACTCCACTGCAACCCAAATGCTTAGATTACTGTCTCTATTTACGTACTGCGTTACCCGTTCAGTATTCTCGTACACATTCTCCCTCACTTCATTTTCTGCTTTTGATGTCGGCATATAAACCTGAACTACAGCTATTGTTGTTGTTTGTTTGCTGTTGATTCTGATGAGAATATTCGTATCTCTGCCCCACTTATCTATTCATAACGAGTCCTGCTCCCGTTATACTGTTTTCAGCTGCTGTTAATAGTGACCTATAATCAGCTTACTGGAATGAATACCACAGTAAGCAGCTCAGTTGAAGAGGAATAGACATCTCTAAAAAGCGCAATCACGGAAGTTAGCTTGGACACACATATATGCAAAACTTTAACTGCCTAAAAGCCTTGGGTGATAGAAGAAACATATCAGTTGGTCGAAGAAAGAAGGGAGAGTATATAAATATTCGGGGGAAGACATCAAAACAGATATGTTAGCCACGTACATCAAAGTAGCCGTTTACTTAGGGGCTCTATAAACAAACTCTCATACTCATGGAAGGAGTGTAGGGCAGCAGATGCTGAAATACTGCATCACAGTTCTAGGCGAGATTCAAGGAGGTACTTTGCCATAGCCTTCCTCAAACTTGTTATGAGGTGCCCAGCGTGTACATGTGTCATCTTTATGATTGTGATGAGTCCGTCTACAGCGTAGTATTTGGATTGTCTTGTTATACATGAGGGGAAGGGAGATTGTGAAATCTGATTACGACATATAGCCTACACATCTCGAACAAGGGAACCACCATGCACCACGTACACATCCAAAAACAACAATTTCAAATTTCCTCACTTCATGAGACACTACGGAGAGGTTTTTAATTTAAACTAGGACACTGATGCAAGGACTGGTGATAGGAACTTCAACCGGTGATAAGGAACTTCACGGAACACCCCTCTTCTCCTTACCAGCCAAATACACGCTGTGAAAATTTTCCACCACAAGGACTTTAACCGGCTTACCTCAGAGACAAGCATCTTCGTACAGTCATGAGTTATGCAGGAGAGGAAGTCGTGAAGTTATTAAATGTACAGCAACCGAGAGGAAGCCGAAGTGATATGACTGCAGGAAAAATGTGAAGGTATCGTAAACGGTACAGTTGTCGGTAGGATTGATTTAGCATTCAGAGAAGAAAATACAGTCAGGGAAGTTAACATTAAAACTACAATGGCAATTCCACTGTATAACGTAGAAGAGAGAGCGGGTAAGTGGAAAGAGTACACTTACAGCCTCTAAGCGGAGAAGGACCGTTCTGATGACGTATTGGAACAAGAAATAATATTCGAGTTGGAGACTTAGTGGATCCAGTATTAGAGTCAGTGTTTAACCTAACTCTGGAAGGCCTGCCTCCAAATAAGGCAGAAGGTATATGCAACATTCCTTCAGAATTTCTAAAACCATTGGGGGAAGCGACGAACAAAGTATTATTCAAGTTTGTGTGCAGAATATTTCAGACTGGACACATACCAACAGACCTTCAGGAAAATATCGTCTGCATAATTTCGAAGATAGCAAGGGCACTTCAGTGCGAGAGCTATGACACAGCTACTTTAATATCTTATGGAGCCGTGTTGTTGAAACTAGTAATATAATACAGAAGAATAATAAAATATAGAAGAGTGGAAAACAATATGAAAGATGTGTGTTAGATAACAGTTTGAATTTTGGAAGGGGAAAAGCACCGAAGAGACAGCCCTTACGTGGCACATGATAATGAAAGCAAAACTAAAGAAAAAAATCGAGTCAATTTCATAGGATTTGTCAAACTAGCAAAATGCAGCAATTAGAACGACAGATAAAGAACAAAGTCTAGGATTAAAAACTATGTAAGACAGAGTCTTCGCCACTATCGTCTAGTCCATACGTTGAAGATGCAGTGCCGAAAAAAAGGTTCAAGAATGGGATTAAAGTTAAGGGTAACGAATACCAAAACAGGATTACGTTGTTGTTGTTCTAATTAGTATAAAATAGAGATGGAGAGTAAAGATGTGAAAGACGAAAGTAGCGAGAAGTACGAGAATTAAAATTAGCGATAAATTAAACGTCAAAATTGGTGACCACTAAGCAGCCGAAGTGATGAATGCAGCTGCATTGGAAGCAAAACAACACCTGACTGACAAAGCAAAGAAGGCATAAAAACCAAATTCGCACAGGCAAAGAGTGCATTCCTGGCCAGGAGAGGTCTCGTTGTATAGAATTTAGACCTCTTACGGGACAGAATAGAAAGGGTTTGATAAATTAGAACATTTTATTAAAAATTATTCACCTTGCTACAACTAAAGTGCGGCCACGCCAGAAGCAGAGACAGAATGACGAAATGAGCGGTATGTTGCAAGCGGGTCAGGCTTTGGCACATTACAACAATGCGCCAAGGGAGAGAGAGAGACAGAGAGAGAGAGAGAGAGAGAGACAGAGACAGAGACAGAGAGAGAGCGGACGAGCACGGGACATAAAACAAGGGAAACGCGACATGCATATTCGTTAGCTGGTAAGAGATGTCGAAGGGACCTGTATTTGTTTCAGGTCAGAAAACCTACGCAGCAGTTAGGAGCCTGTTAAGCGAATATAGCAAACTAAAAAGGACTCGGTTGGTCATTACGATCCAAACATCACATCATAGACTCACGTTAGCTCCCTTTAAATACTCGAGGTCTACGGCTCTAAAAGAGTTGATCATTGGAATCGATAGCGTTCGCAGTAATAGCACTCGATTCCAAGATTACGATATTTTAGCGAATCTATGTTCTAGATACTCCAGAACAGTCTACGAACCAGCCTAAAATATACCTTAAATGACGGTCTTCGCCTGATGAGCTTCATACCGTTCGCCGTCTTCCGTTGCTGATAGAGAAGCTGACTGTCTTCCGTCAACACCACATCGCGGAGTGCTGACAGTACCGAAGCTCAACGTGGAAACCGGCATCAGGGCCACGTGGGTTCACGTTCCTGTTCAACACTTAGGCGCCTCGACGTGCTGAAACCAACCTGGCCAGAAGGTAAGAGATCGACCGACCATACGACGTCCGACAATGCTACATCGTGGATGGGTAATCAAGGGTCAACATAGGATTTCGAGTGGGATCGAACACACTCTAGCAGCTGCTACGAGAGACCGTTTTTGCCGGATCATAGCTGCGCCGGCAGCGCACCGCGGCTCGAGGTCACTCACTCTTCGCCTAGGCCTACAACCGAGGAGCTGACTCGGCAGACGTCAGTGGGGAATCCAGTACGCAGCTGAATGAGGCATCGGCAACCAGGTCGGTGTGGAACATGACGACTATAAACATGTTTAGTAAATAATTGAACTTTGACAATGTTTTCAGAGACGCTTCACAGGTACCTAATTCCTATCCTGACTTCATGCAAAGGTAACTCCGCTCTGCCCCTCTGTAGACCTTAATTTGAGGAAAAAATTTCTCGGAAGGTACGTTTGGAGAGCAGTATTGTCTGCAAGTGAACCACTGACTGTGACAAGATTGGAAACAGAGATTCGAAGTGTCTGAAACGTGGGGCTGTTGATGCATGTTCAACTGAGAAGATAAAAAAAAAACAAGAGCTTCTCTGCAGAAATATTGAGGAGAGAACATCTGAAGAACACTGAGAAGAGGAAGAGACATCATGGCAGGATGTGTGTTGAAACATCAGTGAATAGCTTCTATGTTTCTAGAGGGAATTGTAGAGATTAAAAACTGCAGGGTAAAGAACAGATTGAAATACATCTATATCTAAATCTAACTATACCTTCTATACTAATAATAAATCTGAAAAATCGGTCTGTTTAAACATGCTACTCCCGAAAACTACTGGACGGAATTTCATGGGGTTTCTGTATATAACTTGAGGATAGCTTAGGGCAAAACATAAGCTTTACTTCATCAAAACAGGAACGAGAATAAATATCGTAATTTGAATTTTCATCCAAATCGTCTGCTAAGCTTGGCAGTTTGGATGTTTGATCACCATGGTATGTTACATCAAATTGTTAATTTGGTAGTACGCTGAACAAACATTAGATTGCATTGTTATAGTATTTTTAACTCAGTAATGGATGGTTTTTTTTCGGAATTTACACCACGAAGAGCATCAACCGCCGCAGCCTTATTTTTACGAATACAAACTAACAGTGAATTTGCTTGGCTAGGATACACGGATTACGGATTTCACTTTGAGTAGTAAAAACTTAATGACACTGCTTTGCTTCTTTCGATAGATTTTACTTGTATTCTTTGCTAGGAATAAGAGATTTATTAAGCTTGCTCTGTGATTTGGGTGCCTACTTGTTACACTTTAATTCGTCTTATTTCGAATAAAAGTGCCTAGAAAATGGTCGTGTATTTCTGAATATACCAGAACAGCTAAATGACTATACGGTATTAATGATTCCAATGTAGATCATGAGGCGAGGCTTGTTGTGATTTGAGAGCATTAGACTTAAACTCACTATTTGGAAACTCAGTCTGAAAGCAGGGTGCGACGTAACTCTTATGGAATATGTCATGCGGTATCTCGCTCCTCTGAACCTTTCACTCACAGCAGGTTAAAAGTTACTTCTCTCGAACATAACAACATCGAAGCGCAAATTTTGATTGCAAATGGCGTTTCCAAGCGAGTTTCTACACCCCAATTCCTGATTATCCCTAAAAATTGACCATTTCAACTTAAAAGTGTATGATTCCCAAATAGCTTCTGTTTCGCCATGACCATACACAGAGCACATTGACAGAAGGTGCGTTTTGCAATAATGGACCTTAGTGTTAGCGCCCTTTCACACGGCCAATCCCACATGGCCCCCTCCCACATGTTAGAGACCAAGAAACCAAGCTCTTCATTCATGTCCCCCATTATACTACTTCAACTTAGCTTAATACGCCAAAAACAAATTCCACACGTACGATGTCTCGGGCACAGCTATAAATAGCTACCAGGGAAGAGCCGTATTTCTCAACTAGTTCAACAAATAGTTGAGGACGTAAAGTTGTGAGGGCTACATTGAAATTAAGATTTGGCCGAATGGGACGGATATCTGTAGGTGTCATCTATCACAATTTCAGAAAAATTGGATGATTTATTCAAGAGAAAGAGTTTCACAAACTGAGGATGACAATATCGCGTTGGTGCACCTCTGGTTCTTATGCAAGTAGTTATTCGGCATGGCACTGATTGATGGAGTCTGTGGTTGTCCTCCAAACGGATATCGGGTCAAATTCTATCTAGTTGGCTAGTTAGATCCTCATACATCCCGGGATGGCTGAAGGAGCTTGTCCATAATGCTCCAAACGTTCTCAATTGGCGAGAGATCCAGCGACTTTTCTGGCCAAGATATGGTTTGTCAAGCACGAAGACAAGATGTAGAAACTATGTCCGTGTGCGGCGGGTGCATTACCTTTCTGACATTGAAGCCCAGGATTTCTTGCTATGACGGGGAACAAAACGGCTCGTAGAATACCGTGACGTGCCGCTGTGCTGTAGGAGTGCATCGGATAATAACCAGGTGGTTTTTGCTATAAAATGAAATGGCACCCCAGACCTTTACTCATAGCTGTCGACCGTATGGAGCGCGACATTAGATTGGTAACCCACAGGTGTTCGGGGCAACTCCAGACACGCTTTTGCTGGTCATCGGGGCTCATTTCGAAGCATACAACTTTACTCCATTCAGTGAGGTTCCAGAAAGGATCCATAACTTTTTTGGCGATAAGGGTACATTTGCAGTCACTACAGCCGGTCGCAATTAAAATGTAGAAAACGAAATACCTGCTTTCGTCCAATTTTTCTTTCTCCATTTAGAGGTGGGGCAGTGCATATGTTAGGGTCCGCATTCCTACGTTCTATCTTTCCCCGAAACGTATTTTATCTTATCCATTTCTTTATTGTAAGCATGAAAATTGACGTTGTGAAAGAAGATATCTAAATACTTAACTATAAATTACGGTTTCTTTTAATATACATTTACTATGTGCCACAAATATTGTTAAAACTTTTACGGTGAATATTGAGATCCCACAGGTTGCCAAAGGAGTAAAGAAACACACTCGCCCGGAGTAGATTTAGCAATTCCTAGTCGCCTACTGAACTCAGTGCGTCCCACGAAGACGCTGCCCTCACAGACTCATTGTAAACGGTTAGAGCGGTACGCTTCTTGCCATAGTTTCAAATGGTTCAAATGGCTCTGAGCACTACGGGACTTAACAACTGAGGTCATCAGTCCTCTAGAACTTAGAACTTCTTAAACCTAACTAATCTAAGGACATCACACACATCCATGCCCGAGGCAGGATTCGCACCTGCGACCGTAGCAGTCACGCATTTCCGGACTGAAGCATCAAGAACCGCTCGTCCACAGCGGCCGGCTACCATAGATTACCAGTCTTTAAGTGTATTAGTTATTAATTAAATAAAACGAAATTGGACATAGGCATACAGAATAGTCAGGTACTGTGCTTCATTATGTGAAGTTTACAAGTTAGTGTGTTCTACGTGCCTGCCTTGTAGATCGCACGTGTATAAGACAAAAATAATTTATTTTTTCAGATGCATGTTATTCTGTGTTCAGATAGCAACAACAAAATTCAATGAACTGACTATAATCCCGATGCAGACACGGCACACATCTTGACAGTCGAGGCTTTGCCTTATCTTGCTCCAATGCAACTGCAAGCACGCGTCTAGATCAGTCAGAAGAGACAGAAATAACAGCAGGAAAGGGCTACAATGTAATCTCAGCGTTCAGAGGCAGACAAGAGAATATATAGAACGGCTGTCGCAATAACCAACACACAATTTAACTAGGCTAAAAGATGAACATTGATGCGCTGCCTGATCTAGATGCACTGAAAGAGTGTACGAGTATTCCATTGAGGAAGTCCATCCAGAGACACTGAAGACTGTACCAACATGGTCAAAGCCAGAAATAGTCTCCCCGCTTAACGCTGCAAATTGCATTACACATCATGTTCACGTGTGGGATATCTCAGTACTCGTAAAGCCCTAAATCCTCATCTGATTTACAGTATTTTCACAATCCATCCACCTTGATCCAGTAGTCTCAGACTGTAGTCTAGAAGGCGATATTATTTATTATCTCCGTAATACTTGTTGTGCTGTTCGTAATGAATGCAGCCATTTATTGCAGTTTTATTGCTGTTGAGGCGCTAGTAAATTTTTCATCCTATTTGATACCACACTCCGCAGATGCTGATTAATAAAATCTGCATATCCTCCACTACCACGCTTTCAAAGGTAATTAGCCCTCAGGATAAAATATTTCATCGAACCCAAGTGTTGAATATCTAGTCAAATATGTGGACATACTGATGTTACAGAGAAGTACTACTTCTCAAATAGATATCTCTATTGTTACCGGTTTGATTTAGGTGGTGTTGGTGACCAAAACAGGCTAAATTTTACAAGAAGCACTGTTATATTTGTGCTCTACATAGAAAATTTGCTGCAAAAGACCTTTCACAAATGTTCATCCCAGCATGTACTCCCATAAAGAGTTCAAGAACGTAATTTCTGTAGCATACCTGACGCTCTCTTGAGGTCTGATCGCCATCGTATGCTTTCTGCAAATAATTTCACTAGAAAACTCAGTAACACCCGTTCAGTTATATTTTAAAATTCATGTAAATTATTTATCAGATTATGGTTTCACGCTATAGTAAACAAATGTAACAGGTACTTCTCATTGCAGACAGGTTTTTTACAACCGCTGTTAACCGTCGGAACCCAAATATTAAAAAGTGAAATTTCAAGTGTGACGCAATTTTATTTTATCTGTTAAGGGATGCTGTAAAGCCAGAACTCATTTACTGAGGAGGCGACTACTGTTCATACATAAGACAAAAAATTATTTTACGTTCAAACAGTGATGACAAAGTATATGTGACTTGTTCGTGAGACTGCAGTAACCAAAACCAGCACATACCTTAAAACTGTAAGAGGTTCAAACCTTTTTCTTCACTGAATGAGCATGCATTCCGTTATTTGCTTCTCTTTCTTAAGTTTGCTGTAACTTACTGCTTTGAAATTTTCCTGCTTTCTTTTGATGAAGTGCAATTTCTCTTTAATGAAAAGCAACTCAATCTGACAAGCTGAAAAGCGGTTCACAATTCATTTTAAGGAAATCGCGTTTGGTCTTACGTCCTTGAAGTAATATGTATGACAATGAGAGTATTCGTTGAAATTCGTAACCCGGAATGTAATATGAAATGTGCGTACGTGCTATTTTACGCTATAACAATAAAACAGATCTAACAGTTAAAGCTATTTAATGTTTTATGTGCATCCAATCTGTTATTTAACACTGAACATTCAGAGCACATTAATAATTCGTAATGGCTCTGAAACGTAATTAAATTATTCATTTCCTGTTCTGTATCTCGTTGTAGTTCACGAAGCTCTTGTTAATCAAAGTAACTTGAGTAAATAAAATTATCTCCTTAAAGTAAAGAGTTACGTTTTTCAAGAAGAAGATTTTTTTTTTAAGTCCATAGAAGGCAGCACCCCTGTATAAAATGCAGTGTGAGAACCAACCATGTTGTATTTCTGTGGGAGAAAGTAGACGTGAAACGATGATTTATGTTGTCGAGAATATTCAGTTGCTCTTCAATGGCTTTTATGGGACGTAAATTAGTGTATCATACTGTACTTTCAACGATAACTATGTTGTATTATTGTGAGTAGCTTGCATTGGTTCAAGTTTCAATAAAACCAAACTGTCTCAAATGTCACATGCGTATCTACATTCACCTTCTTTGTTGATACCGGCTTCATTTTCCGATACTGTACAGCGTTAATAAGGAAAACTGATGTAATTTCTTGCACTTTGTGATGTTATTAAATGATCCATAAATTCCCCAAAAGTTTTAATTACGAAATTCTTGCTGCTTTACGGCGAACACTCGGTAGCACTCGTCGACACCGGTGCTGCCGTTACATAAAACTTAACTGCGCTAATTTCTGCTGCAGTCCTGCCAAGGAAATTTTCACTTGTTTTCCTTTGTTGCATAAACGTTTTAAAATGTCACTTCATCTGATATAAAATGTTGATAGATAAATTTTTCAATTTCTTCAAATAAATATGCAGTGCGGACGACGACTCATCTTTACAAACTTCGCAAAAACATCATATGATTTTACTACTCTTGTTAAAAGTTGTCCATGTTGTAGATTCACACAATAACAACATAAACTGTATATTTTTCACTGATTTCACTAATGTGAATATGAAGACAATTAAATGTTCTGGCGGATGTTAACCAGGGTTTTGCTTATTTACGATTGTTGCTTAACTCATACGTCTTAGAACCATCAAGGAAAGCGGAAAGAAATGTCACGGAGAATAAATTGCGCCACGACATCAGGGGTCAAATGTTACTGATGGTCGGTTCCAACTCTCCGAAAGGCAATAACTTTGGATACTACAAGGTTGTCATCATTTCGTAGCTAAGTGGTTTAAATAAAGGTGTTCGACACCACACGTTACTCTTCATTTTAGCCGTAATTACACACATCAAAAAAGTTTTGCATCACCTCGGTTCCGAGAGTTCCGGAACCTGTGCAGAACATTGGAATAGAGATCAACATGAACATAATATCCTCCCTTCTTATTGCTCATGAAAACAACACATTGCATGTTGTGCCACCATACAGCGAGACCTTCAGAGGTGGTGTACCAGATTGCTGTACACACCGGTACCTCTACTATCCAGTGGCTCGTCCTCTTGCATTGATGCATGTCCTATTCTTCGTGGCATACTATCCAAAAGTTCATCAAGGCACTGTTGGTCCAGAATGTCCCACTCCTCAATGGCGATTCGGCGTATATTCCTCAGAGTGGTTGGTGAGTCACGTCGTCCATAAACAGCCCTTTTCAATCTATCCCAGACATGTTCGATAAAGTTCATGTCTGGAGAACATGCTGGCCACTCTAGTCGAGCGATGTCGTTATCCTGAAGGAAGTCACTCACAAGATGTGCACGATGGAAGCGTGAATTGTCGTCCATGAAGACGAATGCTTACCAATATGCTGCCCATATGGTTGCGCTATTGGTCGGAGGATGGCATTCTCGGATCGTACAGCCGTTACGGCGCCTTCCATGACCACCAGCGGCATACGTCGGCCCCATATAATGCCACCCCAAAACAGCAGTAGTAGCCCGTGGGCGACCTGGGCAAGACATGTCATCTTCAGTTCCTGTCTCTCTGTATCTCTTCGATGTCCGAACAATATAGCTTTGGTTCACTCCGAGACGCCTGGACACTTCCCTTGTTGAGTGCCGTCCCTGGCACAACGTAACAATTCAGACGCGATAGAACCGCGGTATTGACCGTCTAGTCATGACTGAACTACAGACGACACGCGCAGTGTACCTCCTTCCTGGTGGAATGACTGAAACTGATCGGCTGTCAGACTCCCTCCGTCCAATAGGCGCTGCTCTTGCATGGTTGTTTACATCTTTGGGCGGGTTTTAGTGACACCTCAGTACAGTAAAAGGAACTATGTCTGTGATACAATATCCGCAGTCAACGTCTGTCTTCAGGAGTTCTGGTAACAGGGGTGATGCAGAACGTTTTTTTATGTGGTATTAAATTTATTTAAAGGCACAATACTTATGTAAGGATTTGTATTAGCACAAACACAACAGACGTCCAGAAAAGGTAAAATATTTCCTATAAACTTGAAAAATGGAGATATGTGCCGCAGTGGAAATTTATATCCTACATTTACTGTATAATGGTAAGTAGTTTACCAGTTATTTACTGCTGACTTCTAGATACACAATTACATTGTCCATGGTAGACAAAGTGGCACTACTACTATACATTAATGCCGTGACAATATTTTCATCTAAATTATACACTGATAATGGCTTAACAAAGGAACTTGATTGTAGTTTATCATCTATTATGCACTGTTCTCTTACCTCAGGCGGTCGCATCTCCATTGGGGTAAGGCAATACTGTTGGTAATCCCTCTTAAAGTCAATGAAGTTATTAAGTGCTTGTTAAGACTAACATCCCTCTGGTAAAACTGTATTTATTTACAAAATGCGACTTCCTCCACTTATTTTTCTGTTTAAGGTATTGTGTTGATTACGGAATATTTACAGCCATCCAGTATTAAGCCTGAAGTATGTTTTGCCTAATTTACCTCCCAATATTTCCGCAGCGGCCAACAATTCGCTTCTTTTGCAGGAACTCCTGCCGATGGTTTCTGTTTATACCCGGTGTACACAGTGTGATGAATGGTGATTAGTTTTTGTCTTCGTGTCTATTTTCGTTTTCCGTTTAGTTCCTTCCATTTTAGCACGCAGTACGAAATATTACTACGATTTTTCTTAACGCCGTAAAAAGTGGCACTATCAATGCCGAACACTCTGTAAATACTCTGCGCAGAGAGGCAGCGGTTTGGAGTTTATCAAGTACTATTAAGATATATTTTAAACTCTGCGTTTAAGTATTTACTCCCAACTTCTATTACGAGGTGCATTCAGGCTCTAAGGCCTCCGATTTTTTTTTTTCTAATTAACTACTCACCCGAAATCGATGAAACTGGCGTTACTTCTCGACGTATTCGCCCTGCAGACGTACACATTTTTCACAACGCTGACGCCATGATTACATGGCAGCAGCGAAGGCTTCTTTAGGAGTCTGTTTTGACCACTGGAAATTCGCTGAGGCAATAGCAGCATGGCTGGTGAATGTGCGGCCACAGAGAGTGTCTTTCATTGTTGGAAAAAGCCAAAAGTCACTAGGAGGCAGGTCAGGTGAGTAGGGAGCATGAGGAATCACTTCAAAGTTGTTATCACGAAGAAACTGTTGCGTAACGTTAGCTCGATGTGCGGGTGCGTTATCTTGGTGAAACAGCACACGCGCAACCCTTCCCGGACGGTTTTGTTGCAGTGCAGGAAGGAATTTGTTCTTCAAAACATTTTCGTAGGATGCACCTGTTACCGTAGTGCCCTTTGGAATGCAATGGGTAAGGATTACGCCCTCGCTGTCCCAGAACGTGGACACCATCATTTTTTCAGCACTGGCGGTTACCCGAAATTTTTTTGGTGGCGGTGAATCTGTGTGCTTCCATTGAGCTGACTGGCGCTTTGTTTCTGGATTGAAAAATGGCATCCACGTCTCATCCATTGTCACAACCGACGAAAAGAAAGTCCCATTCATGCTGTTGTTGCGCGTCAACATTGCTTGGCAACATGCCACACCGGCAGCCATGTGGTCGTCTGTCAGCATTCGTGGCACCCACCTGGATGACACTTTTCGCATTTTCAGGTCGCCATGCAGGATTGTGTGCACAGAACCCACAGAAATGCCAACCCTGGAGGCGATCTGTTCAACAGTCATTCAGCGATCCCCCAAAACAATTCTCTCAACTTTCTCGATCATGTCGTAAGACCGGGTTGTGCGAGCCCGAGGTTGTTTCAGTTAGTTGTCACACGATGTTCTGCCTTCATTAAACTGTCACACCCACGAACGCACTTTCGACACATCCATAACTCCATCACCACATGTCTCCTTCAACTGTCGATGAATTTCAAATGGTTTCACACCACGCAAATTCAGAAAACGAATGATTGCACGCTGTTCAAGTAAGGAAAACGTCGCCATTTTAAGTAATTAAAACAGTTCTCAGTCTCGCCGCTGGCGGTAAAATTCCATCTGCCGTACGGTGTTGCCATCTATGGGACATATTGACAATGAACGTGGCCTCATTTTAAAACAATGCGCATGTTTCTATCTCTCTCCAGTCCGGAGAAAAAAAAATCGGAGGCCTTAGAACTTGAATGCACCTCGTGCTTTAGAAGGTGGTACGCAACGCTGCCTAGGTATATGCTGTGTTCTTTGACTTCCGTAAGGCATTCGATACAGTTCTGCACTAAATTATTGGTCGGTACGACTCATTAGATATATAGATAGTTAGCAAAGGGGTCCAAACGGGAGATCCTCTTCATAAAGGTTGAACAAAACCACTTTTTGGAGCATTTTTGATGCCTCGGACCATATATTTCAATGGCACTTAAAACTCCTAAGGCGTGCTAATTTGAACCAAGGCTGCAAGTGATTGTCACGTGTCGTTTGACTGTTAGCCATCTGACTCAGGGCCAGCCCTCTGACAAACGTACAGCAAAATCAAGCAGATTCGTGCTAATCTACCCTGCTCCTTCATGACACGCGGTTGTGCCAAATCAGTTTATTAAATCTTGGAATATTGCCTTTTTAGTAAATAAGATAAGTCGATGCGATTTACTGGCACGTTAGTAATCCATGCAGGTGCCACCTAATGGACGAAATTCGAGCTTATGAAATATCAGTCCAACAACGTGACTGGATTCGAGGTTTCTAGCAAGAATGCTGCATATAATTGTGAACGGAGAGAAGTCCTCAAGTTCCAGTTCCCAAATACTGTAGAAACAGAACAACTTCTTACGGCGTCAAATTTGAGCAGCATTTTATTGACTCATGGGAAACCTCATAGAACTAAAAATAATTACGAAAATTTGACCAATGAATAGTGCTGTAAACGCCAGAATACACCAACAAACGCGCGGCACGCGGCTGTTCCTCAGTTTGGGTCTGAGACGCCCAATATGACTATCTCCATGATCGATGGCAGGCACATTGCTGGTAAATCTCTTTTTCAAGAATGGTGACCGTGAGCTAGTAGCCCTGGAGAAGTTCCGGACACACAAAAGTATGAAAAAAACTGTTTGTCCGATGTCTTCTAAGAGTCTGAAGAAACTGATTACAGCATTCGAAAAGGCAGGTTCTTTTGAAGAGTAATGCGGCAAAGTAGGAAACCACTTGATCTGACGTCTGTCGAAGATGTGGCCACAGGCTTGAGGAGGTGCGGTGATTTGCAAACGTGCAGTACACGGGGAATTGCCCGAATGCTGGACATGCCTGCGAGCATGGTGCATAAAATCTTATGAAACATCGTACACAGAATCACTGGTGTTAAGAAGTAGCTTCCTGCTGACCTGCCAGGAAGACAAATTTCACTCTGGAATTTCTTTCTCGCATGGGAATGCAGAATAAATTGCCAATGAACAGTCTGTGGACAGACGAAGCCCATTTCAAAGGACATGACAATACGAGGATTTGCAGAATATGGATAGTGGAAAATCTGCACTTACATGAACCGGTATCACTTCATTCTGCAAAGGTGAGTGTGAGTGACACATTGACGTCATCGTTTAGCGTAGGGCCGTATTTTTTTTTTATTATTATTATCGGAGATGAGTGCTACGGTCGCTGTAACCTGTACCGTCACTAATAAAAGCTATGAGAGTCTTTTGCGCACCAACGTCATTCCAACCCTTCACCAGCATGGGTGCGTGGGTAGAATCATTTTTATGCAAGGTGGCGCTCCTGTGCACATTGTACAGCCAGTGAAGCGGCTGCTGCAGAGGCGTTTCGGAAATGCTAGAATCATCAGCCGTTATTGTCTACAGACCGGCCATCCGCGTCACCAGATGAGCGTGACTTCTGGCTGTGGGGTTATCAGGAAGATGTTGTGTTCAGTGCTTCAATTACGAACGTAGGCGAATTGAAGGCACGCAGTGAGCAACGCATTTTGAACGTGTCCTCCGAGACACTGCGATCTGTTGTAGAACATACTGTCTCTCGATTTCAATTTGCGGCAGAAAACGGTGGACAGCATACTCAACCTTGTCATTCACCGGTATCACGATGATTAGAAACCGATGTCATTTTGCTTTTTAAGCGATTTTTGGTCACAGGGCAGTTGAAAACCGGGATCATTTGGATTTTTATGCCGTTTTTGGCCACAGTACTACTGATAACCGATGTCATTTTGCTTTTTATGAGGTTATTGAGCCCAGAACATTTTTTCCAATCAGTGTGGTAGTGCGTTACCTAACAGTGTCACAACTGCTGAAAACCGAACATATGCGGTCTTGCACTTCCGGCGTAAGAAGTCGCTCTCATTTCTGCCAATGGCCTTGTCAAAGCGGGCGGAAGATTACAGATTGCGTAATGTGCAACTCAAACCATAGCCGTCATATTGCGAGTTATCTGTATTTTGTAGATGATTCCATTTAAACTAAGACGCTTACAGCGCCATATATTGGCAAAATTTTCCTTTTCTCCCATGGCGTTTCCCCTGTGTAAATATTATAATAATAAGCTGTTCAAATTTTACGCCACTGTGAGCAGTGGTACTCACTCTACATCGTTTTGAAACTGGATCTTTAATTATGGACACCAGGAACGTAACGTCTGAAGTTACACGTGGCTTGGGAGTGGTTGTTGTAGTGAAACGTAAGAAGACTTGCAGAGGACCGGGGCGAGAGCGGATCCTTGTAAAATGAAGTTGTTTTGAGCCCTCTGTCTGTGTACAGCTGTAGCTGGAACAGGGGCGTCCCAGTTCGGAATAATAGCTTCTCTCACGGCACGTTATACACTCCTGGAAATGGAAAAAAGAACACATTGACACCGGTGTGTCAGACCCACCACACTTGCTCCGGACACTGCGAGAGGGCTGTACAAGCGATGATCACACGCACGGCACAGCGGACACACCAGGAACCGCGGTGTTGGCCGTCGAATGGCGCTAGCTGCGCAGCATTTGTGCACCGCCGCCGTCAGTGTCAGCCAGTTTGCCGTGGCATACGGAGCTCCATCGCAGTCTTTAACACTGGTAGCATGCCGCGACAGCGTGGACGTGAACCGTATGTGCAGTTGACGGACTTTGCGCGAGGGCGTATAGTGGGCATGCGGGAGGCCGGGTGGACGTACCGCCGAATTGCTCAACACGTGGGGCGTGAGGTCTCCACAGTACATCGATGTTGTCGCCAGTGGTCGGCGGAAGGTGCACGTGCCCGTCGACCTGGGACCGGACCGCAGCGACGCACGGATGCACGCCAAGACCGTAGGATCCTACGCTGTGCCGTAGGGGACCGCACCGCCACTTCCCAGCAAATTAGGGACACTGTTGCTCCTGGGGTATCGGCGAGGACCATTCGCAACCGTCTCCATGAAGCTGGGCTACGGTCCCGCACACCGTTAGGCCGTCTTGCGCTCACGCCCCAACATCGTGCAGCCCGCCTCCAGTGGTGTCGCGACAGGCGTGAATGGAGGGACGAATGGAGACGTGTCGTCTTCAGCGATGAGAGTCGCTTCTGCCTTGGTGCCAATGATGGTCGTATGCGTGTTTGGCGCCGTGCAGGTGAGCGCCACAATCAGGACTGCATACAACCGAGGCACACAGGGCCAACACCCGGCATCATGGTGTGGGGAGCGATCTCCTACACTGGCCGTACACCACTGGTGATCGTCGAGGGGACACTGAATAGTGCACGGTACATCCAAACCGTCATCGAACCCATCGTTCTACCATTCCTAGACCGGCAAGGGAACTTGCTGTTCCAACAGGACAATGCACGTCCGCATGTATCCCGTGCCACCCAACGTGCTCTAGAAGGTGTAAGTCAACTACCCTGGCCAGCAAGATCTCCGGATCTGTCCCCCATTGAGCATGTTTGGGACTGGATGAAGCGTCGTCTCACGCGGTCTGCACGTCCAGCACGAACGCTGGTCCAACTGAGGCGCCAGGTGGAAATGGCATGGCAAGCCGTTCCACAGGACTACATCCAGCATCTCTACGATCGTCTCCATGGGAGAATAGCAGCCTGCATTGCTGCGAAAGGTGGATATACACTGTACTAGTACCGACATTGTGCATGCTCTGTTGCCTGTGTCTATGTGCCTGTGGTTCTGTCAGTGTGATCATGTGATGTATCTGACCCCAGGAATGTGTCAATAAAGTTTCCCCTTCCTGGGACAATGAATTCACGGTGTTCTTATTTCAATTTCCAGGAGTGTATTTGAACTTGCAAAACAACGCAGTCGCGGCAACAGTAGCCGCACCTGAAACCGTGTGGAACGTCTTTTCTTAGGCGTCAGTGGTTGGTGTATTCTACGGTACACTTTTTGCATCAGTGTGGGTTATGACCCCACGCATTAGTGCTTTGAACTTTTCGCGGTGAAGGTATACCGTATAACTAATAATTTTATGTACTTCTGTGAGCCTTTAGGCATTTAATTCATGACCATCGATAGATAATAATATAATAAACGTATAAAATTTCAATAAAATAATTTTTTGTGAATAAAATATATGAACTAGTAGTTTTTTTCTGCGACCATTAGGAAGTTACGGTGAGGCGTTTGCGATAAGTACACCCCTGCTCTGCCTAAACAAATCTAACGTATTGGGTATACATAGACAGAAAGACCCATTACCGTTTGGTTACAGGATTGCAGAACGCTCTCTGGAAGCAATTACTTTCACAAACAGGCTAGGAGTAAACGTGCGAAGCGATTTAAAGTCGAAAGACTGCATAAAACTAACTTCAGGAATGGCGGATGCCACACTGAGATTCACTGGAGAATCCGCAGCAAATGAAGTCCGTTAACAAAGGAGATAGTTTCTAAATCCCTTGTGCAAACAGTATCTGAATGTTTCTCATCAGTATGGGATCCTTACGAAATAGGGCTGAGAGAGGAAACAGAGAAGCTCCAAAGAAGAACAGAGTGTTCCACTGCAGGTTTAGTAAGCACGAAAGCGTAACGGATGTGATGAACCAACTCCAGCGGCAGACGTTGCCAGACAGCCGTCCTGCAGCACGGTGTGGTTTACTGTTGAAGTGCCGAAAGCGTACGTTCCTAGAGAAGTCGACAAATACATTGCTTCCTCCTACGTATATTTCGAGAAAAGAGCATGAAGATAAAATTAGACGGATTCGAGCATACGCAGGCTTCCCGGAAATCGTTACTGATACAAACCATTCGCAACTGATAGATGGAAGGTGACAGTAGTACACACAGCATCCTCCGGCACAAACCGCAAGGTGGCGTGCATAGTGCAGAATGGATGTGCTGTACTGTGCGACACTTTGATGCACTTTTAGACAATCGTTAAGATGGGATCTAGTACAGCGTGTAATCTGGGCTTCAGTAAACGAATTAAACACGGTTTCAATTTGGTGCGTGCTTGTTACACAGGAAGATACAAACGTTACGCACTACCTCCGACCCGCGGTATTAACCGCCGTTAAACATTTATTTAAAAAGGAGTGCCGGGATATGTATTCATTCCAATCCTCTATTAGTTCATCTCCTCGCTGCCCGCTCTCTGGTCATGTTCTCCTTCACCATCCCCTCTTTCCACTTCCTCCACTCCTTCTCTCTGTCCACCTTCTCCACACTCCTCTCTCCGTCCATCTCCTCCTTCACCCCTCTGTCCAATGTCTTATCCCCCTCTCTTTGTCCCTCTCTTCCTTCCTCTTCTCCACGTCCATCTCCTCCTATCTCCTCTCTCTGTCGATCTTCTCTTTCCTTTTTCTGTCCATCTCCTCCTCTCCCGTCTCTCTCTCCATTTCGTCCTCTTCCGTTTCTCTAGCCATTTCTTTATCCCCTTTTATCTGCCCATCTGCACCTCCCCCTTCTCTCTTTCCATCTCCTCTTACCCTGTGTATGTGTTCATCTCCTAAGTCCCCCTCTCTGTATGTCCATCTCCATCCCCCCTCCCCCCGCCTCCTCTCTTCATATTACAACACCCATCCAAATGTGAGGCTGTTGGTTGTCGGACCCCATAGTACTTCTTTCCAGATCGTAACCAATATATGTATCAAATTTGGGTGAAACCGTTCCAATGGTTTTTTATGACCTTATACTTGCGGCTTTGGCCGCGTACGCACATGTCAAATATTTTTCGCATCTATTTAACATATTTCACAGGTACTTGTATACATAATTCACCTCCTTCTCTAGCGGATTTCGTCCTGTACTTACATTTTCTTGCTGCTCAATGTTTAGGACATCGAATCTCTTGAATTATAAGTCGTACAACGATATGATTTTGCAGATATATCCAGTCGTATATGTGGTACTGTCTGCGACATTTTCTCAGAATAGAGTGAGTAGTAAAGAAGTAACAAAGTAAAACGTCAAGCTGCATGGCAGATTGAAACTGTGTGCCGGATCGAGACTTGAACTCGGAACCTTTGCCTTTCGCGGGTAAAGTTCGCAGGAGCGCTTCTGCGAAGTTTGGAAGGTAGGAGACGAGGTACCAACAGAGTTAGAGCTGTGAGGACGGCGCGTGAGTCGTGCTTGGGTAGCTCAGTAATGTCGCCGGCACGGTAGCTCAGCGTGTTCGGTCAGAGGGTTTAACTACCCTCTGTAATAAAAAAACTGAGTAAACGGATCAGCGAACAACCTGAACGAGTGTCATCGGACGTCCGCCACGAACAATATAGAACAAAATGAGATTAAAAAAAAAGGTGGTAGAGCAGTTGCCCGTGAAAGGCAAAGGTCCAGAGTTCAAGTCTCGGTCAGGCACATAGTTTTAATCTGCCAGGAAGTTTCATATCAGAGCACACTCCGTTGGAGAGTGAAAAATCTCATTCTCCATGTGGCAGTTTTACTGCATGCACAGTGAAAATCAGGAAAACGGTAAACATTTTTTTTTTCATTTATCATTTTGTTGGGGCTGTCAATGAGAAAAAGTTTTCAGATTTCATCCAAATAGTTTCAGCGTGAAGCCGGCCGGTGTGGCCGAGCGGTTCTAGGCACTTCAGTCTGGAACCGCGTGACCGCTACGGTCGCAGGTTCGAATCCTGCCTCGGGCATGGATGTGTGTGATGTCCTCAGGTTAGTTATGTTTAAGTAGTTTTAAGTTGTACGGGAATTGATGAACTCTGAAGTTAAGTCCCATAATGCTCAGATCCATTTCAGGTTGAAGGAGTAACAAACATACAGACCCTCTCTCCCTGCACCCTGCCCCCCTCCCTCTCTCTCTCGCTCTCTCTCATACACACAAACACACATGCAACACAGACACACAAGTTTATAGGCTACAGGTGACGCAAAGGGAATGGGAGCAGATTCTGGGACATATGGTTGTGAACTGTCGTGGCATAATATACCGCCGAGGAAGTGGGGAAGTTCAGGACACGTTGTCCCAATTACCATTCTGAAGGAACGCAGCTAACGACATAGCCGAAATGCAGGACACTTCACATGCTACGTCAAAGTGTGGCAAGGGACGTGTAACTGCCTGTCGGCGCAACATTGCACCAACTAAGTGTGTATTCCTTCTACGGCAGTCCGCCAAACAAGCAGTCACGAGGGCTTTATCGACGCGCGCCAGTCTAGCCATAAAGCGGAGATTCGGCCGGCTAGCGGAACCAGCGGCCGCTGTGCTACCGGATCGCTACGGCGTCCGCAGGATAGCCGTCGGCGTCATCAACCTGACACTTGTAACCTGAGGACCTGAGGTTGGCCGGTCGTGCTGCCTCGTCTGTAGGCCGCCCATCGGTGCGGGCAACGCCGACCAGCGCCAACCGCTGCCGGGAAGGTCTTGATCGCCACCTGCCACCTCAGCACCCGGCGTGCCGAGCCGCCACGCTGCCGCCCGGACAATCCACAGCATAGCAAAGTCGCTTCGCCGCGGGCCGCGCGATCGACACCTTGATCGCGCCTGTGCCACACGAGCTCAGCGGATGGACGGCGAGCCAACGGACATGCGAGAGCGCCTGTAACTGCTGTAACTTGTCGGAATAATAAGGAAAGGGTTTTCATGCACGTCGACTGCCAAGTTGCAGCCACCGGCCCCTTCCAACGAACTCTCGTAGCCCTCGCCAACCCTATGAATCCACAACGACCAGAACGGGGAGCTGAACGCCCATCATTACAACTACAAGAACGACTCTTCCACGCCTCCATAGTAGTCATTGCACACCTGACGTGCTGTGGCACTGACGCCTTCGGAAGCTGTAACATACGTCTCAGTGTTTCTATTGGCCTAATGAGCCCGTTCCCGTAGTTGGAAACGTGTCAATTCTCGTAATGATAATCACTTGCCGTCGCAGGTTAGTATCTTGCATTCGCATTGAGATCGTCGAAATTCCCAGCTAGCTGTGGATGAATAAAGTCATTTATTAAACACGAGTAGTTATGAAATTTTAAAGAGTGTTTCAGAACGATAGTTATCTTCTCACGGGTCTTCGTTTCGAATCGGAAATAATTTCGGAAATATTTAATATTTTCTAAAAATTCGATTTTTTTACTTCTCCTTACAATCCACATGGGGTGGGCAATAATATGGAAATACTATATAACACCGTGCAAAATATGATATAGCCGGCCGTGGTGGCCGAGCGGTTCTAGGCGCTTCAGTCTGGAATCGCGCGACCGCTACGGTCACAGGTTCGAATCCTGCCTAGGGCATGGATGTGTGTGATGTCATTAGGTTAGTTCGGTTTAAGTAGTTCTAAGTTCTAGGGGACTGATGACCTCAGCAGTTAAGTCCCAAAGTGCTCAGAGCCATTTGAACCATAATAGGATATAAGAAAAGCGTTGGAACTGAAAACAGCATTCAGTAGTTTCAAAGTGAACAGATAAATGTAAAGGTCCTGTACGGTTTTCTAGGGGATATTATACTATTCTTCAAGTTCAAGTAACGATGATGCAAGTGGCTAGTCATCACCCACCCTTCGCTCCAAAGCAAATCACAAAACCTCGATAATAATGAAATCTGGTGACTGTCGTGGCCAAGGGAAATGAGACAGTTCATCCTCGTGTTCGCAAACCCATTCCTGGACGATGCGAGCACTGTGAACAGCGGGCCTATGGCCTTGGAACACAGCTTCACCACTGAGGAATAAACGCTGTACATGAGATGGGCCGGATCAGTTAAAATGGTCACATAATACGCTAGGAAGGAATTTCCGAAAATGTACGTTTGGAGCACGGCATAGCATTGTATGGTAGTGAAATATGGACTGTGGAAACACAGGAACGGAAGACAATCGAAGCATTTGAGATATGGTGCTACAGACGAATGTTGAAAATTCGGCGAACTGAAATAGTAAAGAATAAGGAGGTTTTCTACAGAATCGCAGTGGAAAGGAAGACGTGGAAACCACTGACAAGAAGAAGGGGCTGAATGAAATGATATCTGTTAAGTCACCAGGGGTTAAAAAGTATAGAGGAAGACAGAGACTGGAACACATCCGGCGAATAATTGAAGACTCAGAATTGCTGATGACTCAAACAAATAAATAAATTAATTGATTAAAGAATGAAAAACCTTTCCAGTACTACGACCTTTCAGAATAGCCTTAGGGTCTATGGAAAACCACCATATGGCTGCATGAACCATCGTTGAATCCCGCCCTGTTGCACACTTGAGGTGCAAAATCGCCCAGAAGTATTTGCGTAAAACAGCGAGACTCATCCGACCAAATTGCTTGCTTCAATTGTTCCATAGTCCAAGTTGTATGACTTCGGCACTACGTTTCCTGTTAAGAGCATTTGCATTATTGAAATGTGGTTTTGGAATTCAAGCTCGCCCTGCAATTAAGTGCTTACGGAGCTCCTTTGGTGTTGTTTTGGCCCTCGTAGCGTTCGCAGCTGCCACATTTATTCGACAATGATTCTTCAGCTATTGTCCTCCCATTGTCCGTTACAGTCATCTTCAATGACCTTCCGACACCTGCAATCAACACCAAACTTCGTCCGTGTTCTGACTTAGCGGACAACGTATTTCCTCTTCCCCTGTATGTAGTATAAATCGTCGAAGTGGTACCTCTCGAAGGACCAGACACATCGGCTACTTTGATCACTGAAGCACCCACCATACGAACTTCAACATTTTGCCCGTGTTCTAATTAACTTAGCTCCGACGTAAAGCACTCACTGCTACACAGAACGCTGTTCTGACAACGACTGACACTTGCAACGTACTCAGTACATTGCACTGGAGCAGTCTGTGGTCAAATACAACAGTGCAACCGGTAGAATTGGCTTCCATCTGGACTTATGTTCAAGCATGCATTTGTCGCGGTATTTGCATACTTTTGAAAATGTTCAAACGTGTGTGACGTCCTAAGGGACCAAACTTCTGAGGTCATCGGACCCTAGACTTACACGCTACTTGAATTAACTTAAACTAACTTATGCTAACAACAACACACACATCCATGCCCGAGGGAGGACTTGAACCTCCGGCGGGTGGGCCCGCACAATCCGTGACATGACGTCTCAAACTACGCGGCCACTCCGCGCGGCTGCATATTTTTGCCCAACCCCTGTATTTTTTGTACATGCCTCAGAGGATAACTTGAACTGAATCCTTAACCACCAAAATTTTTGTGAACACTTAAGTACCAAAACTTTTAATTCAACAATATATTGCTAAACAGTATAACTTACTGTGCGTAATTATTCTGTACTTGAAAGGCAATAACTTTTTCAATCTTTTACATTATTTTCGTCTGTTAGATTGTCAGAGTTAGTATGGAGGTGAATTCACGTGTATGTGATATGTGAATACAGAAATTTATTATAATTTAAAATGAATGAGAATTTCATTCGCGTTGTGTAACCGAGCAGTGAGTTATACACATACTGTGCTGTGTTTAATGTAAAGTGGTCAATGTAAGCATTAGAGGTAAAATCTTTATTTCGGTCCTTAAGACAAGTACAGACAAGACTGTTTTCAGTTTTATACTTTATGGGAAGTACAGATTCGGGGAACTGTTTTACGTAAATTCAGAACTGCTATTGGTCAAAGAGGGAAATTACCGTGTTATCCGCCAAAAGCAATATATTTAATTGGGTACAATATGTTTCAGCTATTCAGAAGACAGAATATTCGTGCTTTGTAAAGGAGGCAGAATTATGCATCTGCTCATATCGAGGAGTCTGAAGTCAGCTGCCGCGGCGCATGGTATTAAGTTCACACGCGCCAGTAAAAGCAGAGCAGATCGTTCAAAGTAGAGTGGTTCACACAATTAATTATATCTGTAGTAAATAACGTTTCCATAAATTTTGAGAATTTTATGAATTTCCTCTGATGGACTTAAAATTCCCGCGCGGTGTGCTATGCAATCGTAATTCCGGATTACTGCATGTTTGTAAACTGTGCTCAATGAAAGTGCTTACCAAAACTGACAACCATCGTCGAACTCCCGAAGTATATATCGACTATTTTCAGTCGAATAATTTCCTGTATCTCATCGTATAGTTTTTCGATCTCTTCACACAGTTATAACTTTCGGCCATTAAGGTCTTTGTCAACATTAGACTCACATACACACACGCGCACGTACACTCACGCAAACGCAAATTGCACACAAGTCTGCAGCTTCAGGCAACTGAAATCACACAGTTGTCTGAGACTGCTGACGTGTGTACAAGTTGCATTTGCGTGAGTGTGTGTGAGCGTGTGCGTCTGTGTATGTGTGTCTGTTGTTGATCAAGGCCTTAATGGCCGTAAGCTATAACTGTGTGAATCTTTTTGCTGTGCCTATCGCGACTCAGCATCTCCGCTATATGGTGAGTAGCAACTTTCGTTCTCTAATACTGTTACATTCCATCCTGGATTTGCTATTTTGGGATTATCGATCTCTTCATCATTTGTTGAAATAGTAGGCATATATACATGTACTACTACGCTGAGTCTTGGCTTTGTGCCTAGTTAGGCTATCGCGTGTTCAGTATTTAGTCTTGCTACTGATGGGAAAATTTGGCTGTGCCAGCTGTGAGGATGACTTGTATATTTATTGGGACTAGGTAGCAATAAACGTATGAGTTAAATGGGAATGCAGTATAACAATTTTATATCAGAGCCTGTTTGATCAAGTACCTTCAGTTTAATGTATGACAAAGAATCTCTTTGCAATAGGAAACAGCTGCATCGCTTCAGGACGTGGTTTTAAGGAAACTGGGGGAGGTAAGTGACATTGTTAAAATACCCACACAAACTGTCACCGTTATATATAACATAACGTCCCTAGTGCCCTCCTTCGCACACTAAAATTAGGTGTTCTCTTTACTTCCGGATTAACGAGAGTATAGTCGCGTCTGTGAGGCAGCGCGACCTCGCCGCGTGCAATTTCGCACTCACGAACCGAAAAATGGTTCAAATGGCTTTGAGCACTATGAGACTTAACTTCTGAGGTCAACAGTCCCCTAGAAGCTAGAACTACTTAAATCTAACCAACCTAAGGACATCACACACATCCATGGCCGAGGCAGGATTCGAACCTGCGACCGTAGTGGTCGCGCGGTTCCAGACTGTAGCGCCTAGAACCGCTCGGCCACACCGGCCGGCCTCACGAACCGAGACAGACGTTAACATGTTGAAAACTATGCTACTTAACCTTTTGTCTTTGACCATTACTTGACCTCGTGTTTACCTGAATGAATTTTGATTAGACTATCGAACTTCTTCTGAAGCGTTTAGTAGAAAACATGTTGTGTCGTTGTAGATAACAACAAAGTATTCACTGCACTTCATTGCTTACCCTGAATAGTCGTTCTGATAATTCCTTTTCTGCACTAAACTTAGTGACTTCGTTCGTCACTGAAATAGGAACTGTGACCGTGAAAACTTCACCCCTGAAATTTAACTAGACTCCTTGTTATTTTGGTAACCATTTATTGAAGGAACGAATTTTGAGAATATAAATCTGTTCATTCAGATCCAAACAGTAATTTAAATTATGTTTTAATAACACTTAAGCTTGCATTTTAGATAACGAACGAGGCAAGAAATTTATCAACTTCATGTCGTTTCAGCGAAACATAAAAATTAATAGTTTCAGTGGAATGGAGATACTTTGTCTTGAAACTTTAAGTAAATGATTTTTTATGCAAATACATTTAGTGCAAACAAAGTTAATCCAACCACTGCAACAAAGCGATCCACCATAAACGTGTAGTAATTTTTATCATTCAGTTGAACCACAGCATTCCAATCACTCTTTTTGCTGTTATACACATTAATGAACAGTAAGATGGTAATTAAGTAAAATGAAATAGGTATATGAAATTAAGCAGTACAAACTTTAGATATAAATGCGACTATATTGACCAAAACGAACACTTCCTCACAGTACGTGTTGAATTAAGCCTCACTCTTCTTTTGTAAGAATAACAAATAAAAAGTCTGCTTGCCTTGTCAGGCGGAGTTAAGCTGAAAATGTGGTACCAAAAACATTTCTGCAGATTCTTCACGACTCTGCTTAAAACGATTGCACAAAGGCGCCGTAATAACACTTGCAATCATGGCTAACGGTTACCAGAGACGACTTCTTAATGCAAAAGATATTCTTCCAGTATTACGTGCACATGTTAGCGCAAATTAGTAATGTCTTGCATAAATCACCTCTCACTATCACTGCTGACTGGCTGCTCTCGATTGCTCAGTCTGCCTGCAGAAAACTGTTTTTCATGTAAAAGGAGTTCACCAGAAGGAACAAGAAAGGCAAAAGCTTTGCCTTTCTATGGCTCAATGCCTTCATTCTTTCTTTGGCAGAGTTTTATGCTTTTCGTAACCATATATAACATCAAGTTCAGGATGAGGTGAGTATACACAGAAATGATTTGTTTTATATTCTCAGTTATAGAACAATAAAATAATTGTATTTTTCCCACTCTAATTACACTAATCTACAACTACATCACATTACGCAAAGCCACCTAATGGAGTGTGGAGGGGGAGAGTACTTCTGGTGCCACTAACTGATCCCCGGCGACCGCTGTGCCAGAGAGCTTCTAGGCACTTCAGTCCGGAACCGCGCTGCTGCTACGGTCACAGGTTCGAAACCTGCCTCGGGCATGGATGTGAGTGATGTCCTTATGTTAGTTAGGTTTAAGCAATTCTAAGTCTTGGGGACTGATGACTCACAGTCCCATAGTGCCTAGAGCCATTTGAACCATTTAACTGATCCCCCCTTCCCTGTACCATTATCGAATGGCGCTTGGGAAGAACGATTGTCGGTAAGGCTTCTGTATTGGATCTAATTTCTCGAATTTTCTCCTAGTGGTTACTTTGTGAAATGTATGTGGGAGGAAGCAACATGTTGCCCGAGTCTTCCCGAGATGTGCACGCTCGAAATTTCAACAGTAAACCTCTCCGTAATGCACAATGCCTCTCTCGTAACGTCTTGCACTGGAATTTTGAAAAATTTGGAAATTGGTGGTAAGGACTGTGGGACCAAACTGCTGAGGTCATCGGTCCATAGGCTTACGCAATAATTAATCTAACTTAAACTAACTTAAGGACAACATACACACCCATGCCCGAGGGAAGCCGCGCGAACCATGACAAGACGCCCAAGACCGCACGGCTACCTCGTGCGGCTGCACTGGACTTTGATGACCATCTTTGTAACTCTCTTGCACCGGCTAAATGATCCCGTCTCGAAAGAACGTCGCTCTTCGTTGGGTCTTCTCTATCTCTTCTATCAGTTCTACTTCGAAAAGAACCCATATTGATGAGCAATCCTCAAGAATCGTCGAACGAGCGCCTTGTAAGCCACTTCCTTCGTGGATGAGTTGCCTTTCCATAAGTTTCTTTCCAAGAATTTCGGTCTGTCATCTGCTTTTCCTACCATTTGTTTTATGTCGTATCTCCACTAAAGGTCAGCATCGATGATGGTGGATTTCTTTTCCTATATGTATCGCGTACTGTGTTCGATTTCTTTATTTTCAGGATCAAATGCCAGAGCCTGAACCAGTCATCAATACTCTGCAGCTCATTCTGCACATCGGTACTGCGTTGTAGGCAACCGCATCATCTCCGAACAGTGTTAAACAGTTTTCGACGCTTTCTATTAGGTCATTTATGTACATTGTAAACAGTAACGCTCCTATCACAGTCGCTTGGGATACTCCGCCGGCCGTGGTGGCCGAGCGGTTCTAGGCGCTTCAGTCCGGAACCGCGCGACTGCTACGGTCGCAGGTTCGAATCCTGCCTCGGGCATGGATGTGTGTGATGTCCTTAGGTTAGTTAGGTTTAACTAGATCTAAGTTCTAGGGGACTGATGACCTAAGATGTTAAGTCCCATAGTGCTCAGAGCCATTTGAACCATTTTTTTGGGATACTCCGGAAATCACCATTACACCAGTTGATTTTGTTCCGTTAAGAATAACTGGTTGAATTATATCAGCAAGTAGGTCTTGAATTCCGTCGAAAATCCGGTCCGACACGCTGTAAGGTCGTATTTTTGTTCTTTTATTTTTTTTCACTAAACGGCTGTGTGGGACGTTGTCAAATGTCTTCCTGAAGTCAAGGAACACTACATCAAAATGGGAACTCGGCATCAACCTGAGCGTCGTTCTCTACAGCCCTTTGGCTGTCATAGGGATACAGAGGGAGCTGAATTTCGCAAGGTCTACGTTTGCAGTATCCGTGTTCATTTTTATAGGGGGATATTTTCAATCTCTAATAACGTCGTCATTCTTGAGCACAAAACATGTTCCCTCATTCTATAACAATGTGTTGTCAGCGGCATAGGCCTATAATTGCGTGCTGACTCGAAATTCCAATAGTAAATCTCTCACTGATGAATGACGCCTCTCTTGCAGCGTCTTGCACTGGACATTGTTGAACATCTCTGTAACGCTTTCCCACCGACTAAACGATGCTTTCTCGAAAGCGCTCCCTCCTTGAAAGCTGGAATGACCTACGCTTTGTCCCAGTTACTATGTGTCCTTCATAGCTTCCGCTATCTACGATAAACTGTTGTTAGAAGGCGAGCAAGCTATTTCGTATAATCTTTGTAGAATCTGGTATGTATCTCACCTGGTCCATATGTCTTTTCACAAATAAGGGATTGTAGTTGCTGGTCTAATCCACGGTAGGTTATCTCAGTATCGGGAAATTCGACGTTCGTACAGCGACTGAAAGTAGGGAATGTATCACGATATGCCGCGGTGAAAGTACAGGGTTATTACAAATGATTGAAGCGATTTCACAGCTCTACAATAACTTTATTATTTGAGATATTTTCAAAATGCTTTGCACACACATACAAAAACTCAAAAAGTTTTTTTCAGGCATTCACAAATGTTCGATATGTGCCCCTTTAGTGATTCGGCAGACATCAAGCCGATAATCAAGTTCCTCCCACACTCGGCGCAGCATGTCCCCATTAATGAGTTCGAAAGCATCGTTGATGCGAGCTCGCAGTTCTGGCACGTTTCTTCGTAGAGGAGGTTTAAACACTGAATCTTTCACATAACCCCACAGAAAGAAATCGCATGGGGTTAAGTTGGGAGAGCGTGGAGGCCATGACATGAATTGCTGATCATGATCTCCACCACGGCCGATCCATCGGTTTTCCGATCTCCTGTTTAAGAAATGCCGAACATCATGGTGGAAGTGCGGTGGAGCACCATCTTGTTGAAAGATGAAGTCGGCGCTGTCGGTCTCCAGTTGTGGCATGAGCCAATTTTCCGCGGGCTACGCGTGAAACTTGCCCGCACGCGTTCAACCGTTTCTTCGCTCACTGCAGGCCGACCCGTTGATTTCCCCCTACAGAGGCATCCAGAAGCTTTAAACTGCGCATACCATCGCCGAATGGAGTTAGCAGTTGGTGGATCTTTGTTGAACTTCGTCCTGAAGTGTCGCTGCACTGTTATGACTGACTGATGTGAGTGTATTCAAGCACGACATACGCTTTCTCGGCTCCTGTCGCCATTTTGTCTCACTGCGCTCTCGAGCGCTCTGACGGCAGAAACCTGAAGTGCGGCTTCAGCCGAACAAAACTTTATGAGTTTTTCTACGTATCTGTAGTGTGTCGTGACCATATGTCAATGAATGGAGCTACAGTGAATTTATGAAATCGCTTCAATCATTTGTAATAGCCCTGTATTTCGGAAGGCCGAATTCAGTATTTCGGCCTTCTCTTTGTTTTCTGGTGACTGGGTGAATGAATAGAGGGTTTCGAACCGCTTACAGATTTTAAGTAAGACCGAAATCTCTTTGGGTTTTCTCTGAGATCCGTTAACATAAGTTTACTTTAACAAGGCATTGAGTGCTTCTCTCATTGCTCTTATTGCTTTCACAGACTCAATAAATAAACAGATCATATCTTGATAACAGACTACATGCTCGTAAATTAACACTCTACTGTTATAATGTGCTCAGTATTTCGCAATTAAAAGGCCTGGCGCAAATGATATGCGGTACAGTGAGGGGACGTGTTACTTTGTGTGCAACAGAAAGCAGTCCAAATTATTGCGAATTCCGAATCAGTGAAGGTCGAATTAGTGAGGGTAGTGTACTGTGCGAGGTCAATCGTTTCACCGAATCGGCATCCTATCCCCGAGAGCATTTCAGCTTCTCACTTGGCCGGGAGGTCACAAGGACGGTACACACGGGACCGCGTCTGCCCCTGAGCGCCGGGTGTACACTCTCAGAGCCCGAGGGACCTCACCGTGCCACGCCACGCCATGCCATGCCATACCGCGCCAGGCCAAGCACTGCGCTGCGCTGCTCTGTGTGGCGGTGTACCTCCGGCCCGCGCTCACGGCAGCTCTCATTACCATATAGATGCAGGCAGCTCCGGCAGCGGCTCGCAATAGCACCTCGTCTTGTTTCACTCTCGCTTCAACACGGCGCATAACTTTTTTGCTTTGTGAAACGGGCGTGGAAATCTAGTTAAAATCTACAGGGATCTCCAAAGGACGCTATTTTATATTGCACGCATGGTCTGCAGTCGCTTATGGCCTGAGAAAAACTTTATCGACGTTTTGTACCTACTAAACTGATTTTCCGTGAAGCCATTCGAGACACCGCTCCAGACTCAAGACCAACATGTAATGCGTTGCCTGTTACAGGGGAACATACAAAATCAGAAAGTAACATTTAATGATATCTCTCTCAGTTACAACCAAAGCCCTTATTTCTATTTCTGCTACACCTTGTAAGAGGTCCGTGACTAAGGAATTTATTGCTAGCGCACTCGATCAGATGTAACTTCGATGGATTGCTTACGCGCTGCCTGCGATATGTAAGCTACAACAGAATCGCAGACCAGAGAGCAGTGTTGGCAGCAGTAGTAGTAGTAGTAGCTCGAAGTCGGGCGGTTGGGTGAGGTCGCTCTTAGAGAGCAGTTGTCGAGTTGTATAGCTCACAGAGAGCACTTGTGTCCTGTATGGAATTACCAAGGCCGGTCGTGGAGAACTATGGCGCTGCCTGATCGATGTAATATAACGTAAAAGCAAAAATTAATATTATTTATTGCCGCGCGCTTATGTAATTTGCAACAACTGATTTTGTACTGTTCTTATATCAACTTACATGTAAATGTTTTTAAAAATATTTCAATAATAACCTTTATTTTAAAGACAACTTTTGACAGTCATTCATTTGAGTTTAAATTTTTTACTAATTTCTCCTATCCATAGTCATGCCAGTTACCGTAAATAAAATCGGTTGTTATTCATAAATAACAAAATCTAGTGGCCAGCATTGCACTGGGCTGTGCCACAAAAATTTCTTATAGGAGCAGATATATACGCGTTATCCGGCGACTTCATTGAGGTAGGAAATTTCAGTTTATTCAGAATGACTTTTGAGGGCCATGACGCAGCATTGCTGACGTCTAGATTTACCAGTTTCCATTCACAATCAGTTAATCATTGAAAGGTTATATATGAGTCACATTTTTATTGAAAGGTTTGGCAGATTTTTATTTTCGCGAGGTTATGGAAATAAACTGTTGGAAGGTTACAACCTTATTCGTCCTACTTTAGATAAGGGTTTCAATTTTTTTTCTTTTTTTACATAATCAGTCTTCTGCCTCGTTTGATGTGACCCGCCAGGAATTCCTCTTCCGTAACAATAACTTTGTCTTAAGATTGGCACTTGTACCCTACACCCTCAATTATTTGTTGGGTATATTACAATGTCTGTCCTCCACTGCAGTTTTTACTATGTACCTCCAGTACTATGGAAGTTATTATCCGACATCTTAACACATGTCTTCTCAAACTGTCACTTCTTCTTCTTTCATTCTTCACCGATTCTGCGGAGAACCTCCTCATTCCTTATCTTATCAGTCCGTCTTATTTTCAGTGCTCTCCTGTAGTCCATTATTCACTACCATACAATGCTGTGTTGCTTTCCTCAAATTAAGACCAATTTATGATACCAGTAGCCTTCTCTTTGTCAGGAATGCCCTCTTCGCTCGCACTGCTTTCCTTTTTATGTCCTACTTGCTTCGTCTGTCGTGGTTATTTTGCTTCCAATGTTGCAGAACTGCTTACCAATTTCGATCAAAAGTTTCTCGCTTTTCTCACTTCTGCAACCTCTATTGTTTTCGCTTTTTGTGGTTTACTCTCAATCCAGAGTCTGTACTCATTAGACCGTTCGTTCCATTCAACAGATACTGTAATACTTCTTCACTTTAACTTAGGATAGCAGTGTCATCAGCACTGATATCCTTTCACCCTGAATTTTAATCCCACTCTTGAACCATTTTTGTTTATTTCCATCATTTCTCCATTGATGTATACAGGGTGAGTCATCTAACGTTACCGCTGGATATATTTCGTAAACCACATCAAATACTGACGAATCGATTCCACAGACCGAACGTGAGGAGAGGGACTAGTGTAACTGGTTAATACAAACCTTAAAAAAATGCACGGAAATATGTTTTTTAACACAAACCTACGTTTTTTTAAATGGAACCCCGTTAGTTTTGTTTGCACATCTGAACATATAAACAAATACGTAATCAGTGCCGTTTGTTGCATTGTAAAATGTTAATTACATCCGGAGATATTGTAACCTAAAGTTGACGCTTGAGTACCACTCCTCCGCTGTTCGATCGTGTGTATCGGAGAGTACCGAATTACGTAGGGATCCAAAGGGAACGGTGATGGACCTTAGGTACAGAAGAGACTGGAACAGCACATTACGTCCACATGCTAACACCTTTTTATTGGTCTTTTTCACTGACGCACATGTACATTACCATGAGGGATGAGGTACACGTACACACGTGGTTTCCGTTTTCAATTACGGAGTGGAATAGAGTGTGTCCCGACATGTCAGGCCTATAGATGTTCAATGTCGTGGCCATCATTTGCTGCACACATTTGCAATCTCTGGCGTAATGAATGTCGTACACGCCGCAGTGCATCTGGTGTAATGTCGCCGCAGGCTGCCACAATACGTTGTTTCATATCCTCTGGGGTTGTAGGCACATCACGGTACACATGAAGAGAGGTCCAGAGGTGTAAGATCAGGAGAACGGGCTGGCCAATTTATGCATCCTCCACGTCCTATGAAAAGCCCGTCGAACGTGTACCTCACCCCTCATGGTAATGTACATGTGCATCAGTGAAAAAGACCAATAAAAAGGTGTTAGCATGTGGACGTAATGTGCTGTTCCAGTCTCTTCTGTACCTAAGGTCTGTGGACGTAATGTGCTGTTCCAGTCTCTTCTGTACCTAAGGTCCATCACCGTTCCCTTTGGATCCCTACGTAATTCGGTGCTCTCCGATACACACGATCGAACAGCGGAGGAGTGGTACTCAAGCGTCAACTTTAAGTTACAATATCTCCGGATGTAATTAACATTTTACAATGCAACAAACGGCACTGATTACGTATTTGTTTATATGTTCAGATGTGCAAACAAAACTAACGGGGTTCTATTTAAAAAAAACGTAGGTTTGTGTCAAAAAACATACTTCCGTGCAATTTTTTATGGTTTATATTAACCAGTTAAACTAGCCCCTCTCCTCACGTTCGGTCTGTGGAATCGATTCGTCAGTATTTGTTGTGGTTTACGAAATATATCCAGCGGTAATGTTAGGTGACTCACCCTGTATATTGAATAGTAGGAGTGAAAGACTGTATACCTGTTATACACCGATACATTTTTAATCGTAACCCTACGTTCCCCTTTGATGTATATACCGAATAGTACGCGTGAAAGACTGCATTCCTGTTATATACCTTTTTAATCGGAATACTACGTTCCTCTTTGATGCACTGGTGTATACTGAATAGTAGGCGTGAAATACTGCATCCCTGTTATATACCTTTTTAAAGGGCTACTACGTTTATGTACCTACTGTCTTATGCTATTCAATCTGTATATTGAGCAAGCAGTAAAGGAAACTAATGAAAAGTTCGGAGTAGGTATTAAAATCCATAGAGAAGAAATAAAAACTTTGAGGTTCGCCGATGACATTGTAATTCTGTCAGAGATAGCATAGGACTAGGAAGAGCAGAGAACGGAATGGACAGTGTCTTGAAAGGAGGGTATAAGATGAACATCAACAAAAGCAAAACGAGAATAATGGAATGTAATCGAATTAAGTCGGGTGATGCTGAGGGAATTAGATTAGGAAATGAGACACTTGAAGTAGTAAAGGAGTTTTGCTATTTGGGGAGCAAAATAACTGATGGTGGAAGTAGAGAGGATATAAAATGTAGACTGGCAATGGCAAGGAAAGCGTTTCTGAAGAAGAGAAATTTGTTAACATCGAGTATTGATTTAAGTGTCAGGAAGTCGTTTCTGAAAGTATTTGTATGGAGTGTGGCCACGTATGGAAGTGAAACATGGTTGATAAATAGTTTAGACAAGAAGAGAATAAAAGCTTTCGATCTGTGGTGCTACAGAAGAATGCTGAAGATTAGATGGGTATATCACATAAGTAATGAGGAGGTATTGAATAGAATTGGGGAGAAGAGGAGTTTGTGGCACAACTTGACTAGAAGAAGGGATCGGTTGGTAGGACATGTTCTGAGGCATCAAGGGATCACCAATTTAGTACTGGAAGGCAGCATGGAGGGTAAAACTCGTAGAGGGAGACGAAGAGATGAATACACTAAGCAGATTCAGAAGTATATAGGCTGCAGTAGGTACTGGGAGATGAAGAAGCTTGCACAGGATAGAGTAGCATGGAGAGCTGCATCAAACCAGTCTCAGGAATGAAGACCACAACAACAATAATGTCTTATTGTACCTACTGTCTTAGTTCTCGTATATATTGTATATTGTATACTACCCGTCTTTCCCTATAGCATACCCACATTTTTCTCAGAATTTAGGACATCTTACACTGTTTCACAATTTCGAACCCATTTTATACGTCGACAAGACCTGTGAATGTGTCTCAAATTTTCTGCTGTCTCGTTTATATTGTAAGTGCAACGTCAGAACTGCCTCTCTGGTGCCACTAATAGATCCTCAATTTTTTTTCCATTCTTCTGTACATTATTCTTTCACATGTCGGAAACAACAGACACTACGCATTCATACAACTAATTCTTCTGGATGTGGGAATTCCTGCTGGAATCTCACAGTAGGGAATGTGGAGGAAATGGACAGGGACTGCGGACCGGACGCGCTAGGTGGGAATGTGGGTCGGCTGTGAGCCGTGCCGAAATAGTCTGCCCAGTTGCGGATAACACTGGGTCCCGGACGGCGCAGTGGTTAACGCACGTGTCTAGTAGTTTTGCTTTTAAGAGGGCAGCAGTGCGGACGTGCTGTTAGCGTCCTCGCCGTGGAGTGAGCCCTTGTGTTTGTTTGCTGAATTCTCGGCCGTTTCGCGTGAGCCGTCTTAATCATATGCAGGGTATTTCCGTAAGAGCGTGCAAAAATTTAACAGGACATAGAGGATGCTTCACTGAACAATTTGAGGTAGGAACCTAGGGTCAGAGAAGGCAGCTTAAGGAAATAATTGGATTAAAATCTCATTACTCTGTATTTTTATTTACATCATTTACAGTTAACTGCAAGTACTATCACTGACATAACGAATGTACGATTTGTACTGTATCTTACAAAATGTGCTGAAACTGACAGCCATTAACCTCAATGCAAATCTGATATCGGTGAACGACGTTCTGGCACATTCTGACAACCATTCCAATCACATCACAGGCAGTTGCAATTCTGGCATCTCCGTATCCACTGCAATCTCATGCATAAGTGACCTCAGATATCCTCATAGAAAGTAATCAAGGGGATTCAGGTCAGGTGACCGCAGGCCATGGAGTAGGACCTTCCCTTCCTGTCCAGCGGCCAGGAAATACAGCAGTGAGACGGTTGCGGACATCCCCACTGAAATGAGGCGGTGCACCGTCATGTTGTATCCACATCCTCTCACGAGTAGCCAACAGCACGTGCTCCAACAACTCAGGCAGAACTCTTTGCATGAATAGCAAGTACAGGTGGCTATTCAGACGGCTGGATAGAAAAATGGCCCAATGAGATTGTAGCCTACAAAGCCGGCCCACATAGTCACAGCAAAACGTACTTGATTGTGTGACTACCACAGCGTGAGGGTTTTCCTGATCCTGCTGTTCGATATACCATCACAATGAAACGAGGGTTTGTCTGTAAACAGCCCGACCTGGAGGAAATGTGGTCGATCCATTGTTGGAGCAACCTCTGACACAATTCGACCCCCGGTGCAAAGTCAGTCAGAAACATCGCATGGACTCGTTGTGGGTGATGTGGATGTAATTGTGGTTCGTGGAGTATTCGCCACACGCTAGTATGTGGAGCACGCATGTCACGTGCTGTACGACGAGTACTTGTAGAGCGGTCCGCAGCACCTCCTCTTCAAAATTGGGTGCGAGAATGGTCTTCCTGTTGCCAGGGCTGGTCGCTGTGGCCGTGCGGTTCTAGGCGCTCCAGTCCGGAGCCGCGCTGCTGCTCCGGTCGCAGGTTCGAATCCTGCCTCGGGCATGGATGTGTGTGATGTCCTTAGTTAGGTTTAAGTAGTTCTAAGTTCTAGGGGACTGATGACCAAAGCAGTTGAGTCCCATAGTGCTCAGAGCCATTTGAACCTGTTGCCAGGTCCCTCCTTTCTTCTTTCCAATGAGCCAGTCTCCAGCATTTGTCGATCGAGAGAAATAAACACTCGTCGTGACGCCTTTCAACATCGAGAGCATTGCAACGAACTTCCCCATACACAAGGTGCATGTCAGTGAGTTCTGAGAATCTCTACCGGTACTGCTCCATCGTACTGTACAGTACGTCTCTGAATAGCACTGAATAATGAATGGGTCTGTCATTGATTCATAGCACTTTATGGCATGGGACAGTGTAATTACCATACAACGGAGCCAGCTTATGGACAAGTAAAGTAAACAAAACCCGCGTCATTACTTCCTAATAATCAGCCTCGTTCTCCTTGTTTCCTTGCAGGAAATAAAGAATATGCATGTAAATAAACAGCACAGTATGTGTGAAATTGTACCAATGTTATTTGTAAATGAGCCGGAAAACCGTAATGCTAGACAAAGCAGTAGACAAATTTGCTTCAATGTCTCCTTAAGCCAGCTTCTCCGACCCCAGGTTTCCTACCTTAAATTGTTCAGTATAGCATTCTCTATGTCCTGTTTCATATTAGCCCGCTCTTACGAAAACATCCAGTAGGTCAGAACGTCGATCCAATACACAAAATCGAGGCTCAAATTTACTTTCCAAAACGAATTTGCATGACCAAAAGCACTCGAAGTCGATTTTTACGAGAGAAGTGAAAAGCCAGCCGGCCGACATCGCAAAATGAAGAGTCTCAGTCCCCCGAATGAGCTAATTTTTCTTAATGACAAACCCATCCAAATGAAGTGGGCATCCTCGCTGCACCAAACCATAATGAGAATACTAATTCCCATCATACCCCGCGGCCAATCGTGAAATTTGAATTTCCCAAAGCAAACCGTTCAGAAGTTACGAAAAATATTATTTCATATAGTTCAATAATTTTCACCCTGTACCACGGCTGCGCCACACACGTTGTTGCTGGAGGTCGGGGAGGGACGTCAGACGTAGTTCTTGCAATGCAGTGAAGTCAACATCCAACGGACGAACCATCTCTCCCAGCAGATGGATCTTCACTATCGTTCCAATCATACTGGGGCTAACTGTGGCGGTACGATAAATTTTTTGTCAGCCAAGTTATTCATTAGGTCGAAAATGTCTGTCGAATGTCAAGCTGTAGCGCCACCAATGGTCTCACCAAACATCTCGGCCAGAACCGTTCCTAAATTTCCACCGGCGCAGTCCCTGTCAGGTTAACTTGCGTAGGGTCATCGTCCTCGCCACACGCCGTTGATGGCTATGTTCCACCGTCTCCTTGGGGCGTTGGATGTGAACCTGCATTTCAACAAGTGGAGCGTAACGCCCGTCTCGCGTATCAACGTCTAATTCCCCTACAGGTACGTACGAAACTTCCTCAGTTCCATACTGTGTTCCCATGCTGCAGCCGGCTGCGATTGTCTCTGTGTAGTTCGGCATATGGAGTCCTCGTTCTACGGCGGCTGGCCCTCTACCTGTTTTGCTCTGCGCCTCCGCTCATGGCACTTTGGGGATCGTTGCTTTCTGGTATGCCCTTCTGTGTAAGACGAAGGCAGTGACTCACGACGCTCTGGCGCTATGGCCGCAGTTGGCACGATCAGCGAGTCTATCACCATTTTACCGTCATGGACATCATCACCGTCGACCCGGCGGCGTTTACGGAGTGGACTCCGCGACACCTAGAACGGGAGTTTCATCTGCTCACAGCATCGGAGAATACTGCACTGGATCATCAGGTAGGGCTGCATGCCGCTGTGAAGCGTCAGCAGCCGTGAGGGCGACAACGTAAGACACGGGAAGCAGTGTCGTCTGCGACGGTGGGGCCATGTCCGCGTTGGATGCATTCGGATCGGTGGTGGCCTCCTTACCACATCCGGAATATGTAAATGACGATGGCACGGCAATCGTCGAGATAGAGATATGAGGGGATATGTTTTTTTAAGATCAGTTCGGACCTGTCGGACTTTACTCGAAATTGCGTCAATTTCTGACACATGGCTATATACCGTGCCGCAGGAGCGAATAACCGACTTGACTTCTTCTGTTGGGAGTTCAGATGGAAGTTCAAAGAACCGGATCGTGCAGAGTCCCAAACCAGCATGATCGACGTCCGCCGTAGCCCATTGTCATCAGTGTGGCAGAAACGGGGGTCCTGTTTCATTTGCCAAAGGATCCGTTCGCATGTTGCGTCTTTGATGATTTTGATATACATTACACTGCTCACAATGGATAGAAGTAGAGGGTGACAATTATTCAACTACATGAAATAAAATTCTCATAACTACTGAACGGTTTGCGTTAGGACATTCGATCAGCACGGTTGGCTGCGGGGCATGATGGGAATCAGTATGGGCATTATTTTTTGGTTTAGTGACCACGACCACGTTCATTTAGATGGACTCCTCAGTAAGAAACGCGGTTGCGGGACTTAGAATCCTCATTTCATGATCGAGAAGTCCCTTCACCCCCAATGTGTGACTGTGTGGTGTGCAATGTCCAGTCACGCAATAATACGTGCGATATTCCTTGATGACAAGGCGAGTACCGAACCGTGTGTGAAGATTTTGGAAGATGATTTCATCCCAATTATGCAACATGACCCTGATTTCGACAAGATGTGGTTCATGCAAGACGGAGCTCGACCCCATCAAAGCAGTAGAGTGTCTGATGTCCTGGAGGATCACTTCCGGGACCACAGTCTGGCTGTGGGGTCCCCAGGGGTCACTGGCATGGGCCTCGATTGGCCGCCATATTCTCTAGATCAGAACACATGCGACTCCTTTTTGTAGGGCTGTATTACAGACAAGACGTACAGCAATAACCCCAAAACCATTGCTGAGTTGAAACTAGCCATTCAGGATTTCATCGACTGCGTCGATACGCCGACACTTCAACGGGTCACGCAGAATTTTGTTATTCGCCTGCGCCACATCATCAGCAATGATGGCAAGTATATTTAACATGTCATAATGTAAATCTGAATATCTGTATTGACGTTTACATGTTGACTAAAGTGTGTGCACGAAGTATTTTGTAACTAATTTACGTTTCTCTTCATACAGTTCACTAATTGTCATCCTGTATGTGAAGGAGGAATGTGGCACACTTCCAGGACCCAGAATACCGGCAGATTATCGTCGCCGCGCTAGCGAACTGCGAAAGACGTCTTCTACGGTACCCATCGCCGTTGTCATGATGGATGGAATGTGCTAAGCCGGCGTTCCAACGGATGCTAATACAATATGGAAAGGACATCGGAGCATGGTATCCTCCCAACCACCGTCACCAAACTAACAGACAGCAAGCCGCCGAATTAAAGCCTACATATTGTCTATTACACGGCGCAAATAGGAAGGGGTCATCGTGCGGTCGTGACGTGAAGACTGAGCGAGCGGCGAAATCCCACCTATGCACCACATCGTGCTTGATTGCCGTCGACGCCGACAACAGCTGATCATGGACCTCACTTTGCCAAATAGTCGATCCTTGACCACCTAGGCCACATGATGGAAGCCTTTCCAGACCATTACCGTCGTTTTTACCAGGAAGAGAATATAGAGGAGAGAGATGAAAACGACATTTTGCAGCATGTGTCGCGCATCCTCGACGACACGCAAGTATCGTCGCCTTACTGGAGATTACGTAGAACGACATTGAGCGTGCGCTAGATTTGGGTGCACTTAACAAGTCGCCCGGGCCGGGCGGACGGTGGCTCAAATTCTATCAGCCTTTCCGCACTCACATTGATGCCACGTTTGATCGCCATGTGCGGGGAGCTGATGTCTCCCAGCTTTAGCGTGTCACCTGCCTTCGTCGCAGAACTGCTCATTCCCCTTCCAGAAGTCGATCGGTCGAGGGCTACCGCCAGATTGTAATGTTAAATTCGGACTATAAGATCTTTTCTCGGCTCCTGGCATTATGCATGAAGACGGTCCCGCCTCTAATACTTTCAACGGAGCAAACGACACAAGGAGGGTAGTACAACATGCGAACGGCCACTGGTAGGTGTAGGGATCTGATAGCTCTCGCCACATCCTGTCGCATCTTAGCTGCTGTGATCTTAATTTACTTCGACCACGCTTCTGACAGAGAGCACCACAGGTTTCTAACGTTAGTACTAGCCCGCGTGGACTTCCCATATGACTTCATCGACGGAATTTTTGCACCTTTACGCCGTGCATCGTCGTATGTACTGCTAAATGGACTTATGGGGGCTTCCTTGCCAGGCTGGCATTCGGTTCGATAAGGATGCCCGCTCTCCAAGATTTTTTACTCAATAGCACTGCAACCGCTCATAGGAGGGCTGAAACGCCGACTTCTGGGGATTGCATTGAGTGGCTATACCTTCCACTGCAGAGCGCATGTTGATGACCTTCTACTGCTGTTCCGCTCAAGTGACGAAGGGCGTTCTGTGCTTGAACGAATTAAGCAGTATGGATTGGTGGCAAGAAGCAGCATGAATGTAGATAAGCCGGCGGCGATTCATGTCGGAAGAGACCTCCAGGAGGATTGCGCGCGCCCCTCCCTCGGGTGGAAGTGATCAGATATTTGGGTAGGCGATAAGCACAGAAGTCTACCTGAACGTACTTCGATGCATGTCGTGCCATGGTTGATACCATGTATCATTTACCTTCATAATGCATTCGACACAGTTGTGTACTATCGCTTAACAGACAAAACGCCGGGTCTTGACGAGATTTGTGACTGGAATCCCCACTTACTAGCAGAGAGAGCTCATCACTCTGTTCTCAGCGGGGAGCTATTGACAGATGTAAAGGCAGTTTTCTAGGTATGACGGAGGACTGTTATAAGGAAATGGCTTTTAGGGTTCTGTGTCTCAATCAGTGAAAACAGAACCCATGTAGGACCGCTTTGTTGTTCGTCTGTCTCTCCAACTGCTAAAAACCTTTTTTCTCTGGAACGGGTTGACTTATCAAGTTCAAATTTATGTCGTACACTTAAATCTGTAGTCGCATGCAGGTGTTCAAATGGTTCAAACGGCTCTGAGCACTATGGGACTTAACATTGAGGTCATCAGCCCCTTGAACTTAGAACTACTTAAACCTAAGTAACCTAAGGACATCACACACGTCCATTCCCGAGGCGGGATTTGAACCTGCGACCGTAGCGGTCGCGCGGCTCCAGACTGAAGCACCTAGAGCCGCTCGCCCACAACGGCCGGCCGTGTGTAGGTGTGAAAAATAGAGGTCGTAAGCTAAGGCAATTAAAAGATACGGCCACGTGGGTCACATTTTTGATACTGTACTTGCAAACACTTTCATCACTACCTGTAGGGTAGTTT
The DNA here is from genome assembly GCF_023898315.1 of Schistocerca nitens. Classification (NCBI taxonomy): domain Eukaryota; kingdom Metazoa; phylum Arthropoda; class Insecta; order Orthoptera; family Acrididae; genus Schistocerca; species Schistocerca nitens. The sequence continues at coordinate 7,942,563 of NW_026045910.1, read as the reverse complement.
CCGTCTACGTAGAACCAAGAAATTCAGCAAGAAGCAAGGTTTTACAGTACAGTTAAAGTAAAGATTACAAGTAAAGTAAAAGATCTGAAACTTGTTAAATTGTAAATATATCACATAAAAATAATTTTTTGCCATTTGAACGAACATGATATTCATTATCCTTCAAAAACACAATAGATGGACAATACTGCACGCAACTGTAAGATGTAAGTTGTCTTCAAGTAGTTTAATAGTAAATAATTTATTAGATCTTCTCTTTCGACATATTCTAACGGAGTGTTCCGGTTTTTGTATAATTCACTCCACCACTTTGCACGCAAGGAGTGCCCACTTTTAGACATCAGAAGTACAGCTGTTGGTGTACCTAAAATATGTGACTTAATAAGGGGAACCTCTGTTTCATGACAAACAAACAGTCTGTTCCTTGTACATAGAATTAGTTTATTACATAAAGTGTCTTACACATTCGGGTTAAGGATGCGAAAATGATAATGTTAGGAAGATCTTATACAGTCTAGGAAGATCCTGTGTCAAAAATATGACAAAAATGCAAGTACAAATCTAAGCTGAAATTTCCGCCAGAAATATTCACTCTGACAACATAAACTAAGCCTCTGTAAGTGATCAGTGTTTCCTGTCGCTTGTATGACTTATCCGAATTCAAACCTTAGGATGACGTGGCTGTTACTCCAAGCTTACGCAGTTTTGAAGCGAAAGTATGCGAGTGACTTCAACATTTAGTGCCTCAACAACGCGTCATTTACCTTTCGAAGTGTGCAAAGCGGCGGCAGTGAGCAGCTGCTGCGTGCGACGTGTCTTGTATCTGTCAACCTAATATCACTATAATCGCCTTTTGACTGAATTTAACCAGTCCAAAATTTCCCTTAGTTTCCGTGAAGTGGAAGAAAATGGCTCTGTACACTCGCTATGGCTGAGCACTTCTTGCAAGAAGGTTAACTAGAATGACTGGTCGCGTTTTCTCTGCTTTGGAGATGTACGAGGGTCTCTGCACGAATATGGCTGAAGCAGAGCCTAGTGATCAAGAAATGTTCACACAAAACACCTCTCCCTTTGTCACCACAGATCGTTAAGCGTCTGGTGCAAAACTCGAAAAAAGAGAGACCCAATCATCCCATAGCAGCAGACTATACTTTCGTGAATTTCCCCACTGTACCGCGGCCATCCCTCGCACCAACACTGGTATCGGCCAAAGGGGGTACCTGGAACATTCAGTGCTTGCTTGTTCAAGCCAATCAGAATTTTCCTAGTAAACTTCTGCGTCTCAATAACGGCGACTTGTCCGGCTTTATCTTCCTTTCGTTCAGTCAGTGTCCGAGTATTTGTTACTGCTTTTGAGTTTCGCCAGGGAAGGTCTCTTTAAACTTGAAGCCCATGTTCTATTCACGAGAGGATCATATGTTCCGAGTGTTTACTAAAACTGCGACGCCGAACGATTTTTCCACCTGCGTTAGAAATGCGGAGAGGCTAGGGCCAAGACCATTGTCGTCTGAAATACGCTCCCTGCGGTAAGGATCGGTTTACCGTGCTAGCTAATGGTTCCTGAAGTGGTTTTCCATGTCTCTCTTCTGCGTCCTAACCTGAGCAACTGGCCCTTTTCACTTCAGTTCCATGTTGCTATAAAAATTTACGCATTTATCTGCATCCAAATTAGCAAGCGACTGCCAATACCGTGTACATTAAAGCCACATATGTGCACATTGCCAATTGCACTGCTCGTGATGGAAATTAAGGTAGTTAAATCCAATGTTGGGCATCTGCCGTATCAGTCGAATCGGCGTGTCTTGGAGAATCACATGTGAGGTGGTGAAATACACTGCCACCTTACAATATATAAACGGAAGACCCTTGCTAGTTTCTTTTTGTACTTTTGGGCTAGTTTGAGGAACTGCTTTAGAGATTATGATATGTTCTTGGAATTCCTAGGACCATTATCTCGCAAGAATAGCTATCGCTAACGGAACCCTCAATGTGCGTGTCTCACTCGCACTTGGACATTATTTTATATATATATATTTTATATATATATATATATATATATATATATATATATATATATATATATATATATATATATACTGTATGTACAGTCATGCTGGCGACATTGGAAACCCCATTCGCAGCCGATCCGTGAGAAGGTGGCAACGCCTGATGACGGCAGCGTAATGCTGGAAGATTTGCCGAGAATTTATGATTTGTGCAGGAACTGCCGTTAGACCATAAACTTAAAAAAGTATAACGTACTGTGCCTAAAAGGCAGGTGACATTCACTACTGTTCGCTTACACTACCGACGAAAAATCGTTGGAAACCGCAGCTATGTAAAATACCAAGGAGTAAATATCGAGAGCTACCGAAACAGGAATGAACACTTAAAACAAATACTGGGAAAAGCAGGTGCCAGGTGGAGATTCATTGGGATAACCTTAAGCGCCCTCACAAGCGTCTTCCAACTAAACTGCCTGCCTATGGAATATTGCCTCAGTTGTGCGACTGGATTCGTGATTTCCTGTCAGAAAGGTCACAGTTCGTAGTAACAGACGGAAAGTCATCGAGTAAACAGAAGTAATACTCGGCGGTCCAAAGAGGTGTTATAGGCCCTCTATAGTTCCTGCCTTCAATTAAACTAAATATTTAGGGATTACAATTACAAATAACTTAAATTGGAACGATCGCATAGATAATGTTGTGGGGAGAGCAAGCCAAAGACTGCGATTTATTGCCAGAACACTTAAAAGGTGCAACAGGTCTACTAAATATACTGTTTACAACATGCTTGTCCACCATATTCAGGAGTACTGCTGTGCGGTATGGGCTCCGTATCAGGAGGGACTGACGGATGACATTAAAAAAAGTACAAAGAAGGACAGCTCGTTTTGTATTATCGCGAAATAGGGGAGATAGTGCCACAGACATGATACGTGAATTGGAGTGGTAATCATTAAACCAAAGATGGTTTTCGTTGCGACGGGATCTTCCCAGGAAATTTCAATCTCCAGTTTCCTCCTCCGACTGCGAATACATTATGTTGCCACCCACCTACATAGGGAGAAATGATCATCACGATAAAATAAGAGAAATCTGGGCTTGCACATAAAAATTTAAGTGCTCGTTTATCCCGAGTGCCTTTAGAGAGTGGAACGGTAGAGAGACAGCTTGAAGATGGTTCACTGAACCCTCTGCCTAGCACTTTATTGTGAATAGCAGAGTAATCACGTAGATGTAGATGAACGACATGTAATTCCGTTATAATACAGAGACCTAGTATTTCTCATCAGTTGGGACTAATAGAAGAGATAATAGTTTGAGATCCACTAGCACGGAGATGCTCAAAAAACTTCAGCAGCAGCGGCTGTAAGAGACACGACGTGAATCACAATGAGATTTACTATTGAAACTCCTAGAAAACGAGAGTCGCGCCACACATTATTCCCCTCAAACGTACCTCGCAAAATGGTCACGACGAGACAGAGAAATTAGAGGTCATACAGTGGTTTATCGACATTCGTTCTTTTCATGCACCGTTTGCGAATGCAAAAGATTATGGATTGTGTGTGGGGGGGGGGGGGGGGGGGAGAGCGGGAGGAGCGTGATACCAGCAGTATACTTTAAATATATCTCAAGCTTTGCGAGGAGTACAGATGTAAACGTAGATTATAATGAGTTCGTGGGAATGAAATAAAAATCATATCGCGGATTGTACGAGTATGTATGAAAATGCGCGGATGATTGGGATTAGTTTGAGAATACAGTAGGGTGAAGCGCAATAACGTGCTGCATTCATAGACTGCGAACGTAGTGGTCTGTGATCGAATTTGCTGAATCTTACAGTACAACCTTAGTGGTTTGACAATACTATGACAATCCGGAACGAGGAAACAGAGGCCCCCGTCGTTATTCACGGAATGCCAGTAGTACCATTGCCACATATGTATGAGCGTCGTCCTGGTGAGATGTGCATTTGCCTTATGTTGCAGCACGTCCTGCTTCGAAATTACCTCGTTGTAGTGCTAGAGGTTTAGATGGCCCTCAGTTCGACATAGTAGACATCCAATAGTGCGCAAAATCCAATACACTTTATACTTGCTCACTATGCATCTCACAACTTACCAGGCAGCAGTCAGCTACAGCAAAATGTAAGTGGTGTACAATCATCACTGTAGTTTCAGAATGGACACGCATGAGATCTGCTATTAGGCTTAATAAGATCGTCGTTAGCTGGGAAGCGCCAGTTTCATTCGAGTAGTGATCAGTGGTGACCAGCGGAAAGAGCTCCATTCAGCAATACTAAACAGTCCTCCAAAGTGGTACGTTCAGTCAACGATTTAACAATTGCAAATTTCAGGGAAAGCCTACAGCAGTTAGACTGGGATGAGGTGTACCGTGAACCTGATGCCAATTTAAAATATAATTTATTTCATGACATTTTTGTAAATGCATTTGAAAACTGCTTCCCCAAGAAAATAGTTAAATATACTCGTAAGAAACCTTGTAAGAAACCATGGCTTACTAAGGGTATAAAAATATCTTGTAACCGCAAAAGGGAAATGTATCTGACAGCAAGAAAGAGTAGTGACCCAGAAACTATCAAAAATTATAAAAACTACTGTGTTATATTAAGAAAAGTTATTAAAAAATCCAGGAGTATGTGTATCATGTCTGAAATCAGCAACTCTGATAATAAAATTAAAACAATTTGGAATATTATTAAAAGAGAAACAGGTCAACCAAGAGCAGAGGAAGACAGTATTACCATCAAATTGAATGAAAACTTTACAAACAAAAAGTCAGAAGTTGAAAATATTTTTAATAATCATTTTCTAAATGTTGTGGATATAGTAGGATCCAGGTGTTCATTAGAAGATGCTAGGCTGTTAATGGAAGAGGCCATACCTATGCAATTTGATACAATTGAAATCTCACCCACTTCTCCCTTTGAAATTAGGAAAATAATAAACTTGCTTAAAAGCAAAAACTCACATGGAATTGATGGCATTTCCAGCAAAATACTAAAAGCTTGTTCTCAACAGATAAGTAAGATTCTCAGCCACCTGTGTAATAGCTCTCTGGAACAGGGCATTTTCCCTGATAGACTGAAATATGCTATTGTTATACCTTTGCATAAAAAGGGGGATAGATCTGATGTCAACAATTACCGTCCAACCTCCCTTCTAACAGCTTTATCCAAAATTTTTGAGAAAGTAATGTATTCAAGAGTAGCTTCACATATCTGTAAAAATGAAGTACTAACAAAATGTCAGTTTGGTTTTCAGAAAGGTTTTTCAACAGAAAATGCCATATATGCTTTCACCAGTAAAATTTTGAATGATCTGAATAACCGAACACCACCCATTGGGATTTTTTGTGATCTCTCAAAGGCTTTTGATTGTGTAAATCATGAAATTCTGCTAGACAAGCTCAAGTATTGTGGCATGAGTGGGACAGTGCACAAATGGTTTAATTCGTACCTAACTGGAAGAGTGCAGAAAGTTGAAATAAGTAGTTCTCGTAACATGCAAAGATCAGCACATTCCTCAAACTGGGGAACTATCAAGAATGGGGTTCCACAAGGGTCAGTCTTGGGTCCTTTGTTGTTCTTATTATATATTAATGACTTGCCATTCTATATTCATGAAGAGGCAAAGTTAGTTCTCTTTGCTGATGATACAAGTATAGTAATCACACCTGACAAACAAGAATTAACTGATGAAATTGTCAATACTGTCTTTCAGAAAATTACTAAGTGGTTCCTTGTAAACGGACTCTCACTGAATTTTGATAAGACACAGTACATACAGTTCCGTACAGTGAATGGTATGACGCCATTAATAAATATAGACCTTAATCAGAAGCATATAGCTAAGGTAGAATATTCCAAATTTTTAGGTGTGTCCATTGATGAGAGATTAAATTGGAAGAAACACATTGATGATCTGCTGAAACGTTTGAGTTCAGCTACTTATGCAATAAGGGTCATTGCAAATTTTGGTGATAAACATCTTAGTAAATTAGCTTACTACGCCTATTTTCACTCATTGCTTTCATATGGCATCATATTTTGGGGTAATTCATCACTGAGGAATAAAGTATTTATTGCACAAAAGCGTGTAATCAGAATAATAGCTGGAGTCCACCCAAGATCATCCTGCAGACATTTATTTAAGGATCTAGGGATATTCACAGTAGCTTCTCAGTATATATACTCTCTTATGAAATTTGTTATTAACAACCAAACCCAATTCAAAAGTAATAGCAGTGTGCATAACTACAATACTAGGAGAAAGGATGATCTTCACTATTCAAGATTAAATCTAACTTTGGCACAGAAAGGGGTGAATTATACTGGCACTAAAGTCTTTGGTCACTTACCAAATAGTATCAAAAGTCTGACAGATAACCAACAAGTATTTAAGAAGAAATTAAAAGAATTTCTGAATGACAACTCCTTCTACTCCATAGAGGAATTTTTAGATATAAATTAAAAAAAAAAGAAAAAAATATTAAAAAAATAAAAATAAAAAATAAAGAAAAACAAAAAACACAAAAAAATAAAGTTGTTATATTAACTTAAGTATGTTGTTAAATTAACCTAATTATGTCATGTATTGGAAAATTCGACTCGTTCCACATCATTACGAAATATCGTATTCATGATCCATGGAACTAGTATTAATCTAATCTAATCTAATCTAATCTAGCACATGTACCATAAATCCAACCTGTCGGTCATGCCATACTTTGTTCCTATTTCTACACGTGGTACTCACCTGTCGCTGTGTATGGCCCTCTTTACCACTGATCCCACACACCATCCATTGTTATGGCAGTGCCACGTGAATGACCCGAAAGTTAACGCTTTGAAATCTGTTTTAATGAATCGATCAAATTTACTACTGTACCTATACAGCGCTCTTTGAACGGAAGAGGCACGATGGAATTTTCTTTTACATTTCCCCATAGTGTTGGAGCTCTCTTCTGAGTTGGGCATAGCACTGAAATTCTCGGTCACATGGTTGCGGACCGTTTTGGCACCGTTCGGGATGTGTATATGGCAGTTTCGTACTATCTTATTTATGTTTTGTTGCAAGGTGTGATTCTTCCGTAATATTCTCTTGCTGGTGTTTCATGTGTAACTGCCGTTAGTGTGTTACGACAAGAAGAGACGCTGAGTGCTCATCTTTATTATATTTCTGAAAAGCATTCGACACGGTAAACCACTGCAAACTTTTAACAAAGGTACGTGCATACGGAATAGGCTCCCAGAAATGTGACTGGCTCGAAGAAGTAATAGAAGCCTGTATGATGTCCTCGACGGCGAGTGTTAATCGGAGACAGAGTAACATCAGGAGTTCCCCACAAAGAAATGTGATGATACTGTTGCTATTTTCTATGTACATAAATGATCTACCAGACAGGGTGGGTGGCAATCTGCGGTTGTTCGCTAATGATGCTGCGGTGTACTTGAAGATGTCGAAGACAAGTGACGGTAGGTTGATCGAGATGAACTAGACAAAATTTGTAGTTGGTTTCATGAAGAAAAATATAAGTTCATGCGGCCGAATAGGAAAAAAACCAATCCGTTATGTTCGGATTCAACCTTCGTAGTATCCAGTTTGACAGTCATATCTATGCGTAACAAGTTTCCTTTAATTGATGTCTATGGTCACAATCTTTTTTGCTTGACAGATTACCGATTTCGGTCTTTAATGACCATCATCAGATCTGTTTCATAAAAACAAAGTCCTAATGTACTGCACCCATAGTGGCATCGTCAGATGTTAAATACGGATCATTTGACGATGCCACTATGGCTGCAGTACATTAGGACTTTGTTTTTATGAAACAGGTCTGATGATGGTCATTAAAGACCGAAAGATTGTGACCATAGACGTAAAGGAAACTTATTACATATACGGGTCACTGTGTTTTTTCGCGACGATGTCGCAGCTTGTGAATCAATGCGTAACGTTGCGTAGCGATATGAAATGGAACGAGCATGTGAGGATTGTGGAAGTGAAGGCTAATAGTCGACTTCGGGTTCTTGGGAGAATTTTAGGAAAGGGTAGTTCAATTGTAAGAGAGACCCCATACAGGACGCAAGTGCAATATATTCTTGAGTAACGGACGAGAGTTTCGGATCCGCAACAGGTCTGATTGAAAAGTGACAACGAGATATCGAAGAAATTCAGAGGAGAGCTGCTAGATTTTTTGTCGGAAGGTCAGATCAGCATGCAAGTGCTACGGATGTGCTTCGGGAGTTCAAGTAGGAATCCCTGCAGGAAAGAAGACATTATTTTCGGATAACACTATTTAGAAAATTTAGAGAACAGGCATTCGAAGCTGAGTGCACATCGGGCTGTTAATGCGTCAGGATTGGCCAGGAGGGGAAAGCTGCAGGCACCCGTAAACAAAACATGTTTTTATATGCATGAATGTTTAATGCCATAAACAGGCAGGTCTGGAGAAGCCGCCGGGACTGAATGGGCTACCGCCCAAGAGAGCAGGAAAAGAGGCCGTCTGGTCGATTTGGAAGCTGCCAGCAGAAGAGAGAGAAAGGCCCGTCCGCTCACGGCAGGTGGCCGCGGCTATACCCTCACTTGACCACCTGCCAGCCTCCCTACTGGTCCGTCGGATCGTAAGACGCGCAGTTCGGTAGCTTTACCTCGTCAACCACATATGAATTTAGCTGGTGATGGTTCAACACGTGAGTTTCAGGGTGGTTCTATCCGATCTTGGGCAACGAGACTGCAACTTACCGCCAGGCGGAAGGCACTGACGAACATCAAGTGAAAAATAAAAATCAAATTTTTATGCTAGTAAACCCATTCAGTAACTGCCCGCACTGTACAGGTCTTACTGCCGCCAACATACATTCGTGTAGGGACCACAAAGATAAGTACGGAGAATTGGCGCTCATGCGAAGGCATATAGATAGTCATTTTTCCCCCGCTCTGTCTGCGACTGGGACAGGAAAGGTAACGACTAGTTGTGGTATAGGGTACCCTCCGCCACGCGCCGTACGTTGGCTTGTGGAGTACTTACGTAGATATAGGGGTAGATGTGTATGTAGAACATCAAGTTCCCTGTTTAAATACATCCAATATGCCAGCGGCCGAAATTTCGCTAAAATATGAGAGGCGCGTCGTCCGGAATTTTATGCTGGAATGCCTGCCTAGCAAGAATTTTCACCAGCTATAGCTTAAGGCTTATTAAAGTCAGTGACTGACGCTCGCCTGTGGTCACTAAAGAAATACCTCGATCGTGGGCTTCGACGCCTGTTGTCAAACATGTTGTTCTGGAATATGGCGAACTTCGAAGTCATCCCGGCCGGAAAGCTCTGCGGGCATCTACACGCAACAGATTATTACGTCACATTGAAGTGGAATGAATCGTACGCGAGAAGAACAGCTCAAAACATCGCGCAAGCTCTTGAGGGTGGCTGAGGAGGCTTTCGGCACTATGCAATACGGTGAATACTCAACGCAATCATGTTGGACACCTCCATAACGTTTGCAACAGATGGTAAGCGGACTGCTGTTCACATTGATTTTGCAGGGAGTACGCCTGCATGGGTCTTACAGGGAGAGAATGTTCTCATAATCGGACCTGCAATGGTCGAATATTAGGTGGCAAAGTTTATGTGGTTTCCATTTACGAATGATCCAAATATGCACACTTTTGACTCTTTATAGCGGAATTATTAATAACTCTTATACAGTGGACGGTGTTCTTAGAGTACTGAAACACAAAATATGACATTACCTCACCCACATAAATACGGCAAGATCGATGTGTTGCCATTCTATGATACAGCCACTGTTGACAGTATATGGTAGATCAAAATATACTGGAAACTAGTTACACATGTTATCTATTACATTGAAATAAATGAAAGCGAAGGTCTGCCTCTGTGTAGTAATGGTTCCACTTTTAAAGTGAGATTACAGATATCACTCACAAAGTACATACACAAGATTTCTTTTGAAAATGTGAGCATCATAAGTTTTTAAACACATGATCAAAAAATGAATAAGGAAGTAATCCATTTGATTAAAATGAAGAGAGATAACATCCTCTAGACTAAAGTAAGCTTTTGTTAAAATGTTTTGTCTGTAACGCCCGGGTTCCTACTTTTGAGTGGTTTTCTGTACCTGCTGCGACCAGCTAAGATCCGTAGTCCTGAAACTGGTCGTACTTCAGGGACAGACTATTTAGATATGAATATGAAGCTTTATAGGGTTTCATACAGGAAATTTGTAATATACAAACAACTTTAGATGTATGGTAATTAGACAAGCGCAATCTAGAGTTTGTCTTGGCTTAATACAAGAAATTCGAAATCCAAAAGAAGAATATTTAGTGCAATTCGCTCTACTAAATCCATTAAGTGCTTAAAGCGCATACCGACAAATTAACTACCATGATAACTAAAATACTCAGTCTCTTTTTGTACGACAGCAATTTGTAGCAATAAAGATTGTATTTATTACAGCGTAAACAATATGAATACATAAACTCAGTAATTACTTTGGATATGCCTCGTTTGTTTCATGAGAAGCGAAATATACCATAGGAGGTTCTATTCGAGCTTCCTTATTTCAATATTTTTTGGCAAGATTCTGGAGATGCCGGTACGCTGTGCACTGTGAAAATCCATTCATATTATAAAAATGAATGTACGTAAGTGTATATGTGTGTACGCTCCACATCTTCCCCTGAAATATTGCGCCGAGCTCAATCAAACTTGGTACACGTATCTCTTACTTTCAGGTAACAATCGCTGAGGAGGTAAGAACCACCTGCCTACCACAGTTCAGGAGATATGACGTCATAAACAATGAGATGCGTGAAAAACTGCCACATGATGCATGGCGTTTACATTAATTAATTCTGTTTTACTAACTGTATTCGCAAATAAATCTGGTAGGCATTATCCACGTATGTCGCTAAATGCACCTACGAAATTACGACATGCTACCACACATAGTTCAGGTAATATGACGTAATGAAAACTGAAATGCTTGAAAAACTGCCACGTTGTGCATGACGTTTAAACTTCTTAGTACTTTGCTACTAACTCTATTCGTAACACATATTGCAGACAGTTTCCATATATGCCGCTGAATGTACCTACACAACTATATCATTTTTAGACAGACAGTTCAAGAAATATGATGCTGAAAATACTGAAATATGTGAAAAAAATCTCACATCATACATGAAGTTCTAATAGATTTATTCTTTACTACTAAGACACTCCTACAGTCAACAGCACGAAATACCCAGTAGTACTTACGACAGCTTTCAACTGTGTATTGCAAACGGCTGTAGGCTAAGACAATGGTCGCCTATTGTGCTATGAAAAAGCGTTGCCATAGAGACGTTTAGAAATCGTACTCTTAGACTTGTATTTGTCATTACAAGTAACATGGCACAGAGGAAGTCTATGACAGACTGGAGAGTGGATTTGATAACTGTAAGCTTTTTCCTCACTGATAGGTTTATATCGCTCCTCGAGGGTGGGTTTGCCCAAGAGTTTATTCACTGTACCTCTTGAACATGGTACTTCCACTACTGTTTATAATCCAGTTCTGGGTTAAATAAACACTACAGAGAATTTATATTTTGCATACCATGTTTCTTAATTTGGATACTGGACCTATTCATTTGTATGTTATGCATATTTCTTCACAAGACTGTTTTCATAATTTTAAAGGTGCTTCCACGAATCCACGGAGATTAATTTTTTTTCTTTATATTACACTACAAACACAGGTCTTTTTTTTGTTTTCGTTTGTGACAGAAAATTCTCAAAAGGAATACGTGGCGCAATGCCGGCTTTTTCACCGGGTATTGTAAAAAATTTGGACGCTGCTTTATATGCTTTCCTGATCACCTTGAAACGGTGTCGCCCATTTCCTGTTAGATCTGCTTCGTGCGGGGAACGCAGACACTCCTTTTCCGGCCTCACTTTCGGCCTACGCAGGGCTGCCTATTGCCTTATTGCTGGGCGCACCTTCAGTACACAAAGGGACGCCCGCGGGTTGCCTTTGCGGCGGCTTACCTGCGCACCATCTGCCGCGCCTGCTACATAATTCATTTTCACATCAAACGCTGCTGCCATCGCCACGTATTGGCGACGCGATGAAAACGCATCACCAGGCCCTTAGGGTTCCTCCCATAGCCCCCGACTCACCGTGCACAAGTGACGCGCTTCCTCGCATTTTCTCTTTGTGAAATTAACACGAGAAAGACCCAAATGCGTTTATGGCTACGTGTAACTACGGTAGACGTTAATATCCCACCATTGTCTTATTGCACTGGATAAAATGAACAAAGACTGAGCGTCGCATTTAGTTTTAATGAGCGTAGGCAGTTGCCTATAGGGAAACAGTGACAGCTGGAAATTAAAACTGTAGAGCCGTAACAAGTCACATGTAAATTTTCCTTCGCTTTACGTGTTTCACTCGACGAATGCGACCACCTTCGGAAATTAGGTGACAGAGAGGCCGCTCGTTACACTCGTTACGCTGCTTGTAGTGCCTCCGGCTTCGAGTGAAATATGTAAAATAAAGAAAAAGTTACATGCGAATTTTGCCGTCCCTACAGTTTTAAGTATTTACTTTTCACTTCCTTTAAGTAAGTCATATTTTCACTGGCACTACTTGAAGCTTTGAACGTACTTTTCTCATCATGGAACTCAAGTAAAATAATAAAAATAAAATTCTTTCACATAACATTAGTTATCTGCGTCAGAAACGGATTGTGTTGCACGTAGAAGATAGTACACCTAGAAATACATGCTGTTTTCTGGTCATTACTTCAGTATAGAGACGCATTTTAGAATCCTATGAACGAATGTTCACCAGAGACTGCCATAGGAATTTTCCATCATTTTCTACAGTTTTTGTTGTTGTTAGCCATGAGGCTGTGTTTCGAGCAGTATTTGTGAAGATTTCACGATCTACACCTTTAAGTGCAGTCGAATATATATTAAAGCTATTTGGAATGAGTTCTTCATTATTCAGTTACTGAATTTAACTCTGAGTAACATGTGGACAGTAAAGCCTTACGTCGTCGGTGATGCACAGTCAACTTTTAACAGAAGAAGCTTCTTTACTATGGAACCTGTGATACCTGCAAATCAACTGAGTTTCTATATTATTTTAACAATTTTACTAGTATTGAAAATGGAAACTTGTTTTAATTTCAAAATCGATTTAACTTCTAACCAATTTCTGAATATACGAGGGCGGGCTCAAAAGGAAAGCCTCCGAATTGTTTACGTAAAAACTCTTAAAGCATTTTAAACAAAAGAAACTTTATTAACATACTGTATACTTATTCCGCATCTCTTCATATTTATTTCTCAACAAAGTCACCGACAAACACATGTTGCCCGTTTGTTGATATCGTCACTATCGAACGTCTGACTTCGTTGATGGAGCCACGGCCTCACCTCAGCACCGCTTCGTCACTATAAAAGTGAAATCCACGCGGGTTTTCTTTTAAGTTTCGGTAACAGATGAAAATCGGACGGTGCCAAGTCGCGACTCTATGGCGGACGATCGGTGACAGTGAAGCCAAGGCGCTGGATTGTTGCAGATGCCGCAGCCCTCGTGTGTGGTCTGGTACTGTCAACTAAAGGAGTGGGTGCTCCACTCATGGACGAATTCTTCGAATTCGAAACTATTTCTCATGCACCTACATAGTTACGTTACACACCTCCGTCACACACACTACAATTCGGAGCCCTCTATCGGCGGAGGGCTGCGGCTTGCGTCAGCGAAGTGGGAAGTTCGACTGAGTAATACTTCAATCGATACTGAGAATAAAAAATTCAGAGAGACTATTTTTCAACACTCAGAAATACTCTTGCTTCATCTAATTTCACTTACAGCTTATTGGAGTGTGGTAGAGTAGTAATGTAAAAGATAAACGATTAAATACAAAACTGACAAGATTTTCCTGGCTGCAACAATTTTAGATTGAATTAGAACACTGGTTCCTAGGTATGTTCCATGTTATTCGTTTGGAAAAACCTCAGTTTCTCGGAGCAATTACCGAAATTTTAGGAAAAGATTGCAGCACTAAAACGTGACTGCCATCATTCAAAAATGGAATAAGAAAGTATGTTATTCTTCTATTACAGGGCTCGGTAGAGACGAAAGTGTATCAAGGTGCCCCACTCTTCCCTACCGGCAGATCGTACAGATCTACATCTAGACAATTACTCTTCATGAAAAGGTCTTTGAAACAAACTTTCGAAGTGTTCTACCAATTGCACCAATTACATGCCGTCCATAATTATAATCCCTGGGATTTTAACTGAATCAGTTTGCCGAGTAACCGTAATGTAACAAACAATTTTACTGATCATTCGGAAGGCTTTACATCCTTCATTGTTTGGAGTCAATTGACACTTTCTGCAGGACGTAGTACCGCCTAAATCACTATATACTTCATTTTTATACTTTCATGTCTTTATTTACTAAACGGTAAACGACATCATGATCTTCAATGTAACAGGGCTTCCCAGATTCTCTTCTAAGTCATGAGCATACATTAAGAACAGTATAGAACCAGTAACACTTACTTGGCGAACCTCAGATATCATTTTGGAATAATTAGTTCATTGGTTCAAATGGCTCTGAGCACTATGCGACTTAACATCTGAGGTCATCAGTCCCCTAGAACTTAGAACTACTTAAACCTAACTAACCTAAGGACATCATACACATCCATGCCCGAGGCAGGATTCGAACCTGCAACCGTAGAATAATTAGATGACAATTCCTAAATGTGTGACCTGTCTGACAGGAAGTCACGTATCCACATGTACTGACGAGACGATAATCCTACAGGCACCATACGAGAGGCAGTTGGTTCGGAACGGTGTCAAAAAGTTACTAGAGATCTAAAGATATTGAATGAGCTTGAGATCCCCTGTCGATAGCACTCATCACTTCCTGCAGAAAATGAGTTATTTATGTTTCACAAGAACGATACTTTCTGAGTCCGTGCTGGGAATGTGTCAATAGGTCGTTCTCTTCGAGCAATTTTATGATGTTGGAACACTGTGTATGTTTGAGAATCCTATGATAAATAGATACCAGCGATATAGGTTTATAATTCAGTGGATTATCACGATTTCCTTTGTTTAGTATTGAGGAGACCAGAGCAGCTTCCTAGTCTTTTCTCGAGCGGTTGTATATTATCCCTAACGTGAAATTATTTCATCAGCATTTCCTCAGAGAAATCTAACTGGTATACAGTCTGGAACAGAAGATATTCCTTTATCAATTAGTTTATGTTTCTTTGCTACACGAAATGGTTATCTACTAAGAAGTTGTTCACTGAAACTGTAGAATATTTACCGCATCTTCTTTGTGGAAAGAAATGCAGAAAACAGTGGTCGCTAACTCCGCTTTAGCGCACTGTCTCCGGTAACATTGTTATTATATATTGAAGGTGTTAGTTTTATATTACTGCTTGTATGCATTACACACGACCAGGACCTTTTCTCATTTTCTACTTTATTTCAAGAGGGGGTTTCATTGTGGGAACAGTTAGCAACAGATCGCAATGAAGTTCGCACTAAGATTCGAGCATTTGTAAATCTGATTCCGCCCCAGTGTCCTGATCTGTTCTGCATACCACGAGTGAGCTGTTCCGTATATTATTCATTTAATTGGTTTAAAATACTCAATTGAGATACACACTATTTCCTTGCGTTTAAGTCACATTTGGTCGACATTAACATAGAAGAAAAGGAGTCTGTCTCTTGGAAAGGATTCACGAAAATTTTTAACAAATTTTGTAAATATACTTTTGTTTTATTTTTGTTGGATTCGGATGTTACATTATTTAGTCTCGCTAAAACGATCTTGACGCCATTAAATCCCTCTGTCTGTCATGACCCTCTCTGTTTGCTCCCAACTGTTTGTCGCTATGATGAGTGTTATCGCAAAGATTTACACTTGGAATGGGCTCCTTCGCTGACTGCAGCAAATGATGTTCGGACATAACGCCTAGCACAAATGCAGGTGAAGTTTTATCCTTACCAACGACTGTAAACTATATTTTTTCCAGCATACTGAGGCTGCATTGAAGTTCCTACCAGTCATAGTTGTATGAGTCAAGTTCGTACTCGAAATTAGATTCTGGAAGTTCTGCCTCCCTTACTACCTCAACCACTTCCTCATCCTCACAGTCACTATACCACACATTCCCATCTCTTTCAGTATCTTCTCACATACTCCCACACGCACATTCTCAAACCACCTTCCTCTTCTGTCCCTCTCTCTACCTTTCCTCTTCTTCTTCTTCCTTGTTTTCCTGAACAACAAATACCAGCTTCGACTTCCAACATATCCCACCTTCGAGGGACAACATTTGTGCTGTTTACTTTTGTCGTCGTGTACACAGGGGCGGTTTGACAGGGCCTAAAATTGTTATTGAGATACGATATTCCGAAGCTGCTCGTTGACTAGATTTGCTTTACACAAAGATGGGGTGAGAGTATTACTACTTTTTTTTATTTTTTGAGTCATCGACCTTCTTGCTGGTTTGATACAGCCGGCCACCAATCCTCTCTTGTGGCAAACTCTTCATCCCTAAGTAACACTTGCACCCTATGTCCACAAATAATTTGTTTATGCTTCCAAACCTCTGTATTCCCCTACAGCTTTTACTCACTACAGTTCGCTCAGATACCTTTGAGTTTATTCCCTGATATCCTTACAAGTACTCTAGTGCGTTACACTCATGTTCTTGTCAAAGTTTTCCATGTGTTCCTTTCTTCGACGAATCTGCACAGAACCACTTGATTCCTTAATTTATTATTCCACCTACTTTTCAACATCCTTCTGTAGCACTACATCTTAAACGTTTCAGTTACACTCTTTTTTGTCCGTCGTGTGTTACTTTGATTCAAAGGCAACAGAATTCCTTCACCTTGTCTATTCTCTAGTCAACAGTTTTGACGAGTCTATCGCTTGTCTCATTTCTGCTACTCAAAATTAATTTCATCTTTTCTTTGATTTACTCTCAATCCATTTTCTGTACTCATTAGACAGTTCATTCCACTTCTTCAGTTTCAGTAAGGATAAAACGTCGTCTGCATATCTGTGGTTTTATTCTTTCACCTTGAATTCTACTACCATTCTTGAACTTATCTTTTATTTCCGTCATTGATTCTTCTAAGTGCAGATTGAACAGTGGAGGCGAAATACGGCGTCCCTTACATCATTTCTGACACAAGTACTTCGTTCTTGCTTCTCTCATCTCAATGATCCCTCTTGGATCGTGTACATATCACTATGCAAGAAACAGCATGCGCTACCTTATATGTTCTAAAATTCCACGCATAAAAATGGGATTCATCAGAGGCTCATACCTCGAATTCCATTGTTGGCGGAAGGTGGAACAACTCGGTTTGCACAGCCTAGGAACCATCTGTGTACCCAACAGTAGGATCGTCTTAATGTCAGTATCCTACAGTACGGGGTGAAAGAATGAATACTACACACTTCCTCCTCCTTAGACAAATGGGTGAAATCGGTTGATTCTTATTGAATGTAATGTCTTAAGGAGCTTATGTAGGCACTGTTTATGGGCAGTTCCATAAAAACACCAGATCAAGTATTTTGACCAGTTTTTCGCACCAAATCCGAGCCACGGATTCCAAGACGGCTGTGCACAGAAAATGGCTGAAATTTTTACGATATGTTCATAAGATCCCGGTCTCAGGATATATTCCAAATTTTTTTGATACCTTTCTAAGTTCCCGAGATACAGAGGTTCAAATTTACCGTATTTCCATACATAAAATACACAATTAAAATACGGCATAAGGCGACATCTAAATAATAAACGCAACAAATTCCTCAAATTTTAAGGGTATGCTCTGTAGGCATTTATCTGGAAGTACATTTCCGGTTTTAAAAAATCTTGATTAGTCCATGGGCGATTCCATAGAAAATAAAAAAAGTTAATTTAACCACTTTTTCGTACCAAAAGTAAGCCAAGAATTCCAAGTTATTAGCTCATGGGTGGTTTCTTAGACAACCCCAAAAAAGGCGTTTTTCTACCATTATTACGTACCGAAATCGAGCCGCTGATCCAGGACTGCAACACAAGGGAAATTGCTGAAACTTTAGCGTAGATTCTTAAGATCCCGGTCACCGACAATCACGAAAATTTTATTGATATCATTTTCCGGGATAGAGAGGTTCAAAGTTTTCCTACTAGTGCATGTGAAAAACGCACGTAAAATCTGGTGTGAGGTGGGAACGTAGTTTACTGTGTAACGTAGCACGGAGAAATATGTTGTAAATTGTCTCCGTTACCATCGCAAAGTTTCAGAGAACCTTGTGTTGTAATACTGAAACACGTTCAAAATATTTGAGCTATAAAATCCGGTCTGTGGTGTAAAATTATTTTTGCGTTATTTGATTTTCACATTTTTTACTGACCCACGAAGTCCTTTTCGTAAGACTGACATGCCCTACTATGGCACGGAAAGGAGGGAACCAGCGGAGAAATGCTGGTATTGGAGGACAATAAAGGCATAATAAGCTCCTGTTTAAAGGACTGTGACTGAAAATGGGGGTGCCATCTGCCTCATTCTAGTAGTAGAGCACTTACACGAGAAAGGCGAAGGTCCCGAGTTTGAGTCTAGATGCGGCACATAGTTTTAATCTGGCAATAAGTTTCAGCTCACATTGTTGCCTACACTTCCATTTATTTAAACATTTTACCGGTTTCAACTTTTCACTCATCATCACATCTTAAAGAGATTAGCAAGACACAGGACACGTAATGCTAAACAGCTAAGCCTTCCAAGCATAGCTGTTCAATTTAGAATCTGATGAGTGCTTTAAAGCGGTAATATTGTACAAGCGTAAAAAGTGAATAAGGCCGTGAACTGTTAAGTTTATGCAGATATCAACCACTCTGTTCTTACACATTTTATGATTTTTAGGAGTTGTTTACTGTAATAAACGAGACTTCCGATAACTTTTCCGTAGCGACGGCCAGAACCCTTTGCTCTCTACCATACTTACGTCTGAATACTGAACTTTAAGGACTTAACTCTGTTGCAGACAACCTTTTTCTCCAGTAGAGTTACAGGAAGCAAGAGGAAAGATAACAAGAAGAAAGAAGTTCAAAAAATTGTTCAAATGGCTCTGAGCACTATGGGACTTAACTTCTGAAATCATCAGTCCCCTAGAACTTAGAACTACTTAAACCTAACTAACCTAAGAACATCACAAACATCCATGCCCGAGGCAGGATTCGAACCTGCGACCGTAGCGGTTGCGCGGTTCCAGACTGTAGCGCCTAGAACCGGCCACCTCGTCCGGCAGAAGGAAGTTAAATAAATAAACACATACTTTAGAAGCAGATTCAGAAGGATGTAGGTTGCAGTAGGTACTGGGAGATGAAGGAGCTTGCACAGGATAGATTAGCATGGAGAGCTGCATCAAACCAGTCTCAGGACTGAAGACCACAACAACAACTTTAGTTACAAATATTTTAGTACAGGTATTGATTGCTGGAGCCTTTCTTCTCTTTTTCTGACCCCTACTAGCATCTCTTCGTCAAAATTAAATATAATACGTCCTAAGATCAAAGCCTTAAATTCCTACTTCAATAACTTTCTTGATTTCTGTAATGGGATTTTGTTATCTGAACATAATTTCCATAATTCTCTGCGTAACTCTTTCTCTTTTTAGTCTATGTTCTTCTGAGAAAATTATATTGTTCAGGGCTATCTAAGAACTGACGTTATCAAATAACACACCCAACTCAGACAGATGGTTGTAAAATGAATAATATCGTAAATGTGTTTTACATGTCTTGAACGAATATAAAGCATTAACAACGGGAAAGTCTCATTCTTTCCAAGAATCTTTTCGTCTTATTGGAATGTGTAAGTGTTTGGAGCTTACGGGAGTCAATGGCGAGTTTTTCAGCGCCCTTGCACTCATTAAAATAAACTAATGCAAATAAAACGTCTAAAATTGTCGTGCACTCGTGCACTCAAATTGACCACACAATCATTACCCCTCAAATGCTCTACAACGGAGAAAGAATAAAAGTAGCTTTACGTAAGATTAAAACACAAATAAAACGACAAAGGATCTGAAAGAAAGGCGCAGGGAGTGTCACTAACTGACCTCTTACGAAAAACATGGCTGAGCCAGTCACCCTGTTAACACATTAAAACCGTCTACCTAAAACCCTGGGAAAAATGTTGGACAAATCACAAAACCTTGAAACTCGAACCACATTCGTTTGAACGTTTCTTAAAATATAAGGCAGATCCGCCGACATATCTGACGCTGGCCCGCTGGCCGGAAAATAAAACACAGTCCAATAAAATGTAGCGTACAGTGACCCGTACGCAACAAACACCTCACGTTGGAGCGTCCTCTCGCCGGAACAAGAAGTCATGCGTCGTAGGACTGGCCTATGCGAAGACGCGTCGCGTCGGCGTGGCTGGAAGAAGGTACGCGATGGCTGCGTTGTGTGGGTTTTACTAGACGGAGCTTACTGTCTGTCATTTCGAGCCACTCATCCTCCTACCACCGCAGGACTCTGGGTCTCAACAGCGTGTAGGAGGGTGGTACAGTGAAATAGCTCAGGGTCCCGACACGCCTCCTTGGCTAATAGGTCCACCCTTTTGTGCCTCCCACATACCCATGTGCCCTGGTACCCAGTCGAAAGATAACACATACGAGAGTCGTTATAATTGGAGGAGGGCATCCTGGATATTTTGGACTATTTTACTTGCTGGGTACAAACGTTGTAGAGAGTGAATGGCACCTGGAGAATAGGAGCAGACATGAAATTTAGCACTGGAAGAACGTCTCATCTGCTCCAGCGCACGCAGTATCCCGTATAACTCTGCGTCGAGGACAGTTAAGTCTTGACGGAGTCGGATCTTGAGAGCACAAACCGGAAAAACGACAGAGCAACCAACAGAGTCCCCTTCTTCACACCCATCGGTAAAGATAGCTACACACAAAAACCAGAAAATATCGCATTAAAAGCAGAAGCTGGAGTGCAGTCTCTCCTGCACTGCACTAAATCTGTAATGATTCTGGGCCTTTGCAGTAACCAGGGTGGCAGACGGTTAAAACCCTGGATTTGAGGTTATACATGCTCCACTCCAAGTGACTCTTGCAAATGCCGCATGTTCATCCCAAATGGCCTTGTTGTTCTTGGAATGTGGGCGAAAAGATATTGAAGAGGGGAACGAGCAACATTGTGGTATGCGGCTGAATATGGAGCTACGAGGAACTTCTAAGCCAGACGCACCACGAGGAGTGGCCGTCGAATTGTAAGTGGCTGTTCACCAGCCTCAGCACAGTGGCTGGGTATGGGGCTGATCCTACAAGCATCCGTGGCCATCCTAATCCACTCATGGTGGACACTGTCAGTGATCTTCAAATAAGAAGTCCTCGCCGATCCATACACCGTGTACCCGTAGTCTAGCCATGTACGCACGAAGGCCTTACAAAACTGGAGCAGACGCGTTTTGTTCGCTCCCCAAGACCTGTGGCTCAGGCACTGTATGCAGGTCTGGCATCGTAGTATATTATCCACAGCCGTTATGGACAAAATAACGTCTTTTAATAATATAGCTAAAAGCTATCCCTGTTGGTACAGTACACGGATAGTTGGCCTAAGAGAGAAAAGCCGTTTAAGCTCTGTCAGCGACTCGGGTAAAATTTGTCTTGTGTGTTATCATATTTCAACTGTTTGTTTATCGTATTTTCTATGGGGTTTCGGAACTGACTAAGTACTTATCTAAAACACCGTAGAAGGCCGTCTAAACAAGGCGCTGGGCCCTATCTCAGACCAAAGGTCGTTCGACTACCGCGTGGATTCCATCAAGTGCTTTGTCGCAAGCTAGAGGGGCCTAGCTACAGATGTAGGTCTTTGACTGCAGTACCATATATGAATGTGATCGATACCAGTAGGACCCCATCAGGCGAACATTGAAATTTGCCGCACGGAAAGCCAGATGAAATTCTCAAGAATATGGCAGTACCTACATCTCTCTATAACATTCGAAGTATCGATGCCGAAGGTCAACAATAGGAGCCGATTTCAAGCTCCATAAATGATACTTTTGAACGTAAGCACAGACTGTAGCGGACTCTATCACATCCACAATGCAGACACAGGAAGTGAATAATACTATTAAAAATACAAGGATAAATGACTGAAACATATACTACAGTTGGGTAGTGACCAGGCACCAAATCAGCTACAAGATACCTATCGATATGCAAAGAATGTTTGGGAAGACGAAGGAAGAGACTCACTGAAACAGACTCTTTATTGCGTGGAGTGTTATCGTTCCAGTTCATAAACGTTTTCATCACGTATACTATGTTCAGAATATTGGCACATATTTATGTCATTAAAACCGCCGCCTGGTGAGGGCGTGTGCGATATCTCAAAACAACTCAAACGCTTTTAGAAGAGCAAAGCACGACCGCTGCAAGCAAATTAGTGAGCTCATTAACGTAGTTTATGTTTTTACTTTCCTCTCACAACTTGCACTGCTTACTGCGTAGTCGATTAACAGAGACTCACTAATTATACAACGGCAAATGCTTATATGGAACATTGGGTAGTTGAATAGTTTGAGAAAGAGACGCCACCGAGTACGCTGTGGAAATTTTTATTTACAGTCAGCACAAACCCGCTAAAACCATACGAGTAAATGAAAGTGACAGTACTGTGATGTTCTACTGTATTAATTCAGCTTACAATGCCCTCATCAAACTTAAATCGACTACCGTCTTCAAAGAAAGTGCAATATCCGTAAGCAAGATTTAAAAAGATGTTACATATCAAGATTTAGATACGATAACAGAACAAATATCGTCGTCGGCATTGCAATGGTAATGTATTTAAAAATATTTAACGCTAACTAATTATTTCCTGTGTGATAATTTTAATTACAAATCCTAGTAAAATAAAATTGGTACATGACACGAGTAATGAAGTACAACGTATGCAAGATGATACAGAAACAGAGTGAAATATAGAACTGACAATTATAGCAACATAATGTGAGGATTATAAAGACAATCACAATAAAATAAGTAAATGCAAGAAAAATGGAGGAATAGAATGGGTCAGATAGTGTAGAGAAACAATGAGGATTAAGTGAAGTTTAGAAGACAGTCAGCACTGAGCTGTGTTTGGTTATTTAACAGCTACTAAGAACTGTGGACGAGATGTTTGTAATTTCCAGGGCTTATAAATTAACCTTCCGTTTTGTTAAGTGTTGGACAATGGACTGTGGTGCTCACTCAGTACATGCTCAGCAAATGCCGAGTCACATACCTGCAACT
This sequence comes from Schistocerca nitens, assembly GCF_023898315.1. Lineage (NCBI taxonomy): Eukaryota > Metazoa > Arthropoda > Insecta > Orthoptera > Acrididae > Schistocerca > Schistocerca nitens. Next base: position 7,919,165 of record NW_026045910.1, on the reverse strand, counting down.
TTCAGCTGCGTTCATAGCTCATCAACATAGCTGCTATGTCTCTGCCAGAATAGCCGATGTAAAACTTGCCACAATGCCAACAAGTAATTTTATACATCCCACTTCTGGCTATGAATTGGGTCTTAACTTCTCTACTGAAAATACGCTGGGCTGACGTATTCCTCGCATAACAGGAATTCCAATAGTTGCCAGATTCCTGTATTTTGGCTGCTCTCAGTGATACCTGCGATTGTACAGAACTTCCCCTAAACAGCGGAAGCAACAACAGAGTGAGAATAGAAAGGGGTACAAATTTCAATTTTTGCTTCCTAGACAAGATGTGTTCGATCTAGAGAGAGCTATAACTATTGGTTGAGGTAATAAAGATAGGTTAGTTGACACAGGAAGAGGTAGTAAAAGCGAAAATGGCAGGGAAATGTTGTACAGAATGTCGAGTATAATATCTGTTTCTAAATGAAAATAATCATAAAACGAAAGGAAAGAGATGAAAGACAGCATCATATCAGTCGAAAGATATGAAAAAAACCATTACCCGTTCACCGACCTCATTGTGGTTGCTACTCTCTAGTTATTTAACTGACGGTCATGGAATATCTACATGACAGATTTAAATTAGCATACCACCCACAAGAATTAACACTATGCCCTTCATGCTATTTAATGGCAATTCCACAATGCATCTTAATACATTTAGTTGTTTATTATGAGGAATAAGTGCTCAGAAACAGCATTAGGTTTTTTAAATTCAATCATTGACTGTAAGCGTTTTTTATGATTGTATTTCACTATCACGGTATCACATGTACAGCCATTTTCAAATTCAAGGACACATTTTTTTTTTTACATAACTTGTCTGAATAAGAAATCGACATCAAAATATCTCACAACCTACGTGGATATCTATATCAATCTTATCATTATAACATCTGAGTACAGAATGAGATTTTCACTCTGCAGCGGAGTGTGCGCTGATATGAAACTTCCTGACTGATTAAAACTGTGTGCCGGACCGAGACTCGAACACAGGACCTTTGCCTTTCGCGGGCAAGTGCTCTACCAACTGAGCTACCCAAGCACGACTCACGCCCCGTTCTCACAGCTTTACTCCTGCTAGTACCTCGTCTCCTACCTTCCAAACTTTGCAGAAGCTCTCCTGCGAACCTTGCTGAACTAGCACCCCTGAAAGAAAGGATATTGCGGAGACATGACTTAGCCACAGCCAGGGGGATGTTTCCTGAATGAGATTTTCAGTCTGCATGGGAGTGTACGCTGATATGAAACTACGTGGCAGATTAAAACTGTGTGCAGGATCGAGACTCGAACTCGGTTCCTTTGCCTTTCGGGGGCAAGTGCTCTACCAACTAGGCTACCCAAGTACGACTCACGCCCCGTGCTCACAGCTATACTTCTGCCAGTACCTTGTTTGCTACCTTCCACAGTTTACAGAAGCTTTCCTGCGAACCTTGCAGAAGTAGCACCCCTGAAAGAAAGGATATTGCGGAGACATGGCTTAGCCACAGCCTGGTCGATGTTTCCTGAATGAGATTTTCACTCTGCAGCAGAGTGTGCGCTGATATGAAACTTCCTGACAAATTAAAATTGCGTGCTGGACCGAGACTTGAACTCGGGACCTATTCCTTTCGCGGCAAGTGCTCTACCAGCTGAGCTACCCAAACACGACTCACGCCCTGTGCTCACAGCTGTACTTCTGTCAGTACCTCGTCTCCTTCATTCCAAACTTTACAGATGCATTCCTGCGATCCTTGCAGAACTAGCATCCCTGAAAGAAAGGATATTGCGGAGACATGGCTTAGCCACAGTCTGGTGGATGTTTCCAGAGGCAGAATAAAACAGTGTGCCGGACAGAGACTCGAACTCGGTTCCTTTGCCTATCGCGGGCAAGTGCTCTACCAACTAGGCTACCCAAGCCTGACTCACGCCCCGTGCTCACAGCTGTACTTCTGCCAGTACCTCGTCTCCTTCCTTTAAATCTTTACAGGAGCTCGCCTGCAAACCTTGCAGAACTAGCACCCCTGAAAGAATGGATATTGCGGAGACATGGATTAGCCACAGCCTGGGCGATGTTTCCTGAATGAGATTTTCACTCTGCAACGGAGTGTGCGCTGATATGTATCTTCCTGACAGATTAAAACTGTGTGCTGGACCGAGACTCGAACTCGGGACTTTTTCCTTTCGCGGGCAAGTGCTCTACCAACTGAGCTACCCTATCACGACTTACGCCCCATGCTCACAGCTGTACTCCTGCCAGTATCTCTTCTCCTACCTTCCAAACTTTACAGAAGCTCTTCTGCGAAACTTGCAGAACTAGCACCCCTGAAAGAAAGGATATAGCGGAGACATGGCTTAGCCTCTGTCTGGTGGATGTTTCCAGAGGCAGATTAAAACTGTGTGCAGGACCGAGACTCGAACTCGGGACCTTTGCCTTTCGAAGGGATGTGCTCTACCAACCTTCTTTTTTTTATATTGGGAGGCGCACTTTCAGTTGCTATAGAAAAGGCCTTTGGTGTAACAAAAATAAAACCAGATAAAGCGACGAAGTAATTAAAGACATAACATATTCTGTCTTCTTCCTTTCTTTGTTTTTATTATTGTTGTTATTATTATCATTTTTTTTCGATGCATGTGAACGTGGATAAGGGCGTTTCATCATGTGACAGGTAGGCATGGCACACCCCAACTTTGAGGGGGGTCAAGGAAGACGCTGCCGAGATAACCGGCGAAAGTTTGTCGGTAAGATGGTTTTCGGGTGAGGATGCTATGCTCGGTCACAACTTTGTACCAGAAGTCAACGACTGTATGTGGACCACTCTGAAACACGTATTCTAAAGCATGTCCTCGAAACCAGATTAGGGTATGGTGCTTAGCAAGGGGGTAGTGAAATGTCTGGGGCAAGAACAGGAAATCCGGGGTTACCGTCGTTGGCGGGGTACGGAGTTAAAAGCCCACGATTCGTTGGATGAGGAGCCATACGTGTTGTTTCAGGGGGCACGTAAGACGGTGCTCGTCGGTTTCTTCGAGTTGACAGTCAGGGCAGAGTGGGGAAGTGGCCAGTCCTATGCGATAAATTCGACTATTAGTCGGGTATTTTCCATAGACTAAAACATACCAGAGTGCAGACACAGACGACGGTCAAAAGGGTGCATGCACACACCCCCAAACCGTTCGACAGTTAATGTCAGGATCCTGTAGAACCATGGGGTCGCAAGTGTTGGACAGCATAAACAAACGATAATAATCTTTTGTAGGGGGAGGACGGGTAACTTGAAGATCGTCCCGAACGTAGCTGAGTTCTATGAAACAATTGGCGACGTGGTACAATAATGGAGAAATAGGTGCCACATTGATCGGTGGATCGAGAGAAGCTGGTCGGAGGATATCTAAGAGACTGCGTGTTAAGGACGGGACCGGCCCCTGCCAGTGCCGCAACAGTGTGTGGACAAAGAGTGCAGAAGATCGTGCCCGCACGTTGACGAGTCCGAGGCCACCTTTTGCAGGAGGCAGTGTCAGAGTGTTGTAGCGGACTTTGAAAAGTGTCCCTGCTGACACGAAATATCCAAAGGCTGATTGGACGCGGCAGCCAAGGAGTAACGGCATTGGGAAAATCTGGGCGACGTGTACCAGTTTAGGGGAGACATACATGTTGACATGGGACACACGTTGGTGTTGGTTTAAGTTACGGTGCACTTGATCGCGGATATGGTGCCAAATCGACTGCAAAAGCCGCCGGTAAGCCAGGGCCACTGTGCGGTGTGTGGAGCTCGTAAATTCGATACCCAAGTAACGAAGGGTGGAACTGACTGGGAGTGGGGTCGGCACCATAGCCGGGAGACCGCACCCAATGTGCATCATAGTCGATTTACGGACATTAAGAATGCTACCAGAAAGACGTCCATACTGCTGGATCCATTGTATGGCGTCATTGAGTTCCGTGGAGGAGCAGGTGAGAAAGAGGAGGTTGTCCGCATAAGCCCTGCAATGATAGGTGTAGTCACGCAAAGTGAGACCCTGCAGTCTAGAGGTAAGACCAGTGATGAGGGGCTCAAGTGCAATGGCAGATAGTAAAGTAGACGTGGGGCATCCTTGACGCACAGAGCGGCGTATAGGAATCGGTCCTACAAGCCTCCCATTAACTTGTACCATCGAGACCGCGGGAAGTAGTAACCGGCGAATGGCATCGACAAAAGGTAATGGGAAGCCCATACGTGTCACCACCATGAGGAGCAATGGGTGCCGAACGCGATCAAAGGCACTCGTGAAATCGACGGATACCAGTGCTGCACGAAGGCGACAGACCGACGCCAGTGCGATGAGGTCACGGCATTCTCCTAGGGCTGTTTATAAGGTGGCCCCACAACCACGTGCAGTCTGCTCCGGTGAAAGGACCGTAGGTAAGACGGTGCGTATGCGCGCTGCTAAGAGGCGTGCATAGATTTTATAGTCTGCATTCAGTAGTGTAAGGGGGCGATATGCAGAGACATGGGACCCTCCCTTCGGCTTAGACACAGGTAGAAGAATGCCAGTGACGAATTCAGGTGGAATTGGGAAGGACGGAGTAAAGAGTTCCTGAGTCATTTCCGTCCAGCGAGGAAGCATTAACGTGGTGAACGCCCGGTAAAACTCCACTGGGAGACTATCTGGTCCTGGTGATTTGTTCTTGGCCCCTTTGTTGATCGCATCTACCACCTCTTCTACGGTGATAGCAGACATCATGGACGTTGAATCCGCTACGGTGAGGGTCCGATCAGGGGAAGGACGGATATCATCAGGAATTGGCGTTGCCATCGGTTCATCATCATAAAATTGGCGATAATGTTCAGCAAAGGCAGACACCACTGCCGCCTGTGTTGTGTGGTGAACACCATCGGAGGTCGTGATGTTGGGAACGAAAAGTCGACGTCGACGACTATGGTCGGATGCGGCGTGAATTGTGAATGGGATTTCGTCGTGGAGGAGCTCTTGTCGTCGAGAACGCACCACGACACCATGCAGTCGTGCACGTTGGAGAGAGAGGAGACGAGCTTTAGTAAGCTGTCGTTCCCTATGGGTGTCAGGTGATGGAGGGAGCGCACCGAGCTCACGGAGGACGGCGTTGTGAAAATTTGTGGTGTCTCGATGCCATCCTCCTGCTTCCTTGCCACATTGCATGAAGACCTTTCTGATCGCAGGTTTGGCACATTTGAGCCACCAATGTAACGTGGATGTGTACTGCGGGAGGCGTCTTTCGCAAGACGCCCATGTAGTGGCAATACATTGTCGGCAGTGTGGATCATTACGGAGGGAGGTATTAAGCTTCCAGTAACCTCTGCTGCGCCACACTGACTGAGGTAGCAGAGGCAGGGAGCAAATGACGGCGCAGTGGTCCGAAAATGCAAGGGGCCATCATTCAGCTTGGGCGATTTTATTGCCAAGGTGGGCAGAGACATAAATCCGGTCCAGTCTGCTCGCAGGATGTGCTGTATAATGGGTAAAACCGGGGGTATTGCCATGAATTTTCTCCCAAACGTCCTCGATTAAGGTGAGCAGCGCCGGTCATGGCGAATAACCAGGCATTTGGTCCTGCGGTTGGAGGACGCAGTTGAAATAGCCTCCCATGATAAGGCGATCATAGCGTCCAGAAAAAGAGGGCGCCACGTCATGTCCGAAGAAAGTGGATCGCTGCCGACGGTTCGTGGAGCCAGACGGAGCGTAGATATTGATGACGCGCGTGTCGAAGATGGTAATAGCCATGCCCCTTCCACAGGGAAGGATTGTCGTGTCCTTGAGTGGGATTCCTTCGCGTATGTAGAAAGCCACTCCACGCCCTGATTGATCACATGTGGACATGTATGAGTCGTAGTCATAGACTGGCGGTAGTGTGGCAACGCGTACTTCCTGAAGAAGGGCGACGTCGACGTCAGAGGCCCGAAGCATGTCACATAGGAGTTGCAGCTTGGGTGCAGTGCCGATCATGTTGATGTTCAGAGTGGCGAACCGGTACGTTTGTTTCAGTGGTGGTGGACGCACATCTACCATCACCAAGGAAAGTATGAGGAGGGCACCGACAGGAAGTTCCATCCCATCAGCTGCAGTCCCTCGCTTTTGATGTTAACAGGCAGTCTTGTCCGACGGAGGCAATTCATCCGGAGGAGGGGGCGTATCTTCCTCAATGTCGTCGGCCCATGCTTCTGTGCCTTGGGTCTGTCGAATGTCCATGGGAATGGCGTCGAGGTGAGAGCGATCTGGAGTTGTCGGCGGGGAGACAGGCGTCTCAACCTGTGCACCGATCGTTACATTGTGCGTGGCGACCTCCATGGTGGTCCCGGCCTGCGAAACATCTTGTTCATCGTGAAAGTTGTCCGCCGACCTTTGCGTGGAAATATCGGCTGGTTGGGTGTCGTCTTCGTCGTCGCGGGTGGCGACGCTCTGAGAGCCCGTAGGCGAACGGCGGCGGCGTTTGCAACTACGTGGCGAGCGTTGTATGCGCACGTGTTCCTCAGTGTCGGACGACGGCAAGGAGGAGCGTCGACCTGGTTCGAAAGCGTCGGTGGGTACAATGAAATTGTCAAACAGGTGTTGTGAATAAGTACTGTTCTCCTCAGCGTCCGGTGCGGGAGCCTGTTCGGCGGCAAGGTTGTCAGGTGGGACGTTCGCACCGTCCATAGGTGACTGGGACGGTGGGACGAGCCGATCGGAAGGACCGGGCGACGGACTGGACGAAACTGTATACGTGGCAAGAGCCGCTGCGTAAGTGGCCGGTAGGGCGGTCATCGTGGGTGTGACGGACGCTTCCGACCACGGGAGCTGCACGACACGTCGTTGAATGCATTCACACCGTAGGTGACCTTCTTTCCCACAACGATACGTAGATAGGAAGGCACGTGTTTCTGCAACTCAATGCGGATCTGTCTAACACCGTTTAAAACGGGATAGTTTTGAAATTGTACCCATCGTTCGGCAACATTTTCCAGAACGTTGCCATAGGGACGGAGCGCCTCGACGTCTGAAGGTAGTTCGAACGGAAGTTCGAAGATCCGTATCGTCCGTGTACTGAGACCTGCGTGATCGACGGTAACGGGTCCGACATTGCCGTCGGAATGACAGAAGCACAGTCCACGTTTTGCCTCTTGAAGCACCTTATCGCACTCCGCATCGTTAATCATTTTGACGTAGACGGTACTGCTAACTATGGACAAGTGGATACCAACTAGATACGTTGGTGGTATTTTAACTTCATCGCGAATAAATCGTTCTACCTCCAGGGCCTTGGGTCAGGCGAAGTCGGAACAAAAGTTGAAACGTAATGTCTTCTTCCGATAGTTGTGCGTCATGGTGGTCTAGAAGCGAAAAACGGCACTTACAGCGGCCGAAGTAAACACAAACACACCGTGCGCGCCTCGCCCGCAGCGCTCTGGCGCGTGACCGCCTCGCAGCACTGCCAGCGGCAGACTGCCAACTGAGCTACCCAAACACGATTCACGCCCCGTCCACACAGCTTTACTTCTGTCAGTACCTTTCTGTCAGGGGTGCTAGATCTGCAAGGTTCGCAGGAGAGCTTCTGTAATGTTTGGAAGGTAGGATACGAGGTATTGGCTGAAATAAAGCTGTGAGGACGGGGCGTGAGTCGTGCTTGGGTAGCTCAGTTGGTAGAGCACTTGCCCGCGAAAGGCAAAGATCCCGAGTTCGAGTCTCGGTCCGGCACACAGTTTTAATCTGCCAAGAAGTTTTATCTGAGTGCAAATTATTGCAGGGACTGAAGCTTACATTAGACCCAGCGGACGCACTTCAAAGTATTGTGTTTTCATAATGTTCGCCGACACCGTAAGTACAAGTCATGCATAAACATGTTTGGACATGATTCGTGCACAGTGTTGCCCAACATTATTACTGTAGAGTACGCTAAAGTGTGTCTGCTCTGCGTAAACCTTGTTTTTAATTCGCATTCAGATCTTATGATGGAACGACTGGTATACAGGGTTTTCAGAAGTTATGGTCAATAGTCAAGGATATGAGAGGATTAATCATTCTAAATAAAAACCTCAGGTAAACATGGGGTCTACAACGCATACCTTAAGAGCTATAAGCAATTCTTGATCTTCGATACTGTGAAACAAATCTCTTCAGCTGCATGCTGTTTGCATTCCATACTTTGGGAAGTGGTAGTGTAGTGGACTGTTAAGGCAGCCAGTCCACAGTGAAGTAGCCGAAAGGGCACGCGTCAACTCACGCCGTCTGGCGTTAAGTCTGGAACAGGATACGTGATGAATGTGATAAAGAAAAGAACGTAGCTACTAGAACACTTAACTTTTATATCGTCCTTTGGTATACAGCATTCTGGATGATACAAGTGAGACTCTATCTTGAGGTACATGCAACTTTACAAATGGTTAATGGCGCCTTGCTAGGTCGTAGCCATTAACTTAGCTGAAGGCTATTCTAACTGTCTCTCGGCAAATGAGAGAAAGGCTTCGTCAGTGTAGTCGCTAGCAACGTCGTCGTACAACTGGGGCGAGTGCTCGTACGTCTCTCTAGACCTGCCATGTGGTGGCGCTCGGTCTGCGATCACACAGTGGCGACACGCGGGTCCGACATGTACTAATGGACCGCGGCCGATTTAAAGCTACCACCTAGCAAGTGTGGTGTCTGGCGGTGACACCACAGGTAGTATGGTTCAAATGGCTCTGAACACTATGCGACTTAACTTCTGAGGTCATCAGTCGCCTAGAACTTAGAACTACTTAAACCTAACTAACCTAAGGACATCACAAACATCCATGCCCGAGGCAGGATTCGAACCCGCGACCGTAGCGGTCGCTCGGTTCCAGACTGCAGCGCCTAGAACCGCACGGCCACACCGGCCGGCCGGTAGTATGGACTAAAACAAAATAAAAGTCCAGTAAACATGTGCCCTAAAACGCATACATTAAGAGTTATGAGCACTAGTTCATCTTCGCTAGTTTGAAACACAACTCTTTTAATGAACAAGTGCTCATAACTTTTAATGTTTGCATTTTCGAGTACATTTTTACGGGACTTTTTTTCTTGTTTTGGTCCATACTACCACTTCCCAAAATTTGGAAACCAAAGAGCTTGCAGTAGAAGAGATTTGTTTCACAGTATCGAAGATCAAGAACTGCTCATAGCTCTTAAGGTATGCGTTTTAGACCCCATGTTTACTTAACGTTTTTGTTTCGAATAATTATTCCTGTTGTATCCCTGAATACTGACCACCACTTCTGAAACACACTGTATATATAACATATGTTTTGTAATGTTTAGACGACTACATGTCGCAACACACTTAAAATGGCTCTATAGGCGAAATCACGATAGTATAATAAATCAATAATAAAAATTACAGTTAAGTGGGGCCAATGACTTCATTTGAAAAGTATATTGTCACTGAAGTCCACAATCGAGGAAATATCACTCCTTTAGATGCTTTCGCATTTGTTCTGCGTATTTCTTCATCACCAATGGTATCTATTTATGTTTGTCCCCACTACGATAGCTAATAATAAGTAATAATTACGACATTAATAAAGTTTAGGCAAGAGTACATGTAAATTATATGCGCACTTTTGGAATCTTTGAAGTTATATAAGTGAATTTATATTAATTCATATTTTATATTAAATTATATTTTCATAGTAATTTATATTTTATATTAATACATATTAATTTATATTTCATATTATTTTTAATTTTCGCTCTCTGTGATAAATTCATTCAATTTGGAATACTTGTTTACCTCCGTTCAGTTATGTCTGCATATTGTGCTGCCTTATATCTAAAGATATAATTTCTATTCGCAATAAAATTCTACAGCTTTATAGTTATTTATGCAGCTGGTGTTGCTAGAAAATAAAACTAATTTTTAATATGCAACATCAGTTAATTATCGTTTTACAGTAATATAACAAACGTATTTCTACGGTATACGGAATGAAACTGAAAACATGTTTCTATCTCAACCGCGGCACTGGAACAATTCCAGTGAACGTGAAAAATGCTACGTCGGGAACATTCATATCGACTGCCCCGGAGTTCGCTGCAGCTCATAACATCCATTGGAGAGGAAGGCTACATGTTTGCCTGCTCGTGCTGAAAACGACGTCTCCAGAGGGATGGCCACAACGATCCGCGAGGGGAGTTCGCATGATGTGTTAGCACGTGAAAAACCCTATTTTTTAAATCTCTCAGTTCTAAACGCTATTATGTCGAGTGTAAAATTCGTTTCCGAGCACTTGTTACTGTGTCACAGCATTTGTATGCACTATGGAGAAAATGGAAATGTATATGAATACGCGAAAAAGAAGAACTTTTGGAAATTCTGTTTTAAATATTATAACTGTAACAGGACTGTGGACATTTAGTATTGGGTCAGGGATTTTCTCTGCCTCGTGATGGCTGGGTGTTGTGTGCTGTCCTTACGTTAGTTAGGTTTAAGTAGTTCTAAGTTCTAGGGGACTTATGACCACAGCAGTTGAGTCCCATAGTGCTCAGAGCCATTTGAACCATTTGAACCATTTAGTATTTAGATTGTGGAGTCAGATACATACAGAATTTCAGTACCAGTTCTCTTACAGTTTCAGGGTATCGGATATCTTTTTACTATTTTTTACCTGAATGTAATAAGTTACGATACGACTCGCGTATCATTGCTAATGTTTTGTATCAAGGATAAAGGGGTGTACTTCTGGAAATAATGTCTAAGACCCTAAATTAATGTTGAACGACTGACTTAGTGAAAGGTTTGAAACAATAATTACTCGAAGCCCACTAAGGTGGATACGATATAAATAGAATATAAACAGACAATACGAAGAACAACGAACAAAAAATAACCGAAAGGCTGGAAATTGAGGAAATTAACCTTGGAATAAGGACTTGACCAGTTTAGTCGTGGACTATAACATAAGAATCAATCTATACTCCACAGCAGATACAATCGCTTTTACAAGTAAGTACTCACTGATATGAACCTCTACCTTACTAAAACCTTTAACATAATGCACGCTGCACCGCAGTTGGGCTTAATAATTACTGAGTCAACAAAGGAAGCTATATAAGAGAGAAAGCAAGAAATTCTGTTGAATTAACCATAACGAATATGTTGCAAGATAACTGACAAAATTTTAAAAAATATGTACGAAACCCAAAAAGTAGAGCTGTTGGTGTATTCGAACGTTAGATAAGTCGCTCTCGTATTGAAAGTGGATCCAAGACATTCGGACTGTTTCTATCATAAACAGCCACTTGGATAATTATTTCCGGTTTGAAACATATTTTGTGGTTTTTTTTAAAAAAAAGAGCATGATGCAATTTGGCATTAACGCATTCCGTGCACTGAAAATTCTAGATTTCACTTCTTTCTCAAGCGAAATTCAACATGAATAAAAATAACTTCTGAGCAAGCAGACGAAAACGGCCGATATCATATGAAAACACAGTCAGTGACCTGTGACTGGAATCACGTCTTTCCAGTATCATGTGGTTTGATGTGGAACGACAACAAAGAACTAGGTTCTCGCAATGAAGAAGTCACACTGAGGTCAACAAAGTTGATAAAACTGTATGGAACTGTAAACCTCCTGCGGATTAAGTAGCTTAATAATCTCTGGTTTCACTAAAGTACTTGAGTGTTGTTTATTGGTCTGTGACGCTTACGAAGTTGGTACAACGAAAATAGAGTTCAAAGGAGATCTTCGTTTAGTCAGTGCAAGATTGTCACTGAAATTCTCTGCGAACTATAGAGCAATAACGAAAAATGTGGTGTGTATCGCGGAGAGGTTTCCTTTCAAAGCATAGGGGTCTCACGTTCCGAAACAAGTTGATATAATCCATCCAAATCACTTCTTGCGTAAAGACCACCTTGGTATTGGGATACGTACACAGAAATATGTAATTCTTTCTTCCCACACATTAATCGTGAATCAAACAGGAAGATGTGGAAAGTACTCTGGGGAAACACAAACTCTCTTCGAACTATGGCTCGATGATTTGCAGAATGCAAACGAAGATGTAGTTGTAAATGCAATTTTTAAATTTTGCTGATATTTCATTTTAGATGCAACCAACATCGGAAATGCCAGGGAAGCCTACCTTGTGTGATTAATTACCATTTGAAACTAGAGCTGCAAAATTCTCTCATTTAGTACAAGGAATCATTTCAGTCGACGAAAGTAGCTTTCCTTCAAGCTGCCTTTTGAGGCTTTCCCGAGCTTTCTACGGGCAAACCTAATGCTTCTAATGTCAAGATTTAAAAATAATGTTTTGAAGCATTTGTAAAAAATTCTTTGGATTTACTGCCGTCCCGGGCTCAATAGTGCTTGAATACCCTGTTCAAGCAATATTAGTTAGACATGAACACCTATAGATTAGTTGTAGGTGGTACGGACGGTCTTGCGAGGAAGTTCTGAACATACACTCCTGGAAATGGAAAAAAGAACACATTGACACCGGTGTGTCAGACCCACCATACTTGCTCCGGACACTGCGAGAGGGCTGTACAAGCAATGATCACACGCACGGCACAGCGGACACACCAGGAACCGCGGTGTTGGCCGTCGAATGGCGCTAGCTGCGCAGCATTTGTGCACCGCCGCCGTCAGTGTCAGCCAGTTTGCCGTGGCATACGGAGCTCCATCGCAGTCTTTAACACTGGTAGCATGCCGCGACAGCGTGGACGTGAACCGTATGTGCAGTTGACGGACTTTGAGCGAGGGCGTATAGTGGGCATGCGGGAGGCCGGGTGGACGTACCGCCGAATTGCTCAACACGTGGGGCGTGAGGTCTCCACAGTACATCGATGTTGTCGCCAGTGGTCGGCGGAAGGTGCACGTGCCCGTCGACCTGGGACCGGACCGCAGCGACGCACGGATGCACGCCAAGACCGTAGGATCCTACGCAGTGCCGTAGGGGACCGCACCGTCACTTCCCAGCAAATTAGGGACACTGTTGCTCCTGGGGTATCGGCGAGGACCATTCGCAACCGTCTCCGTGAAGCTGGGCTACGGTCCCGCACACCGTTAGGCCGTCTTCCGCTCACGCCCCAACATCGTGCAGCCCGCCTCCAGTGGTGTCGCGACAGGCGTGAATGGAGGGACGAATGGAGACGTGTCGTCTTCAGCGATGAGAGTCGCTTCTGCCTTGGTGCCAATGATGGTCGTATGCGTGTTTGGCGCCGTGCAGGTGAGCGCCACAATCAGGACTGCATACGACCGAGGCACACAGGGCCAACACCCGGCATCATGGTGTGGGGAGCGACCTCCTACACTGGCCGTACACCACTGGAGATCGTCGAGGGGACACTGAATAGTGCACGGTACATCCAAACCGTCATCGAACCCATCGTTCTACCATTCCTAGACCGGCAAGGGAACTTGCTCTTCCAACAGGACAATGCACGTCCGCATGTATCCCGTGCCACCCAACGTGCTCTAGAAGGTGTAAGTCAACTACCCTGGCCAGCAAGATCTCTTGGATCTGTCCCCCATTGAGCATGTTTGGGACTGGATGAAGCGCCGTCTCACGCGGTCTGCACGTCCAGCACGAACGCTGGTCCAATTGAGGCGCCAGGTGGAAATGGCATGGCAAGCCGTTCCACAGGACTACATCCAGCATCTCTACGATCGTCTCCATGGGAGAATAGCAGCCTGCATTGCTGCGAAAGGTGGATATACACTGTACTAGTACCGACATTGTGCATGCTCTGTTGCCTGTGTCTATGTGCCTGTGGTTCTGTCAGTGTGATCATGTGATGTATCTGACCCCAGGAATGTGTTAATAAAGTTTCCCCTTCCTGGGACAATGAATTCACGGTGTTCTTATTTCAATTTCCAGGAGTGTATTTTATGAAATCTGTCCTGAGCAACTGGTACGCAGTATAAATATTTCAGACCTTTTAGCTACCAATGGGGCTGTCTGTACAGTGACAGGGATTAGCAATCACGATGTCGTGAAGTGTAACGGTTGTATTATATTTTGACATAACGTTTCTCCTCGATGTTGTCAAGTATGGCGTGGTACTGTTGCAGGTTGCAAAAATGAACGCCTTCAATCCTACGCAGCACGCAAAAGACACAGTGCGGTCAGTATCACTGGCCTTTCATTGGCGGAAAACCAGAAGGAGCCAGATGGCTGTCAGACGCTGAGGTTCACCACTGTGTGTGGGTGAGATACGGGACGACCATTGCAGGTGGCAGGTCTCCGCGCGGTCCAGCGAAGAAGACTCTGTACTCGGTTACACAGGACGCTACCGTCGTAGGCGATGCATCCGTTGTCATGTTGGAGACACCATCCAGAAATAGGCGCTAATTCAGCTCCTAATGTCCAAGCTACACGTATCAATCCCAAAATTAAAGACGTCATCCACACGCGGCGACTATTACGGCAACGGACCGTCACCGTATTGTAAAATGAAAGAAAAGACTTGCAGCTTCAAAGACTTGCTGGAATGGCATTTCATTGACTGATCGTAACAGTGTAACGATAGTTCGCAATTGTATTTAAGAAAATACCTTGTTTAATGAAAACGAATCCTTCGTCAAAGACATTTGAACCAATCATTTATTATCTCTGTAAGTCTTTGTTAATTGCTGAAACTGCCCCCAAAAGAAATGTTCTTCCTCAATATTAAGCAGGGAACGATTTCAGAGCACACAGGGAGTTGTCTGGTATCACGCTGCCGAAATCAGAGCAATTAAGACATTGCAAGTAAGTGAATTTCTTCAGTACATAGAACTGTGAGGACATAGAAACTGTGAAGAGACCTTTTTCTTCATCAGGCATCAGACTGCTTCGACCCGCCCCACGAATTCCTTTCTGTGCCGGCTGTTTTAACTTATCAATTTAGAGTAGCAATTACAGCCTATTTCCTGATTTATTTGCTAGAGTATTCGAATATCTATCTTCGTCTACAGTTTTTACTCTCTACAGCTCCCTCTAGTACCATAGATGTTATTCCCTGATGTCTTAACATATGTCCTATCATCCGGTTACTTCTTCTTGTCAGTGTTTTCCATACATTCCTTTTCTCGCCGATTCTGCTGAGAACTTCCTCATCTCTTACCTTATTACTCAGCTTAAATTTCAGCCTTCCTCTGTTACTCAGCATTATAATAACCACGATGATTACTGGAGTTGATACACCTGTATACAAGGCACGAAGAAATTTTCTCATGTTGAAAGCAAATAAGCTGCTGTTAGCATCCCACAGTCAATGAAAAGACATCTTTTGGATCCAGTGTGATGGACACGGAGGAATTAAAGGAAAATTTTCAAATAATTGTAAATTTCACTCTGGAGAATTATATTTTGATTAAGTGGAAAGAAGCGCAGGTCACTCACAAAGATAAGGTGGGTAAAAGAATATACCCACAGAAATACAGAAGAACATTCTTACCATTGGCTGGTTGCAAAATTCTTGACCATGTGTTCTAATACAACGTCAATGTTGAAGAATGGCCTCTGTCTGCAATTTAGTGCGGATTTAGAAAGCATCGCTCGTGCGAAAATCACCTTGCCATTATCTCGAATGAACTCTTCTGAAAATCGATGGAGGACAACAGGCAGTTTCCACACTCCTAGATTTCTGAAAAGCGTTTAACAAAATGCCACACTGCATACTGTCAATGGAAGCACGAAGGTACTGAATTGGTTGGCAGATATTTGAGCGGCTCGAAGACATTGGAAGTGACAGAGTCCAGAACGTAGTCCTGAACGGTGGGAGTTTATTGGAGACGAAGGTATGGCCAGGAGTGCCTCAGGGAAGTATAAAAGGATCGCTATTCTTCTCTGACGGATAGCTGATGAGGGTGTAGTGCACGGTAACGTGTCGCCGTTGAGTACAGGAGGACGTAAGACGACTGGGACGCAATTTCAGTTCGCACTAACTGAGAAAATGTAAGTAAGTCTAGATAAGTGAAAAAACAATCCTGTAGTGCTCGAGTACGTATTAATGGTGTACTGTTCGTAAATATCGAAACAAATAATGCAAAGTGACACAATATGCAACGGACATATACGTAAAAGGCGAATGGTCGACTTCGGTTTACTGGGAGATTTCTCGGAAAATGTAGCTCATCTATAAAGGATACCGCGTGCAGAAAACTAGGGCAACCCCTCCTTGGGTCTGATCGAATGTTTGGGATCCTCGCCAGGCAGGGTACAGGCGGATATCGCAGAAATTCACTGGCATGCTACGAGATTTGTTACCTGTAGGTTCGATCTGCATGCGAGTATTACGGAAAGAAGACTTTATTTTCACGAACCATGTTGAGAATGCATACAGACCGGCATTTGCAACAGACTTCAGGACAATCTTCTTGCCATGAACTTACATATCTCGTGAGGACCTCGAAGACAAGTTATGAGAAGTCAAGACCCGTACGAAAGCACACAGCCAGTTTCTTCTTCCACACTCCATTTGCGAGTGGAACAGGAAATGTAACTAACAGTATTATAGGTTACCTTCCACTAGTCACCGTATTTTGCCTTGCGGTGTATTCAGAGTGACTACAGTTATAGTTCCAGTTTCAAAACGCTCTAAGAAAACCGCTGCTCAAGATGATGTCAAATTTGAATGCAATATGGTCAAAGAATGAGGAAAAACTATGAAAGCAAAATAAATTTAATGAAATTTTAACATTTTGTATTGCGACAAAATATTCATCAAAGATCGTGACTGAATGAAATTTAAAATGTTTATTTGAAACCACAAGCGGTCGTGAAGCTGCAGTCACTAAAACAATGGAATTTTTAAAAAAATGCGTAACTAGTTTCGACGCTGTGAGTCGTCATTTTCAAACGTAGACTAATCACAAACCTAAAAATCTGCGTTAATAATTATAACCACACTTATTTCAAATACCACGAAAGTACGCTAAAACCATTAAACTGAAATCGGAAACGTGACCCAAAATGTCATGATGATTTTTAGTTGATCAGTCATTTCACACCTTAATGCAATGTAGATAGAAACTGCATCGGAAAGAAAGATATCACGTCCGGCAGCAATGCAACGATTATCTTGCAAGCGTAGGTTCACTCGTCCAAATCTTATAACGTGCAGCAAGCCGTTTTAAAGCCCATCTAGAGTACTTTTTACTCCTAGTATGCAAAACAGCGTTATGTTTAATATTCTTTTTCCCAAAATATATTTATTGCATTTCGACGGCATTTAAATCGACATGGCTTCAAATAAATGTTCACCATTTAAGTACAAATCTTAAGTAATCATAGTTTTCCTAAAGTTTAAGTTCATACCAATTGTCACGAACACGGAAGTTTTGTAGTAACAATGACACTAGCTACTGTTAGATATATGTTATGCGAGACGGTTTCTATCCCACCAACCTTAAAGTCACGATTTTTAATCACGGTAGTACCATGCATTTTATTAATCATTTCGTCAGATTCAATTTCAACTTGGCGTTAGTAAACTGAATCAACCGAGGTGGCGCAGTGGTTAACGTATTGCACTCGCATTCGAGAAGACGACTGTTCAAAACCGCGTGGTGCCATTCACATTTATGTTTTTGTGACTTCCCTAAATCTCTTCCTCCGGGCAAATGCTGGGGTGGTTCTTTTGAAAGGGTACAGTGTAATTCCTTCCCCATCCTTGACACAATCCGAGCTTGTGCTCCTTCTGTAATAACCTCGATATCTACGGACCGTTAATCACAATCTTCCTTCCCTTCTTCGTTAGGGAATTAACAAATTGGCTGTGTTCCTTCAATCTGAATAATGTTCAAAAGGTCATTCGTACAGTCATTCGTACAGTCCTCTTGGACTTTCACCGGATCGGTTTGTAGTGGGCCACACTTTTCCTGCTTAAAAATGTTTTATCACTGCACTATATACTTCTTCATATGCATTAATTTAGGCATCAGTTAGAAAAATGCTACGAATTCCACAATTTTGGAAGTAGTCACGAAACCGTTACAATAAATGACACTGTCTAACAGTTAGGAGATTTATCAAAAGAAGATTTTGTTATTTCGTAGAAATATTCCAGACGTAACAGTATGCATTGGTATATTTCTACTTGCGTGCATGAATTAATTATTTTCTTTAGAATGGCTAGACCTAACTACCTTCTTAACTGCAAACTGATCATCAAAATTTGCAAGCAAGTTCCAAGTAATTATTTTTTACGATACGGAAGTCATGTACCAAACAGACATTAATTTACACAGAAAGCATGCTGTCATTAGATAATGCATTTCGCTACGCGTCTGCACTCACATCTCATCGTCAAGAGAGCATTTGTATTGAGTACTAACATGACTGTTCGAAATGTAACCTAAGACCAAAGCTCTGTGCCGTCAGCGATATCCCGTAGTGTGGTTTTATGCTGACATTCCCCTCCTGGTGCTCGTGAGTACTATTGTTGCTCCGTGAAGTTGTTGAAGGCCTTAAGTTTTCCCCGGTGAGATATGTAGCCGTATGTATTAAATTGCTCTTCATCTAGAACAACATAAGAAGTTCAGCATCAACATGTAACAACAACAACAACAACAACAAAAACGGTTGATGAATGAAAAGACGCTATCAATAATATGAAAATCATATCCACAACGTATACTTTTAAAAATTTTTCAATAGCAAGACATCCTTCAGCCTCAATCCCTTAGGCAACAACTTGTCCACCAATGCAAAAATTCAGCAACAACGTGCGTAATGTCATGTAGATGATGTCACGAAATTCTGGTTACGCTTATTATAGCGTTGTAATTTTTGTTGATCAATGACTGCAGACAATATGCTGAACCTCCAAACAGGTGGCAACATATGTATCTAAAGGCAAAATGCTCACAGGATCAGGTAATAATTTTACAAAATTAGGCCATTTGCCCTTCCTGAGGAGAACGCTGAGTTTTTTCTCGGGTTGCATACTAAAAGTTAATATCTTGGTCTCATGATATGTTATTAAAATGAGATTAGTGTTTTCGGCTCTTTAGCCATCATCAGGTCTAAGACTTTAGCATCACTACGCAGGCGTATAGTCAGTACACCACCAAGAAAGCGCTGATACTTGCCTATGTGTCGCTGCTACACTGATGAATGCTAAAGTACCAAATCTGGTAATCAATTTTAATAAAATATTATGTCGCCAGTAGATCAACATTTATAATTTAATAATTTTTGATTAGGAGTAAAATGGTAAATACTTATTCCTCATTGCATTAATTACCTTCAATCGTGCTTTCTCACGTGAGTTTAACAAATCATTTTCAGTATTCTCTCTGTTTATCGATTGCAGTATTTCCGTTAGACTGTTCTTCTCGGCAAAGGAGCCTGAGTCCATTCGAAAATTTATTCTCCGCTAACGCTAAATATCCCTTGTCAATAAATCCAACGTGATGGTACCCACATGTGCAGTATTACAGGATATGTTGTACAAGCATAAGGCAACCAACCTCTTTAGGAGACTGAAGCTTCCCAGGAAACCAAGAAAATACGTAGTCCACCACTTGCTTAACTTAGTACTGGGTCCGTGTGACCGTTATGTTTCTTGCATAAAACCCTAGTTATTTCCGGATACTTACATAATATGACTGTTTGATACTGTATTCAGAGGAGGCTACGTTTTTATATGTTGAAGAGTAAATTTAGCAAATGGCCATATTTCTGCGTGAATTCTGACATGCGTATCATAATATCTCCACAATCGTATCAATGCTATTACACTACCCTGTGCTACAGCTGAAACTATTTCTCTGAATGTAGATTTCAGTCGAATCGCATAGCAGGCTTAATTCACGTAACGTACGCAGTTTATTTAACTTTCGTCGGTTAGGTACTGAAGAGAATTTTTTTTTAATTTCTGGAGCACTAAACCGATTCAGTTGCAGCTGCCTATGACTCTTAGGATATTCTGTGGGTATACACCTTGCAGAAAAATATCACTTCCATAAACGACAGGGATGCGCTCCTCTTTCCTGAATATCATGTCGAATAGATACTTACATAGGCATCCGCTAGCGGAGGCAAGTGTGGGCTGGAACATGAGTATAGCCTGAGTACACACTCGAATGTCTAGAAATCATTGTTTGCTACTTCAATAACTGCAACGTTAGAGATTACTAAATGTATTGGGTTTCCTTAGTTACCCTCTGTTCATGAGTGGTTTTGCTATTCCTTGATGCCGCTGTGGATTTGGCACTGATGTGCATTCAAGATCGAGATAAACATTTACCGAATTGTGGATTTGGCGCTGACCTGTACTCAAAATCGACATAAAAATTTAAAGAGTCATGTGAAATAATGTCTTCAGCAGTTTTCCGTGCTTCGCTGTTCAGTCGTTTATCGAGCTGCAGAAAAGATCCGCTCTGCCACGCTAGCGTAGCGAATCGCTGACAACAGATATGTAAACACGCCAGTTGTCTGAGCCAATACGTAAACATGGAAACATGACAGCTGTATGAGTGTCAGTCTTCTGTTCTCAGTTCCTATAATGATACCACCCCTCCGCTCCGTGCACAGTGGAATTACAACAGTAGCTGACTACTTGTCTGTGGGAAAGAAAACTCATGCTGGCTTCCTGATTCTCTATTTCATTTTACATGACAGAGATATTTTAGTACAACTGGAAGAACACAGCAGTGTTATATTTATCCAAAATATATCAGTACAAAAAAAGTCTGCACTAGAAGAAAGGGGGAAAAAAGCATAAAATTTCGTGGTCGAAAAGTTGCAGGACTAGCACCTCTCAAAATTTAAGGGTGCATCACAGCGTCATATGCAGTGACACAATGAAAATTTAGCATTCCAAATGCTACACAATAAAGCGAAAAACTGGAGGGACGTGGATTACTTTGGCGCAGTCATATGTTCCTAAAAGTTGATTCTATCGGCTAATTTCAACATAATTTCGCAAGATTTTTCACATTCATCTAGTCATATATTGGCTACATTTTGTTTAACCAACCAAAAAAAAATTTTGCTTTCGAAACAGCTGTTATTCAAATTCAGTTCAGCCACTCGACAGTTAAAAGCATAAATCACGAATGTAATGCAATAAAGCCATAAATGTGAACAGTTGTGGAGTTTTATAAGTGAAGGAAGTGTTAAGGCCTTTTTAAAAATTTGTTTGCTGTTTCTCCAATGCGATGGGCATTAATGTGGCATTTCTGTTGCTATGAAAAAGGATTTTCTCAATCGATGTGACTTTTCTTCTATTTCAGATTTTTAATTTGCAATTTCAGCAGAGAAATGTGGTAAACAAATTATTTTTTTGAATGTATTCTAGCTCTACTTCATAGCTCATTAGGTGTCATGGATTTAATTTTATGAACCGCGCAGAGCGGCCGCGCGGTTAGAGGGGCCAAGCACGGATTGCGCGTCCTCTCCCGCCGGAGGTTCGAGTCCTCCCTCGGGCATGGGTGTGTGTGTTGTTCTTAGCATTCGTTAGTTTAAGTAATGTGTAAGTCTACGGACCAATGACCTCAGCAGTGGCCACTTAGAAATTCACATACGTTTTTAATTTTATTAGGATGTATTTTCAGACTGTTTAATACAAAACGTTGCATACATATTGATATTAATAATAAAGACTGTGTAACTTCCATACGCTACTCATATATACTTACAGTCTAGGTAACAACAATGTAGTCTACCTAGGAATACCAACTCTTCCGTTTCAACATTTTGTTGACAGGGAATCAGCAACTATATTAAACTTCTTAAGGCGATTATTAACGATTCTTTTTATATTAGGCCACTAGTTTAGAACCCTGCAGGCTCATTTTCAAGTCTGGACTACTCAGGCTGGACTGATAGTGCCTGATCTTCATAATAAACATCAAAGTCCGAACTCATACTTTATAAATGTCTCTCACAGAGTCAAAATCAAACTTGATTTGCTAACAGACATGTGTGCATGACCAGAGGAAAAAAAAGGATCACAATGATTCTTTCAATTAAAATATTGACTTGTGAAGTTAGCTAGTTGTGTTTTACACCTCTTCATCTCATCTATACTACTGAATTTCGTGAAAACAGTTGTAATTCGTGAAAACAGTTGTAACTCGTGTGGTATTCGTCTCTGTGGTTATTTTAAACTAGAAAAGTGTGTGATGATGATCAAAACTAATTACAGCACTTCATATAATATTGTTACCATTCATAACAATGTCCCAGATGTCGTGCAGAGATGAAATTATCTCTCCCATTCTGCAGAGACTATGAGGAAATTTCTGCCTTAGTATGCTCCCTGTTATTCAGTCTCTTCCTAAAGTGTTGCAACACTTATACGACGCTAAATGCGATGTGTGTCGTCGGTAGACATAATTTCGAAAAGAAATTTAGTAACGTCGGTACTAGTCAGTCCTACATGAGATGCAGCGTGTTTTGAGTTTTTTTTTTTTTTTTTTTTGAATATAGTAAAATTATATGCTGCATTCCATATGGAAGTTTGCTGTGCTTGATACTCTTATGACTTGTAAATTTGTATCAGCCATACGATCGTTGTGTCACAGCAGGACACATTGCAAGAATCATTCGAAATTTTACCCTGGTGAAGTTTTTTATCTATTCTACATTAGGACATAGAATGAACGGTTGGGCAAGCATGGGCATAACCTGTAGTTATTTGGTTGTGCCTTCATTGCCTCGGTTGCCTGGTTTCATTATTTTTGGTAACTTTTGTCAGATGCATAGTCACAATTCCCATTATATACTCTCCAACTGAAGTCTTTCAGTTGAAAATGACGACGTAGTTCGTTGAAACCGCTAATGTAACCCTTTTCTAAAGACAAATTTTATGTACTTTGACTGTGGCTTCACTATTGCAGTGTCAAATACACATTTAACTTACGTCGCACTCCTTTACGACAATTATATCGGAACATAGAAGCATCGGTACTCAGTTAATGCGCCTTATTCTCACTGCGCTCTCATTTGCTGCATTTAAATTATTTAATTCAGTATCTTCATTTTTTATGTTGATACTCTTCTTACTTTCCGAACCTTCTGAGAAAAATTGAGAGACATTGCACCTTACGCAAGACAACCTTTGTTTCGTTTTACTTTAGACAAACACTTTTCAGCACTTCTTGTGCTGTCTTCATTATATATCTTATTGTTCATACACATACGACGCCAATCACTATATTTTGTGCTGGTAGCTTTATAACTGCAATACAGGCCTTCAAATTGTATGCTACTAATAAAGCTACCAGCATAAAATAGGTTCATTAACGTCGTGTGAGTCTGAACAATATAAAAGGATTGCCCAGGTGTAAGTAGATATCGCACACTAACGCTTCGTAGATGATTATGTATACAGACAGTTCATCCATGCTGGGAATCGAGAAACTGGACTATTTTCTCCCGTTGTCGATACTGATTTTGCCGAGATATCGGTCCCGAGAATTACAATACTTCCGAGAATGCTTTAATTTTAATTTTGAAGTCGGATAACAAATGACAAACGAAATATTTATTTCTTATGATAGTATTATAAATTAACAATTGTGTCCGTTGAGGACGAAATTGAGTCTGAATGATAAGTTATCTGGACACGTTTAGCAGGTCTGCGTGAACCGTCGTTTATTCAATGTTTTTACAGATCACCTGATTCCGTGGTAGTATCATTCAATAGCGCGGTAATACCCAGATCATGCAGTGTTAGTGGAGGCAAGTTGAGTCTACAGAGTAAAGACGGGGGACGTGTATGGATTCACTGCGTGTGGTACAGACAGACAGTCTTCTGAAGTGCTTATGAACTCGTTGTCCGAAAACTTGTTTGAACCACTATTTAGAGAACCGACATGCATTGGAAGTGTTTTATACCTTATATCTCCAAATAGGCCTGGCCATATCGGCAATGTCATTATAGAGATAGGGATTAGCGATCATAATATCATCATATTGATGATGGTTTCTGAAGTTAATGAAACTATTATGAAGTTCAGGAGAGAATTTATGCCAGAAAATGCACATAAGCAGTTTTAACGTCCCTGGTTGGCTAGCGGCCTCTATTTAGGACGGCTCGCGAGTGGAGACTCGGTCGAGGGAGTTACGGAGACTCGGTCGGCGGCAGTCACGGAGGGCAGACAGCGCACAGAGCATAGCGAGTAGAGAGTCCCCCTTGGTGCACTGCGAGGACGCACGGTGATGACATTCCGGCGCCTGGGTCTGGCGGAGAGCGGAACTGGAGTGCGGAAGCAGTCGCAAGTCAACGTAGGCTTTGTTTAAGAGTAGTGTCTCTCTCGAATCCCGAGGAGAGCGCGGAAGTTTACCCTGGCGTGCATCTTAACAGCGAGCTCTTGGAGTGACTTTAAATCGTGAGCTATTTTGTGGTGGATCTTTTGGATTTGATTGCTCCGTGTAGCCACTTTGATTTTCGCTAGTCATTCCCTAAACCACTTGGACGTGGGTACGGGATACTTGGTATTGCAAGTCCATGTTCCGTCGCATTTACCTTGAATTGCAAGTGTGGCCGATATTCAGGGATTCATTTTTTATTATTATTGATAATATGTTAAGTGGTAAATTTTATGAATCAAAATGTATTCTCTCTATAGAAGTTCGGCCGCTAATATAAATTGGAATTGCAAACTTCTTCCTTGTTGGGAACTACAATAGTAACAGTTTTGCGCCGTCAAACGGAGCTTTGGTATTTAAAGTTGTGTGCGGACTGTCTGATCATTATCACCTTGAGCTAGTTGTGGTTTATAAATTTATCAAGTGAAATTTCACGTCATGGTTAATTGTTTAATGAACTATTGCTTTAATAGTAACTGCAGTTGTCACACTATAACGTTCAACATCTCTTCTTACATTTGGCGCTACCCAGTGCTGGACGTTGGTTTTAGTATTTTAGTGAACTGTGTATTAACACTGGGTTTGTGCGTTCTAGAAGCCGTTATTGGTGTGCGCAGGCCCTCCTGCCTGTTGTTGTCACTAGAACTCTAGAGCAAGGAATTCAGACGAGCAGCCGATGTGAACGGTTCAAATGGTTCAAATGGCTCTGAGCACTATGGGACTTAACATCTGTGGTCATCAGTCCCCTAGAACTTAGAACTACTTAAACCTAACTAACCTAAGGACATCACACATATCCATGCCCGAGGCAGCATTCGAACCTGCGACCGTAGCGGTCACGCAGTTCCAGACTAAAGCGCCTAGAACCGCTCGGCCACACGGGCCGGCCCGATGTGAACGCCAAACGTCTAGAATGAGCTGAATATTGTCTAGATCTTTCAGTCTATCACAACATCATATTGCCCAATGTTTTCCATAATAGAAAATTCACGTATTTACAAGACCTTGCTATCTGAGTATCTCTAAAACGTAATCGCTTTTACAAACTGTTATTTTTAATATTCACAAGTCCAGATAACTGACTTAATTTCACAAGTAGTGAGCTCAGATCTGCAGTTATGTTATGGTTATATTTGTGTAAAAGATTTTTTTTATTAATTTAAGGTTGGGGTCATAAAACTGTTTTTCTTTTAAAATTTTTTGACTTATTCACATTGCTTTTATACAATTGAATAATCGGTGCAGGTCACCGCAGTTTGCAAATGCTAATTAATCATTGTGTTGTTACCAGTGCTCTGTTTTAATTAACGTGGTTAAAATAATTTTTTTTATTTTTAAATGGCATCAGCATTCCACTCCAGCAGCCCATGTGCCCTGCTTACCAATCCCATACCGTACCAGAATCCTCCGTTGTTTAATAAGAAAATTAGTAAAATGCTAAGGAAACAAATTGTTACACTCTCTGTTCAAATAAGAAAGCACGAAAACAAGTGGAAATTCCTGCGGCCATATGGTCAATGCACAAAGCATACAACAACTTTCAGCGTCATCCTTTAGTTAAGATCTTGACGAGAACTCGAGAAAATTCTGGTCATCAGTAGAATCACCAATAGAATCTAAGGCTTCTAACGAGTCACTTGTCGGCAACTCACGGGTGGCAGTGGAAGACAGTAAAAGGAAAACTGACGTTTTAAAGTTCACGTTTAAGCAATCATTCATGCAGGAGGATCGTTCAAATATACCGTCATTTGAATGTCGCACATACTTCATGGAAATAGACATCTGTAGCGTAGATAAGCATCTCGAAGAGTTTTAAATAAACAAGTCGCTAGGTCTTGATGGAATACCATTTCGGTTTTACAGAGTATTCTGCGGCATTCGCCCCTTACTGAGTTTGCATTAATTATACATCTCTTGCCCAGCGCAGAGTTCCAAACGACTGGAAAAAAGCGCAGATGATTCTGGTACGTAAGAAAGGTAAAAGAACGGACCCGCGTAATGACCAACATCCTTAACATCGGTCTGCTGCAGAATTCTTGAACACATTCTGAGCCTAAATAAAATAAATTTTCTTGAGAAACAAAAGTTTCTGGCCAGAATTCAGTTCAAATTTATACTGCATCACTCTTGAGAAACTCAGATTGACGTTTTCTCACATGGAGGACAACAGGCAGATTCCATATTCCTAGATTTACGGAAAGTGTGTGACGCTGCCTCACTGCAGACTGTTGACGAAAGTTTTAGCACACGGTTTACGTTCCCGGATTTGTGAGTGGCATCAAGGCTATTTAAGCAATAGAATGCAGTACGTTGTCATCGACGGCGAGTGTTCATCACAGATATGGCTGTCGTCATGAGAGTCCCAGGGCAGTGTGATAGGACCACTCTTATTTTCTCCATACATAAATAATCTGACGGCCATGCTTAGAGGCAATTCTGCTGACGACGCTGTGGTTTTAGGGTGATACAAGATGACTCACATGGAATTTCTGATTGGTGTGATGAATAACAACTTGCTCCTATTGCAGAAAAATATTAGTTAATGTGGATGAGTAGGGACATTAGAATACAGCACTAGTAGGCTGCTGCTTGATAGTCACATCGATTAAATATCTAGGGGTAGCACTGCAAAGCAGTGTGAAATGGAATGAGCACATCTGGTTGGTAATAGGGAAGACGAATGCTCCACTTCTTTTTATAGAGAGAATTTTGGAAAATTGTAGCTCGTGTATAAAGGAGATGGCGAGTGGAATGCTAGTACGATCCATTCTTGAGTACTATTAGAGTGTTTGAGATCCCCCTCCAGGTTAAAGGAAGACATCGAAGTAATTCAGATGCTACCTTTGTTACTGGTAGGTTCGATAAGCACTGAATTATTACGGAGATATTTCGAGAACTGAAGTGGAAATCACTGGAGGGAAGGTGACGCTCTTTTGGCAAGGCACTGTTAGGGCAATACCGAGAATCCGCATTTTAGGCCGTCTGTAAAACGATTCTACTGCCGCCATCGTACAAGTTGCGTAATGACCACGAAGATAAGATGCGAGGAATTAGGACTCGTCCGGAGGCTTTTAGACACTCGTTTTTCCCTCGCTCTGTTTGCGAGCAGAACAGGAAAGGAAATTATTAGTATTGGCAAATTTGTCGTGCACCTACGGTGGACTGCGGGGTATAAATGTAGATGCAGATGATCCACCCACATGAGTTTTCGTACAACTGTTTCCTTATGTCCCTTCAATGAATGAATTTATGATGTCCTACGAAATACTGGTTCATGAAAGAGGAGACTTATAATTTGGACTAACGTATTCACAGAAGAAATGAGCTTAAAGAAGGTGTGTGTGAATAATTCGATAGGGAAATGAGAACTGGTTAAGGTCTTTTGCAAGTTTTCAAAGTAATTGCTCTAACAGTAGTCACAAGGAAGTGAAATTAAGTTACCAGTTACTGGTAAAGAAAGATGCGAAATGGAGAGAAGTGAGGCAGGACTCAAACGAATTGAGACAGAAGATAAGTATAAAGTATAAGTAAACCTGAACCGTTCTCCACCAGATCTTATTCTGCATTACAAACACAAATATCGTGATAGGTATCACGTTACACACATCACATCGCAGGAGTCTAAATTATATATAGGTATCGTGACTCGTTCTCAAGAATATTGCCTTCACGTAGTCTACAAATACAGTCACACATTACAATATTGAGGGCACAACGTATAGTGAAAGCATTAATTTTGAGAATACAATAAAGATTAAGGAAATGTAGCCATTAATATTGAATCGATGTCAAGGCGGCACGTATGTGGCTCCTCAGTGGTAGAGATGGTGTAATTACTCTTTGTCATTACATTACATGGAATATCATTATCCCTTTCTGTAAACTGCTGTTCAAAGAAGACGTGAGTACCAAATTTTTGAATCAGGTAAAATTTCTTGATTCGAAGTTCGGATATTTTGTCAGTAACGAATATGATTAGTGTTCCATATCGTTTTTCATGAAGTGTAATGATCCAAAAGTGTCGTCTCGAAAGGAAGAAAGTGTACTCAATGACTGCGGCAGCAGTTGTTGACGATAGTTAATAAAACAAAGAGTTTGTAGAATTCCTGTCACTCCATAAACCACAATTTCCGATGTATGTATCTGCAACTTGGGCTATAAACATGCTCAGTGTTCTAGAAAATATTCTCGTCACTACAACTTTAACGGAGCTGAACGCACTTTGGTCCAAACCCACAAAAAACTGTATTCAACTAATAGTGTAAGACGAATGATTGTCACCCATGGATTTTGACGAAAGCTGGCACAGACGATCGTAACTGAAAAATAAAACTAGATATCAGTTACTATTTTTAATGGAATGCTTCGTATTTTGGAGAAAATCAACATAGGACGCTATAATTGGCCTGTGCCATACTGACTATATGCTGTCAGTGATTTAGTAGAGCAGCCGACTGGTGAAGGCAACTTAGGTTCAAAGTCATATACTGATTTTTTAAGAAATGCTCTTTTCCTTTCTACAGTTATGTAGTAATGTAAGCATATATATTTTTCTGTATTTTTTCTAAAATATTCAGTATTTTCATAATCTAAGTAGTTTTAATGTTTAACGTAGAAAAAGTTGGGTTTACTAAAGAAATTTGAATTTTTATGTCAGTAAGGACATATATCAATTTCATTCTGCTGAAATATATTCCAAAAATTCCTGAATTTGTTTATTATAATCATTAAAAACTGATTTATTCTCTAATCATAGCATTTTCCTTGTATTAAGGTATTAAAAAACAGAACAATAACGTTTTGCTGCATCAAGTGATGTTAAGGAATTGTGTAGTCCACGATGACAGTTATTACATAAAATGCGAGAAAAACTACTGACGTCTATGAAATGACTATCTGTTATAAAATCTGGGTAACATGTCATATAGACTTCTTTTTCAAAACCAAAAGGTCACCTTACCTTGTTGAAGAAAGACCAACAATGGGAATAAGAATTAGAGGTGCAATATTGAAGAAGGTGGAAAGTGTCAAGTACGTGGGAAGAGTGATACAGAGAAATAGGAGAAACGCGAAAGAGATCAGTGAACGTGGCAGGCAGGAATTGGCGTTCCTATAAATTTTTAGGAGCCTAGTTTAGAACAAAGATGTCCCATCAAAAAAGCAAAGAAGTAATACGAGTTTCTACATTCAAATTCGTGCCTATGCTTCCGAAACATTGGTAATGAAGTCAAAAGAAGTGTAACGAAGTTCCTCAGAATTAATATAGAAATAACGACAGATAGGATAACGAGTGAAAGGGTAAGGGAAGTAGAGAAAGAGAACACCTGCAGATCAGGAAAGAAAATTAAGGCTAAGATGATATGGGCACTTGAAGAGAATGGAAAACAAGTGGACTGCCAAGATTATACATGAAATGGAGGTGAGACGGATACGACCAAGAGGAAGACCTATGGATAGATTGCTGATATGTGTGGAGAAGAAAAAAGAGGCAAGCACTGGCCCAGAGTGAACACAGAAAGATGGTGGGAAACAGGACTAGATGGAGAGGATTGTGCTCCTAACAGACCGAACCGGGGGCTTGAATCTGTTCAAGATGATGTCGAGGAGGAGACCGTCTTCATCTAGAGTTGGCTAATACCGAATAAAATACATCCACTACTCACTTGCATGGTAGGTTCTCATACAGCCTAGAGTCATTAGGATTTGGGCAAAAAAGAATATTTCCATGTTGATTATAGTAGACATTGGAAGGAAACGCACAGAAATAAGTGTCATTATTTTTCCCAATACTCGATATTTAGGAGAAAGTTCAACCAAACCCGCGGTTTACCATTTCCGGAATTCCCCTGCAAATAGTGTGCTAAAGAGACGCCAGTAGAATGAGATGTGCTTCCTATTATCCGTTGATCAGTTCTTAATTATAGTTACTTCAATTTGTAATTGTAACGGAGTTCCGATTTGTTTGTTTCAGAGTCTTGTCTATAAATAATTAATTTAAATGACGTATCATGATGGTATATTTAGGACACGAGGCTTCATTAACTCCGTGTTACTCTATCGGTAACATCAAAATTAATTACATACAGCTACACCCGTAGTATGAATCCCACAAACAACAAATCCAGTCTCTCTTGTATAAATCATTTGTACATTACTCGTAACTAAATTCTGTCGTATCATAAATAAGTCACGGTCTGAACAGTACTGCTGATTCAGGTTCACATTAATTTCGCAGTTTATCTTCTGCTATAGTAATTCGCGGTTCGTACTGCGCTCCGTATCTGTGCTTACGGAAGCTGTGTGCGACAGCGGCGAGAGGTGCGAAACGTGCGGAATTAATCAAATCAGAAATGTTAATGAGAAAAATAGTATTCTACCAAATTTAACTTGATTTCGTTTGGGAAATAATGGTGGGCTCATTTCGCTGCTGTATTGTCGTTGTCATAACTGTTGATATAGGGAAGAAGGGACTGAGACAGACTTGTAGAATGAAAATGTTCGTGACGCTAATTCCTTCCAGTCACTTGGCAAAGAACTACAATACGCCTCAGTACTCATACCAACATGAAGGAATTCTTTTTACTACAGAGCACTGTCTTCGACATTTTTCATCTGTCTGTAGTCTGGTGTAATTGTCTATTGTTAATCATTTGTTGGGTAAATACTGTACTTGTTATACATCTGTGATAATTCCTTAGTGAGGTTCTTATATCTTTTTCCCGTAGTGTGTTTCTTCAGGTACACCTTATTAATTACATCATGAGAAGATAAGTTTAGCTACCGATCTTTTCGTACAGCAAGTACTATTAAATGTTGAAGAAACATAAAGGTATAAACAGTTCGATATAGTCTTTTAGTGGTACAATATTAAATAATTCCTTGAGAACTGCCTGCTAGCCGAAACCGGCCCTGATACAAAATGAACTGTATTTAACGCAGCTGTTTTTTTAGTCAAATTACTAATAACAGTTGCAATACAGTATATACAGTATGAAGAACATACTGGACAAAATAGAGTAGATGGCCATATTCTGGTTTACAGCTGAGCAAAACAAGATCGAAGAGCAAGTTACGGTATTGTCATCTACATTCATGGTAAGTGTGAAGATAAAATACTGACATCTGAAAAATGTACATGAACGCACTGGGCTAGTAGGAATTAATAGTCCAAGAGGAATTTTAACAATACTACCAACTTATGCCACTGATGAAGGAAAAATTGAATGGTCTAAGGCTTTTTGTAAATAATTACGATAACAGTAAACAGGAACAATAAAAATTATATCTTGCCGAAGAGAGATATCAATGCTACAATTGGAAATATACGAATTTCAAGAATAATAGGCACAATAGGAGAAAACGCACGTAATGAATACGGCAAAATGCAACGAGATTTTCCACCTCTAATCAATTAAAGATACCAAGAGTTTCATTACAAAGAAAGACATAAACAAAATCATCTGGTCAGCAAGAGGCTATAGATGTATTATAGATTATACGAGGGGCGTTGAATAAGTAATACAACACCTTTTTATTTTCTCGGCCAGTTTCCATGGAAAAATTTCGAGTTAGATGTGAGACCTTGTGGGATACTCCCGGTTTAGCCCCTATTCCATTTCAATAGCCAGTAAAGTACTTTTACATGTAGAAATACGGCACGATACAATTTTTAAATAATTTCTTGGATAAATGCTTTTGATCATGGTACAAAAATAATTCAGAGGGCACAGATACGTTTGAGCAAGGTGAAGATGGCTACACTGCAATTGGCTGGCTCATTTTGACAGCCTGTAAAGTAGATTTAGCAGTGCAAGCTTTGCATCTACCTCGATGCAGAAGGTGTCTGACTATAGTCCCGGGAAGCACCTGCTTCGGATGTTTCACTTACTGAAAATGTATGCTCAGTTTATAACACTATACACTGCACCGTTTGTGTACTGATACTATATTTGTAACAAATTATGGTATTTAATGCAGTATAATGTTACAACACATTTTTATTTTCTCGGCCAGTTACCGTCTGTGAGGAGTTTTGCACAATTGACCGTGAAATGCCTAAAGGGTTTTGCTTATTGGGCATGAAATTGAAGTTACATAAACACATTGAAGGTAACTGATCCAATTTAGAACTGTTTTAACTAATCAAACTTGCTCAAATGAAATAGAATACGGTCGCCAGACTAATTAGGCACAGAAATGTGTAAAATTTCTTTTAAAGAAAAAGTAAACAGTTTTAGTGGAAAAACTCAGTCCATACTTCTTTCCTACGAAAGTGCAAGGAACCAAATTACAAGAAAAATGTGATTAAGGGGATACTAACAGTTATTGTAAAACATACCTGTCCTCACAAACACAAAAGACACTGTTACACTCATCAATTTTAAATACTTTGTCAAACCTGAGTAACTTCATCAACAAAACAGATGCAAGCCAATACTAAACTGGAAATTCAGCATGGGTCTAGTCTTATTTATCAAATATTTTTTACACATCACAAATTCAATTAAATTTCACTTGCGTAAATATTCAGTTTTCTTTAAAAACAAAGAAGTAACTGTATTCATGGACAATATTATTCATAGTAACTTTACCTTCAGTGAGAATAAAACAGTAAGTGGGTGCTCATAAATTGTTTTTACAGTTTCTGGCAAACAATGTGCACAAAACTCAACTTAAATTTCAAGAGCAGTGAGAATTTTAATTAATCCAGTAACTTTGTGTATTTTAACAACTTTCAATGGGGGGCCCTTCATCTTGACACTGTTGTAAAGAAAACTAATACGCTTTCATGAATAATTTAAAGAATGACAACTTTTGGAATTCTCCTTTTGAAATATTGACTCATGCGTTTTTATAACAGTAAATATGTTCACCAGGTACTGCATTTCGAACCAATCTTTTAAAACATTTACTTCAAAACTAGCCTCAAAATGGATTGTTGTCTCTTACTTGTCATCATAGTTATTTACTTTTGAAACCAGAAATTAAAAAAGTAATTTTGTGACATATTTCAAGTTCGAAATCAGTGTCAAATTATTTAGTTTCACCTGAGTGCTTCGGTAGCTAGGTTTTTGAATAACTGCGTATTACTAGACACAGTTCGTGAGTTTTCGTGAGGTTCTGCATTAGAGTTGCGCAGCACGTGCTAATAGTTCGTTTATCTGCATAGTTTAGTATTCCACGGTCTTTAGTATGGACAGGGATTGCAATTATTGTGTGCGGATGTGAGCCGAGTGGTTGGCACTTTGCTATCAGCTTCAGGCTGTGATGGCTTCGGTTACACAGCTTGAGGCTGCAGTGGATGGGTGCCACTGTTGTGGGCCAGCCGTGGGGATCCAACAGACGTCCAGCGCTTCAGTCCTCTGATCGGTACTCACCGGTGGCCAACCCAGTTACTGCTTGCACTGAAGCTGACCCCACACCTGTGGTCGAGTGGGAGGTCGCCCCGGGGCGAAGCAGGAGGCGAAAGACTTCCCAGGCGGCCGCACATAAAGCCTAACCGGTTTGTCTCACAGACAGGTTCCAGGTGCTGTCTGTGGCTGACAGTGTCGCAGAGCCAGATGCTGTCGCCTGTCCTGTTTCAGAGGCAATCACTCAGCCTGCAAGTACTGGGCAATCGCAGAGGGTGGGATTATTGGTAGGCGGGAGCTCCGATGTTAGGCGCGTTATGGGGCCCCTTAGGGACTTGGCTGACAAGAAGGGTAAGAAATCCAATGTGCACTCCGTGTGCATACTGGGTGCAGTCATTCCATATGTGAAAAGGGTCCTGCCGGATGCCATGAAGAGCACAGGGTGCAGCAACTACAGGTGGTGGCTCATGTCGGCACCAATGATGTGTGTCGCTTTGGATCAGAAGAGATTCTCTTTGGTTTCGGGCGGCTAACAGAAGTGGTAAAGGCTGGCAGTCTTGCTTGCAAGATAAAAGCAGAGCTGACCATTTGCAGCATAGTCTGGTACAGAGCCGAGTGGATGGTCTGAATCAGAGGCTCAGACGGTTCTGCGACAGTGTAGGCTGCAGATTCCTCGACTTGCGCCAAAGGGTGGTTGGGTTTCGGGTTCCGTTGGTTAGGTCAGGTGTCCACTATACGCAGGAGGCGACTACACTTGTAGCAGGGGCTGTGTGGCGTGGACTGTGCGGTTTTTTAGGTTAGAGGCTCTCGGGAAAACACAAGAAGAGCTACACTCACAAAGGGTGGAGGCTGAACACAGGAAGAACTTAGATACAGGAACCACTGGTATAACAGTTGTAAACTGTCGTAGCTGTGTTGGGAAAGTACCAGGGCTCCAAGCGCTAATAGAAGCATGATGCTCAAATCGTTACAGGCACTGAAAGCTGGCTAAAGCCGGATATAAAGTCAGCCGAAATTTTTGCGAAAGGATAGGCTAAACACGGTTGGCGGAAACGTGTTTGTTGCTGTTAGAAGTAGTTTAACTTGCCGCGAAACTGAAGTACATTCTTCCTGTGAGTTTGTATGGGCAGAAGTCATTGTTGGTAACCGGAGTAAAATAATAACTGGATCCTTTTACCGACCTCCCAATTCAGAGTTACAGTTGCTGAAAAGTTCAAAGAAAACTTGAGTTCGGTTTCAAATACGTACCCGAATCATACGATAATAGTTGGTGGTGACTTTTATTTACCCTAGATATGTTGGTGAAAATACATATTTAATTCCGGAGGTATGCATAAAATATCAACCGAAATTGTGCTAAACGCATTCTCTGAAAAGTATCTCGAGCATTTAGTTCATGAGCCCACGCGAATAGTAAACGGTTGTGAAAAAACACTTGACCTCTTAGCAATAAATAATCCTGAGTTAATAACGAGCATCAAAACCGATTCAGGGATTAGTGAACACAGGGCTGTCGTAGCAATATTGAATATTGTAATCCCCAAATCCTCAAAAAAATAATAGAAAAATTTAACTATTCAAAAATGCAGATAAAAATTCACTTGACGCCTTCCTGAGTGACAATCTCGACTCATTCGAAATTAATAATACAAGTGTAGACCATATGTGGCTTGAATTCAAAGAAATAGTACCGGCAGCAATTGAGAGATTTATACCAATTAAATTAACAAACGACGGAGCTGATCCTCCTTGGTACACAAAACAGGTTAGAACACTGTTGCAGAAACGACGAAACAAACATGCCAAATTTAAACAGACGCAAAATCCCCTAGATTGGCGATCTTTTACAGAAGCTCGAAATTTAGCGCGGACTGCTTATAACAGTTTCCACACCAAAACTTTGTCTGGAAACCTGGCAGAAGATCCAAAGCGATTCTGGTCGTATGTGATGTTAGCGGTAAGAAACAATCAATGCCTTCTCTGTGCGATAGCAATGGAGTTACTATCGAAGACAGTGCTGCCAAAGCAGAGTTACTAAACACAGCCTTCCGAAGTGCCTTCACAAAAGAAGACGGAGTAAATATTCCAGAATTCGAATCGAGAACAGCTGCCAACATGAGTAAGGTAGAAGTAAATATCCTCGGGGTAGTGAAGCAACTTAAATCACTTAATAAAAGCAAGTCTTCTGGTCCAGACTGTATACCAGTTAGGTTCCTTTCGGAGTATGCTGTTGCATTAGCTCCATACTTTACAATCATATAGAACCGTTCGCTCGATGAAAGATCCGTACCCAAAAACTGGGAAGTTGCACAGGTCACACCAATATTCAAGAAAGGTAGTAGGAGTAATCCACTAAATTACAGGCCCATATCGTTTACGTCGATATTCAGCAGGAATTTAGAACATATATTGTATTCGAACATTATGAATTACCTCGAAGAAAACGGTCTATTGACACACAGTCAAAATGGGTTTGGAAAACATCGTTCCTGTGAAACACAACTAGCTCTTTATTCACATTAAGTGCTGAGTGCTATTGACAAGGGATTTCAGATCGATTCCGTATTTCTGGAGTTGTGGGAGGATTTTGACACTGTACTACACAAGCGGGTTCAAGTGAAATTGAGTGCTTATGTAATATCGTCTCAGTTGTGAGACTGGATCTGTGATTTCCTGCCAGAGAGGTCACAGTTCGTTGTAATTGACGGAAACTCATCGAGTAAAACAGGTGTGATTTCTGGCGTTCTCCAAGGTAGTGTTACTGGCCATTTGCTGTTCCTTATCTATATGAACGATTTCAGAGACAATCTGAGAAGCCGTCTTCGGTTGTTTGCAGATGATGCTGTCGTTTATCGACTAATAAAGTCATCAGAAGATCAAAACAAACTGCAAAACGATTTAGAAGAAATATCGGAATGGTGCGAAAAGTGGTAGTTGACCTTAAATAACGAAAAGTGTGAGGTCGTCCACATGAGTGCTAAATGGAACGCGTTAAACTTCGGTAACTCGAAAAATCAGTCTAATCTAAAAGCCGTAAATTCAATTAATACCTAGGTATTACAATTAAGAACAATTTAAATTGGAAGGAACACATAGAAAATGTTGTGGGGAAAACTAACCAAAGAAAGCGTTTCATTGGCAGGACACTTAGAAAATATAACAGACCTACTAAGGAGACTGCCTGCACAACGCTTGTCCGGCCTCTTTTAGAATACTGTCGCGCGGTGTGGGATCCTTATCAGATAGGACTGACTGAGTACATCGAAAAAGCTCAAAGAAAGGCATCACGTTTTGTATTATCGCGAAATATGGGAGAGAGTGTCACAGAAATGATACAGGATTTGGGATGGACATCATTAAATAAAGGCGTTTTTCGTTGAGTCGGAATCTTCTCACGAAATTCCAATCACCAATTTTCTCCTCCGAATGCGAAAATATTTTGTGGACACCGACTTACGTAAGGAGGAACGATCACAAAGATAAAATAAGGGAAATCAGAGCTCGTACGGAAAGATATAGGTGTTCATTCTTTCCGCGCGCTATACGAGATTGAAATAATACAGAATTTTGAAGGTGGTTCGATGAACCCTCTGCCAGGCCCTTAAATGTGATTCGCAGAGTATCCATGGAGATGTAGATGTACAGTAAAATTCCACCAAAACTTTAAAATAAATTAGTTCATTCACGGGGGGGGCTTTAAAAAAAGCTACACTTACTTCCTCTTCAACTTTACCAAAATCCACAGTAATTTTTGCTAACGTTTTTCACTAAGTTTCGAACAAAATTAATCAAATAATCGTCTTTCTTTTTCATTATCATTTCTCACTATCTGGACACTCGGAAATCAATATCTAAACGGAGAGGATACTAAGAGGTATTATGATCAGGAACAAATCAAGGTAGGTACATAAATTTTTTGTATGAGTTACCTTGTATTTGCACATACTGAATGTGCTGATCCATCACTTTACAACGCCGGCCGCCGCAGCCGAGCAGTTCTAGTTGCTTCAGTGTGGGGCCCCGCGACCGCTGCGGTCGCAGGTTCGAATCCTACCTCGGGCATGGATGTGTGTGATGTCCTTAGTTTAGTTAGGTCAAAGTAGTTCTAAGTTCTAGGGGACTGATGACATCAGATGTGAAGTCCCATAGTGCTCAGAGCCCTTTGAACCATCACTTTACAACTACGATTCCTCCTGTCTGTTATGGTGACTGCGCAATATTGGTGGCGAGTATATGATGGCAGATGGACTTGTCGTTGGAATTGAAATGCTCCGTTATTTTCTTCATGGCGACGATCACCAGATTTTATAATACTTACAGGCCACAGAGCATTGTATTAAATCCATTCATCCACCCGAGGCTTTGGCGTAATAAACCCAAGCACTGAATGCCTCACTAGGCACCTGCACAATGCATATTCCAATCACTAGCTGCCAATTGTACGGCAGCTACCCTCCGACTGCCTGTCATGTCCACCTTTTCACTCGCACCAACCGCAATTTGCGCGCGTTAAATAACTTCCCTTTTAGAGAGGAATCACGCCATCTTTTGCATAACATGAACCAAGAGCCCTAAGTGAGGATAATCGGTTACAAAGTAGCAAGCAAACATTTTTAAGCAAACACTGCATTCACCCATATTCACAAATCAATACAAAATTACTTAACAAAAGTCATCCATTTCTAAATACAACCAAAACAATTAACCAGTAATGAGAAAACATAGTACAACATATCTAAGAGCACATATTAAAGAAAATACACTATATTCAAAGCATAATTAATCAGAAGAAAAAAGTTACATAATATCTTACTATGGTGTTACAAGTGCATTACGATTAATGAAATCTGCAGCATGGAATGAGGTACCTGTATGTGTCAAGCTCTACATGACTCCATGCTTAGCTAGTTTGGATCCGTTGTTTCTCTGTGCATTGAATTTCGCATTTTTATAGCGCCCAATCACCCAAAAATTTGATTGTGTATTCTTCCTACTATACAGAGTGGTCCATCGATAGTGACCGGGCCAAATATCTAACGAAATAAGCATCAAACGAAAAAACTACAAAGAACGAAACTTGAGTAGCTTGAAGGAGGAAACCACATGGCGCTATGATTGGCCCGCTAGATGTCGCTGCCATAGGTCAAAGGGATATCAACGGCGTTTATTTAAATAGGAATCCCCATTTTTCGTTACATATTCGTGTAGTAAGTAAAGAAATATGAATGTTTTCGTTGGACCACTTTTTTCGCTTTGTGGTAGATGGTGCTGTAATAGTCACAAACATATGGCTCACAAATTTAGACGAACAGTTGGTAACAGTTAGGTTTTTTAAATCAAAATACAGAACGTAGGTACGTTTGAACATTTTATTTCGGTTGTTCCATTGTGACACATGTACTTTTGTGAACATACCATTTCTGAGAACGCACGCTGTTACAGCGTGATTACCTGTAAATACCACATTAACGCAATAAATGCTCGAAATGATGTCCGTCAACCTCAATGCATTTGGCAATATGTGCAACGTCATTCCTCTCAACAGCGAGTAGTTCGCCTTCCGTAATGCTCGCACGTGCATTGACAATGCGCTGACTCATGTTGTCAGGCGTTGTCGGTGGATCGCGATAGCAAATATCCTTCAACTTTCCCCACAGAAAGAAATCCGGGGACGTCAGATCCGGTGAACGTGCTTCGACAATGAATCCACCTCTCATGAAATATGCTGTTCAATACCGCTTCAACCGCACGCGAGCTATGTGCCGGATATCCATCATGTTGGAAGTACATCGCCATTCTGTCATGCAATGAAACATCTTGTAGTATCATCGGTAGAACATTACATAGGAAATCAGGATATACTGCACCATTTAGATTGCCATCGATAAAATGGGGGCCAATTATCCTTCCTCCCATAATGCCGCACCTTACATTAACCCGATAAGGTCGCTGATGTTCCACTTGTCCCACCAATCGTGGAGTTCCCGTTGCCCAATAGTGCATATTATGGCGGTTTACGTTAGCGCTGTTGGTGAATGACGCTTCGCCGCTAAATAGAACGCGTGCAAAAAATCTGTCATCGTCACGTAATTTCTCTTGTGCCCAGTGGCAGAACTCTACACGACGTTCAGAGTCGTCGCCATGCAATTCCCGGTGCATAGAAATATGGTACGGATGCAATCGATGTTGATGTAGCATTCTCAACACCGACGTTTTCTAGATTCCCGATTCTCGCACAATTCGTCTGCTACTGATGTGCGGATTAGCCGCGACAGCACCTAAAACACCTATTTGGGCATCATCATTTGTTGCAGGTCGTGGTTGACGTTTCACATGTGGCTGAACACTTCCTGTTTCCTTAAAGAACGTAACTAACCGGCGAATGCTGCGGACACTTGGATGATGTCGTCCAGGATACCGAGCAGCATACATAGCACACGCCCGTTGGGCGTTTTGCATCACAATAGCCATACATTAACACGATATAGACGTTTTCCGCAATTGGTAAACGGTCCATTTTAACACGGGTAATGTATCACGAAGCAAATACCGTCCGCACTGGCGGAATGTTGCGTCATTCCACGAACTTATACGTTTGTGACTATTACAGCGCCATCTATCTACAAGCGAAAAAAGTGGTCCAACTAAAAAATTCATATTTCTTTACGTACTACACGAATATGTAATAAATATTGGGGGTCCCTATTTAAAAAAAAACGCAGTTGATATCCGTTTGACCTATGGCAGCGCCATCTAGCGGGCCAACAATAGCGCCATCTGGTATCCCGCTTCAAGCTAGACGAGTTTCGTTCTTTGTAGTTCTCCCGTTTGATGCTTACTTCGTGAGCTATTTGGCCCGGTCACTATGAATGGACCACCCTGTATTGTATATAAATAATTGGTAAACTTTCCTACTTTGTTATTCTTAGAGGTGTCGCAATCTTAACAGCCAGCAGTTTATATATCAATAGCTAAATGAAAATTCGCCAGTAACATCGCAATTAAATAACTGGAAAATCATAACATTAACCGAAAACTACCCTTTCATTTTCAGTAACTGACCGAAATCATGGAGGATACCACGAAATTTACTCCACCGTCTTAAAAAGACAGTAGGCTCTCAGTCTTAACTCGCCACGATGCTTGTGACAGGCGGCACCGCGAGCGAGACAAAGACGCAGCATGGCATATATCTGACGCGTTATGCTAATACCGGTATGAATTTCGACAGACATCCCTCGTGGTCCGCGCTTCATTTAATATTTTCTCGGAGGCCTCGGGCCGTCATTGAATTATTCATGAGGCTGCCGTTCGCCGCGGCCGGGTCGTGCTGTCGCAGCCCGCCTGCTTTCCTTTCTTATTTTTCGTTATTAACAGGCGAGACGCACGCGCAAAGGCCGAAAAAGGGAACCTTTGAAAACGCCGACTCCTTATTATAGGCCCTGATGAGGGGAAGTTGACATTTCCTCCAGCTTTGCCGTAACTTGTATCATAAATTCGCTAATTACGACGTTGCGCTGCCTTCGTTTCGTATGAAGATCGTCACTGTCTCATTAAGCGTGTCCTCTTTTTGGTGCAACCCGCACGTTCGAAGATGCTGCTGATGTACCTCGTAGAAAGTGGCAGTTGCTCTCGCCCGCTATGTCACATCACACCATACACTACACCCTCCTCCCTCCTTCTCCTCACCCAGTACTCATTGTCGTTATTCCACAGTAGATTATTTCATTGTTAAATGTCGTTAGCCCAAGAAAGAGATACACGAAAATTCTCTACGAGGGATAACACGGTATACACCAGATTCTTCGTAAGAATAATGCAGCCTTAGTTCAGTGAATGAAGGAGTTATAGGCTCAGCAGTGAAACTTATCCAGATTCTTTGATATATATGGTGCACAACGAATCAGATTCTCCGGAATATTTCACTCATGCTGTCGTTTCTAATAACCTCGTCGTCAGTAGTACGTAAACTCTAATCTTCCTTCTATTCTTTCTTCACTTTTCACTTACGGTGGTGGCGAGGTGATCGTTGTCTATTTCATTTTAAGCTTTTAACATATTTAAGTAAAAGAGTGAAGAAAGAAGAGAAGGAAGATTAGGGTCTACACACTACTGACGACGAGGTTCTTAGAAACGACAGCATCAGTGTAGTATTTCGGAGCATGGGGCTAACGACATTTAACAATGAAATAATCTACTGTGGAATAACGACAATGAGTGTTGCGTGAGGAGAGGGAGGGAGGAGGGTGTAGTGTATGTTGTGATGTGACATAGTCGGCGAGAGCAACTGACACTTTCTATGAGGTATCTGTATGGCTACCCATTCTTCCTCAAAAGCCGAAACCATAGACGTTTACGATACTACCTGAGCCGTGGTAAAAATTGCTGTTTTGAAGAGCGCGCCGCAGCGCGTAGTGTGAAGCAGTCGCCCTCCGTTTCTGGTGGTGGCGCGACTGTGGCAATCGCAGCTTTGGTGTCTCCCTCTGGTGGGAAAGGGAAAAGGTTGCCTGTTCACGTGCATTTAAGGGGCGCTATGACCTCGCCAGTCTGTCAGTCTCTCGTCCCCAGCTTGCTAGTCTGTCTCTCGTCCGCATTTGTTAGGCAGTTAGTGTCTGTCTGTCGTTCGGCGTCCTAGTATGTCTGTCGTTCGGATCAACCTTTAAAGCGGGCAAAATGAGAGTCTTTCCACTCCGCCAGTAAGAGAACTCACCTAGTGGTCGCCCGGTCGGGGCTTAGTTCCTGCATCTGAGTCTGCGCGTTAGGCTGCCAGTCTGCTCGAGTTTGCTCAGGCAATGGTCATTAGCGGTTGGATCGATCGGTTGGTCGGTCGCGCACTGACACACATCATGACTTGTCCGTCTTGAGCGTCGGCACATGTGAGGTCGCCACGTGCAGTCCAACCCACGACATCAGTCTGGCCGGTGCGAGCTGCGACGCCGTGAGACGAGTGATCGGTGCGCCTTCCTGCGTCCGTCGAAGTGGCTGGCAGCGGACAGTTCGGGAGAGCGATTTGGGGGTGCTGCGCCAGGTCTTCTCTAGAAACCGCTGTTTATTATAATGTTCAAATGTGTGTGAAATCTTATGGGACAACTGCTAAGGTCATCAGTCCCTAAGCTTACACACTACTTAACCTACATTATCCTAAGGACAAACACACACACCCATGCCCGAGGGAGGACTCGAACCTCCGCCGGGACCAGCCGCACAGTCTGACTGCAGCCCCCATACACCGCTCTGCTAATCCCGTGCGGGTCAGTTAATTAGAAGTTAAGTGATGGGTGATACGTTGTTTGATTTACTCTTGTTAAATTTTACTTGTTTTCTTGGTGAGGTCACCAGCCATTTTGCTTTGGGGTCGTCCCACCATTCTTCTCCGTTGGCCCACCCGCGGGAAGGTGGTTGTTTATAAATTGGGTGGTCCAATTTTCCCTTGTGTAGTAGGGGCGGGTTAGAGCAACCTGCGATTTGGGTTGTTCGGTAATCTCCCTATCAATCTACCGTACGTTAGTAGCTGCCTCTGTCATGTTTGTCGGATTTGGTGTGTTAACTAATTTATTGGTTGGAGTGTAACGGCCTAATACCTGAAATATATTTTGATCTTTGCAAACTTTGATATTATTGCCTATGATCTTGAGAGACGGTGTCTGTGTACTGTAGAGCATCTTAACTATTGTTGGCCAACCTTGTAGAATTTTATGTAAGATTACATTTCATGGGCTTTTATTTAAATGATCATTTTAGTATGTAAAGCTGCCACCCTTTCACCGTAAGACCTTTCTTAGAAGTTAAAATCAAGTTGCACCTTCGGTGTCAAGGTTAATATTTTAATTGTTAGTGTTTCGTACCATTTCCATCCTTCCTACGGGGGGTGCATAGTTCGTGTGCTTGTGGAAATTGTTAAAATTCTTAGTTTAAAGTTATCGGATGTGTTGCAGATTTGCATCAGTGTAGTCTTTCAGAGGCTGTTGTGAGCGGTCGTAACTACGCCCGTGTCAAAATGGAGCGGCAGGTTTCTCTGCCCGAAAGCTCATACAATCAAAACTTGTTTCTTTCTGCCTCTGAATAAACTGTAACTTTGATATTTAGAGGGTGCTTTCTGATTATAATAATGCTTTTAGGCACTATTAAAGTGAGTGAAATTCCCATTTGAGACTCGAACCTGGGATCTCCTGCTTACATGGCAGACCCTCTATCCATCTGAGTCACCGAGGGCACAGAGGATAGTGCGACTGCAGGGACTATCTCGCGCATGCATCCCGCGAGGCCCACGTTCTCAACTTATATGTCCACACACTACATTCGTAGTGTCCCTACCCAACACACTCATTACTCGTCCGAAGAAACAGACACCATATGCCATATCAGTATATAGTTCTGGCAATACCGGCCATGACCTTCCTCTTCTGTGCCGATGCACACGTATTACCCGAACTCTTAGGGACTTGGTAAGAACGTCTTCCACGAGTAATGAGGATGTCGGGTAGAGACACGTCGAATGTAGTGTATGGACATACAAGCTGAGAATGTGAGCCTCGCGGGAGGCATGCGCGAGATAGTCCCCGCAGTCGCACTATCCTGTCCGAAAGAACAGACACCACATCCATATAAGTATATGACGTTTACGATGTTGGATGCTAAGGTCTGGAGCAAATCGACGTCCTAAGTCATCCTAAAAGTGTCCCATTCGGTTCATGTCGGGGCTGTGGGCAGGCCAGCCTATTTCAGAAATGTTATTATCCAGTTATTCTGATACAGCCATAATCTCTGACCTCTTCCTCTACTGT
This sequence comes from Schistocerca nitens, assembly GCF_023898315.1. Taxonomy (NCBI): domain Eukaryota; kingdom Metazoa; phylum Arthropoda; class Insecta; order Orthoptera; family Acrididae; genus Schistocerca; species Schistocerca nitens. The sequence goes on along the minus strand of NW_026045910.1, from coordinate 7,874,761 downwards.
AAACATTACACAATGCTGTAAAATGTATTCGTATCCATCCGCATTCAGCGTTTTCTTAAAACATTGAGTGGACCACACCGTAACCAGGAAACTGGTCGCCATACCGGAACAGTAGTTACTCCATACTTCAGTTTTGGTGCTATACATAATGGCAGGCAATGTTCTCTAGGTATTCGAAGAATCCAAATCCTTCCATTAGATCTGCATGGACATAATATGATTCATCGCTCCACATCGCTCGTTTCCATGGTCCAATGGCTTCACCCTTTACACCACATAGATCGTCGCTTAGCATCGATTAGCATTGACTACAGAAATATGCGGCTTATGAGGAGATGCTTGAACATTGTACCCCATTCCTTACAACTCCCTAGGTACAGTTATGGTTTTACCTACACTGCTGGTAACACTTTGGGAGTTCCAAGTGACTTATTTTGCTGATTTCATATAATTTTTAAAACCACCCTCCGCTGTGGTTCATGATCCCTAAGATATGTTGCAGTTTGAAGCCTGATTGTCACTGTCTTGTAATTTAATTCACATGTCCCAATAATTTGTACATTCCAATCACTTATTCTGTATGAAAACTGCAAGCAATATTCATTACTATAAATGGTTGAACTGTCAGATATTTCTACTTCTCCTCTCTTATTTGTAAGGTGAGGCAGTCTTTTTATTTCGGCAGGCTAATGAGGGCCTTAAGTTGACTCACGGAAGGGATGTTAACAGAAGAATCATGAAGTTGTCTGGCACTGAAATCCATTCTTTGTACACAGTATAAAGAAAGAGAAAACAGTCAATCGTGTCCATACAGCTGGAATGAGTGGCGGTCTATGCAGCTAGCCATAAAATGTTCATTGCATGAGAAGTGAAGAGGAATCACTTTTAGTTAGGTAACTATCTGAAGGTCTGCTGAAAAAATGAGCCTCCATAGCGGCCGGCCGCGGTGGTCTCGCGGTTCTAGGCGCGCAGTCCGGAACCGTGCGACTGCTACGGTCGCAGGTTCGAATCCTGCCTCGGGCATGGATGTGTGTGATGTCCTTAGGTTAGTTAGGTTTAAGTAGTTCTAAGTTCTAGGGGACTGATAACCACAGCAGTTGAGTCCCATAGTGCTCAGAGCCATTTGAACCTCCATAGCGTGGGAGCAACCGTTAAGTTGTGGCCCACGCAGCTGCAAAGTTTCATCAGTTCTAGCATTAGATTTTCTGATTGATTCGTAATAATTATGTCTGTAGAAGGTGAACGTTCCTAAGTGTGAAGACATGCAGGGCTTTGGGTTGGCCATGAATGAAAATCTGTCATGTAGTGAGAGCGATATTCTGCGTTCTTCCCTGAGCCGTACCTTACTGTTTAAACACAACAAAACCCAGAAGAGAGGGAAATGGTTAACGTTTTTTATAAATTTACCATTCATCAGAACTTGCAAGATTTTCAGTAGATGGTTGGCGAGGTTCTGATACTAGCAGAACCTGTTGGGTTTTGCAGAGTAAAGGCCGAACAGAATTTTCCTACGGATGTCGTCAAGAACACACTTGACCCTGGTTGTTGCAGGACGCTGCAGAACCTGTTGGGTTTTGCAGAGTAAAGGCCGAACAGAATTTTCCTACGGATGTCGTCAAGAACACACTTGACCCTGGTTGTTGCAGGACGCTGCAGAGAGACGTGCGTTCTATTTAAGACAGAGGCCGAGCAGAACTTCAAATTTCCAGCCACCACTGCAGCCGTTTTCTACAGTCACACAGTTTAAGAGTGTTAAGCATCCACCAATGTTGCCACCACTGAGATAAGGAGAACGCGAAGTTAGTTAATTTGCATCAGAGTTTCACTCCGTCGATGTAATGTTTGCAGCCAACTAGTTACATCCAACGAGCACTTTTGCGAAGCCATTGGTGGTTGTTTATGTTCTAGGAACTTTTGTTTAAATCACTATCCTTTGTCGCTACCATTTGCTGTATTTGCAGTAGTTTCGTTCTGTTTATTTACATGTCTACCAACCGGTGCCAAGGCTGTAGTTCCTATTTCCAATCCCTTCTCCACTTATTAAACGTAAATATAATTAATTCAGTGGGTAACCATTTTGTTTCACGAATTATGACACTAAACCAAATTGTTATAGTGACCACTAGTTTCCATTTCCATACCAAAGCTTTCATGCTTAACTGGGCTATGCCTAGTAAAGATTCACTATTCGTTTATTGTGTCATCATCAGTATTTTAATTGGTTTCATGTGCTCGCCACAAATTCATCACTTGCACCCTGCATCTCAACAAATTGCTTGTTGTATCACAATCTCTGTCTTCTACAGTTATTGCCCTCTAAGCTTCCTCTAGTACCATTGAAGTTATATCTTGACGTCTTGACACGCTTTCTGTCATCATGTCCCTTCTATTTTCCGTATGTTATTTCCTTCACCGATTCTGCATAGAACCTTCCCATTCCTTACCTTATCAGTCCATCTAATTTTCAGCAATCTTCTGTAGCAACACATCTCAAACGCTTCGACTCTCTTCTGTTCCGGTTTTTCCACTTTCTGTGCTTCAACGCCATACAGCGTTGAGCTCCAAACGTTCATTTTCTGAAATTTGTTCCTCAAATTAAGGCCAATGTTTGGTACTAAAAGACATTTTTCTTAACCAGGTATTCCTTATTTGCCTGTTAATATCTGATTCTTATGCCCTTCTTGCTTCACCCGTCATTGGTAATTGCTTCCAAGGTAGCAGAATTCTTTAACTTCGTTTACTTCCTGATTTTGATGTTAAGTCTCTCGCTGTTCTGATTTTTGTTATATCTAATTTTGTCTTCTTCCCGTTCATTTTCAATTCATATTCTCTATTCACTAGATTGTTTATTCCATTCAACATATCCTGTAACTCTTCTTTACTTTCCGTGACGACAGAAATGCCATCATCTAATCTTATCATTAATATCCTTTCCTCCCGAAATTCAGTCGCTCCCTTTAACGTGTCCTATTTCCGTCATGGTTCCACGATCTATAAATTGAACAGCAGAGCCGAAAGACTGCACCCATGTCTTAAACACATCCTAATCCAAGCACTTCGTTCTTGGTCATCCACTCTTATTGTTCCTTCTTGGGTCTTATGCTGTCTGTCCCTATAGCTAACTCCTATTTTTCTCAGAATTTGGAATATCTTCCCCCAATTTACAGTGATGAACGCCCTTTTTAGATCGACAAATGCTGTGGGTGTTTCTTGAGTTGTCTTGCTTCCACTATCAAACGCAACGTCAGAACCGCCTCTCTGGTGCCTTTAACTTTCCTAAAGCTAAACACACTGTTATCTAACAGATCCTCAACTTTACTTTCCATCCTTCTGTATGTTATTCTTGGCAGAAAATTGGGTGCTCCAGCTTTTAAGTTGATGTTACGACAGTTCTCACTCTTATCGGTCGTTGCTATCTACGGAATTGTGTAGATTATAGCTTTCCGAAAGTCTGATGATGCCTCGCCTGTTATATACATGCACGTACTAATCTGAATAGTTGTTTGGTTTTCATTCCCACCAATGATGTTAGGAATCCCAATGGAATATTATCAATACCTCCCACTTTATGTGATTGCAAGCCTTCGAAACCTTTTTTAAATTTAGATTAACTCTGGAACCCTGTCTTCTATATCGAGTTCAGTTTCTTCTTCTATCCCCCATTATAAACATCCATTCGCTTTCTTATCTGTTTTCCAAAAACAGAATTCCCATTGAACTCTTAATATTACTACTCTTTTTTCTAATGTCATCGACGGTTGTTTTGACTACTGAACCTAAATTATCCTAAGGACCAACACACACACCCATTACCGAGGGAGGACTCGAACCTCCGCCAGGACCAGCCGCACAGTCCATGACTGCAGCGCCTGAGGCCGCTCGGCAAATCCCGCGCGGTTAGGCGGCTTCATAAGGGTTGAAATGATGAGTTAGTCCTTCCAACGACCTTTTTTTCCATTTCTTCACGTTTTTGCTGTAGCATTTAACCTTGGCTTCTCTGTACTTCCTATTTATTTAATTTCTAAATGTTTTTTTATTGTTATATTCCTGTCTTGCCATGAGCTTTCCTTTACTTCCTTCTTTCGTCCATCAGTTAAAATATTTCTGTTACTCCACTTCTCTTCTCAGTTACCTTCGCCATACATACATTTTTGTCTGTTCAACATCTGTGTTTGCCTTCTTAGAGATGTCCACTACTGTTATATTGAACTACCTAGTCTGGTATTCGTTATCACCGTTCCACATCCTTAGCGAACTTCACATGCGTCTTATTATTTCTCAGGACTTTGATATTCCACTATATTTCACGCGGATTCTTCCGAGTGGTTACCTCAAATTCAGTCTAATCTTTATTATTACGAAATTTTAATCTGAATATATATTTGCTGCAGGGTACGCTTTACAGTCCAAACTCTGATTCGGAAATCTCTGACCATTATGTAATATAGCTGGAAACGTCTCGTGGCTCTGGGCCTTCTTCAAGTATATCTCCTCTCCATGTGATTCTTGAATAGAATATTCGCTGTATCTGTCTGAAAGTTATTGCAGAAGCCCATTCGTGTTTCTCCTCTCTCATCCCTACTGCCAACCCCATATTCCCACGTGACCATTTTCTATTCCTTACACAACAAACGCATTCCAATCTCCGGTGATTATGGAATTTTCGTGTCCCGTTACATACTATATTACCCGTTCAATAACTTCATATTCTTTCTCTTCCACTTAGGCTTGCGACGTCGGTATGTATACCTGAATTATCGTTGTATCATCGATTTGGTGTCGAATACGATGACAAAAGCACTTGTTCGCAGTAGCTCATTGTCTGTCCTTCTTTCCTAATCATAACTAATGCTACATATGTTATACAATTTTCTGCTGCTGTTGATATTGCCCTATATTAGACTAACCAAATATTCTTATCTTCTTCCCATTTCACTTGACTGGCTCTCAATACCTCTACAATGAACCTCTGCATTTCTCTTTTCGGAATTTCTACCTTTTCCCACTACCTTCAAAGATCTGAAATTCAATACTCCGAGTCGTAGAACGTTATCCTTTCATTCGCTGGTCAATCGTCTTCTCATGGTCACCTCCCCTTTGGCTGTTCCCACCTGGTGAACCGAGTGTGAGGCTAGGCCACAATCTTTTTACAATGGTGAGGTCATCATGACACTTTTCCAGTAACAAGCCACATGTCTTGTGGATCCACATTACGTGACTTTAATGCAGTGGCTCCATTGCCTTCTATATCATCATGCCGTTGATCATTGCAGATTCTTCCGTCCTTAGAGGCAGTTTGTCACTCAAAGGACAAGAATGTCCTGAACCTCAATCTGCTCCTCCGTCTTGCATGATGGGGCCGTTGGCAGAAAGAGAGTGATTTCCTATCGCCCGATTTTTCAGCTGCCATTGCTGATGAGTTTTATTCAATTTAAATAGTGACTGGTTTCGAACCCGAGGCCCAGGACGTTTTGATTAGAAGTCATTGACGCTACCACTAGACTACGTTATGCGTTGCTCGATATTCTTTATTTTAAATCTGAATAACGTTATGGGCAGCGTCCCTTCTCTGTAGGTCTTTTGGGATCGCATCTGTAGGATCTTAGGAGTATACTAAATAGCTCAACCGCCACATCGTACATCTTCTTAAGTAAATGAGATCCGTTTGATCTTGGTTTAGCTGTGATTTATCCTGTGCGTATCCATTTCTCAACCACATCACAAGTAGTTGGGCAGCTTCAAATGTATGAAATCTTATGGGACTCAACTGCTAAAGTCATCAGTCCCTAATCTTACAAACTACTGAACCTAAATTATCCTGAGCACCAACACACACACCCATTACCGAGGGAGGACTCGAACCTCCGCCAGGACCAGACGCACAGTCCATGACTGCAGCGCCTGAGGCCGCTCGGCTAATCCCGCAAGGTTAGGCGGCTTCATAAGGGTTGAAATGTCCCTGACGGATTTGTTACTTAGGTAACAACCAGTGACTATTCGACGTTAGAAGTCACTGAGCTCACTTAGCCCACTCCTTCTACTCATACTACTTCTCTACTGACGACACAATACTCCCCGCTTCTTTTCATTCTGGAAGGTTCGTCTCTCATGACAATTTGTTTTCGTTTCCGAATTAAATAGAAGTGTCCAGATAATTTTGATCAGGTGGTGTATACAGCGAAGATGAAAGTGTTTCAACAAAGAGTGGTTATATATGCATGTACGGAGGAGGATGGTATTGCATTTATTTGTTCTTGCATGGCTGGACAATGGTGAGACAGTCGTTACTAACTATCGGAAGCAGTCATTGTTATCGCTGTTTGTGCCATCAATTTTTTCCCGAAAGCAAAATAACATTTCGTAACCAAATTGAGTTAATCTTTTCTATTACTTTATTTATTTTCTTTATCTCGTACGAGAGGCTTTTTGCATAAAACCAAGGACTATTCTGTTTAGTTACTGCTGGGTTGTAAACTGAAGAATATTTAATGCCTACAAGAGTAAGTGTAGTCCTCAAGAATGTAGAACTATCTCCGAAACGCGTTGAACGGTAGCGGGAGATAAGGTGTTATGACTGAAGACAGTATTATTAAAAAACTTAACAACAATTATTGTTCGCACGTGCCATTATTGAATGGAACTGTATAATAAGACATCTATATTCAGTCGGATTAATTTTGTAGTTACAGTTAACTCAAATCAATACATTCGTATGAAGTACCCTTTCCCTGTATCAGTTTCCATTAACTCAATCTCTCAGCAGGTGTAAATGATTACGGCAATAAGTTCAATTACCAAGTGTTTCAAGAGCAATCTCATTGCACTTCCAGTTGAAAAAGCTGTGGATATGGCCTCAAACACGTTTTCTGTCAAAATGACGGTGAAAGGTCATGAAAACACTGTTTTGTGCTTGTAAAATCTGTGTAAATTTCTCGAAGTCGGCAAGAACTTACGCCTTTGCCGTAAGTAAGATGTCTATGACTACGATTAATTAGCGTAGCTTGTGTGATGGTAACTCTGCCTTAACACTGAAATGTTCCCATGATGTGACTTATGAATATTCCGGAGAAAGATAACAAAATCTATCAGTATCAAATAACAAAAAACCGTCAATCTACGAAATAATATAGTCACTGTGAACAGTAAACACGTGGCATGGGTTAGTAGATAAGAAATAGCCGACCAGAAATCAGGATAAAGGATTCCATGTTCTAATAAATTACAATCGGTCACCGTTGACTTTTCCAGCAAATGCTTCTCCAACTTACATTTTATCCTTCTCTGTGAAGCTTGGATGTGACGAGAGGAACTCTAATTCTCTTTCCAAATACAGGATAACCTTCTCCAATATTATGACCAGATTCTTACATAGTGAAATTTTACTGATAAGTAAATGACGATACTCAAACGTGCGTCCACCAAATCCTGTAAATGAGTAAAGTGAAAATTTCCGTACGGGCTAAGCAAGCTCGTTTTCATGTAATAAACTTCTGTCCCCATAAATCACGCACAGAATAAATATATTGCTTTATAAAATACCTTTGGTCTAAGGGTAGCGTCTTTGCTTCACATCCACTACGTCCTCGGTCCCGGCTTCGAAACACGCCACCACTTAAATTTTGATTAATAATCACTATTGGCAGCCGAAGACTTCCGGCTTAACAAGTCACCCTCATGCTGCCAACGGCTTTGACAAAGAGGGCGGAGGAGCGGATAGAGGTTCGGGCCACCCCCTTGCCTTTGGGAAGGGAAACTGCCGTAAAGGCGGAAGAATCAGCAATGATCAACGGCTTGAGGAAGTAGAAGTCTATGGAAACCACTGCATTAAAGACACATAACGTGTATCAAGAGGGCATGTGGCTCGTAATTCAAAAAGCGTCATGATGGTCTCTGCATAGGCAAAATGTTCCAGAATAGTCTCCCATTCAGATCTCCGGTAGGGGACTGCCCAGGTGATCATGAGAAAAAGACTGAATAATCAACGAAAGGGTAAGGTTATACGAGTCGGGGCATGGAATTGCAGAAGCTGTAATGTGTTAGGAAAGCAAGGAAACCAGAAAAGGGGAATTCAAAGGCTCAATCAAGATACAAGAGGCGCAAGTGAAGTGAAATGGAAAGAAGACAAGGGTTTCTGGTACTATGAGTATAGGATAACATCAGCAGCAGCAAAAATGGCTCTGAGCACTACGGGACTCAACTGCTGAGGTTATTAGTCCCCTAGAACTTAGAACTAGTTAAACCTAACTAACCTAAGGACATCACAAACATCCATGCCCGAGGCAGGATTCGAACCAGCGACCGTAGCGGTCTTGCGGTTCCAGACTGCAGCGCCTTGAACCGCACGGCCACTTCGGCCGGCTCAGCAGCAGCAGGAAACGGTATAACAGGAGTAGGATTCGCTATGAATAGGAAGGCAGGGCAGAGAGTGTGTTACTGTGAACAATTCAGTGATACGGTCATTCTTATAGAATCGTCAGAATAGACAGCACACCAACACCGACAACAATGGTCACAGTCTGAAGAAGAAGAGATAAAGTATATGAGAATATTGAAAGTGTAGTACATTACGGAAAGGGAGATGAAAGTCTGTCATAGGGGACTGGAATGCAGTTGTTGGGAAAGGAGTACAAGAAAACGTTGCAGGAGAACGTGGGCTTCAGACAACGAGTGAGACAGAAGAAATACAAATTAAGATCTGTAATACACCTGAGCTAGTAGTAGCGAAAACTCTGTTTAAGAATCACAAGAAAAGGAGGTATACTTGTAAAAAATGGCTCTGAGCACTATGGGACTCAACTGCTGAGGTCATTAGTCCCCTAACACTTAGAACTAGTTAAACCTAACTAACCTAAGGACATCACAAACATCCATGCCCGAAGCAGGATTCGAACCTGCGACCGTAGCGGTCTTGCGGTTCCAGACTGCAGCGCCTTTAACCGCACGGCCACTTCGGCCGGCCAGGTATACTTGGAAAATGCAGGGTGAATCCGTAATCGGATTCCAAATTGTAAGTTGTACACAACAGCAGATAGAGACTCAGGTCAGTGATGAAGAGTATGCTGAAGTTTAAGAGATTAGTCAGGAAGAATCAATACGCAACGAAGTTGGATACGGAAGTACTGAGAAATGACGAGATAGGCTTGAAGTTCTCTAAGGCTGTAGATACGGCAATAAAGAATAGTCCAGTAGTCAGTACAGTTGAAGGGGAATAGACATCTCTAAAAAGGGGAATCATGGAAGCTGGAAAGTAAACCTTAGTACAAAGAAGGTAACTGTAAAGAAACGTTGGGTGACAGAATAAACACTTCAGCTGATCTATGAAAGAAGGAACTACAAAAACTCTCAGGGAAATTCAGGAATACAGAAATACAAGTCGCTGAGGAATGAAATAAATAGGAGGTGCAGGGAAGCTTCGTGAAAAATGTGAAGAAATCCCAAAAGACATGATTGTCGGAAGGACTGACTCAGCATATAGAAAGTCAAAACAACCTTCGGTGAAATTAAAAGCAAGGGTGGTAACATTAAGAGTGCAACCGGAAGTCAAATTTTAAATGCAGAGGAGAGCGCTGAAGGATGGTAATAGCCTACTGAAGGCCTGTATTAGGGGGAAGTTTTTGTCAGAGGTGATAGAGAAGTAACAGGAGTCGATTTAGAAGACAGAGGGGGTCCAATATTAGAATCATAATTTAAGAGAGCTTTGGAGGACTTAAGATCAAATAAGGCAAAAGGGATCGATAACATATCAGAGTTTCTAAAATCACTGAGGGAATTATCAATAAACCCAACCGACTATTCACGTTGGAGTGTAGACTGGATGAGTCTGGCAATATATCGTCTGACTTTCGGAAAAATATCATCCACACATTTCCGAAGACTGTAAGATCTGACAAGTGCGAGAATTATCGCACAATCAACTTAACAGCTCATTCATCCCATTTGCTGACAAGAATAATATACAGGAGGATGGAGAAGGAAATTGAGGATTTAGATGACGAACAGTTTGACTTTAGGCATGGAGAGCTGCATCAAACCAGTCTCAGGACTGAAGACCACGACAACAACAACAAAGGCACTAGAGAGGCAACTCTGACGCTGCGGTTGATAATGGAGGAAACACTAGAGAAAAATCAAGAAACGTTCACAGTATTTGTGAAAAAGCGTTCGACAAAGTATAATGATGGAAGATGTTCGAAATTCCGAGAAAAATAATGGCAAGCTATAATGAGGGACGGGTACAAGAGCCAAGAGTCAAGAGAGAATAGTAAGAGTTTAAGACCATGAACGAAGTGCCCGGTTTGAAAAGGGTGTGAGACAGGGATGTAATCTTTCGCCCCTACTCTTCAATCTGTACGTTGAAGGGGCAATTATGGAAATAAAAGAAAGGATCAGGAGTGGAATTAAAATTCATGGTGAAAGGGTATCAACGATACGATTCGCTGATGACATTCCTATCCTGAGTGAAAGTGAAGAAGAATTACGTGAAATGTTGAAGGGAATGGACAATCTAACAAGTAAAGAATATCGATTTAGAGTAAATCGAAGGAAGACGAAAGTAATGAGAGCAACGAGAAACTTAACATCAGGACTGTTGGTCACGAAAGCGATGAAGTTAAGGAATTCCGCTACCTAGGCAGCAAAATAACCATTGACAGTCGAGCTAGGAGGACATCACAACCATACTAGCACTGGCAAAAAGGTCATTCCTGGCCAAGAGAAGTCTACTAGTATCAGACATAGGCCTTAATATGAGGAAGACATTTCTGAGAATATACGTTAGGAGCTCAGTACTGTATGGTAGTGAAACATGGAAACAAGGTAAGGAATTAGGATGTTCTGCGCAGAATCGGAGAGGAAAGGAGTATGTGGAAAACAGTGACAAGGAGAAGGGACAGGATGAGAGCACATCTGTTAAGACATCAGGGACTGACTTCCACGGTACCAGAGGGAGCTGTAGAGGGCAAAAACCGTAGAGAAAACAAGAGAGTGGAATACATCAAGAAGGTAATTTAGAACGTAAGTTGCCAGTGCTACCTTGAGATGAAGAGGTTGGCACAGAAGAGGAGTTCGTGTTAGAAGACCAATGACAAAACAAAACAAAAACTAAAAAGAATAATAATTCGACTCTCCTCCTCGTCGTCGGTACTTGTTTGTATCACATCGTAATATGGTCACACTTCCAACATTACTGGCAGAAATAAAGATATGAACTGTACTCATATGCGTTAGCAAAAATTGATAAGAAGAATTCTGCAGGTGCGCATGGAGAATAAAGCTGCTGATCACAAATATACACAATGTCATTGATAGTTCACCAAAGTTGTTGCTAGTACCCTACAGTTTGCAAAATACGTAGTCATCTTAGTTGGTAAATTATTATCCGTCATTTCCAAATGCTATGCCACATGATATGATGAAAGTCCGTTCGATGACAGTGAGCAGGCAGTAAGAGGAACCGAGGAGAAATTTAGAGAGAGAGTTAGAGTTGAGGGGGAAAATAAAATTTTTTAGCTTTGTCTGCGGTACTGTAACACTGTCAGAGACGGGAAAGTGAAGAGCATTTAAACGGTATGAATAATATGTATGTGTTGTCTGCTTTTTTTTCAGACGTGTCCAGAAGACACCGTTTTTCATCCTCGAGTGAGAGATCACTGAAATACATCAGTGAGGAAACAACAAAGGAATCACACAGCCAACCGGTTGCAAATAACTGATTAGTACACAGACCTAGCTTTCGACAACTCTAAGGAGGTCTTCATCAAAATTAAATTGTAAGAAACCCTATAAAATAATACATAGAAAATTACGTTTGACAAGAATATTAACCAAGATTACAGCTGTCATGACATACAAATTTTACGTAAAGCTGCATTGTGAGAGGGCAGTGGTCAAGGTTCAGAGCAGATTTTCTGAAGATTAAACCCGTTCCAGCCCTCGGCACGTATTATCGGCGCAGTGGCTTACATTGGTGCCACGAAAAAAATGCAAGTTGAGCCACCTATTGGGTGCGGACAGTGACATTTGCCGATTTGGTACACTACAACAGAATAAATTGAATTAAACGACAGTTAATTATAAAACAAAATACGAAGGAATAGAGCTTAATGTATTTTCAAAAACAATATATTTTCAAAAATGCGAAGTAGTCAGGCAAACGAAGTGCAACTAAGAGCCATCTATTAGGCTTTACAGAAATTCCCGTCACGTTAAGACAGAATATTAAAGAATATGTATACAAATAGCTGTACAATCCAAAAAATTCTTCGCAGAATTTAGATTCCTTTGTTTTTATTATGTTTTATAGAGTTTTTTAAAATTTCATTCCAATGAAGACATCCTTAGAGGTATCGAAACCTAGGTCTTTGTACCAGACCATTATTTGCAACTGGCTGGTCGTGTGATCTTGCTTATATACGATTGCTGAGAGACACCCATGTTTAAAACTGTTAACAGGGAAAAGTGAAAATTCGTGGCGGACCGGGAGGCGAACCAAGATTTTTCTGTTACTTGCAAAATGCCTTTTTTTAAAAAAATTTAAGGAAGTAAAGCGTGGGGAGGGATCGAAACTCGAGTCTTCTCCACGATGGCTACCATTCTAGTTCCTTAACAGCCCCCTTTGAAACATTATTATTTTTACCATTGTGCCCTTCTAGAGGTAAAGAAAGTATCTAAACAGCAGAACAAAGTTAGAGAATAAAGGCCGCCCTTTCGGTGGAACAAGTGTTAGACGCAACACCTGCAGCTGGTAGCAACAAAACATCTGTGGATGCCTCTACACTGCCATTTGGGTCGAGTACGTCTTCACAAAGAAAGGGTCCGTATGGCACGGTCACTTGTTCTGGTCTGTAAAACTGACATGTACATATGGTTAACTTCTCACTCTCAGTGCGCCCCAGCCACTGGGAGGGGCAAGGAAAACACTATTCAGATAATTAGCAAGGCATTGGACGTAGCACAGGTGGCGCCGGAGACGAGTGAGTCTTTCTAATAGGAAAGTCAAAAAATGAATAAGGTGCTTGTCACCATCCAGATGAAGATACAATATGGACAAACCCCTGATCTAGTCAATGCGTGCATCTCAGTATGTGGCTGAAACGTCATATCTGGGAAAAATAAGGAATGTCGGTATCACTGCAACTGGGGTCGTGCACTGAATGAGGGCCAACATCAGTCCTGGCAGCATCCACATCTACGTGACAGGCCCACATTCCAGACAGTGTTAATCCATATCAGGCAGATGGTACTGGGGACATAAAGGAGACTATGCCATATGTATGGTATGGAGTCTCTGACGATTCACACATCTGTCGTTGACCACCAAAACCGAGGCCACTCTGCCGTCCGAATCGAGGAGAGCGCTGTCCACTGGACGCCAGACCACAGGCCAAGTAAACGAGAGAAGACAGCATTCAATTGGATTTTCGAATCATCTGGCAATAAACCTCATGTGCCCTCTGCAGCTGATCACTTGGCACGATGGTGTCGATGTAACTGAAGAACATAAATACTGCAGACGGTGAGATGGTGTCGCCACTGCCGTTGGCGGTTCGTGAGAGGATGTGGTTAATTCCTCTATCAGAGTTACCTCGAAGTTGCATTGGCATTGAGTTCACGTCGTCATCATCATCGCTATATGTAGAGCAGCTGCTCTAACCTGCACATTGACCATTTTGAGACGTCTCTCTGTGGTAGAGAGTGTGGTTGTATCATATCACACATTGATGATCATTCACTCACTGTTCAAGTAACCAGAGGTCACCTGTAGACTGTGCGCTATCGTCTTCAGCATCAGGAGGACCGTCGCCAGATGGGATATCCTGGACACCAAACAGACATTGACATAAGCCACCCACTGTAACATGCTCAAGGACACAAAGTTCCCGTGAAAATAAATACATATACATTGTAGAAGTTGAGTAGAGGTAAGGTGCGCCATCCGTGACTGTCACGCCCAAATATGACCCCCAAATGTTTGGTTGGACTCTGGAGTCGGTATGACACCGAGCTTCCTTCCAGAAGGCCACCCCTGATGAACATAGCCCCAAACGTCTCCAATTTCACGTGGCTTACGGCTGTGGCACCATAACGGTCTATCCAGTCCAGTGATCTTTGGACTTCGACTGGCGTACACACTAAAAACATCAGATTGACTGCATACGCACAGCAGACGAAGGCATGGTCTCTTAAGTCCCTGCAGCCAGTAACGTAGTCCATGTAACAGTGGCTCTATGGCAGTGGCATACACAGTCACCAGTAGCGGCAACCTTGCCACAGGAATCAAGCAATACTGACCGTGTCCACTGTACACCCATCGATCGTAATCTGTGAAGTCACGACATGTAGAAGATGCATGATGGTGTTAATGAAGGACTGAGGAAGGCCAGCAGCTACAGAAATTCCTTAAAGTCATGGCATACTCTGTCAAAAGCATGGTAAAAATGCACAACACCAACTTCCCTGCCGTGGCGCGGTGCGTTGATGCTGTGTATAAAGTTCTACTCACCTTGTGGTGAATCTCTTCCCACAGGCACGCCTTCTTGAAGTGACTGGAATGCAGTTCTCAGGCGGGAGAGCAATAGAAAAAAACAGCTCTCCACCTTATAACCACAAGTCTCACTTAAAATTGTTTTGTCGATGGAACGAATAATTAAATGAAAGTATTTATGTGCGTAACATTTAACTATTATGGTGAGCTTGCATACACTAGCTACTACCAAGCCTTATTCTAAGCTTTACAAAGTCTGTAAAGTCCACTCGCAGACATCCGTCATAACCGTAGATATTTTATAGTAATGGTTAATTATCCTCCCCAGAAAGTTTACAAACGGATTGTTTCGTTTAAAAGAGTTCGCTCAAATGTTGTCATAATCAGTCTCACGTAACTAAATGTTAAAGTTCGCTCGTAAGCAACACACCACGGGGAATTTAGCTACTTAAAATCTTACCAAAAGCTCTGAATTTCACATCGTTCATTAAATTGAACATTCTTCCACACTTTACGGTATTTCTCAAACATTTGTTACCGAAATATCACAATATTAATAATTTTTCATCGGACCATCTGTCAACATATCTTATCATCTAGGATCCAATCCCTGATTTTCCCTTTGTATCTCTACACAAAAGACGGTTCTAGTTCCCAAAATACGCGTGAATACGGTAACAGCCACTCGGAAAGTAGCATCAAACACACTCAATCCGGCAAGTATATAAAGAACCAATGAAAATCCATCACTGAATCAGAACAGTAAATTAACATAAATAAAGTTCGAGAGTAGACAAATACAAAATTCTACATCTACATCTATACTCCGCGAGCCACCTTACGGTGTGTGGCGGAGGGTACTTATTGTACCACTATCTGATCCCCCCTTCCCTGTTCCATTCACGAATTGTGCGTGGGAAGAACGACTGCTTGTAAGTCTCCGTATTTGCTCTAATTTCTCGGATCTTTTCGTTGTGATCATTACGCGAGATATATGTGGGCGGTAGTAATATGTTGCCCATCTCTTCCCGGAATGTGCTCTCTCGTAATTTCGATAATAAACCTCTCCGTATTGCGTAACGCCTTTCTTGAAGTGTCCGCCATTGGAGCTTGTTCAGCATCTCCGTAACGCTCTCGCGCTGACTAAATGTCCCCATGACGAATCGCGCTGCTTTTCGCTGGATCATGTCTATCTCTTCTATTAATCCAACCTGGTAAGGGTCCCATACTGATGAGCAATACTCAAGAATCGGACGAACAAGCGTTTTGTAAGCTACTTCTTTCGTCGATGAGTCACATTTTCTTAGAATTCTTCCTATGAATCTCAACCTGGCGCCTGCTTTTCCCACTATTTGTTTTATGTGATCATTCCACTTCAGATCGCTCCGGATAGTAACTCCTAAGTATTAACCCCATCTTAACCGAAATCATTAGTCCATTTACCCAGTACCATAAACTGATGAAATAGTTATAATAAATTCCTCGGTACGAATGATTAACACGCACGTCATTCTGGAACATTTCTCACGAGACCAGTTACTGCAACGCACAGTGCAAAAAACTTTACATAAAACTTTACTTCACACAGCATCATTCACTCTCACAACCAAGCTCAATTGCAATAGTAATTAATAAACAGTTAGAAAATTAAAGAAACAGAACTGCAAATAAAACGGACAGTATTTTGATAGCAGCTCTAACAATGTGCGTCAGATAATGATCTCTATCAGACTGCATAGAAACTGGATACACTCCAGCATCTGACGCCACCCGTCCTGCGGGTGAGTCATACTACACGCCTCTTCACTGCGGTTACGACCACAATAGGCACGATGAAAGGCGCTGTGCCTCACACCCCCTTCGATTACAAGAAGTTTTCCTTGAAAGTAAAATTTCTGAATAATTTAACTGAAACTTCGGGCCAATTCTAATACCAAAATACTCTTACTTCAGACTATCAGACTTGGTAGTTCTGAAACTAAGCTCGTCCATGATCTAACAAACTTTTATTGCTTCCAAGTACATCAAATTAATTCTTCATACAAAATTAGTTTTTTCACACAACAGTGAATCTTCTGTTTTCGGTAAATTTTACTAAATTTACAAAATTTTCCTTTTTATCTGTGGACGGCATGTCTTAGTTTTACACCAGCTAAATTCTCTCCTATCTTAATGCTGGCACTTCATTATCGTCACAACATTTTTACACTCGTTTCTCTCTTTTTTAGGGCACCCAAGTATGTGGCGTTCGTAACATTTCACCTCCCACTACCGTCCTGGCTTCAGTTAGAAGTTCATACTTCCTGAAAACTGATTTTCTTATAAACCTATAAATAACAGTTACATCTTACAGAAATTAATCATTATTACATAAGCTTCTTAAATTACAATAAATTAACGGAGACTTTACTCTAACTAGTGCACTAAAGTGGCACCCAATTAAATTTTTTTGAAACCATAAGTGAAATAATTTCAAAACTTCAGCAAATAATTGTAGCTAATGCCGCACTTTTTTATTTATTTACCTAAATAAAAGTATTTACGTCAAATAGATTCATATTCTTTCAAAACTGACCTAAACCTAGTACAAATCATTCTTTGAGAATATCTGCTACAAAACCTGGTTATCACTGCGTATACCAGTTCATTCATTACAACTCATGTACAGTCACTCATCTGGTATATACAGGGTGTCCCAGCTATCTTGTCCACCCAGAATATCTCTTGAACAATAACAGCTATTGGAAAACGACTTTCACCGGTATCAATGTAGGTCTGGGGCCCATGAATGTACATACTTGGAAACATTCTAAAACGAAAGCATATGTGTTTTTTTAACACAAACTTAAGTTTTTTTTTAAATGAGCCTCCTATATTTTTTCTTCAGCAATCCTTAGCACGACAAAGCACATACACAATGGCGTTGATTGCATCGCAATATTCCCATTACGTCCCGAGATATTAAGACGCGAAGTTGACGCTTGAAACACCCGACATGCGCTGCTAGCCCACGTCCTGAGGCTCAGGCGTGAACCCCATGCTGCCCGTAATCGCGATGTGATTGACATGCGTAATCACACTTCCATACTTATCAAGAGGTCCGAAACGAATAATACGGTCTGCTGCCATCCTGCATTACCGTCGTACATTCCAGCAGGTATTTATCCCATAGGCTAGGGGTGATGCGGTTCTGTAACGTATCTGTGTACCTCAACGTTAGTCACAAAGTTAACTTCGCTTATCGTTAATCCGTTACTAAAAAGGTAATGCCGTTCAACGTTAAAACTTTACTTTACTGTAGATCTAGCGCAAGTGACCGTTAATCATTCACTCGTAATAGTAAAATTCATGTTGATGGTTTTAGTGAAACGAGCAAGTGGACTAAAAGTTTTACCGTTGTTTAGGTAAAAATGTTTTGATTTGGGAAGTTCATGTAGGACATAGAAGATGAATGTAAACATGTTTAACCAATTAGTTTTATTATCACATAATTATCAATGTTATGTTTATCTAATGCGTTAAATGACAAATTGTTGCAAACAAATGTTTCTTAACATCACTGGGTAAAATGGCTCTTTGTAGAAACTTCCACTGTGATACCAGCAGCCCGCATCTCGTGGTCGTGCGGTAGCGTTCTCGCTTCCCACGCCCGGGTTCCCGGGTTCGATTCCCGGCGGGGTCAGGGATTTTCTCTGCCTCGTGATGGCTGGGTGTTGTGTGCTGTCCTTAGGTTAGTTAGGTTTAAGTAGTTCTAAGTTCTAGGGGACTTATGACCTCAGCAGTTGAGTCCCATAGTGCTCAGAGCCATTTGAGCCATTTGATACCAGCACTACATACTAAACATAGCGTTCACATGTCATGCTCAAAGTGATGCCCATTGGGCTGCATACATACGGTCACTCTGCGGATGAAGGATGCCCTACTTCGTGTCACTGTTCCCTCTTTGATGGCTGTACAAGCATCAATAATGCGTTGCTTCATGTCCTCTGGTGTTGTTGGTTCATGTTGGTAAACAGCATCCTTCACTACTCCCCAAAGAAAATAATCCAGCGGTGTAAGGTCCGGAGATCGGGCAGGCCACCTAACTGGGCCACCTCGTCCAATCCACCTACCAGGGAACTTACGGTTCAGAAGTCGTCGTGCTCGTAAGGCGTTATGTGCAGGGCATCCGTCATGCTGATACCACATGACCATTCTCCGGTTCAGAGGTACGGTGTCCAAGAGAACAGGAAGATTGTGTCGTATAAATCTGGAGTAGTGTCTGCCATTTTGGATGACATTTATAAAGAAAGGTCCGATAATGGTATCTCCAATAATCTCACACCAAACATTAACATTCCACGGACGTTGATGCTCTACCTGACGGAGCCATTTTGGATTGTCTGTGGACCAATAATGCATATTCCTCATACTGACAATTCCTTTGTTGGAGAATGATGCCTCGTCGGTAAAGAGAACATCTGCAAAAATGTGGATTAGTCAGAAGTTTTTGCTGAGCCCACCGAAAAAATGTTACCCTATTGTGGAAGTCATTTCCATGAAGATCCTGGTGTAAATGAACATGGTAAGGATGAAATTTATGACGTTTAAGAATACACTGTGCACTTGATTTCGACACACCAACTTCACGTTCAATTTGACGTGTGCTGATTTGAGGATTCACAGCTACGGTAGCGAGCACAGCAACTTCAGCACGTTCATCTGTGCGTGTTCTAGGACGATGTCGAGGTCTTGGATTTAAGCTTCCCGTTTCACGTAGACGAGATGTGAGACGACCAAACATCCGGCGCGAAGGCGATTGCTTGTCAGGGAGTCGTCTTCTGTACAGTCGTTCTGCCTGAACAACATTTCGTCCACCTACAACAGGGTACAGTACAGGTATGTAGAGTAGGGTAGAAAACAGTCATATTAACTTAATAATCATAATGTTCGCTAACAGTACTACCAACAAACAAGCAATCTCATAACGTATTTCCCGTCAACGTACATTCTCCATAGCTCAGCAGCATTTCTACCATATCTTCATGTGTGTACATTATACTGTACAGTGTAAGTTCCTCAACACAACGTTTATTCACAATGTGTACTACTTCCGTGCCGTCACTAGATTACTCTGATGCACGACTACACTGACAAGCGGTGTACTGCACGCCTAAGCAACAACAAATGATATGCTCGGAGGGTGGTGGAGTACAGGAGTTTGCATGGGTCGCAAATCATAAACAAGGCGAAGTGGTAACTGTGGCAGTAGTGGGAACTACGTTGGACACTTGACTAGGTAGAGCCAGGCCCTGCGCGACAGGCACAATGGGTCATATAACGCATTAGGTAAACCTTATTTTGGGTTTGCAGGTTAAATAAGACAACCTGACGGGTGTACACCGATCGGTACTGGTTCATATTGTGTACGTACAGGGTGTTTCAAAAATGACCGGTATATTTGAAACGGCAATAAAAACTAAACGAGCAGCGATAGAAATACACCGTTTGTTGCAATATGCTTGGAACAACAGTACATTTTCAGGCAGACAAACTTTCGAAATTACAGTAGTTACAATTTTCAACAACAGATGGTGCTGCGATCTGGGAAACTCTATAGTACGATATTTTCCACATATCCACCATGTGTAGCAATAATATGGCGTAGTCTCTGAATGAAATTACCAGAAACCTTTGATAACGTGTCTGGCGGAATGGCTTCACATGCAGATGAGATGTACTGCTTCAGCTGTTCAATTGTTTCTGGATTCTGGCGGTACACCTGGTCTTTCAAGTGTCCCCACAGAAAGAAGTCACAGGGGTTCATGTCTGGCGAATAGTGAGGCCAATCCACGCCGCCTCCTGTATGTTTCGGATAGCCCAAAGCAATCACACGATCATCGAAATATTCATTCAGGAAATTAAAGACGTCGGCCGTGCGATGTGGCCGGGCACCATCTTGCATAAACCACGAGGTGTTCGCAGTGTCGTCTAAGGCAGTTTGTACGGCCACAAATTCACGAAGAATGTCCAGATAGCGTGATGCAGTAATCGTTTCGGATCTGAAAAATGGGCCAAAGATTCCTTTGGAAGAAATGGCGGCCCAGACCAGTACTTTTTGAGGATGCAGGGACGATGGGACTGCAACATGGGGCTTTTCGGTTCCCCATATGCGCCAGTTCTGTTTATTGACGAAACCGTCCAGGTAAAAATAAGTTTCGTCAGTAAACCAAATGCTGCCCACATGCATATCGCCGTCATCAATCCTGTACACTATATCGTTAGCGAATGTCTCTCGTGCAGCAATGGTAGCGGCGCTGAGGGGTTGCCGCGTTTGAATTTTGTATGGATAGAGGTGTAAACTCTGGCGCATGAGACGATACGTGAACGTTGGCGTCATTTGGACCGCAGCTGCAACACGGCGAACGGAAACCCGAGGCCGCTGTTGGATCACCTGCTGCACTAGCTGCACGTTGCCCTCTGTGGTTGCCGTACGCGGTCGCCCTACCTTTCCAGCACGTTCATCCGTCACGTTCCCAGTCCGTTGAAATTTTTCAAACAGATCCTTTATTGTATCGCTTTTCGGTCCTTTGGTTACATTAAACCTCCGTTGAAAACTTCGTCTTGTTGCAACAACACTGTGTTCTAGGCGGTGGAATTCCAACACCAGAAAAATTCTCTGTTCTAAGGAATAAACCATGTTG
The DNA here is from genome assembly GCF_023898315.1 of Schistocerca nitens. Lineage (NCBI taxonomy): Eukaryota > Metazoa > Arthropoda > Insecta > Orthoptera > Acrididae > Schistocerca > Schistocerca nitens. The sequence continues at coordinate 7,853,596 of NW_026045910.1, read as the reverse complement.
TCTACAGCACACTTGCACGTTGTGAACAGCACACGCTTACAGCAGAAAGACGACGTACAGAATGGCGCACCCACAGACTGCGTTGTCTTCTATATCTTTCACATCACTTGCAGCGCCATCTGTTGTTGAAAATTGTAACTACTGTAATTTCGAAAGTTTGTCCGCTGAAAATGTACTGTTGTCCCAAGCATATTGCAACAAACGGTGTATTTCTATCGCTGCTCGTTTAGTTTTTATTGCCGTTTCAAATATACCGGTCATTTTTGAAACACCCTGTAGATACGTAAAACGTGCAAGAGGGAAACCATTATGTGCTTATGAGAGTTGATGGCAGCAGACCGTATTATTCGTTTCGGATCTCTTGATAAGTGTGGAAGTGTGATTACACATGTCAATCACATCGCGATTACGGGCAGCATGGGGTTCACGCCTGAGCCTCAGGACGTGCGCTAGCAGCGCATGTCGGGTGTTTCTAGCGTCAACTTCGCGTCTCAATATCTCGGGATGTAATGGGAATATTGCGATGCAATCAACGCCATTGTGTATGTGCTTTGTCATGCTATGGATTGCTGAAGAAAAAATATAGAAAGTCCATTTAAAAAAATTGTTTGTGTTAAAAAACACATATGCTTTCGTTTTAGAATGTTTCCAAATATGTACATTCGTGGGCCCCAGCCCTACATTGATACCGGTGAAAGTCGTTTTCCAATAGCTGTTACTGTTCCAGAGGTATTCTGGGGGGACAAGATAGCTGGGACACCCTGTATACTATACAGTAGTGAATACACTGGAACGTCCCTTTGAACAATTATACAAGACTGTGCTTAAACTGTAAGTTACATTTCACTGCAGACGTTTCTGTTGGTCACAGTATATGGACAATATGTGAGAAGTAGGGACTGATAATGTTTACACGTGTGTTAATAATTCAGCAAGGGCCTGGTTAACAGCATTGCTGGTTCTAAGGACAATTCCAAAAACTTTGTGCGTGCACAAGTGGTGGTTTATGGACTTGCTATATTTTTCGCAAGACTCTTCGATGGTGATTGTGCACCTGCACAGTCGCAGCAGATGGCCGCTGGCCGTCTCTACAAGGACTACAGTGGGTCTGAATCTTTGATGGCCCACTAATACCATTATTTCTACAAGGACTGCAGTGTGTCTGCACCTCTGGTGGCCCACCAATACCGTAATCTCTACCAGGACTACAGTGGGACTGCTCTGTGACGACCTACCTACCAATATTCTTCAAAACTTCGACTGACTCTGCTGTGGGTTTGCTCTGTTGTGGCCCATTACCTGTCTGCATGTCAAGAGTCAGCACTGCCTTTCCGTTGGAAGGACAACACTACTTCTTCAAGACTGCATGGAATTCCACTACTTCCGTATGCATTCCCTTTTACTGCTCAGACTTTGAGAAAAAAAAAAAAACACTGCAATTTTACTGTGATGAACGATCAGGACTGTCTTTATGGACTGTGAGAAAATTTTAGCTTTTTAACAACATTGTATCAATAAGTGTGTGTATTTGATATCTTTGTTATTGTAATTATGTAAATTTTTTTCAAATCTGTACTGGCCACTTCCCAAAACAATTTGTAAAATTTTTTGTGGGGAGCATGGGGGCTATGTAAGTAGGCTATTTAGGTTTTCTTATTGGTAACGCCATGTAGTACTCTGTATGAAAATCACTGGCTGTGCTGTGTGCAGTCTGTGGCTTATGAAAGTAGGCTATTTAGGTTTTCTTATTGGTAACGCCACGTAGAGCTCTGTATGAAAATCACTGGCTGTGCTGTGTGTAGTCTGTGGCTAGTTTGCATTGTTGTCTGCCATTGTAGTGTTGGGCAGCTGGATGTTAACAGCGCGTAGCGTTGCGCAGTTGGAGGTGAGCCGCCAGCAGTGGTGGATATGGGGAGAGAAATGGCGGAGTTTTGAAATTTGTAAGACTGGATGTCATGAACTGCTATATATATTATGACTATTAAGGTAAATACATTGTTTGTTCTCTATCAAAATCTTTCATTTGCTATCAGTAGTTAGTGCCTTCAGTAGTTTGAATCTTTTATTTAGCTCACAGTAGTGGCGCTCGCTGTATTGGAGTAGTTCGAGTAACGAAGATTTTTGGTGAGGTAAGTGATCTGTGAAAGGTATAGGTTAATGTTAGTCAGGGCCATTCTTTTGTAGGGATTTTTGAAAGTCAGATTGCGTGCGCTAAAAAATATTGTGTGTCAGTTTAGTGTTGATCAGAAAAGGTAAAGAGCGAAATGTCTGAGTGTGTTCAGTTCTGCTCAGCTGTTTGAAAACCAAATAGTGTAATAGGTTTAACAGCACAATAATTAATTAATTTTTCTAAGGGGACGTTTCAACACAATGCCTCTCACTATCTTTATCATAATGTTTTGACTTAATATAGACATATTAGAACTTTCATATACAGCTTTTCTGTTTCACCTTCTTTCTTTCCAGACCTCCCTCATACAGCTAATGTCAGCATTAGTATTCTCCTTTACAAACTTCATTAGATTCCTTACATCGTCTTTCATCACTTAATCTCAATAGTAACATGTGGTATTTATTCATGTTACAAAAGTCTGTTAACCATTTTCCATCAGAACAACAAACATCTCCTTGCAACAAGTCATCTTACTCCATGATTCTCTAATTCTCATCTTGACAGCACACATCTGGTTGCAACAAAACGCCTTAATCGTTGTTAGTCTCCATTTACTAATTTGTTGCTTCAAGTATCATCACTAAACTTACGTCACCACTTCAAAATCCACTACCTATTCTTCACTAGCACAGCACCTGTCACTACACATGTTGCCTCAAATCATCATTAATCACTTTATTTTCACAGCCACATCCTGTAATCACTTCCAATTATACTAACCATTCCTTCCATAGCTAAACATTTCTCTCTGTTTATAGCCTTCAATATAAAAATACCCCCTGCAGCTTCTACGTGAAAATACGACCTGGAGCTGACAATTGCACAGAATGACGGAAGAGGAAGATTGACAACACGAAAAGAAATTAATGTAGTATTTTCTGTACATCGAGTACCTGGTAATCATCAGTTATGTAGTATTGCAAAGAGTGTAGTGCCCTCTGAAGTATTTACCCAAAATCCTTTTTTTATCTGCCTGATACCTTCAGCATTGCTAAACTCAAAACTTTCAAGAGTCAATTTCAGAGTGTATTTTTGCCTGGCTGTGCAATTACTAAAACCCTATTCTCTCATCATTTTACTTTAACATGGTTGAACAAAATAAATGTGCCTGTTCAACACTTACATTTATACCAAATGCAACAAAACTTACTTCATTACGCCAGATTTCATCGCTTACAGCGTCAGCCATCATAACCATATCAACACCTTCTTGCTCCACATTAACCTCTCTTACATCCTTAAAATAAGCACCATTTTTTCCATTACCATTTCAACCAAAACATATGACACAGGAACGACTGTCTGTTCATTCTAAACTTACTCGTCTTCATGGGAGTAAACATCACTTTTTGTGCATTACTTTCTACAATAACACCAGCACTCAGTAACGACTGACTTTCACTAAATCAGACCCCACTTTATTTCCTTCAGTATTGTTACTGTTGTGCATCACTAACTTCCTGTAAGCTCAGTATACATTCATTTTACCAAACTCCGTATTTGTCTCCAACACATCATTCTGAATGGATACCCAGTCGTTATTACTTCCAACATTAAATTGCATGCAGAACATTGAACCCTCAGAATGTAAAATAATGCTACAACAAAAATTAATTCTCGCCCTATTTTGCCAAAATTTTTATAACAGCGATGGGAGCTGTTGTTGTTGTTGTTGTTGTTGTGTTCTTCAGTCCTGAGACTGGTTTGATGCAGCTCTCCATGGTAATCTATCCTGTGCAAGCTTCTTCATCTCCCAGTACCTACTGCAACCTACATCCTTCTGAATCTGCTTAGTGTATTCATGTCTTGGTCTCCCCCTACGATTTTTACCCTCCACGCTGCCCTCCAATACTAAATTGGTGATCCCTTGATGCCTCAGAACATATCCTACCAACCGATCCCTTCTTCTGGTCAAGTTGTGCCACAAACTCCTCTTCTGCCCAATCCTATTCAGTACCTCCTCATTAGTTATGTGATCTACTCATCTAATCTTCAGCATTCTTCTGTAGCACCACATTTCGAAAGCTTCTATTCTCTTCTTGTCCAAACTATTTACCGTCCATGTTTCACTACCATACATGGCTACACTCCATACAAATACTTTCAGAAATGACTTCCTGACACTTAAATCTATACTCGGTGTTAACAAATTTCTCTTCTTCAGAAACGCTTTCCTTGCCATTGCCAGTCTACATTTTATATCCTCTCTACTTCGACCATCATCAGTTATTTTGCTCCCCAAACAGCAAAACTCATTTACTACTTTAAGTGTTTGATTTCCTAATCTAATTCCCTAATTCCCTCAGCATCACCCGACTTAATTCGACTACATTCCATTATCCTCGTTTTGCTTTTGTTGATGTTCATCTTATATCATCCCTTCAAGACACAATCCATTCCGTTCAACTGCTCTTCCAAGTCCTTTGCTGTCTCTGACAGAATTACAATGTCATCGGCCAACCTCAAAGTTTTTATTTCTTCTCCATGGATTTTAATACCTACTCCGAATTTTTCTTTTGTTTCCTTTATTGCTTGCTCAATATACAGATTGGATTACATCGGGGAGAGGCTACAACCCTGTCTTACTCCCTTCCCAACCACTGCTTCCCTTTCATGTCCCTCGACTCTTATAACTGCCATCTGGTTTCTATACAAATTGTAAATAGCCTTCCGCTCCCTGTATTTTACCCCTGCCACCTTTAGAATTTGAAAGAGAGTATTCCAGTCAACATTGTCAAAAGCTTTCTCTAAGTCTACAAATGCTAGAAACGTAGGTTTGCCTTTCCTTAATCTTTCTTCTAAGATAAGTCGTAAGGTCAGTATTGCCTCACGTGTTGCAGTATTTCTACGGAATCCAAACTGATCTTCCCCGAGGTCGGCTTCTACTAGTCTTTCCATTCGTCTGTAAAGAATTCGTGTTAGTATTTTGCAGCTGTGGCTTATTAAACTGATTGTTCGGTAATTCTCACATCTGTCAACACCTGCTTTCTTTGGAATTGGAATTATTATATTCTTCTTGAAGTCTGAGGGTATTTCGCCTGTTTCATACATCTTGCTCACCAGATGGTAGAGTTTTGTCAGGACTGGCTCTCCCAAAGCCATCCGTAGTTCCAATGGAATGTTGTCTACACCTGGGGCCTTGTTTCGACTCAGGTCTTTCAGTTCTCTGTCAAACTCTTCACGCAGTATCGTATCTCCCATTTCATCTTCATCTACATCCTCTTCCATTTCCATAATATTGTCCTCAAGTACATCGCCCTTGTATGGACCCTCTATATACTCCTGTTACAAGTGTATAATTGTAACAAAGATTCCTTTTTCCACATCACCTACTCCATAGAAGTTATGCCACATCAAATATGATAGATACCAGATAGAAAAGAGTAAAACAAAAATTGAAGAACACAGTGGGAATAGAACACAGATAGGAACGAGTTAGGATAGAGTGCACCAGAAAATAAGGAACCCAGCTAGGAAAGGCACCACTCGCCAAATGGTGTGCCTACCAAAGTCAGACGCCTGCCCTATTTTACTCCTACAGTTCCTGTCAGCTAAATACTGCACTTCTTCTTTCCCTTGTACCACTGACTTAATTACAGGCGGTCCTGTCTTTTTCCCACTATCACTGACTTCAGATTCATCTAGCAAATAGTGTACAACTTCCCTTTTCTCAAAACCTTCCCCATTCCTAGAGATTACACAGATATTTGTAGGATTATTTTCAATATTTATCCTCTTAGTTCCAGTCATTCTGTCCACTATCGAAAATCAAAACACCTTGACGTAACATTTTTCTTCCTGTATCCCATCTAATCCATTACTTTACTAAGCCCCACTATGGTCATCCTCAGCATTCAACTCCGCCCTTACTAGAAACAAATTCTCATTAACGATCTGCACACTATTCCTCTCGTGTAAATGTTACATTTCATTACTATCTGTGCTCTCCCCTTCTTTGTGAACAGATTCCTCGTCTGGTACATTGCAGACGTTTCCCTGTTGATTTCAACCTGTGTTATCATCTGGACACACACATATCAAATCGTCATTACTGCAGTGTTCAGTTCGCCTGCTTTCATTCAAAGAGTCACCTAGGCCAGCATTAAATACACTTATTTTGGTATTATTTGCCTCATTCATATCGCCCACATCATTGCTTCCTAATTAAGTCACTTCTTCATTACACTTGACAAAAGGAGTTGCTGTCCGGGACGCCCCAACTGGGGAAGTTCGGCCACAATGGGTGACTTGCGCGGAGGTGATGATAATAATGAAAAGATGATGACGACAACCGAACCCCAGTCCCGGCCGGAATCGAACCCGGGCCCGCTGCATTGTAGGCACACACATTTCCACTCAGCTAAGCAGGCGGACTCTGGATGTAATTTGTTAGTGGGATTCTATAAAATAGCAACCACTTTAAAGCAAACCTTTTCATACTCTCCGTTCTGGGAGTAAACTTTTCCACAGCCATAAATTGTTTTGCAGTACCATCACTTTGCTTACCCAATATTCTGTGAAAAATGCCTCTTTAAATTTTTCCAAATTATCGTATCGTTCAGTAGCATTCACACACCAGGTCCTAGCTCCATCCATATATTTTGACGAAATAAATGGGATCTTTTGCCTATCGGTCCACAATCGTGGTAACATATTTTCAAAAGCATTCCAAAATTTCTTTGGACGCACATGTCCTGCAGGATCAAAATGTAAGAACTGTCTGTTAGTGAAGTAAGGTACTTCAGCCGACACTTATCAGACTATCACCCACACTGTTAATATCAACTTGTATATAATGTTCTGCTTTAGTTAGTCTGATCATGCCATTCATTTGCTACCATCCCCACCTGAATAGTCAACTGATCCAATGTTAGTTCCTAGTTTTTCCACACAGTCAGACACAACCTGTACAGCTTTTCAACAATTTTCACTTTCTTTATTGATTTTACTACTCAAAATTGTATGCTCACTTTTATATATAACTAGAACGTAGCTCTGCTGTGTGAACAATTACTTGTATCTGACCCATTATTTGCTACCTTTCATTAGCTACCCTTCCTATAGTCTCTTAATACCTTTGTTACACTGCCTGAGGATTTCTTACAACTTTCCTCAACTTGAGAAACTTTAACTTCGATCTTTTATCAAAAACCTCCAATCCCTTTCACCCCTTTTGCGTTAGATCAGAAGCCCGTTTTTTTTTTAGTTAGTCTCAATTTCAGCTTTGAACTATTTAAATTCACCAGCTAAATTTTTAATAATATCAGACTGCTGTGTAAACTCCCTCACCAAATCAATTATACTACTGGACTGCTGATCAATTTTCCTATTATAATTACGCTTAAGATCCCAAGCTAAATTTTTATTTGCTTAATTAATGCTAATCATTAATGTTGCTTACGTCTCCTTTACACTTTCCTGTTCAGTTTGCTTTACTTGCAGCATATCAAGTTTGTCACCTGCCTCTCTTGCCTCCTGTTCTTTTAGGTCACAGTGGCTCATGTCAAATAAATCAGCATTACCAAAATCACTCAGTCTATTAGTGAAAGAGCTAGTACCTTCCCCCAGTTGCATTTGTTAAAACATTTTGTCCCTGTTTCCCTCCACAATTGTAGATAACTATTGTAAATTAGGAACTGAAAGATGATTAATTTCTAATTCAGATGCATTTCTATGCCCTGTAATGTTTGTCTGGCTGGCACTTCCGTCAAACGGAATCACATCATCTTCCTTTACAGCTACAGAATTATCATTCCCTTCCATTTTAAAAGTTCTTTTTGGCACAAGCAAACGACGATTGAATTTAACTTATCTCTATTTGTCGACTGTAGTCTTGGCACGCCGCAATTGCGGGTCCATCCTCGGCCTCCACCTATACCTGTTAGTGGGCTCCCATCCACTGACAACATCGTGAGAGCAGTTGCTGAGATAGCGGCCGTTGAACCCGTCTTCCGTTTGCTAGCCCGACGTCGCTTCTTCTGTTGTATCTAAGATGCCCTTCTTTCCACAGTAGGATTACAGTTCTCTTTGTAGTGTTCTGCTTTTGCACATTGTCGTATACTGTTCTATCATGTCTTTTGATCACTTTTTAACACTGTTCATTTTCGCATTTATTCTCAGCCATGGTTTCTCCTATACAGCTTTTTATACTACCTGGCCGATGCAGCATTCGAGGCGGCGTGTTACGTTGCAAAGATCCACTTACCTAGTGCTGGATCTCTTCTCACACGCACGCCTCCTTGAAGTTACTGAAATGCAGTTCTCAGCCGAAAAAGCTATAGATCAAACTTCTGTACACCTCATAACCGCAAGTCGCACTAAAACTTGTTTTGTTATTGGAAATGAAAGTATTTACGTGCATAAAATTTGACTATTTCCGTATGCTTGCATACACCAGTTATTACCAAACCTTACTCCAAGCTGTACGAAGTCTGTGAAGTCCATACGCACACATCATTCATAACAGTACCCAGTTTATGGTAATGATTAATTATCCTTCCCAGAAAGTTTACAAACGGATTGTTTCGTTTAAAATAACTCGCTCAAATGTTACCATAATCAGTCTCACATAACAAAATGTTCAAGTTCGCTACTAAGCAACACACTACGGGGAATTTAGTTATTTAGAATGTTACCAAAAGCTCTGAATTCACATCGTTCATTAAATTGAACATGCTTCCACACTTGGTACCGAAATATCACAATATTAATAATCTTTCATCGGACCATCTGTCAACATATCTGATCACTATAAGATCCAATCCCTGACTTTCATTTCGTCTCTCTACACAAAACACGGTTCTAGTTCCCAAAATACGCGTGAACATGGTAATTTAAGATTGGCGGAGAAATATCACAGCCAATCAGAAAGCAGCATAAAAACCCGCTAAATTCCGCACGTATATATAGAACGAATGAACCAGAACAGTAAATTGACATAAATAATGTTTGAAAATCCACAAACTATGTTAGGTTAGGTCAGGTGACCCCTTCGTGACAAAACAACTTTACCAAAACCATTATCTCATTTCCCCAGTACCATAAATTGACGAAATGCTTTATAACAAATTCCCCGGTACGAATGACTAACACGCACGCCATTCTCTAACATTCCCCACGAAACCAGTTACTTCAATGTATAGTACGAGAATACATAAAACATTATTTCCCATACACACCTTCCTTCACTCGCATATCTAAGCACAATTATAATAATAATTAATAAACAATCAGAAAAATTAAGCAAAGAAAACTGCAAATAAAACTGACAGTATTTTGACAGCAGCTCAGAGTCGGTCAGGTAATGACCTCCACCAGACTTCGTGTAAACGGCAGACACTCCAGCAACTGACGCCACCTGTCTTGCTTGTGAGCCATGCTGCACGTCTGTTCACTGCGGTTACGATCTCAATTGGCACGACGTAAGGCGCTATGCCTCATCCCATGCATTTGATGTCCTTCCACCAACTCAATGATATATCGGTAATTACTGAGCGGCAGCCCGCATCTCGTGGTCGTGCGGTAGCGTTCTCGCTTCCCACGCTCGGGTTCCCGGGTTTGATTCCCGGCGGGGTCAGGGATTTTCTCTGCCTCGTGATGGCTGGGTGTTGTGTGATGTCCTTAAGTTAGTTAGGTTTAAGTAGTTCTAAGTTCTAGGGGACTGATGACCATAGATGTTTAGTCCCATAGTGCTCAGAGCCATTTTTGAACTGAGCGGCATCTGTATGTTACTCTTATTACCAAGTCACATCTGGTCCATAGAGAAGACTTGGGTCTGGACACTAATTGATGTATGATAAAGCTCTATTGGGAGACCACCTGGGCCCAGCGATTTGTTCGTTGTCCCTTTGCAGAGGTCGTTGGCGGCGTCCTCCGCCATTAGGGGGTGAATGAAACTTGCCAGCACGTATCCACAGAGGGACCAAGGCAGCAATAAGAAGACTTGATCTGGCTCCAGAGCTTCATAGTCTTTTGTAGCCTGTAATTGCCTTCAATGGCACAAGAAGGCAATGGTGATATCCTTTTGGGCCGTCAGACACTGGTCATCCAGCGTATCCACCATGGGGATCAATGCTCTTCGACATTCATGGACAATGTCTTGCGTGGCCAGCAGTTCACCCTAGATCTTGTGCTGACTATGCATGTGCACAAATATAAAATCGAGACAGCGTTGTGTATGTGTTTGCAGTAGCTAAACCTCAATTTGATGTCATGGCAACGGTGGTTGGGTGCAGAGCTCCAATAGTAGCATAAAATGACATTTCATAGAGTGCAGTGGATCAAAGCGCGCTACAGAGCACATTCTCCAGAATCAAGATGACCACACTGTGGGAGAAAATGTAGGATACAGATTCTTACAGTTCCTCCACGTCTCCCCTTTTTTTAGCCGACATTCTGTACCCTTGAAGAACGCGAGATTCACCTTCCAGGATGTCTGACTACGGTAGTTCGAATAACTGCAGGCTGCAGTACTTACGTTAAGATGAAGAGACTTGCACAGATTGTTCTAGATTGGAGAGCAGCAACAGGCCGGTTTTCCGACCACAACAGCTACAACAGAAGTTCCTTTTCATTCCTACTATTTTCACACTACAGACTTTATTTTCAATTCCAGGAGCGTGGTTCTCTATATTGTTTACCACATTCCTTTTTGTCGATACCAGGGTGCTATATTTCAGTAGAACAATATACATGCAACCACTGTGAAGAATGAAAATCTCATGTTATCTAAAGCTTCTATTAAAAATTAGTTTACCATTAAGTTCAAATGTTCAAATGTGTGTGAATTCCCAAGGGACCAAACTGCTGTGGTCATCGGTCCCCAGACTTACATACAATTTAAGCTAACTTAAACTAACTTATGCTAAGAACAACACACACACACACACATGCCCGAGGGAGGAGACGAACCTCCGGCAGGAGCGGCCGCGCAATCCGTGACATGGCGCCTGAAACCGCGCAGCCACTCCACGCGACTACCATTAGGTATCCAGTTGTTATTTATTTGTATATCTCCAAACTTGTGGCGTGCAGTGCTCCAGGGTTATAAGTCAACCTCACACACAGAAACTCACATCGCTAGGTATTGTCAGCTTTTGTGTGTTGGATGAGAACAATTGCAGTATTATGCGGAGTTTTTGAAACGTTATTCTCTATTACAAAAACCAAATGCCTAAATGTATTTACAACATACATGACATTTGCAGTCAGATTAATCACTTTCTCTCTTAGGTGGAGTGCAACGATATTACGTTGTTGGCAGTGTCCATTGTGAACTTTTTATGTCTTTCAGCGTAACAGAACAGAGCGCCATCATAATGGCGCAAATAGAGATGTTTAGTATTGTACGTTACGGCTCTTTATCATTCTTGATGAACGTTTAAACACAGGAACCATGATGCTCAATAATTCCACACACCACCTCCCCCCGCTAGCCACTCTGCTTGATAATACGAACAAAATGCCAGCAATCAACAAAAGAATGCCGCATCACCTGGAGCGCATTGATACATTGTGCTATTGTATTATCAACTGGGAATATAATACAGCGGTATAATTCAGCGTTGACCGAGGAATTTGTTGAGTGCTGTTATGCAGATTGCGTGCTTCACAGAGATATGGTAAGATGTTACGGGGCCAGAACGACATTCGCAGGGCTCATCCCATCGTGGAGACGTTATAGTGTTTATTAGCAGCCGGCCGCGGTGGTCTCGCGGTTCTAGGCGCGCAGTCAGGAACCGTGCGACTGCTACCGTCGCAGGTTCGAATCCTGCCTCGGGCATGGATGTGTGTGATGTCCTTAGGTTAGTTAGGTTTAAGTAGTTCTAAGTTCTAGGGGACTGATGACCACAGCAGTTGAGTCCCATAGTTCAAAATGGTTCAAATGGCTCTGCGCACTATGGGACTCAACTGCTGTGGTCATAAGTCCCCTAGAACTTAGAACTACTTAAACCTAACTAACCTAAGGACAGCACACAACACCCAGCCATCACGAGGCAGAGAAAATCCCTGACCCCGCCGGGAATCGAACCCGGGAACCCGGGCGTGGGAAGCGAAAACGCTACCGCACGACCACGAGAAGTCCCATAGTGCTCAGAGCCATTTGAACCATTTGTTTATTAGCAATCATGCTTTCTTATTCATATGCGGAAACAAAGCTTCATTCAAACAAGTAAAGAGTACGGTCATTTGCACAGCTGCAGGTCTTTCTTTTGAACCAATGAATAATGCATTTTCCTTTGGGTCCAAGAACAAGAAAGGTCTTAAAGAGTTATTGTAGATTAATATCCCGAGCTATGGCCGTTTTCAGAATTGGCCACCGTGGGATGTCTCCAGTGTGCCTTGCAGATTTCGAAAATGCGTGACGGAGGCTTAACACAGCCATCGGCTATGCACGTGCTGTTTGCCCAGTCTCACCATCAGAAAGTGAATATAACAATGGAAATGGTCTTACGTATAGCTGTATCGTAGAATTGTGTGCGTATATATGGGACGAGTAAGTCCCAACGTGTTGGTATTTTAAGCGTAACCGTGAGACTTCCAATGAAGAAAGTAAAACGATAACGAGCTTATTTTACGAACACTAGCCGTAGTGGAACCAGAATGATTCAAAATATCACTGCTGAGATAGGTAAGTAGGTGAATGGATAGAAGCTTCATCCGAAATTAACATTCACGAAGAGTGCTATTGACAAAATTTCTGTGTTGAAACAACAGAAGGAGTACTTTGAGTATGAATTTTATTGCAATCATTGATATAACCTTTCCAAGTTGAGGCTATAATGAAACGCTCGCTAAACACGCTGGGCAGAACAGGTAATAGGATTGTGGAAAGGGCCAAGGGTTGAGGTCAGTTTCTGCTTCTGATTGTCATTTATTGTAATTTAATAACCTTTACAACCAACGCGGCACGTTGCCGAATCTTTACCGAATGCAACTCTTTCACGGCTGGAAGCCTCCAACAAGGAATCTTAACAAGATAAAAATCCAATTAAGATAGCAATAAAATAATTAAAAAAACATACGCAAAGTGCAGCACAAATGACTGAGGGCCACAATTAAATTTCAAAACTTCAGAATATATTACCATAGACCTTTAAAGGCAGAAGGCCAGCATATTTAACAACAAAAAACCGTAAAAATCAACAAGGTAAAAATCCAATAAAGATACCAATAAAATAATTTAAAGAAGCAACGTATGCAAGTTGCAATACCAATGGCTGAGGGCCACAATTAAACTTCAAAATTTTAAAATATATTACGATAATCTTTAAAGGGAGAAGGCTGCATGTTTAAGCTTGGCAGATAAACTTAAAAATTAATTTTGCCAAATTTCAAGAAAAACCAAACAATAGCCATAAGCCTAACATTTAAAACAGCTGACAACAGATAATTAAACACCGGTGGCATTTAGAAGGTCTCCAGGGAGGTCCGTCTGCGTTCGTTCACTTAGGTGAGACAGGTGGCGAGCCCAACTACACTTGATCCGTTGGAACCCAACCAGGGGACAGCCACGAACTGACCGACACGACTTCTTGCTTCCCGTCAATCAGTACATGAGAACTCAAACCGGCAATGTTGCAAACGTTATAATCCGCGATGGAGTATGAAATTAGCTGTCAAAATCACACACCATGTTGGACAGCGACAACAGGTGAGGAAAGGACGCTGCCTGAAATTACGTTAGTGGCCAGGGCAGGTAACCGCAACACTAACGGCCACAAGACAGAAAATTCCACTGGTGCACTCAAATCGTAGTCGACCAAAATAGTTAACTGCACCACATGGCAGCTAAATCTCAGCAGTAAAATTACTTGGTGTTGCTCACTGGAAAACCTCCCCAACTGCAAACCACCGAAGCGAGCCACAACAACATGAATAGATGTGGCTTGGGTAGTTGAAACCACTACTCAACTTTGACGTCCTGGGTCGGTGAACCACGAAGCTCGTAGCGATCGGACAGCTCCACACACACGGTAACACTGTGCGGGCGCTGCCAGCGGCCCCAGCCGACTGCACCGCGCGGAGATAACTTCTCTCGTCCGCAAAAGCCAACCGACTGACTCCAGACGCCTATGCACCAAACCAAAGATGGTGCACGGCACAAATATCGTTACACGTCACTGCTGCCAAACGTAGAAGGAAGAAGAACCACGACGTAACCGCGACAAGGGCGGGAAACCAAACACAGATAGACAGCGAAGTTCATGAAAACGTATAGTTGGTAGAGAGCTCGGCTTAAATAACAAAAATATTTTGGAAGTGAATTTCTTTCCACAGCATTATTTTGTATACAGATTCAGTAATATTATGGATCAAAAAAATTTCACGGTAAGCTAAAATTATCATTTTTAAATAAAAGGCGCCACAATTATTGTCATTCAGACACAATGTACTGAAACGCAGCCAATTTCCCAACTCCGCCGTAGAACTACATTAAGTAGCACGACGTAAACGATCACTGAAAACATCTGTTATAATAATATAAATGAGTATTTAGTACTGGAAGAAGTATCAACCGACGAAGAGGAAAAAAACATTCTCCTCCCGAACAGGCCATGAAGGCCCAACGATGCCGACCGGTCGCCGTATCATCCTCACACCATTGCGTCACTGGATGCGAGTAAGGAGGGGCATATGGTCAGCTCACCGCTCTTCCTACCGCATGTCAGTTTCCGAGACCGGAGCCGCTACTTCTCAATGAAGTAGCTCCTCAGTTTGCCTCACAAGGGCTATGTGCACCCCACTTGTCAACAGCGTTCGGCAGACCATATGGTCACCCATCAAAGTGCTGGCCCAGCCCGACAGCCCTGAACTTCAGTGATCTGACGGGAACCGACGTTTCCACGGCGGCAAGGCCGTTGGCGACGAATAGGGAATCCCTAGGGTGAAAAGTTACAACACAACGAAATAAATGAAGAATAAATTGAGGAAAGATAAATATTCGTTTTATTAAATGGAATACTCTGTTATAATAAAAGTCAAATCTTACTTTATGAAATGACTCCTATGTGTTTTGCACATAAAAAGGAAATCCAAATTGTGAAGAAATAGACAGGAGTGGGAAAAGAATTTGAGGCGTTCTGTGGTAATAGATGTTAGATAACTGTGAAGAAATATTGAAAACAGAAATAAACAAAATTTCTGACAAGGTACGGTCATTTACCAACTCACTTTTAACCTAAATTACTCGAAATCCCGACAGCAGCCAAGATATCAACCATTAATAGCGTGTTGAAGTTTGCAGTACCTCCTTCGTCAAGGATGAAGCAAACATATTCATTTCCTTTAAAAAAAAATGGCTCTGAGCACTATGGGACTCAACTGCTGAGGTCATTAGTCCCCTAGAACTTAGAACTAGTTAAACCTAACTAACCTAAGGACATCACAAACATCCATGCCCGAGGCAGGATTCGAACCTGCGACCGTAGCGGCCTTGCGGTTCCAGACTGCAGCGCCTTTAACCGCACGGCCACTTCGGCCGGCTCATTTCCTTTCACCTTTTCTGCCTTTTACTAAGAAAAAACTGTCGTAAAGCTACAGGGCCATTATTTCGTCTGCTTTACATGCGACAGTTTCATGAATACGTGGGCAAAGTGGGAGCTCAAGTCGCATTGCTCTGATCGTTCTGGTGTGAATATTACTTTAGTCTTACGTTTTCACTCTCAATGGATGAGCAGCCTTAGTTGTTTAATTAAATTCTGGATTGGTTGTAACGGACAATGTAGTGCTCTTCAGTTTTGATGTTGGATTTTCCACGGTTTACCGACACTTGTAACTATGTGACTGTTGCACGTGGGATCCTCTTACGGGATGGGCATTTAAAAAGGAAAATTGGTAGGGAGGAAAATACTGTGGAAATTAGCAATATTTCAGTGTTAGGATGAATAGAACGTTTGGTGATGTTTATACGGAGTAGCCAGCAGAAAATCAAGTAGGGTTAATGCAGGAGTAGGACTAATAATGAATAAGAAAATAAGAATGCGGATAAGCTACTGTGAGCAGCATGGTGAAACAACTATTGTAACTAAGACAGACATGAGGCCAATACCTACCCATTAGAAGAAGTTCACATGCTGATCATCATAGCAAATGTTGAAGATATTAAAAGAATATACGAAGAGATTATGGATGTATGTGATGTGCTTAGGTTAGTTAGGTTTAAGCAGTTTTAATACTAGGGGACTGATGACCTCAGATATGAAGTCCCCATAGTGCTCAGAGCCATTTGAACCAGTCAAGAATCTGTTTGCGGCCTTTCAGATTTGAGCAGTCCGTTCCTTATTGGCCTGTGATTAGTATTTGGAATATGGTGATTTAAATAAGATGACTCAGTTGGGGGTAGCGGACAAAATCAAGTACAATATTTGTTTGTCTGATATTATTTCCGTGCGACAAGCTCCATATTGATTACCCCACAGAGGTTGAGGATATTGCGATAAAAGGTCATTCGCGTGTTATTAGGTCGTCCACATCATCTTAAGCTTTCCCCATATTTCTAGTCCCTAAGCGACAAGGCAAGGATTCAAGTCAGTTGTTGATTGCAGGACACTTAATCAAAAGGTCATTCTGAAATCTGTGGCTCTTCCAGACCTGCAAAATTATTTTATTCGGTTTTCTGGGGCTTCTTACTTCACAGAGCTTGATCTCAACCAAGACTGTTACCATATACCGTTGACAAAGGATTCTAAGCAAGTTACGGCAGCGATTGGAACCTGTATGAGTTCAATTTGGTGCCCTTTTGCTTATCTGCCAGGGCTACTGTGCTGTCTCGCCTGTTGGGCCATGTTTTAGGCGACCTTAAGGTCAGCCGCGTCTATAACTACTTCTATGATGTTGTTGTATATAGCTGCTCATCTGACCAACATTTGCCTCCTGTCGAGGAAGTGTCGTTAAGGCTTCGGCTAGCTGGCTTAACCATTAAGCCGTCAAAGGTTACATTGGCTGGGCGGAAAATTACTTTAAAATGGATCAAATGGCTCTGAACACTATGAGACTTAACATCTGAGGTCATCAGTCCCCTAGAACCTAGAACGATGTAAACCTAACTAATGTAAGGACATCACATACATCCATGCCCGAGGCAGGAGTCGAACCTGCGATCGTAGCAGGTGCACGGTTCCGGGCTGAAGCGCCTAGAACCGCTTAGCCACAGCGGCCGGCTTGCTCGAATTCAGTATGGTGTTGGCCCAGCCTTAGCCTTGATGACAGCCTCCACTCTCGCAGACATACGTTCAATCAGGTGCTGGAAGGTTTCTTGGGGAATAGCAACTCATTCTTCACGGAGTGCTGACCTGAGGTGAGGTATCAATGTCGGTCGGTGAGTCATGGCGCGAAGTCGGCGTTCCAAAACATCGCAGAGGTCCTCTGTAGGATTCAGCTCAGGACTCTGTGCTGCCTAGTCCATTACAGGGATGTTACTGTCGTGTAACCACTTCGCCACAGGCATTGCATTGTGAACAGAAGCTCCATCGTGTTGAAAGATGCCATCGCCATGCCCGAATAGCTCTTCAACAGTGGGAACAAGAAGGTTCTTAAAAGATCAATGTAGGCCTGTGCTGTGATAGTGCCACGCGAAACAACAAGAGGTTCAAGCCACCTCCATGAAAAACACGACCACACCACAACACTACCGTCTCCGAATTTCACTGTTGGCACTACACACGCTGGCAGATGGCGTTGACCGGGCATTCGCCATATCCACACTCTGCCATCGGATGCCACCTTGTGTACCGTGATTCGTCACACAACACAACGTTTTTCCGCTACTCAATCGTCCAGTTTTTACGATCCTTGCACCAAGGGAGGTCAGTCAACAGACGAAGTCGGCCTGTACGCTTTTGTGCAGTACGTGTCCCTTCTCGTTTCCACTTCACTATCACATCGGAAACAGCAGACCTCGGGAAGTTTAGGGGTGTGGAAATCAAGAGTACAGACATATGATGCAAGTGACACCCAATCACCTGACCAAGTACGAAGTGCGTGACTTACGCGGAGTGCCCCATTCTGTTCTCTCACGATTTCTAATGAATACTAAGGTCGCTGATGTGGAGTACCTGGCAGTAGGTGGCAGCACATGCACCTAATACGAAAAAAGTATGTTTCTGCGGGTGTCCGGATATTTTTGATTACACAGTGTATCTGTTGAATGGCATAGTTTGTCACGAAGTCGGGAAATCTGCTTACGTTAGGATTTGTTTGCCTGTGCAGCTTGTTCCTTCTACTTTTATCGTATTCATGATTCGATGCTTGGGTTGAGGTGGTGGTGGGAGGGGGGGCAACACGTGCCCTGGTCGACATTACATAAGGGCATCCTGTGACTAGTGGGGGTGGGAGCTATGTAAGTTGAGAGAACCCCATCACAGCTGACGTAAGGGACTTTTGCAGCCCGACCGAGAACAGCAACCTGTGGATTTGTTGTCTATTGATTACGCGGGACTTCGTGCTCGCACAAAGTGGGGGAATTGTTATGTATTGGTTGTGGTAGACGCCTTTTCTCGCTTCGTTTTGCTTGTCCTTAGTTGGAGGCTACCACGGCGGTAACTATCCACCATCTCTCCAAGATCTCTTCCTTATACAGGCCGCCTAAGACCCTGCTGCGTGACGACACTTCGGCCTTTGTGTGAATCGAATTTAAACGTTTTTGCTTTGATAACGGCATCAGGCATGTCACTACTACCCCCTATTATCCTCAACTCTCTTTCACTATAAGTGTGAACAGAAACCTCCAGAGCACTCTCATTATCTACCATGCCAGGTCTGGGACGATGTGGGAGAGCTCGCTCCCTTGGATTAATTTTACTTTTAACTAGGTGAAAGTTACCCAGGCCTCCTTAATGTTTGCTTACCCCTTGATTCTCCTCTAGCCAACTTGTGGAGCATCATAGATCTTTTACCTCAGTATCAAATGGAATAGGGATAGGCGCAAATATAGAATTTGCTCACTGTTGCTAAATTAGGCATGGCAACCAGAGAGGCAGTCTTTTCATGCTAACGCTGGGTACAAAAGTTTTGAAAGTAATTTCAACTCTGGTGGCGGAAAGGGTGCGAGTATATTTGCCTGTAATTTAAAAACTTTCTTTCAGCTTGGATATTTAAATTTTTTTAAACAAAAAATGGCTCTGAGCACTATGGGACTTAACTTCTTAGGTCATCTGTCCCCTAGAACTTAGAACTACTTAAACCTAACCAACCTAAGGACATCACACACATCCATGCCCGAGGCAGGATTCGAAACTGCGACCGTAGCGGTCGCGCGGTTCCAGACTGTAGCGCCTAGAACCGCTCGGCCACCCCGGCCGGATTGTTTAAACATTTTACCTTGTACTAAATTTGTGCTGGTCGTTGTTATATTTGACCTACATTGACATCTCATAATATTACGGTCATATAGAGTCGCATAACGTTTATATAGTATACCTACATGTTATCTTTAAATCATTTTGTACATATGTGATGTCCTTATGTTAAGTTATGGCGGATGAAAGCCACATGGTTAGGAGACGGAGGAAGAATGGTAGTGGATCATTCAGAGATGTATATAAGAATTTAAAGACGAAAGGTTTCGCGTATGAAACACACAAAGTCAGTTATACCTGCTAAGAACCGTCCCTCTACACAGGTACGATTTTAAGCCCTTCACTGGCTGTGAAATCTACGTAAGGAATGATTACTGTTGAATGTGTACACATTTCCAGTGACCTCTATAGAAAGCATTACGTTTTGTAATATTCAAATGCAGACAAAGTTGCAGTGAGCTGATGCCTGTATTGAAAATAAATTTGTTTTCTAAGTTCTATAAGCAAGACTACTCAACGCAAGGAACCATCCTTATGGATCTTCCTAGTGTCACACCAGCACGACGGCGGAAGTATGGAACCTATGATAATCCCACTGAAAGTCGCCGGCAGGGAACAGTTCGGTATTCTATTCCAAATGGTACAGGGAATCTTGTTTCTGTCTGCAAAACCAGTTTTATGAATATTTTTGCTGTTGGCAGGAAAAGGCTGAATATACTTATTAAGAAGAAAAATCTTGGAGAGACAACATTCAATGACCGCAGAACGAAACACGCTCAATCACAAAAAAAAATTTCAAATGTGTGTGTAATCTTATGGGACTTAACTGCTAAGGTCATCAGTCCCTAAGCCTACACACTACTTAACCTAAATTATCCTAACGACAAACACACACACCCATGCCCGAGGGAGGTCTTGAACCTCCGCCGGGACCAGCCGCACAGTCCATGACTGCAGTGCCTGAGACCGCTCGGCTAATCCTGCGCGGCACTCAATCACAATACAGGGACGAAGACAAAATGTGTATAAAACAGCACATAAATGGCTTTCCCTGGGAAGTTACCCATTACAGCCGACCAAGATCAAGCAAGAAAAAGCTGAGTCCTGACGTGAATATTCCAAGAACGTACTCTCACTTTAAAAACGTATTTCCTGAAGGCACCATACGCTTCAGCTTTTATCGTAGAGTCTATCTGAAAGAATTTCCCAACCTTTCCTTCCACAGTCGTAGGAAAGACACCTGCAAGACGTGTGATCTACTGAACATTGGAGAAAAAGCAGGTTCACTGCAGTAACAGGGGCGTTTAGAGATTCACCAAAGGAAGGCCGAGTTGGCACAGAGCCTTCTGAAGAGCGAAATCAGTTCTTCTCTGTTCCCTGACAGTGACAATTGTTGCACATCGATTGATATGTTTGTGCCCACACTAACGGACCGGGATAACAACGAAGGAAAACATTATAGTTTGGAGTGAAAACTGTGCTGCACAAAACAAGAATCGAAAGACGGTATATATTTTTCTTTTTCTGGTGGCAAATGGATTGTTCAGACGAATAGAATGACGGTTTCTTGTTAGTGGGCACAGCTAGTTCTCCTGTGAGACTCACTTTCCATTGATAGTAAGAAGGAAGTCGGTGACGAAGGCATTTGTACCCAGCGACCTATGAAAATGGCCGAGGAAGCAAAGGTTGTCAGAGCATTCAAAGTAAAGTCTATGAATACTTCCGATTTTTTTAACATTGTAGAGATACTCTCTACAAAAAAGGTGAACATTTCAAAAGCTGTCAGCATCACATATGATACAACAGTTGTAGCACGTGTAGCAATAAAAGAATATTACACCGACATGGAAAGGATCTGCGAAGTGAATATCCTCCAACAAAGGGAAACATGGAAGAAACATTCAGTCTGCTACCTTTGAATCTATTTCCTCAATCCATTCAATTATAGATGAAAAGACGAAAGATTTAAAGGCCATAATACCTTACGTGGAAAAGAACGAGCATAAAATATATTATATACAGATCTGTGGAGAGTGACTAAGAACATAGCACCTAGAATAATTTGATGGAACTTAGTACCCTTTCACCAATAATGCCTTTTGCATCAAACAATTCCAACTATGTCATGAAACCTACAATAATAAATGAGAAGATACTCTCATTTGTAACATGGAAAAGTCTGAGGAATAAATAATTAAATTAGTGCACTACAGGTAGTTTGTTTGTAAAGTTCAGTTCATAAATTTGGCACTTTGCACTCTTCTACAATTAAGTATCTAATTCATACATCCATCTTATCCTTTTTTTCAAATTTAATGTTTTTTGATGCCTTAGGATATTAACAAAATCCGTCCTTTAATCAAGTTTTGCCGTAATGTTCTTCTTCGGCAATCTGATTCAGTATCCCTTCATTACTTACGCAATTTCTCACCTGAACTTCAGATTTCTGCTGTATCACTATATTTCAAAAGCTTGTGTTTTCTTCTGCTCTGAACTATTTATAGTATACGTATATCCTGCCTACTTCGGCAATCATAAGTATCTTACTGCACGAAAAGCAAAACTTGTCTATCCCATTAGTTTCTTATTTCCGAATCTAGTTCCTTGAATATCACATGAATTAATTCAGTTACCCTAGACTTCCCTTGTTTCTGTTGATGTTAATTTAATAATCTTTTTCCGAGGCGCTATCCGTTCCGTTCTACTGTTCTTCCAAATCCAACATCAAAACTGAAGAGTGCTTCCTTGTCCGCTGCAACCACTACAGAATTTACTTAAACAACTAAGGCTGCTCATCCATTGACAGTGAAAACGTAAGACTAAAGCAATGTTCACACCAGCACGATCAAAGCAATGCGACTTGAGCTCCCACTTTGCCCACGTATTCAGGATTCGAACCTGCGACCGCAGCAACAGTGCGGCTCCGGACTGAAGCGCCTAGAACCGCTCGGCCACAATGGCCTGCGGTTCTCGACTGGGCTGGGCACACATGCACAGGAGGGAAGAATTGTTAAGGGCGAGAACGGGAGCACAGCAACCAGGAGCCTTACTGATAATAGGCTTGGCTCCTCCCCGGTGGCGTCTTCTATTAGCTCGTCGACCTCACTCGACTGGGCATTCACGCACGAAATGATCCCCTCTCCCACATCGCAAACAACCTCGATGACTCAAAGAATTAGGCGAAGGATCACGGGTCTTATTAATTCAGCTCTGAGCACTATGGGACTCAACTGCTGTGGTCATAAGTCCCCTAGAACTTAGAACTACTTAAACCGAACTAACCTAAGGACAGCACACAACACCCAGCCATCACGAGGCAGAGAAAATCCCTGACCCCGCCGGGAATCGAACCCGGGAACCCGGGCGTGGGAAGCGAGAACGCTACCGCACGACCACGAGATGCGGGCTCTTATTAATTCAGAATTGAAATGCTGATTCTAACCCTTCGCGTTGGTCACGCTGTTTGTCGGCGAAAACAAATTTGCTCAGCTCAAGAAAGGTGGTAGGCTTTCGCGTAAAAGTAACCTGTGATCGACCTTCTGGCCTCATTCCCTGTAAAATATTTAAAACAGTATCATGTTCTATGATTCTCATCTGCAAAGCGCCGACAGCTGTGCAGTATATCGAGTCGTGGTAATTGCTTCAACCCTCGAATAATTATCTAGCTCTAATTCCTTCTGTATGCGGGGCGATGACTTCAGTTGTATTATACGACTCCTCAAGACAGTTAAGGTGCCCTGGATCTGAAGTATATATATGAGATATAATAAACGCAGTACCGTACAAGAGAACGTGACATTTTTAAGGCATCGGAATGGAGCTCAAAATAAACAATCAACCACAACATCTTCTCACCCGGGGTCAACTTATCGTTGGCTAATTCCGCAATACCCTGAGGCAAATGCATAATCGGATTTGGTAACTTAGCAAACCAGTCGGGGACTGACCTATTCAGGACTTGAATTTTTATGTCTGTGTCGCTGTGGGACTCCCGTCCTCTGTACCGCTCGCCTCCCCATCTAAGCCCAATGTGCTTGTGCTAACTTGTAACTCCTTCACCTGAGTGATCAATTGATTAAACACATCTTCTTGTCTCTTGCCAAGCTGAAGATGTCTCAAATCGGCGAGACTTTTATCAGAATGAAACAGTTGGGCCTGAACCATACACACCTTTTACTACCCTTGAGAAACTGAATATTGCCACCTCCAGAACATTACACCAGATTATAAATCAAAAAGGCTTTTTCAAAGGAATATCAGTCGAGAAAGAATTATTACTATCCAATATGTGTAAGACAAAGAACTCTGATCTCCTGCTCTTCCAGGAAACTCATAGCGGTCCGAATGACAGAAGGCCGAGGATACATGGAATGACATTAATCACTGAGAGACCCAGCGAACAGTATGGCAGTGCAATATTTACTAAACCAGGCTTCAACATCTCGCCCGCAGACTTAACTGTAGATAATGACACAGAAATAGTGACTGGAGCAACAGAGACTTATACAGTAACATCAATGTACAAACCACCAAACAATATATTCCGTTTCAAAGAACGTGATAATTTCAATTTACAAACAGTGAAATTGGTCATGGGAGATTTTAACTGCCACAGTGTATCATGGGGCTACTGAGAAACAGAGCAAAGTGGAGAAGACCTTGAAAACTGGGTAGAAAGCACAGGTCTGGAGTTAATACATGATCCAAAGCTACCATACTCCTTCAGGAGTGGAAGATGGGGCCGTGGATATAACCTAGATAATATCATTGTAAGAGAAAATGTTGCCAACCAAGTGAAGAAAGAAATAGGAGACCCAATTCCAAGGACACAACACCGAGCAGTTATTTGCACTACAGAAGCAGTCATCAAACCCATTTATACGCCCTTCAAGAGAAGATTTAACTGCAAACGAGCTCAACAGGATAAATTTACTGCAGAACGTGATTCCAAAATCTTTGAACTAGATCCTTCTCCAGAGGTACATGCCCCACGGATATAGAACAACTTACATGCCAGGACTAGACAAAGATACAAAAACACTTATGAATAAATATGAACACCTTTTTGAAGATGACCCATTTGCTGAAGAAACAATACAGGTTGGTGAAGAACGTATACTAGCTGTATCAGTTAGAAGGAAAGAAAAATGTTGCGATCTTATGATGCAGCTCGATATGAAAAAAAAAGTAGTAGAAAGGCATGGCTATTGCTGAAAAACCTTGGAAATACCCAACAGCTATTCCCTCAGCCATCTCTAAGACCTGCTACAAAACAGACTTTTTTTTATCTTATGGGACTTAACTGCTAAGGTCATCAGTCCCTAAGCTTACACACTACTTAACATAAATTATTCTAAGGACAAACACACACACCCATGCCCGAGGGAGGACTCGAACCTCCGCCGGGACCAGCCGCGCAGTCCATGACTGCAGCGCCCTAGACCGCTGACAAACACACACACCCATGCCCGAGGGAGGACTCGAACATCCGCCGGGACCAGCCGCGCAGTCCATGACTGCAGCGCCCTAGACCGCTCGGCTAATCCCGCGCGGCAGACGTTTCTTTGTTACTCTACAAAACAAGAGGAGCCAGTGGAGGGCACAGAGAAATGGTATTCCCTAAGGAAGTGTGCTAGCCCCGCTGCTGTTTAATACTTACACTAATGACCAGCCAGTTAATCCTGTCTCAAGATTTTTCATTTATGCAGATGACACAGCACTTGCCAGGCAAGATAGAACTTCTGAGGAGGTGGATGAAAAACTCACAATAAATCTTGGGGCATTATCTTACTACTACGATAGCAACTACATGAAGCGAAACCCCTCCAAAACACAAGTGTGTGCATTCCACTTACGGAACAGAGAGGCACGGAGGAAACAGAGAATAACCTGGAGAGTTCAACAGCTGACTCATTGTGACACCCCAAAGTACCTTGGAGTGAAGTTGGACCGGTCCCTCACCTTCAAGGACCACTGTACAGATACAAAAATGAAAGTCAGTGCGAGCAACAACATTATTAGGAAACTGACCAGCAACAACTGAGGAGCACACCCACAGGTCCTCCGCACTTCTGCCCTCCCTTTGTGCTTCTCCACTGCTGAATATGCAGCACCTGTATGGCAGGACTCCAGCCGTGCCAAACAGGTAAATATTGCCCTGAATGAAACAGGACGAATTGTAACCGCTGCTTGGGGGCAACCCCTGTTGACAAAATCTACCACCTCATGGGCGTAGCACCTCCAGACATCCGAAGGAGAACAGCAGCTGAAGTGGAAAGAAAGAAGCAGGAGACGGATCAGAGACACCCCCTGTTTGGATGCGAACATCAAACACCAAGACTCAAGACGAGAAAAAGTTTTCTCCGGACAACACAACCAATCCAGACATCACCTGCAGACCATAGAACACAACTCTGGCGTAGCCCATCATCAGAGAAATATTGGGACAACCCCAAGAAAGAACTTGCTACAGGACATCATCTCCCACACACGACATGGAAGGTACTCAACAGACTGAGAACTGGAATATCTCGGTGTAAGGAGAACATGAAGAAATGGGGATACATCTCAGGGGACGAACTTTGTGAGTATGGTGAACCTCAAGATCATCAGCACCTACTCAACTGCAGGAAACTGTCGGAACCTGTGTCCATGGACGATCTGATTATCGCCAATGATAAGGCAGTCTGTGCAGCGGAATTCTGGGCAGCACATGGAATATAAATATGCACATATTCTCAGAAATACTTGTAATATATATGTATGATATGCTATGTATGATAAATCACATTTAATTTGTTATGTTCTGGACACGTATAAATAAAAATAAAAAAAACTGAATACTGCGATGCAATTCACCCCCAAAGTGAACGAGCAAGCAGAAACAACAGCACCTACCACGCCAGAATAAAGATTAAGACAATTCGAATTTCAAACAATGAATTATATCAAAAAGAGAAGACAACTCACCCCCACCCCTCCAGCCAATAAAAAATAACCATGCTGCGCTACCAATCAAGCTCCATGAAGCCAGATTAATAGAATTTCATGGACAACCTTGGTCCGAGGTTATGATGTCAGTCATTGTTTGTCAAGTGTTTCACAATGATTTAACAATGAAAAAACAACGTAATAAAACACAATGAAATAATGTTCAAATTTGTGTGAAATCTTATGGAACTTAACTGCTAAGGTCATCAGTCCCTACGCTTACACACTACTTAACCTAAATTATCCTAAGGACAAACACACACCCATGCCGCAGGGAGGACTCGAACTTCCGCCGGGACCAGTCGCACAGTCCATGACTGCAGAGCCTCAGACCGCTCGGCTAATCCCGTGCGGCAAGGAAATAATCTTTTAGAAATCAGCAGTTCTTATAACAACGAGAGGATTGCTTTGAATTCAGAGGAGCACCCTGGCTTAACCAAATTAACAATGATTGCAAAATGATACCAAGCTAACACATTGGTCTTAACTTACAGACCCAAGATTTTACACAGTCCTTTAAGAGACGTGACGAATTTAAAGAAAAGTTTTTGAAGGTCAAATATAACAATGAGTAGCACAAATTTTGTGACAGGGAAAAATGCTTAAACCAAATTAAATGTCCAAGCTAACAGAATGGTTTTAAATTACAAATCAAAATTTAATACAGTCATTTGAGAGAGAGCTGGAAAAAATAAGCGATGCAAGGACCAGAAAATGGACCGACTGACTAGGGAAAACTTGACATAGAAAGGGCACAGCACCAAAAGGAATCCAAATTGAAAGACATTAAAGGTGAACTCGGAAAAGATTTATTCCCAGGCGAACCCAAGTAGAAAAACTTAACTTAAAAAGCAGTTCTCGTGCCGTAGAGCTGCTACATACAAGGCAACGGGAGCGTCGAATTCCATTTGCTGACCAGTTAAATCGTGTTGCCATTGCGCTCAACCCTGTCAATTGCATTCATATACAGTAGGTACAGTAGCTAACCAATCAGGCAACAGAAGCGCGCTCGTAAAATAAGCGTCATGCGACAAGAAGATATCTAGAATCAAAAACAGGTCTCTTAGTTCTAATGGCACTGAGCACTATGGGACTTAACTGCTGAGGTCATCAGTCCAGGTCAATTAGTACGATAACACACTAAGAAGTCAGCCTCATTCTGCCAACGGCCTTGTCAAAGAGGGCGGAGGAGCGGATAGAGGTTCAGGGCACTCTCTTGTCCTAGGGGTGGGAAATTGCCCCTAAAGGCAGGAGAATCAGCAATGATCAACGACATGAGGATGCAGAAGGCAATGGAAACCACTGCATTAAAGACACGTAACGTGTATCCACAAGACATGTGGCCTGTAATTGAAGAAGTATCATGATGATCTCTCCACTGGCAAAACATTCCGGAATAGTCCCCCATTCGGATCTCCGGAAGGGAACTGCCTAGGGGGAGGTTACCATGAGTGAATAATCAACGAAAGGATAACGTTCTACGAGTCGGGGCGTGGAATGTCAGAACCTTGAACGTGGTAGGGAAACTAGAAAATCTGAAAAGGGAAACGCAAAGGCTCAATCTAGAAGTGAAGTGAAGTGCAAGGAAGACAAGGATTTCTGGTCAGATGAGTATCGGGTAATATCAACAGCAGTAGAAAATGGTATAACAGGTGTAGGATTTGTTTTGAATAGGAAGGTAGGGCAGAGGGTGTGTTACTGTGAACAGTTCAGTGACCGGGTTGTTCCAATCAGAATCGACAGCAGACCAACACCGACAACGATAGTTCAGGTATACATGCCGACGTCGCAAGCTGAAGATGAACAGATAGAGAAAGTGTATGAGGATATTGAAAGGGTAATGCAGTATGTAAAGGGGGACGAAAATCTAACAGTCATGGGCGACTGGAATGCAGTTGTAGAGGAAGGACTAGAAGAAAAGGTTACAGGAGAATATGGGCTTGGGACAAGGAATGAAAGAGGAGAAAGACTAATTGAGTTCTGTAACAAGTTTCAGCTAGTAATAGCGAATACCCTGTTCAGGAATCACAAGAGGAGGAGGTGTACTTGGAAAAGGCCGGGAGATACAGGAAGATTTCAATTAGATTACATCATGGTCAGACAGAGATTCCGAAATCAGATACTGGATTGTAAGGCGTACCCAGGAGCAGATATAGACTCAGATCACACTATAGTAATGATGAAGAGTAGCCTGAAGTTCAAGACATTAGTCAGGAAGAATCGCCCGCATCTCGTGGTCGTGCGGTAGCGTTCTCGCTTCCCACGCCCGGGTTCCCGGGTTCGATTCCCGGCGGGGTCAGGGATTTTCTCTGCCTCGTGATGGCTGGGTGTTGTGTGATGTCCTTAGGTTAGTTAGGTTTAAGTAGTTCTAAGTTCTAGGGGACTGATGACCATAGATGTTAAGTCCCATAGTGCTCAGAGCCATTTGAACCATTTTGATCAGGAAGAATCAATACGCAAAGAAGTGGGATACGGAAGTACTAAGGAATGACGAGATAAGTTTGAAGTTCTCTAACGCTATAGATACAGCAATAAGGAATAGCGTAGTAGGCAGTACATTTGAAGACGAATTGACATCTCTAAAAAGGGCCATCACAGAAGTTGGGAAGGAAAACATAGTTACAAAGAAGGGCGCTGCGAAGAAACCATGGGTAACAGAAGAAATACTTCAGTTGATTGATGAAAGGAGGAAGTACAAACATGTTCCGGGAAATTCAGGAATACAGAAATACAAGTCGCTGACGAATGAAATAACTAGGAAGTGCAGGGAAGCTAAGACGAAATGGCTGCAGGAAAAATGTGAAGACATCGAAAATGATATGATTGTCGGAAGGACAAACTCAGCATACAGGAAAGTCAAAACCACCTTTGGTGACATTAAAAGCAACGGTGATAACATTGAGAGTGCAACGGGAATTCCACTGTTAAATGCAGAGGAGAGAGCAGATAGGCGGAAAGAATACATTGAAAGCCTCTATGAGGGTGAAGATTTGTCTGATGTGATAGAAGAAGAAACAGGAGTCGATTTAGAAGAGATAGGGGATCCAGTATTAGAATCGGAATTTAAAAGAGCTTTGGAGGACTTACGGTCAAATAAGGCAGAAGGGATAGATAACATTCCATCAGAATTTCTAAAATCATTGGGGGAAGTGGCAACAAAACGACTATTCACGTTGATGTGTAGAATATATGAGTCTGGCGACATACCATCTGACTTTCGGAAAAGCATCATCCACACAATTCCGAAGAGGGCAAGAGCTGACAAGTGCGAGAATTATCGCACAATCAGCTTAACAGCTCATGCATCGAAGCTGCTTACAAGAATAATATACAGAAGAATGGAAAAGAAAATTGAGAATGCGCTAGGTGACGATCAGTTTGGCTTTAGGAAAAGTAAAGGGACGAGAGAGGCAATTCTGACGTTACGGCTAATAATGGAAGCAAGGCTAAAGAAAAATCAAGACACTTTCATAGGATTTGTCGACCTGGAAAAAGCGTTCGACAATATAAAATGGTGCAAGCTGTTCGAGATTCTGAAAAAAGTAGGGGTAAGCTATAGGGGGAGACGGGTCATATACAATATGTACAACAACCAAGAGGGAAGAATAAGAGTGGACGATCAAGAACGAAGTGCTCGTATTAAGAAGGGTGTAAGACAGGGCTGTAGCCTTTCGCCCCTACTCTTCAATCTGTACATCGAGGAAGCAATGATGGAAATAAAAGAAAGGTTCAGGAGTGGAATTAAAATACAAGGTGAAAGGATATCAATGATACGATTCGCTGATGACATTGCTATCCTGAGTGAAAGTGAAGAAGAATTAAATGATCTGCTGAACGGAATGAACAGTCTAATGAGTACACAGTATGGTTTGAGAGTAAATCGGATAAAGACGAAGGTAATGAGAAGTAGTGGACATGAGAACAGCGAGTAACTTAACATCAGGATTGATGGTCACGAAGTCAATGAAGTTAAGGAATTCTGCTACCTAGGCAGTAAAATAACCAATGACGGATGGAGCAAGGAGGACATCAAAAGCAGACTCGCTATGGCAAAAAAGGCATTTCTGGCCAAGAGAAGTCTACTAATATTAAATACCGGCCTTAATTTGAGGAAGAAATTTCTGAGGATGTACGTCTGGAGTACAACATTGTATGGTAGTGAAACATGGAGTGTGGGAAAACCGGAACAGAAGAGAATCGAAGCATTTGAGATGTGGTGCTATAGACGAATGTTGAAAATTAGGTGGACTGATAAGGTAAGGAATGAGGAGGTTCTACGCAGAATCGGAGAGGAAGAAAACACTGATAAGGAGAAGGAACAGGATGATAGGACATCCGCTAAGACATGAGGGAATGACTTCCATGGTTCTAGAGGGCGCTGTAGAGGGCAAAAGCTGTAGAGGAAGACAGAGATTGGAATGCGTCAAGCAAATAATTGAGGACGTAGGTTGCAAGTGCTACTCTGAGATGAAGAGGTCAGCACAGGAAAGCAATTCGTGCCGGGCCGCAACAGACCAGTCAGTAGACTGATGAACAAAAAAAAAAAATATCAGTAAATAGCTGCCTGAACAAGCAGTCGAGAATAAGGTGCAACAGCATCTGGCAAACGGCTCATTAACAGATTAAACTATGAATTTGAAGAATAGTACAATATAATCACTGGCGACAATCAAAACTACGCATGTTAACTTGAGGAAACAACAAAAATAGTTTAAGTAGATTTTAAATAACAGTTTTGAACTTCACTTTTTTGTTGAAATCCTGGTTCTATTAATAATATAACGGCCGGGTAACAGTAGAAGACGGCCTGCAGACCAAATCAGGTAAGGAATCACTGCTTACAACAACCAAGTGAGCTAACAAGGAAAATTTCAGCCTTCTCTGGCAGTGCACGCGGTATACTAACAGATCTGGCCAGATCAGAATCTAAAACATAATTAAAAGAGGACATTAATCATAAATGCTGGTGATAGCACCAGTAGAATCAGTAACCGCTATTATATTCCCACCGCTTACACAGCCGGTGAGAGTAATAATGTTAAGCACCATTTGACAAGGAGAAACACTATTAAAACCGAGCAGTGAAAGACTATTTGCCACAATCGTCACACCCAGAGCTCACAACTAAGTTAGTTTTCACGAAAGCAATGCAGGGGGCTCAGCGAACACAAAGGCAGGCAGGCTGAAACAGTTTCTATAAGCGATACACACCATACTCCGCGGACCCAAACATCCCGGAAAGCACAAATTCACAACTCAGGGAAGAATCACACAGGGCAGGGCAGTAGCAGAGTCTGCGAACGCCGCCAAAATAGATAACACAACACGGCACGACAAGAGGAAAGAGGTTCCCCTTCAGAGCGCCGGAATCAGCTAATCATACTCAAAGTCATTCCCGTTGCAACGGTCCGGTCAGTATGAATCGGTCAAAACATCGACCACCGGTGAGTAACAACTTACGTTTCCGTCACTGACTTCCTTCCTCCTCGTCCGCCAGCGACTGTCCGTTCCATAATCGCCGCCTCGCCTACTTTTCAAACCAGATGATGTGGCTCAAGAGCACAGCTCGGCGAACAGATGGAAAACGAACCCGAGATGCGATTTACAGATCTCACTCAATACGAGACGACACGGCTCATGGTATACATCGACCTCAACGTACCAAGGAAGCGTCACATCGTAAAATCCAAGTGCAGCACATTCAGTTATATTATTCTCGCAAAATAGCGGAAACACATTAACTGAATTTTCCCATAGCTTTACCGATGAGATTCTGTCAGATCATAAGCTCCAGTTTTCCATGCCACAGTGCTATATTCAGGCTTCAATGATGCGCTCCAAAATGAAAATCATGCAAATATAGATGCACATATTACAGTTTTAGGCCCAAATTGATGGCACAGAAGGTGTTTTAAGCTTGTACCGTACTATTACAGAATCTAAGACCAGAAGAATGGCTCTGAGCACTATGGGACTTAACTTCTGAGGTCATTAGTCCCCTAGAACATAGTACTACTTAAACCTAACTAACCTAAGGACATCACACACATCCATGACCGAGGCAGGATTCGAACCTGCGACCGTAGCAGTCGCACGGTTCCAGACTATAGCGCTTAGAACCGCTCGGCCACTCCGGCCGGCTGACACAAGAAGAAGATGACACATTATCGCTATAAGAAGGCTTGCGAATGGAAAGGAAACAAATGTAACTGACGTTACGTTGACGGTAGTGTTACGAAACTGTATCGCCAGTTTTCTGTTGTTGCTTCCGTAGCCAGGAAGCTCTATGTTTTATTCGTCAGGAAGTCGTCTCTAAGCCGGAGTGCATCATCTCGGGGCAGCTGAGTTTCTGCCCTCGTGGGCGTGGGAGTAGGATTTAGTGGCAGCGCTGGTAAGAGATCACAGAGAGATTTTCCAGAGGTCTACAGCCCTAATTCATCAGGCTGCAGCTGTGGCCCTTTCGGTTGTAGCACTCCACGGCAATGGGATTCCTTCTAGGGCTGTTATATAAATGGGCAAGAGCAGAGAGAAGACGTACGGGCATTATTAAGTACACACATTGTTTTTAGAACGTGTCTTTGACTCTGCAGTGAAGTGTGCGCTATTTTTATTTTTCCCAGCATTTTGAAGCAGAGTGTGAGAGCGGGACTCGAACCCGGAACCTTGCCTTTCGCTTGCAGTGCATACACTGGTCGTGTTCTCCAGCAAAAACGCCCTACCTGCCCTCAAAGTTTCCCTTGCACCTTTATACGTGTTTCTCTCGGTAATGTAAATAAATACAGAAAGCATGGAGTGATTATCTAATATTTTTGTCGTCGAGACTTTTCCTGCAAAATTAGCAGATGATGGAGCCCCAGGAAGACCGAGGAAACGATGAGCAGTAGTACGAGCGATTTAAGCCCTTCGAATGAAACCGATTGCAATTAAAATTATGACTATGGTGGAGTTGGTCTACAGAAAGTTTCTTCATTGTTAGCTCCTTAGTATCTAGTATTTTGTACACGTCCAGGTCGCAGGTGGACTATTGCTAACACCTTTCGTGTTGAGAGATGATCTGGGGATTATGGAATCACAGAAGGAAATTCCAAAAAAAATAAATTCTTGAAGTATAATTTGTCTAATTTGCTTCAGTGAAAATGACATACGGCTTCTTTAACTCGATATTTTGAGCCCAGAAGCTGCGCTTCATATTCCAGTGGTGAACCTAAGCCTCCCCAAGAAAATATCAACGTTGTTCAGAGAATTTTCTGCGTCTGATGTCTGAGACCCGTGGTCTTTAGTGACCCTTTACGCAACAATAATGCAATTATGAGCTATACTCCACAGTAGAAAGGTCACCTTGGCTGGCTAACATGCGGAGGACCTGCAATCGATTCCAGCTACTGCCAGCACAATTTCCTAAGTAGAGGACTGGAAGGAGGTCTACTCAGCTTGGTAATGCCAACTGAGGAGCCATTTGAATGAGGAGTAGGAGCTCCAAAGTCTGTTAAGCCGGCAAAGGATGGGAGAATGCTGTGGTAAAGCCACGCCCCTCCATATCGCATCAAAATGATGCCATTGGTTAACGATGAATGGCGGTCGGTCGGTCCCTATTGGCCCTTCTGCTGCCAGATCAGCTGAGCAAGAGCATTTGGTTTGTTACCCAAATTAAGTTCTTTCCTATGAAAATAACTTCAAAACAATGAAAAAGAGCCTGTTATAAGCAATCACCAAAATGCCACATGTTGTTGTTGTTGTGGTCTTCAGTCCTGAGACTGGTTTGATCCAGCTCTCCATGGTAATCTATCCTGTGCAAGCTTCTTCATCTCCCAGTACCTACTGCAACATACATCCTTCAGAATCTGCTTAGTGTATTCATCTCTTGGTCTCCCTCCACGATTTTTACCCTCCACGCTGCCCTCCAATACTAAATTGGTTATCCCTTGATGCCTCAGGACATGTCCTACCAACCGATCCCTTCTTCTAGTCAGGTTGTGCCACATACTTCTCCCCAATCCTATTCAATACCTCCTCATTAGTTACGTGATCTACCCACATAATCTTCAACATTCTTCTGTAGCACCACATTTCGAAAGCTTCTATTCTCTTCTTGTCCAAACTATTTATTGTCCATGTTTCACTTCCATACATGGCTACACTCCATACAAATACTTTCAAAAACGACTTCCTGACACTTAAATCTATACTCGATGTTAACAAATTTCTCTTCTTCAGAAACGCTTTCCTTGCCATTGCCAGTCTACATTTTAAATCCTCTCTACTTCGACCATCATCAGTTATTTTGCTCCCCAAATAGCAAAACTCCTTTACTTCTTTAAGTGTCTCATTTCCTAATCTAATTCCCTCAGCATCACCCGACTTAATTCGACTACATTCCATTATCCTCGTTTAGCTTTAGTTGATGTTCATCTTATATCCTCCCTTCAAGACACCATCCATTCCATTCAACTGCTCTTCCAAGTCTTTTGCTGTCTCTGACAGAATTACAATGTCATCGGAGAACCTCAAAGTTTTTATTTCTTCTCCCTGGAGTTTAACACCTACTCCAAATTTTTCTTTTGTTTCCTTTACTGCTTGCTCAATATACAGATTGAATAACATCGGGGACAGGCTACAACCCTGTCTCATTCCCTTCCCAACAACTGCTTCCCTTTCATGTCCCTCGACTCTTATAACTGCCACCTGGTTTCTGTACAAATTGTAAATAGCCTTTCGCTCCCTGTATTATACCCCCGCCACATTTAGAATTTGAAAGAGAGTATTCCAGTCAACATTGTCAAAAGCTTTCTCTAAGTCTACAAATGCTAGAAACGTAGGTTTGCCTTTCCTTAATCTTTCTTCTAAGATAAGTCGTAAGGTCAGTATTGCCTCACGTGTTCCAACTTTTCTAGGGAATCCAAACTGATCTTCCTCGAGGTCGGCTTCTACCAGTTTTTCCATTCGTCTGTAAAGAATTCGTGTTAGTATTTTGCAGCCGTGACTTATTAAACTGATAGTTCGGTAATTTTCACATCTACCAACAACTGCTTTCTTTGGGATTGGAATTATTATATTCTCCTTGAAATCTGAGGGTATTTCGCCTGTCTCGTACATCTTGTTCACCAGATGGTAGAGTTTTGTCAGGACTGGCTCTCCCACGGCCGTCAGTAGTTCTAATGGAATGTTGTCTACTCCCGGGGCCTTGTTTCGACTCAGGTCTTTCAGTGCTCTGTCAAAGTCTCTACGCAGTATCGTATCTCCCATTTCATCTTCATCTACATCCTCTTCCATTTCCATAATATTGTCCTCAAGTACATCGCCCTTGTATAGACCCTCTATATACTATTTCCATCTTTCTGCTTTCCCCTCTTTGCTTAGCACTGGGTTTCCATCCGAGCTCTTGATATTCATACAAGTGGCTCTCTTTTCTCCACAGGTCTCTATAATTTTCCTGTAGGCTGTATCTATCTAACCCCTAGTGAGATAAGCCTCTACATCAGGGCTTCACAACATACGTGCTCGCGGAGCAAGCTGTGAGCAGCAAGACGCGAGCACGGAGCAGCGCGAGCACTGTACCCCCACTACCGGACCAGAGCGGAGAGTGGGGAAAGTCACATGGGGCACACAACAGCTGCCGCCAGTCAATGTAAATCCGCGGCCACCTGCAGGGATATCACTCACGAATTATTACTGCGACAAATGAAACAATTAAAGGAGAATGTACACATGCCACATAATTTTATTAGCTTTGCATTAATTTGTGAACTGTTACACAATAAAAGGTGTCACTGAAGTGTTGGATTCTCGGTTATCTTGTATTTTTTGCCCTTTACAATTGCGTCTATGTTCGGAGTAATCGTTCTTGTGCATTTTAGGCTCAGCGTGCAGTTTAAATTTCGATCAGACAATGCGTTTCTCAGGCGCATCTTGTTACATTTCATTGCAGAGAACAGTTGTTCACAAACATACGTGGAACCGAACATTGATATTAATGTCGCCGCCAGTTTGTGCAAACGAGGAAATCTATCTTGAGGGAAGTGTCTGTAGAATTCCAAAATGTTTTTCTTGTTCTGAAAGTTGTCTCTGTATTCTCTGTCACACTGCAGGTCAATAATTTCTTGCTGCAGCTCAGGACGAATTTCTTAAATATTCGCTGAATATGGAGAGAACAGATCAAAATCACTGTCTAGTGCTGTCAGATCTTGAAAGCGCTGATTAACTAAACTATGTGAATAACGTTCACAGTCTTTGTGACATCTTGCATAGATGATAATTTAGGAAAGTGAGCTAGGTTTCCTGACTCACCCAAAGTGTTAATTTCTTTTTAAAAGCTCTTATTCGATCTATGAAATGAGTAATTAGCAGATCTTTACCTTGTAGTAAAATGTTCAAAGCATTCAGATGGCTAGTTAAATCTGCTACGAACGTGAGATCACATTCAAACGTGCGCGCGCATTTCCCCTCCCTCCCCTCCTCACTACTCCACGACCTTGCACCTGCTCGCGAGCACGTGCATGAGCAGACGCGAGTACTCGCGCTCAAAACAAGCCAGTTGTTAAGCCCTGCTCTACATCCTTACATTTGTCCTCTAGCCATGCCTGCTTAGCCATTTTGCACTTCCTGTCGATCTTATTTTTGAGACGTTTGTATTCCTTTTTGCCTGCTTCATTTACTGCATTTTTATATTTTCTCCTTTCATCAATTAAATTCAATATTTCTTCCGTTACCCATGGATTTCTATTAGCCCTCGTCTTTTTACCTACTTGATCGTCTGCTGCCTTCACTACTTCATCCCTCAGAGCTACCCATTCTTCTTCTTCTGTATTTCTTTCCCCAATTCCTGTCAATTGTTCCCTTATGCTCTCCCTGAAACTCTGTACATCCTCTGGTTTAGTCAGTTTATCCAGGTCCCATCTCCTTAATTTCCCACCTTTTTGCAATTTCTTTATTTTTAATCTACAGTTTTAATCTATTGTGGTCAGAGTCCACATCTGCCCCTGGAAATGTCCTACAATTTAAAACCTGGTTCCTAAATCTCTGTCTTACCATAATATAATCTATCTGATACCTTCTAGTATCTCCAGGATTCTTCCCTGGTATACAATCTTCTTTTATGATTCTTGATCCAAGTGTTTCCCCCCCCCCCCCCCCATGAACCATGGACCCTGCCGTTGGTGGGGAGGCTTGCGTGCCTCAGCGATACAGATAGCCGTATCGTAGGTACAACCACAATGGAGGGGTATCTGTTGAGAGGCCAGACAAACGTGTGGTTCCTGAAGAGGGGCATCAACCTTTTCAGTAGTTGCAAGGGCAACAGTCTGGATGATTGACTGATCTGGCCTTGTAACAATAACCAAAACGGCCTTGCTGTGCTGGTACTGCGAACGGCTGAAAGCAAGGGGAAACTACGGCTGTAATTTTTCCCGAGGGCATGCAGCTTTACTTTATGATTAAATGATGATGGCGTCCTCTTGGGTAAAATATTCCGGAGGTAAAATAGTCCCCCATTCGGATCTCTGGGCGGGGACTACTCAAGAGGATGTCGTTATCACGAGAAAGAAAACTGGCGTTCTATGGATCGGAGCGTGGAATGTCAGGTCCCTTAATCGGGCAGGTAGGTTAGAAAATTTGAAAAGGGAAATGGATAGGATAAAGTTAGATATAGTGGGAATTAGTGAAGTTCGGTGGCAGGAGGTACAAGACTTCTGGTCAGGTGACTACAGGGTTATAAACACAAAGTCAAATAGGGGTAATGCAGGAGTAGGTTTAATAATGAAAAGGAAAATAGGAATGCGGGTAAGCTACTACAAACAGCTTAGTAAACGCATTATTGTGGCCAAGATAGATACGAAGCCCACACCTACTGCAGTAGTACAAGTTTATATGCCAACTAGCTCTGCAGATGACGAAGAAATTGAAGAAATGTATGATGAAATAAAAGAAATTATTCAGATAGTGAAGGGAGACGAAAACTTAATAGTCATGGGTGACTGGAATTCGAGTGTAGGAAAAGGGAGAGAAGGAAACGTAGTAGGTGAATATGGATTGGGGCTAAGAAATGATAGAGGAAGCCGCCTGGTAAAATTTTGCACAGAGCACAACATAATCATAGCTAACACTTGGTTTAAGAATCATGATAGAAGGCGGTATACATGGAAGAACCCTGGAGATACTAAATATCAGATAGATTATATAATGGTAAGACAGAGATTTAGGTACCAGGTTTTAAATTGTAAGACATTTCCAGGGGCAGATGTAGACACTGACCACAATCTATTGGTTATGACCTGTAGATTAAAACCGAAGAAACTGCAAAAGGGTGGGAATTTAAGGAGATGGGACCTGGATAAACTGAATGAACCAGAGGTTGTACAGAGTTTCAGGGAGAGCATAAGGGAACAATTGACAGGAATGGGGGAAAGAAATACAGTAGAAGAAGAATGGGTAGCTTTGAGGGATGAAGTGGTGAAGGCAGCAGAGGATCAAGTAGGTAAAAAGACGAGGACTAGTAGAAATCCTTGGGTAACAGAAGAAATATTGAATTTAATTGATGAAAGGAGAAAATATAAAAATGCAGTAAATGAAGCAGGCAAAATGGAATACAATTGTCTCAAAAATGAGATCGACAGGAAGTGCAAAATGGCTAAGCAGGCATGCCTAGAGGACAAATGTAAGGATGTAGAGGCTTATCTCACTAGGGGTAAGATAGATACTGCCTACAGGAAAATTAAAGAGACCTTTGGAGATAAAAGAACCACTTGTATGAACATCAAGAGCTCAGATGGAAACCCAGTTATAAGCAAAGAAGGGAAAGGAGAAATGTGGAAGGAGTATATAGAGGGTCTATACAAGGGCGATGTACTTGAGGACAATATTATGGAAATGGAAGAGGATGTAGATGCAGATGAAATGGGAGATACGATACTGCGTGAAGAGTTTGACAGAGCACTGAAACACCTGAGTCGAAACAAGGCCCCCGGAGTAGACAACATTCCATTGGAACTACTGACAGCCTTGGGAGAGCCATTCCTGACAAAACTCTACCATCTGGTGAGTCAGATGTATGAAACAGGCGAAATACCATCAGACTTCAAGAAGAATATAATAATTCCAATCCCAAAGAAAGCAGGTGTTGACAGATGTGAGAATTACCGAACAATCAGTTTAATAAGCCACAGCTGCAAAATACTAACACGAATTCTTTACAGACGAATGGAAAAACTAGTAGAAGCCGACCTCGGGGAAGATCAGTTTGGATTCCCTAGAAATACTGGAACACGTGAGGCAATACTGACCTTACGACTTATCTTAGAAGAAAGATTAAGGAAAGGCAAACCTACGTTTCTACCATTTGTAGACTTAGAGAAAGCTTTTGACAATGTTGACTGGAATACTCTCTTTCAAATTCTAAATGTGGCAGGGGTAAAATACAGGGAGCGAAAGGCTATTTACAATTTGTACAGAAACCAGATGGCAGTTATAAGAGTCGAGGGACATGAAAGGGAAGCAGTGGTTGGGAAGGGAGTAAGACAGGTTTGTAGCCTTTCCCCGATGTTATTCAATCTGTATATTGAGCAAGCAGTAAAGGAAACAAAAGAAAAATTCGGAAGAGGTATTAAAATCCATGGAGAAGAAATAAAAACTTTGAGTTTCACCGATGACATTGTAATTCTGTCAGAGACAGCAAAGGACTTGGAAGAGCAGTTGAATGGAATGGATGGTGTCTTGAAGGGAGGATATAAGATGAACATCAACAAAAGCAAAACGAGGATAATGGAATGTAGTCGAATTAAGTCGGGTGATGTTGAGGGTATTAGATTAGGAAATGAGACACTTAAGGTAGTAAAGGAGTTTTGCTATGTGGGGAGCAAAATAACTGATGATGTTCGAAGTAGAGAGGATATAAAATGTAGACTGGCAATGGCAAGGAAAGCGTTTCTGAAGAAGAGAAATTTGTTAACATCGAGTATAGATTTAAGTGTCAGGAAGTCTTTTCTGAATGTATTTGTATGGAGTGTAGCCATGTATGGAAGTGAAACATGGACGATAACTAGTTTGGACAAGAAGAGAATAGAAGCTTTCGAAATGTGGTGCTACAGAAGAATGCTGAAGATTAGATGGGTAGATCACATAACTAATTAGGAGGTACTGAATAGGATTGGGGAGAAGAGGAGTTTGTGGCACAACTTGACCAGAAGAAGGGATCGGTTGGTAGGACATGTTCTGAGGCATCAAGGATCACGAATTTAGTATTGGAGGGCAGCGTGGAGGGTCAAAATCGTAGGGGGAGACCAAGAGATGCATACACTAAGCAGATTCTGAAGGATGTAGGTTGCAGTAGGTACTGGGAGATGAAGAAGCTTACACAGGATAGAGTAGCATGGAGAGCTGCATCAAACCAGTCTCAGGACTGAAGACCACAACAACAACAACAACCAAGTGTTAGCTATGATTAAGTTACGCTCTGTGCAAAATTCTCACAGACGACTTCCTCTTTCATTTCTTAGCCCCAATCGATATTCACCTACTATGTTTCCTTCTCTCACTTTTCCTATTGTCGAATTCCAGTCACCCATGACTATTGAATTTTCGTCTCCCTTCACTACCTGAATAATTTATTTTATCTCATCATACATTTGTTCAATTGCTTCGTCATCTGCAGAGCTAGTTGGCATATAAACTTGTACTACTGTAGTAGGCATGGGCTTCTTGTTCTTTCTTTGCCACTATAATACGTTCACTATGCTGTTTGTAGTAGCTTACCCGCACTCCTATTTTTTTATTCATTATTAAACCTACTCCTGCGTTACCCCTGTTTGATTTTGTATTTATAACCCTGTATTCACCTGACGAGAAGTCTTGTTCCTCCTGCCACCGAACTTCACTAATATCGAATATATGTAACTTAAACCTATCCATTTCCCTTTTTAAATTTTCTAACCTACCTGCCCGATTAAGGGATCTGACATTCCACGCTCCGATCCGTAGAATGCCAGTTTTCTTTCTCCTGATAACGACGTCCTCTTGAGTAGTCCCCGCCCGGAGATCCGAATGGGGGCCTATTTTACCTCCGGAATATTTTACCCAAGAGGACGCCATCATCATTTAACCATACAGTAAAGCTGCATGCCCTCGGGAAAAATTACCGCTGTGGTTTCCCCTTGCTTTCAGCCGTTCGCAGTACCAAAACAGCAAGGCCGTTTTAGTTGTTACAAGGCCAGATCAGTCAATCATCCAGACTGTTGCCCCTGCAACTACTGAAAAGGCTGATGCCCCTCTTCAGGAACCACATGTGTTTCGGGCCTCTCAACAGATACCCCTCCGTTGTGGTTGCACCTATGGTACGGCTATCTGTATCATTGAGGCACGCAAGCCTCCCAACCAACGGCAAGGTCCATGGTTCATGGGGGGAGGAAAAATGCACCATAGAAACAAAGTAATGCAACAATCTTGTACTCCAACAGAATTGTGATGTGGCTGCTGTCACTGCGGGAACAGCTCAGCGTATCATCAATCGGCTGTTGTTCCATCGAGCTCAATGAATACATATTTACACGGTGCGTGTCAGCCAGTTCTTCAATAATCCTGTCCGTAAAGCTACGTTTCGCTGTTAACGTATAAGTAACACTGCTGCGCAAACGAACTCGACACAGAACTGAGCAGTACTGAACGCAAACTTCAAGGTAAAGATTGTATTGGGAATTACAGACTGCAAATCACTGTGAAGTACATGGTAGGGGATTGTGCCATTGTAGCAGTTATTAACGCTTTTCGCGTTCCATTCACGTACAGAGGGGACGAAGAGTGATTAATTAGATGTCTTTTGAATGTATGTCTTTGTGCGTCTCATAATCACTCTCCGCGATCCCTATTGGAGAGATACATAGGTGACTAATAAATTCATAGATGCATCACTTAAAAGTGGTTCTTGAAACGTTCTTCGACAGTTTTAACGGGATAGTTTACGTTTATCTTCAAACGACTTTCGAGTTGAATTTTTTTAGCAACTTTGTCACGCTCTTCCGTAGAGGAAATAAACTGTCCGTCTTTGTATGGGCCCTGTTTTCCCTATCACTCCTATTTGGTACGGCTCTCTCACACTTGAGCAATAATTTAGGAATCGTCGCAAGCGTATTTTGTAAGCAGTCTCCTTTTTAGTCTGGCTCCATTTCTCTAGTATTTTACCGATAAACTGAAGTCTACCACCGAACTTTCTCAGGCCAGTTGTCTCCATATTCCTGGGTTACCATCAAAATCCTTCCATCTGGGCCCCTTACGTCCTCAACGGATCTCAAGAATGCTACTAGAGGTACTCCTTCCTCTTCCACTATTCATCCTTCGGCTTGTGTGGTTAGGCGTGACAACTGGTTGTTTTTTAATATCCTACATTACCCTGACTAGTTGGCCGGCTTGCGGCAAAATATTGTCCCTAATATTTTTCTCTCGAGGATTAGCGATTTTTGATACTATCTACACTCCTGGAAATGGAAAAAAGAACACATTGACACCGGTGTGTCAGACCCACCATACTTGCTCCGGACACTGCGAGAGGGCTGTACAAGCAATGATCACACGCACGGCACAGCGGACACACCAGGACGCGCGGTGTTGGCCGTCGAATGGCGCTAGCTGCGCAGCATTTGTGCACCGCCGCCGTCAGTGTCAGCCAGTTTGCCGTGGCATACGGAGCTCCATCGCAGTCTTTAACACTGGTAGCATGCCGCGACAGCGTGGACGTGAACCGTATGTGCAGTTGACGGACTTTGAGCGAGGGCGTA
Source organism: Schistocerca nitens (assembly GCF_023898315.1). Taxonomy (NCBI): domain Eukaryota; kingdom Metazoa; phylum Arthropoda; class Insecta; order Orthoptera; family Acrididae; genus Schistocerca; species Schistocerca nitens. The sequence continues at coordinate 7,810,379 of NW_026045910.1, read as the reverse complement.
TAGTGGGCATGCGGGAGGCCGGGTGGACGTACCGCCGAATTGCTCAACACGTGGGGCGTGAGGTCTCCACAGTACATCGATGTTGTCGCCAGTGGTCGGCGGAAGGTGCACGTGCCCATCGACCTGGGACCGGACCGCAGCGACGCACGGATGCACGCCAAGACCGTAGGATCCTACGCAGTGCCGTAGGGGACCGCACCGCCACTTCCCAGCAAATTAGGGACACCGTTGCTCCTGGGGTATCGGCGAGGACCACTCGCAACCGTCTCCATGAAGCTGGGCTACGGTCCCGCACACCGTTAGGCCGTCTTCCGCTCACGCCCCAACATCGTGCAGCCCGCCTCCAGTGGTGTCGCGACAGGCGTGAATGGAGGGACGAATGGAGACGTGTCGTCTTCAGCGATGAGAGTCGCTTCTGCCTTGGTGCCAATGATGGTCGTATGCGTGTTTGGCGCCGTGCAGGTGAGCGCCACAATCAGGACTGCATACGACCGAGGCACACAGGGCCAACACCCGGCATCATGGTGTGGGGAGCGATCTCCTACACTGGCCGTACACCACTGGTGATCGTCGAGGGGACACTGAATAGTGCACGGTACATCCAAACCGTCATCGAACCCATCGTTCTACCATTCCTAGACCGGCAAGGGAACTTGCTGTTCCAACAGGACAATGCACGTCCGCATGTATCCCGTGCCACCCAACGTGCTCTAGAAGGTGTAAGTCAACTACCCTGGCCAGCAAGATCTCCGGATCTGTCCCCCATTGAGCATGTTTGGGACTGGATGAAGCGTCGTCTCACGCGGTCTGCGCGTCCAGCACGAACGCTGGTCCAACTGAGGCGCCAGGTGGAAATGGCATGGCAAGCCGTTCCACAGGACTACATCCAGCATCTCTACGATCGTCTCCATGGGAGAATAGCAGCCTGCATTGCTGCGAAAGGTGGATATACACTGTACTAGTGCCGACATTGTGCATGCTCTGTTGCCTGTGTCTATGTGCCTGTGGTTCTGTCAGTGTGATCATGTGATGTATCTGACCCCAGGAATGTGTCAATAAAGTTTCCCCTTCCTGGGACAATGAATTCACGGTGTTCTTATTTCAATTTCCAGGAGTGTATTTGCTGCAACGATCCGTATCTATATTTCAATTTTGCTTCTATTCTGTTCACTAAAAGTGCTTCCCAATATTTAAATATTTCCATTCTTTTAAAAGTGAATTCATCAACTGTCAAGACGGTAACATCATTCAGTGTCTAGCTCACGATCATATACTGAATTTTCTTCTCGTTAATTTGTAACACTGCTTTCCTTGCAATGCTTCTGGAAGAACCTTTGATGAGCTGCAAGTCCTCTCAAAAGGACAAAACTGCTTACACTGCTCTCAAAACATCACCTCGTTTAGCCTAACCTGTTTTTATCCACAACTACATACACACAGTATTCCGCAAGCCAACGTACAGTGAATGGTGGAGGGTACATCATACTGATATTGTCGATTTACTTTCCTGCTTCAGTTGCTTATTCAGTGAGTGAGGCATTACTATATGTCTTTCTACGCACCCTAACCTTTCTTATTCTAATGAACACCACGCGCGGTATACGATCGTGGCAGCATATTGATCACACAGTCATCTCACATGTTGTCCAAATTTACTGATCATGGTTTCGTTAGTATTACGTCTTCTTTATGCGAAGAACTCCCACTGTATTTCTCTAGGCATTGCTTTCGTATGTCTTCGAATTAGTTCGCTGCCATTCTCGTAAGTGCTTGAGAAGGACCCCAGATACAGGATTTACACTCTATAACTGACGACACTAGGGTCCACTATGAGATCTTCTTTCGAGTCGAACCTACGTGATACTTACAGAAGCTTAGGAGAAGAACTCTAGAACTACAAATCCACCTGTGAAACTGAAGAGTTTCGAACACTGCGAGAAACCACCACGTAAACTCATCTGTAAAAACGAGGAATGGTACTACGAGGAAGATGGAATGAAAGAAACGATTAAGTGCGTGAAATTAAAAATACGGATTAATGCAAAGAGTGCAGGAGTGGGGAAAGAAATGAATATTTTTTCTGAAATGTTTGTAAATAGTGACATAAGCACTAAAATATAGAACATTTTCTTAAAATGAGACAAGTACATATCTTTAACATCAGCAACGTAGCTTATAAACGGGGTACAATTTATGTTCCCTCTGATACAAATCAGAAGATCATTTTCTTAAGCTGTTCCACTTATTTTGCAGATTAAGTGTAGAGATTTCTTTTTTCTCAGTATTCCATTCTATAAATCAAATACCAAGGGAAACATTCAGGAGTTGAGCATGACATCGTTTAAATAATTTAGGAAATTACTGTGTAGTCTATAGTAAATAAACCCTCAAAAGAGGTAAAACTTAAGGACCTCTCCACTGTTACCCCTAAATACGAAGGTGTTGTGAAAAGTATTGTCTCCGAATTTTTTATGTGAAAACGCTTTAGCCTTTTTAAATAAAACGCACATTATTAACATTCTACATTTTAATTCTTCGCGTCTACATATTTGCAGCCTTCTGTAGCAAGGAGGATCCGAATTGTAGCGAGTAACTTGGCGATGTGTCGGTGCGTGAGAAACAGCATGCTGTAATCGAGTTTCGCATTCGAAGAGTTGGTCCACACGCGTAGCACACTATTATTCACCGTGTCAATGCCAGACTATACACCAATGATGATGTATCTGAAATAACGCAACGATTTGGGTTCATTAACATCGAATATCCTCCATAGAGTCCCGACTTACACTGCCTGATTTTCATGTGTTTAGAAAACTTAAAAAGCACCTTAGAGGGCTTGAATTTGATAGCGATGAAGCCTTTCAAGCAGAGATGAAGCTGTAGTTCCGTCAACGAAGTCATTTTACAGTGACATCATCAACAAACTGATCTCTCTTTGGGAGAAACTTGTTCGTCATCGGGATGACTATGTTGAGAAATAAATATGTAGATATAAAGAACAAAAATGTAACCCGCCAGGTTAGCCGAGAGCGCTAATGCGTTACTTCCTGGACTCGGGTAGGCGCGCCGGCCACGGATCGAATCCGCTCGGTGAATTAACACGTAGGCCGGTGTGTCGGCCAGCCTGGATGTGTTTTTTCGGCGGTTTTCCACATCCCGCTAGGTGAATACCGGGCTGGTTCCCACATCCCGCCTCAGTTGCACGACACGCAGACATTTGTAACACTTCCGCACTATTACATGGTTTAAACTAGACGTAGACAGCTGGGGTCCACTGATTCCGTCCTGGGGGTGTGGGGTGGCGGCAGGAAAGGCATCCGGCCACCCCTTTAAACTTGCCAAATCCGTTGTAATCACACCGACCCTGCGTGCATTGCGGGACAAAGGCGCAAGTGAAAGAAAGAAAGAAAAAAACAAAAATGTAGACTGTTACTAAAGTTTGTTTCCTTTAAAAAGCTGTAGGAGTTTTCACACAAAAACGTCGGACGTATTACTTTCCAGCGCATCCTCGTACTTATAAGACATCGCGTCCTCATGATGGTACTTCGCTTTTTCTTATATTCAGGCGATTTTTACTTTCAGACAAGCCCAAAACTGCTTCTAACAACAGTTAACTGAATGAAATCATGTTTCTGAACCGAGCCGTCTACTTTCGGGAGATATAAAATCAAACAGTAGACATTCAGTGTATCTATCCTATCATATCATCACAGATTCGTTGAACCGGAACCAATAGAGAACTACTCGTCACATTCATACAGGAAACTCTGAGCATTGGTATTTCGAGACAAGTGTACCGGCGGCCGATGGAGAGGACGGGGCACGAAGCAAACACATAGCAGCAGCGACGGAGTTCGATTGCCGCGGGCAGCCGGGCGTGCGCTGCGGGTTGCGGAACTGCAGGCGCCTGGCGCCAGGCGCCGTGGAGGCAGCCCGAAGGGAAATCGGCTAAGCACTAGCCGCAGCAGCAGCAGCCGAGGAAGGCGAAGGAGCATAACTCATTCCAAGTTGTCGGCCCTGCGTGCTGCGGGCACCGCAGACAACCAAACTTAAACACCCGGCGCCCGTCCCGGGAATAAATCTTCTGCCCGGCGCTGAAAACCCCACGGCGAGAGCCGTCTCTAATCTGTGTGCGACCGGAAATTGATGCGAGCAACAGGGATGGCGAGGGCCGCATATTCTCGTTGTTTTGCGAGAAGTATTATCTTTCGAATCGACGCGGCGCCCTGTACGCCTTATAGGAGACTGTGTGACACGGTCGCAGGGCTGACAAATGAAAAGTGGGCTAAGTGAACCGTCTGGCACGTACACAGCTAATGACGAGCTCATCGAGGTTTCAGTCTAAACACGTATACAAGACATCCGGTTTACCTCAGCACAATAAGAAGAATACAGATGGTGTGTTTGCTCATGTGTCTTTCGCCTATGAAACAGTTAGTCTCAGCAGACTTTTGTGAAAAGTTTGTCAACTGACAAACGATTAAAAGCTTATTGTTTCTCTCTACTGAGTCGAAGATTTTCGGCATCCAGTCTACTCATGGTGACTGTAGAGGAATGTGTATCCACTGTTGGTCAAATGCAACGGGAAAGCACTGTGACACGCGCCGGTCACTTGCTACTGAACCTTGTGCTGCTGTCAATCGGCCAACTAAAGGAAATTTGTGATAAGATCCTCTAATATAGTAATAAATATTTTGTTTCCGATGTATCTACAGTACCTTGCATTTCTTTACAGTTGGTAAAGAAGACGTAAATGTTCGCTGTTAATGAAATATTTGAAAAATGAAAACATCTTGATCGGGCCAGCCTTCATTGGACCAAGCCCATTTTGTGAATGGGGTATAGTGTAATAGCTGTTAAATACTACACACATCTAAATAAGTGTCAATACATTTCGTATTTTTTATTTTAGGAACATGTTTTTCATCTGAAGCCGAATAACATGGGTTCGAAACTAGATATCCTGATAGCCTCCGAAAAAGCAAGAGAGAAAGAGGGAGACAGGAGACAGAGAGAGAGAGAGAGAGAGAGAGAGAGAGACACCACACACACATACGAGGGTTCCACAGAAAGTAATACACGGCATTTTTTCTTCAACAATTGCTTACTGGACGTAATGAGAATTACACACACGAAACAATGGTGTTTTATCTAGACACCCTATTTCTCCACGTAATCTCCATCCCGTTCTATGGCCTTCCTCCAGCGCGAAACAAGGGCGTGTATGCCCTGTCGGTACCAATCATTGTCCTAGTGGCGGAGCCACTGCTTCACTGTGTGAATCACCACATCGTCCTCAAAATGTCTTCCACGAATGGCATCCTTTAATGGCCCAAACAAGTGGAAGTCCAAGGGGGCTAGGTGTGGTTGGTCTCCCAGACTGCAGCAGATCGTGGAACTCCGCCGAACCGTCTTCTGATGACGTCACCCTCCGTGCCCAGAGACTAACTGTACTTCTGTCGTCAACAGATGCTCCATAGACTTTTCACAAGCGTTTGTGAATGTTCAACACAGTTTCTTTCTCTGAAGTGACAAATTCAATGACGGCACGTTGCTTATAACATACATCAACTACAGATGCCATTTTGAAACTGTCCAGCAGCTACGCTATCTGTCAGAAGTGACGGAAATTTGGCACGCTTTCTCAGGAGACTTCAAATAATACGTACTTAACGTTTCGCATTCGTAGCATTATTTTCGGCTGAGAAAAAGATTCGGTGCATTACTTTCTGGGCAACCCTCGTATTTTGCTGATTATCAAACCACATACAAACAATTAAAAATCATAATTATATAATGATAACAGTTACTTACCTTGTGTTAATAGTGGCTACTTAAACCAAATATGAGACAAAATCAGAGGTGCCCCATTCAAGGAAACTTGCTCTGCGTGGATTAACAGTACCTTGTCTTCAGCTATGGAACATAACGTTATATTGTGATTATGACAAAATGGTGTGAATTGCTTGTACTTTCCAATGAGACCTGCAGAAACGTAATGGCTATTACCATTTCTGTGCGACATTTCAACCGTTAATACTATTCAGTTACAAGAAATAGCGCAAATGCTAAATTTTTCACTATTCACTGGGGTGGAAGCTATATAAGTTCTCCCCTGAATTAACACCTTTTAAATCCAGACTTCGTTTACATGAAACGACTAAACTGGAAAATCTTTGGCAACGCGGAGTACAATTAATGACAGCTAGCATGCGCATATTCTCAATACCCACAGAGAAATCGAGCTGCTCTGTGAAGGAATCGGCCCATCGACAGCAAACTTACTATGCGGTGCATTTTTCTACCTAAGGTCGATGGAGAAATGAGTTTATGAGGTTCCTCATTCGAATCCGCGGTGAGTGACTCAGAGTAAATTGTCAACTGCTGTGTATAGCTCTGCGCAGCCGACGTGACGTTAATTCGTCAAACAGATGTGGTCAGCCTGTGTGGTAGATTATAAGTATTAGTAACATAGTCTCTGCAATTCTAAAGATTCATCCCAGGAGCTGGTGAGGTCAGAAACCCGAATTCTTCTGTAGTCTCCGACATGCTATGATCCATGTGTCTTGCACCAAATACCATCACATGTTCAAATTCGAGTAACACACTACCATGTTTTCTACGCACCAGTCTGTAACAGACTGTGTAGGGTGAAAGGTGGCAAGGCACTCTCTCACTTTAACTACCCTGTCAGTCAGATCAATATTCATATCATAGATCATGGTCTCAGTGTTCCCCAATACTATTTTGGGTGTATGTGTGACTTATGACTTTCTTTACATGAGAAAATTTTGAGCAGAATGTTCTTGCAACTGCATGTGTAGCCTGTAGAGAACTTTTACCCGAGGAGCCATAGTGGAGGCGACAAAGAACAGGGGAAAAGAGGGATTGTGGACCATAAATGTTGTGTCCAGCGACCTGGCTGTGTAAAATGATTCTAGGAAGCATCACTCTGAGAATTGTCCCTGCAAAGGGACCTTGGGCCACTGCATTCCAATCATTCCACTTAGGGTCAGAGCAGGAGGGTTCCAGCTTGCAAAACATTTTTCCCTGGGCCAGGCGACAGTCCATGGCAGAGGCTGCCAGACTGCAAAAAGTGGAAGGAGGAAGCTAATTAAGATTAAATATGAGCTTCTGTGCAAATGGCAGAGTGGTCATAGAACTACAAGCATTCTGATGTTAGAATCTGGGATGATACGATCAGATAGGCTGGTGCACATGTTAAGTGTAGGCAAGACTGTAACTACCCTAATGCCAGGAAGTCGCCAGATTCTTTTAGCGAGAGGGAAAAAAATGTATTTCTCAGGCATAACTGTCTGGAAAGCTTAACAGCCTTCTTTCAGAAATTGGAAATGGTCGGCCTGGAAAGATTAGATCTCTTTGTAAATGAGGGACTGTGGTCCCATATAGGTAGACATTTTTCGCCTAAACATGGCCAAGCTTACCGTGAGAATAACGCATTCCTAGCCTAAAATCTCTTTTCAGACAAGAGAGATTTTGAGTCGCTGATTGGCTCCCCTCAGGAAATGCAAAGCAGAGGCTTGCTGCTTCCAATGTGAGAACCCTGGTGCTGTGTCTGAATTGGCTACCAGGTCAGCAGAACAGTCAGGAGGGGAGATTCAGTGAGTGGAGGATAGCTCGATTGGTTTGTACAAAGTGGAGAAGGTTTTTTTCTGCTAATTCAGCTCCTGTATGAGTTTTGGTTGAAAGTGATTGTGATTCTTTGTCTTCTTCGTCTTCTGGTCCTCCCCTGGTGGAGAGCTTCATATATTTTACTGGTGGGTGAGACTTGTGGTATGCAACTTGTGGTGGACTAAGAACCAGTAGCAGTTTCCAAGTCTACCGACTGTAGGACTGCAGGTCATTTTGGACATATCGTGTGTCACGAGGGTGAACTTATCTATCGTGAGTCGGCCATTTGACGTTTGACAATTCCAGCATGACGCAGTCGTGTCTGTGAGACCAATTGGTAAGCCAGACCAGTGAACGGGTGCACCTCACACCGAAATGTACTGGGATTTCCAAGCTCTGATAGAAAGTTTCCTGTATTCTAATAGTCGGAAAGCTAGTCCGCGTAGTTTGCAACTTTTCGTGGATGTGTCAGAACGCACCGCTCCCTGCCCACAGTGTGCTGTTTTTGCTGCTACCTAAATCAAGGTCAAAGGATAAGGTATTGCTGCACCGGCGTAGGGCTTTTAAATGATATTCACAGCTCCCTGTATTCTGTGAAGTATTGTTTGTGATTTTCCTGGTCGTAGTTGATTTCATTACAATAAAATTTGAGCTCACAGTTGCTTCATGTAAACGAAGTATGATTGGATTGTAAAAGGAGTTAATTCAGGGGATAACTTGTATAGTTTCCACTCCAGTAAATGCTTTGCCAATCAAGCACCATTCCTTTCCTAATTTACTGTTGTCTCTCTGTCTCGCTCCCTCTTTCTGTTCTCTAAGATTTATCAGCTCGATTGTAGTTATAAAAGAATGAATATAAATTTGTCATTATTTTTGTAAATTTAAATACGCCTCTGTTCTCATTCATTCTACCCAGCCATTCACTGTTTTTAATTTATTATGATGATGCATGGATACACGAGCAATTCAGAATGTATTCGTACTAAATTAGTTAATTTGATGATTAATTTGAGTTCTGAAAGTGACCACAGACAAACGCAAAAAAAGTGCCGTGAATAAATTCATTAATTTCATATACAAAAATTAAGGCTGCAGCTCACAATTCGAAGATTGTTGAGAAGATAATACTTTTCTATACGTAAAGATAATATTTAGCATCACGTGGATATATATTTATGATAAAGTAAGTGACCATTTGCAGGAGTACATATATCGATTTTTTCCAAGATAGGTCGAATCTACCCTTACGCATCTTTGATTCCGCGAGTTAGTGTCGCTGACGGGGAATTTCCACCGTAGAAGAAAGTTGCAACTTGACGCCCGCAGTTTCCTTTCGCATTTAAGTGAGTCAGTCCCGTCTGAGCCCTCGAAAAAGGGACGATCGCGAGCGTGCTCGTGATACGTGAGCAGGAATAAAAGGCATTACTTTGTCTAACGGCAAATTTTTAGATAGTCGGCGGCTGATTTTTAAATTATTTCTGACCTTAAGGAGCTTACTAGTCATGGCAATATCGATTCGAAAAGTGCAAAGTGCATGAACACGGTTGCAGAGCTAGCGAAATTTGCCTCTTAGGGATAATTCTGCTTGTGATTATAATAAGATAAACCGAGTGCTGTCGAATCATTGTGTACTTCATTTAACCTGATCGTATTAATGATAGTATTTTGCTGAGAGTTCTGATTAAAACTATGTTAATTATAGATAGGGCAGACGTCAGCAGGCGTGGCTAAGAACTTCCTCCAACTGGCGTGTGTACCTTGGAAGTAAGTTCGCCCTCCATGCTATCGTAACCATCAAATTAGATTGCCTGTTAACATTCAGACAGCCAAAATAAGGTAGTCAGCTTATATAAAAGGAAAAGCAACTTACAACTGATCAGATATCACGTCTACACAAGGGTCATACTCAACGTCTAATTTCAGCATTTGGGCACTGTACGGAATGGTCAGAAACAGTGTGAAAAAGTTTTAGAGGTGTTGTCTGGGTTGAGCAATACTTCTTGACGGAAAAGATTCGATACGCTGCACCATTAACGAGGTTTATAAGCATTGATGTTAGGCAATCAAGTCATTGCGAGCGCAGATTCAAGCGACTACCCAGAGACAATGACGCTAAATGTCCTTTTCGATTTGTTTCCTACAACCGCACAAGAGAGCGATACAAAAATCGGGGATCGGACAGAAGCAAATTTCGAAACCGAGCCAAAGGCTGCGCAGCCTCGTGCGTTATCATCTACCTATAAGAGCAACTGACACAAATTTTATCTGCCGGGTCTCTTCAATTTGCGCACGCAACAGCTTGATAGGCTAACTTCAGCGCTAATTAACTCGGCAAGGCGCTACGAATCGAATGTTTTTCTTGACATACCCTGCAACTCCCTAATAAGCTGTTCAGACTGTTTCTGACCACTCAATATACGCACGATTTCTAATGGGAGAACCTATCTCGTGACTACTGCTCACCGAATCTAATTAACGAAATTAATAAACTCCCACAGACCCTGTAGTCCCGCAGAAGTGAACGAAATCTGATGACAACGTCCTGAAGTCCGTACACTTCATCTGTGCTGTCTGTCAGGTTCAAAAATGGCTCTGAGCACTATGGGACTCAACTGCTGTGGTTATCAGTCCCCTAGAACTTAGAACTACTTAAACCTAACTAACCTAAGGACATCACACACATCCATGCCCGAGGCAGGATTCGAACCTGCGACCGTAGCAGTCGCACGGTTCCGGACTGCGCGCCTAGAACCGCGAGACCACCGCGGCCGGCGTCTGTCAGGTACTTTGCTTCTCCCGTAGAGCCGTGACCAGAGTGTGTCGTGTGTTCATCGATTTGGTGACTACCGCCTCCACGACCTGGGTAAGAGAATGTTGGTGGCTCCCAGGGATTCCAACAGTTCGAAGTGATAATTTCTGATCTCGATCCTGGAAAAAACTTCGAATTAACTAATGCTAGCTGTGCCTGGCAAACGTTGCAATGCCCCTTTTTATTTCTAATCCCTTTTGTCCGCAGTTTAGTGCATGCTGACATACGGCACATATTTCACACATGAAGGGTGTTAAAAACGATGCCGACAAACTTAGAAGGGTCGTAGCGAGTATCATGAAGACCAAACTCAGAAGAGGAACCCGTGTCTGGAAACGTCATCCAACTGCGATACTCAACGTTGATGTTATAGGTGCCAGCGATTGCTGATAAGGTCATTCATTCGGCTGAAAATGTAACTGTGCGCTGACTTACAATAGGCGGAATGTATCGCACTCTTGTTTGTTGTTCAGTGATGCCTTATTTGCAAAATCAGCAGTGGGGAAGATGGAGCTAACTGCTGTGTAGCCAAGCCTTATCTCCTATGAATGCCATGCTCTGTTTCCTTGGTGTATAAAGTTTTCAAACACAGTTTTCCATCTGCAGATTATTTTTCTCCTTCAACCCTCCAAAATCTGCCGTGTTTTCCGGTGTGCAGGAAAAGGGGTGACCTAGTGGCAGGTGCCGGCTCGTGTAAGTTCTACATTCTGTACCGTCGTTTGATGTCGTTTCCGCACACAGTTTCCTGTCCTTAATTTCTTTCCTTCGACGCCCTCTATAAACCCTCGAGGTTCCTCGCTATCGTTTTGTAACTTCACACAGGTTTAACATATTTCACGCATATTTCATAGGTATCTCTGGAGAATTTAGCTCTGCCGTTTCATCTGAAATCTAAGGAAACTTCTAAGTAGACAAGTAACTGATGCTCTTTTCGAGAGAACCAGAAGGTACGAAAATCTGATAACGTCCTGTCGACAACGAGGTCACTAGAGACGGAGTACAAGCTTGTGTTAAGGAAGGGCGTGCTCTTTCAAAGCAACCATCCTGGCATTTTCCTAAAACGATGTAGGAAAACACGGGAAACATAAATCTGGATACCTCGATAGAGATCTGAACCAACGTCCTTCCCAATGCGAGTTCAGTGTGTTAACTGAAGAATACTCAGTATTGTGGAACACTAACAAGGGAACTACCCCATCGCACCCCCCTCAGAATTAGTTATAAGTTGGTACAGTGGATAGGCCTTCAAAAACTGAACACAGATCAATCGAGAAAACAGGAAGAAGTTGTGTGGAACTATGAAAAAATGAGCAAAATATACAAACTGTGTAGTCCATGTGTAAGATAAGCAACATCCAGGTAGGTGTAAAGCCATGAGCGACGTGGTCCCGTGGTTAGCGTGTGCAGCTGCGGAACGATAGGTCCTTGGTTCAAGTCTGCCCTCGGGAGAAAATTTTAATTTTTTATTTTCAGACAATTATCAAAGTTCAGGCACTCACATATAATCAACTTCGCTCTCCAAAATTCCAGGACATGTTCAGATTTGCTTGGACATATGCAGGATTTGACGGTCTACACACGGAAAAATCTGAAAACGTTAAGAACATTTGTTTTGACAGAGCACAGACAAAGCTGTGCGACTGTGAAACTGTTGCATTCATTTGTTGCAATTAATGTGACAAACTCTTATGTTTTCACACTTTTTCGGGAGTGATTATCACATCCACAAGAAAACCTAAATTGTGCAAGGTAGAAGAATCTTTTTACCCATTCACTAAGTGTACAAGTTAGGTGGGTCGACAACATATTCCTGTCATGTGACTCACATGCCGTCACCAGTGTCGTATAGAATATATCAGACGTGTTTTCTTGTGGAGGAATCGGTTGACCTATGACCTTGCAATCAAATGTTTTCGGTTTCCATTGGACAGGCACGTCCTTTCGGCTACTAATCACACGGTTTTGCGATGCGGTCGCAAAACACAGACACTAAACTTATTACGCTGAACAGAGACGTCAATGAACGGACAGATCATAACTTTGCAAAAATAAAGAAAGTAAACTTTTCACTTTAGGGAAGATTTGAACCAAGAACCTCTCGTTCAGCAGTAGCTCATGCTAACCACGGCACAACGGGGCTCCTAAACTCGGACTCTCCTAGATGTTGCCTATCTTGCACATGGACTACTCAGTTTGTATATTTTGCTTAGTTTTTTCATAGTTCCACACAACTTCTTCCTGTTTTCTCGATTGATCTGTGTTCAGTTTTTAAAGGCCTATCCACTGTGCTAACTTAGAACTAAATCTGAGGGGGGTGCGATGGGGAGGTTCCCTTGTAAGAATAATGTCGTTTATTGAAACTGAACTACACTTCTCGAACAATCACTACATACACACAAAATAAATTACTTGAAGAGCGTCGGTGATGTCCGTCGGAGCTGGTCCTAGCTCGGCGAGGAACTGGCTGTACTGCTGCTGCGCCGGCCTTATAAAGCCAGCGGAGGCCGGCGGAGTACTCCAACTTTCCCTGTATCTGTGAGGCGACCTCTTCAGAAAAAGGTTCGCATTAGTCTCTAGCAAGTTCTGTTTATTTTGAAGAATTGCTTTCCACTTGGTTGCGCCTGCAAGTGCTTGTGTATGCTGTATGGTGCACAGATGTGTCTGGAGAGTAGTCGGTATGGTAGGGGCCGTCTGGTGTCTGGAGTGTAGTCGGCATGGTAGGGGCCGTCTGTGGCAGACGTAACACTAACCACCGCGACATCTCGCTCGGTATTTCAAGAAATAGCATGTCTTTCAACATGCGAATGTAAAGAAGACAAATCTATTTGTGATACTGAGCCGTGTGACGTGACCTTTGATCTGGGGATATTATTGACGCGCTGCGTTTCTCATTCTCACAATGCAGTTTATGGACTGAACAACACAAATAAGAGACAGACGGCGCTTCATACTTTTAAAATAATCTAAGTCAACTAATTGCAGCAAGAAATAAAAACAGGTGGCTTTCAGACTTTTCTGTAATTCACCCATTCTCTTATTCATCCCCACCTAGTAGTAGGAGTATCTTACTCCCACAGTTTTCTACACAAATAATGTATATACCAATAACGTATATAACAAATTTCGTTGAATTAGCGACAGGCGTTACTGTCCTATTTTGTCACCAGTTTTCAAGCCGAATCCCTACAGCAGGAACTATGTACATTTGCGTCAACAAATGCAAGAACTACGTCTCCGTGACCAGGACCTTATGGTGAACTTTGATGTGCTTTTAGGTTTAAAGTGCAAGCCCAGCAGGCAGAAACTGAGGAGGAGAAGACGACAATGGCTTACTAGCCTTACGGCGACAAAATATGGAACAAAATCAGCAGAATCTTAGCTCGCCGCAACATCAAATGCGTTTTCCGTCCATTCCGAAAAAGGCGTGCCCTATTCTGTACGGTAAAAGATGACTTGGGGCTCCGTAAACGTTCGATGTAAATACAATAAAGCGTGTATCGAGGAGACTGTACGGTCAATTGAAGAAAGATGTGAGGAACACAGAAGACCCACCGAACTTAGTCAACAAGATTTGCGATTGCAGAACTCTGCATGGCTGCAGGCAATTTCCTAAGTACAACATAAAGAAGCGGAAACGCCAAGACAGACCTTGTTTCTCTGGGAGTGTGTTGTGAAACACGCTATTGAAGTACGAATAACTGACGGGCTGATAAATAGAGATAATGGGTTCATTCTCAGCATAGCTTGGGACGCAGCACTCAGGCAGCTTACATCACAGCGGCGGCCAAGAGCGACTTCCGTGCTCGACAGAGACCACAGGAGTAGTGAGAGACCACAGTTCGCGCCCAACATTCGGCGCCCCCCCCCTCCCCCCCCCAACTCCACGCCATCACCACCACCACTCCACCAGTAACCTCGTGCGACCGTCAGTGGAGGAAGGGTTGGGGGCGGTAAGAGAATAAACGAGGTGGGATGTAGCAAGGACGCTCATTCTACAGGTCTCACCTGAAGATGACGGCAAGGTACGCTGTCGAATTATCATGTTAAGCTGCTGGACATCCGATGACAGTAGAAGCATTTGATTTTAATCCTTTCAATTACTTTTGCTTTTAATCTTTGGGGTTGTGCAATCACCATTAAATTATCGCTGTTGTCCCTTGAATATGGTTTCTATTGAGGAAGCGATATCTTATCGGCGTACTCTTGCTCTTGTTTTGCCTATCCAGGTGATCGATTCTAATTAATTAAAAACATTTCAAATGAAATTTTGTAACCAGAGATGTTACGTGGTTAGCAAAGAAATAGCCAAATGCGTCGTCCACTCAGAGCTCAACCCAGTCCTACGACACACACTACCACCATTACAATAACAAACCAGATAACTAATATACATAACGTCTGCAGTATATCGGGTCATATAGCTGTATGGAGGGCAACAGGCAGATTCCATACACTTAGATTTCTGAAAAGCGTTGGATACAGTACTCACTGCAGACTGTTGACGAGGGTCCGAAAATACAGATTAGGTTCCCAGAAATATGAGCTGCTCGAAGACTTTTTAAGTAATACGCACCAGTACGTTGCTGCAGCGAAGAGTGTATCATCAGAAGTGCCCTGGAGATATGTAATAGCACCGCTCTTATTCTCTATATACATAAATCACCTGAAGTGCCTAATGAGCAGCGATTTATGACTGTTGGCTGATAAAGCTGTAGTGTACTGGAAGATGTCGTCGTTGAGTGACTGTAGGAGGATACAAGAAGACTTACAAGAGATGACCCAGTCTGACGATCGAAACCTACGCTGAAATTTTTCATGCAGGTAGGCTACACTGAAAGAAATGCACTCAAAACTGTAACTGCTAAGCCGAACTGAAAGTATTTTTTTAATGTGGAAGTTACTCAATTTTGCCGCACGATGAACCGCTTATAATAGCCTTTCGTACAGCCCTGCCTGCCTAGCGCTCGAATGGGCGAATAAGCAGACGTAGCCATGACAAGAGGACACACCGCCCCGTAACGATAAGTCTAAGGAGCACACACGTGAATTTTAAGCACTTAAAGCATACCAAAAATGTCTCATCTCATAAATGTTTTCAATAACTTAAGTTTACCTCGACGCGGACGTAATTACTATACAAGTGACTATGACTAGCAGAGAAAAGAAAATGAAGGTAGTGTATGATGTTATGTTACAGACGACTTCCGTCAATCGAGACTTTAATTTGTTGACATTAAATTTTTTGTAACAATGCCTGAACCACAGTTGTTACGATAATTGCAAGGTAATGTATATTTTGCTAACAGTGAAACACTTCCCTGTTTATTTACTGTAGTATCTGTTGCATGACGTAAACAAACATTTTGCTTGAACCAGGCACACCTAACGAAAGAAAACTGAATGCATTCAGGAATTTTATAGTAATTGCTAGTTTTATTTGGACAGAAAAAGAGTGCAGTAAGGAAGAGTCGTGGCCTTTGTTCAGCACATTGTGCTGCGTGCCAGGCATAAGCGGTCAAACTCGTGATGCGTGGTGACGCGAACTGGTAATGCAGAAATGACTGAAATTCAACAACTCTGATCAGTTGATAAACTTGAAACGTCACAGACCTCTCGAATATTATACTGTCGACAATTATCTTAAAAACGCTTTACAATATTGAAAAAGGTTTTTATTTTATATTGAGAGCCTGAATCACACTGGAATCCGAATTGTATTAACAGTCTTTTCGTTGTCCTCCAAAAGACACAGATGTCGTTATGTCCAGGCCAAGAGTACAACAAAACCAATTAATTATTCTCTGCAAATGGTAAATCATGTTTCGGATACAACACTGAAAATTATTGTCTCCCATATTTACAGATCTTACTCCGTTGTGTTTCAAGACTTTTGCTTGTAAAGAGTGGTATTTTAATTTTGGTCCTAATTTGCCTTTATATCCCTGGAAACTTCAGGAAACAGTAATCCACTAATACTTATCACTGGCATTGCTGTGTACGAATGTGTCAACAGCACTAGCGACTCTTTTTCTCGCTCGAAATGATAAAGTGCGGTTTGCACTACACCTCACAGATTGGTTTTACACGTAGCTTTTAGGGACTAACAAGAAGCTTCGTCTTCACGTCAACTACGAATTTCTCTATGGTGTTACCTACTGACACCTCTCCTACACGTTTGTCTGAGATACAACTCGTAATTTTGCGACTTCCATTTCCGTATACTTTCCTCGATCTGTTTAACCACCTGAAAGAAGCTTGAAGTCAGTAATGTTCATGTCAGTTGCAATTCAGAGCGCCCAGTATCGTAGATCTTCAGCGATAACTCTTAGTTGACTCTCACGAGCAGTTCTAAATGTTTCGGATACTTTTCCTTTCACACTTATGCGACTTTCTTTATAATCCATATTTCGTAATTAGTGTATGTCTTCCTTCCATTTATACAATCCATGTTCAGATTTTACGAAAAGAAACCGGCTTTGCACACTGCTAAAATTTAAGATTTTCACCCTTCTTCGTTTAACTAAAGAATTTACTGCCATTTCGTTGTCACTGAAAGCTATTTCTGTACATATTTTCTTTGGGCTTGGAAGGTACTTTATTTTTGTTCTGGGCTTTAATCAGCACAACAATCATCGTTACTATCACAATTCACGTAATTATCCATTTCCTTTGCCTTCTAATGTTTCCACAGTTCCTAACGAAATGTTGACATCACTGGAAGATATCAAATATAAATAACCCATTTTAGATCTTCAGGAGGAGTACGTGATTCCGACTGCATATCTAATTTTCATATTTTATCGTTAGAAGTTTGAAAACATTAAATGGATTGCGTATTACTGTGAAACTCTTGAACCTACAGATGCTGTTAACAAGTATATACCAAGAAATCACAAAAAAGTCAGTTTTGTCTCTATTGTTAATACCACGAAGGCAACCATTAATTATTATGGATAGTAAATGAGTTATAAATTCGAGCGAATAATGATTTAACAAATATGTCAGAAAAACCATCAACGGAAGCCGAAATTCGCTTTATAAATTACGATCTCGTTGTGCCTTATTATCTGTTTACGAAATGCCGTCACTCAAGTACATGTGAACGCCGCATTCTGCATGCGCTGTCTGCTGCAGCTACGGCATGGGCTTACAGTATTCTCCAGCCGCCTGCCAAGCTTGGAACTCTGTTTTTATGAAATACTTGCAATGTGTTAGAAGCTAAAATTTTGACGTATTTGTATTCTTTCTCCATAAAACCTTTAATGTCTGACTGGACAGTTCCCCCTCGTTACACAGAATTTTTAGTTGGTATGATGAATGGCAGCTCCCTATAAATTCAGAAAAATAAAAGTTAATGTGGATGAGTAAGAAAAAGCATCCTGTACCGTTCGAATACAGGATTTATAGCGTGCTAGTTGACAAAAATCATGTCGATTAATTATCTAGGTGCAGCGTTGCTAAGCGATATGAAATTAAATGAGCATTCGAATTGGTTGCAGGGAAGGTGGATACTCGATTTCGCTTTATTGGGAGAATTCTGAGAAAAGTGTAGCTCGTCTATAAAGTAGACATAAAGAGCGCTAGTGCGACTCATTATTGAGTACTGTTTCAGTGGGATCCCTACCTTCGGATTTAAGGAAGGCATCGTAGCAATTCAGAGCCGCCCTGCTATTCGTAGGTTTGTTACCGGCACGTACGATGAGCACGCAAGTATTGCGGAGATGTTTCGTGAACCCAAATATGGGTACAATCATTTGGCGTTACACAACTGCGGAATTCTCAAGAACCGGCATTTGAGGCCAACTACAGATCTGTTTTACTGCCGGCAACGTACATTTCGAGTAAGTACCGCGAAGATAAGATAAGTGAGATTAGGGCACGTACAGAGGCTCGTAGACAGTCGTTTTTCCCTTGCTCTGTTTGCGACTGGAACAGGGCAGGAAATGACTAGTAGTGATACGTGGTACCCTCCGCCATGCACCGTACGTTGGCTTGCGTTGTGTCTATGTAGATGTAGATGTAAATCTACCATTGATATTCGTTTACGATAGTGCAAGTACGGAAACACTTCCTTATTTCTTGTAGGAAAACTCTGCACAGTGGTACCATTTTAATCAGGGTACATTCTTGTTTCATACTGAGGTGATACACATGTGCAAGTATAGAAAGGCCTCAAAACAACATGATATTATTTTATTGATCTGTGGACACGACGCCTTATTTATGCAAGAAGAATATCCAAGAATTACTTTTCCGAAACCTTTACTGTTCAGAAAAGGTATTAGTAAGAATAAACTGCTGGCTAAAAAATAACTATTTTTAACCAAAATAATGATAAATTAATTCAAAACTTTCGCAGGCATTACAACAGTAGAATAGTAAGTAGTATTGTGACCTGAGCGAGAACGTTTCACAGCGCACTCGCATAACTGAGATCGGACTTCACTTACCATTACGAACAAGATATGCAACGAGAATTTCTTGTATTTTTTGTCTGTTATTCAGAACTTCCATCACTCTTCAACACAATTTCTGTTGATGCTCCTGATACCTAGTGTGTATCTTCGCAAGTATCCTCTATCTTGCTACTAAAAAAGTTCAACAAAAAAGAGAGAAATTTCATTAAAATTAAGACGTTCATGACTCTGTTCCAAGAGAGGTACGACTAACAAAAATTTTCGCTTTCTTTACCAATCTGACACTAAGAAATTTTTTTCTAGAAAATGTTGATATACTCATCTCAATTTATCTCATTTTTTACTTAGTGAACCTGTAAGAATCATATGAGTAGCTCACTGTGTATAAGTAACTGTTTCATGCCGCTAGAACATAATGAAACAGCATCTCCTGTAAAACAAAGAGCGACATTAGAGTACCATAGCTAGGAGAAATGAAAACATAAATCAAAAATCAACATCTGAAACGTGCGATCTTTCCTAGTGTTCGTAAGATGTAACTGTCGTGTGACTAGGGCCTCCCGTCGGGTGGACCGTTCGCTGGGTGCAATTCTTTCGATATGACGCCACTTTGGCGGCTTGCGCGTTGATTGGAATGAAATGATGATGATTAGAACAACACAACACCCAGTCCCAGAACGGAGAAAATCTCCTACTCAGCCGGGAATCGAACCCAGGCCCTTAGGCTTGACATTGTGACGCGCTGACCACTCAGCTACCGGGGGCGGACTAGTGTTCGAAGAAATGTTTCATATGGGGAACCTCATCTTATTTCAGTTTAGCCATACTCTGTTATGATCAGTAAGATGATCCTGTTATCTGAATTTTATAATCGAAATCTCTTCTCCTTCCAGGAGGAGGGCAGGACGTCAAAAATTCTAAAAAGATCGATTTTTGAAAAATCTGCTCGATTTGTAGCGCACACCTTCCTGAAGATGCTAACAGCATACACAGCCTCCAGAGGACACTCGATGCTGCAGTAACAAAAAAGTTCATGTTTCGCGATGGATTTGTTGTATTAAATATACACGATACACTTATCGCATTAATTCTCTAAGAAATCCGAGCATTCGACGATTCGGAAGAGGAGGTGATTAGTGTTTAACGTCCCATCGACAACGAGTTCATTAAAGACGGAGCACAAGTAGTAGTTGGGAAGGATGGAGAAGGTAATCGGTCGTGCCCTTCCAAAGAATCCATCCCGTCACTGCTGTAAGCGATTTAGGAAAATTACGGAAAACTTAAATCAGGATGGCCGGACGCGGTTTTTAACCACCGTCGTCCCGAATGCGATTCCAGTGTGCTAACCACTGCGCTACCTCCCTCGGTCTCTCGACGATGTCTATCACTGCGATCGTAGAGTGTAAATATCCAAGGAGTCAGCATTCAGATACGTAGAACGGAATTTTTACAGTCAAGGTAAAGTGCCTCAGAAGTCACGAGACTATGAAATAGCCTATGTTTTGGTCGTAAGCGTGCTGAAGATTTTGAATCGCTAGTACTGGCAGATCACATTGAAAACTGTAGTGGAAAATGTACACCAGACTCATACGGGTCTTATCAATCTGTATGCGATGTGTGGACTGCATTTTCAAGAGACAAACGCCAGGGCATTATGAGGTTGTTAACGTCAAGACTCACATCGACGTCGTTTTCTATTTTCTATAAATTGTACTGCGCCACAAACTTCGAATTTAGAGTTGTGAAACTGTAAGATTTGTTACACCTACAGCTACATACATGTTCCGCTGACCACTGTGAGGTGTATGACAGAGGGTACCATGTATCACTACTAGCCTTTTCTTTTCTAATTCCATTCACAAATGGAGCTAGAGAAAATTGACAGTCTATATTTCTTCTACATTCCCTTCGCAATCCTTAGGCGAAATGAATGTTGGCGGCAGTAAGCTCGTCCTGCTGTCGGCTGCAGATGCTTGTTCTGTAAACTTTTTCAACAGTTTTACGCAAAAACAACCAGGGGTTCTGGTTTGAGTTGGCGAACCATCTTCATGATACGCGCTTGTTGATCGAACCTACTGGTAATAAATCTAGCAGCACGCTTCTGAATTGTTGTGACGTCTTCTTTGAATCCGATCTGGTGAGGATCCAAAACACACCAGTACTACTCAAGAATGGATCGCGCAAATTTTCTATACGGAGCCTGCTTTGTAGATGAGCTACACTTTCCCAAAACTCTCGCAATAAACCGAAGTCGCCCATTCGTCTTCTCCACTACCGGAGTTCGGTGCTCGTTCCACTACATATCATTTGCAACTTACCACCTAGGTATTTAACCGACTCGACTGTTTTCAAACAGTTATGAAACGTCCCCTTAGAAAAATTATACATGACTATGCTTAAACTGACACACAATATTTTTAGCGCAACGCAGTCTGACTTTCAATAATCCCTACAAAAGAATGGCCCTGACTAACATTAACCTATACCTTTCACAAACCACTTACCTCACAAAAATCTTCGTTACTCGAACTACTGCAATACAGCGAGCGCCACTACTGCCAGCTAAATAAAAGATTCAAACTACTGAAGGCACTAATTACTGATAGGCACAGTTAGCAAATGAAATATTTTGATAGAGAACAAACAATGTATTTACCTTAATGGTGTTCAAAAGTCATAATATATATCAGTTCATGACATCCAGTCTTACAAATTTACCGTCTCTGATGGACACACGTCCAGATCATCCGCTCTCAAAACTCTGCCATCTCTCTCCCCACATCCACCACTGCTGGCGGCTCACCTCCAACTGCACAACGCTACGCGCTGTTAACAGGCAACTGCCCAACACTATAATAGCCAACAACAATGCAAGCCAGCCACAGACTGCACACAGCACAGCCAGTGATTTTCATACAGAGCGCTACGTGGCGTTACCAATGAGAAAACCTATACAGCCTACTTACACAGTAGAGGGTTGTTTTACAGCCTCGTCTGGATTAACTTACATTTTTCTACATTAACAATCAGGTTCCTTAAATCGCAGCAAATAAAAATTATGTCTCTATCAGCCTGCGTCCTTCTGCAGTCACACACCCACGATACTTTGCCGTACACTACAGCGTCATCAGCAAACAGTCGCAGACTGCTGCTCAGGTCATTTATGTGTAGAGAGAATATGAGCAACCCTTTCACACTTCACTGTGACCCTCCTGACGAAGAGCAATATACTCGGCAGACATTTATATCGAGTAGTTCACTCACAGATTCGTAAGTTGTAACAAATAAACAAAAGTCCACAGAACACAATGCGCTGAAATCACCTTCTGTTTTATATGAAACGAAACTAAGTATGGAATCATGTAGTGAGCCTTGTATTTCGGATACGAGCAGCACTTAATCACTATATATTTACAGTGCAATCCAAAGAGTGCAATACATACGTTAAGTCGTAATCAGAAGCATAATCTGATGAAAACTACTTCTGTTAACTACGAAACGAAAACAGACAGGGAAGACTAACAATGAGCCGTTTCCTTCTACTATTTCATCTGCATTTTCAAAGTATTTTTTATCGTATGAAAAACTTACGTCATTCAGAAAACACGTACCCGTCCAAAGCGTTGCCCAGGCACTGCCGACGTTAAATTTCTATTGTGAACGTTCGAGAATAAGCTTATGATTGTTCCTTGGGCAGAGAGGGGCAAGCGGAAACGTCGCTACTTATATGCGGATTTGTGCTGGTTGAGGAATTAGCTCAAATGCGGGTCGGTCAATGACGGAAACGCATGAAATGACCCGAATTAGAAGGCTGCAGCCCACAATCGAAGCAGTTAGCGCGTGTTAGGTTTGTGGGGCGCTCAACTGCGCGGTCATCAGCGCCCGCTTCACTGTGATGAAATAACATTCGTAGAATCGCTGAACATTGCACTCCGTTATTTACCGTGCTTTAGTGTTCATAAGATAATTCATCTGCTCTTGGTGTTTGTTTTCAAAGAAGGAACAGAGCTTAATATATTTTAGAAACAAATTTCTGAGCTCTAAACTTCGAGAGAACTGTGAAATAAAGGAGCTTGGTGGGACAAAAACTGAGCTTGAAATAAAACGAGTGCAAACAAACCGAGTTAAGATATTTCGCCTGTCTCTAATGCAATACAGATCAAAGAAGTACATAGACTTTTTGGTTGCGTTTCTACAAATAAAGTATTTTTTCCGAGTTTGTTGTTTGCTGAGTGTAAAGACTTAAGTTGGACATGCCACTGGTGTGTCATGTCTGAATCATCTTCCACATTAAGTTAAGAAACACGAGTAATCTACTGCACAAAAAAATACTTATTTATATTTATCTGCCTTCGGAAAGTCAAAAAACTTGTGCAACACTCAGCTCAGCTTTTGGACGGAATAAAGGAAGACAGGATGACAACTTAAGAAAAAATTGCTATGTCATTTCCAAAATACACTGGTGTCCAAAATTAAAGCAACAAACGGAACTTTTGCATGGTTGCGTTTACTTTTCCACGAAACAATATAAACAGTGACACAAACAGAAATAATGTAAAGAATACAGAACGTAAGCAACTGCAGCATGGATAACGGTAGACAAAAATGTTCGTTTTTTCCAACTTAACGCATCTGCACACACACACACACACACACACACACACACACACACACACACACACACATTCTGACAACCGGCTAATGTGCTCAGTATAATGTGCTCAGTATGAAGTGTGACCAACTCTGGCCGCAGTACAGGCCTGACAACGACAAGGAATGCCGAAAATTGTGTCATCAGACTCATATTGACGAAATAACGCCCGTTATTCCTGCAGAACTGCTCTCGTTCTTGGAGAGTGGTTGGTGAATGCTGACGTGATGCAAGCCGTCTCCCTAGTGCACCCCAGACATGCTCTATGGCATTCAAATCGGAAGAGATCTTCTGTTTCAAGGAAATATCAACCACCTGTTCTCTATGAGGTCAGGCATCATCGTTCATCAACACGAAGTCTGGGCCTGCAGCAACTCGCAACAACCGTAAATGAGGTCCAAAGATCTCGTCACGATACATGACAGCAGTTAAACCTAGCCAGCACCATTAGAGATCCTCCTCGGTATCAGTCTCTTTCCACAACGTTTCGGTCCCGAACTCGTGTTCCACATTCCCTCCAGATGCGAATACATTGAGAATCATTCTACAGACTAACTCACTCTACAGACTAAATCGGGATACAGCAGCAGCAACATAAGTATGTAACAGAGTAACTCATCAGGGAAAATAGAAGTTTCAGTTTTCCAGCCACCTTTTGGCCTGTATTTCTTTCGTTCACTGAAAAACGAAATTTCCTTAAAAGATTCTCTCTGCTGTAGTGAAGTGCTATCCATTTTTAAACAATGCAGAGTTAAAAACAGAACTACATATCGAATGCATGGTGTCGTGAACATATGAACATAAAAATCTTCTAGTTCCTCTAGCCGCGTCAGATGGTTAAAAATGTGGAATTTTAACCACATGAGGAGGCTGTAAATTAAAGAAAATTTTACAGGACATCAATCATTTTATACTGTAAATTTCTCCCAAAAAAATTTTTTAGACCATAAATAACCGGCAAGAACGTTTTGTTGACGTTAACATACTGTTAAAATTTGCGACTCTTGTCCTAATTACAGTGTGTGGAGCAAAGAGGTTTTTCTTCAGTTTGTATCGGATCAAAACGTTTCTTACAAGTACTGTGTATGAGAATAGGCGTCTGCTCTTGCCATGCTATCTACTGAAATGGAAATGATCCACAGGCTTCCATATTTCAACGAAGTAATGATAGACACTTTCACCACGCAAAAGTAGAGGAGGAAGGACTTTCTCCACAAATATACCCCCACAGGTGATTCAGCCCCAGATTCATGCCCAGTTGAAAGGTAGTTTCAGAGGTATAGAAAAATTTTAAGTAATTTAGAAAATTAAATTATTAGGGATGGTAAACTGCATAATGCAGTAAAAGTAGTGAAGCCCTAGTCATTTTACCGCCACTAGTGAATTTACACTCCGATTTTCTATTGAGCAAATATTGATGTAGTCAATGTGTTGAGAGTCTGTTGCTGTTATACTCCTTCAGTCATTTGCATGGCACGTTTATTTCTAAAATTTTAAGAGGATTGCTTTTCAGTTACTCTTAAATTATATTTCTTGGAAGACCTACAGAAGCGATGGAGTGGGAAATGACGCAAACAAATTACCATTATGTTAAAACATTGTATATATGTCATTTTTTGTCTGTAATAATAATTGCAGACGATTTTGCAATCTTGGAAAAATCTGTAGGAGATACAACAATCCAGACAAATATGCTACAACAGATAGCTTCAAAAGAAGGCCTATGTATATCTTATGAAAAAAGAGCGTATAATACATGCAAAGGGAGCACCGAAGTACATCGAAACTGATTATAAAAAATAGATGACACAATTTAAGTATCTAGATGAAATAATACGTCCAAACGCTTTGGACCAAGAAGGCGACTTAGCATAGATAGGAAAGTGCAGGTGGATTGTCAACTAAAAAGAAACGTATATAACAAGAAACTGTGGCAGTTGAACACTGTTATTAAAACTGAATGTCTTATTTTTCGCAATGACTTACGTTAATACAGCTAACAAATTACGTGCAGTAGAAAACTAGGAAAGAAATATAATCAGGGAAGTCTTGGCATCATATTATAGGAACGTAAAATGAAAATGAAAATTAACACATAATAAGGAAGTTTAAGATAAAATAGAACCAATATAAGAGAAAGTGAGGAAGAGAAGAGTTGTATTCTACGGATGTCTAAACATGCTAGATGCAAAGAGTACAACAAAAAAGGGAAAAAAGTTTTGCCTGTTTGACAGATAAGCAAAATGATCAATGTCGTGGATCAAAGTAGTTAAAGCAGACCGGAGAGAAATGGAAATAACGTAGGAAGAAATGGGAGAAACAAGAACGTTCCAAACAAATTAAAAGTTTACAGAGCTTCCAGCAGCAAACAAAGAAAAAGACAGGCGCCACATGGGCAGAAGAAAGATGAGAAACGAAAAGAGGGAAAGAATGGAAAACTATTGGAAAGGAACAAATGAGTCAATAAATAACATGTAAGTATTTTCGTGAGGTTCTTAGTAGGCCAAAGAAATAGTAATAAAAAGATCGAACCATCTGTGTAGATGACAGCAAATTAGTTCCAATAGGTGCGGGGTGTGGAGGGATGGGAGAGGGAACAGAGACTGTAATCCAATTACTGGATCCGCATCTTATCTTAAGATACACTGTTCGAGAAAGAATCGCAACACAACGGATAATTAATGTAGAATAATCAAAATCTGGGAATACATTTGTCTAAGTAATATATTTAAGTGATTAACATTGCAAGGTCACAGGTTAATGTAAGCATGAGATGAGCCATTGCAAATACAAAATGCCAGTATGTTAATAAACGGTATAGTCATCGGAATGTTCAGTGCAAGCATGCAAATGTGCAGTTATTGTGTTGTACAGTTTCTGGATGTCAATTTGGGGGATGAAGTTACATGCCTATTGCAGTTGGTCAGTCAATACAGGGACGGCTACTGCTGTTCGCGGATGACTCTCGAGTTGTCGTCCAGTGATGTCCCCCATATGACCGACTGGATACAGTTCTGGTGATCGAACAGACCTAGCCAGCATGTCGACACTCTACGGAGCATATTGTGTTATAACACCGTTAGATGGGCGAGCGTTATCCTGTTGGAAAACACCCCCTGAATGCTACTCATGAATGGCAGCTCAACAACTCGAATCACCAGCCCGGGGTACAAATTTTCAGTCAGGCTGCGTGGGTTAACCACGAGAGTGCTCCTGCTATCATATGCAATCGCACCCCAAACCGTGTCTCTAGTTGTAGGTCCAATGTGTCTAGCACGCAGACAGGTTGGGTGCAGGTCCTCATCTGGCTTTGTTCTAACCAACAAACGGCCGTCACTAGCACCGAGACAGAACCACCTTTCCTCAGATGAAAGCTACAGGGCGTCTGGCTCGGAGCTGACCTTGAAGTAGCCGATTTGTGACGTTTCATTTTGTCGGTGTGGTGCCAGCTGCTGCTCACATACCAGCTAGACATGCAGTACGATTTGTCAGAACCATACGCCGAGCGCGATGGTTTTCCCTTTCGGCAGTGTCACGTGGCCGTCAGGAGTCCGGTCTCTCGTGACCACCGCTGCCAACAGTCATGTACAGTGGCTACAATCTTGCCAAGTGTTTTTGCAACATCGCAGAAGGAAAATCCAGCTTCTCGTAACCCTGTTACACAATCTCGTATAAACTCAGAGAGGCTTTTATAATGGCGTCTTTGTTGCGTTAAAGGCATTGAGCCGTGCGTGGCTCGTGTTCGTGCCATCTCTTATTTAACATCCTGTTTTTGCCGTACTGCCACCACGTTGAGTTAGTTTCAATTACTTGTGTCACTGAGTTGCCACTTTGCCTGCCCGTGAGCGGCAGCAGCAGCGCTTATCGATATAAGCCCTGCCGTATTATCTCTGCGGCACTGCTATTACTTCCCGGTCGTCGTGTATCGTGAAGTCAGCTGGAACGCACCAGGAGTGGAGTTCGGACCTGGTAGTCGGACGGTTGGGATGCGGCAGAAGCTCGGTCGGGTTGGAGCGGCAGTGAGGTTCGGATAGCCATGAGTCGGCCGACCGTTGCCGGCACACGTGACTTGAGTGGGGACGGTCTTGGTTGTTCGTCGGTTGGTCGTCTTACCGGACAACGTGTATTTGCTCGCCGATCGCTTATGGGTCGGTGGTGTATGTCATAACTCGTGGTTCGTCCTTATGATTGCAGTCACTGCTTTTAGCAATGGTCGCGTTCTTCGTCCTAGTGTTTATGAAATTTTGTGTAGCTGGTGATGTTATTTTAGTGCTGTATCCGTGCTGATGTGTAGCAGTTGGTCGGTTGGCACAGTCGCGACGTAGCACCAGTGGGGCATGCAGCGCCAGGGAGGCGCGGATAGCCAGCATTCGCCATACGATTGCCGACTCGCATGATTTGAGTGGGGACTACTTGGTTGACCGTCGGTCGGTCGTCTTGTCCGACTACGTGTATTTGGCCGGCGATCGCTTATGGGTTGGCTGTGTGTGCCGACCCGTGGCTCGTCCTTGTTATTGCACTGTCTCTGCCGTTAGCATCGTCTAGTTCGTCGTGCAAGTGTTTGTGAAACTGTGTGTAGTTTATGTGATTTTGACTGACAAGTTAATTTAAATGTTGTCGGCGCACTGGCTCTGAATTGGTCGGCTGGCGTGGAGTAGCGAGGAGGGACAGGATAGCCATCACTCGCCCGACGATTGCCGACACACACGTCTGAGTGGCAACGATCTTGCTTGGCCGTTTGGTCGGTCGTCTGATTAGACGACGTGTATTTGGGTCGTCTACCGCATATGGATTGTTTGTGACCCGTTCTGGTTGTTGTTCCAGTCTCCGCTGTTAGCATCGGTTGAGTTTTGGTGCATGCGTGGAGCGGAACTGATCTGGATCATTGGTCTGTTGACTGTCGGTCCGTTGAGTTGTCGTCGGATCGTGAATGGCCCGACTGCCTGTCCCACCTAAGCGAGCGTTATTGTTAAAATTCCAGGCCGACCATCGAACATCTGAGCGCCCTTGGGTGTACTGCTCTATTTTTTTAAAGTTGTTCTTGTTGTTTGTACTTGTATGGCTTCTAGCCGATTTTTTTAAAAATTAGAGTTGTCTTGCTCTTAAGGCCTTCAGCCTAGTTTAAAGTACTGTTTCACGTAAGCCCTTTGGCAGTTTAAAACTTTTAATGTTGTTAATTTTTAAGTCCTTCGCCTTCAGCCGAGTTTGAGTTCATTGTTCTTAAGGCCTTCAGCCTAAATTAAAGAACTGTTTCACGTTAGGCCTTTGGTATTTAAAAAAATTATGTTATGGAGTTCTAAGTGTTAGGACTTCGGCCGATTTGAATTTAACTTGTTTGCTTCAGCCTACCTAAACAACTGTTTTAAGATAAGGCTTGCCTGTTAAATTTCTGATTATGCTTGCGTTTTAAGTTATTGACCTTCAGTCATTTTTAAATTAAGGTGGCCTTCAGCCGATAATTAAGACCCAAGGATTACAGCTGTGTGTTTAAAAAAAATTGTGGTCTAGTAATGTTTAATCGAATAATAAAGTTGTGTGTTCGAGTGTAACTGACAGCCTTTTTTTTTGGCCCCTTTCCACAATTTACACTATCTGTCCTGTCCTGCCCGATTAGCAGGGCGTATCAGGCATTCTTGACTAACTCACCACGTCCAATCTCAAGAGTAACTAATGTTCACGACCTTTACAGCCAGTATTTCATCAAATCTGAGTGGCATCCTCATAGTGGCGCGAAACTGGAATAGATACTATGCTTTAGATCTAGAAACACGCCTACCAGCTTTCGTTTGTGTCGTATAACTCTTTCTTGTTGCTGCGATTATTTTCCTTCATTGTGTAATGAAGTTAATTAATGCCTTACCTTTCTGTCTTAAACTACCGCCGACCAGTATAAACGACGTAAGAGACAGGTTATCTTGCGGCTGCCGCCCCGCCAGGAGAGCGTGTACGATACTGCTGACCGCCACTTGTGGTGTGGATCGACACCGGAAGCAAGGTAGTTAGCGGGGCGGGTGAGTGGCAGCCAATCACGGCAGCGGCCGGTCGATACGGCGGGTGTGATAGGATGGGGCAGGGCAGGGCAGGGCAGGACCGCTGCCGGCCACCTTCTCTATAAATTTTCCCTCTGCTAAGTTTGAAATTGTGTCATCAAAAGCGTTTCGTTTAGCTACATGTTTTCGATTGAAGAAATGGCCAAAATACAGAGTTGTGAATAATTCATACTGGGCCTTAAGTAACTTTGAATTAATTTGAGTTTTGGAAATCTCGTCCCACATGGCGCAACGAGGGACACTGAGTCAAGAAAAACCTTAACGCCAAAATGAGGTAGGGAAAATTGGGAAAATTCTTATTCAGTCACGAACTTTAGGTGTCTTAAGGATGTCCTACCAAGACTTTCTTCCTTTGGAAGTTAAGACAGCTTGCAAAAATTTTCTTATGCATGGGATTTCTGCATTATACCATTGCTACAGAAAATTTCAGAATAGGTAAAAGACATTTCTCTCTTGTCATTTTGCCGGCCGCGGTGGTCTAGCGGTTCTGGCGCTGCAGTCCGGAACCGCGGGACTGCTACGGTCGCAGGTTCGAATCCTGCCTCGGGCATGGGTGTGTGTGATGTCCTTAGGTTAGTTAGGTTTAATTAGTTCTAAGTTCTAGGGGACTTATGATCTAAGATGTTGAGTCCCATAGTGCTCAGAGCCATTTGAACCATCTTGTCATTTTGATCCAAAGCACGTATTAATCAACTTACATTACATATTTAAAAACTGTAAAATGATTCTGGAAAGAGCTCGTATCCAAAAACGTGCTATCCCAGTTACATGTTTTTACAAACATAACCGTCCTGTCTTTGTTGTCAACACGTACGACTAGAGGACCAGATTTTTTTTCAAACGGTAATTTATTATACGTAAATCCGTACATCCTTCTAAAGAACTGTCTTTTCTCTTTTGACGAGTACAGTACTTTCGCTAGTAAGAATCGGTTTACTTTATTTTACGTTCTCAAATCTGTCTTAACACAAAACAATTACAGCACGAAAGTCTTCACAGCACAACCAAGTCGTAAGACTATTTAGTGAGTGACGAGCTATGCTAACAATACCCATTGTAAAAAAAAATTAATTAATTAATTAAGTTCTTTAACATGAGTGCATCAGGTACTGTATGAAAAGCGTGCAAAATGTAGATGTTCAGACCGCTCGCTCTCATAAGTGCCTGGAACGAAACGATGAAAGAAAAATATTTGCTTTTCGTGCTACAAAAACTAGCAAAGTTTTATCACCCTTGTGGATATGGAGCCCGGCGCAGATTGCACCCCACGCACCTGCACCTTCCTAGCTATGCATCTGGTTTGGAGACCTGGTGGGGCACATGTTTGCAGACTAAATTATGGCTATTCAGGTCTGTCTATTATGCAGACAGCTTGCAATAGCAAGTAGCGTTGCCTCCAAATTGCTGCAATGTGGCTGAAATTGAAGACAATTTTACAGTACGGCTGGGATATATTGTTGACCTCGCAAGCTATTGCAGGTAGTTGCTAACGAGTTCCTGAGAGGTTCTCGGTGTTGTCCGGCAGGGGTGGAGAATACTTCTTACTGCGCGGCAATATCAATCGCTGTTGTTGTCTATAAATGCGTCCCTCTCGCTCCGGTTTGCTTCCTACCTCTCTCATCGACAGCGCTGCAGTCAGGTGTCTGAGCGAAAATATTATCATTTGGTTTTTGTTACAATGTTTGCACGAAGAGCAAAAAAGCCGCACGTTCTGTAGTTATTGTTGTTAAAAAGAAGAAGAAAATAAAAATTGTGTTCTTATTTCAGGCTTCCCTTAATCAAATGTTTCAGTCCTTTTACCAAACCATTGCATACTTCTGATACCATGAGACTTATTGATGAATAGTGAACTTTGAAGATGTGCATTATATTTCTGTACGAATCATCAATAACTAAAAACCGAAGGTCACCAGAAATTGGGTTATAACTGGTATTCACAACTTTAAATTTGTATCGGTTCTGGCAGTTCTCGGCCCAGTTGCTTCGAGATTCTCGTAAAGCTCTGTAAGAGATAGGTAACCAGAGTCATTTCAATATTTAAATTTTCTAAACCAATCTGATTAGTTACACAGACAGCATGCACAAAGTTGATTCTCTTGTTCTTTATAACATGATTTCTTGTGTAATAAAAGCAGTAGAACTGCATTCACTTACACTAGCTCGCGATCGTTCACTTTCCGACAATAGGGTGACCCCGTGCAAACACTTCTGGTCCGGAAATGTATCGCCACAAACATTGCCGCGGGGCAGTGGCCTCTGATATCATAGTACACGTGCTGGAATTCCTTGTGCTGTATTGTTGCCAGAAAACATTTGCGGGGTGTATTGTTGGCACTATACAACATTTTGGCCCAAGAAAACCCACTTTAAGGCCTATAATCACTTGGTATCTTTATTCGTGTTTTGTTTTCTGCGAATATACATGATTGCTGGTAATATGCAACTTTTTGGCCCATGGAAACCTACTGTAAGGTCTATGATCAGTTGGTATCCTTATTCGTGTTTTGTTTTATGTGATGTTACTTGCTTTAGAGCCTTTTTTGCATCATTACAGAGGTTTCCACAGTTATTTTCGCGGAATTTGTCCTTATCCACATGTTCATCTGCTACAAAAGTATACAAAAAATTTGACATGTTTATAATGAAGCAAAATCGTTAGTTACTATTTCGAACTTCGGGATGTACATGCAGAAATTAACTGCGAAGTTATATAGTACTGCTGATGACGTCCTAGCGAACGTTACATTTTTAGTAATTAAAATCTGAATAATAGTAGCCTTTGGTGGTGGAACGAAGATGCCGAAATACGTTTGGGCACTAAAAAGAAGAGCTGTCTGCTGATAAGTGGATCTGTATTCCATTAATAAAAATTACGTAGTTCGAATTTATGTGTATATGACGTAGTATCAATATACTGTATACCATTTGTGGATGATTACAGATTTGCGGGATTCCTCCTAAAAGCAATATTATTCACGAAGTAAAGAAGAAAAAGAGGTTAATTATATTAACATTGGTCATATTTTTAACGTTTAGTAGAAAGTTTTCTATGCTTGCAAATTATCCACCAAATTTACAGCATGATGTGATACTAAGGTCTGTCATAAACTTGGTGTAATTTTAATCTACGCGTTAAAACTAAAAGTTCGCCTCATGAGTTGCCTGTTCATGTAATAACATGTACCGCTCTCCTGAGCGCGATAAAAAAATAAACGGAGAGAAAATGAAACTGCAATTCACTTTAATGAATATTGAAATTGAAATGTTAAGGTTGAAGTGAATGGTACCTGAGTTTGAATGTTGAGTTAATTGTTATATGCTTCAGAAATAAGATTTTCCTCTCAATTAAGAATGCCTTTAAATGTATGTAAGCTTTTAGGACTCTCCAACTACGCTTATGTTTAGTAAGTTACTTGTATGGTGTAGGTTCGTAGGGTCGCCGTAATGATCAAATGGCAGCGATACGAAGCTATAGCCTCCGAACTCGGCACCGCTGAAAAGCTTAATTATTTCTCGCGTCAGATAAGCATGGCCTCTTACACTCGGAGCACACTCTGCGATGTATGAATGTAGTCGTCTCAGTTTTCGGTGGAGAAGACGTTAGTAATTACAGTTCCAATGGAAAGATAGCCTATTCCGACGGAACCGGACCGTATGCTGGCTGAAGACGTAGAGACAATTGTCTAACTGTGCATATAGGTAAACTTGAAGCACAAATTTTTAAAGTTGTTATGATGATGAAATGGCTCACCTTTGAGTAAATATTTATTTAAAAGATTGTTCTCTTTAACGAAACATGCACTTTCGTATTTCTATTCACTGCTGTTACGTGTAACTCCGTAATGGCTGCCGTGCAACAGTACAGCTAGATCTGTTCTATTCCAGTTTCTCAGGCCAAAGTAAAAAGTATTATTAACCTCGTGTGAAAGATGATGTATCAGCAAAAAGTAGCTTCGCCTACACAGTGTTTATTCTGGCGGTCAAGTTCTTTCGCTGCCGCAAATACGATAATTCTCATGCGCACATCGCGCGGAATTCGTTCAGCTACAGTCTGTGCAGAAAAACACTGTCAACACAGCTAATATACACAATCCATCTCGAAATTAGCACATTTCTCATCTCTTACGTCGATTTGTCATTACACTGGTACAGCTTGTTCGTTCACTCGTTCGTTAATTAACCAATGTGCGTCCAGACCACATGCCGGTAACAACAACACAAGACATTTTGCCTGCTATGTTTCACCAGAAGAAATTCAGTTACAAACGTGCGTCGCGAATTTAATCAAGAGTATAGTACAGCAACTCCTATAACGTACGAGCTGCACGAATTTCTCATTGTATCACTTCACTAAACTGTCTCCTGTCTCACGATATATGATTTTGCGTTTTCGTGATACATTCCGTCCGTGTGTTGCAGTTCTACGGTACTTCCTATCATGCAACAACAGTGAATATATTAATGCCAGACACGGTCTCACACGATGGCAAAGCAATGCGACGTGTCTGACTATGGTTCAAATGGCTCTAAGCAGAATGGGACTTAACATCTGAGGTCATCAGTCCCCTAGACTTACAATGGGAGGCCGCCAATTGTGAAATTCAGATTCGATTCATACTGCGCATAATAAAAGCTCATGGCCAGAGGTGTAATGTGGCAAAGCACCAAGATGCACTTCTCAGCCGTTGTCGAAAAAATCGACAGTTAAAAGAAACCGTTGCGGTGAAATACTCTCTACGATTATCAGTTTTCTACAGCGTCGTGGCGCAGCGGTAAGCGCTCGGGTTCGTAATCCGAAGGTCGCCGGATCGATTCTCGCGCTATGCAACCTTTTTCCTTTTTAGTATTTGTTTATATATATATATATATATATATATATATATATATATATATAAACAAAGATAATGTGACTTACCGAACGAAAGCGCTGGCAGGTCGATAGACACACAAACAAACACAAACACACACACAAAATTCAAGCTTTCGCAACAAACTGTTGCCTCATCAGGAAAGAGGGGAAGGAGAGGGAAAGACGAAAGGATGTGGGTTTTAAGGGAGAGGGTAAGGAGTCATTCCAATCCCGGGAGCGGAAAGACTCACCTTAGGGGGAAAAAAGGGGAGGTATACACTCGCACACACACACATTTCCATCCACACATATACAGACACAAGCTGACATATTTAAAGTTTGGACATATATATATATAATTCCCGGCAATCAGTTGCAACAGTTATGCATATAATAAGTTGTTGAAAGTCGTTTGTCGTGGAAAAACTGGCGACTTCGAACATCATTGTTTTCCGCAAACAAAGTTGTATTTCACAAATGTTATTAATTGTCTTCATAATGTTAACCACGTATAGTTAACCGAAAACGTAGAAACTATATTCCGAAACGAATACGTATAGCGTAAGTCAAACGTTCGAATTAGAATAGAGACCCCACGAACACAAATTTGCTGAGGCAGGTATGAAATATAAACTCCATTATTCGCTCGTTACAGTTGAAGGACAGATGTTGAATGGGTCAAAACGAGCCGCCGCATAACAGCGCAGTTGCCTGCTAACTTCGAAAGAAGGTAGATGCGGTCCCTAGCGCAACTTATAACATCGTCGAAAATCAGTGCGGACGGGAGAGCTTTGGTACACCTTGTTAAAAAAAACGGAAAAATGGAGGCGGCACAATTGGAGAGCGATCCGCCTTCACCAACATGCATAAGCAATTCATTAATAGTATATATATATATATATATATATATATATATATATATATATATATATATATTACAAGAAACTAATAATAAAAAAAATTGCATAGCGCGAGATTCGATCCGGCGACCTTCGGATTACGAACCCGAGCGCTTACCGCTGCGCCACGACGCTGTGGAAAATTATTAATCGTAGAGATTATTTCACCGCAACGGTTTCTTTTAACTGTCGATTTTCTCGACAACGGCTGAGAGGTGCATCTTGGTGCTTTGCCACATTACACCTCTGGCCATGAGCTCTTATTATGCGCAGTATGAATCGAATCTGAATGTCACAATTGGCGGCCTCCCCTTGTTAGAACTACTTAAACGTAACTAACCTAAGGACATCACACACATCCATGCCCGAGGAAGGATTCGAACCTGCGGCCGTAGCAGTAGCGCGGTTCCGGACTGAAGCGCCTAGAACCGTTCGGCCATTACAGCCGGCGAGTTTCGAGATTGACTATGTTTTGGATATTTTTCGCGAGTCCGGAGGAGGAAACATGGGTCATATGGGAAAGGAAAACGAAAACTTTGATCGCAAACATAATTGTAAAAAGTACCGCAAGATTTCTTGTGCTTACATGTAAAAGGTATATGCTGGTAAAATCGGATATTTGGATTCAAATGTGAGGCAGAATATATCTCATGTTTGTTCGTGCAAAAGATATTATCATGTGAAATCAGATGAACCTTTTTGAAACACTCTGTATGACCGAAACGGAAGAAAGTAAGTCAGTAGTCGAAATTCATACCTGTTATGGAAGGGTAGATGGTAAAGCATGTGACATTCATCAAAACAGTCAACATGGCACTGCGGTAATTTCGGTACAAAACCTCTGAAAGGTGCTTCAATTTTTGTAAGAGTTTGTTCAGCATCACATTACTTTATTTTCGACCATTTGCACCGCGCTGTTATCTTTCTATAATAACTGTGACTAGGATAGACGTCAGTATCGCCGTTTCCGGTTAGAATCTTAAAATCTTGGTAGCAGCCCAA
This sequence comes from Schistocerca nitens, assembly GCF_023898315.1. Lineage (NCBI taxonomy): Eukaryota > Metazoa > Arthropoda > Insecta > Orthoptera > Acrididae > Schistocerca > Schistocerca nitens. The sequence continues at coordinate 7,774,070 of NW_026045910.1, read as the reverse complement.
CTCTAAAAATGTTCATATTTTCGGCGACACAGTATCGTACTAACCTTTCTAATCGAGTAGCTAGAATTCCGTCCTATATTTGTTCAGAGATGGTCCTAACTAATTAGCTCATCTAACATTTCCGGAAGCGTGGCTGTTAAATTTCGAGCTACCAAATTCTGTCGTTGTTTGCCGGCCGGGGTGGCCGAGCGGTTCTAGGCGCTACAGTCTGAAACCGCACGACCGCTACGGTCGCAGGTTCGAATCCTGCCTCGGGCATGGATGTGTGTGATGTCCTTAGGTTAGTTAGGTTTAAGAAGTTCTAGGGTACTGATGACCTCAGAAGTTAAGTCCCATAGTGCTCAGAGCCATTTGAACCATTTGAATCTGTAGTTGTTTTCCCGAACTTACTCACTGCGTCTGCTTATATTGAGTTCTTTATATCCTCGCAGGTGGCCCTGCTGTTGAGAAGTCAAGAGTTCAAGGTGGAATAGGAATACACTTTTTATGTGTAATGTTTTTCACTTATGAAACTTCCTGGCAGATTAAAATTGAGTGCCGGACCGAGACTCGAACTCGGGTCCTTTGCCTTTCGCAAGAGCACTTGCCCGCGAAAGGCAATTGTCCCGAGTTCGAGTCTCGGTCCAGCACACAGTTTTAATGTGGCAGGAAGTTTCATATCAGCGCACACTCCGCTGCAGAGTGAAAATCTCGTTCTGTTTATTCACTTACGTTTCAATGTAACTTCAGAGTTATTTTCCCGAAGCTAGAGATACGCATACTAAGCTAGCAAAAATAACTCAGATAGACGCACCAGAGCATTTATTGACATCTGACGGACTACCCAAGTTGTGAGTTCTTTCTGTCATCGGTTTCTTGGTTTTGACAAATCTGAACTGGTTGATAATAGTTCTTTATGACGTTTTATAAGATTAACTTTTCTGCACAGGTTCTGCAGATTCATGTTTCAGAGTAAAGTGGCAAGCTGTGGACACTGATCCCGTGAAGTATGTGATACCTCTCGGCGTTTATACGATATATCAAAACACAGCGTAAATGTTGTAAAATGATCCAATAATATAACATTCATTCTGGTGTTATTACAGTTTATTTTTGCCATTTGATTATTTTCTTTTCATAAATTCTTATTCCGTGTTTTATTTCTCAGTTCGGACGATCTGCAATTAGATGAATTGCATAATTGGTTCAGATGACTCTGAGCACTATGGGACTTAAGATCTGACGTTATCAGTCTAATAGAACTTAGAACTAGTTAAACCTAACTAACCTAAGGAGATCACACACATCCATGCCCGAGGCAGGATTCGAACCTGCGACCGCAGCGGTCGCGCGGTTCCAGACTGAAGCGCTTAGAACCGCTCGGCCAGAACGGCCGGCGAATTGCATAATTCAAAACTATCTTTATCAGATGGTTCTTTCGATGAGGTCTTGGGTAGTCACGCACACTTCTGTACGGGCTGAAATGACAGAGAGGCTATTCAAGTCAAAGTCTCTGACGATTCTCTAATCCAGTCATTCGTCATATACAGTGGGCTTTAAGCGCATGTTAGTCAAACTTAAGATGAACACGTAGGGTTTCAGTATCCCTATTTCAGTGAAGAAATGTGGAGTCGTGTAAAGGAGGGTATCACCTGAACAGAATATTCACCAACAAAATTTGTACCTCTCATCATTCGAGCTCAGTGTCGCTACGGAGAGAAAATATTGTGATTGCTCCTAGTGTATGGGTTACCTATCCACAACAGACTACCGCAGTAGTTCATCATACGAACTACTCACTACAGATATTGTTAGGTTTTTTCCTTACTATAGGTTGCAGCGCTGGTAGTGTCAGAGTGCCCACTAGCCTCAACTTATCTTTCATTGAAGGCGTGGCCCCACTGTAAGAAGTTTAAAAATAAGGAAATCGAGACGACGTTTGTTCAAATTATTTCCCCACCTTTCCGTGTTAGGTTCACCGCTGCTTGACTAGATCATGTCAGACAACTGTTTTCTTTTTATAATACAGGCCTACGAAGATGGAACAAAACTTGATTGTGGATGCCTTAGAATTGGTTATAGAACGGGAGCATGATATGCGGTATCAGAATTGGTGTTTCATCAATCCGACTATTAGTAACAAAACAAAACGAGTTTAAAAATTGATGAACGTGAACATTTGTACTTTTAGCTTTCAGTCTTGAAGAAAATTCAACGTACAGGCAAATTAGCAGCTCCTACTTTCGGCTTCATACAGATTATTTTTATTTTCACGAAACTGTAAAATTCAGCTGCTACAGAGAACAATCTGAAGCTGACATACCGGTGAATGAGAGTCTCCTTACACCGCTACCGTTTCATTGCTAACTTAAATAAACAATGATAATATTTCAGAATGAGACAAATGTATACTACACGTCCAAACGATTTATCATATATCATGAATTATGGATCCTGAATCATGAATTATGTAGTCCATTTATTTTCTTACCCGTTGAAAATCACACGCACACCTTAGACGGGAGCGAAAAGTAGACACCATACTTCCCATTTCACTTAAACGGATAACTTATTTCTTCTTACCGAAAACTCAACTGAGATTTTATAACAAATTGTAAATACTGGAAAAAGTGTACAAAAGGGTAATCTTAGAATAACAGGGATTCTTATATTAATTTGTGAAGTACCGTTATTTTCTAAATGAGTTATACAATGAAAGGGATCACACTTTATAGAGAACATTTTTTCAAGAAGAACTTTGTTGTATTGTTGATCAGTATCACAAATTCAGCCGATTAGCCTCTGCTATTTTTACTTCCCCAGCAATGACATAAAACTAACTTGGAGAGTGACATAGCAACACCCTCGATGATGAATCACTCCTCGGTTCCTTCATCCTTCCTAGTTGATCTAATTCTCATCTCTATTAAGCTTTCAATGGGCACAACGGTGAATACTGAATAAATAATAGTCTTCTGTACACACTTCTCTGTATTAATCCCTAGGTACATAATTAGACAATATTAAATACGGCTTCTTTCAAGGTAGAACGGACAGTTCTATATCTCTGCTTACTAAAAGAAATGTTCTAATCTATGGATCTTTTACAATTTATGGTAAAATGAGTATTTAATGGGACTACACTCCTGGAAATTGAAAGAAGAACACCGTGAATTCATTGTCCCAGGAAGGGGAAACTTTATTGACACATCACATGATCACACTGACAGAACCACAGGCACATAGACACAGGCAACAGAGCATGCACAATGTCGGCACTAGTACAGTGTATATCCACCTTTCGCAGCAATGCAGGCTGCTATTCTCCCATGGAGACGATCGTAGAGATGCTGGATGTAGTCCTGTGGAACGGCTTGCCATGCCATTTCCACCTGGCGCCTCAGTTGGACCAGCGTTCGTGCTGGACGTGCAGACCGCGTGAGACGACGCTTCATCCAGTCCCAAACATGCTCAATGGGGGACAAATCCGGAGATCTTGCTGGCCAGGGTAGTTGACTTACACCTTCTACAGCACGTTGGGTGGCACGGGATACATGCGGACGTGCATTGTCCTGTTGGAACAGCAAGTTCCCTTGCCGGTCTAGGAATGGTAGAACGATGGGTTCGATGACGGTTTGGATGTACCGTGCACTATTCAGTGTCCCCTCGACGATCACCAGTGGTGTACGGCCAGTGTAGGAGATCGCTCCCCACACCATGATGCCGGGTGTTGGCCCTGTGTGCCTCGGTCGTATGCAGTCCTGATTGTGGCGCTCACCTGCACGGCGCCAAACACGCATACGACCATCATTGGCACCAAGGCAGAAGCGACTCTCATCGCTGAAGACGACACGTCTCCATTCGTCCCTCCATTCACGCCTGTCGCGACACCACTGGAGGCGTGCTGCACGATGTTGAGGCGTCAGCGGAAGACGGCCTAACGGTGTGCGGGACCGTAGCCCAGCTTCATGGAGACGGTTGCGAATGGTCCTCGCCGATACCCCAGGAGCAACAGTCTCCCTAATTTGCTGGGAAGTGGCGGTGCGGTCCCCTACGGCACTGCGTAGGGTCCTACGGTCTTGGCGTGCATCCGTGCGTCGCTGCGGTCCGGTCCCAGGTCGATGGGCACGTGCACCTTCCGCCGACCACTGGCGACAACATCGATGTACTGTGGAGACCTCACGCCCCACGTGTTGAGCAATTCGGCGGTACGTCCACCCGGCCTCCCGCATGCCCACTATACGCCCTCGCTCAAAGTCCGTCAACTGCACATACGGTTCACGTCCACGCTGTCGCGGCATGCTACCAGTGTTAAAGACTGCGATGGAGCTCCGTATGCCACGGCAAACTGGCTGACACTGACGGCGGCGGTGCACAAATGCTGCGCAGCTAGCGCCATTCGACGGCCAACACCGCGGTTCCTGGTGTGTCCGCTGTGTCGTGCGTGTGATCATTGCTTGTACAGCCCTCTCGCAGTGTCCGGAGCAAGTATGGTGGGTCTGACACACCGGTGTCAATGTGTTCTTTTTTCCATTTCCAGGAGTGTATATTATTCTTGGCGACTGAACATTAGCGTGCTTACAGTAGCAGCAAATCCTGGCAGTGTACTGCTAATTGGAGATTTACCATGATGATTAGCTTCAGTAGCAGATAACACCGCTAATATTAAAAGCCAAATACTGAATGTGTGTTACATCACCTACATCATTATGTAGCACGTTGAATACCCGCCGCGTCGAATGCATACGAAAAGGTGATTAGTTTGGAAGAAGGAAGCGTATACATTCACAATAGAATATTTTGGCACAAAATATGACCCGTTATACAAATCAAGAGCGTGACGAATTCATGACATTGGAATGCAAGTAAAGTAAATAATAACGAGTTTTATATTTCAAGGAAGAGAGGAAGAAATATTATACGTTAGATCCTCGTCGATCTCTAGGCAAGTACTAAACCGGCTTGATGACGTGTTTAAGGAAAGTAACAGTTTGCACCATCGATCATAATTATAGTTATGTACCAAGTTTCGTCAGTCATATTTTATGATTTACTTCGTCCTGGTATTGTTGTAATAATCCGAGCCCTGATCAATGCTCTGTCGTTTTCAGATACCCATTAAATTTCATTAAATAACAACCACGTAATTAGTGAAATAAAGTCAACAAAAGCATAATTTGGCCACAGGTAATGGAATGCTTTTAAATATGCGATCAGTAACGCACACACATTCCTTCCCAGCACACAACGCGCATTGGTTCTGTTCCGAGCGAATTATTTAATTATAACTTCTCATTAAAATAGAAGCATCAACTTATTCGCAGTAGCTACACAAATTGATAGACGTGTAAAAGAATTACATTATACAAAGGCTAAAATTTCATATTTTTATAGTGTATGGTTTAGCCTCGTACCTGAAAAGGAGCGATTCAGGGAGAACGATGGTGGAAGAGAAGGGAGACACACGTGACCAAGCCTTGTTCAAAATTTTTTTGTGTGTTGTGTATCTAGAAGAAACAGAGTGAATTCCGACACAGTCCTACTTAAAATGTTTTTCAACGAATTCATCTCGCTATATTTGCTATCATCCTCAGTCCGGATACTGAAAACGATTTGAAAATGTAATCATAATACGGAGTTAAGACAATTGGGCTTCAAGGTGAGATTTGTTTTCCAAATTACGTATAGGGTTTACTATTGCTTTGTCCCCTTATGATGACAAATGGTTTTCCTTTATGTTGCCATCAAAGTTTGAAATCGAACCTTTGTCCTGTACATTCACTTCTTCCATCCCTTAAACACGAATTTCTTTCCTTGATATGCAGGTACAGTACAAATTTTTACTCTAGCCTTCTGATAATAACGAAGAGGAACCTGGTTGTTACCGTAACACCACAAAAACAGAGAACGCTGTAAGTAACATTTGAAATCGTTTCATACAGAAGCAAAACTATTTTTAACTTTGTAGGAATCGAAATACGGAAAAGGTATCTACTCAAAATCTACACACGTTGGTCCCTGAGCAAGGTTTCTTAGTACAGTGAAAAGCATTTCTTGGAAAAGTTGCTGAAATAATTCTCGCAACAGAGACCGAAACGTCTGATAAGGTTAGTATTATGTAGCAATCAAGAGCCCACATGTATTTCTTAGACACCTGGACGTTTAGGCCACGTAATACAATGAATAAATTGTCTCTAGCGCTCAGAATTCTGAACTGGCCACTTTTCACTTGCGATCCAACATACCCACATTTCATTTGCAATACTTCACCGTTCACTTTCTACTGGTCCTTCAGCAACATGTAATTCACGAGTTCTTGTGTTAAAAGGAAGATAGCCAGCGGCATTTTGTGGCTGGAGACCGTCCATCACACACGAATGCTCAGCAGAACAGCAGTAACCCAAGCAGGTTACGGTCTCAAGATGCAGTTCGGTGGAATGTTCTGACTCATAAGCTATCGGTGTTGCAGCAGTAATAGGACATTCGGTAGCACACGTGTACTGCTAGTGTACTTTGGCCTATAAGCAGTCGTGTAGGTTCCTGTGATTTAAAAATTTGCGTTTTGGATCAGTGGTAGTCAACCTGGTTGCTGAAGTAAAGTATTTAGTAAGTTATTAGTGTTATGTGCTTTAACTAGCTGTAAATCTATTTCATAAATTTTATGAAGTGAAGTTATTTTCCTAAGTAAGAAACCACCATTATTTTGGAACCAGTGGTCGATTATAAAATGTTACTACTAACAAAGATACGAAAGTGGGCGGTAGGTAAATAAAGGTTGACTACCCCTGTCTTAGATTGCTTGGACCAGTGCATCTAAACCATGTTTCAAGACCGCCCCATGGTTGAGGAATTATTGAGATCTCAGACAAGATGGTACAGTATTTCAGGCTTTAGTCTGGTAGTAGAGATGAGACAAGTTCAGATCCCTATCCGATGGTGCATATTTACGTTTTCCTATCTTTTCCTAATTACTGCGGGTGAATGCTGGAATTGTGCTCTCAAAATGATATCTTCACGTCTTTCTTGTGCAGTCTGAGTGAGTGTACACGAAAATGTAGTGTACTCCCCATTCATTCATTACCATAGTTGTAAATGTTTATTCAGTGCCAAATTATTGTGTTCGAAAGGCTCATCAAAGTACCTCGTGTTTTTACTTGAGTCGACCCATCTCTGTAGATGTTGGCACTGATGTGCGGTAGCGCGTTGGCTTACGTCCAAGAGATAGTTTGTATATAATCCAGCTTTTTCCGATGAAGGGTAGAGGAGGTGCTGTGTTACAATTGATGAGTGGCAGCTTGAGTGCGTATTCCGTACATTAAACTGTAAAACTTGTAGAACTTTCAGAATGCTTCACCATTGTGCTGGCTCCACGTTGCAAGGCTTCCCTTCCGTCTCGTGATCGTCAACAGCAGTAAGTCATAAACATAATCATACACCAGTTATCTAAACCAAACAGGTCTATCCAAGAAAAAGAGCACCTACTCTGCAAAGAATAGGAGACTAGGTACAAAATTATTAAAACTTACGAATTAGACACTTTAACCAGACCCTCGGGTTAATTTTGTACAGAGTGCAGAAAGATTTCTTCTTATGGGGCAGCCGCCACCGTACAGTTCCATTTTGAAAAGTGACGAAACTGCAAAACTGTTGCTTAATCCACAATCTTTAATTGAGTGCACGACAGGCTTTGGAACAGTTACAGTTCCATCATGTGGCGTAAAAAATAAAACCACTAAGTCATCTGAGGTCCCTCCACACTAGTATTGTCATGAAACCAAAGGTTCCTTGTCAAAAGATTAAATGGGACAAAAATTCCACAACAGCCGTTCTCCTGTCCTGCACGGCCAGAGACACAAAAAGGGAAAACTGTTTTTTTCTGTGTTCTCGACCGCGCAGCAAGGGGGAACGGCTGTTATGAAGTTTTTGTTCATATTTCTCTTTTGACACGGAATCTTTCAAAAATGGCTCTGAGCACTATGGGACTTAACATCTATGGTCACCAGTCCCCTAGAACTTAGAACTACTTAAACCTAACTAACCTAAGGACATCACACAACACCCAGTCATCACGGGGCAGAGAAAATCGCTGACCCCGCCGGGAATCGAACCCGGGAACCCGGGCGCGGGAAGCGAGAACGCTACCGCACGACCACTAGCTGCGGACGACACGGAACCTTTGATTCTATGACAACATTGGGGTGAGGATAACCTCAGATGCTTAAGTGATTTTATTTTTCACACCAGATGATGGAACTGTAACTGCTCCGAAACCCATCGCTTACTCAATAAAAGATTCTGGTTCAAGCAACAGTCCTGCGGTTTTTCCATTATTCAGAATAGTGTAGAAACCAAGAGGTGGTCCAGCTGCGGATCGAAATGAAAAATTTGGTTTGGCACGCCGCTGAGGTATAGTTTTTAGAAGGTTTTGCCCCCAAACGCCAAGCTGTTCTGTCCTTCTACCTCAGACACTACCAAGGTGGTGGTGGGGAGAAGGGGGAAGGGACGAAGGCGTTCCAGTCCTAGGCACCCAATCGACTAAGTTTTCTTCCGACGATACACAGAATGTTATTTCCGTCTAACACGAATGCTTACCCATGAGTCCAGATCACCTTTAATAACTGAAGCTAACATTTCAGACCTGAGAACTCTCTCCTACTAATTCGCTGTGACAGTAATGATTTATTTGCCGTAATTAATGTAAGAAAGACATAGAATTACTTCAGTCTGTAGATTATTCCCCTTCCCTGCAGATGCATCTCAGCACTGCCTCATTTCCGTGATATACTGCCGAACACAATTAACTGATTTTTAGGTATTAACAGTTCACACTCGTTCTGACAAAGAAGACACCAGTATGTACGATTTAAATAAACTTGCGGTTCATAAAATTTATGGCTAAAGACGAAGAACCTAATAGAGTTGTTTCCAAAGAGAGTCTTCGGGCTCTAAAATCGAAAGAGTGTAACACAGATCGTACTTATTGTTATTTATATTCTCCCCCGTTTCGAAAGTTAATTTTGTTTTGATGGCTAAGTAATATTTCAGTACTCAAATTAAATAAAAAAATTGCTATGTAAACAAAAATCCCTCGTGTCCATCACTGCTTATCTCTCAAAAGTACAATTTTTTTTCCGAATGGTACCCCACAGCTAGTAAAATATGTGCAGAATATTGTATATAAGAATTTCTAGTAAGTGCTGACGAAATGAACACTTATCCCATGCGTCGACCAATCGATTACGATTATTGGCATCTAGAGTGCACTCCACACGGGGCTGTGGAATATGAATATTGATAGGTAAATATCTTTAATATTTCGCGTACCTGTTAGCAAATGTATAAATATTAATTTTAATTTTAATAAACAACAGCCTCAGTTGCATCGTTTACCTAGAATTTACCTAGGTTTCAGTCGGGATAACCCAACCTTCTTCAGAGTAAGACTAACTACCGTTTGTCCTTAGTGGACATCGTAAAGCGATGCGCGGTCGCGAAGTGGGGCCAAGGCAGTTCCAGATAAGTTTTATAGTCTGACGATAATTTATCTATTTGTAGTTTTAGCTTAACTATGTCCACTATGGACAAACGGTAGTTACTGTTATTCTGAAAAAGTTTGGGTTATCCCGACTGAAACGTAGGTAAATTCTAGGTAAACGGTGCAACTGAGGCTGTTGATTAGTACAGTTAAAATTAATATTGATAGTGGCTAAGGCTATTTAACTATATTAATGCATTTTGCTGTTGACGGTAGTTTCGGTGACGCAGGTTGGATTATATTACAATGACAATAATTTGCTGATTTAAACAATTTGAATGAGGAAAAACTAAATTGCCTCAGGCCATAATTAATGCTCTTTATTTTATCATGCCATGATCGATTTTTAGGTTTCGGGCCTCATCAGCAGATGTATTTTTCATAGGAAGATGTCTTACTGACATCGATTGTCAGTAGTCAGCCACCACGCGGGTGTGACTTCGTCGGTGGTTGTGTGGGTAATTAGTTTGACAGTGCATGTTACTGAAAGGCAACTGATGTCAGTAATCACAAGCTGCGACATCGACGCGAAAAAACACAGTGACCTGTATATGTAATAAGTTTCCTTTAATTTACGTCTATGGTCACAATCTTTTTTGTTTAACAGATTACAGGTTTCATAAAAACAAAGTCCTAATGTAATGCAGCCGTAGTGGCATCGTCAAATGTTAAAAGCGGAATCAGCACCAGCATCGTCAAATACATATAAATCACATCACATGCACGACTCATGTTGTCAGAGTTTTACTGACAACATGACTCGTGCATGTGATGTGATTTATATGTGTTTGACGATGCTGGTGCTGATTCCGCGTTTAACATTTGACGATGCCACTACGGCTGTATTACATTAGGACTTTGTTTTTATGAAACAGATCTGATGACGGTCATTAAAGACCGAAATCGGTAATCTGTTAAACAAAAAAGATTGTGACCATAGACATAAATTAAAGGAAACTGATGTCAGTAAAACACACTCCTAAGGTCGATTTGATGTACATGTATTAGGCAGATATGACGATGAGATTAGAGGACTTGAAATCGACCATGACATAACAAAAGAAGGAGCAGTCAATTGGTGTCTGAGATAATTCCTTTTTTACCCAGTTCATAGCATGACTACGTTTCTCATAGCCTCATCGACGATGGACAGTTTGTAAATATGCAAATCATTTAATATTACCTGATGATGAACTGCTGATCCAAACTGACATTGAATAAACGTTTATTTCGTCAACTGTTTTCAGTTGTTCCCACATATGACATTTTTATTGGTACATTTCGAATTTTACTAGCGTAAAAAAATAAGTTGGTATTCAGAGTTTTGAAACATCAGACGTTACAATCCCGGTATAAGTGCAGCTGAGCTAGACACATTCCAGTGGACAGTACACCGGAAAGAGAGAAGGTGAAATGACGACGTGTACCTGGTAGTCCATGAAGTTGCCGTAGCCCATGTGGTTGCAGGCGCAGGAGCACTGCTCGATGTGCTTCTGCATGTCCAGGTCGACGGCCGGGTGCCACCGCTGGTGCGGCTGGTGCTGCAGCCACGGAAGCTCCTTCCCCTGACGATGATCCATGGCAGCAACCTGTCAGCGGCGAAACCGCGCGCTGATTAAATTCGGAGCCCACTCATCTGCAATAGGCCACCGGCGTAAATGTCACTGCCAGCCGGCGAATATAATTGGTGGCGTTCTGTCGAATATCTGTATTGGCCTGCACTAACGAGACTCGGCGTGCTATGCGCCTGTTCGGAGTTTGTTGACGCACAGTACCTCACTAAAGCCCCATGCCTCTCGAAGCAGTTCGCTACCATGTCACCCATTGTAAATGAAGTGTGTTCGATAGCTTTAAACGAAAATCCTCATTAATTTAGGAGCCTTCGTTAAACCACCTGTCGTGTTATTTACAAATACTGTGATACGCATAAGACGTTAAACAACAAATATAGAACTCTTAAAACACAGTTGTCGATCTCCTATCAGATGCAGTCACTACTTTCTTACACCTGTTTATTTATGCTATAATAACCACTAACGTCAAAAAGTATTTATCATGTCTGTGCGAAATCTGATACCTGTGGAGCTAGTTAAAGTAAGTACTCTTTTTCTGTACAGAAACGGAACAGTCCAAACAGTTAGCGTTAGAATACATGACAGACGCCTAGTCACTTCTCTGAAGGCTGCTATTCAAACTCGTATAAATCTGTACTATGTTACATCATAAAAATCATATTTTTATATAAACGTTCTGTCGCACACAGTAAATTTCCACGCATTTCTTTTATGAAATGTTCTGTTTCTTGACTTGCGTCGAAGTAGCGGATATACAGCACATAAGAAATGTTCACAACAGTGTTGTCATCGTCAACGCAACACTCGAGACATAACGCACCGTGATCGCCGGGCCGCAATCGTATGGACGCTTGACGCACTTCGTAGGACTAGTGAACACTGTCCCGCATTGTCGGTCATATGAGACTGGGGCACCGCCTCCCACATTCACACATGTAGGACGCGCCGACCGCGACGGGTAGCGTCCGCACGGGCGCTCGCGAGCGGCGCCTCTGGCCGTGGCGACGCCGGCGCCTACTCCCCCACCCCACCGCACCCCCACCACGCCACCCTTCACCCCTCTCCGCCCCTCCTCAACACTTGGCGCACAGCGACGTCCGAACGGCCGAAGGGAGCGCGCCCGGACACCGAGCAGCGACGAACTTGTCCGAACAGCTCCGAGCGACTCGGACGGAGCGCGCTCCGCTGATGAATTACAACCGGCCCTTCCTTCCTAGCAGCCTTATCCTGCCCGGGCTCTACCCCCGCAGTCCTCTGCTCCTCTCTCTCTTCCTCCGCCCCTGCTTTTTCTCTTCCGTCGCCGTTTCCATTTTTTATCCTTCCTTTTTTTTACCTCTTGTCATCAAGGTGCCGCGCCGAGCGGACGATGCTCTGTTACAGCGAGGTGGTCGGGATTGCAGCGAATTGCAATGCCCGCGAGGAAAGAAGCTGAGCATTATCTGAAGCCTAATCTTTGGAGAAAAGGACGAAAGTTGCCACTAAGTTTCTTCTGTATCTTCCAACGAAGTAACTGTAGTTAAGCCTGGGGTGCCTACGATCCGTACAGAAAACACGGCCATTTCCAATTAAAATTAATATATTGGGTTCCTGCATAAATTCGCAGTATTATGGAAAAAATTGTGGTAAGGTTCTAAGGGACCAAACTGCTGGGGTCATCGGTCCCTAGGCTTATACACTAATTAATCTTACTTAAACTAACTTACGCTATGGACAACACACACAGCCATGCCCGAGCGAGGACTCGAACCTCCGACAGGGGGAGCCGCGCGATCCCTGACAAGACGCCCTAGACCGCTCGGCTACCCCGCGTGGCTCGCACTATTTATCCTGAAGTTTAATGAACTCTGCAGAAGCTGGAGTAACATTTCGATTTCGCGACTGTTGAAATCACATGGTTTTGAGGCGATAAATAGTCGAGACATGCTCGGAGCGCATTTTTATCCGGAAAGGGAATTCCTTGTGGGTTCTTCGAGAGAAAGCTGAAAAAGTGAAAATCTGAGGGCGCAGTATCAGAGAATAAGGTGGGTGCGGAATGACTTCCAAACGCAACTCCTGTATAGTGTTTATTGTTAGTCTAGCAGAAGGTGGACGGACGTTATCGTGGCGCAGCGTCACCCCACACAGTCCTCCTGGACGTTGTTCTTTGACTGTTTTGCTCCTGGGTTCCCGGGTTCGATTCCCGGCGGGGTTAGGAATTTTCTGTGCCTCGTGATGACTGGGTGTTGTATGATGTCCTTAGGTTAGTTAGGTTTAAGTAGTTCTAAGTTCTAGGGGACTGATGACCACAGATGTTAAGTCCCATAGTGCTCAGAGCCATTTTTGAAGTGTTTTGCTGACGATAAATGTCAGAAGCGAATGTTACACCCCGGGAGAGCAATTGGTAGTATCACACTGTCACTGCTCCACCAAACGCATAACATTATCTTCTGTGGATACGCGCAGTTGTTTGTACAGGGAGTTGCTGCTTTGTTTTGGCGTAACCATTCCTTTCTTTTCCTTATCTTAATGTAAAGACTCAATTTCTCGTCACCAGCAACGATGCAGGATAGGGATGGTCGGTGTTCGACACGTGCAAGCAGAGATGCTCATATGGCCACTCGCAGATTTTTCTGGTTTTGGCTTCGAGCATGTGGTAAACATACACCCGATTTTGTAGCGTCCCCACTGCATGAAAATGTAACACAATGGTGGAATGAACACAGGTCATCAACTCTGCCAGTTGTCAAGAATACTGAAGTGGATCATTGTGGTTTAATGCGTTTAAACGTCTTCATCAAGCCCCGGAGGCCTTCCTGAACGTCGAGTCACTAATATGAAAACGATCCTCCTTAAATGAAAAAACCATTTTCTTGCCGAGCTCCGTCTAATGGCATTATCCCTATGCAAGGCGCACGTGTTTCTGGATGCCCCCGCTGCTGTCTCCACTTTATTGAACTCAGACAAAAGAATACGTTGGAAATTTTCCGGTTTCTCCACTTGACACTCTATTTTCTAATGACCACAGCCCCACTCATTATCTCCAAATGACAAAAATGAGCATGTGTAACCTGGCATGGCAACAGTTAAGTACGAGTACAAAATGACAGTGACCCATAGAAACTGGAATACCGCATGCGAAACGCAAACGCTAGGAATATATGCACCAACCTAATTGAGTACTGGTGGCTTCCGTGAGGGTTCGTGCGTGATCCTACTGGCATCACTTGTGAGCGCGTTAGATCGACTGTGGCCCTCGTTGCATCATATTTGCTGCCCCTGGAGCTGTGTGGTGGTGAGTGGTGTGTCGGCCATGGAGCTGGACGGTGTGCGTAAGTACTCGGAGTCCTGGCGACTGCAGCGAGTTGAAACCGTTGAGCGATAGTTTACAGCGGGCCCACGTTTTCCTGCAGCGTTGACCGTTGCTGTTGGTGAGTTTAGTGGGCAAGGAGCGGCTCTCGTCGCGTGCAGCCTTATTGCGACGTTGATCAGTCAATCGTGGTGTGCTATATACGACTAGTTACATTGAATAACTTGTTAGCAGCCACGACCAGCATGGCAGTATTATACAGTGCCTACCTGAAGTCCTGAAGCTGTTGGCCTCCTTGGTATTTGTATGAAATTACACTACTGGCCATTAAAATTGCTGCACCAAGAAGAAATGCAGATGATAAACGGCTATTCATTGGACAAATATACTATACTAGAACTGACATATGATTACATTTTCACGCAATTTGGGTGCATAGATTTTGAGGAATCAGTGCCCAGAACAACTACCTCTGGCCGTAACAACGGTCTTGATACGCCTGGGCATTGATGGCGTGTACAGGTACAGCTGCCCATGCAGCCTCAACACGATACCACAGTTCATGAAGATTAGTGAGTGGCTCATTGTGACGAGCCAGTTGCTCGGCCACCATTGACCAGACGTTTTCAGTTGGTGAGAGATCTGGAGAATGTGCTGGCCAGGGCAGCAGTCGAACATTTTCTGTATCCAGAAAGGCCAGTACAGGACCTGCAACATGTGGTCGTGCATTATCCTGATGAAATATAGGGTTTCGCAGGGATCGAATGAAGGGTAGAGCCACGGGTGGTAACACATCTGAAATGTAACGTCCACTGTTCAAAGTGCCGTCAATGCGAACAAGAGGTGACCGAGGCGTGTAACCAATGGCACCCCAAACCATCACGCCTGGTGATATGCCAGTATGGCGATGACGAATACACGCTTCCAATGTGTGTTCACCGCGATGTTGCCAAACACGGATGCGACCATAATGCTGCTGTAAACGCAACCTGGATTCATACTCTTGAACCCACCGATTCCTTATTCTGCTAACAGTCATTGGATCTCGACCAACGCGAACAGCAATGTCACGATACGATAAACCGCAATCGCGATAGGCTACAATCCGACCTTCATAAAAGTCGGAAACGTGATGGTACGCATTTCTCGTTTCACCAGGCAACGCCGGTCAACTGCTGTTTGTGTATGAGAAATCGGTTGGAAGCTTTCCTCATGTCAGCACGTTGTAGGTGTCGCCACCGGCGCCAACCATGTGTGAATCCTCTGAAAAGGTAATCATTTGCATATCATAGCATCTTCTTCCTGTCGGTTAAATCTCCCGTCTGTAGCACGTCTTCTTCGTGGTGTAGCAATTTTAATGGCCAGTAGTGTATCTATGAAGACTGTTTAGTAAATACTCTTCTTAAACACTGTTAATTCTCCCCGGTGTGAGCTGGCCAGGAATCCCGTTTCCTTATGACTTTCGGTGACGCCTTTGGGGCTATGCGTCTCAATCTGGAGGTTTCTGCATGCACCAAGCTAGTATTTTGCAATGTTGATCTTGAAATCATAGTTTGTTTGTAATGAGTATCTGATAATACTGATTGTAATTTCTATTTGTCGTGAACTACTCAGCCCTTCCTGAGGCGAGTTATTAGATTTGGATTGTAACTAAAATTGCATGTGCTCAGACTGAAGGTCGTGTGTATGTGTGTGTGCGTGCTTATATTTGCACACTCTCTTACTCCGTATTGAGGAGGCCTTCAGGCTATAAGTGTACGGTTTAACCGGTCATCTGGCATCTGGTGCGCATCCCAACTACAGTGTCTATAAGCGCCTAACCGCCCAAAGTAAATGTACACCTTGATTTTTTAAAATCTTATTTGAATTATTACGGAATTATCCTTTTAAATGATCTTGTACAACGCTTCTCGGTACAGCTCGGAATGTTAACATCCAAGGCTATGAGCGGGCTGCTCCCATACTGAAGTTTTAGTATCCGAATTTTCAGCTGCCCGTTTAAGTATTACTGTGCATGTTAATTTTTATTGAACTTGTTTTGTTGATTGTTGTTTGGTATATCGATTGACATGTTGCGGTTCCGCTGGTGCGGGGCAGCGATGCGTTTCCTTGTGTTTCAGCGGCCTTTCCGTCATCGCACGAGGTCTACGTATTGGCAGATTACACGCGATTCTGCTGATCTCCCGTTCCAGCCTCAAGTTGAGTAGTTAGTTATTCTTTTGGCATTGTGCCAAACTGTGGTGTCGCCTGATTAGTAAGTAATTGACTCAGTATTTCTTTTATTGTAAGGCCATTGAGGTCGTGTGATGCAATTCTTTGGGCAAACTAAGCACTGATTCTCTTGATATCTATTAAAAAAATAGTATTTAATTGCCATTACCACTTTAAGGACGCAATAATTTAAGTACTTAAGGAGATTTATATGGATCAGGCTTGTGCCCAATCAGTGAAGTAGTACTGTTGCTTCGGTCTTACATGTGGATAGCCTTTGGGCAATGTGGCCATATCTTGTCTATATGAGAGCAGAGAAACCAGTGGAGATGTATGCATTTTAATGTTTTTTATTTAATGTTTGTTGCAATTTTATTAAAGTCCTGTTGTGGCATTGGCGCACAGTTGTGATTTAGTTGTGGGGACAGTGCCACAGCAGGTTTATTCAATTAATTGTTTGTAGTAGGGTCATCATTCTGTTGCACAGTTGACATTTTTGAGTACTATTTGTTATTTTATGTATAACGCAAATATCCTTATACACTCTGAATTTAATTTAAAAATTTTAAGTGTTTGTGTGCATTCCGCTATCTTGGTAATTGTCAATTGACTCAGGATTGAATGATTATTAAATAAAAATATTTGGGAGTGATAAATCACGCATCATTTGGGCCACCCGTCCATGTCTTTTCCTTAAGTTAATCCCGATCCCTGTTCTTGGTCTCACTAATATCTTAGTCACATTACACCACCAGGCATAAGTTTGCCATCACCCATGATAAAAAAATATATATAACTTATTTTAATGTAGAAGTACGCTGTACAAACCAAACAGACCAACAACATAAGTATTTTCTCTCTGTGTCATTAAGTACAATAAAAGATATTTTAGATTTTAAGTTCTTCCACGCTTTACCCTCAGACGACCTGTACAAACTCTTGGGATTCTGGAGATAAGAGTTTGTAGTGTTTTCTTTCCAGAGAATACAGTTCACCACGTGTGTAAATTATTCCATAGATCTTCAACATTAGATGACCTGACTTTTATGACCTCCCTTTCAAATTTATCCGGTAAAAGTTTAATGAGATTTAAGTCAGGTGACTGGCTTGACCAAATCACATTCTTCAGGTCACCACATTTCTCTTTTCTTCTCACTTACCCTCTGCACGATTCAGAAGCTTGTTTGGGATCATCGACCTGCTGTAGAACAAACCCACGATCAGTAAGTGTCTTACCAGACGGCAAGATCTTGTTGATCGCTATCCTGTGATGTCCTTCCGTCTTTAATCTTCCATCAATTCTTACTAGATCGCCGACTTTATTCTCCGTGAAACATCCCTACACGACGAGTGACTCTTCATCAAGTTTTACTGTTGACGTCACACACTGACTCTTGGTACGTTCTTCACGAAGACGGCGTTGGACTTTTGAGACAGATATTGGAGCTACTCGCCCACCATTACTTCCTCGCGAATTTCAGGCGCACTACATATCATCTGACGTTTATTCTCCACGTATACAAAATTATCATCACTTTGTGATGTTACTCGGGGTCTTGCAGATCGCGAAACACTTGCGCTGGCTATAGTTTACTTGATTTCCTGCAATGTACACTCATTGTAGACTGGGTTACGCCCACATTCGTTGATATTGTCCTGCTAAAATAGTATTCCTGATACAAAGCTACAATTACAGCACGTTATTTGATTTTAATCTCCCGGCTGCGTCCGACAAGGAGTTAATGTAGTGTGAACCAGATCAGGTAAATGTAGAGTAAACTAATACGAACTGGTTGCTACACAGAGGTCTAAGGGAACTAGGCCTGTTCGACGAATGGAACAGTCTTAGCTAAAGACATCTCATTGCTGATGTGGATACTCATCAGCTCCCCTGTACGCGAACTACTTTTCAAATACACGATATAGTTGCTTAGTCTTTCCATGTTTTTGATTGTTTTATTATAAGAAGTGGAATATGATAGATCAATCAAAACTGAATCGCTGTTTGACTACAAATTCCCGGTTGAGACATGTGATCGGAAACTCCGACCTGTAGTTTATATGAAGTTTTCAGATCTTTCCACGGTGTTTTGACACTGTTGATCAGAAAATCATATTAATTATCAAGAAGGAATAAGTGAAGTGCATGATTCTATAGTTCGATCATATGTGGAAAGTAGTCAAGAATGTAGACCTACATAAGCGACATTTCGACGAATGTCATATTCGTAATCTACTGTCGAAGTATCCAGTTATTTCTGATGTCTGTACGTCTGCACTAGTGGTGTGGCTACCCCTTTCACATGACATCAGCAGTATCTCGACACTTCCCCAGAAGATGGTATGTCGCCCTATTTCAACTATGTCACCTCGGCTGGAGATCAGAGAGCTTTCGTTAGTAGTCTGATACCCAGCACATGATCTTCCCCTCCCAGTGCATGGAGATTTCGTTGTCTGTCTCTGTATATCCAACCGAATCAAAATGTACATCTGTGTCATCAGTTACTCTATTATTACTTTATGACTGACACTGGGCGAATTGATAGCACGTTATCATTTCTGTATTTCGCTTGCTTGCACCTTTGTCCTTCAGATTTCGTAAGATCGGTGTCGTTACAACGAATTTAGCAAGGTTAATTGAAAGGGGTGGTCGGATGCCCTTCCTGCCGCACCCCATACTCCCCGGGACAGAATCAGTGTACCCCAGCTGTCTGGGTCTATGGTAAACTATGAAATAGTGTGAATGCGTTACAGATATCTGCTAGTCGTGTAACTGAGGCGGGATGTGGGGACCAGCCCGGTATTCACCTAGTAGGATGTGGTAAACAGCCTAAACATCACATCCAGGCTGGCTAGCACACTGGCCCACGTTGTTAGTCCGGGGCCGGCGCACCTACCCGAGTCCACGAAGCAGCGCATTAGCGCTCTCGGCTCACCTGGCGGGTTGATAGCACGTTATCATTATATCATTATCAAGTGCTAATCCATTAAAGTACTTCCACATGCCAACAGTTTTATCAGTCCTTTATTTATTTCTGTTGCTTATTATTTGATTTTGGAAGAAGATACCAATCTTAATGATTGTAAAGGCGTAGTAGAAGCAGCGTTACCACTAACAGTGCAGCACAGTAATACTCAACAAGAATAGTCACTGAGTACTTACTGGCGAGGTTGTCAGAACGACTGGAACGGCAGTGAAGTAGTGTTGTGAATGGCAACGGTAATGCACCACACTATGTAAGATGGAGAGTAAAAACTGAACTATTTTTAATACGGAGCAGAGATATAGTACACCAAAATCTTGATGGTGTATGCTTGTGGAATCTCGCCACGCAGGGAAAGCCTCAAAAGCTTGGAAAGTCGAATATAAAGACACTCTTGAATTCAGGAAGAAGAAGTGAAAGTTACTGTGGGCACTACAAATACTTAGAATTATTTGAGACAATGAGCAGGTTTGGGTAATTTCAACGGTACCAACTTTCGAATTATTCGCAGCAGAGGAGAAAAAATTGGCCAGAATGGATTCTCAGTGACAATAAGGAAGATCTGGGCTAAGTGATTGTTGGATACATCACGTGTTAATGACTACTACACGAAAACATTACAGTCAATAATTTGATTCAGGAGTACATACCGACTACAGCCAGAGACCAGCAAAACGTATAACAAAACTAAGGACATGATAGGTAGTTCTAGGAGAAGATAGGGGAATTACATAACGGCCAGTCATATCTGAAAAGGACTGGATGTACATACTGTTCACGTTACAATTACGGTAAAATGGTTTAAAAGGTTAAGCAGCGTAAAAGAAGAATTAAGAATTTCTAGAAAAACTGAAATAACAAACATTGAAACAAAATTTAGAAAAAAATATTATTTCTGTTATCAAAAACACATCACAAGAGAATTGCAAGACACTGAAGTTTGTGGTAACATAACAAAAGACCACTGAAATGGAAAGAAAAGTAGAAGCACAAAGATGATCTATTTCATAGAATAAACAAATGACTTCAAATAAACTCATCAGTAGCTCAGGAAATTAAAAGGAGATTTAGTAATATAATGAGTCAGAAATATAGAGGTGGTAAAGAAATATGGATGAGCAAATTATGCAGAAACACGGAGAACAACCTGAAAGCGAGGAATGAAGATGATGCTTAGGACAAAAACTACAGATTGTGACAAGAACAACGTCCTGAATTATGAAATACAATTGCGGAGGTCTTATAATGTCGGACAAAGAAATTATAATAGACAGAAGGTTAACAACCCTAGATGTAAATCGGTGCTTGCTCCAACTAAGGTTGACAACCTTCGAAAGTCAAAAATGGAAAGGTCTTTTAGGAAAAAAATTCCACTGTCCTGCTCAAAAAGGCAGGGAAAAGGCTACATCGAATTCAGTGGGTAGTCAACTAGAATACAGCAACGAATCGGAGCATTTGCAACCATCCAAATGCACACTAAAACACAAAAAGAAGATTAAACATGAGCAAATAAATTATATAGCAACACACAACATAAACTCACTACTTCAGACCAGAAAACTCAAGGAGCTCACAGATGAACTAAATAAACAAAAAATTTTAATAACAGGGATCCAAGAAATGAGATACACCACAGAGGACCCATTCGAATCACAAGGATACAGAATTTATAGTGGGAAACCAGGACCGAGGGTCACGAAACAATGTCCCCAGTTTGGGACAGGGTTTTTAGTAAACATAAAAATAATAGATTCAGTAACGGATTTCCAAGTAGTATCGCCAAGAATTGCGACTCTAAGCTTTAACACAGCGAATAAAACCTATACAATAATAAATGCTCACACCCCAACAAATGAAAAAAATTGTCCAACAAAAACAAAGGAAGAGGTAGATAAATTTTGGGACCTTGTAGAACAAACTGTAAACAGAGTAAATAAAAGAATGTAAAAATCTTATTGGGAGATTTCAATGCTCAGTTGGGAAAAGAAAGGAAATATGAAGATATAACTGGAAAATGGAGTCCACATAAATTTACGAACAAAAAGGCTCAGAAACTTGTAGAACTCTGCAGAGAACACAACCTTATATCTAAATCAACATACTTTAAGAGTAAGCCAAGTAAACTTAAAACATGGAAACATCCAGACTGGAGGAAGGGCAAGTGACAACTAGACCATGTCTGTATGGACAAAAATTTTCATAAGGATATCCACAATGTTAAAGTACTGAGAGGAGTAGACACAGGCTCAGACCATTATATGGTTAAATTTAAAATCAAATTCACTCTGTTAAAGAAGAGGACCAGAAAAACCAATAAAATAAAAAGGAGGTTTGACTCACATCAGCTAATTAAAAATAATAGTACCAACAAATAACACAAACCATCAAATTAACAGATGATTTAGAACAACTAGTGCCTAATCTTAAAAAAGAAGCTGAGAATCTAGCTCCCTTGAACCCACAAAGGAAACATGCATGGTAGACTTCAGAATGTGACAAATTCAATGAAGATAGACACCAAGCATGATTAAAGTTTCAAACACATAAAACTGAAGAAAATGCCATCATCCTAAAAAATGAAAGAAAAAAATTCACACAAAATATTAGAAGAATCAAGAGAGGATTTCATAAAGATATTATAAACTCTATAGAAGGTAATTATCATAAAACCAACTCTAGGAACTACTATAAAATTTTTGGGAAACAACTACAACAATATGAGGCCCCTACACTAATACTGAAAGATGAAGATGGAAAAATGACACACAGTAACAAGGAAAATGCAGAAATCATGGCAAAAGCATTTAACAAACTTCTGAATTGCGAGGAACCCAAAGAACCCTTACAAATCAACACCCCAATAAAAACCAAACCTAACAAACTAGACCCTCCAACTTTCCAAGAAGTAGAAAGAATTCTTGAAGAACAAAAAACTTATAAGGCATGTGGAGAAGGTTTTTGTTAAAATGTGAAAATATGCAAGTGACACAGTCAAGACCACCTTACACATGGCTCTAACAAAAATTTGGGTAACACAACGATTTCCCGAACATTGGACCACAGCTGTCATCCACCCACTACACAAAAAGGGAGATAAGAGCAACCCAAACAACTACAGAGGTATCTCTTTGCTAGACTGAACATACATATTTCTATCCAAGACCCTATATGAAAGAATCAAGGAGCAATTAGAACAGGAGTTAGGGGAATATCAGGGAGGTTTCAGACCATGGAGAAGCTGTGCAGAGCCGATAATTAGTTTAAAATTGATTATGGCATACAACAAGAAATGGAACAAACCTCTGGCAATAACATTTGTAGATTTTAAGAAGGCATATGACTGTCTCCACAGACCTTCAGTATTAAAAATTTTAAGAAATCTAGGACTCCATACAAAACTAATTAAAATAATACAACGCACTCTAACCAACACCAAATCAAAAGTGAAGTTTAGAGGAGAAATTTCAGAACCATTCCTCATAAAAACAGGCTTAAGACAAGGTGACTGCCTATCACCATTACTGTTCAACTGTGCACTGGAATAGATAATGAGAGAATGGTACAAGGACAATCCAAAGATGATAAGAATTGGAAGTGCAAAAGATGATACTAGCTTAAACTGCTTGGGATTCGCTGATGATCTTGCTCTCCTAGCCAACACTGTTCAAGACGCCAGGCAATAAGTGAAATCACTACAAGAAATAGCAGAGAAAGTAGGCCTTAGAATATCATTTGAAAAAACGGAGATTATGCTACCTGATCCACCACTTGCAAACAAAATTATAATAGGAGAACAGGAAATCAAAATTGTTGATAAATTTAAATATTTAGGCGAAATAATAACATACAATGTAAATGAGAAGCCATCATGGCAGAATAGAATAAAAAACTGAACTACGCAAATTACATTACCAAAACTACATACAACAATAAAAGCCTATCTATAGATGCAAAATTAAAACACTATAAAACAGTTACACAACCAGAAATAACGTATGCAGCTGAAACTATCTTCAAAACAACTAATACAGCAGAAATTGACAGAATACTAAATATAGAAAGAACAATGATTAGGACATGTATAAATAAACAATATAAAAAACTGGACATTGGAGAATAGCATCAAATGAAACAGTATATAAGAAAATAGAACCACTCATGAGCACAATCAGGAAGAAACGCATCTCATTCTTTGGACATTTGATGATAACTCCAGAAAACAGAATTAGTAAAAAAATAATACAAAAATTGTGGAATAGCAAGAGCGACATTAAATGGATCACAGAATTTAAGGAAGATATAAAATAACTTCAAATTACAGTAGATGAACTAAAAAACAAGACAGAGAAAACCAGAATACTGCAAGACCCGCAAACCAGACTACAAATGAAAATCAATAAAAGGAGTACAGGAAGAGTGGTCTCAGATGAAGAAAGAAAGAAAATCTCTGAAAGAATGAAGAAATACTGGGCAGACCGAAGAGCAAAACCCCTTTCATATAAGTATAGACTCTAATAATTATATTACCTAAATATCATATTAAGTTATCGTTGAACCAAATTGTATCCCTGTGTAACAACTTGTTTACAACTTTTTATTTTTGACTAGAGTGGTCCAATGAAGGCCATAAAATAAATAATAATAAAGACAGAAGGATATATTGAAGAGTTATATAAAGGCGAAACTGTCAGAAATATGCAAGAGCTAGTCCCAAAAGGCGAACTTCGACCAGTTATGGTAAATGAATTTCAGAAAGCGCTAAACAAAATAAAAAATAAGAAAAACTATTCATGGTTCATAAATTTTTCAAATAAATGGAATTGATGTCTCCTTACAGTTATACTGCGTTGTTACGGAAAAGGTGACCTGCCATAGGATTTTACTGAAAATAAAGCAGTACTACCGTAGCTTTAGTACCAGAAGTTACCCAGAATTTATCATCAGCTGACTAAATCTCTACATGAACAGAGAATTGTCAAGGGAAGATTCAGGTTTCAGAAAAGATAGAGGCGTCAGTACCCAAATACCTAGCATAAGATGAATCGTAGAAAACGGAAGAGCACGTCAAGATAACTTATTTATATGCTTCATAGACAACACCAAAGCATCTGATTGTGTAAGTCATTGACAACTGTTAGATGTGCTAGGTATCACCTTATACAGTTAATCAGTAATACTTTCAAAAACCAAGAATCAACAGTAAAAATACAGCAATAATGTTAAGGAACATCTAGGTTATGAAAAGGAGTCGTATATTTATACTGAATCCATTTCTTTTAAATGGTAAAGTAATATGAATTGCATGTCTAACGGATACAGCTAGAATTACAATTAAGGGTCAATCGTTCAGAAACTTCAAACATGCGGATGACGCAACATTTACTAGCACACAGTGCATAACACAAAAAAATATACGGGAAAAAACACAAAAAAGCTGAAAAATTGGCCTAAGGCTAAATTTGAAGGAAACAGTTATTTTGATGACATGAATGATTAGTAATGCTGTGTCAGATGGAGAATTCGTTAAGGAAGTCGATAAAAATACTTTATTAGTGAAAATTCGGTTCCCTGATGACACTGACTTATTTTCTACCGAAAAGCCAAAACACTTAGTAGCTTACAACTGTATAGCTTTTTTCCCAGTATCGAAATGTCATAATGAAATAATAATGCCCTCCATCTAGAAAATTTATAAAAGACAATAAAAACTGACATCCAGTTCTATTTATGGCAGGTATATCTATTCCATAGACAAGAGAAATCAACTAGCATAAAAGTTACAAGTGTTTCAATGTTACGTAATAGTAGTCTAAGAAGTGGATATTTTTCAACTCTCTCTGTTTATTTAGAATTTATTCTGGATATTCACTGAAGCGGTTATAAATCACGGTACCTTCCAAAATATTTACGGACTCCTGTCTATGCTTTATGTACCGTGTGCTAATGCGCCATCTATGTTTCTAGCAACATAGCTCTCATTACACACATGTTGCGTTAATGTCTACCGTGTCACATTTGCATGCCTAAAGAGTTGCTGGAACGAAACCTAATATGCACTCCCTTATTTACGAGTAAATGAGCTATTCTGTCTGTGGTGTCACCGCCAGACACCCCATTTGCTAGGTGGTAGCCTTTAAATCGGCCGCGGTCCGTTAGTATACATCAAACCCGCGTGTCGCCACTATCAGTCATTGCAGACCGAGCGCCGCCTCACGGCAGGTCTAGAGAGACACTTCCTAGCACTCGCCCCAGTTGTACAGCCGACTTTGCTAGCGATGGTTCACTGACAAATTACGCTCTCATTTGCCAGGACGATAGTTAGCATAGCTTTCAGCTACGTCATTTGCTACGACCTAGCAAGGCGCCATTATCATTTGCTAATTATCTTGTGATGCATGTACCGTCACACCGATGTTTACCAATTATTGATTAAAGTTAAGTATTCCAGAAGCTACGTACCTTTTTTGCTAGTATAATTACTTTACCTGTTCCAGACCTCACGCCAGCCAGCGTGAGCTTAAACGCGTGCCTTTCGGCTATCTCCTAGTGGCTTGGCTGTCTTGCCAAGTCACAACACTGTCAGATATTTTGCCACAATGTGGGAGTACAGCTTATCTTTTTTTCGCTACTCTCTGATTTCCTATAAAGAGTTAATTCTTGTGTCAATATATTAATATATTTATAATAATATTTCTTCTTTCCAGCCAACTGGTCGGGCAAAGACCCTGTTGTTTTCGTGCCTGATCTCAGCGCCAGCGTCTTCCAATTTCGACTATTCTTTATTCACTTCTTGATGTTGAGACATTTTCAGGCTCATAGCAATCATTTCTACAACACCATACATACTCCGCAAGGGTACCCTGCACCACTACCAGTCATTTTCTTTCCTACTCCATTCCCAAACAGATCGATGAAAAAACAGTTATCTATATGCGTATGAGCCCCAATTTCTCATGGTCCTTACACGTAATTTACATTTCCGGCAGTGAAATCGATCCGCAGTTATCTACGAATGCCGGTTGTCTCTAAAGTGTTCCTCGAAATGAACGTCAGCTCCTGGCCAGAGATTACCATCTGATTTCCCAAAGTATCTCCGTAATACTTTATCCGTAATACTAGCGTGTTGCTCGAACCTACCTGTAACAAATCTAGCAACCCGATTCTCAACTATTTTGATGCCTTCCTTTAATCTGACTTGGTGCGGATTCCCAAAAACTCGAGCAGTACTCAATAATAGGTCGCACTAGCGCCCTTTATACAGTCTCCTTTGCAAATGAGCCATACATTCCTAAAATTCTTCCAAAAAGAGGACCATTCGCATTTCCCGCCACAGTCTTGAAATGTTCCTTCCATTTCATACCCACATATATTTAAACGAAGTGGCTGTGCCGGGAAGCACACTACTAAACAGTGTTCCAACGTCACGGGTTTGTTTTTCATACTCATCTGCATTAACTTACACTTTTCTACATTTAGAGCTACCCGCCATTCATTTCACCAAATGGAAATTTTTGGTTAATCATCTAGTATGTGTGATTGATTTAAAGTTTTCTATATTTTTTTTAGACAAGGTAAGGTATTCTACATAACCACACCTGTCGTAGGTTTTCTTGACATGAGAAAATATAGATTCGATATTATGAGCGCTTCTGTTGAATGAAACCAGCGTATAGCCCACATATATTTTATACCAAATTATCAATTTTGAGGTATGTATTAAAAAATTATTTCTCAAAAGATGTCTGCTAATGTACCAGCGAAACGGTTTCTTTCGGCTACACATACATTATTTCATTAAATAAAAAGTAGTTAAAGCATAACATTAGCTGTAATAGTGCTTTATTTTCGTCAGTCTCTCAATTCTAAACTATTTGTGTAGAAGAAGACTGTCTTTTACAATTGTACATTACAATAAAAGTTTGTGATATTAAATGAGATGAATCTCACCCCCTTAACGATGTATAAATATATTTTATTTCATTCTCTATATCCATTGCATTTTTGACACTTAATTGTTCATACGTTTATAGATTTATGATCACAATATTCAACTGACTGATAGGTAGATATGATAGACTGTCAGTGCATTTAAGGGGACTGATGACCTCAGCAGTTAAGTCCATAATGCTCAGAGTCATTTTTTGTCAATGCATTTAATGACAGGTCATACTGGTATGGTACATTTCTGCATCTTGGATTGAATCCATAGGGTGGGTGTTCAGGGTTTCATTATTATGCTTGTAGTCCCTAATCTCTTTCACTAAAAAGATCATTTTTCATTTTCTCAGAATTTTTCTAATCAAAGAATTAAATTTTTTCTTCAGATCATTCTTTAGTTTAGTAACATCGCTTTTAACAAAAAAACGTCGAGTATTTTGCTCTTATACTCTTCGTTCGAGCGTGATAACTGAAGTTGTTGTCGTTATCCTCGTTTAGGGTTATGACACGAAGTAGACTCATCGTTTACGGTCCACTCAACTTTGATTAGTATTCTTGCTAAGTTTTTGTTGGTCTTCAGTTAACCATGCAATTTATCTTGTTACGGTGTATTGTTGGCTAACAGACAGATCAGACGTATCAAGTGTCACTTTTGTGTTAGCTATTTCAATTTTTATCGCACTATTCTGAAACCTAGATTTCACATTAAATTTAATACCTTTACCGAGAGCGTCGCCCCCCCACCCCCATTAACCATAGACCTTGCCGTTGGTGGGGAGGCTTGCGCGCCTCAGCGATACAGATAGCCGCACGTAGGTAACCACAACGGAGGGGTATCTGTTGAGAGGCCAGACACACGTGTGCTTCCTGAAGAGGGGCAGCAGCCGTTTCAGTAGTTGCAGGGCAACAGTCTGGATGATTGACTGATCTGGCATTGTAACACTAACCAAAACGGCCTTGCTGTGCTGGTACTGCGAATGGCTGAAAGCAAGGGGAAACTAAAGCAGTAATTTTTCCCGAGGGCATGCAGCTTTACTATATGATTAAATGATGATGGCGTCCTCTTGGGTAAAATATTCCAGAGGTAAGATAGTCCCCCATTCGGATCTCAGGGCGGGGACTACTCAAGAGGACATTATTATTGGGATAAAGAAAACTGGCGTTCTACGGATTGGAGCGTGGAATGTCAGATCCCTTAATCGGGCAGGTAGGTTAGAAAATTTAAAAAGAGAAATTGACAGTTTAAAGTTACGTATAGTGGGAATTAGTCAAGTTCGGTAGCAGTAGGAACAAGAATTCTGGTCAGGTGAATACAGGGTTATGATTACAAAATCAAATAGGGGTAATGCAGGAGTAGGTTTCATAATGAATAAAAAAATATGAGTGCGGGTAAGCAGCACAGTGAATGCATTATTGTGGCCAAGAAAGACTCGAAGCCCACGCTTACTACAGTAGTACAAGTTCATATGCCAATTAGCTCTGCAGATGACGAAGAAATTGAAGAAATGTATGATGAGATAAAATAAATTATTCAGATAATGAAGGGAGACGAAAATTTAAAAGCCATGGGTGACTGTAATTCGAGAGTAGGAAAAAGAAGAGAAGGAAATGTAGCAGGTTAATATGGATTGGGGGGAAGAAATGAAAGAGGGGCCAGCTAGTAGAATTGTGCACAGAGCATAACTTAATCATAGCTAACACGTGGTTCAAGAATCATAAAAGAAGAACGTATACATGGAAGAAGCCTGGAGATACTGACAGGTTTCAGATAGATTATATAATGGTAAGACAGAGATTTAGGAACCAGGTTTTAAATTGTAAGACATTTCCAGGGGCAGATGTGGACTCTGACCACAATCTATTGGTTATGAACTCTAGATTACAACTGAAGAAACTGCAAAAACATAGGAATTTAAGGAGATGGGACCTGGATAAAATGAAAGAACCAGTGGTTGTAGAGACTTTCAGAGACAGCATTAGGGAACGATTGACAACGATGGGGAATAGAAATACAGCAGAAGAAGAATGGGTAGCTTTGAGGGATGAAATAGTGAAAGCAGCAGTGGATCAATCAGATAAAAGGACGAGGGCTAGTAGAAATCCTTGGGTGACAGCAGAAATATTGAATTTAATTGATGAAAGAAGAAAATATAAAAATGCAGTAAATGAAGCAGGCAAAAAGGAATACAAACGTCTCAAAAATGAGATCGACAGGAAGTGCCAAATAGCTAAGCAGGCATGTCTAGAGGACAAATGTAAGGATATAAAGGCTTATCTCACTAGGGGTAAGATAGATACTGCCTACAGGAAAATTAAAGAGACCTTTGGAGAAAAGAGAACCACTAGCATGAATATCAAGAGCTCAGATGGAAACCCAGTTCTAAGCAAAGAAGGGAAAACAGAAAGGTGGAAGGAGTATATAGAGGGTCTAAACAAGAACGATGTACTTCAGGGCAATATTATGGAAATTGAAGAGTATGTAGATGAAGATGAAATGGGAGATATGATACTGCGTGAAGAGTTTGACACAGCACTGAAAGACCTAAGTCGAAACAGGGCCACGGGTGTAGACAACATTCCATTAGAACTACTGACATCCTTGGGAGAGCCCTTCCTGACAAAACTCTACCATCTAGTGAGCAAAATGTATGAGACAGGCGAAATACCCTCAGACTTCAAGAAGAATATAGTTGTTCCAGTCCGAAAGAAAGCACGTGCTGATAGATGTGAAAATTACCGAACTATCAGTTTAATAAGCCACAGCTGCAAAATACTAACGCGAATTCTTTACAGACGAATGGAAAAACTTGTAGAAGCCGACCTCGGGGAAGATCAGTTGGGATTCCTTAGAAATGTTGGAACACGTGAGGCAATACTGACCTTACGACTTACCTTAGAAGAAAGATTAAGGAAAGGCAAACCTACGTTTCTAACATTGGTAGACTTAGAGAAAGCTTTTGACAATGTTGACTGGAATACTCTCTTTCAAATTCTGAGAGTGGTTGGGGCAAAATACAGGGAGCGAATGGCTATTTACAATTTGTATAGAAACCAGATGGCAGTTGTAAGAGTCGAGGGGCATGAAAGGGAAGCAGTGGTTGGGAAATGAGTGAGACAGGGTTGTAGCCTCTCCCCAATGTTGTTCAATCTATATATTGAGCAAGCAGTAAAGGAGACAAAAGGAAAATTCGGAGTAGGTATTAAAATATCTAACATCCTGCGTGGTGACTGTTTGTTCTATATCGTGTCTCCCTACCACATTCGCGCAACGACGCTCTGAGCGTGTTTTTCAGCGAATTGACTAGTTTGAACCTGGGACCCGTTGCTGGTAACGAGACGCCAGACCACACATGACATGTAGAGTTCAGAAGAGTTTAGTGAGACTAAGGATGATATAACCAAATACTTAATGATTTCAGCGTCAGCTCCACTGCACTCCCTGTAAAAGAATCTTAATACTAACAAAATTTAGTGGAAGGGGTTCAAGGCTTTCCTATTTTTAGTTAGCTGGTAAAATAACGTCGAAAAAGCAGTTAAGTTTACCATTGGAAATTTTATTCTACTCACAAAACATTGTTTATAAATTGCACTATTGATAAAAGGAAATGTTGTAATACAGGATAGTAAAAAGCAACTGCGTTCAACAAGAATTTGAACGAATAATCCCTGAATGGGTGTCCAATTTCTACAATGGATCGAAGGTGGACCTATGCCATATCACATCTATAATCTAGGTTTAAATTAAGTTTCACAAAAGAGAAAACTATCAAAATGGTCTACAGTGACCCTCAATTATCTTTAATTACTTATCTAACTTGTCGTAAATTACAGTGGCTGATGTGGCTTCTCAGTAACTATATAACAGAAAAATAATCGCGTTTCAGATTTTTACTTCAAGTGGCAAATGTTAACACCATGAGCTTTAATTGACGATCGACACTAGTATTACGCAAAAAGGGGCTGTAACACATGAGACTTCTGTAGTTCTGAGTGAAGCTTTATGCGCTGTTATGCGGCATTGTGTGCGTTCATTACCTTGTCGGTGTTTGTCAGGGGGCGGCGGGCAGCACAGCTCCGCTCACCTCGCCGTTTTGGAAGCATCTCTCCCCTAACTTCTCCTTACTATAATTTACCGGAGTTGGTTTTAAAAAAACTATGTGGCTGTGTTTTCATCTGACCAATCTGGGTCTCAATTTTAACCTTAAGCTCCGCCTACAAAAATTCTGTCTATCCAATGACAAACGTTATACTTTTCGTGGTGGGGCAATGTTTTTAAAGTTTGCAACGTAACAGAGACGCGAAAAAGTCTCCCACTAAAATATGCAGCTGGTGTGGTCCTTTTAGTGTTATCGTAAGACCTATACTGTTCTTCTGGAGGGCTCTATCTTTTAACATGGGTTGGGGGGGGGGGGGTGGTCCTGACGTAACAGAGACGCGAAAAAGTCTCACGCTATAACTTGCGGCTGGGGTAGCCCTTCTTGTGTTATCATAAGATCTATACTGTTCTTCTGGAGGGCTCTAGGTTTTAACATGGGCTGGGGGGTGGTCCTAGCGGTTAGCTGGCGACGTGGGTGTCTGTCCCTTATCGGAGGGCCTTCCAGCTTAACACGGTTCTGCTCTCGGCTTCTGTTCTCGTTTCTCCCCTCGGAACTGCGTCTGTCTCACGGTGGGAAGGTATGACATGCATTTAGGCATTCTTGTGTTAGTCTGTGGTATTCCATTTGCTCACTCGTTACTCCTATTACTTTGGTTAATTTAATGTCACGATTTATTCGGAGCTATGTGACATACTACTGGATTTGCTTATCATGTCAGGGTTTTCATGGAAGGTGTTGAATTTGCCTGACACCTTACATATCACCACCCTTCGAACTTAATTTTTGTACTGAAGTTAGGCAATGATTGAATCGTTGTCTAAGCCAGTCAAAAATTATTCTGTTATCCAAATTTTGTTGCCTACTGTTCAGCCATGTTATTCTGCTCTATGCTAAATTGTATTACTAATTTATATTTCTATATTCTTCCACATTATTATCAAAAATATGTTTATATTGACAAGGGAAGAATATTTTTATTCTATTATAATCATTGTTTTTTTCAATTATTTTCTTTCTTTAATTGTGAAGCTTATTTTTTTAAGAAGTATGTTATCGAAAGTGAGGAGTCTTTCATACCGATTTTCTTACAAATATTGTTTTTATAAATGTAGTAATTAAGTAAAATCTATTCCTAACACATTTTCTAAATATCATGGACAAGTAAAATGTTTTGGTTTCTACTAATTTCAACATTGTTACACTAACCAATAAGAAATATGTCCAAGAATTGCTTCGACAAATAAATATACATTCACAAGTATTGAGATATTATCCTAACAAATGGTACAAATGTTAAGAAAAAGAGAAAACATCCAACAAGATAATTTCTTATTCCTTGTTTTTATAAGGGGAAAAAAAGTAAAATATAGTTATTCTTTTACTTTTATGAGGAGAAAATAAGTGGGTTATAGTTTTAGTGTTTTTTATGCCTTACTTTTGTTCTTTATATACTGTCCATTTCAGAACTAATGACTTATTTTTATCGATAGTCTATTGTTTACTTAAGTCCATAGTCAATGACTATTATTTCGTAGTTTATTAGCTGTCTGGTGTGCTTAACTTATTTAGTATTTCACACATTTCTTTTGCACAATTCCTACATCACATAATTTGATTTCACACATTTACACAATCCTATGAATGTTTAAGCATGAGGTTGGCGAATGTTTTTGCACGAAGGTGATGGACTTGAGTGAAATGGATGTGGGCAAGTATTTGATGTACAGCTTCGTTCGTCGTTCCTTGTTGGCTTTGCAAGTGTGTGTTGCTGTTGTGGAGGTCCCATAATGGAATGGAGCTGTGAGTGCAGAATCTCGTGGTTTACTGTCTTTGTATGCATGAAAGTCATCGTTATGTGTCACTGTTTTTCGTTGTAACACTTTGCAGACGACTAGTTTACAATAGGATAGGGATTTGGGAAGGTATGTCGTCTATTCTTCACCCATCTTCTTTCTTGGTCTCAATCTTGCGAATCTTCAACATCTGTTCTTCCTGCTTTTTCTCTGCTTCTTACTTGCTTCTTGGTTCTTCTCTGTGCAGGATATGGAAACATTTATTGACAACTAGTCGCTTTGAAGTTCTCCTCTTAGTAACAGTTTGATAAATTGTTTGGGCGTGTTATTTTTACTTTGTGGAAGATTTCTTCAGTTTCGTGCATCAGCGTACTGTTTAATAGCAGTAGTGTGACTTTTACACATTTTTTTTTTTGCCAGTGGTGGCATGCACAACCGGTCTTCTCGTCGGGCCGTTTTCTGCTCGCTCCACTGAGTCGGGGCGTTCGGATACCCTTCTGGCGTTCGGTGTCCTGTCGTGTGTCTGCAGGGTTCCACCACTGTGTGATTCTGTGTTCTGTCCCAGAAGGGTTCCGCCACCCTGTGGTTCAGCTTGTCAGCAGATTTATTTACTGCCCACTTCGGCTACAAGGGACTTCTGTTGGTCTCGCTGTCCTTTCCCTTCTCTCGACGATTCTGCCTTGTAGGAATCGTGTCTTGCTAATTACGTCCTTTCCTTTCTTGATACTTCTCGCGTTGCAACTTGTGGGTCGTTGCATCTCGTCCTTGCTGGAGTTTTTACAACGGTTCTTACAAAAAGTTTTACTTATAATCATCTAACATATGTCTAGTACCTACATTGTTTTACGCCTTCTTAAATGCTTTACAAATTTTGGCGCCCTTTCCATGTTACAATTCTAAGATATTTTGAGTCTTAACGTCTACAAGAATCCTCAAATTCGTTTTTTATTTTTGTGTAGTGTCGTGGTGTATAGCATTTTAGTATTTCATGCTGTTAGACTATCTACGCTTTATCCCTTCACCTTAATCTATGGTACTATTGGTGTTATTTTTGTATTTGTTTTTATTGAAACTTCTTTCTTTTTCCCACCTTCCTCTCTCTTCATTCTTCTTTCTCCTGACGATCTTATCTGCAACATAATCTTGAAATATAGTGCTGATTATTTACCAGTAATAAAATTAATCTTCAAACTTTTTGATATGGCTCACATGGTGAAGTCCTAAAGCTTTGCCTGTTTTTGGGTTCATTAGTTCCACAGCATTATCGTGAGCAATTCGGCTAATTATTACAGGTCCTTTGCTTGCAGCGTAAAACTTATGTATTTTGTGCTTCTGTTTGTTGGAGAGATGGTGTGTTTTTACAAATACTTTCTGGCCTACTGAGAATGTTCTTTTAATTGCTGTTCTATCTCCTCTTTCTTTTCTTTTAATGGCTGCCTTTCTGATGTTGGAGAGTGCTGTTGCTATGACTTGTTTGTGCTGTCTACATGGTACAATAGGAAATCTAACATTTTCTCTGGTTATGTTTGGGGGTTCAATATTTTTAAGTACAGTAACTGGAGGTAGTAGTGTAGTGCTACGTGGCATTTCATTTATTACTTCTTGAAAATCTTTAAGGTATATATCCCAAGTGTTGTGTTTTTTTCCTGCATATAATCGGCATAAAGTGCCTATGTCCTTAATTTTTTACGCTAGGTTTGTACTTAGATATGTAGATGGGTGTTTTTTTGTGTTGTTTTAACGTGTTCTGCCATTGCACTGATTGGTATTGTTGGCCATTGTTCGAAATTATTCGTTCCACTCGACATACTTGTCTGAGAAAATCTTGTCTAAATGCTTTACTTATAGTAAGACCTGTTGCCCATTTTAATGGTGTCAAGGTAACATATTTAGAAGTAAGTTCCAAAACGACAAATATGAAAATATATCCATTGTTTCTGCGTGGGAGGGGCCCCATCAAATCTGTTGCAGCTATTTGTTTTAATCTTTTAGGGATTATTGGAAACATAGGTAGTTTGGTTTGGAAAGTGACGTGTTTAGCCCTCATATATTTTTTTGGATTTGACTAATACTGTTCTAATTTGTCTTTCCATATTAGGAAAATGGCTTGTTTGTTTTATTTTTAAAAAGCATTTCTTTGGTCCAAAGTGGCCAGTGTATACCATATGTACTTATTAATTAGTTCATCTGGGATATAAATTAACCATTCATTCGTTGCAACATTTCGTCTAAAAAATAAAACAATGTTTTGTACGAGATAGTGCTGTCGAATGTCTGGAAAATCCTTACTTCTCCACTTGTGTTTGATTCCTAGTATTTCGGGATCCTTGTCCTGTTCTTTGCCTATGTTTTTCAATGCTGTCGTAATATAGTTTTCGAAAGGTACTTGTTTCATATAGTACATTGTAAACTTGTCTTCTGCTGCTTCCAAACCTATGTTATTGGATGCACCATGTGGACATCGTCATAAAGCATCTGCTAATACATTCGCTGGTCCTGGTATGTGTGTAATAGTGAAGTCAAATTCTTGCAGTATTAACATCCATCTGGCTAACCTCCCATGAGTTAGTTTGGCGCATAACAGAAATTCTAATGCTTTGTGGTCAGTGTATACTTTTGTTTTTCTTGCGAATAGGAAGTATCGAAAACGTTGGAAGCCCCATACAATGGCCAATGCTTCTAGCTCGGTGACTGAATTGTTTTTCTCGCTTTTTGTGAGTACCCGACTGGAAAATGCTATTTTTCTATATGATCTTAGCCCTGCCTGTTCGTATTATTGGAATAAAACAACTCCTAAACCTGTTTTCGCGCTATCAGTGGCCATACAAAAATTTTGTGTTAGATCAGGAAGTGCTAATCGGTGCTGTTGTTAGTGCGTTTTTCACCTTTAAAAATTCTTCATTTGCTAGTTGATCCCATACCCATGGCGTGTTTTTTCCAGTCAATGCACATAGGCGTGGTGTTGCGAGAGAGTCGATCTAAATACATTTTTTATAGAATCCGGTGAGACCCAGAAATCCTGTGAGAGTTTTCTTATTATATGGAGTACAGAATTCTTTGCTTGCCATTAGTTTTTCTGGGTCGGGCATTACCCCTTTCTCTGATATTATGTGTCCTAGAAATTTGACCTCTCTCCTTCCAAATTTGGATTTTGTTATATTTACTGTGACCCCATGCTCTTTCATGATCTGTAAAAACCGATTTAATGTGTCGTTGTGATGTTCCCAAGAGGGTTCTGCTATAATCACATCGTCAACATAACAAGTAATTTTTTTGTAAAATTTCAGGACTGAGTATAGTATTAAATCCCCTAATAAACGCTGCTGATGATATGTTTAAACCAAATGGCAATCGTTTAAACTGGTAACATCTACCGAATACGATAAATGCTGTAAATTTTCTACATTCTGGGGCCAATTCTATTTGCCAGAAACTACTCTGTAAATCAGTTGATGAAAATATCTTAGCACCGTGGAAGTTTTGTATCAATTCCTCTAATTTTTCTGGGCGATCTGTTTCAGTGATTATGATTGTGTTGATCTGCCTGGAATCAAGCACTAACTTGATGCTCCCATCTCGTTTTGTACAATATGGAGCGGGCTGTTATATGTGGAGGTAGTTGGTTCAATAATATCGTCATCTAACATTTTAGATATCTCCTGGAATACTTTATTCCTGTAGCTTAATGGGATTGTATAGGGTGGCACTCTAAATGGTTTGTGATATTTTACTTCAAACTTGTACTGAAAGTGTTTAATACTGCCAGTCTTAGGTAAAAATACCTCTGCTTCATCTGGTAAAATACCCTATAATTCTCTTTCACTGTGTTCCGAAATACCTTGAACTTCTTGCAATTTTTCGGCGATTTCTTTATGGACTTCTAACATGAGTTGAGGAGATTCCCCCTTTTGTGCATACCATTCTAATTCTTCATCCTCTTTATCTCGCGTCATTCTTAATTGTTTGTTTATAACTGGTATTTCTTCTAATTTTAGCTTTTGCTCAAGGAGAAGCGTGACATTCCCGAATGTTACGCTACCTTTCCCCATATCTATTATCGCTCGCCTCTCATTTAAAAAATCTGCACCTATAATCAAATCTACAGTTAGTTTAGGTATAATCATGAAGTTGGCTTCGATCTTTTGACCTTGACACGAAAGAGTTAACCTTGTTTGTCTCGTAACTTCCGCAGCATTGTTTCTAATAGGACCTCTTACTTTAATCTTACGCGTTTTCAGAACTGGCAATTCCTCATTGGCATTACACTGCATGAATAAATTTTCTGAGATCGCAGTCAGTTCACTTTCGCTATCAATTACAATATTGACTGGGATATACTTTACCATGGCCTTCACAATTGGTTGAATTTGAAAGGGTTGGTTCTGTTCTTCTTCTTGCATCAACGAATCCTCCAAAGAATCATACATGAGTCTTTTTAGGAATTTCCCTTGTGAATTCGAACTTTCTGTAGGATAAGCTTCGACTGCTACTTTTCTATCTTTTATTTCCTCTTCGCTATTTCTTCCTTCATTTACGCTTTCTTCAACATCCTCTACTTTTTCCTTATCCTCGTCTATCTTCTCCTTCTTCGTCGCTACTTCCACATAATCGCATCTAAATGCTCTAATTATCGCTTCATAACTTCCTTCATTATATACGTTGGGTTGTGTGCCCACTCCTAACTTATTTTCAATTTCTGTCGACTGCGCATTATCCTCATTGAATTGGCCTTCCCTGGTTTCCATCTCAAATAGTTCTGCAATACTCATTACTTCGTCCTTTCCTCCTACATTCGTTGTGCATGCGTCTGGTAATCATCTTCCTCGTCAGTATTCTCCCAATTAATTTCGTCCCAACACGATATTGTTATTTTCTTGACTTCGATTTCATCTGGTCCCTGCGGATTTGTTTCTTCCTTCTTCTCTTCCCGTGATAAGATTTTTGCTTCTCTGTTCAAGGTGCTGCAATTGTCCTGAGTCGGTACGTCATTCTCTTTGGCATGGGCGCTTAGCTGTCAATTCGAACGTTTATTGGGGTTTGGTGGTCTTACCTCCACCTCTTCTATCTGTATTCTTTTTCTTGTTCAGCTTGTTGATAGTGGTTTCTTTGTTGATAATTTGTCGGTCTGTTGGTTCTCCAGTACCCGTTCCGGTTGTCTTTATTCCCTCTGTAATAGTTGTTGCCGTACCTGGGTGAATTATAGCTATTGCCATATTCTCTTCTAAATCCATAACCGGTTCTTTGTTGAAATCTATTGTCGTTTCTTGGTGCGAAGTTATCACATGGTTCGTAATTATTGTTTCTTCGTACTGTGTCTTGTGGATTCCACTGCTTTTTGCTTTCGTTTCCACGTGCGTTTCGTCTTTTTCTTGCGTCATCTTCCGAAAATATGAACTCTAGTTCCCTTAGAATACCTTTAAATGCTTCGACGTCATTGCCTCCGCGACCTACTAATGATTGCTGGTATTTCAATGGTAGCTTCATCGCACATAATTTAATCAACTCTCCGTCACTGTATGGTACATCTAAGAATTGATTTTTCTTTGCCATTAATTCGAAAAATTTCACCGGACTATTCTCTCCTGAATTTCAAAATATGGGTTCTGTAATAATTCGTACTTCACTCTGTTCTGTGCTTCGCTGGACCAATATCTTGAGAGAAACTTCTCTCTGAAATCTTCGTACGATCGGCATGTCGTTGCAACATTCTGCATGGTTTCTGCGACTGTTCCTGCCATGTGTGCACATATAGAGTCTAATTTGTGTGCTAGCGTCCAGTGTTATGGTAATCCTACTCGGAATTGATCAATAAAAGTTCGTGGATGCAATGAGTTTCCTTCTCGAAAGTGTTGAAATATTCTGACTGTGAGGAAATGATCGTTGTCGTACTTCGTCATAGTTCCATATGAAATTCGCGATTCTTCGCCACTTTTGTTTCTGATCATTTCTCCCGTCGTTGTTTCCGGTTGTGGTAGATCCATTGGATATTGTCCACTGTAACTTTCGCCTACCCTTGCGTAGTATCGTTGGAGTGGTACGCAATAATTTTCTTCCATCGGTTGTGAACGTGTAGCTGAATGCATTGCACTGTACTCTTCGCGACCTGGCATTCCATTGTCAGGTATTGGCTCGGTATCTTGTCTGGCTAACCTTGCTGCTTCATTGCACGATCCAAACTGTCTTGAAACATACATTTGTGGTTCCGCATGTGTTTATGATGACGTTTGTTCATCAAGAATTTCGAAACGTGTTTGTTGCTGTGCAGGCTGTCTGATTTCACGTATGTTACTTTCCGCCTGTGATTGGAATCGCAAATGCGTAATATCTTCGTTAATTGCTTGTTTTTCCGATGCTGTTACAGATACGGATGTGGTTGCAGACTCTGTGCTTGTTCGATCCTGTTCACTACGCTCTTCAATGATTTGCAACAACTCTGTTCGCAATTTCTGACATTGTCGCTTCGTTTGCGCTTCTATTTTCACTATGCGGTTATCGTATCTTTTCAGCGCTGCTTTTGTGATACGTTTGTGTAACACACTGTTTTCAACAATTTCACGCGCTGTACCTGCTGCTTGTTTAGTAATTTCGTTTATCTGTTTCTCTAGTTTCTTGACTTCTCCCTGGGTGTTGTTACGTAATGTTTTGATCTCGTCCTGAATGTCATTACGCAATGTTTGTACGTCCACTTGTACCGTGTCAATGTCTGTTCTCAATTGATTGTGACCTGTTATTAAGTTTCCTATCACTTCTCGAGATTCTTTGCCTCGTCTTCAATATGACTTAGTTGCAACTGAATTTTTTTTTATGTTCTTTAATCGCACGCATTTGTCTCGTGGTTTCTGCATTCTGAATTTGAATTTGGTTCGCTATGACTTTATTTTGCCTTGTCATGGTTTCCGTAATTTGTTTTAATAATTCTGCCAGATTGGTGGGTCCTATTGCGTTTTCTTCCGACGTCCTACGCTCTGTGTTTTCGCCCAAGTGTTGGTTCGCAACCGATTGCATTGAACTGTGCTGTGACACGTTTCTGCTCGTATTCCTTGTACTCTGTGGTGAGGGAGCTCTGATTACTTGTACTAAGGGTTCTGCGTATTCAAGACGCAAGTTAGAGTCCTCATCGTCTGTCTCTCTACTTCCCTGCTCCTCTGTCGTATGCTAACTTATGTTTTCTATGCTTTGGCGTACGTTATCCTCGTTATGGTGCGTTATATGTCCTATTTCTCGCGATACTGCATCGTCTGTTGTACTGTCCTCTATTCTCTGTCCATTTTCATGCTGGGTCTCTACCTCAATTCGGTCAAGGTCTCGATTTGCCATTCCTAATCTTTCCGTATCCCTTATTTCCTGTTTTAAAAGCAATTCACGCGCCCTACTTCGAGTCAACATGCGCTCATACGATCTCACGCGTTTCATAAACTTTTTGTTCACACGACTTGACACTTATTATACCCAAGACTGACAATCCATTCACTTACTTGTTGGGTCAGAACCAACTTGTCAACGATGTATCCGCCACCTGTGCGCTTGCATTGAGGAGAAAACTTAATTCTAACAATTTTTAAAATTCATAACTTAATTATGTTAATGTCACTGCTAGAATGTCTCACTAACTATCGCTGCAGCTACTGTTTTCAACTATTTATGCCTTTCAAAACTTTTTTTTTTACGAAAAATTTTTAACAGGATATTTTTCTGACCTAGTTAGGCATGTGGCCGACCTTCAATCATGGTATTTTACCAATCCTGGCAGGGTCGCCATTTTCTAACATTCTGCGTGGTGTCTGTTTGTCCTATATCGTGTCGCCCTACCACTTTCGCGCAACGACGCTCTGAGCGTGTTTTTTAGGGAATTGACTAGTTTGAACCTGGGACCCGTTGCTGGTAAGGAGACGCCAGACCACACATGACATGTAGAGTTCAGAAGAGTTTAGTGAGACTAACGATGATATAACCAAATACTTAATGATTTCAGCGTCAGCTCCACTGCACTCCCTCTAAAAGAATCTTAATACTAACTAAATTTAGAGGAAGGGGTTCAAGGCTTTCCTATTTTTAGTTAGCTGGTAAAATAACGTCGAAAAAGCAGTTAAGTTTACCATTGGAAATTTTATTCTACTCACAAAACGTTGTTTATAAATTGCACTATTGATAAAAGGAAATGTTTTAATACAGGATGGTAAAAACCAACTGCGTTCAACAAAAATGTGAACGAATATTCCCTGAATGGGTTTCCCAGTTCTACAATGGATCGAAGGATGACCTATGCCATATCACATCTATAATCTAGGTTTAAATTAAGTTTCACAAAAGAGAAAACTATCAAAATGGTCTACAGTGACCCTCAATTATCTTTAATTACTTATCTAACTTGTCGTAAATTACAGTGGCTGATGTAGCTTCTCAATAACTATATAACAGAAAAATAATCGCGTTTCAGATTTTTACTTCAAGTGGCAAATGTGAACACCATGAGCTTTAATTGATGATCGACACTAGTATTACACAAAAAGGGGCTGTAACAGATGAGACTTCTGTAGTTCTGAGTGAAGCTTTATGCGCTGTTATGCGGCATCGCGTGCGTTCATTACCTTGTCGGTGTTTGTCAGGTGGCGGCGAGCAGCACAGCTCCGCTCACATTGCTGTCTCGGAAGCATCTCTACTCTCCTTACTACAATTTACCGGAGTTGGTTTAAAAAAAACTATCTGGCTGTGTTTTCATCTGACCAATCAGGGTCTCAATGTTAACCTTAAGCTCTGCCTACAAAAATTCTGTCTATCCAATGACAAACGTTATACTTTTCGTGGTGGGGCAATGTTTTTAAAGTTTGCAACGTAACAGAGACGCGAAAAAGTCTCCCACTAAAATATGCAGCTGGTGTGGTCCTTTTAGTGTTATCGTAAGACCTATACTGTTCTTCTGGAGGGCTCTATATTTTAACATGGGCTGGGAGGTGGTCCTGACGTAACAGAGACGCGAAAAAGTCTCACGCAAAACTTGCGGCTGGGGTAGCCCTTTTTGTGTTATCGTTAGATCTATACTGTTCTTCTGGAGGGCTCTAGGTTTTAACATGGGCTGGGGGGTGGTCCTAGCGGTTAGCTGGCGACGTGGGTGTCTGTCCCTTATCGGAGGGCCTTCCAGTTTAACACGGTTCTGCTCTCAGATTCTGTTCTCGTTTCTCCCCTCGGAACTGCGTCTGTCTCACGGTGGGAAGGTATGACATGCATTTAGGCATTCTTGTGTTAGTCTGTGGTATTCCATTTGCTCACTCGTTACTCCTATTACTTTGGTTAATTTAATGTCACGATTTATTCGGAGCTATGTGACATACTACTGGATTTGCTTATCATGTCAGAGTTTTCATGGAAGGTGTTGGATTTGCCTGACACCTTACAAATACATTGAGAAGAAATAAAAACTATTAGGTTCGCCGATGACATTGTAGTTCTGTCAGAGAAAGCAAAGGACTTGGAAGAGCAGCTGAACGGGATGGACAGTGTCATGAAAGGAGGGTATAAGATGAACATTAACAAAAGCAAAACGAGGGTAAAGGATTGTAGTCGAATTAAATTGGGTGATGCTGAGGGAATTAGATTAGGAAATGAGACACTTAAAGTAGTAAAGGTGTTTTGCTATTTGGGGAGCAAAATAACTGATGATCGTCGAAGTAGAGAGGATATAAAATGTAGATTGGCAATGGTAAAGAGGGCGTTTCTGAGGAAGAGAAGTTTATTAACACCGAATATAGATTTAAGTGTCAGGAAGTCGTTTCTGAAAGTATTTGTATGGAGTGCAGCCACGTATGGATATGAAACATGGACGGTAAATAGTTTGGACAAGAAGAGAATAGAAGCTTTCGAAATGTGGTGCTGCAGAAGAATGCTGAAGATGAGATGGGTAGATCACATAACTAATGAGGAGGTATTGAATAGGATTGGGGAGAAGAGAAGTTTGTGGCATAGCTTGACTAGAAGAAGGGATCGTTTGGTAGGACATGTTCTGAGGCATCAAGGGTTCACCACTTTAGTATTGGAGGGCAGCGTGGAGCGTAAAGATGGTAGAGGGAGACCTAGAGATGAATACACTAATCAGATTCAGAAGGATTTAGACTGTAGTACGTACTGGGAGATGAAGCAGTTTGCACAGGATAGAGTAGCATGGAGAGCTGCATCAAACCAGTCTCAGGACTGAAGACCACAACAACAACAACCGAGGGCGTCAGTCTCTGGTTGAGAAAACAGGACCTTAGTTATGTTTCCTACTTTTTTTAAAATTTAGAGTTAGAAACATTACGCTCCCATGCTTAACGCCGCTAGCGTGTACATATTTAGTGGTACAAAGTACACTACGTTTATCTTGTGGCTGGGTTTGACCTCCTCAATTACTAGATTTTTGTAGTATTGGGACCATCTTGCGTTACATTAAATTGTGTAGGTGTCAAAGATCTACCCATAGTCATCATTGCCAAATACAAATCACTGATTTAGTCTTACGTCTGCATTAATAACATATCTCCTTTTCAAGCCATGTAAACATTTTCATGCAAAGTGACAAAACTCACGTTACTCTGTTATTTATTCGATTTCATACATGTATTTCATATGTAAGATAGTTGTGCCCATAAATACGAAGGCTGTGTGAATCCCTACAGAATTACAGCAGCGTAATCAACTCCATGTTGTGCATTTATTTTAAATTTTCCCTCACTGTCCGATGACACACAACGTCTCGCTTACTTCAACCACACTTTCACGTGGCTGCATTAAAGGAGATGTGTACTACGCAAGATGGTGTACATATTCAAAGCTTTTGACAGTCATATGTATTGTTATGCAAGTGCAAGTGAAATCCATGATAATTTGCAGCATTCAGTCTCTTTGACTGATCCTGGTGTTCCGTTAGTCTAGCGTCAATACCTCCTGTCCATACATTTACTGAACACCATTTCTGTTTGTTTGCTCCTTCAGTCATGTTGCGGTTTCAATGATGATGGAAATACTAAATACTTACATGAGGGTGCCATATTTATATATCTGCTCTAGGTAATTTGTCCTCAGTCAGGATGGTTAACGTGTGGTTAAACAGGTTTGACTGGTGCCCATGATCTTCCAAGAGTAGTTAGGATTATTTATGTTCCAATTTTGAAACAAATTTTAGAAAACAGTTTCCGTCATGCTTTTATAAGAGGGGGTTTAACGTTTCCAGCTAGTCATTCTCATCCATGTAAGTTGTGATGGAATGGGATATAATTCTAATGACATTTATGTCAGGATAATAATTGTAGTTAGAATCGTAAAAAATCATATGACAGTGACTGAGTGCAGTACTAACTTTCTGTTCTTTTACTTTTCTGTTGGGCTTTCATGCGTGTCACATCATAATACGTACGGATGGACGCTGCG
This sequence comes from Schistocerca nitens, assembly GCF_023898315.1. NCBI lineage: Eukaryota > Metazoa > Arthropoda > Insecta > Orthoptera > Acrididae > Schistocerca > Schistocerca nitens. The sequence goes on along the minus strand of NW_026045910.1, from coordinate 7,729,273 downwards.
CCGTCCACGGCAGGTAAACGCTGGGGCCCGAGGGACCGTCACAGACGACCGTGTTCATTCGTAAGCTGGACAGTGAACTCACGACAGAGCGAAAATGGGAGAACGAGCTTTGTGCGAGAGGCTGGAGAGTCGTTAGACAAGCACCAGGTCACCGGCCAGGAGGACCTAGAACAGTAGAGCACGATGCAGTTGTCGTGCTAAAAAAGCAACCTCGCATTGTGCTTCTTACTCCACCCTGCGGAAAGAGGTGTGAGGGGTTTCACACAAACGGTGTTCTGGACGTTCAAAAGCGTAGACTGCAGCTGCAGAAAAAATTATTTTAAATGTTCACTAGAAAACACCACCCGCTGTGATTCTATGATGTTGCTGGTGGTCCGCCAAGTCGACCTCAAAAGAGTAGAACGTTTTCTTTCCTTTTTGTTTTCTCACGGTGGCGAAATCGCGCCAGCAGGAAAATCTTGCTGTGTCATTGGTAAGTGGCATGTGATGTCAGTCACGAGTTCGGAGTTTTGGACAGAGAAAGGTGCTAAAGAAGTTGATTGATTGGGAGAGTATCTTTTGATGAGCCAATGGAGTGAGGATGAAAGACGTTACAAAATTATGACGTTGGCCAACGTTGGTGATAGGCTAGGAAATTTTAAGCACTTAAAAAACTGTCACCAGGTGTGGAGGGGTACGGTTTTTGTCACATTTGGAACTTGGTTCAGTAGAACGTTCGAACTGAGACAGTCAGAGAAATTACAGGATCAGAATTTGAATCTGGAGACGTTTGAACTCATACAACTGCCTCATATAACAGTATGTGGGGATGCGAAACGGCATGAACACATTGGCTCATAGGTAAAGCAGGTGGAAACCTTCGGTATATTAGCAGGGGTCTGGGGAAAAAGCAGACATTCTACAAAGGAGACTGCTTATATACAACATGTGTATGGCATCTGAGGATACTGATGAAGTGATCTTGACCCACACCAGATCTCGTAGGGTATACTGCACATACACAAATAAGGACATCACGAATGTTCACATGTTTTAAAATTTTAAATAAGACTGTGCTTCATCAACGGTGCATGTAGAAATTTGATATGATGGGAAAATAACAGCCACGCAGTTGAAGAATTAAAGGTTTTCAACCCTTTACCATGGTTAAGACAAATATAAACTTGTATTCATCAGAAGGAAAATGGACCTATTGAACAAGTTATTACAAAGTAGTTATAAATGTCACACAGAGAACGGAACAAATTCGGTAAACAAAGATTAGAAATTTTTTAGAACAGCATACTCACTCGTGGAACCACATACTGACGACAGTGGATTTTGCAGCCAAAAGGCTCTTGTCTAGTACAATGTGAGTGTCAGCCACAAATATCGATAGTTAAAAATGCATAACTGAAGGTAGTAGCCCACTACTGTAGGGCTCTGTCGTAAAACACTTAGAGTGAAACACATGTGACATGGCATCCAGCACACATTTAGAATGGCGCATACAGGCTAGTGACATGCGCCTACTAAGATGTGTAGGCACTAGCAATGATTAAACTGTGGTAGGTGGGACTTATTGGGCGAGCGAGTACTTGCATAGTAACACTAGCTCTCATACCAATGAACAGAATATGGTCAATAGTATTAATCGTATACTGAAAGAAAATCATGCAGTAATAACAAAATCTGGAAAAGACAGCACTGTTGTTATTGCTTACGTAAAAGAATATTTTGATAAATGCTTAAGTTTCTTGAGGAAAATGACATCGCCAAGGTGCCCATCTATCCTACTGTTAGTTACAAAAAGAAACCCGCCATTGTTTAGCTAATACTAAACACCTGTTCATAAGATTTAAAAAAATGGATTATTAATGTGAACCCCAAGCCTCCAGACGTATGTTCAAGCTACAGAAGCAAAATCATCCTACCCATCCGTTAATTAACGATGTGGGGAGTGCACAGTATGTATCAGCTAGGTGTTTTCGTTAGAAAATCAAAAGACTCTTACATCTTCGGTTAAAAATGGTGCCCACTTAATCAACAAAATAAAAATATTGAAAAACACATCTAGGGCTAGACTGAACTCATTCGGGATAGTGAACCTCTATCGAACGTACCTTAAGATTTGATTCTCAGCATCAATGAGAAGAACTTACTACAGTACATAAACTGATATACAAATTGTTGAACTAATTAGTTTATTACAGATGGTGCATAAATACAATTATTTCACATTTAATGATTAAATTTACGTTCAGTCATATGTTCTGGCGATGGGTAGCCCTCTTGCTAGAATCGTAGTTGCCACTTTCGTAAACTCTGTAGGAAATGCTTTCTTTAAATGCAACTCAGAACAGGGATGCCAAATACGTTTTCAAATTCGTTAAGTACACGACATTGTTATTGCTTTTGATAGCATTGAGCAAGAATCACATTTTTCAGTACATTTAACAGTTTCCATCAACAACAAAATACTCACTTCACAAAAGACATTCAGAATGAAAATGTTGAGTTTACCTTTCTAGAACTCAAAGTATCTGTAGTAAATAACAGCATCACCTTCAACAAGTTTGTCTGCGTGGCTGTCCTCCACAGCAAGCACAGACATATTACATTTGTAAACAAAAACCACCTTCTCTTGCTGCACAGTATTCTATTCCTCCCATAAGCATTTCGCCTCCTTTTTTTTATTTTAAGGCATCTACAGTGGGATCTACAATGATATAGTACTGTTTTGATATGGTTATTTGCAGATTATAAAAACAATCCAGTCTCGTTTTTTATGTAAATAGGTTTCTTATAGTTCTTTGGTTGGCGTTTCTTCTCATCGGTCCACATATTGGAGGTTGCACAGTAACTTCATTTACGAAACAAAACGTTCGAAACATAAAAACGTGCTTATGTTTCGTATATGAAGTTACAGTGCGACCTCCAGCATGTTACCAGATGAGAGGAATCAAAAATGACAACCAAAACCGCGAAGTACTGTAACTAATAATTTTCTTACATAAAAAAACGAGACGTGAAGTGTTTCATGATTTAAAAATAACACATATTGAATGAAAACTATATCAATCTAGATCTCACTGAATATGCCTTAAAATAAATGAAAATCTGAAACGCTTCTGGGAGAAATAAAATATATTGCAACAAGAAAAGGCTGTTTTTGTTAACAAAACAAGTTGTTGTTGTTGTGGTCTTCAGTCCTGAGACTGGTTTGATGCAGCTCTCCATGCTACTCTATCCTGTGCAAGCTTCTTCATCTCCCAGTACCTACTGCAACCTACATCCTTCTGAATCTGCTTAGTGTAATCATCTCTTGGTCTCCCTCTACGATTTTTACCCTCCACGGTGCCCTCCAATGCTAAATTTGTGATCGCTCGATGCCTCAAAACATGTCCTACCAACCGATCCCTTCTTCTAGTCAAGTTGTGCCACAAACTTCTCTTCTCCCCAATCCTATTCAATACCTCCTCATTAGTTACGTGATCTACCCACCTTATCTTCAGCATTCTTCTGTAGCACCACATTTCGAAAGCTTCTATTCTCGTCTTGTCCAAACTAGTTATCGTCCATGTTTCACTTCCATACATGGCTACACTCCATACAAATACTTTCAGAAACGACTTCCTGACACTTAAATCTATACTCGATGTTAACAAATTTCTCTTCTACAGAAACGCTTTCCTTGCCATTGCCAGTCTACATTTTATATCCTCTCTACTTCGACCATCATCGGTTATTTTACTCCCTAAATAGCAAAATTCCTTTACTACTTTAACTGTCTCATTTCCTAATCTAATTCCCTCAGCATCACCCGACTTAACTAGACTACATTACATTATCCTCGTTTTGCTTTTGTTGACGTTCATCTTATATCCTCCTTTCAAGACACTGTCCATTCCGTTCAACTGCTCTTCCAAGTCCTTTGCTGTCTCTGACAGAATTACAATGTCATCGGCGAACCTCAAAGTTTTTACTTCTTCTCCATGAATTTTAATACCTACTCCGAATTTTTCTTTTGTTTCCTTTACTGCTTGCTCAATATACAGATTGAATAACATCGGGGAGAGGCTACAACCCTGTCTCACTCTTTCCCAACCACTGCTTCCCTTTCATGCCCCTCGACTCTTATAACTGCCATCTGGTTTCTGTACAAATTGTAAATAGCCTTTCGTTCCCTGTATTTTACCCCTGCCACCTTCAGAATTTGAAAGAGAGTATTCCAGTTAACATTGTCAAAAGCTTTCTCTAAGTCTACAAATGCTAGAAACGTGGGTTTGTCTTTTCTTAATCTTTCTTCTAAGATAAGTCGTAAGGTCAGTATTGCCTCACGTGTTCCAACATTTCTACGGAATCCAAACTGATCTTCCCCGAGGTCGGCTTCCATCAGTTTTTCCATTCGTCTGTAAAGAACTCGCGTTAGTATTTTGCAGCTGTGACTTATTAAACTGATAGTTCGGTAATTTTGACATCTGTCAACACCTGCTTTCTTTGGGATTGGAATTATTATATTCTTCTTGAAGTCTGAGGGTATTTCGCCTGTCTCATACATCGTGCTCACCAGATGGTAGAGTTTTGTCATGACTGGCTCTCCCGAGGCCATCAGTAGTTCTAATGGAATGTTGTCTACTCCCTGGGCCTTGTTTCGACTCAGGTCTTTCAGTGCTCTGTCAAACTCTTCACGCAGTATCTTATCTCTCACTTCGTCTTGATCTACATCCTCTTCCATTTCCATAATATTGTCCTCAAGTACATCGCCCTTGTATAAACCCTCTATATACTCCTTCCACCTTTCTGCCTTCCCTTCTATGCTTAGAACTGGGTTTCCATCTGAGCTCTTGATATTCATACAAGTGGTTGTCTTCTCTCCAAAGGTCTCTTTAATTTTCCTGTAGGCAGTATCTATCTTACCTCTAGTGAGACAAGCCTCTACATCCTTACATTTGTCCCCTAGCCATCCCTGGTTAGCCATTTTGCACTTCCTGTCGATATCATTTTTGAGACGTTTGTATTCCTTTTTGCCTGCTTCGAAACAAAACAAGTATAAGCTTTTTAATGTCTTCTGTAAGCCAGCCTATTCCGAGAACATAGCCCCACTGATTTTTCTCATCCACATGCACACAAATAAAAATTTTTCCATTCCGATATTAATCGTGATAGAACAACTCTCCTTTCTCCTACTAACCTACAGAATGCAATCAGTGTGTATAAAACCTATTGCTGTTAACAAAGAATACGAGTACGATTTAGTAGACTGTATCCTTAGTAACAAAACCACTAACAATTTCATCTTTAATAGATTCGAATACAACATAGAGGAAAACAGTAAGTTTATTTCCAGTCCCATTTTAGACAAATGTCCTACAAGATCAAACACCTTTTGATTTATAAAAATAACTGTAATGTACGCTTCTCTACTAATAATAACTTGAACAAAATGCTGTGCATATTATCAAAATTGTTGAGAATCCCTTCTCAGATTCAGGCATCCTACAAAACAATTTTCAGGAACTGTCCTAGTTACTATATAGGACAATCAAAACGAGATAAAAAGAAAATCTGTTTGGAGGAAAGGTGGTGACGCACAAAATTCCACCTTCGCGGAACATTAACTTATTGCTGATCCTTCTTCAAGGGTGTTAGACGATACTTCTAAGCAATGAGGTAAAAGGGAATTGATAAGGTTTATAATAACAACCCGAAATTTTCAAACACTAAGTGCAGAACAATGGAAATAATATTTAAACACTCACCACCAACATTCTCGTAGACATTTTCTTGAATGCTTCCGCCTCGTACTTCTTCCAGCACAGCCGAGTTTCTAGAATTCCGCTTGATGTTTATTTTTCTCAGCATTCTGTTTCCAATTATGAACCCTACTTTTAGTTTGTTACTTCACAAAGCATAATTTGTATTTCATAACTACGTTCTCGGTTTTATTTTTTCATACTGATTGTACCACTTTGGTTCACCCGCCATTCTCCCCCCACCTCTACATCTACATCAACATCTACTTCAACATCCATACTCCGCAAGCCACCTGACGGTGTGTGGCGGAGGGTACCTTGAGTACCTCTATCGGTTCTCCCTTCTATTCCAGTCTCGTATTGTTCGTGGAAAGGACGATTGTCGGTATGCCTCTGTGTGGGCTCTAATCTCTCTGATTTTATCCTGGTGGTCTCTTTGCGAGATATACGCAGGAGGGAGTAATAGACTGATTGACTCCTCGGTGAAGTTATGTTCTCGAAACTTCAACAAAAGTCCGTACCGAGCAACTGAGCGTCTCTCCTGCAGAGTATTCCACTAGAGTTTATCTATCATCTCCGTGAAGCTTTCGCGATTACTAAATGATCCTGTAACGAAGCGCGCTGCTCTCCGTTGGATCTTCTCTATCTCTTCTATCAACCCTATCTGGTACGGATCCCACACTGCTGAGCAGTATTCAAGCAGTGGGCGAACAAGCGTACTGTAATCTAATTCCTTTGTTTTCGGATTGCATTGCCTTAGGATTCTTCCAATGAATCTCAGTCTGGCATCTGCTTTACCGACGATCAACTTTATGTGATCATTCCATTTTAAATACCTCCTAATGCGTACTCCCAGATAATTTATGGAATTAACTGCTTCCAGCTGCTGACCTGCTATTTTGTAGCTAAATGATAAGGGATCTATGTTTCTATGTATTCGCAGCACGTTACACTTGAGATTGAATTGCCATTCACTGCACCATGCGTCAATTCGCTGCAGATCCTCCTGCATTTCAGTACAATTTTCCATTGTTACAACCTCTCGATATACCACAGCATCATCCGCAAAAAGCCTCAGTGAACTTCCGATGTCAACCACAAGGTCATTTATGAATATTGTGAATAGCAACGGTCCTACGACACACCCCTGCGACACACCTGAAATCACTCTTACTTCAGAAGATTTCTCTCCGTTGAGAATGACATGCTGAGTTCTGTTATCTAGGAACTCTTCAATCCAATCACACAATTGGTCTGATAGTCCGTATGCTCTTGCTTTGTTCATTAAACGACTGTGGGGAACTGTATCTAACGCCTTGCGGAAGTCAAGAAACACGGCATCTACCCGGGAACCCGTGCCTATGGCCCTCTGCGTCTCGTGGACGAGTAGCGCGAGCTGGGTTTCACACGATCGTCTTTTTCGAAACCCATGCTGATTCCTACAGAGTAGATTTCTAGTCTCCAGAAAAGTCATTATACTCTAACATAATACGTGTTCCTAAATTCTACAACTGATAGACGTTAGAGATATAGGTCTACAGTTCTGCATATCTGTTCGAAGTCCTTTCTTGAAAACGTTGATGCCCTATGCCCTTTTCCAATCCTTTGGAGCGCTGCGCTCTTTTAGAGACCTACGGTACACCGCTGCAAGAAAGGGGGGGGGGGGGGGCAAGTCCCTTCGCGTACTCTGTGTAAAATCGAACTGGTATCCCATAAGTTCCAGCGGCCTTTTCTCTTTTGAGCGATTTTAATTGTTTCTCTGTCCCTCTGTCGTCTATTTCGATATCTACCATTTTGTCATCTGTGCGACAAACTAGAGACGGAACTACAGTGCAGTCTTCCTCTGCGAAACAGCTTTGGAAAAAGACATTTAGTATTTCGGCCTTTAGTCTGTCATCCTCTGTTTCAGTACCATTTTAGTCACAGAGTGTCTGGACATTTTGTTTTGATCCACCTACCGCATTGACATAAGACCAAAACTTCTTAGGATTTTCTGCCGAGTCAGTACATAGAACTTTACTTTCGAATTCATTGAACGCCTCTCGCATAGCCCTCCTCACATTACATTTCGCTTCGCGCAATTTTTGTTTGTCTGCAAGGCTTTGGCTATGTTTATGTTTGCTGTGAAGTTCCTTTTCTTCCGCAGCAGTTTTCTAACTCGGTTGTTGTACCACGGTGGCTCTTTTCCATCTTTTACGATCTTCCTTGGCACATACTCATCTAACACATATTGTACGATGGTTTTGTACGTTGTCCACTGATCCTCAACACTATCTATACTTGAGAAAATCTTTTGTGTTGCGCCATCAGGTACTCTGAAATCTTTTTGTCACGTTTGCTAAACAGAAAAATCTTCCTACCTTTTTTAATATTTCTATTTACGGCTGAAATCATCGATACAGTAACCGGTTTATGATCGCTGATTCCCTGTTCTGCGTTAACTGTTTCAAATAGTTCAGGTCTGTTTGTCACCAGAAGGTCTAATATGTTATCGCCGCGAGTCGGTTCTCTGTTTAAGTGGTCAAGGTAGTTTTCAGATGTTGTTGTTGTTGTGGTCTTCAGTCCTGAGACTGGTTTGATGCAGCTCTCCATGCTACTCTATCCTGTGCAAGCTTCTTCATCTCCCAGTACCTACTGCAACCTACATCCTTCTGAATCTGCTTAGTGTATTCATCTCTTGGTCTCCCTCTACGATTTTTACCCTCCACGCTGCCCTCCAATGCTAAATTTGTGATCCCTTGATGCCTCAAAACATGTCCTACCAACCGATCCCTTCTTCTAGTCAAGTTGTGCCACAAACTTCTCTTCTCCCCAATCTTATTCAATACCTCCTCATTAGTTACGTGATCTACCCATCTTATCTTCAGCATTCTTCTGTAGCACCACATTTCGAAAGCTTCTATTCTCTTCTTGTCCAAACTAGTTATCGTCCATGTCTCACTTCCATACATGGCTACACTCCATACAAATGCTTTCAGAAACGACTTCCTGACACCTAAATCTATACTCGATGTTAACAAATTTCTCTTCTTGAGAAACGCTTTCCTTGCCATTGCCAGTCTACATTTTATATCCTCTCTACTTCGACCATCATCGGTTATTTTACTCCCTAAATAGCAAAACTCCTTTACTACTTTAAGTGTCTCATTTCCTAATCTAATTCCCTCAGCATCACCCGACTTAATTCGACCACATTCCATTATCCTTGTTTTGCTTTTGTTGATGTTCATCTTATATCCTCCTTTCAAGACACTGTCCATTCCGTTCAACTGCTCTTCCAAGTCCTTTGCTGTCTCTGACAGAATTACAATGTCATCGGCGAACCTCAAAGTTTTTACTTCTTCTCCATGAATTTTAATACCTACTCCGAATTTTTCTTTTGTTTCCTTTACTGCTTGCTCAATATACAGATTGAATAACATCGGGGAGAGGCTACAACCCTGTCTCACTCCTTTCCTAACCACTGCTTCCCTTTCATGCCCCTCGACTCTTATAACTGCCATCTGGTTTCTGTACAAATTGTAAATAGCCTTTCGCTCCCTGTATTTTACCCCTGCCACCTTCAGAATTTGAAAGAGAGTATTCCAGTCAACATTGTCAAAAGCTTTCTCTAAGTCTACAAATGCTAGAAACGTAGGTTTGCCTTTTCTTAATCTTTCTTCCAAGATAAGTCGTAAGGTCAGTATTGCCTCACGTGTTCCAACATTTCTACGGAATCCAAACTGATCTTCCCCGAGGTCCGCTTCTACCAGTTTTTCCATTCGTCTGTAAAGAATTCGCGTTAGTATTTTGCAGCTGTGACTTATTAAACTGATAGTTCGGTAATTTTCACATCTGTCAACACCTGCTTTCTTTGGGATTGGAATTATTATATTCTTCTTGAAGTCTGAGGGTATTTCGCCTGTCTCATACATCGTGCTCACCAGATGGTAGAGTTTTGTCATGACTGGCTCTCCCGAGGCTATCAGTAGTTCTAATGGAATGTTGTCTACTCCCGGGGCCTTGTTTCGACTCAGGTCTTTCAGTGCTCTGTCAAACTCTTCACGCAGTATCTTATCTCCCATTTCGTCTTCATCTACATTTTCTTCCATTTCCATAATATTGTCCTCAAGTACATCGCCCTTGTATAAACCCTCTATATACTCCTTCCACCTTTCTGCCTTCCCTTCTTTGCTTAGAACTGGATTGCCATCTGAGCTCTTGATATTCATACAAGTGGTTCTCTTCTCTCCAAAGGTCTCTTTAATTTTCCTGTAGGCAGTATCTATCTTACCCCTAGTGAGACAAGCCTCTACATCCTTACATTTGTCCTCTAGCCATCCTTGCTTAGCCATTTTGCACTTCCTGTCAATCTCATTTTTGAGACGTTTGTATTCCTTTTTGCCTGCTTCATTTACTGCATTTTTATATTTTCTCCTTTCATCGATTAAATTCAATATTTCTTCTGTTACCCAAGGATTTCTATTAGCCCTCGTCTTTTTACCTACTTGATCATCTGCTGCCTTCACCACTTCATCCCTCAGAGCTACCCATTCTTCTTCTACTGTATTTCTTTCCCCCATTCCTGTCAATTGTTCCCTTATGCTCTCCCTGAAACTCTCTACAACCTCTGGTTCTTTCAGTTTATCCAGGTCCCATCTCCTTAAATTCCCACCTTTTTGCAGTTTCTTCAGTTTCAATCTGCAGTTCATAACCAATAGATTGTGGTCAGAATCCACATCTGCTCCTGGAAATGTCTTACAATTTAAAACCTGGTTCCTAAATCTCTGTCTTACCATTATATAATCTATCTGATACCTTTTAGTATCTCCAGGCTTCTTCCATGTATACAGCCTCCTTTCATGATTCTTGAACCAAGTGTTAGCTATGATTAAGCTATGCTCTGTGCAAAATTCTACAAGGCGGCTTCCTCTTTCATTCCTTCCCCCCAATCCATATTCACCTACTATGTTTCCTTCTCTCCCTTTTCCTACTGATGAATTCCAGTCACCCATGACTATTAAATTTTCGTCTCCCTTCACTACCTGAATAATTTCTTTTATCTCGTCATACATTTCATCTATTTCTTCATCATCTGCAGAGCTAGTTGGCATATAAACTTGTACTACTGTAGTAGGCATGGGCTTTGTGTCTATCTTGGCCACAATAATGCGTTCACTATGCTGTTTGTAGTAGCTAACCCGTACTCCTATTTTTTTATTCATTATTAAACCTACTCCTGCATTACCCCTATTTGATTTTGTATTTATAACCCTGTAATCACCAGACCAAAAGTCTTGTTCCTCCTGCCACCGAACTTCACTAATTCCCACTATATCTAACTTTAACCTATCCATTTCCCTTTTCAAATTTTCTAACCTACCTGCCCGATTAAGTGATCTGACATTCCACGCTCCGATCCGTAGAACGCCAGTTTTCTTTCTCCTGATAACGACGTCCTCTTGAGTAGTCCCCGCCCGGAGATCCGAATGGGGGACTATTTTACCTCCGGAATATTTTACCCAAGAGGACGCCATCATCATTTAATCATACAGTAGAGCTGCATGTCCTCGGGAAAAATTACGGCCGTAGTTTCCCCTTGCTTTCAGCCGTTCGCAGTACCAGCACAGCAAGGCCGTTTTGGTTAATGTTACAAGGCCAGATCAGTCAATCATCCAGACTGTTGCCCCTGCAACTACTGAAAAGGCTGCTGCCCCTCTTCAGGAACCACATGTTTGTCTGGCCTCTCAACAGATACCCCTCCGTTGTGGTTGCACCTACGGTACGGCCATCTGTATCGCTGAGGCACGCAAGCCTCCCCACCAACGGCAAGGTCCATGGTTCATGGGGGGGGGAGTTTTCAGATAAAGCACTTAAAAAAATTCACTGGATTCTTTGTCCCTTCCACCCGTTATGAACGTTTGAGTCTCCCAGTCGATATCCGGCAAATTAAAATCTCCACCCAGAGCTATAACATGGTGGAGAAATCTACTTTCTTATCATATTTTCATGTGCTTACATCTTTACCAAGTGTCCAGTTCTTTCAAGTTATTTACGTACTGCTCGATGCTGCTATACGCATTTTTGTTCTCATTCTTTATCCTAACAGTTTTACGATAAATTTTGCTTTGCTTTCATCATAACTCTACTTTCACTGTTACATTACTTCATAGGTAATAATTACTCCCCTCCCCGCTCTGCAAAATTTTTGCTTGTAATTTAATCTATTAGTTGATTGCTGTTTAATACGTCTCCATACATTTATACTTTTTTACACTATGTTAACATTTTTTACGAAGGATTTCTGATTTAGATCGTATTGCTACTTGGTACATTCCCGTATTTATGTATTATTTCTTCTCGAGCTGTTTTATGCCCATATAAGCGAAATATTAACGCTGTTTACATGAGCCTTCTTGCTCTTTACATGCCGTGCGACCTTAATGACTCCCTCCCTCACTCGCCCCTTCCCCTTTTTCCTATTCTCGTCAGTCTTATTTTGTTTTAATTCTTGCTATTAACCATTTTACTTGTTAAGTCGGAGGACATCACTAGGCTTGTATGTGCCTCACCAAATGTCTGCGCGACCCAATATCACATTTGTTTCATTTTAAATGTTTTACGATAAAGCCCTACAGCACTGTGTTACTACCTTCAATCAAGCATTTTCACTGTTGATATCTGTGGTTCACCTGCCCTCTGCACCATACAAAAGCCTTTTGGCTCCAGCATTCGTTGCTGTCAAAATATAATTCTACGAGTGAATATGGTTTTCTAAAAATTTTCTAATTTTTGTTTATCGCATTTGGTTCCTTCTCTGTTTGATATTTGTAACTACTTTGTAACATTTTTTTTTTCAATGGGCCGTTTCCCTTTTGAGAAACATAAATTGATGTTTGTCGAATTCATGGTAATGGGCTCGTAAAGCCTTAATTGTTCAACTGGGTGGCTGTTATTTGTCATTCCCAAAATGGTCATAAGACTGGAGTCATAGGAGAGTGTCATGGAAATGTTGAAAAGCCGAACGTCAAAAATGGGTCTGAGCACTATGGGACTTAACATCTATGGTCATCAGTCCCCTAGAACTTAGAACTACTTAAACCTAACTAACCTAAGGACAGTACACAACACCCAGTCATCACGAGGCAGAGAAAATCCCTAACCCCGCCGGGAATCGAACCCGGGAACCCGGGCGTGGGAAGCGACAACGCTACCGCACGACCACGAGATGCGGACGAAAAGCCGAACTGGCAGACTCTTTAGGATAGACGCAAAGCACTCCATAAAAGCCCGCTTAGACAACTTCAAGATCCGACACTACACGTAGAATCTAGTTATTCTTCAATCCGCACTGAGTCGCTCTCGTAGCGACTGTGAATACCAAACTATAATAATCGCAGAAAGCACAGAATCAATTAATCAGTCTTTCTTTCCACACTCCACACACGATTGAAATATCGAAAAAAACTGTAACATACGGTACGATGCCAAGTATATTCTACCACGAACTTTTTAGTAGCTGCCAGATGTAACGTTCTACAGTCTGCAGTAAACCAAAATTTTTTTCTGGATATTTACTTTTACGAAGTACTGCTGGACTTCAGATCGTACTGGACGTAATCAACATAACAAAGGCACTGATGTCGAATAAAATTACATGCATTTTTTCTATGTAGTGTAATACAAGCAATTACACGAATTTACAAGACGAACTTGAGTTGATTTGCCTAGTCATCAGTTTCACTGTCAAAAGTAAAATCACTGCCTCCATGACACGACCGACAGAGACATTTCCTTATGTCGTAAATCTCTCATCTTTGTGGTCTTGTTGTGCGAACGTAAGAAGTGCGTGCAACGTTTGGCGTCAAGGTTGTTTCTGACTGTGTGACTCAATCCTTAAATTAATTTCCACGTGCTCTCGCACTCAGATTTGATTAACATCAGAGCATTCACTCCCTCTTATTGTTGAGCAGTCCCTCGCTTTAAATTCTACTTGATATTAAGTATCGTGACTCTATCTCAAGGGAAATTTTGACTTACGAGCTGGCAATTTATCAGCAAAGACTCGTTTGTACCTTCGTAAAGACACGGATCCCACGTGAAACATTTACTTGTTCTATGGTTTTATAGCCCTGTGTGATATCAAGTCACTCCAAACAATTTTGTTTTTTGAATCGTCACTCTTGTAACTGGTTTGCCGCAGCCTTCCATGACTTCCTATTTTGTGCCAGCCTTTTTATCTCAGAGCAGCTCTTTGTTGGATGTGCCATCTATGTCTTCGTGTATCATTTTTAACTTATGGAGCTATCTCTGGTATAAGGAAGTTATTCCTTGGTGTCTTAACACGTCCTACCATTCTGTCCATTCTTTCTGTCAGTGTTTTGCACACTTTCCTTCCTTTACTGACACTGTAGAGGACCTCTTCATTCCTTATCTTACCAATTCATCTACTTTTCCACATACTTTCCATTTCGCTAAAGAATGTATCCAGTGCTTCCAAATATTATCTGTATGGATGAAGACTTGAGGAAATTCACTAAATACTTGTGGTTACTACACACATAAAAAAATAATTGCATCACCTCGGGTCCGATAGTGCCAGAACCTGTGCAGAAAATTGGAACAGAGATCAACATAATCATCATTTCCGCCCTTTTTATTGCTAATGAAAACCCTACATTTCATGTTGTACCACCATATAGCGAGAACTTCAGAGGTGGTGGTCCAGTTTTCTGTACACACCGATACCTGTAATACCCTCTATCACGTCCTCTTGGATTTATGGATGCCTGTATTCGTCGTGACATACTATCCACAAGTTCATCAAGGCACTGTTGGTCCAGACTGTCCCACTCCGCCGGCCGAAGTGGCCGCGCGGTTCTGGCGCTGCAGTCTGGAACCGCGAGACCGCTACGGTCGCAGGTTCGAATCCTGCCTCGGGCATGGATGTGTGTGATGTCCTTAGGTTAGTTAGGTTTAACTAGTTCTAAGTTCTAGGGGACTAATGACCTCAGCAGTTGAGTCCCATAGTGCTCAGAGCCATTTGAACCATTTTTTGTCCCACTCCTCAACGGCGATTCGGCGTATATCCCTCAGCGTGGTTGGTGGGACACGTCGTCCATAAATAGCCCTTTTCAATCTATCTCAGGCATATTCGATAGGGTTCATGTCTGGAGAACATGCTGGCCACTTTATTCGAACGATGTCGTTATCCTGAAGGAAATCATTCACTACATATGCACGATGGAAGCGCAAATTGTCGTCCATGAAGACAAATGCCTCGCCAATTTGCTGCCGATATGGTTGCACTATCGGTTGGAGGATGGCATTCACGTATCGTACAGCCGTTACGGCGCCTTCCATGATTACCAGCGGCGTGCGTTGGTCCCACATAATGCCACCCCAAAAAACATCGTGGAACGTCCACCTTGCTGCACTCGCTGGACAGTGTGTCTAAGGCGTTCATTCTGACCGGGATGCCTCCAAAAAAGTCTCCGACAATTGTCTGGTTGAAGGCATATGCGACACTCATCGGTGAAGAGAAAGTGATGCCAATCCTGAGCGGTCCATTCGGCATGTTGCTGGGCCAATCTGTACTGCGCTGCATGGTGTCGTGGTTTCAAACGTGGACCTCGCCATGGACGTCGGGAGCGAAGCTGCGCATCATGAAGCATTTTGCGCACAGTTTGAGTCGTAACACGACGTCCTGTGGTTGCACGAAAAGCATTATTCAACATGGTGGCGTTGTTGTCAGGGTTCCTTCGAGCCATAATTCGTAGGTAGCGGTCATCGACTGTAGTTCAAAAATGGTTCAAATGGCTCTAAGCATTATGGGACTTACCTTCTGAGGTCATCAGTCCCCTAGAACTTAGAACTACTTAAACCTAACTAATCTAAGGACATCACACACATCCATGGCCGAGGCAGGATTCGGACCTGCGACCGTAGCGGTCGCGCTCGACTGCAGTAGTAGCCCTTGGGCGACCTGATCGAGGCATGTCGTCGACAGTTCCCGTCTCTCTGTATCTCCTCCATGTCCGAACATCATTGCTTTGGTTCACTCCAAGACGCCTGGCCACTTCCCTCGTTGAGAGCCCTTCCTGGCACAAAGTAATAATGCGAACGCGATCGAACCGCGGTATTGACCGTCGGTTGTTTACGTCTTTGGGCGGGTTCAGTGACGTCTGTGGTACAATACCCACAGTCAACGTCTATCTTCAGGAGTTCTGGGAACCGGGGTGATGCAAACCTTTTTTTGATGTGTGTATATTGACGTAGAAGTTTGTACTACAAGTTTATGACTTACAGTACTTTTCCTTAACTACACATCAATTATCAATGTAAGAATTTTCTTGAAATTGTGAATAATCTGTATAGCGTTCAAATAACTTACGGGAATGCAGTCGGCTGATGTCATCGACAATCGCGAGATATATTAACAGGAGCACACCCTGCCATTTTGAAATGAAAGCAAAATTGCAGCAAATAAGAACTGTGTAAGGAAAATAAAAACCTCGTATTCAGAGAAACACACACACACACACACACACACACACACACACACACACACAAAATCGCTGTCACAAACCAAATATGAACGACGTCTGAAGAAGTTGTCGATGGTGAAATTAATTTCCAGCAGGTAGGGTAGCACAAACGCTGCCCCTCTGCTTTCTGACAAGAGAGAGAGCAGGACCCTTTGCAGAATTTAAACAAATCCACCATCTCTATTTGTAAGATTACCTGCTAATTACATTTAAACAGCTTCCTGAATAATACTTTTCCAGTAGCCGGAACTGCATGCCAGAATATCTGTGTTGTTATATTTCATAGGTGACCGATGCCAGGACAATGTTCTGCAGTGGCGGATTTGCTCGGCTGTTGTAAGCGAGAGTGCCGCTTATGCGTAGTACACCCGTTCTCGACAGACCTGACACTCTGATCTATATATGACTTGCCAGACCTGCAAGGAATGCGATAGATACCTGCCTCCGACCCTGAGAGTTTGTCAACTGAGATAGCCCATCTCGAAATCACTTTTCATCAGAACGGCTATAGTAATGGCAGATCAGAGGTGCGTTGCATTATCGATCAACTGTGCACCGGGTGAGTGGTGATACTAACGAGGTGGTCCTACGCAGGGAGCATTTCAAACAGGGTTGGTAGTATTTTGCAGAAATATGAAGTGTGTTTTCGACCACCATCTAAGATCAGGGTCCTTTTACGTTCGGTTGTAAAGGATGATCTTGGTTTGCGTAAGTCGGGTACGTGCCGTAATCCTCGTAGTTGTGGCGTGTCATATATTGGTCTTACTGTCAGGACTATGTAACACCGGTGTACTGAGTATTAGCGGCACACGTGCTTACAACAGCCGAGCAAATCCGCCACTGCAGAACATTGTCTTGGCACTGGTCATCCTATGGAATATGACA
Source organism: Schistocerca nitens (assembly GCF_023898315.1). NCBI lineage: Eukaryota > Metazoa > Arthropoda > Insecta > Orthoptera > Acrididae > Schistocerca > Schistocerca nitens. The sequence continues at coordinate 7,712,127 of NW_026045910.1, read as the reverse complement.
ACACGCAGATCCTGGCATGCACTTTCGGTACTGTAAAAGCATTATTCAAGGGACTGTTGAAATTAAGTTAGGAAGTAAACTTGTATATAGAGATGAAGTTTTTTGTTTAAATTCTGCATAGTATCTTGCTCTCTCCCTTGTCAAAAAACTGATTAACAGATGTTGTGATTCTCATGCGTTGATTATTAGTTTCAATACCAATAATTTCCGACGTCGGTCATCTTTGATTGCGTCGTCACGCTAGTGTTTACAGTGTGTGTGTGTGTGTGTGTGTGTGTGTGTGTGTGTGTGTGTGTGTGTGTGTTACCTTTCCGTAGTTTCTCTGAAAAGCCAGGTTTTAAATTCTCTTGCACACTACTTACTTGCTGCAGTTTTGCTTTGAAAATGGCAGGGTGTGTTCCTGTCAAAATATCGACGGTTGTCGACGAAGTCACCCGACTACATTCACTGAAGTTATCTGAACATTGTACACGCCGGGAGAGACTCATGTGTCACAATATGGATAACGATTCGGATATGGAAGAATAGAAAGATTCTTAGTTTCATGACCAGACTGAAAACGGCTGTCTGAAGCTGACTGAGACTGTGTTGAGTAGGAGAGCCAACAAATTGTATAAGATTTTTGATATTTTCGTTTCTGGGTGGAAAAATGAGAATCCTTAATTTTGGTATATCTCTTCCTCAGACAAGTTTGTAATTAATTTAACTAATTATTTTAATTTTTCTTATGGTTGTTATGGATGATATGAATGTCTAGAGAATCAAGACCACAATTTTTAGGATTATGGTACAGATGGTACACAACGGGATTAAAACCTGTGCGCTCCATTTTTAGGCGAAAGTGCCTAACCGAAAGAAGGCGAAGCGTATGCAAAGTATCAGTTGCTCTATGGTCCACTTCCAAAGTCGTTAAGTAACTTCAGTTATGTTGAGAAATAAAAATGCTTAAGCTGTTAAATCTTTATTTTCAGGCACTATCGGTTACTGGTTTAATAGCACTTTACAGTTGGATCTTCAGGTACAAATTGGAACCAAGTCTTAATATTGGGTGATTATAATGAAACTTTCCCTATTTAACGCGTTATAACACGAAAACTAATTACCGCACGAGTGCCAAACTTGGAAACATTAATGTCCAGTGTATGGTGTGCATGAGTTCCACGTGTCACAGCGCCGCCTACCAGTTCCAACAATGGACACCAGGTGCCGTGATCACTCATCGTGGTTCATAGTCTCACAGACCTTACCAGTCGCAGAACACTTGATGGTTGACGTGTCAACCTGAGCTTGAACAAAAGGAGCAAGGTATTATTGGTGAAGCTCTATTACCAAACAACAGTAATGCTGGAGCTGCGTGAATATCGCTGGCTGAAAGGATTACTCAAGGGTCCTCTTCGCTGTGTGGAGGATGATGAAAAAGTTCGAATCAAGTGGAGAACTGAACGTGGCTCCGGCAGGAGGCCGACAACAGATTGCACCACAGGTGGTTGATGAAATCGCTGTTGGTATGGCACACAACACTGCGCGCAGTTCCTAGTCGTCAGGCAGTGCGCGTACTGCGACACGACAGTTGAATATCCCGTGGTCCACTGTACGGAAGGTGCTTCGAACCACTCTCAAATGGTATCCGTACAAGATCCACATCGTGCAACAACTTTCACCACAGGACGCACAATGACATAACGACTTCGCTCTCCACTTTCTCGCGAGGATTAAGGTTGACGAGGGCTGGCCCTGGACCATCCTATGGACAGACTCAGCTCATTTTTTTTTTTTTTTTTTTTTTATGACGGGTGAGGTGAACACACAGAATTGCCGAGCGGGGTGATCGTCACTGTGCATGAAGCTGCTCTGTTCAAAATGGTTGAAATGGCTCTAAGCACTATGGGACTTAACATCTGAGGTCATCAGTCCCCTAGACTTAGAACTACTTAAACCTAACTAACCTAAGAACATCACACACATCCATGCCCAAGGCAGGATTCGAACCTGCGACCGTAGCAGTAGCGCGGTTCCGGACTGAAGGGCCTAGAAGCTGCTCTGTATGGTGAACGTGTCACCGCATTTTGTGGCTTCACGGTTACTTTCATCATTGGCCCATTCTTTTTTGAACACTTCGGCGCTCAAAAACTAAAGTCGTGCAGTGTGACAGGCCAGCGTTACAGCAATATGCTTTGCCATCATATCATGCCCACCCTACAGAAGATAGACACATTGAACTCAACAATTTTCATACTAGACGGGGCCGCACTACACATCGCTCGTGAAATTCACCTGCTTCTCCGAAACACATTTGGAAACAATCGAATTATCAGGCGATCGTGTCCAAATGCTTGGCCGCCACGGTCACCTGAACTCACTTCCTGTTATTTCTGGTTCTGAGGTTACCTGAAGAGCAGGGTTTACCAGGTGAATATTCACACATGTGCTGATCTGAAGCACAGCATATCAAGAGAGGTATCCAGAATACCTACGGACATACTTCGTTCTGCTGTGCACAATACAATCGTGTGCATTCATACTCTTCTGGAGACCGATGGGCGCTATACTGAGGCCCTTTTGTAGCAATAATGGTATCGGTAAGTAAAGGCACGATGTACCATAACATAAAAAAAATGTTTCAGTTGAATTGATTCTGAACTATTTCTCTTCCTCATGTTCTTGACATTAATGCTACCGTGTTTCCGTCCTCGTACGGTAACTAATTTCCGTGTTATAACGTGTTAAATATGGAAAGATTTATTATAACCACCCGTTATATATATATATATATATATATTTATATATATATATATATATATATATATATATATATATATACTTTACGTTACTATTTAGTTAAATACATGAAATCTAGGACAGTCTATACAGGTAATGGGCTTTAGTTTACTTAAAAAGTGTGGAGGAGAAGGCTCGAATACCTGAAGTAGAGGTTGAATTAGTATCAGCCTATTACCCGCTGAACGACCCGTGGGAATGGTATGTGAGACTGGGACGTCATGTTGTAATTATTGCAGTGAGCGACATAATTCTTGGTTCCACAATGTATTCAAACTTAAAGAAATATTGAATACGTTAACACCAGACATAACAGATTACATTCCAAGTCTCGTCCACCTAGGAATGAACTCAAACATGACGAAAAAAATAAATTAGTATAGGGGAAGACGTAAACGAGCAGTCAGCTTAGGAAGAAAAGGTACGATGCCAATAGGTAATCCACAACTCTTAGGATAGGACACTTAACTTTAATCAAGACACAAGAAAAATCTTTTGAGACAAATGCATAATTTTCGAAGCCTTGGTATGCATGGGATCCCCAGCTGTTTGTAGTTTCCTTCATGTCGTCTTTCAAACTGCAGTCGCTTCATTCGCCTATATTTTGTTACCCATTCCTTTGAAAAATCCTCTTAGTACAGTTTCTATTTTCAGAATGGACATGCAGGATGATCAGCTTGGAGTACTGACATGAAAATGGAGATTAACAAGTAGTGCATGGTGATCTGACGAGAACGGTTGACAGCTCTCTCGATATAATGAGTGAACCTTTTCAAAATGTGACGGGATGTCCACTAAGAGTAAGAGAAATCCAATAACCGAAAATTTTAAAGAAAGAGTGAAGGCAGGACAAGAAAGATAGGATAAGAAAAGAGATATGGAACAGCGGTTTGGGAGGATGCCTCCGAAACGTCAACTGTAAAGAGATAGAGAAATGATATGGAAGGACTATACAGACAACCGATGAGAAACTGAGACAGGAAGTCAACAGAAAATTAACAGAAACAAAGATAGATAGCAAAATCCTAAACACCGCTGTGAAACAGCAACTGTGTAAATCTGAAGAGGTTGAAAAATCAGCCAACCAGTTGCGAACAAAGCTACATTAGCCATTGACCTAGGTTTCGATGTTTGTAAAAATATCTTCCTCAGAAGTAGTGGGCCTTGTTACATCACATGATGGTACATTCGATTAGAAGAAGTTGGCCTTAGTCTCTGGCGTGATGTACACGTTACTTGTGCAAATGTTTTATCCTGTGAGACCTATTACAATTATTATGTTGAAAAGAGCCTCTACCTGTGCTCTTTTACTAGTGAGCATTCATATACGATATATGCAATCTGGCTGCTAATCTAATGTACCATTATGTGATGTAACAGGGCCCACTACTTCTGAAGAAGATATTTTTACAAATAGCGAAACCTAGGTCAGGGGCTAATAAACCTTTGTTTGCAACTGGTTGGCTGACTTTTCAACCTCTTCAAAGATCGATAGCTTTGTAGAATAAAATATGGAACATTTCGAATCACAGGCGTTGGACTTGTCAACTGGTAAACCTAAGGTGCGGTACAGATACATAAATGATACCTTCGTTGTGTGGAGCTATGGTGAGGGAGAGCTCGGTGACTTCCTCAGACACTTAAATAATCTCCTTGCTAACATAAAATTTACCATTAAGGAGAAAAGGTTGGTTCAAATGGCTCTGAGCACTATGGGACTTAATATCTGAGGTCATCAGTCCCCTAGAACAGAACTACTTAAAACTCACTATCCTAAGGACAACACACATATCCATGCCCGAGGCGGTCGCGCGGTTCCAGACTGAAGCGCCTAGATCCACTCGGCCAGGAAAAAAGGGCGAACAGTTACCCTTCCTAGATGTGCTGGTCACGAGGGATGGGTACAACCTGGGACTAATGTGTGTCGAAAACAGACACACATAGACCGATACTTGCACAATTTGTCAAATCACCACCCGAGCCAGAAAGAGGCGTTATTAATACGCTCGTAATACCCATTTGCAGGTGGAGTTGAGAGGCAGTTTTAAAATATCCGCGTTTTAAATTCATTCTAAATTTATGTGAAAATGATACATTAAATTAGATGAAACACTAAAGATGAAAATACAGAAAGACACATCAGGCCACCTGTCGAAATTTTTGCGAACCACGCAGCGGCTAAGTTTTCTTAAGAAAACGAGCAGCTCAGAAACAACCAATAGGAGAGTATCTTGGATGGTGGAAATGATGCCACGGACACATCAGAAGATAGGCAGAGGCTTTGTGAGTGAGGCGCAGTAACGGTGGAGCCTTTGTATGCGGAGACGCAAGAACTGTGCCAGCGGGTCGCCACCGTCACGGCGGAGACGTCTGCAGCGGACGATCCACGCAGTCACTCACTGTACATGGAAACTACATTTAGCCGAGTTACGAGCATTAAATGCTCGCCATTAATGCGAGATGGCTGCATCTAAAGGTGTCTCCGTCGACTCAGAGATGGTTGCAGCTCCATTTAACAACGTAGGCACCTTCAGCACAGTAGTTGAACACTAAATACAAATTAACCGCACACAGACGGCAAGTGACAGCAGTAGCAGTGGTGGGTGTACGGGATGTCTCTCCTATGGACCGGTCCCTCTTGTGTTTCAGCTTAAATTTGCAGTCTCGCTCTTGCAACGTGTAGCTGGAGTAACAGCACACAAACATTGCTCATTACATCACTCATGCAATTCCCGATTTCGATGGAAAAACGCCAGTTTGTGTCCCATTACAAACAAAAAAAAGAAAATATTTTTAAATCGGAATCCTACAAGCGGTGAGAGCTGGATACTCAGGATGGGGCAGGAAAAGGTCATGATTGTGGACGGGGCCGTAATCAGTTACTTTCGGTTGCACAACGAATACGTAAACTTTATGTAAAAAAATTAAAATTTTAAAACAATCTCTTAAAAAAACACAGTTGACTGTGTGACAGCTGAAGGCCTTATCACAGAAAAAAGGCCACCAACAATAACCTCAAACAACAAACGGCTGGAGGCCTGAATTGGATGTCAGAAGAAAAGTTCCAAATAGCACATATTCAGATTAACACTTCGTTTTAAAACAAACTGTAACACGTCTGTAGGTCTTACTATAAAAGAAATTATTAGTAGGCTGAAGGACACAAACAACTTCAAATAACAAACGGCTGAAGTCCTTAATTAGAAGTCAGGGCCGGCCGGTGTGGCCGTGCGATTCTAGGCGCGTCAGTCTGGAACCGGGTGACCGCTACGGTCGCAGGTTCGAATCCTGCCTCGGGCATGGATGTCTGTGATGTCCTTAGGTTAGTTAGGTTTAAGTAGTTCTAAGTTCTAGGGGACTGATGACCACAGATGTTGAGTCCCATAGTGCTCAGAGCCATTTGAACCATTTTTAGAAGTCAGGAAAACAATTCCAAATAGCACACATCTCAACAAATACCTTGCTTTTAAAACAAGTTTGCTTTGAAAAAATTATAACACTGCTGAAGGCCTTATTATGAAAGATGTGAAATTATTACTCTGCTGAAGGCCACAAACAATTTCAAATAACAAATGGCTGAAGGCCTGAATTGGAAGTCAGAACAACAATTCCAATCGCAACAATTCCGATCGCCACCCCCACTCCACACAACTTGACCCGGAAATACTAGCGGTCGCTCCAAAGATAGTACCACAGTAGTCGTATCGATAGGCGCTGCTGCTGCCACTCACGGACAGGCAAGCCAGAAACTTAGTGACGCCAGTAAATCGAATAAGAAATGAGATGCCATATCCACAAAGACAAGATGCCAAGAAATAAACGGTATGAACAGGCGCCTCGCACGGCTCAAGCGGTCACTAATTACTCTAGTGCGATATTTGATTTATCGATATGTGTCAACAGGAACAGTTAAACAAAAAGAATAATCAAGTATTCTAGCAGCTTTTGCTTGGCTGTAGCATGCAGTCAGGTGAGAGGACGCACTGTTGCTGCTGAAGTACTGATTATTCTTCATGTTTTATTGTTTCTGTTAATACATGTCGATAAAACGAAAATCAGACTAAAATAACTCGGGACTGTTCTGTCGAATGAGAATGTAATATTCCGATTCAGAAATCATTTTCTATCTAACGGGAAGAAAACCGCATGAAAGATGTGACGAGCAGTATTTGTTTGCGCTGACTCCAGTTACGTTCCCAAAAACTAAACCACCGAAACACCAGAGAAAATTCGCCTGACGCCTCTCAGGAGTGACACCATGTATACACCTTGTCGGGGTATGCAGAACACAGTGCAAGCCTATTGTCGAAACGAAGCAGTTTCTTTGACGTCCAGGCGGGCATTATATTTGACTTCCTGGCCAAGAGTGGTAGCAATTCCGAAACGGCTAAGTTTCTGAACTGTTAGCGTACCGCAGTGATTGAAGTACACCGCGCATAGTGAGAGGGTACTGTCCAAAACTCACGCTCAGGCACCTGTGGTACATCAAGAGCTATAGAGGACTCGGATGAACGACGGGTGAGGAGATGTGTACAGGCGGAGAGGTGCACAACTGTTGGGCAGTCCACCGCCGAGGAGGAGAACCAACAGAACAAGTGGTGTCTCCTCTATGACTGTTCAGCGAACGTTGCTGCGAGCGGGTCTCCACTGAAGGCGCCTGGTTCCTCCGCTCATGCCGACAGCTGTTCACCGTCAACAAAAGCTGGAATATTCTCGCCTGTACCGCAACCGGACATCCACTCAGCGGCGACAGGTAACCTTTCCGGATGAATTACGTTTTGTGCTGCATCGGGCAGATGGCCATTGGCCCACAAGGGGGCCAAGGGTCTGAAGGGAAACACCCAGCAACCATCATTGGGAGGATCCACGCCGGAGGAACCTTATAGTATGGGAAATGTTTTGGTGGCATTCGCTGGGTGATGTCGTCATTCTGGATGGTACAATGGATCAACACGAGTTGTTGTTGTTGTGGTCTTCAGTCCTGAGACTGGTTTGATGCAGCTCTCCATGCTACTCTATCCTGCGCAAGCTTCTTCATCTTCCAGTACCTAATGCAACCTACGTCCTTCTGAATCCGCTTAGTGAATTCATCTCTTGGTCTCCCTCTACGATTTTTACCCTCCACGCTGCCCTCCAATACTAAATTAGTGATCCCTTGATGCCTCAGAACATGTCCTACCAACCGATCCATTCTTCTAGTCAAGTTGTGCCACAAACTCCTATTCTCCCCAATTCTATTCAGTACCTCCTCATTAGTTATGTGATCTACCCATCTAATCTTCAGCATTCTTCTGTAGCACCAGATTTCGAAAGATTCTATTCTCTTCTTGTCTAAACTATTTATCGTCCATGTTTCACGTCCATACATGGCTACTTTACACAAATACTTTGAGAAACGACTTCCTGACACTTAAATCTATATTCGATGTTAACAAATTTCTCTTCTTCAGAAACGCTTTCCTTCCCATTGGCAGTCTACATTTTATATCGTCTCTACTTCGACCATAATCAGTTATTTTGCTCCCCAAATAGCAAAACTCCTTTACTACTTTAAGTGTCTCATTTCCTAATCTAATTTCCTCAACATCACTCGACTTAATTCGACTACATTCCATTATCCTCGTTTTGCTTTTGTTGAGTTATATCCTCCCTTCAAGATACTATCCATTCCGTTCAACTGCTCTTCCAAGTCCTTTGCTGTCTCTAACAGAATTACAATGTCATCTGCGAACCTCAAAGTTTTTATATCTTCTCCATGGATTTTAATACGTACTCCGAATTTTTCTTTTGTTTCCTTCACTGCTTGCTCAATATACAGATTGAATAACATCGGGGAGAGGCTACAACCCTGTCTCACTCCCTTCCCAACCACTACTTCCCTTTCATGCCCCTCAACTCTTATAACTGCCATTTGGTTTCTATACAAATTGTAAATAGCATTTCGCTCCGTGTATTTTACCCATGCCACCGTTAGAATTTGAAAGAGAGTATTCCAGTCAACATTGTCAAAAGCTTTCTCTAAGTCTACAAATGCTAGAAACGTAGGTTTGCCTTTCCTTAACTTGCTTCTAAGATAAGCCGTAGGGTCAGTATTGCCTCACGTGTTCCGGTATTTCTACGGAATCCAAACTGATCTTCCCCAAGATCGGCTTCTACTAGTTTTTCCATTCGTCTGTAAAGAATTCGCGTCAGTATTTTGCAGCCGTGACTCATTAAGCTGAAGTAAACAAGTTAAATTCAAATCGGCTGAAGACCAAAGACTTAAAAATTCATTAGGTTTGAAGTAAACAAGTTAAATTCAAATCGACTGAAGGCCGAAGACTTAAAAAAACAATTTTTGTAAAATGCCAAAGGCCTTAGGTGAAACAGTACTTTAAACTAGGCTCTGATTTAAAACACAATACCGGCTAGAAGCCATACAAGTACCAACAACAAGAACAAATTAAAAAAATAATAAGGCAGTAGACACAAGGGCGCCAGATGTCCGAGGGTCGTGCTGTAATTCAAACACCAACGCTCGATTAGCTGAGACAGGTAGTCGTGCCAACCTTTCACGATTCGACGACAACCCAACCGACCGACAGTTAGCGGACCCACCGACAAGGTAACTTCCACTCTACCCGACCAGGGCACAACAGGGAGTTCAGCGGAACAACGTAGAAGATATTGGCGCCCACAATCAATCATACACGCAGACGTCAAACTACACACTGTGCTGGAGAGCAACTACACGATGAGGAAACTACACTGCCTGAAATTTACGTCAACGCCCAGGGCAGGTAACCGGAACGTTAACGACCAAAAGGCAGAAGATTCCGTTGGTGCACTTCAATTCAAAACCAAATACAGTGAAACTCCACCGGAGGGTGACTACAATTTTCCAACTTCAAATCACGTTTTTGCTCGTGTGAATGTCCCAACAGCCGACAACGAACTCCAAACAGCCGGCCGGTGTGGCCAAGCGGTTCTAGGCGCTTCAGTTTGGAACCGCGTGACCGCTACGGTCGCAGGTTCGAATCCTGCCTCATCCGTGCATGTGTGTGATGTCCTTGGATTAGTTAGGTTTAAGTAGTTCTAAGTTCTCGGGGACTGATGACCTCAGGTGTTAAGTCCCATTGTGCTCAGAGCCATTTGAACCCATTTTTTTAACTCCAAACGACACATGGCGAAAAGTCTTCTGTTGCTGGTAGGTTAAATCAAATTTCAACTTTCGTGTCCAGGGTAGGTGAGCCACGGATCTCGTAGCAATGGGAACAGCGCCACACTCTCCGACACCGCGTAGAGACCACTAGCGGATCCCGGCCAAACTACGCCCCGCTGAGAATTCCTCACTGCTCCACGCCAACCGACAGACTCCTCGCACAGCGCGCAGCCGGAAACTATAAGCGCCAGGTCAAAGACATTTCGAGGTGCGAATATCGATAAACAACGCTGCTGCCATCCGCGGAAGGAGAGGATAACACCGTAATCACGATAACCGCGAAAGACTAAAGACAGAATCGCAATGAAGGTTTAATACAGCGCATAGGATGAGCCAGCCACGGTTCGGTATCTATCCTTACGTCCCCTCCTGCTTACAGTTTGCTTTCCCTCGGCACGATGGAATCCACCAGCGGAACAATGCAATGTGTCAAACAGCTCGCAGAAGAGAAACAAGAAAAGTTTACTGTACTCATTTGACAACTAAAATCCACGGATTTAAATCCTCATAGAGAATCTGTGGTACTATCTCGATCGAACTGTTAGCGCCATGGATCCTGGGCCGTGAAACCTAGAGCAGCTGGCCATGGAACTGGAGTCGGGGTGGCTCCCCGTCCCTGCCAGTACTTCCTTGAAACTCACTGACTCCCTTCCTGGACGTCATGCACTTCTGAATGTGGTTATTCACGCTTTTGGTAGGTGGTTATATTAATGTGACTGAAGACTATATAACAAGTGACCAGAACGAGGGATTTCATTCAGTGCATTCAAATGCCTTTTGCCATTCTGCAAAGAAGCAGCTCTGCAGTGATAACTGTTCATCATACCTACCTTGTCTGACAGACGATTTCTGTTATAGTAAAGTTTACGAAAACATAGCTAAAACTGAATGCCAGAAATGGTTAATAAGCATAATGATCAAGTTTAGTATGTGCAATAGATCTTTAATTTTAAGTGCATTAACTTTTTACGAAGAGTGAGGTGTGGTTTCCGGCTTTGGTGTATTCATTCTGTTCAGTGTGTGCATCGTACTGAAGTGGAAGAATGATTCAGTATTCTGTGGGTTCATGAATAAAACTGTAAAAGTCTAAACAGACTAGATACAGCGTAATTTTTAGTAGGCGCTAGGCGTTCTGAATCAGCGAACGAATAGTATAAAACTTCCGTTACCATGGCATTGTGTCCTGACAGGGACACTGAATTCCACCGGCTCTGGCTTGGCGGAGAGGTTACTTTCTTGCCTTCAGCACAACTGTGCTCTCACGTCTTCGAGAGTTTTATATTTACTTGAATACTATGTTGCATACCGCATAATGCAGCACAAATAAAACGAATTCTGACTAAACACATGTTAAGATAACCAAGAGTCTTATGCAGATAAGGGGAACGGACTGAATGGGTTTCTGTGTAACAGAAATTATGCATTAGAAACAGTAGTTTTTAGTCCTTACCTTTAGACTCGACGTCTAAAATGTTACATGTCCCTTAATTTGAAGTTGTTAAGACCACCAGATGTAGTGTTGTTGTTGTCTTAAATCCAAAGACTGATTTTACGAGGCTACTCGCTAGTCTATCATTTGCTGGAATTTTCATCTCTGAATAACTACTGCAGCTGCCGTTTATTGGAGCCTGCTGCTGTAGTTACGCCTACGTCGCCCAATACACTTTTTTACCCCAACTTCCCTCCGTTACGGTAAATGACTGTTCCTTAACGCCTTCGGATGTGTTATATCAACCGATCCCTTCTTTTAAAGTGGCACAAATTTATTTTTCCTACATCTACATATAGATGATTACTCTGCTATTCACAATAAAGTGCCTGGCAGAGGGTTCAATGAACAACCTTCAAGCTGTCACTCTACCCTTCCACTCTCGAACGGCGCAGGGGAAAAACGAGCACTTAAATTTTTCTGTCTGAGCCCTGACTAATATACAATCTGGACCAGAAGACTAGCCTTTATTGAGTGATTTAAGCTGCTTTGCAGTCCAATTCATGACCTCCTCGTTAGTTACTTGATCTACTGATCTAATCTTCAGCACTCTTCAGCAACACAAAGTTACAAAACCTTGAATTTTGTTCTTGCCTGAAATGCTTATCACAAACGTTTCACCTCCATACGAGGCAAGACTCCATACCAGCACCTCCAGGAAAGACTTTCTGAAACGTTTCATATTAGATGTTAACAAATTCCTCCTTTTCAGAAATGCTTTTCTTGGTTATGCTAGTCTTCATTGTATGTCCTCTCTACTTCGGTCACCATTACTTGTTTTGCTACTCAAACAGCAAAACCTAACCTACTCTTTTAACATCCCATTTCTTAAAGTTAGTCCCTCTGCATTGCCTGAGACAATTGGATTACATTTCATTAACCTTATTTTCCTACTGCTGATTTCATCCTTCAATCAATATTTAAGAAGTATCCATTCTGTTAAACTGCTCATTCATGTCCCTTGCCATCTGAAAGAATGAGTGTCATCGGCAACCATAAAACTTTTAATTTCTTCTCCCCAAAGTTTAATTTCCTTTCCAAATTTCTCCTTGGATTCCTAATAGTTACTACACCAGCTGATAAATTTGGCATTGCCTGGGTATGTACTTATTCCAATCTTCTATTGTCCACCTTCTTCCTCACCCTCTTTCTATCCATCTTCTCTTGTTCACTCAATGCCCATCTCCTCTTTACTCCCCTCTATCCATCTCTTCTGCCTCCTCTCTCTACCAATCCTCTCTCTCTTCATCCACTTCTCCTGCATCCTATCTCTATCCATCCCCTCTGATTCTGTCCATCAGCTCTAGCCTTTCCTCTCTATGTCCCCATCCACCACCCCCTCCATCTCTGTCCATTTCCTCCACACCAACCCTCTCTACATCTTCTCTTGCTCCTCTTACTGTCCATCTCTTCCTCCCTCTTTCAATCTGCTCCTTCCCTTTCTCTCTGTCCATCTGCTGCCTCACCCACCGTCCATCTCCTCCTCTCCGTCAATCTCATCTTCCCCTCCTCTGTGGCCATCTTCTCCTCCTATACCTCTGTCTATCTCCTCCTCCTATCTGCACCTATCTCATCCTTCCCTCTCGCTGATGTTGATGTCCTAGTCCTTCCTTCTCTCTCCACATTGTCACACACATCCCAATCGGATGCTGGTTCTTATACTATAGTATTTCTTTCCAGATTGTACTAACACGTTTACCAAATTTGATTGAAACTGTTCAAGGGCATTTCTCGCATAATCACATGTCAAATATATTTCAGACACATTCAACAAATTTCATGAGTATATTTCACAAGTATATCTAGCGAAATTCACGCAACAATTTCAGTTTTACGCAGCTTAATGTTTACTTTATCTTCTAAACTATGTGCTGCACTGTGTGTCATATTTTTGCGCATGTACATCCAGTGAGACATGTGCCAACAGCCTGCGAAATGTGTTGTGAATGGAGTAAGTAGTAAAGCAGTAATAAATTAAAACAGTCATGATTCTTGTGGTGGTTTTACTGCATGCTCAGTGAAAAAGTAGTGACCGAAAAACCTTTTTAACTTCATGATTTTGTGCGGGTCGTCAAAAACAAAACGTTTGAAACCATATGTAGAATTTGTTGCAAGTCTTGAAATGGTCTCATTCTCAAATACAGGATGACTGAGGTATGGCTATTCTCCCGTCGGGGACTACATTGCTTTTTCATCTACCCCACTGACAGATGTGTGATTCGTTTCACGCAGTAGATGATATGTGTAGGAAGTTTGGTTAAAATCGTTCCAGTGGTTTAGGAGGAGATGTGGGACATACTTAAGTACATGCAAACGTATCAATGTTTGTAATTTGTGTGAATTATTGTTAGATATTGATCATATTTTAACTATTCTTACAAAACGTCTTTTAGTATTACTCTTTGTATCCTACATGCACATTACGAGACATAAATTGAATTAAAGGCATTCTTCTTCCGTAGTACAAAGTTCATTACTGATACTCCTCATACCTGATGTTCTAGACACCATGATTTCTAGACCAAGATCAAATTTTTATGCATTGAATTATGTTGCCGATATGTATCTTATGTATTAAACTCTGTCTTCTAGTTTATTACTAATTTAGAATTTTGTAGAAACGAAGTTTAATGGATGAATACTTCAAAGAATGCACACGTTACAAACTGTAGCCATCGCAATCTGTACGGAAAGACGAACTAAATCCCCTCCACCAATCAGTATATATCATTTAGCAGTGGGAGTACGTGTAGAGTGGAGCCAAGATACTGTGGTACAACCCAAGTTCTGGTTTAATTTCCGGCAAAATTTGATATACGCCCCATGGCATTAGCAGCTCATTCCGCAACCTACCGAAGATCAAGGACGCTCTAGACTTAACGTATGAACTTAGACGAGTTCCTCATCGCAGACTTCCGTACTCTGGCGTGACAGTGGCTCAAGTTTTCGGTTTCCATGAAGCGCACACAGTTCTCAGAAAGTTATCTGTTGGTCCACATTTGAAATCGTTCACCGCTGTTAATACTCGTATTTCCTCATATGCTCATGCAACGTTATGAAATTGAGTAGAGGCTGTTATTTCACATTCTACTTTTGAACGTTAATTTATTTACTGGGGTTACCGGCAACTAAGAATATCTCTAAGGGAGCTGTCAAAATCGTAGGTAGTAAGATTTGGATTTAACGGAGAATAAGGTTCATATGGACAAGAATGAGGGAGGATATCAGTCGGTACCTTAAAAAATCAAGCATGTCGGCATTCGCTTTATACGCTATGGGGAAACTACGTAATACTCAAAGGCAGTTACTCGAACGCAGATTTTAACCCGATACCCACGATTGTGACGCAAGAGCATTAAGTACTTATTTACTGTTCGTATGCATACTGATTTCTTATCTAGAGACTAAAGCAGATAGTAACTTCTAATTTATAATAAATATTCTTCTATAACTTTAGCTAGGAATAATTTACAAAGAACTGTAGCTTTCAAGGTGATTCCTTGATTATTAGGATAACACTAATTACTGCTGCTAATTATACGCTGGAATAACTACTTACCAGTTAACTGCGTATTTTTAATGTACAGAAGAACAGAAAAGAAAATTCAGCCCCTACTATGTGACGCTGTTAGCTGAAGGAAATGTAAAGGTTTCAGAGTGGTTGTTAAGACTTCGCGCTTTACGATGATGGCTTCACTTAAGAGAACTTATTTAAATAAAAAGCTTTTTTCAAATATAACACGTTTTTAAAACGGAAAAAATAAATCATATAGTTTCTCCTAGCGTTATACAGATTGCTAAATCCACGCAGATAGTCCTGAAAATTTGTGCTTGAGCATTTTTAGTAGCTATGACAATACTAATAAAGTTTAAAACGAAAAAATGTGAGACAGAGGCAATAGCTAATTAGTATATGAATAGTTCACCTAAGTCACTAAGAATTTAATTACTCTGTAAATTGAACTGTTGATTAAAGCTGATCTCTACACTCCTTGCTATTATCTATTTCATGCGGCCCACGTTTATCGTTTTAGATTTTACAAGTGTCATCACAGATGCCAAAAATTTCACAAGCATAAATTTTCATGACTGTCTGTATGCAGTTAGGAATCTGTATGCGGCTAGGATAAATTAACTTATTTTATACATTTCAGTCCATTTTAAAAACATGTTATAATAAAACGCTTTTTATTTAAATAATTATTTTATTGTTTTTAGTCTTCTGTTTGTGAAATTTTTCAGTCGATATCAAACATTTTGATGAGATTACTACAGAGACACGTGGTAAATTTCATCTTCATTTCAGTTTCCCTTCCCTGTGTCAGGCTGTAAATTACTCCCTCCTACGTATATCTAGCGATAAGACCATGAATGCAAATATTACAGATGTTCGAGCTCTCACAGAATCTTCCCACCAATCGTTCTTACCATGAAACATTCGTGACTGGAACAGGAATAGGAGGAAATAGCAGTGGTAAATAATGTACCCGCCGCCATACACAAGACAAGAAAGCAAGTTAATATTGCATTGTTATCCAGTTCTGGGCTATGTCGTATGTTTCAGGTCTATAGCTCATCGGGATGTTATTTTCAAATGAACTGTAATTTTTTCCGAAAAGATAAACAGAAGGGCAGAATAAGAAAGTACCCATCGCCACAAACCAGCCACGAATGCTATTTAACACTGGAATATCATCCACTTCGGAGCTGTGCTAAATGTTTCAGGTCTCCAGCTTATCGGGGAGTGAATTTACACTCAACTGCAAAATTTTAACCGCAACAGACAAAGATACCAGAAACCGATCTGATAAAACGTGTTAAAAAACGAAATAGTCTCATAAGATTTGCAGACTTAGAAAAGGAGTTCGAGAGCTCAAAATGTGGAAAAATTTGTGCAGATCTCAGAAAAATCGATATAAACTGAAAAGTGCGTGCAGTACGCACAAGAAACAAGAGGAAGAATAAGAATCTGTAATAAATCATCTTCCTCTAACATGACCTTTTTTCTTACAGAGTTAACCGATACCATGTATAGTCAGGAATCTTGCATAGGTTAAAAATATCTCAACTGTTTCATTAAGAGAATTCATATGATTTTGTATAGGATGTGTTATATTTCAGGCTAAAATATATAAAAAAGAAAATAGTGTGTTACAAGCGATATGTACTAATAGCTAAAATTCCTCCTTTTTTTAAATAAATATTTGAAATTCCGAAATTTATGCCATATTTAAAATTTATATGATTAATTGCACAATCTAATGCTAGTTTAAATTCATTGCTGAATTAATTTATAAAATAATGATATATTTGAGAGATGGTTCATCTTTTGTTTTGTAAACACTTTTGCTATGTAAACTCTCTGGAATAATGTGAATACCGCAGAATCTAAATAGTGGTGGGGCATGCCTCTGATGGAAACGCACGTATTTTGCTAAACTTGTCAACAACAATGCAATTATTGGTTTTTTGAACTTGGACATTGTAAAGAAAACGTGATGTAGAAGAATGGGATAAAATAAAAGGATATTCATAGCAACAGGCAACTCTTCGACAGTTATTTTGTCATCACGAACCTGAGTTATAGAAATTTTCAGCTGCAGGAAAATACTGCTAGAAAAGAGTTGGAGCCATCGACTATAACAACAACGAGATAATCAACATAAGCAAAAAGGTATTCTTTTGTTATCTAACTCCTCTCGTAATTTTCAAAAAATTGTGCAAAGAATGCGAAATTTGATGGTGATGTGTGGGAGGGTAAGATTGCAAATCGAATACCAAGAAAGGTGTCTTCTGATTAAAAAGAGTATATGTCAATGGTACACACTTTCTCCCTCACTGTCCGACCTGTGTATCAAAGAAGCAATGATGCAAGCAATATGGCAGAGGCAATGTATCGGTGACTGCAGTTCTTTAACTGTGTCTTATTTCAGCTATATTAGGGAGAGAAGATTCTGGATTTTACAATAAAAAGTTCCTTGAAGCGTCTTTAAACTACATCATATTTCCCCAATAATATTCAGCTTGTTCTAACTGACCGATTCACAAATGTATAATCATAAACAGGGTGACCATAATAAAAGTTTCAGTTTCAAACCGCTGTACAAAGAGAACCACTCTTCAGAACGACGTCAAATTTGACAGCATATTATTGGCGCAGGGGAAACGTTAGGGAACACAAAATTTTACGGAAATCTTACCAATAGGTGGCGCTGTAAGCGAATTAACAGGGTTGGCTATAAATGACAGATAAATCGCAGTGCGACAGCTATGGTTTGAGGTGCATGACCCTCTGTGCAATGTCCATGACTGTACAAGTTCGACATTCAACAGTTATGACACAGTTAGGTAATGCCATCCATCAAAGCGAGTCGTACCACATCGGAAGGGAACAATCGGTTTTTAATTGTCCAGAGGTCAAAAATCTCATAAAAAGCAAAATGGCATCGCTTTCCAACTGTCGTGGGAATTGCGTAGTAGATATTTAACATGCCGTCCACCGTTCTCTGCCACAAACAGAAATCGCATATTCTTCACAGACCGGAATGTCTTGGCATCACCTACAGAAAGTGTTGCACAATGCGTGTACTCAATTTACATACGTTTATGACTGTGGCACTGAACCCAACATATTTCAAATAAACCTATAGCCAGAAGTGACACAGGTAAATATCAGGTGATATGAATAGCCAGATGGAGAGATTCTTGCATTTCCAAAATGCCACTGCAGCAGCCCCTTCTTTGGCTGGGTAATGTGCAGAGATCCGACATCTTGAATAAAAATGATTCTACCCACTATTGAAGGGTTGGAATGACTTTGGTATGCAAAAAACTCTCATAGCGTTGTACGCTACATGCGCAAATGGATAAAACATCTGAACTGTCTTCTCAAGCCTAGAGTGTTAAATATTCATTCTATGTAAATATGGATCTGGCCCTGCAAGGTACATAATATTAGGTGTGGGTCATAAAAAATTAATTATAAATGCTGCTGTAACGTAACTAGAATGCAAGAATTAATAGAAATGAAAGTTTGGGATCTATTCTAGAAAGACAAAAGAGTTGTTCCCTTTTTCATTGTACATATAATTAATGAACTATGTTTTTAGGGGTCAAGTGATACACAACAATCATGTTCAATTACTTTCAACACTCAATAACAAAATATTTAACTCTTGGACATATTAAATTGGCAATTATTAAATCGTTGTCTCTAAAAATGAAAATGTTATCACAGGCAAGAATAATCAAAAATATTCATGTATTAAATTTCCTTCTACGATATGTAGCTCGTCAATGCACTAAGTTGCTGGAGAATAAGTTTACCTTTTAAACCAATTAAAATACTCTCATGTACTCAACGTGAGGGTAGGTTAGTATCATAGATTTTTATATTCAATGGTCGAAGCGTATGCAGGTTGGAGTGTTCCAAATCTCGCCTCAACATTTACTGTAGCCTAAAGCAGGATGGTACTTTACCAATCGGGATCTGCAATGGTGTTGTCCCTATGCTGGTTCTGGAACGCTAATTCCCTACTCTGGTCTTGACTGAATTCAATTAGTCTCAACTTTCCTGCATTCCATAGAACGTTGATGTTTCCCTAGTCGAAGTAATGGCTATTGCACACTCGCTAAGGGGTGGAGTGACATGCACAGTTTTACTGCCCGCAAAAATTTCCGCAGGAATAATTAACTATTTCTTTGCTACCTGTCACCATGATACGTGAAGCATATCGTCACACTTTGCAGATGCAAAGCTCTCAATGGCTTTACTATTTTCCACACACTTGTATGCTCCGCTGTGAGACGAGAGAGACCGATAAATTTTTTATCTAAAATGCTTTTATATAATGGGGATAGTCCCACCATGTCGCGTTTGCGTCACCAGTATGGCTTCAGCCAACCGCCATCTCATTAGAGGGGAACCTTTATTTTTCTTGCCAGGTCGCCACTAGCTCTGTTAAAGCCATGCAGCCACTTACCCTTGATCCCAGCCGAATTTATGTTAAAAGGAATAATGTATTGTT
This sequence comes from Schistocerca nitens, assembly GCF_023898315.1. Lineage (NCBI taxonomy): Eukaryota > Metazoa > Arthropoda > Insecta > Orthoptera > Acrididae > Schistocerca > Schistocerca nitens. Next base: position 7,692,632 of record NW_026045910.1, on the reverse strand, counting down.
CTGGCCTTATCTTTTTCTGTGCTGAAGCTCGTCATTCTATTGTTAAGTGTGGTTTTCAAAAATGGTTCAAATGGCTCTGAGCACTATGCGACTTATCTTCTGCGGTCATCAGTCGCCTAGAACTTAGAACTAATTAAACCTAACTAACCTAAGGACATCACACACGTCCATGCCCGAGGCAGGTTTCGAACCTGCCACCGTAGCGGCCGCTCGGCTCCAGACTGTAGCGCCTAGAAACGCACGGCCACTCCGGCCGGCTAAGTGTGGTTTTCCAATGCCATTAACCACCTCCTTGGTTCATCTCAAAAATGCATTTCACTTTAACTTATTTAATGCATGCCCCAGTCCTTATATAGGTAGATATTGTTTTGTTAGTTTTTGGTACATGAGATTACTGTAATTGCTTTTTCTTGATAATACAGTTTTCTGAGGGTCTCATACTGTATCTTACTGTCATTATGGATGAAGTTCATGTAAGGTCAGTAAAATCAGGTCACCTTAACATGTTATCCCTTCCGAATTAATTTGGCTGAGGCATTGCTCATTGCAGTGCAAAATTATAAGCTCAATTAATTTTAGTGATTGTCCAACTACTGGTCGAACTTATGCTAGATAATATCTTTTGAATATTCGACTTTTTAATTTGAAATATATTTCTTTACACTGTATTTTCTATTTAGATTAAGATTATATGGCTTTACAGTCCTTTATTGCCGTTCTTTGACTAATCTTGCATTTTTCTCTCTAGCACTTGTGGTTAACTTTTATTAAAATGGTTCATCCACCCATTAGATTGTGATTTTACAATAACTTCAGGCATTCCACAATTTCACAAGCATTCATGATATTGATGATTATGAAAGATGAGTGAAGTTTAGGAAGCATTTGTTTCTGTTATCTATATTCTTAACAGATAAATACTACGCATATGTTATCTTTATCCTCTTAAACAGACATATATTTAATATGTTCAATAGTTAATATTTTTACATAAGACAAACTTTATAGTCATTGACATTATTAATCACTAAAAGCACATTATTCCAAAAAATACACCAATTTTTATTTAGTTTTTATAGACATTTACAAATTACACATGAAATACAAAATATAAAATATGGTACATTTATGAAGAGGCTGATACTTTAACAATTTACAAACTGAATTACAAAATACAAATGAAACACATAAAGTACATATTCACAGTGGAACAGGTGTGACTGAATATTTAAAGGTGTCTCAACTCCTTGCTGAAGTGATTATCTTTTCCACTCTTTAAAATACTACAATGGCCTTGTCACTCAGATCACTTTCATTCTTCATGCAGTTTACACTTTTACTTTGAGCTTGGTTTGCTTCCCGATGCTGCTGTCTATCAGTTGTGGTTGATGCTACTAGTCGGTTGTAGACTCTGCGCGATATTACTGAAGATTGTCGACATTTACATTTCTGAGTGTTCGATCACAAATGCCATTAGATGGTCAATTCCATGTAGCATTGTTTTGACGACAAACTGCTCGTCCAAGGCAATGCCATGATTGGATTACATACGTGGCCTTGTCCTTTATTGGTGTCATTGCTATCGAGTTTGATGAGTGTAGCCCCTTGACGGTTGCTGCAGTGATGTTTGATATCCATGTTATGCGTACTCTGTTTGATGGTTTGACTGCCTCTAGTTGGTTTGATGGTTAGAATTAAATAACTGCCGTGGTTTTGTTGACTATTGCTTTCTGTGTATTCTGCCAAATCTCATAGTGGTTTAAGGTATAGGATTTAGAAAGGAATCTTGTTGTCTTCTGCCCTCATCTTGGGACCCTTTCTTCTCTTTGTTTCTTGCTGTATCTTCAAGTCTTCTTTCCTGGAACTTGCAACATCTCGGGCATAGTGATAGGATATGTTGTTCAGTCAAAGTTATTCGAAGGATTACCAATTATGTTTTTATGAGATATGGTCAAGTTTGTATATATAACTTCATAGGTGGTATGCCTGTTTTCAGTTATCAGCTTCTCTGTTTGGTATTTGAGAAAAATATTCTCAGTTTATTTTTCCAGGCAGTTGTACTACGGAGCTGTTTCCAACAGTTTGCTATTTTTAGTTGCTTCCACCGTGTGTCGCTGCCGCTAATGGTGTCGTTTCGCTTTCCTCACAGGTGTGCATCCTTTGTCACTTGCTATTGCTGGTTTTCCCTGTTTGACCGTTAACACTTCTGGATCTTTCTTCTGTTCGTCTGAAATGTTAGAGAAAGCTGTTGGTATGTAGTTTTCAAATGGAACTTCTATAATATATATCAGTTTGGTCTTCATCTGCACCGAACTTCATGTTGCTTGGGGTTGTACCATTTTCACACGGGGAAAGAACATCTGCTAAGGTGTTTGCTGGTCCTGGGATACGTTTGAACTCTAACATACGTTTCAATGGACAATGTATCAGTATTCCTACTTTAAATTGTTCAATGAACGTGTGGGGATAGAGAATACTTGCGTCTTCCTTATAGTGCTGGTATTTCCGCACTGTAATAAAGTGGTTATCATCAAAACCTCTCGCTTCTTTCTGTGATGTACTTTCTGGGTTTTGAAAACTAGAATTCTGTCCTACGTTTGCATCAAATCTATGCAAATGTGTGTAGCTTGGTTCATTCTGTGTCATCTGTGCCGTAGAATCACTTGCAGATCTCATTGCGTAATATGCATGCATAACGCCTGCTACCGGCTATGAATCTTGACGTGTAAGCAATTCTAGCTCGTTAGACGCCATACTGTAACCCGTCGATATTCATCCTACAGGTTGTGGTGTTGCATTATGCGTTCCTATGGTTTGTTCAGCGTATGTCATGTTTTGTGCTTGACGTACTGAACCTTGCTGCAGACTACACTCTTGTATTCCTGATTGACCTGTTATTCTTTCTTGAAAAAGTGGACGCAATCCACACTGTTCCCTACGGTTACCGTGAAGTTCTATCATGCAGAGGTGCCATTCCGTCTTACGTCACACGTAATTTCACGTACCCTTCCTACTGTATTGCCGACAAATGTTGATTCCGCAGTATTCACAGTAGTATCTACCGACACTGAAGTGGATTTTGTCATCTTCTGCGACTCCTCACTAACGCTTTCTACGTCACCTCGCCTTTCGATCGAACGTTAAACTTCCGAGCTCAGCCGTTGAAATTGATGTTCGTTTTTCACCTGTGTTTTTAAAATACGAGCATAGAATTTCTTTAATGATGGTTTTGTCGTTCTTTTGTGAGACGTCGTCTCAGCAATAACACGTTTCGCTTTCGTCGTCGCTTAGATGGCAAAAGCTTCGACCTGTTGTTTAATCTTGTTAGCACTTTGTTGCGTAACTTCACGTAACGTAATCATGTCTGTTTGGACAGTGTCAATGTCTGTTCTCAATTGTTTGTGCCCTGTAACGAGCGTTTGAAGCATGATTTATGCTTCCTTAGCTTCAGTTCGTATTTGATCTAATTGGACTTGAATACTATCACGCGTTTTTTTGTAATTCCTTGTTAGTTTATTTCAGCCACAATGCTATGCGCCCATCTAAGTTTTTTCCCCTCGTGTTATGCGCCCTTCTAGTTCATTTTACCCTTGTGTTATGCACCCTTCTACACGCCTCTCTGATTCCTGAGATTGTTGTAATAAACGCTGCAACATTCCAGATAAGTTGGGGTTTTCATCACACCATTTTCGCCTGTAGCCATCTGATGTAACCGTTCCCTATCTCGTTTCTCGTGAACAGTTTCCTTCACTTCCGAACATAGTGTAGTAGCACTTTAGCCGGCCGAAGTGGCCGTGCGGTTAAAGGCGCTGCAGTCTGGAACCGCAGGACCGCTACGGTCGCAGGTTCGAATCCTGCCTCGGGCATGGATGTTTGTGATGTCCTTAGGTTAGTTAGGTTTAACTAGTTCTAAGTTCTAGGGGACTAATGACCTCAGCAGTTGAGTCCCATAGTGCTCAGAGCCATTTGAACCATTTGTAGGAGCACTTACACTCGTTCTTTCATGCAATTGCTAGCATGACTGATTCAATATGCTGACGTTTGGTTCAATCTGCTGTAAATCAATATCTACAGACTAAGCGACTGATTTATTAGCAACCCCGTTCTCATGTCCATTCTTTGGACCATATTGAACAACATGTTCCATTTTCGGCGTCATTCGGTATTTCTACGTGTTGTGTCTAGTGTTGTTCACGCTGACGTACCTGTTGCGTGTCCAACTCGATCCTCTCAAGATCTTCCATGACTTCTCTTTGTCTTAATCTATTATTTTCTGCCATTTTTGAGCGTTCCTCTAAGCGCTGCTGTTCGAGAATTTTTCGAACCAGACTATGCGTTAACATCCTATCACAAGACTTGATTCTACGCCAAAATATCACTTATGGTACACTCACTAAAGTAATGGGCGCTGGGGCAAATAAATATTTTATGAAACTTAAAAGAGATCGCAAATGTCCCTAACATGGAGAGACGTATTCGGCAAGTACTCAGAAAATGTAGGGATTGCTAACGGGCCAAACACGTTACATTTGATACTAGACCACCATTATCACCCGTAATATCGAAAAAAATTTACCTCTAGCAGCAACAGATTTGATGTGACCGTTACCAACAACAAGTAATGGGAACAGATTTTTCTTTGTAGTTTTAGAGTTAACATCAAAGTATGTCACTCTGACCCCTTCGAAATGTGCAGCTGGTATTACAACCAGTAAGGCACTACAACGCAATTTCCTCAAGCAGGTAGGGTATGTAGAAAGGTTGATTTCAGATAATGGGCCCTAATATAGATCTAAACCTTGGTTGGCAACTTTATAAAGACATAAAATTAAACCCATCTTCATATCCTGGTACAAACCAAGCGCCAATTCTACAGAACGAACGATGAAGGATATTGGGACATGGTGTCGTCTGCAGTGTAGTTCACGACATACCATCAGTCACAGTGCTCAAAAATAAAAGACCAGTGGATAGGGTAAGAGAAGTTGTACAGTTTCCCCCATCCAGAAGATAATCACTCTATCAAATAATAAAATTAGCACTCGAAAACATCGAACGAGCAGAAGAAAAAAGAGAGCGCAGAGCAGACAGAGATGCGTACACACAGGTATACACTGTGAGACAATTGGTTCGTGTTAGGACTCACTTATTATCTAATAAAGGAAAACAGGTTTGTCATATATTTAATCCGTTTATAAGGGAAACATTTTAATTAGTAAAGTGGTTCATGCAAATGCAGTAGAATTGGTGAATCCCAGAATGGGAAAAAATATAGGTCTACATGACGTCATCCACCTTAAGGCTTATAATGAGTGATAATTCTAGCAGTGGTCATACAGCAGTTAGCCATGGAAACAAAATTATAAAAGGATCACAGATAATATAAAAAAGTAGATATGTTTCAAGTAACAGCAGTACTCAAGAGGCAGATGGGACGAGTGACAAAACCGTAATTATTCAAAAATAACTACAATAATACTAATCATTTAAATCGTTAAAGTGGGTCAAAAGAATAAATGAAAACTAATGGCATTATGTACTAACTAACTAATCTACATATCGTCAGTCCATGCTCATTAACGAAGTAAAGGAACCGTTATAAAATAAAATAACTTAAGCTGTAAATGATAAATTTGGTGTAAAGTACTGACACACATATATAAATATTTATTGTATTATTCATGTAATTATTTGATGTAAATTTAGACAAAGAAGCTTGTAAGTAGTGGTAAATGAAACGGAGAACACATACAAAGTCATGTTACCACGATCATCTGGGGAAGGAAGGCAAGCTGATGATACAAGCGGAAAATCCATGTGAAGCTACGGGTCTGAGTGTGAGAGGTTATACAATTGCACAAAATAGCATTGGCGACAAACTGGACCCTATATTCAATCCGTTTCCTCCTCTTTTATAGCCTTTTGGTTACTGGAGTTGAGACAGAACTCAGCACAAACCAATTCAACGAGATGTTGTGCTAGCAAATACAATTCTATCTACACTTCCTACACAGTTAAGTCACATTTACGTTTACATTTTTTCTCCAGTTTGCGCCAGCTTATTATTTGGGAGGATTATATATTTTGTACCTATCAAAATAAACCCTCAGTCTACCACAATACTATAATACCCCATCGTGGCAGACGTCGCCATTTGTAAGGTATATGCGCAAATGGATAAAACATCCGAACTGTTTTCTCAAGCCCAGGGTGTTAAAGAGTCACTCTATATAAATATGAACCTGGCCCTGTAAGGTAGATAATATTAGGTGTGGATCATAAAAATTTATTCTAATAAAAATGAAAGTTTGGGATCTATTCTAGAAAGACAAAACAGCTTTTCCCTTTTTCATTTTACATATAATTAATCAACTATGCTTCCAGGGTTGCGGCTGGGTTGGGTTGTTTGGGGAAGGAGACCAGACAGTGAGGTCATCGGTCTCATCGGATTAGGGAAGGACAGGGAAGGAAGTCGGCCATGCCCTTTGAAAGGAACCATACCAGCATTTGCCTGGAGCGATTTATACTTTCAGGGGACAAGTGATACACAACAATCATGTTCAATTACTTTCAACACTCAACAACAAAATACATAACTCATGGACATATTAAATTGGCAATTATTAAATCGTTGTCTCTAAAAATGAAAATGTTATCACAGGCAAGAATAAACAAAAATATTCATGTATTAAATTTCCTTCTACGATATCTAGTTCGTCAATGCACTAAGTTGGTGGAGAATAAATTTACCTTTTAAACCATTTAAAAAACTCTCATGTACTCAACGTGAGGGTAGGTTAGTATCCTAGATTTTTATATTCAATGGTCAAAGCGTATGCAGGTTAGAGAGAGCAAAATCTTGACTCAGCATTTACTGTAGTCTAATGCACGATAGTACTTTACCAATCGGGATCTGCATCGGCATTGTCTCCGTACTGGATCTGAAATGCTAATCCCCTTCTCTGGCCTTGACTGAATTCACTCATTCTCAACTTTCCTGCTTTCCATAGAACATTAATATTTCCCTTGTCGAAATAATGGCTATTGCACACGCACTAAGGGTTGAAGTGACATGCACAATTTCATTGCCCGCAAAAATTCCTGCAGGAATAATTAACTACCTCTTTGCTATCTGTCGCCATGATACACGAAGCATGTCGTACACACTTCACAGACGCAAATCTCTCAACCCCTTTGCTATTTTCCACATACTTGTGTGGTTCGCCGTGAGGCGAGAGAGATATAGAAATTTTAGTTCTTAAAATGCTTTAATATAATGGAGATATCCCCACCGTGTGAGGTTTGCGTCGCCCAGTATGGCTTCAGCCTACCGCCGTCTCGTTAGAGGTGAACCTTTATTTTTCTTCCCGAGTCTTTGCCTAGCCCTGTTAAAGCCGTACACCCACTTTCCCTTGGTCCCAGCCGTATTTACGTTAAAAGGAATAATGTATTGTTCTGGCCTTATCTTTTTATGTGCTGAAGCTCGTCATTCTATCGTTAAGTGGGGTTTTCCAATTCCATAAACCACCTTCTCGGTTCGCCTCGAAAACGCGTTTCACTTTAACTTATTTATGCATGCCCCTGTCCTTATATTGGTAGATATTGTTTTGTTAGTTTTCGGTACATGAGATTACTGCGATTGCTTTTTCTTGATAATATAGTATTCTGAGGTTCTCATACTGTATCGTACTGTCATTATGGACTGAGCTCATGTAAGGTCTGTAAAATCTGGATGGCTTACAGCGTTTACCTGTGGCTGTACAAGTCACTGGACCCGCAGGGCTCATCTCCTCCAAAAACATACTGCCAAAGAGAAATGATGCCGTCAACCCGCACCACATAGTCACCTTTGCAGAATGAAGTGGTAACCGTGGACGTGTGTGCCCATATTCTGCAATTCTGCTTATTGACAGGATCTTGAAAAAGGAACTGGGCTTCGTCCATCCACAAAATGTTCCACGACCATTCATTCTCCAATTCCATGTGTGTAGGAAATACCAGAACGAACGTTTGTCTTGCTAGCAAGTCAGTAAGGACCACTCCTGAACATGGGTGATTTTGTGTGAATAGCAATGCAGGGTGTTTAGTAGGATTTTATACACTATGTTCACAGACATATCCAACATTCGGCAACTCCTGTGCACTACATGTTGCACAGCACAGTCAACACCTTCTGCAATGCTGTGGCCACACCTTCGACACATGTCTGATCAACTGCTTTCCTCCTTCCTCCTCGTTTCACTTCAAAAAAAACTATTTTTTCTAAATTCGTATTTATTTCCTCCAGACAATTAGTATACATCAGAACAATGCTATTTGTTTACATACGGCTGAGTGTCTGGAACTTCTGCAGGGCTACCGGTGTACAGTCACAGTTCTTGTTTAACAGTCTTACACGCAGCGTGCTATCCTTCATTGAGACAGTCCTGTTGGGTGTCTGATGAACAGCCATGTCTGTTGTTACAATTTTCGCTATGTTTTTCTTTTCTATGACGTTTCTCCCCGCATCAAAAACAAGCAGTGCTAATGTTACGTCATTCTGACCAGTAGTTCTCTTTCTACATCGGTGTGAAACTGTCACTTCAATTTTGAGCATCTTGTATATGTGCCCGTTCTCATCTGATGCTAAACACGAAGCCTTCTGGGAAGCTGTATTAGTCCTAGTATAACAACGACGCTTTTTTCTATTCTTTTTTTTTTTTAACTACAAGCTACAGTATTTAGTTCACAGGGTGAGTCGGGACGAAGGGTACATGCTTTGAGATGTGATACTATTGGTAATTCTGAACAAAAAATTCAAACCAACATAGTCCACTTTCTTCATCGTACCCCACAAACATCTGTTTGAAAATCACAGGTGCCAGTTGTGCTGAAAGTTCGTACGACGTTGTGTTGCCAGCGGAATATCGTCCATGAATTCTGGTGAATCATGGTATTGTACTTGATTTAGACGGTTATCTAAAACAACTGGACTCATCAATTTGTCACCAAACAATACCGCACCACAGGTTAACAGAGAAACGTCGCTGAATATTTGTTTCTGCAATGGCGTACAGATTTTAATCTGCCCACACGTGATATTTGGTCGTGTTACTGATGCCCCTGCCTGGAAATGTTCACTTACCAGTGAAGAAATACGTGGAATACAGTGTTCCATACGAATGAGGTCAGATTAGCATCACAGGAGCTGTCTACAAGACCTACAAAATGCATTTGAGTTGACGGTGAAATTTTCGAACATCTTTTGTGAGGAAATTTACGTAGTTAAACGAAACTCTAGATCGCAGTGTTTCATTATTGTCACCTGCATTTTTCCTGTTCTCCATTGTTTTCATTAGTTTCCTCAGAAATTGTTAAGAACAGGACATATGTCCATACAATGGTTTTTATTCATAATCACTAATAGCATCACCCTTGAAAGCATGTAACGTCACCCTGGAAAGCATGTACTTCTGACTCACATTGTATCTATTCCAAAATACCTTTTATTATGAGCTTTCAGGAAAATTTTCTACTAGAGGCCTTAGGAAAAAAACCAGATACAATCCCAATAAGACTATATTATATCAGAAAATTTTATTTTTGTGCCGGATTTGTTTATGTAAAAGTATTCGGAAACTCATTAGTCCATACAGACGTACAAAATCTTTTATCTGCTGTCATCCTACTGTAAATTCAGATAAATCAAGGTGTTTCATTAAGTATATTACATGGGTTCTCCAGCTTTGTTCTTTTCTTAAATTTATGGATTCTGAGAATAAAGCACACTTACGTATTGAGATTTGCGAAGACGTAAGAATATTGATTTTGCGTTAACCTATCTGTTAATAAATGTTCCCGGCATTGTGCCAGTTGGAACAGCGACTTACATAACCAGAAAAAAGATATTTGTTTTCGTATATAGTGGCAATTTGTTATTTTATATTTGGCTACTAGAGAGCAGTTTCGGTTCTCAGTACAATCCTCAGACCACCTTATGTTCAAATAGTCACAGTCCACACATAACATAATAATGTAAAAAAAATTATAATATTTCTCGGTAATATCAACTGTATGGTGTAGAGTGCAGTCATAAAATATACAGGTGGCCCCTTACCTGTAGCACCCAGTCGTCGGACTCACTTTCCAGGTAGGTGTGTGATAAACTAAAACTCATGGTCAATGCTAAGCTTTGAATAGATACAAATTTGCGGCTGTCAGCGACGAGAATCCATCCTTCATTAGAAGACTTTTTGTTTTTCTTCTCAGAAACGAGTCAGATTGTAAAAATTGTCCAAGGCATAAAATTAGCATAAAAGACGAAATTTTAGAATTTGAATGTCGAAACAAAGAATAAAGCAATCCTCACTTTAACAAAACGTTAAAAGCTAAATAATAAATCAAGATAGCCATGTTTGAATGTAGTTAATATCACTATAAAACATCGCAACGACTATGAATCATCTAATCGATTAAGTATCGTCATAATAATAACAGTACACATTGAGAAAACGAATTATTTGCGCTGAAAAAATATCCAGCATCAAGGCGGACTACAGGCGCGTTGCTGCTGAGTGTTTCTCTGTCAACTGTTAGTTGACAGTCTTCAGCCGTACTTGCAGTTCCACGTTTATCCCAGCAGAGCCCATGTATACACTTGGGTGTTTGGAGGCGCCACGTCTCGTTTCCCTCACGCCGTATCGCAGCTGATCACCTCGCCCTGGCCATGACAAAGGCTCCACGTATGTACTGTCTGGTTGTAGGAGGTTGCATCGATAGGCTTTGTTACTAGGAAATGGCCACAACATTAATTCACAGAACCGTGTCGTGCTGTGAATGTTGTTCCATTATGAAACTTTAATTCTTTACTTACGTCCTAGCCGTGGCAGTGCTGTATTCCTGTAAATGATTGGGAAACATTACGTCCATAGATACCTTTGCATCTGACCTTAAAACACTAAGTCAAGTGCATTGTAAACATCATGTTGTTGGGGTACTTATCATCTTAAAATCTGTTATTATGCCAATCACTGCCACAGTCCCTAACGGTTCCTGCTGAGTAGTTGCTCTTACAAACATCATTCTATACGAGCAAATCAGTTGCGTCTTTGCCTGTGGTTACTCATACTTTAGGTACTTGTGCTGTGCATGGATCTGTTCAAAAGAATAGCTCCATGTAGTCACAGGGTCGAGCCACACATGTCTGTTTTCACGTCTTGCAGCTAATAATAACCTGTCGCTAATATCCTGCAGTCAAATAGTCTATGCAGTGACTAGAATTGCGAGTTAATAAAATATACCATAATACAAAACAACAGTTAAATGAGTAATTTAATAATCACTATTTGTTCTAATGCCTGTAACTGACGTAGATGAAAAAGAATTATGATTAGTAGCGTTTATTCAGGTAGGACATTTCAAATAAATGGGAAGTGGTCCTACGATGTTCAAGTACAATAGAGACAGAAAATTTCCTTATCGAATGCAGTAAAGTGACACTAAGACCGTGGCTAGAATGGTAGCGAAATCCCCAACGTAAATAGTTGTCAAAGATATGAGAAAAATACATGCGTTTCAGAATTACAAGAAACGAATATTCACCAGCTCAAAACAGTTCAGAATTCAACATGATGATTTACAAATTGACCCACACAGTGCAAAGAACAGAACTCGTACTCTGTCTGTGCACAGTTCCTGAAATCAAGCGGAAATAGAGTCCTACTCTGGAGCAGAATAGTTTCCACAATCATTCTCTTGAGCTCTTCCCTCGGAAAGTCCTCATCTTCACTTGACGGCTATAATGTTCTGGTAATGTCTGCTTTTCCACTGGCTCAAGGCCGTCACCAGCAAAACGACATCGTTCTTACGTTCTACAAATATGATTTGACTCAACATGACCACTTTTCTGCACTAAACTAAAATATTACAAAAATATTTAAATAAAAGAAATGCTACAATCAGTCACACCCAGACCATGTCCAATGATTACAAATATGGAGTGTTCATAAATAAAAAAGCTAGTATCCAACGCAAGTGCGCTCATGTTAAATGACTACGAATTGTCATTAAATTTTGATTAAACAATTATTTGTACCTTCCTGACAGGAGCGCCTTTGGTTCTCTTTCCAACTGTGATGTGGTGCCTGCTAACACATGTGATTGACCTCTTTGAAATTATCAAAAATTTTAATATAACTAGCAATCAACATTTAAATAAAGTTACAAGCATAAGAGCCAACTGTTTAGAGGAAAAGGTGTAAAAATGGGCACAGATGTTATTATGGGCACCCCTCACAAAGAGCATATGGAATGCTAGAGACTGGCGATCAGGAATGGAAACGGTGCCTGTTGTTGATAGACGGTAGCAGTGAACGGTTAGAAGCATTGTTTCAAGCAGTGTAGTTAGAGCACCCGTTATTGTGTGAATTGTTGTTTCTTTCGGATTGCAAACGTTTGGCAGGTATGTGAAATAATTTTCTTTTTATATCCTTCTGATCAGTTTTAAACAATTTCTGTGATATCCGGAATAACGGAATCCTAAGCTTCTTTTAGAAGCACTATTTTACGTTACACACGCTTTTAGGTTAGACGTAATAGTGACCATGTAGCTTAAGAATGGTTGGTGTAAATATGGGTCAATTGGGTTGGTGTAAAAATAAGTACCTATTTAAGGAGGGCCCATAATTATACCAACTCTTCTCTTAAACAATGTAAAACATTTAATTAATTTTATGGGGATATGGGTAGTCGAATTCTGTTTAAAGTTCATATATACAACTCAAACAGCAACAAACAGACAAATATAATTTCCAAATTGCGATAACAGACCATAGTGTTTTTGTTCGTCCTTGCAGAATGGTGAGGACGAAGAAGCGCTATGAATGTAAGAACCAGAGGCATCAGTGGAATACATCTCAGATGGTATGTCCCGTAGCAACTGTGAAAGGAAAGGAGGCTTCTGACAAAGGTTCTGCAAGAACATTCGGAGTGTCTCGTACGACTTTGCAGAAATCTCTTAAACTTGATAAAATCCCTGAGCAAGCGGTTCAAGAGACAAAGCTTGGAAGGAAACCGACTTTAAATGCAGACCTCGAAAAACACCTAATTTCTTATCTCCTTCAGAAGGAGCAAAAATTCTTTGAGTGCACTTTGACAGATCTGAGAAGAATGGCATTTTTACTTGGCCAGATAAATGTGTTGACAACCGCATTCAAAGGGGGAAAAGCAGGACGAGCTTGGACTGACGTCCTTCTTCGGAGACACGAGGATCAGCTGTCAATTCACAAGCCTTGTCGAACTTCATATGCCAGATCCTTAGGCTTCAATAAAGTTATTGGCAGACGCTTTCAACAAACACTCACATCCAGCAGACCGAGTGTATAACGTGGACGAGACAGGCATGTCCACTGTCTAAAGCAACATTCAAAAAGTGATAGGGATGAAAGGGAAGAAACAAATCGCAGCGCTAACGTCTGCAGAAAGAGGGGCTACAATCACAGTTATCGCAAGCATGAGCGCTTCGGGACTTTGTGTCCCGCCAATGAGAGTTTTCCCTAGAACAAAACAAGCGAAGCTCTAATGAGAGGCTGCCCCAGTGGTGCCATTGGTAGGGCCCATCCGTTAGGTGGGTTCAAAACAATTTGCCCATCGAATGGTTCGTTCAATTCATTGATAAAACACATCCTACTGAACAAAGGCCTTTTCTCCTCATCTTGGATGGTCATTATAGCCACGTTCGAAATCCAGATGGGACTGACTTGGCGAAAGATCACCACGTGACTATCATCTCACTTCCTCCATAGCGCACCCACAAATGGCAGCCTCTAGATAAGACGTTCATGGGATCTCTGGAAACGTACTACAACGAGGCAGTGAGAGTATGGTTGCATCACCTTACGACGTTATGGAGGTTTTTAGCCAAGCCTACCTTCGTACCCAATCAGCTGAGATAACAATAAATGGATTCAAAGTAACTAGATTGTACCCTATGAACCGTTACATCTTCACTGACGCTGATTTCATAGAAGCTGCGTTGCTTGCAGAAAAACTTACTCCACAGTGGAACATGAACCTAAAGTTACTGAATCACATGCTCCTCTACTTGCTATCCCTGGACCATCGATATCATCTGCTTCTTATTCGAGTTATCCTGATGTACAGTCACATCAAGCTCTAGCTATGCCAGTTGATGAAACCACTGGAACACCGGGAAATTCTCCGGGGACTTCAACAAACGCAGTTTCACCACTCGATATATGTCCTATCCCCAACATTAGAGGCCACCCTGCGGACAGAGGTGCAAAGATCCAAAGGCCTTAAAAAAAAAAAAAATATTCTACAAAACTGATTCATGATCGGACTCTTCAGGCTCCTGCAGCCCACCTTGTGCACAATGACAATGACCTTGATGTGAACGATGGGGATACACCAGACTCAAGCGATTCACGTTGCATCTTTTGTGATGAAAAGTGCTCTCAGGGCAGAGGAGTAGAGGTGTCGATTACATGTGTTATATGCCAAATGTGGGCACACTTGTAAATAATTTCAGATTTCACGCATAAATGTACGAAAGTTGCTTTTTGTAGCCTTGTCTACCATTTTATGTTGTTGTAACCCACTTCATTGAAATATTTCAAATGATTTCTTGCACCCTTTTGTGGACGCCGGTATTTTCATCCCCTTTTTTTATAAGTTCTATTTTACAAGCTTCTTGTAAATCTTGGTTTTCGAACAGAAATAATGGATACTAATCATTGTTCCGCCTCTCATCGTTTCTTAAACTTGTTACAGTTGTTAATGAAGCTATAAAATCCAGAATTTTTACAAAAGAAGGTACATTTAAGTCAAAAACAAAAGAGGGTGTCCGTATTTATACGTTTTCCTCTATTAAATAAAAAAGTTATGACAAAATATGAATTATTGGTGCTGCGTTCATTAAGTGTATAAAGTGAAGAACACAATGTTTTGGCAAATATGTGTGTAATAGAAAGGTATAAAAGACATAATAAATCAAGAAATGAAATAGATACAGATACATAGCTATCAGAGACGGTGGCCGTAGTGCAAGGCTATCATCTGAGATACTGTATACTGAAATCGCATGAAGTGTTTAAAAGTTGTTGATTGTGTAAATGTTCTTTTTCACTGTGAAATATTAACTTCAATAGTTCTAAATATATTCAAATATTGTTTTGTCATAGGATGCGCTAAATTTTTCTGCGATCCACGATATATTCAGATTTGCCTTAATATTTGATTGTTAATTATTATATACTATCAAAGAACTGTCAGAAGCCATCTTTCTGCTTGTCTCAAAAGTCCGCCGTTGCTGGTGATTCCCCGTTCTGCTAAGCGAGCGACCATTGGCCAGCTCCCCTTTCTTGGATTTATTCACACCGTGACGTTGCTTGTCTCTGCACCTGGCTGGCCAGAACAGGTCAAGTAGCCGGACTGACCGCGGCGCACTTTGTGCCCTGGGCTCGCTAGCGTTCTGCCACGCAACAAATTCGTATCGCTTCGTACCAGTAATGGGCGGCCTACTAGCTCGCCTAAATACGCGTTACATTATATCATCTAAAACATACTGAACAGAGTGGTATGTTACAAAGTACCTTACAACTGCATATCATAAAACTGTATAGGTTATGTCATGGGGAGAGCAGGGAATTATGAGCTATTAATAGCTTAAACTTTTTAATTCCTTGTGTGGAAAATAACTAATAACATTTACTTCTTTTCCTGGGTATTCGTCTGTTTCCAGTTCCTGTGAGTCTTTGTCAATATAGCTGATATTAAAAAAAATACTGAAAGATGATAAAAATATCTGTGCACCTGTAGAACATCTTTATAGTGGTTTTCTGTCTACTATGAACTAAGATTTAAACTCTGGACAGCGTTTCTCGACGAAAAATGTAGACGTGATGTGTTCTCAATACATTAACTCTCCAATTCAATTAACTGCTTTCTTATTCTTATACAGCTGACTGTTTTGAGAAACCGACAGTAATCTACAGATATTCGATGGTGAAATTTATGTGGTTGCACTTAAGAGGCTACTGTAATTTTTTATACCTCGTTTTCGGTTCCTAAGACCCTATTACTTGATCACTCTAGAATTACTTATGTTTCATTTTCTTAACAGGGATTTTATTTACCCTTACAGGGGCAATTATTTAAATATACATGAAAATTCCATTTTCTTTGAGCATAAATGTTAATGTTGCAGTCGTTAGAAGATTTGATGCAGTTCTTTACGCTCTTGTACCCAGTGCAAGTTTCTTCATTTCAGCATAGCTATTGTAACCTTTATCCTCCTGAACCTGTCAACTGTGATCTAACTTTAGTCGCCTTGTACAGTGTTTATTTCTCATATTTCTATCTATTATCGTATTAACTATTCCTAGATTCCCCCTGGTATGCCCTATCAACCGATCCCAAATTTACTTTTTCTCTACGATTCGATACGTTACTTCTATAGTAATGCTATCGATCTATCTAATATTTAGTATTATACTGTCGCACTACATATCAAAAGCTTCATCTGTCATAATGTGTGCACCGTCCACTTTTCAGTTCCATATAAGCCTCTCATGATCGGGAGTTAGTAGGATCAGAGAAATGACATGGAAGAACTATACGCCTTTAACTAACACCATTTATCCTTTCGATAAGAAACATGTATTTCTCAAAGTAACAACAGGTCCCCTTAAGAAACAGGGGTAGCAAAATGCCAAGTTAATACGCCATGTTAATTTTACACACTTGAATAGCGTTCATGTTGTGAATAACACAGTTACCCCTTTAATGGCCTTAAACAAGGTGCAAGTAGATAAGACTAACAATATTGGCCTATAAAAAAATTTAAATTTAAATCAACCCACAAGGAATGAAAACTGAGCTCTAAATAAATATCTGCAAGTGAGCTCAAATCCAAGACTTTAGGCACACCCCCAAAACATAAATATTAACTAGTTAACAAGACATAACAGACCTCATTTACAGTTTACTCACAGGGTTACTCCACATAATTTACAATAAAATTCACAACATGCTTACAATGTGTGTTAAACAGAACAACGACATTAAGGGGGAAATTCCCTGCGCGAAGCCAGTTAATTAGGTAAAGGCCTATTGACCGACAGCAAAATTTCATTGACAGTGCAAATCAGATAACGTAAGGTCCTCGCTTGGGCAGAGACACTCAGGGCACGTGACTGTAAACAAATAGCTAGCCGCAATAGGAAACGCTGGAGAGCCGAGCGCACGGCCGCAACCAAGCCAGGAACAGGTGGCAAGAAGCCGAAGACGCGGAACGCTCTCCCGGCAACTTAGCTGGTATTGTCAACAAACACAAAATGTATATGTCTCACTGAATCACACTACAACTGAAAGTTACTGTTTAACAACGACTGCAGTTATAGAGCCTTCTCAATAAAGTCATACGCCCTAGGAAATAAGCCACGCTAAAAATGTAGGGGCGAAAGGAGAACTACTCAAAGGGAATCGTAAATTCTTCCAGGAAGGAATATAAATAACAACTCCCTAAGGTCTTACCATCAGCTGGAGGTCATAACACAAAACTTACAGTTCTGGATAGTAATAATACCAAAGAGCACACCAACTTCTAAAAAACAGTGAAAACAAATATTAAAATTCAGTAACCGCTTGTTCTCTCGCATAAAACAATTTAGAAACAAATTCAAAATTTTAAAAAACTAGATAATTAAATGGTACCTGTTGTAATTATGCGTGAAAGCTGGGCACATTACATACTAACACAAATTGCCATAACAACATTCAGTATGTCAAATTTTTGGGGAGAATCCTGGCCAGCAGATTAACGCAAGTCACAATAATAATAATAATAATAATAATAATAAAATGAAAGAAAAATAAAACAGAGCACACAGGTCATTAAAATTGTCCGACAGTTACATAGAGTCAAATAACAAAGGTGTCCATGTCGACTTAATGAATATAAACCCGATCATCTGCTCAATGAAGTTGCGGAGCGGGAAATCGGTGAACAGAGCTCAACAACCAGATAACCACGGCGTAGGCGAACCAAGCCTCTTGCCTTCTACCCAATCCTGGCCGATGCGCACCACGTGTCCGGTGCTCGAAGCACTGCCGCTGGCCCCAGCTCCACACTGTGAGAAGACTACACGTAGACTGCCTGCACTGCGCTGTTCGAAGGCCTCCCCAGATGCTGCTGTAGCGGTCGCTTCTGAAGCCAAGCCGGGGCAGAGATAACCACGCAAGGGAGTTATATGTGCCACCTTGTGAGACACCAGCTAGAAGCTAATAAGGGTGGTCCATTGATAGTGACCGAGCCAAATGTCTCACGAAATAAGCATCAAGCAAAAAAACTACAAAGAACGAAACTCGTCTGGCATGAAGGGGGAAACCAGATGCCGCTATGGATTGGCCCGCTAGATGGCGCTGCCATAGGTCTAACGGATATCAACTGCGATTTTTTAAATAGGAACGCCCATTTTTTATTACATATTCGTTTAGTACGTAAAGTTGGACCACTTTTTTCGCTTTGTGATAGATGGCGCTGTAATAGTCACAAACGTATAAGTACGTGGTATCACGTAGCATTCCGCCAGTGCGGACGGTATTTGCTTCGTGACAGATTACCTCTGTTAAAAGGGACCGTTTACTAGTTGCGGAAAAGGTCGATATCGTGTTGATGTATGGCTCTTGTGGCCAAAATACCCAACGGGCGTGAGCTATGAATGCTGCTCGGTATCCTGGACGACATCATCCAAGTGTCCGGACCGTTCCCCGGATAGTTACGTTATTTAAGGAAACAGGAAGCGTACAGCCACATGTGAAACGTCAACCACGACCTACAACAAATGATGATACCCAAGTAGGTGTTTTATCTGCTGTCGCGGCTAATCCGCATATCAGTAGCAGAGAAAATGCGCGAGAAGGGGGGGGTCTCAAAAACGTCGGTGTTGAGAATGCTACATCAACATCGATTGCACCCGTACCATATTTCTATGCACCAGGAATTGCATGGCGACGACTTTGAACATCGTGTACAGTTCTGCCACTGGGCACAATAGAAATTACGAGACGATGACAGATGTTTTGCACGCGTTCTATTTAGCGACGAAGCGTCATTCACCAACAGCGGTAACGTAAACCAGCATAATATGCACAACTGTGCAACGGAAAATCCACGATGGCTGCCACAAGTGGAACATCAGCGACCTTGGCGGGTTAATGTATGGTGCGACATTATGGGAGGAAGGATAATTGGCCCCCATTTTATTGATGACAATCTAAATCGTGCAATGTATGCTGATTTCCTACGTAATGTTCTACCGATGTTACTACAAGATGTTATGTTTCATTGCATGACAGAATGGCGATGTACTTTCAACTTGATGGATGACCGGCACATAGCTATCATGTGGTTCCAGCGGTATTGAATAGCATATTTCATGACAGGTGGATTGGTCGTCGAAGCACCATACCATGGCCCGCGCGTTCACCGGGTTTGACGTCCTCCGATTTATTTCTGTGGGGAAAGTTGAAGGATATTTGCTATCGTGATCCACCGACAACGCCTGACAACATTCCTCACCGCATTGTCAATGCATGTGCGAACATTACGGAAGACGAACTACTCGCTGTTGAGGGGAGTGTCGTTACACGTATTGCCCAATGCATTGAGGTTGACGGACATCATTTTTAGCATTTATTGCATTAATGTGGTATTTAGAGGTAATCACGCTGTAACAGCATGCGTTATCAGAAATGATAAGTCCACAAAGGTACATATATCAGATTGGAACAACCGAATAAAATGTTCAAACGTACCTACGTTCTGTATTTTAATTTAGAAACCGTACCTGTTACCAACTGTTCGTCTAAAATTGTGAGCCATATGTTTGTGACTATTACAGCGCTATCTATCACAAAGCGAAAAAAGTGGTCCAACTAAAAAATTCATATTTCTTTACGTACTACACGAATATGTAATAAAAATTGGGGGTTCCGATTTAAAAAACCCAGATGATACCCGTTTGACCTATGGCATCGCAATCTAGCGGGCCAACCATAGCGCCATCTGGTTTCCCCCTTCAAGCTAGACAAGTTTCGTTATTTGTAGTTGTTTCGTTTGACGCTTATTTCGTGAGATATTCGGCCCGGTCACGATCAATGGACCACCCTGTAGATGGTGGTAGGGTGACGGCTCACCTATTTGCCCACCAATACTTAAAGTAAGAGAGTCATAACATTTCTATATATGTTAGTCTTCTCTTTTCAAGCGAACCTTTTGTTCCTATGGTTTATCTTCATTATACTCTACCTTTTACAATGCCAGACATTTCACTACCCTATAGTAGGCTTACTACTTTCAGTCTCATTTCCTTGTCTAATTCCCTCAGCGTCACATAGCTTAAATCATATACTAGTAAATTCAGTTAGGCCAGTTTTACTTTTATTGTCGTTAATCTTGCAATCTTTTTGAGCCATTAACATTCCGTTCACCTAATCATTAAAATTTTTTGACGTCTCTGACTGAATTAAAATGTCCCTAGATTTTAATTCGTTTCATAGCTTCTCATTAATTTTCTTTGCCACTACCGTTTGTGTCCTTCGACTGTTATAAATGCATGCCAGTTTCTTTACAAGTTATAGGCAACATTTCGCACCCTGTACTGCTATAGCCGTCAGAATTTCAAACAATACACTCTGGGAAACATTGTCAAACGTTTTCCCTCATTATACAAGTGCTATAAAAGTAAGTTGGCCTTCCATTAGTTTTAAGGGAAGTTGTCGCATTAGTACTGCCCCGTGTGTTCACACATTTCTCCGAAACCCATGCTGATATTCCCCGACTTGAGGTTCTATGAGTATTGCCATTATTCTGTCAAAAATTCGTATAAATATTTCACAGCCGAAACTTATCAAGTTCATAGTTCATTAATATCCACCTCTCTCTCCTTTGGAAGTGGATTTACTGGTTCATTTATGAAGTCTGAGGGAATATCCTGCATTACAGATCTATTAGTTTTGGTTTGCTTGATTTTCCCAAAAGCCTTCCATTCTCGTGTTGTAATACCGTTGAGCGTTCCTCACCTTTATGTAGCCACTTTACATTTTCCTTCCACGTTTCAACCAACCCCTATTTGCGTAGCACTGGCTTGCCGTCTACGTTCTTGAAGTGTATACAGCTTACTCTCTTTCCTCTAAAGACATCTTCATTTGATATGCATGCGTTAACAGCTTTCCTCTTCTCCTCTGCTGGTACTTTCCCCCTTTTGCACTTATTTTCAATATAATTTTTAGGCGTCTATGCCGGCCGGGGTGGCCGAGCGGTTCTAGGCGCTACAATCTGGAACCGCGCGACCGCTACGGTCGCAGGTTCGAATCCTGCCTAGGGCATGGATGTGTGTGATGTCCTTATGTTAGTTAGGTTTAAGTAGTTCTAAGTTCTAGGTGACTGATGACCTCAGAAGTCAAGTCCCATAGTGCTCAGAGCCATTTGAACCATTTTTTTAGGCGTCTAATTCCATTTTATCTGCTTCATTTATAGACTTTACATATTATATTTTTGATATTAGTGAAATTTATTTCAAAGTATCCCTACTCCCCCGATTTCACTTTCATTTTACAAAGCTGCACATTCACCTACGTACTCCCTGTTTCGCTTGAGATTCCCGAAATGTTCACAATGTTCGCTTTTAAACACTTCACAACAATTTCTTGTTTCTATTTATCAAGGTCCTATCTCTCTAATTCCCTAACTTTCTCCATTTTTCTTCAGTTTCAAACTTGAGTTGATAACAACTAAATTGTTGTGTGAATCCATATCTGCAGCTGTAAATGTTTTACGGTTTAAAATCTCATTCAGTATAACCTAGTCTTACCATTATATAATCTGTCCGAATCATTCCGTTATCCCTTGCACTCTTCCACGTCTTACCGCTTTCAAACTTCTTGAAACAATTAATAACAATGACGAGTGTCTACAGTGTGAAAAGACTTTCTCAGACACATTCACCTTTGATTTCTTCCCCCATATCCATAGCCAACGATTTTTCTTCTGTCTTTTCCCACTATTGATTTCCAGTCGATCATCACAAATAGTAAAATACGTGTTGAAAAATTTCATTGACCTCATATTCAATTTTCCAATTTACTCATCTACATCTACATTCTAATACCTCCACAGGGTGTAGGACAGAGAGTATCTTCTACGACTACTAGTCTTTCTGTCTCCAGTTCCACTCGCAAGTAGAGCGAGGAACGAACGGCGGTCAGTGTAATCTAGAAAGCTCAAGTACAGTGTCTGTGTTTGGGAATTTCAGAGATACGTTGTAACGTGAGCCGCTACATGGCTTGACATAATAGTCTTATACTCAGAACACACCTGGGTGCCCTTCCGACTCTCAGGGAACAGCAATATAAGATTTATTATTCGGACTTACGTTACATTATCGCTCTTAGTATAGTCTGCAAGTGTGTATGCGCGTCGTCTGCTGATGTATGCGTCAGCTGTCTGCTGTGGGTTCTGTGAATATGGAGATGCAGTTTAGCCAACCACTGTATTAAGTAGAGTGCGACTGCACTGGACCAAAGAGACATAAGCTCCCCGCACGTTAGCAGGCCCCGTTAGGTTAGCAAACAGCCGCTGTGCAGACTGAGCCCTTCCGGCCACCGTGTGTGGACTCCGGATGAGGGGAGACGGTTAGGCATTCCCCGCTAGGACTCTGGTGAGTATAGACGCCCTGCGTAATGGCTCCTATAGTCATCTTAGTTAGAAGAGATAATCAGGTTGAATAAAATTACTGTTTTTATTTTGTGTTGCTGATGATGGGCAGCATTCCATATAATCGTACTATTAAGTAAAGTGAGTGATCAAGCAGTTTTATTAAATAAATGTTACCATTCCAACTGAGTTATTCAAACTTTCATCTTAAAGTTAATCGATAAGCAGAAATTTTGTTTAGTGATGCTTCATTATGCAATCGGTCGTAGGCGTCTTTAACAAAAGACGCAGGTGCTATTTTCAAATTGAGAATGCCTGCGAAGACTTTGCGGAAAACAAGTATCATGCAACGTTCATTAAATTTTTTGCTGTTCTAATTTTTAAGTCACCTTATAATTATTAATATTATTTGTTTATCAGATTACAATATATTCAATAATTCTAAAATACGTGTCGAGGCAGGTAACGTTTACAGATCATATTTCAGTGTACCATAATGATCCAACAAGCATTCTAAGTGAGCTGAGGGAGGAACTCTTCCGTATGAGCATGGCCTACTTGCACACGCAAGGCGGTAATATGGAACTGCGGTTTTCTCTATTCCAAGAACCGCTCACGTTCGCGTTAACTTCCCCAGGACGTGACAAAGGAGGGTCTCTTCTCGGAAATGTTTGCCCCGTGTCACCTTGTGATGCGCGGAGCGATCCCCTTTAAACCATCGGTATCTCGGCAGGAAGCCCGGCAATCCGATTCCGGCGACAACGTGACCGCGAATGCAGCTCGTTGGCGGTGTGGGAAGTATCCTTCTGCGGAAGGCTATTTCCGAGGGAGGGTCTTCCAGAAAGCGCTCAATGGTTGCCAAAGCTAACTATTGGTTCGTTTTGGCGTGATAAATCATCACTTGAAATGCTGAAATGTTGACAATTACACAGGAATTTGTATATAGCATCTTGAATGCAAAAAATTGAGTGCTCTATCAAAGCATAATTTATTGACGCTAGAAAAAAATTCTAGAGAACCGAAATGTCAACACCAGTTTGGAAAAGTATAATCCGGATGACTCCAGGTGTCGTCATTCGACCGCAGACAAAACGTCGATTCATCGTTACACGAAGAAGACAAAACTACAGTCAAAACATCTGCTGACAAAGGTGAACATACACGCGAAGACCGAAAACAAAATGGTAGTAAAGATAATTTATGACAGCTCTTTTTAGGATGTGGCTAAATATGATGAGTACTAACTATAGAGGAAAAAAAGGAACGCAGTGCCTGGATCCTGTACCTATAGTTGATTTCGTTTCGACAGTGATCTGAAGAAGAAGCCACTCACGTATGTTTACAAAAAATGTAGTCGTGTTTCCTAAATAAGAAACCCGCTTGTAATGCTTAATTAAATCAGGTGATGCTCAGGGAAATAGATTAGAACATAAGTAAAACTGAAGTGATTTCTGGCGTTCCCCAAGGTACTGTTATAGGCCCTTTGCTGTTCCTTATCTATATAAACGATTTGGTAGACAATCTGAGTTAGGTTGTTTACAGATCACGCTGTCGTTTATCGACTAATAAAGTCATCAGAAGATCAAAACAAATTGAAAAACGATTTAGAAAAGGTATCTGAATGGTTAGAAAATTGGCAGTTGACCCTAAATAACGAAAAGTGTGAGGTCATCCACATGAGTGCTAAAAGGAATTCGTTAAACTTCGGTTACACGATAAATCAGTCTAATCTAAAAGCCGTAAATTCAACTAAATACCTAGGTATTACAATTACGAACAACTTAAATTGGAAGGAACACACAGAAATTGTTGTGGGGAAGACTAACCAAAGACTGCGTTTTATTGGCAGGACACTTAGAAAATGTAACAGATCTACTAAGGAGACTGCCTAACTACGCTTGTCCGTCCTCTTTTAGAATGCTGCTGCGCAGTGTGGGATCCTTACCAGATAGGACTGAAGGAGTCAATCGAAAAAGTTGAGAGAAGGGCATCTCGTTTTGTATTATCGCGAAATATGGGAAAGAGCGTAACAGAAAAGATACAGGATTTGGGCTGGACATCATTAAAAGAAAGGCGTGTTTCGTTGCGACGGGATCTTCACACGAAATTCCAATCACCAACATTCTCCTCCGAATGAGAAAATATTTTGTTGACACCGACCTTCATAGGGAGAACGATCACCACGATAAAATAAGGAAAATCAGAGCTCGTACGGAGAGATACAGGTGTTCGATCTCACCGCATACTATACGAGATAGGAATAATAGAGAATTGTGAAGGTGGTTCGACGTACCCTCTGCCAGGCACTTAAATGTGATTTGCAGGGTATACACGTAGATGTAGACGTAGAAGACACTACAACTAGCAGGTAAGTTTTCCTATTTGCGCAGCAAACTAACATGTGCCATTGGTAGATTGAATATAAAATGCGTGAAGGCAATACAAAGGAAAGTGTTGATGAAAAAAGAGGATTTCGTATCATCTATTAAAATTTTTAACGTTAGAAATACTTTTCTGAAGGTATTTGTCTGGCTTTTAGTCTTTTATGAAAGTGAAACGAGGACGATAAAAAGTAAAGATAAGAAGACGATGGAAGCTTCTAAAATGTGGTGCTATTGTAGAAAGCTGAATATTACATAATTAAGGAAGGGTTTTCGATTAGAACTCAAGAGTAACAGCTTATAGCACAGCTTGATTAAGAAAAGGAATCGACTGGTAGGACTCATCCGGAGTCATCAAAGCGTCCTCAGTTTGGTAGCGGAAGCGCGTATGGAAGGTAGAAGTTGTAGAGAAAGAACAAGCCATGATAACAGGAAGTATTATTTGTGAAATAATTCTTGTGCTTCAGTCACTTCTGTTAAGCAACATTTATTGGCATGACGCGTCTTGGCAGCATGATTTACAGTTATATTTGTATTGTGTGTTGCTTATTGATTCCTTATAATTGTAACTATATCGGCTTTCCGTGTGTGCTAATGAAATCATGTTCGGACGGAGTGACCGTGCGGTTCTAGGCGCTAGGGGTAGCGTCTTTGATTCATAATCAAAACGTCTTCGGTCCCAGGTTCGATCCCAGCCACTGCCTAAATTTTGATAAATAATCAGCATTGGCGGCCGAAGACTTCCGGCATAAGAAGTCATCCTCATTCTGCCAACGGCCTTGTCAAAGAGGGCGGAGGAACGGATACAGGTTCAGGGCACTCTCTTGTCCTAGGGGTGGGAAATTGCCCCTAAAGGCGGAAGAATCAGCAATGATCAACGACATGAGGATGCAGAAGGCAATGGAAACCACTGCATTAAAGACACGTGACGTGTATCCACAGGACATGTGGCTTGTAATTGAAGAAGTGTCATGATGATCTCTCCATTGCCAAAAGATTCCGGAATAGTCCCCCATTCGGATCTCCGGGAGGGGACTGCCGAGGGGGAGGTTACCATGAGAAAAAGATTGAATAATCAACGAAAGGATAACGTTCTACGAGTCGGAGCGTGGTAGGGAAACTAGAAAATCTGAAAAGGGAAATGCAAAGGCTAAATATAGATATAGTAGGGGTCAGTGAAGAGAAGTGGAAGGAAGACAAGGATTTCTGGTCAGATGAGTATCGGTAATATCAACAGCTGCAGAAAATGGTATAACAGGTGTAGGATTCGTTATCAATAGGAAGGTAGGGCAGAGGGTGTGTTACTGTGAACAGTTCAGTGGCCGGGTTGTTCTAATCAGAATCGACAGCAGACCAACACCGACAACGATAGTTCAGGTATACAAGCCGAAGTCGCAAGCTGAAGATGAACAGATAGAGAAAGTGTATGAGGATACTGAAAGGGTAATGCAGTATGTAAAGGGGGACGAAAATCTAATAGTCATGGGTGACTGGAATGCAGTTGTAGGGGAAGGAGTAGAAGAAAAGGTTACAGGAGAATATGGGCTTGGGACAAGGAATGAAAGAGGAGAAAGACTAATTGAGTTCTGTAACACGTTTCAGCTAGTAATATCGAATACCCTGTTCAAGACTCACAAGAGGAGGAGGTATACTTCGAAAAGGCCGGGAGATACGGGAAGATTTCAATTAGATTACATCATGGTCAGACAGAGATTCCGAAATCAGATACTGGACTGTAAGGCGTACCCAGGAGCAGATATAGACTCAGATCACAATATAGTAGTGATGAAGAGTAGGCTGAAGTTCAAGACATTAGTCAGGAAGAATCAATACGCAAAGAAGTGGGATACGGAAGTACTAAGGAATGACGAGATACGTTTGAAGTTCTCTAACGCTATAGATACTGCAATAAGGAATAGCGCAGTAGGCAGTACAGCTGAAGAGGAATGGACATCTCCAAAAACTGCCATCACAGAAGTTGGGAAGGAAAACATAGGTACAAAGAAGGTAGCTACGAAGAAACCATGGGTAACAGAAGAAATACTTCAGTTGATTGATGAAAGGAGGAAGTACAAACATGTTCCGGGAAAATCAGGAATGCAGAAATACAAGTCGCTGAGGAATGAAATAAATAGGAAGTGCAGGGAAGCTAAGACGAAATGGCTGCAGGAAAAATGTGAAGACATCGAAAAAGATATGATTGTCGGAAGGACAGACTCAGTATACAGGAAAGTCAAAACAACCTTTGGTGACATTAAAAGCAACGGTGGTAACATTAAGAGTGCAACGGGAATTCCACTGTTAAATGCAGAGGAGAGAGCAGATAGGTGGAAAGAATACATTGAAAGCCTCTATGAGGGTGAAGATTTGTCTGATGTGATAGAAGAAGAAACAGGAGTCGATTTACAAGAGATAGGGGATCCAGTATTAGAATCGTAATTTAAAAGAGCTTTGGAGGACTTACGGTCAAATAAGGCAGAAGGGAAAGATAACATTCCACCAGAATTTCTAAAATCATTGGGGGAAGTGGCAACAAAACGGCTATTCACGTTGGTGTGTAGAATATATGAGTCTGGCGACATACCATCTGACTTTCGGAAAAGCATCATCCACACAATTCCGAAGACGGCAAGAGCTGACAAGTGCGAGAATTATCGCACAATCAGCTTAACAGCTCATGCATCGAAGCTGCTTATAAGAATAATGTACAGAAGAATGGAAAAGAAAATTGAGAATGCGCTAGGTGACGATCAGTTTGGCTTTAGGAAACGTAAAGGGACGAGAGAGGCAATTCTGACGTTACGGCTAATAATGGAAGCAAGGCTAAAGAAAAATCAAGACACTTTCATAGGATTTGTCGACCTGGAAAAAGCGTTCGACAATATAAAATGGTCCAAGCTGTTCGAGATTCTGAAAAAAGTAGGGGTAAGCTATAGGGAGAGACGGGTCATATACAATATGTACAACAACCAAGAGGGAATAATAAGAGTGGACGATCAAGAACGAAGTGCTCGTATCAAGAAGGGTGTAAGACAAGGCTGTAGCCTTTCGCCCCTACTCTTCAATCGAGGTAGCAATGATGGAAATAAAAGAAAGGTTCAGGAGTGGAATTAAAATACAAGGTGAAAGGATATCAATGATACGATTCGCTGATGACATTGCTATCCTGAGTGAAAGTGAAGAAGAATTAAATGATCTGCTGAACGGAATGAACAGTCTAAGGGGTACACAGTATGGTTTGAGAGTAAATCGGAGAAAGACGAAGGTAATGAGAAGTAGTAGAAATGAGAACAGCAATAAACTTAACATCAGGATTGATGGTCACGAAGTCAATGAAGTTAAGGAATTCTGCTACCTAGGCAGTAAAAAAACCAATGACGGACGGAGCAAGGAGGACATCAAAAGCAGACTCGCTATGGCAAAAAAGGCATTTCTGGCCAAGAGAAGTCTACTAATATCTAATATTAAATACCGGCCTTAATTTGAGGAAGAAATTTCTGAGGATGTACGTCTGGAGTACAGCATTGTATGGTAGTGAAACATGGACTGTGGGAAAACCGGAACAGAAGAGAATCGAAGCATTTGAGATGTGGTGCTATAGACGAATGTTGAAAATAAGGTGGACTGATAAGGTAAGGAATGAGGAGGTTCTACGCAGAATCGGAGAGGAAAGGAATATGTGGAAAACATTGATAAGGAGAAGGGACAGGATGATAGGACATCTGCTAAGACATGAGGGAATGACTTCCATGGTACTAGAGCGAGCTGTAGGGGGCAAAAACTGTAGAGGAAGACAGAGATTGGAATATGTCAAGCAAGTTATTGAGGACATCATGTCTTCATGATGTACTCTGAGATGAAGAGGTTAGCACAGGAAAGGAATTCGTGGCGGGCCGCATCAAACCAGTCAGTAGACTGATGACCAAAAAAAAGGCGCTACATTCTGGAACCGAGCGGCCGCTACGGTCGCAGGTTCGTATCCTGCCTCGGGCATGGATGTGTGTGATGTTCTTAGGTTAGTTAGGTTTAATTAGTTCTAAGTTCTAGGTGACTGATGACCTCAGAAGTTAAGTCGCATAGTGCTCAGAGCCATTTCAACCTTTATTTTAATGAAGTCACGTACCGAAATTTCTCTCTGGCCTATAAAACCTATTTATCTTAGTGTGCACCACAATACGTGCTATACATGTAAATAATCTCGAAGGGGAAAATACTGGAAATGTGTAAGCTCATTAGGAAAAATGCCGAAATATTTAGTTTTCACTTTCTAAAAACTTGTTATCTGCAAAGTTTTCTACCTAATGTTAAAATTCACTGACTGATAAGAGCTGCAGCAAGTTTATTTGAGAAAGTATTGTGTGTTCTCACATTCATTGTGTTTAAACGTTCCCCATCTACGGTTAATATATAATGATGTCACATTTTTTTACATGTAATGTAGGAACTGGTGGCGAGTTCTCTATTTACAATGCAACTATTATCATTAATCTGGAATATACCACTGAGAGCACTCCATCATCTCATTTCGCTGCAACGGGCTTCACAACCGTATTATTGGCTGTTGAAAAATTAAGTCTTCATTAACTTAGAAAAATTAGCAATGCTGTTTTTTAGGCGATTGAATCCCGTAGTTCACTCGAGTGCTGTCATCTTAAATTGAAGTTATCGGGACCACAGAACTTCCACAATAGTGCGCCATTTATAACTTCGTTTTCGGGAAATTTACATGAACTAGCGTTGCTGTTTAAGCAAGGAATTATTCCTGTTTTATAAGGTTATGAATATGTTAACCAGAAAATCATGAATACAGAATTGAATGAGTCGTGCGTGAGCGTCATAGAATATTTATTCGTAATTCCGATGGGCAAGATCTGAAAAGGCATGGATAATTGACGGTAATTAAATTTTGCTGCTAAAATAGGTTGAATACATTATTGTATACCATAAAACACGTTATACGGGGGTAAAAGAACAACATTATTAGGTTGCATAAAAGATTATGTGTATTTTAATCAAAGTAACATGCACAAAATAAAGCTGAGTAAGAAGAGGTAAGGAAATTCCTTACATTAAAAACTGCCAACTTTAAGTGTTTAGATTATGTAATTACATGAATTAATGGCACGTTGTGAATGACTTACTCGCAAGGTGGTATTTATAGCTTCTTTGTGATACTTTCAGTCAGTGAACTGGAAATGGAAGCACGTCCCATTTTTCCGGAGACACAAAAATCTCTTTCACTACAGCATGGGCGTAAGCATGATGTCGAATTGCTATTGCTGTGTAGAAATTGACTGCAAGAGGACACAATATGCACCTTTACAACGTACTTCAGCTATCGAGTGTAACCTAGTCTGAATGTACTGAAGATGACCCTTTTTCGAACCTCATGATGGCCGGCCGCGGTGGTCTATCGGTTCTAGGCGCTCAGTCAGGAACCGCGCGACTGCTACGGTCGCAGGTTCGAATCCTGCCTCGGGCATGGATGTGTGTGATGTCCTTAGGTTAGTTAGGTTTAAGTAGTTCTAAGTTCTAGGGGACTTATGACCACAGATGTTGAGTCCCTTAGTGCTCAGAGCCATTTGAACCATTTTTGAACCTCATGATGTTATGAGACTACTAGCGCTCTGTTTGCAGCGGGAGGTTTGTCCTATGCAAGTTTATATTATTCACTCTTGCAACAAAAACTGAATTATGAGTATATAGGTTTATTCATGATGTACCCGAAATGAAATCACAATCAAAATACGGAAAATCAGGAAATGATGGGTACGCTATAACCATCTTTATCTTGCCCATCCTCCACTGGCCAGTTTATGATACTGTTTTAATGTTTTCGGCTCATCGGGTGTGTATTATAGAATTATCTTTACATTGTATAGTTTGTTCCTTTTTTATTGGAACAGGTCCACCAGATGCTTGTTGTTCTGGAAGATCTGCCTTACATCCAAGATCTGAGCAGTATAAATTGGAAGGCAGGAGTTTTTTAGCGAATGGCCTGACTTCAATAACATTAAGAAAATCTGGACGGAAAATAATGTGGCTCAGTGTATATATGTGATACTTCATTTTGGCTTTGCTATCGTAAGAGCACACTGAGGTAGCATCAATTCCGTAGTGGCTAGGCCACCTGGCCTTCGGAATATCTTCTGTTTCCACGTATACGACGCTAATATTCTGCTTCAGATACGACGAATGTGTCAAAATTTCGTACTCCTCTGGAGCCATCTCTCGACATGGCGCCCTTGTCTAATACATTTAGTGAGTACTTCTGTTGATGGCACATGATCCCTTGTTACACCAAATGATGGGTACGGATATAAAGATCAGTTTATCTCCAGTAAGGGCAACGGCCTTGCCGCAGTGGTTACATCGGTTCCCGTGAGATCACCGAAGTTAAGCGCTCTCTGGCGTGGCTGGCACTTGGATGGGTGACCATCCAGGCCGCCATGCACTGTTGCCATTTTTCGGGGTGCACTCAGCCTCGTGATGCCAATTGAGGAGCTACTCGACCGAATAGTAGCGGCTCCTGTCCAAGAAAACCATCATAACGACCGGGAGAGTGGTGTGCTGACCACACGCCCCTCCTATCCACATCCTCACATGCTGATGACACGGCGGTCGGATGGTCCCAATGGGCCACTTTTGGCCTGAAGATGGAGTGCTATCTCCAGTAACCTTAGTTTGATAGAAAATTAGATATGACCCCTTTTACAACTCACCAGTTCAGTTAAAAAACAAGTTTTAACAGGAATAAGAAATTCGCTGCATACAGCAACGACCTGGCGGGCAATGTGCTGACCCCATGCCCTTCCATAAGCGTCCAAACGAAGCCATTGGCAGTGGAAGAAACGGCAATCGGTCGATTCTGGTTGGTCCATCTGGGCCAGAATGTGGAGCTTCGCTTTCTTTTTAGAAAATTCGCATAACAGTAGATTACAACTTACTGAAGCTCGATATATTTCCTCGATCTACTTGTATACAGGGTGAGGAAGCAAAGACTGACCAACACGTATATATGCAGAGCGAGTATATATACCGAGATGAGGTTGTCACTAAGCCTACAACGAGGCAAGTGTAGCTCCGCATTCTGGCCCAGCTGGGCCACCTGGAACCGACAGCCGTGTCATCCTATGCCAATAGCGTCGTTTGTATGCGGTATGGAGGGGTGTGCAAGCTGTACTGTGTCCTCCGCATCGCACCTAAACACGCTTACCATCTATATATGCCCCTAAATACAGGGTGTTTCAGAAGTCATGGTTAATATGTCATGGTCAATATTCAGGGGTATGACAGGAATGATCATTTGAAACAAAAAAGCCAAGTAAAAACGGGCTCTAAAACGCATACTTTAAGAGTTATGAGCAATTCTTGATATTCGATACTGTGAAACCTCTTCTACTGCAAGCTCTTTCCTTTCCATATTTTTGTAGGTGGTATTATGCGCCAGGACAAGAAAAAAATTTCCAGTAAACATGTGCTCTAAAATGCATCTTAAGAGCGAGCCGGCCTATGTGTCCGTGCGGTTCTAGGCGCTTCAGTCTGGAACCGCGTGACCGCTATTTCGCTGGTTCGAATCCTGCTCGGGCATGAATGTGTGTGATGTCCTTAGTCCTAGGCGACTGATGACCTCAGCAGTTACGTCGCATAGTGCTCAGAGCCATTTGAACCATCTTAAGAGCTATGAGCACCTGTTCATCTTCGCTGCTTTGAAACACAACTCTTCTAATGATCAAGTGCTCATAACTTTAAAGGTATGTATTTTAGATCACATGCTTACTGGACATTTTCTCTTGTTTTGATCCATACTACTAATTCCCAAAATATGGAAAGCAAAGAGCTTGCAGTAGAGGAGATTTGTTTCACAGTATTGGAGATCAAGAATTGCTCATAGCTCTTAAGACATGCGTTTTACAGCCCATGTTTACTTGACTTTTTTCTTTCTCCCCCCTCCCCCCCCACCCCCGGGTCTGTCATTGTTCTGGTCATTTTACTGGCCTTTTTTATTTTCCATCTTCATTAATTTTTCATTTTGAAACTTAACAGTTCGGTACTCAGAAGGGAAAGATATCTAACGTAATCCTATATGGTTTCTGACACTGATGAAAAAGAGAAAAATTCATTTCCAATCGTGGCCTGCAATAATTTTTACTTTTTTTAGTAACTGAACAAAAATAAGCAAGACAAACAGGGCCACAAAAATGAAGCAAACTGTAACAGTACACCTGAAAAAAGACCATGGCGCAAATACCAAGAGGACCACTTAACATTATATTTTACGTCAAGTTTACCAAAAGCAAAGTAACAAGAATGAAACATATGGACAGAAAAGGGACTCCACACTTCATCCAACTCCTTAATGATTGAACAGCAGGTACAACATATTTGCAAAAAGATCATGATATCGTGGCATTCTTTATCATATCCAGTGGACAGTAACCATTTATTGGTAAAAGACACAAGTGTCCGTGTCATACGTAGTGAACATAATGACCGACAAGCCACATAATCGTAATGTTCTTCGTTCAAGGTGAGAAAGTAGAATCGGGACGCAGAAAAATCTCACTGGACACTGCCGCTTCCGTAGTCCTGTCAAG
Organism: Schistocerca nitens; assembly: GCF_023898315.1. Lineage (NCBI taxonomy): Eukaryota > Metazoa > Arthropoda > Insecta > Orthoptera > Acrididae > Schistocerca > Schistocerca nitens. The sequence continues at coordinate 7,658,940 of NW_026045910.1, read as the reverse complement.
AAACGTCAATTGTCGGTGCAGCCAAGTCCAATGTCTGTGACCACAGGCGATCAACCGATGACACAATTGTGTGTTTCATGGCATAGACTGCATCGGTCTGCCTCACAAACGCCAATGCGAGAAAGTCGAAGTCGAGGAGGACAAGGTTATGGACGACTTGGTACCACAAGGACGCTACATCCAACGGAAATTAGCTAGGCTGTTATTGTAGCAACCAACTTTCCAATCTGTCCCTGGCGATAGGGTCTCTGCAGAGGATGCACGACTTGGAAACGTCCAGCGACATAACAGCATTTTGACAGAGACCTGCCAACTGGGAAAGAATATCAACCTCCAAATGAATGACATCAAAAAAATTCACGATTGTACCTTAATTAATTATTCATCCTACCAACATCTATTGGAGGGGTTAAGCTCTCAGGTCTGAGAAAGGCTAAAAGGCGAGTTGGGGATATGAGGACACGAAGACATTTCAAAACCTGGCGTCGAAGAAATAAAGCAGAAGCCCGTAACTCACATCAGCCGTTGTCTCGTCATAACCTCACAGTGCACCCGAAATAAAATATTTCGCCAGATAAACGTTCCCGATGGACGTCGTAACTTTCGAGACGTCACCGCAGGAAGGGGTAAAATTCGGGCAACAAAATAGGCTTTACTCTACATATAAGTTTCCTAGGTCCGAACTTTATGGAGTAACAAGACGGAATGACGCTAGTGGTAAAGGGTCGCTCCTTGAATCCTGTCAGTGACGCACTTCCAATGTAAGACAGCCATCTTCATCGGATAACGTTCAGTTATAACGCGCAGTGATTGGTGGTGGGCAACCGCCGCAGCCATGACGTCGTTAATCTGAAAGCCGAAAAAATGCATCCAAACCGTCCTCGATCAGCGGTCATGAGTGCGAAGAAGTACCATAATGGCATCGCCATACACGCGAACGATTAACTTCTCTCCCAACAACGACCAGCCACCAAGTCCAGCAGCTATGATCGCAGAAAGGATTCCATAAATAGCACGAATAACGACTTAAAAAGGGGACTTCCTTGCAGAACACCTAGAGACGACGTACTTCTATGGGGGGAGTAAGACGATCGTTCACATCAATAGACGCCTGAATATCAATAAGTAGAGAGGTGATGATCTGTTTGCCGACATCATTACAACCAACAGCCGTCAACATTCGTAACAGAAAATCATGAACGCGTAATTAAAATCAATAACAAGTAACGCTCTCCACACAGGAACAGTGGAAGCATTTGAGATAAGATCACGACGTACAGCAGCGAGAGGCAGGAAAGTACTGACCGGGAGACAACTTTGATTATGTGCCACAATGTCAGCAAGCAAGCAAGACCGAGAAGCGGAATTAAAACAGTTTTTCCGATCTTACAGGAGGTCAGGACGTGTATCTTTTGCACTACTTCATTCACCGTAGATGTTATCGTATCCCGTGTCAGAGGCCACAATTGAAGTCCAGCCAAACACGGCAATTTGCGGGAAGGAAATCGAAGTACAATGTCAGGTACCTCATCACGGAGAAAAGCTACTAAAAATTAATCGTGAAGATCTGGCGTAACGACACTATCAAGAAGGGAAGTAAAATCAACAAACGATATTCCGTCTGTTGATGCTGTGTAAAGATCCAACAAACGATATACCGTCTGTTGATGCTGTGTAAAGATCCAACAAATACCGGAGAAGTTCACACGTCATATTAGGCTGGGATGACAACTCACCATCATCTGTAGAACGAATGGTAGTCAGACACGTACTTAGAAATTGCGTCCGACGACGAATTAGGTGACACAGAGATGCAAGTTCATATTGTAGAATCTAACGTGGTTGGGATCGCAAACGAAGGCCATATAATTGTAGTCTTTTGAGTTTCGCCTTCTCGGGTTGAACTTCTATAATTATTAAAGGAACGTCTCTAGCACTATCATAAAGTCCATGAAGTACAGCATAATGAAATTCCAAGTCCTCTTCATTTCAGTCAATTTTACAGAGCTAAAACGCATGACTGCAATGCGGAGCCGAAGTTCGACAGTGGCAACGCACTATTCTATAAAGGATAACGCCCTTGGAAACCGATTTCCCGTCCCTGCACGGTAGCAGTGATATAATCCAGAAAGGGGTCCGTCAGATGTAAAATATTTAGCTTCGAAACAGGGCGAGGAAGATGTACACGCTACGAGAAGTGGTTAAGAGTCACTGCAACGGCTCAGTCGTCACTGAAGCTGGCAGAAATTACATCAGTTAGTGACTTAGTTGTCACAACTACGTAGGGAAGCAGACAGATGAAAAAGGTCCAGTCGCATACTACTAGTAGCTGTAAAATACGTAAAACACGCTAATGTGGGATATCTACAGATCCAACCATTCTGTAGAGTCAACGACGCCACCTTAACATGTTCAGGACAGTAATTATGGTAGGAAACTGATTAACAGGACGTAATACACAGCTGAATTCTTCCCCCATCAAAATTATTCACGGATTTTGAAAATTAAATAAATGGCATCTTCTTTATAAAAGCGCAAGCAGTCATATTTACTACCAGATCGAGAAAGAGCATGAAGAGAAATCAATGCGTGATTATAAAAACGGCACCCTATGCCCCTACTGCCGTCCACCGTTTCCAAGTCTAAGCACGACCATGCCAGTAATACTTTATGGTTTAATATTAACAACATAATACCCATGGAGACAAAACACGTCAAATAACACTTCTTGCAAATACAAAGCATCAGCTTGGGAAACGTGAATAAACTGTCGTAACGCAGCAAGGCGTAATAGAGAGATTATCCTGTTAACATTTAGGGTAAGAAATGAATACGTCTGAAAGGCATAATAGTGGAACTAGAAAAAAATTTTACGCATTACGTCCCGCTCTCCACAACACCGGCAGACGGTGAAGACGAAGGTACAGGATTTGAATTCTCTCCACCGGAAGGTGCTGATTCCATGCTTTCTTTTTTTCTGTCGTCAACCAGCACGCTCAGGTTGAAAACGTCGCTTCACACCACTCAGTGATAACATAACTTAATGACGCGGAAGTGTAGGACACTCATGAAGGTCCACTACAGGGAGGAGGCATCCACACTACATTCAACGGAATGCCAGGAACACAACCGGTAGCGATGGACAATATCATCATATAGAGAAGAAACAGGCAATGCATCGTCTGAAACTGGCTGCATCATCTGACTACCCGAAATAGTAGTACTCTGAAAGAGTAGTACTCCAACGTATCAGACTGAGTAAGGGACGGCACTGCAAATAGAACACTTTAAAGGCATAACAATAGACGATGTCTCCGTTAAACCATCGGAACCCACCGTAACAGACGTTTCGACGGCTGGAGGAGAGGACGCAGATGCAACATTCTTTTCGACATTAACAGTACCTGCCTCGTCGTCCCTGGCGAAACAAGAACCGTCATTATCGTGAATATTGAAAGTATCACCATTGGAAGATGAATGTTCCACCAACACCTTCGTGGAGGGGCGAGGGGCTGTGACGGTACGTCACATAAATGGACATTTGGAGAAAGGGAAAGGAAGTTTTTGTTATGAGACGTGTGGATTATAAATTATTTCAAGACTGTACGTGTGCGCGATGTATAACAAATAGTAAAGAACGTAAGTTATTATTATCAAAACACAAATATAGATGTAATTAACAAAACAGGTTTTTTTTTATTTTTTTATAATCTCTGTGTAACATAGGCCATGAAGATCAGAGACAATGCTTTGACCTAACTTTGTTTCGTCTAGCGGTAGGCCGCCATTGTAGTGCTGTCTGATTATTAACGTAAGTTTTATCTGTATCTTTGAAAAATACAATAGAAATTGTTATTAGAAAGTGTGTATTATTGACTTAGTTGTCACCTCTCATGATCGCAACCATTAATTATAATCAACATAGTTTTTACAGAACTTCGTAGTGCAGGGAGCTCATCTCCTCTAGCAGGATTTAGTCGGCCATTAGGCTGACGATTCATGTAATTAAATGTAAACGCTGGAGATTTCTCAGTTTTTATCTTTCATTAATTTCGAAGTTAAAATTAATTTCAGTAACCAAAATTCACAGCACTGAATGAGTTGAATATGTTTCATTTTGGCCGCCTAACGGCAGACGAGATTCTCTCCAGTTTTTCCTTGCAAATAATAAACAAGAAATATTGAAAATCATTACATTCCGCAAAAAAAATGGTTCAAATGGCTCTACGCACTATGGGACTTAACATCTATGGTCATCAGTCCCCTAGAACTTAGAACTACTTAAACCTAACTAACCTAAGGACATCACACACATCCATGCCCGAGGCAGGATTCGAACCTGCGACCGTAGCAGTCGCGCGGCTCCGGACTGAGCGCCTAGAACCGCTATACCACCGCGGCCGGCATTACATTCCGCAATATCTCAATTAATCTTTATGTAATTTGGTACACAAATAACCAGTAGCCCCTGAGACCCATATTAATAATTACAGTTTGCGTAAGAATGCGCATATTTTCTATTCTAAATAGCAGCGCTCACGCAAACTATTTATTAGGAGGCGGCGAGTGGCGCGCTATGTGTAAAAAATATTATATTGTACGTACTTCGGGGCAGCCGATGTCCGTACGAGTGTTATCGCGGTATAAGTTAATTAAAAGTCTCATGCTAGCCCACAGTATTTAAAGCCACCCCAAACCAAAATCATAAAATATATAATTATAAAAATATATAATTATCCCTTGATAAAGTGCACCCAGACACACACACATCCACATATACACTTATACCGTGATAAGTGGCGCCCAAGAACGCGGGGCTCGAATTTTTATGTACCAACACTATATGCAGAAATATTGAGTACATAAAATTAACTGAGGCATAGTCGTATTTATCAAAAATTTTACAAAAATATTGGTAAAAAATATTTAAATGTATGCAACGATGTGTATGATGCAAGAACTAATACCACATATGTAAAATTGTTCCATGTACCCAATATAAAAACTTTCACCTATACGAGACTGACGCAGTGAATATTTATGGACGTGAAGCTGAATCAATACATACAATGGTCTCAACCGAGATATACTCAGCAGCAAGCAATACTAATTACTAAAGGTAAGGGTATAACTGCATGTGCTTCTGGGCTGGAACCGAGAAGAGGAAGGGATCCGGGGGCCATGCACTGTGCTGACTTTCTTAGCACAAATTTGTCATAATTGTGAATCACGTTCTTTTACCACGGTGAAATTTTGGTCAGATGCATTTACTATAACTTAGCACTAGTGAGTGAATCAGTGATAGAATTTGCTAGACAGCGAATAGTACGAGGGTCGGTCAAAAAGTAATGCCTCCCATTTTTTTTCTACTTAAAGAAATTAAGTTAAGTGAAAAATTTGAATTTGGCGCCATTCCTCAAACCTTCTTCTGCAATCCACTGCAGTAGTAACTTTCTGTGTCAACAGGTGGCAGCACAGCAGAAGTTTGTAAGATGGCCGACATCGATGTTCGTTTGAGACAGCGTTGTGTGATTGAATTCTTGAATGCAGAAGGTGAAACGCCCATACGCATTCATGAAAGACTGAAGAAGGTGTATGGTGTTGTGACAGTGGATGTCAGCACTGTTAGACGATGGGTTCGTCGTTGTAAGGAAGCTGAAGGGCAAACACCGTTGACTGACGAAAAGCGGAGCGGCAGGCCGGTGAGTGCAGTGACTCCACACAACATTCAGCAAGTTGATGACATCATTCGTGGTGACCGTCGGGTGACTGCAGATGAAGTGTGTCGCATTATTTCTCTTAGTAAAGGCAGTGTGATCACGATTATTAAACAATTGGGGTACTCAAAAGTTTGTGCACGGTGGGTTCCAAGAATGTTAACCGATCAGAATAAAGAGGCAAGGAAAACAATAGCCTCCCAACACTTGCAGCGCTTCCGTTTGGAGGGAGATGAGTTTCTGAAAAAAATTGTGACCGGGGACGAAACATGGGTGCATTTTTTTGAACCCGAATCAAAGAGGCAGTCAATGGAGTGGCGTCACACAAGCTCGCCGAGGAAGAAAAAATTCAAAACTGTGCGATCGGCAGGGAAAGTTATGGCAACAGTTTTCTGGGATACAGAGGGTGTGATTCTGGTTGATTTTTTGGAGCAGGGATGCACAATAAATTCTGTTCAATACGTCACAACCCTCAAAAAACTTAAAGCACGTCTTCAGCGAGTTCGCCCAACAAAATCAATGGCAGATGTTCTTCTTTTGCATGACAATGCAAGACCACACACCAGTCGTCACACCTCTGACGAGATTGTCAAAATTGGATGGGAAGTTTTGCCTCATCCCCCATACAGCCCTGACCTGGCACCATCAGACTTCCATCTGTTCGGGCCACTAAAAGAAGCTCATCGTGGGATTCATTTTGAAGATGAGGAGGCCGTCAAAACATTCATGCGTCAATGGCTTAGGAAGCAGAGCTGTGATTTTTACCGTGCTGGGATACATGCCCTTGTTCAAAGATGGACCAAAACTGTAGAGATGGGCGGAGATTACATTGAAAAATGACAAAATGATCCTCAATGTTGTGGTTTTCAACCTATGTAATTGCATTTAAATTTCCTGACAATTAAACGTAGAAAAAAAAATAGGAGGCATTACTTTTTGACTGACCCTCGTGTTAGAAATAGATGTCACGCAAGCAGCTGTGTGGATTTCAGATAAACTCAAGTGCAATTAACGATAGGTTCACTTGTGTGTGTACCGACACCAAAACAATATTTCTGTAAAGATATATTTTCTGCAGTACGCAAGAAGTATTGGGAAGGATCACATCAGAAAGTGAGTGTAAAAGGTTAGGTGATAGCTTCATTTGTAGTAATTAGTAATATTTCAGTATTTTTGTGTGTGTTTTGTGTATTTTGTGCATTTCTTGTGTGTGTGACATTTTGGGGGAAACAGATTTCTGTGTGTATTTGTGTCCACTTAGTGAGCGTAAATTTATGCAAACATGGTTAAGACACGGAAGGAAAAGCTAGTAGAGAGCGAGGATATGACTGGGTATGATACAGATGATAATGTACAGGAATTTCTAGTACAGAATCCACCTGAAATGTCAGGCTCTCAAATTCCTGGACAGGGAGGTGAGCAGCCTGTGACAGATAACGTATCAGGCAATGCAGAGGATCAGGCTCAGATGAGCAGCGATGTTCACTCAGCTGCTGGGACAGGGAAAGATGATGCTACAGCATCAACAGCTAATGTTGTGCAAGTACCTGCGCCAACAGCTGATTTCTTGACTGTACTTATGGCACAATTAGATCTAAGGAGAATCAACGTGAAGAAAAAGAAAGGCAAGAGCGCGCAATTCGCGAGCAGGCGTTAATTTCACAAGTCAAAGAAATTTTAGCGGTAGATCGAGAGGAACGTGAGGAAAAGGAAAGACAGGAACGCCTTGAACGCGAACGCAGGGAACAGGAGCGTGACGCTCAGTTCCTGGCAAAAATAAATGAAATTTTTGAACAGCGTGACAAGGCGCTAGTGTCATATTTGTCACAGGAGATCGATGTGGTAAAACAACAAGTTGCAGAATTAGTTGAACAAAACAAAGACATTCCGCAGAAGGTAACACAATTAGACGAACGCGTAGATCAATTAGACAAAGCGCATAGCGTCTTAGAAAGTCAGGTGAAAGATGTTGTTAAAACGGTGGACTAGTGGAGCAGGAAATCGCTTATCTGTAAGAAATCACAGTGATTGAGAAGCTGCAGATATCACAATAACAACTTTACAGCATTTCACATTCAACGCTGTGAGCCATCTGTTGGCTGAATTTCGTACTGATTACTGCGAATTCAGTGACAAGTCGCGGCTAGAAGCAACGCCACCTAGTTTCTAGGTGGCGTTGCTAGAATTCGCAAGTAGCAACTAAGAAGCGCGGTTAACAGTGCCATCTGTTGACCAAAGATCGTACTACGCTATTCGCTACCGAGTCAAAATGCGATTACTGTGACAAATAGCAACAAGAAGTCTCAAGTAGCAAATAAAAAGCGCAGATAACTTCCTTTTCCTAGTGCCAGGTGTTGACCGACGTACGTACTTCGTTATGAGAGCCTTGTGCCTCACGAGATCGATGTGCTGTGTGCGCATATGAAGGACTTATTTCAATAGTGGTACAAGAGACACAAAGTCCTAAAGTTAAATGAGCGCTGAAAAATCTGCAGTTGAGATACCAGATATATTCAAGCATATGGTTTCTTGCTAGAGCTGAACCTTTCTTTCTGTTTGTTTGGATCATTTTTTCAGAAACATTATAGACAGAAAAGTGGAGGTAATGGACTTGTACCACTATTCTACATCTACATCTACATCTACATCCATACTCCGCAAGCCACCTGACGGTGTGTGGCGGAGGGTACCTTGAGTACCTCTACCGGTTCTCCCTTCTATTCCAGTCTCGTATTGTTCGTGGAAAGAAGGATTGTCGTTATGCTTTTGTATGGGCTCTAATCTCTCTGATTTTATCCTCATGGTCTATTCGCATGATATACCTAGGAGGGAGCAATATACTGCTTGACTCTTCGGTGAAGGTATGTTCTCGAAACTTTAACAAAAGCCCGTACCGAGCTACTGAGCGTCTCTCCCGCAGAGTCTTCCACTGGAGTTTATCTATCATCTCCGTAACGCTTTCGCGATTACTAAATGATCTTGTAACGAAGCGCGCTGCTCTCCGTTGGATCTTCTCTATCTTTTCTATCAACCCTATCTCGTACGGATCCCACACTGCTGAGCAGTATTCAAGCAGTGGGCGAACAGGCGTACTGTAACCTACTTCCTTTGTTTTCGGATTGCATTTCCTTAGGATTCTTCCAATGAATCTCAGTCTGGCATCTGCTTTACCGACGATCAACTTTATATGATCATTCCACTTTAAATCACTCCTAATGCGTACTCCCAGATAATTTATGTAATTAACTGCTTCCAGTTGCTGACCTGCTATTTTGTAGCAAAATGATAAGGGATCTATCTTTCTATGTATTCGCAGCACATTACACTTGTCTACATTGAGATTCAATTGCCATTCCCTGCACCATGCGTCAATTCGCTGCAGATCCTCCTGCATTTCAGTACAATTTTCCATTGTTACAACCTCTCGATACACCACAGCATCACCTGCAGAAAGCCTCAGTGAAGATCCGATGTCATCCACAAGGTGATTTATATATATTGTGAATAGCAACGGTCCTACGACACTCCCCTGCGACACACCTGAAATCACTCTTACTTCGGAAGACTTCTCTCCATTGAGAATGACATGCTGCGTTCTGTTACCTAGGAACTCTTTAATCCAATCACACAATTGGTCTGATAGTCCATATGCTCTTACTTTGTTCATTAAACGACTGTGGAGAACTGTATCGAACGCCTTGCGGAAGTCAAGAATCACGGCATCTACCTGTGAACCCGTGTCTATGGCCCTCTGAGTCTCGTAGACGAATAGCGCGAGCTGGGTTTCACACGACCGTCTTTTTCGAAACCCATGCTGATTCCTACAGAGTAGATTTCTAGTCCCCAGAAAAGTCATTATACTCGAACATAATACGTGTTCCAAAATTCTACAACTGATCGACGTTAGAGATATAGGTCTATAGTTCTGCACATCTGTTCGACATCCCTTCTTGAAAACAGGGATGACCTGTACCCTTTTCCAATCCTTTGGAACGCTACGCTCTTCTAGAGACCTACGGTACACTGCTGCAAGAAGGGGGGCAAGTTCCTTCGCGTACTCTGTGTAAAATCGAACTGGTATCCACCAAGTCCAGCGGCCCTTCCTCTTTTCATCGATTTTAATTGTTTCTCTATCCCTTACGATTTTCTGCCAAGTCAGTACATAGAACTTTACTTTCGATTTCATTGAACGCCTCTCGCGTAGCCCTCCTCACACTACATTTCGCTTCGCGTAATTTTTGTTTGTCTGCAAGGCTTTGGCTATGCTTATGTTTGCTGTGAAGTTCCCTTTTCTTCCGCAGCAGTTTTCTAACTCGGTTGTTGTACCACTTTGGCTCTTTTCGATCTCTTACGATCTTGCTTGGCACATACTCATCTAACGCATATTGTACGATGGTTTTGAACTTTGTCCACTGATCCTCAACACTATCTGTACTTGAGACAAAACTTTTGTGTTGAGCCGTCAGGTACTCTGTAATCTGCTTTTTGTCGCTTTTTCTAAACAGAAAAATCTTCCTACCTTTTTTAATGTTTCTATTTACGGCTGAAATCATCGATGCCGTAACCGCTTTATGATCGCTGATTCCCTGTTCTGCGTTAACTGTTTCAAATAGTTCGGGTCTGTTTGTCACCAGAAGGTCTAATATGTTATCGCCACGAGTCGGTTCTCTGTTTAACTGCTCAAGGTAGTTTTCAGATAAAGCACCTAAAAAAAAATTCACTGGATTCTTTGTCCCTACCACCCGTTATGAACGTTTGAGTCTCCCAGTCTATATACGGCAAATTAAAATCTCCACCCATAACTATAACATGGTGGGGAAATCTACTCGAAATATTTTCCAAATTATCCTTCAGGTGCTCAGCCACAACAGCTGCTGAGCCAGGGGGCCTATAGAGACATCCAATTACCATGTCTGAGCCTCCTTTAACCGTGACCTTCACCCAAATTATTTCGCATTTTGGATCTCCGTCAATTTCCTTCGATACTATTGCACTTCTTATCGCTATAAACACGCCTCCCCCTTCACTGTCCAGCGGTATACATTCCAATCTGAGTTTAGGATTTCATTACTGTTTACGTCTGGTTTCAGCCAACTTTCTGTCCCTAGTACTATATGGACGTTGTGACCGTTTATTAATGAGAGCAGTTCTGGGACCTTTCTATAGACGCTCCTGCAGTTTACTATTAGCACATTAATATTGTTATTCCCTGTTGCATTTTGCCTACTCCTACCCTGCCGCGTCTCAGGAGGCGTCTTGTCGGGCCTAGGGAGGGAATTCTCTGACCTAAAAAATTGAAATAAGCCCTTCATATCACATGACGACACGTATATTCAACACTAGTTATGGTTGGTCAAACGCAGCTGTGACTCTGAATGTATTATATTAATAAGTAGCAACATTGCCTTCTTCTCCTGAAAATATCAAGTAGCCTAAAAAATGTGTTTGATTCTGATTCCAATATGATTTTTTTGGTTAATACTCCACATGCCTACAGGACTTAGCAATGTTAACACAGAAGAACTCAGACATCTGTATACGTGTAATGAAATGAAAACAGTAGTACTGAGTCATATGAATGCCTCACTTTTGTTCCGACACTGTTCAAGACTCTGGAGAAAAGTTTTACACCTGGTGTTCTACATGGCAACTATACACATTAGAACTTTTTGCCGACGCTACTACCACCTACATAAGTAAACTTTTCCCGTGTTACTTTCAAGTAATGCACTTAAACTAATCCTGATTTAACTGTAAGATCTGTACTTCCCACTTTCATATCAACAGCCTCAACATGCATATTCTAGACCTCGGGATATGTTACAGGTCAGTGTCACACCAAGATTGTGGAGAAACGGGGGGGAGGGGGGGGGTATGTCACTCTCCAACAAGTGTTTACCAATAAATAAGTGGCGGAAAATTTACGGGTATAGGACGGCTTAACATGTGGAAAATGAGATTTTCATTATTCACTCGTTGTATTTAACATTTATTATTCCTTTAAAATCGCATAACAACTTCAATAAAAAAACAGTTTAATCACTCATTTTGCACACTTATTTCATAATTATGGCACTTTTAAACTGCAAATCCTCTAAGAGCTGTCTCGAATCTTCACGATTCTCTCTCAAGAGCCTTGATGTGGATAGGTAGGTACAGCAACCAGTAATCAGAGTCGGAACTGCGTCTGCAAAATCACTAGGATTATTAAACATTTTTGATGTCACTAATTACAAGCAATGTAATTGACAGAATAGTATTGGTAATATTTTCTCTAATGAAAGCCACTCAATGGAGTATATTTCACATTTGCAAGAACGATCTCACTTAAGTAATTAAGTTCATCGAAACATTTAGAAACTAACCTCTCGTCTGACGAAGACAGTCTAAAGACGCAGTGGCAATTTCTCCAGATCTGTTGACAATGATATTTTGAGTTATCACTTTAATGAGTGACTGAAATGTAGTTGGGGTATCTGTGAACATAACAATATGTTAGAATTCATTTTCTAAACACGAACTATTACGGTACGGTATGGCTACTTACATATAAATTACACTATTAATATTTTCACAGTTGTTTCTTTAATACAAAATCAAAGCCAACGGAAGAACAAACGTAAAACATACTTACTAATGACAGTTTTGTTGAGACGCAATTTTCTGTGTGCACAAATGTAACTTTTTCATACGGTGGTAAGTCGCAGAAATCGCAGGAATCACAGAAATCGCAGAAGTAGCAGTGGTATATTGCGGAGGGATACACGACCTAAATTCCTTAACTGCGGCAAACCACAGTTAATAATAACAAATATTGAAAAGTAGCATTCACAGAAATCACTGATATCGGAAAATCGCAGTTTAGCCCATCAATTCGGTGGACAAAATTCAGGCAATTTAGATCTAAAGATTGACGATTGTGTCACGCAAGCTGTGGCTCGGCTAGAGCTCGAGGTTCAAAATGGTTCAGATGGCTCTGAGCACTATAGGACTTGACTTCTGAGGTCATAAGTCCCCTAGAACTTAGAACTACTTAAATCTAACTAACCTAAGGACATCACACACATCCATGCCCGAGGCAGGATTCGAACCTGCGACCGTAGCGGTCGCGCGGTTCCAGACTGTAGCGCCTAGAACCGCACGGCCTCTCTGGCCGGCGGAGCTCGAGGTACAGCCATCAATCGGCGCGACACCTGGTAAGAAAACATAGTACGGAAATGTACCACTTAATAAACGTGGGGTAGAAAAATCAGACTGCGAAAGAATGAAAGCGCTCTCGCCGATGCATTATACAGGTATTGTCGCTGCAAACGAGGCTGGAATACTACCAACCGTAGCACAAGTAAAACATGAAGAATCGTTAATCAAACACCGGCAATTTCAAACATTTAACGATGAAAAGAAAAGCGTGCGTCCCGTGATTTTCGTAAAGAGTTTTAGAAACATGTTACCTGGGTCATGGACTGAACATCAAAAAATTCAGTTCGTGATTTCATTTATTATGGGAGACGCAGCACTGTGGTCGATGGAGATCGCTGAACATTGTCCGACGTTCTCGGAATTTGAAAGCAAATTCCTAGCCAGGTACTGGTCTAGATCTGTACAGGAGAGGCTACGTAAACAGGTGTACAACCCTGAACCCTTTAATCCTCGCTGTGGTAACCTAAGGAAATACTTTGAATGATACTTGAACAAGACGAGGTATTGGGATGAATCCATGCCCGTTAGAGATGTTTTAAGTACACTAAAAGGCAAATTACCAATAGCGATTAGGGAAAAATTAGTGCACGTACCAGATACCGACCTCGAACTGTTCATGGCAACAACAGATTCTTTGGACTTAATACATGAGGATGCCCGTCAGAATGGGCAAGGGAACTCAAATAACGGTCAAGGTAATAATAAAGCAAGAAATCATGGTAATTATAGCGCTCGTAAAAATGGTTATGGCAAAAATAACGAATATTCGCATGGAGAGTACCTCTATAAGAAGGCGAACTCGATGAATAATGGGCCGCCTGCGAATAACAACAGGAGTAGCAATGGTTATAATGCGAACCAGTATGCCAGCATGAGCCAGTCTCCACCAAAAAGGGGGGAGGCAATTATAACCGAAAGAGACGGAGCGAATGGTGAGGAAACCCCTACTTCGTAAACAAAAATATGAGAACAAACAATGAGCAGTGGCAACTGACAGGGCCAGCGAATTGGCAGGCACAACAAGCCATGACAACAGGTCATGTGCCTGTCAATCATATTAACGTTATTCCGATGGCACCGCCCCCACCTCAGCCACCGAATAGTCAGCCACATGAGTACGTCGCGCATGGTACATCGCAAACTGTGACTGACGGGGTGAAAATCACAGACGTGACAGACCAAGTATCGGCAGGGTGCGACAGACCGTCAAACTCTGTCCGACCCCTGTAAGCCCTTCCCAGACTGTCGGCAAGGTTAAAGAGGGGGACAGGCAGAATGTGGGTGTGCATTTACTACGTTATAATGACGGATGCGATATGAGAGAAGAATTAATACTTGATACGCAATCTGCGGAGCAACAGGAGGTAGAACATGTACAGGCTGCATTCAGAGCAAAAATAAATGGCATAGAAGTGACAGTAATACTTGACACACTGGCGAGTGCCTCTTGAATAGATGAGCAGTTATTTAAATTATAGATCGTGTAAAGAAGTTACACAGTTTGCCAATGGAAAATTGTAAGGTCGTAGGTGCTCTATGGGACAGAGTGCAAGTGATAAGGAGTCAGGTGCAGGCTGAGATTGCCATGGAAAAAGAACCCATATTATGCTCAACCTGGGACTTGATGCGCTGCGGGAAATGAAGGCTAGAATTGACCTCTCCCGGGCCAACTGCACTTTATCCTATCGCCACCGGCTCATTGACCAGGCACTGATAAGGACTCCGGACGCGTATATAAATTACTGCCGGAATGTCCGAGTAACTGTAAATGATCCAGATACATTAAATATCAATGACTGTATCATTAATTAAAATAGTAATGAACAGGAACCCGACTGGGAGTCTGAAGTTGTCACTATCAAACAACAAATTGAAAAAAAGTAGCCGAACCATCTAACTTAAGCCTGTCACAACAAAATGACCTAAGTCATGTATTTAATCAATTTGTAAAAGCGTTCTCAGAGAAACCAGTAATCATTAAGGGATATAAATTCGATAGGCAGGTTAAGCCCCATTAAACATTCTGTCGTGCTACCTACTCTATACCGTGGTCTAAAAGGCCGACCGTAGGAAAGGTGTAAATACATAGCTAGTAAAGATCTATTTTATGTATCTTTAATTTTGTGTATATACTCATTACATATGTGGTAGTTTTTAAGTATGTGTATGAGTGAGTTGCTTGGGAATGAAGGTCATGCATTTAAATGAGTGCAATCAAACACAGTATTAGTAAATGAATCCGCGGAATGGTATTTTGCATAAAAGTGGAAATGTGAGAGAGGCACTGTGCATGGCTGTCGGAAACGCATACTAGCAGCGGATCATTGACCGGATGCGAGAAATAGGATGATTTAACCTCTAAACAGGATAATACCTGAAGGTATGACAGATACTTAACATCTGCACAGATTCCAGCTTGGAAGCGCTTGCTGTTGCACCCATACAAGCAAGGCAACTGCAAACGCAGCAACAATAAAAGCAATGAATCAGTGTTGAATGAATATAAAGAACATATGTAAAAAATCTACTGAACTCAGGAGTCCAGAGAGACCAATTGGTCGACACTTTAAATAAGAGGTGCCTACTAGATCAATC
Source organism: Schistocerca nitens (assembly GCF_023898315.1). NCBI lineage: Eukaryota > Metazoa > Arthropoda > Insecta > Orthoptera > Acrididae > Schistocerca > Schistocerca nitens. Next base: position 7,643,428 of record NW_026045910.1, on the reverse strand, counting down.
ACTTAGTACAGAGTGATTAGACGTATCTAGAAGGAACTCTGTTTAGTGTAATATATGAAATACGATTATGTAAAGTGAGAGCCACGTTTCTTATGTAGCTTAGGAAATAAACGTTAAAATATGTCCCAATATGCAAGTGAGACTATCCGGACGCTTAGTTAGTGCACTACAGATAAACTGAATCACTAATTGGAATGTGATGGAAAAAGTGAACAGTATACTGTGTGGTAACACACTGAGTGTTGACTGTATTTAGCAGTGAAAAACTGTTGTTTGAGTACAGTGAACTAAGATAAATAAATTTAACAGCATACACGGTGGTGCCTTCCGCAAGAAACAATTTAATATGCGAAATAATACTGACATCCATGCTGTGGAAAAATGTTTCTGTGAGCGGAATACTCCCAGTGGACTGTGAATGGACGCTACGGGTAGCGCACAGCGAACTGCGGATTCCGGGGCCGCCAAACGCACGATAGAAGTGACGCAGGCCAAACATAGTAAGTGAAAAGTGTCATAGCAAGGTACTAGCATGAAAAATCACCACAGTGACAGTGTGTAGTGCTGAGTAGTGATCACTTAGCAAAAAACAATGATTAAATCCGAGTAATGAAATGTGTAAGTTCGAGCCAGAAACTTATTTAAAGAACTGGACCTCGTACGTTCGTACATTGTATCAGTGCATACAAAAACAGTAAACACGAGTGACTGGAGTGCTTGAAAAGTAATAACATTTCTTTCAGCACTTGCGATATATGTATTGTTGATTAATTGATACGCGGTCGAATATTTTCATGTTACGCGGGGCGAGCGGCCGGCAGATGTTCCTGACTGCACAGCTGATGCGCCGCGCCTGTCAACTGATCGTCAGCTGTCTGCGCGGACGTCACAGCGCAGGTCAACGAACTGTCGCTAACTGTGGCAGACAGCTCAAAAAACACCAGCGTCGAGAACTCTTATTTAGGTGACATTTCGAAATGTACTTATGGTTGACGGCGTATTAATAAATACCGACTAGACTGTAAATTTTTAACAGACATAATGTACAAAGGACACAGAAAATGAGAAACTGGTTGCTTATGTCAGATCAAACGTACGATATATGTAATTACAGTGAATATATATTTCTTATTGAGATGTATATGTGTACGTGAAAGCACAGACAGACTTTTTCCGCAGAGATGACTTAATAGTTCAAGACAAACGTACTGTGTACGTAATTTCAAGTAACATCTATTTCTTGTTATAATGTATCTACCGGTATATATAGATATTTATATTTCATTGTTAATTAATTCAATTGACATATTATCAGCATATTTTCTTTCCTAAATAGCAGCGCTCACGCAAACTATTTATTAGAAGGCGGTGAGTCACGTGCTGTGTTTAAAAAATATGAATTGTACGTACTTCGGGGCAACCGATGTCCATACGAGTGTTATCGCGGTATAAGTTAATTAAGTCTCATGCTAGCCCACAATGTTTAAAGTCACCCAAACCAAAATCACAAAAATATAATTATAAAAATAAAAATATGCAATTGTCCCTTCATAAGTGGCCACACACACACATACATATACACTTATACCGTGATAGGATGACTTCAAAAATCTTCATCGTCCTCAGCCGCGCGAAGTGGCCGCGCGGTTAGAGGCGCCATGTCACTGATTGCGCGGCCTCTCCAGCCGGAGGTTCGATTCCTCCATCGGGTATGGGTGTGTGTGTTGTTCTTAGCATAAGTCAGTTTAAGTAGTGTGTAAGTCTAGGGACTAATGACGTCAGCAGTTTGGTCCATTCGGAATTCACACATTTCATCGTCCTCAGTCCGCCGGCATTTGCATTTTGCTACTGGTGACGGCGCGTTAACGGCAACAAGTGTAGGATCTAAGGTCGGAGAAGTACTGAACCAGATTGCGAAGACCATAATTCAGATGATGTTAACTATAGACGATTTTCCTGGGATGACTTTAAAACCGTAACAAAGAGCGGGCAATTGGATCTGAGATGGTCACTTTCATCACAAAGTAAGCTGGTTCCTTCTTGTCCGGCATATGTAATAGAATCCGGTAACCACTAACATTTAGATGTGAATGAATATTCTTTTGAACACATATTTCTACTGTTCGGGTACCACTGTAAAATTTCAAGCGACGTTGAGTAGATCAGCGCTCCCACCAGATGTGCCGAACAACTCCATAAGGAAACAACACTGCCTTAAGAACTGAATCGTCCACTTCGGGTGGAACCGGAATATAGTCGATCGTCACATTTACAAGAAAGACTGGGCTAACGGAATCATCACGATGTGTAAACTTCACATGAGAACTAGCCCGAGGGAGAAGCCGATCTGGTTGCAATGAATCGTGAAGCTTCATACAAAATGCATACAAATTAGAATCAAAATAGCAGTATGTACCTGGCCAGATGCAACTCGAATCTCGTCAACCAACCAATCGTGAATTTCTAGACAGTCACTTGTCAAAATGGAAACGAATGATACTCCGACCAGAGATATTCTTGGCAGACTCGACAGACGTCATGGCGCGGGCAGAGAACGCCGCCGCCAGAGAACAAACAACATCGAACTCCGCTTGGCAAGAGCGATGTTATACCGACCGGTACACACACAAGACTGAGTACACAAAAGTTCGACACACGCGGCTCTGCTAGACAGGCGGAAGTAGTAACAACGTACTCGCTCCATGCTCAGAGCGAAACGCCACTAATCTACGGATGCGGACATGTTTTCCAACGTATGGAAATAAATTTTAACTTTTTATAGTTACCGTGTTATGACAACTTTTTACTCAACTTGATCTAATAACAACGAGATAACGGCACCGCAAAATGCTTTACTGTCGTCAGAAGCAGCGGTTTCACAAAAGTGTGGCTGAATGCGCAAAATCTAAGAAAATACATAAGCCTTGTATTGTCCTTGTGCGAAAAGCCCACACTTCTGCTCTCTGCTATTACAGCTATCAGACAACTTGCTTGTGATGCTATTCAGACGTTGTGCTCCTAGATTCCGATCAATACTACACGAAGTGTGGCGGAGAGTACTTTGTATACCGCAGTTACTGTTCCAGTCGCTAATGTTTCGCAGGAAGAATGACTGCTGGTAGGTTTCCGTATGGGCTCGATTCTCTCTAATATCATCTTCACGCTCTTCTCGGGAGACCTACGAATACGATGGTTGATTCTTTTGGGAAAGTACGTTCTTGGAACTTTAATAGTTAACTACATCTTGAGCAGAAAGACTCTCTTTCAGCGTCTGCCACTGTCGTTGGCTGAGCATCTACGTCACTCTTTCGCGCTCACTAAATGACCCTGTAATTAAACGCGCTGCCCCTCTTTGAACCTTGTCTATTTCGCTACCAGTTCTATCTGCTACGGACAGGCTGACTAGCTATATTCGAATATTGGTGCAAAGACTGCTTTGCAAGTTACTTTATTTGTGGGTGCAGTGCATCTGCTGATGGTTCTTCCAATGGAACGCAGTCTGGCATCCGCCTTACTGTGATTATTTTTATATGGTCTTTCCAATTTAATCAGCTCCTTACGGTGTCTGCCAGACATTTTATGGATTTGATTGCTACCAGTGATTGTTCTGCAATCATGTAATCATACAATACTGCCTATTTCACTTCGCTATCCCTTTGTAGCGTTTCGTCCTCTCTGTATACATCATCATCCACGGAAAGCCTCCTGGAACATCCGACATTATCCGCTAGGTGATTTAATATACTGTGAAAACTTTTTTTTTTAGTCATCTTTCTTCTGACTGGTTTGATGCGGATCGCCTCGAATTCTTCTACCGTGCCAACTTCTTCTTCATATCAGTGTAGCATTTGCAAAATACGTCCTAAGTTATTTGCTGGATCTATTCCAATCCCCGTCTCCCTTTACAGTTTTTGCCCTCTACAACTCCCTTTAGTACTCCGAAAGTCATTTCTTGATGACTGTGAAAACCAATGGGCCCCCTATAGTCCTTTGTGATGCGAACGAAATTACTTTTACGTTTGAAGATTTCTCTCTAATGAGGATCACTTGCTATGTCTTATTTATTAATAACTGTAAAGTCCCGTCAGACAGCCTGTCTGATATGCCGTACGAACGTATTTTGTGTGGCAGTTAGGAGCTGTATCGAACGCCTCAACATGGGGCCAGTACCTGCTGACTTCTGGATCATGTGCTTGAGCAGAACAAGCTGGGTTTCACACGATCGTTGCGTGCGGAACCCTTGTGTGCGGAACCCCTTGTTGATGACTACAAAGGAGGTTTATGGTCTCCAGAAATGTCATAATACGCGAGCGTAAGACGTTCTAACATTCTACAACTGACTGTACAAGAGATACAGGACTAAAATTTTGCCTGTTAGATGAATACTCTTTAAAACTGGAAGGACTTGCGCTTTTTCGCAAACATCATGAACGCTTCACTATTACAATATAAACGCCAGTCCTAAAAGTACCTATGGGTTTCTTTTATGGCGAATGTCGCCGATCTGTTATAACAATAGTTTGACTTTTTGGTGAAATCCAGTCGAGTCACTTGCATGAAATAGCCATAATCAGTGGACCCGTGTTCACAATCGTAGTGCTAGGGCATTCGTTACGATTTTAAATTCTGTAAAATAGCGCACGGCCACATTGTTTACTAAGCACTGACGTAAAATATTTCTTATTGTATTAATACATTTTGTATATTATATAATAAGCAATTCATTACTAACATTATCATTTTTTATACATTTGGCCTACTGAGGGCCCCATGAGATAAGTTATGTCTTCTTTCTCTTCCACTTTTCTTCTTTCCAATAGGTTTTGTTTCTTACCCGGCGCTTTTCTTTCCTTACGCCTGTCCTCAATGCGCCTGTCTCTCTCTTTGTTATGCCCTGGAAGTCCTTAAAAGTTTTTACTTCTCCTGTGAACTTCTACCTTTTCCCTATTCCTTCCTGCGTATTTACATTTCTCTCGTATCTGTTTTAACTTTTCCATCCATTTCAATGATGCTTCTGCGTTTCTGTCAAAAAAGTTAAAAATTAGTCTTGTTATTCTTTTCTCAAAAAATGGTTCAAATGGCTCTGAGCACTATGGGACTTAACAGTTGAGGTCATCAGTCCCCTAGAACTTAGAACTACTTAAACCTAACTAACCAATGGACATCACACACATCCATGCCCGAGGTAGGATTCGAACCGGCGACCTTTGCGGTCGCGCGGTTCCAGACTGAAGCGCCTAGAACCGCTCGGCCACTCAGGCCGGCCATTCTTTTCTCATTTAGCCTTTTTAAGTTTCCATGGATTACAACTCTTCTCATCCTGGTTGTGTCTACTCTTTGTGTTTGTTCCATTGTTTCATGAATTTCTTTACTTCTTTTTAATTTCCAATTTACATTGTCATATTTCAGTCCAAAGATTTTCCTGACAGTTTACCTCTGCTTCTTTTCTGTTTCATCAGGTTGTTAGGTTGCATTTAACGAAAGGCATTCTGAAGCATAAAGCATTGGGGTCTAACGATAGTATTGTAGTCCCGGAGATTTGCATTTAACAATAAGGATTTTTTGCTATACAAACTCAGCATTATATCAGATGAGAACAGATATTCTCTAAAAGGTGCAGTTTAGCGTTCGGCCAGAGTTCCGAACCATCGGCAGTTAATGAGCAGAGCGCATTCGACGCGCGTTTCGCCTACTTTACTCCCCCAGAGCTAACGTTTAAAGTGATGGGCTGTGCGTGCACATTTCCCGACTGCGTAGCGAAAGCGGAGAGGCGAATAAAGATGTGGGAAGAACCGTAGAAGCTAATGATCATGGAAAGAGTGAATATAAATCCAAGAGGCAAGTGAGCATTAATTTGAAGCGCGGTCAACTTTAACCGGTATGTAAGAGGAACTAAGACACGGAAAATCATTACAAGGGAACAGATATGGTCAAATAGCAATGTGTTAAGATTTAAACTTTAAAGGAACAGGGCGTCCATCGGTGGTGCCCCGTGTTTAATACGACGCTAAAATATTCGACATCACATTTCGCTATCAAAATTTTAATTAATAATTCGCATAGAGAATTTTATACGACACTGGGCGTTCTTAGCGGTTTAATAAATGCAAATGAAAGCGCCAAACGGATCTCATCTTCTCATGTAATTTTTAGAGGATATAAGAAAAAAATCGGGGTACTTTTGGCGGCGATTCTGCACCGAATCAGTTACAATTACTTCATTGTTCGTCTAAATCCCAAATATAGATCATCCTCGTCAACGTCCGTGCTTATGTTCTCATTAGAAAAATAAGTATAATATTTTCTTCATCTATTACATGTTTAATAATGGTTGACTGTCAGACATGCGTACATGTACTCCGTCAGTCACAATTGTTTCGTCAACTTTGTGGAAGAGGTTAATTGCTGCTAATTCCTAAATCCACGAGTAACTTAGGTATCCAGTGTAGCTTAAGGTGCGTTTGCTACATCCCAAGTTATTTACTGTTTAGAAATGCAATAAGTCCAAATGCACTGGAATGAATATCGTTTCATAGTTTAACAGATCTAAAAGGGCTGTTTTTAAGTTTAAAAAGTGAGAACTTGTAATCTAGACTAATGTACTGTGAATTTAGTTAAAAAAATTGTTGTTATCTCCGACAGACATTAGATGTTGATTAAGGGAGGAATATTTTATTGAGATGTTAGCGACATCTAAGATATCCGGATGTCAAAATCGCATCACTAATAAGAGAATTCTTCTTCGGCCATAAACGAACCGCTCATTTATGTGTTTATACAGCTTAAAACTTAGTTTACTCATAGTGTTGAGCCGGTACCACACATGTGTGGGTTGCTTTTGCTGCTGTTTCAAGCAAACTGGCCCAGACGCTATACTCTTGTATTCGGCAAGGTAGCTCCAACTTCGCCTGTTATGATCAGATCACACTTCACACCAGAATCAGAACTCACAAGGGGAAGACCTCAGAACCGGCCAACAGATTCGTCTCATAAATGGCAGGTCACTTGTCTACAACATAAAATGAAACTTTAAGGCAATTTCTCTCAACAACTGTCCACTTTATTAAAATAAAAAACTACCTGAAGTTCCTGCGCTCAATCTACTCAGAACTGAATAGACAACGGAAAAATGAACGTTTTGAATCAAAATTGAGTCTACAAACGCATGTTTACCTACAAATGACAGAAAGAAACTTTTTCGACTGTCGTGACATATCCATAAGGTACGGGACGTTCAAAGAAAGCGCCGCTGGTGTATCGTCCATACCATCTGGCTATGAAGGGGAGGACGCGCGTTCGATTCCCAGTTGCGTACTGCAGTCTTTCTTTATTTGTATTTTTTTTTCGTTTAGAAACTGGTAAACATAACAGAGTTAACAATGTAATTAAGAAAAATACAGTAACGGAAAGGTAACCAGATTTCTCAAACGACTTGGTATAGCAAACAATTAACAGTTTACACCTGGTCGCTCTGAACTGACTCTTTCATTGACTCTGTTACATGTGTTTGGTCGAACAAGAGATGGATGGTACGTGTAATATAAATATTCTAAGCAAATGTACTCGCGGCACCACGAACATCTAATGAATAGAGTCTTCGATCAAAAGGAAAAAAAATTTGATTACTTTCCGGAATTAATTTTGATATATATACCTCGGACACCATAATATTGTCTGAGAAATTAGCGCTGCAAGTTAAACATAAATCATGCTGTGAATCGTTATTTCATCACTGGGTTGTGCAATTCCCGCTGGGTTTTCAAAACCAGCCTACTATTCCGAAGACTGAAAATTAAGTTTTTAACGTGGCCATAAAAATAAAAATTACATGGTAGACACAATGGTAAGCACATCGGCGGTGTTACTTCTACGACGCATGTCGATTGGCCCTAGTCATCTGTAGGGTGCTCGCTAATTCCCATAACAAAGTTGTGGAGTTTGTAGAGCAGAGTGAGTAGATAAGATTTTGAACTACAGCCCATTCCCGGAAACGTATCGTTTCCGTGGTACAACCGTTTGAAAAAACACGTTAGTAACGAGACCACTTTTATAAGTAATTGATTAGGTGTGACCCATTACATTATTTGATTTACAGTTCCACTGATTAATAGCCAAAGAAATTGCTCGTTTTCTCGTTTTCGGGTTCTCTTCAAAGTGATGCAGTGTGGCCTCTTCCTTTCTCCTTGGAGCACCCTAGTCTCACGCCTCCTGACGGCGAAGGCACACTTTATCGAAGCCGTAGCGTGATTGTGGCAAGAATGGTATGCGATGGGGTCAGACATAGTGGAGAACAATCTTGATAAAGGTGACGAGGAGCTCTTCCATTTTTAGCTTCGCCATTCAGAAGGATCATATCTGTGTATTCTGCGAAAGTGTACGCAACCAAGTTGCTCTAACACTCACTGACATCTTAACGATGCTCGAACGAGGTCAGAGAGGTAGGATAGACGTGAAATGAATTCTGCCGATCCACCGTAAGCACCCTCCACCATGAGTCCCGGTCGGGGCACACATTTTCAGCTGTCCACATCGAGGTATATCAACTACACCTGTCGGTAGCTTAGGGTTTCAGTTAGTCATCATTTACTCCGGGGAAAAGCTGCACGGTCATCAACAGTATTCTGTTCTTTCGAGAACAGTTACTGTCTTCATATACATAGTTAAAGGCTACCCAGCCATTGACCTTCGTCTGTGCGAATGCGCACAGGTTGCCCAAACTCTTACGGGAATCGCCAAAGCGTGCGCGAGTAATGAGTGAATGGGCAAATATGTATAAGGTACATGACATATGTAGAATTGTGGACAGTTGGGAATGTGAGTCTCACGGGAAGCGTGCAAGGGATAAGTCCCTGCAGTCGCGCTATTCATCTGTGTCGTCGGTGGCTCAGATGGATAGAGCGTCTGCCATGTAAGCAGGAGATCCCGGGTTCGAGTCCCGGTCGGGGCACACATTTTCAGCTGTCCACAATGAGGTATATCAACTACACCTGTCGGCAGCTTAGGGTTTCAGTTAGTCATCGTTTATTCCAGGGAAAAGCTGCATGGTCATCAACAGTACTCTGTTCTTTCGAGAACAGTTACTGTCTTCATATATAAAGATATTATATATTACAGGGTTAGTTTTTCCACCCCTGGAATACAATATCAGACAAAACTTGTTAAAACGTATGGTTTTAAAATGTCCCCAATATATATTTTATAAACTGAATTCTCCTTTATATCGAATGTGGAACATCTGAAGTAACATTTAAACAATTGACCTCTTCTATATCACGAGGACCAAATTAATAATTACTTTCTTATTGCTGTAGAAAAAACATAGGCAGCAGTTTTCCAGACGCTGTGACGGATTATTGCTCTGTCTTCGAACCCTCGCAGAAATCTTACTCCGAACTGTTTTCATACAATGCGGCTCAGAGTTTTAATTCTTTATTAATCCAAGTCATTTCTGAAATTTACTTACCTACTTTGTTATTATTCATTATTGATTTATTTCCCTTATTAACCGTCCTACTCGAACCAGTTTCGGTATGAAAATAAGTACAAATGAAATAAAACAGCCACAGAATGTAACCGGGAATCGAACACAGATTCTCTGCTTCCGTTGCCTGGCTTGCTATGCGAGTGGCGCTCTCGTTTAACAGCGCTTACCCCAGTGGTACACATGCGGAAGTCGAGGAAGTTTCTTTGCTTGATTTCCAGCATAATATGCGCTTTCCTCGTATATGTTGATGGAAAATGTTCAATTTCAATTTATTTATCGATCCCGCCACTTCTGAGTCGATTGCACATCATAGAACGTAAGGGTAGTCTTATCTTAAAATAGGGGGCGTTGTTGAGCCAAAATACCTTACCCTCACGTTTTACGTCATACACAAGCAGCTTGCCAAATATGAACCAAATCGATTGGCTGTGAGCCGAATCGGTTGGCCGTGTCTGAGGCCTTCCCCCTATCAGTAGCAGTGAGTTGACTGTCACATTGTTTTGCTTGCCACTTACAACAGCTGTGACCTGACACCCTGTTCTTAACTTACACTGTACCATATTAACTAGAGCCCATTTAGGTAGAATCCCGATTCATTGATTCTGACAACGTTGAATGATTCACTCGTGTTTCGATGGCATGATCTTTCAGAATACAGCTATAGCCTTGATAAGGATATGGGACAATTTATTGCAGAATGAAAACAATTTGAAAGAAACACACCCGGATTCGCAATACTTCACCGTACTCCTTGCTGAGTTGTTGTAAACATATTAACATAGTTGACAAATTACCTTAAGTGTATAGCGTTGTTTGTACCACATTGAGATTTATAAAGTAGTACCGTGCTTACATTACACTACCTGCACTTTAAAAATTCTGTTTAGTTGTAGTGGCACCTTTTGTATTTCGCACCATCACTTTTCACTCAAATTATAATATGAACATAACCCAACATACGGTTTAATTGCTCCGTTGGACGTGGTGCCAAAATATTTTGAATTGTCTCTGTTAATCGAGGATCAGTTTGAACCCTTTTTCATTGATTACATTACCTAAATATTTGACCTGCGTCTGCGCAAAATTACATTTTTCTGAACTTAATGTTAACCATGCCGACTGCAATCTTCTAAAAGAATTCTCTTACACGTGATACATGTTCCGGTACATCCTTCGAAAATACTATAATGTCATCTAGGTACACCATACATGTCTTTGGTTTCAATCCCCTTAAAATCCCGTCTAATAATCGCTGAAAACTTGCGTTTGCATTCTTCAGCCCGAACGGCATACGTTTATACTGATAGTGTCCCCCAGGAACAGTAAAAGTTGTCTTTGCCCTATCCTGTGGCGCTACTTCCAACTGGTGGTATCCGTAAATCCATCGTCGTAAAATACTTACATTGTCCCAGATTGTCCAATTTGTCTGTGATATTCAGAAACCTATAATCACAACAAAACCTATATTTCCTTGTACCATCCACCGACTTCTTAGGTACGAGAACTACATTGTTTGAATATAAGCTATCGCTGTTTTCTATGATTCCACGCCGTAGTTGTTGTTCTATAAACTCTTCTACCAGCGGTTGCATATAACGTGATATCCTATATGGTTTCCTCAACACTGGTGGTATGTGATGCTTTGTAATCGGTGTTGCCAGTAACGTACCCTCCGTTCCGAATAAATCGCTAAATGTCAATAATAATCGTAAAATTGTAAAAGATTTTGCTAAAAAGCCGAGCCGTTAACAAAGCTTTTAAAGAAAGAGGTTAAATTTCAATGGACGGAGGAATGTCAGGAAGCTTTCAATGAATTGAAAATGAGATTCATTTCTGGTCCGGTATTGGTGTTTCCGAATTTTGAAGAAGACTTCATCTTATCATGTGACGCTTCAAATGGCGCAGTACGATGTGTTCTAGGGCAAATGGTAAAGGGACGGGAGCATCCGGTGGCGTATGCTTCCAGATAGTTAAATAGGGCAGAGAGGAATTATTCCACAAAAGGAGATGTTGGCTCTAATATATGGAGTAACGTATTTTCGTTGTTACCTTTATGGTAGGAAGTTTAAGATCGTGACGGGTCATGCAGCGTTGAGATGGTTTCTGGGACTCAAGCATCCTTCTAGTCGATTAACACGTTGGGCTCTAAAATTAAGTGAATTTGACTTAGAAGTAAGTCATAATCCAGGGAAGAAACACGGGAATACAGATGCATTAAGTGGCACATTAGACGCATTAGAAGTAATGGATAAGAGTGTTTCGGAATGGCAAAGGGCACAAGTAGAGGATGAGGAGTGTCAGAGTTTTAGAACTCGGGGCATCGTGGTCGTCGAACATTGGGAAGACGAGTAGCAGAACGATTTTGGGGGCGCACTCGGAGAACGGATGTGGAACAATACGTAGCAAAGTGCGTGCCGTGTGCGCAGCGAACGGATGTGACGCGCGCAAGAATTCCATTGCAGCGGTTACTAGAGGCTTCGAAATCATTCGAGTTTATTGGGCTAGATATCTGAGGGCCATAAAAAAAACACCGACAGGAAATCGTTACGTTTTAACTATAATTGATCACTTTTCGCGGTTTCTAGCCATGGTCGAAATACCAGACCAGCAGGTAAGTACGGTAGCACAAGCTTTAGTCAGTAACTGGTTAAGTTTGGGGTGTCTGATACCATAATTACTGATCAGGGAACGAACTTCATGTCACAATTAATGTCACAGTTGTGTCGTCTATTGAGAATTAAAAAATTACTGACCAGTCTATTTCATTCGCAGGCGAATGGGCGAACAGAGCGAGTACATAGGACAATTTCGAAAATGCTAAGTTATTATGTGAATGGAAACCATGATAACTGCTACGTTTATCTTCCATACGGTGTATCGAGTTATAACTCTAAAAGACATTCGCGGGTCGGAATGTCACCGTTCGAAGTGGTCTGTGGAAGAAAGCTGCCATCGCCATTTGACGTTCTATGTCCGAAATTGGGAGCTAAACGGGATGCAGTGATGGAATTTGCACGGACAATACGGGAAGTCTGGAAGAGGGTACAGAAGGCCAATATGAAAGCGTTAGAAAGGCAGGAAAAACAGAATAGGCGGTTGGGACCTTTACCACAATACAGGATAGGTCAGTGGGTATTAATCACGAATCCATATACACCTAAGGCAAAGACGAATAAATTCTTGACGAAGTACCACGGACCATACCAGGTCGTGGAGATGACTTCGCCTGTGAATGTTAAAGTGCAGCTTCCAACAAAAACATCCATTATCCACGTGAGTAGAGTAAAGCCATTTAAAGGAATGGTGGACAGATTACCTCAGTTACAAGGAAGTGACCCCACTGCAGAGGCTAGGCAAACCAAAGGAAGAAGAAATGTTTACATTTTGTGTTTTTGTATCAAGGGATAACATGCGTTTTAATTTTTTTGTATGTGTGTTTTTCTTCTCTCTCTTTTCCTCTCGTTTTGGTGGGTCCGATAATAGTTTCGGTTTTCTCGTTTGTTAGTTTAGTTTTGTCATTGTATGGGGGAAACTATTTTCTTTTTTTACAGAAAATTCGATAGGGGGAGAGTGAACTGTCCGAAATTTTTGAGGATGTCGTACGATGTTGTAGTAACTTGTAGTGGAAAAGAGATGTTATTGACACATTCCTATTTCCAGAAGGTAGAGAGGCATTGGTTATATTCGGTGTTCATACCGATATGGGTGATGGTCACTAGTTATACCAATCACAGAGCGGATAGAATAAGGAGGTTGCAACTGCGGGAGAGTAGAATAATTATAAATGGTACAGTTTGTGAGATTGTGGGGGACTATTTCCGTCTTTCAGCATCACGTACGGGTGAAACAAAAAAATGGCTCTGAGCACTATGGGACTCAACTGCTGAGGTCATTAGTCCCCTAGAACTTAGAACTAGTTAAACCTAACTAACCTAAGGACATCACAAACATCCATGCCCGAGGCAGGATTCGAACCTGCGACCGTAGCGGTCTTGCGGTTCCAGACTGCAGCGCCTTTAACCGCACGGTCACTTTGGCCGGCACGGGTGAAACAGCTTCAACTTTGTCACAGGGAACGTTATCTTATCCGGAAGGGGTTCTGGAGTTATTACCAGTGCAGAGTCTGACATATTTGAACTCCACGCTAAACCCAGAGTTTCTGGAAATGTTGCGTTCCTTAATTAACGGACAGGAATGATCTATCACGGTTAATAAAGTATTGGAATACGTTCGAACATTACAACAGCATCGGAGCAACAGGATAATGACAGTGAGCATTTCAGCCACAGGGTGTGCCGTTTTTCAATTGTTTTAGAGTATAGCTTAGCAGAGAATGTTGAGACATACATCAGTGGAGGAGGTGCCAACACAACAGCAACCTATAGCATGGGTAACCAGTGTAAACAGTGTATAGGTGTAGAGTTAGTGTATTAATATTCTCGTTAGCTTTAGACCGTAGAATGTAAGTTTTGTGAACAAGGTATGTTTACGCACCCACAGGCAACGTCTGTTTTATCTTGATTCGGGTTAAAAAATGGCTCTGAGCACTGTGGGACTTAACTTCTAAGGTCATCAGTCCCCTAGAATTTAGAACTACTTAAACCTAACTAACCTAAGGACATCACACACATCCATGCCCGAGGCAGGATTCGAACCTGCGACCGTAGCGGTCGCGCGGTTCCAGACTGTAGCGCCTAGAACCGCTCGTCCACCCCGGCCGGCCCTTGATTCTGGACGAATCTAGTTGAAAAGAGGGAGGTGTGCTGCGGTAATGTCAGTCCGAGGGAAAGGGAATTTTATCAAAATTCAATGAGGGCGCGGTTGGGCGATGAAATCTGGGGCCGCTGGTAGTGTGTGGTAACAGACAACAGCCAGCAGGCCAGGCAAGGTAAACATGGCACTCGCGAGCAAGGAGCAGCAACAGCTTTATTGCACGCAGGATTTGTTTCGAGTGGAGCAACTACAAGGCAGGAAACTGCAGCGTTGCTTTAAGTTATTACAATGTATGAGGCGGTGCACTAGGCCAGATCCAAGAGTGGCTATTTGTAAATAGCTGAAGTGTGGGAATTTATCCCTGCCATAGTTTCTGTCTCTCTCTGACACTACATCAGAAGTGGGTCAGAAACCCATATAAATAGATAGGCAATTTTAGCTTGACAGAGTGTGCCAGGTCAGTGGAGCGTCAGGACGGACCTGTGCTGGTCTACGCTTATAGGGGCCGGTCTGGCAGCAATGTTACAAGTATTCTGCATAAACGTGAACTTTGTTTCTATGTATTTGTCTGAGCTATATTCTGCCTTCGGCAACGGCCTTGCCGCAGTGGCTACACCGGTTCCCGTGAGATCACCGAAGTTAAGCGCTGTCGGGCGTGGCCGGCGCTTGGATGGGTCACCATCCTGCCGCCATGTGCTGTTGCCATTTTTCGGGGTGCACTCAGCCTCGTGATGCCAATTGAGGAGCTACTCGACCGATTAGTAGCGGCTTCGGTCAAAGAATACCGTCCTAACGGTCGGGAGTGCGGTGTGCTGACCACACGCCCCTCCTTATCCGCATCCTCCTCGGAAGATGACACGGCGGCCGGACGGTCCCGGAAGGGCCACTTGTGGCCTAAAGACGGAGCTTTTTTTTTTTTTTTATATTCTGCCTTCAGGGACACAACACCGGAGCAGGACGGAACGGCAGCCTGGAATTTGGAGGTCGCATGGTCTGCCTGAAAGAGGGAAGTGACAGCGGTCAACAGCAGGTCCAGGATGGGCTCGGTTCCACTCTAGTCTATGGGCCACGTTCGCTCCCCATCTGGCGTCCCTGGGTCCGGGCCAGGCTGACGCTGTGGGAGGCGCAGCAGCGCTGCGACAGCACCAGAGTCGGCGGCGGGTGTTGCCATCTGGCAAGTACCACTAGCGGCAAGTTGAGGCACAGCGTCCAAGAGGGTGCTGGTTCGAGTCCGGTCCTGTCCTGGGAGCAGCAGCGCCCCGAGGGCCACGGGTGACCAGTACAACCACCTTCGTCCCATGGTCGGACAGAGCAGGCCAAACGGGGCAGAGAGCGGCGAGGACCAGGGACTGTAGGAGTCTCCGGAACCGCGGGCAGCAGCGCGGCGCAAGTCGCAATGCATCGGCGGGCGGTGACCGGGAGAACGGCGGCCGACTTCCATCGGCGGGCGGCGTTGATGACGACAGAAGCGGCGTCGGCATACCAGGAGGCTGCTGAGCAGGCTGGACTCGAAGGACATCGGCAGGCGGCACGCCAACACTACGCTTCACCATGGAGTACTGTAAATTAGCTGAATAAAGGAATGTTACCGAGTACCACTGTATCAATCTGCACTGCCCCTCGACATTCTTGAACTTTCTCGGCCTCCTGACGAAATTTGGTGCGGTGGGTACTGGCTGCAGCTCTGTCATCTGGAGTCCCGGGTTCGACCCACCATCCTCGCAATAGGACATTACTTTTGAAATTACATCCTTAAATTAATTACAATTACATCAATGGTCATAAGTAATGAATAAAACATTTACGTAGATGTCGCATCAAAGAGCATTGTCATACAGAGGAAGTTAGAAAGACAGTTATAGATAATATTGATACTAGTGTCACAAACATATTTTATTTCCATTTACAACTTTTTTCAAACAAATGAGTGTCATCAGTTACAACTGAATTCGCATAAGTAATTAGATCACTTTTCTAATATTTAAATATAATCTAGCACTATTTTAAATGTAATTGTGCTGACTGCAACGATTGATGTAGGTTACATACCAAATGGAGGTTCATGCTTGTAGATCACAGAGAGAAAATACGTTTACATGATATTATTTAACAGCAGGAATGTCCCTACTAAAATCGTACCGTTAATTTGACTTATTAACGGAAATGTTTCCCACACACTATTCTACTAAAAACAGAAAAATGACTGGAATCAGAAATGAATAGCAAAGAATACTAAAATTTCAGCTGGAATATGTATTGCAGGAACAGGCTAGAAGATACTGGTAGTCGTATGTGTTTTGCCTTAAACGCCACAATAATGTCTAATCAGGTAATGAGAGGTTCCGAACAATTTGGATGATTACAAACATCAGTGGTGGATCAAACATGATTTACCGTGCGCTTTCGTAGGCTACCTGTTTCAAGAGTTTAAGTATATAACTATTCATAGGAACTGAAACGAATACTGGATGTTATTTTCGTGACCATACCGTTCTGACAGGTGAGTTTCAAACTTTACTGATAACCCTGCTGTTGTCCGTTGGTCAACATGAGCTGACAATATATTTATGTTCCTGTTACTAAATTAAATGTAATGTCTGTATTTATTTTGCTTCAAGGCAACGGCCTTACCGCAGTGGTAACACCGGTTCCCGTCAGATCACTGAAGTTAAGCGCTATCAGGCTGGGCTAGTACTTGGATGGGTGACCATCCGGTATGCCGAGCGCTGCTGCAAGTGGGGTGCACTCACCCCTTGTGAGGCAAACTGAGGAGCTACTTGATTGAGAAATAGTGGCTCCGGTCTCAGAAACTGACATATGGCGGGGAGAAAGGTATGCTGACCACATGCCCCTCCATATCCGCATCCAGTGTCTCATATTGGCTGAGGATGACACGGCGGCCGGTCAATACCGTTGGGCCTTCATGGCCTGTTCGGGAGGAGTTTAGTTTTTATTTCTATTCAAAACTACATCCCATAATACCTTGATTTCAGATTTTTCGTAATTGAAATCATTTCACTTACGTGTTTTGGGTTATAATGACCTGACTGCTTTTAATACCCATTTCTACAGAAATTTTATTGAGTTTGACATTCCATCGTATCCAAATTAATGTGTGTATCTTGTACACAACCACGGAGATCGCTGTTTGCTTTGGCAAAAATACACAATATATTGCTGAAGATGTAAATGCTCGAGAGTAAGAAATCAGTCTCTTCTGATTCATTGTCGAAGGAAGACGTTGTAGTTTTTGCTCTTGCCATAGGTAGTGGTGTATTGTTAACATGGCAAAATATCGCCTAACTGAAAGTTAATGAGAAACAATAGGCAAAGCATTTGATAGTGGGGAGGATATATCAGAGGAAAAAACCAATACTGAAGACAGCATTCACCCAACATCAGAATCGAAGATCATGCTTCCGACAGTGAGGTAAGTTGTGACAATGCACATGCTATAGAAGTAGTTCTATCGAAAGATAAGAACATCAGTTGGAGAACGGTGTCGCTTTCACGTCCTGGAATGGCGTCCAGTGCAAACATAATCAAAGGAACGCCTGGTCCAATTACATATGCTACGTGCAGAGGAAATGATATCAAAAGTGCTTTTCAAGTAATCGTGAATAAAACGCTCTTCAGTACTGAGCTACCAACGACTTATATAGAGGCCCTGAACGAAATGCCTTTCAGTATTGAGCTGCAAATAATTAATTCAGAGGCCTGAAGAGTGTACTATGATAAATGAGAAGATTTAAATGAAATTACATTAGAGTCATATATTGACGTATTATTGCTTGCTGGTGTTAAAAAATCGTATGGTGAATCATCGAGCAGCCTTTGGGATGCAGGATCAAGTACAGCAAATTTTCCTGCTACAGTGTCATTAAAGAAGTTTTATCACATCTCTCGAGTGCTACATTTCGATAATAAGCCTGATCGGCAGGTGCGAAGAGCAAACGGCAAACTAGCACCTATGAGGGGCTTACGGGAACAGTGTGTGGAAATACTAGCAAATTTATACAACACAGGATGAAATTTAATGTTGGTGAGCAGCTAGTGAATTTTACTGGTCAATGTCCATTCAAACAATATTTTCCAAGAAAACCCACGAAGTACTGAATAAAGATATTGACACTGTGCTACAGTGCTAGTCATATTCTCTAAGAACACAGATCTACACAGGAAAACCACTTGGCATGGCATGTGAGAGAAACCAAGGTTTGCTTGTTGTCATGGACCTGACATACGCTCTAAGAGGACAGAATGTTACATATGATAACTTTTTCATACTATATGTTGCGTCAGGGTATGTTAATGGTTACAGTTAGAGAAAAGAAAAACAGGAGCAAGACATAACTGCGCAAATTATCATGCAAAGATGTCCACAGTTCAGACCTGTATTTAATGGAAGATTCCACAGTATCATCCTAAATCAAAATATAAGTAAGAACGTTGCACTGATGAGCACAACGCTTAATGATAAGGTAATAAGCAACAGAGAAGGAAAAAAGCCAAAGCCGATATTACACTGCAGTACAACGAAAGGAGCAGTTGACTCACCCGACCGGCTTTCTGCCACATACATGTGCAAGAGAAAAACCAGCCGTTGGCCAGTAACTGTATATTCCAATGAGCTTGACGCTATTGACTACAATACTTTTGTACTGTGGAAATATGTCAGTTCGGAGTGGAAAGGAAATAATCTTCACAAAAGAAGTATATTCCTCGAAGAACTACGACGAATTCTTGTTACTCCATAAACTGAAGCCAGGAAACGGTTGCCACGAAATGTAGCATCCACTGCTATTGTGAGAAAGATGTAAACAGAGGAGCAGTCGTCAGGCTCTATAACAAGCTGTAGCAGCTCAAAGCAAAGCTGCAAACGTGTCAGATGTAAATTTTGTAGTCATAGTTTTGCCAATGAGACTCCTGTTGCATGTTCAAATTGTGAGAAACTTTTTTGTAAAGATTGATCGATGACACGATACGGAACAAATTGGTCCAATGAAGTTATGACCGGAAATGCATGGTTTCCATGCTAGAGACCATTTACTCAGTCTTAATTTGTTAGGGAGACTGCGGTCTAATTCGTGCCGTACCGTGCAGCCACAGTTTCAGTAAGTGTTGAAAATTGTTTCCATGTGCCTCAACGTATGCTTGTACGTGCCGTAGCAGGTTCTGTTTCCCACGTTCACATCGGCCAGGCTGCATCCGAGCAGTGTCAAAGGCAGCACCAATAAGCTGCTCCAGTGTCTGCACATGTGGAATGGGCTCCTCATCTGGAATGGCCCCACAACCAGAAATAGGCTGGTTGAGATCCGGTGAACGAGCAGTGAAACCTGGCAGTCAAGGAAGGCAGGATTCGGTTACGATTGTGGACGGGGCCGTAATCAGTTGCTATTGGTTCCCCTTTTGCTATTACGCACATTTACTTTAAAACAGTAATTCCAGACTCAGTAATAAATAAAGAGATCACATATTATTAATGAAGGAGTAAACAAGTGTGTCATTAATAGTGCTTTCAGTGCGCTACAATTTGCCAAATGAGCATAAAATACAGACACAGCAAATAGTGTATTAAAAACAAGCAATTAGAATTTTAAGGCAAATAACGCCGAGAGTGTCAATTATAAAAAAATTAACAAACATACTGTAAAACAGCAATGCAATAGAAAAGTTTAATTTAAAAATACAGACAACTGATCACCAAAAGGGTGAGACAAAATGATGGTAAACTTGGTAGCACAACCATTTAAACCTGCTGTAACGCCAAGAATGGCAATTATATTAAAAAATTGAGAAACATTGAAATAAGTAATACAATAATAAAACACACAAGGGCCAGTCACAGACGCTGCTCCAGGAATCGGCCTCTTAATAGGTCCGGCAAAAAAAAAAAAAAAAAAAAAAAAAAAATACTTACGCGAGCGATGAAATAGGCAGGTTACCTGACGTCAAATAAACCAAAAGCAAAGATGCAAAAATACGCAAAAGCTGGAACCAGCAGTTTGGAATCCGCGTGCAGAATACTGTGCTTAAAATGCCCGGAACGAGAAAGGAATCAATATCACCAGTGTAGAAGAATCGCCAACCAACCTACAACCAAGAAAGCTGTCACCGGACAACAGTGGCAAGGTAAGGAAACGTACACTGCCGTTATATACCCTAAACCCAAGGGCAGGTAACTGGGGTGTTAGCGGCCACGCGGCAGGAAAAATACCGCTGGTTAAACTTAACAAACAGTGACAAACTGAATGCAATAAACAGTGATTAGAATTGCAGGAAAGCTAATCATATCCGCCTTCCCCAAGCACTCCACTCTCTGCTCTTCGCCTCGGCAACACTACGAGCAGCAACACGAACCCAAGTCAGTAGAGAATCGCAAGATATCACAATGGTGGAGGTTTCTCTACCTGCAGCCAAATGAACTCAAAGCATCCGGTTTATGACGAGGTCCTGCACCCTCGTGACAACAGGCCTTCGATCCGGCAGTCCATGGGCGCCGCCAGCGGCTCCGGCGTATTCCCGCAATGCACGGACCTGACTCCTCCTGAGTCCCCATCCGAACTGGCCCACTGACACGACTCGGAAGAACAACGAGGTCGACACAGTTGCTACATACCGATAACCGCTGCTGCTGCCACTATCAGACTGGCAAAGCTTGCGAAACCAAGTGGCGCCAGTCAACACGAGACGAAGACAAACAACTGCAACGATGTCAACTAAACGATACGGCCAGGCCTCCAACAGAGGACGGAAACCTACAAACAGCACCAACGCGAGCCGCAGCAGGGCTCAAGCAGGCCATCAACTAGACCTCCTCGTCCGATCCATCGACCGAGGAGCACACTACTGTGATGCGTCCGGACGTTAACGACGAAGTGGGCCGGAGCACCATCAAGTAGAAGCCACGTAACGTTCGAATCAACAATGGCACTTTTTCCAGCAGGGGAGGCAAAGTCACCCGCAAGAAACACCGATAGTTCCGGCCTGTTAGGTGATGTGGAAGGAAGACTGGTCCCAAAATACGGTTGCCAATTATCCAGGCTCAGACTTTCCGGCTGCACCGATGTTGATGATTCTCTGTCACGATACTGAGGGGGTTCTGCATACTATCGCAAAGATGACTATTATGAAGGATGAAGATACCACTCTGCTTAGAGGTAGCCTCATCTGCGAATAGGATGGATGACACAGATATCTGAATCGTGGTTGCATGATGAAGAAAACATTGACCAAACTGCTTCCAATGTGGAAGGTCTGTCGCTAGTAAGCTAGTAAGCTCTGCTGAGGGTACCAACGGTCGTCTGGCTCACCCAGCACTGGCGGGCATCCGACTGGTACTGACACGGCGACCGCCTTCCGCAGTGTTAATCACATTTTCCTCCAAGTCTGGTGTTTGAACGCTTCGGGTACATCCTTCATGATTTCTTGCTTCCTGAAACGACCGTGTCAGACAAGCGGCGATACACTGTTCCAAACATTGAATGCTGTGCTTCTTGTTGGCGGCGATAGGTCTCCCGATCCAACCTTGCTGCCCGCTAAACACAATGTCGGCAAGCTCTCGATTCGAATACGAAACCATTATGAAGAGCGCTGTATCATATTCATTACAAGGTGAGTCAGCGCCAGAAGTGAATCGGACACAACATTACCAATTACTACGGCAGGAGAGGGCGCTAGAGCATGACGTATGAGGAACAGTACCACCCTCTAGGAGGGAAACATGCATACTATAACTGTGCTGCATGGTACACCGCGAATTAGACTGCAGTCTCTGTAACGAAGTATGATTAAGCCTGCAGTACAGTAACCGTGCGTTAACTTAATTACCAAACGTACTGCCAAGGTGGCTATACATACATTCTGTAACAAAGTATGATTGAATGGTCTATAGCATGGAAACCACGCATTACCGGACAAAAGTTCTTTAGACACTGTTTAGCCAGAAGTCCTGCTGTCTCTGCTATACTCCATGTCTTCCATGTTAGAATATTTGCATCTGGGAAGGCTTCAAGGCCACCATAATCACAATGATTGCCCCACACAACTGCAAGTGTGAGCCATGTACTACCTCCAAACACGGCTTGTACATCACATGTAAAGTTCAATTTCAATCCACGAAATACATTTGGACCTCCAATTAGCTGTTGTTTATTGAACTGCCCAGGCACGATTTTTAAACTATGGAAACTCGGCGCCACACGCTCTGTTTGGCCGCGGGATTGCCCTGTTGGCTTTCCTCGTTTCACGGGCAGCGCTATGGTTGTCGGTTCACATATAAACACGTCATTCGCCCTGTCACTGCCCCAACGTGATATGCATACGTGCCGAATAGGTCTTGCTGTTTGTCTCCAACTCACGTCAGAGGCATTACACGTAAGCTTCGCTTCGGAGCACACACGTCACCTGCGATTTAGTTGCGATTGCGACACGCAGTTCCCCAGTGCCCTTTGCAGGTGTCCTTTATTTTCTTTCTTTCTTTTGCCACAGTCCTCTTCAATAGACTTCTGTAACATCACTCAATGAAGATGTTTTTCGACTTTTCCTGAATGGGGTATAAATCTTCGACACGGTGGCCGCTGAAACATCAGGCACTTCGTTTCCCTTCGTTACGGAAGCGCCCACTATATGCGGACCAACATTTTCCGCACGTCCTAAGTCACTTATGTCTGACACAATGTGCTCATAACTACACAGGACACGGTTCCGACGAAGACTTCACTCGCAGTATACTGGTGATATTGCACCGATGCCGTTCGTCATCAAATACAACAGCCGAACCTGCGCGCTGGCCAGGCTAGCGTCTGCACTTATGTTCAAGCAAGAATTTCGCATGAAGTTTCCCACATTTTTTCACAACAACTGTACCCAACTTGTAAGTCTTCGTATTATGTGATATTTTTTTTATGAACGAAAAACAGATAATAAATGAGCTCGATGCACTGAAATATCTTTCTGTTTTAGTGATACATTATTTTGCATCTTTCACCCTAGGCAAAAATCATGCAGAGCTATCTTGGAAACATAAGCAAATATATCGTTCCACCTCATATAGCTTAGCAGTGCTTTTTTTTTTGTCATCAGTCTACTGACTGGTTTGATGCGGCCCGCCACGAATTCCTTTCCTGTGCTAACCTCTTCATCTCAGAGTAGCACTTGCAACCTACGTCCTCAATTATTTGCTTGACGTATTCCAATCTCTGTCTTCCTCTACAGTTTTTGTGCTCTACAGCTCCCTCTAGTACCATGGAAGTCATTCCCTCATGTCTTAGCAGATGTCCTATCATCCTGTCCCTTCTCCTTATCAGTGTTTTCCACATATTCCTTTCCTCTCCGATTCTGCGTAGAACCTCCTCATTCCTTACCTTATCAGTCCACCAGATTTTCAACATTCGTCTATAGCACCACATCTCAAGTGCTTCGATTCTCTTCTCTTCCGGTTCTCCCACAGTCCATGTTTCACTACCATACAATGCTGTACTCCAGACGTACATCCTCAGAAATTTCTTCCTCAAATTAAGGAAGGTATTTGATATTAGTAGACTTCTCTTGGCCAGAAATGCCTTTTTTGCCATAGCGAGTCTGCTTTTGATGTCCTCCTTGCTCCGTTCGTCATTGGTTATTTTACTGCCTAGGTAGCAGAATTCCTTAACTTCATTGACTTCGTGACCATCAATCCTGATGTTAAGTTTCTCGCTATTCTCATTTCTACTACTTCTCATTACCTTCGTCTTTTTCCGATTTACTCTCAAACCATACTGTGTACTCATTAGACTGTTCATTCCGTTCAGCAGATCATTTAATTCTTCTTCACTTTCTCTCAGGATAGCAATGTCATCAGCGAATCGTATCATTGATATCCTTTCACCTTCTATTTTAATTCCACTCCTGAACCTTTCTTTTATTTCCATCATTGCTACCTCGATGTAGAGATTGAAGAGTAGGGGCGAAAGGCTACAGCCTTGTCTTACACCCTTCTTGATACAAGCACTTCGTTCTTGATCGTCCACTCTTATTATTCCCTCTTGGTTGTTGTACATGTTGTGTATGACCCGTCTCTCCAAATAGCGTACCCCTACTTTTTTCAGAATCTCGAACAGCTTGCACCATTTTATATTCTCGAACGCTTTTTCCAGGTCGACTAATCCTATGAAAGTGTCTTGATTTTTCTTTAGCCTTGCTTCCATTATTAGCCGTAACGTCAGAATTGCCTCTCTCGTCCCTTTACTTTTCCTAAAGCCAAACTGATCGTCACCTAGCGCATTCTCAATTTTCTTCTCCATTCTTCTGTATATTATTCTTGCAAGCAGCTTCGATGCATCAGCTGTTAAGCTGATTGTGCGATAATTCTCGCACTTGTCAGCTCTTGCCGTCTTCGGAATTGTGTGGATGATGCTTTTCCGAAAGTCAGATGGTATATCGCCAGACTCATATATTCTACACACCAACGTGAATAGTGGTTTTGTTGCCACTTCCCCCAATGATTTTAGAAATTCTGATGGAATGTTATCTATCCCTTCTGCCTTATTTGACCGTAAGTCCTCCAAAGCTCTTTTAAATTCCGATTCTAATACTGGATCCCCTATCTCTTGTAAATCGAGTCCTGTTTCTTCTTCTATCACATCAGACAAATCTTCACCCTCATAGAGGCTTTCAATGTATTCTTTCCACCTATCTGCTCTCTCCTCTTCATTTAACATTGGAATTCCCGTTGCACTCTTAATGTTACCACCGATGCTTTTAATGTCACCAAAGGTTGTTTTGAGTTTCCTGTATGCTGAGTCTGTCCTTCCGACAGTCATATCTTTTTCGATGTCTTCACATATTTCCTGCAGCCATGACGTCTTAGTTTCCCTGCACTTCCTAGTTATTTCATTCCTCAGCGACTTGTATTTCTGTATTCCTGATTTTCCCGGAACATGTTTGTACTTCCTCCTTTCATCAATCAACTGAAGTATTTCTTCTGTTACCCATGGTTTCTTCGCAGCTACCTTCTTTGTACCTATGTTTTCCTTCCCAACTTCTGTGATGGCCCTTTTTAGAGATGTCCATTCCTCTTCAACTGTACTGCCTACTGCGCTATTCATTATTGCTGTATCTATAGCGTTAGAGAACTTCAAACGGATCTCGTCATTCCTTAGTACTTCCGTATCCCACTTCTTTGCGTATTGATTCTTCCTGACTAATGTCTTGAACATCAGCCTACTCTTCATCACTACTATATTGTGATCTGAGTCTATATCTGGTCCTGGGTACGCCTTACAATCCAGTATCTGATTTCGGAATCTCTGTCTGACCATGATGTAATCTAATTGAAATCTTCCCGTATCTCCCGGCCTTTTCCAAGTATACCTCCTCCTCTTGTGATTCTTGAACAGGATATTCGCTATTACCAGCTGAAACGTGTTACAGAACTCAATTAGTCTTTCTCCTCTTTCATTCGTTGACCCAAGCCCATATTCTCCTGTAACCTTTTCTTCTACTCCTTCCCCTACAACTGCATTCCAGTCGCCCATGACTATTAGATTTTCGTCCCCCTTTACATACTGCATTACCCTTTCAATATCCTCATACACTTTCTCTATCTGTTCATCTTCAGCTTGCAACGTCGGCATGTATACCTGAACTATCGTTGTCGGTGTTGGTCTGCTATCGATTCTGATTAGAACAACCCGGTCACTGAACTGTTCACAGTAACACACCCTCTGTCCTACCTTCCTATTCATAACGAATCCTACACCTCTTACACCATTTTTTGCTGCTGTTGATATTACCCGATACTCATCTGACCAGAAATCCTTGTCTTCCTTCCACTTCACTTCACTGACCCCTACTATATCTAGATTGAGCCTTTGCATTTCCCTTTTCAGATTTTCTAGTTTCCCTACCACGTTCAAGCTTCTGACATTCCACACCCCGACTCGCAGAACGTTATCCTTTCGTTGATTATTCAATCTTTTTCTCATGGTAACCTCCCCCTAGGCAGTCCCCTCCCGGAGATCCAAATGGGGGACTATTCCGGAATCTTTTGCCAATGGAGAGATCATCATGACACTTCTTCAAATACAGGCCATATGTCCTGTGGATACACGTTACGTGTCTTTAATGCAGTGGTTTCCATTGCCATTTGCATCCCCATGTCGTTGATCATTGCTGATTCTTCCGCCTTCAGGGGCAATTTCCCACCCCTAGGACAAGAGAGTGTGCTGAACCTGTATCCGCTCCTCCGCCCTCTTTGACAAGGCCCTTGGCAGACTGACGCTGACTTCTTATGCCGGAAGTCTTCGGCCGCCTATGCTGATTATTTATCAAAATTTAGGCAGTGGCGATGATCGAACCCGGGACCAAAGACGTTTTGATTATGAATCAAAGACGCTACCCTTTTTTGTTATCTCATTTTGTTCGCTTTCGTTCGTTGCATCTGCTCGGGGCGGACGTCGTAAGACATCCGTTTAGGTTCGTTGTTGATCGATTAACTCAGTTTTTTTATTACAGAGGGCTGCTAACCCTCTGACTGGTCCCTAGACCACGGGTACTGGCTTGTATACCTTTTCATAGTATCCGCTTGTGACTGCCGGTACTTGAGTCCTATCAAATTGAATGTGATGGGCTCCTCGCTGCAAAGTACTTTCTGCATCAGCTAATCCGTTGATCTCCCCTTTTCTGTCATTGCCCTTTAGCTATTCTAGTCGTTCTTTGACCATTCTTTTCGTAGTACCACATACGCCTCCCCATAATTACTTGTAATCCTACAAATTACAGCGCTTTCCAGAAGTTCGCGAGCATCCATGGCCGATTTTAGTTGAACTTGTGTATTTCGTGTAGGTGTGTAGATTACCGTGATGTTCCACATTTCGTGGAATGATATAAAAATGTTGTGTGACTAGGGCCTCCTGTCAGGTAGAACCCTCGCCAGGTGCCAGTCTTTCGATTTGACGCCACGTCGCCGTCTTGTGCGTCGATGAGGATGAAATGATGATAATTAGAACAACATCACACGCAATCCCTGAGCGGAGAAAATCTCCGACCCAGCCAGAAATCGAACCCAGGCCTTTAGGATTGACATTCTGTCGCGCTGACCACGCAGCTACTGGAGGCGGACGGTGGAATGATAGTTTTCTAACATTATATCAAACACCTGTGACCCTGGTAAAAATTGCAGTTTTGAAGAGCGCGCCGCAGTGCGTAGTGTGAAGCAGTCGCCCTGCGTTTCTGGCGGTGGCGCCGCTCTGGTGAGAAAGGGGAAAGGTTGCCTGTTCACGTGCATTTAAGGGGCGCTATGAGCTCGCCAGTCACCAATTCACCGCTTGGTGCAACCAGTGGTTCCTCCGTATCAATCCCTCCAAGGCCCAGGCGATCATCATAGGCCATACCACCCGCTCCTTCCGCCTCCATGATTTCTACCTCACCATTTATGGCCGTCCTATCCACCTCACTCCTACCCTCAAATACCTTGGCCTCATACTCGACCGCCACCTCACCTGGGCTCCCTTTCTCCTCACCATCCAAAACAAAGCTCACAACCGCCTCTGCCTCCTGAAACTCCTGTCCGGCTGGACGTGGGGTCTGCATCCTTCCACCATCTTTCACACCTACAAATCCTTGATCCACCCCATCCTCTGTTATGCCAGCGTAGCTTGGATTTCCGCCCTCCAAATCCTCGAATGCGATGCGCTCCGCCTCGCCTTCCGCGTCCGCCTCACGTCCCCCACACGCATCCTCTACGACCTCGTCCCCTTCCCCCACCTTCTCAAATGGTTCAAATGGCTCTGAGCACTATGGGACTCAACTGCTGAGGTCATTAGTCCCCTAGAACTTAGAACTAGTTAAACCTAACTAACCTAAGGACATCACAAACATCCATGCCCGAGGCAGGATTCGAACCTGCGACCGTAGCGGTCTCGCGGTTCCAGACTGCAGCGCCTTTAACCGCACGGCCACTTCGGCCGGCCCCACCTTCTCCTTTTCCTTGAACACATCCGCACACTATATATTGTCCGCCGCCTTGATCCACCTCACCCCCTGGTGTCTCCCTTCCTCTCCACCCAGAACCAGTTCCCACGCCTTTACCGTTGTGTCCCACCCTCTCTCCATCTCTACACCCTCCATCTCCTATCCCAACACAACTTCCACCGTATACCCCTCCTGGATGATGAGCTTCCCCCTGACATCTACCCTTCCAACCAACTCTAACCCCATCTTCCTGCCTCCTCCTCAGGGCTCCCTCTCCTCCCCCTCTCTCCTCCTGAGCGGCTTCCTCCTCCTACTCCCCCTCCCTCTCTTTTGCCCCCTTTCAGTGTCTCTGCACTCCCTCCTGCACTGTCTACCCTCTTCATCTCCCACCCCACGTGTCTCCTGCCTCTCCATGTACCCACTGATCCCCCTACTCTCTTCATCCCACCGCTTCCCCTGCTGCCCCTTGCTCTCCCCTCCTTTTCCATCCTCTCTGACCATTCCCTCAGCAGGTCCCACCTGGCAGTTTTATTCTTCGTCATATGTGCTACAAGTGGATTTTAAGTGTGTTGTTCTGGAGTGTTTTTAATACTGTGGCCGACTTTTAACCTGTGCATGTCCATTCAGTGTCGTCTCTGTGTTTTAAGACTCGCCAACTGTGTTTTTTTAACTTTCTGGTGAATTGTAACTGCCCCCCATTAACGTCTCCATGTCAATCTATTTTTACCTCCATTTTCTCCCTTTACTCTGTTTTATCTACCCCTTTTTATCGCCTTACGTATGTAACATTTTATTCTTATTTTAGTTGCCATGTCACTCGACTGAAGAGCGGCGGATTGTGCCGCTGACAGCCCTCCCCTGCCCATATGGGGTAGGGGAATGAAATCACAACAAAGAAAAAAAAAAAAAAAGAACTCGCCAGTCGGTGAGTTGGTAAGCCGGCTCAGTGTGGGGCAGTCAGTGTCTGTCTGTCGTTCGGAGTGCTAGTATGTGGTTTGGGTCAAACTTTAACGCCGGCAAAATGAGAGTCTTGCCCCTCCGCCAGTAACAGAACTCCGCTAGTAGTCGTCCGGTCGGGGCTGAGTTCCTGGATCTGAGTCTGCGCGTTAGGGCGCCAGTCTGCTCGAGTTGCTCAGGCAACGGTCATTAGCAGTTGGATCGATCGGTTGGTCGGTCGCGCACTGAGACACAAGATGACATGTCCGCCGTGAGCGTCAGCGCATGTGAGGTCCCCACGTGAGTCCAGTGGGCCGCGCCGTATAGCGAGCGGTAGTGGCTTCGCGGCCAACACGAGAGTAACAAAAAAATGGTTCAAATAGCTCTGAGCACTATGGAACTTAACATCTGTGGTCATCAATCCCCTAGAACTTAGAACTACTTAAACCTAACTAACCTAAGGACATCACACACATCCGTGCCCGAGGCAGGATTCCAACCTGCGACTGTAGCAGTCCTGCAGTTCCGGACTGAGTGCCTAGAACCGCTAGACCACCGCGGCCGGCCAGAGAGTAACAGGGGTCAAACCATGACACCGGTCTGGCCGGTGCGAGCTGCAACGCTGTGAAACGGGAGATCGGCGCGCCTTCCTGCGACCGTTGAAACGGCTGGCAGCGGACGGTTCTGGAGAGCATTGTGGGTGCTACGCCAGGTCTTCGCCAGAAATCGCAGTTTATTAGAAGTTAGGTGATCGGAGATATGTTGTTTCATTTACTTGTTAAATTCTACTTGTTTTCTTGGTGAGGTCACCAGCCACTTTGTTTTGGGGTCGTCCCACCATTCTTCTTCGTTTGCCCACCCGCGGGAAGGTGGTTATTTATGAATTGGATGGTCCGTTTTTCTCTTGTGGAATAGGGGCGGGTTAGAGCAATCTGCGATTCGGGTTGTTCAGTAATCCCTCTGTCAATCTGCCATACGTTAATAGCTGCCTCTGTCATGTTTGTCGGATTCGGTGTTAACGAATTTTTTGCTTAAGGTGTAAAGGCCGAATTTCTGAAATATGTTTTTATCTTGCCTATCATCTTGACAGGCGGTATATGTGTAATGTAGAGCATGTTTGTACATTTTATGTAAGACTGCATTTCATGGGTTTTTATTTAAATGGTTATTTTAGTATATAAAGTTGTCACCCTTCCACCGTAAGAGTTTTCTTTTAAAAAGATGTTGCGAATTCGGTGGCAAGTAATTTTTTTTTATGTGAGTGTTTTGTACCATTTCCATCCCTCCTGCGGGATACCTAGTTTATGTGTTTGTGTGAGTTGTTAAAATTTTTTGTTTAAAGTAATCTGGTGTGTGGCAGCTTTGCACCAGTGTAGTCTTTCAGAGGTTGTTGTTAGCGGTCGTGACTACAACCGTGTTAAAAGGGAGGGACAAGGTTCTCAGACCGAAAGCTCATACTGTAATAAAAATAAAATAAAATAAAATAAAATAAAAGGTTGTTATTTCTGCCTCTGAATAAATTGTAACTTTATATTTAGAGGGTGCTTTCTGATTATAATTTTTAAATCTGTTTTTTTTTCTTTTTTTTAAAAAAAAGAAAGGGGTTTTAGGAATAAAATTTCCATTTGTTGAAATAAATTTGTTTTCATCAGTTACCCACGGCAACTACTTTCACGCTCACGTAGTGTGATTAAATGTGTTAATGTTCTTGATGAATCGCTAGTAAATAAAGTAAATTCTTTAAGAAAAGATTTTGAAAGTAAACCCATGGTTCAACCTGCATCCCTAGATGCCTGCTTTTTCGACGGCGCTGGAATCTTCCAGAAGGATAACTGTCCGTGTGACAAAGCCAGAACTGTGCTAATCTGATTGCAACATCTCTGGTTCATATATCGGAAAGCAAACCACTTGATCTGAACCGATGTAACACGACTGGGACGCTATCAGACGCCAGCTCCATGCCCACGAACCTCCGACCCAAATATTCTGCGCAGACGTCGGGTGCTAGATACTTTCGGAGAGCCATCTAGAATTCGGTGACTAAGATAGGACTACACCTTGTAAAGTAAGTAGTCATAATTTTTTGATTCATTAGTATATCTCACATAGAAAAATGTGACAAACTTTAATTAACGTGACCAAGGCCTAATTGTATCATTGACTTGATAGGTAAACTGAGTAGTGTTGCAAAGCTCTTCGTCTTTCTTTTTCATCATGTCACTGAATTCCAGATGATAAATGAGATAAGAGATTACATTGTTTTTGAGAGAAATAGGGGTCAGTTCCTGGTCACGCCAGTGAAATTAAATTTTCAGTAGTTTTCTCAAGGATTTCAAATGAAAAACGGATTCTTCCTGCTAAAGCCTCATGACTGGTTTTCTGCTCCTTATTAATCCCCTATAAGCTCACGAATGGTGCTAAGTGACGAAATGGTAAGACAGAAGACTTGTATTCGACAGGATGGCGGTCCATCCCGCCATCCAGCTACCCAGATTTATCTTTTCCCTCATCTCCCAAAATCGCTAAAGTCTAATCCTCTAATGGACATGATCCATTATCCTCCGCATCATTCACAAACTCGAACTTACGTTCTGTCTCTAGTAGACTCGTTGCCGACGGGAAGTTAAACACTAATGTTTCTTATTTTCCAGCCACACGGTCCGCCCATACAGCAGAACCAATTTGCTGTCTGTTCTTTAACTTTCAGAAGCATTCACCATGATCCGATGTTGTTCTGCAGCGAAAAAATAAGAGATTAGTGAATAATGTGGCAGCCTTATCACTAGATCCTCTATTTCCTTGTGCATAGAACTCAGTATGGGGCGGTTTAAGGTCCAAGCGACAGATATGGCTGCTCGAGACGCCAAGCTGGGAGAGACAACAAGGTGCCCGAAGTGCTAGATTTGTACACAGGGTGTATCATAAAATTAACAACGGAAAGGAAAAAAATCACGATGATTAGATTTATATTTATTTTTAAACGTATTACCCAGAGCCTAAAGAACCGCAACTAATCTATGAGGCAGGGAACAGGACCGGATGCCAGTTAACACGGCGCTTTTGTGCAAAAATGTTGCTTGTACGTGGCATCACAGGTTGTATATTGATGTGGCTTCAAGCCACGAAACTGGTATTTCTTTATTAAAATTGGTTGAAACTACTGCTGACTGCTGCGTCATTGCTAGAAAATCATTAAAGATAAAAGAAACTTTAGCATTATCAAAATAGTGTATGGAGGTTTACTTCTTTTGTATCGTTATCAGCTAGGAGTAGCACAGAAATTAGAGCACACTCAATACTGAGCAGTGTGTTTTGTCACAGGGTCAGTTTGTAATCCCGACAATCTTATGGATACGCTGCAAAGGTGGCACTGTGCATAACGTAGGGTTTTACTACCAATATGCTTTACATCTTTTCACACAAGTCTCCCGAAATGAACACGCCATTGAGAAATTCGAGCTTATACAGTTGTGCTACCCACGATTGAAACAGGACTATCGAATCGAAACGAAATGTTTCGAGTATTTATGTAAATGTAGATATAGCAACTTTCGTATATAATGGGACTTTAAATCACCACCTGCAATTTTTAGAATCGATTGTCACTCTACAACAAAATGAGCACTAATTTTTAAGTTCGCGGAAGACGAACACTATGTATTGGACCAGGATTCGATCCCTGAGGCCTTGTCTGACAAGGACACACACTTTATGCAATGAGCTATCCAGCCACGACCCGCTGTTGTACGTCACAGTTTTACTTCCACCTGCACGTGCCTCCTACAATCTCAGTTTCACGTGTGTTCTGCGTACTTTGCGGGACAACCACTGTTAGAAGGATATTGGAAAAGCTCCGTCCCATCTGGAAAACACTTTTTAATCTGGAAGGAAGTTTCATCTGCCTGCTTATGTCCTTAAGAGAGGGAAAGTTCATGAAAAACACACGCTATTTAAAAGAAGCACCAAATCCACAATTGTGAAGATGTGGAATGAAATTTTGTGCTATGCTTTACATTTACTGTTGAGTTCCTTGGTTTATGTAATTTACTGTTAATATGTACTGTTAAGTTCCTTCGACTTAAACGTTTTAATTTCATGTACAGTATATATGTATGTACACAGGGTGAGTCACCTAACATTACCGCTGGATATATTTCGTAAACCACATCAAATACTGGCGAATCAATTCCACAGACCGAACGTGAGGAGAGGGGCTAGTGTAATTGGTTAATACAAACCATAAAAAAATGCACGGCAGTATGTTTTTTAACACAAACATACGTTTTTTTTAATGGAACCCCGTTAGTTTTGTTAGCACATCTGAACGTATAAACAAATACGTAATCAGTGCCGTTTGTTGCATTGTATAATGTTAATTACATCCGGAGATATTGTAACCTAAAGTTGACGCTTGAGTACCACTCCTCCGCTGTTCGATTGTGTGTATCGGAGAGCACCGAATCACGTAGGGATCCAAAGGGAACGGTGATGGACCTTAGGTACAGAAGAGACTGGAACAGCACATTACGTCCACATGCTAACACCTTTTTATTGGTCTTTTTCACTGACGCACATGTACATTACCACGAGGGGTGAGGTACACGTACACACGTGGTTTCCGTTTTCAATTACGGAGTGGAATAGAGAGTGTCCCGATATGTCAGACCAATAGATGTTCAATGTGGTGGCCATCATTTGCTGCACACAATTGCAACCTCTGGCGTAATGAATGTCGTACACACCGCAGTACATCTGGTGTAGTGTCGCCGCAGGCTGCCACAGTACGTTGTTTCATATCCTCTGGGGTTGTAGGCACATCACGGTACATATTCTCCTTTAACGTACCCCACAGAAAGAAGTCTAGAGGTGTAAGATCAGGAGAACGGGCTGGCCAATTTATGCGTCCTCCACGTCCTATGGAACGCCCGTCGAACGTCCTCGCGTTTCCAGTGGAACATTTTCGAGCAACGTTGGCAGATCATTCTGTAGAAACGCGATGTATGTTGCAGCTGTTTGGGCCCCTGCAATGAAGTGAAGACCAATGAGGTGGTCGCCAATGATTCCGCACCATACGTTTACAGTCCACGGTCGCTGTCGCTCTACCTGTCTGAGCCAGCGAGGATTGTCCACGGACAAGTAATGCATGTTCCGTAGATTCACTGCCCCGTGGTTTGTGAAACCCGCTTCATTGGTAAACAGGTATAACTGCAACGCATTCTCTGTTAATGCCCATTGACAGAATTGAACTCGATGATTAAAGTCATCACCATGTAATTGCTGATGTAGCGACACGTGAAACGGTTGAAAGCGGTGACGATGCAGTATGCGCATGACACTACTTTGACTCAGTCCACCGGCTCTCGTAATGTTCCGTGTACTCATGTGTGGGTTCATGGCAACAGCAGCTAACACACCAACTGCACCCGCTTCTCCTGTGACGGGCCTGTTACGGACCCGTTTGCGTGATACGACCATACCTGTTGCATACAGTTGGCGGTAGATGTTTTGCAATGTGCGGCACGTTGGATGCTCTCTGTCCGGGTATCGTTCTGCATACTCCCTGCGGGCTTCAGCTGCATTTCGTCGACACTCGCCATAGATAAGTATCATCTCCGCCTTTTCAGAGTTCGAATACACCATGGTCACAGTTCCTACAACAGTACACTATCACAGACGTCTGGTAACACGGTTTACTACAGTTGGTCTGCGTGTGGAGACGAATGCAGAATAACAATAGCAGCAAGCGCTACATGCGGACACTGCGACAGCTAGACCAAACCACAACAGTGCACTACAGCCACACTCGTAAACACGGTCGTCATCGTAAACATGTCCCGGCAGATGCTGCTCGCCGACCGTGGCCCGTGTTTGTTACAACACGCAACTGAACGTCGGAGGTTTCATGCGTCAACTTTAGGTTACAATATCTCCGGATGTAATTAACATTTTACAACGCAACAAACGGCACTGACTACGTATTTGTTTATATGTTCAGATGCGCTAACAAAACTAACGTGGTTCCATTTAAAAAACGTAGGTTTGTGTTAAAAAACACACTTCCGTGCATTTTTGTATGGTTTGTATTAAACAATTACACTAGCCCCTCTCCTCACGTTCGGTCTGTGGAATCGGTTCGTCAGTATTTGATGTGGTTTACGAAATATATCCAGTGGTAACGTTAGGTGACTCACCCAGTATATAGTTAACTTTTTTTGATGCATTTTAAAAGTTTTATTTTCAAAAACAATATATGTACATCTATCTCAGAAATCATCCAAGAGATTTCTAAAAAAAAACTTCTCTGTGTAATTTCCTTGCATATGTAGTAAGTTTCTGTCATGAAGTTTATTGAATTTATGGAAGAGGAGAATATTAAGAACTTTTAATTATAATTCTGTAAGTATAATAAAGAATTCATGCAAAATTCCGTTCATTTTGCCCAATATATTAGCCTATACTCAGAATTTCATAACGTGCTGTTGAGGCCACATGTATTGGGTTTTAGAAGTAAGTGTTCAAAATTTCATAATTCTACACTTTAAGGATTCGTAGCAAAAGGTACGTAAACTTCTTAAAAGAAAGAACATAATTTTCTGGAAATGCAATTTAATGTTCAACCTAACATTTTTTTCTAATTACACCTCCTCAGAAGGCCCCAGACATTAGTACACTAGATTTATACTCAGGGTCCTCTTTTCCTTCAAAACTTGTCTTCTGGTTTTCTTTCTGTCTTCTTTCCTTTGTCACGTCTTCGACTGACTTTTCAGCTGCAGAGAGGCACTGTAAATTTATTTTTCTCAAAATATCTTGAGTAAAATTTCCTGTTTGAAAGCCCATTCTCGGTAATACGTTCATCCTCCTTATGTTCCCATCATGAAATACAGGAACTGCATGATAAATTGTAATTCTCACAACTACATCAAATGAAAATGTGGTTTTAGGACATCGTAGCCATGTGAGTGAATTTAAAGACTCATTTGGATTCTGGAATTGCGATGAACATACCTGTGATTCTTTAAAATGTTCAAAAATGTTTCAAATGGCTCTGAGCACTATGGGACTTAACATCTGAGGTCATCAGTCCCCTAGACGTTAAACTAGTTAAACGTAACTAACCTAAGGACATCACACTCATCCCTGCCCAAGGCAGGATTCGACCCTGTGACCGTAGCAACAGCGCTGTTCCGGACTGAAGCGCCTAGAACAACTTGGTCACAGCGGCCGTCTTAAAATTATCCATTTATACGTGTTTTTGTGGCCGTGGCTTTATCGAACGGTGAAAGCCTCGAACACTTGCGTAAATCTCCGTCAGTAGCGCAAGACTAGAATTACTTCTTCGTAACCAAAGCAGCTGGTTTCTTCTTTTTTCTAAGATACAAAACAGAGTCACAGACGATCTATAAAACCAACGAATATATATCAGAGTTCTAGACGTATCCCGTGCAAGTTTGCTTCGAAGTAATCTACCGAATCATAGTCCACCGAGATACTATTAAAGTGGGAACGGTAGGAAGGTCATACAACATATTTAATTATTTCTCGGGCATTTCGGATGCGATTTCGCCATCGAAATTTTGGGAACTTGTTGTCTATGAGTTCTACTAATAAGTAAAAGGTAAGCTGAAAATTGATATTTTCGGTCAGTTTCATGAACGTCCCCCTTAAGAAAAGATTCAGCAGAGGTTTGTACGCTTCAAGCAGCGGCTAGTCCTGTCCGTCACGAACATCCCACAAAGAACTCAGGGAATTCCTCTCGAAACTTCACGTATAACATAGTTCACGTAGGCAAAGTCACGCGGCACCGCCTCGAATTGGATGACACCAATCGGACACGCTGTCCGCGCCCTAATGAGAGCCAGTGAGCCGACCGTTGCTCATTTGTCACGGCGCTGCACGGCGTCAAGTGGGATAGGAGCCGGGAGCGCTGAAGTAATTTGGCCTCGACGGGAAGCAATCCTGGCAGGCGGCGAATGGCGGCTGCCGCGGCGAGAGGCCTCCATTCGCCAGGAGCCGCTTTAGGGCTGCGTCCTCACCCGGCCCGGCGGAGGGCGAGCTTCAAAGAGCGGATCCGCCGGCACCACTGTTTGGCGTATCGCGTTACTGCCTGCGAGGTAAATTGACGGGAGGCAGCGGCGAGGACGCTGACGAGAGTGGCAGGCAATAAAGCGGAGAAG
Source organism: Schistocerca nitens (assembly GCF_023898315.1). NCBI lineage: Eukaryota > Metazoa > Arthropoda > Insecta > Orthoptera > Acrididae > Schistocerca > Schistocerca nitens. The sequence goes on along the minus strand of NW_026045910.1, from coordinate 7,606,168 downwards.
TACCGCACCCACCACTCAGCTCTAACTCCGCGCCGTAATGCTAGAATACTGACTTCAATCGCGGACTACTGGGCACTGAGAGGCGTTAATTATATGACTCCATCAACCACCACTACTTTCGCACTAAAAAACTACTTGTGAAAGATAAAACCTTGATAATGTCGTGGTCACCACCTCGGATATATTTAGAAAAAGCAATGGTAGTTAAGAGTATCAGCTAACAGCAACATGAAATAATATTTACTTCTTAGTAATTTTCCTTGAACTATGAATTTGTTGAAGACTGAAACCATGATTACACTAGTGCATCCATTAACATCCACCACACATTTCTTTTTGCCTTTAATCCACCGTGAACTGGTCCCAAAATCATGAGAAATACCTATCGAAAGTATTCAAGTGTAAAATTACTCGTAAACTGCAATTTTATTCCCTTTAAAAAATTGAGGGATCATATAAACTCCAGGCAATCTCGTACGGATACTTACCAACGTATAAATCTGCTTCAACAATAATCGCCATAAAATAAGGAAACATTAGCTCTGAGCATTTTGCGACTCGTCTTGTACATCTACCGTAAATTTTGGCTATCTAGACTTAACTATAATAATTAAGATACATAGACAGCGTCCATACCTCTTCTGATAATTTTTCATAATAATGCTATTTGCGTATTTTATCCTCAAGACCTTTTTATGAAAAGTATTCTACTCCATATCTTTCACAACAGCTTTGGAACATCTGCAACCCACACTTCACCGCCTGGCAAAATGTTCATCGAACCCCTTTCTTGTTATTTCTCTACCATTCCACCCTCTAAGAGATCACTGGAAAAACGAACACTTCAATTTTTCTGTGTGAGCTCTGATTTATCTTCCTTTTTTATGATCATTTCTCCCTATGTGAGTGTCAGCAAAATATTTTCGCATTCGTAGGAGAACGTTTGATATAGAAATTTCATGAAAAGATTTCGCTTCAATGAAAAAAGGCCCTTGTTTTAATTAGTGCCACCTCATCTCGCATATCATATCTGTGACACTCTCTCCCATATTTCGTGATAATACTACACGAGTAGCCATTCTTTCAACTTTATCGATATCCTCCATCAATCTTATGTGTTAAGGATACCATACCGAGCAGCGGTACTGCAGAAGGGGGACGATGAGCGTAGTATAGACAGTCTGTTTACTGCACCTGTTGCATCATTTAAGTGCTCTGACAATAAAACGCAGTCATTGCATTCCAAGTAATCTTCTACGACATATTTCAAGGCATGTAGAATGGCTTAGTACGTATCAAAACGAGTCCTTAGATGCAACGTTAGCTGTCTTATTTATTTCCTTCGCCAATACGTCCATCGGATATGCGCTTAAAAATGTTCAAATGTGTGTGAATTCGTAAGGGACCAAACTGTTTAGGTCATCAGTCTCTAGACTTACACATTACTTTAACTTATTCTAAGAACAACACACCCACCCATGCCCGAGGGTGGACTCGAACCTCGGGCGGGAGGGACCGCGCAGTCCGTCACATGACGCCTCAAACCGCGCGGCCACTCTGCGCAGCATATGCGGTTAGCAAAGTTAAAGACTGTCAGCATATATATTAACTTTGCTCAGTTTAACTGAATGGAGATTACAGTATGTTTATGGATGGATGGTTCATCGTAATAACTACCCTATCAACTAGCCATATTTATGAACTCAGCGGTTAATAATAGTTTAAATGCACCACAATACCACGATAACACATACAGGAACTTATCTGCAATATTTCAGCTTTTTTGCTCGTTAATGTAGACTCTTTCATTTTAATTTTATCAGTATTGCCCACCCGTACTGATCTATTGTGAAACCTCGCAGTGACCTCGCTGTTTGGCGCAGAAAAATAAAACTGCCCATCCATTCATCACTTGCTGATGCACATGTAAACTTCGGCAATGACAATGTATACAAGCTATATTTGTATTCCGTTGTGTCTGCTTGCTCATAACACTGTATACATGCCGATGCTGAAGTTTCTCTGGAGACATACATACGCAAAAGAGGAGACTGTGGTCAGTGAGGAAATGTTCACTAGCATCTTTACGCAAGTCAGTATTATGACGTTGAGTGAAATTTTTTTTCGTGTAACGAATATTTTTGTCATGATGACGTAGTATGGTTGCAGGTATTTGTTTTTGCTTGCTTATTCTTGAATTGAGAACAACTGTGTCAGGTGAAATAACAAGTTTAATGTCGCAATATTTCTCACCAAATTACAGCATTTCACACAGTTTTCAACTCGCTAACATAAAAACAGTGCAATGTATAACGCATCTTGCCAAAATAAAAAAGTGAAATAGGTTTATACAAACGATGTTAAATATTAACTCTCTGAAAGAACATTGATCCTAAGCACAATAATATGAAAGTTTAATTGGACGTTTCTTTACAAAATTGCTCCTACACATACGTTATGATGTTGGTCAGTACTACGAAAATCGTCCGATTCCGGTTCAAAGTTCGGTACTATTTAGGATGACAATCAAGTCTACAGTGGATGGTTAGTCAAGTGACAAATTTGAGCGCAGGATTACCCAAGGCGGTTCGAGTTTACAGTGGACGCAAGCTGGTGAACCAACGAAGATTACGCCTCTGCACACGCGGTATTCTCCTTAAGCTGTGATGTGCTGCTGTCTGCAAGGGCTCTCTCTCCCACTGAAATTCCAACAGCCTTTGCTGAACTTACCAGCAGAAAATTTCCCTATGTTTCTCGTTATGCGAGAAAACATGTACTCAGCCCTAGTCTTATTATGAGGCGATATACACACACATGGTTGGAGCAGCATGCATATTATAGTGTCCTCTCAGTCCTCACAAGAACAATTAACTAATTTGGCTTGTTCGTTTCTCCACAGTAAGAGCTAAACGTTGCTACAGTGCAGCGGCTGTGAATGCAGTGACCACACCAATTTCTTCTCTGCATTGTACGAAGCATTAAGCTCTCTGTTCTACACTTGATGCTAGTTCAGAGAAGAGTCCCTCACCCTAAATTTCATTCTTGTCCTCTCATGGCAGAACTGCCTCCCTCCACTTGGGTTCCTTTTTCACGTCACAGCTTTTTTCGTCCAATATGAGCGTTCCTCTTATTTTGTAGAAACACCCTCTATCAATCGCAACATCCCTTCTATCAAAATGCATCGAATCTTCAGTAGTTTTCTCCTTCCTAGTGAGTCTACGCCAATTGGACGTTTTGTGTCTGTTCTAGATGCCTAAAGTACATTGACCTTTCCGTGTGTCACATTCACTGGACAAAAATGCATCACTTGCTTTTGTTCGTATCCCGTTCGAAATTCGAAACACAGTTTTCTGAAGCTTCTTCTCTGCTCTTGTACCGATACCCTCGCTAGGCGGCCCTCCAGCTTGAATCACCTGGCCCAGGTTCGCTGTCCTCCTTCCTGCCACCCCTTTAAGTGGTTTCTGGCGTAACTCCTGCAGCGCGGCTTTGCTATGCCATTGTGGAGCTGGCTTTTCAAATCTAAAAGTGACTCGACTCGTGTACCTCGTTCTACCTTCCACTCAAAGACATGCATTGTATACGAATGGTGTGTTAATTACTGTCGATTGACTGTCATCCCTTTTTGATACATATTGATAGGCAAATGTTCTCATAACTGTTGCTTTACGTTAGGTGTCATCCTCACCTTCTCATTGCGATTTGTAAAGGTCTCATGTAAGGTGCAAATCTGACCATTTATTCTGCTACCTTACATATCCTCTCCTTCCGTCTTCAATTTTGTACTGGGTCAATCATGGTTGAGGAATTGATTGAAGACAGTGCAAAATTGATTCAACTGCTGATTGTGACAATTGAGAAGTTTACTGCCAAATTTCCTATCTTAATATTTATTATAATTTATGCAGTGGTTCTATGCAATCGTCTTCATTTACCTCTCACTTGATTTTCTGATCTTTTGTACTATTCTGTTGAATTGTTTTAAGGAATGGTTTTCTTTAAAATATACTTGAGTACATTGAAATTCAAACAATGTGCGTATATTCAAAAATTTGTATCATTTGAACATTTTTCTTTTTATTTTGAGGCTGTTCTGTTTTAGTCAGTTAATTTATGTTAAATATTGATGGATATGTATTGAAGTTTTGGGAAAATTCATTTAATATTATCTTCCTCATTTTATAAAAAAATGTTACTTTTTTTTAGATTACACATAATCGAAAACATGTTTAATTCTTACAATTAAACTTTATAAGCTATATCTCAACCTATCTCGTGATTTTACAGCTGTAATCCTATTTATGATTCTATTTACATTCTCCAGAAACCTTAATTCTATGTATCATGACTTTACAATAATTATCAACATTGACTTTCATAAACACTGAATTTATAAACCTAATTTTTACTTTACAAGCTTTACATTGACATCCTGCAATAGGTAAATCCATTCACATTTATCTACCCTGTATATTTTTATGAACACACTACACTCAAAAATTGTTAATAGTAATTTTTTCTTAATTTAAACAAGTTGAAAGAAACTGCAATATAAGGAAATACTATTTACATGTCAAAATGAGCAACCAGACATCATTAATAAAGATTTACACTAACACAGGAAAAGTTTACATTACCATATCTTTAAATACAATAAGAATTTAAATATTTGTCCCGTTTTTCTAGATAGTAGTCTATCACAGACAGTTGTTTCTCTTATCTGTACCATAGTTCACTTTTTCTTCAAGTGTTTCGACGTGTTTCCATCGAACGTGGAATGACGGTCGACTGTGTGCCGCACCGTGTCTCCTTTGAGTATGTGTCTCGCCGCATTTCCGTTGAGTGTGGCATGTCGGTTGCCGTGCCGTGCCATGTTCCCATCGAGAACGGAATGACGGTTGGCAGAGAGAAAGGTCTGAAGCTCTGAGTGTATCGTGAATGCGTGGTAGCCGTTGTTGAACTGGAGATCCATTTTTGGCAGCCAAAATTTTTCCGCTTCCACATTCGTCGAATCCTTATGCCGAGTCACCATGGGTCATTTCGTCAGTAGATTTCCATACGAGTTGTTCTCTTCCATCTTTCTTGTATGTCATCTGAAAGCGTTGCAATCTACCATAAAGAACATCGAATATACAAGCGGTTAGAACAGTTAAATTATATTCTCGCTGGTAGTTAAATGTAATAATAGTCATTCATATGAAGGGATTTGAAAAGGTTTCTTGGTTTCTGGTCCAGGCTCTTCTTTCTTCCAAATCTTCTGCATTGTGTTTTCTGCTCTTGGTTCTTCTTGACGTCTTGTTGCTTGTATCTTTATTCTTCTCTGGACTGGGAGTTAGGATTGAAGATCTGTTTAACATCGTTGTCTTTTCTCCGTTCTCATGGCATCCTCTTCACAGTTGTTGTCTATTCTTCATTGTAATCGGTTGTTCATGTAGATAAGTTGAACAGCCTTCCATCCTTCCCCTGCTCTGTCCCATGTGTTGTCAGAGATTGTCAAGCAGATGCTGATTTTCGTATGATCTGATGACAGTTTCCGCTATTCTGCACATTGAGTTACAGAAACGCGTTTCTTCTTCTTCCTGTGGTGAATCTAAGCTTCCGCTCGTCCTCGCCGTAATATCCCTTCATATGCTGCTTTGAATAGGTAGGAATAAAGCTCACTTCAGAGTGCAAGATGCCTGCATTCAGACTGCGTTGTATCGCTCCAAACTTTTCCACAAAGGAGTTATCCTCTAGGAACGTCGTTTCCACCAAGGCCTCTTCTTTTGTTATCTCGTAAGCTGACGTACCAGGCACTCACACTCAGTGTTCCTTTCTCTCACGCCTAACCGCTCTCCTCAGTCTCGTCGTCGATCTGGCCGCAATGATGCTGCACCTTGGCTGCAGATCTCGTCTCCAACATGTGACAATCTTACTTTCCTTACATCCTTAGATCATGATATCAACTTTACACTATCAACTTTAAAAACATCAAACAAATTTTTTATATGACTTTACAAAAGGTATCATTAATTCTATCACAAATTATCTTCCCCTTTTTTCATTTAACATTTCTACTATAATATAAAGGTCATGGCTTCCTTATCTTCATCACGATGGATAGTAAGAGTGTGATTGATGGTGATGACGGTTAGTATGTTAGTAACCATTTCTTTTTTCTAACTACAAGTATATATGTTGTTTTGAAAACTTCGCACCTTGACTCCGACTCCAGCGTCCTTTTTCTCTGCAATGTCTTCTTTTTGTCCTTACCTGCAACACAGCCTCAAAATACACTTTACATATATTTTGTTATTGCCCATCAAAAACCGTCTTTATTGTTCTGTTGTATTGTTTTTCACCTCGTACGTATCCCTTCCTCCTAATTATTCGATCGTAAACTTTTACATTCCTATCTTCCCTCATTGTATTCTTCAATATAGAAATCTTTTCTGCGTCAACTTAAGCTACTACTGTTCTACCTCCTGCTATGAAATAACATGTTTCTTGCTTATCTTAATATTTCAATTCTCTTTCCTAATAGTTACCTCCTAACGACTTTTTATTCTGCTTTCTCTCATCTCTCTATTTCAAAATCAGATTGTGGTATCTTCCACAAATCCTATATGTTTCACATATTCCCTAAAATATCTCTTCAATTATTTTTTCACCGTCCTCGACGGAGCAAAAATTAAAATGCTTATCTCCTTCCCCCATAATCATCTATTTCCTACCTACTTCTTCACTTTTCTCCTTCTACAAAAATGAACTTGCTCCTCCTTCGCACTACGTCTTTAAGAGAGAATATACTACTATTTCGTTAAACTATCCACATGCTGATCTCTATTTTTCATCTTACGTTCAATTCTTTTCCCCAGAACATATTTCGTTTGCAGAAGAGTAACAAAAGTTGTTACTTTCATGTCTTTTCATTATCATTATTAATTTACCTCCTCACTAAATTTATTTTATTTAATTAATTGAGGTACACACAACCTAATTTTTTTACTCGTGTGTCTTTTGCTTTCTTTTCTATTCTTCGTTTTCAGTTTCTTTTGCCTAACCTTTGTATAACTTTAAATGACTCATGTGGTGCAACCTAATGCTTTTCCTGTCTTTGGGTTAATCATTTCGACAGCGCTATCTTGGACTACTTTACTCACTTCCATGAGGCCTTTGTATACCGAAAAGAATTTGTGATTCTGGCGTTTTTTATTCCTAGAGAGGTGGTGTGTTTTTACGAGTACCTTTTGTCCTGGTAAAAATACTCGTGTGTTTGCCGTTCTGTCCGCTCGGTCCTTTCTCTTTAACGCAGCAGCTTTCAGACTGCTCAGTGCTAATTTTACTACATGCTGATGCTGTACACGAGGTACTGGAGGGAATTTAATTATTTCTCGGATTTTATATGGTGGTGCTTTATTTTTAAGGACAGTAATTGGGGGTAACAATGTACCGCTATGTGGCATTTCATTGGAAGTCAGACAAATGTCTGTCCCAGGTATTATGCTGCTTATTACAGTACAAACGACAGAGGTTTCCTAAATCTTTCATCGTTCGTTCAGCTGGGTTGGCGCTTGGTTTGTACCTCGAATATATATATAGGTTTAACTTTATAGGTTTAACTTTAATAGGTTTAACTTTATATATAGGTTTAATAGGTTTAACTTTATGTCGTCCCAGAGTGTTTTACCATTGTGCTGAACGATATTGCGGTCCATTGTCGGATAACATTTTATCGACTCGATCGACTTGTCGAAGGAAATCTCGTGTCAGCGCTTTTCTTATGCTACTGCCTGTTGCCTTCTTCAAGGGTGCAAATGTCCCGTATTTTGAAGTTAATTCTATTGAAACGTCCCCTTTTGACAATTTTTACACAACTGTGCTTAACCTGACACACAATATTTTGTTTTTAGCGCAACGCAATCTGACTTTCAACACACAATATTTTGTAGCGCAACGCAATCTGACTTTCAAAATTCTCTACAAGAGAATGGCCCTGACTAACATTAAACTATACGTCTCACAAATCACTTACCTCACCAAAAATCTTCGCTGCTCAAGCTACTGCAATACAGCGAGCGCCACTACTGCCAGCTAAATAAAAGATTCAAACTATGGAAGGCACTAACTACTGATAGGGATAGTTAGCAAATGAAAGATATTAATAGAGAACAAACAATGTATTTACCTTGATATCATGACAAATTACAAAACTCCGCCATCTCTCTCCCCACATCCACCACTGCTGGCGGCTCACCTCCAACTGCCCAGCGCTACGCGCTGTTCACAGCCAGCTGCCTAACACTACAATGGTTGAGTATTACAACAATGCAAAGCAGCCACAGACTGCACACGGCACAGCCGGTGATTTTCATACTGAGGTGGCGTTATCAATAAAAAAACCTAAACAGCCTACTTACATAGCCCCCATGCTCCCCACAAAAAATTTTACAAATTTTGTTGGGCACTGGCCAATACATATTTGTTAAAATTTTTTTTTCACAATTACAATAACAAAGAAATCAAATGCACACACTTATTGATACAATGTTGGTCAAAAGCTAAAATTTTCTCACAGTCCATAAAGACAGTTCTGATCATTCATCACATTGCAGTGTTTTTCTCAAAGTCTGAGCAGTAAAAGAAAATGCACACGGAAGTAGTGGATTTCCATGCAGTCTTGAAGAAGTATCGTTGTCCTTCCAACGGAAAGACAGTGCTGACTCTCGACATGCTGACAGGTAATAGGCCACAAGAGAGCAAACCCACAGCAGAGGCAGTCGAAGTTTTGAAGAGTATTGGTGGGTAGGTCATCACAGAGCAGACCCACTGTAGTCCTGGTAGAGATTACGGTATTGGTGGGCCACCAGAGGTGCAGACCCACTGCAGTCCTTGTAGAGATAATGGTACTGGTGGGCCACCAGAGGCGCAGACCCACTGTAGTCCTTGTAGAGATGGCCAGCAGCCATCTGTTGTGACTGTGCAGGTACACAATCACCATTGAAGAGTCTTGCGGATAATATAACAAGTCCATAACCACCACTTGTGCACTCACAAAGTTGTTGGAATTGTCCTTAGAACAAGCAATGCTGTTATCCAGTCCCTTGCTGAATTATTAACACACGTGCAAACACTAACAGTCCCTACTCCTCACATATTGTCCATATACTATGACCAATAGAAACGTGTGCAGTGAAATGTAACTTACAAGTTACTTAATTTGATGACCTGGTGTCAATTACAATTTTATAACATAAGAATACAATTACAAAGGTACAAAATACATCATTAAAAACATAATAGTAGAGATAACATTCGTAGTAATAGGGGCTTTACAAAAGAATAGAAATAAACATATACATCAGTGTTACAAAAATAATGACATAAGTACATACATAAAGATCAGAATAACTTTTGGAATATCAACTTCCACATGAGCATTAAAACAAAACAGAACAAATACTGTTTAAACATGTTTACAAAGTAAATAACATATTATCAATGCAAATTATATTTGAGGATAACAGTATTCCTCATCATAGTTCATGTAGCTTAGTATTAGAAGAAGAAAAATTCTATGAAACTACACAGAGACAGGAAGAAAAGAAATACACAAGGGTACACAAACACATAGTGGCATAACACAAAAGGAAAGGACAGGGTTTGTTTTCAGTGTAACATTTGGTACTGCAGTCCAACCCAAAACTTCATTCCATAGATCTTTCGTCTTATTTCAACCTTTGCTTCTACCAAAAAAATCCTATCCAAGCATGCTTTCTGTATTTATTTCACATATTTCTTACCTCATTATTTATTCCCAAGAAAATCCTACCTATACCTGCTTTCTGTACTTTACTCGTATAGCTTCTCAATGCATTTTTTTTTTAATTAATCGCTACTCATTATCTTATAGGCTACCCCCTCTTAAGCTAACTTATATCTACTGAGCTCAGATGCTAAACTAAGGGACGAGGCAATGCAGCATCACATAAAACAATTAATATAAACAGCAATAAAAAAAACGCAGATTTGCGAAGCAAGCAGTATTAAGAAATTAGCAAAGCAATTGTAATATTACAACTAATCTAAGGCAATGTGCAGCAAACAATAAAAATATAAAAATAAATCATTAGTAAAACTGGCTTAACAGAATAATACAAAATCAAATTCAATAACACTATGCCTGGCAAACAGCAGCAACTTATACCTAAATATGACATAGCTCAAGCAGAAAAAATAGTACACTAAAGATAACAATGCAGATAAGGGAAATGTATAATCACATCTTAATGTCTAAGTAATTAAAGTGGTGCACCACAAAAACTAATTCTACAAAAAAATTACTAAGTACTAGAAAAGAAAATTATGTATGCAGTTCCTGTGAAGGTAAATGATTTTTTTTTGCTCCATCATTGTTTTTTAAATTATTATTTACTCGATCTGTAGACAGAAAATATTTATATTAGTACATCTACAAAATTTTATTTGAACCAATGCTGCAGTGCAGCTAGAAACTAGATATCAAATGAAATAAGCAACTATGTACAAAGCAAAGCATAAGAATATCATTCAGTAGTCATGAGGTATTTCATAAGTTAGTAGAAAAATCTCTCAACTAGAGAGACAGTAGTCATAATCAGGTGTATAGACATAAAAATATTTCTCGTCATTTCATTAGGCAATTTTCGTCGGCATTGTGATACATTCACGCATTTACACACATTTCATAATTCTAAAATACGATTCTTAGTTTCCAACATCCTTTTCCACAAAGCAGAGTTCCTATCCACTATTCATTACTCCTTACCTTATTATACATATACATATTCGTCGACACTTCAATATTTCATCGTAACATACGTATCATAATCAGATTCCTCATATAGCATCATCTCATTGATAATAAACATACCTCAACAACATAATACACATCGTCGCCGTAAAAATAACATCATAACACCTCAGTCAACTCTCAAAATCGTCGTAGCTTTCTAATTTCAAAACCTAAAAAAAATTCTCTGCTCATGTCAAAAGTGTCATCTGCCTCAAATGTACTTTAAAATCATGCTCCCTTACCAAATACATCATTCAAAGCTCTCATAGTATCACAATGGTTCCGAAAAAATATGAACAGTTCACAAAGTGCAGACAAAATACAATTTCATAAGTGTGAAGTTATTCAATTGTGTAATTACGTAAACGTCTGTCACTAATGTAGTAAAAAAAATGTTTGTCTCTCTCAGGTAAATAATCAGATAGCTGTGTAATTTATGTGTTGGAGAAATATGGTACCGATGTGTAAAGTTGTATAAGCAAATACCATATTAGCTAGGGCTCCTTGTGCGTGACAAACACATGGTACACAAAGTAAGCGTGTACCCCCCTGAGGATTAATGTAATTATACCCTCAGGTGTTACAGATTACAGCAATGGAATGAAATATATCTCGGAAAACTTTCTTTGCAATTTAAAAACCTTTAAAAATAAATGTTTTAAGTACAAAATTAATCACTCAAATACGTGTCCTGTAGCGCTAAACTGTGCGTCTTGTTGTAAGATAATCTCTGTGTAAGTGTCGTAGATATCGTCCTCCGAAAGCTGAGTTCCACAAAAGTCACTGTACTTACCTCATGATACACAAAAGTGAAATGCTTTGCGTATAGATATCTTAGTTATTACGCTTATTGCCGTGATGAGGAAAGTACTGTCCTGTAACGTATTGTTGTGCCACGAAAAAGGCTGTCTCATTGTAGCTATACCACAAAAGTTACTAATAAAACATGTTTTTCTTTCCAAAAGAATTCAGAAAACTGTGCAAATATAAAACAGATACACCGCAAAAGCAACATTGTAAAATGGCACACATTAGTAGCGTCGTGATATAGTCGTGTAGCTGTTAAATAAACTAACCTCTGTGTCATCTGGTATCTCTCAGAAAGCACTCTAATTTCAGAATGTATTTGCAAGTAAACCAAAATGTTGCATTAAAATCTCAAGTTAGAAAAGCACATTATCTCTCAATAAACGGTTTTACGTGTGAAATGTGGTGTAAACCTTTGCTCTTCATAGTACTCAGAGTTTGAACAATGCAATTAACATGCGGTATACGTCGTTAAAGAATACTGGAATTTTTCTCAAGGTTAGCGTCAATGTTATTTTTCTTGGAGCCAGCCGGCGCAGGTGTCTGCCTGCGGTGCGGGTCATTGTTGGCGCGCGTCGTTAATGGGATTCGGAGACCGAACTTCTAGAAATTCACCTTGCCGAGAGGGCCCTGCCGTGTTTAAATCCCGCCAGTTCTGATGCAATTCAGGTCTGTCGTTACGAATATATCGTCTGTCGTCATGTCGGTAGGTTCCGTAGTTTCTTCCTTGTCCGTCACGTGGTGGAGAATTTCTCCCTGAATCGTAACTGTGCGCCGAACTGTTGCGTCTGAAGTTATTCTGCCTCCCTTGATAATAATTGTTTTGGTTCCCATATTGTCTGTTTCTCTGATTGTCTCTGTGATAGTCATTACTACGGAAATGCGATCTTTCTCTGTAACTATTACTACTCTGCCAACGGTTGTCATACGGGTGGTGTCTGTTTTGGTCACGATTTGTGTTGTGAGAATAGCCTTGTCGTGTCCAGTTCTTGTTTCTGTCGTCACGGAATTGTGACGTATGTGACCTGTAGTGATTGTTTTCCTGTTTTCGCATCCGGCGACTGTCAGTGTCAATTTCTAATTCTTGTAAGAGTCCCTGAAATGCTTCAATGTCGTCTTTGCAACGTCCTGCCAAAATAATATGTCGTAAATGTTCAGGCAGTTTGATTAAGCAAATTCGGATGAGTTCTGAGGGGCTGTATGGGTTTGAAAGATACTGATTCTTATGCAACATGTCTTCAAAATATTTCATAATACTGGTAAATTCAGATTGTTCGAAACGTTTCATCATTATGATGCTATGTTTTACTCGGTCTTGTGTGGCTTGAGACCAATATGCTGAGAGGAAGGCATGGTAAAATTCTCCTTCACTGTGGCAATCGTGAATGACTGATCGCATTCTTACAGCTGGTTCATTCTCTAAGTAGCCACACATAAATTCTAATCTGTGCTGCAATGACCAGTTGGGAGGAAAAAAATGAGAGAATTGATGGAGCCATGCTTGTGGATGAATGTCGTTGCCAGAGTTCTTAAATGTTTTGAATTTACGTGTAGTAATAAATAGCTTATAGTCAAAATCATCGTGTCGGCGAGTAGCATATCTGTCATTGTTAGGTCGTGTCGGCGGTTCCATCTCAAAATTCGGTGCACATTGCCAATTTCTTTCATAACTTCCGAAATGCCCTGTGTTATTATGTTGCGGCTTTTCCGTATTTCTATGTCCCTCTTCCCGTATTGGGGCGCGAGTGTCCTCTGAAATACGTAATTCTTGTATTACCTGTGTCAGCTGATCTTGTACTTCGCGGATTTCTCTTTGGTGTTGCGTATTAATTTGATTCAGATTTTGTTTCAGTTTCTTAATTTGTTCGCTCTCTTCTGTGTCATTAAAGACTACCGGTTTTGTGTCGTTCAGATTATCATCTACCTTCGTAGATAAGTTAGTGAACTGATCCGAAAGTTCGGCTACTTTCTCCGATAGTGAACACATTTCCTCAGTGTGTTTTGCTGAACCAAGTTTCAGATTGTCCATTTGTGTTGAAATCGAATCTACTGTGTCCTTCAAGTTTTCCTGAGTTTTTGCAAGTTGCGTAACCGAATCGGTAGATGCAACCGAGTCAAATTTAGCTTGTAAGGTCTCATGATTTTCATGAACAGTAGTTTGCAGTTCTTTTATGGCTGCTTCGTGATTCTGTAGTGCATTTTGATGACGCGAAAAAATAGGTTGGAAATGCTCACAAATTTGTGTTTTTACGTCGTTACAGACTTTTTGACATTTCGATTCAATGTGATGTAACTCATTAGTTAAATCCTCACGTGTTTGTTCAAGAGTTTGCTCCAATGAGTCTAACTTTTGAAGATTTTGATCCATTGCGTCTAACTGTTGCTGTGTTTGTCTCTGGTGTTGTTCCATTGTGTCTAATTTTTCAAGCTTTTGTCCCATTTGTTTCTGATTTTGTTCCATTTGTCTCTGATTTTGTTCCATTTGTTGCATTAATTGCAATAATAATGTATTAGTGTCTGGAATCTGTTTCTCTATGCTTTTTGGCAGTGCATTTTCACCGACAACATTCACATTTTGACAAGCAGAAAATGTGTCTTGACTCATTTGAGAAAACGGTGATGACCCAGAACCTGAATCTACAGTATTTGCGAAATTGTGTCCTGTCATTTCGGATTCCTGAGGCGAGCTGTTGCCGACCGACCGATCGATAATGCTTCCCTGCTCACTAATTGTTTCACTGTCTACGCCATTGTTTGCAACCCGCTCCATTTCCCTATGCGCAATTACCAAATTACTACTGTTAACATTAGTTAATTCATTACTCGGTGGCGCTAACATGCTGCTTTCGTTTTCACTGTCATTTCGCAGTTTACTTTGGAGCCTAGTATTACGTTTTTCACACGCCATTATTGTCACAGTATTTCACACGACAACACAGAAAAACACAATTTGAAGAGCAAAAATAAGAGAACACATTAACATAGCACTGAAAATAATATGTAGTTAATTGCAAGCGCAGCTGCGAAATACTTGGTGCAAATCTACATGCATGCCACAACTGTTTTACTGTACAACAATGAAAAACTACAACCACAAAGGAGATTCTCTCTACAATTACGCGCCAGCAATAAACAAAATCTACACTAATTGCACAAACTACAAGAAAGAAAATCAGAAGATTCCAGTGAGGTATCCTAGGCTAAGGGTCGACATATGAAACGTCCCCTTTTGACAATTTTTACACAACTGTGCTTAACCTGACACACAATATTTTGTTTTTAGCGCAACGCAATCTGACTTTCAACACACAATATTTTGTTAGCGCAACGCAATCTGACTTTCAAAATTCTCTACAAGAGAATGGCCCTGACTAACATTAAACTATACGTCTCACAAATCACTTACCTCACCAAAAATCTTCGCTGCTCAAGCTACTGCAATACAGCGAGCGCCACTACTGCCAGCTAAATAAAAGATTCAAACTATGGAAGGCACTAACTACTGATAGGGATAGTTAGCAAATGAAAGATATTAATAGAGAACAAACAATGTATTTACCTTGATATCATGACAAATTACAAAACTCCGCCATCTCTCTCCCCACATCCACCACTGCTGGCGGCTCACCTCCAACTGCCCAGCGCTACGCGCTGTTCACAGCCAGCTGCCTAACACTACAATGGTTGAGTATTACAACAATGCAAAGCAGCCACAGACTGCACACGGCACAGCCGGTGATTTTCATACTGAGGTGGCGTTATCAATAAAAAAACCTAAACAGCCTACTTACACTATGACTACAAGAATAAATACGTGACCTTTCTGTATACGTAATAGTGGGCCCATGAGATTTGTGGCTGATATATGTGTCAATTTCTTCGGAATGATAGGGGACGTTGGTGGTCTCGTTTGAAATGTTACATGTTTAGCTCTCTGGCATTTCTTACACTGAGCTAGAACCTGTCTGATTCTTCGCTCCATATTTGCGAAGTGACAAGACATTTTTAATTTTAAAAAACATTTCTTATGGCCAAAATGGCTGTTACTCAAATGACTATACCAAATGTACCTGTTTATCAATTCCTGTGGTATGCATGCTACCCATAAACTTATATTTGCGTCACGTCTGTAGAATAATACAGTGTCCCTTACGAGATAAAATTGTCTAATATCCCGTGATTCTCTGTTTTTCCGCTTAATTTTAATTTTCGCTAGGTCTGGGTCTTTGTCCTGTTCCCTTCCTAACTGTTTCAAGGAATTGGTGACTTATTTCTCAAAGGGCACATTTTTCAGGTAACACATAAGTACTTGCTCTTCTTCCGTATTACTCATTCTGATTTTGGTAACCCCTTCTGGCTATCGGGAGAGGATGTCAGCTATGACATTTGAAGGTCCAGGTACATAAGTGATTTGAAAATCATATTCCTGCAACATCTACATCCACCGACGTAGTCTCCCAGGCAATCGTTTGGCATTCAACAGGAATTCTAGTGCTTTATGGTCTGTGAACACATTGGTTTTTAGCCCAAACAGAAAGTATCTAAATCTGCGAAACCCCCATACTACTTCCAGCGCTTCTAATTCCGTGACTGAATAATTTTTTTCACATTTTGTGAGGACACGACCAGCGAAGGCTATCGTTTTTGTCACCCGCTGTCCGTGTTCCTCTTGTTGTTGCAAGAGTACCACACCCAAGCCGGTTTTCGCACTGTCAGTTGCCATACAGAATTCTTTCTTTAAATCGGGATGCGCTAAAAGTGGTGGTTTTACCAGGGATCGTTTTAGTAATTGGAATTCATGTTCTGCTTGGTCATCCCATACCCAGGGCACCTTTTTACTGGTCAACGCACATAGATTTGGGGTAGCAAGGGATTCTACCAAAATGAATCTTTTATAAAAATCAGTACCAAGAAACCACGCAATGTCTTTCTATTATATGGCGTACCCATGTTCTAAAAGGCTTATAGTTTGTTAGGGTTGGATTCAATCTCTTGGTCAGTGATAATATGGCCTAAATACTCAATCCTTTTATTTCCAAAATTGGACTTATTTATAATTACGGTTACTCCATGTTCTTTTAATGTCCTTAGTAATTTATCAAGTACCTAATTATGGAGTTTCCAGGATGACTCAACTACTAAAGTGTCATCAACATAACAGGTGAGACGCTGTTGGAGTTCTTTATCCAACAATTCCTAAACCTCTTATAAAAGCAGCAGAGGATATGTTCAAACCGAAGGGGAGTCTTTTGAATTGATAACTGCGTCCAAACGCGATAAAGTCCGTATACTTTCTGCATTTAGGTGTTAGTTCTATTTGCCAAAAACTAGCTCGCAAATCAAGGGAAGAACTTTTGCAACAGCTCTTCTAAATTTTCTGGGCGATCATTTTCAGGAATGATAATGGAGTTTATTTGCCTTTCATCCACGACTATCCTCATACTCCCATCCTTCTTATCTACAATTTGTAAGGGACTGTTGTATGGTGAAGTTGCAGTTTCAATAATATCATCTTCTATCATTTTGTTTAGTTCTACAAATACTTGTTTCCCTTAACAAAATGGAACAGTGTAAGTGGTACTCTAAATGGCTTGTGTTCTTTCCCTTGGAATTCGCGTTGAAACTTCTTAATGGTACCAGGTTTTGGTAGAAACATTCCGGCACAGTTACCAAATTCGCCTATATTCCTTCCCCCTGACATGAAAAAGTTACCCTCGTTTGCCTATTAATCGACGTAGACGGACCCATGATCGGTCCTTTGACTTTAACCTGTTTCATCCATAATTCTGGTAGTGCCTGTTCAGCGTTACATTTCTTAAAGAGTTCTGAAATCGCCGTCATTTCACTTTCTGTATTAAGAATGGCGTGTATAAGTATGCTCCCTACTACAATCAGAATGATCGGTTGCACTTCATGAGGAGCTTTGGTTCCATCCTCGTGCATTAATTACTCTTCTATCGAATCATATATTAATCTGTCGATATGTTTGGCTTGATTTTCCCACCAGTCTGTTACCATTAGTTTATTTCCGTCAAAATTTTGACCCACTGTCATCTTAATCTTTTGGGATGGAGTTATTTTCCCATAAACTTTGTCAAACGCCTCTATTAGTTCTTCATATGTCCCTGACATATAACTTATGTATCACTATCAGTGTTGCCACCGTTACATTATTCTCTTGGCATAACGTTTCTTTCTCCGTTTCGTATAAACGCGCTACATCTTCTACAGTTTGGTCATCATCATCAATTTTTGTCCTGCTGTCTATATTCACCGTTTCTGACCCCTGTTTCTCATCATCGTCAGTCGATTCCCAGTCAATTGAATCCCAGCATGCTGATGTCTTTATTGGATCTCCCCTTAAACCTACTTTAAAATCCTGGCTTATCAAAACTAAGTCTATTTACCTGTTTAATTATTCAATTAACTACATTGTTCTGTCGAATTAGTTCTGACTGTCCTCGTACCGCTCATCTCGTCAATCTTGTCTTTTACCTGGTTTGGTGGCCTCATCTCGACTTCCTCTGTCAGTTCTTTTCGCATGTTTTGTCCCGCTGAAGTTTGATTTTCCCAACCTTTCTGCGTTCTGGCCTTTCCACTTCCACCTAAAATAACCTGGATTGGGCTGCTGAAAACCTCTAAACCTTCCGCCTTCATTTGCACGGGGATTTTATCTCGGATCATAGTTACCACCGTAGTTTCTAGGACCAAATCCCCCATTATAGTTCCTCGGTTCCCGGAAACCATAATTGTTATTTGCCCTGTGTGCGTTACCAAAACCATAGTTATTATTGTTCTCCCATGGGCGACTACCACTCCTTACAAAACCATTGCATTTTCCTATGTTATTCTCACCGTTGGAATTATTATTAAAACCTGATCGGTTGCTGTTACTCCCTCTACTATTGTTTTCTCTGCTTGTGCGTTGTTTCCTTGCGTCATCTTCACTGAAGATGAATTCAACTTCTCTTAAAATTCCTTTAAATGCTTGTATGTTATCTCCTGCCCTACCAACCAATGACTGCTGATAAAGTAACGGTAACTTCATTGTGCACATCCGTATCAGTTCCCCATCACTGTATGGATTATCAAAGCACTGATTTTTCTTTGTCATATCTTCGAAAAATCTGACGGGTTTCTTTTTTACGGAATTTTCGAGCAACTCTTTCTGCAGCAACTCATACTTTTTTCCTCTTTTGTGTTTCTGTGGACCAGTTCCGCTCCAAAAATGCAGATTTAAATTGTTCATATTGTCCATATGAAAGACAGTTCGCCGCTACGCTCTGCGTGGTTTCCGCTATTGCTCCGCCCATATGCCCAAAAATGAAGTCAAGTTTATGGCTAAGCGGCCAATGCTCTGGTAAACCGATCTCAAATTGATTTATGAACGTGCGTGGATGAAAGCCGTACCCACTTCCTTTTTAATGTTGGAATTTTTTGACTGTCAAAAAGTGATCATTATAAAATTTTTCTCTTCCGCCATACGGCGTTTGTGTTTAACATAAGTTAACATAACTTGTTTCTTTCAATTGTGTCATGTTTCCTTGTACTCGTTCTGCCACATTTGGGCCTTGAGCTGACATATTTATGTCCCGTTTAGCATCGTATCTACGCAGTCGTGTGCAGATGTCTACACCGTACCGTTCCTCGTGTAGCTATTTGAAAGATTCGTTTACATTTCCAGTTACTGGTTCCATGTTTTGCCTTTCTATTAGACTCACTTTAGCTTGCGGCGTGTAACCTGTTGTGCTGTAACTCGGCAATTGTGGAATTGGTAGACGTGTCGTCGCAATTTGCTCCGCTCTCGCGTCACCCGCGTACTTTCGGAGGGTCGGCTGCCGCTCTGCCGGACGCGCGTCTACCGTTTCTCGCTCCCTTGTCTGGTGTCACAGCACGTCACCTACTTCGCTCCCCTGTGCTAACTGTTCCTTCTCTATTTGTTTTTGTTTTGCTTCCGTACTTATAGACGCAACCTCCTGTCGATGTATGACTGGAATCTCATGACATTTTTGTATTTCCGCTACTGCTACGGAAGATTGCACAACTGACTTTTTCCTTTTTGGATTACTGTCCATTACTATATCGGATGATACTACCGATTCCGGTGTCTCGCTACTACTTTCTGTAAGATTCTCGATACACTGTTTCAGTTCTGTGCGAAGGTCTTCAAACTGTTTTTGATTTTTCGTGATTATGTTTTCAGTGCGTGTGTCAAATCTTTTGAAGGCGGCTCGCGTGGCACGTTTTCTGACATTGAACTCTTCCACGATTTGTTGCGCCTCACCAGACGTCTTACGTGCTCACTTATCCACTCTTTGATTAATGTTAGATACTGCATCCTGCACCTGGTCAACGTAAGAACGCATCTTTCTCTGGTCAGTCATTAACGCTTGTATCAGCTCGCGTGAGTCTCTCGCCTCTCTCACGATTTCAGTAAACTGTTCATTGACCTCTGTGCGTAATTTTTGCTGATCTTCGCGGACTTCTGCGAACTCAGCGTAAGTTTCAAATTGGAGCTTTGCCGTTCCGGTCGTCAAATCTGTTAACCCTGTATGTGTTGCTAAATTCGCCGTTTCGGTTTTCAAGTCTGCTAACCCTGCATTTGTCTGCTTTACGACCATAGTGAGCTGCTTCAATATTGCAAACATACTATCTGACTTTTCGCTATCATCAGCTGTCAAAAAATGGTTCAAATGGCTCTGAGCACTATGGGACTCAACATCTTAGGTCATAAGTCCCCTAGAACTTAGAACTACTTAAACCTAACTAACCTAAGGACATCACACACACCCATACCCGAGGCAGGATTCGAACCTACGACCGTAGCAGTCCCGCGGTTCCGGACTGCAGCGCCAGAACCGCTAGACCACCGCGGCCGGCCATCAGCTGTCACTATTCGATGAAAATGTTTCCGTTCTCGTCTTTCACGTGGCGTTTCACCGACTTTCTTGCACAGTGCGGACGCACTTCACACATTCTTTCTGTTGGAAACTGTCCCGTTTGGTTTAAAGTTACTATATTCGGTTCAACGTACCGAAGTTGCTCCTCCTCTGACTATATTTGCGACCCACTAGATCCGTCATTACTTTGTTTTTGTGCATTCGCTGACTATGAGACCAATATTGAAACTGCTACCATTCCCACTGCTCTATCACTACGTCCCGTTTCGTGACCTGTACTCGATACCTTTTGTTCTATATCAATTTCTAT
Source organism: Schistocerca nitens (assembly GCF_023898315.1). Classification (NCBI taxonomy): domain Eukaryota; kingdom Metazoa; phylum Arthropoda; class Insecta; order Orthoptera; family Acrididae; genus Schistocerca; species Schistocerca nitens. The sequence continues at coordinate 7,585,341 of NW_026045910.1, read as the reverse complement.
CCTGTCAAGATCTTGAGTTTGACCTATCTGCGATACTCTGCGTTCTTCCGCCATTTCAGTTCGTTTACTTACCCTCTGTCTTTCTCGAACCGCGCGAGCCTGCACTCTCGTCAACATCAAGTTATGGGACCTTACACGTTTCCAAAGTATCATAGAAAGTTTCTTAGACTACGTGCACAACATTAGCAACACTATTTACTGTTTGTGGAATTTCAACCTAACTCAACAACACCGTGAATAGCTTCGCGCGCGCTAGCAAGGTCAGGCACAATCTACTTCTATTCAGCGATTCTTTGATTCTACGTGTCAATACAACCTTTCTACACTTTGGGTCGCACATTTACTGTATTTGTCCTCTATACGTTTACATACGTTGGGTAACCTCGTTACAAAACAACATGAAAAAAAAATTCTTTCTTTCAATATTGAAAAATTTTGTTTTTATGCCTAATTTGACTAATTGCCATGCTGGCAAACCAATTGCCATCCCTGCAGGATCGCCATTTGTAAGGGTTCTGGAGGTTTGTATTTGCTTGCTTATATTTGAATTGAGAACAACTGTGTGAGGTGAAATGACAAGTTTAATGTCGCAATATTTCTCACCAAATTATAGCTTTTCACACAGTTTTCAACTCGCCAACATAAAAACAGCGCAATGGATAACGCATCTTGCCATCATCAAAAAGTGAATTAAGTTTATACACAACAATGTTAAGTGTTAACTCTCTGAAAGAACATTAATCTTAAGCATAATATTATGAAAGTTTAATTGGAAGTTTCTTTACATTAATCCCAAGCACAATAATATGAAAGTTTAATTGGACGTTTCTTTACAAAATTGCTCCTACTCATACGTTCTGATGTTTGTCAGTATTACAAAAATCGTCCGATTCCGGTTCAAAGCTCGGCATTATTTAGGATGACAATCAAGTCTACTGCCTGCGGTCAAGTGACAAATTTGAGCGCAAGATTACCCAAGGCCACTCGAGATTACAGTGAACGCAGGCTGGTGAACCAATAAAGTTTATGCCTCTGCACACGGCATTTACCTGAATCTGCAACGTGCTGCTGTCTGCAAGGCCGCTCTCTCACACTGGAATTCCTACAAACCTAATCTGGCCTTTGCTGAACATTCCAGCACAAACATTCCGTGTGTTTCTTGTTATGCGTGTATTCAGCTCTAGACTTATTATGTGGCGATGTACACGCACATGGTGGGAGCAGCGTGCATATTATAGTGCCCTCTCAGTCCTCGCAAGAACTATTAACTAATTTGGCTTGTTCGTTTCTCCACAGTTGGAGCTAAACGTTGCTACAGCTAATTTTAGCTGTAGTGCAGCGGCTGTGAATGCAGTGTCCACACCAATTTCTTCGCTGCATCATACAGAGCGTTAAGTGCTCCGTTCTGCACTTGACGCCAGTTCAGAGAAGAGTCCCTCCCCCAATATTTCTTTCTTGTCCTCACATGGCAGAACTGCCTCCCTCCACTTGGGTTCCTTTTTCACGACACGGCTTTTTTAGACCAATAGGAGCGTTCCTCTTATTTTGTAGAAACACCCACTACCAATCGCAACGTCCCTTCTATGCAACTGCATCGAAACTTCAGCAGTTTTCTCCTTCCTAGTGAATTTCCGCCAATTGGACGTTTTGTGTCCGTTCTAGATGCCTAAAGTATATTGACCTTTCCGTGTGTCACAGTCACTGGACGAAAGTACATCACTTGCTTTTGTTCGTATCCCGTTGGAATTTCGAAAACTTTTCTAAAGCTTCTTCTCTGCTCTTGTACCGATGCCCTCGCTACAGACTGCCCTCCAGCTTGAATCACCTGGCCTGTGGTCGCTGTCCTCCTTCCTGCCACCCCTTTAAGTGGTAGTCGCCGTAAATCCCACAGCATGACTTTGCTACATCATTGTGGAGCTGGCTTTTCAAAACTAAAAGCAAACTCGACTTCCGTTCCCTGTTCTACCTTCTGCTAAAAAGACATGCATTGTATAGGAAAGGTGTGTTAATTACTGTCGATTGACTGTCATCCCTTTTTGCATTACATATTGATAGGGAAATGTTCTCATAACTATCGCTTTTAGTTAGGTATCATCTTCACCTTCTCATTGCGATTTGTAAAGGTCTCATGTAAGGTGCGAATCTGACAATTTATTCTGCCACCTTACAACGTTTATTCATTTTACGACCGAATGTTTCTCATGTTTTAGTTACCACTCGACAATGATTTTGAAACCGAAACATGTTTGACGTTGTTGTTAATCTATATAAATGTTTGACAAAACATAAGAGTTCCAATGTTTTCAGACCTTAATCTGGTCGACTATGATTTGAGAGTGTTACTTTAAAGCTACTTAGGGACCACTTTGACCAACTTTGAATCCTCATGACATCAAATGCACGGTCATTAATCTTCGCTACATGAAGTCAGAATTGCTGGTTACATACATGCAAGGGCAAAAACGACACAACCAGGAATGGTGGAAGCCAAGATGACGATAGTGGGAAATACAGTAATGCCAGGCAGTAGTAGCCAACCCAGACAGATGCAGAAACAGGGAAGTAACCGCTTTTCTGACATTTATGAGTTCGTAACCAGGAGCGAATTTTATTATATCATTTGTGTGATTTAATAGTTTATTTTCTTGAGTTTCTGCATGTAAATTTAATGTCTAATAGCTACAGTTCTAGCGTTTCCGTTTGCATGGGAAAGTAAACCGATTTCGTGACAGGTTAAAAGCTCCTAATCAGGGCGAATTATTTAGTTTCATCTGCGTGCTTCAGTCATTAGGTTTTTGAATATCTGATAATTATTAGACACAGTTCCTGCGTTTTCGTCAGGGTCTACAGTAGAGTTCTGCAGCACGTGCCGATAGTCCATTTATCTACATAGTTTAGTTTCTCACGGTCTTTAGTATGGACAAGGACTGCGATTGTTGTGTGTGGTTGCGAGCCGAGTTGGTGACACTTAGCTCTCAGCTTCAGGCTGTGATGGCTTAGGTTACACAGCTTAAGGCTGCAAAGGATGAGCACCACTGTTGTGGGCCAGCCGTGGGGATCCAACGGACGTCCACCACGTCCGAGTTCTCTGATCGGTCCTCACCGGTGGCCGACGCAGTTACTGCTCACACTGAGGCTGACCCCTCCCTTGTGGTCGAGTGGGAGGTCGCCCCGGGTCGAAGCAGGCGGCGAAAGACTTCCCACGTGGCCGCATGTAAGGCCTTCCAGGTTTGTCTGACAAACAGGTTCCAGGTGCTGTGTGTGGCTGACACTGTCGCTGAGCCAGATGCTGTTGCCTGTCCTGTTTCAGAGGAAACCACTCAGCCTGCAAGATTCGGGCAATCACAGACGATGGGTTTATTGGTAGTTGGAAGCTCCAACGTTAGGCGCGTTATGAGGCCCTCATGTCGGTACCCATCATGTGTGTCACTTTGGATCAGAAGAGATTCTCTCTGGTTTCGAGCGGCTAACAGAAGTGGTATAGGCTGCCAGTCTTTCTTGCAAGATGAAAGCAGAGCTGACCATTTGCAGCATAGTCGACTGGGCCGATTGCGGACCTCTGGTACAGAGCCGAGTGGAGGGTTTGAATCAGAGGCTCAGATGGTTCTGCGACCGTGTAGGCTGCAGATTCCTCGACTTGTGCCGAAGGGTGGTTCGGTGTCGGGTTCCGCTGAATAGGTCAGGTGTCCACTATACGCAGGAGGCGGCTACACGGGTAGCATGGGCTGTGTGGCGTGGACTCAGCCGAAATTTTTGCGAAGAACCTAACGGTGTTCCGAAAGGATAGGCTGAATACGGCTGGCGGTGGCGTGTGTGTTGCTGTCAGAGGTAGTTTAACTTGTCGCGAAATTGAAGTAGTTACTTCCTGTGAGATAGTATGGGCAGAAGTCCTTTTTGGCAACCGGAATACAATAATAATTAGATCCTTTTACCGACCTCCCAGTTCAGATGTTACAGTTGCTGAAAGGTTCAAAGAAAACTTGAGTTTGATTTCAAACACGTACCCAACTCATACGGTGATAGTTGGTGGTGACTTCAATTTACCCTCGATATGTTGGCGAAAATACATGTTCAATTCCGGAGGTAAGCATAAAATATCTTTCAAAATAGTGCTAAACGCATTCTCTGAAAAATATTTCGAGCAGTTAGTTCATGAGCCCACGCGAATAATAAACAGTTGTGAAAACACACGTGACCTCTTAGCAACAAATAATCCTGAATTAATAACGAGCATAAAAACCGATTCAGGGATTAGTGAACACTGGGTTGCCGTAGCGAGATGGAATATTGTAATCTCCAAATCCTCGACAAATTAGCGAAAAATATACCTATACAAAAAAGCAGATACAAATTTACCTGACGCCTTCCTGAGAGACAATCCCCACTCATTCCAGATTAATAATATAAGTGTAAACCAGATCTGGCTTGGATTCAAAGAAATAGTATCTGCAGCAATTTAAAGATTTATACCAAATAAATTAACAAACGACGGAGCTGATCCACCTTGGTACAGAAAACGGGTTAGAACACTGTTGCAGAAATAACGAAACAAACATGCCAAATTTAAACAGACGCAAAATTCCCAAGATTGGCGATCTTTTACAAAAGCTCGAAATTTAGCGCGGACTTCAATGCGAGATGCTTATAACAGTTTCCACAACGAAACTTTGTCTACAAACCTGGCAGAAATTCCAAAGAGATTCTGGTCGTATGTGAAGTATGTTAGCGGCAAGAAACATTCAATGCCTTCTCAGCGCTATAGCAGTGGAGATACTAACGAAGACAGTGCTGCCAAAGCAGAGTTACTAAACACAGCCTTCCGAAATGCCTTCACAAAAGAAGACGAAGTAAATATTTCAGAATTCGAATCGAGAGTAGCTGCCAACATGACTAACGTAGAAGTAAATATCCTCGAAGTAGTAAAGCAACTTAAATCACTTAATGAAATCAAGTCTTCTGGTCCAGACTGTGTACCAATTAGGTTCCTTTCGGAGTATGCTGATGCATTAGCTCCATACTTAACAATCATATACAACCGTTCGCTCGACGAAAGATCGATACCCAAAGACTGGAAAGTTGCACAGGTCACACCAATATTCAAGAAAGGTAGTAGGAGTAAGCCACTAAATTACAGGCCCATATCCTTAAGGTCGACATGCAGCAGGATTTTGGATCATATATTGTATTCGAACATTATGAATTACCTCCAAGAAAACGGTCTATTGACACACAGTCAACATGGGTTTAGAAAACATCGTTCCTGTGAAACACAACTAGCTCTTTATTCACATGAAGTGTTGAGTGCTGTTGACAAGGGATTTCAGATCGATTCCGTATTTCTGGATTTCCGGAAGGCTTTTGACACCGTACCACACAAGCGGCTCGTAGTGAAATTGCGAGCTTATGGAATATTGTCTCAGTTATGTGACTGGATTTGTTATTTCCTGTCAGAGAGGTCACAATTCGTAGTAATTGACGGAATGTCATCGAGTAAAACAGAAGTGAAATCTGGCGATCCCCAAGGTAGTGTTATAGGCCCTTTGCTGTTCCTTATCTAAATAAACGATTTTGGAGACAATCTGAGCAGCTGTCTTTGCATGTTTGCAGATGACGCTGTCGTTAATCAACTAATGAAATCATCAAAAGATCAAAACAAACTGCAAAAGATATCTGAATGGTGCGAAAAGTCGCAGTTGACCCTATATAACGAAAAGTGTGAGGTAATCCACATAAGTGCTAAAAGGAACTCGTTAAACTTCGGTTACACGATAAATTTGTGTAATCTAAAAGCCGTAAATTCAACTAAATACCTAGGTATTACAATTACTAACAACTTAAATTGGAAGGAACACATAGAAAATGTTGCGGTGAAGGATAACCAAAGACTGAGTTTTATTGGCAGGACACTTAGAAAATGTAACAGATCTACTAAGGAGACTGCCTAACTACGCTTGTCCGTCCTCTTTTAGAATGCTGCTGCGCGGTGTGGGATCCTTACCATACAGGACTGACGGAGTACATCGAAAAAGTTCAAAGAAAGGCAGCACGTTTTGTATTATCGCAGAATATGGGAGAGAGTGTCACAGAAATGATACGGGATTTGGGCTGGAAATCATTCAAAGAAAGGCGTTTTTCCTTACGACGGAATCTTCTCACGAAATTCCAATCACTAACTTTCTCCTTCGAATGCGAAAATATTTTGTTGACACCCACCTACATAGGGGGAACGATGACCACGGTAAAATAAGGGAAATCAGAGCTCGTACGGAAAGATATAGGTGTTCATTCTTTCCGCGCGCTGTACGAGATTGGAATAATAGAGAATTGTGAGGTGGCTCGATGAACCCTCTGCCAGGCACTTAAATGTGATTTGCAGAGTATCCATGCAGATGTAGATGTATATGCGTGATGGTAGGTATAGAATAGTTGTGCTAGTGGCAAATTAAAAAAAAATCCATGCTGATGCAAGTTATTCAGTATTATTTTGCTACCCCTCTGACATCGCAGTCCATGATGACTTGCACAAATTGGTAACATGCTGAAAAGTACCTGAACAATCTTCATTGCATAAACTGACGCCATATTCAAAAGTGTTTGAGCAATGTCAACTGCATGAATTGGTGCCATGTTCAAAAGAATCTGAATTATGTAAATTAGTGCTATGGTTGATTTGTAGGTTTGGGAGAGGGAACCATTGCATTATCTTCAAAAGTATGTGAACACTCGGAACTGTGCAAATTGGCACCATATTAAAAAATCTCTGAACGAACTGAATTGCATAAATTGTCACGGTGGGAAAAATTAGATGAGAATTCTGAATTATGTATCAAAAATACGAATTTATAGAATTTCCACGTCTAAAATGTCTGTATTAATAAGTCAAAATATGAAGTCTCCATCAGCAATGTTGTTGTTATGGTCTTCAGTCCAAAGACTGCTTCAATGGCGCTCTCCTTCTACTCTGTCCTGTGCATCCCTCTTCATCTCCGAGTAACCTCTGCAACCTACATCCCTATGAAACAGCTTACTGTATTCATTTATTGGTCTCTCTCTACGATTTTTACTGCCCGCACCCCTCCAACACTTGTCAGTCCAGGACTAAATTGATGATGCCTTGATGCCTCAGAATGTGTCCTACCAACAGATACCTCCCTTTACTTAAGTTGTACCATAAATTTCTCCTGTCCCCAAATCTATTCAGTACCTCCTCATTAGTTACGTCATATACCCACTCAACTTCAGCATTCTTCTGTAGCACCACATGTCAAAAGCTTGTATTCTCTTGTTGCCTAACATTGTGCATGTTTCATCTCCACACATGGCTACACTCCATAAAAATACTTTGAGAAAGGACTTCCTTAGTGTATTCATCTCTTGGTCTCCCTGTACGATTTTTACCCTCCACGCTGCCCTCAAATACTAAATTGGTGATCCCTTGATGCCTCAGGACATGTCCTACCAACCGATCCCTTCTTCTAGTCAAGTTGTGCCACAAACTTCTCTTCTCCCCAATCCGATTCAGTACCTCCTCATTAGTTACGTGATCTACTCACCTAATCTTCAACATTCTCCTGTAGCACCACATTTCGAAAGCTTCTATTCTCTTCTTGTGCAAACTATTTATCGTCCATGTTTCACTTCCATACATGGCTACACTCCATACAAATACTTTCAAAAACGACTTCCTGACACTTAAATCTATACTCGATGATAACCAATTTCTCTTCTTCAGAAACGCTTTTCTTACCTTACCAGTCTACGTTTTATATCTTCCCTACTTCGACCATCATCAGTTATTTTACTACCGAAATAGCAAAACTCATTTGCTACTGCAATTGTCTCATTTCCTGATCTAATTCCCTCATTACCACCTGATTTAGTTCGACTACATTCCATTATCCTCGTTTTGCTTTCGTTGATGTTCATCTTACATCCTCCTTTCAATATACTGTCCATTCCGTTCATCTGCTCTTCCAAATCCTTTGCTGTCTTTGACAGAATTGCGTCATCGGCAAACCTCAAAGTTTTTATTTCTTCTCCCTGGACTTTAAATCCTACTCCAAATTTTTCTTTTGTTTCCTTCACTGCTTGCTCAATATACAGATTTAATAATATAGGGGATAGGCTACAAGCTTGCCTCACTCCGTTCCCAACCGTTGCTTCTCTTTCAGGCCCCTCGACTCGTACAACTGCCATCTGGTTTCTGTACAAATTGTAAACAGCCTATGTCTCCCTGTCCTTTACCCCTGCCACCTTCCCCGAGGTTGCCTTCTACCAGTTTTTCCATTCCTCTGTAAAGGATTCGTGTTAGTATTTTGTAGTCGTGACTTATTAAACGGACAGTTCGGTAATTTAGCACATGTGAGAACCTGTTTTTTTTTCTTTTTTTTCTGGGGTTACTGTATTCTTCTTGAAGTCTGAGGGTATTTCGCCTGTCTCATATATGTTGCTCGCCAGATGGAAGAGTTTTACCATGGTTGGCTCTCCCAAGGCTATTAGTAGCTCTAACGGAATGTTGTTACTTCCTGGAATTTGTTTCGACTTAAGTCTTCCAGTGCTTCGACAAATTGTTCGCGAAGTATCATATCTCCCTTCCCGTCTTACTCTACGTCCCATTTTCATAATGTTGTCCTGAAGTATATCTCCCTTGTATAGATCCTCTATGTATACACCTTATACATTTCTGCTTTTCCTTGTTTGCTTAGGACTGGTTTTCCATCTCAGCTTTTGAAATTCATACAGGTGGTTCTCTTTTCTCAGAAAGTCTCTTTAATTTTCCTGTATGCAGCATCTATCTTACCACTAGTGATGTATGCTTTTTCATCCTTACATTTGTCCTCTAGCCATTCCTGCTTAGACATTTTGCACTTCGTGCCGATCTCATTTTTTAGAAGTTTGTATTCCCTTTCACCTGCTTCATTTATTGTAATTTTATAGTTTCTCCTTTCATTGAATGAATTCAATGTCTCTTGTGTTACCCAAGGATTTCTTCTAGGCCTCGTCTTTTTACCTACTTGATATTCTGCTGCCTTCTCTATCTCTCAAAGCTATCTATTCTTCTTTTACTCTATTACATTCCCCCGTTCTTGTCAATCGGTCCCTAATGCTCCCTCTGAAACCCTCTACAACTTCAGGTTCTTTCAGTTTATCTAGGTCCCATTTCCTTACATTCCTGCCTTTTTGCCGTTCCTTCAGTTTTAATTTCAGTTTCATAATGAATAAATTATGGTCTGAGTCCACATCTGGGCCTAGAATATTCTTACGATTTAAAATTTGGTTCTTAAATCTCTGTCTAACCATTATCTAATCAATCTGCAACCTTCCAGTGTCTCCAAGTCTATTACACATATACAAATTTCTCTCATGATTCTTGAACCAAATGTTAGCTATGATTAAATTATGCTCTGTGCATTCTACCATATGGCCTCCTCTTTCATTCATTTCCGTCAGTTCATGTTCACCTACTACTTTCTCTTCTCGTCCTTTTTCTACTGTCTAATTCCAGTCCCCCACGATTTTTCAATTTTCGGCTCCCTTAATAATCTGAATATATTGTTTTTTTTATCTCATGATATATTTCCTCAATCTCCTCCTCATCTACGGAGCTAGATGGCATATAAATTTGTACTAAGTGGTGGGTGTGGTCTCCGTGTCTGTCTTGGCTACAATAATGCGTTCACTATGCTGTTCATAGTAGCTTATCTGCGTTTCTACTTTTTAACTCATTTTTCAACCTACTCCTGTGATACCCCTTTTTGATTTTGTGTTTATAAGCCTGTATTCCTCTGACTAGAAGTCCTTTTCCCCTGCCACCGAACTTCACTAACTCCACTGTATCTAACTTTAACCTATCCATCTCACTATTTAAACTTTCTAATCTACCTTCCTAAGTAATCAGACATCCCACGCTCCGATCTGTAGAATGACGGTTTTGTTGCTCTTGATAACGACGTCCTCGTGAGTAGTCCCTGCCCGGAGATCCGAATGGGACACTATTTTACCTCCGAAATATTTTATCCAAGAGGATGTCATCATCAATTATCCGTACAGTAGAGCTGCATGCCCTCTGGAAAAATTACGGCTTTAGTTCCCCCTGCTTTCAGCTGTTCGCAGTACCAACACAACAAGGCCGTTTTGGTTGACCTTACAAGGCAAGATCAATCAGTCATCCAGACTGTGGCCCCTGCAATTACTGAAAAGGCTGCTGCCGCTCTTCGGGAACCACACGTTTGTCTGGACTCTCAACAGGTACCCCTCCGTTGTGGTTACACCTACGGTACAGCTATCTGTACCGCTGAGATGTGCAAGCCTCCCCAAAACCGGCAAGGTCCATGGTATATGGAAGGGTCCATTAGCAATAGACAATGTTTATATCGATGCTCTTTCCACATATAAAATTTGTGTTGGAATATGTAAATGGTGTAACTTAGAGAATTTTCATGTCCGTTTTATTTGTCAAACATACATAGGCAAAAAAACAATGTTTATGTTACTATTATTTCCATGTCTATATTACTTGTCAGAAATAAGTACAAATATTGACAACTCTGGAGTAACGTAAACTATTTCCATATTTGCACCATTAACAAAAAATACATAGGCTTCACTAGCAACTCACACTAATGATGGTTATGTCAAAATTTTTTCACATCTCGAACGTACCTCAAAAATGCCCAAGATATCGACAAAACTGGTGTAAATTAAAGTACGTTCACGTATGTACAGTATATTTATCAAAATTTGTAAGTCGTAGCACCGTGTTTACATCAGTGTTATTTACATATACACGTAAAACTACTGATTTAATGTACAGGTACATCTGCACAGGACAACTGGCAAACTTCGATTTTTGCACCACACATGGTGCAAGGCACAATGATGCCTCCAAGGTAAAAATTTCAACATCTAAATGGCTTGTGTTATTGTTCTATAACTGTGAAAAAAAACTTTTGGTCTTACTTAAACAGTGGTAGAAAGGTTGAAGCATTGTCGTCGAAAAGTGCACTTCCACCTGTAACTCAGATCAATAATGTCATATATGATATGTAATGTTATGGAACAAATCTTTAAATTGTGGTACTTATGCCGTAGTGCCGGCCGGAGTGGCCGAGCGGTTAAAGGCGCTACAGTCTGGAACCGCACGACCACTACGGTCGCAGGTTCGAATCCTGCCTCGGGCATGGATGTGTGTGATGTCCTTAGGTTAGTTAGGTTTAAGTAGTTCTAAGTTCTAGGGGACTTATGACCACAGCAGTTGAGTCCCATAGTGCTCAGAGCCATTTGAGCCATATGCCGTAGTAATGTTATCGACAAATTCACTTTAACCTGAATTTAGATCAGTAGCACCAGTAAGTTACTCATGAGTATTTTCATAAATAAAGCAGACAACTTTTGGTTTCTTGAAGTACGGTAAAATGAATCACTGGCACGGTACGTCAGCGTATTCGGTCAGCTTACGTGCTGCCCTCCGTAATTAAAAAAAGACCTGTGTGGACTTATCAATGTATTGTGACGTCCACCCCGATCAAATACTATGAACAAAAAAAAAAAAAGGAAAAAGGCTGGGAAGCGTCTTTGATTAATAGTCAAAACGTCTTTGGTTCCAGGTTCGATACAATCGGCATTGGCGGCCGGTAACTTCCGGCATAAGAAATGGATCCCTCATTCTGCCAATGGCCTTGTCAAAGAGGGCGGAAGAGCGGACACGGGTTCAGGGCACTCTCTTGCCCTTACGTGGGAAACCGCCCCTAAAGGTGGAAGAATCAGAAATGATCAACGGCATGAGGACACAGAAGGCAATGGAAATAACTGCATCAAATACGCGTAATGTGTATCCACAGGACATAGGCCTGTAATTGAAGAAGGGTCATGATGCTCTCTCCACTTGCTAGAGATTCCGGAATAATCCCCCATTCCGATCTCCGGGAGTGGACTGCCACGGGGGAGGTGACCATGGGAAAGAGATTGAATGACCAGAGAAACGATCAGAATGTAGTACTGATGAAAAGTAGGCCGATATTTAAGAGATTAGTCAGGACGAGTCAGAATGCAAAGAAGTGGTATACGGAAGTACTAACGAATGACGAGATACGCTAGATGTTCCTTAAGGCTATAGGTACAGCAATAAGGAGTAGCTCAGCAGCCAGTACAGTTGAAGAGGAACGGAATAATAGAAACTCTAAAAATGGCAATCAGAGAAGTAGAAAAGGAAAACATAGGTACAAAGAAGATAACTTCAAGGAAACCAAGGGTAACAAAAGAAACACTTCAGTTGAACGCTGAAAGAAGAACGCACAAAAATTTTCACGGAAATTCAGGAATACAGAAATAATAGTCGCTGAGGACTGAAATAAATAGGAAGTGCAGTGAAGCTAAGACGAAATGGGTGCATGGAAAATGTATAGAAATCGAAATATAAATGCCTGTTGGAAGGAGTGACGCGTATAGGAAAGTCAAAACAAAGGACGGTGAAATTAAAAGCAAGGGTGGCGACATTAAGAGTGCAACGGGAATTCCACTGTAAAACGCAGAGGAGAGAGCGGACAGGTGGAAAGAAAACACTGAAGGCCTCTATGAGGGGGAAGATTTGGCTGATGTGATAGAAGAAGAAACAGAAGTTGATTTAGAAGAGAGAGGGGATCCAGTATTAGAATCAGAATTTAAGAGAGCTTTGGAGGACTGAAGATCAAATAAGGGCAGAAGGATTAGATAACATCCCACGAGAATTTCTAAAATCATTGGGGGTAGTGGCAACAAAACCAGTATTCACTTCGGTGTGCAGAATGTATGAGCCATGTGAAATACCATCTGACATTCGGAAAAATATCATCCACACAATTCCGAAGTTTGTAACAGCTGAGAAGTGAGAGAATTATCGCAGAGTCAGCTTAACAGCTCATGCATCCAAGCTGCTGACAAAAATAATATACAGAATAATGCAAAAACAGCACTATGAAGAACTTCTTTATAGATCAAAATGATTCTATTACTCGACCCAAAATCTGCGCCACAGGAAGTGAAGTGAACTGTTTCCTACCTGAGTTTCTTCACGGCTTCCGTCGTCACTTAGCGACGACTCGAGAGACAGCGCCGCGTCGTCAGCAACCCCTCGCAGAGACGACAGCGCCAACAGAAGACAGCACGCTGGTTGGTGGTCCTCCTTCAGACCCGCGTCGATAGGCATGCGTTATGACTGAGTCACAACCACGTCGTTGAAGCAGTCGGTGGTAATGGTAGTAACTCCAGTTACTCTCGTCGAGAGTAACGTTGATATTACTAATTTTCACGGGCCTTTATATCCGTTTTCGGGCCTCACGTTGACTGCGACAGTTTATGCCCACATAACCACCGTCGTCGAGACTGCGCAGATATCGCTTCGCCGTTTCCCCCCCGGCAGCGGAGCTGATCTCAAAAGTTTGTGTATATATTGTCCCGGCTAGTTAAAAACCATTCCCTGCCGTGTGGGTCGGGCATAAAACATCTCTGAATCATGTTGCGAATGTAATTGTGTGAATTAGCAGTTGAAAATTGATCTCGTTTTCTATTTCCAGAGATATTTCATACACTTTCAACTACGATGGATCCCAAGACACTGATTTTATTTATTACTCAGGAATAACATAGCAATTGTGTTCCCGTCTATTTTTTCTAATTTTTGTTTCCCAAATAATTTGATTAGCTTCGTAGTCAATATGCCTTCGTTAAATCCTATTATCTGTTTGTAACAGGTTGATCAGTTTTTCTCAATAACCCTTGAATATTCACAGATATAATTGTATATGTACTAGCTGATTTTTGGGATTTAGAAAACACGGAGAAAGCCTCGTATATGATCTGTTTTATTGACACAATTCGCTTCTTAAATTAATGAGAGATGGCACTGGGGAATCAATGAAGAAGGCGCTGATCCTAGTGTGTATCGTTTCGTTGTAATAACAGTCAGTCCGTAAAACATTCCTCCGCGTTCCTATCACCAAAGATATGATTTCCCATGAAACTGTCCTTTACTATTAACATCTGATAAATCATAAATATGTCTCTGGCTTCACAATGTCTAAGCTTCTTAATTCTCACGGTACGATATTAATTATAGGTTCGAGTTCTTTCAAGGTCAGTTCAGTACAAATTTAGTCTTTTCACGGGCACTATATCTCACGTCTCGCTTATTAGCAGAGTCGGCTTGACAAAGATAGGCAAAGATAAGGTCCAACTATTTTCTGTCCCAATATCTCAAAATCATCTATTATCCACCATTCCATTGTCTAATCCAGTTATCAGCATTATATTTGGCTCAAATGGCTCTGAGCACTATGGGACTTAACATCGGAGGTCATCAGTCCCCTAGAACCTAGAACTACTTAAACCTAACTAACCTAAGGGCAGCACACACATCCATGCCCGAGGCAGGATTCGAACCTGCGACCGCTAGACTGAAGCGCCTAGAACAACCACACCGGGCGACAGAATGATAATTAATTAGGGTTATAATCCCTAACTTCCGACTAACACGGAAGACTGCGAACATGCACCATTGAAAACCAAGAATCAAGAGAGCCAACAGTGCTGCGCATTGGTTTATATATCATATTCAAAACAAAACGCAGCTCTGTTGTGTCTTCCTTGGATTCCCTTTGTAGTACTATTTCAAATATCAACTCTTTGTAAAATTTTAACTAACTATTACTTCGAAATACAACTACCGCTTTTTGGCTCTTGGGTCATTTCGTATTACAGGTTTTAATGCAATATTCGTTTCTGTATACCCACTCTCTAAAGAGAGGACACAACCCATCGACTCCATATTGGCCTCATGAACCCATCGACTCCATATTTCCATAACAATCGTGGAATCCTGAGGAGCGACAATGTACGATCTTGCCTCTGTGCATTACCGAATCATGGTGGTAGACTTTTCTCTTCCGAACGACAAGCGTAACACGATCTTCTCACGAACAACCACCATTCGAACGCAATTTATGAATGAGAAACCCGCTGCGTAATCCTTTCTTATATGTAGAATGTAGACGGTTTTCTCGTATCAACTCCATGCCGTTACTCTGAAAAGCAAGTACATACACGTGGAGCCAATTTGGTGCTTGTTCCATGCAGCCTTCATTTTAATGGTTAAGACAGCAGACCAGAAAGTTTGTAGGAGAGAAATGGTGTAACACAGTGCCATAAAACTCATTACTGATACAGAGAGTTTTAACTAAACGTGCACAATTTTAATGGTCAATTTTAGTAGTTAATACAGCAGACGAGTAAGTTTGTAGAGGATTAATGGTAAAACATGTCGCCACCAAGCTCGTTACAGATACAAAGAGTTTTAACTGGACGTGTACAGAGGAAGGAAGAAAGGAGAACTAGAGTTGAAGTGGGGATAACGAGACACGCCGGACTGATGTGAAAGTAGATAGTTCTTTTTATGCGTCCCAGTTTAACATTTATCTCAAGATAGCTCCTTGTTAGGAATTGGGTATTTTTACACACAGACAGGCGCCTTCCAGTATTTGCACACGACTCTGACGTAGTTGTTTCCTCTTGAGATATAACTGACAACGGGGAACTGGCGTTTTCTTCCTCCTTAACTGAATATACTCCTATAAATGGCTAGGCGAGCAAGTTTTCAGGTGGTGAAGGCAGTGACATACACCCTTCTATGAAAGGATGTGACATCAAAACTAACCCTTTCTTTTTGTATATAACCGCGGATACTTCTGGCTGTCAGCGTCATCTCTTCTGCCTATTGGAAACTACGGAATGTAGTTTCACGTAGCTAATCGATTCTGATCAGTAGTAATTGCATTAGTTGTCACAGTTTTGGAAAGACAAGAAGCTGAAACGATAACGATGGCTTGTGGCTATGACAAAGGAATTCGTTAGATGACAACGATCTTAGACTACAGATCACGACAGGTCAAGATCTAAAACTCTGCAACCTCAACTTCATTACTCCCGTCCAGATTTTTATTAGTCACCAGGCAGTAATAGGACAGATGTAAACTTTTCAAATGATTCAAATGGCTCTGAGCACTATGGGACTTGACATCTGCGGTCATCAGTCCCCTAGAACTTAGAACTACTTAAACCTAACCAACATAAGAACATCACACACATCCATACCCGAGGCAGGATTCGAACCTTCGACCGTAGCATGTAAACTTTAAAATGGCTGGTTCAAATGGCTCTGAGCACTATGCGACTTAACTTCTGAGGTCATCAGTCGCCTAGAACTTAGAACTAATTAAACCTAACTAACCGAAGGACATCACACACATCCATGCCCGAGGCAGGATTCGAACCTGCGACCGTAGCGGTCACGCGGTTCCAGACTGAAGCGCCTTTAACCGCACGGCCACACCGGCCGGCTATGTAAACTTTAATTAATGGTAAACTATGGTATTGTAATAATGTTTTGTTGATAAGGTTTGCTATGAGAAACCTATTGTAATTCAGAGTCCTCTTTGTAACAGATATCATTTGGCTCTTAGTATTTGCACTCATACTCGATACTTGGAAACATAATTTGAAGTTAAAGCTCCTAAGTTTAGGAATCTGTTGTGCACATTCATGCACGTTACGACTGGGTCCGATGCCAGTCGCATCACAACCGCTGTTCCGTTCAAACAGTATAATAAATAATTGGGGGCAACGTATCCCATTCTCTGTCACCTTTTCTACCTATTTCTATCCCTTCAGCTGCTAATCTGCCTTAACAACACATCCAAAATTCTCCATTCTCCCCGCACATGAAATTGTATCTCATATTCTTTTACCCTCGGTTTCGAAGGTACTTAGTCGGATATTTCCATGTGCTCTGTCACTCTGATACTTTTTTCGTCAAAATGCACTGAGCCAGTCAGTTTACAGGACACCGATATATGATTTGTATGCCCATTGCTAAATTTGGGGATTTACAGTTTAGTATACAGTAAAGTAGCTTAAACCAATAAAAACAAACACATTGTTCTAACACCCTAATAGTCAATTACTGTAAAATACGTTGGTTAAACAACAAACTGAGATATCTTTTTCTTCCCTAGCTTTTAATTCGTTTATAGGATGTAAGAAGTTGACCAAGAAAACGGTTTTTATTTATAACTAACATTTGCTATGCGATCTGTCGACGTTCAGTTTTATTGGAAAAATATGCAAAAGTCTTTATGACAGCATATTACACAATGTTTAGAGCTTCTGTCAGCTTTACTAGTGAGTAATGAATTTCTCCTTTTCGCTCTTGTATCCATGAACCTTCGTTACATCCCCCAATGTGTGAGATTGTGGAACCTATCACAATATTGGCCCTACCTAGACTCCAACACATTCCCCTTACGATACTATGTAAAATGTAAATTACGGAGCGGAATAGCTGTCTTGAAATGCCCTAACATAGGATCATAAGGTGGGAAATTGCAATAAAAAAATGGTTCAAATGGCTCTGAGCACTGTGGGACTTAACATCTGAGGTCATCAGTCCCCTAGAACTTAGAGCTACTTAAACCTAACTAACCTAAGGACATCACACACATTCATGCCCGAGACAGGATTCGAACCTGCGACCGTAGCAGTCGCGCGATTCCAGACTGAAGCGCCTAGAACCGCTCGGCCACTGTGGCCAGTATATTGCAATAATCCTACTGTAAACTATCCATTCAATCAAAAGAATGAATCAGAGAACTAGAGGGAAATATGTGCTCCTTCAAATAAAAATCCAGATAAAACATAAACCGATTATTTATTATATTGACGAAGAAACGACGTTAACTGCTGACGAAAACTAAAAGGATAGGCTAGCAGAGGGATGTCTACCGTATGGTAGCTGCACATAGAATCATTAGTCCAATACAAACCAACGATTAATTTAGAAACTCCAGTGGTCGATTGAATACCTCGTCAAACGTTACTGAGGCATGAATCGGGTTTAGAGGAGATGTAGAATGGTACACTTCCTCTCTAATCATTAACCCCAACTACTGAGCTGTGCTGCTGTAGACTCTCACCTAACTGCTGTGGCGGTAAGTCGGAGGACGGTGGTCGCGGTGGAGAGCAAGAATCTCTGTCGACAGAACTCGGACAACTCCAAGCGTCATGACGTCTCGAACCAGCGACCTTTCTCCACCCACCATCAAACCAAGAATATTTTCCGCCACCATCTCATGCCTCTGCAGTTTGCACCAATCAGTCCGCAAACGCTAATCAGGAAAAATGTTATTCTATTCCGGCAGCAGTGTGTCAGTGTCACTTTTAACAAATCCCCAATCCGGAATGTAGTCAGTCACGGGCCGATACGAGCACATGGTCCTAGCTAGTTTGTCCAAGAAATTCCCGTCTGAAGTCAGCCGGCGATGGGCGACTCAGAGCGTAGTTTAAAACTTTCGAATATCCTAAGGCCAAACTACGTTCCAAGACTTGACCTTTTTCGCCATACATTGTGATGTCCCACCGAGCAGTTAAACTGTTGCCCTTGACCATCTCAGGAGACGAATCATGCAACAGGCCGCTAACACCGACCTGTAGGTTCTGTGAGCTTCCGTCGGTGCCCACTTGGCTCATGCAAGCCGGCACAAAGCTCTGAGTGTCCGCGACTCACCTTTTTTACGTAGGTGCAGCTGAAAAGTCATGCCTGTCGTGACAAGTTGCTGATAAATTTAGCGTAAATAGAGAGAACCAAGTCAGATGGATTGTAACTTTCCATAATCTCTCCCTTACAATAGAACTTTGAGCAGGAGTTGTCCTACTGAAGCATAAAAAAACTAATACCTACCATAAATGGTTGTGGTTCTCATATATAACAGGATAGCCCTCTCCTGCTCACAACTGGAATAAATAGAAACTGGCCAAAAGTTGATGGTACACAGTATGTGCGCCAGCAGACTTAAAAAGTACAACGAAAGCAACACAACAAAGAATGGCTGCTAATAGAATTACTAATTACTTAGATTTACAGTTTAATCCAAAGTTAACAGCTAGGACTCTGGCCTCATTGTATGTTTACCGTGCAGATATATGTATACTATACGAAGGTGGCAGAAGATCTGTTTATACGACTGTACAATCCAATCTATTCTTCTTTGATGAAGTTACAATTTCTGCATTTTTAAAGTAGAAGATTGATAGAAATTTTTTATAATAATCTGTAAGATCTATCGCTTACTGAAAGATCTGATACATATAATCTCAAGCCACTGTAATAACAGGCAGTAAGAAAGTTGGCCGTAGAATTGGTTACTACAAAAATGATGAAAAGTAAGTGTTGAAAAATAAAGTTTGTGGTGAACAAAATGTGTTTGCGTTAAGTGTATTACTGAGAAAAATGTGATACAAGTTCATGATGGACAGATAAGTTCTTGCCATACAAATGACGTTATGGAAATTATCTAGCATGTAACAGTGAAATATCGAAAGTGTCACTGTGATGTTCACTAACTTTGTGCACATTAGACAATTTTGGTAAATAAGACGTTATGAAACTAATATTGTAAAGACGTCTTAGACTATATCAAAACATACAGAGAACAGCACTATTTGGTTTGCTCTTGATACAGGGCGCATTGTACAGTTGTGCAGAGGCTGCTGTAAAGAAATACAACGAATGTACTAATGTAAACTGAGACTTTTCTCGAATGCATCAAGGAGATTAGGGGTGCGTGTCACTGTCCCACGATCACACAGAAGTGTGTGGCTCACTATACTTAGGAAGGTGTGTCTTTTCATAGAGTGTGGTGAGTCAGAGGAGTATGTACTGCTGTATGTGGCGTTGAAGTGAGGCCCATAGTTTCCATTGCTGTTGAATTAGGCGCAGGGAGCTGGACAGTCGTGGACCAGCGCCATCACGGGCATCGGTAGCAAATCCGCAACTGCGTCCATCTGTCACGGCAGCCGGCATGGACAGCAGGATTATCCTCCGGCCGCTGCCTTCTCGGCCAGTCGAGTCTCACCCAGGCCGGCGACACTTATGTGGTTAACTCGTCTGTACTGAGGCAGAGAATTGCTGAGACCTCATGAGCAATAATAAATTAAATGAAGTAGAGTAGGGTCTACATTTGTGAACCATGTCTAAAGGCGTCATGTCACAAACTGCGCTGCCCCCCCCCCCCTCCCCGTCCCCGCCGGAGGTTCGAGTCCTCCCTTGCGCATGGGTGTGTGTGTAAGTCTAGGGACCGATGGCCTCAGCCTTTCAGATTGCTCCCGTTATCGCGGTGCTTCTGGCAGAACCTCCACAGTAGTAGAGCTATACGTTCAGATTCTACATGGCTTGACAGCAGTATGACACGAGACACAAGAGCTGACATAAACGAAATCACTATTACTAATTCTACAGCTACGTCCATAACTAGGTGCTGTCTACCTCAGACATCTACACGTCCACAAACTCAACACATTCACATCATTAGGATACTTAGGGAAACTATGTGACTCCCTTTTTACCAGTGAAATTAAAATTCTAACTTGGCCCTGTAAATGAAAGTCATGGGCTTAAAGACACAAAAATGCACGTCTTTTTCTATCTTGTTGGCGCTTTGTCTTTAGTTCAGACGTTAATGAGCAGAAATTAATTTCAAACATACTTTAGAAACAATATTAGAAAATTCTTAACCTAAGCAGTTGTGCTTTAAGTTGGCTTGTTCCTGGAATGAAAGCAAATGGAAGTTAGTGTCTTGCTTCTTGTCGAAGGTCGCAATTCTTGCTTACAATACTGCACACTCTGTTCAACTACATGAGGGACAAACTTCATTATTTAAGCGTAAAATGTTCCGGTGTTCCCTGGCATTACACTAAAACGCAAAATCTAAATCTCCACTCGCTAGTTACGGGTCCATGCAACGGTGCCGTCAATTCCTTCCAAATTAGAGTGGCATCTTGAGAATGCTCAACTGGCACAGACGATCACAACAAATAACAAAAGAAAATTCCTGATAGTGACGATAATGAAAGCTGTCAGTCACAATAGACACAAACACTTCTGCAGTATTCTGCCGGAATCAGATGGTTCACTCCTTAATTAAAGTAACTGCTCTCTTTCATGCTCTTGCACGTAGACAGATGAATTGAGCACCTACTTTTGTTTTTCTTTTTTGCCACGCAACTCTGTTTACATATGTTGTAAAGGTACATCAGTATTCAACTAACAAAAGATTTATAATAGAGGTTTGAAGGTAAAGTATCACAAAATTACCTGCTAACATAACTGTACTCTACACTTTGGGTTCCTACGATCTAATATTGTTGTTGTTTTTGTGGTCCTCAGTCCGAAGACGTTTGATGAGCTTCCCATGCTACTCTATTCTGTGCGAGACTCTTCATCTCCCAATAACCATTGCAACTCCCGAATAGCTACCTTGAAATGCCCTAACAAAGAATCTTAGGGTGGGAAATTACAATAGTCCTACTATTTAACTATTCATTCCATCAGTAGAATAAATCAGTAAATTGAAAGGAACTATGTACTCCTTCAGATACAAATTAAAATGAAACATAAATCGATTATTTATTATATTAACCAATTATAAATTATTGACATCAACATTTTACAAAAAAACAAAGTTAACTGCTGACGACAACTAACAAGATAGGTAAGCGGAGGTATGGTTACCGTATACTATCTGCACGTTAATCCAGTACAAAGAAAGCGATTAATTTAGAAACTCCACTGCTCAGTTGAATACGTCATCAAACGACACCACAGTAAGAATCGGATTTAGGGGAGTTGTGGTGATAGTACGTTTCCTGTCCAAACATTAACCACCATCTAGTGAGCAGTGCTGCTGTTTATTCTCACCAATCCGCAGTGGCGGTAAGTCGGAGGACCGTGGTCGTAATGGAGAATTAGAATCTCGCTCGCCAGGGCTCGGACACATGCCACGACGCCTACAACCAGTGACATTTCTCCATCCAGCATCAAACCAAGAGTGTCCATTTTTCCGCCACCAGCTCCCAACCCGGCAGTTTTCGTCAGTCGCTAATCAGGAAAACTTGTAACCTCCCCATAAAATTTTGAAAATGAAAAGAATTGAATAAGAATTGCAAATAGTGCCAAATGTTAGCTTCCAACAGTAATAAAACTCAATGATAACAAAAATGTGAAAAAATGTTAAGTCCCCACAAAATTTACGTTAAGATTAACCTGATAAATTGATTCTGGGAGGAAAAGCAAAGGAAATATTGTTTCAATTGTAATGATTATTTTCTTAAAAGATTGCTTTCAGAACAAAATTATTATTGGGGCAATTCTTGAACAAATTAATTACAGTTAATATACATTACATTATCAGATGTGCGCAATGCTGCTTCATTACCTTATTTAAAAATATACCTCGTCCCGAATCTTGACCAGAGCCCCATGTCGACGCCCGCCGACTCCTCACACACAACTCCGACTGTCTCTCGCGCGCTACTGGCGCGAACGAACTACATGCTCTCGCGACTCACTACGTACAACAACTGCCTCGCAACTGCACTACATGCTCTCGCGACTCGCTACGTACAACTACACTCTCGCAACTGCCCTACATGCTCTCGCGACTCGCTACGTACAACTCTCTCGCAACTGAACTGAACTCTCGCGCGGTCAAGCGCAGACTAGCTACGATAAATAGCTCTCTGGTCAGAGATTCTGTCATGCCTCGCCATCGCTGCTACTGAATACAGACGTGTTTCATAACCCTCCACTGGGGGAGGGGGGGGGGCAAAAATTTGGCAGCGATGGTGAGTCATTTGGACTTACCATGAGCAACAAATTTTTTCGTAACTAGTTAACTTTACAATTACAGCATACAGATATAAAACATGAAGTAAATGTGGTGCACATGCATCAAGTACAAAACATATTAGACAATAACAAAATGTGAGTACAAAACAAATGACATAAGTGCACACACTGAAAAACTCTTTAGCAACAATAAACATAAAGGCAAAAAAATCATGTTGATAAGTGACATAAGTGCACATGTACTGCAGTTCAGAAAATCGAAAAAAATGTATAGGCCATGAATATAAATAATGTTAGCAAAAATGATTTTCATTATGTTACAAGAATTAAGATAGGAAAGGGAAGGATTGCATCATGGTTGTAGCGCTTTAGATTGCATGCAGCTGCACTGAAAGTCCATATCTTTCCACAGAAGTACAACACCAAGTGAGAAAATTTGAAGTTCTTTTCCCAGAAGTATTTATCAGTGTAGCCAAGACACTGAAATGTCATAGTAATATTCCATGTTTTCATTTTGGCAGTACATTAGGTACACCAAACAGTGGGACCATAATAACGTCTCCATCGCTCACGGTGGTGGACAGCATGTCGTGTCAACACCACACTCTTACCACGCACACCAACTTAGAATTAGTGCAAAAACCGAATATAGTGCTCCATGATCAGGAGGATGTACAGGACAAATGGATATTGCAGTAATTCAGGGTAGTGAGGTCAGAAGGTGAAGGACATTAAGTCACATATCAGTCTTCATTACGAATTACATTAGTAGTTTGCGGCATTCATAGCCCAGTTATTGAACATTTCTGTACCATGTATGTAGTATTACAGAAAAATGTTCATTAATTGTTTTACATAGAATATTTGCACCCATTCTCTAATTACAAATCATCAGAAGTCATTACTTAAAACAGGAGGTAGTCAATAATAATGTTGATACTCTATCATTGGTCATCCCAATACAGTCATAATTTCTCAGTTACAAAGCATTATTAATTAGTAGCATTCATTTTCTAGTTACAAAACAGTATTAATTAATCATTTGTCATTTCAGTATAGTAATAATCAGTAGCCTTCTTTTCCTAGTTACAAAGCATTATGAATAGCAGAGCATAATTAGTAGCATTCTTTTCCTATTTACAAAGCATTATTAAATAATCGCATTCTTTTCCCAGTTACAAAGCATAATGAATAGCATTCATTTTCTAGTTACAAAGCATTATTAATTAATCATTTGTCATTTCAATATAGTAATAATCAGTAGCCTTCTTCTCCTAATTACAAAGCGTTATTAAATAATCGCATTCTTTTCCCAGTTACAAAGCATAATGAATAGCATTCATTTTCTAGTTACGAAGCTAATTAGTAGCATTCTTTTCCTAGTTACAAAGCATTAAATAATCGCATTCTTTTCTCAGTTACAAAGCATAATGAATAACATTCATTTTCTAGTTACAAAGCATAATTAGTAGCATTCTTTTTAGTTACAAAGCATTGGTTATCTCTATATAGTAATTGGTACTATTCATTTTTCAGGTGACATATTATTCATAGCTGATCAGCATTACTCAGAACTCTCTTAAACTGGTATCATTATTTGGGACTGGTAATACATTTTTTTGGTTAGCAATGCATTGCGTTGGGTAATTATAGAGGAAAGCAAGAGAGAAAAATTTGCTTCTGGGTTGTTGGTGTAAATGAAAATGTGTAACGTCATTCGTCATAAGTCAGCTGTGGCAAGATTGTGAAACAAGTAGAGTATATGTAATCACATTCATAGATGACATAGATTTAATGAACCACTGCTTATAGCACATTAATTTCATAAATAATTTCTCCTGCAAAAATATATAAAAAAATGGATTATTAAGCTGAAAGAAGAAGCGCATTTTATGCTGAAAAGTAGTGAACTTCGAATTAACAGGTAGTGAAATGTGTATAAAAATGTGTTCCATAGCTGTCCTTTCCAAAACCTTCTGTCATTATACTATGCAATATAACACGTGCTGTCAAAGCAAACTGCAACAAATACTTAAACAACTATATAGCATAAATGCATAACTTCAACAATATCCTCATCTGTAAAGAAAAACAGTATCCACCACTTCATTACTTATATTATCATAACTCCATTATTATCATCACCTGTAAAGAAAAACTTCATTATCCTTAGTAGCATATTCTTCATCATTATTCATCAGCATTCTTTATCATCTGCAAAAAAAATCACTTCATTACTCATTACATAACTATTCCTTATCTCTAGCATATTTCATCACTAAAACTAAGATGTGTAGCTCTGTCAGACAGCCTGCATCAATCGCCTTGTATTCTGAAAGAAAAAATTAGTTAAGACTGCTATTCTACGATGTGTATAGTATATTATTGTTAATGCTTGTTAATTCTGATCCATTTACTCTTCCTCATAGGGTTTTTGCATCTTCTTTCGTTTATTCCGTATGTGAAATTCCCATTTCTGTGTAATTTATTTCCTTTACACGTTATTTCCTTCTGAAAATGATGAACAAAGATTAATGTCTAGCATTTACATCATATACTCACTAAATAATGACTGGTTTATGGTAACATAATTAAGCATACAGCATAACATGACAGAAAACGTAATATGTCAAAGACATTGAAAGTGTTCAGATGCAAAAAGTGTACACAGAATATCACAATGCAGCAGCAAAAAAAAAAAAAAAAATGTGAAACAGTCACGATCTTGAGATGTCATAGGGCAAAAAAAATTTCAAAGTCAACTGGTGTTTGTTATATCTTAACCATTTCATACAAACATTGCATACAAACAAAACATGAAAACAATCGTACATACATAAACAAATGATGACAACTTGCCAAGAAAAAATCCGATAATCATCAATAAGTAGTCATGTGAATATAATTGCATAAGTAGTCATAAAATGTGTAAGTTTATCTGGAAAAATGTGCACGGTCTCATGTGTAACGACAAGAAGAGCATAAAGGCGAGAATTAAAGACTTTAATGGAGAAAAAATTTCATAAAAATTGGTATGTCACTAGATAATATTGCATAATTATTCATAAGATACGTAAGTTTCTCAAAAATAATGTGCACAGACTGATAGGTAACGACAAGAAGAGCGACCTGCTAACCTTACCATGCCGGGAACTTGCCAAGAAAAAATACGATAATCATCAATATAATAGCAGAAAGTCATAAAATGTGTAAATGGCATCATAGCATGTTAAATCATAAAGTGTCTTCACTCAATAAAGGGTTTAATGTTAGAGACATGGTGGTTGCCTTTACTTTTTCTGGTTCTCAGGGTTTCGATGTGTACAACATTGGGGTGAGAAATGCTGCGAATCCGATGTGGACCTGCATATAGAAGTTCAAATTTACTGCACTTACCTTTTATTCTGCTGGATAAATAGTGTGTACGTACTAATATCTTCTGTCCAATGTGAAAGTCTCGGCGTGTACAAACCTGTTTTTGCTGTCTTCTCCGGCGCTCTGCGGCACGTTTGATGTTGTTCAGTGCAATGTCAATTATTTCGTGGTGTCGTAATCGACGAGATGTAGGAAATGTTACTAATTCTTTAATTTTTACGGTGGTTCAATATTTTTCAGTATAACAGACGGAGATAGCATAGTGGATTCATTTGGAATGGAATTAATTACATCTTGGAATGAGAATATGTGTGTGTCCCAATCAATATGTCTTTTGTGGCAGTATATTCTACACAGTTTACCAATTTCTTTCATTAATCGTTCACAGGGGTTCAAAGAAGCAAGGTACTTGGATATATAGATCGGAGAAATGATTCTAGCTCGTAACATGCGTGTCCATATAGCAGAACGAAATTGTGATCCACCGTCAGAAATTACTTTCATCACATGCCCTACATGAAATAGACAATGTTTTACAAATGCTTTCGAAACGGTTTTAGCAGTAGCTTTGCGTAACGGAGTGAAAGTAACAAATTTTGAAGTGAGTTCGACAGCGACAAAGATGTAGCAAAAACCTCTATTGGTTCTGGGAATCGGACAAAAAATGTCTACTGCGGCCATATGTCTTAATTTAACAGGTACAATGGGATATAATGAAGGAATATGTGAAGTGGTGTCTGACTTAGCTTTCTGGCACATTTTTCATGTCGCTAAAGTCGTCGTATACGTTTCTCCATGTTGGCAAAATAACAGTTCTGTCTCAGTATAAGAAAACATTTTCTGGCTCCGTAATGTGCGTAACTTAAATGAGTATACCATATTAATTTGTTAACAAACTCGTCAGGAATGCATAATAACCAACTGTTGCTGTCAGGATGAGAGCGGCGAAACAGAATGTCATTGCGTACAGTGTAATTGTTTCTAATCGTAACATTATTCTTATCTTGCCAAAGGTGTTTAATTTCTTTCCACACGTTGTCTTTATTTTGCTCTTTTGCTATGTCCTGTAATGACGATGAAACAAAATTTTCAAATCCAACTTGCTGAATGTACATGACGCTGAAATTTGCTTTGCAGAAGTTGGTTGCGATCTCTTGCTGACTGTTGCTGAGAGAACGGGATAGTGCGTCTGCTACAACATTTTGTGTGCCGGGAATGTGAACAATTGTGAAATTAAATTCCTGTAAATAAAGCTTCCATCTGCTTAAACTGTCGTGTGTGAATTTAGCGGAAAGTAAAAATTGTATCGCTCTGTGATCTGTATAAACGGTGGTATGTCTGCCATAAAGAAAGTACCTAATTCTCTTAAAAGCCCACACAACACATAACGTTTCCAGTTCTGTAACAGAATAATTTCGTTCAGCAGGTGACAGAATGCGGCTTGCAAATGCGATGTTTTTAATTATTGTAGAACCATCTTCTTCAATTTCCTGAAAAATATGTACGCCTAAAGCGGTGTTAGAACTGTCGGTGGCAATGGAAAAATTTCTGCTAAGATCTGGGTGCGATAAAAGTGGTGCATTCAACAAGGCGTGTTTCAAATAACATTCTCGTGAACAAGATTCTGTGTGTCAAAATTATTGCTTACGTTACTGGAATATGCAATCTGTGCTGTATCTGTTTAAATTCTATCGTACGTGTTATTATTTTCAGCAGGATTCTGTGGCATTTCGACTATTTGAACTGTACTATTATTTCTCCCTGACGTATTACGCTATGGATGACACCTATTGTCTGGTTCATTCATGATAATATGTTGTTGCTGATGTTCTTGCTGCTGATAAGATCGACTGTTATTAAATGTACGCTGAAAATTGTGCTCATTAATTTTACGTCTGTCATGATAGTCATTTCTATACGGTGCATTTACGATACAAATTGAAGTAGTGTGTTGTCTGTACGTAGTTATTTCTTTGCTGCCGTGCGTTACTATTTGTTGTAGCTGAGACTATACGTGCACGCGGCGAAACATTAAAGTTTGGTTGACCTTGTAGACTGCATTGTTGGTTACGTATGCTAAGCGGCTGACTTTCATGCTGTGGTGTTGAAAGCCGTCTATTGTTACTAAAAATACGTTTGCTGTTACTGATAATTTTACACATACTGATGATTACAATTTACGGTGGTAGTTCTGCAGTGCCTAATGAAAATTGTCACTTTCGATAAAAATTTGTCATATCCGGTTTTCACTACACATGTTCTTAATCTTAGATAGGGCAATAGTTAAAGAGCTGTTTTGATAGATATAAAGGATAGTAGAAGAGAAGGCAGCAGTGTGGAAAACTAAAGATGAAACAGCACTACTACAGCTCGGGGCCCTATGCACGCTACGGCACATATTCATTAAAGCGTAATGAATCCCCTGAGGTCAATTGTCAATTTCGGTAAAATTTGTCGTATCTGGTTTTCATTACACATTCCTAATACTAGATAGAGCAATAGTTGAAGAGCTGTTTTGATAGATATAAAGGATAGTAGAAGAGAAGACAGCAGTGCAGAAAACTAAAGATGAAACAGCACTACTACAGCTCGGGGCCCTATGCACGCTACGGCACATATTCATTAAAGCGTAATGAATCCCCTGAGGTCAATT
This sequence comes from Schistocerca nitens, assembly GCF_023898315.1. Classification (NCBI taxonomy): domain Eukaryota; kingdom Metazoa; phylum Arthropoda; class Insecta; order Orthoptera; family Acrididae; genus Schistocerca; species Schistocerca nitens. Next base: position 7,556,605 of record NW_026045910.1, on the reverse strand, counting down.
ACGTACTGCAATTAAGTTTTAGCTTTTGCGTTACAGGCAATGGTGGTAAAATTTCAAAAGCAAATTGTTGTATCCATGCTAATTCCAGTTTCTGCATTATAGGTAATAGCGGTGAAAATACAAAAATAAATTGTCGTATACAGTGCAAAACGTGTATCTGTGCTCTGTCATTATTAAATTCCTTCGATTTTCTTACAAATGCAAATTGCTTATATCAACGTTCTCGTCACTGAATTTGAGAACACGTTCAGGTTTGTGTGAAAATCTGTTTGTCTGTGTCATTTCGTACTTCAACTTACGTAGCTTTTCAGATTTTAAGTCGCGTAGCTTTTCAGATTTTAAGTCGCGTAGTCTCTGTAAATTGCTCAAATTATACGCGCTGCGTGAGTCTGACAAATGTTCACAAAGTGGCGTCTGTTGTGATACGTTATTAACTGAAATATTTTTCATCTCTGTTACTTCTTGCTGTAAACATGACAATTTTCTGCATAAGGTGTTATTAGATGAATCGATCTCATTAACTGTCTGCTGTAAATTTTGAAATTCAGGTGTTTGATTAAATGAAACTAGTGAAGTATCGTCTGATTTATTGTCATTAGTACTTTCGATAACCTCAATACGACTGGCCAATTCATCATATTTTTCAGTCAGTATTTTTGCCTGATCATCGTTTTTACTGTCAGAAGCATTAATCTGTTTTTGCAATTTACGTGTAGTTTCGTTCAGTTTTTTAACGTCAGCTTTGATGACATCGCAATCCTGTGTTAGTTCTATTTGTTCGAATCTGTCTGTCACTGTTTGAATATCTACTGTGTGTGTGTCTGTTTTCGATTTAAGATCGGAAATTTCGTCACGTAATTCTGTGTTCGACTGTTTGGTGGTATTAATTTCTTCGGACACTGCAGCAATATTATTGTCTACGTATGTTTTTGCCTTCGCAAACAATTTACATTTGTCTTCTTGTCTTTGTGCTGTGATTGTTTCCATGACTTGACGTTTTACTTTATTTTGATCCTGAATAAATTTACGGAAACGCGTATCACTGTTTTGTATGTGGTGATTAAAACGTTCGTCAATCTGAGTGTTCTGTTGGTCGAATTTCACGTCTATCTTTGCATTCATTGTGCGCGAAAGTTCTGCTGTCATTAGTTTAAACTTGTCGCTTAATTGTGTAGCCTTTTCAGAGCATTGTTTAGCGACTCCGCTAATTTCGTCTCTAAGTGTTTCTGTTGCAGCTGTTTGCATTTCCCTTAATTTTTGCGCAACAGATCTAATTTCTTCGCTACTTTTTCTTGAACAAGCCTCAATTTCCTCGCGTAACTGTACCTTAGTATCATGACACTGCGCGGCAATGGCTGTAATCTGCTCGCTAAGCTGTCTAGAATTGTTGTCTAATTTTTCATTAAGGCTGCCATGTTTTTCATTAAGCTGTTTGATGTGTTCACTAAGCTGTCTGGAATTGTTGTCTAATTTTTCATTAAGCTTGTCTTGTTTTTCGTTCTGTTGTTTGACCTGTTCACTAAGTTGTTTGAAATTTTCATCATTGTTGTCTAGTTTTTCATTAATTTTATTAAATTGTTCCAAACTTTCCTTAACTTGTTTGTTATCTTCCTTATTTTGTAGCAATATTGCCATAATTTGGCCCAATGTAACATTATCTACTCCATTCTCTGTACTGTTTGACGGTGTATTTGCAATTATCGCGTTTTGTGTGACCATTTGGTCATTCTGTAATTTACAAAAAGGTTTATCAGTCGGATGTACACTGTCAGACACTATTTCGGAATTAAATAGATCCATCATACTTTCAGTACACTGTCCATTTTCATTAGAAAAATTTCTCTGCACGTTACTTGAATTTTCCAAACCGGGTGTGTTAAGCTGGGAAGCGCTCATTACAATAGGGCGCCCTGCGTCATCAATTGTCGTCAAATTAACAGAGGAGACAATTGAGTTCGTTTGTTCATCAGTAAGATAAAAATCATCATGGGTGGTTGGAATGCACTGATTGTCAATGAACGCAGGATTGACATCATTACACTGCGTGTCACAAGTACTATCAGTAAAGTTGTTTAAGTCGGTAATTTCATTCATTATACTTCGCGATACACTATTTACAGTCTTTCGCGGCATTTTTACAATAGACACAATTATTCGCAAATGAAATAAGCACAATGCAAAAAGCAACAAACAAAAATACAACAGGGCAACGAATTGCCGATGATCTGAGGAAAAAAAGTCATAAAATTAGTAAAAGCGTTGCGCCAAATGCTAATTATATTAAGTAAATAAAAGCAAATATCTGACTACTTCTCAGAAGATTCTCAACGAAATACGATCCTGGACTGGATGTCGCCAAGTGTAACCTCCCCACAAAATTTTGAAAATGAAAAGAATTGAATAAGAATTGCAAATAGTGCCAAATGTTAGCTTCCAACAGTAATAAAACTCAATGATGACAAAAATGTGAAAAAATGTTAAGTCCCCACAAAATTTACGTTAAGATTAACCTGATAAATTGATTCTGGGAGGAAAAGCAAAGGAAATATTGTTTCAATTGTAATGATTATTTTCTTAAAAGATTGCTTTCAGAACAAAATTATTATTGGGGCAATTCTTGAACAAATTAATTACAGTTAATATACATTACATTATCAGATGTGCGCAATGCTGCTTCATTACCTTATTTAAAAATATACCTCGTCCCGAATCTTGACCAGAGCCCCATGTCGACGCCCGCCGACTCCTCACACACAACTCCGACTGTCTCTCGCGCGCTACTGGCGCGAACGAACTACATGCTCTCGCGACTCACTACGTACAACAACTGCCTCGCAACTGCACTACATGCTCTCGCGACTCGCTACGTACAACTACACTCTCGCAACTGCCCTACATGCTCTCGCGACTCGCTACGTACAACTCTCTCGCAACTGAACTGAACTCTCGCGCGGTCAAGCGCAGACTAGCTACGATAAATAGCTCTCTGGTCAGATATTCTGTCATGCCTCGCCATCGCTGCTACTGAATACAGACGTGTTTCAAACTGTTACTTTTTTCTGCCAATAGCGTGTCAGTGCCATGTTTAACAAATCCCCACACGGGCCAACCAGAACACATCTTCCTCACTAGTTATTCCTAAAAATTCCCGTCTGACGTCAGCGGCGATGGGCGAATTAGAACGAGGTTAAACACTTCTGAATTTACGGAGGCCAAATCACATTCCAAGACATGTACTTTCCGCCATAAACTGTGGTGTCCCAGCAAGCACCTGAAAACATCGCCATCGGCTACCTGAGGAGGCGTGTAGCCCTACAGGCCGCCAACCCTAACTTAGTGAAAAAGTCCTGTAGGTTCCATGAGCTTCCGTTAATGGCCGCTTGACACATGCAAGCCGGCACAAAGCTTTGAGTGCCCACGACACACCGGCCGCATTCACAGCAATGTGCAAGCTGTGCATTTCTCACTTAATTCCAGAATGGACCCATTATCCCATTTACCGACGACCACTGCAATTTCATAAAATACATTTCCCCATAATAAATCAACGTAATGAGACTTCACGTGGGTGCAGCTAAAGTGTCCTGCCCATCGCAAGTCGGGTTAAATGGCAGATAAATTTAGTGTAAATGGAAGGAACCAAGTCAGACGGATTGTAAAGTTCCACCTTTAGTGTGACTGATTATATATGATGAAATGGTAGGCAAATTTGTAGAGTGTGAAGTTGCAATTGGAACACCTAACTATGAGAATACCACGCGTTTTTCATACTTTTTGCTTTGCAATAATCAGTACGTTCTTACTAAGAGTGAAATTACTCAGAACTCTTTTGGAGTACTCCACTAGTCTTCCGGCTCATGAAAGAAGACGGAATGGCTGTCTTCTGAGTACTGCAAAGTTTTGTAAAGTCAGAAAAAATTAAGTTAACTCAGCAGACGAAGAAGTTTGTGGAAGAAGAGTCGCAAAATTTACCACCATCGAGCTCGTAACTGACACACAGAGTCATGAATTACTGACGATATTAGTATTTGGATAAGTTGTATGATAATAACCATTCACTGTAAGCATGTCTGTCGTATCTTTTAAAATTCGCTTCTCGTAGATCGTTGTAAAGTATTTGGGAGGCTTTTATTTCCGAAAATACAACTTCAGCGTTTTCCTATCTGTCCCAAGTATATCCCTCTGCTTTCAGAAGATAAGGTGAAAGAGATGAATTTTTTTATAACTGTAACTGAATTATATAATACATTTCAGCTAGTGATAGCGAATACTATGTTCAAGAATCACAAGAGGAGTAGGTACACTTGGAAATGGTCGTGAAGCGTACCACCCTCACTTCCCAGACGTACAGGTCTCAATGTATTCGCTAATTTTCGACACATAGGTGTGGCCTGCTGCTAGATGAGAGAGTTCTGTTAATTTAGTTCTCAAAAATGCTTTAATATGACGTGATTCACCCCACGTATCTTCTATGTCACACAGTATGGTTTCAGCCAACCGCTTCCTCATTATAGGTGAATTTTTTTTTTCTTGCGGGGTCGCTAATAGCCTTGTCAATGCTGTCTAACCACTTACACATGGTCTTGGCTGTGTTTATTGAAAAGGTATGATATGGTTATTGCATTATTTCTTTCTGTGCTGCAGCTAGGTCTCCTTTTGTTAATGTTAATTGTGGTTTCCCAATGCCATTAGCCAAGTGCACATTCCGTCTCCCAGCCTCCAAACTATGTTCACTTTATCTCATTTACACATGCCACTGTCGTTATAAGGCTAGATATTGTTTTGTTATTCAGTACACAAGAGTAATACAATTGCTCCTGTTAACAATATAGAGATACTTTCTGGGGATTTTATTCTGTATCATAATTATGAAGCTCATCTAAGGTCCGAAAATTTTGGATGTCTTACACATGCTGTCACTTTCGACTTGATTTTGTGTTGCTGTGGGCAATGGTTGAGGCATTGGTCATTGAGGTGCAAAATATAAGCTCAAATTATTTTTGATCATTGTTCAGCTACTGGTCTAGCTTATTCTAGATGATGTTGGCTTAATATTCTAAAATTTTTAAATGAAATCTGGTTTTACACAATACTGTCTATCTAGATGATTACTGTTTTGTCTTTACAGTCTTTTATAGCAGTTCTGATTAATTTAATCCTACAATATTTCCTTTGTCTTATTGCTAAATTATGTCAAATGATTCATCCACTCTTTATCTTGTCCATTTCTTATAATTCCAGGCATTTCACAGTTATCAGACACTCATGATGTTGATTATGGAAGATAAATTGAAGTTAAGGAAGCATTTCGGCTTATTATCTACTGTCTCAGCACATCTGTTACATTAATTAAATGATTATCATATCAAAAATATTACAAACTTTACATTCACTCACATTATTTATCTTTACAACATTGTTTCCTTAATATCTACAATACACAAATATTACATTAACTGAATAAGCCTCACATATGAATGCAAAACATGAAAACATGGTACATTTTTGAATTACATTACAGTTTCAAAGTGGAATTACGGAATACAATGACTTACAAAATACAAATGTGCAGTGGTACAGGTGTGATTTATTATTTACTGGTATTCCAATTCTTTCTTCAAATGAGTGTCTTTCTCATTCTTTTTACAATATACTTACTTTGCCACATTCATCACTTTTTTCATTACACTTTGACTTTAACTTTGGGCAGGGTTTCTTCTCAGTGCTTCTGTTGCTGATAATTGGTGGCTGATTTGGATAGTATGGCAAGAAAAAAGGAATAAAAGTGAGACAGTGTTAAAACTTTCATCCTTCTTTACCTCCACCGCATTACTGCCGATGATGTGTCACTGAGCACATTTGTACTGTGCATGCAGTACTACACGTGAGGTGCCTAGTTGTTTCCACTGCCCTGTGTAGTTACATAAGTTCTTGTACACTTCACTAACCTGCTGTCTTCATGATGATGATGTCCCCAGCGCACAAAACAGCACGAAGGTCGTGGATTCTTTTTCTTGAGACCGAAATTAACTTCGCAAGGAACTACTGCTGCGTATAAACTATTTGGGATGCCACTCGCGTTTTTGATATAGGCACGAGAAACTATTCTTGATCACAACATATTGAACATATCTTTCCACAGTCATATCTGGCTAAAATTACATGAAATACATCCTGCCACAGACAACATGTCTGCCTACTGGAACTGTCAGAACTGGAGAATAAAATTACATGAATCAAATACTACTATTACAGACAACATGTCTGTACCTAGCGACGGTCGGAACTGTAGTAAATAAAATTGCATGAAACAAATACTTCTATAACAGAAAAACATGTCTGTCTACTGGAACAGTCAGAACTGGAGAGCCGGACAGCCTGAGACACTTCGCGTGCCAAGCCAGCAAGGCGTGACCCGAATGCCACCGAAGTGCATCGGCAGTAATATCGTCAGTCTTTTGTTTTAGTAATACTCTGATTTTAATAATTTTAAAACGACTGATTGATAACTGGCAGTTGAGAGATGTTTATTTAAAAAAATGAAGTAATTTGGATGACAGGTTTAATTAATAATAGCAACTAAAGTTTAACATTTGGCGCCATACCGCCGAACACAGCAGCCAATCACAGCAGCCAATCACAGAGCAGCAGCATCATGCAGGCGGTCTTTCTCACGGGAATGGTACCGAATCTAACATCTGTCACCAGTACCTCATCCAATATTGCGTCATCTCTATGCTTCTTCCATCTCCACTGCCCTGGGAATAGCTTCCTGGAACCTAATATGATGGCTGAATAAGCCAGAAATATTACAATAGTCAGTTGTAGACTCTGTTGTTTCTAAAGATCATCAGTGTGTACCATCCTCAGTGGTTGATTACGATTGCTGTTACATGGTCCATTCGTCCAAGGAACTCTCGTGGTGTAATGACTGAGGTGTCCTTGTCCCTTTTTTGGTGTAGTTGTCATCGAGGTGGTTGAGAGTAACTCCTTGACGATTGTTGCAGGTTGATGTATGAAGTCCCCAATATGCGTGCTCTGCTTGTAAATTTGACCGCCTTTATTTATTTATTAAATTAATTGGTATGGTATTTTGAATAGTACTTCTAGTTGACTTTGCTGATTCTCGTTTTAAGGTAAGGGATGGGGAAAGAATCTTCAGTCTTCTGCCCTTATCTTGGGACCCTCTCTTCTCTTCGTTTCTTGCTGTACCTTCATGTCTTCTTTCTTGGAGCTTGTGAGTTCTCGGGCATAGGGACAGGATTTGTTGTTCAGGAAAATTATTTGAAAGGATTACCAGTTATGTTTGTCATGAGGTATGAAGTTTGAATAGATCACTGAAGTGATAATTTGTCTTCAGATATATATTTGTCCATTACGTATCTAAGAGAAATATTCTCGTGTTTCTTCTTCCCGGGGAGTTGTAAAGGTAATGCGGAGCTTATTCCCAGTCGCTGCTATTGTTGTGGCTGCTATTCTTGTGGCTTCTATTATCCGTCGCTAATGGGGTTTGCTTGCCCTCGGTGCAGGTGCGCTTTCCTTGTCCCGTGCTGTCACTGAATTTCCCTCGTCCTTTTGGTAATATGGTGAAGCGTGAGACACGTTCTTTAATATCCATCTGACTCATTTTCCACCCTAATGTAAGGTGTGAGTGAATTCTTTCCTTCGGTCGCTGGTTTGTTGCTAATGCCATGTTGAGCAATCCTTCACTCTCTCACTCAGACCCGAGGCTTCCCATTGACTTTGAGCTTTTTATATCAGCTTGGCTGCTCCTTCCTTCCCCAGACGATGGTAACGACATGGCTCTGCGTATTCTGTATCACCTTGTGACCACTACTTACAAGTCTTTTTTCAAAATTTACTATAAAGTTTACATCATATATTTACATGGATAACATAACAAATAAGAACTTTTATATCGAATAATTACATACATAACCTTGTACCTGAATAATTTGAATGAATTAAATTATGGATATATATATATTTTTCTCAGTACTTTACACGCATTTATCATTACATACTTTAATTACTTGATTTTGATTTTTTATAATGGTTCCTTGACTTTGTGTATGAGTATGGACTGGTTATATGTGGATTTGTTAGTTACTTCTTCATGGTATTAGTTTCCTTTTATTAATTTTTTCTGATCTTCTTGAACGATTTAATTGATTAGTATTATGGTACTTAATTTTGAATAATTACTTGTTTGTAGCTCTTCTTATCTGCCTCTTGATTTCTGCTGCTTCCTGAAACACATCTACAGTTTTTCTGTATTATCTGTGATCCATTTATTTTTCTTTTTCTTGCTAATTTCCGTTTACTGCAATATTTTTTTTCATTATAAGCTTTAAGGTGGTTGACGTGGTGTAGACCTATATTCTTTCCCGTTCTTTGGTTCAGCAATTTCACTGCATTGGCATGAACTACCTTATTAATTACCATAGGTCCCTTATATATGGAATAAAATTTATGACAAACCTGTTTCCATTTACTCGATAACAAGTGAGTTCTAACAAGAACCAACCGTCCTACCGTGAATACTCGTGTGGACGCACCTCTGTCAGTTTTGAGTTTCCGTTTCTCTGCTGCTCGTTCGATGTTTTCAAGTCTCACTTTTATTATCTGCTGGTGTGATGGTCTTCTGGATGGCGGGAACTGTACCACTTCACTTACCCTATCTGCTGGTCTTTTATTCTTGGGTACAGTGACTGGCGGTAAGTGTGTAGTACTGTGTGGCATTTTATTAATGATAGTTTGTAACTGATGTAAATTTGAATCAGATGTAGTGTGTTGTGAACTAAAGTATAACTGACACCATGTCGCAATACCCTTGCTGCCCACTGTGGCCGAGCAGTTCTAGGAGCGTCAGTCTGGAACTGCACTCCTGCTACAGTCGCAGGTTCGAATCCTGCCTCAGGTATGGATGTGTGTGATGTCCTTAGGTTAGTTTGGTTTAAGTAGTTCTAAGTCTAGGGGACTGATCACCTTAGATGTTAAGTTCCATAATGTTTAGAGCCACTTGCATCCAATATCCTTCAGTGTTCGTTCTGCACTATTGGGGCATGGTTTGTATCTGGATATGAAGATGGGTTTAATTTTGTGTCTTTTTAAAGTTTCCAACCAAGGTTTAGATCTATATTGGGGCCCATTATCTGAAATCAACCATTCTACATGTGCTACTTGTTTGAGCAAATCACGACGAAGTGCTTTACTGATTGTAACACCCATTACACGTTCCAAAGGGGTCGATGTGACATACTTTGATGTTAATTCTACAACCACGAAAATAAATGTATTCCCATTCCGTGTCCTTGGTCCCATCATATCTGTTGCTGATAGATGTTTTAGTTTTTTCGGTATTACAGGTCATAATGGTGGTCTCTATGAAATCTAACATGTTTCGCTCGTTGGCAGTCTTTACATTTTTTAAGTACTTGACGAATTCGTCTTTCCATATTGAGGAAATAAGCAGTTTCTTTAAGTTTCATAAAACATTTCCTCGCCCCAAAGTGTCCCTTACTGACATGAGTGTACCATATATACTTGTTTATTAATCCATCAGGAACACATACCGTCCACAAACTAGTGCTTGGGTCTCATCTGTGGAACAGCATATCATTCTTCAGCAAATAATGCTGACGAATGACCATGGAGTTCTTGTCTTTCCATTTGTGTTTGATCCTTAACACTTCTGGATCTTTTTTCTGTTCGTTAACAACGTTTGAAAAGGCTGTTGTGATGTAATTCTCAAACGAGTTCCTCTTATATAATATATGCCAAATTGGTCTTTATCTGTACCGAACTTACCTGGGGTTGCACCATGTGGACATCGGGAAAGAAAATCTGCTAAGGTGTTTGCTGGTCCTGGAATATGTTTTACGCAGAAATCATACTCTTGCAAGATTAAAATCCGTCTTGCTAGCCTATCATGTGTCAAATTCGCTGTGAGTAAAAACTCGAGAGCTTTTTTATCTGTATATACAATAGTATTCCTCCTGAATAGAAAATATCTAAACTTTTTGGGGCCCCAGATTACTGCTAAAGCTTCCAGCTCTGTAATGGAATAGTTGCTAAGACACAACTGCCAAATGCAATGGTTTTATGTATTATCTGCCCATCTTGTTCATAGTGCTGAAATAATACTATGCCTAATCCAGTCTTTGTGCTGTCTGTTGCTATACAAAAATCTTGTGTAAGTTCTGGCTGTGATAGAATCAGTGCTTCCGCTAACGCCTTTTTCAACTTCTGAAATTCTTGTTCTGCTGTATCATCCCATATCCATGGAGTGCTTTTACCAGTTAAACTGCATAATTGGGGTAGCTAAAGTGTCTATGCATATGAACCTTTTAGATAACTTCACTAGTCGCAGGAATCCTCCGAGTGTCTTCCTATTACATGGTGTTACGAAGTTTCTTATTGCCTCTAGTTTCTCTGGATTCGGCTTTATTCCCTGTGCAGGTATGACATGTCCTACAAAGTTTGTCTGTTTTGTTCCAAATGTGGATTTTTCCGCATTTACCGTTACCCCATGCTCTTTTAGTGTTTTCAGTAATGTATCCCAAATTTCATTATGATTCTCCCATGATGACTCTGCTATGAGGATGTCATCTACATAACATGTCAAACGTTCCTGTAATTTCTTAGGGAAAATACTTCCTAGACCTCGAATAAAAGCTGTGGATGAAATGTTCAAGCCGAAAGGGAGCCTTTTAAATCTATAACACCTTCCAAAAGCAGTAAATGCAGTATATTTCGTGCATTCCGGCGCTAGTTCAATTTGCAAAAACTACTTCGTAAATCGAGTGATTAGAATACTTTTATATTATGAAATTTTTTTTTGTAAACCTTCTAGTCTCTCAGGACCATATGTTTCTGGAATTATGATTCTGTTAATTTGTCTGGAATCTAACACTAAACGTATCGTTCCATCCTTTTCTACAACACGTAACACGTAACAAGTTAATGGTACCTGTTCAATAACACCCTCTTGTTCCATCTTATTGAAGTCCATGAATACAGCTCGACGGTAACGCAATGGAATGTTATATGGAGCTGCTCTAAAAGGCTTGTGGTCCTTAACCTGAAATCTGTATTGCTAATTTTTAATTTCTCCCAGTTTCGGTTCAAGTACCATCGCATGCTTGCCTAATATTCCATCTAAATCCAACTTTTGCTGATCTGTTAACCCCTCTAGACTGAATTTTTTCTCGATCTCTGTGTGAATGTCTTGACGTGTTTCTACACTCATAGGCTCTGATTCCTTCAGCGTTACATATCGCGGATTATCCGGACAAGCAGTATCTCCATCTACTTGCATTTGTAACTGTGTATAATTTCCGCATATTTCTTCATGTCTCAGGTAGTCCTCGAATTTTAAAGTGACTTCTCTTAAAGTGGCACTTTATGGTGACTAAGAAAATCAGCTCCGATAATCAGATCGACTGACATCTTTGGTACTATGACAAAATTTCGTTTTATTATATGAGCCTGGCAGTCAAATACAAGTCTCGTCTACCTTGTGACGTTCGACGAACGTCCCATAATTGGTCCGTGTACTTTAACCTTTCGTGTTTTAAACACTAACAAATCATCGTCACCATTGCAACGATTAAATAACGGCTCTCATATCGCCGTTAACTCACTCCCACTATCTATTATTGCGATACTGCGTGTATTAGTAACAATACCCTTTACTATTAAAGCAGTATCGGACTTATTTCCGGAGTACTCTCGTCTTCGACTTCCTACATTAAAATATCCTCAATTACTTCGTAATTTAATCGTTTTATTTGTGTTTGTTTGATAGTTTGGGGAGAAGTATTTTCTCTCAAATTGTCTATCTGTATTGTTGCCGCTTTTAGATCAGCTTCTACCTTAACCAATCTCTATTTTAAAGCCTCATTTTGACACCTTGCTCTCTCTTTTCGATTCGTCTCTTCGTCACACATACGTGGTATCGTATTTAATTTGGATTTTAAAACATGGCAGGTATTCTTTAAATGTAATAGTACCTCACGTTTAGATTCTGGGGATTCTTCAGATTCTACATTAGGTGTATCTGTACTCGAATCCTGATTCAATTCGTTTTCATCTTTGTTGTCTGGCACTGAGGGTCGCAGATGCAAACTTTCAGCTATGTCATTTATTACGGCGCAGTTTTCTGTATCTGGTTTGATGATTACATAGTCTCAGTATTACTGCCGTACTATGTCCTCATATGTGCCACAATTGTAAACACTGGACTATCACTTATCCACCTGTTCAGATACTTTATGATCTGGTTCGTTTTCCGATCCAGACAAAATATTCGCCCTATCATTGGTCTCTCCACGGTCTGCTTGTTCTTCCCTATTCTGTTCGATTCCCTGTATGCATAACGCCTCCGACTCTTTCTGCTTTTCTTCCAAAGTTTTGTGGAAGTATTTTAGTAAATCTTGTAGCATATCGAACATTTGATTAGGTGTGCTTATTCGTACTTACCTCCTTCTCTTCTGACCTATATTAGTAGTATTTTGTGGGTTACTCTTGTCATCTGGATCAATCATACTGTGACTGATTACGTTAGGATGTGTATTGTCCTCCTGAAAATCGTCTGTCGTCTGTGCAGAATCAAACATCTGCGCCATATACATTACTGCTTCCTCTTCATTACCTAGTTCATGATTATGTAAAGCTAGGAGTTCGACCTCGTCGTCAGTATCTGTCCAATCTTCCTGCCTATCTGCGGTATCTGACCGGATACTTTTGATGATCCTTCCCTCGTTCCTATTTCCACTTCAGTTTCCTGTCCTAACCTATTTATCGCTGCAGATACTTTGTAATCCGCCTCTGTCGAAAGTGTATATTATCTGCTTGAACTCCTGCAATACCTAATGTCTGTCATTCCACACCCTTCCAAGGATTTGGTGGTCGTAATTCAACGTAACTCTGCGGTTCACTTCTCCGGTAAGTACCTGAAGTATTTGGCTGTGACTGCATTCTTGCACCACCTCTCTATCTGCTTTCTCTCCATTGACCTGGATATCGCTGATTAAAATCAGTTTGTCGGTTTTCCCGAGTTCCTCAGTTTCCATTCCTATTTTCGTCCCTATTTCTCCTGTTCTAATTATTATTATTAAAGCCATATCTATTACGTTGTGATTCCGTGTTTCCACTATTCCCATTTACGTAACTATTTCCATTTCATCCCGAATTCATTCCCAATACCGGCCTACCATTGTACCACTACTGTTCTTCTTATTATTATTTGTTCTTTCAGAGTTACTGTGTACTAAATCACGACGTCTGAGCATCGTTTTCATTCATGAATTCGACTTCTCGCAAAACTCCTTTGAAGGTTTCTACACTCCTGGAAATTGAAATAAGAACACCGTGAATTCATTGTCCCAGGAAGGGGAAACTTTATTGACACATTCCTGGGGTCAGATACATCACATGATCACACTGACAGAACCACAGGCACATAGACACAGGCAACAGAGCATGCACAATGTCGGCACTAGTACAGTGTATATCCACCTTTCGCAGCAATGCAGGCTGCTATTCTCCCATGGAGACGATCGTAGAGATGCTGGATGTAGTCCTGTGGAACGGCTTGCCATGCCATTTCCACCTGGCGCCTCAGTTGGACCAGCGTTCGTGCTGGACGTGCAGACCGCGTGAGACGACGCTGCATCCAGTCCCAAACATGCTCAATGGGGGACAGATCCGGAGATCTTGCTGGCCAGGGTAGTTGGCTTACACCTTCTAGAGCACGATGGGTGGCACGGGATACAGGCGGACGTGCATTGTCCTGTTGGAACAGCAAGTTCCCTTGCCGGTCTAGGAATGGTAGAACGATGGGTTCGATGACGGTTTGGATGTACCGTGCACTATTCAGTGTCCCCTCGACGATCACCAGTGGTGTACGGCCAGTGTAGGAGATCGCTCCCCACACCATGATGCCGGGTGTTGGCCCTGTGTGCCTCGGTCGTATGCAGTCCTGATTGTGGCGCTCACCTGCACGGCGCCAAACACGCATACGACCATCATTGGCACCAAGGCAGAAGCGACTCTCATCGCTGAAGACGACACGTCTCCATTCGTCCCTCCATTCACGCCTGTCGCGACACCACTGGAGGCGGGCTGCACGATGTTGGGGCGTGAGCGGAAGACGGCCTAACGGTGTGCGGGACCGTAGCCCAGCTTCATGGAGACGGCTGCGAATGGTCCTCGCCGATACCCCAGGAGCAACAGTGTCCCTAATTTGCTGGGAAGTGGCGGTGCGGTCCCCTACGGCACTGCGTAGGATCTTACGGTCTTGGCGTGCATCCGTGCGTCGGTGCGGTCCGGTCCCAGGTCGACGGGCACGTGCACCTTCCGCCGACCACTGGCGACAACATCGATGTACTGTGGAGACCTCACGCCCCACGTGTTGAGCAATTCGGCGGTACGTCCACCCGGCCTCCCGCATGCCCACTATACGCCCTCGCTCAAAGTCCGTCAACTGCACATACGGTTCACGTCCACGCTGTCGCGGCATGCTACCAGTGTTAAAGACTGCGATGGAGCTCCGTATGCCACGGCAAACTGGCTGACACTGACGGCGGCGGTGCACAAATGCTGCGCAGCTAGCGCCATTCGACGGCCAACACCGCGGTTCCTGGTGTGTCCGCTGTGCCGTGCGTGTGATCATTGCTTGTACAGCCCTCTCGCAGTGTCCGGAGCAAGTATGGTGGGTCTGACACACCGGTGTCAATGTGTTCTTTTTTCCATTTCCAGGAGTGTACATTATCGCCCCCCCCCCACCCCACCCCATCCTATCAGTGCTAGTTGATACTCCATCGGTGGTTTCGTTTCGCATGTCTGTATCAATTCTCCGCCACTCTATGGACTGTCTAAATGTTGATTCCTTTTAGCCATATCCTGAAAGAATTTGATTGATATTTTCTCTCGCGAATTTTCAAATAAGACATTTCGTAATAAGCCATATTTTATTCTCATTTGCGCCTCAGGTGACCAATATCTGTCTATAAAGGATGCTCGAAACGAATCATACGAATCGCAAGTTTCTGCTATCTTCTGCATCGTTTCAGCAATACTTCCTTCCATGTGTGCACAAATGAAATCTAATTTATGTTTCAAAGGCCATTGTGCTGGTATACCTACTTTCAGTTGACCAATAAATGTTTGAGGATGAAGACTATTTGCACCTTCCTTATAGTGTTGGTATTTGTGCACTTTCAGAAAGCGGCTACCATCGATATTTCTCGCTTCAGTCTGTGATATACCTTCTGTGTTTTGGAAACTGGAGTTCTGTCCTAGGTTTGCATCAGATCTACGCAAAAGTGTATATTTTGGCTCAGCCTGTGACATTTGTGCCGCAGAATCACTAGCAGGTTTCATTGCGCAATATGCATGTATAACACCCGCTACTGGCTCTGTATCTTGTCGTGTAAGCAACTCTGGCTCGTTAGATACGGTATTGTAAACCGTCGGTATTCGTCCTATGTAGCGTAATGTGTCGCTGTAGCGTGATCTGCGTATGCGACGCTTTGTTACAGGACATACACAAAGCAAACCACACACGCATATTCGCGGCTGACCTGTTATTCGTTCATGGTTAAGTGGTCGCAATCCACTCTGTTCCCTACTGTTACTGTACTGTTCTGGAGTATGTTGTTTTGGACTAATTTCCTGCTTTCTGTTTGCGGTTTCGGACTGACATTCACATGTGCCTTTCCGTCTTGTATTACACGTACTTTCGCGTTCTCTTTCTGTCGTGTTATCGGCGACTGTTGATTTTGCCCTATTCACAGTGTTATCTACCGACATTAACGTGGATTCAGTCGTCGTTTGCGATTCCGCACCAAGGCTTTCTGCGTCTCCTCGACTTTCTATTGAACGCAAATCTTCCGATCTGAGCCGTTGAAATTGATGTTCGTTTTTGTCTTGTATTTTTAAAATACTAGCATCGAATTACTTCAATGTAGCTTTGGTTGCTCTTTTATGAGACATCGTCTCAGCAATTACATGCCTCGCTTTCGTCGACGCTCTAATAGCAAAAGCTTCGACCTCTTTTTTTAAGTTTTTCACACTTCGTTCCGTAACTTCGCGTAACGTATTAATGTCTGTTTGGACAGTGTCAATGTCTGTTATCATCTGTGTGTGTCCTGTAACAAGTGTTTAAAGAATAATTTATGCTTCTTGAGCTTCAGTTCGGATTTGATCTAATTGGTCTTGTGTATTATCACGCGGTTTTTGTATTTCCCTATTAGTTTCTCTCAGCCCCAGTGGTACTTCTTTTTGCCCTAGTCTTATGCGCCCTTCTAAACGCTTTTCTGATTCGTGAGATTGTTGTAATAACCACTGCAACATTCCTAAAATATTTGCGTTTTCTACACCTACACTATTATCGCCTGTTGCCATCTGATGTAACCGTTCCCTATCTCGATTTTTGTGAACCGTTTCCTCCTATTCCAAACATAGTGTAGGAGCACTAACGCTCATTCTTTCACGTGATTGCCAGCCCGTCTGATTCAATATGATCCCGTTCGGTTATACATATTGTAAATCAGTGGCAACGGATTCTACGTCTGAATCATTTGCAATGCTGTTCTTATATCCACTCTTTTGACCAGATTGAAAACCACGTTTTGCATTTTCGGTCTCATTCGGTATTACTACGTCCTCTGTTTCGTGTTGTTCACACTGATTTAGCTGTTGCGTGTCCAACTCGATCCTATCAAGATCTGCCATTACTTCTCTCTTCCTTGACCTATTGTTTTATGTCAATTTTTGAGCGTTCCTCTAAGTGTTGCTGTTCGTGAAATTTTCGCAGTGGCTATGCGTCAACATCACAATATAAGACTTGACTCTACCCCAAAATATCAATCACATAGTCCTATATTCAATCCGTTTCCACGTCTTTCGTTTAGCCCTTTTAGTTACTGGAGATGAGACAGAATTCAACACAACCCAACTCAACAATTAAACATACATTGAATACACTTCTATCAACATCTATTTACTTACTTACTTATTTACTTACTACTACACAGTTGAGTCACGTTTACTTTTACAAGATTTATTTTTCTCCAATTTGCATCAGTTTTTTGTTTACCCTCAATCTATCTGATTTCTATCCTGTTAGACTATCAAAATTCTGTTAATTCAGAGTCGTGGCAGGGTAAGCCATTTGTAATTTTTGTTTAAAGAGCTGGTGGTTAAAGCTTTTTTGTGATCGCACACTAGTGGATAACGTATCTTACTGTCTTCTCAAGCCCAGGATGATAAACAAACTTTCTACATAGCTATTAATTTTGGCCCTGTAATACTGCTAATGTTAGGTGCGGATCATCTCAACTTAATTATAAATTCTGCTGTGACATAACAAGAATGCGCACTTTGATATAAATGAGAGTTTGGGATTTTTTCTAAAATGACAACACAACCTCTTCCTTTTTCATTCTACATTTAATTTATCACTGCTTCCAAGGTACAAGTGATACAAACAAGCAAGTTCAATTACTTTCAATTCTCAATAAAATAATTAACATTTAGACATTGAATATGTGATTATTAAATTTTTATCTCTATTTTTGAGAATGTTATAACTAGCAAAACACTTAAATCCTCATCAGTGAAATATACATCTACGTTGTCGTAGCTGTTCAATGGATTAAGTTGGTGGAGAATGAAATTTTATCTTCTAAACCAATCAAACTCTTATGTACTCAATGGAGGGTATGTTAGTATTCAACTCTTGAAATTCTATATTCAAATTGTATGCAGGTTGGAGTGATCAAACTCTCGACTCAACATTTAATATTGCCTAATGCATGTTGGTACATTACCAATCGGGAACTGCGGCGGTACTGTCTCTGTGCTGGATCTGAAACGCAAATTCCCTACTCTGGTCTTGAATGAATCACTCAGTCTCAACATTCCTGCGTTCCATAGGACGTTAAATTTTCCCTAGTCGAAATAATGGCTATTGCACACTCGCTAAGGGATGTAACGACGTGCACAATGCTCTGCCCGCAGAAATTCTTGCAGGAATATGAACTACCACTATACATCTGTCACCACGATTCGTGATGTGTACCACCCTCATATATAACAATGTTTTCACTTTACTACAGAGATGAAGACATTCTCGTCACCTAGCCCCATGCCTCTATACATGTCCTAATTTCTCTACCATTCTGCAGAGTAATGCTTTTACATTGTTTACTGTTGAAAATCCTACACACATGTGGGAATAACGCATTCAGTCCCCCACTATCTACATTCATCTAAAATTCTCTGGAACACACGATCTCACGTCTCAACCACACATTCGCCTCTCACTACCAGTTGTACTGTCCTATTTGCTGGCATATTCAACATACCACAACTTGAGACCCGGTACATGGAGCCACATAGCCACACTGGACTCGCATTCGGGAGGACGACGGTTCAATCCCGCGTCCGGCCATCCTGATTTAGGTTTTCCGTGATTTCCCTAAATCAGTCCAGGCAAATGCCGGGATGGTTCCTCTGAAAGGGCACGGCCGACTTCCTTCCCCATCCTTCCCTAATCCGATGAGACCGATGACCACGCAGTCTGCTCTCCTTCCCCAAACCAACCAACCAACCACATAGCCTGGTAGGTCGCACTGCATACACTCAAGTGCTGTCATTGCTGTCACCGCCAGACATCACACTTTATAGGTGGTAGCCTTTAAATCGTTCGCGGTCCGTTAGTATACGTCGGACCCGCGTGTCGCCACTATCAGTGATTGCAGACCGAGCGCCGCCACACGGCAGGTCTAGTCTACAGAGACTCCCTAGCACTCGCCCTAGTTGTACAGCCGACTTTGCTAGCGATGGTTCCCTGCCTACATACGCTCTCATTTGCAGAGACGACAGTTTAGCATAGCCTTCAGCTACGCCATTTGCTACGACCTAGCAAGGCGCCGTATTCTTCAAGAATATATTCTGAACTGATAATATTGTGAATCATATACCGTCTACATCTACATCTACATTCATACTCCGCAAGCCACCCAACGGTGTGAGAGAGAGACGTTCATCATTAATGGATTAAAGTTGAGTATCAAACTAATTACGTCCCCTTTCTGAATTCTAATTCCTTGTCATGTTCCAGACCTCACGCCAGTATAGTTCTTCCCTCCTCACGCCAGCCTGCGTGAGCTAAAACGCGTGCATTTCGGCCTCCTTTCGTAACACGGTGTTGGCTCTTCTGCCAACACAACACTTAGACCCTTCCCAGGCACAACAACCAAATCTACTTTCACATATTATCACATATTATCACATGGGACAGTGGGAAGAGGACAAACCCAGGAACAATAGAGACAAGGTTCCCATGAGAGGCTGTAGAATGCACATGCTGCTACTTACTCTCTATTGCATGCATTGCTGATGGCCATAGCACCCTCACTGATCCCCCTTCTGACTCCATAATACAGGGTGAGTCACTAACTGTTGCTACCTAGCGTATCTCCGAAAGTATAATAGTAGCTGAAATGTTTGTGGAACAAATGTTGCATGGGACAACAGGGGCCATAATATGATGTTGGGTTTTTGTTGCTATGAAGGGTCGCAGCAGAGATATGAAGCTCAACTTCGTTTGTTTTTTTTTTTTTAATGAGATACTATAGTTTGGTACTTTTTTCTGAAAACGGCTATCGAGACGAATCCAGTGATGTGTAACAGTTAGGTCTTCTAAGGTCAATGAAGTTCAAAAAGATAGCATGGACGTCGATTTACAGAAGGTGTTCGAAGTGTTGACCTTTGATATTAATGCAGTGCTGCAGTTTTCTTATCACGGATTGAGTGGTATTCCTTATCACTTCAGCACTTAATGAAGCACATGCTCTGACAGTTCTCTCTCGTATATCATGCAAACAGTAAATATTCGCCGAATACGGCGTATCCATCTAACGTGTCATTGACATGTAAACACCATTTGATGGTTTCGCAACACAACACTAATAGGAACGACAAGACTAGTATCGTCGAATCAAGCGAATGTGAATGATGTACTTCTTCAAAGAACAAGTCGATACGCTTCTCATTTACGGAGAATGCCAACGTAATTCAGTGAGAGCTAGAGAGTTATACGCTGAAAGACAGCCTCAACGTACTCACCCTACACATTGCACATTTGAATACGTGTATGATAATTGATAACAACTGGATCTTTAACGAATCGGAAACACATCCGGCAAAGTTACTAACGAGGAAACTGAAATTCGTACTCCTTGTTGTTCGATATCCTTGTATTAGTTCCCATCAAATCACAAGTGAATCTGGCATGAGCCAGAGTAGTATTTTTCGTGTGCGGCATCGACATAAATATCATTCGTACCATATCAGTCTCCACCAAGAATTAATTGGTACGGATTGTATGCGTCGCATTAAATTCTGCCGATAGGCTCAACTCCAGATTCAGAGGGATGACACATTTATTAATTTGATTTTATTTACTGATGCGGCTACATTCACGAACCATGAAAATGTTAATTTTGCGTAACATGAATTATTGGGCAACTGAATATCCATATTGGCTGCGGCAAGCTGCACACCAAAAACCGTGGTCGATGAATGTATGGTGTGGGATTCTGGAGGACAGAATTATAGGCCCCTATTTCATCGAAGGAAATCTTAACGCTAGCAAGTACACCACATTCCTGCAAGAAACATTATGTCTGTTACTCGGGGAAATACCTTTAGAAACAAGGAACAGAATGTGGTATCAACACGATGGGTGTCCGGCATATTTTTCGCTGATGGCTAGAAATGAGTTGCAGAGACAATTGCCAAATCGTTGGATTGGACGCGGAGATGTGTCGTGGTCGGCTCGTTCGCCAGCCTTCACGTCTTTGGACTTTTTCTTGTGGGGATTCGTAAAAGACATTGTTTATGAAGATGTCCAAACTACACCTGAAGATATAGGAGAGAGAACTGTCAGAGCATGTGCTACGATAAGTGCCGATGTGTTAGGGAATACCTCTCAGTCCGTTATAACAAGATTGCAGCACTGCATTGATACCAATGGTCATCACTTCGAACAACTTCTGTAAATGGACGTTCATGCCACCTTTCTGACATTCATTGACCTTCAAATAGCTTACTGTTACACATCACAGGATTCGTCACGATAGCCGCTATCAGAAAATAAGTACCAAACTGTAGTATCCCATTTAAAAAAATAAAGTTGACCATATCTCTGACGCGACCCCACCTAGCAACAAAAAGCCGACGTCATAATATGGACCACGTTGTCCAATGCAATATTTGTCCCACAAACTTTTCAGTTCCTATCATACTTTCGGTGTTATTCTTGGTCGCAATAGTTAGTGACTCACCCTGTGCAGCGTCGAGCCGTGAAATGATCGCTGTAGAGCGGAAGAAGACCTGAAATGATCGGTGAGCTTGGTGCTTTTCCGTCAAATAAACATCATTCACACAGCAATGATTTTATTAAAGTCGACCAACACTGCACTCATTAAGTTACTAGATACAAAAGGTTGTCCAGAATTTTAGAATTAAATTATAAAAACTAGTAAGTGTCCATTTAGCTTCCTTTTACAACCAACTCAAACCCAGTACAAGTACCCAGTACTGGACGGCCGTTCTACAGAACGCTGGCCAAATATAGCAGTCAATGGTACTTGTAAATCGTATAAGCAGAACAGATTAAACAAATTCACAATAAGTAGTTCACAATAGCGGGCGGCTCTTGAAAGTTTCTATAATCACCAAAAACTTAATTTTGTATACATCCCTACTCATACTGAGTGCGCTGTATTGAAGACCTTCATCACTGACATATTTTTTCTCCAATGTGTCTTTGGCTCTATAGTGAATTAACTTTCGTGATTTTAATATGCAGCTGTAGTAAAACTCAGCTTTGTTAGTTCATTTGTACTTGCAATAAAACCACGAGGGCAAGAGACGTCACTAGTTTTCTCATGAATGTTAAGCAAAAGCAAAGTCCTTTTCTGTTACCACTTTTCGAACTTCTAATATAGAAATCGTTAAATGATTTAGCGGTTCTAGGGTAACAAAAAAGGTTAACTATTTTTCAGAAATAAAAATGTTGAGTGAGGGTATGCACAAGTAACATCCTGCAATATAAAGGCTTCCTATAGGCTTTCAGCTGTACATATCCATGTTGCTCTTACACGACGCTGAAATATTCCATCTGTAACGGTGTCTTGTCTATCTCTCGGAATCTATCAAAGAAATTTTTTGTCATATACCAACACATGCGCCTGGCTACACCCAGAAACTTCCATGGTCATAGTTATCGAATGTTATTAATGTAGGGAATGGCGTGGCTGCAGGAAAAGGAGGGAAACTTTATTAAGAGTAATATAGAAGACAAGACACAAAGGATGGTGTGAAGCACTAATCAGAAAGTGGACCAGCTCTCCGTATGAGGTCATACTTGTTGACGACATGCTGAAAAAGCGTCGGTGTTGTAATGCCTAGGCGAGGACAACAACCTCAGGCTCCAAGGCGACTAGCAGACGCTGGCTTACAGACAGAATGTTTGACAATCATCTGGAAAATTCTGGAGGACTCTTTAGGAAGACCTCTGGCAGAGTCCAGGAAAACATCGTTACAGGAGAAACTAGCACAAAAGTCTTGGAATAATCAATGTATAGGATGGTCAAAAACAGTATGAAAAGCTTGTAAAGATGTCAGAATGTAGGTCGTGCTGAGAAACAATTGTTTCAAAAAAAAAAAAAAAAAGAATCTATACGCTGCGTCGTTTCCCCGTTAGCTAGAATTGAAGTTAGCAAATCGTCCGTTCAAGCGGCCCGTCGGATACAGCCAGTATCTGGTGTTCTCATAGCGTAGAGACTGCTCAGTTCTTGGCTAAGGTTCTATCCTTACTACAAATTTCTTTATTGCGCTGAAACACCCTTACAAGATTTTCAGACTGTTTCTGACCAAACTGTGTAAAACTCCAGGGCAGGGGATTAAGCAACTCATTACCAAGAAGCAGAAGAATCATTTCTGTAGCTGAGCCGCAGAGTTTCTGTACAGCGACACTTCGATATTGCTGCAGTAGGAAACATGAGAAGACTTCACATATTCGAAGGAGGGCTGCTGATTTTCCAATAAGTATGCAGAAACATTTACTGTACCTGTTAGAAGAGATCGTACTCTGTAGAGATTGTCTCTAGAAGTTCCAACGATTAATATTTGATATTTTCTATGTGTGTCAGAATTTAAAGAGAAACAAGCGCCGTTCCGCACTTGTTCCGCATTATGGTTAAAGCATTTGCCTGTATTGCGAGAAAGAGTTACAAGCAGAGCGCTCGTCTCTGACAGCGAAAGACAGAACTCAAGAACCGGAAGTTGCTGGAAAAGACTGACCTACAGAGTGGTAGCTTGCAAAAACCTAAGGCCACTGTAAGACACTTCTACAAGTACCATTGAAGTATTGGGAATTAAACTGCTTTTAAATTGAATCCTAAAAGGTTTGCTCCTCTATTCACTTCCTACTAGACCACCAACTCTCCCTGTCAGTTCCATAATTACCTATTCTAAATGTCCTAGGAAACTTTCTCCTCTCCTTCTCCCTCCGTTAGGGATACCTCAGTAGACCTCAGCCCACACTGTTGTCAATGTTGCGATTGCACCACACGGGCAACTATTACTGTTTTAGTTTCGTATTTCTCTCTGTATTGTTCCTCAGATGATTTATTTGTTGCCCTAACCATGTTTGTAATGCACAGTAAATACATCTCCATTACTTTTAGAGCACCGCATAACTGTTAACGCTGTTCGCATTAACGGTCCTTGTGTCACTACCGTAAGGCAGAATTCGTAACACACACCGATCGCAAGATCTCCGTCGGTGACTTACTTTTAGTGTGGATTTTACTCATGTTCCTTTTTTCTTTTGACAACCCAGTCTTTTATTTAACTGCCCTGAGCCCCAAAATTCATCAACTGGTTCCAGGCTTTAGTTATTAATGTGTACAACTTTCTTTTCGATATGTTAACTATCGAGTATTTTAATCTTGCTCTGTTCATCTTTTCCATTAGTTGCTGAAGTTTTCCTGCAGTTACGCAAACAGTATAATCAAAAATGAAGATGGGTCAGATGTATTCCACTACGTACTCCTATTTCCTAGTTTATGGGCCCAAAAATTCCGTTTATGTCTGCTGAAGCAATTGTTGATTGTGTAGCATTTTCGTGCTGTCTTTCTCATTAGGTCTCATCTATCCACCAATGATGATGGCAAAACAATCATCACATCAACAGTTATCTGGGAAATGTTATAGCGTATCGGGCTTTGGTGTCGAACGGTGAAACTATGTGGCTAAAATCCTTTTATGAAGGATCCCAATTACGTTTTCGTAAAGAAATATTGTGGTAACGTTGGGGAAATACTTCCAAGTTAATCTCTCAAATTGAAGGAAACACCCATAATTAGATTTATTATTACTCGTTAACGAAGAATGACGAAACAAAGTTCGGAGCCATTTCGTGCACAGTTCCATATTTTTGTCACAGTGAAACGAAATGTAATATTCTGCATCGAATAAAAATAAATTTAATTACTTTTGTTACGTAAGGGATGAGCTAATCACAGTGAGATACGACATTTAAATTAGATCCGGAAGAGTCAGCACTTCAGTATGAAGCAAACAGGCCGAGTTTTCGCGACCTCTGACCTATGTAACAAACAGTGACAGCTACTCATTCCAGAGACTAACTGCCACGTAAATTCACAGACACATGTAATGTATTACTGCTGATCCAGGTAGAAATAGTGTTGACATATTAACAAAAACTGCGTATACTGCATACATGCTTATACGTCATACGACATACTTAAATAGAATAACCGCGTCTATTGACTGAAATGTGACTCATTAACAGTATCGCATAAATTTCTTTCAAAGTAGCTTGTTAACTGCATTAGACCTTGTAGATAGTGTCGGAAGTTCCATGCGGCTTTTCGCGGATGATGCTGTAGTATACAGAGAAGTTGCAGCATTAGAAAATTGTAGCGAAATGCAGGAAGATCTGCAGCGGATAGGCACTTGGTGCAGGGAGTGGCAACTGTCCCTTAACATAGACAAATGTAATGTATTGCGAATACATAGAAAGAAGGATCCTTTATTGTATGATTATATGATAGCGGAACAAACACTGGTAGCAGTTACTTCTGTAAAATATCTGGGAGTATGATTGCGGAATGATTTGAAGTGGAGTGATCATATAAAATTAATTGTTGGTAAGGCGGGTACCAGGTAGAGTCATTGGGAGAGTCCTTAGAAAATGTAGTCCATCAACAAAGGAGGTGGCTTACAAAACACTCGTTCGACCTATACATGAGTATTGCTCATCAGTGTGGGATCCGTACCAGATCGGGTTGACGGAGGAGATAGAGAAGATCCAAAGAAGAGCGGCGCGTTTCATCACAGGGTTATTTGGTAACCGTGATAGCGTTACGGAGATGTTTAATAAACTCAAGTGGCAGACTCTGCAAGAGAGGCGCTCTGCATCGCGGTGTAGCTTGCTCGCCAGGTTTCGAGAGGGTGCGTTTCTGGATGAGGTATCGAATATATTGCTTCCCCCTACTTATACCTCCAGAGGAGATCACGAATGTAAAATTAGAGAGATTAGAGCGCGCACGGAGGCTTTCAGACAGTCGTTCTTCCCGCGAACCATACGCGACTGGAACAGGAAAGGGAGGTAATGACAGTGGCACGTAAAGTGCCCTCCGCCACACACCGTTGGGTGGCTTGCGGAGTATAAATGTAGAATGTAGATGTAGATTTATTGGTTGGATGTGTATGAAATGCAAGAGAGAGGAGAGCGTGAATCCCCTGCCACTGTATAGCCTAGATCAGAACGAAATTAAACAACACAAAAAGAAAGTCGAATCTATATATTATTTTCTATGTCACGTTCATTGTTTTGTTGTCAGTCATTCTCGGCTGGTTATCTTCCGGACAGGCGCCTCCCTGGAAACCAAAATGTTGCATAATCGAAGCAGAGTCGGACGACTGATATTTTTCAGTCTACCTTCAACCTGCCATACGACTCTTGATGATGTGAATATTCGCAAGAAATGACACTCCGTTCGGATTCCACGTTAACCAGTAGGTTCTCTTTCCCCGGTTGAATAACAAAGAGGTTAGGGACAAACAAGTTGCCGAAGATGCGTCGAACTGAAACACTTGCACCGAGCAGATAAGCCACACAAAATTATTATCACGAGTTATCTATATTTGTAACTGAATGGATCTATTACATTTTCAAATGTTCACAAACAAATGAGCTTTCAAATTTGCTATTTTTGCTTATATCAATGTCACTCCAACCATTTATGTGTTTTACTATTGCAGCGACAACCACTATGGTTATTCTTTCTTTCTTTTTTCGCTTGGGTCATCTAAGGATCACAAGCCAATTTCAGTGCTTCAGTGCGTCCTCCTCCTTTCTTCTTCCTCCAGTATTCTTTAATCTTCTTACTATGTATCCTTTTCCTCTACTTGGACCATCTTGACTGTCTTCTTCTTCTTCCTCCTGCCTTGGAATCCTTCCATTTCTAACACTTTCTATTTAAAAATCTCTTTCCGTAGCGTTTCTTTCGCTTATGTTTGTTTTTTTTCTAAATATTCCCTAGCTTTTTGAATCTAGGCTATTGTTGACCTCCTGTCCCAAAGATATTTAAAAATCCGTTTGGTTAACCTGTTGCTGTTCATTCCGTATAAATGTCTAAAAAGTAGCAGTAGGTCCTTCTGTAGCGTTCCGGTTATGTTTTCAATGATGCGATATATTTCCTCATTGGTTCTTAATTTCCGTACTTCTGTATTTCTTAGCCAACCAAGTATTTTTCAACTGACTCTTCTTCCTAGGACTTCACATTTTTGTAATTTGTAATTCAGTACTAAACATTTACTTGAATAAAGGCATTCAGGTTTTACTACAGTGTTGTAGTGCTGTATTTTAAAATTTTTAGACAGAGACCTTTTGTTGCAAATGTTCCTGGTTATACTGTATGCTTTCTCCATTTTACACTCTTTCTTCTACAACGAATTTTTCTAAGCCATTTTTTAATCATTTCTCCAAAATATTGAAATTTATTAACCCTAGTCATCCGTCCAGTATCTGTTAACAGGATTTCTGGAGAAATTTTTATGTTTGTCATATTATTATTATTATTATTATTCTTTCTTCTCTCAGACGTTATGTCTGGTCAAAAATGGAAAGTGACGCAGACCTAGATCAAGGGTGACTTCCTTTTAACTGTACGGTATATGTTATATTGCATTTAGGAACTTTTGGGTAATTGAAAATGAATCAGTAATTACAGATTTCTGTAGTTGTATACACAAGTTTGGATGTAGCTGTATTGCATTGATGTACTGGCGGATATTGTGTTGCATGACTCCTGTAGTTGATAGTATGATTGGTATAATGTCAACTTTATCCTGATGCCACATGTCCTAGACTTCCTCAGCCAGTTGGATATATTTTTCAATTTTTTCTACCATTTTCTTTTGTATATTTGTTGTATTGGGTATGGATATTTCGATTAGTTGTGTTAATTTCTTCTTTTTATTGGTGAGTATGATGTCAGGTTTGTTATGTGGTGTTGTTTTATCTGTTACATAGGTTCTGTTCCAATATAATTTGTATTCATCATTCTCCAGTACATTTTGTTGTGCATACTTGTATGTGGGAACGTGTTGTTTTATAAGTTTATGTTGTAAGGCAAGCTGTTGTTGTATTATTTTTGCTACATTGTCATGTCTTCTGGGGTATTCTGTATTTGCTAGTATTGTACATCCACTTGTGATGTGATCTACTGTTTCTATTTGTTGTTTGCAAAGTCTGCATTTATCTGTTGTGGTATTGGGATCTTTAATAATATGCTTGCTGTAATATCTGGTGTTTATTGTTTGATCCTGTATTGCAATCATGAATCCTTCCGTCTCACTGTATATATTGCCATTTCTTAGCTATGTGTTGGATGCGTCTTGATCGATGTGTGGCTGTGTTAGATGATGTAGTGTTTTCTTTTTCCAATTTACTTTCTTCGTATCTGTTGATGTTATGTGATGTAAAGGGTTGTAGAAGTGGTTATGAAATTGCAGTGGTGTAGCCGATGTATGTATATGAGTGATTGCTTTTTGTATTTTGCTAGTTTCTGCTCGTTCTAGAAAGAATTTTCTTAAATTGTCTACCTGTCCATAATGTAAGTTTTTTATATCGATAAATCCCCTTCCTCCTTCCTTTTTGCTTAATGTGAATCTTTCTGTTGCTGAATGTATGTGACGTATTCTATATTTGTGGCATTGTGATCGTGTAAGTGTATTGAGTGCTTCTAGGTTTGTGTTACTCCATTTCACTACTCCAAATGAGTAGGTCAATATTGGTATAGCATAAGTATTTATAGCTTTTGTCTTGTTTCTTGCTGTCAATTCTGTTTCCAGTATTTCTGTTAGTCTTTGTCTATATTTTTCTTTTAGTTCTTCTTTAATATTTGTATTATCTATTTCTATTTTTTGTCTGTATCCTAGATATTTATAGGCATCTGTTTTCTCCATCGCTTCTATGCAGTCGCTGTGGTTATCCAATATGCAATCTTCATGTTTAGTGTGTTTTCCCTTGACTATGCTATTTTTCTTACATTTGTCTGTTCCAAAAGCCATATTTATATCATTGCTGAATTCTTCTGTTATCTTTAGTAATTGGTTGAGTTGTTGCTTCCAGTAGTTTTAGATCATCCATGAATAGCAAATGTGTGATTTTGTGTGGGTATGTTCCAGTAATATTGTATGCATAATTTGTATTATTTAGCATGTTCGGTAGCGGGTTCAGAGCAAGGCAGAACCAGAAAGGACTTAATGAGTCTCCTTGGTATATTCCACGTTTAATCTGTATTGGCTGTGATGTGATGTTATTTGAATTTGTTTAGATATTAAGTGTGGTTTTCCAATTTTTCATTACTATGTTTAGGAACTGTATCAATTTAGGATCTACTTTGTATATTTCCAATATTTGTAGTGACCATGAGGGAGGTACACTATCAAAAGCTTTTTGGTAATCAATGTATGCGTAGTGTAGCAATCTTCGTTTAGTTTTAGTTTGATATGTCACCTCTGCATCTATTACCAGTTGCTCTTTACATCCTCGTGCTCCTTTGCAACAGCCTTTTTGTTCTTCATTTATAATGTTGTTCTGTGTTGTATGTGTCAATTTCTGTGTAATGACTGAAGTTAATGTTTTTTATATTTTTGGTAGGCATGTTATGGGGCGATATTTAGCTGGGTTTGCTGTGTCTGCTTGATCTTTAGGTTTCAGATAAGTTATTCCATGTGTAAGTGTATCAGGGAATGTGTATGGGTCTGCAATGTAACTGTTGAATAATTTAGTTAGATGTCAATGTGTTGAGGTGAACTTCTTTAGCCAGAAATTTGCTATTTTATCTTTTCCAGGGGCTTTCGAATTGTGAGTAGAATTAATTGCTTGGGTGACTTCATGTTGCAAAATTATCACTTCAGGCATTTGTGGTATCATCTTGTATGTGTCTGTTTCTGCTTGTATCCACCGTGCATGCCTGTTATGTTGTACCAGGTTTGACCATATGTTGCTCCAGAAGTGTTCCATGTCTGTTAAGTTTGGTGGATTGTCTATTGTAATGTGTGTGTTATCTATTGTCTGGTAAAATTTCTTTTGGTTTGTGTTGAATGTTTGGTTTTGTTTCCTTCTATTTTCACTTTTTTTTGTATCTTCTAAGTCCTTTGGTCAATGCTTGTAATTTCTGCTTCTTTTCATCTAATTGCTCTATCCCTTCCTGTTGTGAGATTTTACCTACCCTTTTTCGTTTTTTTCTGGCATTCCTTTTCTTATAAATTGTGTTAGCTGTCCGATGTCTTTTCTCCGTTTTTCTATTATGATCTGTAGCCTGTCTTGCCATGCTGTTTTTGTGGGTTTCTTCTGTGTGTTGGTTGGTTCTGATCTCTGCGTAGTGTGTATATGTAGTGTAGTGAGTGCTCCTATATAAACCAGTAGTTGCAACTCTTCCATAGTTGTGTTTTCATTTATTTTGTCGTGTATGGTTGTGTTGATAGTTTTTATTGTTGTTTCGACTTGTGGGTTATTTGGCAGTCTATGCAAGAATGGTCTAATATCTGTATTTGTGTCTTTGTATTCTATATATGTCAGCTGAAAATTTTCTTCTATATCTAACATGTGTGTCACTTCGTGTTCTGTTTGTGCTTGTTCTGGTGTATGTCTTAAGATTTCGTTTCCCTTTGATTGTTTAATTGATGCGTGTTGATCTTTGTTTGTTTGCTCTGGGATGTTTGAGTCCATTACTGTATTTTCTTCTTCTTCTGATTGCACATTATTTTGTTCCAGTATTTGTTGTACTTGTTGTTTGATGTTTTCTAATTCTGACTGGGGTATCCTGTTATTTTTTATTATTACACGGATCTGATCAGCTAGTCGTTGTTCTGTTAAAAATTTTAATTCTGGGTATCTGGTAATAAATGTTGTGTATACTTGTGATATGTATCCAGTTGTGTTGGTTCCTAAGTTTGTTGCTTGGTGATAACAGAACATGAGGTGTCGATTAACTTCATCTGACCATCTCATCCTCTGTCTTTGTTTTCCTTCTAGGGTGGTTGTAGGAAGCATATCCTGCAAAACACCTCTATTTGGATTTGAATCATTTTCTAGTTGGCTAGCAGTGTCGTTACCATTGTGGGAGGGCATAGGGTTCAAGTGTCGTCCCAGACCATGACGGCGCTTGTCCGAGGCTTCTTTAGTTCTGTCCTGAACTAACTAATCACACTAAAAGGGGGGTTAGCCCTATTAGTGGTTTGTTCTTTTCGTCCCCTTTTACGACTGGCAGAACATACCGGAGGCCTATTCTTTTCCCGGGCCTCCACGGGGTTTATTATTATTATTTCTTTACTTTCTCAGACGTTAAGTCTGGTTGAGAATGAAAAGTGACGCGGACCTTGATCAAGCGTCACTTCCTATTAACTGTACGGTATGTGTTATATTGCATTTAGGAACTTTCGGGTAATTGAACATGTATCAATAATTACGGATTTCTGTAGTTGTATATATATGTTTGGATGTAGCTGTATTGCATTGATGTACTGGTGGATATTGTGTGGTATGACTCCTGTAGTTGATAGTATAATTGGTATGATGTCAACTTTATCCTGATGCCACATGTCTTTGACTTCCTCAGCCAGTTGGATGTATTTTTCAATTTTTTCTCCTGTTTTCTTTTGTATATTTGTTGTATTGGGTATGGATATTTCGATTAGTTGTGTTAATTTCTTCTTTTTATTGGTGAGTATGATGTCAGGTTTGTTATGTGGTGTTGTTTTATCTGTTATAATGGTTCTGTTCCAGTATAATTTGTATTCATCATTCTCCAGTACATTTTGTGGAGCATACTTGTATGTAGGAACTTGTTGTTTTAAAAGTTTATGTTGTAAGGCAAGCTGTTGATGTATTATTTTTGCGACATTGTCATGTCTTCTGGGGTATTCTGTATTTGCTAGTATTGTACATCCGCTTGTGATGTGATCTACTGTTTCTATTTGTTGTTTACAAAGTCTGCATTTATCTGTTGTGGTATTGGGATCTTTAATAATATGCTTGCTGTAATACCTGGTGTTTATTGTTTGATCCTGTATTGCAATCATGAATCCTTCTGTCTCACTGTATATATTGCCTTTTCTTAGCCATGTGTTGGATGCGTCTTGATCGATGTGTGGCTGTGGTAGATGATACGGGTGCTTGCCATGAAGTGTTTTCTTTTTCCAATTTACTTTCTTCGTATCTGTTGATGTTATGTGGTCTAAAGGGTTGTAGAGGTGGTTATGAAATTGTAGTGGTGTAGCCGATGTATTTATATGAGTGATTGCTTTGTGTATTTTGCTAGTTTCTGCTCGTTCTATAAAGAATTTTCTTAAATTGTCTACCTGTCCATAATGTAGGTTTTTTATATCGATAAATCCCCTTCCTCCTTCCTTTCTGCTTAATGTGAATCTTTCTATTGCTGAATGTATGTGATGTATTCTATATTTGTGGCATTGTGATCGTGTAAGTGTATTGAGTGCTTCTAGGTCTGTGTTACTCCATTTCACTACTCCAAATGAGTAGGTCAATATTGGTATGGCATATGTATTTATAGCTTTTGTCTTGTTTCTTGCTGTCAATTCTGTTTTCAGTAGTTTTGTTAGTCTTTGTCTATATTTTTCTTTTAGTTCTTCTTTAATATTTGTATTATCTATTCCTATTTTTTGTCTGTATCCTAGATATTTATAGGCATCCGTTTTTTCCATTGCTTCTATGCAGTCGCTGTGGTTATCCAATATGTAATCTTCTTGTTTAGTGTGTTTTCCCTTGACTATGCTGTTTTTCTTACATTTGTCTGTTCCAAACGCCATACTTATATCATTGCTGAATACTTCTGTTATCTTTAGTAATTGGTTGAGTTGTTGATTTGTTGCTGCCAGTAGTTTCAGATCATCCATGTATAGCAAATGTGTGATTTTGTGTGTGTATGTTCCAGTAATATTGTATCCATAATTTGTATTATTTAGCATGTTGGATAGTGGGTTCAGAGCAAGGCAGAACCAGAAAGGACTTAATGAGTCTCCTTGGTATATTCCACGCTTAATCTGTATTGGCTGTGATGTGATATTATCTGAATTTGTTTGGATATTAAGTGTGGTTTTCCAATTTTTCATTACTATGTTTAGGAACTGTATCAATTTAGGATCTACTTTGTATATTTCCAATATTTGTAGTAACCATGAGTGGGGTACACTATCAAAAGCTTTTTGGTAATCAATGTATGCGTAGTGTAGAGACCTTTGTTTAGTTTTAGCTTGATATGTCACCTCTGCATCTATTATCAGTTGCTCTTTACATCCTCGCGCTCCTTTGCAGCAGCCTTTTTGTTCTTCATTTATAATTTTGTTCTGTGTTGTATGTGTCATTAATTTCTGTGTAATGACTGAAGTTAATATTTTGTAGATTGTTGGTAGGCATGTTATGGGGCGATATTTAGCTGGGTTTGCTGTGTCTGCTTGATCTTTAGGTTTCAGATAAGTTATTCCATGTGTAAGTGTATTAGGGAATATGTATGGGTCTGCAATGTAACTGTTAAATAATTTAGTTAGATGTGAATGTGTTAAGGTGAACTTCTTTAGCCAGAAATTTGCTATTTTATCATTTCCAGGGGCTTTCGAATTGTGAGTAGAATTAATTGCTCGGGTGACTTCATGTTGCAAAATTATCACTTCAGGCATTTGTGGTATCATCTTGTATGTATCTGTTTCTGCTTGTATCCGCCGTGCATGCCTGTTATGTAATACCGGGTTTGACCATATGCTGCTCCAGAAGTGTTCCATGTCTCTTATGTTTGGTGGATTGTCTATTTTTATGTGTGTGTTATCTATTGTTTGGTAAAATTTCTTTTGGTTTGTGTTGAATGTTTGGTTTTGTTTCCTTCTATTTTCACTTTTTTTGTATCTTCTAAGTCGTTTCGCCAAAGCTTGTAATTTTTGCTTCTTTTCATCTAATTGCTCTATTGCTTCTTGTTGTGAGACTTTACCTAACCTTTTTCGTTTTTTGTCTGATATTTCATTTCTTATAAATTGTGTTAACTGTCCGATGTCTTTTCTCCGTTTTTCTCTTATGATCTGTAGCCTGTCTTGCCATGCTGTTTTTGTGGGTTTCTTCTGTGTGTTGGTTGGTTCTGATCTCTGCCTAGTGTGTATATTTAGTGTAGTGAGTGCTCCTATATAAACCAGTAGTTGCAACTCTTCCATAGTTGTGTATTCATTTATTTTGTTGTGTATGATTGTGTTGATAGTTTTTATTGTTGTTTCGACTTGTGGGCTATTTGGTGGTCTATGCAAGAATGGTCTAATGTCTGTATTTGTGTCTTTGTATTCTATATATGTCAACTGAAATTTTTCTTCTATATCTAACATGTGTGTCACTTCGTGTTCTGTTTGTGCTTGTTCTGGTGTATGTCTTAAGATTTCGTTTCCCTTTGATTGTTTAATTGATGCGTGTTGATCTTTGTTTGTTTGCTCTGGGATGTTTGAGTCCATTACTGTATTTTCTTCTTCTTCTGATTGCACATTATTTTGTTCCAGTATTTGTTGTACTTGTTGTTTGATGTTTTCTAATTCTGACTGGGGTATCCTGTTATTTTTTATTATTACACGGATCTGATCAGCTAGACGTTGTTCTGTTAAAAATTTTAATTCTGGGTATCTGGTAATAAATGTTGTGTATACTTGTGATCTGTATCCAGTTGTGTTGGTTCCTAGGTTTGTTGCTTGGTAATAACAGAGCATGAGGTGTCGATTAACTTCATCTGACCATCTCATCCTCTGTCTTTGTTTTCCTTCTAGGGTGGTTGCAGGAAGCATATCCTGCAAAACACCTCTATTTGGATTTAAATCATTTTCCAGTTGGCTAGCAGTGTCATTACCATTGTGGGCGGGCATAGGGTTCAAGCGCCGTCCCCGACCATGACGGCGCTTGTCCGAGGCTTCTTTAGTTCTGTCCTGAACCAAGTAATCACACTAAAAGGGGGGTTAGCCCTATTAGTGGTTTGTTCTTTTCGTCGCCTTTTACGACTGGCAGAACATACCGGAGGCCTATTCTTTTCCCGGGCCTCCACGGGGTTTATTATTATTATTATTATTATTATTATTATTATTATTATTATTATTATTATTATTATTATTATTATTATTATTATTACCTCTTTTACTTGATTGCTGTTACGACTATCACTACTGCATCGCTTCTGCTACTTCTGCTGCTATCTTAGTTGGGTGCCACAAAATTTTATGGTAAGAAGTTTTCGTACCACAGATAATGCTCCATATAGTGAGCATCATATGCTTGAGAGATGAAAGAAAATCCATAGATACGTGCTGCTCTTCTTCAAGCCCTTCACACCTGATTAAGAGAACCAAGTAACCTAGTAAGGTGTTTCCACATGCCAGAAACGCCCTAAGATAAAAAAAGGAAAACATAGTTGACAATAAAATCTTCAAATATCAGTCTAGAAGCACTTCTCTTCTTTTCTAATTTCGACCAAAATTAAACATCATTTCTCAATTGAAAAACAAGTTAACCACGCCATGGGCATAGTTATATTCGATACAAGGAACTAAGTAAACGATACCTAAAAATTCATGTGCCACTTTGTTTTCAAAAATTTGGCGTTCCTCATTTAAAAATTATGGCAGCTGTGGGCGTTTTCCAAGCTCTTTTCATGACTCCTGACGTGGTAACGACGGGAGAAGGTGCCTGTATGAATCTACTGCAGTGAGGGCGTGTGGCTCTACAGATCGTGCTTCCGTCACATACTCAACACGCACCTTCGGAATCTTGCTACGCTTTCAGTGGCGCGACGGATCCAACCATGATAGACTGACGACTTGTAGTTCCCTGATGAAGAGACTGTGCACCATTGCATCCTTAAGTTGTTCAGAGTGGATCACGGTGTCATAGATAAAACGACAATATTCGTGTTCCCGCTGTTGTGAAAGTGTTTGCCTCTTTCCAACAACAACACTACCTTCGCATAAAATTCGGATTGTCTACAGTACACTGTGGCATGAGACACAGATAGTCTAACGTGGCTCTCCTCGCCCATATACTGCACTTCTATCCTGTTTTGCCCTTTTTGATTTCCCTGATAACAGATATTCTCTAACTAATATTGAAGTCCATAACTGACTTTGATTACTACTTCAGCTTTGTACTTTTACTACTCATATTTCTTAATTTCATTGCGACAGTTTAATAGGTATTTGGTTCATAAAAGGTTCTGTTTGATAATGTTGGAACATAGCTGACTCAAGAAAAAGTGATTAGTTATTTATTGATTCAAGGTAGATAAAACTAAGCTCATGATACCCAACAGTTTACTATGAGCTACGATTATTATCCAGCCGGCCGATGTGTCCGTGCGGTTCTAGGGGCTTCAGTCCGGAACCGCACTGCTGCTATGATCGCAGGTTCGAACCCTGTCTCTGGCATGGATGTGTGTGATGTCCTTAGATTAGTTATGTTTAATTAGTTCTAAGTCTAGGGGACTGATGACCTCAGATGTTAAGTCCCATAGTGCTTAGAGCCATTTGACCATTTTTTTATTATTATTATCCGAACTTTGGCATTGAAGCTTTATTTCATCACGCTACACAAACGTATTCCTTTCCATTCCCCCACATCGTTAAGCTCATTTCAGTCCCTAACGTGATGCTCATCAAATCGTTAATTACCTTTCTGTACACCTACCACTGAAAAAAACAAACTGTCATTTACTTAAAAGCTGGTATGTATTCAAGTAACTCAATAAGCTGTGTTTCACAATTGATGCTGTTATTTTTGATAATAACAGCAAGGAAATAGCTTGGTAGTCTTCTACGTTTTCTGCAATACTTTTCTCCTGCAGAGTCACAAGTATCGCCCGTTTATATTTTCCTCATGTGAACGATTCATTACTTATGTTTGTTAAGGGAGCATCTATACTGTGTATGTATTGTTTCACGGCAGACATTCGTCCTTCATCTAAGACTATTGACTTATTTTTTCGGTTTTGTATAATGTTACTGACATCTTACTGTCGTTGATGGTAGTGGGGTTATTGGCAGAAAAAGCCCCATCTGGGGTAGTTCGGCGCCCTAGTGCACGTCTATTTGTTTTGGGTTGATAATAATTATTTACACGTGTTATATTAATTTTTGGGAATTTTTTCTAATTTCTCTGCAATACTTAAGAAAAATTCTCATTCACAAAACTTGCTAGTTAGTATCCATCATTTATTACTTCAACTCCTTCCCTTAAGCCCTTGTTTGTCTCCGCCAGTTCCGGTTGTAACGACTTCACGTGCTGCTTTCATTTTATTCTGGGCAGTATCTATTCTTTTGTGATTAGATTACTTTTTTGCTGTAATCAGCATCTTCTTGTAAATCTTTTTCGACCTGTGGGATAAATTTAAGGACTCTGGTTCTTTATGATTTCTTTTTCGTTGAATTGTGGTACTTCCGGGTTCGGAAGCACTTTCTAATACTCGCTGTTATCAATTTGTTTTTGTGAGACATTGGTACGTACGTGGCTACTCTTGGAAATGACTCTTAATAGTGAAGTTTAAATAATATTGAGATTTTAGAGATTTTGTCATTTACATTGGCCTCTCTACACACTTCATCCCACCTTTGGTTTGCTAGTTTTCTTGAAAAATCGTATATTTCGATTTTTAATAAGAGTCTTCTAAAGACCTGCAGTTTAGGGAGATTTCTATACCCAATTTTCCTACCATTAATTGGCAAAAGTGAACTGATATTCCGAGATCTCTTACAGCAACATTAGAATTCGCTTACGCATATTTGTGACCAAAAAAAGAAGTTCACCCCTTCTCCCACCAGCTTCAATGTCGATACTGAATGACGTGAAAGATCAAGTAAATGAATGTATAGAAAGAAAATATATGTATATCATGCGAACTTGAAATAATTGCCTCCTCAGAACTGGAAGAAGTTTATTTGGCCCCACAACGGCAAAGCAGATTTTCATCTCTCCTTTTTCACGTACTGCGAGAATATTAAGTTCCGCTCTAATACTGCAATGCGGAGTCTATGAAATCAGACAACCAAGACGGATATACAGTGTAACATGACGTCCACAATAACTTAACAAAGAAAAAAGTAGAAGAGATTCTACAGATTTGAAGCATAAACGTAGGGCAGGAGAACCAGTGAACACATCCTTTCATAAAATGAGATGCAACTGCGGTATGCCTGTTTTATCGGATGGCAAAGGGTACCAGCATGTAATCATCCTGATTCACGCAACGCAACTGTGTCGCTTCTGAAATAAGAACGAGCCGAAATTCGCGATGATGAAGACCAGAGGATGAATATTTTGGTGCCTCCGGGCGCTGCTTGCTCGTTTTTGTTCGATTCAGAAATGGAAGCGAGAGAGAAAGAAGTAATACATCAGGATGGAAAAATAGCTCGCGGGCTAAACTAACGATGATCGATGGTTAGCGTCGCGGCTCATCTGCGAATGGCGCCAGTTTATTTCCATTAACAATGGCTCCAGCTGAGCTCGTTTGTCTCTGCGCGAGGAGCAATTCAGTCAAAGGATTGTCTGCAGCTTCTTTTTAGAAACAACGCATAAGAAGTGGTGCATAATACGCCTGAGAGTAACCACTAACGCTGCTGAGAGATTGCTTCATTACAAACAATTTCTATGGTCTGAGAAAGAAGGGAATCTCTTTCGTCTTCGTTTAATCGACATGGACTGAAACAATAGTTTACAAAACGAAGATCATGTTGAGGATTATAATTCGGTAAAACCTGCCCAGCCCTCAATGTTTTCATATTTCGTACAGAGATGGTAATGGCATGGGCAAACGGGATAAACGAACATCGTCAAAAATTAAACCAATAAGCTTCAATTAAAGTCGCTTTACTGTAAAGGAAAGAAACTTCGTAAAACGCTTACGTTTTAAAACTAACTACTAAGTTTCGAACTACGTTAATAATAATGTTTTATGCATCTGAGGACACATTCATCCAACCGTGTTAGATAAATTATTAATGTTCATAGATAAGTGACATACATTTCCTTCGTCAGTAAATGCAAATCTTGTTCAATAGAAAATGCTTTACTAGAGCCATTGGGAAACTTACAAACGTTTCACCTTACAGATATTATTGTGGAAAAAATTTATACCATCCATTTCGTCACATAGGTGCCATACTGAAATTAACTCTGGTCTCCAGCTGTTAATGGTCTTCCATGAAGTAGAAACTAATCA
This sequence comes from Schistocerca nitens, assembly GCF_023898315.1. NCBI lineage: Eukaryota > Metazoa > Arthropoda > Insecta > Orthoptera > Acrididae > Schistocerca > Schistocerca nitens. The sequence continues at coordinate 7,517,741 of NW_026045910.1, read as the reverse complement.
ATAAATAAATCATTTGCAAATGGAGCTGTCGTTATCATGACTACACGCAAATCAGCGATGCTGCAGTTTGCTTGCATCATTAGTACACAGCCAAAGCATGTTTCAGGGTAGACAGTTGGTCGTGCTGAGAGGGAGATTACAGCTGGGACAGCCAGGATGGTCTAACGGCATTGCAGTAAAAGAATAAAGTAAGATTTAGGTTTCAATGGCTCATTTTCGACGAGTACATTGGTTTCAGACACACAAGCTTGTGTAGGACAATGATAGAGAAGAAAATCAGTTGTGTCCTTTTTAAAAGGAATCATCGCCTCAATGCTTAAATGATTTAGATCTACGTTGCTGTGTCAGATTTGTACCGCAGTCTACCTGAACGTGACATCAATATTTTAACCCTCACGCCAAGTCGTTTGATGGTTGAACTAGGGGGGCATTGTAAATGAGAGGCATGTCTCACTTTGCTCATATTTGTTGTTAAAGGAGAGCTATCACACCCACTGATATCCGGAATCTTAATGAACGACATGCCCAGACTTTTGGTAATGCATCCGAAGAAAAAGGACTGCGCCTGTATCCCAACCACGGTTTTTTCTTTCTGCCCTTTCCATTTTTCCAGCGTGCATAAAATGATCTGATCGGGTACAGCGTGCTGGAGGGTCACTGCAGTTGACTGATACGATCTGCACCGACTATAAAATACTTCTTATTAAAAGTCACGACTGATTTCGCGTCAATCGAAGTGCATCCTCAAGTGATCTGTACAAAATTAATAAGGGAATTTTTTTAAGATTTCTAAACAATGATGTGAAGAGTAAAGAGGTATTAAAAGGTTCCCACGAAGATAATATTACAGTGTCTGAAGCGTACTGTATCGAATTTATTACGGAAGTAGTAAATAAAAATAAAACGTGAACAATCACGACGGAATATAGTTTTTTCCACTACACAAGTAACAAAATAAGTAGTTTGCATTTCCTGGTTGGAAACTGGTATAAAGGCACTCATTGTCCTATTGTGTTTATTGTTCGTACTATTCTAATCTCTGTACTTTCTAGTTACCTCAAAAATTTTCTTCGGCATTGATTATGTTAAGGTTTGTAGTTCTTACTGTGAAATTGTCACCCACTCTTCTCGTATCTCGCGTTTGAGCTCACGTACGGCCTCAAGTTGCCTGTTAGTGCCATAAACATGCCATGTAAGTATTCCCCAAAGGTTTTTTTCGGCAAAGGTTTTTCACGGGGTTGATATCTGCGCTGCGGTAGTCCTGGGCAAGACATCGCTATCTTTATCCTCAAACCACTTTTTGATTATAGCAACCAACTAAACTACCACGTAATCCTCTTATCCGAAACGTGGTTGAAACCACACATATCCTCTGCATCTATTCATCTCCCAGGGTACACATTTCTTAGGGCAGACAGATCAAAAAATCGAGGTGGCGGCGTCGGCGCGTATATACGAACAGATCTCAAAGCGAAAGTCTTATGTACGTCAAATCCTGCTGAAGAAAAAGAGGCTGAATTCATGTTCATTGAAATAAATATACAAAGTCGGAAATTCTTGACTGGCGTCGTGTACAAGCCGCCAAAAATAAGCTCAATGAGTTCCTTCCAGTCGGAATTACATTCACTTCAGTGTCAATACGAACATGTCATCGTAATGGGTGACTTGAACATAGACCTGCTAAGAGACACTCCCTCCGCAATAAACCTAAGAAGACTGTTTAGTTGCAATAGCATGAACATTCTTCCATTACAACCTACACACCATACGGCGCACCGTCATACTCTTATAGACGTAATCGCAACGAAACAGACTGACAAAGTAAGAGATGTTGGTCAAACATCGGCCCCTGGCCTCTCAGCACACGATGTAATATTCCTGGCCTACTCTGTGCAGCCCCCAAGGATCAAATCGCGTTACATAACTTGTAGGAACATGAAACGTATTGACCTTGACGCTCTAACAGCCGATTGCTCAGAAATCTCATGGCATCAAATAATCAGAAAACCCACAATCGACGGCAAAATTAAAGAACTTGGTGATAAACTCACTGCCCTCTATGACAAACATGCACCTGTGCGCACAATCCGTGTAAGAAAATCTCCTGCTCCATGGCTGACAGCTGAATTACGTCAAATGATGACTAATAGGGATGCTGCCCACAGGCGTTTCAAGGCAGATCCGAAACCCGAGCGTTTCGAAGAATATAGAAAGCTACGGAACAGAGTGAAACAATGCATTCGCAATGCTAAAATCAGGCACGCTCGCTCCCTTGTATGCAGCGATCTGACGCCCACGACTCTATGGAAGAATCTCCGTAGCTTGGGGGTCGGAAAGGCAAAATCGGAAACCACTTTTCATGTGTCAGCTAACGAATTAAATGAATTCTTCTCTGCACCTCTGAATACCAGCACAGCTAATAATTACCGTCCACAAGAATCCCTAAACAGGATAACTAACAACGATACCTTCCATCTAAAACATGTAACAACAAATACGGCAAGAAAAGCAATAATGAGAATCTCTTCTGATGCAATAGGCAACGACAGTATCGGTATAACCATGATTAAGAATGTTGCCGATATCTTAGTGCCTGTCTTAACTGACATATTTAATTTTTCCCTCGTGAACGGAATATATCCCACTGCATGGAAAAGAAGCCTAATTCGACCCATCCCTAAGATCGAAAACCCGCAACTGCCTAGTGATTACCGACCAATTAGCATACTGCCTGCTGTTTCCAAAGCACTTGAATATATTGTTCATGACCAAATCACTGAACACTTGCATGAATTCAGCCTATATGACAAATTTCAATCCGGTTTCCGTAAACATCACAGCACAAACACTGCTCTAATTAAAGTAACTGATGACCTGAAATATGCCATCGACAATCGAAAGGCAACAATATTGACGCTACTGGACTTCAGCAAAGCTTTTGACACTGTTAACTTTGACATAATGCTCAGAAAAATGCAACAGCTTAATTTCTCTGAAAGTGCAATGAGATGGTTTGAAAGCTACTTAAAAGACAGACAGCAATGTGTTGTCTGCGTAAATGAAAAATCTTCCTGGAAACATGTTTCCTCGGGAGTGCCACAAGGATCAGTCTTAGGACCACTTTTGTTTTCTTTATATGTCAACGATATTTCATCGGTTCTGTCCTCCTGTAAATATCATTTCTATGCCGACGACCTCCAGCTCTACCTAAGCGTCAGACCTGAAGATGTAAACACTGCAATCGCTCAGATGAATGATGATCTGTCTTCAGTAGTGACATGGGCGAAAAACCTGGGGCTTAAACTAAATGCAAAAAAGACGCAAGTAATCTTAATAGCCCATCAGAAATTAATAAGTTCAGATTTCCGCGAACGGCTACCTCCTATTCTGCTCGACGGTACTCCGATACCATATCAGAAAACAGTGAAGAACTTGGGTGTAACTTTGGATGAGCATCTCAACTGGGCGGAGAATACAGTCGCAGTGTGCCGAAAGACGTCTGCTTGTCTCTATGCTCTCAAAAAGTTTCGGAACATATTTCCACAGGACTTGAAACGCCAGCTCGTGCAAGCACTCGTTCTACCGAACCTCCACTATTGTGATGTGATTCAACAAGGCATGAGCAGTGAAAACAAAAGACGGCTAGAGCTAACCATGAATGCCTGTGTGCGTTATACCTGCAACATTCGCCGATACGATCATGTTAGTGCTTCATACTCCCAGCTAGGGTGGCTGCGGCCGGACAAATTGCGCGACTACCACACTATGTCTACTCCACCGACTCCTCGAGGCGCAAACACCCCAGTACCTTGCTTCAGAGATTAAAAACCTGTCGTGTCATCATAATCGAAACACGAGGTCACTCTTATTTGGTATCCTAACTGTGCCCACTCACAAAACAAAAACTTTTGCAAACTCCTTCTCAGTTGCCGCTGTCCGCCTCTGGAACAAACTGCCCCTTACCTTGCGCAAAATTCAATCTCCTGCTGCTTTTAAGAAGAAGTTGAAGCATTTCCTACTATCTTCCTCATAAAATCCTCCACAAAATTAATGTACAAGGACAATCCCCTCATCTGTCAAATAGCAAAGCTAGCGTCTCCTATGTTGCTCCTGAGATGCCTTCCTCTTCATCTATCTCTATTAGCCACGCAATATTCTTTTCCTTTATATTTCCTTAATTATGTTTCATCATGTCTCTCTATTCTTCTCCTCCCTTCACCATGAGTCTCCCTCATACTCCCTGCTGCCAGCACTCCTATCTCAAATCTGTGTTCAATAATGTCTAATTATAACAGTACTTGTGATCTAAGAATATAAACTCTATATGTATGTATTTTTCCAGGTGTACCTTTCTAATTGTTTATTTCACTTTTTGTACTAGATGTAGTTTAACATGCCTACTAAAACATATGAATGTAAAATAAGTAGAATGCCTGGTTAGATGTAAGAGAGGGCCTGATGGCCCTAATCTTGCCAGGTTAAATAAATCAATAAATAAATAAAATAAAATAAAAATGCAAAACTGCATTATCTGGTTGAAACATCATACTCTCAACCCAAAGGTCCTCATACATTCTGATTCTGTCTCTAGCATCTCAGTGTACATGCTAGATTTCATTCAAGTGTTCAGCCAAGCACTGCGTGACTTGTCTTAAGAGCAGATGGCTGCTCAAATCATAACACTTCAACCACCAAAATTTCTGCTCATTTTTATAAGCAGCTCTATTCTCAGATCATACCAATAATACTGAAATGCACACTGCCCATCTAAATTAGAACTTTTCTTACACTGAACATCATTTTATCGCATTCTGAACTTCATTGCCTATGTTTTTCAGCAAACTCCCATCTAATCTGTTTATGTTTAGGTGTTAGAACAGGTTTCTGCAGTCTATTCTTGAATGCAAGAGGTTTTTCATTTGGCAAAATTTTTTGTACACGTCTGGAAGATACTGGCAACTGTAAATCAGAAATAAATTGAGAAAAATTACGAGTTGTGGCATTTGCGTTGTGCAAAATTAACCCTATAGATGCTTCAGATAATTTTCTACTTTCCCCATGATTTCTACTCTGCCCATATCGTGCGTCCAGTCTAACGAAATTATCAATCATTGTACCTGAACGGTTCAACATCTTGGCGATTTGATGATTAGAGAGATCCATTTCCTTGTGCGCACCGATTTTTGTTTTTTCATCTTGTGACAACTGTTTCCCAGGTGTCTCTGGGGCAATCGTAGTTTATGCAGACAAAAACGCACTCTTACTATTGGCATCTGTTTGCTATCTGCGTTAAAGGCACAATGCACATACTAGAAAGAAAAGAGGATCTACGGCCTTTATACCGAGTACCACCTCTGCCATCGGAACCGTTAATGCCTTGTTATATAATGTACTACTGACGTCAAAAGTTGTACAGTTTGCCTGCATTTGTCTGTATACTATATCTCATACTATTGAGTAGACACTGAACAATTATTTCCTACAAATATCCATGCTTTTATACTGATTTCCACTATTAATAGCAACACTTTAAGAGTACTCACAAGATTCCTTTTTAGCAAATCACAGAGGAAAGGTAACTGCCTTAAAGCCACTCCCCATCATTCACGTCAAGTTATAAACAAATAGCGCGTTAAAAGTGGTAGGCAATGGTTAAACTGAAGGGGATGGCAGAACCTACAGAAATACAATCTGCATAAAAACCAAATGGACCAAATAAAGTTGTGGACTCATAACGCACCAACATAATTTCAGTGTGTGAAACGAAATGAGTCTTACCGTGCCACGAGCAGGAAGCTGGTTAAGTGGCAGCAGCCAAGGTACAGAAAGCTGGCTGAAGCCAGAGATAAATTCAGCCGAAATTTTTACAAAGGCACAGACGGTGTTTAGAATGGATATATTGCATGCAACCGGTGGTGGCGTGTTTGTCGCTGTTAGTAGTAGTTTATCCTGTAGTGTAGTAAAAGTGGATAGTTCCTGTGAAATATTATGGGTGGAGGTTACACTCAACAACCGAGCTAGGTTAATAATTGGTTCCTTTTACCGACCTCCCGACTCAGCAGCATTAGTTGCAGAACAACTGAGAGAAAATTTACAATACATTGCACATAAATTGTCTCAGCATATTACAGTCTTAGGTGGAGATTTCAATTTGCCAGATATAGACTGGGACACTCAGATGTTTAGGACGGGTGGTAGGGACAGAGCATCGAGTGACATTATACTGAGTGCACTATCCGAAAATTACCTCGAGCAATTAAACAGAGAACTGACTCGTGGAGATAACATCTTGGACCTACTGATAACAAACAGACCCGAACTTTTCCACTCTGTAAGCGCAGAACAGGGAATCAGTGATCATAAGGTCGTTGCAGCATCCCTGAATATGGAAGTTATCGGAATATAAAAAAACAGGAAGGTTTATCTGTTTAGCAAGAGTAATAGAAGGCAGATTTCAGACTACCGAACAGATCAAAACGAAAATTTCTGTTCCGACACTGACAATGTTGAGTGTTTATGGAAAAAGTTTAAAGCAATTGTAAAATGCGTTTTAGACAGGTACGTGCGGAGTAAAACTGTGAGGGACGGGAAAAACCCACCGTGGTTCAACAACAAAGTTAGGAAGCTACTGCGAAAGCAAAGAGAGCTTCACTCCAAGTTTAAACGCAGCCAAAACCTCTCAGACAAACAGAACCTAAACGATGTCAAAGTTAGCGTAAGGGGGGCTGTGCGTGAAGCGTTCAGTGAATTCTAAAGTAAAATTCTATAAACCGACTTAACAGAAAATCCGAGGAAGTTCTGGTCTTGCGTTAAATCAGTAAGTGGCGCGAAACAGCATATCCAGACACTCCGGGATGATGATGGCATTGAAATAGAGGATGACACGCGTAAAGCTGAAATACTAAACGCCTTTTTCCAAAGCTGTTTCACAGAGGAAGACCGCACTGCAGTTCCTTCTCTAAATCCTCGCACAAACGAAAAAATGGCTGACATCGAAATAAGTGTCCAAGGAATAGAAAAGCAACTGGAATCACTCAACAGAGGAAAGTCCACTGGGTCTGACGGGATACCAATTCGTTTCTACGCAGAGTACGCGAAAGAACTTGCCCCCCTTCTGACAGCCGTGTACCGCAAGTCTCTAGAGGAACAGAAGGTTCCAAATGACTAGAAAAGAGCACAGGTAGTCCCAGTCTTCAAGAAGGGTCGTCGAGCAGATGCGCAAAACTATAGACCTATATCTCTGACGTCTATCTGTTGTAGAATTTTAGAACATGTTTTTTGCTCGTGTATCATGTCGTTTTTGGAAACCCAGAATCTACTCTGTAGGAATCAACATGGATTCCGGAAACAGCGATCGTGTGAGACCCAACTCGCTTTATTTGTTCATGAGTCCCAGAAAATATTAGATACAGGCTCCCAGGTAGACGCTATTTTCCTTGACTTCCGGAAGGCGTTCGATACAGTTCCGCACTGTCGCCTGATAAACAAAGTAAGAGCCTACGGAATATCAGACCAGCTGTGTGGCTGGATTGAAGAGTTTATAGCAAACAGAACACAGTACGTTGTTATCAATGGAGAGACGTCTACAGACGTTAAAGTAACCTCTGGCGTGCCACAGGGGAGTGTTATGGGACCATTGCTTTTCACAATATATATAATGACCTAGTAGTGTCGGAAGTTCCATGCGGATTTTCGCGGATGATGCTGTAGTATACACAGAAGTTGCAGCATTAGAAAATTGCAGCGAAATGCAGGAAGATCTGCAGCGGATAGGCACTTGGTGCAGGGAGTGGCAACTGACCCTTAACATAGACAAATGTAATGTATTGCGAATACATAGAAAGAAGGATCCTTTATTGTATGATTATATGACAGCGGAACAAACACTGGTAGCAGTTACTTCTGTAAAATATCTGGGAGTATGCGTGCGGAATGATTTGAAGTGGAATGATCATATAAAATTAATTGTTGGTAAGGCGGGTACCAGGTAGAGTCATTGGGAGAGTCCTTAGAAAATGTAGTCCATCAACAAAGGAGGTGGTTTACAAAACACTCGTTCGACCTATACTTGAGTATTGCTCATCAGAGTGGGATCCGTACCAGATCGGGTTGACAGAGGAGATAAGATCCAAAGAAGAGCGGCGCGTTTCGTCACAAGGTTATTTGGTAACCGTGATAGCGTTACGGAGATGTTTAATAAACTCAAGTGGCAGACTCTGCAAGAGAGGCGCTCTGCATCGCGGTGTAGCTTGCTCGCCAGGTTTCGAGAGGGTGCGTTTCTGGATGAGGTATCGAATATACTGCTTCCCCCTACTTATACCTCCCGAGGAGATCACGAATGTAAAATTAGAGAGATTCGAGCGCGCACGGAGGCTTTCAGCCAGTCGTTCTTCCCGCGAACCATACGCGACTGGAACAGAAAAGGGAGGTAATGACAGTGGCACATAAAGTGCCCTCCGCCACACACCGTTGGGTGGCTTGTGGAGTATAAATGTAGATGTAGATGTAGACCGCTCTCTAATGCGGTAGATATTTACAGGTGGCGTCGGAGGCAACGGAAACAAAACCATCGCTATAGAAGACGTAGATTTGGGGCGGGGGGGGGGGGGGGGGGGGAGCTGTACAAGTATCAAACTACTTAAAAATATATGACATAGCTTACAAAATATCGAGTCCACTTTATAAAAATACTGAAAGGTGATAGGTAAAAGGTAAAATATTAGTAAAGTGTGAGTGGTAGTATAGATTCCTTCTCTCACAGAAACGATACCATATTAGTGTACAAACGCAAAAAGCTAGTCTGGTAATCTGAGACCTGTGATAATAAAATAGTTGTATATAGGAATAATTCGTATCTGTTTATACAGTCAAAATTTGCTAAAACACCCTTGTGTTGCGGATTGTCTGCGCGTTCATGATTGAATCAAGCGATTTATTTAGAGTATTGTAAATCACGGTTTCTTCTAAAATATTTGCTTTCGAAATGTAGAACCCGCATATTCTTTCAGATGTCTGTAATAAGGTGACCAGTTCCGCGCAAATGCGCACGTAGTGTCGACTTCGAATTGGAATCGTTGACGTGCTCTCTGAAGCGGGTTGTGATGATGTGTAATGTTTCTTCCCGTCTGACCCGTGAATTTAGTGTTACAGTCACAGCAAGTGTATACCTCTGATGACGTAAATTTAACTCCTGTTTCAGCCGTCCTAAGCCTGAATATTTGGCTATTGATCTTTGGGGTGAAAAAAAGGTGGATTTATTACTTTGGAAGCCGAACATTTTTCGATTCTGCTGGAAATATTACCATAGAATGGTATCTGAGATGCCGGCTAAACCCGCTGGGCAGAACAGGCAATAGGATTGTGGAAGTAGCGAAGGGTTGAGGTCACTTCCTGCTTCTAATTGTCATTCATTGTTATTTAATAACCTATACAATCAAAACGGCACATAGCCGAATCTTTACCGAATGCAACCTTTTCACGGCTGAAGGCCTCCAACAAGAAATCTTAACCAGATAAAAATCCAGTTAAGATAGAAATAAAAGAATAAAAAACAACTTACGCAAAGTGCAATACAAATAGCTGAGAGACCACAATTAAATTTCAAAATTTTAAAATATATTACCATAATCTTGAAAGGCAGAAGGCCGCAGTATTTAAGCTTGAAAGTTAAGTTTAAAAATTAATTTTGCAAAATTTAAGAAAACAAAACAAATAACCATAAGCTTAAAATTTAAAATAGCTGACAACAGATAATTAAACACCGGTGGCACTCAGAAGGCCTTGAAACAGGTGATGAGCCCAACTATACTTGATTCGTCGGAACCGAACCAGGGGACAGCCAAGGACCGACGGACACAACGACTTGCTTCCCACCAGCCGGTACATGAGAACTCAAACACCAAAATGTTACGGACATAATTATCCACAATGAAATATCCATATGTATTAAGCTATCAAAACCTTGGGTACTTTAAAGCACTACTCAACGTTGACGTCCTGGGTCGGTGAGCCACGAAGCTCGTAGCAATCGGACACCTCCACACACGCTCCGACACTGCCCAGGGGCTGCCAGCGGACCCAGCCGACCGCACTGCACGGAGATACCCTCCCTGGTCCGCACCAACCGACCAACTTCCTGCTTGTCCGTCCACGACTGCTGCTCCGTCGCGACTGCACTGCTGGTGCATCTCCCACTAACTTCCAGATACACGACGGTGGCAATACTGGCTCGGACCCAACGATGCTGAGGAAACACGCCCACTGGCTAAATGACATCCCTGCATCAGGAAAGGACCGCCCAAGTTCCACAAGATGGTAACTGAAGGGGCCCAGAAGCGCTCGGAGAGCCAGTTAAACGTCGCCCAATGAGTCGACCGACCTGTCAGAGCCAATACGCCGACAATATTTCAAACAGTCGTTAGTGGACATAACGCCATCCACACACACAACGTGACAGACACTTGCGCGAAGACCGAAACGATAGCCAACAGTAACTAAACACGCACGAAGACAAATCGGAAGTCGATGCGCGCGCGCGCACACACACACACACACACACACACACACACACACACACACACACACACACACACACAGCCGACTCATGAACGATCGGCGAGCCAAAACGCGTCGTCTGGTAGGAAGACCGACCGACGATCCACCAAGACCGTGGTCCGGCTCAAGTGATGCGTTGCGACAATGGTAGGGGGAGCCATGTCGACGCAGACCTCACTGCAACTCCCCGACTGGCAGGTCCGGACTGCGCTCCAGACGCGTTACAACTCACTGGCAAACCGAACTCCTATCCGAACTGCGACCAACTCACTCACAACAGACAACGAGCGGGAAGTAATCGCACTCGAGCAAAGATACTACGAGAGGGGATATATCGATACGCGCTGCTAGCGCCGCTCACGATCAAGTAAAGCAGCAACTCAGAAATTCAAATTAACGTAGTGAGATGGAAGTACGTTAGAAACAGGGTGTAAAATACATGATGGCGGGAACACGAGCCACGCACGGCTCAGTATCCTGTGGAATTTATTATCAGCAAATCATCTGCTATTCGCTGGGAAAAGGAGGGTCAAAGCTCCAGATGTCAATGATGCCCATTCAAATTTTGTAACATATTTTTTTTTACTTTATTAGTAAAATCAGAGTCATATCCATTTGAATATGCTGTGAACTATATTATTTTGAATTCCCGATCATGAGCTTCATGGGATAACAGGACGCTATGCAGGGTGAGTCACCTAACGTTACCGCTGGATATATTTCGTAAACCACGTCAAATACTGACGAATCGATTCCACAGACCGAACGTAAGGAGAGGGGCTAGTGTAATTGGTTAATACAAACCAAAAAAAATACATGTAAGTATCTTTTTAACACAAACCTACGTTTTTTTAAAAATGGAACCCCGTTAGTTTTGCTAGCACATCTGAACATATAAACAAATACGTAATCAGACCCGTTTGTTGCACTGTAAAATGTTAATTACATCCGGAGATATTGTAACCTAAAGTTGACGCTTGAGTACCACTCCTCCGCTGTTCGATCGTGTGTATCGGAGAGCACCGAATTACTTAGGGATCCAAAGGGAACGGTGATGGCCCTTAGGTACAGAAGAGACTGGAATCGTCTATGACTTACCGAAGTCATTCCATGGTGTCGATCATAATATTCTATTATAAACGTGCGTTTCTTATGGAGTACATAGTTTAGCACATGCCAAGTTTAGTTCTTATACAAGAAATAGAATTAGGATTTTCTAATAATACAGTGAGGAACTCCACATCATTTTCATGGACAGAAATTAAAAAAAAAAGTGGTCCACAAGGTTGTAAAATTTCTGCTAGATCTGAAATATGGATTACTTACAAAAGTAAATACGATTATGCCTTGGTTCAAGAAAACCTGCCCTGTCATATACAAGGTTTCAACCCATGACTCAGTTTACAATGCATAACGCAACCCATGGGTCGCAGTATCAAAAATCCGTAACTGTCTCCCATCGCGAGGCAGAAGTTTAAAATATAGCTGAAATGTGCCTGCAATCCTCTTCAGTAACGTTGCTAAGGTGTAGCGCCCTGCGAAGTCACACTCGGACTCCGTGACACATGAAACAGTAAGGTGTCAATACAATACAAGCGGAAAAAAGACCACAGCTCAGATGTGCAGTTGACGTGTAAACTGGGTTAATGATGTCACACTGGCATTATATTTCACCATAATTCTGCCGGATTCCTCCGTGGACCTGTCACACGATGGGAATGTCGGCACACTCCTACTTAACAACATGTCACAATTTCACATTTACTCTTGTCGCCTCAATAATAAAGGTCAGAACCGGGACGTCCAACGTTGTAATTGCACGGTTTTCTTATGGGTGATTGAGGAAAACATTTCGGGCACACCACTAACTGAATCGACAGGAATGGGCATAAGGAGATGGCATAAATGGTGACACTGAAGCCAATTCTTCGTTTTGTGTGTGCGGTAGAAAACGACAGTTCCCAGTACGATAGGCACAGGATGATGTTTGTGACAAACTTTGACTCTACTGACAGCCTCTACACGACTCAACCCTTTTCTGAGCACATCGTGGTCCTGCAACCCCACTGAAAGTAATAGCACCCTTCTGAACTGTGTCACGACTGCAATTTTTGCTCTAGTGTGCAGGGTGGGACCTCTAAGGACCATTCAAATATCCAAAACAGTACAAGATACTGGCTGTGATTTTATGTTTGGTGGCATGGGCTGATCTGATGGTAAATTATTGATTTTAATGTATGCATCAGATATGTGCCATAATGCTTAGTGAGTCCAATGAACAGAAGTATGTCTCAGCCGCCCCTGTCAAAGGGGGCCATCGTCTTCTTCATTAGCAACAGGTGAATTCCACGAGGCTGCTTCGATAGTGTTGACGTACCTCAAGCTAATGAGAAGCGCAGTTTTGGCAGCAATGCAGTGGAGGTGCCACTATTCTCTGAAGACGATGTGTTGTGGTGCTCTCGTGTGGGAACCATGGTGAGGCGGTGGCCTGACAACAGGAGCACACGTGTCGAAGTCAGGTGGCCCCCAGCGACCGGGTGTGTCCAATGGAGATCGTTTAGCAAGCACTGTGCTATGTGTCAGCGGCGGGTGGAGCCGCTCACGCCCCCTCAAGGTCGCCGTCTACCCAGCTGAGAGCGCAGGTCCCTAAGGGAAGCTCCACTGCGGTCCCATTAGGCCACGCCGGACGGACACCAGAACACAGCAGTCGCGCAGGCGTAGAACCCATCTCGGACGACTTGCCATTCCAACACCCCAGTGTTTGCATGGTAGAGTAATTATGGTGAACGTATACGTGGAGAAAGTGTTTGCGCAGCAATTGCCGACATAGTGTAACTGAGGAGAATAAGGGGAACCAGCCCGCATTCGCAGAGGCAGATGGAAAACCGCCTTAAAAAGCATCCACAGACTGGCCGGCACACCGGACCTCGGCAGTAATCCGCCGGACGGATTCGTGTCGGGGACCGGGACGCCTTCCCGCCCGGAAAGCATCTAACCGGGGGGCAGACTTAACATCAGATTCTGCCTTCCGCATGCAGTAAACAAAGTAAGACTTAACTTATCTAACAAAATAAAACCTATTTCATTTAAATTCTAACCAAGCAAAACCTATTTATTAACTTATACATCTACCAACATAAAATTTATTTTATGTTACCTAAGAGAACAATCGTAATGAAAATCATCAGGAACTAAGATTGTTTACCGCCCGCCCTGTTATCCGTGCGGTCTAATGCACTACTTTCCAGGCGGGAAGGCGTGCTGGTCCGTGGCACGAATCCACCTGGTGGATTAGTGTCGAGGTCCGGTGTGGTTACCAGTCTGTGGATGGCTTTTAAGACGGTTTTCCATCTGCCTCAGCGATTGCGAGCTGATTCCCCTTACTCTGCCTGTTACACTATATTGGCGATTGCTGTGCATACACCAATATTACTCCATGACGCAAACATAGGGGTTACACCCGCCTGGTGTGAGACGTTTTCTGGGGAGTCCACTGGATGCCGAACCGCACAATAACCGTGAGTTCGGTGTAGGGTGGCGGTGGGGTGAGTGTACTGCTGTAGCCTGTTGTGGGGCCACCGAGCGAGGTGGCGCAGTGGTTAGACACTGGACTCGCATTCGGGAGGACGACGGTTCAATCCCGTCTCCAGCCATCCTGATTTAGGTTTTCCGTGATTTCCCTAAATCGTTTCAGGCAAATGCCGGGATGGTTCCTTTCAAAGGGCACGGCCGATTTCCTTCCCCATCCTTCCCTAACCCGAGCTAGCGCTCCGTCTCTAATGACCTCGTTAAACAACACTAACCTAACCTAACCTGTTGTGGGGCTGTGAAACACTGACGGCTACGGTGGGGACGAAACCTCCCCGTCGTTTCTAGGTCCCCAGTTCCATACATTACAATACAATAAAAGGTTTTATGATCACAGGAGTGGGAGTAAATATTGGGATACTAAATTACTGGCCATGTACCTTCCAATAACAACCACCAACCAAGCACGTATCGTCCTCCATGCAACAAAAGGCCATTGCCATCTGTTAGTCATTCATGCAAGTGAATTTATCCTTCTTATCACTACTCCCAAGTGTATGCATTTGAGTTTTCCATACAGTTATCTAAAGTGGATGCACCCAATTCATTATCCATACTACCTAGTAAAGATGGCGGGGACAATTCTACGCTTTGTTCATTGTTCCACCATTATCTCATCTACTGAAAAGCGCACAGCAGTTATTGTCATGCCACAGATGAGAATTGCAAACTTGAAGCATATTAATAACATGAGCAGCATTCTTCAGACATAAAACCAACGCTTAATACTTCTCCGAACAATCAGGAGTTGTAAATAGGAAAGTTGAGACGTACCTGTTTGAGCACCTTTGTGCTCACCTTCGGCGGCATCTGTTTCTGAATAGGATAACACTTTGCTTTGGTAATTTTATTCTTTCCTCGATCAGATTCGAGTTTCCATTATCACACATATTCGTATGCTGCAGCGAACAGATTCTTACTGTCTTCCCTAACTCGCTTGTCATCCGTTCCTTTCTGCAACAGAGAGCTCAAACTTCCTTCAAGAGTACATGACCCACATCGACTGTGATGACTAAACATCCACCTCAGTGGCCTCGGCGCTTCCCATGCGTCTGAAATATCGGCAAACCGCGTGCATAGCATTTGGCCATTAAAACAAAAACCCCACTCTCATTTTACTTGCTCAGTTTGCTCCTCTGACAATTAGGCTTGACAAATGACTTCTTAAAATGAGAGCTTATTTCTAAGAGAAAAGTAATAACTCCAGTATCAACCTCCGATGAGAAGCATGTGCATCTACGACAACTGAGACATGGCACTACTGAACGAAGCAACAACACCCTGTTTATTATCTATGGGCCACTGAGCAGAGTACTTCACATACAACTAATATTCAGTTACAACTGTTTAGTGATACTACGAACGGGTTAGCAAGAATTCGTCTCCCTCTGTTTTTCCCCATGCTTATTCCTGAAATTTCCTGGGATTATGCTGTATACCCTTCGATTTTCGAGCATGTAGACTTAACACTTCAACATAATTTTAGTGAGCAGTACTCTTGACCCTAAAAGATCCCACATAAACATTGAAGAACTAGAGACTCAGACATTGGTGCTTCTTTGACAAATGATGCGTTCTCACTAAGACTTCCTGTCCAACAAACTTAAAATCCTTTATTCTCCAATTTTGGGGCTCCTTACTCTTCGAGCATGTAGACTTAACACTTCAACATAATTTTAGTGAGCAGTCCTCTTGACCCTAAAAGATCCCACATAAACATTGAAGAACTAGAGACTCAGACATTGGTGCTTCTTTGACAAATGATGCGTTCTCACTAAGACTTCCTGTCCAACAAACTTAAAATCCTTTATTCTCCAATTTTGGGGCTCCTTACTCTTCTGAGCTCGTCCCTTAATCCGATGAGTCACCAATGATACTATTTCCTGGTGCCTCTACTTGTGTACATCGGTCTACTGTATTTTTTCCGTGAGTCAGTCAGATGGTGACCTGTTCTTACGCACGAGAATCGGAGACATCATTGTAGATCCATGGGGCAGATTACTTATGACCTCTTGGAGGTCTTAGTGATTCAAGCGCCGCCGTCAGTTTTGTTTGTTGCAATAGGTTGTATTTCAGCCTCAACTATTTCTCGATAGCGTTGCAGAACAGGGTTGGTACGTCCACTAAACTACTATGATTTCTCACCTAGAATCGGTACAGAAAGTTAAAAACTGTACGTGGTCTTTTGGAGAATTTTTGAACTCTTCATCTGATCTGTCGACTATAAGACACTCTATCCCTATTCTATCTCAAAGCAGATATCCTATACTGCTCATTTATTCAGATTAATAATCATTAAATAACGTCTAAAGGAATCAAGGACAAGTACCAGGTCCACCGTCAATGCTGGAATGATTAAGAAGTTTACACTGATATCGAAAGAGTTACATACAAACAAGATTTCAGCTTGCCTGCTAACCTATTAACTGCACCTCTAATTCCTGTCTTTTATAATGGCATCACAGGCCAGTTACTACATCTACATCTACATCTACATTCACACTCCGCAAGCCACCTGACGGTGTGTGGTGGAGGGTACCCTGAGTACCTCTATCGGTTCTCCCTTCTATTCCAGTCTCGTATTGTTCGTGGAAAGAAGGATTGTCGGTATGCCTCTGTGTGGGCTCTAATCTCTCTGATTTTATCCTCATGGTCTCTTCGCGAGATATGATGGTTGATGTCCTCCTTGCCGTGTCCGGCGACAGCGACTCCGTCAGTCTTCTCTGTCCTTGTTGTGGTAGGCTCGGATGTGGCTCGCGAATCCGAATTTCGCTTTGAATATCCTGTTGCATGAAGCACAGTGAAGTTGACCAGCAGAGTTGTAAGTATACGTGTAGACAGGCTTGAGCTGAGATTTTCGGAGCTCTCTTTTAGCATCCAGGTTCATTAGACGCTTTTGCTCGAATTGTTCGATGCTCTTATGTACAGTTGATCGCCACTCCGATCGGCGCAATGCTAGCTCCTCCCAACGGTTGTTTGGAATGCCACAGGCTGCAAGGTGGCGTTTAATGGTGTCTTTATATCGCAGGTGTTGACCACCTTTCCTCCTCTTCCCGCACGAGAGCTGCGAGTAGAACACCGCTTTAGGTAGCCTACTGTCATCCATGCGTACTATGTGACCACTCCATCTCAGTTGATGTTTCATTATTAAAGCTTCAATACCAGCCAGTTTCACGCGGCGCAAAATCTCCGTGT
The DNA here is from genome assembly GCF_023898315.1 of Schistocerca nitens. NCBI lineage: Eukaryota > Metazoa > Arthropoda > Insecta > Orthoptera > Acrididae > Schistocerca > Schistocerca nitens. Next base: position 7,500,404 of record NW_026045910.1, on the reverse strand, counting down.
TTGGGACACGGTCTTCCCATTTGATGCGCAGAATTGATCTCAGACATCGAAGATGAAATTTATCTAGCTTCTTAATGTCAGCTTTGTAACAGCACCAGGTTTCCGAGGCATAGAGTAAGGTGGATAATACTACTGCTTTGTAGACTGCAATTTTTGTTTGTAGTTTGAGATCATGTGATTTCCATACTCGGTCATTAAGCTTACCGAAGGCTGAGGCTGCGCTGGCTATACGCGCTGCGATTTCCGTTGTCAGGCTGTTGTCACTTCTAATTTGGCTTCCCAGGTATTTGAAATTTGACACATTTTGCAAGGGTTTGTTATTTATCTCAATACTGGAGTCATCTGCATTAAGACCTCTAAGTGGCTGTTTGAGAACTTGCGTCTTAGTGATGCTAATGGCTAAGCCAAATCTTCTGCGGGAGGCATTTAGCAGATTTATGTAAGTCTGAAGAGTTTCGCAAGAATTAGCCATCATGCATACGTCATCCGCGTAGAGAATCTCTAAGACTGATAGTTTGGTTACGCGACTTTTTGTTCTCAGGCGAGAGATGTTGTAGACACTTTTGTCTGTCCTTGTGTCGAGACTAATTTGATTACTACAGGCTTTGGTCGCGTCTCTCATAACAACTGCGAAGTAAAGTGAGAAGAGTGTGGGAGCCAGAACACAGCCTTGTTTTACACCACATGTCACGGGAAACTGTTCTGAGAGCTTGTCCTCATGGCGGATTTTTGCCATCATGTTTTCATGAAACTGCCGAATCAAACTGACAATTTTGTCAGGGCACCCAGTTTTCTTTAGTATGATCCAGAGAGCTTCCCGTGGGACACGATCAAAAGCTTTTTCCAGGTCTACAAAGCACATGAACAAAGGACGATGTTGCTCTAAGCTTTTCTCTTGCATTTGTTTGACAACAAATATGGCATCCACTGTGCCTCTGTTTGGGCGAAAGCCACACTGGGTCTCTGGTAGCAGTTTTTCTGCAAAGTGTGTTAACCGGGTGTTAATTATGTGGGCAAGGACTTTTCCCGCTGCTGAGAGAAGAGAACTGCCCCTGTGGGAGCTGCAGTCTGATATGTCACCCTTGCCTTTATAGATCTTGGAAATGCAAGCATCTTTCCAGTCTTGTGGAATCATTTCATACTCTCAAATCCTTAACATCAGAGCAAACAATGGTTTCTTGATGTTTGGCCCCCCATATTTATATAGCTCTGATGGCAAGTTATCTAATCCTGCTGTTTTGTCATTTTTCAGCTTAGCCAGTGCTGAAATGAATTCATCGTAGGAAGGGGCATCCGCAAGTTGTTCCTCAACTGGGAGGTCTTCAAGTGCTTCTATGTATGGAATATCGGTTGTCTGATGGTCGGGATTAAGAACGTCATTAAAATGTTCCGCCCACCGAGACAGGATGTCACTCCGTTGCGTCAGCCGACAACTTTTATCTTTGTTATAGACTGGTGCTATCTTTCCAACTCTTGGACCAAAGATAGTTTTCAGGGACTCAAAGAATCTGCCCGTTTGGTGTGAATCGGCATATAACTGTATTTCATTTGCTTTATTTGCCCACCAACTGTCTTTGAGAGCACGTAGCTTGTTATCATCAGGGGTGCGAAGAGAGGTTCTGAAATCATTAATTAGCTTTCTGATCTCTGGATCTGAGTCGTCAAACCAGTCCTGGTGCTTCTTCTGAGGCTTTCCCAAGACTTCTGAAGCACAGCCACGCAGTCTGCTAGCGTATGCACTCCACTGTTCATCTACAGGGGCAGATTCAGATATCAAAAGGCCATCGACACCAAATTTTTCATCCAGTTTTGCTCTCATAGTCTGATCATTGGCCAAGATTTTGCAGGACAATTTTGTTGGTATTTTGTGTGAAGCTCGGCGTGGTGCCTTCAAAGTTATCTTTAATTTGGACCTCACGAGTCGATGGTCTGTCCATCCCTGAGCGCCTCTCATTGCACGTGTGATCAGTACGTCACCAAGATCTTTTTTCCGTACTATCACATAATCCAGAAGGTGCCAGTGTTTAGATCGCGGATGCATCCATGTCGTTTTATATTTTTCAGGCAGACGAAAATATGTATTTGTCAGACAGAGTTCAAACTCGGCACATAGAGTTAGAAGATCCAAGCCATTTGAGTTGCAATTTCCAATCCCATGGTGACCGAGGACTCCATTCCAAGCACTGAAATCATTCCCAACACGAGCATTAAAATCACCAAGTAACAGAAGTTTATCTGCAGAAGGAATATCCCTAAGGACATGTCGGAGGTCTTGGTAGAACTTGTTCTTCTCTTCATCCGGAGATGGCAATGTAGGTGCGTATACATTGATCAAGTGAAGATATTTCTTGGATGCCAGGTGAAGTCTGAGTGTTATTATTCTGTCACTGATACCTTTTGGGAGTTCTGTTAGTGAACATGCCAATTTATTGCGTATGGCAAAGCCTACCCCACTTTCCGCCCTTTCAGTGGATGATTTTCCACTCCAGTAGTAGGTATAACCTCCGAGCGGTTCACATAACTGTCCAGAATCACTAAGATGTGTTTCACTTATGGCGGTAATGTCGATGTTATATCTAGCCAATTCCCTTGCGATAAGTCCTATCTTTCTCTCTGGGCACTGATTATGGTCGTTATCCTGTAAAGTACGGACGTTCCAGACACCAATCATTAGATATTTAAGGTAACTATTTATTTTATTATTTTTTTGACCGCATATGTTAGTGAACAAGTGACCGCAGTTTGCCACTTGTGCTGGGTTGAGACGGGCTATGTTTAGGCCACCTTTTCTAGGCCCCTCCCTGGATTAGGGAAAGCAGAGCGATCCTAAATAGGGCTGCTTTGTCGTCTGACGAGCTGCCGAACCAGTCCTCCCGTCTCTCACGAGTACCAGAACGACCATCACCGTCTGACCGCCTAACGTGCAGAGCACCAACTAAGGTTCAGGTACACCAAACCCTTGCCTCACCATCAGTACTCCATCGCCGCAGGACTTTCAAAGCTCATAGTCCATTGAAACTTTGCCGGAGTCATCTGCGCCTGAAGGTATTTAAAGTGGACAAGCAGTTGCGCAGATGCAGATCCACTCTCTCGTCCTCCGCCTCTGGTTGGCAGTGGATCGTAGGGCCGATACGACTGGCAAGAGGCAGGGGATGCAGTGAATGGCCATATGCCACTGGAAGTATCCTGACATACGCCCTTAAGGCACATCACAGGTGCCTTGCTTCGTCGGTACAGAAACCGTGAGTGTTTACCTATCGATATTTCCTGCCTCCTACACCGATGAAGAGACTGACAGAGGGGAAGAAGGAAAGGGAAGGGACTGGAAGGGAAAGCGAGGAAGGGACGGTAGGTCGTTGTGAGGCACACTTCGTCTGGCTCCTCTGCTGAGACCTGACCGGCTAGGTTGAACCTGCAAGTAGCTACGCTACCACCGGTATAGCTCTCAGCATCACAGGAACACGCTAACTCTCCCACCCGCACGGACAGTGCTACGATAAGGTGGTGCCTCCAGGGAAAGTCGCGATATATACGTAGGAGGGAGCAATATCCTGCTTGACTCCTCGGTGAAGGTATGTTCTCGAAACTTCAAGAAAAGCCCGTACCGAGCTACTGAGCGTCTCTCCTGCAGAGTCTTCAACTGGAGTTTGTCTATCATCTCCGTAACGCTTTCGCGATTACTAAATTATCCTGTAACGAAGCTTCTCTATTTCTTCTATCAACCCTATCTGGTACGGATCCCACACCGCTGAGCAGTATTCAAGCAGTGGGCGAACAAGTGTACTGTAACCTACTTCCTTTGTTTTCGGATTGCATTTCCTTAGGATTCTTCCAATGAATCTCAGTCTGGCATCTGCTTTACCGACGATCAACTTTATATGATCATTCCATTTTAAATCACTCCTAATGCGTACTCCCAGATAATTTATGGAATTAACTGCTTCCAGTTGCTGACCTACTATATTGTAGCTAAATGATACGGGATCCTTCTTTCTATGTATTCGCAGCACATTACACTTGTCTACATTGAAAGTCAATTGCCATTCCCTGCACCATGCGTCAATTCGTTGCAGATCCTTCTGCATTTCAGTACAATTTTCCATTGTTACAGCCTCTCGATATATCACAGCATCATCTGCAAAAAGCCTCAGTGAACTTCCGATTGTCATCCACAAGGTAATTTATGTATATTGTGAATAGCAACGCTCCTAAGACACTCCCCTGCGGCACACTTGAAATCACTCTTACTTCGGAAGACTTCTATCCATTGAGAATGACATGCTGCGTTCTGTTATCTAGGGACTCTTCAGTCCAATTACACAATTGGTCTGATAGTCCATATGCTCTTACTTTGTTCATTAAACGACTGTGGGGAACTGTGTCGAACGCCTTGCGGAAGTCAAGAAACACGGCATCTACCTCGGAACCCGTGTCTATGGCCCTCTGATTCTCGTGGACGCATAGCGCGACCTGGGTTTCACACGATCGTCATTTTCGAAACCCATGCTGATTCCTACAGAGTAGATTTCTAGTCTCCAGAAAAGACATTATACTCGAACATAATACGTGTTCCAAAATTCTACAACTGATAGACGTTAGAGATATAGGTCTATGGTTCTGCACATCTGTTCGACGTCCCTTCTTGAAAACGTGGATGACCTGTGCCCTTTTCCAATCCTTTGGAACGCTACGCTCTTCTAGAGACCTACGGTACACCTCTGCAAACAGGGCGGCAAGTTCCTTCGCGTACTCTGTGTAAAATCGAACTGGTATCCCATCAGGTCCAGCAGCCTTTCCTCTTTTGAGCGATTTTAATTGTTTCTCTGTCCCTCTGTCGTCTATTTCGATGTCTACCATTTTGTCATCTGTGCGACAACCTATAGAAGGAACTACTATTTACAAGCTCTTCAAAAACCTTATCTCTGGTGACGGATGAAAGGCTACTTGTGTTGAGATTTCCTTGGATGTATTCCCCTTCCTATAAAATTAAAAGAGGTTAACTGCAATCAATTACTTCATCCTTTGCATTCAAAAGGTTTTCCCTAACGTCATCAGAACCAGTGTATGAAACCTACTGCCATCTCCCAAAAGGGCTGAGGTCTCTTTCTGCTACAGTTTCTAGTTAGCTTCTAGCGTGCTCTGGTTCCACATTTCTCGGAACATCATGTTTGGATCCTAGTTGCTGAACGACAGCCTCGCTCTCTATAACTTCCTCCCTTCGAATTATTCTTGACCAGTTATCATCTTTTTGTAAATTGGCGGGCATCTCCAGCTGTTCTGAACTCTTCAACCGTTGTTACGTCTTGGTAACACAGCTGTGGTCATCCTTGCATCTCACTCGTATGACGGGTATTGCCTTATTGGTTGCACAGGACAGCGAACATTTTTTTTAAAAAAAACCTTTTTGCTTTGATAGTTGATCTTTATAGATTTTTTTGAGCTGAATCCAAATCTAGCCTTAGTGTTTTTGTATCACTCATAGTTTCCGAGCAATGTGCTTTTTACTATATAGTATAAAAATCCAATGCTATACAGTAAACGGGTAAATCAGGGAAACGCTTTGTTACAACATTAGCAAGGTTTGTATCTACAGTAAGCTACTTAAAACAAAGCTATGCGTTTTTAGAGGTTTCACTTGATACCTGGAATTGGTTTTTATTTTCTTTCTCTTTTTTCTTTGAAGCTTCTTGTGAAGCTTTTTCTACGATGAGTCGCTTGCTGAACTTCTTGGTGAAATGACCATCATGTTGGTGTTCCATCGGCCTTGGTAGCGTTTCTCCATCACTTTAATGTCTTGGTGAAAACGCTCTCCTTGCTCCTCACTAACATCTCCCATATTGTCCGGGAAGTAATCAAGGTGACTGTTCAAAAAGTGAACTTCCAGGATCATTCAACATCCTAAAGCTTATTTAACATTGTAGCTATAATTGAAACATATGCTGGGTCTTTTTCATGTCCTAAGAACTTTGTAACGACTTGCTTAAATGATACCCATGCTTCTTTCTCATTTAAGGTCATTGTGGATTCAGAGTTAACATCAAACATTAATTTTCTAATGTAAGGACCGACAAAGAGGCCTTCTTTTAGTTTAGCTTCTGAAAGGTGTGGAAACTTTTGGCAGAGAAACTTAAAACATGGTCCATCTTTAGGCAAAGCCTTTACAAACTGTTTCATTAGCAATAACTTTACATGTAGAGGTGGCAGGAGTACGTTTTTGAGTAGAATGTTTTTGTCACTAGGTTTTAAAGACTCCCTCACAGGCCAGTTCTTTCTGCAACAGTGTTGATCCATAGCCCTAATGTCCCATTCACACAAGAAACATGGAAACTTGGTATAGCCACCTTGCTGACCAAGGAGCATCCATGTTACTTTTAGATCGCCACATATCATCCAACCATGAGCAGAATAGCCTATTTTATTTAGCATTATTTCTAGGTTTTCATACCTTTCTTTCATATGTACAGAATGTCCAACAGGTATAGATGCATACATGTTACCATTGTGTAATCAGACAGCCTTTAAACAGGTTTTGGATGAATCTATAAACAGCCTCCTGTCTTCTTATTTGTACTCAATACCAAATTCATTCATGAGACCTGGAATGTCTGAGCAGTACACTTAATCACTTTCTTGTTGAAAAATATTGGAAAATTGCTGCTCTCTCTTTCTGTACATGTATATGCTGGTTCCAGCTGCCAATAAGTTGTTTTCTTTTAATCTGGATCCAAACAATTCAGCTTTTTCTTTCGTTAAACTCAGATCTGTAACCAAATCGTGAAGCTCCGTCTGAGCAGACAATCTGGTCTCTAGACTTTTTGTATTACAGTGGAATTCATCAATATCTGGTTCATCTAAATCAGATCGTACATCAGAAAATACTTCTGTTGGAACTGAATTTAAATCATCTGGTGATTCAGAAACCGGCTAATCTACACCTTTACCTATTGGTTGGATGGCGGACGGATAGTTAGGGTAGCTTATTACCTTGTTTTTCGAATAATTACCAATAATATCAACACTGCAAAAGTAGCAACAATGAGAATGATTTCTTGGCTCCCTCCATATAATAGGAACAGCAAATCTAAAGGCTTTTTTCTCCTTTTTGGACCATTTTCTCAGATGTTAAACACACACATAACATACCTGACGCCGCGCCCAAGATTTATCTTGATCACCAAGTGTAGATCCAAAGTGTGATAGAAAAATCTTTTTCACGAAGTCTGTAATGTTTCTTTGGTGTTATTTAATCACAAATATAACAAAAACTGTCAGCAGAATTTTTAAAACCACGATAGACATTGTACTGAACACATGTACAGGAAACGGGAAAGATAGGATAGGTTGACAGTAAACAAAACACCATCTGTTAACAAAAAAATAGAACCGACCTTTTTCTGTCAGAAAATGTTTTTCAGCAGTGCTACCAGCGTAATCTACATTCATTACACCTACTTTCTAAATTATTTTAACTATATAAAAGCTGTTAAATTCTTTAAAAATTGCTTAATTTAATGAATTTAACTGTATAATGTGAAGAAATGGTGCGTTATACAGTTTTTTAAGTATCATATTTGGATTTCCCACCCTAAAAGACGTAAGAATAAGGTATTTTCAGCAAAAAAGTTTTCCATCGTTGGCCTCTGTTGTTAACATAGAGCACTGGTGGATATGGCAGTGTCACGTTCGAAAGCCAAGTCCTGTAGAAGAGACAGAAGAACACGAATGTCCCTCATGTTTCGGTCCGCAGTCATACTTTTTCTCTGTAACTGATGTAGCACTTTCATCAGTCAGTTCATCGAAATATTGGTTGCGCTGTACAATTTCTTTAAAATGGAGGATAAGATTCTGATGGCACGACTCACTGTAGGCTTCCGTCATCCAAATGTTGATTTTGACCTGATCATGTGTACTCTTCGAGCTATCGCTGGCCGGATAGACTGTGCCAAGTTCTGCATATGTCTTGCAGTCCTGCCTAAGTATGTGCATTCGTGCTGCTGCATCTGTCCATAGATGTGCATAGAAGAAATTCATCCTTAACGATAGACTCCAATACAGGGGAAACGATTTGTCAAATTGCACAAAAAAAAAATAAGAGGATGCAAACTGTTAATTTGTGAATTATAAGTAAGTGCCTCCCATTTTCGTCATCCTCGAATTCACTGACGGAATGGTTCAAAATGTCCCTATTGATTAACATCAGATTCCGAATCCTGGACAATCTCTCTTCAAATTTCCAGAGTTCATCTGACTCATAAGCGTCTCGTTTTCTTTGCACCTGAATTATCATACCGGTCATTTTCCCTCAGTTCCCGCAATTGTTCACAGGTATATTTGTCTTATACAACTTGTAAGTAGGCTGTTTAGGTTTTTTTATTGGTAACGCCACCTCTGTATGAAAATCACTGGCTGTGCTGTGTGCAGTCTGTGGCTGCTTTGCATTGTTGTAATACTCGGCATTGTAGTGTTAGGCAGCTGACTGTGAACAGCACGTAGCGTTGCGCAGTTGGAGGTGAGCCGCCAGCCGTGGTGGATGTGGGGAGAGAGATGGCGGAGTTTTGTAATTTGTCATGAACTGCTATATATATTATGACTATTAAGGTAAATACAGTGTTTGTTCTCTATTAATATCTTTCATTTGCTAACTATCCCTATCAGTAGTTAGTGCCTTCCATAGTTTGAATCTTTTATTTAGCTGGCAGTAGTGGCGCTTGCTGTATTGCAGTAGCTTGAGTAGCGAAGATTTTTGTGACGTAAGTGATTTGTGAAAGATATAGTTTAATGTTAGTCAGGGCCATTCTTTTGTAGGGAATTTTTAAAGTCAGATTGCGTTGCGCTAAAAATACTGTGTGTCAGTTTAAGCACAGTCAGGTATAATTGTTCAAAAGGGGATGTTTCATATGTCGACCCTTACCGAGGATACCTCACTGGAATCTTCTGATTTTTTCTTGTAGTTTGTGTAATTAGTGTAGCTTTTGTTTATTGCTAGTGCGTAATTGTAGAGAGAATTTCATTTGTAGTTGTAGTTTTTCATTGTTGTACACAGTTGTGGCATGCATTTAGATTTGCACCAAGTATTTCGCAGCTGCGCTTGCAATTAACTAGATATTATTTTCAGTGCTATGTTAATGTGTTCTCTTATTTTTGCTCTTCAAATTGTGCTTTTCTGTGTTATCGTGTGAAATATTGTGACAATAATGGCGTGTGAAAAACGTAACACTAGGCTCCAAAGTAAACTGAGAAATAATAGTGACGACGAATGTAGCTTACCAGCACCGCTGTGTAATGAATTAACAGACATTCAAAGTAGTAATTTGGTAACTGTGCATAGGGAAATGGAGCGGGCGTCAAATAATGGTGTAGACAGTGAAACAGGTAGTGAACAGGGAAGCATTATCGATCGATCGGTCGGCAACAGCTCGCCTCAGGAATCGGGAATGACAGAACACAATATTGCAAATACTGTAGACTCAGGTTTTGGGTTCTCACCGTTTTCTCAAATGAGTCAAGAAACATTTTCTGCTTGTCAAAATGTGAATGTTGCCGGTGCAACTTCACTGCCGAAAAGCACTGAGGAACATGTTTCAGACACCAGTGCATTGTTATTACAGTTAATGCAACAAATGGGACAAAGGCTACAAAAATTAGACACAATGGAACAAAATCTTCGAAAATTAGACACAATGGAACAACACCAGAGACAAACACAGCAACAGTTAGACACAATGGAACAAAATCTTCAAAAGTTAGACACCACACTTGAACAAACACGTGAAGATTTAACTACTGAGTTACATAACATTGAATCGAAATGTCAAAAAGTCCGTAATGACGTAAAAACACAAATTTGTGAGCATTTCCAACCTATTTTTTTCGCGTCATGAAAATGCATTACAGAATCACGAAGCAGCCATAAAAGAACTGCAGACTATTGTTCATGAAAATCACGACACCTTGCAAGCTAAAATTGACTCAGTTGCATCTACCGATTCGGTTACGCAACTTGCAAAAACTCAGGAAAACTTAAAAGACACAGTAGATACGATTTCAACACAAATGGACACTCTGAAACTTGGTTCAGAAAAACACAGAGGAAATAATTTCACTATCTGATAAAGTAGCCGAACTTTCAGATCAGTTCACTAACATATCTACAAAGGTAGATGATGATCTGAATGACACGATACCTGTAGCCTTCACGGACACTGAAGAGTATGAACAAATCAGAAAATTCAAACAAAATCAAAATCAAATCTATACACAGTACAAAAGAGAAATCCGCGAAGTACAAGATCAGCTGACACAGGTAATACAAGAATTACGTATTTCAGAGGACACTAGCGCCCCAATACGGGAAGAGGGACATAGAAATACGGAACAGCCACAAAATAATAACACAGGACACTTCGGAAATTATGAAAGAAATTGGCAAGGTGCACCGAATTTTGAAATGGAACCGCCGAAACGACGTAACAATGACCGATATGCGACTCGCCGACATGATGACTTTGACTATAAGCTGTTCATTACTACACGTAAATTCAAAACATTTAAGAATTCTGGCAATGACATTCATCCACAAGCATGGCTCCATCCATTCTCTCATTGTTTTCCTCCCAACTGGTCATTAGAGCACAGATTAGAATTTATATGTGGCTATTTAGAGAATGAACCAGCTGTAAGAATGCGATCGGTCATTCACGATTGTCACAGTGAAGGAGATTTTTATCATGCCTTCCTCTCAGCATATTGGTCTCAAGCTACACAAGACTGAGTAAAACATAGCATCATGATGATGAAACACTTTGAACAATCTGAATTTTCCAGTCTTGTCAAATATTTTGAAGACATGTTGCATAAGAATCAGTATCTTTCAAACCCATACAGCCCTTCACAACTCATCCGCATTTGCCTAATCAAATTACCTGAACATTTACGACATATTATTTTAGCAGGACGTTGCAAAGATGGCATTGAAGCTTTTCAGGGACTGTTACACGAATTGGAAATTGACACTGACAATCGCGGAACGCGGAAACAGGAACACAACAATTACAGGTCACATCCGTCACAATTCCTCGATGAAAGAAATAATAACTGGACACGTCAAGGCTATTCCTGCAACGTAAATCATGACCAAAACAGACACCACCCGTATGACAACCACTGGCAGAGTAATAGTTACAGAGAAAGTTCGCATTTCTGTAGTAATGAATGTCACAGAGACAATCAGAGAAACAGACAATATGGGAACCAAAACAATTATTATCAAGGGAGGCAGAATAACTTCAGACGCAACAGTTCAGCGCGCAGTTACGATTCCGGGAGAAATTCTCTACCACATGACCGACAAGAAAGAAACTATGGAATCTACCGACATGACGACAGACGATATACTCGTAATCATAACGACAGACGTGAATTTCATCAGAACTGGCGGGATTCCAACAGAGCTGGGCCCTCTCGGCAAGGCGAATTTGCAGAAGTTCGGTCTCCTAATCCCAATAACGGCGCGCGCCAACAAAGAGATAGACAATGACTCGCACCGCAGGCAGCTGCGTGCGCCGGCTGGCTCAGAGAAAAATAACAGACGCTAACCTTGAGAAAAAAATTTCAGTATTCTTTACCGACGTATACCGTATGATAATAGCGTTCAAGTTGAAACTCTGTGTACTAGGAAGAGTAAAGATTTACACCACATTTCACATGTAAAACCGTTTATTGAAAGATAAGCTGCTTTTTAACTTTGTCTTTGCCATATAACTTTTCACTTTACATTACTAGTATGCTTTGTAAGACTTAAGAAACTGTTAACATGTAACAATGTTTGAAGTTAAATATCCAGTAAAGAACCAAGAGAACTTATTTAAACCGAAATTACGAATTCATTGTTATTGTGAACAGACGACACAGTGTTATTGTGTGTATGCATTCTTGCTTGTTAGTTGCACGATTACGTAACGACTATAAGGCCACATACTTCGAGCATATACAGGTACTGCTAATGAGATTTTAATGCAACATTTTCGTTTGCCTGAAAATACATCCTTTATTTGAAGTACTTTCTGTGGGAATAAGATGACTTAGCATTTGGTTTCTTTGACAGCTACACGATTATATCACGACGCTACTAATGAGTGACAATTTACAATGTTGCTATTGCGGTGTTTCTGTTTTATATCTGCACAGTTTTTCTGAATTCTTCTGGAAAGTAAAACATGTTTTAGTAGCAACTTTTGTGGTATAGCAACAATGAGACAGCCTTTTCCGTAGTACAACAATACGTTACAGCACGGTAGTTTCTTCTTCATGGCAATAAGCGTAATAACTAAAGATATCTATACACAAAGCATTTCACTTTTGTTTATCATGAGGTAAGTACATTGACTTCTGCAGAACTTAGCTTTCGGAGGACGATAACTACGAGACTTCCACAGAGATTATCTTACAACATGACACACAGTTTAGCGCTACAGTACATGTATTTGAGTGATTAATTTCGCACTTAAAACATTTATTTTTTTAAGATATTTGAAGTGCAATGATACAAGGGTTTTCCGTGATACATTTTATTCCATTGCTGTAATCTGTAACACCTGAGGGTATAATTACATTAATCCTCAGGGGGGTACACGCCTACTTTGTGTACCATGTGTTTGGCAAGCACAAGGAGCCCTAGCTAATATGGTATTTGCTTATACAACTTTACACATCGGTACCATATTTCTCTAACACACAAATTACACAGCTATCTGACCATTTAACTGAGAGATAAACATTTTTTTTTTACTACGTCAGTGACACATGTTTACGCAATTACAGAGTGGGATTACTTCACACTTACGAAATTGTATTTTTGTCTGTACTTCGTGAATTGTCCATATTTTTTCGGAACCATTATGATACTATAAGAGCTTTGAATGATGTATTTGGTAAGGGAGCATGATTTTAAAGTATGTTTCAGGTAGATGACACTTTTGAAATGAGCAGAGAATTTTTTTTAGGTTTTGAAATTATTGAAGGAAGCTACGACGATTTTGAGATTTGGCTGAGGTTTTATGACGTTATGCTAACGATGTGTATTACGCTGTTGCGGTATGTTTATGATCAATAAGCTGATGCTGTATGAGTTATTTGATTATGCTACGTATCTGTGATGATGAAATATTGAAGAAGTGTCGATGAATAACGTAAGAAATAATGAGTAGAGGTTAGGGACGCTGATTTGTGAAAAAGGTTGTTGGTAACCAAGAATCGTACTTTAAGAGTTATGAAATGTGTGTAAATGCATGAATGTATCACAATGCCGACGAAAACGTTTTGAACACTGCTATATTCATAGGATTTTGTATCTACACATTTACAACGAAAATTCTCGACCTCTGAAAATTTTTATATGAGACTGCCACTGTAGCGGAAACTGCTGTCGTAAATATTTCCGTAAGAAAGTTAAGTGACCACCTGCACGTAATGCATCGTGGGCACCCAGATGGGTGACAGTCGCCTGGAAAGAAATCATTAGTGTGTGCCAGAGGCGCAGGTGGAGAAGAAAAAGAAAAGGAGGCCATTATCCTCGCTATTGACGTTCCCTTGTAGAGAGCATCGCAAAAACGACATGGTCGAACTTGAAAACATATGATTACACTGTGGAGCTCTTAATTTATGATATTTACTAAAATGCCTTATGAAACAATGAGAACATTTCACGGCTATTGTCTTGCTAATTGAGAGAAATGCCATATGGCTTGCTTTATGTATTTATTAACTCATTTTGTTTAATATCCAGTTTCCAGCTGTCTTGCAGCATTGGTTTCATAAAATAAAATAAAATGCATTTGCTAATGTGAACACTTTCTGTCAACAGATCTATTAAATAATTACTTTATGATCCACATTCTTCGAAAAAGGAGCTCTTGGAATGGAAAGAACAATAAGAAGAGACTAATAACAGTAACTGCATATATAATTTTCTTTTCAAGTACTTGGTAATTTTTATGGTAGAGTAAGTTGTGGTGCACCACTTTAATTACATAGACATTAAGATGTGAATAGACATTTCCCTTATCTGCATTGTTGTCTTTAGTGTACTAGCTTGCGCTTTGTCATGTTTAGATATAATTTATTGCTTCTGCTGTTTTCTAGGCATAGTGTTACTGAATTTGACTTTGTGTTACTCTGCTAAGCCAGTTTACTACCGATTTATTTTTCTTGTTTGCTGCTCATTGCCTTATATTAGTTGTAATATTGTTGCTTACTTTGCCAATTTGTATTTCTTTTGTCATTGATGTTTGTGTTAATTGTTTTGTGCTGCTGCTTTGCCTCGTCCCTTAGTTTAGCATCTGAGCTCAGTAGATTTAAGTTAGCTTAAGATGGGGTAGGCTATATGTGAGAACGAGTTGTGATAAATTGGAAGAAATGCATTGAAAAATTATATGAAAACGATTTGGGCCAAAATGAGTATTGTACACTGAGAAATAATTATTTTGAAAGGAATATGAATAGAATACAGAGAGCAGGTATAGATAGGACTTTTTGGGAATAATGACGAATGAAGGGAGATCTCCAAGAAGTAAAGAAAGTTTTGTTTGCAAAATACTGCAGTAAAAGAAACCCTGTCCTTTCCTTGTGTTATCCCACTATGTGTTTGTGTTCCCTTGTGTATTTGTGTTTTTCCGGTCTTTAAGTGTTTAGCTAATAAGATTTATGTTGTAGAATTTTTCAAATACCATGTTATTTTCTTCATAAAGATGTTTAGACATTATTTATTCTGTTTTGTTTTAATGATCATGTGTGAAATTAATGTTTCAAGAACTATTCTCATTATTTTATTTGTTTACTTATGTCATAATTCCTGTAACACTGATGTATATGTCTATTTCTATTCTTTTGTAAAGCCTGTATTACTACAAATGTTATCTGTATTGTTATGTTCTTTAATGATGTATTTTGTACCTTTGTAATTGTATTCTTATGTTATAAAATTGTAATTGACACCAGGTCATCAAATTATTAACTTGTAAGTTCCATTTCACTGCACACATTTCTGTTGGTCATAGTATATGGACAATATGTGAGAAGTAGGGACTGTTAGTGTTTGCACGTGTGTTACTAATTCAGCAAGGGACTGGATAACAGCATTGCTGGTTCTAAGGACATTCCAAAAACTTTGTGAGTGCACAAGTGGTGGTTTATGGACTTACTATATTCTCCGCAAGACTCTTTGATAGTGATTGTGCACCTGCACAGTCGCAACAGATGGCTGCTGGCCGTCTCTACAAGGACTACAGTGGGTCTGCATCTTTGATGACCCACCAGTACCATTATCTCTACAAGGACTACAGTGGGTCTACATCTTTGATGATCCATCAATACCATTATTTCTACAAGGACTGCAGTGGGTCTGCACCTCTGGTGGTCCACCAATACCGTAATCTCTACCAGGACTGCAGTGGGTCTGCTCTGTGATGACCTACCAAACGATATTCTTCAAAACTTGGATTGACTCCGCTGTGGGTTTGCTCTGTTGTGGCCCATTACCTGTCAGCATGTCAAGAGTCAGCACTGTCTTTCCATTGGAAGGACAACACTACTTCTTCAAGACTGCATGGAAATCCACTACTTCTGTGTGCAATTTCTTTTACTAATGAGACTTTGTGAAAAAAAAACTGTAATTACTATTATGATGAATGATCAGGACTATCTTTATGGACTGTGAGAAAATTTTAGCTTTTGACCAACATTGTATCAATAAGTGTGTGCATTTGATTTCTTTGTTATTCTAATTACGATTATGAAAAATTTTAACAAATATGTATTGCCCAGTGCCCAAAACAATTTGTAAAATTTTTTGTGGGGAGCATGGGGGCTATGTAAGTAGGCTGGTTAGGTTTTTTTATTGGTAACGCCACCTCTGTTTGAAAATCACTGGCTGTGCTGTGTGCAGTCTGTGACTGCTTTGCATTGTTGTAATACTCGCCATTGTAGTGTTAGGCAGCTGGCTGTGAACAGCGCATAGCGTTGCGCAGTTGGAGGTGAGCCGCCAGCAGTGGTGGATGTGGGGAGAGAGATGGCGGAGTTTTGTAATTTGTCATGAACTGCTATATATATTATGACTATTAAGGTAAATACAGTGTTTGTTCTCTATTAATATCTTTAATTTGCTAACTATCCCTATCAGTACTTAGTGCCTTCCATAGTTTGAATCTTTTATTTAGCTGGCAGGAGTGGCGCTTGCTGTATTGCAGTAGCTTGAGTAGCGAAGATTTTTGTGAGGTAAGTGATTTGTGAAAGGTATAGTTTAATGTTAGTCAGGGCCATTCTTTTGTAGGGAATTTTGAAAGTCAGATTGCGTTGCGCTAACAAAATATTGTGTGTCAGTAAAAGCTCAGTCTTATATGTATAATTTTTCAAAGGGGACGTTCTAAACTCGCCTGCGGTTTCGCAATATTTTGGTTTTGATTTTCCTTTCATTGCAACAAAGGCTGTACTTCCTCTGTGTCCGCTATTCTGCCTGGTCGTGTCCTGTCTGTTCTAGAGTCCTCACGTGCTAATTGCTCTACCGCGGCTCTGAGTACCTCTGAGTAATCACTTTCGTTACGGCCCCACCTTGCTTGTTTAGGATCTGTTCATGTTGAGCTATTTGCTGACAAAGTTTGCGTAGCATGTCTGTTTGTCCCTTGTTAATCTTGGTCACGATCTTCTGCACAATAGCTGGATCAACCATCAGGGTTTTGGATCGAGTTCTACTGTTACTTACTGGAATTGAAAGTCGCTGTCCGAAGTTTTCGACCAATTTCGCATTACTTGGCGTGGTCTCCTTGGACCACTTGTTAATAGCATCTAACTCTTAACACTGTTAAATTCCGACTGAATGTTATCAACTACACCTCCGCTTACTATCATAAATTCATCTAGCCCTCGATTACAGTTTTTTTCTTGTTCATCTAGTCCGGCATCAATTGCCTCACCCAGCTCTTTTATTTCCTTTTATGTATTTCCGCATTGAATTTAGGCCTCCCAGAATTAAGCTTCGAAGCTGCTAAAAGTTGGACATTGGAGGGAGGTTTTATCGTCTGCCTGAGCGCGCCTCATTCTCTGCCGTTGCGGAGAAGTATGTCCCATGTAACAAATGGTCTGTGACCTGTGCGTTGTCTCCCAAAATCTCAGCCCTCTCATTGTGTGTTATGTCCCATGTTTTGTTCAGTTGGAGCATCCTCGCGACCGTCGACCGGTACTGGACTCTGAGAGCTAGTGACCTCGCCTCCTGCATTCGGTGAACTTCCATCTGTTATGGGTTCCTGCAGAATCTCCTGTTCAACTGAACCCATACAGGCACTGACACACTAGGCGTGAAACTGAGCCCGGACAACACTATAAAGTACTGTCTTTGTCATGTAACCTCTTTCAAAATTCTCATACGCTACAAACAATAAAACAGTATGTGAATGAAATTGCTAATCAAATAAAACAACAAATGTGGGGAAGTGAGAAAACAGGCAAGCCACAATTGCCTTGCGAAAGGTAGGGAAAAAGATTAGTTAGAAACATAAATTTTAATTCGTTATACTCCTGGAAATGGAAAAAGAACACATTGACACCGGTGTGTCAGACCCACCATACTTGCTCCGGACACTGCGAGAGGGCTGTACAAGCAATGATCACACGCACGGCACAGCGGACACACCAGGAACCGCGGTGTTGGCCGTCGAATGGCGCTAGCTGCGCAGCATTTGTGCACCGCCGCCGTCAGTGTCAGCCAGTTTGCCGTGGCATACGGAGCTCCATCGCAGTCTTTAACACTGGTAGCGTGCCGCGACAGCGTGGACGTGAACCGTATGTGCAGTTGACGGACTTTGAGCGAGGGCGTATAGTGGGCATGCGGGAGGCCGGGTGGACGTACCGCCGAATTGCTCAACACGTGGGGCGTGAGGTCTCCACAGTACATCGATGTTGTCGCCAGTGGTCGGCGGAAGGTGCACGTGCCCGTCGACCTGGGACCGGACCGCAGCGACGCACGGATGCACGCCAAGACCGTAGGATCCTACGCAGTGCCGTAGGGGACCGCACCGCCACTTCCCAGCAAATTAGGGACACTGTTGCTCCTGGGGTATCGGCGAGGACCATTCGCAACCGTCTCCATGAAGCTGGGCTACGGTCCCGCACACCGTTAGGCCGTCTTCCGCTCACGCCCCAACATCGTGCAGCCCGCCTCCAGTGGTGTCGCGACAGGCGTGAATGGAGGGACGAATGGAGACGTGTCGTCTTCAGCGATGAGAGTCGCTTCTGCCTTGGTGCCAATGATGGTCGTATGCGTGTTTGGCGCCGTGCAGGTGAGCGCCACAATCAGGACTGCATACGACCGAGGCACACAGGGCCAACACCCGGCATCATGGTGTGGGGAGCGATCTCCTACACTGGCCGTACACCACTGGTGATCGTCGAGGGGACACTGAATAGTGCACGGTACATCCAAACCGTCATCGAACCCATCGTTCTACCATTCCTAGACCGGCAAGGGAACTTGCTGTTCCAACAGGACAATGCACGTCCGCATGTATCCCGTGCCACCCAACGTGCTCTAGAAGGTGTAAGTCAACTACCCTGGCCAGCAAGATCTCCGGATCTGTCCCCCATTGAGCATGTTTGGGACTGGATGAAGCGTCGTCTCACGCGGTCTGCACGTCCAGCACGAACGCTGGTCCAACTGAGGCGCCAGGTGGAAATGGCATGGCAAGCCGTTCCACAGGACTACATCCAGCATCTCTACGATCGTCTCCATGGGAGAATAGCAGCCTGCATTGCTGCGAAAGGTGGATATACACTGTACTAGTGCCGACATTGTGCATGCTCTGTTGCCTGTGTCTATGTGCCTGTGGTTCTGTCAGTGTGATCATGTGATGTATCTGACCCCAGGAATGTGTCAATAAAGTTTCCCCTTCCTGGGACAATGAATTCACGGTGTTCTTATTTCAATTTCCAGGAGTGTATGACAGTGTATTCAGGTTGAACTATTGAATGGTATGGTCGCCCTAATTTATATAAGTTGACGGCTTTGATTTTATGTTTGTATGGAGTAATCTGATCGAAGCTTAGTGATTTTTTCTGTATTTTTCGTTGAAAATATGCAAAAATGTGGCAATAATACAAATAATCATTAATTTGTATGACCTTTTAACACATCTATTGATGATTGTGTCTGACAGCATAATTGCATATGTCACACAGTACGTAATTAAAAAGGGAAGAATTTTTGACCTGAAAAAAAGTAAAACAATTTCTTTAACCTAACGCAAAGGACAAAAGCAGCACAATGTGGCCTTACGGATACAAACTAAATGTTTAGCCGCGCTCACATTTTCCTTAACTTACTAGTGCATGAAGCATCTCAAAATGACCTGGTATGCGTGAAGTAAAAGATTCAATACAGACCTTTGGATTTATTAACTGTTACTTTTACATTAAGGATATTGGTACTGCGTTTCAAACAATATTCTGAAATGCTACTGTCCCTTACGAAACGAATACATGAGAATAACTTAGCAGAAGAAGTGATTAGCAAGAGGGAAGTGCCTCTGTGGGAACAAGGGAAAGGATTTTATAAGCTTGTGTATGATCCAACAGTGATAAGCGTTGCCGGGAGCAGAGCACAAGAGAGAAATTTCCTATTATTCGTTCACTGAGATTGGCGGCGTCAATAAACTTATCATATCGCTCATATGCGACAAGAGCAGAGCGAGACAGAAATAAAAGAACAAGCACACTGGTCAACCTAAAACAGCGCAGTGTAAGAAAATTAGCTTGCGACACACATGGTAACGATTTCAGCATAACGGCAAGAGTTTGGCGCATGTAACTATGACCACTAACAAGCTCTGATGGCAACCTAGCTACCAGTAATCCAGCAAATAGCTGGATTAAGTCTTATCGTCATTGCCTCGTGGTACAAAGGCTCAGCGTTTCCCCACCGGACAACAGCATCACTAACGCGTCCATACTGCAGCTCGTCCTGTCTTCAGCTGTCTACCGCTTGCTCCTCAACGCCCGCGAGAGGACACACTGTTTTTGGCTCACATTCCGGCCGATGACAGGACTCTAGCTTCCTGGTGCAACGTAACGGTCCAGTTGGCTCGCGTCAAAAGCGCCCACTACGGATGCCTTGTCCGCCCTTTTCAACTGAGAGATTTCTTAGCGAAATCTCCAAGTTTCTACTGGGGACTTCCAGCAGCCAATGGAAAGATCATTCCTCCTATGTGTTCCAAGTTGCGTGTGCTAAGACAGAGAGGGCTGGGGTCCTCTGTCACCATTTATCTATTTGTTCTTCGATCCTAACTCCTATAGTCCTGTACATTCCAACGGTTCAGCCCTCAGTTTCTAATCTCCGAGAGCGTAGAAAATTCGCCTTAGTTCACACCAAACTAACAGAATGTACTTCTTGCAAGATGGAGACTGCTCATGAAATAGAGGCTACTGATCAAAAAGTGAAAGTTAAAATAAAGTGGAACACATGCCCTACAGGTCACTTCCTATAAGCATTGGAACGAGTGGAAGATGATGAAGATGTCATATAAAAATCGTTAAGTCCGTACCTAGTTGATGGGATATACTCCAATGAAAGATGTACTCAGATAAACGCACGTCCTTCATTAGCAAAGAATGTTTATGTATTTTCAGCCCTCCTATTACACGCCCTTCTATGGCTTGATCGCAGGTGAGAGGAAGGCGGGTGCAACATTAACACTTGCTTGAATAAAACGGCGAAGTTTCTTTCTAAGGAACCTCACTCTGGCAACACCATGTGTGTCACCCCTATACTTTTGTTGGGCACTTTAACTATGTCCTTGTACAGAATCATTCATTGATTCATAGGAACTCTCACGATAGGAATCCGAAGAAACCCATTGGAATTTGCATTCGGCCAGCAGTCACTAGTTCAGCGACACGGTGCCACTCAGCTGGTCTTGTCGAAATGGTGAATGGTTGTATTTGTACAGGAACATTTTTAAATTGTTGAAAAAAGGTGTGCTGCTATCACAGTTAGTGTTGCCGAACTGGATGGATTTAGACGATAAATTTCTTTTATTTCTGCCAATGATCACGAGACTTTTGCTCCTTTAAATACCGGTTTCGGTCAGTAATGCCCTTTTCGCCAGTGTTAGTCTGCTTTTGATGTCCTTCTTGCCTTGTCCTTCATTCGTTATTTTGCTGCCGAGGTAGCACAATCTCTTCACTTCATCTGCTTCGTGACCATCAATCCTAACGTTAGTTTCTCGCTGTTTTCATTTCTGCTGCTTCTCATTACATTCGTCTTCCTTCGATTTACTCTCAGTCCATATTCTGTACTCATTAGACTCTTCATTCCATTCAGCAGATCAAGTAATACTTCTTCAATCTCACTCAGGGTAGCAATACCATCAGTGAATTGTGTAATTGGTATTCTTTCACCTTGAACTTTACTTCTACTTCTGAAACTTGCTTTAATTTCCATCACTGCTTCTTCGGTATATTGATTGAACGGTTGGGATGAAATACTACATCTTTAACTTACTTCCTTTTTAATCCGTGCACATCGTTCTTGATCGTCCAAACTTGGCTCTTGTACATATTGCACATTACCCGTCTTCCCCTATTACTCATTCCTATTTTTCAGAATTTCTAACATCATGCACCATTTTACATTGTCGAACGCTTTTTGCAGGTCGACAAATCCTATGAAAATTTCTTGAGTTTTCTTTAGTCCTGCTTCCTTTATCAACCGCAACGTCAGAATTGCTACTCTGGTACCTTTACCTTTCCTGAAGCCAAACTGCTCGTCATCTAACAATCCTCAATTTGCTTTTCGATTCTTCTGTATAGTACTCCTGTCAGCAACTTGGATGCATGAGTCGTTAATTCTCGCATCTGTCAGGTCTTGTAGTCTTCGGAATTATGTGGATGACATTTTTTCGAAAGTCAGATGGTATGTCATACACCCTATCCACCAGTCTGAATAGTCGTTTTGTTTCCACTTCAGCCATAGACTTTAGAAATCGTAATGGAATGTTTTCTGTCCCTTTTGCCCTATTTGATCCTAAGTCCCCAAACCTCTCTTAAATTCCCATCCTAATACCGGATCCCCTATGACCTCTAAATCGACTCCTGTTTCTTCTTCTATCACATCAGACATATCTTTCCACCTATCTGCTCTCTCCTTTGCATTTAACAGTGGGATTCCCGTTTCACCCTTAATGTTATCACCCTTACTTTTTAATTCCATCGAAAGTCGTTTTGACTTATATGCTGAATTAGTCCTACCAACAATCATTTCTTTTTCGATTTCTTCACATTTTCATGCATCCATTTCGTCTTAGCTTCCCTACAAGTCCTATTTATTTCATTCCTCAGGATTGTATTTCTGTATTCCTGAATTTCCCTGAACATTTTTGTACTTCGTTCTTTCATCGATTACCTAAAGTGTTTCTTCTGTTACCTATGGTTTCTTCGCAGTTACCTACAGTGTACCAATGTTTTTCTTCCCAACTTATGTGACTGCTTTTCTTAGAGATGTCCAGTCCTCTTCAACTGTACTGCGTATTGGGCTATTCAATAATCTTAGAGAACTTCAAGTGTGTCTCGTCGTTCCTTCGTTTCTGTATCCCACCCCTTTGCATATTGATTCTTCCTGACCAATCTCTTAAACTTCAACCTACTCTTCATTACTACTACGTTGTAATCTGAGTCTATATCTGCTCCACTCCATCTTTGCTGATACATCTGCTCTGGTACAAGTCAGTATCTGATTTCGGAATCTCAGTCTAACCATTATGTAATATAACTGAAATGTTCCCGTACCACCCGCCCTTTTCCACGTATACCTTTTCCTCTTGTGATTCTTGAACAGAGTATTCTCTATTGCTAGCTGAAATTTATTACAGAACTCAGTTAGTCTTCCTCCTGTCTCATTCCTTGTACCAAGCCCATATTCTCCTGTAACCTTTCCTTCTACTCTTTCCCTCACAACTGCATGCCAGTCCCCCATGACTACTAGATTTTCATCTCCCTTTATGTACTGTATTACCCATCAATATCCTCATATATTTTCTCTATCTCTTCATCTTCAGCTTGTGACCTCGGCATGTATACCTTAACTATCGTTGTCGATGTTGATTGTCGGCTATTCTGATAAGAACAACCCTATGACTAAACTGTCCGCAGTAACGCTTTCTCTGCCCTACCTTCCCATTCGTAAGGAGTCCTACTTCCGTTATACCATTTCCTACTGCTGTTCATAATACCCTATACTCATCAGACCAGAAATCCTTGTTTTCTTTCTTTTTCAACTCACTGACCCCTACTATATGCAGTTTCAGCTTTTTCATATCCTTTGCAGATTTTCTATTTTCCCTACCACGCTCAAGCTTCTGACATTCAAGGCCCCACCTGGTAGAAAGTTATCCAACCATTGGTTATTCATTCTTTTTCTCATGGTCACCTCCCACTTGGCAGTCCCCTCCCAAAGTTCCGAATTGGGGACTATTCAATAATCTTTTTTCAATGGAGAGATCATCATGACACTTTTCCAATTACAGGCCACATGTTCTTAAGATGCACGTCATGTTTCTTTAATGTAGTGGTTTCCTTTGCGTTCTGCATCCTCATGCCGTTGATCATTGCTGATTCTTCGGCCTATTGGGGGCAGTTTCCCACCCCAAGAGCAAGAGAGTGCCCTGAATCTCTGTCTGCTCCTCCGCACTCTTTGAGAAGGCCGTTGGCAGAATGAGGATGACTCGTTATGCCGGAGGTCTTCGGCAACCAACGCTGATTATTAATCAAAATCAAAGCGGCGTTGGGTTTCTAACGAGGAACCGAAGATGCTCCTCCTAGACCGCCGGTGCATCCCCACCAGCTTCGTATCCCCTGTTTTTCTACCATCTTCATATCTGCAGCAGAACATGGAAATGAAATACAGATAGTGAAAAGATTACGTCTCATAAGAGTAAAATATGCCATAACATAAAATTTGTTACTTTCAGGCCGGCCGCGGTGGTCTCGCGGTTCTAGGCGCGCAGGTTCGAATCCTGCCTCGGGCATGGATGTGTGTGATGTCCTTAGGTTAGTTAGGTTTACCTAGTTCTAAGTTCTAGGGGACTGATGACCTAAGATGTTAAGTCCCATAGCGCTCAGAGCCATTTGAACCATTTTTTTTTTTTTTTTTACTTTCATGGTTGTGAAAAAATGCGCTTAAAATATAATGAGACGTACTTGTTTTATAACATATAACATGACGTAATACGATGCCTCTATTGCTTTATAGCCAAAGAGGCATCGTCATAAAATGTGCACAGAATCAGATTCCATTGTCGCTCATATTTAAAATATGGTACAAACTAGGTTCAAAATGGTTCAAATGGCTCTGAGCACTATGGGACTTAACTTCTGAGGTCATCAGTCCCCTAGAACTTAGAACTACTTAAACCTAACTAACCTAATGACATCACACACGTCCATACCCGAGGCAGGATTCGAACCTACGACCATAGTGGTCGCGCGGTTCCAGACTGTAGCGCCTAGAACCGCTCGGCCACTACAGCCGGCGGTACAAACTAGGCCATGGTTCTGGCAGATTCACACTATCTCTATCGCTATGTTCATAAGAAACTGTAGTACAGTAGCCAGAACATGTGTTTGTGCCGTATTCTTGTTAAATGTCGCGACTGTACAGTATGCAATAAATGAAGGCTACAATAGATACTGTAGTGGGTTTACCAAATGTGGTAGTTAGTACAGTGATACCGCATAATAATTAAAAACACGAACAAATTTAAATTTACAACTGTTAAAAGGAACTGATTGAGTGATAATACATGATTTTGAGACGCTATTCTGGCCGCTTTAGATAAAAATAATAACGTATACAATAACAAGCTAATGATGCTAATAAAATAACATAAAATTGATAGAAGAATTAGGAAAGAGGAGAAAATAGATCAAAACTAAATACCAAAGTAAGTAATCAGCGACATTCCTGGCGTAGCCACCAGAATGCCGCATAGACGAAAAGTTGGAGGACATTACATACCCTGCGACACACCGTTCCGAGAAAAGTGTAATGCAGTATTCTAACAGTCACTTAATAAGATTATTTGGTTAATGAAATAACATAAGAAAATGGTCTATGTAACGGATAGGCAAGATAAAATCGTTTGAGGCGCTCAGTTGTTAACGTAAAACATTGTCAACCAAAGGAAAGGAGGGATTTGGTACAATGAGCCTTTACTGTTATATTCAAGCTTATATCAATGTCGAAGCCCCTACCGCAATTATGCCAGAGGATGGCGTGAAACAGGAAGGCTGTAAAAGCATGAAGACCCTTTGCTGCTTTTGATCACATTCAGATTTCGTCGACAGGTTTTGAACGATCCCTAGTGGCTTCACCCGTAAATTAGAGAAAAAATTGTGGTCATTCTCCAGTCACATTCAATAGGGTTTCAGGCCCACGATCTTCTTAGAGAAGGGCTGATTTGTCCGTGGGTGTCAACAGGGTCAAAGATTGTTAAGAACTTCATCCTGATGCTCATTAGCACTGTAAACTGTCGTTTGCAACCCCGAACTGTGTGGCAGTCGATACCACAAGGGAAGGGATGGTTTCAGTGACGACCTTCATGCCACCTGTTGAGGCCTACTCGTGACTGCTCTTAGCGGCGATGTGTCTGAAGTGTTTTCCTCGGCCACCCATAAGAGAACCGCGTGATTTCGTCGCTGAGCGTTGCGGTTCTGACCTCAACTGCAGAGATGCCAAGAGAAGGGGTGTGACGATCTTCCCACGGTGGTGCTGGGCAGAACTGTGATGAAATTTGGTGCCAATGTGGCTTCACATGAACTACTGATCTCTGTGTGTCAACACCTCGCTGTCTGAAGTGTCGCCGAGCCCGAGGGTGGTGTTGCAGGGCGCGTATGAGCCAAATTTCAAACTTCAGCGTTGCAACTGGAGACAACTACAGGGTTCTGAAAAAGTGATACTTTAGGTGCGTTGCGCAGTGTAGTAATGTAACCTGTCTGCAGGTATTTGTAGAAAAATAGTCAGTGAACATTCAGTTTTTAATGCAACGATTTGTAGTAAGCACAGAAAAAGGAAACACGAATTTAAACAAACGTGAGAAGTCGTACTAGATATCTCAGCCAGTATAAAATTGAGTAGGCAATATGGCTTATAGCATATACAGTGTAAACGACCATGTAGACCTAATCTGTTTTAATGACACACAAATGGAATAAACACAGATACAGAAAGCAGTGCATCTCTGCTATCTGTATCAGCACCAAAACTTATATTTTCTTCTAAAAAACTTAAATGTCAAGTATAATACTCGTACTCACTAGTACTGTTCTTGAATTTAATTTCACCAAGAATATCATAAGGTTATACCAACTGCAAAAGGCAAATAATTATGAGCTTCCGCAGATATTTTTCCAGGAGGAGGCTACATTCGAAAGTTGAAATTTTCTTATGTGACTGATTCGTCGTGTTCGAGCGCGCATAGTTTTCCAAACACTAAATTTGAGAATAATTACATAAAACATATTACTCAAATGACTAAGAGGTATACAGTCAGTGTTTCATGGTTGTTTACTTTTATACTGAAATGATGAATATACTTTATTAGTGTCTATATGTTAAGCATTAATTGTTGTAACATTCCTATGAATTTGAATACCCATTTACATCCTTCTTATGGTGACATCCAGAGTATTCGAAGATGTATCCAGAAAAAATTAGGACAGTAATGTTTGGTTTTCACCAAAATTTAATAATATGAAATATAACGAAAGTTAGAAAGACTAAGAAAATCCTGTGGGATAGCAACCAAATGAAAACTCCTCACATTGGAGACTTATTTTAGAAACTCACTGTACATCTCTTCGATTTCAGTAATATTAAATCAGTAATTCATTGGATATACAGACGGTCATTGCTAGAATTGGTCCCATACGTCCCCTTTGCGGACGCATTTGTAAACAATAAGCTCGCATCAAGCTACCGTAGTCAACAATGGAGTGCAATGTGGCTTAATTCGTGCAAGTAGGAAAACACTTGGAAAGCGAAATGACTGGAAGGGATACTGAATGTATATTCAAATAAATTTCATGAAATTGATTAAATTACTGTGGCACATGTATTCCACGTGCCCAGAAAAGATGCGGCATACAGTTTCAAATATAAGAAAATCAAAGTGTAATCCATACAATTCGCAAAGCATTTACAGCATTTAAGGCATCTGGTAGGGTGGTGAGTGAATTGACTATGTTACCATTCGGATTAATAGATAGCAAATAGATTCTGTACCGAGCCTCGGAATATATTCGCCTCAAAGAGACGCAAAGTCCAAATATCGACATGAGAGACGCCCGTCCAACTAAGCGCAAAGCAAAACAAAAAATAATTAACCATGAACCACCCTCACGTTGTGGATGATTAACAACATTGTACTGCAGGTGTTCACTTCTTGGGGCCACTCAAGTTACGTTCACCCCCGCCCCATCCCCCCCCCCCCCCCCCTCTGTCCAGCAACCAGCCACTCACAGCATACGACCGCAAAAATGTCCGTCCTCAATTCGGTAGAACATAAGAGTACTTGCTTTTCATTCATGTGCTACAATTCTCAGCAATTCAGGAAGTGATCTCATTAGTAGGCCAAACTGGAACTCACAGATCATTTCATGGATAATTCACGGACAACCCCAAAGATAAGTAAATTGTTCGTATTCGAAACTAAGCACAGATTGCATCTTTGCAGTGAGCCTGTGTTACTAGAATGCGGAAATGAATTAACTGCAAATATATCAAATTAAATATCGAAAGTGGTGAACTGAGTTTGACAGTCAGAAAGATATAACAAAGTAATATAGAAGGACGAAATATTATCTACATTTCCCCTTGATGTATCCAAGTGGGGCGTTCAATGTGTAATCCAACCAACACATCTTTTTCTGAGAGCATATCGGTTTTATTCAGCATTTCAGTACACCATGTTATTTCCCACTCTTCTGGCTACAAAAGACTATCTTTCAACATATTTCCCGTAGCATGCAACGGCCATACGCAGCCTTACTGGAGCGGCCCGTATGCCTGCGTGTGCCACTCTAGTAGTCGACGTTGGAGCTAACGTCTTGCTGAATGCGTAACCTCTGCATTATCCACGAACTGCTTCCCAGGGAGTTCAGGCATTAGATCTGGTTAATAGCATGAATGAGGAAGAACTATCAAATGGAATTTTGCGAGATCTCTCCAATGCACAGACTGGAGTGAGGCCTTTCGTTGTCCAGGAGAAGTTCATTTGCAGTTTTGTGGCAACAAACAAACTGAAACCGTTTCTTCAATTTTCTGAAGGTAGCACAATACACTTGAGTTGATCGTTGCTCCATGAAGGAGACTAACCCCTTCAGAGTCCCAGAAGTCCGTCTCCGTGACCTCCCTGCTGACGGTGCTAACTGGAACTTTTTCTTTGGAGAACAGGTGGCGTGGTGCCAATCCATGGATTGCCATTTTGTATCCACTTCGAAGTTATGAGTCAATCTTTCATTGCCTTTGACGATATTTGATAAGAAGATCAGCCTCGTAACACGGAAGCAATTCTGCGCAGATGGTCCTTCGTTTCTCTTTATGGTCTTCTGCTAGGCTGTGAAAAGCCCAGCAGACACGCACCTTTGAACCCACCAAATGGTGGATGAATGTGTCAACATTACCAACGCAGAGACATCGAGTTGAGCAGCGAGTTGTTTGATTCTCATTCGTCGATGACCTCGAATAACGGTGTCAGCACGTTCCAACGTTGTCTGAGTCACAGCTGTGAGCGGCAGGCCGGTATACGGGATATACGAGAGCTTAGCGCGACCCTGTTGCAATGATGACAGACGCCTCGTTCAAGGACTCGCCGTGCTTTTGTTCATTGCTTGGTTTCCGTAGACATTCCGCAAGGGCCATTGAATACCTGTAATGCTCTAATTTTCCGCCGAAAGAAACTCAATGACAACTGAACATGTAACACGTCAGCCTCAGCTGCAAATATAAACCAAACTTTACCCAGGTTTCAGCCAAAATAACTTGACCTTTTAAGAAGCGAGTGACACTAACCTACTACGTGCCAAAATTTGGCCATGTCAAGTATAAAACTGTAGAACCATAGTAACGAGGCCTCGTCCGTGCAGTGGGACCTGCTGTTTTTCTTCAGGCCAAGTAATGTAGATTATGACTAGTTACTACGGGGCTACAGTTTTATACTTGACATGGCCAAACTTTGGCATGCAGTAGTTTAGTGTCACTCACTTCTGAAGAAGGCCAAATTATTTTGGCTGAGACCTGGGTAAAGTTTGGTTTCTATTTGCAACTGAGGCTGACGTGTTACATGTTCAAATATCACAGTTTCTGACAGGTCTGCACAATGTTCAAAATTCTTCAATGACAACTCTCTACTTGGAGCGCATTCCTTTGCAGATGACATTTTGAAGTGTGCGTATAGCGCCGCCACCTATCGGACCTTAATGAAAATATAAGGACTCAAGCGGGAATATTTTAAGATATCCAGTAACAAATTGTGCTTTTTAACAGCAAAAGTGGCCAAGAAAAGTAATGTGTTACGTTACTTATTGAAAGCCCCTCGTAAGTACACTGCCTGACAACGAAAGTGAAGCACTCGGGGGACATGGTCGGATGTCTGTGTATCTTTGTGCGCTTACACACCACGAGTGGTAATGTAAATGATTAGAATACAATTCTCTGTGAAAGAACGACTGCCCTTTTTTTTCCTTTCCTCTCCAACACCCCCCCCCCTTTTTCCACCTCATCGGTCCGGGTCCCCCCCCCCATCCCCACCCCTTCTGCCGCCGTGTCTCCTGTATAGTGCTGTTTTAAGCAAGTGTTGCAAACAGCCGCCATACTGTCGCTAGTTTTTTTTTTTTTTTTTATCTCGTGCGAACAGAAACCAGACTGTCTCCGTGTTTTTAAATTGTGCCTGCCTATTTACTATCAGCATCGCCAACCGTTTTGTTTCTATATTTTCTTCGTATATTTTTCTCCATGTTTCGGTTTTTAACGGGCACCGCCTTTATCGCCTGCTTTTGTTTCTTTTTCATATCTCCTGATTCTGTTTTTTAACTTTTCTGTAGGCTGCAGAGCGGCGTATTGTGCTGCTGCCAGACATCACCCCTTCTGGGGGGGGGGGGGGAATTGAAATCGAATAAAGAAAAAAAATCGCCTAACAGGGTGCGTTAGTGTTTCTCATATTTTGTTAAATATTATTGCAGTCTTGTCAGGAACTAACAGAGTCTGATAGGAGACTTATTGCGGGCCTCCAGTTGGCCAGCTGTTCGATTAGTGAAATATACAGATTTGAGTATCAGTCGGGTGTGAGTGGCCCGATGTTGGACTCCTGGGAACGTGAGGTCAGGTATACTCGCCGTCAAGTCCCAGTCCACCATGTGTGACCCCGGCAAAGGAACTTCGCCGTATTGTGCACCAGGCACATAGTAACCACTTCACATCTGCACCTGGCATCTGAGAATAAGTAATGGACTGAGACTAGCAGCAGTTGGGTTAAACGATTCCCGTTAACACCACAGCACAAATGGTTGCTTTCGGTTGGTGCCGTGAGCGAGGTGCTTCAAGTACAGGTAAATGGTGTCGCATTGTGTTCAGCGATGAATCAAATTTTCACTACCCCAGACGCCCATAGACGGCGAGCATGGCGGCAACCTGGAGAGAGGTCTCATTCTTCCAAAGTCTGGAGAGAGACAGGTGCGTTATTCTTGGCCACAGGTGTAATGAACCATCCAGTACGACATAGATCACGCTTGGTACTGACTGAGGAAATCTGACAGCACAACGGTACGAGAGCCACATCCCGCGTCCTCATGTCGTACCTCTCAGGCGACTGATTCGTGGTGCCATTTTCAACGAGACAACGTTCGACCACACATGGCACGTCTCTATCAACTGTCAGCATGATGTTGAGGTACTCTTATGGCCAGTAACAACCCGTAATACGTCCCCGATAGAACGTGCCTCGAACCAGCCCAGACATCGAATCTGTCCCGGTGTCAGTATCCAGGACATCAAGGACCAACCAGAAAAGTTGTGCGCCATTTTGGGTAAAGAGACGATACAACTGATTTCATCCTTCCCATCGGAATCCATGCATAGATGTTGCTCATAGAGGGTTTAAAGTAGCACTGATAGGTAGGCTGATACTACCAATTTCTTCCTAAATTTGATCCTCCCAACCAGTCAAGTTTCATTTTTCCCTTCCCTTTCTGTGTGACTTTTTTTTAGCCAGTGTATATGCTGAGTTATGCACTGCAGTGTCAAAGAAACTGGTGTACCTGCCAAATACCACCTACGGCCGCCGCGAACCCCCAGAAGTACCGCAACAGGACGTGGCATGTCGACTAATGTCTGAAGTAGTGCTGGAGGGAACTGACACCATGAATCCTGCAGGGCTTCCAAAAATCCGTGACAGTACGAGGGTGTGGAGATCTCTGCATGTGGGATGCACGTTGCAAGGCAACCCACATATGCTCAATAATGTTCATATCTCGGGCGTTTAGTAGCCTGTGGAAGTCTTTAAACTCAGAAGAGCATTCATGGAGCCACTCTGTAACAGTTCTGGATGTGTGGGGAGTCGCATTGTCCTGCTGGAATTACCCAAGTACGTCGCAATGCACAATGGACATGAATGGATGCAGTTCACCAGACAGGATGCTTACGTACGCGTCTTGACCACACATGGCACGTCTCTATGAACTGTCTGCATGATATTGAGGTCCTCTTATGGCCAGTAAGAACCCGTAATACGTACCCGATAGAACGTGCCTCGAACCAGCCCAGACATCGAATCTGTCCCGGTGTCAGCATCCAGGACATCAAGGACCAACTAGAAAAGTTGTGCGCCATTTTGCGTAAAGAGACGCAACTGCACACGCCCATGCCATTACAGAGCCTCCAACAGCTTGTACAGTTCCCTACTGACATGCAGGCTTCATGGGTTAATGAGGTTGTCTCCATACGTATACACGTCCATCCGCTCAATACATTTTGGAACGACACACGTCCAGTTTCCAGTCATCAACAGTCCAACGTCGGTGTTGACGGGCCCAGGCGAAGCGTAAATCTTATGTCGTGCAGTCTTCAAGGGTACACGAGTCAGCCTTCGGCTCAGAAATCTCATATCGATGACGTTTCGTTGAATGGTTCACATGCTGACACTTGTTGATGGCCCAGCAATTTGCGGAAGGGTTGCACTTCTGTCACGATGAACGATTCTTTTCAGGCGTCGTTGGTCCCTTTCTTGCAGGAAATTTTTCCGGCCACAGTGATGTCGGAAATTTGATGTTTTACCGGATTCCTGACATTCATCGTACACTCGTGAAATGGGCGTACGGGAAATACCCACTTCATTGCCGCCTCGGAGATGCTGTGTCCCATCGCTCGTACGCTGAGTGTAACACTACGTTCATACTCAGTTAAATCTTGATAACTTGCCATTGTAGCAGCAGCAACCGATGTAACAATTGCACCAGACACTTCTTTTCTTAAATAGTCGTTGCCGACCGCAGCGCTGTATTCTGCCTGTTTACACATCTCTGTATTTGATGCATGCCTATACCAGTTTCTTTGGCACTTCAGTGTAAAACCCTCTTACAACTTACACATGGGAAGTTTTACAGACAAATGTCGTTTTACCGAAATATCTGTAAGTATACAACTATATACAGAAATATACAAAATATAACACAAAACATAGGACTGCAGACATCATTCGAAAAGATTGAGATGGGATAATAGATCCACTAGTAACCAACCCCATAACAGCAAATAAGTGGAAAGTAAAAAAAAAAAAAAAAATGAAACAGTTTAAATATCTCTGAGAAATAAGTATAGACAACTTGCACAATAAACCTGCTTAGCACGAAAGAACTAACAAAATGATAAAAGCTCAAAAATTAACATGGTCTACATACAATAAAAATGTCTGTCAATCTAAACTAAATTAAAATGATGGTTCAGTCAGAGGTGATATAAGGAAGTGAAACTATTCACGAAGTCACCCAGAAAAACAGAATCGACTAAATCCTAAAAGCAAAGAGATGAATAATAGAACATTCGTAAATAAGAAATATCAAAAATATGGGCAAAGGTGGATAGTGTCAAATGAAACGGTGTGCAGAAAGCAGGAGCCCATTACAGATACTATACGGAAGAAAAGGAGCTCTTTCTTTGGCCACATTATGAGGACACCAGAAACCACATTACTAAGAAAAATTGCAGAGATACTCTGCAACATGAAGCATCCAGTAAGTTGACTGAAGGAAATCAGGGACGGTGCGAAGAAGCTAGAATTAACCCTGGTTGATTTTCAAAACAAAACAAAAAGATGTAAAGAAACTGAAAAACATGAAAATAAGATATAAACGACAAACATTAAAGATAGTATTTACAGAGGTGGAACGACAGGAAAGATCAGAACCAATGAAAAGATATTCGGAAATCCAGGAATATTGAAGAAGATGACCAGAAATCGATTGGCCTAATGAGGCTAGAAAAGGAGAAGAAGAAGATTATACACTAACGGAAGAAACGGAAACACCCAAAAATGATTAATGCAGAGTAATGAACTTTCGGGAATTCATTTGTCTAGGTAACATATTTAAGTGATTAGCATTGAAATATCGGGGGCTCATGCAAGAGAGATATACGCCATTGCAAATGTGAAATACTGGCACATTAACAATTAGAGGTAAAGGTGGATAAATGGGCCCCCACTTTGTTTTTTTTATATATATAACACCTTTTATTTTTAGTATAATCACCTGAAATTAACATAAAGCACTTCTCTAGTATGTCCTGCAAATAGTTACGACATGTTTTGACTCAACTTTTTAATAGTTAAAACAAAATTTTATTTTTCCTGATAGTCTGCATTTTGTTGCGTCAAGAATTTGTGCTGGTAATATGGGCCCCAAGGTAGTTTGAAATAAAAAGAAACAAAAATTTGAAAAAAATAATTTTATTTAATTTTTGTGTATGATGAAAGAAAGATTCACTCTGAACATTGTTAATTAGTCTACTGGTGGGATGATTTTCACAGCCTACGCCTAGTCTATTCACAATAGTCACACACATAAGCATCTTTTTACACGTTACAAGTGATCCTCTTTCAGCTGCAGATAATGCACCAACTTGCCTTTTTCCACTCAGGCCGATGACACGAGAAATTTTTCTTTGAACGACACTAAGACCTGACTGGTCTGCCGGCTGGAGTGGTCGAGCGGTTCTAGGCGCTACAGTCTGGAACCGCGCGACCGCTACGGTCGCAGGTTCGAATCTTGCCTCGGGCATGGATGTGTGTGATGTCCTTAGGTTAGTTAGGTTTAAGCAGTTCTAAGTTCTAGGGGGCTGGTGACCTCAGCAGTTAAGTCCCATAGTGCTCAGAGCCATTTTCTGACTCGTCTACATTAAAAACTCTGTCTGCAGGATATTTGTAGTTACTGAACGCAGCTTCAAGTAAACTGAAGAAATTGTCGACAGCTTGTTTATTAAACTCATTAGCACGTGAAATCGAAGTTGCGGATGGCTTCAAAATAGACAGAATATTTTTGTGCCGTGACATAAAATGGTCAAACCAAGTTCGACCAGAAACTTCGCCCTTTACAAATGGATGAGGGATTTTATTTCTTGTGCAAACCTGGTAGGCCATTTCTGGTAAGGCTGTAGAATTTGGATTCCATAATGAGAGGATATTTAACCAGTTCGTCCTAAAGTCTCTGTGGTAAAACCGGTGGACGGCCCAGTTTAATATAAACTATTTCTTCGACCGGTTTATCGATTCGTGAAATCCTTTGGAGCGTAGAACGAGGGACAGAGTACACTTTATCCGCTTTTTTCAACCCCATTTTTTTCTCTTTAATAGCTACAATAGCATTTGACATATTTGCTTTGTCCCACGATTGCCGTTTCGATTTTTTTGGTGGTACAAGATGTCTTCGAGGCATCTGAAACATAAAGAGTAGCAATATTTGTAAATGGTCCCATAAAATCTGATTGATTTTACGGGTCCCATAATACCAGCAGCAAAAGGTGCCCATATCCACCCTCGACATCTTGGGAAAAACGATTTTGCCTACGGTTAGTTTGGTTCGCAACCGACGTTAATTAATGTAAAACGGCATTCCAACAACAAGCCAAATACGTACCTTACCTTAGTTTTAGTAATAACATGTTAGAAATTTGAGTTTTATTCAAATAAACACTAACCTTTCAAACTTTTGATGACAGCGAAAAAATTCACAGCACAACTATTCACAAACCATGACAGCTACTACGTCTGCACACTCTACAGTGAAGTTTGGCAACTAGTTCTAGTAGCTCATGTGCTCTCCGCTAGAATTCATGGCCTGTACTTCCAAATATGTAGGGGGCCCATAATACCAGCAGGGGCCCATTTTTCCACCTTTTCCTCTACTGTAATCATCAGTGTTGAATGCAAGCAAGCAAACGTGTATGTGTGCTGCACACGTGACGGATGTCAGTTTGTGGAGTGGATGACGTTGATGTTGTGTGGTTTTTGGGGCGCTCAACTGCGCGGTTATCAGCTCCCGCTCAAATCCCCAACCTTTGCTCAGTCCAATCCCGCCACTTACATGAATGATGATGAAACGATGAGGACAACACAAACACCCAGTCATCTCGAGGAAGGTGAAAATCCCTGACCCCACCGGGAATCGAACGCGGGACCCCATGCTCGGGAAGCGAGAACGCGACCGCAAGATTGTGGAGTTACATGCCTATTGCACTTGGTCGGTCAATACAGGGACGGTTAATGCTGTTTGAGGATGATGCTGAAGTTCTCGTCCGATGATGTCCAACATGGGCCCGATTTGAGACAGACGCGTTAATCGAGCAGGCCAAGGCTACGTGTTGACACTCCGTGTGGCACGCTGGGTTGCAACAGTGGTATGTGGGCGAGCATTGTGCTCTTGGGAAATACTCCCTTGAATGCTATTCCAGGGCGAATCACCTAGATTTGCAGTCAGGGTGCGTGGGATAACGAGGAGAGTGCTCCTGCTCTCATATGTAATCGACTCCAGACGATAACTCCAGGTGTAGGTCCAGTGTATCCAGGTCTCAACTGGCCTCCTTCTAACAACCACTAAACCATCACTGGCGCCGCCGCAGGAGCAGCTTTCATCGTAAAAGGCAACAAACCTGCACCCTGCACTCCCGCAAATGGCGATGGTTTGTGGTCAGTATAATGCACGCTGCAGGGCGCCTGTCTCGGAGCTGTGTTTAAGCTACGATTGGTAACAGTTTGTTGTGTCACTGTGCTGCCACCTGTCGCTCAAATTGCTGGTGCGGATGCAGTACGATGTTCTAGACTCATAGGTGGAACATGATGATCCCTCTCAGCAGAGCCTCCTGGCCGTTCGGAGCCCGGTCTCCTTCGACCGTAGATCTCGTGACCATGGCAGCCAGCAGTCCTGCACTGTGGCTCCATTCCTGCCTAGTTTTTCTGCAGTATCGCAGAAGGAACATCCAGCTCCTCGTAACCCCATTACAGCACCTCGTTCAAATTCAGTGAGCTGTTGTAAATGACGTCCCCGCTGCGTTTAAGGCAATCATGGCTAACATCAACGCTTCACGACCAATCTCAGACTCAATTAACGTTCCGACGTTACAACATGCATTTAAAGCAAACATGATTTGCACCCTCATAGTGGCGCTACTAGCGCCACTCTTGTGAGACTGACACGAAATTTGAGGAGATATTATGTTTCAGATGTAAAAACACAGGTACCATTTTCGTTAGTGTCACATTTCCCCTCCTTGTTGTCGCGATTTTTTCCTGTCAGATTGTAAGTGTGCATGTTCGGTGATAGGAGAGAGTTCTCTATGTTTGATGTACACCATAACGTTGCAACACTTATCGTATGTTCCAAGGAACAAGTAACCAACGAACTAAGAAACTAATGGATAAGTCTCAATTTTCTCTGTCGTGGTGTTTTCTTTTTTGCTATCGAGAATGCCCGACCTCTTCTAAATCACAAATCCATAGTTCCGATCGATGTTGTCTGTGTGTATTGCATCAGGATTAGGATAAGACGCCATATTATCGAAACTGTTTTCATGTTTAGCAAAGCACGTTGTCAGATCCTGTACACCTGATAGTATTTTGACTATTTCTTAATTGCTCTTATCCTATAATGACAGCCACTTTTACTAATGTACGTTTCTGTTTCATTATAACGCAGATCACTTTCATATATTCAGTAAATTTAAACGGTAATGGACATTAGAACATTTCGTAACAGCAGCTCAGTCGGGATTAATATTGAGAAGACAAAAGTTTAAAACGAGAGGACGGCCTTTCCCTATGCCCACCCGGTTACATAGTGACGTGCGTTTAAGAACTGCATTCTTCTGGTATGAAACGCCGATTTTATTTTTAAAAACATGGACACACAAAACAGTGTTACTTGTTTCGTCATATAATAAAAGTGGCCATTGCCACCTCATCTTTGCCTGTTAACGAGCACGATACACTATATTAATATACGATAGGATACTACACTTATAACAGACGATCACAAAGTTCCTGTTCTATGGCCGAACAGTCCAGAACTGGTATGCTAATCAGGCAAAATAGCCATGAGCATGCTGGTAATCATCCGACCGACGCACCAGGCTGAAGACAGCCGTTTGGTGGAACACTGTGTGCTGCTGAGTGAAGATGTGCATAACTGCAGAATTCGTCGACCCTTCAAGGCCTTTGTAAGGGAGAAAAGGGGTGATAACCGCATGGTGACAGATAGGATTCTAGGGCGTGTGCTCCAGTGTGCCCCAATTGTCCGTAATGGATGAGACGGGCGTCCCTGATCGACCGGCATACTGCGTCGAACTGCGACCAGCACGAAACTTGGCGCACCATTCCACAACGGTGATTTTCGATAGATATGCTGCCCCATACACAGTCTTCTTTCTCCGATGTATGTCTACTTGTGTTTGTCCTTCACCAGCAAAGAAGAAGGTACCAGCAAGTTGCTCCTCTTTGGATGCATTTGATAATAACGTCGCCGTAATTCACGTTTACTTATTTACTCCATGCATTTCGATAAGATACGAATGTTAAACTAATCCCTTTCCTAGATGTTGGTGCTTACATACACATAGTGGGGTCGAGCTGCAGTAACTCCCTCAAAGGGAAACTTTTCGATCGTCCGTTACACAATTTATTTTTCTTTTTTACATCTATTTCTATAACTAGAGTCGCATTTGAACGAAGTTCACACATGTATCAATGTGAAATACATAATATAAGGCCGGCCGGGGTGGCCGAGCGGTTCTAGGCGCTACAGTCTGGAACCGCGCGACCGCTACGGTCGCAGGTCCGAATCCGGCCTCGGGCATGGATGTGTGTGATGTCCTTAAGTTAGTTAGGTTTAAGTAGTTCTAAGTTCTAGGGGACTTATGACCTCAGAAGTTAAGTCCCATAGTGCTCAGAGCCATAATGTAAGGTGCCCTCATGTGCCATACTTGCCTAATGTGAAATTCCAGTGTGTTCAGTCTGTATGAAGGTGACATCAGTGCAGCTGTTACTACAGCGACATTGGCAGAGAAAGAAACATTATTGGTTTCCCGCTAACGTTCAGTGATATTTCTGTGTCGCAATAAAAGTTTCACAAGTTTTGAGTATTTATGACTTCGCGATTGAGTGGATAGTTTAACATAACGTTTAACGTATAAATATAATGCTTTTATAAAGGAATCGTTGTGGGATCGTCCTGCATAATTTGCTAAAACACTACTAAAATCGGTTTGTGTGCAGCATGGTTAAAATTAAAACGTAATTCAAATGTTGAAGACATTGTGAACGTACCATTAAGCAGAAAGCCCACTTCACCAATCAGCATGGAAAAAGACTTTCCAGATCATTTTATGGAGATAGAGAAGATATTTTTTGGCCCGCCTAGCAACGCTGTACGCAAACTTGCTGTTCACCTTGCTCGGGCCAACAATATACCAAACCCCTTCAACAGAGATAACGAGTCGGAATAAGGTGATTAAAGAAATATCTAAAAGAGGAATTCCTCCATATCTTTAAGAACACCTGAATCAGCATCATTGTTCAGAGTGCGCTTGTTCAGTAAAGAAAGTGTGCCTCAATTTGTTGATACTTTACAGGGAGAATTTAAATGATATTTCTACAAACCTGACTGAATTTACACCTGTGATGAGACAGGACTACCTTTCTCACTCAAAACAGGCCTAGGTCGTATAAAGGAAGGGAAGAAGCAAGTAGGTTCACGTTCTTCGGCTGAGAAGCTTAGTCACCGTCGTTGTTTGCATGAGTGCATCCAGTAATCATGTACCTTTGCTCCTGATATTTCCAAGACAGAATATAAAGAATGTGCTTATGTACGGAGCACACCATACATCTGGAAGATCAAAATGGACATAAACACGAAATGTTTAAACATTTCGTAATAAACTACCAAACCTTCTGGCATCAGACCCAGTTCTCTTAATACTTGATGCGCATTACTCCAATTCTGGGATTTTAGATATCTTTATTTACGATAAAGAGCATCATGTTTCGCCCGCATCTCGTGGTCGTGCGGTAGCGTTCTCGCTTCCCACGCCCGGGTTCCCGGGTTCGATTCCCGGCGGGGTCAGGGATTTTCTCTGCCTCGTGATGGCTGGGTGTTGTGTGCTGTCCTTAGGTTAGTTAGGTTTAAGTAGTTCTAAGTTCTAGGGGACTTATGACCACAGCAGTTGAGTCCCATAGTGCTCAGAACCATTTGAACCATCATGTTTCAATTGTTTGCCTCCACCGACACAGTTCTCATAAACGACAACCATTAGATGTTGCGTTTATGTGTCGACTGAAGATTTTCTGTGATGCCGAAATTCGGACATGGATGACTAATAACAGAGATTCAGTACATTTGGTTACACGTTGTCAAATATCCGAGCTTCTGGGCAAAGCTTGTATTAAAGTGGAAAGAAAGGAAACTACCATGAATGGTTTTAGGGAAGCTGGTATATATACCCCTTCAATGGCGGCGATAATTCTATACAGTCAATCAGTAGTAGCATATCTGAACCATGTCAGCCTTCCAGCCTAGATCCAACTACAAAAACAAGAGTGGTCGAAAGACCAGAAAAGCAAAATTACTAATGTCCTCTTCAAACACTGAGGAGGATGGAGAACGTGTCCTCTGTCGGAAATTATGTTCAAAAGGTGTTACTGGTGTCTGAGTCCAATCTCAAACATGTGACTTATTGGCCACTCTACAGTGTGCTGGAAACCCAACACAGCAGCTGATGTGTGGAAACTGTCTGGAAAAAAACTATGCTATGCAAGTCAAAATGTTAAACGAAACCTGTAAAATGTGTTTTTTATGTGACAATTGGCGTTAAAATCACCAAACAGAATACTGATGTACATAAAGTACTCACATGTTATAATGTTCATTTACTTCATACATGTGTTAACCCAAGTCAGCCGATATCAAATTTCTTCATGTGTGGTTTGGAGTATCTCACTGATGACCAAATGAACTTTTATAAAATATGGTTTATTGCAATTAACGTTACAGTTAGTTTGTTTTGGGGTTTGAATATGATACTTGCAAGTAAATGAGAAATTTTTCTTTCAATTACCACTAATACGAAAGCTTTTCTATGTCCACCCTTTTGACTGGAGGTCTGGGGGAATACTATTGTAAGAAAACGAAACACTTACAGCCGCCTTATAATGTTATTTTTTGTGCAGCTACCAGCATGGGCGCTTGAATTAGCCGTCTTCAGGCCTTAGTTGATGCTAAACTGGTTATCACGATCCATTTATACGACATATCAGTGGCGAACATAACTGGTTTGCGCAGACTGTCTGTAACTGTGATGTCGTCTTTGCCTGAAGGTGGTACATTGGAGGGCTGAAATTCGTAACTACACCATAAATAAGATCATAAGGATTACTGTAGGTGTTTCATTTTCTTAGAATTACGAACTAGTTGTAAATTAAGGTCCGATAGGTCAGAAATGGAAACAACTGAAAAAATAAAAAATATTTTATTTGCAACTGTTAGCTATGCCTTCCACGTCGCCGCTCCGTCTAAGACATTTGTCGTAGCGTAGTACCAACTTCACCAAAACCCTATTCATAGAAGGCAGCCGCCTGTGCTTTCCGCCAGTTCTCTACGCTGGTCTACAGCTCGCTGTCTATGCCATTATTCGTAGCTAGCAACTCATGTGGCAGAAAAGAAACTCTACGTTGCCCTTTGAGAGTGTGGCCGAGAATTGTCATGAAGGAGGAAACGCATGACAGTTATGTTATGTGGGGCTGCATGGCATCAGGTGAAATCTGTCACCACGCTTTCATACATGCCGAGAGACACTATTTATAGGTATCTTTACGTGCTCAATGTGCACTCAAAACCGAAAAGAGCGACGTGACGCAGTCGACGGGCCTATTGGGGACAATGCCCATCACATCTGTTCAAAGATTCATTGGATTTACACTGTGTTGCGCTCGATTGGATCTTACTTTGCTAATAGCCCTCGCGTACAGGGTGATTATTATTAAACATTCAAAACGCTGTAGTAATAACAGTACCGGTCAGAATGGCGTCAAATTCCAACGAAACATTATCAGAGAAGGGGGAAAAATGAAGACTGAAGAAAAAAAATAGTGCGAAAATTGATCAGTAGATGACGCTGTATGTTTGATAATACGTAAATGAAAAGACCTGACTTGCGCTAAACCCATTGAAGTTGGTATAAACACGCCGGATAAACGGCGTTTTCTCCTTTCGCGTCTGCGACGTTCGCCGTGACTACCTCAATTCAGGATCGCGCTCTGCCTGAAAACTGTATTACAAGAATGGTGACTGTGCACACGTCACTGTGCAGAAGTTGCGGACACTGAAGGGTGTGAAAGAACACGTTGGTCCGATGACTGCTGTGGGTCTCGAGAAAATGATTCGGAAATTCGAAAAGACGGGTTCTTTTGGTGTGCAATCTGGCAGAGGGAGGAAACGAATTGATTCGACGTCAGAGGAAGCGGTGGCCACAGCAATGCAGGAGGAGACGAATGGTGGTGTGCAAACGTCTAGTGCACGGAGAATTGGCCAAACATTGGACACACCCGTGAACATCCTACGAAACATCGTTCTTTGCTATCCATTCAAAACAACCCATGTGCACGAGTTGCTTCCTGTTGACCTGCCAAAAGAGAAACCTCTGCTTTAGAATTTCTTGCTCGCATGGGAGAGAACAATGATTGGACGCAGAAGATTTTGCGGACAGAAGAAGCCCACTTTCATCTGACAGGATATGTCAATACACTGAATTATCGAAAATGGGCAACGGAAAATCCACATGCAAATCAACCACTACCACTTCATCCTGAAAAGGTCACTGTGTGGTGCGGGTGTACTGCATCATTTATCATAGGCCATATTTTTTCTAAGAGACAGGTGCTTCCAGTCTTATTACCTGTACCGTTTCTGGTAGGCGCTGTGAGTGTCTTTTGCTCAACCACGTCATTCCAGCTCTCCGCCAGCGTGGATGTGTGGGCGGGATCATTTTTATGCAAGATGGCGCACCTCAGCATATTAAAAATCCATTTAAGCAGCTGCTGTCCTCATAAAAATTAAAAACCGATGTGTGTGATGCTTTTTTATGCGGTTTTTGGCCTCAGGACACTTAAAAACCGATTTTTCCCATCTGATGTAATGTGGACGATGTGGTGGACATTCTTGCGTAACTAACAGTGTCACACCCGTACACCCATGCACACTAGTAGTACTGTATGT
Source organism: Schistocerca nitens (assembly GCF_023898315.1). Lineage (NCBI taxonomy): Eukaryota > Metazoa > Arthropoda > Insecta > Orthoptera > Acrididae > Schistocerca > Schistocerca nitens. Next base: position 7,457,564 of record NW_026045910.1, on the reverse strand, counting down.
TTAACGTCAAACGTACACCTTAGGCATTGTTGTAGATTCATTTGTCATTTGTAGTAGACCACTATTAAATTACGATTATTTCTCCGCCATCTGTTGCTAGATTTCGTAACTTTTTATTTTTCTTCTGCCTTACGTTTGCCCTCGTCTCCGATAATAGTCCGATGCAATTTTACGTCATTCTGACCACCAGTGTTACTTCTATAGAGGTTTTGAAGTTTAACTTTAATTATAATCACCCTGTATGACAAACATAAGTGCAATACATTGAGTAGGTATAAAAAGTATTCCACACTAGGGCAATTCACCCTATATAAATTGCACTTGCACCTAAATGGTTTCAATTCGGAAATGCTGTGCACATTATGTAATTTACATGTACCGTTTATTATTTTGGAAACTTTCACCGTTAAAATTTGATTTCCAGTGATTATCATTATTATTAATTATTACCGAAACTTTTTTTAGATATCATAAGAAAATACAATATGAATGTACAACTATTGTTAACATTGGGTTTACTGTTTCTGGTTTAACTTCCTTTGTGTGAGGCTAAAGCGGTTGCTGTACTGTGAGCAGCATGCAGGAGTTGTAAGGTTGGTGTCGTATCGTTTGGCAGTATTTAGAGAAGAAATGGATTGGAAACGTTGATGAAAATATGCAAAATTGAAAGCAAAAGCCTGTGACGGTCCTTTTACGTATGTATGTATACGGATATAAGTCTAATCGTGAAATTGTTTTGAAAATAATTAGTAACCCGCTAGAGCAATTGTGCTAACAACGAGAACGGATTCTACTGGACAACCACCAGACGTATACCTCAGAGTGGTCACGGGCACCCACAGGAACGGTTAGCTTGCAAGGGGTAAATGCAACAGAGCAGAAGTGCCAGTAACGTCATTTCCTTTCTCGTGGAGAGCTCGCATCCTGTGAAGGGAAACGGTTCGAGTGTGCAGCAGTAGACGCCCCGGTACGTGGGCGCCGTCCCGTCCCGTCGCAGCCTGGCTGCCGTAAGGTGATCCCCTGGCGCCGCTCCACGCCACGCCGCTCGCCTTCCTTCGGAAGAGCCTCCACAGCCGCAACGCACCGCCTTTGCGTCGCTCTCCCGTATTACCGGCACAGCCCGAATTACCCTAACCGAGCGTTCGCTGTCCCTACCCCGTTCTCTTTCCCTGCACCTACCTGTTCCCTTGCGAAGAAAGAGAAACCCGATCTACACACCGACAAGATGGAGCCGAATACTTTCTTTAACTTACGATCCAGCGAGACCGTCTATTCTTCCGTCGTTTCTTTATTTCCCCATTCCGTTCTCCTTATCCACGAGAATCCTTTATCGATTTCGAGAGCCTGCTGTGTTCCTCTAAAACAGGCATAATCTATTGCGTGGTCCGCCAACATGAGAAGGAATTTGGTTGCAACGGCACAAATAATAAGACTGTGTACTTAAAATTTCCATCCATTCTTCCTTTAGGTTTTTTTTTTCCTGTAGGTAGGAACAAATACAGGGTGGCGCAAAATAGATGAGAGAGAGAGTTTTCTACTGTAGTTCAGTCGTGTGCCATAAATCAGCCTCCTTATGATATTGTTGTATTGTAGCTCTGAAAATTCTGTAGCTCATTCAACGTCTCAATTCAATCTTCAGAACGGAATCGATGAAACAGAGTCTGTTTATCTTAAAGACATTCTATACAAATTATGGATGTTTACTGTCGCGAGACGCGCATTCAACAGTAAACTTCATCCAAGGACAGCACCATCTAAAATGACTACTTGTCGGAGATATTACAGTACTGAAATGAAGTCCAATTGTGAAAAAAAAACTTAAGCTTCCACTCAAACCGATTTTTTGTTTTGCGTGTTGATGCAACGTTTTGAAATGCCTCGACCCCTATATGACTCCAAAGAGGGGCAACTAAGGAAGAGTAGCCTCAGCTGAACTAAAAAAAAATGGCTCTGAGCACTATGGGACTCAACTGCTGAGGTCATTAGTCCCCTAGAACTTAGAACTAGTTAAACCTAACTAACCTAAGGACATCACAAACATCCATGCCCGAGGCAGGATTCCAACCTGCGACCGTAGCGGTCTTGCGGTTCCAGACTGCAGCGCCTTTAACCGCAAGGCCACTTCGGCCGGCTCAGTTGAACTCCTGAAGGATGTGGAACGAATACGAACCCTATTCGGTGAGCCCGCTACATCAAGAAGACATGCAGCACAGCTACTCAGGATGTTACGACTGTCTCTCCTGAAGTAAATGTACAAATTTGAAGGTCATTGATGTGCAGCAACGATATTATTTTGCAAATGGGTTGATTGACGCCTTTGAAAATAGAACAGTCATTAAGGATCACATCCATCTCCATGAGGACATCAACAAATAGAACTGGTTGCACTGAGACACTGTCAACAATTGTAAGCTGCTCTGTATGATGTGGAAGGGCTTTCTTATAGCTCCTATCTCAAACCGTATCATTATTTCCTTTGCAGTTATCTAAAGGAAAAACTCTTCGAAGGTGCACCTGCAACACACCAGGACCTGGCAGCACATTTCTGTGCTATAACAACAAGAGTAACAGTATGTAGCATGATGATTAAAATTCTTTTGGGTATTATGCCGCGTCATTGCTGAAACTAACAACAATAATAAACTAAAATGACTGGGTGTTGTGTGATGTCCTTAGGTTAGTTAGGTTTAAGTAGTTCTAAGTTCTAGGGGACTGATGACCATAGATGTTAAGTCCCATAGTGCTCAGAGCCACTTGAACCAATAAACTAAAACCGACGTTTCGGCCGAATTGCTACGGCCTTCCTCAGCGCATGACTGGTTTTGCATTGGGATAAGTGCATCTATTTATTACAGACTATCGATGTCTGACTTCACTATTGTAAAACTTTTAAATGGGCCTCTAATATGATTGGCTAGTCATGATGTAAGGGAAGATTGGTAGCTGTCCGCCAATCAGCGTTCGGCTTCTGGTCGGCAGGTTTTCCTCCTGGTGTGCGCGGAAGTGGACTGACAGTTGCTCTACAGCTGCTTGTGCCGATACGTCCGTGTCCCGCGCAGCTTCTGCCCCGCGACCGCTCGCGGCCCGTTGGACTGGGATGGCCGGCAGCCAGGACGCCGGCAGTTTGTAGCCATCTTCTCTGTTGATGTTGTCAGGCTGCTTAATAATTTCGATCGCCTCCCGTATTTTGCGTTCTCGCATCCACGACTCTTTCGCCAGTACTCGGGCTTCCTGGAACCTGATAGGTTGTCCACAGTCACGGTGGTGTTCCGCTATCGCCGATTTATTATGTTGTTGTAATCGTACATAGCGTTCGTGTTCTGCTACTCGTAAGCTGACAGGTCTCCCTGTTTCTCCTATGTAGGCAGCTCCGCACTCACACCGTCGTTCGTAAACACCAGCAGCGTTAAGATTGTTGACTACATCCTTGGTGGAACCTATTATTTCGTGGATCCTGTGACTGCTTCGAAAAATCGGTTTGAAACCTCGTCGGCGGAGGACGTTGCCTAGCCGTTCAGTGACGCCTTTTACATATTGTAAGTGTACCAGTGGAAGCTTCTCTTCTTTGCCTTCTTCTCGTGTTCTGTTCCCTTTGGTTTTAGCTACGTTTCTTATGATGTCATCATTGCCGTTGGCACGAAACGTGTGTTGTAGCTCCTTTAATTCTTCTTTGATGTTATTTTCATCGCTTATCCGGTAGGCTCGGGCAGTTAACGTATGCAGAACAGAATACTTTTGAGCTGGGTGGTGGTGGCTCTCCGCGTGCAGGTACCGATTAGTGTGCGTTCGCTTCCGGTACACTTTGTGTCCCAGTTTACCTTCGGCAGCTCTGTATACTTCCACATCCAGAAATGGCTAGGTACCATTGTTTTCAGTCTCATGTGTGAACTTTATATTTCTGTGCAGGCTATTTAAGTGCTGGAGGAAGTTTCCCATTTCCGCTTCACCGTGAGGCCAGATAACGAATGTGTCGTCCACATATCGTAGCCAACAACTGGGACGTAACAGAGCAGAAGCTAGGGCCGTTTGCTCAAAGGCTTCCATGAAGATGTCCGCAGCTACAGGGGAGAGCGGGGAACCCATTGCCACTCCATCTAACTGTTCGTAATATTTTCCCCGCCAGGTGAAGTACGTAGATGACAGGCATAAGCGCACCAGATCGCAGATATCTGGTGGGATCCGATCCTGTAAAATGCGCATAATCTCCTCAATAGGTACGTTAGTGAAGAGAGACTTGATGTCAAAACTGACCATAATGTCTGATGGCTTTAGTCGCTGTTCCCTAATCAGTTGTATGAAGTGGGAAGAGTCTTTCACGTAGGAGGCTGTTTGTCCCACAAGACGGCGTAACTTAGGTGTCAGATGTTTCTCCATATAATACGTAGGTGAATCTACGCCGTTCACTATGGGCCTCAGCGGATAACCCTCCTTATGGAGCTTAGGTACTCCGTAGATTCTAGGAGGAACAGGCGCCTTGGTGTTTAGTCTCTTAGCTGTGTCAGGATCAATTCTCGAGTCCTTTTCTAGGGCCTTCGTATTTCTGACTATCCTCACCGTCGAGCCACCCCTAAGTACTCTATAAATAGGATCTCTTAGCAGTTTGTCCATCTTCTTTTCATATTCAGAAGTGTCCATTAGAGCCGTAGCGTTTCGTTTGTCCGCATGTAGGACCACAATATCCTTGTTATTCCTGAGCTCCTTAATGGCCTGTCTTTCTTCACGTGTGATATTGGCTCTGAGTGGTTTTGCTGTTTGTAAAATACTTACAGCTTCCTGCCTTATCTTTTCTGCTTCTACAAGTAGTACTTGGTGGAGTGACGCCTCCACAGCTTGAATGACCTCTTTTGTGGGAATCTTTGTGGGCGTAACTGCGAAGTTTAACCCTTTGGACAGAACTGACGTCGCTGCCTCACTGATGGTCTGTGTCGAGATGTTAACCACAGTACGATTTGTATCCAGACTTACCTGTGAGTGGTGTTTGTTTCCCGTTAGCTCCTCAGATTTCTTTTTCTATCGACTGCTGACCAAGTCCTCCTCCATGCAGGACTGGTTGTGGGTTATTCGGTCGATGTTACCCCAGTCCTTCGATGATAACGTAGTTGACAGCCATAAATGCATGCTGTACAGTTGCCTGTTGTTATAGTCTATGACGCTCCGGAGGTGTTGTATCCTCTCCCTTAATAACGCATGGCTGGCCCGATAGTAAATGGTTCTTGTTCTTTTCGTATCGATTTGAGGCCGTACCCTGATGAATTTCGGGATGACATGATGATCTGGGCACCTTTAAAGAAGAAAATTCACAAAATGGTTCCATCCACATAATCAAGTACTCCAAGCATCCTTCATAGAGGATACCAACATGGCACTTAAAATCCTTCACCTTCAATGCTTAACCATCATTTTCCATTTGAAACAATCTTTCTTTCACACTCAAATATATAAAATTTTCATCTTTTCTGTGCTGAAGAACACCACGACGGGAATAAAAAAGTTTTCTTCCTTTTCTATGATACTAATATAATTATGAAAAATGCCAACTAAATGTTGGATATGCCATAGATATAGCTCATTGATAGGGTCCATAAAAAATTCTTTAGGACTGTTGGAGGTTTGTTTTGTGACAGAAAGAAGGATTTTAGAGCGAGAAACATCTCTGTAAGTCTCTGAATGGCTGGAAATAGTAACAGCCATCGAGTCTTCCTATGGCTGAGAAGTTGTTGGTACTCTATTTCGACAAAATCACAAAATTTCTTTACTGACTCTACACGGACAGTGTATATCGATTATATATTTTCATTATTAATCCTTGTAAGTCAATGTCAAGGAGGTCAGTTCCGTGCTGAATGCAGTTATTAAGAACATGAGCAGGACATCCCACTCCAACCAATACCTTGTTAAGTACCCTCTTTGGATTAGCAAATATATTATTTCCATCACCTCTTTTAATGCCACCAAATATTGTATTGCAATTATCAGCACCAAACGCCACACATTTGTCCTTAATTTTAAACTTGTTAAGCGTATCAGTGATATATGTTGAAATAGTTTCTGCAGTTTCATTTGATCTACTTTCTATATTTAGAAGTTTCATTTGCAATCCTCCATTCCTGTGATCAAAGTAATTAACTGTAATGGGGATCATTTTAATATTCCCATGGTTGCTAGCATCTGTCGAGACACCAACAAAAAGAATGCACTCCAGATCTTTCATGATGCATTCTAGTGAATGAGGTGCTAGAGCTGAATTCACTATTGCTTCAGTTTTGGAACGTCCACACGATATTTTGGATGATATGGATGAGTCATGGAAAATATCTCTCAACAGTCCGCTGGTACAGTCCATAGATTTGTAACGGCTGTGGTGAAACACAGTATGGTAAGCAAGAGTTCCGTCAGCAGCACTTAGTTTGGTGTCCAGTTCAGCACAGGGTTTTGTAAAAAAAATTACTCACTTTACCTGACGAACTTGCACCTCTAACACACTTCATATGTTTTTTTGTTTTCAAGTCCACTTCCAGATCGGGCCGTGATTTGCTATAGATACATAGGTCCCTGGGCAACAAATCATACATTCTGCTTCCCACTGAACTCTTCCAGGACGAAAGCTCGGATATTTTTCTCGGAGCTTATCCGTAAATGCACACTTCCTCTTTGACATGATGAGAAATTATCTTAAACAAAAGTTAAACAAAGAATGATCAAAACATATTGTTCAGCTAAACCATGAAACCGAGCGAGGTGGCGCAGTGGTTAGACACTGGACTCGCATTCGGGAGGACGACGGTTCAATCCCGCGTCCGGCCATCCTGATTTAGGTTTTCCGTGATTTCCCTAAATCGCTCCAGGCAAATACCGGGATGATTCCTTTGAAAGGGCACGGCCGACTTCATTCCCCATCCTTCCCTAATCCAATGAGACTGATGACCACGCTGTCTGGTCTCCTTCCCCAAAACAACCCCAACCCAACCCTAAACCATGAAGAAGTCTTCACTTACAAAACTTAACTTTAATTCCGTGCCATAAGCTATATTTTGAAATTCACGATACTTACCCAATAGGATGAATACGGAAAGTAAAGATGCAGCTGGATGATCAACAAATTCGCTAAAAACACGTGTGTCACACAAAAACAAACAGCATGTAGACAATCACTGCTATGCTTTGACCATAGATACTACCTATGGTCGAAGCAGCTATTTCGAAGGTAAAAGATACATAATTTGTATGCAATACAGATCGATATTTTCGATTTTGTGTAACAGATCGAATTAAAGCTAATAACAAATGACACAATTCAATGACCGCAGTAAAAAGTACATATTGTTGACGATACGACATGAAAACAAAAATCAAAAGGTCTTCATTCCCAAAACCAAAAAATGCGGACTTAACAGAAATTGCAAAAATGTATGCGGACGCTACATTTCACGTCGAAAATGAGGACATGTCCACGTAAATGCGGACGTCTGGTAACCCTGACTAATCCGAAATATTTTACCAATGGAGAGACCATCATTACACTTTTTCAGTTACAGGCCACGTGTCCTATAGATACACGTTATGTATCTCTAGTGCAGTGGTTTCCGTTGCCTTCTGACTCCTCATGCCGTTGATAATTGCTGATTCTTCCGTCTTTAGGGGCAGTTTTCCGCCTCAAGAATGCCCTGAACATCTGTCCGCTCCAATGCCCTCTTTGACAAGGCCGTTGGCACATTGACGCCGACTTATTATGCCGGAAGTCTGATTATTAATCAATATTTAAAAGTTGGTGGGTTTCGAAAGCGGGATCAAGGATGTTTTGAGTATGAATAAAACACGCTTTCTCTAGACCAAGGGTGGAAAGATCGAATCCATAGAAAGACAAATTTTAACCAACGACTCTGACGATCCTTACGGCGTACAGTCCCCATGCTCAAGGTACAATCATCGAGTTCTTCACCACTTTGTAAACGACTCTTAATGGAATGAATGGCTGGGTCTTCTCGGAATTTGCCATCCTCATGAAACAATCGACTGAGGGCGATTCTTCAAGTTATACTCGGGCTCCCTGAAATCCAGCTCAAAGCTTAATTGTCCGTCTCGAGGTAAAACTCCCGGCGCTTCAAATAAAATTTGAACTTTTCTATCGTAAAGAGCATGCCGCAGGGGCTTCCCAATCACACACAAAATACTTTAGTTCGGAAGCTGAGGACGTCTTTGGCCCACAAACTCGTGTACAAGGACGGCAGCAATGCCTGTGTTGGAGGCGTCGGTTTAGATAAAAAACGGAAGTTCAGAATTAGGGATTCCCATAACATGCCTCTGGTGCTTCAAAGGCCACTTGTTGGCTCTCACACCAGTTAAAGGACTGCCCCTTTTTCGTCAGTTGTTAAAAGGAGCTGTTAACTTCTCAAAATTCGGGATAAATTTGCGGAAAAAGTTTGCGGTACCAATAAGCCTAGTCACCCCTTTCTTGAGCGTAGGAGGGGAAACATATGCAAATGATGCGCATGTTGTTGGTAAATTCTAAACACGGCAGCTGACACGAAATGCCCCAAGAATGAGCCGGACGGAGTGGCAGTGCGGTTCTAGGCACTACAGTCTGGAACCGCGCGACCGCTACGGTCGCAGGTTCGAACCCTGCCTCGGGCATGGATGTGTGTGATGTCCTTGGGTTAGTTAGGTTTAAGTAGTTCTAAGTTCTAGGCTCAGAGCCATTTGAACCAGCCCAAAAATGACATATGAGCGCGGAATAAGTTAATTTTCAATGGTTCAAGAATCAAGCCAGGCCCTCTAAAGCAAAGCAAAACTTATTCAAGATGACTCAAGTGTTCCTCAGAAGTTGCCGTATGAAGACATCGTCCAAATAGTTATAATGGAAATGTCGTGTGGTTAGGTCCTCCAGTCGGATAGGCCGGTCGCCTGGTGCAAGTCTTTCGAGTTAACGCCACTTCGGCGACTTGCGTGTCGATAGGGATGAAAATGACCGACCCAGCTGGAAATCGAACCCGGGCCGTTAGGTATGACATTCCGTCGCACTGACCACGTAGCTACCAGGGGCGGACGTCCAAACAGTTATAATCATATTTAAATTTGATAATGCCAAGAAAATTATTGAATAGGGGAGATAGTACCGCAACCTCTGTACTTCTAGAAAGACCGAAAAGAACCCTGCTAAAACTATAAAGGTTCCAATTGGTACAAAAGGTGGTAACATATTTGCAGCCGTCCATTAAAGGTATTAGATAATACCGTTGACATAGATCTTGGAGCGTAAAGTTACAAGCTGCAGAAAATCAGGACCCACATCAAGAATTTAATCGTCAGAGACCTTTGGAAGACCTCTCAGCTGAAACTCATGAGTGCCTAGAAAGCCGATATGTGCAAATCAGGTTAACTTAACAAACTACAACAGAGGTGAGCGGATTTGTGGCTGGCGCCCGCCTCGACTAACGCAGGGTGCCGCGGATCTGTGGTCACAAGGGAGAGAGAGAGAGAGAGAGAGAGAGAGAGCAGACACAGCGGCAGTGCTTAAGCAGCAGGACAGCAGGCTACCGGGACCAGCTTGGAAGCCTCGCGTTGAGTGGGCGTACAGTACATGCTGAAACACAGTGACTACTACGTGGGCTACCGTCTTACAATAACTAAATATCACTCAACCACGGCAGCAAAAACACAACCCAGAATAATTTTAATTTAAGGCTAAAATTTAAGAGAAACAGTGTACCGTGATTAATCACACATTAAACATGCATTAAGGTATAAGGCCACACTGGTTGATATAATGCCGACAGGGCAAACCAAGGCCAACTCAAATATGAAAAGCCATCTCCCAAAAATAGCTGGACACAGGCTGGAATTTAGGTCATTAATTCGTGATTCGTGCCTCAGAAATGCTTGAAAATTACAACTGGAATACTCGCTCTCTTAACCACAGCAAAGCCAGTGTAATCTACCACTATGTAGACGAGAACAGCCACGAAAAATAGCAGAAAAACACTTGTCCGTCTTGGTGAGCACGCCTCCGACACACAGGTACCTCCCTTGTAACCAACGCCATGCTATTCGAAGATGCCAAACGATGAAAACAAGGTTTCTTCAGGCTGCGACGTGATAAATTTCCACACATTGCACTGACAGAGGATGGCGTCAGAAAACCTGTTTTTGTTCCCACTCCACGCCCATACTGGCACGATCAATAGCTTGTATATGTACATAAGTTTATTACAAATACGTGTAAATATTTGAAGTAAATCCATGAAGTTCTTATATATATTAAAAAGTAGGTTCACAAAAACATTAAAACACGAAAGTGTTCGTATACAACGATGTGTCAAAATTTCAAAACAATCGGTGAGGACCTTCCGGTGTTACACAGTTTTGAACAGACGAACATTTACATATTTATTCATACAGATTTTATCGATGGCTGGGTTGGAACCAGAACCTGAGGTGTTTTGATTAGTAGTGAAAGGTGCTACCTGTAGTCCATGGCTAAAACTGCTATTCACAGTGAAAAAGAAGAAAAATTATAGGATCTGTTGAATGGTGGGAACACTGTAATGAGTTCCGAATATTGATTGCGATGAAACATAGGAGAGACGAAAATAACATTCGATCTCGTTGTTCACACAGTTAATCTCCAGGATGAACGCCTTCAGGGCTCAGTTTATATCAATGTTGCTGTTGTTGTGGTCTTCAGTCCAGAGACTGGTTTGATGCAGCTCTCCATGCTACTCTATCCTGTGCAAACTTCTTCATCTCCAAGTACCTACTGCAACCTACATCCTTCTGAATCTGCTTTGTGTGTTCATCTCTTGATCTCTCTCTACGATTTTTACGCTTCTGGTGATCCCTTGATGCCTCAGAACATGTCCTGTCAACCGATCCCTTCTTCTAGTCAGGTTGTGCCACAAATTTCTCTTCTCCCCATTTCTATTCAATACCTCTTCATTAGTTATGTGATCTACCTATCTAATATTCAGCATTCTAATAAGCACCACATTTCGAAAGCTTCTATTCCCTTCTTGTCTAAACTGTTTATCTCCCATGTTTCACTTCCATACATGGCTACAATCCATGCAAATACTTTCAGGAAAGACATCCTAACGCTTAAATGTATACTCGATGTTATCAAATTTCTCTTCTTCAGAAAAGCTTACCTTGCCATTGCAAGTCTACATTTTGTATCCTCTCTACTTCGATCATCCTCAGTTACTTTGCTCCCCAAATAGCGAACCTCATCTACTACTTTAAGTGTCTCATTTCCTAATCAAATTGCCTCAGCATCACCTGATTTCATTAGACTTCATTCCTTTATCCTCGTTTTACTTTTGTCGACATTAATCTTATATCCTCCTTTCAAGACAATTTCCATTCCGTTCATTTGCTCTTCCACGTCCTTCGCTGTCTCCAGCAGATTTACAATATCATCAGTGAACCTCAAAGTTTTTATATCTTCTTCATGGATTTTATTTCCTACACGGAATTTTTCTTTTGTTTCCTTTACTGCTTGCTCAATATACAGATTGAATAACATTGGGGATAAGCTACAACCCTATCTCACTCCATTCCCAACTACTACTTCCCTTTCATGCCCCTCGACTCTTGTAAGTGCCATCTGGTTTCTGTACAAATTGTAAATAGCTTTTCGCTCCCTGTATTTGACCTTCAGAATTTGAAAGCCAGTATTCCAGTCACCATGGTCAAAAGCTTTCTCTGTCTGCAAATGCTAGAAACACGATCATCCCCAACGCCGGCTTCTACCAGCTTTTTCCATTCGTCTGTAAAGAATTCGTGTTAGTATTTCTCAGCCGTGACTTATTAAACCGATAGTTCGATAATTTTCACACTTGTCATCACCTGCTTTCTTTGGGACTGGAACTGTTATATTCTTCTTTAAGTCTGACGGTATTTTGCATGTCTCGTACATCTTGCTGTCCATATGGAACAGTTTTCTCAGTGCTGGCTCTCTCAAAGACTATCAGTAGTTCTAATGGAATGTTGTCTACTTCCGGGGTCTTGTTTCGACTTAGGTCTTTCAGTGCTCTGTCCAACTCTTCACGCACTACCATATCTCACCACACTGATCTACGTCCTCTTCCATTTCCATAATATTGCTCTCAAGTACATCGCTTTTGTATGGACCCCTATATACTCCTTCCACCTTTTGCTTTCCCTTCTTTGCTTACAACTGGTTTTCCATCTGATCTCTTGATATTCATACAGGTGGTTCTCTTTTCTCCTAAGGTATCTTTAATTTTCCTGTAGGCGTCATCTATCTTAGCCCTAGTGATATATGCCGCTATATCCTTACAATTGTCCTCTGGCTATCACTGCTTAACCTCTTTGCACTTCCTGTCAATCTCGTTTTTGAGATGTTTGTAATTCTTTTTGCAGTTTCATTTACTGCATTTTATATTTTCTCCTTTCAAAATTAAATTCAATATCTCTTCTGTTACCAAAGGATTTGTACTAGACTTCGTCTTTTTACCTTCTTGATCCTCTGCTGCATTCACTATTTCATCTCTATAAGCTACCGATTCTTCTTCTACTGTACTTCTTTCCCCCGTTCTTGTCAATTATTCCATAATGTTGACTCTCTCTACAACCTCTGTTTTTTTCTTTTTTCAATTTACGCGGGTCTTATCTCCTTAAAGTCCCACCTTTAATTTCTTCAGTTTTAATCTACAGTTCGTAACTAATAGATTGTATGCAGAGTCCACATATGTCGTTGGAAATGTCTTACAATGTAAAACCTGGTTCCTGAATCTCTGTCTTAGCTTTATATAATCTACCCAAAACCTCCAATGTCTCCAGGCCTCTTCCATGTACAAACTTTGTGCAGAATTCTACCAGGCGGCTTCCTCTTTCATTCCTTACTCCCAGTCCATATGTAGTTTCTGGCCGCGCCGAGTGGCCGCGCGGTTTGAGGCGACATGTCACGGACTGCGCGGTCCCAGCCGCCGGAGGTTCGAGTCCTCCTTCGGGCATGTGTGTGTGTGTTGTTCTTAACGTAAGTTAGTTTAATTAGTGAGTAAGTCTAGGGACCGATGACCTAAGCAGTTTGGTCTCTTACGAATTCACACATATTTTTCCTTCGCTTCCTTTTCCTATTATTGAATTCCAGTCCCCCATGACAATTAAATTTTCGTCTCCCTTCACTATCTGAGTAATTTGTTTTATCTGATCATACATTTCTTCAGTCTCTTCGTCATCTGTGGACCTTGTTGACATATAAACTTGTACTTCCATGGTTGGCGTGGGCTTCGTGTCTATCTTGGCTACAATAATGCGTTCGCTGTTCGTTGTAGCTTACCCATGCTCCTATTTTTTTATTCATTATTAAACCTAATCCTTCACTAATCCTATTTGATTTTGTATTTATAACCCTGTATTCACCTGACCAGAAGCTTTGTTCCTTTTGCCACCGAACTTCACTAATTCCCACTATATCTAACTTCAACCTACCTATTTCTCTACCTAAATTTTCTAACCTACCTGCCGGATTAAGGAATCTGACATTTCACGCTCCGATCCGTAGAACGCATTCTCCTGATAACGATGTCCTCTTGAGTAGTCCCCACCTGGAGATCCGAATGGGGGACTATTTTACCTCCGGAATATTGTACCCAAGAGGACGCCATCATCATTTAACCATACAGGAAAGCTGCATGCCCTCGGGAAAAATTACGGCTGTAGTTTCCCCTTGCTTTCAGCCGTTCGCAGTACCAGCACAGCAAGGCCGTTTTGGTTAGTGTTATAAGGCCACGTCAGTCAATCATCCAATCTGTTGCCCCTGCAACTACTGAAAAGGCTGCTGCACCTCTTCAGGAACCACACGTTTGTCTTGCCTCTCAACAGATACCCCTCCATTGTGGTTGCACCTACGGTATGGCTATCTGCATCGCTGAGGCACGCAAGCGATATATATATATATATATATATATATATATATATATATATATATATATATATATATATATATATATATATATATATATATATGCACCAGTATAATGTACTACTTAGCCAAACAGACAATACACAAACACACTGAAAACAGATGCTTAAGGAACTCAAGTGACTAAATAGAAAAAAATAAGAAATAGAAAAAGTAAGAGATAACCACAGCAACACTCATTTAATTTGATAAAATCTCCATCTTCACACACATTTCAGCAGAAGAATCCATGAAAGAAATTTGCACGTAAAAGAAAACATATCCTTATAATCAATTATTGAGTAATAAAAACCCAAAATATAAATCTGTAGTTCTAGGAAAAAATAATGAAAGAACATAATGAACAAATAGAAAACAAATACATAGCCTAAGATGAAAAACTTTATAGCATTAATCACATAAAACAATATTTTTAATCAAAATACTTAAGTAAATTTATACAAAGAAATACTCGCCCTTTAAGGAAAGAATGTCTAATTGCTGTCAATTTAAAAGAAAAAGATGATACTCCCATTAACAAGCAAGAGAGCAAGTATAAATACCAGAATCATAGCTACTGTGCTAGAAAAACAATACTTATATGAATTATAAATGGTTGTAGAAAAAGATAAAAAATTTACACTACAATGCTACTTAATAACCTTAATTCACCTACGCAATTTAAAGAAAGAGAAGCAGCTATATTTGAAGAACTTATAAGAAATCACCACAAAGCAATTCTAGATATCAAATTAAATATAGCCTTGTTACTTAATAATCTTCATTTACTTAAACGTTCATAAATAATATTGGACAAACAAATTAGACCAGAGGAACGTAAAACAGTTACTAGCCATACTCAAAATCATCACTTAGCAAATCTACTTCCCATTCAACAACAAGTTTTCCTCTCAGCAAAAAGAACTACCTGTGGGATGTCCAATCAGTGGCCTCCTAGCTGACATTTTCATCACTCACAGAGAATATCAAATCTTTGACAACATAGTTAAATCAGAGTAGTACAAAATAAAATATTCGTACAATCTCGTATAAGGCGACTTCATGAAGAGTTAAACACCAGCCACCCAAAAATACAGTTCATCATTGATATATAAACAGACGAAAAACAGAATTTTTTTAATCACACCATAAACAAGAGAAGCAATAAACACGACTTTAAAATCACCAACACCATTATTCATAACCGGTCCAATCGGCCCATAACTCCCAAGGAAGTTAGCTTTAGATATTTACTATACAGATTGAACAAAACACGTATGAATAAACGTGACTACACAGAAGAATTGAAAACGACAAAGGAAATTGCAGAGGATATTGGGTATGATTCAACGACAGTAGATAAAACGAACAACAAAATACAGAAAAAGCAAAACGCAACCAGGAACACATCCATATTCACAGATACAACACAACTCACAACAAATCCGCAGTCAGTACACAATAAATGGCATGTAATGACACAGAGGGTGGGGAATTTACTAAAGAGAGAAGGCCTTAAAGTAAAATACAGTACCAGCAACACGATACACAGAAGATGTGGAAGAAATAGAATTAACACTGCCAAATACAGCAAGTAAAGTATCTATCACCCCACTGGCAACTGTTGTCAATCTATATATGTGGGTCAAATATGCAGGAATTTTAGAATCGGGTATACAGAACATTTTACTGCACTGAAAGGCAGTAGCTTACTTTCAACATTTGCAGATCACCTAATGGCACAGAATCACCA
Organism: Schistocerca nitens; assembly: GCF_023898315.1. NCBI lineage: Eukaryota > Metazoa > Arthropoda > Insecta > Orthoptera > Acrididae > Schistocerca > Schistocerca nitens. The sequence goes on along the minus strand of NW_026045910.1, from coordinate 7,441,890 downwards.
CCTAACGAACTTAGAAACTTATTCAGAAACTCTTAAAACTATTAACACCCTATACCAAAAATTAACAATAAAAGAAAACTATTATATCCCGAAATCCGTAGGCCAAAGATATATAGTACTCAACGAATACACATCATTTTCCAACAAGACCCTCTTTGCCACAATAGAAGAACTATATAAATAGCACCCACCCTCTAAAATTAAATTCGTCTCTCTCCCCATACTCCACACCATTCACTCCACTTATCCTCTCTCTCTCTCTCTCTCTCTCTCTCTCTCTCTGTCTCTTTCTCTCTCTCCCCCTCTTACACATACACACACGCGCACGCATGCACACACATACACACACACACACACACACACACACACACACACACACAAACGTACATGAGCTAAACATCACAAACGTTCAACAACACTTGAAATTCGTGCACCACATCCCAAACAAACATGCATCGAAATAAATGAATACAACACGCACATAATAACACGTAATGGCGGCAGAAACTCGAAACCTGACCAAAAAAAACGTAGGAAAGGTATGTATAACGACAACATATCGCAAACCAAGGACAAGTCGTCACAACATCAAGAAAACTGTAGGAAAACATGCTAAATAAATTGAGGGGACTGATGACCACAGATGTTAAGTCCCATAGTGCTCAGAGCTAAATAACTTGATATATAGCGATTCTCAGCTGGATATGCGTAATAAATAGAAACTAAAAAAAAGTTTTACTGTTTGTAAATACAAGACCATAAACTCTGTAGTAATTCTAAAGCTACCCGCTTAGACAACCAATAGCTTCATGTGAGGTATATAAATAAATGTATACATAAGCAATATTCTGAAATTTACAACAAGCTAGAAATTTAGACCAATCATAAGTGGACAACATAGTTATGTTTTAGCTCATTCATACATGTGTCATCTCTGTACTTTATGGAAACTAATATAAAATACTTGAGAATCGTTCAATTTACAAATGGAAATATTTTTCTTTACAGGTCAACATGTAACAACAGTTTTGGAAAATAAACAAATAAACCTTTCTAAGTTAGCACAAAAAGTGTTAAAACATGTCTGGATGACAACAAAACTATAAAAACTGTCTCTTGCATTAGGCGGAATTCCTCTGAAATTTTTCTCAGCAAGGACAGAAGTAAGAAGACCTGTAGCATTCACAAGGTGATTGTACAGGGTAATTAAGTTGCCCCCACCTATAGGTTTTATACAACCCTCAATACCTTCAAATACAACAGGCAAGATTTTCGTATTACCTAGCCCGCTAAATGCAAACTGTCAGTCCTACAGAAAAAAATGAACGCGACATTTTGTAAAAAATTTAATTCAGCTATCTTTGTACAGGGATATGGATTCACTGGAGTCCACAATTTTCGAGCTAGTCAAGAAAAACAAAGGTCATTTTGCACCTTTTTCTTGAAAAATTCCAAAACTACAGAATCCCAGCATAAAATTTAACTACCTTATTGAACCTACAAAAAGGGCCATTTTCTGTAGGACTAATTGTTTGTGCATAGCGAGTGAGAGTATATGAAAATCGTGCGCTAGATTTTTGAATGCATTTTGGGTGGCATAGAACCTATGAGTAGGAGCAGCTCAATCATCCTGCGTGTACAACAATTAGCTTCCGTTCCCAGTTTATATCTGTTGTGTATATCTACAAGATACAAGCTACAGTTACAGTGTGTTACTGCCAAATCAACTGTTGCACAAGCAGCAACGACAGCACGCAACTATGTTCACTGTACTACATCAAAAACTTATCGACTTTAGCCGTAGGAGCTAATTTATATTCCTTTAAGGTCAAAGCTGTGTGCAGATCTGATCGAGATAAATAGCGCACGGTCTCATTGAAGACACATTTCCGGTAATCAAAATGTTAAGTTAATTTGCCGACGAGAGTTTCACACTTTCCACTCTCCGCCTTACGCTTCAGTTTCAGGACCACGTATTTTTTCTCTGAGTCCTATGAATTCTGTAACAACATCTCCTTACAATCACCTTCCTTAAAATTCCTTTTCTTTATTGACACGTGAAATGTTATAAACTTATTATCAGGGCTAGTCGGGGAAACACGGCTTATACACATCTCTTTTTAGAAACATCATGAATATTTACGTTGGTTACGTGACACATTACGCTACCCGTATCTGTGTAACTTATTTTAACATTTGTTTTCTTCAACATAAGAACATAAAGTAAATCTACGGAATTACGAATGCTGGCTTTAGCTTCACGTTAAGTGATCAGGAAATCTACTCTCACTAATTAAATGCCACACACTGAGGAAAAATATCTTCAAATTTAAGTCCAATTACAACCACTGGACAAAACTGAAGGCTCGGGAAATATTTACTGCGTGTTAGCAGTACAGATAACAACCATGTAAATGTATCGTTATATAAATTAACACACATGTGTAATGTAGCTTGGCAGAAAATGTGCTTGAGTGTCTCAAAAAACACTGCTCCATCATTTTTACAGTATAAGGCAATTTCATGTTTATAATAATTAATGACGGGGCACTGACAAAGTTGGAAGCCCCTTTCCGCGTTGCACGGCTGTTACATCAGCAGCAACCTGGTCCGTCACTTATTCGTCATCTAAACAGTGCCAGAAATCCCCTGCACTGCCGTGAACGCTCCCTTAAACAAACATAAAACATATACGTTATGTAGCGTTTCCGCAACATACGTAATGTGCTGTAATGAAGTGTTAATTTCTTTATTTCTGAAACGTCCCCTTTGAACAATTTTACACGAGACTGTGCTTTAACTGATACACAATATTTTTTTTTAGCGCAACGCAATCTGACTTTCAAAAATCTCTACAAAAAAAAATGGCCCTGACTAACATTAACCTATGCGTTTCACAAATCGCTTACCTCACAAAAATCTTGGTTACTCCCACTACTGCAATACAGCAAGCGCCACTACTGCCAGCTAAATAAAAGATTCAAACTATGGAAGGCACTAACTACTGATAGTTAGCAAATGAAAGATATTAATAGAGAACAAACAATGTATTTACCTTAATATCATCATATAAATATATAGCAGTTCATGACAAATTTCAAAACTCCGCCATCTCTCTCCCCACATCCACCACTGCTGGCGGCTCACCTCCAACTGCGCAACGCTACGCGCTGTTCACATCCAGCTGCCGCTGCCCAACACTACAATGGCAGACAACAATGCAAACTACCCACAGACTGCACACAGCACAGCCAGTGATTTTTCATATAGAGCGCTACGTGGCGTTACCAATAAGAAAACATAAACAGCCTACTTACATAGCCCCTATGCTCCCCACAAAAAAATTTACAAATTGTTTTGGTCAGTGGCCAATAATGATTTGATAAAATTTTTCAGAATTACAATAACAAAGATATCAAATGCACACACTTATTGATACAATGTTGGTCAAGAGCTAAAATTTTCTCACAGTCCGTAAAGACAGTCCTCATCATTCGTCACAGTAAAATTGCAGTGTTTTTCTCTAAGTCTAAGCAGTAAAAGAAAATGCACACTGAAGTAGTGGATTTCCAAGTAGTCTTGAAGAAGTAATGTTGTCCTTCCAACGAAAAACAGTGCTGACTCTTGACATGCAGACAGGTCATGGGCCACAACAGAGCAAACCCACAGCGGAGTCAGTCGAAGTTTTGAAGAGTATTGGTGGGTAGGTCATCACAGAGCAGACTCACTGTAGTCCTGGTAGAGATAACGGTATTGGTGGGCCACCAGAGGTGCAGACCCACTGCAGTCCTTGTAGAAATAATGATATTGATGGATCATCAAAGATGTAGACCCACTGTAGTCCTTGTAGAGATAATGGTACTGGTGGGTCATCAAAGATGCAGACCCACTGTAGTCCTTGTAGAGATGGCCAGCAGCCATCTGTTGTGACTGTGCAGGTGCACAATCACCATTGAAGAGTCTTGCGGATAATATAGCAAGTCCATAACCACCACTTGTGCACTCACAATTTTTTTGGAATTGTCCTTAGAACCAGCAATGCTGTTATCCAGTCCCTTGCTGAAATATTAATACACGTGCAAACACTAACAGTCCCTACTTCTCACATATTGTCCATATACAATGACAACAGAAACGTGTGCAGTGAAATGGAACTTACAAGTCAATAATATGATGAAATGGTGTCAATTACAATTGTATAACATAAGAATACAATTACAAAGGTACAAAATACATCATTAAAGAACATAACAATACAGATAACATTTGTAGTACAGGCTTTACAAAAGAATGGAAATAGACATATACATCAGTGTGACAGGAATTATAAGTACCTGCATAAAAGATCAGGATAACTTTGGAAACATCAACTTCACACATGAGCAACAAAACAGAACAGATAAATAATGTCTAAACATCTTTACAAAGTAAATAACATATTATTAATGCAAATTATATTTGAGGATAACAGTATTCCTCATCATAGTGAATGTAGCTTAGTATCAGAAGAGAAAAAAATTCTATGAAACAGTACACAGAGACAGGAAGCAAACAAATACACAAGGGTACACCAAACACATAGGGGGATAACACAAAAGGAAAGGACAGGGTTTGTTTTCAGTGTAATATTTGGTACTGCAGTCCAACCTAAAACTTCATTCCATAGATTTTTCGTCTTATTTCAACATTTTTTTCCACCAAAAAATCCTATTCAAGCATGCTTTCTGTATATATATGTTCACATATTTCTTACCTCATTATTTATTTTCCATTATCTTACTTCATCATTTATTTCCAAGAAAATCCTACCTAAACCTCCTTTCTGTATTCTATTCATATTTCTTTCAAAATAATTATTTCTCATTGTACAATACTCATTCTGGCCCAAATCTTTGTCATATAACTTCTCAATGCATTTCTTCCAATTCATCACAACTCGTTCTCTTATATAGCCTACCCCATCTTAAGCAAACTTAAATCTACTGAGCTCAGATGCTAAACTAAGGGACAAGGCAATGCAGCAGCACAAAACAATTAACACAAACAGCAATGACAAAAAAATGGAAATTTGCAAAGCAAGCTACAGTAAATCTAAATTACCAAGCAATGCAACGTTACAACTAATATGAGCCAATGTGCAGCAACAAGAAAAATAAATCAGTAGTAAAACTAGCTTAACAGAGTAATACAAAGTTGAATTCAGTAACACTATGCCTGGCAAACAGCAGCAGCAAATAAAATTTAAACCTAGACCTCAAGCAGAAAAAAATATTACACTAAAAATGCCCATGTCTAATACCTATGTCACATCTTAACACTAGAGTAATGCATCACGATAACTTACTCTACCAGAAAAATTACCAAGTAGTTGAAAAGAAAATTATGTATGCAGTTCCTGTGAAGGTAAATGTCTTTTTGTGCTCCCTCATTTTATGAAAAAAATTATTATTTACTCGATCTGTAGACAGAAAATATTTGTATTAGTACATCTATAAAATTTTATTTTAACCAACGCTGAAGTGCAGCTAGAAACTAGATATTAAACAAAATGAGTTAATAAATACATAAAGCAAGCCATATGGCATTTCTCTCAACTAGCACGACAATAACCGTGAAATGTTTCTCATCGTTTGATTAGGCATTTTAGTAAATATCATAAATTAAGAGCTCCACAGTATAATCATATGTTTTCAAGTTCGACCGTGTCGTTTTTGCGATGCTTTCTACAAAGGAACGTCAATAGCGAGGATAATGTCCTCCCTTTTTTTTCTACCTGTGCCGCTGAAAGGCACACGCTAATGGCTTTTTTCTTTTTTTTTTCGGGCAGCTGTCGCCCAGCTGGGTGCCCACGACGCATTATGTGCAGGTGGTCACTTAACTTTCTTACCAAAATATTCACGACACCAGTTTCCGTTACAGTGACAGTCTCATATAAAAAAATTCACAGGTCGAGAATTTGCGTTACCAATGTGTAGAAACAAAATCTTATGAACATAACAGTGTCCAAAAATTTTCGCCGGCATTGTGATACATTCACGCATTTACACACATTTCATAACTCTTAAAGTACGATTCTTGGTTTCCAACATCCTTTTTCACAAGTCAGAGTCCCTAACCACTATTCATTATTCCTTACCTTATTACACATATACATATTCGTCGACACTTCTTCAGTATTTCATCATAATTAATACATATCATAATAAACATTCCTCAACAACATAATACACATCGTCGTCGTAATAATAACATCATAACACCACAGTCAAATCTCAAAAACGTCGTAGCTTTCTGCAATAATGTCAAAACCTAAAAAAATTCTCTGCTCATTTCAATAGTGTCATCTACCTCAAACGTACTTTAAAATCATGCTCCCTTACCAAATACATCATTCAAAGCTCTCATAGTATCACAATGGTTCCGAAAAAATATGAACAGTTCACAAATTACAGACAAAATACAATTTCATAAGTGTGAAGTTACCCAACTGTGAAATTGCGTAAACATGTGTCACTGATGTAGTAAAAAAAATGTTTATCTCTCAGTTAAATGATCAGATAGCTGTGTAATTTGTGTGTCAGGGAAATATGGTACCGATGTGTAAAGTTGTATAAGCAAATACCATATTAGCTTGGGCTCCTTGTGCTTGCCAAACACATGGTACACAAAGTAAGCGTGTACCCCCCGGAGGATTAATGTAATTATACCCTCAGGTGTGACAGATTACAGCAATGGAATGAAATGTATCACTGAAAACTTTCTTTGTAATTCAAAAATCTTGAAAAATAAATGGTTTAAGTACAAAATTGATCACTCAAATGCGTGTCCTGTAGCGCTAAATGTGCGTCTTGCTGTAAGATAATTCTGTGGAAGTGTCGTAGTTATCGTCCTCTGTAAGCAAAGTTCTGCTGAAGTCAATGTACTTACCTCATCATAAACGAAAGTGAAATGCTTTGCGAATAGATATCGTAGTTATTATGTTTATTGCCGTGATGAAGAAAGTACTGTGCTGTAACGTATTGTTGTGCTACGAAAAGGCTGTCTCATTGTAGCTATACCACAAAAGTTACTACTAAAACATGTTTTTCTTTCCAGAAGAATTCAGAAAACTGTGCAGGTATAAAACAGATACACCACAAAAGCAACATTGTAAATTGTCACTCATTAGTAGCGTCGTGATAAAAATCGTGTAGCTGTCACATAAACTAACCTCTGTGTCATCTAGTATCTCTCAGAAAGCACTTTAAATTCAGAATGTATTTTCAAATAAACCAAAATGTTGCATTAAAATCTCATTAGCAGTACTGGTAAATGTTCTAAGTATGTGAGCCTTATAGTTGTTATGTAATCGTGCAACAAACAAGCAAGAATGCACACACACAATAACACTGTGTCGTCTGTTCACAATAACAATGCATTTGTAATTTCTGTTTAAATAAGTTCTCTTGGTTCTTGACTGGATATTTAACTTCAAACATTGTTGCATGTTAACAGTTTCTTAAGTCTGACAAAGCATACTAGAAATGTGAAGTGAAAAGTTTTATGGCAAAGACAACGTTAAAAAGCAGATTATCTTTCAATAAACGGTTTTACATGCGAAATGTGGTGTAAACCTTTACTCTTCCTAGTACGCAGAGTTTCAACTTCAACGCAATTATCATGTGGTATACGTCGGATTCTGTAAGGTCCATTGTAAACTAGAAAGAATTTGTGACTCAAGTGTTTCTTCTTATGTGACAATGAATGAGCTTTAATGAGAACTTTCTGACCAATACATAATTTGCATTTGCTTTACCGTGTAGTTTCCTCCTTTTGTCTGCTGCAGATTTTATATTTTTAATAGCCAAATCAATTATGTCTTTGTGTCGAAGTTTACATGTATTCGGGAAAGGTACAAGCTCTCTGATTCTGTTTGGTGGTTTTTCATTCTTCAGTGCAAGAGTAGGAAGTAAAGCAGTGGAGTCATGAGGCATTTCATTCAGCACGTTTTGAAATAAGTGTAAATATCTGTCCCAATGCTGATGCTTTCTGTGACAATAAAGTCTGCAAAGCTTATTGATTTCTTTCATAATCCGTTCAGATGGGTTACAATGTGGTGAGTACAATGAAATAAAAACAGGTTTGATTTTATGGTTGCGAAGCATGCGTGACCAAACAGCAGATCTGAATTGCGGTCCGTTATCTGAAATGACTTTAGCAACGCGGCAACTTCACGTAAGAAATTTTTAACAAAGCCGTTGGATACAGATCGTCCAGTGGCTTTACGTAACGGAGTGAAAGAAACAATTTTTGAAGTAAGTTCAACAGCAACTAGAATGTACGAAAATCCATTCGATGTTCTGACAAGGGGTCCCAATAGATCAACTGCAGCAAATTCTTTTAATTTAGAAGGAATGGTAGGAAACAACGGAGCACGATGTGAGATAGTATATGGTTTCGCCTTTTGACAAAGTTTACAAATAGACAGGACTCTTCGAATTCTCTTTTCCATATTGTTAAAATAACAAGTCGTTCGAAGAATATGATAACATTTTCGTGGACCAAAATGTGCGTAGCTGAAATGAATGTACCAAATGAGCTTATTAACAAAATCGTCAGGAATGCAAAGTACCCATAGCTTGTCATCAACAGTGCAGCTTTTCAACAGTATGTTGTTTCTAACCAGATAATAATGCCGAATCTGTGTCTTTTCATGCCATTTTCTTTTGATGTCTTTCCAAATCGGATCTTTATCTCGTTCATGAGCAATGTCCTTTAAAGATGTGGTGGTGAAGTTTCCAAAGGCGACTTTCTGAATGTAAAGAATACTGAAATTTTTCTCGAGGTTACCTTCTGTGTTACTTTTCTCCAGTCCAGCCGGTGCGCGTGACAGTGCGTCCGCAACAATGTTCTCCTTGCCGGGAATGTAGACTATTGTGAAGTGGAATTCTTGCAGAAACAATGCCCAACGTTTTAACCTGTCATGATTTAATTTTGAAGACATAAGAAATTGTAATGCACGATGATCACTGTATACTTTTACGTGCTTACCAGAAAGAAAGAAACAGAATTTGTTAAATGCCCAAACGATAGCTAAAGCTTCTAATTCAGTAACGGAATAATTTTTTTCAGATTTTGTCAGCACTCGGCTAGCAAAAGCAATGGTTTTCTGAACAGTAGTGTCATTTTCTATGGCTTCTTGAAATAAATGGGCACCAAGTCCGACTTTAGAAGAATCCGTGCTAAGGCAGAAATATTGTGACAGATCTGGATGAGCTAGTATTGGCGCGTTAAGTAGCGATTCTTTCAAAGAATTGAATTCCAACTGTGCTTGTTCGTCCCAGTTCCAAATAGTGTTTTTTCCAGTGAGAGAACAAAGTTTTGGTGTAACAAGAATTTGCATATTCAGAAAACGACGGTAAAAATTTACGAGACCCAGAAAACTGCGGACTTGTCTTTTTGTGGATGGAACTGGAATGGCTCTGATTGCTTCTAACTTTTCAGGATCCGGCTGAATGCCTTCAGAAGAAATAATATGTCCCAAAAACCTCACCTTTGACCTACCGAATTCAGACTTTTCCAAGTTAACTGTAATTCCAGATTCTGCAAAAATACGTAACAAACTGTTGAGGATGCGATTATGTTGTTCCCATGAAGCCTCTGCTATTAGAATATCGTCTACATATAAGGTGATGTGACGTTTTAAGAACTCAGGTAATATGGAATCTAGCCCGCGAATGAATGCTGCCGAAGAAATGTTCAAACCAAAAGGAAGTTTCCGAAACTGATAACAAACGCCGAAACAAAGGAAAGCTGTGTATTTTCTACATTCTGGATGAAGTTCGATCTGATAAAAGCTGGATCTGAGATCAATAGAAGACAACACTTTTACACCATTAAAATTTTGAAGAAGATCTTCCAACGTTTGCGGCCTGTCTGTTTCAGGAATGATGATAGTATTGATTTGTCTCGAATCTAAGACAAGCCTGATCGATCCATTTTTCTTCTCAACAACATGTAATGGATTGTTGTATGAGCTTACTGCAGGTTCAATAATGCCCTCGTCAAGCATAGATTGTATTTCTGTTCTAACACGGTCCCTATAATGTGCTGGAATTACATATGGTCTAACACAAAATTTAGTATGCTCACGAACACGAAATTGGTATTGAAATCCCTTGATTGTTCCTGTTTTATGAGTAAAAACTGTGGAATGTGCTTGTAAAATCTCAAAAAGGTCCTGCCTATCAGTGTCATTAAAATTCTCAATTGCTTGAATTTTATTCTGAATTAACTCATTAATTTCAAATATGCCGTCGATATCATCCCTGTCAGTACTTGCAGAGTTATTGTTAGTGTCTAGTTCCGTAGAAAATTCCGAACTGTTGTCCAACAGAAGGTAAAGCCGATTCATTTCTTCGTCATGGTTTGAGAGCCAATCTTCAAATTTCCAAGCTATTGACTTACCTTCCTTCTCTAAACTTATTTCAGCATCGTGAAAGTTTAAGATTGCTTTGTATTGATTGAAAAAGTCTACTCCCAATATAATTTCCGACGACAATACTGGAACAATAAGAAAGTTCATAGAGAAGCTGTGACTTTGGCAAAAGAATTCTAAATTGGTTTGTTGGCGTACATCTACACTTTTTCCAAAGATTGCACCTTGTAATTTAATCTTACATAACGGAAGTGTGGGGCAATCGTTCGATTTGTTGCATTTGCTAAAAGCTGTTTCACTAATTACGGAAATGGAACTGCCAGAGTCAAGTACTGCCGTAAATTTTACGTCATTTACAGTAATGTGAATCACAGGATATGCAATGTTGTTATGTTTTACGTCGTGTTCCTGGAGTAAGATGTCCCTAATGTCTTCCATTTTTACGTAATTACTAGCTACGGCAGTTGCGTCGTCAGTTTCATAAGTACGTTTTGTGGCTGCCAGCGGTGTGAGTCATTGCCTATTGTCTCTTTGTTGGCGCATCGTTATTGGGATTTGGAGACCTAACTTCTACAAATTCACCGTGACGAGAGGGCCCTGCCCTGTTTAAATCCCGCCAGTTCTGACGCAGTTCAGGTCAGTCGTTACGATCATACCATCTGTCGTCATGTCGGTAGATTCCATAGTTTCATTCTTGTCGGTCACGTGGTGGAGAATTTCTCCCTGAGTCGTAACTGCGCGCTGGACCGTTGCGTCTAAAGTTATTCTGTCTCCCTTGATAATAATTATTTTGGTTCCCATATTGTCTGTTTCTCTGATTGTCTCTGTGATATTCATTACCGCGGAGAGGTGATCTTTCCCTGTAATTATTACTACTCTGCCAACGGTTGTCATGCGGGTGGTGTCTGTTTTGGTCACGATTTGTGTTGTGAGAATAGCCTTGTCGTGTCCAGTTATTATTTCTGTCGTCACGGAATTGTGACGGATGTGACCTGTAGTGATTGTTTTCCTGTTTTCGCATCCCGCGACTGTCTGTCTCAGTTTCTAATTCTTGTAAGAGTCCCTGAAAAGCTTCAGTGTCGTCTTTGCAATGTCCTGCCAAAATAATATGTCGTAAATGTTCAGGCAATTTGATTAAGCAAATGCGGATGAGTTCTGAGGGGCTGTATGGGTTTGACAGGTACTGATTCTTGTGCAACATGTCTTCAAAATATTTCATAAGCCTGGAAAATTCAGATTGTTAGAAACTTTTCATCATTATGATGCTATGTTTTACTCGGTCTTGTGTAGCTTGAGACCAATATGCTGAGAGGAAGGCATGATAAAAATCTCCTTCACTGTGACAATCGTGAATGACCGATCGCATTCTTACAGCTGGTTCATTCCCCAAGTAGCCACACATAAATTCTAACCTGTGCTCCAATGACCAGTTGGGAGGAAAACAGTGAGAGGATTGATGAAGCCACGCTTGTGGATGAATGTCGTTGCCAGATTTCTTAAATGTTTTGAATTTACGTGTAGTAATGAACAGCTTATAGTCAAAATCATCGTGTCGGCGAGTAGCATATCTGTCATTGTTAGGTCGTGTCGGCGGTTCCATCTCAAAATTCGGTGCACATTGCCAGTTTCTTTCATAACTTCCGAAATGCCCTGTGTTATTATTTTGCGGCTTTTCCGTATTTCTAAGTCCCTCTTCCCGTGTTGGAGCGCGAGTGTCCTCTGAAATACGTAATTCTTGTATTACCTGTGTCAGCTGATCTTGTACTTCCCGGATTTCTCTTTGGTGTTGCGTATTAATTTGATTCAGATTTTGTTTCAGTTTCCTAATTTGTTCGCTCTCTTCTGTGTCATTAAAGACTACCGGGTTTGTGTCATTCAGATTATCATCTACCTTCGTAGATAAATTATTTAGCTGATCCGAAAGTTCAACTACTTTCTCTGATAATGAACTAATTTCCTCCATGTGTCTTTCTGAACCAATTTTCAGAGTATCTACTGTGTCCTTTCAGTTTTCTTGAGTTTTTGCAAGTTGCATAACCGAATCGATAGATGCACCTGAGTCAATTTTAGCTTGCAGGGTGTCATGATTTTGATGAACAATAGTTTGCAGTTCTTTTATGGCTGCTTCGTGATTCTGTAATGCATTTTCATGCCGCGAAAAAATAGGTTGAAAATGCTCGAAAATTTGTGTTTTTAGGTCATTACAGACTTTTTGACTTTTCGATTCGATGTTATGTAACTCAGTAGTTAAGTCTTCACGTGTTTGTTCAAGCGTATGTTCCACTGAGTCTAACTTTTGAAGCTTTTGTTCCATTGTGTCTAACTTTTTAAGATTTTGTTCTACTGTGTCTAACTGTTGCTGTGTTTGTCTCTGGTGTTGTTCCATTGTGTCTAACTTTTCAAGCTTTTGTCCCATTTGTTGCATTAACTGTAATAACAATGCACTGGTGTCTGAAACATGTTCCTCAGTGCTTTTCGGCAGTGAAGTTGCACCGGCAACATTCACATTTTGGCAAGCGGAAAATGTGGCTTGACTCATGTGAAAAAACGGTGAGGACGCAAAACCTGAGTCTACAGTATTTGCAAAATTGTGTCCTGTCATTTCGGATTCCTGAGGCGAGCTGTTGCCGAGCGATCGATAGATAATGCTTCCCTGTTCACTACCTGTTTCACTGTCTACGCCATTGTTTGCAGCCCGCTCCATTTCCCTATGCACACTTACCAAATTACTACTTTGAACGTCTGTTAATTCATTACACAGTGGTGCTGGCAAGCTACGCTCGTCGTCACTATTATTTCTCAGTTTACTTTGGAGCCTAGTGTTACGTTTTTCACACGCCATTATTGTCACAATATTTCACACGATAACACAGAAAAGCACAATTTGAAAAGCAAAATAAGATAACACATTAACATAGAAATGGAAATAATGTCTACTTAAATACTTGGTGCAAATCTACATGCATGTCACAACTGTTTTACTGTACAACAATGAAAGACTGCAACTACAAAGGAGATTCTCTCTACAATTACGCGCTAGCAATAAACAAAATCTACGCTAATTACACAAACTACAAGAAAAAAATCAGAAGATTCCAGTGAGGTATCCTCGGCTAAGGGTCGATATATGAAACATCCCCTTTGAAAAATTATACACGAGACTGTGCTTTAACTGATACACAATATTTTTTTTTTAGCGCAACGCAATCTGACTTTCAAAAATCTCTACAAAAAAATGGCCCTGACTAACATTAACCTATGCGTTTCACAAATCGCTTACCTCACAAAAATCTTGGTTACTCCCACTACTGCAATACAGCAAGCGCCACTACTGCCAGCTAAATAAAAGATTCAAACTATGGAAGGCACTAACTACTGATAGTTAGCAAATGAAAGATATTAATAGAGAACAAACAATGTATTTACCTTAATATCATCATATAAATACACTCCTGGAAATTGAAATAAGAACACCGTGAATTCATTGTCCCAGGAAGGGGAAACTTTATTGACACATTCCTGGGGTCAGATACATCACATGATCACACTGACAGAACCACAGGCACATAGACACAGGCAACAGAGCATGCACAATGTCGGCACTAGTACAGTGTATATCCACCTTTCGCAGCAATGCAGGCTGCTATTCTCCCATGGAGACGATCGTAGAGATGCTGGATGTAGTCCTGTGGAACGGCTTGCCATGCCATTTCCACCTGGCGCCTCAGTTGGACCAGCGTTCGTGCTGGACGTGCAGACCGCGTGAGACGACGCTTCATCCAGTCCCAAACATGCTCAATGGGGGACAGATCCGGAGATCTTGCTGGCCAGGGTAGCTGACTTACACCTTCTAGAGCACGTTGGGTGGCACGGGATACATGCGGACGTGCATTGTCCTGTTGGAACAGCAAGTTCCCTTGCCGGTCTAGGAATGGTAGAACGATGGGTTCGATGACGGTTTGGATGTACCGTGCACTATTCAGTGTCCCCTCGACGATCACCAGTGGTGTACGGCCAGTGTAGGAGATCGCTCCCCACACCATGATGCCAGGTCTTGGCCCTGTGTGCCTCGGTCGTATGCAGTCCTGATTGTGGCGCTCACCTGCACGGCGACAAACACGCATACGACCATCATTGGCACCAAGGCAGAAGCGACTCTCATCGCTGAAGACGACACGTCTCCATTCGTCCCTCCATTCACGCCTGTCGCGACACCACTGGAGGCGGGCTGCACGATGTTGGGGCGTGAGCGCAAGACGGCCTAACGGTGTGCGGGACCGTAGCCCAGCTTCATGGAGACGGTTGCGAATGGTCCTCGCCGATACCCCAGGAGCAACAGTGTCCCTAATTTGCTGGGAAGTGGCGGTGCGGTCCCCTACGGCACTGCGTAGGATCCTGCGGTCTTGGCGTGCATCCGTGCGTCGCTGCGGTCCGGTCCCAGGTCGACGGGCACGTGCACCTTCCGCCGACCACTGGCGACAACATCGATGTACTGTGGAGACCTCACGCCCCACGTGTTGAGCAATTCGGCGGTACGTCCACCCGGCCTCCCGCATGCCCACTATACGCCCTCGCTCAAAGTCCGTCAACTGCACATACGGTTCACGTCCACGCTGTCGCGGCATGTTACCAGTGTTAAAGACTGCGATGGAGCTCCGTATGCCACGGCAAACTGGCTGACACTGACGGCGGCGGTGCACAAATGCTGCGCAGCTAGCGCCATTCGACGGCCAACACCGCGGTTCCTGGTGTGTCCGCTGTGCCGTGCGTGTGATCATTGCTTGTACAGCCCTCTCGCAGTGTCCGGAGCAAGTATGGTGGGTCTGACACACCGGTGTCAATGTGTTCTTTTTTCCATTTCCAGGAGTGTATATAGCAGTTCATGACAAATTTCAAAACTCCGCCATCTCTCTCCCCACATCCACCACTGCTGGCGGCTCACCTCCAACTGCGCAACGCTACGCGCTGTTCACATCCAGCTGCCGCTGCCCAACACTACAATGGCAGACAACAATGCAAACTACCCACAGACTGCACACAGCACAGCCAGTGATTTTTCATATAGAGCGCTACGTGGCGTTAACAATAAGAAAACATAAACAGCCTACTTACATTTCAACAAAATGTATTGTATTGTGAGAGCTAGGATTTCATAGTGAAACAGTTTCCAAGTTGAATCGCTAAAAGTATACGTTTTCTAACAGTGCTTTCGACTATTCATTGCCCTTGATATTGACCTGAAGGTCATTAAATACTATTAAGACAAGGTACTGAATCTAGTGCTAACAACATTTCTTCCAACCCAAAAGAATGCAGTGTTAGACGGATCATATCAAAAGTAGGGCTCCTCTGCATCAACGAGGCAAACCTACAGCTGCCTCCACCTGAGCCCTGAGCAGGCCTCCAGTCCACTTAGCGAAGCAGCCATTACACCGCCCTCGTAAACGGCAGTAATCATGTACCTAGACGAAAGGCTGTTAGAGTGGCCCATCAGGAAAGCTGCGGAGGCTTACCAGGACTACGCCGAGGGTAGGAGGTAGGGAGACACAGAGAAACGGCAGGCGAAGGGAGGCAGTAGTAAGTGCCGTCTCGTAAGATTCTCATTCACCTATCGTGACATAGGGGAAGAGCAGCGGCCTTTAAGATAAATGAAGTGCCGTCGACATTGCCATTCCCGTATAGACTGTTATCTTGCTACCGAACTATTTTCTGCGAAAACAGTCACCATGAAACTGTACTAGTAATCTCAGTAAAACAGAGCGATTCCTAAAATGCTAACTATTTTCATTTTGTGTGCAACTTCTATGTTCGGTTGAAGCTTGAGCCGCCAGACACATTGGTAGGTGCGGCATAACGACCTATAACGAGCTAACATTCACTTGCAAGCGACAACTTCGGCAACCCCTGCACATCAGCAATACCGACTGATATGCCAGCTGCTATCTCAGCCGACGAACAGGCTACAGCAGGGAAGCCGACAAGCTTGCACACTAACGCACAAACACTACTCTGCACTGTGCATCCCATATGTGACCTAACCGATGATGAACCCAACTGGAACAGATATTCTGATGCTGTTCGAGAAGCCAACGCCAGTACCTGTAAGTAGGCTGTTTAGGTTTTTATGTTGGTAACGCCACGTAGCGCTCTGTATGAAAATCACTTACTGTGCTGTGTGCAATCTGTGGCTGGTTCGCATTGTTGGAATATTCACTATTATAGTGTTGGGCAGTTGGATGTGAACAGCGCATAGCGTTGTGCAGTTGGAGGTGAGCCGCCACCAGTGGTGGATGTAGGGAGAGAGATGGCAGAGTTTTGAGAGCGGACGATCTGGACGTGTGTCAGTCAGAAAAAGGAAATTTGTAAGACTGGATGTCATGAACTGATATATAATGACTTTTGAACACTATTAAGGTAAATACGTTGTTTGCTCTCCATCAAAATCTTTCATTTGATAACTATGCCTATCAGTAGTTAGTGCCTTCAGTAGTTAGAATCTTTTCTTTAACTGGCAGTATTGGCACTCGCTGTATTGCAGTAGTTTGAGTATCGAAGATTTTTGTGAGGTAAGTGATTCATTAAAAGGTATAGCTTATTGTCAGTCAGGGCCATTCTTTTGTAGGGATTATTGAAAGTCAGATTGCGTTGCGCTAAAAAAAGTATTGTGTGTCAGTTTAGTGTTGATCAGAATAAGTAAAGAGAGAAATGTCTGAGTACGTTCAGTTTTGCTCAGCTGTTTGAAAATCAAATAACGTAGAGGTTACCCAGCACTGACATTTACAAATTTTTCTAAGGGAACGTTTGATATCCTACTGCAGCCGCCGAGTAACATCGCTTCACAAGGTCAAATATATCCGCCTACATGGTACCCATTGCTAACAAAACCTACTCTTGCATGACCTGTCGTACGCAGCAAGAAATCCGCTACTGCTCTTACAACCCAATCAAACTATCGCTGATGCTTTCATTACCCTTGGCTCTTGCCTTGGAACGTTTATTCCTCTGCCCTTCAAACCGCTTTCAACTTTCGCCCCAATCTATCTGTAGATGAGCGCGTATTAATAGTTAATCATAATCAGACGTACTCGAACATCGCAGTATCCACATCCAGCAAGACATCACTTAATGAAAACTAACAAATATGCAGAGATGGCAGGAGACCTTTTGTGTTGGCCATCGTGCTGGTGTGAGCGTGGAAGGGCTCCTCCCCATAAATAAATATATGTTCATGAGCACGTAATTATGAATTACTTGCTCGTTCAGACAAGTGTTCGAATTTCCGTGTAAACATCATACTAGACAATCTGTGCTACTGACTCGCTTTATTACCAAGAAATCCAGGAACTATTACATGCAAGATTTAGTAATGAGACCGGGATAAGTATTTCTGTGTAACGCTCTGTAGTACCGTTTATTAGACCTGGCAGTGATGACACATAAGTATTAGTATTAATCAGTACTATAATGAATCATAAAGGTCAACTTGAGAAGTCAAGCTCAAGCCACAGTTCATCTCTATAATGTAATTACAGTAATTTATGTGTATAATTATCAGTAGCCAGTCCGAAACAGAGACATGAAAATCGCAACTACTTTGTAGTTAACATTATTGCAGTTTGCTGTGGACATATTACCATATAAATGTAGCTCTGACGTAAGTAATCTACGTTGACAAAACAATGGGCAAAATTAACTAGCAAACATTTTACTGGAACAAAATTTACATAATTCCAGTAATTAAAAACATGAAACGAGCTTAATAACAGTAATTTATAACAAGAGAAAAATTTATAACCTCGTCAGACAGATTTGTGAGGATATTCGCAATTTATAAAGTGGCCAATGAAGCAGCTCTGAAACAAAACCAAACGCGTCTAGTCTCAATAAAACTTTTTTGAAAGTCACAAAGACGGAATCTACCCAACATTATCTGTGAAACTACGACTCCGGAAAAGGAGATTTAAAGTCAGTTCATACCAAAATATTCTTTCATCGACTTGAAAAATTCTTTATTTTATAACTGAAAAGTTATTGTTAAACTGAATATCCAATTCAGGTCAATGTCACCTCATGGCAACCTATTCAACTTGCAAATAATTCTATACATTTTTATACCAAATGTGTTGACCGATACTTACATCATTTCAGTAATAATAATGCCAAGTTCTGATAAGAAACAAACAACGTTGGTACTCCAGACCAGAAAACCAAATAAATATACGTTTATGTACGTTTAATACACTATACGTTTAACACACTGCAGTAGTGTATAACAGTATCAGTTTGGTAGTGGTGTACTGTTTCAGTCAACGAATTAAAGTGCACAAGGCAACTGTCACTGTTACTTAATTATTTAAATAGTTTCATCAGAATTATTAAACTGAAGTGTAGTCAGCGAAGGGCCAACCAAGGAAGCACATGATAGTGTTATAACTGAAGCTAGGAACAGATTTTCACAAGCTCGAGTAATTATTAACCGAAGCAAACTATAATTCAGCGTTGCAATGATTTTACAAAACCAGAAAAAGCCAAGGTACCCTTGGCTGTGATTATGTGCGGCAAGCTTTCTGCGACGTTCGCATTAATTTGTAGCATTTGCCACTTCATCTCAGTACCATCACAAAAGCGTCGACGTGCGTGGCAGCGACGTACACGTCTGCTCAGTTCAAGCGCTGCCATCCGGCTCTCTTTCTTGCACACAGCCTATTTACTGCATCTTACCAAATTCCATTGAGGTATCTGATGCTTCTATTTTAATTGTACAGTGCCAAAGGTGATTTCTCTTGCCCTAACAAGGTACAACTGGTGACATCATATTAAAAAAAAGCTCTAAGCACTATGGGACTTAACATTTGAGGTCATCACTCTCCTAGACTTACAACTACTTAGACCTAACTAACCTAAGGACATCACACACATCTATGCCCGAGGCAGGATTCGAACCTGCGACCGTAGCGGCAGCGCGGTTCCGGACTTAAGCGCTTAGAACCGCTCGGCCACAGCGGCCGTCGACATCACACTGACACTCAGATTTTACGATGTAAATAGTTTTACAATATGAAGCGTTTTACATAAATATTAGGAATCATAACAACCATATTGCGACAGAACGGTAAGTGTAAAAAGTGTATATGTGTTATGGTTGTGTGTTTCATTCAGTCCTCCCACACACAGTCCACATTCATCATCATTGTGTGACGAGGTAATGGTGGCTAAATCTCTACTTTTCGTTAATACGCACCTGAGAGGATAAGGTGGCATCATCACTCCTACCCAGCACAGTACGTCCTTTTTTTCCCTGCCAGTACCATATTATCAACATCACTATCAGCAATTTCAACCATTATGATGTGACCCCAGGTAGTGAGCTTTGCAAATTCTTCTTCCTGGGGTAAGCGTCTTGAGTGATATTTAGCCAGTTAATTCGAGTGATCTTCCTCAGGTCTCTGTCTCACGGGTCTGGCGATGTTTCTCGAGGTCTGCTTTTTGCCTTCCATTTCAACAACGCCTTTGTCTATCGGTCATCATTTCTTCTGGCAACATGGACAGCCCATTGCCCTTTCATAGTGGCTGTTCTCCCTAGAATATCTCTGAGGTCACTTACTGATCTGGTGCCTTCTACCCTCTTTTTTTGTTTTCTTGTAAATCTCACTGTAGACCTGTTCACGTCACGCGGCGCAGTTATAAATTTCCGACTCGTATATTCGTGCAATGTCTGGATCTCACTGCCGTAAGTGAAAACAGAACAGAGTCACTGATCAAAAATAATTTTGTTTTTCGATTTTATTGTTGTGTTTGACCTGAGGATCGTTGAACGTCTTCTTAATCCCTGGCAGCCTAGCATGAAACGTCGATAGATTTCCGACCTGATATTTACATAGGGCTAAGGTAGACGTATTCTCCGACAGTGTTCAGTAGTAGAACGTTTCCTGCCGTGTTATATTAGACATAACTTTTGTCCTGGGTTGGTTTATGTTCATTCCCACTGCCTGATATTACGAGGCAAGATCTAAAGCCAAAGTCTGTAGTTCAACACCATTTGCCACTAGTACTATACCATCGGCAAATCTGAGACTGTTAAGCCTCTTCCTGTTGATTCTAATTCGTTATTCTTCCCTGTTCTGTTATGACACTGCCATTTCCAGCACGGTAGAAAACAGGCTCGGAGAGTGGGATCATCCCGTTTCGCTTCACTGTGAGTTGAAAACTACAGAGCTGATTTCCTGACACTAACAAAAGCTGTTCAATATGTATGGAATATGATTAATGGAGACCAGATTTGCGCGAGAGATAAGATACTTGACTGACAGACCCACTTAGAAAAGACATGTAGTATCAGTCATTGCTCACAGAAAAAGATAACATCGAGGACAAAATTATAAATAACACTATATCAGATTCGAAAGTTACATTTTAATTGTCCTAATTTTTGTGTGAAAATAAATAATATTTTCATTGATGGGAGTTCTTCATGTACAGTGCTTTACGTTATATTTCAAGTTAGTTTCTTATCTGAATGTTGACTGGGCTGTCACAGCTCTTATCTATATATATAAAACAAAGTCGGGTTTGTTACAACACTTATAACTCGAGATCTGCTGGACCAATTTTCATGGTTTTTGATTTGCTGGATTTGTCTCCGCCCCGAATAGCAGAATACATATTAAAAATAATGAAAAATTGACGAATAAAAATTTTCATGGTTTTTGATTTGTGGGATTTGTCTCCGCCCCGAATAGCAAAATACATCTTAAAAATAATGAAAAATTGACGAATACTTGAAAAATGCGTTATTTTCCCTAAAAGTTCTTTAGTTTCGGAGCTGTCAAATTTTTTTGTCAAAATCTGTAAGTAATGATTGACATTTATGCATCTATATATATATAAAACAAAGTCGGGTTTGTTACAACACTTATAACTCGAGATCTGCTGGACCAATTTTCATGGTTTTTGATTTGCTGGATTTGTCTCCGCCCCGAATAGCAGAATACATATTAAAAATAATGAAAAATTGACGAATAAAAATTTTCATGGTTTTTGATTTGTTGGATTTGTCTCCGCCCCGAATAGCAGAATACATCTTAAAAATAATGAAAAATTGACGAATACTTGAAAAATGCGTTATTTTCCCTAAAAGTTCTTTAGTTTCGGAGCTGTCAATTTTTTTGTCAAAATCTGTAAGTAATGATTGACATTTATGCATGTGTTCATAAACTATTTAAAATGGATGAATAAACTACTATGTGTATTTTTTTTAAAAAAGATTGAAAAATATTACGCGTGCGTTCAGAAATGTGTAATGAATACTTAATCATTTCAATAAATGCTCATTTGTTTATTACATGTCAAACATTTGTTGTCCAATCCTGTCAAATACTGTAACAACTATTTATGTGTGCGTTCAGAAATTTATTTTGTGTAAAATGTCTCGAAAGTTCAGGTAGGTACTGTTATATTTGTTTGTTTTAGACATTAATTTGTGTAAATTATTTATTAAATTAATTCTACAGGTTAACAAAAGTGTAAATGTCTTTTCATAGGTTGTCTATGATTTTTCTTGATAAGTTATTGTCTATGTCTCGATTGTTTTATGTGGTTTTATGCGAGTGCATATTCAGTATTAGTATTAATAAAAATGCCGCGTCCTAGAAGATCTAATCTTTCCCAGCGGAGCCGTAATGCAATTAGGCAACGGAATATCACGAGTCAATTATCTGACGAAGAACGAGAAATTGCCCGAGAAGAGCGCCGCGTTAGGATGGCGCAAAGAAGGGCCTTAATTCGTGCTTCTCAAACACAAGAGCAAAGAGAGGCAGCCCGTGAAACGGCTAGATTAGAAACGAGAAATCGTCGAGCTTATCGTACAGATGAACAGAGGAATAATCTTCGAAGTGCAAGAAGAAATGGTTCAAGTATTGATTTGAATCGAGCAGCGTTTCGATATGATTGCACCATCGACTACAGCTTGCATCGTTTAGTTTGCATTGGTCCAATGGACGTTGTTTGCCAGTTGTGGCGCATTGAAGTTTGCTGGTGAAACGCCTGGTTTGTGCTGCCTTAGTGGTAAAGTGACATTGCCATTAGTGGTCCCGCAACCAGAGCCATTGCGTTCCCTGCTTTATGGCGAAACACTAGAATCACGACATTTTCTAGCGAACACTCAAAAATACAATGTCTGTTTCCAAATGACTTCATTTGGGGCGGAAATTATCGAAGAACACGGATATAATCCGACATTTAAGGTAATTTACGTTAAAAACTTTATTTTCTATGTAAAAAAAAATTGGAATGTCGTTTGTTACAGTTCTGTATTTGTCTCTAAAATAAAAATGGTATGTTATTATTTGAAAAAAAGTGTTTCTAAATCTAACTATAACTGTGGCTTTGAATTTACAGATTCAAGGCCAGATTTGCCATCGCATTGGATCATTGCAACCTATTGAAGGTGCACAGCACAAATTCTTGCAAATATACTTCATGGGCATTATGGAAGAACAACTTGACCGGCGTCAAGGGATCAACACAGCTACGAAAAGAGCAATTCTCCAAGATTTGCAGCAAATGCTTCATGAACATCATGCATTGGTCAGGCTGTTCAAGACTGCTTTAGAGCGCATGCCAAGTGATGACTATAAAGTTGTAATCAGAGCAGATAAAAGACCAGCTGGAACACATGAACGCACATTTAATGCTCCAACAATCGATGAAGTGGCAATCCTGATTGTTGGTGAAAACTTGGAAACACGTGATATTGTGCTTACACGACGCAATACTGGGCAACTACAAAGAATATATGAAACACACCGTTCATATGACGCGTTACAATAACCGCTGATGTTTTGGCAAGGAGACGATGGATATCACTTTAATATCAAAATGATTAATCCATTGAATGGTAAGATCAATATCATTGTTTTCATTTTAACTTGATATACATTTTATTCTGTTTGCTTTTGGTATACAAAAAAAGTTGTCACTCCTAATTTAGTAGAGAGTAGCTGTAAGAGTCGTTAACCTATTAGGGGTTCTAAAATACAATTTTTACTGTATTTATTTCAGGTGAGGAAACTACCAAGAAGGTTACTTCGATGAATTATTACGCATATCGTTTGATGATTCGTGAAAATTCTGACAATTATTTGTTGCGATTTCGTCGACTGCTTCAACAATACTGCGTTGACATGTACGTTAAAATCGAAACGGAGCGCCTGACTTTCATCCGGTAGAATCAAGCTAAATTGCGTTCGGAAGAGTACATTCATTTACGCGATGCAATAAGCACAGAAGGAGATTCAGAAAATGTTGGTCGATTGACTATTTTACCAGCGACATACACATGTAGCCCGCATCATAAGCATGAATATGCGCAAGATGCAATGACATATGTTCGTCATTATGGTCGGCCAGATCTATTCATTACATTTACATGTAATCCGAAATGGATGGAAATTATTCAATTGCTGCTTCCCGGACAAACATCAAGTGATCGACACGACATCACCGCACGTGTTTTCAAGCAAAAAATTCGGTCACTAATAAATTACATTGTTAAGCAACACGTCTTTGGGATTACTCGATGCTGGATGTATTCAGTCGAATGGCAAAAACGAGGCCTACCGCATGCTCACATTCTAATTTGGTTAGTAGACAGAATTCGGCCAGATCAAATAGATGACATCATATGTGCGGAGATTCCTGCTCCTGAAACCGATCCAGACCTACATGACGTTGTAATCACGAATATGATTCATGGACCATGTGGCACTATCAACCGCCAATCACCGTGCATGGTCGACGGCAAGTGTTCCAAACGGTATCCGCGAAAATTCACGGCAGAGACTATCACAGGCTACGATGGTTATCCATTGTATCGGCGTCGATCGCCCGATGATAATGGTAGAACTATCACAACTAAAGTGAAAGGAAACGATTTCATAGTTGACAACAGTTGGATTGTTCCATATTCGCCACTTCTTTCCAAAACATTCAAGGCACATTGTAATGTTGAGTATTGCAATTCGGTCAAATCTATTAAATACATTTGCAAATATGTCACGAAAGGGAGCGACATGGCGGTTTTTGGTATCCAAACATCCAATATCAACGATGAAATCACGCGCTATCAAGTTGGTAGATATGTGAACTGCAATGAAGTAATTTGGCGTATATTCTCATTCCCTATTCACGAACGTTATCCCATTGTTGTACATTTGGGGGTGCATCTAGAGAACGGTCAGAGAGTATATTTCACAGCGTCGAATGCTGCTCAACGTGCCGAAACACCTCCAGCGACAACACTGACCAGTTTCTTTGCGATTTGTCAAAACGATCCGTTCGCTCGAACGTTGCTTTACTCGGAAATGTCACGTTATTACACTTGGAACGCTACATCGAAGAAATTTCAACGTCGGAAGCAAGGCGATGCAGTTCCTGGTCATCCAGATATACGTTCTGCTGATGCTCTTGGTCGTATTTACACAGTTCATCCGAAGAATGATGAATGTTTCTATTTGCGGTTGTTGCTGGTACATGTTCGAGGGCAAACATCATTTGAATCACTACGAACTGTTAATGGTATAGTGTGCCCCACATTTCGTGCAGCATGTCAAGAGCTGAATTTGCTTGAAAACGATACTCATTAGGACACGACAATCGCTGAAGCAATTATTTCTGCATCTCCAAGTCAGATACGCACATTATTTGCTATCATCATTTCGACATGCTTCCCATCGAACCCACGTGACCTGTGGAACAAATACAAAGATAACATGTCAGAAGACATTTTATATCGAATTCGTGTCAGCTCAAGAAATCCCGATCTTGAGGCGAATGAGGAGATGCATAACCAGGCTTTGCTCTTGATCGAAGATATGTGTTACCTACTTCATGTGCGGCAGTTTGTTAGTTAGGTTAGGAATGCCAGCGCCAGATCGCGGAATGAATGACGCATTTAATAGAGAATTGGAACGTGAACGTGAATATGATCCACATGAACTAATCCAATCAGTTCAAACGAATGTACCACTGTTGAATCCTAAGCAGAAGGAAGTCTATGATACACTGATTAATACAATTGATGATGGAAATGGTGGCTTATTTTTTTTGGATGCCCCCGGTGGAACTGGGAAGACATTCCTCATGTCATTGATTTTGGCCACTGTACGTGCGAGATCCGAAATTGCGGTAGCAATTGCTTCTTCTGGAATAGCGGCCACATTGTTTGACGGATGCCGTACGGCTCACTCAGCGTTAAAATTGCCATTAAACCTTCAAACTACTGAACAACCGACATGTAACATTTCGAAACACTCCGCAATGGCCAAAGTTTTAGTAGCATAAAAAATCATCATATGGGACGAATGCACAATGGCGCACAAACGCGCATTGGAAGCACTAGATCGAACATTAAAAGATCTGCGCAATGACTCGAGATGTTTTGGTGGTTCAAAGATTTTATTATCTGGCGATTTCCGACAAACACTACCAGTAATTCCAAGATCTACTGCTGCCGAGGAAATAAACGCTTGCCTCAAAGCATCAAATCTGTGGCGATATGTAAACAAACTTCAACTGTCTGTAAATATGAGAGTTGCATTGTTGAACGATCTATCTGCTGATGATTTCTCGAAGCAATTGCTGACTATCGGTAATGGCCGTGTTCCTGTTGATGAATCGAGCGGTTTGATTTCATTTCATCCAAATTTTTGCAATTTCGTCTCATCAAAAGACGAGCTTATCAACAAAGTATTTCCGGATATCATTGCTAACCACAAAAATACTAAATGGTTAAGTGAGCGAGTAATTTTGGCGGCTAAAAATAAAGATGTAGATGACCTCAATTTTATAATTCAAAATCAAATCGTAGGTACTCTGTATTCATTCAAATCTATCGACTGCGTAACAAACGAAGAAGAAGCCACTAATTATCCAACTGAATTTTTTAACTCCTTGGATGTGCCTGGTTTACCACCGCACAATTTACAACTGAAGGTTGGCTCGGTAGTCATCATGCTTAGAAATTTAAACCAACCAAAACTGTGCAATGGAACGCGTTTGGTGATAAGAAAACTGATGAGCAATGTGATTAACGCGTCGATACTTAAAGGAAAATTTAAAGATGACGAAGTTCTTATTCCAAAGATTCCGATGATCCCAACAGATATGCCCTTTGAGTTTAAGC
Source organism: Schistocerca nitens (assembly GCF_023898315.1). Classification (NCBI taxonomy): domain Eukaryota; kingdom Metazoa; phylum Arthropoda; class Insecta; order Orthoptera; family Acrididae; genus Schistocerca; species Schistocerca nitens. The sequence goes on along the minus strand of NW_026045910.1, from coordinate 7,415,293 downwards.
GAATTCAATTCCCGATTCGTCTTGCCTTCGCCATGACGATCAACAAATCACAGGGCCAATCCTTGACTGTGGCCTCAATCTAGAAAATGCGTGTTTTTCTCATGGTCAATTGTACGTGGCATGCTCACGTGTCGGCAAACCATCCGCATTATTTGTTCTTGCGCCTGACCAAGAAACAAAGAATGTCGTTTACCACAAGGTGCTTGAATGAAAATCCGATTAATGAATTAATCAGAGTGTATCCCAACCTGCACAACATAGTTTTCAATGATTTTTTTCTGACATGTGTTTGAAATACTTAATTATTATTATTATTTTAATTTTCATTCTCATTCTGTATGTATTCATCATCATTCATCAAAATAAAGTACTTGTATATTTCTATCTATATTAATATTATTGTGTATCATTGTATTACGTTCATCAAAGCCTAAATTAGTTCAGCTAAAAGGTAACACGACATTCATTGACTGTTAGGCGGTACGAAGTTCGCCGGGTCAGCTAGTAATGTTTATAATTTAAGCACGAATCAGTTACAAATATGGTTTAAAAAAGTTTATTTAACTCAAATCATTACCTGTTTCCAATTTTTACAAAGTGATCTTCAGATGGCTTCTTACAGATTTCCTGTGTTTCCTAGCGTAGTCACCTGTAGTATTAGATATTTGTTTGGTGTACTAAGGTGAAAAGGTTTTGCGGTTAAAATATGATGAAGTTACGACAGACTTTTTTAACGTTGACCTTTACAGAAACATTCATGAATGGTTTTATAAGTCAATAAAAAAGGAAATGTGGCAAAAACGTACATGGTGGGTGTTTCTGTGTGACGAATTCGTCATGTACTTGTGTTTTGCGTTATAAAAGTAACACATTTCTGCACATGCCCCATGTGAGGGCAGCTTAATTCCTTGTAAACTGCTATAACATACACTGTTTTATATATCATTACAGCACACATCCCTTATCATTTGCAAAAAGTGGCCCAGCTTAACATGAGAAACAGGACCAATAGCTTTAAATATGTTAGAGTAGTAAAGACGTTATGTTAGTGATGCTGTGTGGAGTGTCTTTGATAGAGTGATGAAATTTATTTGAACGCCTCGAACAGAAAAGTGAAACTACCGACAACAAATTCTAATGTGGCGTCCTATTGACTGGCTTGGATTACACAAGCAAATCTACTCAAATAAAAATTTAAAAGTCCATTTGTTCTTAATCGTATATCTCCCAAAGATCTTCATAGATTACTTTGGAATTTCGACTCAACGTTGCATTCAAAGCATGTTTTTATATACCTTCTGAAGAGCCATATGACACATGTGAAATGGAAACTTTTTAATTGACCCTTGTAGTTACTCTCACTTGTGGCATAATGAAAGTAAGGTTTTTATTTCGTTATCACCGGTGATATTAATTTCGATAACAGATATACAGAATACGAACTCAGCGCAACAACAAATACGGAGTAAACATAATTATTGATATGTTATACAAGTAATAGAAAACAATAGTTGTCATTTATTCTCAGAACATTAGAGACCTCAACCTAAAGTAGTAAAAATACTTTTCTTATAAAGTTATCTCCAGTGGGGCATGCCGTTCATCAGATTTTGTCGATGACATTTAAAGTTAGGTATAAACAACAGATTTGTGAGCTGAAATACGCAGAGATCAGGAATGCAAAAGTTGTGCGAAATGAATGCAAGAATCTGACAAGGTATTAGCAATATTGTTAAAGAACAACGGATTGGCCCTTGGATGGTAGGACTCGGATTGGTTAATATTACAGAAGTGAAAATGAAGGTGAACCAACACTTCTCCATGACAAACGTGCCTGTTCATTATCTTAGTAGCTGAGCATTTAATTCTTAGACAAAGACTTTTTTTAATTTTGCAAATTGTGCTCCTGGTAACAGAAAACCATAGATATCTCCAAACTGAGAGTTAACTGCTTTTTATTTTTCACATTATACTGTAATGAGGACGGTGGATTCCCAGTGGAGACACACAGCAGCTATGTGCGACTCTCGAAGCAAAGCGAAATTTCATGGAGTAGAAGCACACTTTATCGCCACGGAACGCTAAACTACACTCCTGGAAATTGAAATAAGAACACCGTGAATTCATTGTCCCAGGAAGGGGAAACTTTATTGACACATTCCTGGGGTCAGATACATCACATGATCACACTGACAGAACCACAGGCACATAGACACAGGCAACAGAGCATGCACAATGTCGGCACTAGTACAGTGTATATCCACCTTTCGCAGCAATGCAGGCTGCTATTCTCCCATGGAGACGATCGTAGAGATGCTGGATGTAGTCATGTGGAACGGCTTGCCATGCCATTTCCACCTGGCGCCTCAGTTGGACCAGCGTTCGTGCTGGACGTGCAGACCGCGTGAGACGACGCTTCATCCAGTCCCAAACATGCTCAATGGGGGACAGATCCGGAGATCTTGCTGGCCAGGGTAGTTGACTTACACCTTCTAGAGCACGTTGGGTGGCACGGGATACATGCGGACGTGCATTGTCCTGTTGGAACAGCAAGTTCCCTTGCCGGTCTAGGAATGGTAGAACGATGGGTTCGATCACGGTTTGAATGTACCGTGCACTATTCAGTGTCCCATCGACGATCACCAGTGGTGTACGGCTGGTGTAGGAGATCGCTCCCCACACCATGATGCCGGGTGTTGGCCCTGCGTGCCTCGGTCGTATGCAGTCCTGCTTGTGGCGCTCACCTGCACGGCGCCAAACACGCATACGACCATCATTGGTACCAAGGCAGAAGCGACTCTCATCGCTGAAGACGACACGTCTCCATTCGTCCCTCCATTCACGCCTGTCGCGACACCACTGGAGGCGGGCTGCACGATGTTGGGGCGTGAGCGGAAGACGGCCTAACGGTGTGCGGGACCGTAGCCCAGCTTCATGGAGACGGTTGCGAATGGTCCTCGCCGATACCCCAGGAGCAACAGTGTCCCTAATTTGCTGGGAAGTGGTGGTGCGGTCCCCTACGGCACTGCGTAGGATCCTACGGTCTTGGCGTGCATCCGTGCGTCGCTGCGGTCCGGTCCCAGGTCGACGGGCACGTGCACCTTCCGCCGACCACTGGCGACAACATCGATGTACTGTGGAAACCTCACGCCCCACGTGTTGAGCAATTCGGCGGTACGTCCACCCGGCCTCCCGCACGCCCACTATACGCCCTCGCTCAAAGTCCGTCAACTGCACATACGGTTCACGTCCACGCTGTCGCGGCATGCTACCAGTGTTAAAGACTGCGATGGAGCTCCGTATGCCACGGCAAACTGGCTGACACTGACGGCGGCGGTGCACAAATGCTGCGCAGCTAGCGCCATTCGACGGCCAACACCGCGGGTCCTGGTGTGTCCGCTGTGCCGTGCGTGTGATCATTGCTTGTACAGCCCTCTCGCAGTGTCCGGAGCAAGTATGGTGGGTCTGACACACCGGTGTCAATGTGTTCTTTTTTCCATTTCCAGGAGTGTATGTTTATCCTAAAGGCTTCATCAGCTGGTCTGCATGGCGTTTTTGGGCAGACAATGTATACTGCTGATTCGTAATTCGAACACCCAGTGCATAATATGTGTTCTCCACAGAGGATTCTGCATATCATTAGCCATTTCAAGTGCGTTCGCATCTGTACCACGACGTGAATTTGTCATATGGCGTTCTCACAACAGAAGGAGTCAAGACAAGATTGCTTTAAATTCTGCAGACATTACAGACACGAAACGTATAGCGAAACGGTACTGGTTAAGTGACGAGGGCAGTTATGGGACGTTTAAGAAGTTTCTACCGTTGAGTTAACCTCCTCATTAACGATGTCAGAGGTGTGAAAATAGAATGGAAGCTTTCCATTTCACGGGGAAGAAGTTTCATTAGCTATCGACTTCAATCGCCTCGGGGCCTTCACAGAGGTAAGTTTTTCAGGAAGTTTCTCGAAAATTCTGCCTTGGCGCCCTGCAAACCTAGACGTTTAGCCTATGCGTCGCTTTCATACTTGAAGTGATCCACGTAATCCAACGGCAACAAGGGTGGACAATGTAAATACATATGTTGTCATGTGACATTCAATGGTTGTAGCTTTTGAAACAACTCCGTTGTCACTGTATAGGGTCAATTAATTCGAATGAAGTGTATTATTTTCTTTATTAAATTAGTTATTAATTAATTAGTACAATAGTTTGAATAATAATCTTACATATGTTCCAGAACCGAGAGAAAGAGACGGAAATTTTATAACATCATTCTTTATTTGCAGTAATATTTTTAGGTTGTTTTAATTTTGATCCTTTAAATTTAAAAGTGTTAATTTTCACCGTGATGGTGATGTCTACGTCATAAATTTATTTCTGTGAATCAGGGGGCCGTGTGGTTCTAGGCGCTTCAGTTTGGAACCGCGTGACCGCTACGGACGCAGGTTCGAATCCTGCGTCGGGCATGGATGTGAGTGATGTCTTTAGGTTTAAGTAGTTCTAAGGGACTGATGACCTCAGATGTTGAGTCCCATAGTGCTCAGAGCCATTTGAATCAGGGTAGCATAACCTCAGTCTCTGCTGAGAGCCAGCGTTTAGGTCCAACCAAGTAATGGAATCCTAGTACATAAGAATTCCCTCACAACTAGCTTCTAAAAGTGACCTAGAACATAGCGCGTCAGTCAACAGTAGCCTATTTTCTTACCGAGAAGGAGTCTCTGAATAGGACCCAGCAAGGTCTCTGTCTCACTTTTGTTGCTTTCCAGAAGCAGTCAATAGTATTTATTTATCCCTCCGACTGGCTGGTGCGGACGACCACTAATTCATCGTTGGAGCAGCGCTTGCACCAAATGCTCTCAATTATTTGTTGCATATATTACAATCATTGTCAGCTCCTGCAGTTTTTACCGTCAACGTGGTGTTGCTACAGCTCTCTCAAGCACCATTGAAGTTATAACTTGACGTCTGAACTCATATTCTGTCATCCTGTCCCTTATTCTTGTCAATTTTTTCTACATATTCCTCTCCTTGGCGATTCTGTGCAGAGCCACCTTCTTTCTTACGTTGTTGTTGTTGTTGATACGTAACGTAACTCTTTAGTTTTGGAAGTATTTCTGGGTTATTTTAATTTTGATGTCACAGCAGTCAGTTTATAATTCTTAATTTTCACCATGATGGTGCTGACTGTTTCATGAGTTTCTTTCAACTAAGAAGAGTAGCATATGCTCATAGATATCTCTGCTGAGAGATTCCTTGCCTATAGGACCAGCCAGCTAATGCCATCGTATTACATCACTGCGAAAACTGATGTGATGTAGCTCTCCTAACCTTTCTAAACTGTGGATGTCTATCAGTCTCTGCCTAACTGCCGCAACCGACATCCATTTGAATCTGCTTCCTGTATTTATGTCTACGTCTTCCTACACATTTGTCACCCTCCATACTTCCCTCCATTAGCAATTTGACTATTTCTTGATGTCTCAGGATGTGTCGTATAAATCGATCCCAACTTTTGGTTTAATTTTATTATAAATTTCTTTCTTTCTCATTTCGCTTTACAAAGAGATCGTGGTTGGTAATGTGAACTTCAAATTCAAATGGCTCCAAGCACTATGGGACTTAACATCTGAGGTCATCAGTTCCCTAGAATTAGAACTACGTAAACCTAAGGACATCACACACATCCATGACGAGGTAGGATTCGAACCTGCGACCATAGCAGCCGCGTGGTTCCGGACTGAAGCGCCTAGAACCGCTCGGCCATAATGTGAACTACAGCTTATGGAAACAAAGAGTGGCAAATGGAACAGTTCTTACCAAATCAGCAACTATGAGTGTGTGGTACTCGCAGCTCCGGCACAAGCTGCATACTCACGTAACAATGCCGAGCAAAGTAGGCACAAGCATAATGTCGCGACACTACCTGACTGATACTAGTCTGACTTTATATAAGACTGGTTCCAAGATGATGCAGGCCAGCTCATTAACATTACAGATGGCAGCTTCTTCCGCACTACCATTGTCAGATATGTATTGGAGAACGATCTGTTTGGCTTTAAGTACATGGTGGTGGAGGGTAGGAGGTGGGAGCGGCCCGAGGGTGGGGGGAAGGGGAGGAGGAGGACAGCGGTAGTTCCTGCGGCATTTGAATGGTGGGGTGGCATTACCTCCTGGGACTAAGGTCAGCTAACCAGTCGTGGCGTAGGAGAACGACCGTACAATAAAAGCGTCTTCATTCGCGACATTGTATCTACAACTGAAATTTGAACGCAACGGTTCCGAACGATACTGATTATGCCATATTGTGACTTTCTTAATGTAGTATGAACTCCCAAATTGCGATTATTGACCCGTATCAGCTGTGGAATATTTAATAATAACTGAAAACTTATACCAAACCGGATTCGCACCCGGATTTCCATCATGTCGTGAGCAGTCATGCCATACCTAGGCGATGACGAGAAAAAACATTCTCTCGTCCTGTGCAGAAATATCGATAATATATCGCACTCACAGTGGAATGAAGACATCAGACAACTGGAGATTTGGGCCCCTCCTGCAGACGTGCTCGGATAGCCGAAGTGGTTATGAGGCAAGCACACCTTGTTTGCATCTCGCCAGTTGTGCTGCTTTCGAGGAAGCATGCGTTTATTTACGTCCGCGTAGCGCCTTACTTTAGAGTCCAACTTCATCGACCATCATTCCATTTTCCTGCCGCCAAGCCACGATTCGATTAACTTTTTCCTTCGGATAATGAACGACCAAAGGCGTATGAAGCAGGAACGGCTTATACGGGACGAAATGCGTGTCCCATCCCAAGATGTTTTTGGAATTCGTGGTTGGATGCTCAGCGCTACGTGTGCATAAAGCTGGAGAATGAAGAACAGTACGCTGACATTGTGCGGCGCTAACTTTGCGCTGCTACACGCCAATGATGTCAAGTTTCGATACTCTGACAGCCATATAAGGACTGTCGTAGCAGATCACGCGGGTTTTGGCGTCCGAAAGTTGAGGGTTTTCGAACTCCATTTGAGGTGCTGTCGACACTGTGGTGGCCAACTTTAAACGTTACGGCTACATCGTCAGTCACATTACTGCAACGTGGCAGATGTCCGAAAATTACGTGTCGTCAGCGGTGTCCGTCAGATAAAATCTGAACTGAGGAAACACGTGCCTTCCTCCATGGTTATTGCTGACTGCAGAACTGTCGTCATGTACGATCGCCAGCCACGCACTTGTTCAGGTTTTGGCCAGGAACGCCATATCCGTTCTGCATGTCTCCGACGTTGAATGATTTAGACGCCGATCGGAGACTTCGCTCCTCTGCTGTGTTACCTTTTAGACGTCTGCTGTTTGGCTGCCTGGAATCAGTCGGAATGGGCGTCGACTCTCTGTACTACGCGAAGGACGTTTAGCCTCTCTCTCCTACACTGCCAGCGGAGGCGGTACCAATGTACGATGGCCATCAGCAGACCCAAGCTCCCTGACCGAACCCCACGGTTGTTGATCTTGGGGCCGTACCGCCCTCCGCGTCTGTCCATATCGGGCAACAGACGCCCACCATCCGACACAGAACAACGTGTTAGTAAGCAACGGTAACCAAGAAAATGGAAGAGTCGCAGTCGTACCCCTTCTGATGACTGCATCCACAGGATGAGTGCAGGGGATAATGATCCTCCTACTAACGATGCAATGCCTTCTGACGCCCTGGTGGAGGACAACGCAACGTCTCTCGCAGCCTCCGTCTCCAGTCAGCATCCACCTATGAAAACCACCGACTTTCCCCCGCCTGAGTCTGACGCTACCTGTGAGCGCTCCTGTGATAGTGTTCCACTGAACTGGCTCGGTGAGAAATCTGTCTGCTGGGCGAATGACACCAGTGCTGAGGATGTAAGTCCCGGAGGAGTACAGAGCGATGGAACCTCCTTGATGGAGTCGGCTGCATCCTCATCACAGACTTGTGTTCCTCCACAGGGGACTAACACGGAACTCCCTGTGATTCTCTCATGCTCCATCGCCTGTCCTTCTGTCGATGGAAGATTTTAAAACCTACCGCATGGCCGCAGTCAGTGTCCATACCATTCGTGCACATTATAAACTGGCTTTACTCCATGAAATGCTGTATGCTGCGGATGTTGACGTTGCCCTCCTTCAGGAACTGCATGTTGCACCCTTTTGCGCTCCCCGGGGCTTTACGGCACACGTCTCCCGTAATGATGGGACAACCGACTGTTTTCAACAATCAACTGCCCAGTCAGTCGTTTTTTCTTCAGTCGGTTCTTTTCTGTCGAAAGAAACAACCGAATGAGTCTGGATGTTTCCACTCAGTCACCAGGTTTAAGTACTTTTATTCAATGCAAAACCACCGACTAAAACAAGCCTTTGTCAGTTGTGGGCGTTATATGAATGTTTCCACTTACTGACTGGATTGGAGTGGATTCATTCAATGGGAACAATTGACTGAGGCACGTCTCAATCGGCTTCGCCCTTGTATGAATGTTTCCACTAACTCTCCTCGTCTTAGTGTTTTCATTCAATGTGAAACAACTGAGTGACACAAGTATCCATTGGTTACGCTAGTTACATGAAAGTTTTTACTCAGTCTCTGGGTTTGAGTGATTTCATTCCCTTACTTTTTCACCCTTTTCCGTGGGGGCGAAGGTCAATTGGGTAGGCGCGTGGCAGCCAACTGGCCCTGGCAGCAGCAGCACGCTGACCTGGAGTGGATGGGACGCTCAGTGGTTAATGTTTGATAGTTAGTGGACATCATCGCATCTTTTCAGTAAAACGGAACGTAAACAGTCGCAAAAATCTGGTACGTATCCTATATTCTTCGCGTAACCCTAACAGAACTTTCATGCTTGCTCAGTTTTGTACTCCTAATGACGTTTATTAGTTATTTGTTGTTAATCAATTGCACCTGGAACAATTTAATGCATAACAGTCTAAATCTCAGTTTTAAATGGTGAAAAGAAGACTTAGTCTTTCAGTACATAATAAAAGGAGTATTTATATTGCTTGTTTTAACTTTGGCGTACCCACTGAGATGTCTTCACATGTACTTACGGATGGGTTACACTTTGCGGGTATATAAACCTTAGTCGTTTGTATTGTATACCACTCACTGCTTCAGTTAATCTAATGAAAGCACTACAGACTGGTTTCACTCAGAACAATAACTCAGTAATTCATTCATGTAAACCACTGAACAGTGGTTTCAGTTGAATGAAAGACTGTTTTACTTGCAAATTAAGAATGAATATCTCAGTCAGTGTGCAGAACACCATCAGACGGTGCTGACTTTTCTTATTTGGCTGCTTTCACATACTGATTTCATTCGAAAGAGTTGAATGTATATTAATCCAACTGATATGTAAAGCTACATCTACATCTACATACATACTCCGCAATCCACTATACGGTGCGTGGCGGAGGGTATTTCGTACCACAACTAGCATCTTCTCTCCCTGTTCCACTCCCAAACAGAACGAGGGAAAAATTACTGCCTATATGCCCCTGTACGAGCCCTAATCTCTCTTATCTTATCTTTGTGGTCTTTCCGCGAAATATAAGTTGGCGGCAGTAAAACTGTACTGCAGTCAGTCTCAAATGCTGGTTCCCTAAATTTCCTCAGTAGCGATTCGCGAAAAGAACGCCTCCTTTCCTCCAAAGACTCCAACCAGAGTTCCTGAAGCATTTCCGTAACACTCGCGTGATGATCAAACCTACCAGTAACAAATCTAGCAGCCCGCCTCTGAATTGCTTCTATGTCCTCCCTCAATCCGACCTGATAGGGACCCCAAACGCTCGAGCAGTACTCAAGAACAGGTCGTATTAGTGTTTTATAAGCGGTCTCCTTTACAGATGAACAACATCTTCCCAAAATTCTACCAATGAACCGAAGACGACTATCCGCCTTCCCCACAACGGCCATCACACGCTTGTCCCACTTCATGTCGCTCTGCAATGTTACGCCCAAATATTTAATCGACGTGACTGTGTCAAGCGCTACACTACTAATGGAGTATTCAAGAACAGGTCGTATTAGTGTTTTATAAGCGGTCTCCTTTACAGATGAACCACATCTTCTCAAAATTCTACCAATGAACCGAAGACGACTATCCGCCTTCCCCACAACGGCCATCACATGCTTGTCCCACTTCATGTCGCTCTGCAATGTTACGCCCAAATATTTAATCGACGTGACTGTGTCAAGCGCTACACTACTAATGGAGTATTCAAACATTACGGGAATCTTTTTCCTATTCATACGCATTAATTTACATTTATCTATATTTAGAATTAGCTGCCATTCTTTACACCAATCACAAATCCCGTCCAAGTCATCTTGTATCCTCCTACAGTCACTCAACGACGACACCTTCCCGTACACCACAGCATCATCAGCAAACAGCCGCACATTGCTATCCACCCTATCCAAAAGATCATTTATGTAGATAGAAAACAACAGCGGACCTACCACACTTCCCTGGGGCACTTCAGATGATACCCTCACCTCCGATGAACACTCATCATCGAGGACAACGTACTGGGTTCTATTACTTAACAAGTCTTCGAGCCACTCACATATTTGGGAACCAATCCCATATGCTCGTACCTTAGTTAGGAGTCTGCAGTGGCGCACCGAGTCAAACGCTATCTGGAAGTCAAGGAATATGGCATCCGTCTGATACCCTTCATCCATGGTTCGCAAGATATCATGTGAAAAAACGGCGAGTTGCATTTCGCAGGAGCGATGCTTTCTAAAGCCGTGCTGATGCATGGACAGCAACTTCTCTGTCTCAAGGAAATTCATTATATTCGAACTCAGAATATGTTCGACAGCCCTGCAACAAACCGATGTTGATAACGGTAGTCGACTACAACTCCATCTAGGCGCTCAAAGACCAACTGCTGCATCACTCTCTGTATGCATTGCTACTGAAACTTGTCCAGCATCTCAGTCCTGCGGGATCTTGATATCATGTCCATGGTGATCGTCTAGGATTTACACATTTCAGTAGCTTTCTTGCAGTCACATGGATCATGTTTATATCTCTCGCAATATTGTCAGTGGGGATGCTGGCTACTGAAGTCTGGCCAGCTGCGTTCTCTGACAAACACACACACACACACACACACACACACACACACACACACACACACACACACACACTCACACACACACACACACACACACACACATCTTGAAGGAGCTATAGTCAGCGCATGTGCACATGATGGGTTAGTGCAGGAGCACCTGTTCTATGTATCAGTGACAGTATAATGGCACCACAGTTGGAGAATTTTGATTAATGTTCCTACAACTGATTATAGGCAGTCCTTTGATATCTAATGTGATATTGGATCTGCCCAACATGCACATTATTTTACACTGAACTGTGCACAATGTTGCTATACTGCAAATACTACGGCGGTCTCCCGAATCTTCTTTGGTTTGGTTCCTCTGACCGCAACACTAGCTCTACCTGGTGACGTCATGAAGTCCATGATGCTATCCAGGTGGTTTCTACAAACAAGTCGATTGGCCCCAACAACCTCCTACTAGAATTTTATTGGATATTTCATCCCCCAATGGCACTGATGTGGATGGTATTTGTCAGGACCTTGCGTCCCCTCTCATGCAGATCCCATACGGTTTCCTCAACAGTCTTCTCCTTTCCATCCACAAGCTTCAGGGTACATTGTGGATCTGGGATTACCACCCCCCGACTGCTCAACAGCGACATGAATATCTTTACCCAGTTGGTGGCTGTATAACTTTAACGGACAGCCTGGTACTTGACTTCCCCTGGTCAAACTTTTTTGGAGGTGCCAACAACATCTACACTACCCTCTGTCACTGTCTAGTGATTTGTGGTGCACGATTGCCCTCAGCTGCCCGCACCTACTATCCCAACTATGAACTGCGCTCCATATCATCGTTTACATGCCTGCTACGTTGTGGACCACTGAGGCTGCGGTGGGGACGGAGCCTCTCCCTCTTTTCATGGCACCCGGTTAACATACAATACAATACAATACAATAAATCAACTTAATTTACAATAGGGAGTATTCACACACTTACAATGGATATGATCTGAATTAAACAGATTAAAATCAGTTACACTGACCAGTGACCATCCACTCATCACTTGGAGGCCTAACGAACATGACGAGTCTAATTCAATATTAACACCGACATGGGTTTGCGATAACAAATACCAATACAAGATCAATTCTTAACTCCACTCAGGTGCAAAAGAGCCATAATTTCCAGGATTCGAATCAGGGGTATCATTGCCTCCAATCCATGCAGGTGATCTCTAGGTGCCGTAATGTTCAAGCCCTCAGCGTTCGTCCGATGCTTGCTGACCCAGTTGTGCATGGCGTCAGCTGCCATTCTCGCAGCTCGATGCGCCGCTATCAATACTTTATTCAGCCGGAAAACTTTGGGAGCAAACAACTTAACAATTCATAGCTTCACGAGCTCCACATTCAGGGAGCAGCAGTTCTGCAAAAGCCTACTGCCCAGCCACGTGGCTTCCCACTAACTCTGGTACCACGGCCCAACAGCACATTCCTCGACGAAAGACTCTAGTCCTGGCATATGATCAGGTTCGATATCGGCTGTCCAAGTAGAGTGGCATGCCGGGCAAAACTAAGCAGCCACAGCTTAATGTACTCTGACCTCTGCTCCACGTTCCCTGCGCCTTCATTGCCCCAAGGCCTCTCTTCGGGTGCCAGCAAGGTTCCTTTGCCAAACTCATTGAAATTTTATCCTGTCAGCTGCCAGTTGATGATTGCAATTCTGACATCACAGTTACTGATAGTCTGGGTAATCCAATTATGTTGGCCACTGATGCAGTATATATTCCTCAACTAAGACCTGAAGGTGACGCATTGAAGCGCCGAAACTAGTAGCTACACACTAAACAAGACCATAAAGACAGCTGTAGGCGTTTCATTTTCCTACAATAGTGAATGGCCGTGGTTCCCAAGGCCTCCAGCCAAATGGATGGATGTACAATAGCATTTTGGATTGTCCCATAAGAGGAGGAGAAGCGAGACCATAGGCTATAAAACATCATTTTCTTCCAAACTTATAACGGTTCATTGCCGACCAGTGGTATAGAACTTTCATTTTCCCACCTCATATCTCCGCATTTACCACTGGTAGTACTACACCTCAACTAGGACTCGAATTTTTGTACAGTCCATCTTCACTACCAAAGTGCTTTTACATGTTCAAGGCAAAACATGCTTAAATACTGAACTTCTGTTTTGTTTCCTTGGATTTTACTTTTCCCGAAAATTTTCTTAACTAGCCAGAGTCGAATATAGGTTCGTCCATATATAGGTTCTTGTATATATCACACTGTAAGGGTTTGTTTTTTTAAAAAAATAGTAATTTTGGTAATATTTTGGATGCTTCAATAGCGTCAGAGTAATAGTGGGCAACATCTCTGCCTAAGAGGTTGCGCTGGGCGACACTGTTAATAGAATATTTGCTTGTGAGTGGAGTGCAGTCTTGGAGAGAGTGAGAAAAGGAGTCGCATCTTATGATAGAGTAAAATTGTGTTTATACATTCTGTGGGCCGGCAATAATTTTCTTGTATTACTTTTTACTTATGGGGAGATATTTTGTAAATGCATTCAAAAGACTTCAAAAGGTACTGCAATAGCGCATGTACTGAAACATCCAAGCATAGTAATTAATTTGGTCAGGAATTTAGAATTGGAGGTTTTTATGACAACGTAACAATGTGCGATTTACTGATTTTTCTTCAAAGATGAGTAGCATCCTTGTTTGAAAGAGAGTAAAAGAATTTGATCTGGCTTTTCCACTACTAATGTACAGTGACTTTTAATATTTCAAATACTGAAATATTGTGTCTTAGTGATGTGAGGTTTTGTTCATATAGCTACTTTATTGTATTTCCATCAATCATTATTCGTCTCTTCATTTCAATTTTCATATATATAATTTTGCTTTCCCCAGTTCCTCGTTAATTGAACTTCAGCTGTCAATGATCATGGCAATAATGGGATTTATTAGCACAGAAGTTTTGTGGATTTGTCAATAGTTTAAAGCACACATTGCGCATAACGTTCCTAGTAGTTAGAATTTTTATTTTTTAACTAGCATAGCAGAAGGCACAGCAGTAGTTTAGAGATAGTAGAAGCACTGCATTTGTTCATTGTGCAAACAAGTAGGTCATTTATAATTTACATGTGATAGAGCTAACATCTCGACAGTCACATACTTTTCAGACAGGGCATTTTTGGTAGTTATTTATATTTCACATTATTCTCGCTGTCAGATTGCTTGTACACTGCTGGAAATGGAAAAAAGAACACATTGACACCGGTGTGTCAGACACACCATACTTGCTCCGGACACTGCGAGAGGGCTGTACAAGCAATGATCACACGCACGGCACAGCGGACACACCAGGAACCGCGGTGTTGGCCGTCGAATGGCGCTAGCTGCGCAGCATTTGTGCACCGCCGCCGTCAGTGTCAGCCAGTTTGCCGTGGCATACGGAGCTCCATCGCAGTCTTTAACACTGGTAGCATGCCGCGACAGCGTGGACGTGAACCGTATGTGCAGTTGACGGACTTTGAGCGAGGGCGTATAGTGGGCATGCGGGAGGCCGGGTGAACGTACCGCCGAATTGCTCAACACGTGGGGCGTGAGGTCTCCACAGTACGTCGATGTTGTCGCCAGTGGTCGGCGGAAGGTGCACGTGCCCGTCGACCTGGGACCGGACCGCAGCGACGCACGGATGCACGCCAAGACCGTAGGATCCTACGCAGTGCCGTAGGGGACCGCACCGCCACTTCCCAGCAAATTAGGGACACTGTTGCTCCTGGGGTATCGGCGAGGACCATTCGCAACCGTCTCCATGAAGCTGGGCTACGGTCCCGCACACCGTTAGGCCGTCTTCCGCTCACGCCCCAACATCGTGCAGCCCGCCTCCAGTGGTGTCGCGACAGGCGTGAATGGAGGGACGAATGGAGACGTGTCGTCTTCAGCGATGAGAGTTGCTTCTGCCTTGGTGCCAATGATGGTCGTATGCGTGTTTGCCGCCGTGCAGGTGAGCGCCACAATCAGGACTGCATACGACCGAGGCACACAGGGCCAACACCCGGCATCATGGTGTGGGGAGCGATCTCCTACACTGGCCGTACACCACTGGTGATCGTCGAGGGGACACTGAATAGTGCACGGTACATCCAAACCGTCATCGAACCCATCGTTCTACCATTCCTAGACCGGCAAGGGAACTTGCTGTTCCAACAGGACAATGCACGTCCTCATGTATCCCGTGCCACCCAACGTGCTCTAGAAGGTGTAAGTCAACTACCCTGGCCAGCAAGATCTCCGGATCTGTCCCCCATTGAGCATGTTTGGGACTGGATGAAGCGTCGTCTCACGCGGTCTGCACGTCCAGCACGAACGCTGGTCCAACTGAGGCGCCAGGTGGAAATGGCATGGCAAGCCGTTCCACAGGACTACATCCAGCATCTCTACGATCGTCTCCATGAGAGAATAGCAGCCTGCATTGCTGCGAAAGGTGGATATGCACTGCACTAGTGCCGACATTGTGCATGCTCTGTTGCCTGTGTCTATGTGCCTGTGGTTCTGTCAGTGTGATCATGTGATGTATCTGACCCCAGGAATGTGTCAATAAAGTTTCCCCTTCCTGGGACAATGAATTCACGGTGTTCTTATTTCAATTTCCAGGAGTGTATTATCTCTAACTGGACGGTTTTCTCAAATTTAACGAAACAGATTGTACTCTAACCACGAGCGTTGCATCACACAGTTTAGTGTTGCATTTGTGATTAACTTTTGCATTGCTGATCACTTTTCAAGAATTACGAGTTTACTTATCGCTTACCTCTTTGTCTAATCACGACTTCAGCTTCACATTACCACACAGACAAAATAATAGTAAATACAACTAAACATTACGCCAAACAAAAAAACAAATTTGCAACTTTCGGCTAGAGCTCTATGCGATACGAACTATGAGAAACTTTCTGACATTTTCTCGGTAGACGGATTACGTACTGTGCTTTTCTCCAGTACTGTGTATTTTTTTTTCAAGACTTTATTTGTCATTTTGTATTATATACTTTGTCTTTGAAAATATTTTGCTTTTGTAATGGTCACACCGCGTGACACCACCAACAGTAAATCGCGATGTTCTCCAACTGAAAGAATTGTTTCCAAACAAAATTAAGTTAGCGATAGTAATCTCATTTCCGAAATTTCTACTTAAAATTGAGCTATGAACACTGACGTAACAATGCACCAAGCTCCTGCATCAGTTCCTAACGGTCAGATCATTTCCAGTACAATCATGCAACCTATTACTGATTCCAACATTTTTGCCAATACCGATCTTACTTTGTCTCAGTACACGCAAACTACCACGGTTGATGTCCAGTGTTCCACTCAATCTGATCTGCAAAATTCGATTCACTCTACTAACAATGCCGCGAACAGTAGGCCTATTTTGCCTGACAACACAGTATGTAATGCAGACACGATTAAAAAATCAACTTCGGAATCATAAATTCCTTGTACTAATACAGATATTGAACTCATGTTCCTACAAATTATGCAGCAAAATATCGAACAAGCCCTACTAATCAGACAGGATAACCAATAATACATGCAATGACTCAAGCAGAATATACAGCAGATCGAACAGAACGTAAAACAACTCGAACGAAATTTGGACAAAAATACTATAAGACCGCGACAAACCACTCGAACAAACTCTTACCACAGTATTACACGCTCTTAATTAGCAAATCGAAGAGATAGCGAATGAACAGTCACATTTAAAGCAACAACAATGAACAAGAAATTTCCATATGTTTTGGAGACTAAGGTCCACAAAAAGACGCAACTTCAGTCCTGGTGGATCAAACACATTCGAGCCGACATGGATAGTGTAAAACAAAAATTGGTCACGCACAATCTGAAATTGAGGATCTTGCCAATAACGTTGCACAAATTCAGCAACACACTGACGACTATTCCTACTCAACACAGCCGACAAATTTTGCGAAATCGGAAGAATTTTAATGTCCAACGAGCTATCGAAAATCAATCAATAGTGAACGATAGATGTAAGCGCGAGATAACCAGCATAAATTCTGTGATTGCAAATATTAACAAGAAGCTTACTTCATCTACTTTTACGTACAAACAGTCTCAAATTTTTATCGAACATAAGGGCGCCTCATCGTAACATCGACTATTAGGCCCAGTCAGAAGTGAGAGGGACTTTTCTTTTGACAAAGGCTTCTCTCATCCCGATCTTAGTAGATCAAAATTTGGTAATTCTCCGAGGCATGACCCATTTTTAATTCAGACGCTTTCTCTCAATTCGTAAGTTCAGAGTTTTTCGAAATAGTGAAGATAATTTACAACCATACGATTGGATCCAGTAATTTACCTCAGCGGCTGGTAATTCAAAAACTCGAATTAATGTCAGCCAATTAGGCGGTGAACTAGCTATGAGAAGGCGGCCAATTGCGCGTCAGTGTTACTCGCTGAAACAATTTCAAATCGCTTTTCTAGACGCATATTCGTCAGGCACAACATAACGTGGTGTAAAACGAAACTACTAGGTTTACCACATTTCCATATGTCACAATTTGCTAGTACCTCACGCTATCTCACAATTTTTTGGATACATGATACAGCAAAACTAACACCTAACAGATCCGTACAACTTTTTATTTCAAAACTGCCGAAATCTTTACACACTCCTTTACTGTCTTGTCATCAAAAAGATAACATAAATTCATTTCACGATCTCTTACAGCTTCTCGAACTTGATGATTCGCACAATTCACAGTGAAACAATTTTTCTTCACTTAATAACCAAAACATGATAGCCGTAATTGGAGGCAACAAAATTCGTTTTGCAATTCTGATCGTCGCCGTGCTAACAACCATCAGCATTGCAATCATCAGAATCACTATGCCAACAATCAGTTTTCAGGTAATGGAGACCAAAACTGGAATTATCAAAGCTGTCAGCAGCAACAACCCACCCGAAGTCTTTTCTACGGCAGAAAAATTTTGACATCAATTCTGGTCACACAAATGACAGTTGGTGAAATAACACACAACAACAGTACCATGACCATCAGTACAACAGACGGTAGACGGAGCACAACGGTCAATTTAACGGTAGCAAAAATCATGGCGGACGACGTAATAATCATGACAATCAGCAAAATTTCATCCTAAGTCAACCGGCTACTCGTTTCCATTCACTACAACAATCTTTCAAGAATTCTGAACAGCAAAGATCAGTGCAAATAATTGAACTGCCAGAAAGCAACTCGCAAAAACGACGAGATAGTGGAAATAAACGATGAATAGCCGACCAATATCCGACTTATGACCAACCCGTGTTTACATAAGACTCCACACTTCCTCAGCGTATTACTGAAAACTTTATTTCCTATCAAGAAATTGGAGAACCACTGTTACAAAAAGAGGAGAACCTCAAAGATATATTTTTCATACAGTTAAAAGCAGTTCTTCATTCCAGCTCTCCGGTGTCAGTGATCAGCGATTCTGCTTTCAATAAATGACAATTGCCCAACATCACCATTACATAAAACAAAGATCAAAGTTCCAGTTTCTGGTAAGGATGTGGACGCCAAACTACAAACTCACTTGGAACTTTTTGTTCAGGAATATTCATTTTTCACCAACTTCCTAACTGTTCCGCCGGCCAATGTGTCCGAGCGGTTCTCTCGCGGTTCTAGGCGCGCAGTCCGGAACCGTGCGACTGCTACGGTCGCAGGTTCGAATCCTGCCTCGGGCATGGATGTGTGTGATGTCCTTAGGTTAGTTAGGTTTAAGTAGTTCTAAGTTCTAGGGGACTGATAACCACAGCAGTTGAGTCCCATAGTGCTCAGAGACATTTAAACCATTTTTTGAACCGAACGGTTCTAGGCGCTACAGTTTGGAGCCGCGCGACCGCTACGGTCGCAGGTTCGAATCCTGCCACGGGCATGGATGTGTGTGATGTCCTTAGGTTAGTTAGGTTTAAGTAGTTCTAAGTTCTAGGGGACTGATGACCTCAGACGTTAAGTCCATAGTGCTCAGAGCCATTTGAATCATTTTTTTTTTTCATACTACCAAAAGAATCCTAGGCATCGACTTCTTAAACTGCCATAAAGCGATCTTATACTTCAACAATTTCTGTATCGATCTTTAGGAAGGTCACATTCTGATCACTTTGCATTTTGAACACAATGTATGTATGGAAGAACAAGATATCAGTCTTTCATATTTCTTAACGTCAAGCGAAAATAAAAACTCGGTCACATCCTACTTTACTTCAGCAGGTCCCTCTCTTCAGGCTTAAGACAACCGAACCACTCTGACATCTTACAAATAATGCAGGCCAAACTTGACCCCATTAAGGAAGCGTCCGATGAAGACAAAACCCAATTACAACAAATTTTAACTAAACCCTCTCACGTTTCTTACAATGTTCCTGGTATCATTCGTGGACTGCTGTACAAATTTCAAGTTGAACCCTATGATACTTCCTTCACCCTTCATTACAAAATGATTCAAATGGCACTGAGCACTATGGGACTTAACATCTTAGGTCATCAGTCCCCTAGAACTTGTTGTTGTTGTTGTGGTCTTCAGTCCTGAGAGTGGTTTGATGCAGCTCTCCATGCTACTCTATCCTGTGCAAGCTTCTTCATCTCCCAGTACCTACAGCAGCCTACATCCTTCTGAATCTGTTTAGTGTATTCATCGCTCGGTCTCCCTCTTCGATTTTTACCCTCCACGCTGCCCTCCAATGCTAAATTGGTAATTCCTCGATGTATGAGAACATGTCCTACCAACTGATCCCTTCTTCTAGTCAAGTTGTGCCACAAGCTCCTCTTCTCCCCAATTCTATTCAATACCTCCTCGTTAGCTATGTGATCTACCCATCTAATCTTCAGCATTCTTCTGTAGCACCACATTTCGAAAGCTTCTATTCTCTTCTTGTCCAAACTATTTATCGTCCACGTTTCACTTCCATACATGGCTACACTCCATACAAATACTTTCAGAAACGACTTCCTAACATTTAAATCTATACTCGAGGTTAACAAATTTTTCTTCTTCAGAAACGCTTTCCTTGCCATTGCCAGTCTACATTTTATATCCTCTCTACTTAGACCATCATCAGTTATTTTGCTCCCCAAATAGCAAAACTGCTTTACTACTTTAAGTGTCTCATTTCCTAATCTAATTCACTCAGCATCACCCGACTTAATTCGACTACATTTCATTATCCTCGTTTTGCTTTTGTTGATGTTCATCTTATATCCTCCTTTCAAGACACTATCCATTCCATTCAACTGCTCTTCCAAGTGCTTTGCTGTCTCTGACAGAATTACAATGTCATCGGCGAATCTCAGAGTTTTTATTTCTTCTCCATGGATTTTAATACCTACTCCGAACTTTTCTTTTGTTTCCTTTACTGCTTGCTCAATATACAGATTGAATAACATTGGGGATAAGCTACAACCCTATCTCACTCCCTTCCCAACCACTGCTTACCTTTCATACCCTTCGACTCTTATAACTGCCTTCTGGTTTCTGTACAAATTGTAAATAGCCTTTCGCTCCTTGTATTTTACCACTGCCACCTTCAGAATTTGAAAGAGAGTATTCCAATCAACATTGTCAAAAGCTTTCTCTAAGTCTACAAATGCTAGAAACGTACATTTGCCTTTCCTTTATCTTTCTTCTAAGATAAGTCATAGGGTCAGTATTGCCTCACGTGTTCCAACATTTCTACGGAATCCAAACTGATCTTCCCCGAGGTCGGCTTCTATCAGTTTTTCCGTTCGGCTGTAAAGAATTCGCGTTAGTATTTTGCAGCTGTGAGTTATTAAACTGATAGTTCGGTAATTTTCACATCAGTCAACACCTGCTTTCTTTGGGACTGGAATTACTATATTCTTCTTGAAGTATGAGGGTATTTCGCCTGTCTCATACATCTTGCTCACCAGATGGTAGAGTTTTGTCAGGACTGGTTCTCCCAAGGTTATCAGTAGTTCTAATGGAATGTTGTTTACACTGGGGGCCTTGTTTCGACTCAAGTCTTTCAGTGCTTTGTCATACTCTTCACTCAGTATCATATCTCCCATTTCATCTTCATCTACATCCTCTTCCATTTCCATAATATAGTATTCAAGTACATCGCCCTTGTATAGACCCTCTATATACTCCTTCCACCTTTCTGCTTTGCCTTCTTTGCTTAGAACTGGGTTTCCATCAATGGTCTTGATATTCACGCAAGTGGTTCTCCTTTCTCCAAAGGTCTCTTTAAGTATAAAGAAAGTGATGTAAAAGTGTGATTCATTTCAGGTAATTAACTGAACTAGGATAATGACATTATGTGAATATTTGAAGCTGAGCACATGAATATTTTTCTTTCAGATATTTAGTACATAAGAGATAAGTGAATGTTTGTAGTGGTTTTTGAGATGATGACGATTATAATGATAATGCTATGAATATTTTGAAATGATTATTCGGTTTCTTAGGATTATATTACAAGGTTGAAGTCATGATGTTTATGACGATTT
Organism: Schistocerca nitens; assembly: GCF_023898315.1. Classification (NCBI taxonomy): domain Eukaryota; kingdom Metazoa; phylum Arthropoda; class Insecta; order Orthoptera; family Acrididae; genus Schistocerca; species Schistocerca nitens. Next base: position 7,393,639 of record NW_026045910.1, on the reverse strand, counting down.
TACAGATTATTTTGGGGGAGTTTTGAATATATGAGTGAAGTATTAGGGATTTTCTAGGGACTTCTGATTCTTTTGCTTATAAGATATGTGTGGAGATATTTTGGTTTAATGGATTAATCTGAAGTACAGAAAGAACATCTGTAGATTTTTGTGGAAGGATGGGCTATTCGAACAATGTTTTGTAGAACGAGATTTTTCTTTACCTGTGAGTGCTATGAAAATATCTTAGTCTTCAGTACACATGACTGATGATTCTGACAACTTGATATATGTTTTGATTCATTTACTTTGCAGCGAATATGATTCCATCAGCAAGGTCTTGTTCAGTGATTCATGGTTGTTTAAGTGATATTTTTCCTGATGATGTTTATTTACACTAATTTTTCAGTTGCAATAGAATTTTTTTATTTATGTGTGTGTATGTCTAATGTACTACTTTTACCGATTTGTTTTTTTTTTAATTTTTCCACCCTTACTGCGTTAAGATTTTTCATTTATTGACTGACTGATAATTGAGTTTTACAATAATTTTTCTTTTCTTTCTTCATGATATCGGCCCCAAATATGAGTTGGGTTGGCTTGTTTGGGGGAGGAGACCAGACAGCGAGGTCATTGGTGTCACCGGATTAGGGAAGGACAGGGAAGGAAGTCGGCCGTGCCCTTTCAAAGGAACTATCCCGGTATTTGCCTTGAGCGATTTTAGGGAAATCACGGAAAACCTAAATCAGGATGGCTGGACTCGGGATTGAACTCTCGTCTTACTGAATGCGAGTCCAGTGTGCTAGGCACTGTGCCACATCGCGCAGTTCCCCCACATATGATAGTTATGTTGTGTACTCTTATTTTTTTTCTTAGTGAATAGCTGTTATTATATTACATGGCACTGATACATGCTGATCATTAGTTAATATGCACTTTGCTACACTTCGTTTATTATGTGTTATGCACTGCTAATTTTTTTGCATCACTTTCTGCCTTAATGATTACTGAGATATATTTCCTTCTTGCTTATGAATACATACCTTTTGCTGAGACACTTTACGTTTCTTTTACTGGAATGTTCACATTTTACGATCTAAATTTTGCTTTTCTTTCTTTCAGGCAATTTAATTAGGACTAATTTAATATAAATGAGCTCACCTCGCTTATTGTAATTTTAAGATAAATAAAAAATACTATGTGCAGTGCTAAAAACATGAGATTAAGGATTACAGTGATTAATGAACTACAGTTATGAGTGGAAAGAATGTTCATATGACAGCATATGCTAGTAGGAATTACAGAATTTGGTAGGCAGAAGTGAAGTAATTGAAATACGTAAATGACATTTTACAAAGGTGGAACGGAGAGAGAGATATGATATTTTATGCAGTCTGCTGTTCAGTAAGTCTTTAATCTTACACATGAGACAACACAGAGATTTACACTGCAACATTGCAGTTCTTTTTTTCCCTTCCCTAATTCAGTACAATTTTTTTTCTCATTTAGCCAATATTTATTTTCCATTATTTGTTTTACCATGCTATTTCGTTTGCTGTACTACTGTCAATATTTACACAGTTTTATATCAAGTCATAGTTCGTGTATTACCATGTATTACCATGTACTTTCTATGTCTTGTTAACTATGTGATGATTTTTGGAAAGTTATATTACCACGCCATTTTTCCAGAATTACTGTAAAAACTGTCAACGAAAGATGGATATGTAAAGCAACATTTCTTTCTCACATTTGTGTAGAGTTAAGGTCTTATTTCTTGTGTATTATGTGAAAATGGCCCTTGTATGCCAACATAATATGTGAGATTTTGTACAAGATAATTTTTCTCAGTGTAACTGTGGATAATTTCTCATATTGGTTATTTGACATGTCCTTTTTTGCATTGAGGTGTAGATATTACTCGGCCTCTTTATGACTGAACAGTACTTTGAATAGGAACACTGAGATGCACTCAATACTTATGTCATTAATGGGCTCTTAACGACTGAGCAATAGAGTGATTAGCAAGTGATGTAATATGATGACTTTTTATCAGGACACATATATCTCTTTTCACTTTCCGTGATTGAATTAAGGTGTGCTTGGACTGACTCCATACTTGACAAATTTGGACAGTGAAACGCTATTGAGTGTTTGTTAGTTGAGGTTGTTATAACATGGACACAACAATAGGATCCCTCTTCCGAATCTGCACTCAGTATCCTCAATTGTACATTTTATATGGAAGAATTCCAGTGGGAAGCTGGAGCTCCCACTGAGGACTATTTGATAGCATTTGAGTTCAGTGGAGTGTGCTGCAATTCATGTATTATTCAACGTTTTGTCATCAAGAACTTCTGCTTTCCTGTTCAATGAATTAAAAAAAAAGTCCATTCTGCAGTGATGATTTTCATGGACTGTTAGTAACATTTTTCTTGTACGAACAGTGAGTAGGTGAAGTGGTATATCTTACCAAAGGACTGTGTAACAGCTAGCTCAAAGTTTTCAAGTACTCATTTCATATCTAACTACATGAACTGCATTCTGCATCAGTGCATTAAAGCATCAAATATGTACATAGTACAGCGCAGTAACTTTAATTTTATTGTTTTCTTTTATGTTAAATGTGATTATGTGTTGTTCTGTTTTCCCTTTTTGATGGGTAATACGGAATTTTACAGTCTAATTTATGTGACATACGGAAATCATCCTGCAAAATTCTGGCTGGAGAGGCTCAGGGGTTATATAAGGCTTTTGCTTATGCAGGAAACTAATTTTAGGTAATATTTAGGATGTCATGTGGAAAACTAAAGCTTCAATAGCAGCCTTTGCTTGTGAGTGGAGTGCAGTCTTGGAGAGCGCGAGAGGAAGAGTAGAGGGAGGAGTCGAGTTGTATCTTGTGATGGAGTAAGATATGTTTTGGGCGTGCTGTGTGCCGGAAATAAATTTCTTGTATTATTTTTCATTTATGGGGAGATATTTTGTAAATTTGTTTAGAAGACTTCAAAAGGCACTGTAATAGCACATTAACTGAGACATCCAAGCCTAGTAATTAATTTGGTCAGGAATTTAGAAATGGAGACTTTTATAGTGATGTATATGTGATTTACTGAGTTTACTTCAAAGATGGATAGCATATGTGTTTGTAAAAAGATAAAGAGAATTTGATCAGGTTTTTCCACTATTGACGTACAGTGTATTTTTAACACTTCAAGTGTTAAAATATTTTGTCTTTTTTTAAATATAGTTTATCGTCTTTCCAAAGTCAGCATTCGTCTCTTTATTTCATGTTTCACATACTTAATTTGGCTTCCCGTGTTTCTCAGTATCAGAACTTTAATTGACAATGGTCATGGCAGTAATGAAATTTATTAGCAAGAAATTTTGTAGATGTCTGTATAGTTTAAAGCACGCATTGCACATCACGCTGCTAACAGTTCGAATTTCTGTTTTTAACTAGCATAGCAGCTGCAGCTGCATTAGTTTGCATAGCATTTATTCATTGTGCCAACAGGTAAGTCATTTATAATTTACATGTGATACAGTTAACATTTCAACAGTGACCTAATTTTCAGACAGGAGGTTTTAGGTAGTTATTCATATTTCATATTTTCCTCTGAGTCAGACTGCTTGTATTATCGCTGGCAGGAGTTTTCTCTTAAATTTAACTGAATAGACAGTACTCTCCTTATGAACGTTGCTGTACAAAGTTTGATTTTGCATTTCTGATTAACTTATGCGTTGAAACTTCCTGGCAGATTAAAACTGTGTGCCGGACCGAGACTCGAATTCGGGACCTTTGCCTTTCGCGGGAAAGTGCTCTACCAACTGAGCTACCCAAGCCAGATTCACGCACCGTCCTCACAGCTTTACTTCTGCCAGTACCTCGCCTCCTACCTTCCAAACTTTACAGAAGTTCTCCTGCGAACCTTGCAGAACTAGCAGTACTGAAAGAAAGGATATTGCGGAGACATGACTTAGCCACAGCCTTGGGGATGGTTCCAGAATGAGATTTCACTCCGCTGCAGAGTGAAAATCTCATTCGGGGAACTTTTGCGTTGCGGATCACTTTCCAGTAATTACGAGGTTACTTACAAACTTAAGTATGAACTTATCTCTTTCTCTAATTACGAGTTAACTTCACATTACCACACAGACAAAATAAAGTAAATACAAGTATAGATTACCATACAACAAAAACACATTAGCCGCTTTCACATTAGCCACGTCAGTTTTCAGCGTTAACATTACAGCATATATGTGCTGACCACTAGGAACGCTTAAAGGCGACGCACGGACCTTGCAATTTCAACAGTATGTATAAGAGGTTCTTACTCCTACTAGGGTCTTTTACTTTAAAACTTGGCAGGAACTTCCAAGTGCAAGGGTATTTTTCTATTTGTCATATGCGACAAGTAATGAAACACAGGCCCACTATTACTTCTGTTTAACTCTGACCTTCCTCTGCTTGAAGCAAGTAGCCAAGAAAACTTATTATCATGGGTGAAGTGGTAATGAAGACTGGCATATCACATGAGCTTTGATGCTTACTCTGGGTATCGATACGAAGAAGCAAGTATTTAACGTAATTCTCGTTCCATTCTTATCAATTATATGCGCAATGTCCTCCACCTGCAACACTTCTCAAACTAAATCGAAGTCGTAAGATTAAATTGGGCTATCGTTACAGCACATAAATACCAGTCTTCTGTCTGGTTTGATGCGACCAGCCACGAATTCCTCGCCTGTGCCATGCATTCCATCTAAGAGTAGCAATTGCAACCTACGTACTCAATTATTCTGTGGATGTATTTCATTCTCTGTCTTCCTCTGCAGTTTTTTTTTCCCTCTGTTCCTCCCAGTGGTACCATAAGAGTTATTCTGTGGTCTTAACAGATGTCATGCCATCTTCTTTCTTCTTCTTGTTTTCCATAAGTTCATTTCCTCACAGATTCTGCGGAGAACCTCCTCATTCTTTACTTTGTTAGTCCGCCTTATTTCCAACACCCTTCTGTAGCAACACATCTCAGAGGCTCAGATTTCCTTCTCTTCCAGTTTTCCCAAAGTCCTAGTCTAACTACCATACAAAGCTGACCTCCAAACGTACTTTTCCAGACGTTTCTTCCCCAAATTAAGATCTTTGTTTCATACTAGCTGCTAGTCTGTACCCTTTCCACCTATCAGCTGCCTTATCTGCATTTAACAGCGGAATTTCCATTTCACTCTTAATGTTACCGCCCTTGCTTTTAATTTCACTGAGGAATGTTTTGTCTTTTCTGTATGCTGAGTCCATCCTTCCGACAATAACTTCATTTTCAATTTCTTCACTTTTTTCATGCAGCCATTTTGCCATAGCTTCCCAGCACTTAATATTTATTCCATTCCTAAATGACTTGTATTTCTGTATTACTGAATATCCCTGATCATTTTTGTTCTTCCTTCTTTCGTCGAGTACCTGAAGTATTTCATCTGTTATCCACGTTTCCTTCGCAAGTGCCTCCGTTGTACCTACGTTTTTCTTTGCAACTTCTATAATTGCCCTTTTTATAGATGTGCATTCCCCTTCAGGGCGTGGCCAGCACTTGGACGGGTGACCATCCGGATCGCCATGCACTGTTGCCATTTTTCGGGGTGCACTCCGCCTCGTGATGCCAATTGAGGAGCTACTCGACTGAACAGTAGCGGCTCCGGTCAAAGAAAACTATCGTAACAACCGGGAGAGTGGTGTGCTGACCGCACGCCCCTCCTATCCGCATCCTTAGTGAGAATGACACGGCGGTCTGATGATCCCGATGGGCCACTTGTGGCCTGCAGATGGAGTACTATTCCTCTTCAACTAAAATGCTTACTAAGTTATTCATTATGGCCGAATATATAGTCTCCTTGAAATTCAAGCCTACCTCTTCATTCCTCAGTACTTCTGTATCCCACTGATTTGCGCTCTGACTCTTCCTGACTTTTCTCTTAAACTTCAGCCTACTCTTCATCATTACTAAATCTTGATCTGAGTATTTATCTGCTCCTGGGTGCAGCTTACAATCCAGTATCTGATTTTAGAATCTGTGCCTTATGACGGCATAATATAGCTGAAATCTTCCTGGGAGCGGCCTCTTAGAAGTATATCTCCTCCTCTTGTGATTCTTGATAAGCGTATTGCAGAACTCAATCAGTTTTTCTCGTCCCTCGTTCCTCCTATATTCTCCCATAACGCTTTCTCCTAATCCCTCCTCTACAACTGCATTCCAGTCCCACATGACTATTAGATTTTCATCTACCTTTACGTACTGAACTCCACAGTCAATATTTTCATACATTTTCTCTATCTTTCCATCCTCTGCTAGCGACGTCGGTATTTATATCTGAACTGTTGTCCATTCTGATGAGAATAAGCCTATCACTGAACGTTCATAGTAACTCACTCTCTGCTGTAACTTCCTTTTCATAACGAATAACAGTCCCGTTACACCATTTTCTGCAGCTGTTGACATTTCCCTACACTCGTATTACCAGAAATTCTTGTCGTCTTCCCATTTCACTTCAATGTATCCCTTTGTATATAAAATTAGCTTTAGCATCTCCGTTTTCAGGTTTTATAGCCCTCTACCAGGTCCAAACTTTTGACATTCCATGTCCCGTCTCTCAGAGCGTTACCATTTCGTTGGTTATTCAGCCTTTTCTCTCATGGTCAACTCGCCTTCGCAGTGCCCCTCCCCCCTCAGCCCCCCACGCAGAGATCCTAATTGAGGACAAGTCACGATTCTCTTGCCAATGGACAGACCATCAAGAAACATTGTCAAGGATGTTTTCGAGGACCTTTGTAATACTAGCCAAAGGCACTGCACCCCTTTTTTTCATTCTGATTGTTATTGTTCCCGGCATGTTGTCTGGGCGGACGTCACATAACACATGTTCAAGCTGATCGTTAAATATCTACCTCAGAGTATTTATACACTTGAGTTCAGAATTAAAGCAACAAACTGCTATTTCCCTCTTCTATGTCTAATTCACGATATAATCATACAAGCTGTCAACAGATGATGTTGGGATAGTGTTCTGCACGGAAGATGGCATTCCGATCAACAGGCAACCATGCCAGCAATGACGTCAAGGCACCTGTCAAGCGGGGTTTGCAGGGTAATCCCACACACACAACCCCTGTGTATACAGTCACGGACGGTGCAGTATGGCACAGAGCAGACGCCTACAGGCTTTGTACTGTGGAAGGTCATAGGAAGAATGGAAGCGGGAGAGTCTCAAGCTGATGTGGTCCGATGGCTTAATGTAAACCGTTCGGTTGTTTCTCGGATGATGCGACACATTATAGAGACCGAGTTGTATCCCGGAGATCAGGACTGCACCGACCACGTGTGACTTCAGAACGAGTGGATAGCTATTTGGCTGTAAGCGCAAAACGATACCGCCCTACTACTGCACTGCAACTGGCATCTGACCTCGCAGCATCCCCAGGACGTATTGTATCGAAGCAAAAGGTGTACAGAAGGGTTCAGCAAATTGGCCTTTGTTGTTGGAGACCAGCTATCTGTTTATCTCTGGCGTGTCTTCACAGGAGAGAATGTCCAGAGTTGAGCCATCAACATGCCACCTGGAGGGTCGAAGGGTGGACGACTGTTCTTTTCACAGATGAGTCCCGATTTGGTCTGGAGAGTGATTATCGACGAATTCGCATTTGGAGGGCATGTGGAACACAATTTAGGAACCCAAACATTGTGGAAAGAGACTTATATCAAGGAAAATCCATAATGGTGTGAGGAAGGATTATGTTAACCACTCGAACATCTCTTCATGTAACTGCACGGGTGAATCAGCGAGATTTAACGGCTGTCAGGTACCGCGAGGAGATCTTGGGATACCATACACGGTGGATGCGCGGTGCTGTCCGCCCAGACTTCGTATTGATAGACGATAATGCTGGATCTCTTAGAGCATGGGTAGTTGATTTTTTTTTTTTTTTTTTTTTTTTTTTTTTTTTTTTTTTTGGGAAACGGAACATATTGCAAATGTGTCGTGGCCTGCTCGCTCTCCCGATTCGACTCCAATAGAACATCTGTGGGATGCACTAGGGAAACGGACTGCATCACGTCGGCTTCCACGAACCACTCTGCAAGACTTGTGAGCAGCTCTGCAGGAAGAATGTGCATTATTGTCTCAACATGAGATTGAAGACACCATTCACAGCTTGTCCCATCCATGTCAGACCTGTATTGGTGCCAGAGGTGATCACAACCCGTACTGGTTACATTAACCAGTTGTGAGAATGTGTGTACAAATCCATTAAGTTGGAAAAAAAAGAAAAAAATTTTTTTCTCTACCGTTATGCATGTTGCAGTTGATTACGTTCTGTATTCTTTACGTTGTTTCTACTTTACTGTCACCTGTCGATGCTGTTCTGTGCCAACATAAAGACAACGGCGCAAAATTTACGTTTGTTGCTTTAATTTTGGTTCAAATGGCTCTGAGCACTATGCGACTTTACTTCTGAGGTCATCAGTCGCCTAGAACTTAGAACTAATTAAACCTAACTAACCTAACATCCATGCCCGAGGCAGCATTCGAACGTGCGACCATAGTTGTCACTCGGCTCCAGATTGTAGCGCCTAGAACCACACGGCCACTCAGGCCGGTTTTAATTTTGGATACCAGTGTGTATATTCTGGGAGAGAGAGGTCAGCCAACGCTCCGACCGAACAATCTGAGCCACCTTGCCGGCGACGGGTGCTGTAGCCTATGTGACATAAGTTTTGTACACGCGCGCGGACGAGATTCTCTGAAATGTAGTGCTTAAGATCCAAAGATGGCAACGTAGTTTCCCGAAGCCGGTAATCTGAGTAAATGTTCCGCTAAATGGATCGTGGCATTTTGATGTTAGTTACTTCTATTTTCATACCGCTTGTCTCCCCCAGAGTTCAAGTACATACAGCTGTGTTGCTTGGAAGTGTCAATTCATCCGAATGTTGAACGGTGGCAAGTCATTTGGGCTTGCTTTTCTTTCAGCCTGGTTTTCAATGAAGACATACGCAATAAGAATACTTGTATAGAGTTCTGATGACACTGTGACTGACATTATGTTTATTAAGGAGGGTTCACGGTGGTTACGTACTAAATTCATCAGTAGCTATTGCATAGAATGATTAGAGGTGGCCGGCCGGTGTTGCCGAGCGGTTCTAGGCGCTTCAGTCCGGAACCGCGCTGCTGCTACGGTCGCCGGTTCGAATCCTGCCTCGGGCATGGATGTGTGTGATGTTCTTAGGTTAGTTAGGTTTAAGTAGTTCTAAGTTCTAGGGGACTGATGGCCTCAGATTTTAACTCCCATAGTGCTCAGAGCCATTTCATTAGAGGTGACAGGACTTCGTTCATGTTTTAATGAACAGTTATGGCTGCGGCTGGGCGAAGGAAAGCTCGTTGCACGTAGATGGCAAAAAAAGGCTGCTTCATTGCTGTCGCTTCATGGAACAAGGAGGGACGCAGGCTCAGGAGTGTCAGGTGGACCTGGGAGCCCTGGCTTCTCTTGGCGGGCCACAGCGCATTGTCCCAGATTCTATAGACTACGTTTTTTACATCTTCTTTAGCTGAGTCACGATAGCCTATAGCCTTGATAACTGTTCCTGACAAGAGAGAGAAGATCATTCAAAATCTGCAGGCATCCACCACATGTTTTCTGCGGACCTTCCTGCCGAGATCCGTTGGTGCTAGGATGGCGAAAAATATTTCCCCACGTTAGCTGAGATGTTCTGGCACGGGAGGATGCCTGTCACAGTGTCGCTGGCACAGCTCTTATGTTTTATACAGTCTCGCAGACAGCCTCGGAGAGCTGCTTCGTGCGCGTTCAGAGGAACGCTTTCTTGACTGCAACACCGATTTCGACCACAGAGGACGTGCCGGTGGATTGGACGAGGAGAATCTGCCCGTCTTCTGGAGACCGGCTGTGTGGAGAGACAGGAGAACTTTGCGATTGATGTATTGATGCGTCTACCTATTATTATTGGTCGTTTTAGCTTTTTGGGAGTACTGCACATGGATGAAAAATCATAGTGAGTGAATGGAGAGGATATTCAAGCGGAGGCCATGGAACGAGTAAGTTTCGGTCCTAGGCCGTGGAAGGTGCTAGATGGAGGTGTCGCCCAAGGGCGGTGGCAGGCGTCAGACCGAGGATTCGTGACCTGAATGCAAAGAACGAGACGGAGGTCCATCGCTCGACACACAGTTCCGCTGGTCGCTGCATTAATGACTCTTTCTAGCGCACGGTGAACATCCCGGAGCTACAGCACAGTAGGATTTATTTCTTAGGGACATCCACAACTATTCTGCAGCATGTTGTTGTTAAACAAACCCGCCACAGTTGTAAAATTCAATCGGTCAGCAAAGAATTTTACAACTGCGGAACATTTGTTTAAAGCGAAAAGAAAAGAAATTTTTAAGGTGAATCTTTACCGTCCACGACAAGTGCTTCTAAGCAGCAGCAAGTCACTCTGCAATTTGCTTTTCGTGATAGCTTGCAGCTTTGGAGTTCATAATCACTCCCAACGAATTAGTTTCAGTGGAATCGCATTGTGCTTAGTTAATGTAGGAGTAGGAGTAAATTTTCCACCTGATCCCCACACTTTCTCAACCTTACATAAGCCCACACAATCCACCACATTATACAAGATCTTGAAGGTAGTCGATATTGTTTATGTCAGTTCATGTCCAATGTTATCTTCCGCTTGTAAGCGTATTGTCATATCGCTGGCTTAGATATGGAGTATCTTTGCGGGCAGCCGCGTCTGTAGTGAGTCGAGCGCGGGACACGGTACTGTTATGTTGTGTAGTGTGTAGCTCTGCATGTGAAAGGCTTTTTCTAGTATTCAGGTTTGAAGTGTTGCTACAAGTGCTGTTACAGTAAAGTAATGAAATATGGAAGTGATTCAGAGGAAAGTGCGTCAAGAAGTAATGAAAAATGAGCAGTGCCGTCGGTAACGTATTTATGTTTCCTCTCGTTGCGTGTCGCACAGCATCGAACATCCGCGCCGTGTTCGGTCTCCCAGAATGAACCGATGTGAATCAGTAAAAATTAGTTACCATAAAAGAGTACAGTCAAGTGTCAGTGTCTTGTAGCGAGCGTGAGAACTTGCGTTCGATCATCCCGTTCCGCATCATCAACAATCAACCGAGCCGCGACGGTTACGCGCACGCTCGTACAAGTGAGAACTGAAAAATTAACTTTACGAACAGTGCCATACCAATACGAGTGTCAAGGAGGACTGGTACCAAATATCTGTGTATGTGTGACGAGCGTAAGAACTTCCGTTCGATCATTCGGCTTCCGCATCATCAACAGACACCCGCGTCGTGTCGGTTACGCGTAAGCGCGTCTAAATGATTTTTTTTACTGTTAATCATCCATTAATTGGGATAACACTTCTGAATTGGAATGTAAACAGTATAACCTGCAATTTTCCTTTAATCGTTTCAGAATATAGTTGTTCATACCAGACGTCGAACAGTGTTGTGTTTTAACGTTGAGTGGCTCCCCTTATTCGCTTGCATATTTCGATAAATAATTTCAGGCAAGCCAGCAGCAGTGTGGAGCAGAACAGTACGACCGCCGCGGGATTACCAGGTACGCGGTGTGGACAGGGCGCACGGTCAAAAAAAGCAGGAACGACAACCAGTTTAAGGTACCCCCCACCCATTAGTACCCCCGTGTGTGCTACACGTTGGTGTAAAATTATAGTTACTTAAAATGTGATCTGTTATTTCAGAAGATTTCTTTACCTTATTTATTTATACGCTTCATTCTTATTAGGGACACTTCATAGGAATTATTATATACATCATGCCGAATTCAGCTTCACTACTAAGCGTCACACCGAGACATCTGCGTGTAAAGTTTCCGTTGCGTAACATTCACAGTAGTATAACTGAAGGGTGGTTATGTCCCGCAGGATTTTTCGGGGCAAAAGTTCAATACATATACGCCACATATCTTCCACAAAAACAAACATGTTACAAAGTTCACTCACACACTCACTCACTGGTCATACCGGACTCGAGAGTCCATTACCGCAGCAATGTATTTTCGCCATCTGTCCCTGTCTTGGACTATTTCCTTCCATTCACCTTCAATACCTTCATTTCTTTTTGGTCATCAGTCTACTGACTGGTTTGATGCGGCCCGCCACGAATTCCTTTCCCGTGCCAACCTCTTCATCTCAGAGTAGCACTTGCAACCAACGTCCTCAATTATTTGCTTGACGTATTCCAATCTCTGTCTTCCTCTACAGTTTTTGCCCTCTACAGCTCGCTCTAGTACCAGGGAAGTCATTCCCTCATGTCTTAGCAGATGTCCTATCATCCTGTCCCTTCTCCTTATCAGTGTTTTCCACATATTCCTTTCCTCTCCGATTCTGCGTAGAACCTCCTCATTCCTTACCTTATCAGTCCACCTAATTTTCAACATTCGTCTGTAGCACCACATCTCAAATGCTTCGATTCTCTTCTGTTCCGGTTTTCCCATAGTACATGTTTCACTACCATACAATGCTGTACTCCAGACGTACATCCTCAGAAATTTCTTCCACAAATTAAGGCCGGTATTTGATACTAGTAGACTTCTCTTGGCCAGAAATGCCTTTTTTGCCATAGCGAGTCTGCTTTTGATGTCCTCCTTGCTCCGTCCGTCATTGGTTATTTTACTGCCTAGGTAGCAGAGTTCCTTAACTTCATTGACTTCGTGACCATCAATCCTGATGTTAAGTTTCTCGCTGTTCTCATTTCTACTACTTCTCATTACCTTCGTCTTTCTCCGATTTACTCTCAAACCATACTGTGTACTCATTAGACTCTTCATTCCGTTCAGCAGATCATTTAATTCTTCTTCACTTTCACTCAGGATAGCAATGTCATCGGCGAATCGTATCATTGATATCCTTTCACCTTGTATTTTAATTCCACTCCTGAACCATTCTTTTATTTCCATCATTGCTTCCTCGATGTACAGATTGAAGAGTAGGGGCGAAAGGCTACAGCCTTGTCTTACACCCTTCTTAATACGAACAGTTTGTTCTTGATCGTCCACTCTTATTATTCCATCTTGGTTGTTGTACATATTGTATATGACCCGTCTCTCCCTATAGCTTACCCCTACTTTTTTCAGAATCTCGAACAGCTTGCTCCATTTTATATTGTCGAACGCTTTTTCCAGGTCGACAAATCCTATGAAAGTGTCTTGATTTATCTTTAGCCTTGCTTCCATTATTAGCCATAACGTCACAATTGCCTCTCTCGTCCCTTACTTTTCCTAAAGCCAAACTGATCGTCACCTAGCGCATTCTCAATTTCCTTTTCCATTCTTCTGTATATTATTCTTGTAAGCAGCTTCGATGCAAGAGCTGTTAAGCTGATTGTGCGATAATTCTCACACTTGTCAGCTCTTGCCGTCTTAGGAATTGTGTGGATGATGCTTTTCCGAAAGTCAGATGGTATGTCGCCAGACTCACATATTCTACACACCAACGTGAATAGTCGTTTTGTTGCCACTTCCCCCAATGATTTTAGAAATTCTGATGGAATGTTATCTATCCCTTCTGCCTTATTTGACCGTAAGTCCTCCAAAGCTCTTTTAAATTCCGATTCTAATACTGGATCCCCTATCTCTTCCAAATCGACTCCTGTTTCTTCTTCTATCACATCAGACAAATCTTCACCCTCATAGAGGCTTTCAATGTATTCTTTCCACCTATCTGCTCTCTCCTCTGTATTTAACAGTGGAATTCCCGTTGCACTCTTAATGTTACCACCGTTGCTTTTAATGTCACCAAAGGTTGTTTTGACTTTCCTGTATGCTGAGTCTGTCCTTCCGACAGTCATATCTTTTTCGATGTCTTCACATTTTTGCTGCAGCCATTTCGTCTTAGCTTCCCTGCACTTCCTATTTATTTCATTCCTCAGCGACTTTTATTTCTGTATTCCTGATTTTCCCGGAACATGTTTGTACTTCCTCCTTTCATCAATCAACTGAAGTATTTCTTCTGTTACCCATGGTTTCTTCGCAGCTACCTTCTTTGTACCTATGTTTTCCTTCCCAACTTCTGTGATGGCCCTTTTCAGAGATGTTCATACCTCTTCAACTGTACTGCCTACTGCGCTATTCATTATTGTTGTATCTATAGCTTTAGAGAACTTCAAACGTATCTCGTCGTTCCTTAGTACTTCCGTATCCCACTTCTTTGCGTATTGATTCTGCCTGACTAATGTCTTGAACTTTAGCCTACTCTTCATCACTACTATACTGTGATCTGATTCTATATCTGCTCCTGGGTACGCCTTACAATCCAGTATCTGATTTCGGAATCTCTGTCTGACCATGATGTAATCTAATTGAAATCTTCCCGTCTCTCCCGGCCTTTTCCAAGTATACCTCTTCCTCTTGTGATTCTAGAACAGGGTATTCGCTATTACTAGCTGAAACTTGTTACAGAACTCAATTAGTCTTTCTCCTCTTTCATTCCTCGTCCCAAGCCCATATTCTCCTGTAACCTTTTATTCTACTCCTTCCCCTACAACTGCATTCCAGTCGCCCATGACTATTAGATTTTCGTCCCCCTTTACATACCGCATTACCCTTTCAATATCCTCATACACTTTCTCTATCTGTTCATCTTCAGGTTGCGACGTCGGCATGTATACCTGAACTATCGTTGTCGGTGTTGGTCTGCTGTCGATTCTGATTAGAACAACCCGGTCACTGAACTGTTCACAGAAACACACCCTCTGCCCTACCTTCCTATTCATGACGAATCCTACACCTGTTATACCATTTTCTGCTGCTGTTGATATTACCCGATACTCAACTGACCAGAAAACCTTTTCTTCCTTCCACTTCACTTCACTGACCCCTACTATATCTAGATTGTGCCTTTGCATTTCCCTTTCAGGATTTTCCAGTTTCCCTACCACGTTCAAGCTTCTGACATTCCACGCCCCGACTCGTAGAACGTTATCCTTTCGTTCATTATTCAATCTTTTTCTCATGGTAACCTTCCCCTTGGCAGTCCCCTCCCGGAGATCCGAATGGGGACTATTCCGTAATCTTTTGCCAATGGAGAGATCATCATTACACTTCTTCAAATACAGGCCACATGTCCTGTGGATACACGTTACGTGTCTTTAATGCAGTGGTTTCCATAGTCTTCTGCATCCTCATGTCTTGATCATTGCTGATTCTTCCGCCTTTAGGGGAAATTTCCCACCCCTAGGACAAGAGAGTGCCCTGAACCTCTATCCGCTCCTCCGCCCTCTTTAACAAGGCCGTTGGCAGAATGAGGCTGACATCTTATGCCGGAAGTCTTCGGCTGCCAATGCTGATTATTTATCAAAATTTAGGCAGTGGCGGGGATCGAACCCGAGACCGAAGACGTTTTACATTGTCCTCTCATCTACGCCTCGGTCTCTCCACAGGACGTTTTCCCTCTAGGTGCCCTACAAGTACTCTGCGCGCTGCCCTGCCCACATTCATTCGAGATACGTGACCCGCCCATCGCAGCCTACATGATTTAATAATACTGATTACGTCAGGGCTTGAATAGAGTTCGTGAAACTCTTCGTTATGTTGTTTTCGCCACTCTTCGCTAATCTCATCCCTTTTTGCTCCGAAAATTTTCCTCAAAATTTTGTTTTCAAATACTCAAAATGGCTTTTCATTTTGCACAGTGAGAGACCAAGTCTCACACCCATACAGCATAACTGGTAGAATAATAGTTTTGTATATTCTAGTCTTTAAATTCCTAGACAATATCCGTGATGAAAGTAATCTATGTAGTGAGAAGTAGCACGCATTTCCCGCCCGTAATCTCTTCTTGAGTTCTGATTCAATCTCATTTCTCGAAGTGATGTCCACGCCTAGATACTTAAATGTGTTCACTTTTTCAAACTGCATGTCTCCAACTCTTAACATTTCCTGATCTACTGCTGTTGGCATTCTAGTAGTAACCAGGTATTTAGTTTTGTCTTCACTTATCCTTAGACCTACATCTTCAATAGCCTTGATTAACGCATTCGCATTTGCTGTTACAGATTCTCTCTTATCGCTAATGATGTTTAGATCATCTGCATACTCTAATATCTTAATATTTCCATTTAACTCCACACCCTCCGAATTATCTGCTGCCGTTCGTACAATATATTCTAGGACTAAATTAAAAAGTAGCGGAGACAGGACGTCTTCCTGCTCCCAAACGCGTACTGTACCTTTTGTGTTTTTCAAACTCGCTTCTATAAGTCTAACATACTTCTTTGGTATTCCAAGTTCCAAAAGAATTCTGTACAATTTTGATTGCAGTACGGAATCATATGCTTTTCTAAAATCCATGAAAAGATTATGAAATGGTTTATTGTATTCCCATATCTTTTTCAAAATGTGACGCAGGGTGAATATTTGGTCTATAGTTGATCTGTTCCTCCGAGCCGGCCGGAGTGGCCGAGCGGTTCTAGGCGCTACAGTCTGGAACAGCGTGACCGCTGCGGTCGCAGGTTCGAATCCTGCCTCGGGCATGGATGTGTGTGATGTCCATAGGTTAGTTAGGTTTAAGTACTTCTAAGTCCTAGGGGACTGATGACCTCAGAAGTTAAGTCCCATAGTGCTCAGAGCCATTTGAACCACTTTTTTTGGCTCCTCCGAAAGCCAGCTTGGTAATCCCCCACAATTTCATCTGCATATGGTGTAAGCCTTTTTAGCAGAATATTCGAGAAAATTTGATAAACTTACCTTTACCATTAAGTTTCGCACACCAAGGTATAAACACCAAATCACATTTCCCGCTTCAACAGTAACAAAAAATACGACTCTCTTCTCTATTCCTGTCGACAGAGGAAGGAGAACTGAGGTCCAAGGGGCCTTGACACTGTTCGCGCGGCTACCCCAGTCGGACATTCGACTCCTCCCTCGGGCTTGTGTGTGTGTGTGTGTGTGTGTGTGTTGTCCTTAGCCTGTTAGTTTAAGTTAGAATAAGTAGTCTGTAAGCCTATACACCGATGACCTTATCAGTTTGGTCCCAAAGGTACTTACCACAAATTACCACCAAATTAAAGAAGAAGAACTGAATGTTATTTCATGGGGAATACTGTGTCCTTGTTCATGTCTTCCATTTCAGTTAAATATCGGCAGAATTCTTTGATATTCGGCGGCGCAATTCCCGCTCGCGCTCCGCGACGAAAATTAATATTGGAACCGCGCCTGCTTTGTCTACCGGACCAGCCGGCGGCGAGCGGCGCGGCGCTCCTCGTTGTCACCGCCTTTGATGGCGCCGGCGCTGACAAATGAGTCGCTGTGCATGGGTGACGCGGCGCCTGCCGCCGGCCCGTAGCGCGCGGCAGTCCGTCTGGCTCTTCGGCAACCGCCGTCGGACACTCGCCGAGCGTCCCTCCTACTGACAGATCACGGAGGGACCTGCAAAGCGAACAGAGGTCTTCACTAGGCCCTCCAAATTGTGACCTACCACCACATGTTGCTCGGGGCGTAAGATCATTGCACCGTGCCCCAGATCGCGCTTTTGGCATCTTGGGATTCATCATTATCCCCCCCCCCCTGTCTTTTCTCTTGCAGTTTTTCTTTGATGCCTGAGAGAGCTTGGCTGGCTCTTCCAAAATCCCTCTTACGGACTTGTAGATGGAACTGAGTTGATCATTTTTTAAACTGGAAACCGTGTCCGGAAACGCGCCTTTTACGTGCTACAACCATTTGAAAATATCTTGTTAATAAAAACACTTTTAGAAGTACTTTACTAGGCGTTACCCAGTACGTCACTTGTTTACCAATTCCACTCACGAGGCCCTATTAACCAAACAAACAAGAAGAGAATCTAACCAGTTTTCACAAACACTGTTGTTTACAGTACGGTCTCTTCCAGTTCGTGTGTGTGACGTATCCTTAGAGCACCACAGTCATGCCCACATTCTCGAAGCTAGTGTGTAACTACGACGAAAAGGGTATGTGCTGGAGGTGGACGTTGTGGGTAACGATTTCGATAAAGATGACGAGCAGTTTTTAGATTACCGTGGGCTTCGCCTTTCAGAAGGACCATGCAAACGTGTACTCAGACATGTTGTTCTAACACTATCAGACCTTGATGCTCAAAACAGGACAGATATGTAGGATAGACGTCAAATGACATCAGCCGATCCCACGTAAGCACCGCCCAACATGACTACCCTGTTGCGTACCTACCTAGCAATCGCGTTTTCAGTCGGCTGCAACACGGCTACGGTACGTTTCTGGACGTGGGATCCTATTCGAAATATTATCTGCTCAGTCCCCTCCACATTTTGATCTAGTAGCACGCTTTGCTCCGGATGCATGATGCCCAGATAGCGCTTTTGACGCCTTGGGATTCATCTGTCTTTCTCCACCGGTGTTTCGTCTTGTAGTTTTAAATTGATGCTTTGCGTAGCTTGGATTCCTGTCGATTCTCAACGTAGGGCTCACCAGGAAATGTGTGTTATCGCGGTACTCGAAATTGGGAGTTTCGTTAAATTCTGTATATACAGTGATTAATCAAAAAAATAAATACTGAACACTGCAATATTATTTACTCTGTACAACAATATTATTTACTCTGTTAAATATTGTGGACTAGCATGAGACTCTGGAATAATCCAATACCACGATAACATACGTAAGGACATCGGCTACTCCGAAGTAGGCACCAAATAATATTTTATACACAGCGCGCGACTCACCGCCTTCTAACACATAGTTCGCGTGAGAGCTGCTATTATGGTGAGAAAATATGCATGCTTTTACGCAAACTGTAATGATTAATTGGGTGTCAGGGGCTACTGGTTATTTACGTACCAACTTTCACAAAGAAAATGTGATATTTTTTATGCTTATAAACGGAATATTTTTCTGTTTTTACTATTCGTTATCTGCAAGCCAAAAACTGAGGAGAATCTCATCTGCCGTTAATCGGCCAATCTTAAACACACTGAACTCATTCAGTACGAAAACATTAATGAATGAAATCTGCCTTTACTTTATTAGCTTTGAAACTATTAAAAGATCAAAATAGAGAAGTATCCCGTATTTACATTTAATATTACAGACTGATTTTCTAACTAAAAAATATCGTCAGCGTAATGGCCGACCAAATGCTGCTAGGGAAAGAGAGGTCCCCGCAACACGAGGTTCTGAAATAGAGTTATTAGTTACAATGAATTGTGGCTATTATGGGAGGTGCTCACTGCTTCAATAACCGACACTTTCTAATAACAATTGGACATATATTCTGATAACTTACAGACCCATTTACATTAAATATCAGACTGTGATACAATGGCGGCCTTCCGCTAGACGAAACAAGCTAGGAAAAAAAAGGTCTAACCCAAAAAAAATTATCTCTGTTCTTCTTCATCTACATTACACCGATACTATAAACAAAAGGCTATTTGTTAAACGCATCGCTGTTTGCGAGCTTTACAGATAATAAACTACACTTTTTAATATTTGATATTCATAGTTCAGACATCACTATTTTTAACACACAAATAACACTTTTAATTTTTTTCGAAATGTCAATTTATGTGACGTTCCGACGCAGCGTGCACCCAGAAAGAGAAAAGTTATACGAGGGTTATAGAAAATATAGCCTAGTACACCGTAGCAAAGACCTGTCAGTGCCTTTCTTTTTTATTTATATTTTCCCTCAACGAAATACATTAACTCCATTAGAAGAAAGATGTTGACTATCCAGTGCTATCTTCCGTTAACAAACGTGTGGCTGACACATGGGAACAAATGAGAACTTCTTCTCGACTTCGTGGATTCACAATTGTTACCAGCGTGTCCTTCATTGTTTTCGGTCTCTCCTTCCCTTTGGTCTGTAATCCCATGCTGCCTTGGAAGGTCTGGTATTTTACATTCTTTTCAGTGATCGGTGTAATTCTGTCTATGTTTAATATTATATTATGAAACAATTCTACACGGTCCAGTCACATTAATGTGACCACCTGTCAGAATCATGAATAACACCTTTTGCAGTGTGGACGTGAAGGAAGAAACTCGATGTTCTGGAAGGTACCAGCAGGCACGTGCAGCCGCGCAGACTCCAGTACCGCGGCCAGCTTTGCTGGGTTTCTCAGATGAGGACCCACGGCGCGAGCAGCCTGGTCGAGGTGTTCCCACACATTCCAGACAGCGTTTTAAATCCAGAGAGTCTGGTGGCTGTTGGAGTACGGTAAACTCGTCCTGGTGCTCTTGAAACCACACACGAACACTGCGAACTGAGTGACACCTTCCTTTGTCCTGCAGGCAGATACCACCGTACCATGGAAAAAAAGAAACTGCGTGTATGGATTGAAACGGTCCCGAAGGATATGTACATATTGTGTTGATCCATTGTGCCTTCACAATGACGAGATCAACAAGGAACTGCCAAGAAAAAGTTCCGCAGACCATAAAGTTCCCTCCCCCGGCTTGGAATCTTCCGACGATTGTTGAGGGACATTCACACCAACGGCCACCAGTCGGATGGACCATAAAACGTGATTCATCTGTAAAGGCAACCTGTCGCCACTCAGTGGACGTCCAGCTATGAAAATGGCGTGCACATTCTAGCCTTCATCGCCGATGAACTGCAGTGAGCATGGGTGCATCAACGATGAGCCAGGTCCAGAGGCCCGTGCGCTGCAAAGTTCGCTTATCGGTAGTTGAAGAGACACTGCAGGTAGCCCCTTTGTTCATCTTGGCAGTCAACTGCTCAAAAGTTGCACGTCTATTTGCCCATACATATCTCCACAGCCGTTGTTCACCATCTGTCACCCAAGGTGCACCACAGTTACCGTGGCACTGATTTTGGATAGTGCCACTTTTTTCTTCCACGGTTTACTTTAACCATTTGTAAGCTCCCCCTCACGTATCGACCCTAATGACAGTGAAATATTAAACCACGTGTACCTAATGGAAATTTGGGAAAAGCAAACGTCACCGAAGTTAATCTGTCGGTAAAGAGGGAGGAAAGGGTTACAACTAAATGAAAGGAAAAATGCAAATGAAACTGGTGGAAATTCCTTCTGAAAAGGGGTAAAGTTAATAAAGAAAGTAAATGCGCGGCCGTTACGTTAACAATTAACTAGCGGTAATTAGATATTTGAGATTTGGGGGAAATTACGGTCGCCAGTCCTATGGACAATTACTATAGTAACTGAAAAAGAAAGGTTATTACACATATAATTAGCACTAGAAGCGTGGCAACTGAAGGTTGACACGTGTAGTGTGAAAACTGAAAGTTTGTCAGAAGTAATAAATTTCGCTACACTCTGACTTAATTTAGCAAATAATTAACAAAACCGGAACATTGAAAGTTAATTTAGTGACTGAAACTAATAGTGAGCTTTGTTTCTGAAGCACTAAGAAATTCAATAAAATAAGGTTAGTCTTGGGCTACCTCAACAATCATTTCGAAAAGCTACTTCAATCTACGCAATTTAGAAATAAGAGATTTAACTTTGAACTTGAATTAAATGATTCTGAACAATTAACAATAGTAAAATTTAGTACGTACCAAGCTGAGCTGCAGTCACAGGTAAGCTAAAATAAGCTAACAAAACTCGCACTCTTAATTTGTGCTTGTGTAATCTAAATATTGTAGCCAGCTATGAATACGTTAACTGAACTTTGAAATTAAAGCAGTGAAATCGAATGATGGTGGCGTTTGAATTTCAACGACACTCGGGTTCATTCCGGAAAAGGAAGGGACTCTGCTTGGTAATGCAATTGGGACAATGAGCAACAAAGGTTCATGATACTTTGCTGTAATTTAGTTATGGAAATGGAACAGTATGAAAAGCTGAGGTCTGCCATACAGTTCTAAAACTTTACATGCTTCCAGTCTTCCTTGTTTCTTGATTGAAGGTTTGAAGCCGTCGACCGAGGAGGTGGCGACAGTCACTCATTGTCGGCTGTCGCTGTTGCAGAAGCCTGATGTTGGCGCGCCTTCTTCTCGACACGGTCACCAGGCGAAACGGGCTCTTGATGTGCGCCAGCTAATGCTTCCCGTCCGCGACACCGTGTCAGAAACTATCATAGCAAGTCGAGCGCAATTACATGCTGCCCAACCCCGAAAGCGCGGCAACTCGCGGGAGCGTCGCACAACACACCTGCTCCACTGCACCACCCCAGCTAGACAGCCCTCTGCTTACGCTCCACGCGACCTAGTTAACACTACCAAAGATCCTAAACACTTTGGTTCTCCACACGACCTATCGATGTATTCGTTCGATAGCTTAGTTTTCCCTAGGCCAGACCCAGCGTATAAATACAAATAATATTAACAAAACAAACCAATTATACATCGACATAAATGCATATATATGCAAATAGTAAAACAATTACAATATACAAAGACACAGAAATGTTATATCTTCAGTTAACAAAATAAGGAAAAATCTATAGTACAATAGATGGAAACAGAAGGATATGCATTTGCGGCGTTACACGTGCCGCACATTGTCTGAGGATGTTCGTGTAACTCAGAAAATGTCCCAAAAAAGATACAGTGGAAATGCATATGCTCAAAACATGAACAGAATTTAGCATTCGTCTAATTTACCATAAATCAAGTTTTAGACCAAAATAATTGAGTGGAAACACTCCTAATCTTATTCCACTCTGTCATATTCCGCAAAAGAAAACAGGTTGACAACATATTAAAATTCATAGAAAGCATAGAAATTGGTTTAGCTATCCAAAAAATCAAGATTCATAACATTATCAAATGACGGAATACTATTTACAAAAGTAATCAGAGTACGTGGTGATAAAAAACAGGTACATCAAAATACTTTAATTAATTACATAGAATACACATTTTATATAACCTTTTCATAATTAATACTCTCGCCATGAGAGTACACTTAACGCTAAACAAGAAAATAATATACAGCAGATCGACAAAAACATAGATATTGACAGCAGAATTCTTTCACATCAGCTGTCCGGGAAGAAAAACAACTCCGCCTTCCGTACTCGCAAGTACAAAGAAAGCCGACAGCGGCACAAGAGCCGACAGTGGCACAAGAGCCGACAGCGACTCCGCCTCGCCAGTATTGTTGCGCCCGCCTGTGCGGCAAGCTTGATCTCACTCGCTCTTGTAACGGCATTTCCAGAACGTCCGTTTCACTGAGTTTTTTCGGAAAAACTCACTCCCGAGTAATCTCAAGGAGTCCATTAAAACTGACATTCATCACACGCATGTACTAGCCTGAAACTTAAAACAGCGTCTAAGTACATTGGCAATGACTAGTAAATCACGTATTTATGAAATCTTACAGCTAGTTACGAAATCATATTTACATTCCTTAATCTACTGTGACTCAGCTGAAAACTTAAACTAGCATCTTGGATTTTTCAATTGATTAATAATCACTCTTAAATCATTTATTCAAAAATAATTACTTATTAATTACAACTTCTTTAACGACCTCTAGGTCAGGCAAAAGCATCGCAACATGGCACATCCTTAAATCTTACACTCTATATTTACATACTGTACAAATTAGCCTTTCTGTGGTAATAATCAATCCTGGGCTGGTACAATTTCAAGTCTACAATGTTCCGTATACCTAATAGCTTTCCAGAGCTTGGATACTCTAAGCAATAAGCATTTGTGTGAGGTATACCAATGACTTTATATGGTCCATTATAAACAAACTTAAATTTAGAGATTTCATTGTCTATCTCGCTCGATTTCTCATGAGTTTTTACAAGTACTAAGTCTCCGATTGCAAACTTAGCAAAACGCGCTTTAGCGTCATGACGACGTATGCGAGCATCGGCTTTTAGCCTCATTATTTCTCGCAAACGATCTTTTTTCACACCAATACTATTGTCAATCCGTGGAGGGAATTTGATTATCTCTTCCACTAAACTTTTACTTCTGTTATCTAACAGGATTTCCTCTGGAGAGAATCCCTTAGACTCATGTCTCAAGATATTCATAATTCTCTCAAATACTGCTACATATTTGCCCCATGCCCCATGTTTGTGTTGGCAATAGGTACGGCAAAGTCGGCCTAGTCTTTGTTTGTGTGTTACGTTTGACACACCATCTACAATACTTTCCAATTCACTTTCTACACTACTGTCAATGCCGAGATTCCTCACGTTACAGTAGTTCAAATTCATACCTACGTCAATGTCATCCGGCCAATTAACAATGTGTATAAGCTGCTACTGCCTATGCACACCATCTCCTGCCTCATCAAAACTAACTACTATTGTTTTATCTTGTGACGTACATGTCAAAGTTTTGCTTTCGCAATTAATCACTGCACAGTACTTTAATAGCCAATTTAACCCGATAATTACGTCCGTAGTTAAGTCTGGCACGACGACAAACTCTTGTTCAAATCGTGCCCCACATGTCTCGAAGTTGACAGAAATCTGGTTTGTGACCGGTTTACTGGCCTTCCCAGTAGCACCGATAATTTTCACTCCTGTTACTGGCATAATTACGATGCCAGGTCTGTCTTTCAGTAACTCAAATATTTTCCCAGATACAGCACTCAATTCTGCACCGGTGTCAATCAACACGTTTAGTTGTAGGTCGTGCATATTAACAGACACTACTATCTGTCTACACTTGTCCTCGACTGTTTCTTTATTTTCCCGCAGTAAATCCTCGTCTATATCCACGTCATTCCAGAAAAAAACCATCCGGCTTTGAGCCTAAATCCAGCTTATCTGGCGGCTTTTTCAGCTTCTGTTCACATACAGTTTTAATTTCAACACGTTTGTCCTGAGGCTTAGTCTGTAGCTTCGCCTCCAATACCGAAACCTTTTCCTGTAACTCGTCAACTAGTGAGTGTTGCTTTGCTATCAATTCACTAATTGTCACCTTCGTTGATTCCTCTTTGGTCAGATTGATCTCATCTGCCAATCTACCTGGAGGAATGTACCCAGTAGTATCTGCAATTACTTCCTCTGGATCTGCGCAACCCACACTGCTACCGTCCGACCGTATAACGTCAGCTCTAAACTCATACACGCTGTAATCTACGTGCTTTTCTACCAGTCGTGTACGGCTATCACTAAAATTTTCGTAATCTTTCCCCTTAATACTCTCGCAATGTTAAAACTGGAGGTTTGCGTCGGATGGGTCGGCTACTTCTACCACTACAGCTTTCGTTAAGGTCTGCCGGTTAGGGCCAGAACTTTCCGTTAATACTTCAACATCCAACTCCTGCGGGACGAAACACGACGAATCTTGCTCGTGCTCCCATTAACATCAACTATTTCTAGTAAAGTCTGCCGGTTAGGGCCAGAACTTTCTATCACTTCACAAATACTATCTTCCTGTGGGACGAGACGCGGCAAATCCTGCCCGCGCTCCCCATAAACACTTCTCCCGTACAGGCCCCTATAATCTCTTAGTTCGTCGTATAAGCGACCGAACTGCCTTAACCAGACCTCATCCCTCTCTGCATCCCCTCGCTCGATGACGGACGTTTTATCCGACATCTGATCTTCTCTCAACACTTGCGAATCATTCTTAAACTCGATCTCTAGTTCTGCTGTGGGTGTTAGAGCTGCCACTTTATAATCTATTTCCGGAACACTACTTACATTGTTATCACTGACAGTGAATGTATTTTCTACTGCTGTGTCTACAGCTAATCTACTACTTGTGGGCGCACTCCTTTCTCTTAACACTGGCACACTCTCCCACCGCTGAATATTCCCCACGCAATTTTCATAACGACGACACCTGGGTTTCCTCCTGTTATTGGGCCTCCAAAATTTCTCCACGCCCGGTTGGCCCCTCACCGACGCGGATAATGGTTTCCCTGTCTCGTCCCAGCGGATACGCTCCCCGGATGCTGCTGAGGCGGCTGATCACACCCTCTGGCGTTATTACTATTCTGTGAAGCCCGTATCACGCTAGTATGATACGGGTTTCCGTCATTCCTGTTATTATTTGCATTGTACCGATTGTCATTACGGCCCGAACCACTATTGTTATTCCTGCCAAGACTGTGGTATGTATTATTCCCATAGCTGTCATTGTTTTGGTTGCTGTGGTACCCGTTGTTGTTACCACGGCTTCTACCACTATCGCGATTATTGCGCCAATTGTCCTCGTCCTCAACTCTTTCCAGGAAATCATTGATTGTCCTGTAATTGCTTCCTACATATCGTTTTGTATCATCTGGAAGCTTCTTGTAGAGTTCCCAGACTACTTCGGATTCCGTGCGGCGATCACGCAAATATTCCAACTTGCGGATCCAGCCCTCACAAAACTCCTTCATCGAGCCGCGTGAATTCGCATCGAAAGGCCTCGATACGACAAATTCGCGCCAGACACTTTGTTGTTTTTGCTCTGACCAGTATTCAGCCAGAAACAAATTTTTAAACTCTTC
The DNA here is from genome assembly GCF_023898315.1 of Schistocerca nitens. Taxonomy (NCBI): domain Eukaryota; kingdom Metazoa; phylum Arthropoda; class Insecta; order Orthoptera; family Acrididae; genus Schistocerca; species Schistocerca nitens. The sequence continues at coordinate 7,367,251 of NW_026045910.1, read as the reverse complement.
AAAAGTCAGGTTCGTAATGTTGAGGTTTAAGCTCCAACGCTTGGCATCACCAGCCAACACGTCAATAACCGCATTAATTTTTCTCTCATTAGTCCATGATCTGGGTAAAACCCTTTCACAATTTTTAATGAAATCCGTCGCGTGTATACCACCTTTTTTTAGGGGGTCGAACCGCTCCTCTTTCGTCAACAATTCCGAACTATGCGCACAGATTGGCACGTACCTCTGTTTTTCGTCAAGTTTCTTTTCTAATTCCGAAACTCTCGTAATTACTTGGCAAGTGGTTGTCGCAAGCGCTTCTACTTCCTTTTTTTTTTTTTTTTTTTTTTTTTCTTCGCAGGTATTAGCCTGCTTCGTCACTTTAGCATCAACCTCGGATACTGAAGCCTTTAAAGTTTCCACCTTCTGTTGATCCTCTTTTTTCACTAATTGAATTTGTTCCGTCACCTTATTCTCGATGATCGGAGCAACTGCTTCTCCTACACTTTTCTCGATTCTGTTAATTTCGGAATTAAAATGAGTATTTATGCTCGCAATTTCCGCCTGAACGCTTATCATTTCCTGTTTAAGATTACCGATTTCGGTATTAATTAGAACAATATCTTCTTACATTTTATCAACTTTTGTGTTAACAACTCCAACATTCTTGTTAACAACATTAATAGCTTTGTTCTGATTGTCTAGCTTCCGTTCAATTTTTTCATACTGAGCTTCTTGCTTGGCAGCCTGAGCTTCTTGCTTGCAGCCTGAGCTTTAATTTCTGCCGATTGACTCTTGATTTCATTAATCAAAACATTCAATAAATCAGTTAAATTCCCGGAAACTACCGGTTTTACTTTCGTAGCGGCTTCCTCTTTAATTGTCCCCCCATATTCGTCTTCAGGGGTTCAGATTTGATTTTCACATCCGATTCCGAAACATTTTCTAAAGTTTGGAGTTCCATTTCTGCTCTTTGTTGCGTTTCGGCGGTCGCGTCTTTCATGCTAGCCGCCTGCCCCTGAACAATGGGTACCGCGGTGCGCGTTTCCCACTGTTCGACCGATTGTTCCGTATCCAAGTCTACCAAATTTTGGTAATTGTTGCCTTCACTCATTTTAATAATTTTCAACATAAATAACAAATCTCAAATCTAATTAGGATTCCTCCCACTAATATTCTCGCTGACGTATCAACCATATCGTAACCAGTACTTTGTTACGAGATTTGCACAACGCAAAATTCGTGTCCAGAACAACCTCAAATCCGAAGATTGTCCTGTCACGGTCGCCACGTGTAACCTCCCCCTCACTTATCGACCTTAATGACAGTGAAAACTTAAACCGCGTGTACCTAATGGAAATTTGGGAAAAGCAATCGTCACCGAAGTTAATCTGTCGGTAAAGAGGGAGGAAAGGGTTACAACTAAATGAAAGGAAAAATGCAAATGAAACTGGTGGAAATTAATTTTGTAAAGGGGTGAAGTTAATAAAGAAAGTAAATGCGCGGCCGTTACGTTAACAATTAACTAGCGGTAATTAGATATTTGAGATTTGGGGGAAATTACGGTCGCCAGTCCTATGGACAATTACTATAGCAACTGAAAAAGAAAGGTTATTACACATATAATTAGCACTAGAAGCGTGGCAACTGAAGGTTGACACGTGTAGTGTGAAAACTGAAAGTTTGTCAGAAGTAATAAATTTCGCTACACTCTGACTTAATTTAGCAAAGAATTAACAAAACCGGAACATTGAAAGTTAATTTAGTGACTGAAACTAATAGTGAGCTTTGTTGCTGAAGCACTAAGAAATTCAATAAAATAAGGTTAGTCTTGGGCTACCTCAACAATCATTTCGAAAAGCTACTACAATCTACGCAATTTAGAAATAAGAGATTTAACTTTGAACTTGAATTAAATGATTCTGAACAATTAACAATAGTAAAATTTAGTACGTACCAAGCTGAGCTGCAGTCACAGGTAAGCTAAAATAAGCTAACAAAACTCGCACTCTTAATTTGTGCTTGTGTAATCTAAATATTGTAGCCAGCTATGAATACGTTAACTGAACTTTGAAATTAAAGCAGTGAAATCGAATGATGGTGGCGTTTGAATTTCAACGACACTCGGGTTCATTCCGGAAAAGGAAGGGACTCTGCTTGGTAATGCAATTGGGACAATGAGCAACAAAGGTTCATGCTACGTTGCTGTAATTTAGTAACGAAAATGGAACAGTTAGAAAAGCTGAGGTCTGCCATACAGTTCTAAAACTTTACGTGCTTCCAGTCTTCCTTGTTGGTTGATTGAAGGTTTGAAGCCGTCGATCGAGGAGGTGGCGACAGTCACTCATTGTCGGCTGTCGCTGTTGCAGTAGCCTGATGTTGGCGCGCCTTCTTCTCGACACGGTCACCAGGCGAAGTGGGCTCTTGATGTGCGCCAGCTAATGCTTCCCGTCCGCGACACCGTGTCAGAAACTATCATAGCAAGTCGAGCGCAATTACATGCTGCCCAACCCCGAAAGCGCAGCAACTCGCGGGAGCGTGACACAACACACCTGCTCCACTGCATTACCCCAGCCAGACAGCCCTGTGCTCTCGCTCCACGCGACCGAGTTAACACTACCAAAGATCCTAAACACTTTGGTTCTCCACACGACCTATCGATGTATTCGTTCGATAGCATAGTTTTCCCTAGGCCACACCCAGCGTATAAATACAAATAATATTCATAAAATGAACCAATTGTACATCGACATAAATGCATATATATGCAAATAGTAAAACAATTACAATATACAAAGACACAGAAATGTTATATCTTCAGTTAACAAAATAAGGAAAAATCTATAGTACAATAGATGGAAACAGAGGGATATGCATTTCCGGCGTTACACATTGCGGCAAGGGATCAGTTTACAGACTTTGCCGTTTAGGCAATGCTCCCGCATTTGACAGAAATAGCAATGATCATGCACTTTTGGACATCAAATAAATCACTCCGTTTCTGCAGCGAGATAACGACTGCACAGTTTTCCACATCCCCCCAACAAGCTTTACATACCTTCCACTGCTAGTGCTTACACCTGCCTTCTGTGAAGGAATAGAGCCATTAGTTTATAAAATTTCACTGTTGTTCCTTTCTGAACTTCATTTTTAAACTTCTTTGAACGGTCTCACACACAGTTAGAAACCTGAAAACATTTTGCTTAATGTTCTTGTCATTTCATAAACTTATGTCACAGCCAAGGTATTTGAAAGTTCTATTTTGCTGTAAAATATCGTTTTCTAGCAGAATCTTTGATCAGACTGCAGCATTCCCTCTAAAATCCATTATTTCCGTTTTATTACGCCAAATTTCAAAATTCTATGATTCACATAGATTATTTAAAAAGATGCATGAATTTGTGTAACTATGCCTCATTCACTTGAATCGTTACTTAACGATACCAACAAAACTTCGAACGGTTGTAAAGGATGTCGCGAGGAACAAAACGAATATAGGAATCCTTGACGTGAATCGTCTTCTAAAAACAAAACAGAGCGTCGAAATTACAGGAGCTAGCGCAAGCCCCAAGGCCATCCCTTCGGAAACCAACATGACTGTGTACGCAAACGAACTGCTGCGGAACGTCTCGCAACATTGTTCGTGTGTTACTGTGAACAGTTCAGTGATAGGTTTGTTCTTATCAGAATCGCGACTGATATCCATACCTAACAGTGGAGAAGATGTAGCTAGCTGCTGTGTAGACTCGTCTCGTCTCTTACGAACGCATTCATAGAAGACGAGGCCAGCCTACGACCCAGCTAGTTCTACCTCCTTCACTGGCGATCGTGCTCATTAACCGCAATCACTGAATAGAAAATAACAGTTGGTCCTTCATCATACATAATCAAGTTGCTGCCAAAAGGATGACCTGTTACCAGGCGCCGGCGCCTAAAAGTTTGATGCTCTGTAGCGTCATTAGTAATCAAGACGTTATCGCTCACGAGTTCGAAACCCGCCTCCGCTTAAATTTTGGTTAATAATCAGCACTGGTGGCCGTAGACTTCTGGCATAAGAAGTCACCCTAGTTCTGCCAACGGCCTTGCAAAGAGAGCGGAGGTGTGGACAGACGTTCAGGGCACTCTCCTGTCCTTGCGGTGGGAATCTGCCCCTAAAGCGGGAAGAATCACCAATGATCAACGGCATGACGATGCAGAAGGCAATGATACCATTGCACTAAAGGTACATAACGTGTATCCACAGGACATGTGGCCTGTAACTGAAAAAGATTCCGGATTAGTCCCCCATTCGGATCTCCAGGAGGGGACTGTCAAGGGGGGAGGTTACCATGAGAAAAAGATTCAATAACCAACGAAAGGATAGCGTTCTACGAGTCAGGGCGTGGAATGTCAGAAGCTTGAATGCGGTAGGGAAGCTAGAAAACCTGAAAAGAGAAATACTAAGTCTCAACTAGGCACAGTAGGAGTCAGTGAAGTGAAATGAAAAGAATAAAAGGATTTCTGATGAGATCAGTATAGGGTAATATCAACATCAGCAGAAAACGGGATATTGGGGGTAGGATTCGTTATGAATAGGATGGTAGGGCAGAGAGTGTGTTACAGTGAACAGTTCAGTGATGGGGTTGTTCTTATCACAATCGTCAGCAAACCAACACCGACAACGATAGTTCAGGTATACATGCCGACGTCGCAAGCTGAAGATGAAGAGATAGAGAAAGTATATGAGGATACTGAAAGGGAGATGGAAATCTAATAGTCATGGGGGACTGAAATGCAGTTGTAGGAGAAGGAGTCCAAGAAAGGGTTACAGGAGAATACGGGCTTGGGACAAGGAATGAGAGAGGAGAAACACTAATCGAGTTCTGCGATAAATTTCGAGTAGTAATAGCGAATACTCTGTTCAAGAATCACAAGAGGAGGAGACATACTTGGAAAGGGACAGGTGACACGGGAAGATTTCAATCAGATTACATCGTGGTCAGGCAGAGATTCTTAAATCGTATACCGGATTGTAAGACTTACCCAGGAGAAGATATAGACTCAGATCACAATTTGGTAGTGATGAGGAGCAGGTTGGAGTTTAAGAGATTAGTCAGGAAGAATCAACATGTAAAAAATGACAATTCGGAAGAACTAAGGAATGACGAGACGTGCTTGAAGTTCTTTAAGGCTGTAGAGGAATAGCTCTGTAGGCCGTACAGTTGAACAGAAAAATTGACATCTCTAAAAAGGACAATCACAGAAGCTGGAAAGAAAAACATAAATACAAAGAAGCTAACTGCGAAGAAAGCGTGGGTAACAGAAGAAATATATCAGTTGATCGACGAGAGAATGAGTACTAAAACGGTCAGGGTAATTCAAGAATACAGAAATAGAAGTCGCTGAGGAATGAAATGGGAAGCTAAGTGCAGGGAAGCTAAAAGGAAATGGCTGCATGAAAACTGTGAAGAAATCAAAAAGGAATAATTGTCAGAAGGACTGACTCAACATACTGGAAAGTCAAAACAATCTTCGGTGAAACTGAAAGATTAGATTAGATTAGATTAGATTAATACTAGTTCCATGGATCATGAATACGGTATTTCGTAATGATGTGGAACGAGTCAAATTTTCCAATACATGACATAATTAAGTTAATTTAACAACATACTTAAGTTAATATAACAACTTTTTTATTTTTTTGTATTTTTTATTTATTTTTTACTTTTCATTTTGTTAAATATTTTTTTGTTTTTTTTTCTTTTCTTTTTTGTTAATTTATATCTAAAAATTCCTCTATGGAGTAGAAGGAGTTGTCATTCAGAAATTCTTTTAATTTCTTCTTAAATACTTGTTGGTTATCTGTCAGACTTTTGATACTATTTGGTAAGTGACCAAAGACTTTAGTGCCAGTATAATTCACCCCTTTCTGTGCCAAAGTTAGATTTAATCTTGAATGGTGAAGATGATCCTTTCTCCTAGTATTGTAGTTATGCACACTGCTATTACTTTTGAATTGGGTTTGGTTGTTAATAACAAATTTCATAAGAGAGTATATATGCTGAGAAGCTACTGTGAATATCCCTAGATCCTTAAATAAATATCTGCAGGATGATCTTGGGTGGACTCCAGCTATTATTCTGATTACACGCTTTTGTGCAATAAATACTTTATTCCTCAGTGGGGTGGTAACAGGAAGAGTGCAACGGGAATTCCACTGCTAAATGTAGAGAGCAAATAGGTGGACAGAGTACTTTGAAAGCCTCTATAAGGGGAAGATTTCTCTGATGTGATAGAAGAAGAAGCAGGAGTCGATTTAGAAGAGATATGGGATCCAGTATTAGAATCAGAGTTTCAGAGAACATTGGAGGACTTGAGATCAAATAAGGTAGAGACAACATTCCATCAGAATTTCTAAAATCATGGGGGAAAGTGGCAACAAAATGACTATTCAAGTTGGGGGGTACAGTGCATGAGTCTGGTGACATACCATCCGACTTTCGGAAAAATATCATCCACATAATTCCGAAGACTGTAAGAGCTGACAAGTCGGAAATTATTGCACAATTATCTTAACAGTTCATGCATCCCAGTTGTTGACAGGTATAATATAAAGAAGAGTGAAGAGGAAAATTGAGGTGTTGGACTTCCATGGTACTAGAGGGAGCTATAGAGGATGAGAATTGTAGAGGAAGACAGTGGTTGGAATACATCCAGCAAATAACTGAGGACGTAGGTTGCAAGTGCTACTCTAAGCTGGCAGGCAGTGGAGACAAATTTCGCGGCAGGCCGCATCAAAGCCGTCAGAGGACTGATTACTCAAAAAACAAAAGAGACGTTGGATGATATTTCCCACACACGAGTTACCGTCCTCAATTTGTTCCACAGAACACCCTCTAATACCCCTCTATTTAAGTTTGTCTGTATCATTTTCTCGCGCCCGATACATTAAAAAATTGTCGCAATGAGCCAAACCCTTGTCTGGGTCCTGTATTTACTAGAATTCATTCACTTCTTTTAATTTCTGTGACTACCATAGCATTAGCTTTTTTTCGTCGGTTTTCTGACTGGTCTGTTGCGACCGATCACGAATTCCTCTCCTGTGCCAACTTCTTCGTCGCAGAGTAGCACTTGAAACCTACGTCCTCCACTATTTGCTCGATGTATTCCAATCGCTGACTTCCTCTACAGTTTTAGGATTCTGCAGGTCCCTCTAGTACCATGGATGTCATTCCCTGATGTATTATATGTCCTGTCATCATGGCCCTTCTCCGTGTCTTCCAAATATTCCATTCCTCTCCAACTCTTACAGAACTTCTTCATTCCTTACCTTACGAGTTCACCTAATTTTCACCATTCGTCTGTAGCACCACATCTCAAATGTTTCGATTGTCTTCTGTTCCGGTTTTCCTACAGTCCATGTGTTACTACCATACAGTGCTGTGCTACAAACGTTCAGCCTCTGAAATTCCTTCCTCAGTTTAAGTTCTATGTTTGAGACTAGCAGACTTCTCTTGACCAGGATTTCTTTTCGCCAGTGCTAGTATACTTTTTATATCGTTCTTCCTCTGTCCATCGAGGTTTATTTTGCTGTCTAGGTAGCACAACTCCTTAACTTCATGTACTTCATGATCACCAGTTTTGTGGTTACGTTTCTCGCTGTTCTCATTTATGCTACTTCTCATTACTTGCATCTTCCTTCGATTTACTTTCAGTCGGTATTCTGTACTCATTAAATTGTTCATTCTATTCGACTAATCGTGAAAATGTTCTTCACTTTCCCTAATGATGATAATGTCATCAGCAAACCTTTTCGCTGATATGCTTTCAACTTCCCCACTCTTGAACCTTTATTTCCCTCGTCGCTTATTAGTTGTATAATTTGAAAAGTGGGGCAAAACACCACATCCATGTCTTACACCCTTTTTAACCCGACCCCTCATTCTTGGTGTTCCACTCTTATTGTTTCCTCATTAGAGGCCATATCTCCTGTGGATTCACATGATGTGTCTCTGATGCAGTGCTTTCCGTTCGCTTCTGCATCTTCATGTCGTTGATCGTTACTGATTCTTCCGCCTTATAGGGGCAGTTTTCCACGCCAAGGACAAGAGAGTCCTTGACAAGGATATTGGCAGAAATAGTGTGACTTCTTATGCAGGTGGTGTCTTATTCGAGTTGATGATTAGAGAAGCACTCCGTCTTCAGGCCATAAGTGGCCCATCGGGTCCATCCGACCGCCGTGTCATCCTAAGATGAGGAAGCGGATAGGAGGGGCGTGTGGTCAGCACACCACTCTCCCGGCCGTTTTGATGGTTTTCCTTGACCGGAGCCGCTACTGTTCAGTCGAGTAGCTCCTCAGTTGGCATCACGAGGGTGCGTGCACCCCGAAAAATGGCAACAGCGCATTGCGGCCCGGATGATCACCCATCCAAGTTCCGGCCACGCCCGACAGCGCTTAACTTCGGTGATCTGACGCGAAGAGGCGTATCCACTGCGGCAAGGCCGTTGCCGTGATGGTTAGAGAAGGGACATGTATAATCTTGTTCCTGCACGTAACTTACGCCTCTCGAATAGCATCAAATGCCCATACTCAATGAAAGAGGTTTACAATTTAATCTAGAACATTGCCGCAAAATCTTGTGATCAGAAACTTCATGCCGTCACGCCACCTCCCCTTAGCCGGAAAGGGTAAGCGAAAGCTGCCCACAGTGCCTCGCATACTGAGCCACTTAACCATGCAAGTTCCGGCCACCTCCACCGACGTCTCTTAACTTCGGTGATGTGACGAGAACCATTGTATTCAACGAGGCTACGCCATTGGCTGCAACTGTAAGGTGGATGTTCAAGAGCTCTCCAGTTTAGCGTATGGAATTTTTCACTGAGTATGGTTGCTGTATGCATCCGCACACTGTCCGGTACATAAAGGACGTCAAAAATCAGTTGCCGGCTTCATTTGTTGTGGTAAAGAGGCTTAACATCCTCCACCAGCTTGCAGTAGTACGCCGCATTCACCGTCCTTCGCCAATGCAGGAATTTAATCAGCAATATATTTTTTGAACCCCACACCACACTTTCCAACGTTTACCTGGTTGACAGTCGTCTTGGCCTTCATCGGTGGTACTACTCCAACTTCCCTTCATACTCGTCCTGTTGTTGATGATGGGCCCATTTTTCGTCACAGGCCACGATTCGTTCCAGACAGGCCTCTTCTTCTTCTTCGAAGTGATTCAGGACTCACAGAGAGACGTTTATCTGCACATTCGTTGTGTCTCTACGAAAAGTCGTGGAATCCACCTTGCTGATATTTTTCTGTATCAAACAGTATGCGATAAAATGAAGAAATACTTATCCCCCCTACCCCCTATGATATAATATATATGAGATAATACATGGCTGGAATATTTTCACTGATGCCAGTTGCCGTACGACGTATGTGGCTTTGATTTTCCATTTTATCGTCACCATTTGTAAACTCCTGGGCCAAAATGAGCCCTTGGGTTTATTTAGAGTAGCATGCCAGACTGTTCTCGGAGTCAACCGATTTCACACCATCGCTGGCTGGAAAATGAATAATAACCCGTTGCGCAGAAGATATTGGTAATTCCTGTTCACTCAAAGCGATATTGAAATGTTGGACCATAGTATTACGACCTCGTGCATGGCTACCCCCTGCTCATTCTCTAGCAACCCATTCCTCAATCTGCCACTCTGCTCATGTCAGTAAAAGTGCCAACGGAAAGAAGTTTCTGGTCTCATAGAAAATGTCACGACTATTTTCTGAACAAGTTCCAGGAACATCCATATTGTTATCTCGCTTTATCATTCTCCCTTTGTATTTTATCCCATAAATTTTCCTTGATGCCCTGAGTAAGCTGGAGATATCTATCTATTCACAAAACAGCTTTCAATCCGAAACTTGTGTTTGTTCAGAAAGATAAACGTTTAGTAGACTACCGTCGTTGGTCTGAGGAATGTCCAGGAACAAATACAAGGTTATTTCGCTGAATGAACGGTGCGGGATATGTTATAATGAAATTGAGCTTCTGCAAAAACAGATGCGTCTCTTTATTTACCGCCTCAGCACCCGAATACTATAGGGTTTGGACAAACGTATGGAAACTTCAAAACTAAATACATTAATTTGCCCAATACGGTTTAGGATACCTGTTGACATTTAAAATTTCTTCCAGCCGGATAGAAGCGGATAACTAAAGGTTCCCTTGGAAAAGCAGCAATGGAACTGCAACTTATGTTCGACATAGTTAAATTAATCTACCAGTGTGAAAGTCAGCATAAAAGTGAAACTTCCTGGCAGATTAAAACTGTGTGCCAGACCGAGACTCGAACTCAGGACCTTTACCTTTCGCGGGCAAGTGCCCTACCAACTGAGCTACCCAAGCACGACTCACGCCCCGTCCTCACAGCTTTACTTCTGCCAGTACCTCGCCTCCTACCTTCCAAACTTTACAGAAGCTCTCCTGCGAACCTCGCAGAACTAGCACTCCTGAAAGAAAGGGTATTGCGGAGACATGGCTTAGCCACAGCGTGGGGGATGTTTCCAGAATGAGATTTTCACTCTGCAGCGGAGTGTGCGCTGATATGAGACTTCCTGGCAGATTAAAACTGTGTGCCGGACCGAGACTCGAACTCGGGACTGCTCGGGAGTGCTAGTTCTGCAAGGTTCGCAGGAGAGCTTCTGTAAAGTTTGGAAGGTAGGACGCGAGGTACTGGCAGAAGTAAAGACATGAGGACGGGGCGTGAGTCGTGCTTGGGTAGCTCAGTTGGTAGAGCCCATGCTCGCGAAAGGCATAGGTCCCGAGTTCGAGTCTCGGTCCGGCACACAGTTTTAATCTGCCAGGAAGTTTCATATCAGCGCACACTCCGCTGCAGAGTGAAAATCTCATTCTGGAAACATCCCCCAGGCTGTGGCTAAGCCATGTCTCCGCAATATCCTTTCTTTCAGGAGAGCTAGTTCTGCAAGGTTCGCAGGAGAGCTTCTGTAAAGTTTGGAAGGTGGGACGCGAAGTACTGGCAGAAGTAAAGACGTGAGAACGGGGCGTGAGTCGTGCTTGGGTAGCTCAGTTGGTAGAGCACTTGCCCGCGAAAGGCATAGGTCCCGAGTTCGAGTCTCGGTCCGGCACACAGTTTTAATCTGCCAGGAAGTTTCATATCAGCGCACACTCCGCTGCAGAGTGAAAATCTCATTCAGCATAAAAGTGTCCACTTATTAGGGATCAAGGGACACTGTTGTATCTCATGCAACGAGTTGGGGGACTACCTGGCGAATGAAAGTGTGATTCACGTTCAACCTTACTACACTTGCCCTCCACATATAGATTTTGTTGCTGGCGTAAAGAAAATAGTCCCTCAAGAATGGTCACATAGGTGGGAGATCACGCAGTAGTCCAAAGAAAGACATTATGTCCCATTACAACCAAGTTTTCCGCGGAACACCTGGTTCTCCCAAGTCAAAATATTTAGACGTCATACCACTACTATAATGCGCTTCCGGCTGGGTCACGGTTTTTATCCTCCACATGTGGAATGTTCAGCCATCGCCGAACCGCGATGTCCACCCATGTGAGATGACAGATCTCAACCATGTGATATTAAGATGTTCACGCTATGACAGATAACGCTGCCAATTTTCATTGCCTTGATCAGAGCAGGAATTCCCCAATTTACATCTGTGAACGACCTGTTTCGGCAGCTTTCCACAACGGACTATTTCGGTATTGTCCAGTTCCTGCATGCAGCGGATATCCAATTATAAGTCAGGCACAAAGGATCCAGCCTGAGAAGTTGTGAAGCGTGGACTGTGTTGAGTGTTTGAATGTACAAAGTTTAACCGGAATCTGTAGTTACTCACTTCTCTGACTAAATGTTTAATGACAAATATCAGTAAATTACAAAATGTAATGTCCTGTATTGTTAATAAGGGAATGTTTTACCATTCTTTCTCTAAAATAGTGACACTTTGAAGTAATGATGATGCAGGTGGATAGCGGTCGCGCACCCTTCTCCCCAAAGCAAACCACAAAGGCTCAATAAAATTGAGACTGTGGTGGGCAGACTTGAGAGATACGACAATTCATCCTCCTGCTCAAAAAACTAGCCTCGGACATTGCGAACTGGGTCCTGTCATCTTGGAACACATCAGCGCCATGGGGCAACAAACGTTGTACCTTGGGATGCCCGCCATGTTGCAGTCTTGGAGCGTAAACTAGACGGACAGTAAAATCTGGACTTAAAATTAACAGTGTAGGAGTAAGAACCAAGAGGGTGATTAGACTCTTCCACGTAGCTACCTTGGTGATGAATGACAGTGGGGATGTCATCTGTCGAAGAGATATAGACCCAGGGTGTTTCAAAGCCTTTTTATCAAATGTCTCGTGGTAATAGTTCAGGTCTAGGGGAACTACTTTTGTTAGTGAAAAAATGTTCGCTGATGAATGCCGACGACCCTAGGCGTTTTTGTTACTTCTGCTGAGCGAAATGGCGCAGCGGTTGGTATCCTGGAGTCTAATTCGGGAGGACAACGGCTCAAAGCCCGCTCCCGGCATCCACGTTTAGGTTTCTCAGAATCGTTCCAGGCAAATGTCTGAATGGTTTCCTCCAAAAGGTCATGGCCGATTTGTTTCCCCATTCTTGCTTAATCCGATCTTGTGCTCCGTCTCTAATGACCTCGTTGTCGACAGAACGTTAAATTGTAATCCTACCGTGACAGATATTATGCAACATACCTGACGCTGCTAGTTCGATCAAATCTCGTTGTCGCAGGGCGAGTGAATATAATAAATAGATGACTAGCGTCGCCGGGAAGCATTAGGACATATCTTGTCTCTAACAAAAATTGTTTCCCAGGATGCGAAATACAAAAAAAAAAAAAATTAAGCGCCTGAAGACACTATCGGATATCAATGTAATTTTGTTTACAGGGTGTCTCAAAACTGTTGGTCAATATTAAGGGATATGACAGGAATGATCATTCGAAATAAACAAGTCAAGTGAACATGGGATCTAATACTCTTACTTTAAGGACTCTGAGCAATTGTTGATCTTCGATACTGTGAAACAAATTTTTTCTACTGCAAGCTCTTTGCTTTCCATATTTTGGGAAGTGATAGTATGGACCAAAAAAAGAAAAAAGTCTAGTAAACATGTGCTATAAAATGCATAGATTTAGAGCTCTGGGAACTTCCTCATCTTCGCTATTTTGAAACACACTATTGTAATGAACAAGTGCTTATAAACTTTGAGGTATGCATTTTGGAGCATATGTTCACTGGACATTTTTTCTTGTTTTGGTCCATACTACCACTACCCAAAACATGGAAGGCAAAGATCTCGCAGTAGAAGAAATTTGTTTCACAGTGCCGAAGAATTGCTCATAGCTCGTAAGGTATGTGTTTTAGAGCTTACGTTTACTTTTCTGTTTCAAATGATCTTTCCTGTCAGATCCCTGAATATTGACCATCACTTCTGAAACACCCGGTATGTACCCATCATTGGCGGTTGTGTTGATGATTAAAGTTACAATTCACTGTGAGATGCAGAACTGTAACCAGAATGCATCAGTGTTGTTAGCTTCTAGTGTTCTTTTAGGCACAGTAGGATACATAAGCTGCCTGAAAAGCTTTAGATTTCGAGAGATCGTTTTGAAGAACACACAGCTGTCATGTGGTTCCCTGAAAAAGCTTTATCAGCACCTGACAATGGATCCACATTTGGCCGACAGGTCGAATCGATCTGTATCCATATTTTCGGGGAATACGTACGTGACAATGACCAAATGTTGGTCTACATAGGAAGGTGAGGGCAGATATTCTCGTCGTCAAGGTTCCAATCGAACATGTCTGACCACCGCAAGAGAGAACGGCAGTATCGAACACCGAGCATATTGTAACCCCATCATATCTGCACATACCATCTAAGAAGAATAAGTAAAGGTCACCGTGCTATATTCTGTGTGTCATCCCGCACCGTTCCACACTGTGGCTGCCATTAACACCACGACACAAACAGCTAAATTTGGTGTGGTGCACTGAGCACGAGTCATGTACTGTCGATGACCATCGTCGTTGAATATGGCGGCGACCTGGGGAGAGGTCCTACTCTTTAATTGTTTTGGAGAGGCACATCGGTGTTACTCCTGCAGTCACTGTGTCGAGAGCATAGGTTACGACTTCTGGTCACAAAGGGAACTCTGACAACACAGCGACTCGCTACGAACATTCTACGTCCTCATATGCAAGTGAGAGTATCAAGGCGCCATTTATACTGGAAAATGATGTCTGTATGACATGCCTGCGTGATGATGAGTTACTTCCGTGGGCAGCAAAAACCCCAGATCAGTCCCCGATAGGTGAGTGGTTCCAGCTCGGACGCCTATCCGTCCTACTGCCAGTAACCAGGATATCAAGGGCCTTATACAAATTGACGCAGGAAAGGATATGATTTTGACACCCTTCCGAAACGAATGTGCAAGCCTGCAGGCCAGAGAAGGTGAAACATCATACTGATAAGTGGGTTCACACTGCCTAGTTGTTTGTAACTTTGATTCGATTTTGTAATTTCTGAAATAACAACACATAACCTCTCAATACATCAAGCTTCATTTCGTTTCCTGCTTCCATTCTGCGTGACTCACTTTTTTGTCAAGTAATGTATAATCCCCATATCTTATTTTATTTATTTATTTGTAGCTGCATTTAGTGATGTCAACGTTGCATCCTGTCGATTTCGGAGCCAAATGACCCAACCATTAGGCATCTGACAATGATGCAGGAACATATCTAAATCCGCACTCTGTTATCAACTACAGCGCGACATATCTGTTTACTGTGTATCAACATAAAGCTAGAGACACCTTAGTTTGCAATAACCTCCCACCAGTATGGCCATCACCCACAGTTATCGACAGACTTCAGATGAACAGACAGTTCTAGCCGTGTGACATGGACTATGGACATTTCTGGGAGTAATTAATTTCAGGATGGTCAATGATATAAACACAGAAAATTAAATTCTTTTGGGTTAGGGACCGCATTGTCAACTATAAAATCCCGACGTTTGGGCGACTACTGCAAGACGCCTTCCTCAGGGAGTATTGCTATCTGCTGAATGGGCGCTAGTTTGCTTAGCAGCTCGAAGTAACCAACCTAGCACCCATTCAGCAGTTAGCAACACACCCTGAGGAAGGCGTCTTGCAATAGTCGCCGAAACGTCAGCCTTTTATAGTTGACAGTGCAGTCCCAAATGCAGAAGAATTTTATTGACTGTGACAACGAGTGCGGAAGGTTACGTTTGCATTTAACGATTCAGGTGAGCACAAAGCGACAACGTAGTACTGGTAAGTGACCATCAGACGATTTGTTAGCCGCAAGGAGAGTACGCTCGATTAATTCAAGCCTGTCGTCATGATCGCTACTTGACGGTCACTGTTCACCATCACACGTGCAACCAGGAATAATGATCTGGGCCGTCTGCTGGAAGTATATCTAGATGTCAGAGAGAATTTATATCTGTCGCGAATGGACATCACCGAGAACATACATTGGTAATTTGATCAATATTAATTATTTCAAATAACATTTCATTGTTTTGAAATGTTCTGTATTGACTTGTGAATTATACTTACATCAGTTAAACGAAATAAAACTCTAAATTATATATCATTACAGCCCCAATAGACATAATTAGTGTGAAAATAAGAGATAATTTTCATTCGTTATGCGTGTATTCTTTTTCCATGAGGCTGGCTTGTCCAATCATATTTCTGTGTTTAATTTTTTGTTGCCACACCTGAACGGTTTAATTAATTAGTTCACTAGACTGAAAATGGCATTCAGTCTTAATCAATGTCATCATGTTTCAACGATTAACGACAGAACACTGAAAAACGTTAACTGCATTCAAACCGATTACAAAGGGGCAGGTGTATCAATATCGTCGTGTTTGAATGGTTAATTAATTACAGCGCACTGGAAAACATAAACTCCAGTGACACTGGCTTGGTTATGAAACATTGTATACCTCCTGTAACGAGGAACAATATTTGTTTTGTATAATGCTCGTTAATAGAACTTAGAGATCTTTGTGGTACGTATGTACGTACCATTCCATTTAACAACGTACTAGCTATAAGATTTGATTTTGTAACGCGTTCAGTATTTTGCATTACATACGGGTTGGCCAACATACAGCAAAAATAAGAAATAAATAAAACTGACGAGAAGAAATAAATCGATTGGGCAGCACAAAATGTGTTTGGAACAACAAAAATGAAGTAGGAAGTCTGGTGGAATGAAATCTGTAAAGAAGCATTTACACAAAGAACAAAACAGTGGAAGAAATGGAAATGTTCTGGGAAGGCTGAACACCTCGATGAATTTAGTATGCAAAGGAGAGAAACAGCAAGAATAATAAAGAGTGCTAAAAGAGGTTTTGAGAAATCACAACTTCTTGACAAACAAAACAACTTTGTAAAAAATAAGTCACCGATTTTCTATCATATGTTTAAAAGTCATCTAATGGGCTACCTACCTCCAAGTATTTATTTCACAGATGAAAATGGTAAAGTAGGCCTAAGCAGCAGCCAGAATTGTGAAATACTATGAAAGTAGTTTGAAAACTTATTGAACTGTGAAGAACCAAACTGTAAGCTAGAATTTCCATATCTCCCTGAAAATACAGAATCAGATCCACCCCCTACAGCTGAAGAAATTAAGAAAGCAATAAGTACCCTGAAAAACACCAAAGCCAGTGGAGAAGACTCTATTACAGCTGACTTTATTAAATGGTCTCAACCAAAAATTATAGCTA
Source organism: Schistocerca nitens (assembly GCF_023898315.1). Taxonomy (NCBI): domain Eukaryota; kingdom Metazoa; phylum Arthropoda; class Insecta; order Orthoptera; family Acrididae; genus Schistocerca; species Schistocerca nitens. The sequence goes on along the minus strand of NW_026045910.1, from coordinate 7,350,469 downwards.
ACCTTTAGCTCATGTTTGAAGACATAGAAAACTGAAAATATACAAGAAGCCTGGAAAGGGGCTCTTATCCATCCCTTTCACTAGAAAGGTGATAAGCAAAATGTAAATAAGTACGATGTATATCTTTGTTGCCAGAGGGTTATAAAATATTTTCAACAGTACTACTAAACAAGGTAAAAGCAACACTTGAAAGCCATTTGGGAGAATATCAGAGAGGATTTAGAAATGGCAGATCTTACTCACAACAGATTTTCAACCTTAAGTCCATAATTCGTCGCAGACGTACGAACTCCAAAGATATAGGTGTAACATATATAGATTTTATAAAAGGCATTTGACTCAATTGATAGGGAAACACTAGATAAAGTAATCAGAGAATTTGGCATCAAATCTAAATTAGCAAATCTTACTCGTGAAACGCTCACAGACACCAAATCTAAATTAAAGTTTCGGGGTGAAATATCGAAAGCATTCAACATAAAAACAGGTGTAAGGTAAAGTGATGGCCTGTCTCCACTCCTCTTTAACTGCGTACTAGAGAAAATAGTAAGAGAATGGAAACAAAAACTAAAAGAACAGAAGCTATCACCAATCAGACTGTGAACCAAAAACAAAGGTATTGAAATTCACTGTTTAGCATTTGCAGATGATTTTGCCATTCACTGAAAACTTAACAAATGCCAGAATACAAATCAATCTCTTTGAAGAAATGGCCAACAAATCCGGTTTAAGAGTATTTGCAGAAAAAACAACATTTATGACAAATATAAAAAATGCTCCGGAATCCCTAGCTACAGATATTGGCCAGATAAAGAGGGTAAATAAATTTCAATATTTGGGAGAAATTATCCAAGAAAATGGCTTACAAGGGAACCTCCACATCGCACCCCCCTCAGATTTAGTTATAAGTTGGCACAGTGGATAGGCCTTGAAAAACTGAACACACATCAATTGAGAAAACAGGAAGAAGTTGTGTGGGACTAAGAAAAAATAAGCAAAATATACAAACTGAGTAGTTCATGGCAAGATAAGCAACTTTAAGGATTATGGAAACGCAGGAGCGCCGTGGTCTCGTGGTAACGTGAGCAGCTGCGGAACGAAAGGTCCTGGGTTCAAATCTTTCATCGAGTGAAAAGTTTTATTTTTTATTTTCAGTTTATGTGACAAACTCTTATGTTTTCATCACTTTTTCGGGAGTGATTATCACATCCACAAGAAAACCTAAATCGGGCAAGGTAGAAGAATCTTTTTACTCATTCGCCAAGTGTACAAGTTAGGTGGGTCGACAACATATTCATGTCATGTGACGCACATGCCGTCACCAGTGTCGTATAGAATATATCAGATGTGTTTTCCTGTGGAGGAATCGGTTGACCTATGACCTTGCGATCAAATGTTTTCGGTTCTCATTGGAGAGGCACGTCCTTTCGTCTGCTAATCGCACGGTTTTGCGATACGGTCGCAAAACACAGACACTAAACTTATTACAGTGAACAGAGACGTCAATGAACGAACGGACAGATAATAACTATGCAAAAATAAAGAAAGTAAAATTTACACTCGAGAGAAGACTTGAACCAAGGACCTCTCGTTCTGCACCTGCTCACGCTACCACGGGACCACGGCGCTCCTGAGCTTGCATTGTCCATGATGTTGCTTATGAGGCCCATGGACTACTCAGTTTGTATATTTTGCTTATTATTTCACAGTTCCACACAACTTCTTCCTGTTTTCTCAATTGATCTGTGTTCAGTTTATCAAGGCCTACCCACTGTGCTAACTTATAACTAAATCTGAGGGGGTTGCGATGGGGAGGTTCCCTTGTTAGAAAAATTCGCTGTGGAAGAAAGAGTACATAAAAAATTGAAATTTGTGGTTCGATCTTATGGGACCAAACGGCTGTCATCGGTTCCTGAGCTTACACACTACTTAACCTAACTTAAAGTAACTTACGCTAAGGACGGTCACACACCCATGCCCGGGAGAGGACCCGAACCACCGACGGAGCACGGACCGTGACAAGACGCCTTAGATCGCGCGGCAGAACATAAAATGGAGAGAGCTTATGCAATAACTAGGAAGATCTACAACAAATGGTGTATGTCTACAAATTTGAAGATACAGCACTTCAACACAGTAGTAAAACCAGAATGTCTTTATGCAAGTGAATGTTTAGTACTGAACTAAAAATTACATGAACTTGAAGTCCTAGAAAGAAAAATCATTCAAAAAATATTTGGGCCACCAAAAAATACAGAGGTATGGCACTTAAGAAGCAATGAAGAAGTTTATCGCAACATTAAAACATAAATGAAACACTACGAAAGACGCGACTGCTATTTTTTGGACACTTATACAGAAGGAACAGCAACAGGTTAACCAAACAGATTTTTAAATATCTTTGGGACAATAAGTCAATATTAGCCTGGATTCAAAAAGTTGGGAAAGATTTGGAAAGAAACAACATAAGTGAAAAAGATGAAACATAAATAGATATTTTCGAGAGGAAAGAGTTAAAAATGGAAGGATTCCAAGACAGGAGGGAGAAGAAGACAGGGTCAAAGTGATTCGAGGAGAATAAAAGGATATATAGTGAAAAGATGAAAGAATAATGGAGGAAAAAGAAACAACAACAAAGCAGGAATCATTGAAATTTGTGCGTGGTCCTTAGATGACCCAAACGAAGAAAGAAAGAAAAAGATGTTAAGACGATACCAGAAGCAAGCCCACTATATTAGCAAAAGTCAAACCGAGCGTTAACAATTCCCAAAATTACTTTTACCAGCTGGCAGAGGTTCTCACGAACGGAATTGCGAAGAAAGTGCGCACGCTACGTTCTCTGCAGAAAATTAGGAGAACTTCAGTAGAAGAGAATTGGGGATTCCATTAGTTTTGCACATCCAAGCTTCAGATGAACTTTTCGCAAAAGCTCACCCAAAACGGAAAGACTATATTTTTTCTGCATTAATGAAGGTAGAAGCCTGAATTAGCTTTCAACTTACGTAAAGGACTACAGGTGTTTTATTTTATTTTTTTTTTTTTTTCAGAACAGCCATCTGACCTAATAATGGTTTATCTTTCACGTGCATGCAGTACAATTAGGAGTACTTTTTACAATTACATTTAGAACAAAGTGTTCGTTTATTTTTCACAAACGTTAAATGTATTATCCTCTGGACGCACGATAAACTTCCAGACCACAGTCAGACTTGTGCCCCACCTTTGCGTGCATGTCTGGAGTTAACTGGATTCACTGCTGCTGTTGCTATGCGGCATCGTTCAACCAAAGTTGTAGGTAGGGGAGGCACACAAACGGAGCCTTTCACAAACCCACACATAAATTTCACACACCATGATATCTTGAGACCTTGAATGCTAATGGTGCAAAGTGAGATCCGTACGCCTAGTGAAGATAAAACTGTGCTAGAATCTTTTTTGTGCTTTCTTCTGTTTGCTTTCTGTTTACGTCATGGAGCTGCTATGCAGGGAATTGCTGTTTTTTCTTTTTTTTACTTTGCTTGTTATTTAAAATTACTTTCCACGAACATGATACGTGGAGCGATAATTTTGCATGAGATTTTAAGTAGCTGAATTCGGTATAATGTTTTGTTCAAATGGTTCAAATGGCTCTGAGCACGATGGGACTCAACTGCTGAGGTCATTAGTCCCCTAGAACTTAGAACTAGTTAAACCTAACTAACCTAAGGACATCACAAACATCCATGCCCGAGGCAGGATTCGAACCTGCGACCGTAGCGGTCTTGCGGTTCCAGACTGCAGCGCCTTTAACCGCACGGCCACTTCGGCCGGCTAATGTCTTGTGAGAAAACTGTGGAAATATATCAATAATACGATTCGGAAAGAACAACAGAGAGTCGGGAGAGCGAGATTAAATGGTGATTGTCGTTCCGGGTGAATGCAAGTGTGTTGCGTCTTTGGACGATGTTAAAAAACTGTTTCATTGTTGATAACACGTTTTGATTTTGGTGTGTGCCGTGGACAAAGGAACTTATAGCAAACCTTTCGCACTTCTTTTTACGGTGAACTGAAGTTCAGAACCTTAATCTTTAAACAAGAATGTGTAGATCGCCAAGCCGGATACGTACTAGGAGTGTACGATATCTAGTTGTGAAACACACAGACCGTGAAGTGCATACTGTGGACAGCCAGACTGATTGGAAATACAGTAGTGAATTTTTCTCGTTGTCATCTGATATTCAGAAAATTTATTTGATTTTTCAGTGTGCCGATCTCCACATGATTGCTGTGAGTGTACGACAGCTACTGTGACCAACATGGACCATTTGGTGCTTTCCGCGGATTTTTAAATACAATTACAAATAAAGTAATGTACTTTCTTATTGTGGACTGTGACTCTCTGAAACGGTAAATTCAAAACTGTAACTATAAACAGCTAACAAACGCTATTACATCGGGATATGTCACGGGTTAATTGAATGAAGCATGTTGCAAATACGCTAATTCAGAGACTACTACATACGTCGTGCGCTACTGCTGCATACACGGACGGGCAGCTACGATCCAGAGGATTTACACAACAGCGATAATTGCTGGGCTGGACGCTACTGGATTATGGTTCAACAGCGCGGGCTGGGGCGACACAGAGACGGCACTAGCTAAGTGGATAGTTTTCAAAGGTTAAAAAGCTCAACCGGCGCGAACTGTTATTGGAAAGCATTTTGTAACAGAACTGTCATTTGCGCTCAGGCTGTATTAGTCTGACGATGTCGCCGCCTTTCGCGTAATTGTAGTCCACAACAAGCTGAACAGCATTTTTTTTCCTAACTTTCATTAACTGCAGATGCCATTTTTTTCCAAGCTCATTATCTTTCGATACCATCCTCATTATTGCAAATGAATACTATCAAGAGTGACGCTAAAACAATTATTCTTTATTTTTTGCAGGCCTTTGTTCCTATGTATGTATATTTATGTTTTATTGCGAGTGTTATTTTCTGCATTTCTTTCTCCATGCGTATTCCCACGTTCCGTCATTAAGGGCTCACTTTTTCACTTTAATTATGAGTAGCCTCGTAAATGAACATTAAAGGTGAGATGAGATTGTTTTTTCCATCTCTACGCCCAGACTGGTTGCACAAAACTTTACACTCTGTTGTTCCTCGCCATCATGAAAGGATTGTAGCAGTTGAATCCCGTATGGATTGAAACACAAACATCGCAGAAAAACATTCCAGACAATCACATGAGAAATGGCTAACTCTCTGCTAGAGCGACGCGCAGACTTACTAAACCTATTTGCAGAAGTGCCAAACGCACTTTATATCTCGAACGTGGCGACCTGTGGATTTACCTTTCGACAACCAACAAGTGCCATGAAACTGCTGCTCAACCCCCGCGGTTGCAGCTACGTTGAACGCTTTACTCTGCGAACACAAACACTTTTGTTGTTTTATTATCACCATCACAACGCGACGCGTGCTGTGTAATTGTTGATGAACGAGGTAGCGAGCGAGGAGACTGCATCTCGGAGACCCTTACCGGCAACCATACGATATGGCAACTTGCAATTGGCACCAAGGCAAACATTTAGTTTCGATACGTAATTCAAATTGTGAAGGTGTCAGAGGTAAAATACAGGGAGCGAAAGGCTATTTACAATTTGTACAGAAACCAGATACCGGCCGTTGTGGCCGAGCGGTTCTAGGCGCTTCAATCTGAAACTACATGACCGTTACGGTCGCAGGTTCCAATCCTGCCTCGGGTACGGATGTGTGTGATGTCCTTAGGTTAGTTAGGTTTAAGTCGCTCTAAGTTCTAGCGAACTGATTACCTCCGATGTTAAGTCCCATAGTGCTCAGAGCCATTTGAACCAAATGGCAGTTATAAGAGTCGAGGTGCATGAAAGGGAAGCAGTGATTGGGAAGGGAGTAAGAAAGGGTTGTAGCCTATCCCCGATGTTATTCAATCTGTATATTGAGCAAGCAGTAAATGAAACAAAAGAAAAATTCGGAGTAGGACTTAAAATCCATGGAGAAGAAACAAAAACTTTGAGGTTCGCCGATGACACTGTAATTCAGTCACAGACAGCAAAGGGCCTGGAAGAGCAGTTGAACGGAATGGACAGTGTCTTGAAAGGAGGATATAAGATGAACATCAACAAAAGCAGAACGAAGATAATGGAATGTAGTCGAATGAACTCGGGTGATGCTGAGGGAATTAGATTAGGAAATGAGGCACTTAAAGTAGTAAATAGTTTTGCTATTTGGAGGGCAAAATAACTAATGATGGTTGAAGTAAAGAAGATATAGACTGGCAATGGCAAGGGAAGCGTTTCTGAAGAAGAGAAATTTGTTAACATCGAGTATAGATTTAAGTGTCAGGAAATCGTTTCTGAACGTATTGTATGGAGTGTAGCCATGTATGGAATGTGTGACTAGGGCTTCCCGTCAGGTAGACCATTCGCCGGGTGTAAGTCTTTCGATTCGACGCCACTTCGGCGACTTGCGCGTCGATGAAAATGGAATGATGATGAATAGGACAACACAACACCCAGATTCTGAGCGGAGCAAATCTCTGACCCAGCCAGGAATCGAACCCAGGCCCTTAGGATTTCCATTCTGTCGCGCTGACCACTCAGCTACTGGGCGCGGACGCCATGTATCAAAATGAACGTGGGTGGTAAATAGTTTGGACAAGAAGAGAATAGAAGCTTTCTCAATGTGGTGCTACAGAATAATGCTGAAGATTAGATTGGTAGATTACATAACTAATGAGGAGGTACTGAATAGAATTGGGGAGAAGAGAAATTTGTGGCACAACTTGACTAGAAGAAGGGATCGGTTGGTAGGACATGTTCTGAGGCATCAAGGTCTCACCAATTTAGTATTGGAAGGCAGTGTGGAGGGTAAAAATCGTAGAGAGAGACCAAGAGATAAATACACTAAACAGATTCAGAAAGATGTAGGTTGCTGTATGTACTGGGATATGAAGAATCTTGCACAGGTTAGAGCAGCACGGAGAGATGCATCAAACCAGTCTCTGGACTGAGGTCCACAACAACAACAACACGTAATTTAAAATTTCTTCTTTCATACAGAAGATAGAGAAGAGAGAGTCTCGTCGTATCTCGATGGATTAATTTTTTTCTGAAACACAGAGCAATTATCACAAAAAATTTTTCATCTCTTTAAATGGTACATCTCAGATACAATCAGATGCGAATTCGGAATTCATAAACCCGTCGATGGTTCCAGTCACGAAGCGTCCGCTACACAATTTCGATTTATTACCGCAAGTATGTGACTAGTCTGTATACATCAGCTGTGTGACACAAAATCGGCAGTAATATATTTTAACTGCCACGATAGATAGATACTGAAATGCTATTGTAATCTGGAAGCACACTGTCCAGTCACGTTACTGTGACCTCCTGTCAAAAGCCCCATTAACCACCTTTTACTATTCGGACTGTAGCGAGACGTGCATGAAGAAAGTTGATGAGGTTCTGAAAGGTACTGACAGGGATTGGAACCACGCCAACTCCAGGGCCGTGGCCAGATGCGCCAGGTTAGTCGGTTGAGTTAATGAGTTTCTGGAAGATACCGACAGGTGTGTAGAGTCATGTCGCCCACAGTGCAGTGACCAGTCATCTGTTGAGGATCTCTGGCGCTTACATCCCGATTTAAGTGGTCCTAAAGCGTGTCGACTGGGTTTGAATTCGGGGAGTCTGATACCCGGGGTAGTGAGGTGAACTTATCCTGGTGCTCTTCGAACCACACACGTACACTGCGAGCAGTGTGTCCTGTTGCATGGTCCTGCTGGTAGATACAACTGTGCCAAGGAAAAACAAACTGCTTCTAGAGATAGAAATGGTCCCTAGGAATTTGTGTTGATTCACTGTACCTTCCAGAAAGGCGAGACCACTCAGGGAATACCTCTAAACGGTCCCCAGACCATGATGCTCACTACTTCGATCTGGACACTTCCGACGATTGTTGTAGGGAATTTGCTTACATGTCTTTCACACCGTACATGCCAACAGCCATCTGTCCGACGCAGCATGTGAATAGGCCACCTGTCGTCACTCAGTGGACATCCAGCGGAAATTCCAGCCTTCGTCGCCGATGAACAGCAGCCAGTATGGGCTCATGCACCAGGCACTTGCTTCGAGAGCCTATACGCAGCAACATTCGCTAAAGTAAAGGGTGGTTGAGGAGATACTATTGCTAGCCCCTTGGTTCATCTGGGCGAGCAGCTGCTCAACAGCTACAGTTCTTCTCGCCTGTACACATCCCCGCAGCCGTTTTTCACCTCTGTCATGTATGACCCATGCTGCATCACAGTTGCCTAGACGCCGGGTTTGGATAGCGCCATTTTGCCATTCAAAGTGTTGTGTCTTGCTCATACAGCATAGACACAATGAGGTAGCTAGGTGCACGCTAAACTAACGCAGACGGGCTTGAAGTTCTGGAACATGAGACTTATTAATGAATAAGAAGAAAAGTACGTAGATGTTACTTAACTTTTATTCTCTTGTTGGAATACATCTCTTGACTATTAGTAAGCTATAAGCACTGATACAAATGGCGCCTTGCTAGGTAGTGGCTATGGACTAAGCTGAAGGCTATTCTATCTGTCTCTCGGCAAATGAGAGGAAAAGCTTCGTACGTCTGGTCGCAAGCTATGTCGTCCGTACAACTGGGGCGAGGTCTAGTCCGTGTCTTGTGACCTGCCATGTGGTGGCGCTAGGTTTGCGATTACACAGTGGCGACACGCGGGTCCGACATGTACTACAGGACCGCGGCCGATTTAAGTTACCACCTAGCAAGTGTGGTGTCTGGCGGTGACACCACATTCCTCCCCCGCAAATCGGCGAACGGTCGTGAGATAAGGCTTCCGCCCGCCGTGGGGAGGACCCCATGTTGACGTATGCGATGAGGTGGGGAGCCTAACAACAGGCGAGGCTGTGCCACCCGCACCCGGCCATTCGGTCCGAGGGGAGCTAGGAAACGCCTGCAAACCTAGTCCAGGGTGCACGTCAACATGAGGTGTATGCGCACGTAAGGAGACAAGAGGGGCCGAAGGGTCGACCTCCATTGCGTCGGGGAAGCCGACGCGCGACGACGACATCTGGTCCGGAGCGGGCAAGAGGTCCATGGCGGAGGACGGCTGGGCACGGGAAGCGAGCGGCGGCGCGTGACCCAGGGAGGCGCCAGGCGGCTGCAGCGAAGCGTCCACTGCGGGCGGCGCCGGCGGCGGCTGCAGTGGCTGCTGCGGCGGCGGCGCGACGCCATGGGGCAAAATGGAAGGCAGCGTCGGTAACACCTGGGGATGAGGCGAGCCAGTAGATGGGTCCCCAAGGCGCTGACCTGACGGCTCCGTCGCTGAAAGCAGACGGGGAGCGGCAGAACCCAGGCGACGACAGAGGCGCAGCTGATTGAGATGCCGACGCACCTCACCAGAGGCCCCCAAAACCAAATACATCGCGCGGCCGAGGCAGCGAAGAATGCGCCCTGCGAGCCAACGCTGTGAACCGCGATAGTTGCGATAATAGACAACGTCGCCAGGAGCAAAAGCAGAAGTCTGCCGCTGCACAGGAACCTGATGTGGCGGATGCAGCAAAGACATCAGAGTGCGATGAGAACGACCATGAAGCAACTCAGCCGGCGAGCGACCATCGCGAGGCTGAGAGCGATACGAAGACAAAAAGAGCAACAAAGCGTCCTCCCGAGAATGCGACTCTTTCAACTTCAACATCTGTGACTTGAAAGTCCGGACCAATCGTTCAGCGGCACCGTTCGACTGAGGCGAAAACGGCGCGGATGTCAGATGTTGAATACCATTGGCCTTGCAGAATGACTGAAATTCTGCGGACATGAATTGTGGGCCATTGTCGGAAACAATAGTCTGCGGAAGACCTTCAATGCAAAAGATAGCAGACAAGGCTTGGATTGTGGCAGAAGACGTCGTGGAAGACATCCGGACAACAAAAGGAAAATTACTGAAAGCATCGACCACAACCAACCATCGAGCATTCCAGAATGGACCAGCAAAATCGATGTGCAAGCGTTGCCAAGGGGAAGCGGCTTTCGGCCATGCAAAGAATTTCCGCGGCGGTGCGGATTGTTGTTCGGCACACGCCACGCAAGAGGAGCACATAGTCGTAATCGCAGCATCGATTCCGAACCAAGTACAGTGTTGACGAGCAAGTTGTTTCGTACGCACTATACCCCAATGTCCTTGGTGGAGAAGCTTTAAGACAGAGGACTGTAACGAACGTGGGACCACGACTCTGGACTGATCATTATCGGAACGCAACAACAAAACACCACGTCGTACAAAAAGTCTCTCCCTGTGAGCAAAAAAACGGCGAACCAAAGGATCCTCGATCCGCGACTTTGACAAGGGCCATTGCGTAGCAACAAAACGCAAAACAGTAGCAAGGACAGGGTCAGCAGCTGTGGCTGTAGCTACTCGACGAAAATCAATCGGAAACGATTCGACCAGGTCATCGGTTTCCGAATCAATGAACATGCAAGCAAGTTCGGAAGAATCGAATGCTTTATCCTCAGCAATAGGCAAACGGGACAACGCATCAGAGTTCCCGTGCTTAGCAGTGGACCGATACAAGATATCGTAGCGGTACTGCGAGAGAAAAAGTGACCAGCGAATGAATTTCTGCGCTGTACGCGGAGGTACAGGCTTGTTCGGATGAAAAAGCGATGTCAAAGGTTTGTGGTCGGTGATGATGGTAAAGTGACGACCATACAAGAAGTCATGGAACTTGGTAACACCAAACACAAGAGCTAAAGCTTCTTTCTCTATCTGTGAATAATTTCTTTGCGCAGATGAGAGCAATTTTGACGCAAAGGCAATAGGGCGATCATGCGAGCCATCTTTGTGCGCAAGCACAGCACCGATCCCGAAATCCGATGCATCTACCATCAACAAAAGGGGTTTTCGGGGATCGAATGGCGTAAGGCAAGTATGTGAAAGTAACGCCGATTTCAACTGGCGAAAGGCGCGTTCGCATTCCGTCGTCCAGACGAACGGAACACCTTTACGGCGTAAACGATGAAGCGGAGCTGAAATGGAAGAAGCATTGCGCAAAAATTTATTATAGTAATTTATTTTACCCAACACACTCTGTAGCTGTTTCAAATCTTGCGGAGCAGGTAAGTCCTGTATGGCACGGAGGTGCTCTGGACTCGGATGTATACCTTGGGCATTTATGACATGCCCCAGGTAGGGTAAGTCCCGAGCAAAAAACACACATTTGTCCTTCCTCAAGCGAAGACCAGTCTGACGCAAGACCTGAAATAATGTTCGGAGATTTTGCAAATGTTCTGCTTCTGTCTTTCCTGAGATTACAATATCGTCCAGATAGTTCGCAGCAGTAGGGACCGACGCACACACAGTTTGTAAATATTGCTGAAACAAAGCAGGGGCGGATGCACACCCGAATGGCAGTCTTTTGAAGCGATACAAGCCAAGATGCGTGTTTACCACCAAGACGCGCTGGGATTCTTCGTCCACAGGTATTTGCAAGTACGCATCTGCGAGGTCCAATTTTGAAAAATATTTTCCCGGGCACAGTTTGTCAAAAAGATCTTCCGGGCGGGGCAAAGGAAAAGTAGCAGTCACAAGTTGTGGATTTACAGTTGCCTTGAAGTCCACACAAAGTCTCAGTTTTCCGGAAGGTTTTGGCAAAATGACTAAGGGTGAGGCCCAAAGAGAAGCCTGCACACGTTCAATTACACCTAGAGATTCTAAATCGTGCAATGTTCTTGCGACCTCATCACGCAATGCGTGGGGAACATTGCGCGCTCTGAAAAATTTCGGTTGCGCGTTGTCTTTCAATTCCAAATGTGCAGCATAGTTCTTAGCGCAACCAAGGCCCGGGGCAAAAATGTCTGCAAATTCTTCACAAAGACTTGAAACACTGGTGGAAGGCACAGTCTGATTCACTGATAGGACCTGATTTACTATAGACAAATTAAACAATTGAAACAAATCTAAACCAAACAAGTTCACTGCACTAGAAGAACGAAGAACGTAAAATGACACAAGTTTTGTTTGTCCCTTGTATGTTGCAATAAGGCTGCACTGTCCTAACACAGGTATATGCTGTCCTGAGTAACTAGTTAACGTAACATTTGCGGCACGCAACGGCGGTTTGCCCAGTTGTTTGTACGTGTCGTGATTGATCAATGAAACTGCAGCTCCGGTATCGAGCTGGAATGGTATCACTTTGCCTTCAAAGTCTAAGTCGACAAAAAGTTTATTGTCCTGCTGACGACAAGAGCGACTGTCACGTGCAATTTGAACTGATACAGGTACAGAAGCACTTGCGACTTTACGGGATTTCCGGCGACGTCGACGCACACTTTTGGTGGGACGAACACAGTCACTGTTAGCTAAAGTGTCACTGGACGGGTGGGAATGAACTACATGAATGTCCATGGGCGAAGTTCCACGAGCCCGATTGTCCTGGGTTCGATTCCGGCGCGAAGCAAAGGGCCTGGAATTATTGTGATTGTCTGATCTTAACTTTTTCTGGCAAACACTTTGTACATGTCCTTTCTTTTGACAGTAAAAGCAAATAGCTTGGCGTGACGGGCAATTTTCACGCGAATGTCTAGTTGCACACCTCGGGCATGATTTCACTGCAGTTGCTTGCTTACGCGGCGCACGTGTTTGCGAGCTAGGCTGCCGCTGCTGTGCGGACGGGCGCGAGGGCCGTGTAGCGTCCCGGGCAGCGCGGCCGGCGGGCCGGTGAATGTGACACACGGCTGGCGAAGTTTCAAATGAGTCCTGAGCAAAGTCAAGTGTGTCTTGCCTATCCAATATGTCTATCACTTGTTGAAGGGAGGGATTAACTAGTTTCAAAATCTGTTCCCTTATGCGAACATCAGAAACGTTCTGTGCTATTGCATCACGCACCATAGTGTCTGAATAAGGAAGGCCACAGTCACATTCAAAGGCACACTCCCTAGTAAGTCCTTGCAAAGTTGCTACCCACTCCCTATTAGTCTGACCGGCCGTACGTTTTGTACGAAAAAACGTATACCGTTTTGCAACTACATTTACTGTTTCTTTGAAATAGGCATCTAAAGCAGACAAAATTTCTTCGTAGGACAGAGTTGCTACGTCGCGTCGGGGAAACAATTTCACTATCACACGGTAGGTAGACACACCGACACAAGAAAGCAAAAACGGCTGCCGCTCTTTACCTTGAATTCTGTAGGCGGCGAGGTGAAAGTTGAACTGGCGAGACCATTCGTGCCAGGTCTCTTCGGCCGCCACGTATGGTCGAAAAGGAGGTGCAACAGCGTTTTGTGGCAGCGGTAGCGAAGAAGCGGCGGCTGCCGCATCGTTTTGTAGCGCACGTTGACCCTGGACGAGCTGTCCAAGGGCGTCCAATAACGCCTGCGTCTGCTGATTCTGCAAGCGAAAAAATTCGGACAGTACATCTGGAGAATGTGGCGAAGCCATGACACAAACGAATGAATACAAACTCTTTTACTCGTCGCCAAGTAATGTTGTGTCTTGCTCATACAGCATAGACACAATGAGGTAGCTAGGTGCACGCTAAACTAACGCAGACGGGCTTGAAGTTCTGGAACATGAGACTTATTAATGAATAAGAAGAAAAGTACGTAGATGTTACTTAACTTTTATTCTCTTGTTGGAATACATCTCTTGACTATTAGTAAGCTATAAGCACTGATACAAATGGCGCCTTGCTAGGTAGTGGCTATGGACTAAGCTGAAGGCTATTCTATCTGTCTCTCGGCAAATGAGAGGAAAAGCTTCGTACGTCTGGTCGCAAGCTATGTCGTCCGTACAACTGGGGCGAGGTCTAGTCCGTGTCTTGTGACCTGCCATGTGGTGGCGCTAGGTTTGCGATTACACAGTGGCGACACGCGGGTCCGACATGTACTACAGGACCGCGGCCGATTTAAGTTACCACCTAGCAAGTGTGGTGTCTGGCGGTGACACCACACAAAGTATACTTTAACCACGGCAGGGCACGAACAGTTTACAGAATTAGATATTTATGAAATGCTTCCACCCCTGGACCAAAAGCCAATGATCATTCCCTTTTGGATTCCCTTATGGATTTCCGGTCAAACAGTTGACGAAGGACATCACGAAATGGCAGCTAGTTTGTTACTATGATGAAATAGGGGAGGGAGAGAGTCATATGTCAGTTGGGGTGGCAATAGCGAAACTGAAGGCGGCTTTGTTGCAGCAAGACCATTTCATGAATTTACTATCACCCAATTTCATATCCTCCAAATGCCAAAACATTTTTTTAAGTACCACCCACATAGAAAGAAATGGCCATCATGATAAAATATAAGAAATCAGAGCTCTAAAGCAAAAATTTAGGTGTTCATTTTTCCATGATACTGCTCGAGAGCGGAACGGTAGAGTAGTAGTGTAATAGCAGTTCTATAAATCCTCCGCAAAATGCTTAAATGTAAATTCAAGAGTAATGTCATAAATGCAGATGAGCGTGTTTTATCATCCACATGAAAGGCAAACTGTTGACCAGTAATGAGGATAGTTTACCACAAACATCTGGCTCTGGGTGTTCCCACCTTTGACATTCGCCTTTACCTCTAGTGTGGATAGTGTGTCGAAGATTATGTAAATACAGTTCGTTGACATGGAACACAAGAAGTACTACAGTAGGAATTTTGAGCAGCTCTTCTGGGAAAGTGAAGTAAAACGAGGTAACAGTCTCAGACAACTGATACATGATATGGTAAACAGTATATTCTGTTGTACTTCCAGGTATTTGCTTCATTTCCAAGTTTCTAACGCCAGGACCTGACAGATGACCAACAGTTAAATTTGAGAACCTCAACGTGTACCCGCAACTCAAAGAGGTTCTCTAATAGGTGGCGTATTATTACACTTATTACACACGAGTTACAGCAGCTTCCATAGTCGAAGTAGGAGCCCCCAATTCAGTGTGCCTTAGGCAGTGCCATGGTGCGGAAAGCACAGCATTCCACAGCAAAGTGCGGGTAGCTGGTGTTTCTTTTTACTGCAACCATAACTGTGTACCGTCGTTCCTAACGATGTTTCATGGGGAATGGGGAACAACGATCATAAAGTGACATTGGAATTTACGTTTTGCTTCAGTTTTGCATCTTCCGTGTTCGGTGGTGAACGATTCCTGTGTGATGAAGCGGAGACATTGGCGATCGACATAATTTTTAACATTTTTATGCAGCGACAGCAACTGATATTGTTTATATAAGAATGTACAGCCGACAGTTGCAGGTTAACTTTATCGTTTACCTAGGTTTCAGCGTTAGTAATAACGTCTTCTTCAGAAACTGCAACAAGTCAATATTATAATGCGCTAGGTTTTGTCACTTCTACTAAACAAGCTTATGGTTATGCATCAAGTTTTATGGACTTAGAACATGGCCTGTTTTAGGCAAAGATTTAAATAATAATTTATGTAAGTACTATACGTTGCATCCTGTAGGATGACCATATCTAATATAATTTACTAGCGCATTATAATATTAACTTGTTGCAGTTTCTGAAGAAGACGTTATCACTAACGTGGAAACCTAGGTAAACGACAAAGTTAACCTGCAACTGTAGGCTGTATATTCTTATATGTTGCCGATCGTTATTATAGGGTTTTTCCATAGAAAGTAATACTGCTAATGTGAAAATGGTTGATGACGAGGCATGTTCCAAAATTATACAAGAAGCCCACCATGAACTACACTTCTGTCGCTGACAGCAGTGTCGAACTCGTCACCATAGACCTTGCTGGTCTCAGTGTCAGAACGATAGGAGTTTTCAAACTGCTGGCCAAGCTCCCTGCAGATACTGTGTGCCCTCCAAGCTTATGTTACGTTCATCGAGCACGTTGCCAAATAGTGTGCACAGTTGAGAACATATCCCATCCTCAATGGTGAATGACATTTCACAACGAACTTTGGAGCCATGTAGCCTCCTACCTCCAGACTGGAGGTTGCAGGGCCATGCTTATGTATGAGGGTCAACCACACGTATACGAGGGTCAACCACGGTTGCAGAAAAGAGGGTCTTATAGAGTCAGAATGATTTTAACGACATGTTGCACAACTTATTTGCACAGGTTTTCCACTCCCTACCATCACGATTGTCCCTCTGGTGAAGTATGGGCGGCACTCACCACGACAACAACTCCAAGTCCATCAAATAGCTACCTGTACCAGCACTGTGTGTTTCCCAGCCATCATTTGGATCTCATTGCGTTCACTAACGACGAGGAGGCCACCTTACTGCATTTCCCCTGGTCCTCAATGGAGGGAGTGAATCCGCAACAGTGCCGTTCCATGCAGTAACAATGCATAGAGCGGCCTCCGAGCCATAACGTCGCACCTCGTTGACGTCATCTGATTTGGAGGAACATGTGTAAGTAGGCTGTTTAGGTTCTTATATTGGTAACGCCAACGCCATGTAGCGCTCTATATGAAAATCGCTGACTGTGCTGTGTGCAGTCTGTGGCTGGTTTGCATTGTTGTTTGCTATTATAGTGTTGGGCAGTTGGCTCTTAACAGCGCGTAGCGTTGTGCAGTTGGAGGTGAGCCGCCAGCAGTGGTGGATGTGGGGAGTGAGATGGCGAAGTTTTGAGAGCGGATGATCTGGACAGAGACAGTAAATTTGTAATAATGGATATCATGGACTGATATAGATATTATGACTTTTGAACACTATTAAGGTAAATACATTGTTTGTTCTCTATCAAAATCTTTCATTTTCTACCTATGCCTATCAGTAGTTAGTGCCTTCAGTAGTTTGAATCTTTTATTTAGCCGGCAGTATTGGCACTCGCTGTATTGCAGTGGTTTGAGTAGCGAAGATTTTTGTGAGGTAAGTGATTTGTGAAAGGCATAGGTTATTGTTAGTCAGGGCCATTCTTTTGTAGGGATTATTAAAAGTCAGATTGCGTTCCGCAAAAAATATTGTGTGTCAGTTTAGTGTTGATCAGAATAGGGAAAGAGCTAAATGTCTGAGTACGTTCAGTTCTGCTCAGCTGTTTGAAAATCAAATAATGTAAGAGGTTTATCAGCACAGTAATTCATTAATTTTTGTAAGGGGACGTTTCACATGTTTGTAAACAATGACCACTAAGCTGACATAAACATCACTGTCAGTCACCCAAGGGGTCTGGCTAGCTCTCCCCACCCCCATGACGACGCTGACTATCGTCCTGCCCAGCCAGATGACACTCGCATCACAGTGTCAACCAATGGCGACAGCGATTAACAGCCTCAAGCAATGGTTGTCTTGGTGCCATCGGCTACTTTGGATGTTTCCCTGTCAGAAGGACATGTTGAGTCTACAGTGTCTCCACAATTGACACAGCCTGCCTCCTCTTCAGAGAAGAAGGAACAGCGCAGTCCCTCAACATGGTAGAGTGCGGTGACGACGTCGAGGGCGATCCTGCAACTCACCGTGAAATGCCGCCACCATCCTGCACCAAAAACCAGTAGAGCTTCCATCGACAGAGTCGAACATGGAGTAGTGACGTCTATCGACACCACCTCCACTGCTTTTGACTATGTTAGATACATGCCCAGCAAGCTCATGCCACACATACAACTCCACAACATTCACTACCAATATAGTCAAAACATGCAAAGTTTCTACTTCTTTGCGACATGCTCAGGGTTTCAGAAGTTAATATCCCCCTTCGACTAGGTGTATGTCTTGCTACTATTCCAACTCTTTATGCATTAGAATTGTTCTTCTCAGTCGGTCGTCACACAGGTTGCAGTGTGGCACTCTGCATCTGGAAGTATTCCTGGGCATAAATGTGGTTGTTTTCCTGTCCGGATGGGGTACAGCCCTCACACTATTTGATATCTGGGTCATCAATTTACACACCCCATCAGGCTCGACACAGTGACGTCAACAAACCACATTTTATGCAAAAGAAATAGTGCCATTATGAGTGAGGCAATATGGCCATTACATCTCAGTAGGAGATTTCGACTGTGCCCTCCGTCCAAAGGATCACACTTTCACCATGTCCATCCTTATATACGTTGATGGAAGAAAATGGTTCAAATGGCTCTGAGCACTATGGGACTCAACTGCTGAGGTCATTAGTCCCCTAGAACTTAGAACTACTTAAACCTAACTAACCTAAGGACATCACAAACATCCATGCCCGAGGCAGGATTCGAACCTGCGACCGTAGCGGTCTTGCGGTCCCAGGCTGCAGCGCCTTTAACCGCACGGCCACTTCGGCCGGCGTTGATGGAAGACTTTCATCAGAATGACAATGGGAGATCATGCATGACGACACCCCTGGTTATACTCACCACCCACAGCACGCATTCAGCAAACAGTCTCAAACGGATTTATGTTTCTGCAACCCTTTGGGCAGGTGTGACCTCTGCTAGAACGTAGCCGCTGATCCTTTCCGAACATTGTGCTTTATCTGAGCTCCACTCCTGGTTCGATAACCAATTCGTTGTGGTTAAGGTCCCTGTAATCGCGGTACTCATCTACATAATCTCCCATTTTGTCTTGTGAGCAAAATCTTCCTCATTATCCCTCAACACTGCGGTGGTGGATCAGTTGCTTGAAGCTGGTGATCAAATGGTTCAAATGGCTCTGAGAACTAAGGGACTTAACAGCGGAGGTCATTAGTCACCTAGAACATAGAACTACTTAAACCCAATTAACCTAAGGACATCACACACATCCATGCCCGAGGCAGGATTTGAACTTGCAACCGTAGCGGTTGCGTGGTTCCAGACTGAAATGAAGTGAAATGATCCTATGGCATTGTTGGCCGGGAGGCCCCACGCGGGGAAGTTCGGCCGCCGTATTGCAAGTCCTTTTTAGTTGACGACACTTCGGCGACTTGCGAGTCAATGATGATGAAATTATGATGAAAAACACACAACACCCAGTCATCACGAGGCTGAGAAAATCCCTAACCCCGCCGGGTTTCGAACCCGGTACCCCGTGCACGGGAAGCGAGAACGCTACCGCAAGAAGCGCCTATAATCGCTCGGCCACTCCGGCCGGCTGAAGCTGGTGATCGCGAGAGAGTTCATCCAATGAGGCAGAGGTGTGACAGCATGGCACATCAAGTTCATCTTACGCCAAATTGATGTCCTCCCACCGTCATCAGATGTCCATCATGAATGCCAACGTATCAAAGCCAAACTTATGTCACTTCAAAGCAATAAACTACAAGGTGTGGTGGTATAGTCGCGTCATCAACACATAACCGACAAGGAGCCACCATCCACGTTTCATATCACGTCCAACCTCCATCATCAACGACAAATTAAACAGAAGATAAATTAAAGAAATGTGTGTTTTCTGCCTCAGAGGAAAGCTGAGTAAAAGTACGATAGAGATGTAGGTTTGTGTAGTGGAAAGAGATGGTATAGAACAATAATGGAGACAAATAGGTAGCTTCCTGCTGGTGGAAATTTTTCCTTTCTCCGCTTCAAAGACATCAACATTTCTTCTTTCGGCAAAAAGTTTAAAGTTTAAATTTTTAGCCACTTATTACTCTCGTTTGCGCTGCTTTTTCATCCACAGGCTGCAACACTCGTATTCCTTTGTGAGCCACTCAGCGTTTCACAGAACCCAAGGTTCTACAGTTGGTAGCCTTAATTTCTCTGTGGAGTGTTAGCAAAAGAACAATGAAAAAATTTCATGTAGAGTAAACGAAATGAGTGGTCTCTCTACGATGGCTACAAGCAAGGATGCGACAAAGCTTTACTTGTCTGTAGAAATGTTCATCGTGTACACATGGGTGTCGTTGATGTCACGGAATATATCGCGCTCCGGCAACAAAAAAAAACGGCAATTTTTAGTTCATATCCCTTCACACGTGTGAAGTGTCCCAATACGTACAGAAAACGTCACATTTGTATTTCGTAATTTGTCGACTTCAGGGCAGTTGTATCAGTTTTGTTGTGAACTACTTCACGATTAGCCACGCAAGAACAGTGTCGCTTCACCGTTGCTACTGGCTGGTATGTGTGGGTCAATCAAAAGGAGGGCAACATTCTGAGCTATGACACGTTTCGTGTACATGGTAAGTTGAATGTAATTTTTAATGTAATTGATTGTTACAATGTCTTGTTTATACAGTGTCTGTAAGTTACTTTACAGAACTATTCCGACGTGCATGAATGTCTGAACGAACACACGCTGTCTTGACGACTACAGCTGTTGTAAATATTACGAAATTTCTAGCATTGCAGTGTACAAGAAAAAATTCAAATTTCCGCTGTAAAGAAATTTCTTCCGTATGGCATCCCTTTCCTCGGGAAAAGTATTTTGCATTATAATAGAAGCCCAGTTGAAACTCATTTATGATTTCGTGTTTTCGTAAACTGTGTTCCTTAAACAGTACTAATAGATGTTCCATATTACATTGTATTTTTCTTCTAAAACAATTTCAAATTGTTTTCATTTTTTATTCTAACTTTGCCTGATGGGTGTTCGAATGTCTTGTTGTATAACAGTAAGTAAAAAGAAAATTCTAGTTGGGGTGACAAGGTGGTAAAAAGAACAAAAACAAAAACGTTTTTAGAAAAGCGACGAAAGTAACACAAGTCAAAGAGTTAATTAATAATTACGTGTAATGCCTCACATTCGACGTGAACGCGCCTACATCTGCCTGTCACTATTGTATATAATGGAAGTTACTGCGAATAATACTAACCTGAGATTTAAAGGAAGCTTTTACTATTTCAGTATAAGATTTATTAGATTCTATAAATCGATTTGCGATTGTGTTCTGTCACTGTTCCTCATAAACGGCATTTACATATGCTCTTTCTGATCGTAATGACCTGATAGACATTTAAAGGCGTAATATTCATTATTTATTAAAAGTTATTATAACATTAAATTAATGTTCTGTTTGCCCATCTGTGACTGTATTTGTGCCAGGTTTATAAGGGTTCAAAAGTCCTTCCAACCACTTTTTCCATAGAACTCTTCTAAGCGATAACTTGTCATTTGCTCTTCTTGCTTCTCGATCAGACTTGTCACTGAAGTTAACACACGTGAGATCCAACACAATTATTTCTGTGAGATCACGCTACGGCGTGAACGATGTCTCTACTAGTTTCTGTATTCCATAGACACTTTGTTGAGCCATCATACGATTTCTATACACCACCCAGTATCAACAACCCAATACAGGCTTCAAGTGGAATGTGATCTCATTCTTCCCAGCTGTCACCATAAACTTCCTGACACTCAATATTAGTCATTCCTACCACAATACTGTGGATATTATTATTTATAAGAGTTCGAAAAGAGAACTGTCTCTGGTTGTAGCATATCTTCTTGTTCCAGGAATAAGTTTTATAACATCTGTACTGGACACTCTTCCTGTTTCTGGAAAGGGTGCAAGCGTCAAATGATAATTTTGTCATTTGACTGATCCGGCCGGCCGCGGTGGTCTAGCGGTTCTAGGCGCGCAGTCCGGAACCGCGCGACTGCTACGGTCGCAGGTTCGAATCCTGCCTCGGGCATGGATGTGTGTGATGTCCTTAGGTTAGTTAGGTTTAAGTAGTTCTAAGTTCTAGGGGACTGATGACCACAGTAGTTAAGTCCCATAGTGCTCAGAGCCATTTGAACCATTTTTTTGACTGATCCACCTGCATCGCTTGCAGGTGAGGTATCAAAGTATTAAATGTCTTCTGATCCAGTCTTAGGAAGCATGCTGTTGCCACTGGCGTGATTATCTCCTTCAGAAATAGTCTCCTCACTGTCAGATGCATACCAATACTTCCAACTACCCGTCAAAAAGAAATCATTTCGTCGTGATAACTACACATAATGTTCCACGTTAGATACTGTGAACCGCGTCCGATTGCGGATAGCGATAATGCTTTGTCAATCTGACTGTAATGAGCAACCTGTCATGTGTAACCACACGCATTTCAATAATACACAAGCAAAGACCTACATTGTTCAAAAAGAGCATTATGTATGTATTTCAGACATGCAGAAATGAAATTTTACGTACCAATATCTGTAAACGTTATAAATTTTGAACACTTTGGTTATATAGACCCAAGAGTTGCAAGTGTAACAAATTAAGCTAAAACAAGAAGTAAAAATCCTTTTTTTTTCTTTCAATCTTAATGGTGCAATATCAAAATTCTGAGGAAAATAGGAGTAAGCTATAAGGAGAGACGGGTAATATGTAAAATACACAAGAGCCAAGAGGAAATAATAAGAGTGGACAACCAAGAACGAAGTGCTCGTATTAAAAAGGGGACAAGACAGTGATGTAGTCTTTCCCCCCTACTGTTCAATCTGTACATCGAAGAAGCAATGATGGAAATAAAAGAAAAGTTCAGGAGTGGAATTAAAATTCAAGGTGAAAGGATCTCAATGTTACTATTTGCTGATGACGTTGCTAGCCTGAGTGAAAGTGAAGAATAACAACATGATATGCTGAATGGAATGAAGAATCTAAGCCGGCCGAAGTGGCCGTGCGGTTAAAGGCGCTGCAGTCTGGAACCGCAACACCGCTACGGTCGCAGGTTCGAATCCTGCCTCGGGCATGGATGTTTGTGATGTCCATAGGTTAGTTAGGTTTAACTAGTTCTAAGTTCTAGGGGACTAATGACCTCAGCAGTTGAGTCCCATAGTGCTCAGAGCCGTTTGAACCGTTTTTGAAGAATCTAATGAATGCAAAATATGGACTGAGCTTAAATCGGAGAAAGAGATGTAGCAGAAATGAGAACAACGACAAACTTATATTCAGGAGTGACGGTCAGAAAGTAGATGAGTTAAGGAATTCTGCTACCTAGGCATCAAAATAACCAATGACGGACGGAGCAAGGAGGACATCAAAAGCAGACTAGCACTGGCAAAATGGGCATTCCTGGCCAAGAGAAGTCTACTAGTATCAAACACAGGCCTTAATTTGAGGAAGAAATTTCTCACAGTGTACGTCTCGAGCTCAGCATTGTATAGTAGTGAAACATGGGAAAATCAGAACAGAGGAGAATCGAAGCACTTGAGATGTGGGGCTATAGACGAATGGTGAAAATTAGATGGGCAGATAAGGTAAGAGATGAGGAGGTTCTGCTCAGAATCGGAAAGGAAAGGAATATATGGAAAACATTGACAACGAAAAGGGACAGTATAGTTCAAATGGCTCTGAGCACTACAGGACTTAACATCTGAGGCCCCTAGAACTTCGAACTACTTAAACCTAACTAACCTAAGGACAATACACACATCCATGCCCGAGGCAGGATTCGAACCTACGACCGTAGCGGTCACGTGGTTCCAGACTGAAGCGCCTAGAACCACTCGGCCACAACGGCCGGCTGGGACAGTATGATACGACGTCTGTTAAGACGTGAGAGAATGACTTCCATGGTTCTAGAGGGAACTGTAGAGGGCAAAAACTGTAGAGGAAGACGGAGATTGGAATACATTCAGGAAATAATTGAGAACGTAGGTTGTAAGTGCTACTCTGAGATGAAGAGGTTGGCACAGGAGAGGAATTCGTGGTGGGCCGAATCTGATCAGTCAGACGACTGATGACACGAAAGAAAAGCTTTCTACAGCTATACAAAACAAAGCGATTAAGTTCCGATTGCTATTGTTTAAATATAAAGAAGTTGTGTAAGAACGAACTGCTTTCCGGGTCATATTGACACAAAGAAAACACCAGCATTATATCTCTTAACGCAGGAATGACTGTAACGGCGGTTGTGAACTACGAGAGGAAGAGTTATATCAACTGCAGAATTAACACAAGTCGGAATAGGGGTTCGATACAACGTACAAAAAGAGGTGTCGCACTGTTCCTTTACAAAACAACGCACGCTGCCGTCGATTTTTTGCCTCTCATACCGAACGGGAAATATGAATCAACGGCCAAATTACAGCAGCAGCGAACGTGCCTCGGCTGCGAGTTTGTCGCGCGCCTACCGGTCGGGCCCCGCGTAAATGGGGAGAGCAGGGACGCGGGAATAGAAGCGGCGGCGGGCTGTCTGCCCGCTGATTGCTCGCGCCCTGCCCCCATTGTACCAGACGGCGCGCTTTTCACGCGCGCCTCCTCACGTGACTGACGCGCTCCAGGAGGGCTCTTGTTCCCGCGAGTCTCGGCTGCTCATAAACACACGCACGGGAGTAGTTGTTGTTCTCGACCCCAGGGGATCGTTAAGAGCCAGACGAGTATCTCTCTTCCAGCATAATGAGATAAAACATCGAACAAAATTCACGGCAAATTGATGAATTATACGAGGGTCACTCCAAAAGAAATGCACACTATATTTTTTTAATCCATCTTTTATTCTACATGTTTGAAAGTTTTGCAGTATGTGCATACATCCTTTAGGGACAATATTTTCGTTTCTCCACATAATTTCCATCCCTCTCAACTGCCTTACACCATCTTGAAACCAGCGCCTGTATACCCGCACGGTAAAATTCTGGACCAACCTGTTGGAGCCACTGTTTGGCAGCGTGCACAAGGGAGTCGTCATCTTCAAACCTTGTTCCACGAAGAGAGTCTTTCAGTTTCCCAAAGAGATGACTGTCACGTGGAGCCACGTCAGGACTGTAAGGCGGGTGTTTCAGTGTTGTCCATCCGAATTTTGTGATCGCTTTCATGGTTTTTTGACCGACATGTGGCCGTGCATTGTCGTGTAACAGCAAAACATCCTGCTTTTGCAGTCGATCTTGAAGTTTCTTCAGTGTCGTCACATACGCATCAGAATTTATGGTGATTCCACTTGGCATGATGCCCACAAGCAAGAGTCCTTATGAATCGAAAAACACCGTAGCCATAACTTTTCCAGCAGAAGGTATGGTTTTCATTTTTTTTTTCTTTGGATGAATTTGCACGATGCCACTCCATTGATTACCTCTTCGTCTCTGGTGAAAAATGATGGGACCATGTTTCATCGCCTGTCACAGTTCTTCCAAAAAATTCATCTCCACGATTCTCGTACTGTTCCAAAAGTTCTCTGTTTCTTGTTTCTTTGTGAGCCACTGTCAACATACTGGCAACCCACCTGGCACAAACCTTTTTTAACGCCAACACTTTCAATATTCCGCAAACACTTCCTTCCCCTATCCCAACGTAGCGTGACAATTCGTTCACTGTAATGCGTCTGTCAGCAGGCACCAATTCGTTAACTCTCTGCACATTGTCTGGAGTGTGTGCAGTACGAGGCCTGCCGCTGCGAGGACAATCCCCAATATTGCCGTGCCGCTTTCATCACGTAACCTGCTTGCCAACCGACTAACTGTACTGCGGTTGACAGCAGCATCTCCATACACCGCTTTCAACCTCCTGTGGATGTTTCCCACAGTCTCGTTAGGAATTCTATGACAGCACGTTGCTTCTGCCGAACGTCTAGTAGCCATCTTGAAGACATGCTGTGACGGCGCCACTCACGGGAACAGGTTGAACTAAGTTAGAAAATAGGCGGCAAGGATGTATCTACACACTGTAAAACTTTCACACATGCAGAATGAAAACTGTATTTTTACAAAAATAGTGTGCATTTCTTTTGCAGTGACCCTCGTAGTAGTTTCATCGTCTTTGGTGGGAATGATTGTTCAGTTTGGTTACCGGTCATGTGCACGCCAATATAATTAGGTGACAGGCTGTCCTTATACCTGAGTAGTCTCTGCGAGTTCTAACTTGGCGCATTGTTTTGTCAGTTATATTCGTATTAGCTGAGTACCTGACATCTCACATTTATGTATTTACTCCAGTTCTGTTAGCTCATTTTCTCTTTCCCTCACCTTTCTCTCCATCTCCACCTCTCCTCTCTCTCTGTCCACCCTCTTCCCTTTCTCTGCCCATTTACGCTCTCCTGTCCATCCTCTCCTCCATCATTCCTCTTTCCCCTTCCCTATATGTCCATCTCTTCCTCTGTCTTCTCTCCAGGTTATTACGCACAGCCCAAAAGCATATTGTTGATGTTCATCCACAGCGCGTCTTTGCAGTTATTAAATAATATGTACGGCTGAAATCGATCCAGGGGTTTAGAAGGAGCATTTTGCCAGCAGCTTTGCCACGACACACACATGTCACATATATTTCACATGCATTTAACGTATTTTATACGTGTTTGTACATATATTTCGCCTGTTTGTCTAATTACGCTCAGAGGTTGGTTCTCTTGCATGTCTTAGTGATGTCATAGCTCGGGAACTGGGGACCTAGGAACGACGGAGAGGCTTCGTCCCCGCCGTAATCCTCAGTGGTACACAACCCCACAACAGGCTACTTCAGTTCACTATCCCCACCGCCGCCCCACACCGAACCCAGGGTTATTGTGCCGTTCGGCTCCCAGTGAATCCGTCGGGGACGGCTCACATGAGACGAGTGTAACCCCAATGTTTGCGTGGTAAAGTAATCATGGTGTGCGCGTACGTGGAGAAACTGTTTGTGGAGCAATCGCCGACATAGTGTAACTGAGGCCGAATATGGGGAACCATCCCGCATTCGCCAAGGAAGATGAAAAACCGCCTTAAAAACCATCCACAGACTGGCCGACACTAATCCGCCGGGGGGGGGGGGGGGGGGGGGATTCGTGCTGGAGACCGGCACCCCTTCCCGCTAGTAACAATGATATAATTTAGCAGGTATATCCTGTGGTATATGGACACTGCCTGCAGAAAGTGTTGCAATTACACTGAAGAGCCAAAGAAGTTGGTACACCTGCTTCATATCGTGTAGGGACCCGCGAGCACGCTGAAGTGCCGAAACACGATGTAGCATGGACCCCACTAATGTCTGAAGCAGTTCTGGAGGGAACTGACACCATTAAGTGGAGCACACATACATACAAACGTACATTTTTGTAATATGTCTGGATACTTTCACTCTTCGAGTACAGTCTAATCCTGTTTCTTGGTCAGCCTCGTTGAATGGCCGACAAAGCACTCTGCATTTCGTCTGATATGTTCTTGGCTGTTGACTCGCCTCGCCATTCCATGTTTCGCTATGGAAAAAAATGGTTCAAATGGCTCTGAGCACTATGGGACTCAACTGCTGTGGTTATAAGTCCCCTAGAACTTAGAACTACTCAAACCTAACTAACCTAAGGACATCACACACATCCATGCCCGAGGCAGGATTCGAACCTGCGACCGTAGCAGTCGCACGGTTCCGGACTGCGCGCCTAGAACCGCGAGACCACCGCGGCCGGCTCGCTATGGGCAACTGGCGCGGCTTATAGATATTCGGTATTTGCATTGATATTACTTTCTGGTGGCCATTCTCGTGCAACTTGCTACGAGAATTACGGTCAGGACGGCGCTTGCACTTGCAGCTGGGTATATCACTTCCTTTGCAACATTTTCAGGTCTTTAAATGTGTGACTTCACTCGTGTTTAGACTTAATATCCGCTGTTCATATAGGTAGATTGTAGTCCATCCGTCTGGTACAGTACTGGTTTTCTACTCGTTCAGTCATACTGTAGACGTATTTGCTACATTACAGTCTCAGTTATTTAAATGTGTTCAGGATTTGCTGATGAATCTAAACTTTTGTTTTCTCAGTTTTTATACATCGTGGCCTTTTGCACCATTTGGTTCATCGTAAGAAAATTATAATTAATTTGTTGTAGCTTTTTGAACTGCATAAGTAGTAACTCGGATTGTTTTCCTTCCTCTGTCCTTAATGAAATCCATGTTAAGATTGACTGCATACGTGTTTGTCTTTACACCCTCAAATATCTGTTTAATTTGATCACGAACATTACCGTATAAGCTTCCTTCAGCAGAAATGTTGATCAGTTGTCATACTGCGGTCATCAGAACCCATTTTCAATTTCTTTGCATCTCTTTACAGCTGCAGAGGAACCTGAGACTAATTGCTATTTACCAGCATTATATTCTTCGTGATTGTTATATTTCATGTGTTAAGCTATCATACTAAGGTTCATATCCTCATAACAGTTGACCTCTATACAACGAAGATCAGTTACATGTTAATCTAATGAAATTCTAAAACTTCGAGAAGTAATTGTAAAAATACGTAGAAATGTTGATACACGTCCCTATTTATTCCGATGCAAAGTGTAAGCATCCCCTCCGCTGAAATTTGTTTATGAATCTGTTGTCTCATGTCGTTACAAATTATTTCTTGGGTCATACCAAAAATTTCGTTTCAAAGCCAAATTTTTGTGTAAAACATGACATATTCTAAATTATTCTGTACTCACATATTCTCATGCACTTTCCAAGAAAGACTAGGAGGCTTATAAATTAATATCTTAGTAACGTTTGCAGTATATTTTTGCGTCAGTCAAATAATGGGTTTCGAGGTTCGTAGTCAAATTTTTAGAGTCTAAGATATTCACTACATCATTACATAATATTGTAACCATGTCAAAATAAAAAATTGCAGTTTTTTTTTTTATTTTTCGTATGGATGCATAATCGTCAAATGTCACACATCTTTCGCAGTAACAGTCTTCGTAGACTTAGATGCCATCGCTGACGTGTGCACTGTCTGTTCACATTTGAGATGTCTTCCGAAGGTCTAGAAAGGCGATAACCAGATGATAACAAAATATAAATTAAATACTGTTGTGTTAAATGAATACTGAATATTTCAGTTTTCAACATGTACATAAACTTCTTGCTTCCATTGAGAACTGCCAGTCACAAAACTTGTGGATGAGCAACAATTTCAGGATTAGTAACAAAGCTCAGTCCTGTAGGAGACTCTGATTTTTTAACAAGACATTCAGTACAAGTTAGTAAACCCTGAGGTAGTAACAAACGCTTTCCTTCAGTCTTTTAAGGAGATGCTAGCACAAAGTTTAAAGTACTACGTTGCACACCAATGGACGTGACCTTTCACTGTCGATGTTGTCTGGAACTTCTGCCCTGCTCAATTGCTTACGGTAAACTTTTCTCCGCGTAAAATGTGTTCCCAACCAAGGACGCAACAAGGCCACCTTTTATCTCTATCTCAACACTATATGCCGTGTCTGCGTAGTCCGCTTTTTCCCTTCTAAAAAGGGCTTTCTCCAAACAGAGATACCAAGGGCCAAAGTTTGCATACTTTTTGAAATGATAATTAGTATCGAGTTAAAGACGAGCTTAATCAGTACGTTAAACAGTACATACATGATTTGTTTTATATTCTCAATGCTAGAACAATAATTTAACTGTGTGTTGTTCATTGCGATTAAATCTTTAGAGCATTTGAAAAGTAAACACATCGGATCTATCCAACATATTACGTATATGGGCATCAACACTGCTCAGTTGTATGTGTTTTAAAATGTCTACATGTCATGCCTACGTACATTACCTTGCAACATCGTCATTCAAGTTTATATTTTCCCCATCCCTGGTCCGGCCGGTGTGGCTGAGCGGTTCTAGGCGCTTCAGTCTGGAACCGCGCGACCGCTACGGTCGCAGGTTCGAATCCTGCCTCGGGCATGGATGTGTGTGACGTCCTTAGGTTAGTCCCAAGTCTAGGGCACTGATGACCTCAGATGTTAAGTCCCGTAGTGCTCAGAGCCATTTGAACCATTTTCATCCCTGGAATTTGTCCGTCTTGATAGTTGGTTGGCTAAAGTCTGTTGAGAGTGCATCTACAGGTTTATATGCTACACGAAGGCCCTCTTTTCTTAGTATGTTTTCCATTTCGTGTGTTAATTTATGTATGTAGGTCATAGTAGACCATGTGCTTTCCTTCTGTTTGATGTTGTCAGATGGTTCAAATGGCTCTAAGCACTATGGGACTGAACATCTGAGGTCATCCACCAGAATTAGAACTACTTGAACCTAACTAACCTAAGGACATCATGCACATCCATGCTCAAGGCAGGATTCGAACCTGCCACCGTAGCAGCAGCGCGGTTCCGGAGAGAAGCGCCTAGAACCGCACGGCCACAGCGGCTGGCATGATGATGTCATTCGGTATGAGTGTTGTTTGTGGCTTGTACGTTTTCCTGGTTTCATGATACGTTGGTTGTTGCGTTTACTTCTTTTTTGTTTCAGGTTTCTTGATTGATTCTGTGTACTAGATGTGTGTCACACTCACTGTTACTGGCTATTGCTATGTCTGAGCTCATTTCTTTTTCATAACATCTTCTATTAAGTGGGATTCTTGTTAATCTGTGTAACATGTGTTTTACTGTGGCAACTTCTGGTTGTGCAGATGATGCGATCTGGAATGTAGGGTAGTGTCTGTGGCTGTTAGTTTTCTGTGAATGTTAAAGGAATGTTTGTTAGTTTCTTTTGTTATTGTTGTATCAAAAAAAATATTTATTCTTCTTTTTCAAGTGTGACTTGTATGTTCTAATGTGCTTCGAGGATTCCTGTGTGCAGTTCACCTGTTTTTTTCCTTTGGGTCATCTGCCAGACAAAAAACGTGTACTACAAATCTGTGCCAGCATATGATTGTGAATATTTCAGCAGTGACTGCATTTTCAAACAAGCAGACTAAAACACGAAGAGTAACCAGTAGCCCAGCAGCGTCTTCTGTGGTCTGACTCGCACTGACCTCCTCCACCACCACGCAGCCGCACTGCTCGGTCGCGGTTGCTCCTGTTAACACGTATCGATAAAACGAATATTGCACTGGGCTAAATGTGGACCGCTCTTTCAAACAGGCACTTACAACTGCGCTTTAAAAATCATTTTATCGACACTGTGCGTCACATGAAGACGTGATTGTCTGATTGCAAAATCTAAATTGCAAATATTTGCCGAAACATCAGACAATTTGCTCCAGAATACTTTAGAAGGGACATCCGGTATATAAGGAGCTAGAATTTGGGTATGGAAACTAGACCACCGATTCCTTGTCGCTCGATCGCTCGATTCTTTGACCCCAAAACGTGATAAAATGACCGATTTCGGGCAGGGCTTATTAACTGAGAGTTGCGAACTCTGTTTCTAGGGATTTGTACAGAGTAGATACTTCAGAGTAGTTCTGTGGTACGAACTATAGCAATGAATTTTAATTTTCATCGGCATGCTAGACTTTGATCTTGGACATTTCAAAAATTGTTCTAATGGCTCTGAGCACTATGGGACTTAACATCTGAGGTCATCAGTCCCCTAGACTTAGAACTACTTAAACCTAACTAGCCTAAGGACATCACACACATCCATGACCGAGGCAGGATTCGAACCAGCGACCGTATCGGTCGCGAGGTTCCAGACTGAAGCGCCTAGAACCGCTCGGCCACATGTGCTGGCTTGGACGTTTATACGGCGTCAGATCTTCATGTCATTTTGATTAGACGCATTCAAATAAGGCAGTGTGAAAATTTTCATACTCATTCCGCTCCGTACTATTAAAACAGCATGGCGTCTCTCACGCATTTCACACATTTCGGAGCTTCGGTGTCTTAAGACGAACGAACACTTCATGAACTTTTACTATTTGACACATTACACCTGATATTAAGAGCTTTACAGATAATGGTTGTTCCAAGTGTGAACTGGTGCATTTTCTAGAAGAATGTATGGTTCAAATGGCTCTGAGCACTATGGGACTTAACATCTGTGGTCATTAGTCCCCTAGAACTTCCAACTACTTAAACCTAACTAACCTAAGGACATGACACACATCCATGCCCGAGGCAGGATTCGAACCTGCGACCGTAGCAGTCGCGCGGTTCCGGACTGCGCGCCTAGAACAGATAGACCACCGCGGCCGGCGAAGAATGTATGAACTATTTGATCTTGGAATGTGTTTTACATGACTTCCCCACATCGTTATCATCATGCAGTCGAATAAACTTCAGTGGAAGCGTGGATATGTGGCTAGACATAATGTGTTACCGTTTCTTCCAATTACTCTATAATTCACTTTCATTTTCACAAGTCCGTCTTGATCACATAGACTTATTTACACTCTGAAGATGGCGATAAGCCGAAACAGGTCATAAAGTGTAAAGAAATCCTTGTAATCGACGCACTTGTGAAAATAAAAGTGCCAAAAATAAAATGATCGCGGACTCATATACAGACTTCATGTCTTTACTTTATATAATCATAGCTACGGTCGCAGGTTCGAATCCTGCCCAGGGCATGAATGTGTGTGATGTCCTTAGGTTAGTTAGGTTTAAGTAGTTCTAAGTTCTAGGGCACTGATGACCACAGATGTTGAGTCCCATAGTGCTCAGAGCTTCCTCGAGGGAAGCTGAAAACTGAACTGAGAGAGTAAATATAAATGTTCATATTAATAATACACTACTGGCCATTAAAATTGCTACACCAAGAAGATGACGTGCTACAGAACAGAAATTTAACCGACAGGCAGAAGATGCTGTGATATGCAAATGATTAGTTTCTCAGAGCATTTACACAAGGTTGGCGCCGGTGGTGACGCCTACAACGTACTGACATAAGGAATATTCCCAACCGTTTTGCCCGCATCTCGTGGTCGTGCGGTAGCGTTCTCGCTTCCCACGCCCGGGTTCCCGGGTTCGATTCCCGGCGGGGTCAG
Organism: Schistocerca nitens; assembly: GCF_023898315.1. NCBI lineage: Eukaryota > Metazoa > Arthropoda > Insecta > Orthoptera > Acrididae > Schistocerca > Schistocerca nitens. The sequence goes on along the minus strand of NW_026045910.1, from coordinate 7,318,004 downwards.
GGATTTTCTCTGCCTCGTGATGGCTGGGTGTTGTGTGCTGTCCTTAGGTTAGTTAGGTTTAAGTAGTTCTAAGTTCTAGGGGACTTATGACCACAGCAGTTGAGTCCCATAGTGCTCAGAGCCATATGAACCCAACCGTTTTGTCATACACAAACAGCAGTCGACCGGCGTTGTCTCGTGAAACGTTGTTGTGATGCTTCGTGTAAGGAGGAGAAATGCGTACCATCACGTTTCCTACTTTGATAGGCCGGCCATAGTGACTGAGCGGTTCTAGGCGCTACAGTCTGGAACCGCGCGACCGCTACGGTCCCAGGTTCGAATCCTGCCTCGAGCATGAATGTGTGTGATGTCCTTAGGGTAGTTACGTGTAAGTAGTTCTACGTTCTTGGAGACTGATGACCACAGCACTTAAGTCCCATAGTGCTCAGAGCCATTTGAACCAACCTACTTTGATAAAGGTCGGATTTAGCCTATCGCGATTGCGGTTTATCGTATCGCGACATTGCTGCTCGCGTTGGTCGAGATCCAATAACTGTTAGCAGAATATGGTAACGGTGGGTACAGGAGGGTAATAGGGAACGCCGTGCTGGATCCCAACGGCCTCGTATCACTAGCAGTCGAAAAGACAGGCATCTTATCCGCATGGCTGTAACGGATCGTGCAGCTACGTCTCGATCCATGACTCAACAGATGGGGACGTTTGCAAGACAACAACCATCTGCAGGAACGGTTCGACGGCATTTGCAGCAGCATGGACTATCAGCTCGGAGACCACTGCGGTTACCCTTGACGCTTCATCAGAGACAGGAGCGCCTGCGATGGTGTGCTCAACGAAGAATCTGGGTGCACGAATGGCAGAACGTTATTTTTTCGGATGAATCCAGGTTTTGTTTATAGCATCATGATGGTCGCATCCGTGTTTGGCGACATCGCGGTGAACGCACATTGGAAGCGTGTATTCGTCATCGCCATACTGGCGTATTACCCGGCGTGATGGTATGGAGTGCCATTGGTTACACATCTCGGTCACCTCTTATTCGCTTTGACGGCACTTTGAACAGTGGACGTTACATTTCAGATGTGTTACGACCCGTGGCTCTACCCTTCATTCGATCCCTGCGAAACCCTACATTTCAGCAGCATAATGCGCGACCGCATGTTGCAGGTCCTGTGAGGGCCTTTCTGGATACAGAATATGTTCGACTGCTGATCTGGCCAGCACATTCTCCAAATCTCTCACCAATTGAAAGCGTCTAGTCAGTGGTGACCGAGCAACTGGTGCGTCACAATACGCCAGTCACTACTCGTGATGAACTGTGGTATCGTGTTGTAGCTTCATGGGCAGCTGTACCTGTATACGCCGTCCATGCTAGCTCTGACTCAATGCCCAGGCGTAGCAAGATCGTTATTACGGCCAGAGGTGGTTGTTCTGTGTACTGATTTCATAGGATCTATGCACCCAAATTGCTTGAAAATGTAATCACATGTCAGTCCTAGTATAATATATTTGTCCAATGAATACCAGTTTATCATCTTCATTTCTTCTTGGTGTAGCAATTTTAATGGCCAGTGGTGTGATAATTGTACTACGTCAGTTCAGCACATTTGGTTGTAGGTAGTTAAGAAAGATTGGTTTGTGATGTTATTTTCAGTATCTATGCACCTGAAGGCTACCCTGACAGTTGAAGTCCGTCTGCTGCAAACAGACAGAAGCAATACAATTATTAATACAATGTCAATCATGAATATCTCCACTGTCTGCTGCAGGCAGGTAGTTTTGCATAATCGCTGTTTAACTTCCCTAGCGCTAGCGCCAGCGCTCAACATCACAGATGTTATCGCGGCAGACATACGTTCCAATTATGGGTACGGTGGAGTCGTTCCAGCTAAATCTACATAATAGTCAGTTAAATACAGTTTGCTTAGATCTTCCAGTAAAATGCGCTTGTGCGATTACGAGCCCGAAGATTGTGGAAATTAATCCCGCCTATGACCAAGTAGACAAACGTGCCCTCTTCACTTTTGGAATTTGGATCTCCTTCTTTCAAGAATCTGGAAGAAGTGTATGAAATATATCAGCGAAACTGTATCTGAAATTACGTTAAAAAAGTAGTGACATGAGGGCTAGTCGAAAACTGTGGTCTCATCAAACAAAAGAATGTTTATATTACCGAGTAACCAAGCACTGTCTTCCAGCAATTTTGTGCATTAGCTCTCATAAGCCTCCATGTTTTCGCACGTGCTACATACCCTAGCGTCATCCTCTTGCAATGGAAAAACTTTAGGAATACTTTGGGAATAGAAAAACTTCGCTTCCTTTTTACCACTGCTCTCATTTTCAACCTTTCCCATTCCTAGAGATTCCTCATTCTACAGTTTTCTTATGTACCTCTTAGGAATCTACCTAGTGTTAAGAAAATAAATTTCCTTCGATACTCTACTGTTTTATTCATATAATAAATTATTTGATTCGTTCGAGTCCATTTCACTATATCATTATGCTGAGCATCTAGGGCTAGTCTGTATTGAAATGTTCCTCTTTAAATGCTACTTGAGATGCTATTCCTAAGCTAATGATAACACCCGTTATCACTCTATTCCATTTCTATCGGACATTTCAGGGTAGTATGATACTTATTCATTTACTTTGACACCATTTCTCTTCTTCGATATGTGCAGTCTAGCAGTCCTTGAAACCCTGACACCATGCGCTTCGTCGATTTGATGACTGGAACACAAGTTAATGTAGATCGTTCAGAAGTCTTCTATTGTTTCCAACATATAAATTGACGGAATCCATGACAAAATTTCATGTGAGGCCCTCAGTATTATGTTGGTTTGCAGTACTGCCCGTCAGAAAGGGATGGCAGTTATACTGTGCACTGCGTAATGGCTAGGACTTGCAGAATAAAATTTTCATTTTGTGTGGCGGGAATCAGTATAGACAGTTTAAAGTAATAACATCGTTTCAAGCGATGAAACATCAGCGATGTGCGTTTGCCTCAGATCACTTAAACACCGACTTTTTCATCACTTTTAAATTAGTTTTTAAAGCTCTGAGGTGCTTTTAATAGTGGCACTGTACGGATTTAAGAATCTTCTGGTAAAGTCAGGACTAGGTCTGTATACATGTGGGTAACTAGGTCTGTATACATGTGGGTATCCTTCCTCGCCGTAAATAAGGAGCTTAGCGTCCCATAATTAAATTACTTTCGTTATGTATCACTGTCTGCGGAAGCTACTAAATAACAAGTTTCGTCATTCGTTTCAATATCTGCTTCGTTTTGTTGGCAAGTAACTCCTAGGTGATACTCAAGTAACTAAGGTACCGTAGACGATATTTTAAACACGCTAGAAATATGGTTGTATCTGCAGGGAAAAGTAATTCTGTAAAATTTCTGTGGCAATGGTTTGCACCAAATGCTCACTTTTAGCATGCCCTCGGTACTCACTTGCCAACTCAATGAGTAATTGTAAATGCGCACATCATGTCCATTTATTACATCTCAGACACGTGGGGTATTCCAACAAAAAAAAATACTATTTTGTGCTACCGTTACCGTTCTGATGAAGTGATAACATGTTGACTGCAGAATCAATGGGAAACAAAGGTAGAACAGAATGAGATTTTCACTCTGCAGCGGAGTGTGCGCTGATATGAAACTTCCTGGCAGATTAAAACTATGTGCCCGACCGAGACTCGAAGTCGGGACCTTTGCCTTTCGCGGGCAAATGCTCTACCAAATGAGCTACCGAAGCACGACTCACGCCCGGAACTCATAGCTTTACTTCTGCCAGTACCTCGTCTCCTACCTTCCAAACTTTACAGAAGCTCTCCTGCGAACCTTGCAGAACTAGCACTCCTGAAAGAAAGGATATAGCGGAGACATGGCTTAGCCACAGCCTGGGGGATGTTTCCAGAATGAGATTTTCACTGTGCAACGGAGTGTGCGCTGATATGAAACTTCCTGGCAGATTGAAACTATGTGCCCGACCGAGACTCGAAGTCGGGACCTTTGCCTTTCGCGGGCAAGTGCTCTACCAAATGAGCTACCGAAGCACGACTCACGCCCGGTACTCATAGCTTTACTTCTGCCAGTACCTCGTCTCCTACCTTCCAAACTTTACAGAAGCTCTCCTGTAGAGCACTTGCCTGCGAAAGGCAAAGGTCCCGAGTTCGAGTCTCGGTCGGGCACATAGTTTTAATCTGCCAGGAAGTTTCAAAGGTAGAACAGTTCACACATTGGTGTGCAAAACAACTATTTGTGTAAGGTGGCACCCACAGAAGGAGCAGTCACATGACACGACATAAACTGATTTCTTGAAAATTCACACAAAAGACTGACTTCGATGAAGCTGAATGCCAGGTAGTTCTCATGAAGTCATAAACAAATCGCGTACTTTTAAAATGTCATCCTGTACATTAACGCACTTGACTTCATGCATAAAGAAATCGGTGCCTTGCCTGTTGGTGTGGCAGATGACACAATGAGCTTTCTGTGGATCTGCGTCCCTGTACAATGGATATTCCGTGTAACATCTCTAGTCATACGACACAATTTGTCAATTATTTTGTGTGCTTGCATTTTCTTTCCATAACTGGTAGGGTTTAACACATTTGTTATGGAGGGCCAAATTTAGCAACAGCCTCCGGTCCCATCGCTTGGATGCCTCGTAGCCAGCCAACAGATGCAACAGATGTGGCTGCCTAGGACTCGATGGGAACATCATCAGAAGACTTTACTCCAGGGCGCTGGCGCCACCATTGTATGTTATCCCAAAAATCCGTAACGAGGTATCTCCACTTCAGCCTGTTATAAACACCACAAATGAGCCAAAATACCGGATAGCCAAACATCTAGCACAAGTGCTAAACCACTATTGCAGTGTTTCTGTATACACCACTTTAGCAACACTGTAGAATCTGTGAAGGTACTCCAAGGGTTACACCTGGACGAGAAGAACCTACTAGTCAGGTTTGATGTCAAGTTGCTTTTCGTGTGAGTTACGCTGGAAGATTCCATAGCTCTACTCAAGGGGCACTTCAATGAGGGCACAGTCGAACTCTTTCGACTTGTACTAATCACCACCTATACCAAACATCGCGAAAATTCTATGGGCAAATTCCTTCTTAGGTCTGGGAACATATCAGGGATAGAATATCATCTGCCTAAAACCGATAGCTTTCTACAGATACATATGTGGCACCTTTGTGGTATTCCCACGTGACAGAGAAAACCTACGGGAGATAGTACATCATCCCAGTGGCATACACAACAACATCATGTTCACCACGGCGGTAAAAGAGAACGAAATCCTACCATACCTGGATATTTAGATGAAGAGAGAGAGCCACATGGCGCCTTGGGGCACTCGGTCTACATGGAGCAGATTCATCCAGACCTATCATTAATGGTCGGAGTTGCCACCATCGTGCGCAATGCGTCTCGGTACTGAACACATCAGTGCCCAGAACCAGGTCCATCTGCGAAAGAGAGAGCTAGCAGTATGAATTGCTTCCGCAGGAAACTTTCCACAAAAGCGGTTATAGCGAGACTCAAATAGGACGTGCGTTACTGATAAGATAAGGGAGGACAACCCAGAAGAAAAAGATATACGTGTGGCCTTACTGCCGTATGTGGGGTCACTGACAGCTATGGTCACGAAAATAATGGAGGAGCACCAAATAAAAACCGTTTTCCGCGCTATGCGGAAAATTAAAGACCGCTTAGCTCGGCCAAAGACCCGCTAGGAGCGCAGACGCAGGGCGTTTACAGCACTGAGCGCGAATATGGGATGCAATACATCGGCTACACTCGGCGATGATTTTCACAGAGCTGTACGGAACACATCAAAACCGTTCGTCTAGTGCAGACAGATAAAGGCCGCGGTGTCAGAGAATAGCATCAGCGAGGATCACACATTCGATTTTGAACAAACAAAGAAGATATTCATCGCCATCGGCTTCTCGGGACTCGGTTGACAATGAACCGATAGAAATATGTCTGCCCGACAAACTAATGAAGCAGGATAGTGGAGTTTAATTCATCACAGTGTGCCATTCCGCAGCTGCGAAAATGTGAGAGGAATGCTCCATTCTGAAGGACGCGGCGCCCAAAGACAGAAAGGACAGACATATGGGCCTGCATCTGGGTCGTACCGTCTTCCTCAATCATCGGCCGCGGCGCGTTCCCCACTATCGGAGTTGGCACGCTCTTCCGAATGCTCGTGATTGGTCCGCCTACGAAAGCCATCCATCTGCTATTTAGGTACACATTACACGGCAACCCGACACTGCAGTTCCGTATTCAGCCTGTGCCGCGAAAGTGGTAACACCTGGACGCACACTCCCGGAGCTCAGTGATACCCGCTGGTCGCCTAGCTGCAGACAGGCAGATGCAGCTGTTCCAGCGACTGTTGCTTTCTTCGACGAGACTCTCCGGAATTTAGGTATTTTCCACTAGAGACTATTACGGAATTTCGTGAACTGGATTCCATTCACTGGGTAAATCTGCGCTCACACAGGCTTAGCTCTCAAGTTTTGTCATTTTTATTTACACAGTAACACTACCTCACTTCGACGTAACTAAGGTGGAAAATCCTACATGGAGTGGAACAAACGCGCCGCAGCAAGGCGAGGCTATGGTGGTCACCCAAAAATATTGGAAGTGACCTGCCACTACTGACGAGAAAACGAGGAAAACTTCTGTACTCTGGTCAGCTCGCACAAACAAAAGAGGAAAATGTTGTGCCGCTGCCTCAAATGGTTCAAATGGCTCCGAGCACTATGGGACTTAACTGCTGAGGTCATCAGTCCCCTAGAACGTACAATTACCATACCTAACTAACCTAAGGACATCACACACAGTCATGCCCGAGACAGGGTTCGAACCTGCGACTGTAGCGGTAGCGGGGTTCCAGACTGTAGCGCCTAGAACCGCTCGGCCACTTCGGTCGGCGCCACTGCCTCATCAAGACAAGGATGACGACTTTGTCATTCCTAGTCGGAAGGGTACTGGTAGAGCTAAATTGCTCGAGCAGGTGCCACTACTACTGGTTAAGAGCGCAAACACATACGACAGCATATGGGAAGCAGCTACTGAGGAAGGCTACATGCTGCCACCAGTAAAAGAGCCACCGCAGTAGAAAAAGTCGCCCTTGATCATCGTCCAATGGACAGAGTCCTATGAAACCCACCAGAAGAAGTTCAGGAGCTTTGCCATTCCTAAGCTCATCTGCCCCACTACCCACGACCTGTATAAGGCCCAGATGACGAATTCTGACGGTCATTGAGTTGTTGAAATCTGAGAAGTTGCATTACATCACCAACAACCCATAGGATTGCTCGCAGATTTTGACGCCCTGATGTCATTAAGGCGCGACTTTTATTGCCAGGGACTTCAGTGTGAAAAACACCGAGTGAAGTTCTCGGCTTACCAACTCCAGTGAGCGTGATCTCTAATTCGCTGTTCAGATAAATGCTGCAATTAGGCTGGGGCGTTTTAATCCCCCCCCCCCCCCCAATTCCCTCCTAATGGGTACGGACGGTCAGTCGTGACTGACATTGGACTACAGAAGGGATTTGGCCAACACATGTCCGCCACGACATGGAACACCCTGTCTTCATATCACGTACGTGCGACCTTCTACATGGACGAAATTGGCCCAGCACTGCTACCTGGTAGACCAAATTATCGTAACATCAACAGTGAACGCTATAAGGAGGAAGTACTAGACCTACTTGAAGACATCTCTGACGTGGACGAATTGGGTGTCGATGCAGCCTGTCCTTTGTCAATTGCGAACAACTGCCAAGATGAGAAATGTAGAAGTAGATATCCTCGGTGTCTAAAAGCAGCTTAAATCACTTAATAAAGCAAGGCTTCCTGTCCAGAATGAATACCAGCCAGGTTCCTCTTAGAGTATGCTGATAAAATAGCTCCATATTTAGCAATTATATGCAACCACCCGCTCACAGAAAGATCCGTACCTAAAGACTGGAAAATTGCCCATGTCACACCAATACCCAAAAAGGGTAAGCAGGAGTAATTCGTTGAATTACAGGCCCATATCACTAACGTCGATTTGGAGTAGGATTTTGGAACATATACTGTAATCGAAAATTATGAAGTACCTAGAAAACAGTTTATTGACACATAGTCAGCACGGATTCAGAAAATATCGTTCTTGCGGAACGCAACTAGCTCTTTATACTCATGAAGTAATAAGGGCTATCGACAGGGGATGTCAAATTCATTCCATATTTTTAAATTTCCAGAACGCTTTCGATACCGTTCCTCACAAGCTTCTTCTAACCAAACTGCATGCCTATGGCATATCGCCTCACTTGTGTGACTGGATTCGTGATTTCCTGTCAGAAAGGTCACAGTTCGTAGTAATAGACGGAAAGTCATGGAGTAAATCAGAAGTAATATCCATCGTTCCCCAAGAAAGTGTTATAGGCCCTCTATTGCTCCTGATCTATATTAACGATATAGGAGACAATATTAGTAGGCGTTTTAGATTGTTTGCAGATGATGCTGTCATTTACCGTCTTGTAAAGTCATCGGAGGACCAAAAATTGAAAAATGATTTACGTAAGATATGTGTAAGGTGCGAAAAGCGACAATTGCCCTTGAATAAAGAAAAGTGTGGAGTTATTCACATGAGTACAAAAAAAAAAAGAAAAAAAACATAAATCACACAAATCTGAAGGCAGTAAATTCGACTAAATACTTAGGATTACAATTACAAATAACCTTAATTGGAACGATCTCATAGATAATGTTGTGGGTAGATCAAACCAAAGACTGCGATTCACTGGCAGAACACTTAGAAAGTGCAACAGTTCTATTAAAGAGACTGTTTACACCATGCTTGTCCGCCCTATTCTGGAGTATTGCTGTGCGGTGTGGGATCCGCATCAGCTGGGCCTGACGGATGACATCGAAAAGGTACAAAGAAGAGCGGCTCGTTTTGTATTATCGCGAAATAGGGGTGATAGTGCCACAGACATGATAAGTGAATTGGAGTGGCGATCATTAAAACAAAGGCGTTTCTCGTTGCGGCAGGATCTTCTCATGAAATGTCCATCACCAGTTTTCTCCTATGATTGCGAAAACATTCTGTTGGCACCCACCTACATGGGGAGAAGTGATCATCACGATAAAATAAGAGAAATCACGGCTCGCACAGAAAAATTTAAGTGCTCGTTTTTCCCGCGCGCCGTTCGAGAGTGGAACGGTAGAGAGGCAGCTTGAAGGTGGTTCATTGAACCCTCTGACAGGAACATTATTGTGAATAGCAGAGTAATCACATAGATGTAGATGCAGATGTAGAAGGACAATTCCAAAATCGGGTCATGGAGGGCCTAGGCCACCAAAGCACCGCAAGGTGACCACACGCTGGCCTCATAAACTGCGAGAATAATTTTCTCTGCAGTACACAACCTCATACATCATCACATGCATCACATAACCATTAGCTTGAGTAGCATGTCACTTTCTTTCGTTTCAGGTAAACATCGCGCCAATCAAATGGTTCAAATGGCTCTGAGCACTATGAGACTTAACATCTATGGCCATCAGTCCCCTTGAACTTAGAACTACTTAAACCTAACTAACCTAAGGACATCACACAACACCCAGTCATCACGAGGCAGAGAACGTCACGCCAATCCATCAACGGGAGGTCAGCAAACTCCGACCAACAGAAGGACCAGCAGGAGTTGTTCCTAACGAGCGCGGAACTGCAAACACCTCGAGCCAACGAATGGCTCGCTATTCATCGAACGAACGAACCACCCAACACGTCGCCTGAAGACGACTCATTGAAACGTTACGACAAGACGACGCTACCACTCGGCTGATCACCTGGCAAGACTTTTTCATAGGAATGCGTAGAGAAAGCCTGGACACACGAAAATTTGTGATGACGGACTGGATTCATTAGTTATGAAAGAAGAAAAGAAAAAATAATGGGAGAACATGCACAACAGAAAGGAATCAAAAGAGGAAGCCGCCTAGTTGAATTCTGCACGAGCATTATTTATCCATCTCTAACATTTGGTGTAAAAGTCATGAAAGAATGTTGAATGCACGGAAGACACTGGAAGGTTTCAAACTGATGATACAACTGTAAGACAGAGATTTCTAAGCCGTATTTTAAACTGCAAGGCTTTTCCAGGGCTAGTTACGGGCTCTGGCCATAGTTTATTGGTTTTGAACTGCAGATTAAAACTGAAAACACGCGATACTGAATTTGACTGACGAAACGAGACAATTTAAAACTGTAGCAATAGAAGCAGGCATCGGGACATACAGATATCTAATAATGACACGGAGTGCAAAATGGCTAAGCAGAAATGGACAGAAGATGAATACAGGGCTGTGGCAGCATGGGAAGATACAGGCAACCAATGGGAAAATTAAAGAGACCTCTGTAGAAAAGAGAAGCTTCTGTATGAATATCAAGGGCTCAGACGACTAGCCAGTGTTAAGCAAACAAGGGAAGGCTCGAAGGTGCAAGGAATGCAGAAAAGGGCTGGACACAGAAGCGAACTTGAAGACAGTTTTATAGGAGGAAAAGAGGAAGTAAACGAAAATGAAATGACAGATATGAGACTGTGAGAAGAATTTTAATAAGAACCTTCTACCTACCTATCAAAGTGTTGGGGATGGGGATGAAACCGAATCATAGCCCACGACAGGTGAATTCCCAGATTTTATTGACCCCGTATTTTTCAATGAGAGCATTAGCTGCTTGCAACAAACTTTACACGAAATCCTTAAAGAAACTTTTTCTCGCTGACAGCCCCTGAAAAATGATGAAAGGAAAAACGTTTAACGCTCACTACTTTCCATTGCTCATGCAGTAAAGGTACCGCATGGGGCATGACGTTACAATTTATTACTTCATTTCTGCTACCTATATTGATGACGCATTTTACAGACAATATACACATATACCATCGAATGTAAGTGCGAAATTATATCTTAGTGTGACATATAGTTCAGCTGATATGACGTCATAAACAAGGAGATGCGTGAAACATGGTCACATCATGATGACGTTTAACTTTATTACGTCATTGGTTCTAACTCTATTCGCAACAAATTTCGCAGACGGTATTGACATATGCCGCTGAATGTACCCACAGCATTATGCCATTGTTCAACTATTGTTCAACATATACGAGGGTTGATCCAGAAGTAGGATTCCCAAATAGCTCCACCCGCAGGGGAAGGTCTTATGCGAATTCCGTCAACACCGCTGTGCGTGGATGTTCCCCCACTCTTGATTCCGCCCGACTGCGGTTTGCTGCGCCTCTCAGTATTGGCTCAGCAGCCGTCCGCGATGGAGGTGTGCAGAGTACAAGTACGAGATTCGTTCCATAATCCGGTTTTTACACGCTAAAGCGACTCCACCCGTCGATATTCGTCGTCAGTTGACACAAGTGAGTGAGGACAAGTGTGTGTCCGTTCAACACGTCCAAAAATGGAACAGGAGTTTAATACCGGTCAGAAGGAAGTCTACGATGAAGAACGGAGTGGAAGACCTTCAATTTCGGAGGCGTTTATCGAGATGACCCAACGCGAAGTGCTTCAGAACAGGAGGATCACCGTCTGTGAACTTGTTGCTCGGATTCTTCGGAGTACTTACGGCACAGTTGAAAGAACTCTGACAGAAAAGGTTGGAGTATGACAAGTGTTGCACTCGATGAGCACCGTGTATGCTGACAGCAGAACACAAAGAAACACTGTTCTGGCCAGTTTCTTCAAAAGTGTCAAGAAGATAAGGAAGGATTGTAGGACTCCATTATTAAGGGAGACAAAATGTGCGTGTTTCATTTCACTCTTGAAACTAAAGAAAAATCCAGACAATGGTGTCACTTAGGGTCACCAGTCGCAAAGAAGTTCAAACAAACTCCTTCTGCTGGCATATTCATGGCCACTGTGTTTTGGGATCGTAAGGGAATACTGGGACCGCAATCAACTTAGACAGATATTGTGAAACCCTATTAAAGCTCAGGCTAGCTATGCAGAACCGCCGGAGAGGACGAATGACAGAAGGTGTAACGCTGCTTCACGATAACGCCAGACATCATAGTTCCCGCCAAACCCAGGACTGTTTGACAAACTTTGATTGAAGTGTCATGCCCCACCACCATCGCGCCTAGTGATTATCACTTGTTACCAAGATTAAAGGAATACTTGGATGGCAAACGCTTCCAGAGAGATGAACAAGTCAAAGAAGAGGTGAAACACTTCCTCAACGGGTTGGCGGCGGAGTACTACGACATGGGGATACAGAAACTGGAGCACCCTCTACAAAAATGCATAGAAAAAGATGGCAATTACCTAGAAAAATAGAGCTAAGTTTCTTCTTTCCAACAACGTAATTTTCTGTGAGAATAAAACATATTATCTATTTGTAAAAATGAAGGGAACCTTACTTCTGGATCAAATGTCATGAACAGTTGAGGTAGTTGAAAACGTTGTTGCATTGTGCGAGATGTTTCAATTTATTACTTATAGTACTAACTCCATTCGCAACAAATACATTTTGCAGGCAGTATCTACATATGCCACTGTAGGTACCTACAATATTATGTCATTGTATGACTCATAGTTGAGGAATAATGACGTCATAAACATTAAGCACAAGGCCAGACGCTGCGTGGCACAGGTGACGACGTACGACTATACTCTGAAGAGCCAAAACACTATGACCACCTGGTTAATAGCTTGTTTGTCCGTCTTTGGAACGAAATACATCACTGATTCGGCGCATCACTGATCCGAAAGTTTACTGGTAAGTTTGTGAAGGTATATGGCTTTACACGTCTACGCACAGGTCATGTAATACGCGTATTTAACGTTCTGTCAACAACGAGGTCATTAGGGATGGAACACAAGCTTGGATTATGAAAGGATGGCGAGGGAAGTTCGCCGTGCCCTTTCAAAGGAACCATCCTGGAATTTGCCTGAAACGATTTAGAGAAATCACGGAAAACCTAAATCAGGACAGCCGGACGCGCGTTTGAGCCGTCGTCCTCCCGGATACGAGTCGAAGTGAGCTAACCACTGTCCTACCTCGCCCGATACGTAAACAAGGGGCTGCTGATTTGCATACGCAGTAATTGCTCCAGATAGCGACACAGATGTGTTACACAGACGAATTTGGTCACCGATATATCGACGTGAGTTCACTATAATGTTCCTCAGACCACTTTAGCACGATTACGGCTCGGAGACAAAGACAATTATACTGGCGAAGGATGACTTCGCTGTCGGGGAAGAAATCAAGCACTCACTACAGCTGTGGAAGAAAAGCTCCAGAAAATAAATCCACCAACGATTGCTACGAACGTCAAGCGTTTGCCATCACACTTGGCTTATGATAATTCTTTCTACTCAAAACATTATGTAGAGCGCAATGAAGGAATCCTAGCCGCGGTGCTAATGAAAATCAACTCGCTCCTTTCCAAAAAATAAACTGGAGTCGATAAAATACACTCACGCGAAATTTATCTACAGAACTCCCTTGATAACTCAATTTAATTAATGCACGAATTACCTACATTACGAAACGGGATGATTCCCAAATAAAAAGCTTTATCCTAAGTGCGCTCAAGAGCAGCATGTTGTACGTACCACAGAGTCACACCACGACTTACTGAACCTAAAGACTATCTAAGACGTCCCAGACACTTTGATGCAGCCTTCCTTGGTGGAGATGGCTGTCAGCCAGAAATCACGAAAAACGAGCCCACTGCTCAAACTGCTTCGCTTAATCGGTGAATGCTAAAAAAAGCCGGCAGTCGTTAGTCTCCGGCCAGTTTACCGAACAAAAATTTGATCGGGAGTTCTGTGGAAAATACCACAGTTCGGTCGTTGTTATGACTGACCAACTGAAAGACGAAGGGTCAAAGAAGAGTGGGACAAATTGTTTTCCCCTGGTCTATCACATTACAAGCCATCTTTGAATTCTAAAAGTTCAACGGATGCTCTCATGCTTCTAAAAAGAGAACAGAGAAATTCTACGATGACACGTGCACTCTTAGTTGAACACACATTCATACATCTCTGATGAGGATGATTAGTTTCGCAAATCTGGTCGTTTTTGGAGCATCACCTGCGACCAGCTTTGCGAAAGAAGCGGCGACACTTTCTGCACAACCCACCCACCATTTTTCACGAAAATGCGCAGGTGCATACAGCGCAAGCTGTTGCTGCTCTGTTCGGTCGATGTGACTGGGAAGAACTGTACAATCCACCATACTCCCCGGACCTAAGTCCTTGTGACTTTGATTTGATTACGAAGATGAAGGAACCACCTCGTGGCATTCGCTTCAGAACTGTTCCAGAGATTCGACACGCAGTAGACCACTCCATTCCCATCATCAGCAGAACAGGCTCTGCTAACGGTATACCACGCCTTCCACATCGCTGGCAACGGGTTCTACACAACGCTGGTGACTACTTTGAAGGACAGTAACAGGTGCAAACATGTAACTCTTCTGTATCAGTGGTGAATAAATAGTTGCCACTATTTAAGTTCCAACCTACGTATATAAGACAAAGTCAACATACACACGCACTCACTCATTCCTGCTGATGATGAAGAGAGAAAGCAAATCTGGGAGTACAAAATGTAGGTTATATAGATAGGTTCAGGTGCTTACTGAAAAAACTGATACTTCAATGTAGTTTTCCATCACTGAATGGGGACAAACACGAAGTACAAAACTAAATTACAAATGATTGAGCGTGACAGCACGAAATACAAGTTAAATAGCATGAAACGAACCTGACAGAGTCATTTCAAGGTAAAAGGAAATAATAAAATCAAAAGAGTTGCTTCCCTACGCAATCCTTATAACAGGCATTATTATATGCTAAGCAATAGCAGAAGAGCATCCTGAAAGCCAAGTTAACCATGAAGAATAATACTTTCATTAAAGGTGTCAGAGACACGCTTTTTCAGTACTATGCAGTCGAAGTGAATCAGGCAGTCTGAAAGGAAATGGATTAGGAAATAAGACACGAAATGGAGTACATGGGTTTGGCAATGTGGGCAGCAAATGAAGATTTGATAGTTGAAGTGGAGAGGATATAAAATGAAGACTGGTTACTGAACGAAAAGTATCCGGACACGTAGCTGAAAATGACTTACAAGTTCGTGGCGCCCTCCATCGGTAATGCTGGAATTCAATATGGTGCTATCCCACCCTTAGCCTTGATGACAGCTTCTACTCTCGCAGGCATACGTTCAACCAGCTGCTGGAAGGTTTCTTGGGGAATCGCAGCCGTTATTCACGGAGTGCTGCACTGGGGAGAGGTATCGATGTCGGTCGGTGAGGCCTGGCACGAAATCGGCGTCCCAAAACATTCCAAAGGCGTTTTATAGGATTCAGGTCAGGACTTCGTGAGGGCCAGTCCATTACAGTCGTGTAAAGACTCCGCCATAGACCGTGCATTATGAACAGGTGCTTGATCATGTTGAAACATGCAATCGTCATCCCCGAATTGCTCTGCAACAGTGGGAAGCAAGAAGGTGCTTAAAACATCAATTTAGGCATGTGCTGTGATAGAGACACGCAAAGCAACAAGGGGTGCAAGCCCCCTCCATGAAAAACACGACCACACCACAACACCACCGCCTCCGAATTTTACTGTTGGCACTACACACGCTGGCAGATGACGTTCACCGGACATTCGCCAACGCACACCCTGCCATCCGATCGCCACATTGTGTACCGTGATTCGTCACTCCACACAACGTATTTCCACTGTTCAATCGCCCGCTGTTTACTCTCCTTACACCAAGCGAGGCGTCGTTAACATTTACCGGCGCGATGTGTGGCTTATGAGCAGCCGCTCGACCATGAAATCCAAGTCTTCTCACTTCCCGCCTAACTGACATAATACTTGAAGTGGATCCTAATGCAGTTTGGAATTCCTGTGTGATGGTCTGGATATATGTCTGCCTATTACACATTAGTACCCTCTTCAACTGTCGGCGGTCACTGTCAGTCAACAGACGAGGTCGGCTGTACACATTTGTGCTGTACGTGTCTCTTCACGTTTCCACTTCACTATCACATAGGAAACTGTGGACCAAGAGATGTTTAGGAGTGTGGAAATCTCGCGTGCAGACGTATGACACAAGTTACACAAAATCACCTGACGACGTTCGAAGTCCGTGAGCTCCGCGGACTGCTCTCTCACAATGTCTAACGACTACTGATGCCGCTGATATGGAGTACCTGGTAGTAGGTGGCAGTAAAATGGACCTAGTATGAAATACGTATGTCTTTGGCGGAGTCTGGATACTTTTCATCATAGAGTATAAGTGTTAACGCTGTACAGAAATGAAACTTTCATGGTAAGAGTTCAGACGAAAAGACAGTAGAGGCTTTTGAAATGCAGTGCCACCGAAGAATGCTGAAGATTAGATGGATACATAGCGTAAAAATGAGAAAGTACTGAGTCGAATTCAGGAAAAAAGAAATTTATGACAACATGACTAAAGATAGGGACCGAGTGGATACGACCCGTCCTGAGTCATGAAGGAATGGCCAATTGTAACGAAGGGAGCAGCAGTGGTTATAACAATGTACGGACGCAACAAGACCGGGCTCCCGACGACCACTTGGCATTAAGACCATCGTGTTCGGCGCAGGGTTCTGGCGCATCGTACTGACTTTGCAGCAGCAACATCAGCAGAAGTTGTCGCCACAGTGACACAACGAACTGTTACAAACCGGTTACTTCAAGGCACGTAGAGTGCGTTTCACTGCCCGCAAATCACTGCCACTGTTCTCAAGTGAGAACTCATTGCAGTTCTGGGTGGAAGTCTGTTTTGTATTTTGTGATGAAATCTTGTTCTGCATTGGTGTTAGCGATCGGTGTGTGTTGGATAGGAGGAGGCCAGTTGATGGCCTGCAACAAACGTATCTCCGTGCTATATGCACTGGACTTACACGTGGAGTTATTGTCTGGGGTCCTTTCTTTGTAACAGGAGGAGCACTCTCGTGGCTAACCCGCGCACCCTGACTGCAAATTTGTACGGCCGTCTAGTGATTCGACCTGTTCTGCTGCCACTCATGAACACTATTGGTTCAAATGGTTCTGAGCACTATGGGACTTAACAGCTGAGATCATCAGTCCCCTAGAACTTAGAACTACTTAAACCTAACTAACCTAAGGACATCACACATATCCATGCCCGAGGCAGGATTCGAACCTGCGACCGTAGCGGTCGCGCGGTTCCAGGCTGAAGCGCCGAGAAACGCTTGGCCAATCTGGCCGGTTCATGAACACTATTCCAAGGGATATTTTCTAACAGGATAACTCTTGTCCACTTACCGCTGTTGTATCCCAGCGTGCTCTACAGAGTGTCTACTGTTGCTTTGTCCTGTTCGATCACCAGATCTGTTTCCAATAGTGTATATGTGGCACATTATCGGACGTCAACTCCAGCGTCATCCACAAACAGCATTAACCGTCCCTGTATCGACCGAGCAAGTGCAACAGGCATGGAACTCCATCCAAGAAACTGACATCCGGCACATGTACAACACAATGCATGCACTCACTCATCTTTCTGGTGTTACACCGGTTGTCAGTATACCAGTATTTCTCATCTGCAATGGCTCACCTCGCACTTACATTGAGTTATGATCTTGTAATGTTGATCACTTGCATTTGTTACCTGCATTTGGTACCCGAAATTTCATTAGTCTACATTATTTATTTTTTTGTGTTAACATTTTTTCCTTCATTGTACGTGCAAACAAAACAGGTCGAGTAATGAGACACACAAGACAGAGCATCTGCGCTGTACGGTTATCGCCTGGCCTGAACTACATCTGCGTCCTCGTGCACGTTGCACGTTGCAGGTCAGAGGTCGGCACAATAACGGCGCTTGCCGGAACGGCGTGACGTTAAGTTAGTGCGCCATATTGTAGCGACGTTAGGGGCCGTCAAGTTGGCCGGCGCTCCGAGTTATACGGCGCCATTGTCCCAGCAGCAGGTATGGGAGCTCAGGCTGTGTTTGAGCTATCGACCAGTAGAGTAGTTGCGAGTGTTGACGCAAACACTTTCTGTTTCTGGCGCTCCTCGAGCAGCACATTCCAACGTTTATTGGTTGCAAGGCAGGAGGAGGGCTCTCTAAAATGCAGAGACGGTGTGACATGGCCGGGGGGAGAGGGAAGGACGAGGGGAGCGGAGGACCTCCCGTAAATCCGGCGACGTCGCCGCGGTCCGCCTCTCCGCTGGACGAGCACATCGCATCGCATCGCAGCCAGCGTAAAATTTTATGTGCGGCCGTGCCCGGCGGCGTCGGCGCGATGCGGCGGTCTGCGCCTGCGCTGCGGCGCGTTGCCTCGTCGCGGCCTCTCTGCCCGAGGGTGACGCTTTTTGTGCTCTTTGGTTTCCAAAACTCCGTCGAGCTTACCGTCAAAGACAAACCCGGTCACGTTTTTGGAGAAAAGTGCCCACAAAAAAAGCCGTTTCAGCTGCCGGACGACTGCCGAAAATCGAAACACTGCTCGTTCTTACGAGACGTGAAGTGATGACTAAATTTTTTTCCAAAAAATATTTACGTAAAAACGTGGCGACGTGATGTATCATTCTTTTATCAAGCGAGTGTCATTGAAAAAGTTATGCACACTGTGCGACAGAATTGAAGAAAATCACTTATTTTACAAAATACATTTACAAGCATTCAATACAATCCCCATTCTTGCTTACGACAGCCTCCTAACGTTTTGGCAATTTCTGTGTTCTCTATATGGCACCTTCATTATTGAGCTGCCTGGTTACTCTGAACCTCAATGGAAGCTTCATTCACTGTATCAAAACGTCTCCCACAGTGCTATTCCTTTCCTTTCGGAAACAAATCAAGATCTTCTTGATGCAATAATTTACCAACAGCCGTATGTATTGTAAAATTTATTTTATTTCATGAACTTCTATGTGCTACCAGTTTCGGCATTACATTGATGCCATCTTCAGGCACCAATCGTCATAGTCGTAAAATCGCTATACACGGAAGGAGTCATATAACTGGATCCGTGAATCAAATCTTCCTTCAACAGCTCTTGGTGGCCAGAAAACACAGACTTCTCCTTCCATGTATAGCGATTTTACGACTATGATGAGTGGGGCCTGAAGATGGCATCGATGTAATGTCGAAACTGGTAGCACATAGAAGTTCATAAAATAAAATAAATTTCTACAGTACATACGGCTGTTGGTAAATTATTGCATCAAGAAGTTCATGTCAGCCGTCGTCCCACGGTCCATAATGGATCAACGAAGATTAAAACAAAAAAATCCAAATCTGTTGGGCTTATAACAGGACTGTATTGTAGGTTCTCCTTCTATTCGATAATGTTAAAGCAATTTGTCTGAGATTCTTTTGCGATCTGCCTTCTGTTGTTCGGGAACCCATCTGGCAGCAGTGTTTCTCAACTTCAACTTTTAAGTTGAAGAAATCCACTACTGTGCAGCTACACTATTGATGACGAACAGCTGGAGACAGCGTCTGCCGTAAAATATCTAGGCGTAACTATCAAGAGCGACGTTAAGTGAAATGACCATATAAAACAGATAGTGGCAAAAGCAGACACCAGATTCAGATTCATCGGAAGAATCTTAAGGAAATGTAGCTCATCCACGAAAGAAGTGGCTTATAAGGCGCTTGTTCTCCCGTTTCTCGAGTATTGCTCATCCATCTGGGATACCTATCAGGTAGGATTGATCGAGGAGATTGAGAAGATCCAATGAAGAGCGGCGCGTTTCGTCACGGGATCGTTTAGCTGGCGAGAGAGCGTTACGGAGATGCTAAACAAATTCCACTGGTAGACTTTACAAGAGATGTGTTGTGCATCACGGAGAGATTTACTATTGAAATTTCGGGACAGCACTTTTCAGGAGGAGTCGGACAACATATTACGTCCCCCCAAATTCATCCCCACACTGACCACGAGGAAAAAATTTGAGAAATTAGAGCCAATACAGAGGTTTACCGACAATCATTCTTCCCACGCACTATTCGCTAGTGGAACAGGGTTGCAGTGATCAGGTGGTTTGCGGAGTATGCGGAGTTTGCGGAGTATGATGTAAATGTAGATGTAAGTTATGATTCTATAAACTGAAGTGACAGACATTCTGGCCTGACAAGCAAATTTCTCACATGTCTTTTCGGCGGCCTTCTCTGAAAATGTCATCAACAATAACCTACAGATGTTGGAGTTGACCCCTTCCACTTCTTACGTGTTCCGTAGTGCTTTTCCGACCTTCCCGGAAACTGTCAGGCCATCGTGATACTGTGCTACGATCCACTACACTATCCCCACACACCTCTCCCATTGTAAACTTCCCTTGGGTTCTTTCCACGTAGGAATTCGATTTTAATGTAGGAACGTTGATCACTGAGTGTAATACGATCTGACTCGGTTTCAGCACGCATTTAAAACTAAATTACTCACGACAGCCACGTGAACAAGTATCCGTACATTCCACAATCACGCCTAAAGTCTCGCGTGCAACTGAAATGATTTTCAACTTGTTCACATCTCCGTAACGTTCTTGCATGTGCAGTGTGCAAGACTTACGAAATCACCATCGTACAAGACTTTCCTATTCCGTGTGTGAGACAACTTCAGGAGTCTGTCCGCAGCTCGTGGTCTAGTGGCTAGCGTGGCTGCCTCTGGATCACGAGGTGCTGGATTCGATTCCCGGCCGGGCTGCGAATTTCCTCCGCCCGGGGACAGGGTGTTTGTGTTGTCCTCATCACTTTCATCATCATCATTCGTGACAATGGCTAGATTGAACTGTGTATAAAAATTGGACTGTGTAGCAATTGGGACTTTGTAGGGCCGCTGATGACCGTGTAGTTGAGCGCCCCACAAACCAAACATCAACTTGAAGAGTGGAAGTGAAAAACTTTCCAAGTGGCAGGTCCACGCTTTTCAGGAGAGTCAAAAAGCAAAGTATCTCTTTTTGTACATAAATTAATTTTGTCCATGAAGTTAAGTCGAAATTCTGACGCCATATATTTATGGTGCCCATCTCGTCAGTGCAAAAATAATCAGACAAATTTGAAATTCGTAGCTGCTGGAAGAATTCTGGAAATCTCATCGTGAATTCGATCTTTTAATTGTTGCAAGCTTCTCGGTAGACTGGAATATATTGTCGCCTTCAAACAACCACAGACGAGCGAGGTGGCTGTTCTATACAAGCCTGTTTGGAAATTTTAATCACCAAACTCTTCCTGGAGAACTTGCGAGGTCTTACTGGATGTGTGGCATGCTGTTCCGTCTTGTTGGAACCAAGTTGACCAGAGGCGTCTAGGAGGGCTTGCCTGTAAACTGCTACGCACACGTTCGATGTTTTCGGGAGTTCGGACGGTTTTCTACGGGCCAGTTGACTTTCGATTCGACC
The DNA here is from genome assembly GCF_023898315.1 of Schistocerca nitens. Taxonomy (NCBI): domain Eukaryota; kingdom Metazoa; phylum Arthropoda; class Insecta; order Orthoptera; family Acrididae; genus Schistocerca; species Schistocerca nitens. The sequence goes on along the minus strand of NW_026045910.1, from coordinate 7,296,549 downwards.
CACTGGCAGTTGAACCGAAGTTTCTTACCAATCTCAATATTTTCCACGAGCAAGAATTGGATTTCGCGGCTGAACTGAAATGCCTACGAAGGGCACGTTGCAAGCGCATGACAGGCCGCAGCGAAAATAACACTCCACGGCCACCGCACGATAATGCTTGGACCAGTATGACATGATTATTGACCTTTATATAGGCCGAAAGCTGACACTCGGCAGTTTAATAGAAAGCGCCACCGCCACTGTGTCTTTTTTTTCAGCTCGCGTTATTCAAATTGGAAATAGTCAAAACACTGTGAAATACACTTAATTTTTTATTTTATTATTATTATTTTTTTTTGTAAGAGAACAACAAAATTAAATTGATGAAAAAGCTCCCCTCAGTATCGACTTCCGTTTCGTACACAGCTCCATTCTTGAGATCAAATATCGCTAAGCATACTGAAAGACTTCCTGTGCAATTGAGGAAGAAATGGTAACATAGATCACCAATCGTTTCTAGCCTTGGAAATGACAAACATGACTCGTCTTTCATGTAAGATACAACATAGCATACAGCCATGAATGTACTGAAATTTTTCTGTTCTTCTGTTTCATAGTAAGAACGTTTAACGGGTATTTCAGATGCATGAATAACAGACACTTTGATCATATGGCATTTGGAGATCTTACATGCCTCTAATGACAATGTTTCAGCAGCATCAGTAAAATCAAAGATGTCAGTTGTATGCATTGGAATTGCATGCAATCGCTTCACAGCTTTAGGTGACTGACAACTTCTGTATAAGTCGTACGGAATAAAAATTTTGACGCATGGCACTTGGAACTCCTGGGGGAAGTGCTGCATTACCAAAGGCCAGGCACTTTCTAGTAATGAATATTTGAAACGTTTCCTCCATGATCTGACACTTCGAACAAATCAAGGGACATTCATCAATGCTAAATTTCATAGATGCTGCTCTTTGTGTGTTCTTGACCCAGTTTTAGTGGTTTTTGTTGCATTCTATCATTCGAAATTTTATTCGCGCTGCACTAGTGTTCCCCTACATATTTTGAAGAAAATGACTTTTCACAGCCCATTAACGCCACTGAGATTTACAGAGTAATCTCTATAGAAGGGCAAGAAGAAGTTCAGTCAGCTTGAAGGAAGCCTTAAATGCTGAAGGAAGAAAGAGAACTATTTGCGCCAAAGTAGACTGCAAAAATCAATGGCAACATATAAGAGAGTTTGAAATCAGTTATGATGTAAAAGGAATATTCGACAAAGTATTGATTTCTAATTCTATTCTTCAGTTCAAGAAGTATCATGTTGTGATCCAGTATTAAAGATACTGTAGCGCTGAGCTGCGAATAATATTTCTTTAAAAAAGTATTCCCTTATTACGTTGCTTAGAAAACGTATGCCTCAGTTTACATTCATTGTGAAAATAGGTTGCTTATTTATTGAAATTTCATTTGTTTATTAAAAGTGCGCCGGCCGATGTGGCCGAGCGATTCTTGGCGCTTCAGTCTAGAACCACGTGACAGCTACGGTCGCAGGTTCGAATCCTGCCTCGGGCATGGATGTGTGTGATGTCCTTAGGTTAGTTAGGTTTAAGTAGTTCTAAGTTCTAGGGGACTGATGAAATGGTTCAAATGGCTATGAGCACTATGGGACTTAACATCTGAGGTCATCAGTCACCTAGAACTTAAAACTACTTAAACCTAACTAACCTAAGGACATCACACACATCCATGCCCGACGCAGGATTCGAACCTCCGACCGTAGCAGTCGCGCGGTTCCGGACTGAAGCGTCTAGAACCGCGCGGCCACCACGGCCGGCGGACTGATGACCTCAGACGTTAAGTCCCATAGTGCTCAGAGCTATTTTGAACCATTAAAAGTGCATATCTGAAAATTCACATACCACTTCGTGTAGCAAAGGGACTGAGTATTGATGACAGCCTGGAAGGTCGTCTAACTTGATCTGATAATCAGTCGTTCAGACTTTCGTCATAAATATATATGGTAATAAAAGAAAGAAGCGAGACTCCGCGTCTTATTAAAGAGCTATTTGCCATGGAGTATTTTGGACGACTGTTTTTCGTCTGTGAACTGTTAACTTACGTTGTATCAAGCTTCATCGGAATCTATTTCATTGACGCAACAAGCAGTTTACCAAAGACGTGTTTCTGCACTGATCTGGAAAGCAAAACCGGCGGAGCTGCCGTGTAGCCTCACGTAAAACGATATTGAGAGATATAAGTTTGCAGGCTTTAGTGGCCGTTGTCACTAAAGGTAAAATCTTCTGGGTCATTAGGCGGCATCATATTTCCTCTAAAATAATCGACGTTTCGACGCCTCTGCTGGGATCTTCTTCCAGTACCAGTACTGCTGGAACACTGTCAGAGGCCAGCGTCGCGTTCACGTGTAAAGGGGAGTTTTCTCACGTTTGTGCTGGTGAAATGGGATTATTGGTTAAATTTCTTGTGGCTACCATTAGAAGGCCATCGTCATAGGCTAATATTCCCGCGCTGAGAACGCGACACTGGCCTCTGACGGTGTGCTAGAAGTATTGGACATCAGAAAATCCTGAAGAGGATCTCAGCAGGGGTCGAAACTTCGATTATCTTAGGAGAAATATGACGTGGCCTAACAACCCACAAAATTTTAAGTTTAGATATTCAGAGATGTTCGCGGCAGTGGCAGGCACGAGTGCAGACGTGTGTCAACTAGCTATGAATCTACAGTACATTGAACTCTAACAGCATCAATGAACACATTTGGGTAGCACGTACCCTTTGCAGCTTCTACATTATCCACTTCCAAGTGCTCGCTCACAGTTGATCGACATCGACGAAATCTGTCACCATAGGCATACAGTTCAAGTTCGTAACAGTTGCGACTAGTGCGGAATGACAAACAGTTCCCAAATAATACATGCAGCAATACAATTCTGTATCTTCTTTCTTTTGCGAATCCTCGTTGTCTGCATCAAACTGTTTCAAATTTCGTGTAAAATCTATAGACGTTCCTAAAGACTAAGAATTATTATTGACTCGATAATTTTTCCTGATGTCACTAGTCAACTGTAATTATAGCACTGTGACTCGTCTTGCATCAAACAGGATTACTGTCTTTAACGCGATGGACTGAAGAAGAGCTTAGGGTCAAAAACAGTTCCCCAGAGAATCGGCATCGGCCACGACCGTTCATTTCATTGATGCGCTCAGCGTTCCAACTGAAGATGCCGCTCACATATCGGTATAGCATAGATTGACAGACTGCTGTGTGCTGAGCACCGCTCCTGTCACTGCCTGTGTTCCAGACAATTCTGCGGTGACGTAAAAAGTCACTATAGAGCGGCCGCATTTAAACCCCGTCCGGAACAGCCAGTGGGGGCCACACAGCAGGACAGCATTGTGACGTCCAGCCTGCGTTGTTCAGCGCCTTATCGATGATGTAGCCATCTCTACCATTACCTGTTTCTCAACCTCTGTCTGTCGCCTAGACATACAAACGCTGCGGCACTCTCCCGCCTCCACGCTCCCGTTAGGGAAATGGCAGCAAGAGAGGGGAAGAAAACCAATGTGCACTCCGTGTGCATACCGGGGGGAGTCATTCCAGATGTGGAAAGGGTCCTTCCGGATGCCATGAAGGGTACAGGGTGCACCCATCTGCAGGTGGTCGCTCATGTCGGCACCAATGATGTGTGTCGCTATGGATCGGAGGAAATCCTCTCTGGCTTCCGGCGGCTATCTGATTTGGTGAAGACTGCCAGTCTCGCTAGCGGGATGAAAGCAGAGCTCACCATCTGCAGCATTGTCGACAGGACTGACTGCGGACCTTTGGTACAGAGCCGAGTGGAGGGTCTGAATCAGAGGCTGAGACGGTGCATGGGGGCTTAATTATAAAAAATGCAAATAATTTTTACATTATTATGACTGTCTGTCCGATTACGAAGTCTCGTAAACGGTTGGCCCTGACTAGTATTACTCCGAGATCTGACTGCATAGAACAACAACAAAGAATGAAATGTAATTTCCGTTAACACAATTAATTAATTAAGTCCCCAGCAACTATAAAACCTAAGAAACCAAAGCACAAGTATAACTGTTCTGTGTGTGGAAGTATCACTCAGCGTACGCATCTGGCACGGTTCTTCTTCAATAACACAAGAAATTTTAAGTATCATTTATACTGAAGTGATTAAAGAAAATAGAAATACTATAATTACGCAAGAAAACCAGAATTACACTCTAATCTACGAACACAAGCCAGATGCTTTGTTGACTGAACCTGTAATGACGCATTATTCAAGACATTGAAATAATGAGAAAAAAAGCGAGTTTTGTTACCTTCATATATATTGACGAAAATCACTCTAATCATTACAATATCTCCATTAGAACAACATCTGCTGTCTAGCCCATCAAACAACTGCATAAAACATGGAACAAGCACTCACTACTACAACATCTCCACACCGACTCGCTACTACCACATCTCAACAAGCACTCTCCACCACGACCTCTCGACAAGCACTGCCACTACGACTTCTCGACAAGAACTCTTCACTACGACATCTCAGCAAGCACTGTCCACCGCTACTTCTCAATAATCACTGTCCACTACGACTTCTCGACAAGAACTGCCAGTGGAGGCGGCGGAACAATACTCTCTAGCACGATCTCTGGCGCTGTGGCTCAGTGTAGCCACCTTTCATATGCCCCTCCTCCACAGGCTAGAATTTGATGGTATTTTTGCCAGCATTGGTGGTGAAAATACCACCAAATTCGTCAAAAAAATATAGACAAAAATAAAAGGTAATATTAATACGTAAATATCCCATAACTAGATAAAATTTTGGCTTTGCACTGACCTTTCAATAACCTAATATATAAAATACAGCAAGCAATACAAATTCTTTCATACATATGACTTTACATAATAGTTTACACAATACACAAAAAATCAATTTATGCAAATGTTCACATAAAAAGCTTTTAATTATTAAAAAAAAAAGTAGTTGATAGTTCCAGCAGTAGCACCCAGCAATGGTCAACAGGTGCAAATACCAACAAGTGACATCATTTTAGTAGAAGCAGTTCCAGATGCAGTCCATCAGTGGCACCCAGCAATGTTGAACAGTTGCAGACATCAACAAGTGACGTCATTTCAGTAGAAGCAGTCCATCAGTGGCACCCAGCATTGTTGAATAGGTGCAGACAGCAACAAGTGACATCATTCAGCAAAAACAGTTCCATTAGTGGCACCCAGCATTGTTGGATAGGTGCAGACACCAACAAGTGACTTCATTTCAGTACAAGCAGTTCCACCAGTGGCACCCAGCAATGTTGAGCAGCTGCAGACACCAACAGGTGACATCTTTTCAGTAGAAGCAGTTCCATTAGTGGCACCCAGCAATTTTGAACAAGTGCAGACACCAACAGATGACATTATTCCAATAGATGCAGACCATCAGTGGCACCCAGTAATGTTGAACAGGTGCAGACACCATCAAGTGACATTATGTCAGTAGAAGCAGTTCAATCAGTGGCACCCAGCAATGTTGAACAGGTGCAGACACCAACAAGTGACATTATGTCAGTAGAAGCAGTTCATCAGTGGCACCCAGCAATGTTGAGCAGGTGCAGACACCAACAAGTGACACTATGTCAGTAGAAGCAGTTCATCAATGGCACCTAGCAATGATGAGCAGGTCCAGACAGCAGTCCATAATATTCACTATCACTAATCACACTGTTCATCAGAGTTTATAAGCAGAAATTAAACATGTCCTAGTGGCACCAATCATGTAGAAAACGTGCAAGTAACAGTCCATAATATTCACTATCACTAATCACACAGTTCATCAGCAGAAATTAAACATTTCTAAGTGGCACCCATTATGTTGAAGAAGTGCAGGTAACAGTCCATAATATTCACCATCACCAATCAGACAGTTCAGGCATGAACAATAGTTTGAATGCACACACAATTGCTTTTACAAAACTATTATCAATGCTCTTACACCAAACATACAAATTATAATAAACACACAAATGATATCAGATAATTGTCATATTAACTATTACAAATACACAAATACCAGTAAACCTATAATATTTATGGGTGTCAGTGCAAGCCACAACAAACAAGTAAAATAATATTTAGGGATTAGGAAAGGAAAACACACAAAACACACTCACTCACCTTTCATCCACATTAAGTACTACTGTGTAATCGAATAGTGTTAACTGTGTAAATGCAATTCTGTCAAAGATTTGATGTTCGACATGTGTATCAAGTAGTAGTGGCAGCAATGTATAACAGTCAACAATAGTTAGTCAATGTCATAGTCATCATGTCAGGACCAATGTTTGCCAAGCCAGATCAAAATGTACGCTTGCTGAACAACTGTCAGTGTGCCAAGATATGCAAATGCTTCCTCTCTCAAAAAAAAAAGTACTGCTTATTGATTTAACAAAGTGTGTGTGTAGACAATCTTCCTTCTACTTGAGTGTTCTAGTCTGCCATCTTCATCCTCCTTGTTCCACATAGACCAACAAAAAAAAAATATGCTCCTCACTTACTTTACCTCTTATCCACCAAAACTCCAATAATCATCAGCATCACATAGTGTCAATACTTCAATAATACCTCTTACTTCGATACATATAAACCTTATCATCAATAATACCTCTTCAATACGTCGATACATATAAACCTTATCATCAATATCATTTACCTTACCTCTTGTCCACGAAAACTCCAATAATCATCAACTTCACATAATCTCAATACCTCAATAATACCTCTTCAATACGTCGATACATATAAACCTCGGCACCAATATCATTTCACTTCCATAACAACTCTTTCCTCTAATCGGTCTCCTCGAACAAGTACACACAAAATCCTAGTGCAAACTTCAATTCAGCATCCCATACAATCCGAAGACACTGTGTCCACACACAACCTCTGTGTAATCCATCTGACCCAAATCTTCTACTCATTATGCCTCATAAAATACATTTTGGATACCTTGTCCATCATCAAATAAAAGAAATGCATACATGACTTCTAACAGACTTTAGTTCGAACAACTCTCAGTAATTAAGTACGATTACGAAGTGTGAATAATCGTGATATTTCAGTGTGTACACCACTTCAAGAATTATGGCAAACAGAAGCAAACATGTGGAGTATTTCTTGTGTCAACTGTCACTTGCTATTTCAATTGCTCACGAAGAATGCAGTGTAATAACTGTCAATGGTCTAAACCTAGTGTTGGTATGTCATGTCGTTAGCTTCCTTCCTATTAGCACAAATTTATACAGCTGCCATAAAACCTCCAGCTCATGTGACTTCTATGAAGTTTCTTGTACTAATGTCGTTCGTAGCATTACAGCAGTTTATTTTCTTATCTTAAAAATATAAGGCACTGAGCGTAAACAAAACATGCAATAGCGAGTAAATATACCAGTCGAGAACAGAATGTCAACAAGTGGATGCAGCACAATCCCTACAATGAGGCTCTGCCAAGCTAACAATCTATAATTAATACCTTAGTGTGACCTAAACTCTATGTTCGTACACAGTATATCAGCATTTCAACATACCAAATTAGAGTATATTTATGACAACAAAACAGAAATGTGTAAATATGCAATCCATATGCATAGCAGCAAATATGTATCTTACGTAATAAACAGGTCATTAGCATCATATCAGCATAAGCAAATAAATGTTCATATGTAATCTTAATATGTAAACATGAAGGCGTAAGCAGATAAATCACAAAGTATAACTTACATACATAACAGCACAACTAATCAGGTGACAATTATAATTTAAATAAATAAGCACAGCAGTCACATAAAAAAAATGACATCAGTGAAAAAGCAGTGCAGCCAAGCGATGTATAATATACACAAGTAACAACCCTGTTCATTAATCAATCATTGTCAAAATCAGTTAATGTACGCAAGCACGTAGCTTCACAAGTAAATTCATAGAACATGAAATTAGCACAAAGTATGAATCACGTAATCGCGAGCAGCAAATTACGTCTAAAGTACGTACCTAAGTGGAAATATGTTACCTGAAAAATAAACTCAGTTAATAGTTACCCTTTTTAGTTTATTACTTTCTTCTTCGAAATTACATTCTTCCTGAAAATTTTCTCGATAGCAAGTCCTCTTAACGTCGGACACGCACAGAATTTACCTGAAGGTCTTAAATATTTTATACAACCGTATCCTGAAAAATACTGAACGTTAATAACATAATTTATCAAGTCACTGTAGCTTTATACTGAATTTAATCGGAGAAATTAGACTGTGTATTTGTTTACGGCTGTCAGTGCATTCGCACTGAGCGCTCGATCAGCTGTAGGCGCGTGACATAAGAAGTGATTGTTTGCGGTCAACGACTGCCTTGTGCGGCGCGCAGACTTCACTGTTGCTTTGAGTCTGTGCCGCCGCCGGAACACGGCGCGGTATCCTTGTATTCTCTGCGTGTTTACATGTAACTTAGTCTCTCAAAAGTATGTCATTCCACAAAAATTTTAACGTTAGATATATGATGTATTCCCTTGGAGCGTCGAGATTTAAGAGTTTCTACTCCGACAGTGTTATCATGAATAATTTTGCGAATCCTATATGGACCGTTATAAAGCAGAAAAAATTTGCAACACAAGCCCTTTCCTCTGTGAGATAAACGATGAAACTTAAGTAACACCTTCTGACCGACTGACAAGATTTTTAAACGACCAGGTCGTTTCGCTGATTTCTCTCTTCTAGCAGCCGCCGATGCAATACTTCGTAGAGCCAGGTTCACAACTTCAGAATGCCGCAGTTTCCGTGTAGGCGGAAAAGGAACGATTTCAGAAATGCGATTTGTCGGTGCTTTATTTTTTAATATCAATATTGGCGGTAAAGAAGTTGAATCATTAGGAAGTTCATTCAGAATGTTTTGAAAAATATGAAGAAACTGATCCCACGTTCTGTGATTCTGATGACAATAAAGTCGACACAATTTATTGATTTCCTTCATCCATCTCTCTGAAGCGTTAGATTGAGGGTGAAAAAGTGAAATGAAAATTGATTTAATCTTACGACGCCGTAGAGTACGAAGCCAAATTTTAGAGCGAAACTGTGATCCATTATCTGATATAACCTTATCAACATGACCCACTTCTTTAATAAAATGTTTGATGAAAGCGTTATATACTGAACGAGCTGTTGCTTTGCGTAAAGGTGTAAAACACACATATTTTGATGTCAATTCCACTGCTACTAAAATGTACGCAAAACCATTAGTAGAACGAACCACTGGACCGAACAAATCGACTGCAGCCATCTCCTTTCATTTCGCTGGAATGATAGGAAACAACGGTGCTCTGTGAGAAATAGTTGGCGGCTTAGCCTTTTGACATAATTTGCATTTGGCACGAACAGATCGAATACGTTTTTCCATATTACTGAAGTAGCAATTTTCTCGTAATTTGTGAAAGAATTTTCTGGGACCAAAGTGTGCATAACTGAAATGTGTGTACCAAATCAATTTATTTACCCACTCATCAGGAATACAAACTAACCAAAAAGAGTTGTCAACCGATTTTCGTTTAAAAAGAACTTTCCAGATAGTTCGCAAAAACGGGGTGTGGCCAAATTGTCCAATCTAACAAAGCGTCTAAGAAAATTACAGACACTAAGGAAACTACGAACATCACGTTTTGTGGTAGGAACAGCATAATTACGAATAGCATCTATTTCGCTGAATCAGGAAGAATACCTTCTGTAGAAATAATGTGACCGAGAAATTTCACCTGAGAACGACCAAATTCAGATTTTTCTAAGTTCACTGTAATGCCAACTCTTGCAAAAATACGTAATAATAAATCCAAAATTTTGTTGTGCTCACTCCAAGAACGTTTAGCAATAAGAATATCGTCAACATATGAAGTAATATTGTCACGAAGATAAACAGGTAAAATTTCGGTTAAACTACGAATGAATGCTGCAGAAAATATAGTAAGTCCAAACGGTAATTTCCAAAGTCACTTTTGGGTAAAACAGTCAAATCCGGTTATTCTTTACCTACTGTCTAGATAGATGGATAGTAGAAGAATTGTTTTTATAGATGCAAAGAATAGTGAAAGAGTAGGTAGCGGTGCAGAAAACTAAAAGGGAAATAGCACCACTACAGCTCGGGGCCCTATGCACGCTACGGCACATATTCACTTAGTGTAGTGAATCCCCTGAGGACTTTAATAGCTGCACAAAAATTTCAGTTTCTGACTTAGTGGCAAATTTGGCGGAAGTGCGTACATTAATTGATCTAACCATGCACATGGATGTATGTCATTCTTAGAATTGCGGAAGATCTTAAATTTCCGCTCCGTCAAAAAGTGTTTATAGTCAAAGTTTTCGCCTCGTGGCGACAAAGACCTACCGCGTCTGTCCCAGTCCGAATGTCGATTATTGTCAAGTTCGCGCGCCTGGCGCTCTCTTGTTGCATCCCGTAAATGAAACAAATTACTTTCTTCAAACCCCTCTACTATCTGTGATTGTAAATTTCTTTTGCTGTCTTTTCCTATGATTTCGCCTTCAGTTTGTTTAACTTGCATTCGTAATGCCTCAAATTCCCTTTTAACGCGTTCATTAAATTTTCCCTGTTTTTCAACATGCTTATTTATGTTCTGGTACGCTTCGGTTTCTGCAAATGGTAATGGAGCTGTATCATCCGAATCTCTATCCCCATGTAAACTAAGATTTGTCAATTTATCTGAAATCTCCTCATCTCTTTCCAATAAGTTTACGTCTTCCGTAAGTGTCGCAACTCGGGTTTCGGTATTGTCACATTTAGTAGTTGACTGTTCACACTGTTGCGTTAAGTCATTTGGTACGGATTTCTCGATTCTTTCAAATATTTCTTCCTTATCGTGTGCACGTTGTAAATTTAACTCTGAAAATTTTTGTACTATCACGCGATCTTTTTCTTCCTGTTCCCTGTCCTGTTCCTCTTGTCTAATTCCTGTTGAAATTAAACTATTATTGTGAGCATTCAAAACCGGTTGTACTTCTTCTCTAATTTCTTTCTTTGATTCATCTTTCATGTTTTTGAAACATGTCCCTGTTCGTGAGCCTAACTGTGTTTCCATTGTTCCCATATCAGTTTCTAATTCAGATCGTAACTGTGATCCCACTGCTTTCATCTCGGTTTTAATTGTTCCTATTTCTGTTTCAATTGTTCCTATTTTTGAGCTTAACCGTGTTGTCATTGTTCTTAATTCAGATCCCACTGTTTTTAATTCAGATTCCAACTGTGATCCCAAATTTAATACTGCACTCATTAACTGCTCCATATCTTCTATTGTTAATCTCGTATTCTGAAAATTTTTTGATTGTGAAAAATTTTGAACTGTTTCCGGACTATTTTACCGACTTATTAAATTGTTTTCCACTTCATTATTTATCATCCTGTTCTCCTGTGTTGGCGAGTTCACCATGTCAACAATTTCGTTATTCTGACTATTCATCATTTTCGCCTTTTTCATCGATCGCGTAATCATTTACAAAACTTGTCACAATACGAAAATTACAGAGAATATAACACGTTATCACCAACAATACCATTCACACGAAATGCTTCCCTCAAACACGATTAACGAACAATTGAAATAATTGCACTAAATTGTCAAACCCGTAGACAAGGCAACAAAAATTAAATTTTGCAAAATACCATTAGAAGAATGCCAATTACCAAATCTACACATGCAATATAGACTACAATTACTAAACTACAAATTACTACAACAATACTACTGTCTACTATTTTACAATCAGAAGAATTCCAAGGGACGATCCGAAGCAGCGGTCGCCACGTGCATGGGGGCTTAATTATGAAAAATGCAAACAATTTTTACATTATTATGACTGTCTGTCCGATTACGAAGTCTCGTAAACAGTTGGCCCTGACTAGTATTACTCCGAGATCTGACTGCATAGAACAACAACAAAGAATGAAATGAAATTTCCGTTAACACAATTAATTAATTAAGTCCCCAGCAACTATAAAACCTAAGAAACCAAAGCACAAGTATAACTGTTCTGTGTGTGGAAGTATCACTCAGCGTACGCATCTGGCACGGTTCTTCTTCAATAACACAAGAAATTTTAAATATCATTTATACCGAAGTAATTAAAGAAAATAGAAATACTATAATTACGCAAGAAAACCAGAATTACACTCTAATCCAAGAACACAAGCCAGATGCTTTGTTGACTGAACCTGTAATGACGCATTATTCAAGACATTGAAATAATGAGAAAAAAAGCGAGTTTTGTTACCTTCATATATATTGACGAAAAGCACTCTAATCATTACAATATCTCCATTAGAACAACATCTGCTGTCTAGCCCATCAAACAACTGCATAAAACATGGAACAAGCACTCACTACTACAACATCTCCACACCGACTCGCTACTACCACATCTCAACAAGCACTCTCCACCACGACCTCTCGACAAGCACTGCCACTACGACTTCTCGACAAGAACTCTTCACTACGACATCTCAGCAAGCACTGCCCACCGCTACTTCTCAATAATCGCTGTCCACTACGACTTCTCGACAGGAACTGCCAGTGGAGGCGGCGGAACAATACTCTCTAGCGCGATCTATGGCGCTGTGGCTCAGTGTAGCCACCTTTCAACGGTTCTGCGACCATGTGGGCTGCAGATTCCTCGACTTGCGCCATAGGGTGGTGGGGTTTCGGGTTCCGCTGGATAGGTCAGGAGTCCACTACACGCAACAAGCGGCTACACGGGTAGCAGGGGTTGTGTGGCGTGGGCTGGGCGGTTTTTTAGGTTAGATGGCCTTGGGTAAGTACAGAAAGAGCAACAGCCTCAACGGGTGCGGGGCAAAGTCAGGACATGCGGGGACCAAGCAGCAATCGGTATTGTAACTGTCAACTGTCGAAGCTGCATTGGTAAAGTACCGGAACTTCAAGCGCTGATAGAAAGCACCGAAGCTGAAATCGTTATAGGTACCGAAAGCTGGCTTAAGCCAGAGATAAATTCTGCCGAAATTTTTACAAAGGTACAGACGGTGTTTAGGAAGGATAGATTGCATGCAACCGGTGGTGGAGTGTTCGTCGCTGTTAGTAGTAGTTTATCCTGTAGTGAAGTAGAAGTGGATAGTTCCTGTGAATTATTATGGGTGGAGGTTACACTCAAGAACCGAGCTAGGTTAATAATTGGCTCCTTTTACCGACATCCCGACTCAGCAGCGTTAGTGGCAGAACAACTGAGAGAAAATTTGGAATACATTTCACATAAATTTCCTCAGCATGTTATAGTCTTAGGTGGAGATTTCAATTTACCAGAAATAGACTGGGACACTCAGATGTTTAGGACGGGTGGTAGGGACAGAACATCGAGTGACATTATACTGAGTGCACTATCCGAAAATTACCTCGAGCAATTAAACAGAGAACCGACTCGTGGAGATAACATCTTGGACCTACTGATAACAAACAGACCCGAACTTTTCGACTCTGTAAGTGCAGAACAGGGAATCAGTGATCATAAGGCCGTTGCAGCATCCCTGAATATGGAAGTTAATAGGAATATAAAAAAAGGGAGGAAGGTTTATCTGTTTAGCAAGAGTAATAGAAGGCAGATTTCAGACTACCTAACAGATCAAAACGAAAATTTCTGTTCCGACACTGACAATGTTGAGTGTTTATGGAAAAAGTTCAAGGCAATCGTAAAATGCTTTTTAGACAGGCAATAAAACTGTGAGGGACGGGAAAAACCCACCGTGGTACAACAACGAAGTTAGGAAACTACTGCGAAAGCAAAGAGAGCTTCACTCCAAGTTTAAACGCAGCCAAAACCTCTCAGACAAAAGGAAGCTAAGCGATGTCAAAGATAGCGTAAGGAGGGCTATGCGAGAAGCGTTCAGTGAATTCGAAAGTAAAATTCTATGTACCGACTTGACAGAAAATCCTAGGAAGTTCTGGTCTTACGTTAAATCAGTAAGTGGCTCGAAACAGCATATCCAGACAATCCGGGATGATGATGGCATTGAAACAGAGGATGACACGCGTAAAGCTGAAATACTAAACACCTTTTTCCAAAGCTGTTTCACAGAGGAAGACCGCACTGCAGTTCCTTCTCTAAATCCTCGCACAAACGAAAAAATGGCTGACATCGAAATAAGTGTCCAAGGAATAGAAAAGCAACTGGAATCACTCAACAGAGGAAAGTCCACTGGACCTGACGGGATACCAATTCGATTCTACACAGAGTACGCGAAAGAACTTGCCCCCCTTCTAACAGCCGTGTACCGCAAGTCTCTAGAGGAACGGAGGGTTCCAAATGTTTGGAAAAGAGCACAGGTAGTCCCAGTCTTCAAGAAGGGTCGTCGAGCAGATGCGCAAAGCTATAGACCTTTATCTCTGACGTCAATCTGTTGTAGAATTTTAGAACATGTTTTTTGCTCGAGTATCATGTCGTTTTTGGAAACCCAGAATCTAGTATGAAGGAATCAACATGGATTCCGGAAACAGCGATCGTGTGAGACCCAACTCGCGTTATTTGTTCATGAGACCCAGAAAATATTAGATACATGCTCCCAGGTAGATGCTATTTTTCTTGACTTCCGGAAGGCGTTCGATACAGTTCCGCACTGTCGCCTGATAAACAAAGTAAGAGCCTACGGAATATCATACCAGCTGTGTGGCTGGATTGAAGAGTTTTTAGCAAACAGAACACAGCATGTTGTTATCAATGGAGAGACGTCTACAGACGTTAAAGTAACCTCTGGCGTGCCACAGGGGAGTGTTATGGGACCATTGCTTTTCACAATATATATAAATGACCTAGTAGATAGTGTCGGAAGTTCCATGCGGCATTTCGCGGATGATGCTGTAGTATTCAGAGAAGTTGCAGCATTAGAAAATTGTAGCGAAATGCAGGAAGATCTGCAGCGGATAGGCACTTGGTGCAGGGAGTGGAAACTGTCCCTTAACATAGACAAATGTAATGTATTGGGAATACATAGAAAGAAGGATCCTTTATTGTATGATTATATGATAGCGGAACAAACACTGGTAGCAGTTACTTCTGTAAAATATCAGGGAGTATGCGTGCGGAACGATTTGAAGTGGAATGATCATATAAAATTAATTGTTGGTAAGGCGGGTACCAGGTTGAGATTCATTGGGAGAGTGCTTAGAAAATGTAGTCCATCAACAAAGTAGGTGGCTTACAAAACACTCGTTCGACCTATACTTGAGTATTGCTCATCAGTGTGGGATCCGTACCAGATCGGGTTGACGGAGGAGATAGAGAAGATCCAAAGAGGAGCGGCGCGCTTCATCACAGGGTTATTTGGTAACCGTGATAGCGTTACGGAGATGTTTAATAAACTCAAGTGGCAGACTCTGCAAGAGAGGCGCTCTGCATCGCGGTGTAGCTTGCTCGCCAGGTTTCGAGAGGGTGCGTTTCTGGATGAGGTATCGAATATATTGCTTCCCCCTACTTATACCTCCCGAGGAGATCACGAATGTAAAATTAGAGAGATTAGAGCGCGCACGGAGGCTTTCAGACAGTCGTTCTTCCCGCGAACCATACGCGACTGGAACAGGAAAGGGAGGTAATGACAGTGGCACGTAAAGTGCCCTCCGCCACACACCGTTGGGTGGCTTGCGGAGTATAAATGTAGATGTAGATGTAGATGAAACCTGCCTTCCTTACCTGTACTGATTTACCAAAGGAGGACTCCTTTCTCCTGATCTCCTGAGCCACTGGGGCAGTACTCTCCATGTTCACAGTGGAGCAGACACATCGGGATAGGACGCTGTGGGTCATGTGACGGAACACTGCAACAATGCAGTGGCGGCCACAGCGAGAGCGAACGGTCAGTGTTTTCACCAGATAGGCAGCAACGGAGGCCGATGTACTGAGGAGAGCCATTACAATATATTTGTCGTGCTCGCCGTTAAGAACATCAGAGTCGAATTATTGTAAGCAAACAGCTGTAAAGAAGTTCCTGTATCTACAAATAGTCTTCTCCCGCTGTATCTGCATCCATCTTCTGCAGAGAACAGCCGCTCACACCCAGCCGTCTAATACACGAAGGTCATTACCTAAGTCACTGCAATTATGGTATATCTTGTGATAACGATACAACATTGGAATTCTACAATGTGCATTTAAAGGAGACGGCAAAGCGTAGCTGAATGCCAACATAAAATAAGATTCCTGTGCAAGGTTGAAATGAAAAACTCACACTGGAAGTCGAGGTAAATTTATTTTTCACGTGCACAATTGGTACAAAAACTAATCAAAATCAGCTACTGTGTGTTTAAAATAGTCCCCCAGTTCATACTCACACGGTTGCCAACGATGGGTAATCCGGTCACTGCCATTTTCATTGCCATTAATGTGTGCCACATGTCGCCGAAATGCCGTGAGGACGTTCACCCTGTTTGCAAAGCGCCTCCACGGAGTGGTTCCCCGAGTTGTGGTATGAGGTCGAAATCGCATGACGTGAGGTGTGGTAAGTGGGGAAGGGGAAGGATCCATGTTGCGGCACGGCCAACCTGATACATAACGTTTCAGGCGCTCGTACCGAGTCATCCTCGCATGTGGTCGCAATCTGTCGACTGATTTCGGTAATGTCTGCCGCGGGCTTTCGAGTGTATTTACTGCCATTATGGAGAGGTCACACGTTAGAATGATATACTATCGTTTCTGTCACTTATGGAATCACCCTCGTAATTGATATGAGGTGTATGTCTCTTTCTACACGCTGTTAGAGGTTTCCAATTCACTCAAGACCTATTGTTGCAACAGTGCATATTGAATACATGAAATCATTACATTTATAGATCAGTAGCACAAGCGGTTCTGAGGTACCAGGTATCAGTCCATGCTGAAACATCCATTGGTAGGATGTGGTGTTGCCCTACGGGCGGCAGCGTACCCGCTGTCTCTGGAATCAAGTCCATCTTACAGGTGGTGAATACTGTCGTGAATTACGTTATGCCACGCCTGTTCGGCCTGTTTTTCGTAGTTCTTAAGAGCTGTTGGTTCACGGATGGCACGAGTCACTTCTCGTACCATCATATACCACACGTGTTCGACTGAAGAGAGTCTTGGGGTCATGCTGGCCGGGGATGTTATTGAACGTCTTGGAGAGCATGTTGAGTTCCACTGACAGTGTGTGGGTGAATTTTATCCCGTTGGAGCAACACATCACCTTTCTGTCTCAAGAACGACGAAAGAACAGGTCTAAAGACATTTTGCACGTACAGAGCGTTGGTTAGCGTCCCCTCCAGAAACATCAAAGATTAACGGGAATTACATTTAAGATCTACAAATAAAAGTTTCATCTTTTATTATAAATAATCAATGGCAACATGATCATACTTATCACTACAAGATGGAGCTTCACCATTAATTTGTAGCTTATCACACCTCACACCAAAAGGCCTGAGGTGGGGCCAATATTTCTTGGACGAATGCACTCTGCGAGACAGCGCTCACCAGTTCTACGTCGTACGCACAAACGACGATCACAAGCCAGCAGGTAGAACCGGCTTTCATCGCTGATGAGGACGGTACATCATTTCATCTTCTAGGCGCTCCTCTGATGGCATCACTCGAGCTGTCAATGTTGTGACGTGAGTGGCAATTGGCTAGAGGTGTGGCTGTTCATAGGCCCACTGCTGATAAACAGTTCGCAACAGTTCGCGTTGACACCTCTGGGATCACAAGCCCTTTTTACTGTGAAGTGCACCTGCCACTGCTGCCGTAACAATACAAAGATTCTTGGGGGGGGGGGAGGTGTCTGTGCTGCGTGGACGTGTAGAATCTCTTCTAAAGGTGTGAGAATGTTCACGTGATCACTGATAGCAGCATTGTTGCATAACTAACGCAGCACGTCCAACTTGTGTGGCGCTTTGCCGAAAGGACCATCCCGCCACTAGGAAAGCCACATTTTGACCTTTTTCAGACTCGCTCACTTGGTTATAGAAAGCACGAATGTGGCTCAGCAGCATGGTGGCCTGCTTGCGTCACACATCCGCACTACATGGAGCCTTCTGGCTGTGAGCATTCCCTCTTAAAGGGTAGACACAGACGGCACTCTGTTAGCAATGCCACTACGCTTGTGTTGGACGACATTGAAACATATCTACTATTCCCAAGGTGACATATGCCATCATTGGGGCAAAATTGGCTTTATCATTCCAGATGTACTAATTCTTCCTGTGTGTATCTGATCCTGTACATTCCCTGAATTTCGATACAATTTTGTACAGTATCACACAGAATTATAGTAATATTGACCGAAAATCACTATAGCTTGTCAGGGTAACAATGGAAATTTCATTCACCGTCAATTTGAAAAATTATCAGTAATGTATTGAAAGCTGAGTAAATAAATTGGTCGTTCCTCAATTTATGTACAGTTTTACCACGAAACACCAGTCAGAGCACTCTTCAGACTGCAGTTTTGTACCAGTTGTTCTTCGTTTGAGCCGGCCGGGATGGCCGAGCAGTTCTAGACGCTACAGTCTGGAACCGCGCGACCGCTGCGGTAGCAGGTTCGAATCCTGCCTCGGGCATGGATGTGTGTGATGTCCTGAGGTTAGTTAGTTCTAGGGGACTGATGACCTCAGCTGTTAAGTCCCATAGTGCTCAGAGCCATTTGAACCATTTTTACTTCGTTTGAGATCGTCTGCAGCACCTAGAATCTTCCTCGCTCCCGTTTGGTATTTAAAAATGAAGGAAGGAATTCTCATCCTGTGAATCCTGATTGTCTTCAGCTGTTTGTGGCATATAAAAATTTTTCCCGAACCAGGACTTGAACCTGGATATCTCACATATCGGCTTAACCGCTTTGGCTAAGCTAGAACGCCACCAGCACCTACCCAAACTTCCATCTGAAACTGAGTACACATCCGTTACGCTCTAGTATTTCCTCATTCCCACACAGGAAGAGGCAAGTATTTTATGGTCATTTTAGCACGTCAAAGCACGGCTTCGTCATTGGAGGTTTATACAGTATCTTCACTTTAGAATCTCCGTTAGACATGTGTACATGTCTGAAGAAACTGACACTGTTCGGGCAATTAGCTGTGGTAAATACTATGACATGGACTCGCATTTTACGAATCCGGATTGACGTCAGCGGCTGATGAGATCTTAAAATTTTGCGGCGGAATGTGACTCTTTTAGACATGCATACCGTTGCAACGTCCCCTTAGAACAATTATACAAGACTGTACTTAAACTGACACACAATATTTTTAGCGCAACGCAATCTGACTTTCAATAATCCCTACAAAAGAATGGCCCTGACTAACATTAACCTATACCTGTCACAAATCACTTACAAAAATCTTCGTTACTCGAACTACTGCAATACAGCGAGCGCCACTACTGCCAGCTAAGTAAAAGATTCAAACTACGGAAGGCACTAACTACTGATAGGCATAGATTTAATAGAGAACAAACAATGTATTTACCTTAATAGTGTTGAAAAATTATAATATACATAGCAGTTCATGACATCCAGTCTTACAAATTTCAAAACTCCGCCATTTCTCTCCCCACATCCACCACTGCTGGTGGCTCACCTCCAACTGCGCAACGCTACGCGCTGTTCGCATCCAGCTGCCCAACACTACAATGGCAGACAACAATGCAAACTAGCCACAGACTGCACACAGCACAGCCAGTGATTTTCATACAGAGCGCTACGTAACGTTGCCAATAAGAAAACATAAACAGCCTACTTACACCGTTGTTTGCACGAACAACGTAAATTAATTTTTGCTTCATTACGTTATCTGCACAAGACTAATACTTCCGTGACGGATGCAACTATTTCCTTAAGTGTTTGCCTTTGTCCTGCTGCAAGCGGTTTCATTTACGGTGAGAAAAGGATACAGCGGTAATAGCAACATTGTCCACCGCCAGATTTATTACTCCCAGTGTATACCGTGCAGTGCCTTTCAGGGCGGAAAATTTGTCTTTACGGCTCGGTAAATTAGCGCTGCCATTATTCTGGGTCGTCTTGCCCCGAGGACGGTGCTAATGCTAGCCCGTGAATCACAGTAGCCGTGTACGGCGTGCGGTAATGAATAGAGGCGTTTTGTAAAGTTCACAGTCCGCTCTCAATAAGCGAGCAGTTTCCTTCTGCGCCTAGTTTCCTCCCCCTTCCTGCACACACTCCCAGAGCGCACGTAGCTATAAAATTTCCGGTAGACAATTCGACTGGTGTGAAAGGCATAAAGGCAACGACGCTGCTAATAAACTTCTAGAGTATTTTGAAAACCTCGCAGAGTGAGTTTTTTTGCTATCGACAGACTTCTAAGACAAATAACAATGAAACGAAAGCACTTGGTTTTAGGCAGAGCATATCTAAGAAAGAAGTTAACTGTACATTTTCCCAGAAGAATGGGAAAAAATGTTATTTTAGTAACGATGGGCTGGGAAGTCCTGGGTTGTAAAAGAGAGTACCGACGACAAAATGTTGCAAACAACCAAAACGGCAACGACGAAGGAAATAATCCATTATGGAGTCGAGGTAGCAGTTGTCGTTATACTGGTTATCACTGTTAGCATTCAACCGCGATTATTATACCTATTTTAACAACGCGTTTCAAGAGACAATGCTCTCATCATCAGGTTGTAAGATCTATGTCATGAAATTAAACGGACTAAAAAGACAAAATACCATCACCAATAGTTGGGAAGTCCATAGAGTAAAACAGAATTAAAAGTATATTGGACTTTGGGTTCTCGTCTTACATTGAAGTTGTTGACACAAGTCAATGGCCGTCCCATAGCTACCAAATATGCTGTCGACTGCGCCGGCTCGGGAGCTGTTGTGGACTGACGTGCCTAGGTGTTGTGGCGTGGTTACAGCCGTGTGCTTGACGGTAACGCTATGCTATTGGGCGCCTCATTTCCTTATTGCATTGGTCTGCCATCGTTAGCCTCTCGCAACTCCGTCATTGACATGCTACAAGTTTAAAGTCGCATGCCTGCCCTAAAATAATTCTAAAAACCCGCTAAAAAATCTCATTTCTTTAAAGTTATCTTGTACATTTAGGATATTGCTTTGTTTCTTTTCATGGATAGCTATCTCGAATTCCTCTAGTAAATCAAGTTTCCTCCCTTTCTTTTCTACATGCAATATTTCTACGTTGTCTTCTATGCTATTAAGGGGATGGCCTGTTTCATATACATGGTTCGCAACAGCTGATTTGTCATAATTTCCTAACCTGAACGCATCTTTATGTTCTTTATACCGGATCGCGAATGATCTTCCTGTCTGCCCTATATATTTTGCATCACACGTTCTGCACTGAATCTTATAAACTCCCGATCTTTCAAACTTATTTCTCTTCTCGCCAATATCGTGCTTAAGGCTATACCTCACTAGGTTATTAGTCTGAAAAGCTATTTTGACATCGTATGGCTTAAAAATATTTGCTATCTTTTGTGAGACTTTTCCGTAGTATGGCATCGTGATAATTTTCACTTTCTCTCCATCAGGTTTATTCTTTTTGCGCTTATTACTTTTCCGTAACAGTTTTTTAACCATATCTGTTCTGTAACCGTTATTCATCGCTATTCTCTTAACGGTATTAATTTCAGTCTCCCTATCTTTTTCACTCATAGGTATATTGACTGCCCTATGCACGAGACTACGGAAAGCAGCTTCTTTATAAGCCTGCGGATGGCATGAATCATTCGGGATCACGGCATCAGTCGTAGTTTGTTTTCTATAAACGGAGATCGCATGTTTGTTGCCCTGCTTTTTTATATTCAGGTCCAGGAACTGTAAACAATTGTCAGTTTCATACTCCACGGTAAATTTTATTTTATTATGTGCGTCGTTGAACTTTTTTACTATTTCCTCAATGTCCTCACGGGAACCATCGACAAGTATTTTGTCTTTTTAGTCCGTTTAATTTCATGACATAGATCTTACAACCTGATGATGAGAGCATTGTCTCTTGAAACGCGTTGTTAAAATATGTATAAGAATCGCGGTTGAATGCTAACAGTGATAACCAGACGAAGGAAATATTAACTGACGTTTTGGCCAATTCCATTTCCAAACGGAGGTCTACGTATCTTATCAAAAGCTGGATGCTTATGCTACAGCAAAGTAAATGAAAATGTTTCATAGTATACATAACACGCGTTTATCGTTAGGTCGTGGTACAAGCAGATAAAGTGCCCTTTATTTAAAACAACCAGTGAACATAATGATTTCTACACGCAATTCTGCTTCGTGAGGGAGCCTATGAAATTATCGTTTACATGGTATCAGAAGTATTATTTGACAGAAGTGCAGTAGTGCCCGCTAAGGGAAAAAAATCGAAACACCAACACGGAATTGTGCGACATAAACGAAAATTTGTAGGCGTGTTATCACATCTGCAGATGATGCCTATTCACATTTCGCACCAGTCGCATAAGAGTTTCGCTAGTGGCGCCACTATGAGGATAAAAATCTGGTGTGCTTTAAATGTCGCTGCAACGTTCCTGAACATAAGTTACCCTTTGAGTTTGGACGTGGTACTTACTTTCCGTGTCCGGAACTAGACTTCAGACTTCCAAAAATCAGCAGCCAATATGGCCTTGTCATTTGCCTCCCATAAGTCATTCATTGTGCAGGGCTGGTCTAAGTATGGACAGATAAGCAGGTGTTGAGGATCCTGGACAGAACCACACAGACAGAGAGTGTTCTCATTCTCTTTTAGGAAACCCCTTTGCTGCAGGTTTGTCTTGCACTTTGGCACTTCTACCCTCATACGGTTTAGGGTTCTCCAGACTGTGTATGGTAGGTCTCCACCAGGCGCCAGTTCTTCTTTTACATCTTCATTGGGGGTTTCTCAGGTCAATTTCCCACCTTTTCAAACGATTCTCTGCAGCCGCCCCTTCCAGGGCTCGGGTACGTGACAGGAAACTCTTCCTCGAACAAAGCCGTCAGTCAGCAGGCTGGTGTCCATATAAAGGGTGACGCATGTCCTTTTGCTTGCTTGGTTTTTTCGGCTTCGGCAGCGATGTCACGTCGTATGTTGGGCGGTGCGATCCCCATGATTAAGTACATCTTGTGCACTGGGGTTGGCCTCAGGCATCGGGTAACAATCCGTGCCATTTCATTCACCGCGGCATCAACTTTTCTCGCGTGTGTTGATGCAGACAATACTGGAGCGGCGTATTCCGCGGCTGACACACTGAGCGCAAGGGCTGAAGTTCTCAGGACTTTTGGGTTTGCACCCCAGGATCCGCTGGTTAGTTTCCTGATGATGTTGTTTCTAGTAGAGACTTTTCCCTTGTGGCATTACAATGATGTTTATAAGTCAGTGTGCGATCCAACGTGACACGAAGATATTTGGGCGTTTTACAATGCTCGAGACGTTCACCTCTCCATATTACATTTAATTCACGATTTGCCTCCCTGTTCTTTAAATGGAATGCACAGACCTGCGCTTGGAAGGGTTCGGCCTTTGGTGGTTTGCCTCATAATACTGGGAGAGAGCTTCCAAGGTAATGGTTAATTTCTCCTCTACATCCAAAAAATTGTTACCTTGGGCTGCAACTGCAGTGTCATCGGCATACATAAATTGGCGCTTGATCTTTGGCAACGGTTGGTCATTTGTATATATATATATATATATATATATATATATATATATATATATATATATATATATATATATATTATGCAGAGCTGGGGCGAGGACGCTTCCCTGAGGTAGGCCATTCCTCTGATTTCTCTATCTGCTCTTCTTGCCCTGGAGACAGACGAAAAATCTCCTATTATGCAGGAAAGTACCTATCAGTGATGTTAAATGGTAATCTCTTGTCACATTATATACTTTCCTAAGGAGCCTCCGATGGTTTACAGTATCATATATAGCTGAAAGGTCTATGAAGGTCACTCCCGTGATCTCTTTCCTCTCAAACGCATCCTCGATATGTTGGGTCAGGTTCAGGACTTGACCGCAGCACGATTTGCCTGGTCGGAACCTGCCTGCTGTGGGATGATCTGTTGTTCCAAGACGCTTTCTATGCGACTTAGCGTCAGGCGTTCCAAGTTCTTAAAACAGTGACATAAAAGAGACACGGGTCGGAAGTTTTTTGGATCATCAGAGTCCTTTCCTGGTTTCAGAAGTGCAACCACTCGGGCTTTCCTTCCACATCTTTGGAATATGGAGCCTTTCTACACATGCGTTTATCAAATCTAGCAGCCACTGTAGGGTATTACTGCCAAATTTTTTAATTTGCTCGACTCTGAGTTCATCGATACCAGGAACTCTGTTAATCTTCAAGCTGGAAATGGCTGCAGTAAGTTCTGACATTGTAAATGGTGCCTTGAGGTGATGATTTTCCTCTGCCGGATCACGTGCTAATGGTTCCTGGTACTTTCTGCCGTGATTTTGCCATTCATAAGGGCTGTAGTGGCGACTTGGTCTGCAGTGACATTAGTAAATTTATCATTTGACTTTGTCGTGTCACCGTTAAGGTTCTTTAACAGTTTCCAAGCCCGCCTACTGTTCACTTTCATGTCCAGGTTCTCCACGAGGTCACACCATTTGGCTTTGCGGTTCTCAGCTATGACTGACATGAGTTCATCGCCTGCTAGAAGTGTCTCATCATCAAATGGGTCGTTATCTAAGAGCTTCTGATATCTTTCCAGTAGTGGCTTTGCGTCCTCAGACAGTCCCATAATATACTGTGTTCTGCATCTTCGCGGTATTGTTTTCCTAGACACCTTCTGAACGAGTTTGACAAAAGAGTCGTACGTCTCAGGTTGTGGGGGGATTTTTGTTATTTCTACATCAATGAGCTCTCTAAATTTCTTCCAATTGTCCTTTTCAAAATTGAACCTTCTTTTGAAAGGAACTTGTTCAGGCTTAACAACTGCATTCACCGTGCAAATTATGGGCCGATGCTGCGTATGGGGAATTGGCTCCCCAATCAGTTTTCCACATTGGCCAGCGAGTTTCTTGCTAACTAAGATGTTATCGGGATTGTACCCTTTCATCTGCCACTATTAAAGGAGCTTGGCAGTTTCGGGTCATATATGAGCACTAGATCGTGTACCTCAGCCCAGGTCTCTAGTTCCACTACGCTGCTGTTAGTTTCTTTACAGCCGCAAGTAGTGCTCTGACAGTTGAAATCGTCCAATACAAAATTAAAGTCTTGGTAACTGAAATTGCCAGGCTCAGTGAAGACAAAATCTGATTATGGGAGTTTGTACACAGAGATAACGTTATATTGCTGAGTTCGAACGGTTAATATCTCAATGTCTTGCCTGTCGGTCAGTGATGCAGAAGTGACTCTAATTCCTGGCCTGGCGAAGAAGGCACTACCGTACCGTTCATTCCATCTATTTTGGGTGTGGTCTTGTACTGCCCCGATGAGTTTCTTGAATCAGGAGGAAGTCACATTGATACTCTTTACACAAGTCAGATAATAAAACTTCTTTGTCTCTCGATATTTCTTCAATGTTTATCGACATCGTCACAAGTGGCCTTAGAAAAGACCGTTTGGGTAGGGACTTATTTCCTCAAAAGTCCGTTCCGGTTGTTGAAAGATTAGCCGCTGATATATCAACGTTGCCCGGGGTCCGCCCGATTGCGGTTCTCGTTTGTGTCTTGCTGTCGCAATCTTCGGGGAGGCTCCTTCAATGCACCCCTTGGACGTGGTGAGTTGGTGAAAGTCAAGAATGCCTATATAGGCGACAAGGACGCCATTATCAACACGTCACTGAGTTTGGATGTGGTCGTGTAATAGTACTCCGAAAAGCTAAACGTTCCTTCCGCGATACTGCAGAAATACTTGTCAGGATTATTTATTGGCAGCTGTGGTCACGAGAATACACTCGCAAAAAGACCGGGCTCCGGACGGACACGTGGCACTAACGAGTGGTACGACCATCGTGTTCGGCGTATACACTGAAGAGCAAAAGAAACTGGTACACCTGCCTAACACCGTGTAGGCAACGAGAGAGCACGCAGTAGTGCCGCAACACGATGTGTCAAGGACTCGACCAATGTCTGAAGTAGTGCTGGAGGGAACTGACACCATGAATCCTGCAGGACTGTCCATGAATCCATAAGAGTACGAGGGGATGGAGATCTCTTTTGAACAGCACGTTGCAAGACATCCCAGATATGCTCAAGTTTGGTGGCCAGCGGAAGTGCTTAAACTCAGAAGAGTGTACCTGGAGCTACTTTGTAGCAATGTTGGGTTTGTTCGGTGCCACTTCGTCCTGCTGGAATTGCCCGAGTCCGTCTGAATGCACAATGAACATGACTAGATGCAGTTGATCAGACAGTATGCTTAGATACGTGTCACCCGTCAGAGTCGTATCTGGACGTATCAGGAGTCCCATATCATTCCAACTGCACACTCATCGCAATATTACATGCAGGGTCCAAGGCTTCATGAGGTTGTCTTCACACACGTACACGTCCACCCACTCGATACAATTTGAAACGAGACTCATCCGACCAGGCAACATGTTTCCAGGCATCAACAGTCCAATGTCGGTGTTGACGGGCCAAAGCGAGGCGTAAAGTTTTGTGTCGTGCAGTCATCAAGGGTACCCGAGTGGGCCTTGGGCTCTGAAAGCTCATATCGATGATGTTTCGTTGAGTGGTTCGCACGCTGACACTTCTTGATGTCCCAGCACTGAAATCTGCAGCAATTTGTCGCAGGGTTGCCCTTCTGTCACGTTGAACGGTTCTCTTCAGTCGTCGTTGCAGGATCTTTTTCCGGCCGCAGCGATGTCGGAGATTTGATATTTTACCGGATTCCTGATATTCACGGTACACAAGTACAAAATCACCACTTCATCGCTGCCTCGAAGATGCTGTGACCCATCGCTCGTGCGCCGACGATAACACCACGTTCAGACTTACTTACATCTTGAAAACCTGCCATTGTAGCAGCAGTAACCGATCTAATAATTGCGCCAAACACTTGTTTTATATAGGCGTTGCCGACTGCAGCCCCGCATTCTGTCGGTTACATATAACTGTATTTGAATACGCATGCCGATACCAGTTCCTTTGGCGCTTGAGTCTAACTCTGGTGCAGCGTACTGCGCTTTCAGCAGCAATGTCAACAGCATCTGGCGCCACAGTGGGATTTATTTATTTGCTTTTTTTTCAGTCTGTTATCTATATAAAAGAACAGACCCAGTGTTGCACAGGAATTGGCATGAACAGAGCACTTCATATTTTAACATAATTTCAAATTTGTTAGTAATAACTAATCATAATGGTATTTAAGGGGGGAGGGGGGGGGATCTACGTACAATAACTAAAATAAAGCAAAATAATAGTAGTAATAACTTTAAAACAGCCTGAATATTACCATTTGGACATTTAGCGCACAAATATCCGGAATCCAGAAGGCAGACTGTAACTAGGCTGTTAGGTTTTTATATTGGTAACGCCACCGCCGCGTAGCGCTCTGTATGAAAATCACTGACTGTGCTGTGTGCAGTCTGTGGCTGGTTTGCATTGGAATTTTTGTATTGTAGTGTTGGGCAGTTGGATGTGAACAGCGCGTAGCATTGCGCAGTTGAAGGTGAGCCGCCGGCAGTAGTGGATGTGGGGAGAGAAATGGCGGAGTTTTGAGAGCGGATGATCTGGACGTGTGTCCATCAGAGACAGTAAATTTGTAACACTGGATGTCATGAACTGATATATATATTACGGCTTTTGAACACTATTAATGTAAATACATTGTTTGTTCTTTATCAAAATCATTCATTTGCTAACTATGCCTATCAGTAGTTAGTCCCTTCAGTAGTTAGAATCTTTTATTTAGCTGGGAGTATTGGCGCTCGCTGTATTGCAGTAGTTCGAAGATTTTTGTGAGGTAAGTGATTGATGAAAGGTATAGGTTATTGTTAGTCAGGGCCATTCTTTTGTAGGGATTATTGAAAGTCAGATTGCGTTGCGCTAAAAATATTGTGTGTCAGTTTAGTGTTGAACACAATAGGTAAAGAGCGAAATGTATGAGTGCGTTCAGTTCTGCTCAGCTGTTCGAAAATCAAATAATGTAAGAGGTTTATCAGCACAGTAATTCATTAATTTTTCTAAGGGGACGTTTCAACACACTAGTTGTCTATTGCACAATGTGACACTGGTAGGTCACAAATTTTGTAATTTATAATTCTGGACTACATTATTACAACACCATACTACACAGCACTACACCTCACAACACTACACTACACAACACTATTGCACTTCGTATTACAACCAAGTTGGATATTTGTCTGGATGATTAGACCCCTGTGAGCTGAGGTGCAACTCAGAATTCACTGGGGTTGTGCTGCTGTGTCACCCAAGATGTAGAGATTGGTTGGCTGTCAGAGTCTCAGGAAGTCCTTTCTGGTCCTACACTAGTCCTCTTCTCACTGCTTCCACATTGATACAACTAGTTGTTACAAACTAGTTTCTTCAGGGACATCTCCGAGCCAGATGTCCTGTAGCATGCATTCAACTGATCCCAAACAGAAACCGTTCGCGACTTCAGTGGTGTCAAGCGGGAGCTCATTGGAGGCTAGGGTAAATATCTGTTGTGTTTTATGATGAAAGGTGGCTCTGCTCGGCGCCAGTGATGGCCATGTGTTGGTTAGAAGGAGGTCAGTTGAGAGCGTGCAACCAACCCATCTGTGTGCTAGACACACTGGACCTACTTGGAGTTATGGTCTGGGGTGAAATTTCGTATGACAGTAGGAGCACCCTCGTGGTTAGCTCATGCATCCCTACTGCAAATGTGAACGTCAATATAGTGATCCGACTTGTGGTGCTGCCATTCATAAATAGCAATCCACAACCAGTATTAATCGTCCCTGTATTGGGCGACCAAGTGCAATAGGCATGGAACTCCAACCCTCAAACTGACACCCGGGTCCTCTACAACGCAATGTGTGTACGTCTGCATGCTTTCTTTCAGCATTCTGCCAGTTAAAACGATTATTAATGTGCATTTGCAAAGTTTATCACTTAAATATGTTACTTATACAGAAGTTTTCCCTACTTTTCATTAATTATTTAGCGATGCTGCAATTTTTTATGTCTATGTAGAAAGATTAACTCCTGAGATCGAAGGTATACTTTATTATATAGGTGTTTATGATGCAATAATTAATTTTATAAAGCATCATCACTTTAAATAGCAAGAAAGAAGCAATCATAGCATTGCGCATAATAAACCGCGTAACTTGAAACTGATAGGCATAGCTTACATGACTGAACATCACACAGTAAGAAATAATTCGGAACATCCAAAATTACAAAGCGTGCACAGTCCAACTGGATGATTCCATTGGATGTAATCACAGTCCTTTAATGTGAAAATTGTCTATCATTGAAAGTGTCTCATCAAAGCAACTGCATAACGATGAAGTTCAAGAAAAAATCTGCATGTACTATTTCAAAAGCTGAAGGCACCGTTAGGTTGTCCTTTGCCAGTTATTTCGTTGTCACGTAAATAAATACACTTCAAAAACATCTCCCATATCAATCTGCATCGCAGAAGCAACAACCTCACAATTAGTCACGCAATATAATGTGATATTTATTACTAACAACGTTATTTACAATTGCGCTTTTTGCTCTTTATACCATCGACAATCACTGAACAGACAAAGTGGTACGTCGGTATTAAGTGTGGTCAACATGTCCTCATATCAAGCGTGCGTCTAAATTAGGTACGAAAATTAAATAAATGACTTGGTAGAGCAGATATGAACGATGGTAATACTGAATTGATACTTTCTACTGACTTCAGAGCGATCAAACAAGAAACCACACTATAGGGATATCACAATGTGCGTGAACATGAATCACATTTCTAGCAGTATCCTGTAGAGCGATTCACCAGTTCTCTCATGGGACCTGTGTGGTAATTAAGGGAAATATCACAGCTGTAGACTATGTGAAAAGTATTACCGACCCCTTACATCCCTTCATGCTTGACGTCTTCCCTGACGGCCATGGTATACTTGAGCACGATAACGGTCCGTTCCACACTCCCAGAATCGTGCAATAAGAGCTTGAGGAGCTTGAAACTGAACTCACGTTGATGTCTTCGCCACCGAAATTGCCTGATCTGTACCCGATGGAACTTACCTGGGACGCCATCGGGTGTTAGCTCTGTGTCCACTAACCACCAGGCCGTCATTTACGAAACTGCGTGACCTGAGTGTAGTAATATGGTGCCATGTATCTCCAGAAACGTAGCAAGGACTTTTCGAATCGGCCTCAGGCAGCGTCAGCGCGTATTGTCTCTTCAGCGCATATACCAGTTCTCTCTAGAAATTAGAAATACTGGGGCAGAGTGATAAGTTCTTGGCTTAGAGCAGAGACAGTGATGATACCAACAAAATGTTGTTATGTTAGTGTATATCGTGCAACAGCGTAAATCAAATGTCAACTAGACTTGCATAGTTATGTTTTACGAGGGTTTGAGAAGAGAGTGTTGCGTATGCTATATTGAAATCTATGCTGCGGGTTAAAGTGCTGTCATAAAATTCCCTGGTTTGAAGAGTTTAGTGCCAAATGAATTCACTGAAAGTCGATGAAAATTTTATGGTCGTCTCTTTATAATTATCGATTATATTTGCGCTAAATTTAGAACGATCCTTATGTTAAAATTGCAACCACGTAAGAGTTGAGTCCGTAGGCGTATGAGAAGACAGATTGCGGTTTAGTTTAGATATAGTGTTTCCATCTTCCACTTCGCTCACAATGGCTTCTTTGCTCGCTTCGTCTCTCAGAGTGCGTCTGCTGAGTGTAATCTTTGGGTGTAGTATCGTATCATCTTTGTGCTCTATGATAAGAGAAGGAAGCGGATGAAACTCGATGCTGGCACATAACCTAATTTTCTCGACTGGCACCAAAGAGACTGCTGAAGTCAAAGTCTCCGTCCGATGGATGGATCAACATCGACAGAAGCACATCTCTTTCCTCCATGAGACATAGTTGAGACGGTTAACGTTTAATCCATGATACTGAATATCAAGAACTGGCGGTGAAATTGTCATCCACCTCTGAGTTAATGGCCACGACATAGATACGCGTTAACGACTTCGGATACTGAGATGGGTAGCCAAGCGGTCGGCTATGTTGACGAACGGATCTCAATTCCCGAGGCTGAAAAGGGGTTTATCCCCTTGGTGAAAAGATTGGAATGAAGTACATTAAGTCTTGTGCGGTCGTCTGAGGGATAATTTAAACAATTGTTTGAAGGATCCGGAAACCGACTACCGCTGGGAGAGCGTGTGCCGACCATGTCCCATTCATTACTGCATCCAAATGTCATCATTCAGAACAGAGTGACAACCGGTCAACGTGACGTGGTCGTCACGGCCTGCTCATCGAGACCATGATTCTAAATGAACTAAGCGACAGCTTTGTCCAAAACAGGTATCGCTATTGCTGAATACACTTGTGACAACGAATTTCAAAACAGTGAAGAAAGAAAAAGAATACAACGGATCTTGTTAGCGGATGTGTTACTGTAGATGAAACTGTTCTGAGCAGGCGCGATAAGTAGAGATAGTACCTACGCTAAGTATGCCTGTGGCTAGTTGCTTGGAGACCAGAGGTCGCTTCGCCGCTAGAGTGTACTCATAAACAGCAGCGAACACGGTGTAAGCCCGTTCTCGGGCAGCTATAGAGAAGGACTAGCTCACAGCAGTGGCAGTTGATTGATATGCGGGCGCCCCATGTTGGCCGAATGTTGCCGGAAGCCGGCGGCCTCACCTGGGGAGTGATATCGCGCCGCTTGGTTACTTGACTGTCTTCTTCATAACTCTTGAAGGAAGCGAGCTCGCTAAGGGGAATGTTGCCTACTCATACTGTGAAGTGTGGTGAAATATTTTGGTAGCAGGTATTAATTTTGTTCTGTGTCGCAGCGTCCTGGTTCGCCCCGCTCGTACTTTGTATTTTTATCATTACTACTGTCTGGTATTGTGAGCCAAACGCGCTCATTGGTGTCACATTTTCGCACATGGTCACCAGTGTGCATCACGTTTGTTGTGTGCTCGCCACGTTACTGAATGCCATGAGCAGCTTGCAGTGTCTGTTAGACGCTTTTCTTAATTTCACACCGCACATTTCTTGTCGTGGTTTATCTTCCGCTAGTTTCCTTTGAGGTATCTTATATTTAAGTGATACCATTTTTGTTAAAATGCAAGACACCAGATAACTGCCTGGTGTTATAAGCTAAAGGTGCCCGTTGGTGTTATACTTTCGCTCCACATTAGTGCCTTGCATTTTAACGAAAATGGTGTTCAATTAGTGTCTCTGCTCATAACGGCATTTCATTTAAATTTAACTCTTAATGCTTGACCAGTTTTGTGTTGCAGAATTCGCCACTATTTAGTGAATCCTTTACCAACGACTTCACTGCGACATTCACCAAACAATTTTGCAGTGCGACTGATAAAACCTATCTATTTCGGCAAAACGGCTGGTCATTGTCATTTGCTGCCTTGCAAAACTAGCCGTCTGTGTGATATTATTTGCCGTCCCTGTATTTACCTTGCAGCCCGCCAAGCCTGCACGGTTCTGGTTCTGTATTTCATCGGCTACTGCCATTGTTTTCTTCCTTACTTTACTTGAAAGTTTTGGTTCAAATGGCTCTGAGCACTATGGGACTCAACTGCTGAGGTCATTAGTCCCCTAGAACTTAGAACTAGTTAAACCTAACTAACCTAAGGACATCACACACAACCATGCCCGAGGAAGGATTCGAACCTGCGACCGTAGCGGTCTCGCGGTTCCACTTCGGCCGGCTTGAAAGTTTTCCTTTATGTAAATTGTAAGGGATTATATGAAAATGTTTTTCTCGTTAAATGTTGAAGTCAAGAAATGTCGCTTATTGGCGGCCTGTAATACAAGTTCTGCATATACTTTGCTTGACAATTTACGTGTAAATGTCACTGTATAGTTACCATGACGAATTTAAGGCAAACGTTAAAGCTCCTCACCGGTCGTAGAACTTGTTTTTGTGGCCATCTGCCTGTAAGTCAGTATGTATCTCTCTTGTGATTTTCTCTTAAAGTTTCTTGTAACAAAAATGTGAAGTTTTGGTCCTGGCAGTATTTTTAGTTTCAATGTCTGCGTTCTTAATGTGTAACCGTCCTTGGTATTCTAGCCGTTACCACTTCCATCACTGTGATAACCCGCTGGAGCGGTTGCTAAGAGTAATCTGGATTTGACTTACACCGTTACTTTGCTAATTCTATTATGTTGTGCTACACTTACATGTTATCCTTTTACATTTTAGTTTGTCTTCTTATGACATTTCTGTTTGACGAGAGCTATTAGTATTTCTTCTTATAGGACCACGGATTGTTCCACGGGGTGAGCTGCGACCGTATATTGAGAAGGTGCGTAATTAGCAGTAGAAACAAACTGCAGACGTAATTATTAGTACGGCCCTCACCCTTCGTCTGGTGGCCTCGTTCCCTAATTCAGAAGAGGCCCCACAGGCTGAATTTGGCATTCGGCAAACAGCTGCGCAGGCTACACTAGAGGAATGCCAAAATAAACATTTTAATAGCAAAGCAAAGCTGACTTATTCAATTAAAAAAAGAACCTACGAACTTTCCAAAATGAAGTTCACGATTTAATTAGTTGCGTGCATGTAATACAACAACCGCCGTATAGTCAGTTGGTTGATGGTGATTCTGAAGAAACTATGAAAATTGTACTCATAAGAAGTCGCTGTCTGAAGCCAACTGAAATTAAAATTTCAAAAAGTGCTGTGTTCTATCATTTTGAAAAATAACAATACATGACATTCAACTGTTCTCGATAATTCACAGAGATTTGCAGCCATTTCCTAACATCCGCATTAAATTTTTGTACCAAGCGCTATTGACATTTTCTCGAACATCTAATTTCACTTAAAAGTACGCCATAAGCGACCGTTCTTAGTGCCCAATGTTTTTCAGCACCGAACGGAATAGATAAAAAAGAACAACTTGCCGTGTCACCAGTACACAAATTTGGAAATGTGCCATTTGTGTGGCCTTGGAACGTACTTCTGTTTCCATCAACATCATAAATTTAGGCAAATAATCTTCTTCAATAATGGCCTAATTATATTTATGGAAAAAGCTCCACAAATTTTGAATACGACACAGACAGTTTGATATATTGCTCGCATTTGTATTTGCCAACGTTTCTCTATTTAAGATCTTAAGCTCAGATTTTGAGGGCTACACGCATTCTTTTCTTAAATCCAATTCTTCTCAAAATATATGAGAAGTAAACGTGTTAACTGTAAATACACAAACGTATATTTATTGAGATCCCATAGATTCATATGAAATAAATATATATATTATACAGTGCTAAAAAAATTTATAATAGTATAAATTTTTTGTGAACGAGAGTCAAAATGCCCTATGCCTTACACTCGTGTGTCCAAGCCCTATTCCTTACACTCAATGTGGCCAAGACGGTCAATGCTGAGCGTAACATATTATTCTGATAGCACACTTTTGAGCAGTGAATACTTTCTTTCTTAAAGGTGAGTTACCCCATAACATTATTCCATAACACATTATTGAATGGAAATATGCAAAATATGTCGACCTATTGACTTGTCTCTCCCCAAGATGTGTAATGTTTCAAACGGCAAATGTGGCTAAACTAAGTCGTTTTAAGAGTTCCAAAAAGGACTTTTGCTTGTTTGAATTCTCATCAATATAGACGGTTTATCAGTTTAGATGGTTTACTGAGAATAGTGTTGTTGCTCAGGTTGGATAATATTCCAGAATACATCAACTCAAACCTATTGGAAAATGAAGTTAGTAGTGAAACAGGTTGGTAGTTATTGACGCTCTTCTGCCGCCTTTATTATAGAGGGGTTTGACATGGCATATTTCAGTCTCTCTGGAAAACGCCTTGAGTTTGTGATGTATTACATTTTTCATATAAGACATGGCTCATTATATGGGAACAAATCTTTAGAACTATGTTGGAAACACCGTAATATCGACATGAGCTCTTATTTTTGAGATATTATATAAATTCCTTAAGTTCAGAGGGAAAGTTAGTGATATATTTATAACACAGAATATTATGGGGGTTTATTCTTCAACAACTGCAGTAATCCCTTTAGTAATCCATGGTTTTTTACATGCCTGTTTAATGTCCTATCTGATCAGCATATATTTAAAACTTTTTTCAAGTACTCATATGAATATTCACCGAATAGATTAAATGTTATGTCCGCATTTGGTTCTTTATATGTTCCATCCCAGTTCATCTGCTGAAAACTGTTCTTAAGAACTTTTTTCTGGCGTCATTAATTATTCTGGTTTCTACTGAGGAGTATTAACACTGTAAGACACAATCTTATTTATCCTATTTAACTACAAACTATTTAACTACACTTCATGATCAGAGAGTGCATTCCTTACTGGGTACGCAGAAATTTTCTTGCCATGAGCTTTATCAAAGAAAACATGATCAATTACGGTCCTACTGCCTTTATGCACGTGTTTAGTAAACGCAATTACTGACATAAAATTGTGTCATACAAATAAGGTTTCCATATCGTTTTTCCCATTAGAATCCTTTAGAAAATTTCCATTGAAATCATCACAGACTACTAACTAATTGCTGCTGTAGTATGGAATCCAAATACCTCACAAACAGTTTAAAAATAGCCAATGGAGACCTACATATTGTAAGTAGGCTGTTTACGTTTTTAAGTTGGTAACGCCACGTAGCGCTCTATATGAAAATCACTGACTGTGCTATGTGAAGTCTGTGGCTGGTTTGCATTGTTGGAATATTCGCTATTGTACTGTTGGGCAGTTGGATATGAACAGCGCGTAGCATTGCGCAGTTGGAAGTGAGCCGCCAGCAGTGGTGGTTGTGGGGAGAGAGATGGCAGAATTTTGAGAGCGGACGATCTGGACGTGTGTCCATCAGAAAGAGTAAATTTGTAATATTGGATATGATGAACTGATATATATATATATATATATATATATATATATATATATATATATATGATGACTTTTAAACATTATTAAGGTAAATACATTGTTTGTTCTCTATCAAAACCTTTCATTTGCTAACTATGCCTATCAGTAGTTAGGGTCTTCAGTAGTTTGAATCTTTTATTTAGCTGGCAGTATTGGCGCTCGCTGTATTGCAGTAGTTCAAGTAACGAAGATTTTTGTGAGGTAAGTGATTCATGGAAGCTATAGGTTATTGTTAGTCAGGGCCTTTATTTTGTAGGGATTATTGAAAGCCAGATTGCGTTGCGCTAAAAATATTGTCTGTCAGTTTAGAGATAATCAGAATAAGTAAAGAGTACGTTCAGTTTTGCTCAGCTGTTTGAAAATCAAATAACGTAAGGGGTTTACCAGCACATTAATTTTTCTAAGGGGACGTTTCAATATATTTTCAATTAAAATTGGACTATTTTTCAGTATTAATTCACAAGCACACATTTCTATGTTCTGATCACTACTAAATCTCCTTCTCTCTTAATATACAGGGTGACAATTATTGAACTGTATTAAAGAAACTACGGCGTGCAAACACTTTATTCAACATGTGAACGTCACTACAGGTATTCGGATTTAGGTTATGGCTTGTTCGATACGCCGGCCATCATTAGAGATAAGGTGATGCAGTCGAATAGCGAAATTCTGTATGACCCGCTAGAATGTCAGTAGACCGGTGCTGTCGCTAACCTCGTGAATGGCTGTTTTCAGTTCAGCAACGGTTGGGGGTTATTGCTGTACATTTTTTCTTTAATGTAGCCACACAAAAAGGAGTCGCGAGTGTTCAGATCCGGAGAAGTTCGCCCGCTTAGCTGAGTGATAGCGTGCCTGCCTCCCATGCACTGGGCCTGGGTTCGATTCCCGGTCGGGTTGGAGATTTTCTCCACTTATGGACTGAGTGTTGTGTTGTCCTCATCACCATCTCATCCTCATCATCGGCCGCAAGTCCCCCAATGTGGCGCCGAATGGAATAAGACTTGCACTTGACGGCCGAACCCGAATGGGACCTCCCAGCCAACAATGCCATACAATCATTTCATTTAGATCGGGAAAATATGGCGGCCAATCGAGGCACATGCCAGTGGCCTCTTTACCACAGAGCCAGAATGTGGTCCAGGACATCAAACACTCACCTGTTTCGATGGAGTTGAGCTCCGTCTTCCATGAACCACATCTTGTCGAAATCAGGGTCACTTTGGATAATGGGGATGAAATCATCTTCTAAAACCTGCACGTACCGTTCAGTAGTCATGTAGTTCAATAACAGTCATCCTATGTGTAACAGATTCTCCTTTCCCCATATTAGTTCTACATGATTGAAATACTGGAATGTAATATTTCATATTTAACTTTCCTAAGCCTGTCGTTATGTGGTGCTCAGGTAGGCACAAGATGTCTGTCTTTTCAGAGCTTTCAAAAATTTTCTAAACGTAGAAGAAGCTTTTTCGCTTTATTATTCAGTCCTCGAATACTTAGGTGAAATAAGCTAACCTCACTTTTGTGTTCGTTCTTGAGTATTTTGTGGGACTCTTTGTTATTTTAACTTCTGAGTCCTGAGTGTAACCTAAAATACGTACCTCTCTGGCCCCTTGCTTTTTGTGATCGCGACACTCCTGTACATTTTCTGCAAGACGATCAGTCAGCCTAGCTTTCCCTCTCTTACTCAAGGGTAGGTCGTGTCTAGTATATCCACATGTCTCAACTGTAGCATCAAGCCACTGCATTCACGTACGATTTCATTTCAGTTAGCAGCAGTCTGCTCAGCTCTGTGGTCACACTGCTCATAGTAGTGTTATCTCATGGCTGGTCGTAGCATTGCAGGTCCTCCATAAAACACACACTTTTGTGTGCCCTTGCTACTCCTGTTTCATCTAGGTCTTCCTCCTCCTCCCCCCCCCTCCCGCCCCCACATTTTCTTTGAGTCTTCACCCGTCTGGTTTGATGAGGCCTGCCATGAATTCCACTCTTGTGACAACCTTTTCATGTTAGAGTAGCACTTCCAACCTATGTCCTCAATTATTTGCTTTAAGTATTCCCATCTCTGCCTTCCTCTACAGTTTTTAGTCTCTACATCTTCCTCTGGCACTATGAAAATTATTTTCTGATGTATTAACATACCTCCTGCCATTCTGTCAGCGTTTTCCACATATTACTTTCCCCGTCGATTTTACGGAGAACATCCGAATTTCTTAGTTTATCTTCCACCTAATTTTCAACATTCTACCGTAGTATCAGATCTCAAATACTTTGGTTCTCTTCTCTTCTGTTTTTCTCACAGTCCATATTTCAGTACCGAAGAATGCTGTACTCCAAATGTATATTCTCAGAGATTTCTTCCTAAAAATAAGTTCTACGGTTCATGTCAGTAGACTTCTCTCGCCCAGGAATGCCCTCTATATCGGTGCGGGTTGGTTTTTATGTTCTCTTTGCTTCGTCTTTCGTGGATTCTTTTCTGCCTTGTTAACACAATTCCTTAACTTCCGTATCTCGTGATCCCCAATTCTGAATTTAATTTTCTCGGTATTCTCATTTCTACTCTTTCTCATGCTTTTACCTTTCGCAAAGCCAGACTGACCGTCATCCAACAGATCCTCAATCTTTTTTCCAGGTCTTCTGGATATTATCCTTGTCAACAACTTGGATGCGTGAGCTGTTAAGCTAATCATGCGATAATTCTCGCACTTGTCGGCTCATGCTGTCTTCGAAATATATTTCCGAAAGTTTAATAGTTTTGTCTCCAGTTTCATATATTCTCCACACCATCGTTTTCTTGCCACTTCCCCATAATATGGAATGTTATTTATCCCTTCTGTATTTGATCTCAACGCTCTTAAAGCTCTTTCAAATTCTGATTCTAGTATTGGATCGTCTACCTCTTTCCAGACGACTGCTGCTTTCCTTCTATGAAGTTACCAGACAAGCCCTTCCCCTCATAGAAACATTCAGTGTACTCTTCCCACCACTCTCTCTTTTGCATTTACCAACGTAATTATCATCGCACTCTTAATGTTACCGCCCTTACGTTTATTCACCCAAGGATGTTTTGACATTGTATCCTGAGATATTCCGTCCCCTACAACCACATTTCAATCTCCCATGATTAATAGATTTTCATTTCCCTTTATGTATTGAAATATTCTTTCAATGTCTTCATAGACTTTCTCTATCTCTTCATCTTCAGTTTGTGACATCGGCATGTAGACCTGCACTACCGTTGTCGGTAATGGTTTGCTGTCATTTCTGTTAAGAACAACGCTGACACCGAACTGTCCACAATAACTCACTCTCTGTGCTACCTTCGTATTCATCATGATCCCATCTCATTTATATGATTTCCTGCGGCTGTTTGTATTATCCTGCACTTGGCTGACCGGACGCCCCGACTGGTACGACGTTACCCTTTCGTATATTATTCTGTCTTTTTCTCATGATCGTCTCCCCTTGACAGTCCCTTCCCGAATATCCGAATGGGGGACTCGTCCGGAATCATTTGCCAAGGGGGAGATCGTAACGACAGTTTTTCAATTACAGGCGACGTGTCCTGTGGGTACACATTTATTTGTCTTTAAGACAGTGGTTTGCACTGTGTTCTGCATCCCCATTCCGATGATCAATGCTAATTCTTCAGCATTTTGGGGGCAGCGTCCCATCCCAAGGCAAGAGATTGCCCTGGACCTCTGCCCCCACCACCGCCCTCTTTGAGAAGGCCTTTGGCAGAACAAGAGTGAATCTTTACGCCAAGAGTCTTCGGCAGCTATTGACGATAATTTTTATTCAAACTTCAAGCAATTGCGAGGTTCTAGCCCGGGATCTAGGACATTTTGATTACTAGTCAAAGGCGCTTGTCCCAGACCACGGACTGATTAAGGCGACCCTTAATGCTGTAGTTTCCTCTTTAGCTAGGCTGTTACCTGCCCCACCTACTACGACAACCTGATCCTCTTTGTCAAAATCTTAACACAGCTTCAAAATTGTTCAAATGGCTCTGAGTACTATGGGAATTAACACCTGAGGTCATCAGTCCCCTAGACTTAGAACTACTTAAACCTGACTAACATAAGGACAGCACACACATCCATGCCCGAGGCAGGATTAGAACCTGCGACCGTAGCAGCAGCGCGGGCCCGGACTGAAGTGCCTAGAACCGCTACGTCACAGCGGCCGGCTAACACAGCTTCTCTACGTCCTTTGTCACTTAGCTAAGGCTCTCACTTGGCTTCACAATACTTGTGACCTGGTACCCTGTTTCTAATTTGTCCTCTGCCAGCCCGTCTCTTGGCCAATACCTGGGAACAAGACTCTTTTTGCCGTACTCTGCTTTGGTGGTGACCTACAATTCCTTTCCTTGCAAGAGCTTGCTGTTCCATACTATCATATACACCATGATATATAGTTCAAATTTCTAGAAGTGGAATTCAGTCTGGAGATTATACAGGGTGTTACAAAAAGGTACGGCCAAACTTTCAGGAAACATTCCTCACACACAAAGAAAGAAAATATGTTACGTGGACATGTGTCCGGAAACGCTTACTTTCCATGTTAGAGCTCATTTTATTACTTCTCTTCAAATCACATTAATCATGGAATGGAAATACACAGCAACAGAACGTACCAGCGTGACTTCAAACACTTTGTTGCAGGAAATGTCCAAAATGTCCTCCGTTACCGACGATACATGCATCCACCCTCCGTCGCATGGAATCCCTGATGCGCTGATGCAGCCCTGGATAATGTATTGTATCACAGCCGTCCACAATACGAGCACGAAGAGTCTCTACATTTGGTACCGGGGTTGCGTAGACAAGAGATTTCAAATGCCCCCATACATGAAAATCAAGAGGGTTGAGGTCAGGAGAGCGTGGAGGCCATGGAATTGGTCCGCCTCTACCAATCCATCGGTCACCGAATCTGTTGTTGAGAAGCCTACGAACACTTCGACTGAAATGTGCAGGAGCTCCATCGTGCATGAACCACATGTTGTGTCGTACTTGTAAAGGCACATGTTCTAGCGGCACAGGTAGAGTATCCCGTATGAAATCATGATAACGTGCTCCATTGAGCGTAGGTGGAAGAATGGGGCCCAATCAAGACATCACCAACAATGCCTGCCCAAACGTTCACAGAAAATCTGTGTTGATGACGTGATTGCACAATTGCGTGCGGATTCTCGTCAGCCCACACATGTTGATTGTGAAAATGTACAATTTTATCACGTTGGGATGAAGCCTCATCCGTAAAGAGAACATCTGCACTGAAATGAGGATTGACACATTGTTGGATGAACCATTCGCAGAAGTGTAGCCGCGGAGGCCAATCAGCTGCTGATAGTGCCTGCACACGCTGTACATGGTACTGAAAGAACTGGTTCTCCCGTAGCACTCTCCATACAGTGACGTGGTTAACGTTACCTTGTACAGCAGCAACTTCTCTGACG
Organism: Schistocerca nitens; assembly: GCF_023898315.1. Classification (NCBI taxonomy): domain Eukaryota; kingdom Metazoa; phylum Arthropoda; class Insecta; order Orthoptera; family Acrididae; genus Schistocerca; species Schistocerca nitens. The sequence goes on along the minus strand of NW_026045910.1, from coordinate 7,255,015 downwards.
CTGACATTAGGGTTATGGTCAACTGCACGAAGAATTGCCTCGTCCATTGCAGGTGTCCTCGTCGTTCTAGGTCATCCCCAGTCGCGAGTCATAGGCTGGAATGTTCCGTGCTCCCTAAGACGGCGATCAATTGCTTAGAACGTCTTCCTGTCGGGACACTTTCGTTCTGTAAATCTGTCTCGATACAAACCTACCGCGCCACGGCTATTGCCCCGTGCTAATCCATACATCAAATGGGCATCTGCCAACTCCGCATTTGTAAACATTGCACTGACTGCAAAACCACGTTCGTGATGAACACTAACCTGTTGAGGCTACGTACTGATGTGCTTGATGCTAGTACTGTAGAGCAATGAGTCGCATGTCAACACAAGCACCGAAGTCAACATTACCTTCCTTCAATTGGGCCAACTGGCGGTGAATCGAGGGAGTACAGTACATACTCACGGCCGTGCGGTTCTGGCGCTGCAGTCTGGAACCGCGAGACCGCTACGGTCGCAGGTTCGAATCCTGACTCGGGCATGGATGTGTGTGATGTCCTTAGGTTAGTTAGGTTTAACTAGTTCTAAGTTCTAGGGGACTAATAACCTCAGCAGTTGAGTCCCATAGTGCTCAGAGCCATTTGAACCATTTTTTGAACATACTCACGAAAATAAAATGAGCTCTAACATGGAAATTAAGCGTTTCCGGACACATGTTCACATAACATCTTTTCTTTATTTGTGTGTGAGGAATGTTACCTGAAAGTTTGGCCGTACCTTTTTGTAACACCCTGTTAATCCTTGCCTCATGATCAATTATCCCGTCTTTTGTAGAGCCTACAGATTCTTTTGAGGGCCACGTTGAGTTCAACACTCAGGTTCCTGTTACAGTCACCACAGTGAAATTCCTGCCCTTAATCTATTCATTCCACTCCCTGTCTGACAGCCCCCTGCCAACATCAACACTTGTCACTCATTACAATACACAGAAAATGCTTAAAATGTTACACTACTGGCCATTAAAATTGCTACACCACGAAGATGACGTGTTACAGACGCGAAATTTAACAGAAAGAAAGAAGATGCTGTGATATGCAAAGGATTAGCTTTTCAGAGCATTCGCACAAGGTTGGTGCCGTTGGTGACACCTACAGCGTGCTGACATGAGGAAATTTTCCAACCGATTTCTCATACACAAACAGCAGTTGACCGGCGTTGCCTGGTGAAACGTTGTTGTGATGCCTCGTATAAGGAGGAGTAATGCGTACCATCATGTTTCCGACTTTGATAAAGGTCGGATTGTAGCCTACCGCGATTGCGGTTTATCGTATCGCGACATTCTGCTCGCGTTGGTCGAGATCCAATGACTGTTAGCAGAATATGGAAGTGGTGGGTTCAGGAGGATAATACGGAATGCCGTGCTGGATCCCAACGGCCTCGTATCACTAGCAGTCGAGATGACAGGCAACATACCCGCATGGCTGTAACCGATCGTGCAGCCACGTCTCGATCCCTGAGTCAACAGATTGGGACGTTTGCAAGGCAACAACCATCTACACGAACAGTTCGACGACTTTGCAGCAGCATGGACTATCATCTCGGAGACCATGGCTGCGGTTACCCTTGACGCTGCATCACAGGCAGGAGCACCTGCGATGGTGTACTCAAGAACGAACCTAGATGCTCGAATGTCAAAACGCCATTTTTTCTGATGAATCCAGGTTCTGTTTACAGCATCGTGATGGTCGCATCCGTTTTTGGCGACATCGCGGTGAACGCACATTGGAAGCGTGTACTCGTCATCGCCATACTGGCGTATCACCTGGCGTGATGGTATGGGGTGCCATTGGTTACACGTCTCGGTCACCTGCGAAACCCTAAATTTCATTAGGATAATGAATGACCGCATGTTGCAGGTCCTATACGGGCCTTTCTGGATACAAAAAATGTTCGACTGCCGCCCTGGCCAGCACATTCTCCAGATCTCTCACAAATTGAAAACGTCTGGTCAATGGTGGCCGAGCAACTGGCTCGTCACAATACGCCAGTCACTACTCTTGATGAACTGTGGTATCGTGCTGAAGCTGCATGGGTAGCTGTACCTGTACACCCCATCCAAGCCCTGTTTGACTTAATGCCCAGGCGCATCAAGACCAGAGGTGGTTGTTCTGGGTACTGATATCTCTGGATCTACGCAACCAAATTGCGTGAAAATGTAATCATATGTCAGTTCTAGCGTAATATATTTGTCCAATGAATGCCCGTTTATCATCCGCATTTCTTCTTGGTGTAGCAATTTTAATGGCCAGTAGCATATTAAATAATTTCATACATTATACAATACACGTATTTTCGTAATTTACTCTTATGTTTAGCGATTCACGTGAATGTTCTAACACAAAATGTTTATTTCCGATCAAAACAAGAACTCATTGCTCACTTAACTGTTAAATAACTTATTCACAATAAAATGTAACATTTAGTCGCTATTTATCACGTGTATTACTTGATATTAGCCAATTTTTATCATTGGTAGAATACTGTCTACTACGCTCGTATTTAAAAAGAACATCTCGAATCGGTGTATCTTCCGTTCCCCAGATGAAGTAATTGGAATGGAACGGGCTCACGTATAAAGTATGCTTCACACTATCACATTACCCTATAAAAATAGACTCATTTCAACTAGTAACCCAATTTCAGCTTACGCCGGACACTATCATTGCCGACAGTGATGTCTGTGAGTAATTGCTTGAGTGGGCTTTGGATATCGATTCGCTTTGACTGAATCCTCATGTGACCTGACGATATCCAGTGGAACTGAGAATGCCTACGTTCTCATAAGAATCAGACATCACAGGACAGTGTGGCCGACGAAAGAGTATTTCTATTACACTAATCGCTATATTCAGCTCAGCAAATTTGCTCACAATTGTTGGAACGGGACTGTGTACCTCGCCTCGAACTGACATAGTGCACCCAATGGGTCACCGACCATTCACACGATTCTTAGTACTTACTTGTCTGCCTCCGTAGCTGAGTGGTCAGATGAGAGGGTTGCCATGCAGCAGTCTCAGATTCGATTCCAGTTACTGCCAAGGATTTTTCATTGTTGCACACAGGACTATGACGCCAACTGAGCAGCTACTTGATTGAGAAGTAGCTGCTCCTAGTTCTGGAAAATTTGCAAAACAGACGAGAGAGCAGTGAGCTGATCTCCTGTTTATGGCAGACACGGCGGCCGGTCGACATCCCTCAGGCCTTCAGTGCCTCGACGAGAGAAGCTCGTAGAACATACTTAGGGGCCTAACCGACATGTCGTTATGTAACATATCGTTACCTGGCCGCGTCTGTGTTTCTGTCCAGTAGGTGTTGTGTAAGCTCCGGTCTATTTCGTGAATCTGAAGAAAGGCAGCTTTCCCCCTGCACGGAGAGAATGTTGTAGTACATATGTCGCTGTAACAAATCCTGCTCCAGTGCGATGCACTTCTCAAGTGTTTTCAGGAAATTAAGGCTGTTGTGTCACGAGAGCAGCGTCCTAAGGTCAACCAGCTATGGTGGCAGGCCAAAGGTCTACAAAAAATGGTTCAAATGGCTCTGACCACTATGGGACTTAACATCTGAGCTCATCAGTCCCCTAGAACTTAGAAATACTTAAACCTAACGAACCTATCACACACATCCATACCCGAGGCAGGATTCGAATCTGCCACCGATGCGGTAGCGCGGTTCCAGACTGAAGCGCCTAGAACCGCTCGGCCACAAACACCGGCAAATGTCTACACGTAGCGTCAACATCCCGTCAGGGACCGGCAATATTAGGTAAAATCTGCTACACATTCACACTACACCTTCATGATACGGCAGGGTAACGTTACGGAAAAATTTGTCGCTTTGCAGTTTGTCTGTATTCGGTTCCCTTGTTGCTCATTGGTTAAGCCTTTCGTCAAAATCCCGAAATTTACAACAGAAGGTTTATCAATGACTGCATTAATTTTAGACAAAGAAGAAGAAAACTGTAATCAGTCTAAAAAGCTATGGGTACAGTTTTGCACCGTTCTCTCCTTCGGTTTTAGGAAAATAAACGAAGAACACATTTGGCGCCACCGTCTCTGGCAGGCAGCTTAAATTTGTGCGCGAAAGACCTAGATGGCGAACTTAAATGCTATTAACTCACCTTGTCAACAATAATGTCCTCAGCAAATTATAGTTTGGTTTTCAGAAGGGTTGCTCAAATGAGAAAGCCATTTACATGTTCACACACCAGATATTACAAGCATTAAATAACAATATAGCATCGATAGGTATTTTCTGTGAGCTATCCAAGGCATTTGATTATGTGAATCATAGTATACTCCTCGGCAGATTGAAGTTTTATGGGACTGATGGTATACGTATTGAATTTCTTCTTAAAAATAGCCAACCAATGATCATGTCATATCTAACCAAAGGAATGCAGAAAGTTGTACTTAGTAGTAATGCAGCCAACTGAATCCACGGACGTAATCCTGACTGGGGAAAAAATCACATGTGGGGTTACTCAAGGCTTAATATTAGGTCCACTAATGTTTCTCATATTTGTAAATTATCTACCGTCTAATGTACAATAAACAGAATTAGCTCTTTTTGCAGTTGACACCAGTATTGTAATCAGCCCCCGTATACATATAGAAATGGAAGAAATGGTGAACGAAGTTCTCAAAAGTATCATTGACTGGTTTTCTGCGAATGGTCTCGCCCTGAATTTCACAAAGACACATCATATTCAGTTCTGCACCTCAGTGGTACTGCCCCAGTGATAAGTGTAACACATGGTGATGAAATAATACATCGGGTGGAAACTTAGACTTCTTAGGTGTCCATATTGATGAGAATTTAAATTGGAAAAAACACAGTTTGGAACTCATAAAACAACTTAGTTCAGCCACACTTGCACTTAGAATCATAGCAGATCTTGGGTAGACAGGAATCAGTAAGTTGACAAATGTTGCTCATTTTCATTCAGTAATGTCATATGTAATATTGTTCTAGGGTAACTCGTATTTAAGGAAGAAGGTCTTCATTGCCCAAAAACCTTCCTTAAGAATAATATTTGGTGCTCACCCACGATCATCTTGTAGACATCTGTTTATGGAGTTGGGCATTCTGACTACTGCTTCACAGTATATTTATTCCCTCATGAACTTTGTTGTGAGTAATCCACTACAGTTCAAAAGGAACAATGAGGTACATAATTACAATACTAAAAGAAAAAATGACTTTCATTTTGGTTGTCTTTAGCACAGAAAGGGGTGCTCAACGCTGCAAGAAACATTTTTGACCACTTACCCAGTGATATAAAATGTCTAACAGACAGCAAGATAAAATTTGAATATAAATTGAAAAAGTTTCTCCTTGACAACTCCTTCTATTCCGTAGAAGAATTTCTATGTTTGCAGTGTATTAAAGGTGCTGGGTAGGAATTGCTGACTCAATCTGTATATCTTGTTTTCATTTTGGGAAAAAAATAATTAAATAATTATATAGTGATGTTTAGAGTACAAATCCTCCCCCCATGAAACATGGACCTTGCCGTTGGTGGGGAGGCTTGTGTGCCTCAGCGATACAGATAGCCGTACCGTAGGTGCAACCACAACGGAGGGGTATCTGTTGAGAGGCCAGACAAACGTGTGCTTCCTGAAGAGGGGCAGCAGCCTTTTCAGTAGTTGCAGGGCAACATTCTGGATGATTGACTGATCTGGCCTTGTAACAATAACCAAAGCGGCCTTGCTGTGCTGGTACTGCGAACGGCTGAAATCAAGGGGAAACTACGGCCGTAATTTTTCCCGAGAGCATGCAGCTTTACTGTATGATTAAATGATGATGACGTTCTCTTGGGTAAAATATTCCGGAGGTAAAATAGTCCTCCATTCGGATCTCTGGGCGGTGACTACTAGATGTCGTTATCAGGAGAAAGAAAACTGGCGTTCTACGGATCGGAGCGTGGAACGTCAGATCCCTTAATCGGGCAGGTAGGTTAGAAAATTTAAAAAGGGAAATGGATAGGTTAAAGTTAGAGATAGTCGGAATTAGTGAAGTTCGGTGACAGAAGGAACAAGACTTCTGGTCAGGTGACTACAGGGTTATAAACACAAAATCAAATAGGGGTGGTGCAGGAGTAGGTTTAATAATGAATAGGAAAATAGGAATGCGCGTAAGCTACTACAAACAGCATAGTGTACGCATTATTGTGGCCAAGATAGATACGAAGCCCACATCTACTACAGTAGGACAAGTTTATTTGCCAACTAGCTCTGCAGATGACGAAGAAATTGAAGAAATGTATGATGAAATGAAAGAAATTACTCAGATAGTGAAGGGTGTCGAAAATTTAATAGTCGTGGGTGATTGGAATTCGGTAGTAGGAAAAGGGAGAGAAGGAAACGTAGTAGGTGAATATGGATTGGGGCTAAGAAATGAAAGAGGAAGCCGCCTGGTAGAATTTTGCATAGAGCACAACTTAACCATAGCTAACACTTGGTTCAAGAATCATAAAAGAAAGTTGTATACATGGAAGAATCCTGGAGATGCTACAAGGTATCAGATAGATTATATAATGGTAAGACAGAGATTTAGGAACCAGGTTTTAAATTGTAGGACATTTCCAGGGGCAGATGTGGACTCTGACCACATTCTATTGGTTACGAACTGTAGATTAAAACTGAAGAAACTGCAAAAAGGTGGGAATTTAAGGAGATGGGACCTGGATGAACTGACTAAACCAGAGGTTGTACAGAGTTTCAGGGACAGCATAAGGAAACAATTGACAGGAATGGGGAAAGAAATACAATAGAAGACGAGTGGGTAGCTCTGAGGGATGAAGTAGTGAAGGAAGCAGAGGATCAAGTAGGTAAAAAGACGAGGGCTATTAGAAATCCTTGGGTAACAGAACAAATATTGAATTTAATTGATGAAAGGAGAAAATATAAAAATGCAGAAAATGACGCAGGCAAAAAGGAATATAAACGTCTCAAAAATGAGATCGACAGGAAGTGCAAAATGGCTAAGCAGGCATGGCTAGAGGACAAATGTAAGGATGTAGAGGCTTATCTCACTAGGGGTAAGATAGATACAGCCTACAGGAAAATTAAAGAGACCTCTGGTGAAAAGAGAGCCACTTGTATGAATATCAAGAGCTCAGATGGAAACCCAGTTCTAAGCAAAGAGGGGAAAGCAGAAAGGTGGAAGGAGTATATAGAGGGTCTATACAAGGGCGGTGTACTTGAGGACAAAATTATGGAAATGGAAGAGGATATAGATGAAGATGAAATGGGAGATACGATACTGCGTAAAGAGTTTGACTGAGCACTGAAAGACCTGAGTCGAAACAAGGCCCCAGGAGTAGACAACATTCCATTAGAACTACTGACGCCCTTGGGAGAGCCAGTCCTGACAAAACTCTACCATGTACGAGAAAGGGGAAATACCCTCAGACTTCAAGAAGAATATAATAATTCCAGTCCCAAAGAAAGCAGGTGTTGACAGATGTGAAAATTACCGAACTATCAGTTTAATAAGTCACGGCTGCAAAATACTAACGCGAATTCTTTACAGACGAATGGAAAAACTGGTAGAAGCCGACCTCGGGGAAGATCAGTTTGGATTCCGTAGAAATACTGGAACACGTGAGGCAATACTGACCTTACGACTTATCTTAGAAGAAAGATTAAGGAAAGGCAAACCTACGTTTCTAGCATTTGTAGACTTAGAGAAAGCTTTTGACAATGTTGACTGGAATACTCTCTTTCAAATTCTAAAGGTGGCAGGGGTAAAATACAGGGAGCGAAAGGCTATTTACAATTTGTACAGAAACCAGATGGCAGTTATAAGAGTCGAGGGGCATGAAAGGGAAGCAATGGTTGGGAAGGGAGTAAGACAGGGTTGTAGCCTCTCCCCGATGTTATTCAATCTGTATATTGAGCAAGCAGTAAAGGAAACAAAAGAAAAATTTGGAGTAGGTATTAAAATCCAGGGAGAAGAAATAAAAACTTCGAGGTTCGCCGATGACATTGTAATTCTGTCAGAGACAGCAAAGGACTTGGAAGAGCAGTTGAACGGAATGGATAGTGTCTTGAAAGGAGTATATAAGATGAACATCAACAAAAGCAAAACGAGGATAATGGAATGTAGTCGAATTAAGTCGAGTGATGCTGAGGGAATTTGATTAGGAAGTGAGACACTTAAAGTAGTAAAGGAATTTTGCTATATGGGGAGAAAAATAACTGATGATGGTCTAAGTAGAGAGGATATAAACTGTAGACTGGCAATGGCAAGGAAAGCGTTTCTGAAGAAGAGAAATTTGTTTACATCGAGTATAGATTTAAGTGTCAGGAAGTCATTTCTGAAAGTATTTGTATGGAGTGTAGCCATGTATGGAAGTGAAACATGGACGATAAATAGTTTGGACAAGAAGAGAATAGAAGCTTTCGAAATGTGGTGCTACAGAAGAATGCTGAAGATTAGATGGGTAGGTCACATAGCTAATGAGGAAGTATTGAATAGGATTGGGGAGAAGAGAAGTTTGTGGCACAACTTGACCAGAAGAAGGGATCGGTTGGTAGGACATGTTCTGAGGCATCAAGGGATCACCAATTTAGTATTGGAGGGCAGCGTAGAGGGTAAAAATCGTAGAGGGAGACCAAGAGATGACTACACTAAGCAGATTCAGAAGGATGTAGGTTGCAGTAGGTACTGGGAGATGAAGCAGCTTGCACAGGATAGAGTAGCGTGGAGAGCTGCATCAAACCAGTCTCAGGACTGAAGACCACAACAACAACAAGATTACAAATAGATGCACAAATTAATTAGAAATTTGAATGTAAAATTACTCGTTCCACATCATGACGGTTTATCGTGCAAAATGATCCATGGAACATAAAATTAACTAACTAGCTGTTATTAGCCATGGCATGTGTTTGGCCACGATGGTTAGAAAAGGTTGTGTCTGTTGTATTCAACGCAGACGTTTGTGATGCAAACAATTGCGTCTGGCTGGCTTTCAGTTTAAATTGTGCAAGAGCCCGTATTTCCAAAACAATAGAGTAGTTGTAGGACCTATAGGGCCTGATGTGTTAATCAATAAGTTTTTATACTTGAAAAGAGAGACAGCATTGGTCGTATATTTTTACTATCGCAAAATCGATTTTCTGTCACTGAGTGACCATCTTCAGTGCTAGAAGTTAAAAATTTTTCCACATTACGATCAGAGAGTATAAAACAGAAAATCACAGTTACATCTGCATATGAACATAACACTTGTTAGGAACATACCTGTATTATATAACTTAAATTAGTAAGCACTGGTGTCAATAAGCGTACGGCAATCACATAGACTGAGGTCGCTGTTTACAAGCACTTGTTCAGCAGACCTCGGTGTGACGGGGCTTGACACGCCCTCTATGTGACATGTGTCACGTGAAGACATAGTATTACTGGTTTTGCGAGATATTAACACTAAATAACTCTTGTGCATTTGTGAATCGTGCAGTAATTCAAATTTAAAATGTATGTACAACACATAGCAGACCAAGGGGGAAGGAAATATCTAAAATACATTGGCGTTATGTTTTTTAAAAACCTGTGTTACACCTCATTTCATGTTATTCATTTATCATTCTTTTGCATTATCCTTTGCTCTTTTATATGTCCTGCACTCTGACAACTTATCATCGATCTGTTTTATGTTTTATAAGTTTGTAAAAAACAATACGCCAATGTATTTTAGATATTTCCTTCCCCCTTGGTCTGCTATGTGTTGTACGTACATTTTAAATTTGAATTACTTCACGATTCACAAATGCACAAGAGTTATTTAGTGTTAATATCTCGCAAAACCAGTAATACTATGTCTTCACGTGACACATGTCACATAGAGGGCGTGTCAAGACCCGTCACACCGAGTTCTGCTGAACAAGTGCATGTAAACAGCTACCTCAGTCTATGTGATCGCCGTAAGTTTATTGACACGAGTGCTTACTAATTTAAGTTATATAATACAGGTATGTTCCTAACAAGTGTTATGTTGATATGCAGATGTAATTTTGATTTTCTGTTTTATACTCTCTGATCGTAATGTGGAAAAATTTTTAACTTCTAGCACTGAAAATGGTCACTCAGTGACAGAAAATCGATTTTGCGATAGTAAAAATATAAGACCAATGCTGTCTCTATTTTCAAGTATACCCATTATCTGCTCGTAGTACACAGGACACTATGGAGTCGCCAATCAATAACAATAAGTTTTTATTTTATTTTCTTCCCCTCTACGAATTTATGGTTTGTTTGCTTAACTGCTGGTGTTGGCCAATGGTCAGCGGTGTGTAACGGTGTGTTTTTTTTTTTTATCTTTCTCACTGATTGTATAGTAACTGTTTGGGAGTGTTGGCTTCTGCTAGAGTATTTTTTGCATATTGTGTACAGGGCTTTTAGTGTAGTCTTTAGTGGGTCTTCCATGTCATTCTTTCAGCTTATATATAATCGTATATGGTGCATTGTTTTGTGCTCTCGTTACTGTACAGATCCTCTGGGCGACAGAGGATTTTACTGTATGTAATATTGTACGAGACACGTAGTCTGAATCTTGTAATTTTAGCGCCAACTGTTTTAGTTATGTTTTAGCTGTCGCATGCGTTCGGATTTGTTGAGTTTTTAAGACTTGATACAGATTTATGCCCACAAAGCCCCCAGTCACATTCCACTCTCACCGTCTCCTACGACTCGTTTCATTTCTGATTTCTGTAAGATCGGGGACGCAGTTCAAACACATCACAGTTAAACTTCTGTATTACTAGCAAAAATAATACAGAGCTATCCATAGACACTGAAGCACGCTTATACAGCAAAAACAGATGGGTAAGCAAACATTTAAGGACAAGTAGTATGCGATGGGAGCCGGGAAAATCATGTGAAGCTTCGTTATCATTATGATGACTATTTTGGAAGCCACTATCTTGAATGTAACTCCTAACTTTCGAACGGAAAGAGGGCCATGTAACACAGAAAACAAATAGAGGATTACGTCATGAAAATAAAGGTGTTTTCAATTGTGCCTAGCTTTATGCATCTGATAGGATCTCAATGAACCCCACCCAAACATTCTCTCGCGGTTCTGCGAAACTGGCGCTACTGGTGACAAACGGAATGTTGGACGACTGAAACTGGCTGACTGAAGTTGAAGCAACATCAACCAGAGTTCTACCATCTTTCAGTAAGAATCAGAAGCGAAGTATTTACCGCATCTTGCAGTACGTAGGGTCACTCGTACATAGTAAATGATAATTTTTACTGCAGTTAGTCGGTACTCTCACAAAATGCAAATGTTACATCATCTTGTCGAGGACGATTCATATGGTCCAGTTCATAAATTGGTGATTCGCAAGCTGGACGAAAACAGTTTAATTTCTGCCTAGGCGGAGATGTAAATAAATAGCAAGACAGATACTGGACAAATGTCTACCCTCACTGGATCTGTTGGAAGTAGTTGTTGCAGCGAAAGTGAGTGGTGTGAAATAGGGTGTTCTCGTACTGTAGTGCCCTTCTTCATTCAGGGTACACTAAGAGCAACCAGTTAGCCGTATTTTTTACATAAAAATGTGTTGCCGTCGTTGATGGCTGAGTATGGGACATTTCTGGAAGAAAATGTATTCGAAACTACGAATAGGGTTAGACTGCAGCTGCACGATTTATTAGTGACAAAAATTTTTCCCGGACCAGTACTTGGACCCACACTTGCCGCTTTACACAAGCTGTCGCCTCAACAACTTCGGCTACCCGAGCACACAACAAGGACCGTCACAATCTCCAATATATAAGACGAATTCGCAATTGCGAATAATGATTACCATCAGCTGTACAATGGAATGACGACAGTGAAAATTTGTACCTGACCGGGACTCGAACCCGGATATCCCGCTTATCGTGAGCGGTCGCCTTACCATTTGGCTATCCGTGCACGATTAACGACGAGACCCAAACCTCCATGTATTGTCACCCATACGTCTACTATCTTACTCCCGTACAGATCAGACGTTGTGCTTGAAAGTCGCATGCCCGGTATCGGCAGTCGTGCACTGGAAAGGCGACCGCTCGCAATAACTGGGAAATCCGGGTTCGAGTCCCGGTCAGGCACAAATTTTCATTGTCGTCATTCCATTGCACAGGTGACGGTAGTAATTATTCGTAATTGCGAATTCATCTGACGTGTTTAGTAACGGATGTGGTCACAGCAGTGCATCGTCATCAGAATAACACCGGCACTGCAATATCGTACCAACCTTCAATATGTCACCGAGTGTCTGCGTCCTGCACTCGTCCCATTGCTGTGACCCCGCACAGGGAGAGGTTTTATTACTACTGTTGTTGCCTGTCTAGGCTGTGTTTTACGTTGCACTATACAATGTTCTTAAGACTTCATTGGATTTAAATCTACTGTATTTCTATCTCTAGGTACATATGAAGGAAATTACGTGTACGGTGAAGCTCAGGAACAATGCACTTCTCAGGAGGCGTTCTGCTGATGCTTTTGCCCGCCTTTCGATACACTTGTTGGTTTATCTGAATGAGGAACGGCTGAAACGCATAACAGCAGACTTAGAAGGTGCTGGATAACACGTCGAGCACATCAGGTAGCCTTTACTTGTTATCACCATCGTTTACCTTGTTCTACACGAAATGAAACATAACTAGGTAACAAACAAAGCTATGTTCAATGGAAGACACCACTGTATTTCTCGGATATTCTATATGTTTTTGGTAAATCACATGACCTTTTTTGCCTTCAAAATAACGAGATGGCGGATTCCAAAACGTCCTCCATCTTGATGACAAACTCTCACGGGTTTTCACATCTGATACTACCCGACTTGGAAAATTATGCTTATTCGCCTGTTTTTGCTTTAGTGTGGTGGTTCCACACCTATGGATGATCCAATAACGAATAAGTGTTAATAATAACTACAGGAAAGCAAAGAATGAAATTAAGTAAGATTAAACGTAAAAGATATTGAGCAGACAGTATTAGCCTTAATACACTACTGGTCATTAAAATTGCTACACCAAGAAGAAATGCAGATGATAAACGGGTATTCATTGGACAAATATATTATACTAGAACTGACATGTGATTACATTTGCACGCAATTTTGGTGCATAGATCCTGAGAAATAAGTACCCAGAACAACCGCCTCTAGCCGTAATAACGGCCTTGATACTCCTGGGCATTAAGTCAAACAGAGCATGGATGGCGTGTACAGGTACAGCTGCCAATGAAGCTTCAACACGGTACCACAGTTCATCAAGAGTAGTGACTAACGTATTGTGACGAGCCAGTTGCTCGGCCACCATTCACCAGATTTTTTCTATTTTTGAGAGATCTGGAGAATGTGCTGCCCAGGGCAGCAGTCGAATATTTTCTGTATCCAGAAAGGCCCATACAGGACCTGCAACATGCGGTCGTGCATTATCCTAATTAAATTTAGGGTTTCGCAGGGATCGAATGAAGGGTAGAGCCACCGGTCGTAACACATCTGAAATGTAACGTCCACTGTTCACAGTGCCGTCAATGCGAACAAGAGGTGACCGAGACGTGTAACCAATGGCACCCCATACCATCACGTCGGGTGATACTCCAGTATGGCGATGACGAATACACGCTTCCAATGTGCGTTCACCGCGATGTCGCCAAACACGGATGCGACCATCATGATGCTGTAAACAGAACCTGCACTCATCCGAAAAAATGACGTTTTGGCATTACTGCACCCAGGTTTGTCGTTGAGTACACCATCAAATGGCTCTGAGCACTACGGGACTCAACTGCTGTGGTTATCAGTCCCCTAGAACTTAGAACTACTTAAACCTAACTAACCTAAGGACATCACACACATCCATGCCCGAGGCAGGATTCGAACCTGCGACCGTAGCAGTCGCACGGCTCCGGACTGCGCGCCTAGAACCGCGAGACCACCGCGGCCGGCATACACCATCACAGGCGCTTCTGTATGTAATGCAGCGTCAAGGGTAACCTCGGGCATGGTCTCCGAGCTGATAGTATATGCTGCTGCAAATGTCGTCGAACTGTTCGTGCAAATGGTTGTTGCCACGCAAACGTCCCCATCTGTTGACTCAGAGACCGAGACGTGGCTGAACGATCCGTTACAGCCATGCGGATAAGATGCCTGCCATCTCGACTGCTAGTGGTACGAGGGTGTTGGGATCCAGCGCGGCGTTCCGTATTACCCTCCTGAACCCACCGATTCCATATTCTGCTAACAGTCATTGGATCTCGACCAACGCGAGCAGCAATGTCGCGATACGATAAACCACAATCATGATAGGCTACAATCCGACCTTTATCAAAGTCGGAAACGTGATGGTACACATTTCTCCTCCTTACACGAAGCACCACGCCAACGTTTCATCAGGCAACGCCGGGCAACTGCTGTTTGTGTATGACAAATCGGTTGGAAACTTTCCTCATGTCCGCACGTTGTAGGTGTCGCCACCGGTACCAGTTTTGTGTGAATGCTCTGAAAAGCTAATTATTTGTGTGGTGTCACCGCCAGACACCACACTTGCTAGGTGGTGGCCTTTAAATCGGCCGCGGTCCGTTAGTATACATTGGAACCGCATGTCGCCACTATCTCATTTGCTGAGACGACAGTTTAGCATAGCCTTCAGCTACGTCAATTGCTACGACCTACCAAGGCGCCATATTCAGTTACTATTGATATTGATACTGTTGAATCATGTACCGTCAAGAGCGACGTTCATCATTAATGGATTAAAGTTAAGTACAAACTAATTACGTCCGCTTTCTGAATTCTAATACCTTGTCATGTTCCAGACCTCACGTCAGTATAGTTCTTCCCTCCTCACGCCAGCCTGCATGAGCTCAAACGCGTGCATTTCGGTCTCCTCTCGTAACACGGTGTTGGCTCTTAAGCCAACACAACATTGGCGACGAGTGTAAAAAACGTTGTTCTTATCAATACTGCCCTGATTTAAGTGTTTAATGGCTTCGCCACAATCTCCAGATGTACTGTCCGAATTTTATCGCTTACAGAATCAGCAGACGCAGGCATTACTGGATGACCTTGGACAGCTCGTCCAGAGTCAACGTGCAATGCAAAACGATTCTGCAGCTGCCGCTGCACGGCTAACTCAGCCTCAACACGCCGTTGCACCGACTTTCAGACCTTTTGATGCTGCACTGGAAAGCTGGACGCAGAGGTCACGCCTATTTTGATTCCATCTCGCTGCCTACAGAATTCAAGGTAACGAGCGGCAGCCTTTTCTTTTGTCGTCCGTCAGAGTGCAAACCTACCATGTGATAGTCAAATTATTTCCCTGACGTGACGTAGCAACTCTGTCCTACGAAGAAATTTTATTTGCATTAGATGCATATTTCAAAGAATCAGTCAATGTAGTTGCGAAACGGTATACCTTCTTTCGTACAAAACGTATGGCAGGTCAGACTAATCGGGAGGAGGACGACGGTTCAATCCCATCTCCAGCCATCCTGATTTAGGTTTTCCGTGATTTCCCTAAATCGTTTCAGGCAAATGCCGGGATGGTTCCTTTGAAAGGGCACGGCCGATTTCCTTCCCCATCCTTCCCTAACCCTAGCTTGCGCTCCGTCTCTAATGACCTCGTTGTCGACGGGATGTTAAACAACACTAACCTAACCTAACTAATCGGGAGTGGGTTACAACCTTGCAAGGCCTTACTAGGGATTGTGCTTTTGAGTGTCAATGTGGACTCCCATATTCAAATAATATGGTACGAGATGCAATTGCACAGAATGTTTCTGATATTCGTGTAAGGGAATAGATTTTGAAACTAGTCAATCACTCCCTTCAACAAGTGATAGACATATTGGATCGGCAGAACACACTTGACTTTGCTCAGGAATCATTTGAAACTTCCCCAGCCGTGTGTCAGGTTAACCGGCCCGCCGGGCGAGCTGCACGAAACAGTAAACAGCCCTCGCACCCGGCCGCGCCACTGCTGCCAGGCTCTCAGCCATGTGTGCTGTGCCGGCAAGCAAATGCAGTGCTTAAATCATGCCAGCGGTACGCTACTAAACATACGCCTGAGAATTGCCCGTCACGCCAAGCTATTTGCTTTTACTGTAATAAAGAAGGACATGTTCAGAGTGTTTGCCAGAAACAGCTCATATCGGAAACTCCAAACCATTCCACGTCATTTGCTTCACGCCAGAATCGGAATCGAACCAAGGATACTCAGGTTCGCGAAACTGCGCCCATGGAAATTCATGTCGTTCATTCCACTCCGCTCTGTGCCACTCTCTCTAACAGGGACTGTGTTCGTCCCACACATAGTGTGCGTCGACATCGCCAGAAATCCCATCAAGTCGCAAGTGATTTTGTACTAGTGTCACGAGACAGTCGCTCTTGTCGTCAGCAGGACAATAAACTTTTTGTGGACTTGGACATTAATGGCAAAGTGATACCATTCCAGCTCGATACTGGAGCTGCAGTTTCACTGATCAATCAAGACAATTACAAACTGCTGGGCACACCTCCGTTGCATGCCGCAAATGTTAACTAGCTATTCAGGTCAAGACATCCCTGTGTTAGGACAGTGCAGCCTACTTGCAACATATAAAAGACAAACAAAACTTGTGTCATTTTACGTCCTTCGTTCTTCTTCTGCAGTGAACTTGTTTGGTTTCGATTTATTTCAGTTCTTTAACTTCTCTATAGTGAATCAGGTCCTATCAGTGAACCAGTCTGTGCCTTCAGACAGAGTTTCTCGTCTATGTGAAGAATATGCAGACATTTTTTCACCGGCCCTCGGTTGCGCTACGAAATATAAAGCACATTTGGAACTGAAAGTAAATGCGCAACCGAAATTGTTCAGAGCGCACAATGTTCCCCACGCATTGTGTGATGAGGTCGCCAAAACATTACACGATTTGGAATCACAAGGTGTAATTGAACGTGTGCAGGCTTCTCTCTGGGCATCACCCTTAGTAATTTTGCCAAAACCTTCGGGAAAATTGAGACTTTATGTGGACTCCAAGGCAACAGTGAATCCACAACTAGTGATTGCAACTTTTCCTTTACCCCACCCGGAAGATCTTTTTGACACATTGGGCCCGGGCAAATGTTTTTCGAAGTTGGACGTAGCAGATGCGTACTTGCAAATACTGGTGGACGAAGAATCCCAGCGCGTTTTGGTGGTTAACACGCATCTTGGTTTGTATCAATTCAAACGACTGTCATTGGGGTGTGCATCCACCCCTGCATTGTTTCAGCAATATCTACAAACTGTTTGTGCGTCGGTCCCTACTGCAGAAAACTATCTGGACGATATTGTGATCTCCAGAAAGACGGAAGAAGAACATTTAGCCAATCTCAGCGCTCCGGGGACTCATCTACTGGCTCGTCTCAGCCCCAGGTGTTACCGACGCTGCCTTCCATTTTGCCCCAAGGCGACGCGCCGTCGCCTGTTCTCCCACCGGCGACGCCCGCAGTGGACGCGTCGCTGTAGTCGTCGGGTGCCTCCCTGGGTCACGCGCCGCCGATCGCTCCCCGTGACCAGTTGTCCTCAGACATGGAACTCTTGCCCGCTCCGGACCATATGTCATCTTCGCCCATCGGGTGACCCGGCCAGATGGAGGTCGACCCTTCGGCCCCTCCTGTCTCTCTACGGGCGCATACACCGCATGTTGGCGTGCACCCTGGAGTTGGTTTTCAGGCGATCCCTAGCTCCCCGCGGTCCGAATGGCAGGGTGCAGGTGGCACAGCCTCGCCTGTTGTTAGGCTTCCCACCTCGTCGCATACGTCAACATGGGGTCCTCCCCACGGAGGGCGGAAGCCGTATACCACAACCGTCCGCCGATTTGCGGAGGAGGAATGTGGTGTCACTTGCTAGGTGGTAGCCCTTAAATCGGCCGCGGTCCGTTAGTATACATCGGACCTGCGTGTCGCCACTATCAGTGATTGCATACCAAGCGCCACCACACGGCAGGTCTAGTCTATAGAGACTCACTAGCACTCGCCCCAGTTGTACAGCCGACTTTGCTAGCGATGGTTCACTGTCTGCATACGTTCTCATTTGCTGAGACGACAGTTTAGCATAGCCTTCAGCTACGTCAATTGCTATGACCTAGCAAGGTGCCATATTCAGTTACTATTGATATTGATATTGTGAATCGTGTGGAACGTCCCCTTTGAACAATTCTACATGACTGTGCTTAAACTGACACACAATATTATTTAGCGCAACGCAATCTGACTTTCAAAAACCTCTACCAAAGAATGGCCCTGACTTACATTAACCTATACCTTTCACAAATCACTTACCTCATCAAAAATCTTCGTTACTCGAACTACTGCCAGCTAAATAAAAGATTCACACTACTGAAGGCACTAACTACTGATAGGCATAGTTAGCAAATGAAAGATTTTGATAGAGAACAAACAACGTATTTACCTTATTAGTCATAATACACTCCTGGAAATTGAAATAAGAACACCGTGAATTCATTGTCCCAGGAAGGGGAAACTTTATTGACACATTCCTGGGGTCAGATACATCACATGATCACACTGACAGAACCACAGGCACATAGACACAGGCAACAGAGCATGCACAATGTCGGCACTAGTACAGTGTATATCCACCTTTCGCAGCAATGCAGGCTGCTATTGTCCCATGGAGACGATCGTAGAGATGCTGGATGTAGTCCTGTGGAACGGCTTGCCATGCCATTTCCACCTGGCGCCTCAGTTGGACCAGCGTTCGTGCTGGACGAGCAGACCGCGTGAGACGACGCTTCATCCAGTCCCAAACATGCTCAATGGGGGACAGATCCGGAGATCTTGCTGGCCAGGGTAGTTGACTAACACCTTCTAGAGCACGTTGGGTGGCACGGGATACATGCGGACGTGCATTGTCCTGTTGGAACAGCAAGTTCCCTTGCCGGTCTAGGAATGGTAGAACGATGGGTTCGATGACGGTTTGGATGTACCGTGCACTATTCAGTGTCCCCTCGACGATCACCAGTGGTGTACGGCCAGTGTAGGAGATCGCTCCCCACACCATGATGCCGGGTGTTGGCCCTGTGTGCCTCGGTCGTATGCAGTCCTGATTGTGGCGCTCAACTGCACGGCGCCAAACACGCATACGACCATCATTGGCACCAAGGCAGAAGCGACTCTCATCGCTGAAGACGACACATCTCCATTCGTCCCTCCATTCACGCCTGTCGCGACACCACTGGAGGCGGGCTGCACGATGTTGGGGCGTGAGTGGAAGACGGCCTAACGGTGTGCGGGACCGTAGCCCCGCTTCATGGAGACGGTTGCGAATGGTCCTCGCCGATACCCCAGGAGCAACAGTGTCCCTAATTTGCTGGGAAGTGGCGGTGCGGTCCCCTACGGCACTGCGTAGGATCCTACGGTCTTGGCGTGGATCCGTGCGTCGCTGCGGTCCGGTCCCAGGTCGACGGGCACGTGCACCTTCCGCCGACCACTGGCGACAACATCGATGTACTGTGGAGACCTCACGCCCCACGTGTTGAGCAATTCGGCGGTACGTCCACCCGGCCTCCCGCATGCCCACTATACGCCCTCGCTCAAAGTCCGTCAACTGCACATACGGTTCACGTCCACGCTGTCGCGGCATGCTACCAGTGTTAAAGACTGCGATGGAGCTCCGTATGCCACGGCAAACTGGCTGACACTGACGGCGGCGGTGCACAAATGCTCCGCAGCTAGCGCCATTCGACGGCCAACACCGCGGTTCCTGGTGTGTCCGCTGTGCCGTGCGTGTGATCATTGCTTGTACAGCCCTCTCGCAGTGTCCGGAGCAAGTATGGTGGGTCTGACACACCGGTGTCAATGTGTTCTTTTTTCCATTTCCAGGAGTGTATATATAGCAGTTCATGACATCGTTGTTTTGGTATCGTTGTCGCCGTTCTGACTTAGACGTTTGTCATAGCGTTGTACCAACTTTTCAATAGCCTCATCATAGAAGGCAGCCGCCAGTGCTTTCCGCCAATTCTCCACGCTGGCCTACACCTCGTTGTCTGTGTCAAAATGTTGTCTTCAAAGACAGCGGTTCATGTGACCAGAGATGAAACTCAGGGGGAGACAATTGCGGACTGTATTGTGGGTAATCTCACATTTCCATTTGAAAACGATGCAGGAGCATCTTCATTGCCCCTGCAGAATGCGGCTGAGAATTGTCTTGAAGAAGAAACAGCACGACAGTTATGTAATGTTAGCTGCATAGCTTCAGGCGAAATTTCTCACCAGGCCCTCGTACTTGGCGGCAGACACTATTTTCTAGACATCTTTACGCACTCACTGCGAGCTCAGAAATGAGAAGAGCGACGTGATGCTAACTGGGGTTATACTAGAGACACTACCCAACACATCTGTGCAAAGCTTTATCGGATTTTCATAGTCGTTTCCATTTCGCGACCGATCGGAGCTTACTTTCTGAACGCCCCTCGTACATGACTGTCCTTAAACTGACACACAATATTTTTAGCGCAACGCAATCTGACTTTCAAAAATCCCTACAAAAGAATGGCCCTGACTAACATTAACCTATACCTTTCACAAATCACTTACCTCACAAAAATCTTCGTTACTCGAACTACTGCAATACAGCGAGCGGCACTACTGCCAGGTAAATAAAAGATTCAAACTACTGAAGGCACTAACTACTGATAGGCATAGTTAGCAAATGAAAGATTTTGATAGAGAACAAACAATGTATTTACCTTAATAGTCATAATATATATAGCAGTTCATGACATCCAGTCTAACAAATTTCAAAACTCCGCCATCTCTCTCCCCACATCCACCACTGCTGGCGGCTCACCTCCAACTGCGCAACGCTATGCGCTGTTAACAGCCAACAGCCCAACACTACAATGGCGAATATTACAACAATGACACCCAGCCACAGACTGCACACAGCACAGCCAGTGATTTTCATATAGAGCGCTACATGGTGTTACCCTTTATAAAAACCTAAACAGTCTACTTACACATGTACCGTCAAGAGCGACGTTCATCATTAATGGATTACAGTTAAGTACAAACTAATTACGTCCGCTTTCTGAATTCTAACTCCTTGTCATGTTCCAGACCTCACGTCAGTATAGTTCTTCCCTCCTCACGCCACCCTGCATGAGCTAAAACGCGTGCATTTCGGCATTCTCTCGTAACACGGTGTTGGCTCTTCAGCCAACACAACAATTTGCATATCACATCATCTTCTTCCTGTCGGTTAAATTTCGCGTCTGTAGTACGTCATCTTCGTGGTGTAGCAATTTTAATGGCCAGTAGTGTCTATGTTTACTATGTTATTAGATCAATATACGCTACGTTTAATTAACGGCGTTACCAGCAACAAACCATCAAGCTTCAAAATTTTATTAGCACTGTTTATATACTCTTGGAGTTGCATCAGAACATGCTGCCACTGCACCTCTACTCTACCCATCACCGACTTTAGGGCGATAGTAAACTGTCTCGGAAAGCCATCGGAACTGTTTACGACCACAGTTTACGTGCACGGATGTAGTACAATCTGTTACACTTTGCTTATATGACGTAAACAGTGTATAAGTGTCTTAAAGTTCTTAGATTGGACGACCGGTACGTGATGGGCTCCGGTTGATTATACAGTCGATATCTCTACTCCACTTGAGTACTTTTTATTCACCTCTGTTTCGCATTGTGATCGACATTGAAACGTTTCGTGGAGACTCAAAAGCAAAGACCCAAGTGCTGTCGTCGATTTGCGGCTCGCTTCTGTGGTGGTGTCATCGTGGTCGAGTTGTTCCTTCCTTCCCACTGTCTTCCTATGCCTGTGTCCAACGTCCACCGACACGGAATTAGGCGCTGAAGCAGAAAACATCAACGAGATGCAGATCTTCTGATTGAAAGGGTCGCCACCGTTCAGAGAATAAATACACTACATTTTTGGGTATGCTTGGTCCAATTCATTTACATAGGTTATACGTGCGGATGTGATGAGAGCGATCTGTCTGTTGTGTGGCTGACATGGCTTTGGACTCGGAATCGCAGTATTGATGTATACTTTATTGAATGCCCATGTTGCCCATTTTAATGTAATTAAGCGCATGTGGTAGTGTACTTTCGGCATTTTCTACATATTTACTGTTTTCACACATATCTATTTATTGTATTTACCTGGCGTCTAGTGTTCGTTTACACTCAACCTGTAACTTTTATCAATTAACTTTTTAATAACTTTGAACTCGCACTGACATCAGCTCTTAATTGTCAGTTGCGTGTCTATCATCTTCGCCCTTCTGCTTCACGAATGTTTTCCTAAACAATAAAAAAAATTTACTGATGAAAATGTAAATTCTTTCCCTTTGGTACGTTTGTAAATGTTGTTGTTATCTTGTTCCTCTCATGCATCGTAATTAGAGCATTATGCTAAGTTGTCAGTAACTCGATAACACAGGTCTGCGACTAAAAATCTGCATGGGTTTTTTAACATATTCTTACAGATTTTCACCTCCCCAAAACAGGAAAAATATTTTTAAAAAATCTGTCATAGGTTTTTATGTATATTGCAGTATTTATGTTCATTAGTAAAAAACCTATGTGGTTTTTTAGTTTAATAATTATTAAAAATTATATCAATTATAATTGACAAAATAAACTTAAATTTAAAAAATTTACAAAGTTAAATATTCTTTTTTACCACTTGCAGGTTTTACCGTGATTTCCTGGGCGCCAGAAGCAAATGCAAACAATCTTATTGTTCAGTTTTATCGTGTTGCGACAAGTCAAATGACGATTTGTATCTCGCATGAAATGAAGAGAAACTCTCAGTAGACATATTGCTATTCATGTGAACAGTGCTGTTGTTTCTGTCTAGTCATGGCTACAACAGGTTGTGTTATTTCTCCAAACTGTTTTCGTTATATCTGTGGTGAATAAACTATTAAAAGTCAACAGAGAAACAATGATTTTGTGAGGAAAGTTTATTTTGCTTACTTTAAATTAAAACTTGGTGATCAAGATAAACCATGGGCCCCGCGTGAGGTGCATAGAAGACGTGAAGAAGATCTTTGTTTGTGGTTTAAGAATAAGAAAAATGCATTTCGGTTTGGAATTCCTATGGTATGGCGTGAGCAGAAAAACCATACCACTGATTGTTACTTCTGTTCAGTTGACGTAAAGGTATTCAATTCATAAAACAAAAGAAGCATAAGTTATCGTAACCTTGACTCAGCTATACTTCCAGTGCCCCATAGCTCTGAAATACCTATCCCACAGTCTCCTTCCAGTTTGGATGAATACCCGAGTGAGCTGGAGGACGAAGTTACGTTACCCCCTCAGTGTGAATCAAGATCAGATTTTTCTTCAGACGAAGATTGCATTGCTTTCATACGCTGTATGACTCATCTGAATGGCGCCTATTCATTGATTCATCCAAAACTAGTCGTAAAGTAGTATTACTGCACAATGGAAATAAATTTACATCTCTTCCGATGGGACACTGTGCATATGGGCGAAAAATATAACGATTTGGCCATTATCCTGGAAAAAATCCGGTATCAGGACCATCAATGGATGGTTTGTGGGGACTTCAAAATACTCACAATGCTTTTGGGTCAGCAGGCAGGCTACACTAAATACCCATGCTTCATATGCTTGTGGGATAGTAGAGCCAGAGAACAGCACTGGACTAAAAGTGATGGGCCACTTTAAAACCTGGAGAGAAAAATGTAATCAATACTAATTTGGTACCATCAGAAAAGGTTTTGTTGCCCCCCCCCCCTCTATATCAAATTTGGGTTGCTGAAACAATTTGTAAAATCGCTGCAAAAGGATGGGGACTGTTTTAAATATCTATGTACAAAATTCTCGAAGCTGTCAGAAGCAAAGTAGAAAGAGGGAGTTTTCACTGGTCCTGACATAAGAAGACTTTTAACCGACACCCCCTTTGTGGAAAGCATGAATTAGAAGGAAAAAGAAGCTTGGGTATCGTTCAAGGACGCAGTGTGAAAGTTTTGGGAAATATTAAGGCTCCTGACTACAAAATCATTGTTCAACGGATGCCAGCAGCATACGAAGCTCAAGGCTGCAACATGAGCTTGAAGGTCCATTTTTTACTCTCCCACATAGAGAACTTTCCTGAAAACGTGGGAGCTTACATTGAAGAACAGGGCGAGCGTTTTCACCAGGATGTCCGTGATATCAAGAGACGGTATCAAGTAAGATGGGATGTCACTATGCTTCCTGACAACTGTTGGATGCTTAAGCGGGAAACTAAAGATCAAATCGGAAAATGATTCGACGAAGTATCAAGGAAAAGAAGGAAAGGTTTCATAAAAAACGTGAATAAGTATAATATTCTTACTATATATCTCAAAATAATGTTTCATTGGTTGTAAAAAATATTATGTTTGATAATTTTTAATATACGAGTGCTTTTACCAATTTTTTTGTGTTTGCAAAAAAAAACCTTATGTGATAGAAAAGTATGGACATCATTGCTGAAATCAGCGCATTCTAAAACATAATTAAGTGAAAATATCTCATGCAGCTGACAAAAAAAGTTTTTTTTACAGACCTGTGTAATTACATTGTTATAGTTGAAATTAGAACTGATATAGACTTTCCCGTCTTTAATGTTCCATGTTGTTGCCAGTAAATTTCTCTTTCTTATCAAAAAAATTTCTTCCGTAAATGTATGATTCGCAGGGTCCATTATGTTAAAAAAATTTTGTCTAAAGTAAACGGTGTACTGGTAAATTCGCTGCAGCTGTTGACAATATATGTAAGTGCACGCTCTGCCCTGAGCTGCACGCCCGTTCAGCTCCTACCTTGATCATATCGGTTTACGACGTCATATTTTACACCTGTGCCAGTTCAGTTTGTGGACATGTTAGAAATATTGTGTATTTTATGTACAACTGCGTGTGAATTCCTGAAGGACCAAACTGCTGAAGTCATCGGTTCCTAGACTTACACACTACATAAACTAACTTATGCTAAGAACAACACACACACACATGCCCGAGGGAGGACTCGAACCTCTGGCGGGAGGGTCCGCGCAATCCGTGACATAGCGCCCTAAACCGCCCGGCCACTCCGCACGGCTGTGTATTTTATGTTTTTCATCTTCTTGCTATTGAAAAATCGATGTCCTTACGCTGTACTATGAGTGGAATGTGTTCTCACTATGTGATTGATATGTGTGCACTTTAAATTTTGGAAGGTTTGTAATTTGTTTATTATAGATTACTCAACTTCCGACAAACTGTTCCGTTACGGCATTATAGAGTTTTTCTTTTTAAAATCATTTGTTCTTTGTTGCATGTTTAGAGCAGATGATAACAGCAAGCTTCTGTCGGAACTGGTCATCATGATATAAATACTATTTTCATCAGATAAATAAATACTGTTCATATATTTTTGCTGTACAAGACAATTAATTCCACGAATTTATGTAGTTGTGAAACTATAGTTCAAAATCACATTTGAAAAAGAGGTTACAAACATAGCCCTTGCTCCAAAGTCACGAAATTAATGGTAATGTCAATACGAAAAATTGACCTGATCCCGAAAGGTATAATGAGTCAGTTACTGGAAGGCTATATGGTAATATACCATAAAACTCTTTTAATCAGATCACAGAAGCTTTCCTACAAAATAGTCCGCGTATAAATTGTATATTTAGATGGAAAATCGTAAGATTAGTGTTTCATGTTTTTGTACTTGTGTATTAATGCTAAAGGCAAACCTGAAAGGCTATATCTTCGTTTAGAGAGTGGGCTACTCAGAATACCCCCATTATTTTGTAGTAGACGTGTAGTGACGACGGTGATGTCCGGCTCTGAGTATAGCGTCTCCTAAATGAATTCAGACAAAGTAGTACCGCTGTCGTATATACACAGACGCAACGATCACTGCTGAGAGAGGAGTTACCGTTTGACAGCTGGGACGGTACTAGCGGTCCTAGGGATGAGAAATCCTGCTGGCTCATAACCTGATGTACGCTGCAAGACGAGTGAAACTTTTTATCATTTCTCTTTGAAATTTACGAAATACTATATTTTTGCCTATCAAGGGTTAATGTAATTTTAAGAGACAAAAATTAATGTGCAATAAACTTATACAGACCTAAAACTCACTAGTGATATTACATAATCTACAAATTATTCAAGAAGAAGTAATTAAGAAACGAAATATTACTGCAGCTCACCCTACTGAAGCTAAGAGAATATAAAAATACTATTTCACGTACAAGAACCATGGACTAGTATTTCCCAGTGGGAGAAAAGAATTCTCATTTTGAAGAGCTAATTATTAGTAGTTAAAGCACATTGTTAAGGTTGATTCCCATGTTAAAAACTGCACATTTGTTAAGGTTGAGTATGATGCACAGGTGAAGAAGGCGGAGTTTGTTGAAGTTAGGACGTAGTCGCATTCAGATATTTGCCCGTCGTCGTCGGATAATCTCAAAATGCGCAGCACTGGCGCAGTGTCTAGGGAGTATGCAATTGCTCGCTGTATTAGGAAGAGGCGTAAACGCATTGCCACAAATATGCCGAGAATGTAGGAGGATACAAGATGACTTAGACGAAATTTCTGGTTGGTGTAATGAACGGTAGCTAGCTCTAAACGTAGAAAAATGGGAGTTGATGCATATGAACAGGAAAACCAAGTCAGTATCGTCTGAATACAACTTTAGTATTGCGATGCTTAACACAGTCACGTCGATTGAATGTCTAGGCGTAAGGCTGCAACATAATTGGGTCTGTTAGGTTTGTCAAACGACAATAAATCTGACACGGATCTTTCGGTACTTGGATTTATGTGGTTTCCATAGAAGAGTAAACTTACATCTTGCATTCTCCTGTCATCAAGTGAGAGGAGAGCTAGACAGAAGCGGTGTAGATAGAGGCGATGGTCACCCCAATTCAAAAAGTAGAAGTACAATGCTTTCACTGAAATGAATACTTAATTTTGACATTCAAAATTTGATTTCTTTTCACTAAACATTAAATACACTTTTTTTGTTCCACAAAATTTCGGGCTAACTGCCGGATGTTTGGAACTTCATGCAACAATATTTCTGGGCAGAGTCTTCTGGCCATCTGCAGGTGATACTGGTGAAAATTCCCTGAGCTCTGGTATTTAAGGCCCCTCCATCGCACGGGTAAGTCAGTTATCACCGAACACTGTATTTCCATTAGCCATGCCATGAATTACAATGAGACAAAAATTGTGGCCCATACCGCTAACTTTTCGAGTTCTGTTGTTAATGAATCCGTGGAAATACGGCTGTCTGATAATGTATCTCTTATTAATCGTGACAGCTGTTTCCAATCGGATTTGGCATGGAATCCAATCGTCGGAAAACTTCGTGTCCTCCGTAGCCGGCATATTTCTGTGATGGAACCGCGGGAAGATAATCGAATTGATATCGATGCGGCGAATTTTCACCACGGAGGGCGCGCGGCGCAGCAGAATCGAACGCGCTCAAGTAGCGCAAGTGCAACGCCAAGTGAATCCACCACGCATGTGCCGGAGGGCCTTAAATACCAGAGCTCAGGGAGTTTTCGCCAGTATCACCTGAAGATGGCAGGAAGACTCTGCGCCGAAATATTGTGGCAGGAAGTTGCAAACATCCGGCAGTTCGCTCGAAATGTTGTGGAACAATATGTACGCCGGGAAAGTTATAAATCTCACACGTTTGTTGTTACATTAAATGTTAATGTCTTAATCATGATACATTATTTGCTGTCGTTTTACACAGAGCATAATTTAATCATCGCTAACACTTGATTTAAGAATGTTAAAAGGAGGCTGTGTACGTGGAAGAGACCTGGAGAAATGGGACGGTTTAAGATTAATTATACAATGGTAAAACAAATATTTTGGAGCCATATTTTAAACTCTAAGAGATTTCCGGAGGCAGATGTGGATTCTGACCACAACATACTGGTTATTAACTGTATATTAAAACTGAAGAAATTACTAATAGATATGGAATTAAGTCATGGGACCTGGATAAGGTAAAAGAACCGGTGCTTGTTGAGAGTTTCAGAGGGATCATTAGACAACTATTGGCTGAAAAAGTGGAAAGAAATACAGTAGAGTTGAGAGATAAAATAATAAAGGCAGGAGTAGATCAAATAGGTAAAAAGACAACGCTTAGTAGAAATCATTCAATATCGAAGAAGATATTGAGTTTAGTTCATGAAAGGTAGAAATATAAAAAGGCAGCAAATGAAGAAGCCGAGAGGCAGTACAAATGTCTAAAAATGAGATTGTGAGGAAATATAATATGGCTTATCAGAAAAGGCTAAAGGACAAATATAAGGGTATAGACGCATTTATAACTAGAGGAAAAATAGGTACCACCTATTGTAAAACCAGAGAAATTTTTTGAGAAAATAAAAGTAAGTGTATTAATATCAGGAGCTCAGATAGAAAACCAGTACTAAGCAGAGAAGGGAAATTTGAAAGGTGGAAGGAGTATACAGAGGGGCTATAGAAGGAAAATCAAATTAAAGGGTGCATTATTAAAAGGGAAGAGGAAGTAGATGAAGATGAGATAGGAGATATGGTACAGTCAGAAGAATTTGATAGGATATGTAAAGACCTAAGAGGAAACAATACCCCTAGAACTGATGACATTCATTGATATCCTTCGGAGAGCCAGCGATGATAAAATTATTCAACCTGGGTGCAGCATGTGGGACACATGTGAAATACTCTCAGACTACATGAAGAAAGTAATAATTCTAAGTCCAAAGAAAGCCGGTTCTGCCACGTGTTAATATTACCAAACTATCAGTTTAATAAGTCTTGGTTGTAAAATACCAACACGAATTGAAACCTCCTGGCAGATAAGAGCTGTGGGCCGGACCGGGACAAGTGCTCTACCAACTCTACTTTTTGTTAAGAAACCGCTGCAGGCGCAGATCGACGGCTAGAGCAGGGATCGACACCCGAGGCCTGGCCATCCCGTCGCCATATCCACGCAACGTAGTCTAGAATCGAAGGATCTGGGAGAGGATGTAGCAAGTTTGTCTATGTTGTTTTATTTATTTATTTAATTTTAATTTTTTTAAATTTTTTGTTGTATTTGTGGATTGCTTTGTTTTATTAAACAGATCCTACAACTGCCGCACCCAAGCGTCCGAGTCGTCTTCTCGTCTACTGATAGGGGTTCCCCCCATTCCGTCCATAGTGGATCAATATGCTCCAGGATTCTTCTTCAGTTACCGCGTCTCATACCCGGAACCCCACAGTAAGCGGGAGGGTCCGCAAGTAATGAACCTAAATAATTAGCGACGTGGCTCCTGTACTTCCGGTGGCGGCTGAAAGCTGCATGTGTCACCTTAGGGACCAAAAGTCGCGTGTGCCTTTGTGAGCATCACGAATTATGTAGTAAGGGCCCATGCTTTTTAGCCAGTTAACGGCGTCCATCCTGCGCCGTCGGTGCGCAATATATCATCAGAGTAAAGCCAGCAAGCGCTGCATGAGTAGCCAGCGCTCGCTGGTCACGGCACAAGTCAGGCGGTATGCATCCGTAGCAACGACTGAGCATGTTGGACACAAGGGGTGGTCCTTCAGATGAATGGAATGTAGCCTCTGACGAGTAGCGAACTTCCCGTTCACAACCGCGTACCACAATGAACGAGCCGTCGTAGGTAGAAAAGGCGTGTGTACTGCTCGCCACACCGTGTTCTAGTCAGATTCGGGATGTCTGTGTGCGACCGTATTGACAGGTTTCTGCTGTTGATGGAGGCGATAACAGTCTTTCGTGCTGGTCACCTGTGTCGTCGGAAGGTCTGATCATGAGTAGCTGAGGTCAATTGAGAATTCTCTGATGTGGACGAGTGCCGA
This sequence comes from Schistocerca nitens, assembly GCF_023898315.1. Taxonomy (NCBI): domain Eukaryota; kingdom Metazoa; phylum Arthropoda; class Insecta; order Orthoptera; family Acrididae; genus Schistocerca; species Schistocerca nitens. Next base: position 7,225,104 of record NW_026045910.1, on the reverse strand, counting down.
TGGGATGCCCGTCAGATTGGCGTGGGCAGAGGTCCACGTGCGACGGATAGTGTTGAGATAAAGTGATCGCGCACTGCTACAGACATGAATTAAACTGATACCGCCCTCCCGTTTCCGCAGTGTCAGGGTGGCGTATCGGCGCTGACGAAATATCCTTATGCTGCTTGAAATCTGGCGGCCATCGAAACAGTCAAGGGAAGGACATGCCAAAATAGTTCAGTTTGGAGACAAGAGAGGTGTTGACGTAACGTGTTCGTAGGAGCATGTCCATTCGACAGCCGTGTCTGGTGTAATAACAGGCGGTACGTAGTCGACGCCGTGCGGCGAACATTACTGTAGAACTGCACTTTTAAAAATTTGAGTACGGGCACCTTGTCAAAGGGCACCACTGTTGCGCGGGAAAGCCCCCTTCCGACATCCATGCATATTGTCTTCGTCACGTCGATGACGCTCCCAGCGACCGCCCGCACTGGCGTTGACACTGAAGCAGATGCCTGTTTCATCCTCTGATCTGGCCAGGAGCACCACATCATCGGCGAATGCAACACAACGAAAGGTCACGTCCCGCTTGCAGATGCCTGTTGATCGCTGCCGTAGATCATGCAAACCTGGTTCAAGCGCTGCCGCAAATAATATACCCGACAAGGAACATCCTCGTCGCACTGACCGTCCAACAATAATGTGACCAGACTGGTAACCGTTCACCATCATGCGGGAGCGCGCTCTGTGAATCAGTCGAAGGACCATCTGTACAGACTCTGGATAGAGGCCCATGCATTCCAAAACAGCGTGCAAGAAGCCGTAGTTGACGCGGTGGAATGCGTGGTCAAAATCTACGGCGACAAAAGCGCCTCGTATTTTGCAGGCCGCAGTCAAAGCAATTACGTCGCGGTATGCTCCAAACGCTGTATGAATGGTGCTGACATCACCCAAACATGCCATTTAGAATCAATCCTCACAGGAGCGCGATCTTGTCACCCCGTTTCCCCTCACCCCTTCTCCTCCGCTCCAGTTGACGCACTATGCCCTTGCACTCTTCACTATTGTATTGCACTACCAATGCTAAAAACCAATTAAACATGTCGTAGTAATTTTTCTTGAAAATTACAGTATTCAGTAGTAACGACCTGCAAGGGCATCTCTGTCAAATGTTAATGATGCCCAGTAGACTCAAAAGAAATTTATCTCCACCTCGGATCATAGAACTATTTAAAACACGTGAAAAATGGTAGAAATATCTTCCCTTACAAGTTATTTCCACTAAAACAAAACTTCAGATAGTTAGTTAAAAAGACATGCCTTACACAAGTGCAAGTTCGAAGTGGTTTATTATGCTTACAATTAACCAAATCGTAAAAGTAACTTAATAGTCTGATAGCACAGCACATTGCCATTAAAACAAAACGTAAAAGCGTTATTGTTGGACGATCCATTCAGAAGACCTAGCAAATTATCGGGAATGCCTTCACACACACACACACACACACACACACACACACACATATATATATATATATATATATATATATATATATATATATATATATATATATATATATACTAGCCACGGTGGCCGAGTGGTTCTGGGTGCTTCAGTCCGGAACCGCGCAACTGCTACGGTCGCAGGTTCGAATCCTGTCTCGGACATGGATGTGTGTGATGTCCTTGGATTAGTTAGGTTTAAGTAGTTCTAAGTTCTAGGGGACTGATGACCTCAGATGTTAAGTCCCATAGTGTTCAGAGCCATTTGAACCATTTTTAACGGTTTTTAACGATGCTTTCGGTATACTATCTAGTAACGTAACAGAGCAAGAGGTAGTTCTAAAAACACAATCGATAGATCTTTTTAAGCCCTACAACTTCTGTGACATTTTGCGATCAGAGCAACAAAATTTTACTTAATTAAGAAAAACCGTTTATGCAACTTCGAAAATTTTTTTGGCCATGTTAGCCATCGTGGATCAAGTTTCATGGAAACGTAACTCTATTTACGATTTAACTACTTGTATGCCCACAATTTTAAAATAATATTTTTTGCAAATTTAATACAAGACAGTCACACAATGTTTGGATAACCCTGATGTCTCTACCTTTTCCGAAAGTTTAGCGATCGTCGTCTAACATATCCTCAGTTTCCTTTTTCATACTTTACTTCTTGTCTGCAGATTGGATGCATGAGTGTTAAGCTGCTTGTGCTATAGTTATCGCCCTTACCAGCTCTTATTGTCTTTGGAATAGTGTGTACCATGTTTTTTTTTCCCGAAACTCGGATGGTACGCTTCAGGTCTCGTTGGTTCTACACACCAACTTTAACCCTTAACTGGTTCGGCGAAAAAAATTGCATTAAAACTCTAGTTGTGCCTGAGAAACCCCAATGATTGAAAATGTTATCACAAATAATTGCATTTACTTGTCAAATAAGATACATATTATTACATGTGAATGTGTAATACATGAACTATGTGTATATACATAAATTATGTGTGATTACATGATTAAATTGTGCATGTAAAGTAAGCCATGTTACTTTGCACAGTCTAGCCAAATAAATACTGTGTTCTAAACAAAGCAACTTATGACACTTCACACAAGAAAATTTTGTCTACCTGTCTTTTTCTCGAGGGCACAACTGACAACGCCCCTTTATGACACGTGGCTCTGGACTCCCCACTCCTTCGTCTCCACCTCTATTTTTTGCTACAACCTGCTGCAGCTCCCTTGGAAGATATCTGGTTTCTTGTCTAACCATATGCTCTTTGATAAGTGCCATGCCTAATGAGCTCAAAACTTTCCTTCTTGGCATCTTCTCTGCTGTTGAATTAGGCTTGCGGTATGACACAATAGCACTGTTTACACCAGTAATGTCCAACATTACGTATAAAATAGCCATAGGCCATCCCCTTGTGCGTCTCGAAGTAGTGCATGTACCACACAACTGGTCAAGGGTGTCCACCCCACCCTTTGTCTCATTGTAGTTGGTTATCATTTCAGTTTTCCAGAGTCTGTTATCTTCTGGTCGTGATGCATTCTAGACAATAAAATAACTGCTTTGTTCTTCTTCAGAACATATGAATAAAGCGTGAGGTCTGCAGTACGTCCCAAGAGAATAGATCCAATTTGTCTAGGCCGGATAGCTTTGAATTCTTGTGGAATTTCACGTTTGTTGGCACTCACTGCTCGCAGGATGGTGAGCTTCCGTGTTTTCAATTTCTCAGCAAGTTCAATGGAGGTGAACCAATTGTCAACAGTCACATTTCGATTTATCCCTTTGACGGGTTCAATTAATCGAGGCACTGTTTGCGTTGGCACTGACATGTTTCTGAGAACTTCACTTTCTGAACCAATATAAATGAAAGCATTATTCATATAGAAGTCCCAGGAATCTGCAAGGCATACAACTTTTATTCCATATTTATTAGGTTTCTTAGGCATGTACATTTTAAAAGGGCATCGTCCCCGAAATTGTACCAGCATTTCGTCAACAGTCACAAAGCTAACAACAACCAAATACTGAATACAATTAAGGATTAATGCATTCAAAATTTCACGAATAGGAGCAAGTTTATCTGTTTCCCTTCGCTCTGCTCGTGTCTGGGCACAGTCAAACCGCAAGGCTGCAAGAATGAACAAGAATCTCTTGACACTCATAGTGGTCCGGAAGATCTATCTACCTGTACCATCTGAAGCATAGTGGCCAGAAACATTTTGTTTCCTGATTTCAATACACCTGCCAGGTATAGCAGTCCTACCACTGCTTTGATTTCAATCATATCAACATCACCCACAAATGATGGAAGAGGCTGTTTATAAGTGCTTCTCATTTGACGGATTTTGTCATTCGAATGATTCACTGTAATTTGTAGCATGGTGTCAGTGAAGTATAATTGCCAAGTACCTAAAACGTCATTGTCAAGACATCCTTTGCAGCTCCACGAACACCTAGCAATCTGATAACAATGTTCTGCACACATGTATGTCCAAGTGCAGGGGGATTCTTGCTCCACTTGAGACATTTATTCCTCCCATAGAAATAGTTGGAATCACAAGTGGGCTTACAATCTTCTTCCTCGCTGACATCAGTTTCATCTGAAGATGATATGTAACCAGGTTCCACTACACCATCTGAGATTTCCGAGGAAGATGATAACTCATTCTCACTGATATCACTGAGAGTTGGGTCATCCAGTGTAAACTGTATTACCTCGTCTGTCAAACGCTTCCTCCAAGCCATGGCACCGAAACTCCTGCAAATATTAAAAAAACTTTAGAGCAAAAAATGGGAGAAAGTTTCCTAGAAAATGTTCACCTTAATGGGAAAAACACTAACGTTTACGCTCTTGTGGGGTCTCACACACCCCGGACTGCTCCCAACTGACAAACCGTTTGGAATGAATTCAATGTAATGGCGCGCACAGAGTCATCTACAGACCATTAGAGAATACCAAAACCTGCAGCTCCATCTGTTGCCTAGATATAGAGGTACGTGTAGAAAAAAAAGTCCTGGGATCTGTCAGACCTCACTAGACCAGTTAAGGGTTAACAGTACTTTGGTAGGAACTTCCCTCAGTTATTTTGGCAATTCCAAAGGAATATTCTCTATACCTTCTATATTTTCATCTCAAACCCTCCAAGTCTCTGCTAAGTACAGATTCTGTTACTGGATCCGCTATGTCTTCCATATTGGCTCCCATTCTAACTCCAACCACCTTATCGAACAAGTCCTCTGTCTTGTGCAGGCTTTCAATGTATTCGCTCCACCTTAAGTTCACTGGGTTTGATATGCCAAGTACTCTTAATATGCTGGCCTTGATTTTAGTTTCAAGGAAGGTGTTGTACATGCTAGTTTAGACCTACATATGACCTTTTTCCATTCCTTCACGTGTTACTTAAGCTGTTTGGCGTTGGCTTTCCTGCGCAGGGGGACAAAGCCACCTCCAGCACGTTTTGATAGAGCAGGTTGCCTGCAGTAGGGGCAGGTATGCACTCAGGGGGAAACCTATGGTTCTCCTTTGATTGACAGATCATTAACCCATTGTTCTGCCAAAAGGGTCCTTCCTTTTGATTGACAGGTCCTTAACCTACTGTTTCCCCATCCCCTCCCCCTTCTCCTAACTTGTCAGGAAACGTCCAACCCATCTCATCCACCTCACTCCTACAAGTACACTTTCGAGTCTGAGTTATTGGAATAGCCCCACTCACTCTTATCCATTTGATTGACTACTTAATTAAATTGATCAGTTTATTAACCCTTCCCACTCTGGTAAATCTGCTTCCAGAAATTGGCGGGAAAAAGACTCAGTTGATCGGTCATTTGGAGGTAATTCGATTGAAGTTCATGGAATGTTGTTTAAACAATTTAAACAATGTATAGAATATTGCTTAACTATTTATAGCAGAGTACGGAATATAGTTTATTTATTTAGTTAAAGAATTTGTCAGGAAATCGATTGAAGTTATGGAATATTGTCTAAACACTTTAAACAATGTATAGAGTATTGCTTAACTATTTATAGCAGAGTATGGAATACTGTTTATTTATTTAGTTAAAGAATTTGTCAGGAAATCGATTGAAGTGTATGGAATATTGTTTAAACAATTTAGACAATGTATGGAATATTGTTTATTTGAACAATTTATGGGATTCAAGGCAGTGTGTGGAATACATGAAACTGGTGGCTCTGTGGTGGGGAGGAAGGATCTCATAACAAGATATTTTAGGGTATATTCTTTATTTATAATAAATTCAGGTTTCTCATCAATCTCTACTGTTTGGAAAGATGTAGGTCTTGTAAGAAGTAATTAAATCGATCGCTTTTCTTTTTTTGTTCAGTTCATGCAAGGAATACCATCATGAACACTGGTAAATCGTTGGATCACAAAGCACACACTGTCTGCCATCCCCTGTCCACTAGACTGCACAGAACAGAAGAGAAAAATAGCTGGAATTTTCGCTGTCCTGGAGATTTCCTAATGCCACAGCAGTGGATGAGGGACAGAATCACGCCAGAGATGGATGGACTGATTCAACTTGTCTTTGAACACTTGGACAAAGAAGAAGAAATCATGCTACTCTCAAAACTTTCCGTAGATACCTTGTCCCAATCTTGTTTGAACCAGTCCATAAAGGCTCCTATGTCCCAGCACAAAGGATGTCTTGTGAATGAATGGAGCATACTGATTGGCTCTTATTGAATTTGCCTGCCAAATTATGGGATCTTATAATCTCCGATGTTTAAGTTCCATAGTGCTTAGAGCCATTTGAACCATTTGTTAAAAACAAAGTGTAATGCACTGTACAAAGCGTGTTACAGCAGAAAAAAAGTTTCAAAAAATGACACAGGGAGCCCTTCTTGCAACTGACAGTACAGTCTGTGGAATACGGTCATCCTCCTACAGTACAGGCGTTGACACTTTACTCTGGTCTGTGCAAGCGACTTTGGCCGCCTGCTCCAGTGGATCAATACCTGTATATTTAATAGGATCGCCACATGCGCTTGATTCCAGCACGCAGATAGTATGTGTTTTCGATTTATGGGAAGAGAGATATAGGATAAAAATCTTGTCGAGTTCTCTATTGGAGAGCTTTTACTGTTTGTAATTTTTCTTTGTTGGATGGTATGGAATGACGATGATAGAATGTTGGAGTGATAGATGTTAATGGATCCAGAGGTACGTGGATCTGCTTCGGACTGCAGTACCTGTGTGATGTTGAGTCTTCCAAATTTTCCCTACAAGAAACACCACCATAACTATTTGTACTGTCTTTATACTACCTTATGTTGCAGGAGCGGGTTTCCTTTGGTGCTGACCTTACACATTGCACACTGTTGGTGGAGCTATGACAACATGTTCCCATTTCCATCGAATGGTCAAAACACAGTCCTGTAACACTAACTCAACTTACCCTGTTTCTACACAGGTTGCAGAATGTGGTAGAATAAGCTCTCTCTGACATCTTCTCAGTTCCGACTTATATTGGAACGATCACAAGCGCAAAGCTGCAGGGTAGCGGAGCAGAATGTGAGGGGCAGTTGCAAGATGCTAGGTACTATCTAAAATTTTACTGTAGCAGATAGGTTCGAAAAAGGTGACTCATTCTGAGATATGAGAGTGACAGAAATATGATTCACTAGTGGCTGTAATCATTGAAAGACTTCTCCATAGGATCCAACACAGGTATGTGGTTGAATGGAAAGACTTCATTCCAAAAAACAGACATCATTTCTACCGGAAAGCGTAGCACTAGAGATCTGAAAAACTAGTGTACATTTCTTACGACATCAATCAGCACACCATCTACTGTTTGTGACTCATCTCAATCAACATCGCCTATAACCCAATATATCGCAGAACCTCTTATGTGGCATCAAGTCAGCATGCTTTACAAATGCTGCAGAAATATTTAGCGGCTGCATGACGGAGTTGCAAATACTGTCTTCATACTGCTTTCCTTAGCTGAATCACTTTTTAAATTCGGTGATTTTATTACGAGCTTAAACCCGTTGGTGACATGTAACCGCACTGTTGGTCTGATAATATATACTCCAGAAATCACCATATATATTCAGTGTCGCAGTATTTGTCTCGAAATACTACTTCATTCAGAGATAATTCCGTACTTCGTTTATAAGGCTTGTATAGTTTTTGACATGGATATTGTTAGAGATACTTGTGAGCACCTGTAGAACCAAGACCGCTTGTGACAGTAACATAGTCGTTGCGATGGTGTTTTTAACATCTGGAGGCATGTACGACCGTTGCGTTTCTCTTTGTAAGACATTGCGGTATCATTCCCAAGAAAAACTTATGAGACACGTCCAACCATCGCTGATTTTCGGTCAGTATTGTTTCGCACTGAAGTAATCAGTTATTGGTGAAGTATTATACTTCGTAGTAGGGGATGCGTGGTAAGTTCGCCTTGAGCATCAGACTGATAAATTGTGTATGTGTGTGTGTGTGTGTGTGTGTGTGTGTGTGTGTGTGTGTGTGTATGTATGTCTGTGTTTTTCCAACATGTGCAAAGAAAATGACTATGTTCAATTGGAAGGAAGGTATAGGTTTGATGGGAAATACTCCGATAGCAAAGGGAATGGAAAATGTTTTTACTTGGAGAAGTACGTCAAGTCATAAGAATGGTAGAGATATTTCTATTTCCACAGCTACAGCCGTCAGCAGGGTGTATTAATGATACATCACTCATTGTCGTATGTCGTCCAATTGAGACCACGATCGTAATGGCTCAAATGGCTCTGAGCACTATGGGACTTAACATCTGTGGTCATCAGTCCCCTAGAACTTAGAACTACTTAAACCTAACTAACCTAAGGACATCACACACATCCATGCCCGAGGCAGGATTCGAACCTGCGACCGTAGCAGTCGCGCGGTTCCGGACTGAGCGCCTAGAACCGCGAGACCACCGCGGCCGGCGCGATCGTAATATTTAATTGTAAGTACAGTGATAGGTGTAGCCGGTTTCCTAGGAAAGATTCTATCTGGGGGCGTCTGGTGCGCGGCGGCGGTGGCATGTGGCGGGAATGATTCACGTTTCTGGCTAACGACAGGAGCTGTCCCAATGGAAAAGCCTACTGGGGTACAGTTATGTACCTGACCAAACAGTGTCATTCTCTAGACGGCTAAATAGCGAACTAATACTCAATATGTGTTGGACAGTCTTCCTGATCGTGTGTGTTCCCCGTGGAAAAATGGACGTGTGTTTGTGCTGTACTATTATTCCCTCCCACGTAAATTTTGCGGTTGACTGCTTCTGCCCAATTGCCATCTTTATTTGGTTGAGAGAACATATATTGTGGTGTGTGTTGTGAGCATCCAGCAGTTGAAAGACGGGTGGATGACAAGTCTGCTGGCTCTTTAGATACGTGAAACACCTTGGTGGGCTTTGTAAATTATAAAGATGATTTGGAATCTGTTATATCACCGACATCGGTATTCGCGAGTGGAAATATCAGTTCACCCTTCTTTTTTTTTTTTCAAGTTTTCACGTAAAAGTCTTCACAGACGAGATAAGTTTCTAGTTACTCAATGGTTTACAGCACCCTCCACCTCAATAAAGTTTCGGGTTTTTTAATATTACTTTTATTTTAATAAAGTCATATTAAATTTTTATTTTTGCTTTTGCTGGTGGCAAGCTTCTAAAATGATCAAATGGAGCAGAGAAAATTTTACTTGTGAATGATGAAATTATATATTCCCCCAACCAGCGTCAGATTCCCATCAGATCGCCGAGAACGTTGACCGACGGTATTGTTTAGAGGCCAGTGACCGACCTAACAATTACGCAGTTTGGGTAATTACATTGCCCGGATACTGATAGAAAAGACCGTTAAAAGATACCTCAGGGACGCAGAAATGAAAGTTTTATAAAGTAATGGCCGACTGAACACTAATAGCGATCGGCTGTGGCCACCAAACAATTCGTCGGCAACTCTCCTTCGCTGCATCATTAAAAATTTCAAAAATGTAGCATATTAATTTGATATGTGGAATTAATGAAGAAGAAAAGTACAGTCTTAATTAAAACACGGCTCTTGGAATTAAACTAGCGTAAATATTGGCCAAACGTTACAGAGCGACACTTACATTTTTGAAACATCCATCGAAAACAAACGAGAGAGAGAAAGAGAGAGCTCACAGCTCCTGCTTTTATATAAGCCAAAAACATATTACGGCGACTGCCTTCAACTTCCTTTACAGTTTCGATACATAAACATTTCTCTCGATCTTTCTGTACCGGAACAGCAAAAAAAATACATTCCTTACATTAAATCGTACCTTTCCTCCTTACTTTGCAGATTTATTTACAGGAAGAAAATTTATTCTTAATGTATTTTAGGCTTAATTATAAGATTGGGGCATATTCTATTAATTATTCAAAAAAGCAACGTTTCATTACCTAGAAAAATAATTTCCATCCCATATCTTTGGAATTATACTGCACAAGCCACACTGTTAACCAAGCGATATTGCTATGTGCTTGATATCGAGAAGTGTAGCGAAAGTGGTATGATATTCTGGCAAACCATGTGAAAGTACATATTTTCTTGTAATCACACTGGAGATGGATGTAGAAAGCATGTAAGCAAGCAGTTCGTGGCCAGAAACAGTAACGCCTTTGTGCCGAGGGGAACCGACCCAGCCTTTGTACAACAGTTTGGAGAGTGACCTCAGTCTGCTGAGCGCGCTCTGGAATCGCATCGGGCCAATGTGTGTGTGGAGGCGGATGACTTATGGGCGTCGGCTGTTGTGGATGCCCGCCCAACCTCGCGGGAATCATCTAGTGCTGCGAAGAGTATATGTGGTGCATGTGCTTACGCTGTCTGTCTTCGAAGTATTTGTACGAGTGTCTGGCGATCGATAGCCATATGCATGATGCAGAAGTGGCGATTTTGTGTGGCACAGGATACGAATTGTATGTTTACTCCATCGACGTGGTATGTGGTGATATATAGCTGGGTTGGAGATTGGTTTCGTGTATTAATATTCAAGCTTTCGTCATCAGTGGCAGATCAGTGTAATTGAGCAAGTGTCTTTCCGTGTTTGACCACTTATAGACCACTTTTGCAGGCTTTAACGGTCATTGCAGTATGAAGATCTGTACAATTTACTGTCACTGAAAGTATCATCTGCAGAAAAAAAGTTGGACAGTGCTTCCACACTGGCAGCATCAGTAATTTGGCAGGTAAATTCAGTAACAGCCAATCAGAATGTTCCATTCACCAGAAGACATCCTTTGCGCTGGGACATAGAAGCTTCTACGAAAAAAGTGGGGGCAAGGTATCTACAGAAATTTCTGAGTGTAGCGCAATTTTTTCTTCTTTGTTCAAGCGTTCAAAGTCAAGTTGATGCAGACCATACATCTCTGGCGGTATGCTGTTCCTTATCCGCCGGCCGGAGTGGCCGTACGGTTCTAGGCGCTACAGTCTGGAGCCGCGTGACCGCTACGGTCCCAGGTTCGAATCCTGCCTAGGGCATGGATGTGTGTGATGTCCTTAGGTTAGTTAGGTTTAATTAGTTCTAGGTGACTGATGACCTCAGAAGTTAAGTCGCATAGTGCTCAGAGCCATTTGAACCATTTTTGTTCCTCATCCACTATTGTGGCATTAGGACAGCTAGAGCTGTAAGACATCAAAAATTCCAGGTATTTTTCTCTTCTGCAGGACAGTGCTTCGAATTCCAGCTACTTTTCTCTTCTGTAGGACAATGCTTCCTGTTCTGTATCCGTAATTGTTCTGGTTTTCCTGTCTGTGCTTAGACAGCGCTCTCTTTCCCAACAACAATAATGTTTTTATGATTTACGGTTTTTGCAACATACATGATGAAGGCTTTTAGAGGTGAGAACGTCTGCCGTTTCAGAGACGAATGTTGAAAGCAGGACTTTACGGTTACCAGGAAGGGTAACACGGGATGCCTCATTAGGACCATCAGGGAGAATGTAATTGGTGTTATTCTGGGCTATTTTCGTGAACAGGTCTCTTAGGAGAAGAATTTCCATGCAGACAAGCTGAGACATCACGAAAGCTCCTACAAAAACAAAAGCGACCGTTAACTTGTGACATCAGTATAACACTGACAGCCTTTTAGCTGCACTAGCGATGGTGAGTAGCTGGGAAAATATCTCTCGCCCAGCAACTAGGTCTTCACTGGACTGCAGGTACAAAGGCAATGCGTCATCGCACCAGCAGTAGTGATTAGGTAAACACATGTTTCGACAGGAGTTTCTCAGGTGTCAAGTATGAAAGGGCTGCTGCCACCTCACACGTGTGGGACCCAAATAGACACCTGCCCGTGGCTTGGCAGCTGATGGCCGCATCGTCACTTTGTGGGAGACGCCAGTTTATCCCAACTCCTGACAGGATGTGTGGTGGCATTCTGTGTGGTCCCGTGGGGATGACAGGCAATGTGTGCTTCGCAATCGAAAGAGTTTTAACTGTTTAATTACGTGTGGTGTGTGTTTCATGATGGTATTCATTGTGCAGTTGAACTTACAAAAGAAAAGCGATCGATGTAATCACTTCTTACAAGACTTATATCTTTCCAAACAGCAGAGAATTATGAGCAAGAGAAATCCAACCCCCACAAACTGAATTTTTTACAAATAAACAATATGCCCTTGAATTTCCTGTTATGAGATCCTTACACTCCCCACAGAGCCACCAGTTTTCATATATTCCATACACTGCCTTGAACCCCATAAACTGTTTAAATAAACAATATTTCACTGATTGTCTAAATTGTTTAAACAATATTCCAGACACTGCAATCGATTTCATGACAAATTCTTTAGCTAAATAAATAAACTATATTCCATACACTACCATAAATAATGAAGCAATATTCTATACATTGTCTAAATTGTTTAAGCAATATTCCATAAACTGCAATCGAATTCCCTCCAAATGACTGATCAACTGATTATTTTTCCCACCAGTTTCCAGAAGGGGGGAGGGAGTATACCAGAGCAGGAGGGGTTAATTAATTGATCAGTTTAACTAAGTGGTCTCTCAAATTGATAAGAGTGAGAGGGGCTATTCCAATAACTCAAACCTGAAAGTGTACCTGTAGTAGCGAGTGGGAGGGGATGGGTTCCAGGACGAGGTGGAGGGGATGAGGGAATACTAGGTTAAGGACCTGTCAATCAACAGGAAGGATCCTTTTAGCAGAACAACTTATGATCTGTCAATCAAAGGAGAACAATAGGTTTGCCCCTGAGTGCATATCTGCCCCTGATGCAGGCAAACCATACTAACAAAATGCGCTGGTGGCAGCTTTGCCCTCTACTTTCCTGTACTTTCTGTTTATATATTCCTACCTGTCATATATTGCTGTGTTCCTGTTTTCTCGGGAACTTTTTTGAATTTCCTTCTTTCGTCGATTAGTAGAAATATTTCTTCTGTTTCCCAGGGTTTCTTCATAGTTATCTGCCATGTGCCTCTATCTGTCTGTCCGACTTCATGATTTCTCTTCTCAGAGATGTTCATTCGTCTTCCTCTGAACTGCGTTCCATGACATTCATTTCGTTGTACTTATAGCTGTAGGGAACTTCAAAAGCACAATAGTGCTTCCATATCCCACTTCCTTCGCATTGATTCTTCTGCGTGACTCCCTGAAACCTATTTTTACTCCTCAATGTTACTAAATTGTGATTTGAGTCTGTATTTGCTCCTGGATACGCCTCACAATGCAGTATCTGATTTTAGAATATGTTTCCTATCATGATCTAATTATTTTGGAATCTTCCCCTGTCTCTGGGCCTTTTGCATGTATATCTCTCGTCTTGTGATTTGTGAACTGTGTATTCGCTGTTAGTAGCTAAATTTATCACAAAAGTGAGCTGATCTTTCAGATCTCCCGTTCCTACTATGAAGATCAAATTCCTCCATACTCTTTCTCTTATTTCTTCCCTTATTATTGCTTTCCATTCCCTCTTGAACTTAGATTTTCATATTCTTTTACGTACATCACTCCTCCAAATATCCTTCTAAACAACAAAGTAGATATTATTGTGGATATCGACAGATACTTCTGCTGGCTTTTATCTGCAAAGTAATTAGTACTGAAGATATCCGCTGGTACACACATCCGCATACAACTCTACATGCAACGCTCTTCTCTCTACTAGGCGCCTGGCACGTTTTTGCCCGCTTACCGCGACACCATCACCTCGTCGGCCGATTTTGCGCTTTAAGTAAATGGTGAATCAAGAAGAGAGAACAGATTTCAATTGTTTATTACGAATAAACCCTACACGATAGAAATACATTGTGCACGTCGCTGGTAAGAGGAAGTCTCAAAGTTTTGACACAGTTGCGCTGTTGTTTGTTTCTTGTAATATAGCGACTTTACGACAAGAGGAATCATTTTCCGTGTTGGAATCTGTGTGACATCAATCCACTGTTCAAGTGAAATGTACATCCCGTGGTCGACTCAGCAAACTACTGCCTCTGCACAAGCAGATTTACGACTTCCGTAAATAATTCTTGTAGGTTGGCTGCATATGCAAAGGGAAGAGCACTGGTCGGCCACGCACTTTGGATCAAAATGTCAAGCTTATCCGAGATGCGTTCACATGGAGCCATCGGAAGTCCACAAGACGGGCAGTCCAGGAATTTTAGCTTTCTCAAACAACGGTGTTGCGTGTTCTGGAACGACACCTGCCAATTCAGCCTTACAAGTTGCAGTTACTGCAGCAGTTGCGTCCCGGTGACCATAACAACTCTCCAGGATAATGCAAAGGACACCTTTCCCGAACGACATGTCTTTTCGGACGGATCGACGTTTCATCTGTTGGGATTGTTTCCTCATCTTCACAAAGATTACAATGATTTCATTTTTATGCATGACGTCGTTCCGCTTCACTTTCACCTTGAGGTGCTGCGTTAACAGCGCCATCCCACATCGTTGGTTTGGAAGAGATAGACAACAAGATCTTGTTAATTATTTTTGGTCTCCAAAATGACCTGACTTCGCACTTCACCATTTTTTCTGTGGGGGTACTTAGAGAAAGTCTTTTTCCCACCAGTAGCAGCTATTCCTCAAGATCTGAGAAATGGAATTGTTGAAAGCGTCGATTTAATAAACAGGGATCTGTCGATTCGTATATGGAATGAAATGGACTGACATTCCGAACATTCACGAGGAACGCATGGTGCTCATGTTGTGTGTATCGTATACAGGGTGTCCCATTTCAGTCTGTACTGGCCGATATCTCTGGAATAAAAAAAAATCTATGCAATAAAAAAGACTAGTAAGAGTTGTACGGTTTGAAGGCGGTCATTGAATGGTTAACTCTAAATGACCTTGAACCCTGTTTTCAAGGTCAAACCAAGGTCAAGTTAATTTTTGCCAATGGTAATCACTATTTTTTATTCCATATTTGTATTCTACTTGAAAAAAGGCAATGTTTGTAGGAAACATTTTTTTCGACAAACCAGTCGTTTGTCGCCAGGGAACCCTTCATTGTAACTTTCCCAGGCTACCAGTACCTCGAGAATGAAGTGAGATCGGGAAAGATTTTCATTGAAAGTCTAGTATGATTTCTGGAGTCTGTCTGCCGGCAAAATTTTCGTGAAATTGAAATGGCCTTCAAATTCTTAAGTAGGGATTAACATGGAAGCAAATACCGTTGGCATTAGCGGAACACAATATGTACCATTTGGAGGGTACCGAATCAGAGACCAGCATTGTGCTTGTGCAGGCACAATCAGAGAAGAGAAGGATGGAGCTTTGAGGCTAACTAATAGGCGTCATTGTCGAGGAATTTGAAGTCATGACTAGGGATTCATAAAGACTCTAATGAGTTCCTGAGAAGTGAAATTTTTCCAAATCCAACACGAATGATTGGAGCCCATAAGATAAAAATTTATCTGCGTCACCTTGTCTCGCAATCGACTATCTCGGGCCCGTCTTTCGTTTCTGCCTTCTCTCCATGTATGAAAAGGACGGATTTATTATTTACGTCAACATCTAGATATGTAAAGGTGCTCTCTTGAGAGACACAGATCCGTTAGACAGCTAAGTTATCTTATGAAAGAGCGCATTTGAACACTGTATGTTTTGGCTTCACGTTGTGTCGTAAACGTCAGCGACCATGTGTAAATAAACGAGTAGCGTACACTGTAATACGTCAATGGTATTACAACGTGCTTGCGGGAGGTTTCGTTGAAGGAAAATCCTAAGAAAACCACTAATAGTAAAAGTGATCAGTACAATTTATTTTCCGACTCTAATCTCTCCGAAATGGCTGATTAAATGCCGTTAGGAATAGTGAGAATCATAAAAGTTGTTGGCGAACGTCGCGTTAGCTATGCAGTCGCGCAAAGATTGTAGCCGTTAGGTATTCCGGTATGTGTCATCCCACGAAGGTTACAATTAGGTCTCGGGTTAGACAAGCTGAAAGAGGGATCTTGAAAAGGCAGAGACGAAAGACGGGCCCGAGATAGGCGATTGCGCTGGTAGTTCGTGCTGAATATCACACCCTTCGACCCATCAGATTCAGCGAACGCATGGCATCAACGGTATCTCGTGTTTTAAGGTATTTTAAATTCCATCCATATCGCTTACATATCACCCAAGTAACTGAGGCTGAGGATAATATGTCGTGAGACCTTTTTCTTCGCATGCACTCTCTTTATGGACGAGACAAACTTCGACAACATGGGAGGAGTCAATCTCCATAACGCACACTACTGGGCAGAAGCCAATCCTCGCTGGCAACGGCATCACCGTACAAAGAGACTTCGATAAATCAATGTCTGGGGGGCATAGATTAAGTGATAGGACCTGTTTTTCATTACGACACGTTGAACGGTTTGCTCTATCTTCATTTTCTCTAGAATATAGTTCTTCCTTTACTATAAAATATCCCCCTAGAGATACGAGCACGTATGTGGTTCGAACATGACGGTGCCCCCACACATTAGACATTACCTGCCAGAAGGTACATTAATGCAACTTATTCTAATATATGGATTGGTACTGGTAGTGCAATTCGTGAATTCCCGCCAAGATCGCGAGACATAACGCCATTGGACTTTTTCTTAAGGGGATCTATGAAGCAGAAGGTGTACTCCATTTCCCCGACGAAGCCAGAAGATATTAGAGAAAAGATTGTAGTGGCTTTCCAGGCAGTCACCCATCATACATTGAATGATGTCGAAACCAGTTTCCGACAGAGAGTACAAATGTGCATTAGGCAAAATGGGAAGTTGATCGAGCATCTGAGATCCTAAATTTCCAGTGAGAGCCATGTTAATCAGCCCTTTTCAGGGCTAACGATGTGCCAAGTCCGCTGGGCAACTTCCACGTGGTGGGCATTGGGTTCAGCTAATGCCGTCGGTATTTGCCTTCAAATTAATCCCTACTGAAGAATTTCAAAGCCATTTCAAGTTCACGACCATATCACCAGTAGACAGAGTTGAGAAACCATGCAAGATTTTCATTGAAAATTTTTCCCGACCTCGCTTCGTTCTTGAGATACTGGTAACTTGGAAAAGTTACAATGAAGGCGACAAACCATTGGTTTTTCGAAAAACAATTACCCTACAAACAATGCGTATTTTATCACGTAGAATACGAATATGGAATAAAAAGTAGGGGTTACCATTTGCAGAAATGATCTTGTCCTTGATTGACCTTGAAAACGGGGTTCAAGGTCATTTCGAGGTAACTACTCCACGACCCCCTTCAAACCTTACAACTTTAACAAGAGACGTTTTTTGCAGAATTGTGCCGCTCCAGAGATATCGGCGTGGTAACTTGGAAAAGTTACAATGAAGGCGACAAACCATTGGTTTTTCGAAAAACAATTACCCTACAAACAATGCGTATTTTATCACGTAGAATACGAATATGGAATAAAAAGTAGGTGTTACCATTTGCAGAAATGAACTTGTCCTTGATTGACCTTGAAAACGGGGTTCAAGGTCACTTCGAGGTAACTACTCCACGACCCCCTTCATACCTTACAACTTTAACAAGAGACGTTTTTTGCAGAATTGTGCCGCTCCAGAGATATCGGCCGGTATAGATTAGGACACCCTATAGAGTGTATGGTATAGCGTCTGTGCATACATAGAGCTTTGAACCTTCCTCTATTCAGCGACATAGGCAATGCGGCTCTGTCTGTCGCAATTTGTTTGTAATAAACAAGTAAATCTGTTCTTTCCTTTTCAGTCATGTTATCAACCAGAGTGCTCACCCTGCGGACGCTATCGATAGCGCAGGTCCGCGCGCTGACCCCTGGGGAGCGCAAGCTGCTCCGGCAGCTGACGGATGGCCGCTCGTTAGCCCGGCAGCGCCCCGCATCTCTCATGCCCCGCGGCCCGCCCACGCCGACCCTCGGCGCTCTCAAAAACCGCCGCACGCCCAAATTACCTGCGGCAGCCGCGGCCTCCCGCAAAACGCGACCCCGCCCCCCCCCCCCCTTCCAACCTCACCACTAGCCCGCACCTGCAACCCCCAGTGTCAAAAGCACAGAGCGCCGTTCCACCGCTCTGCAGCATTCACCAGGATGCCGCGCGCTCTAAACTATAAAACTTTGTTTGTTGTTGACAACAAGTGCGCTCGTGCCCCAGGTGAAAGCGTCACTCTTGCGTAACACAGAGCAGTCAGCGCGAAAATGCACCACTCTGCGGCCTGCTCTGACCAGGTCAGCGTTTCAGACCATTTGTTGTCAGCGCTTTGTAGCTATAATTTAAATGGTCAGTACTTGTGACTTTTAGAAAACAATGAACACAATCAGATAAATACATCCCTCAATTAGTGAATAATGAGTACCATAGAATAGTGTGATTAGAAACGGTTTTCATCTTTGTAAGAAAAACTTGATGATTATATGAAATTCAAAATCGTTGTTGTTGTTGTTGTTGTGGCCTTCAGTCCAGAGACTGGTTTGATGCAGCTCTCCATGATACTCTACCCTGTGCAAGGTTCTTCATCTCCCAGTACCTACTGCAACCTACATTCTTCTGAATCTGTTTAGTGTATTCATCTCTTGGTCTCCCTCTACGATTTATACCCTCCACACTGCCCTCCAGTACTAAATTGGTGATCCCTTGATGCCTCGGGATATGCCCTACCAACCGATCCCTTCTTCTGGTCAAGTTGTGCTACAAATTTCTCTTCTCTCCAATACTATTCAATACCTCCTCATTAGTTTTGTGATCTACCCAACTAATCTTCAGCGTTTTTATGTAGCACCACATTTCGAAAGCTTCTATTCCCTTCTTGTCTAAACTATTTGTCGTCCATGTTTAACTTCCATACATAGCTACACTCCAAAGAAATACTTTCAGAAACGACTTCCTGACACTTAAATCTATACTCGATGTTAACAAATTTCTCTTCTTCAGAAACGCTTTCCTTGCCATTGCCAGTTTACATTTTATATCCTCTCTACTTCGACCATCATCAGTTATTTTGCTCCCCAATTAGCAAAACCCATTTACTACTATGAGCGTCTCATTTCCTAATCTAATTCCCCCAGCATCACCCGACTTAATTCGTACATTCCATTATTCTCGTATTGCTTTTGTTGATGTTCATCTTATATCCTCCTTTTAAGACACTATCCATTTCGTTCAACTGCTCTTCCAGGTCCTTTGCTGTCTCTGACAGAATAACAATGTCATCGGCGAACCTCAAAGTGCTTATTTCTTCTCTATGGATTTTAATTCCAACTCCGAATTTCTCTTTTGTTTCCTTTCCTGCTTACTCAATATACAGATTGAATAACATCAGGGATAGGCTACAACCCTGTCTCACTCCCTTCCCTACCACTGCTTACCTTTCGTGCCCCTCGACTCTTATAACTGCCATCTGGTTTCTGTACAAATTGTAAATAGCCTTTCGCTCCCTGTATTTTACCCCTGCCGCCTTCAGAATTTTTAAAGAGAGTATCCCAGTCAACATTGTCAAAAGCTTTCTCTAAGTCTACAAATGCTAGAATCGTAGGTTTGCCTTTCCTTAATCTATGTAGTAAGATAAGTCGTAGGGTCAGTATTGCCTCACGTGTTCCAACATTTCTACTGAATCCAAACCGATCTTCCCCGAAGTTGGCTTCTACCAGTTTTTCCATTCGTCTGTAAAGAATACGTGTTAGTATTTTGCAGCCATGGCTTATTATACTGATAGTTCTGTAATTCTCACATCTGTCAACACCTGCTTTCTTTGGAATTGGAATTATTATATTCTTCTTGAAGTCTGAGGGTGTTTTGCCTGTCTCATACATCTTGCTTACCAGATGGTAGAGTTATGCTAGGACTGGCTCTCCCAAGGCTGTCAGTAGTTCTAATGAAATATTGTCTACTCCTGGGGCCTTGTTTCGACTTAGGTCTTTCAGTGCTCTGTCAAACTCTTCACGCAGTATTATATCTCCTATTTCATCTTCATCTACGTTCTCTTCCATTTCTAAAATATTGTCCTCAAGAACATCGCCCTTGTTTAGACCTTCTATATCCTCCTTCCACCTTTCTGCTTTCCCTTCTTTGCTTAGAACTGGGTTTCCATCTGAGCTCTTGATATTCAAAATTATATGATATTAAAGGAGCGAAGCATATCTGTTGGAAGCAAGCAGCTTCAAAGGGTCACAGAATATGTCTGTCTGGGTCAAATGTGAATTATGAAAGAAGATCTAAAACCAGGAATATTTCATTTTATTAAATTGCATACGCAATGTTGTGGAATATACTACTAGTTTTGAAGTCCAAGATGTCAGCTGAATTGAAGAAAACAGTTTTTGACCAATGTAAAATGAGTTCATTGTCATAGAGGAACGGAAAGATTAATGCTGGGCAATATTGGGCTACACAAAGGAATACAGAAAGAAAGCAGTTGATATCAGGCACACAACAATGGTCAGTAACATAATGGCAAGAGTGACAGTGGGCTGGTCATGTCGCCTGAAGAGTGATTAGAGGTAGTCAAGACGAGTACTAGATTGGAGCATAATTTATCAAAAAAGACCAACTGGAAGACCACCAGACAGTGGGACAGGGACTTTAAAATGGCAACAGGACTGAACTGGCACCGGGGAGATCAATTTCGGCAAAAATAGAAGAACCTGCTGGGTTTTTGGACGGCGACTCAAAGAATCCACATCACTTTAGTGATCGAATTGGCTGATGATGATAATGTTGTGTTTTCTGCTAACTTTAAACATTGTGACGTCTTCTGAGACGACGTTTGTAAAATATCTGAAATATGTGAAAAACCATCTATCTCTGTTCTTATATTTCATTTGTGTATGAACAGTTATCGATTATGTGGATTCTGCATAAAAGAAATAATCATTTTGCATTTTCATGTTTGTATAATATTATGTATGTCAATTTTGCAAAAAAAGTCTGTGGTCAGGAAGTGTAGAAACCGACGCAGACAATGATAATTTAAAATAGAACAAAGATATATATTACCATACTAAATTGCCTATAAATAGAGGAGGCTTAGGCATTCTTTCTCTGTCTTCTCGTAGCCGTGAATGTTGTAAGAGGCTGTGACGCTCTCTCGAACACTTAGTTCACTTTCATTTGTTTTTTGATCGAGAAAGACGCCATTGGGTACTGATGTATAAAAAAAGGAGTGTACTTTGAATTTTATGTTAATTCTAAATACAGGGATTCATAAAAATACTTGGTAATGGCTCTGAGCACTACGGGACTTAACATCTGTGGTTATCAGTCCCCTATTACTTAGAAATACTTAAACCTAACTAACCTAAGGATATCACACACATCCATGCCCGAGGCAGGATTCGAACGTGCGACCGTAGCGGTCGCGCGGTTCCAGACTGAAGCGCCTAGAACCGCTCGGCCACGCCGGCTGGCGAATACTTGGTAATAATTTGTAGCTCGCTTTCCCAGTATTTCATCCCAGGTTTTAGCCCTTATCAGCGAATTTAGCATTTCCTGTAACGCAGTGCTGCGCCACGATCGCGGGAGCAGCTGCCACGGCAAATTAAAATTATAATTGAAAGCATTGAAAGCTGTTTTCCTGCAACTACGCGGGCAGGTAATTGTACGTTAAAATTATTTCTTTCGGCTTCCCGGAGACCGCAGAGGAGACTAGCAGGTTTTATTATGTCATTTTCAGATGGCCATGGGCAACTGTTACTACAATATTAGTGACGTAAATGGTTTACGTAAATCAGAGAGTTAAAACTTTACTTGTGTGAGATCAAAAACTGCTGTGTTGAAATCTGGTCTGGCTATTAATATTAAAATCATTTTCATCTTTAGTATCATGCTCTCTTGTTAGCCGTGGTAATCAATAGTGTTTAAATGTTAAAAAATCCACTTCAGCTTTTATGTCTGGCAAGCATTGTATACTCTTAACTTCTGTGCGTGTAATAAGAATAATTTTCAGTGCATTTCTGAGAGTAAAGTACAGAAAGACATGTTTAATTCGTTATCAGTTACAGTAATGATACAGTGTTTCATTTCTAACAAGCCGGATCAGAGTCATGAGAACATAGTTTTAACAAATTAAAGATCATATATTCGCAGCAGGAAATCTTTTAGTGTTGTGCGTATCCCCACATAATACATCAGAGTGCACAAAGTTAAATTTTCACCAGTAGTGAGAACTGCATTTTATCTTTTGTGTTTTCAACGATAATCGACGTATGGTTTATTTAAAGTGCTATGCCATATAAACTGTATTATAGTCAAAGATTATAAAAGTTCAATCCATGATTTTATTACTATTCAGCAAATGAATAACATTCTCTTACATTCAGTCAAACTGTATATAAAAATCAAAGTGCATGGGGATATGTAACAATATATATATTATTTAGGGATCTAGCTCACGATCTTATTACATTAAAGAGTTAGAACTATGTCTCTACTCTCTCAGCAGAGAGGGTTGAATAGAAATAACAGTGTTCATCTTTTCGTTGCTTCTATCTACGGGTCCTTATGGTGAATAGGGACTCTGTTTTGGATCTATCGCGCTCGAAATAAGATTTACTCTATACAAAAAATTAAATACATTCCGCGCATTTTCCAAATGAAAACGGTTATATTTTTGATTGTATAATAATTTAATTATAATATATATAATAATTTAATTATTTTATTGTAACATTAAACTGACGCAATTGGTTTGTTTAGTAAAACATTAAATCACCAACATCATCTTTAAAAATCATCATATCTTCTTCTATAAGTACCACCCTATTCTATAAGTAGCACCCTCAGAAATAACGAAGAGCTTTGATCAGCACATCCATGCCGAAAATATTACTCCTCACCTGTTAAAGAGTATTTAATCGGACTTGTCTTTCAAAAAATGATCTTCATATGGCTTACCTTCTAAATAGCAAATTTTACATGCAAAAAATCTGAATGACTACTTACATTTTCGATATTCTGTAACCACAGCATAATCTCATGGCTTCAGAGCATTTATACCACATTCTTGGTCTTCTTCTGAAGAAAAAGTGATATTATTGCTTACATTAATCCCACAAATTTCGAAAACATAGCCGTAGGTTTTGAATTAGCCAAAACGTAAGTCAGATTGAAGCATACTGTCATTATAAACTTTTGGTTAATGAAACGAAATGTAAATTTCTTTTAGAGGTACTTCAGTTAAAATAACGTAACTGAGACTGCTACTTACAGATAAAGTTCGAAGTAAGCAGATGCAGCATCACATCGGATGTTTGTGATAGTGGACAGAGTACAGCAACTGAATGTGTTGCCGATTTTGAAATTCATAGTTTCCGTGCTTGACTAGCTCTCTACCAGTGTAGGGAAACAAATATTTGAATGACATTCCCATTTCTCTTGCGACACAGTAGCATCGAACTATTCCAGAAGTTTTATTTCTATTCACGCCTATTAACTCTGTCTGTGAGTAACACTTGGTTTAAGAATCATGATAGAAGGTTGTATACATGGAAGAACCCTGGAGATACTAAAAGGTATCAGATAGATTATATAATGGTAAGACAGAGAATTAGGAACCAGGTTTTAAATTGTAAGACATTTCCAGGGGCAGATGTGGACTCTGACCACAATCTATTGGTTATGACCTGTAGATTAAAACTGAAGAAACTGCAAAAAGGTGGGAATTTAAGGAGATGGGACCTGGATAAACTGAAAGAACCAGAGGTTGTACAGAGTTTCAGGGAGAGCATAAGGGAACAATTGACAGGAATGGGGGAAAGAAATACAGCAGAAGAAGAATGGGTAGCTTTGAGGGATGAAGTAGTGAAGGCAGCAGAGGATCAAGTAGGTAAAAAGACGAGGGCTAGTAGAAATCCTTGGGTAACAGAAGAAATATTGAATTTAATTGATGAAAGGAGAAAATATAAAAATGCAGTAAATGAAGCAGGAAAAAAGGAATACAAACGTCTCAAAAATGAGATCGACAGGAAGTGCAAAATGGCTAAGCAGGGATGGCTAGAGGACAAATGTAAGGATGTAGAGGCTTATCTCACTAGGGGTAAGATAGATACTGCCTACAGGAAAATGAAAGAGACCTTTGGAGATAAGAGAACCACTTGTATGAACATCAAGAGCCCAGACGGAAACCCAGTTCTAAGCAAAGAGGGGAAAGCAGAAAGGTGGAAGGAGTATATAGAGGGTCTATACAAGGGCGATGTCCTTGAGGACAATATTATGGAAATGGAAGAGGATGTAGATGAAGATGAAATGGGAGATACGATACTGCGTGAAGAGTTTGACAGAGCACTGAAAGACCTGACTCGAAACAAGGCCCCCGGAGTAGACAACATTCCATTGGAACTACTGACGGCCTTGGGCGAGCCAGTCCTGACAAAACTCTACCATCTGGTGAGCAAGATGTATGAAACAGGCGAAATACCCCCAGACTTCAAGAAGAATATAATAATTCCAATCCCAAAGAAAGCAGGTGTTGACAGATGTGAGAATTACCGAACAATCAGTTGAATAAGCCACAGCTGCAAAATACTAACACAAATTCTTTACGGACGAATGGAAAAACTAGTAGAAGCCGACCTCGGGGAAGATCAGTTTGGATTCCGTAGAAATGTTGGAACACGTGAGGCAATACTGACCTTACGACTTATCTTAGAAGAAAGATTAAGGAAAGGCAAACCTACGATTCTAGCATTTGTAGACTTAGAGAAAGCTTTTGACAATGTTGACTGGAATACTCTCTTTAAAAATTATGAAGGCGGCAGGGGTAAAATACAGTGAGCGAAAGGCTATTTACAATTTGTACAGAAACCAGATGGCAGTTATAAGAGTCGAGGGACATGAAAGGGAAGCAGTGGTTGGGAAGGGAGTAAGACAGGGTTGTAGCCTCTCCCCGATGTTATTCAATCTGTATATTGAGTAAGCAGGAAAGGAAACAAAAGAAAAATTCGGAGTAGGTATTAAAATCCATGGAGAAGAAATAAAAACTTTGAGGTTCGCCGATGACATTGTAATTCTGTCAGAGACAGCAAAGGACTTGGAAGAGCAGTTGAAAGGAATGGATGGTGTCTTGAAGGGAGGATATAAGATGAACATCAACAAAAGCAAAACGAGGACAATGGAATGTAGTCGAATTAAGGCGGGTGATGTTGAGGGAATTAGATTAGGAAATGAGACACTTAAAGTAGTAAGGGACTTTTGCTATTTGGGGAGCAAAATAACTGATGATGGCCGAAGTAGAGAGGATATAAAATGTAGACTGGCAATGGCAAGTAAAGCGTTTCTGAAGAAGAGAAATTTGTTAACATCGAGTATAGATTTAAGTGTCAGGAAGTCTTTTCTCAAAGTATTTGTATGGAGTGTAGCCATGTATGGAAGTGAAACATGGACGATAAATAGTTTGGACAAGAAGAGAATAGAAGCTTTCGAAATGTGGTGCTACAGAAGAATGCTGAAGATTAGATGGGTAGATCACATAACTAATGAGGTACTGAATAGGATTGGGGAGAAGAGGAGTTTGTGGCACAACTTGACCAGAAGAAGGGATCGGTTGGTAGGACATGTTCTGAGGCATCAAGGGATCACCAATTTAGTATTGGAGGGCAGCGTAGAGGGTAAAAATCGTAGAGGGAGACCAAGAGATGACTACACTAAGCAGATTCAGAAGGATGTAGGTTGCAGTAGGTACTGGGAGATGAAGAAGCTTGCACAGGATAGAGTAGCATGGAGAGCTGCATCAAACCAGTCTGAGGACTGAAGACCACAACAACAACAACTCTGTGAGGTATAATGGAAGTGTACATTATTAAATTAACTTCATTTACTTCCACTGGTGGACTAGGGCTTTCAGGATCTCTCTTACTTGTAATCAGACATCCATAGTGAGTTAACATTACAATCTGTATAGCAAGTGAATAATACAACTATAACTTAATAGCGTTCGTAGTAGCTGAGTAAGTTGGATGGACAAATGGTAGCGCCAGGGGAACCGATTCCAAATTCTCAGTGCTCTTTGATGGCGCATCTTGCAGCAGCTCAAAACAGAATGGCGACGACTTGACGGAAGCATTCTGTTGTTTCAGGCGTTGTTTGACGCCATGGATTGCTCATGAAGTGCGACGTCGGCCAACCGTGGCCTCCGTAAAGCCATCGGCACACGGACCGTGCTGTCTAACGTTTACGTTGATCTTGCCAAGTTCAACGTGCTGCTGCACGCCCAGGAACGATGCGACTTGTGCATACACGATGTTATACACGATGGCAACGCACTCCAGCGTTAGTTGAGTGATGTTTCTGGTTCGTAAATCACACTGATTAGTCAACGGGCGCGCGTAAAATTCCCACGTTAGCTCTATTAAAACGCACATATCCTCCATCGTCCACGAAAAGGAAAGTACAATTCCAATCAATAAGGACACATGTTTATAAAATTTCCATTACAAACAGTGCGGTACAAATTTGGAATACTTCTCCGCATAAGATATCATTATTTCATCATTCCCACATTTTAGCAAAACCCCAAGGTCAGTCTTACATGATCACTGTTCCTACCCAGTAGCAGAATCTTTGCAACATGTGAATTACGAAGCGTAAAAGAAAAAGGAGCAAAATATCTTTATACTCGCCGGCCGCGGTGGCCGTGCGGTTCTAGGCGCTGCAGTTCGGAACCGCGGGACTGCTACGGTAGCAGGTTCGAATCCTGCCTCGGGCATGGATGTGTGTGATGTCCCTAGGTTAGTTAGGTTTAAGTAGTTCTAAGTTCTAGGAGACTGATGACCACAGAAGTTAAGTCCCATAGTGCTCAGAGCCATTTATCTTTATACAAGTAGCGCAAGCTGTCCTGCAGATTAAGCCAATCGAACAAAGTCACCCCTCAAAAAAAGTTGAACTTATATTTACATAACATCAAACATTATACTATATTACTCATTATATACTAATAATAAAGTATCAGAACCTAATAAAAAAGCGAATGGTTGGGAAAAAATTTGGAAGTGTCAAGACGCCAACCACCGCCCAATAAACAAACGCCCACAAGACAGTTACGCTACTCATTACGCTAAACCAACAACACAGCACTTGTAAATAATCATATTGTCTTACTGAAAGCTGAAAACCTTAATCGTAGATATATTGCTAATTGAAATTTAATTATAAAAAATTGTACCAAGAACAATGCGTTTTGGGTGGATCTTCAGTATGTCGCTGCCTTCAAATAGCCTACTCTCATAATACGCAAGTTATAATAATTCTTTTGCCACGAATATGATGGTTCTCATTGTTTTATTGGAACTAATCACTCAGTTAACAACGGGTTTTCCAGTGATTCTCAATTTGCAGGTGCTCAGAAACGGCTTATATACGCATAGGCTTGTAATGAATGCCAATATTGCGTCTCACAACTCCGTACTGAAGGGAGACGGCGTGCATGTGACGTAGGTGGCGTTGTGCCATCTCATTGGTCAACACTCAGACACACGCTCAGAATATCTGACATGCCAGATACTGCTCTGCACGTTTGGAAAGACTCCCGAACGTGCTATTCCACGCTATGACGTCAGAAACTCGGCACGCTCAACGCTCAACGTTAGGATGCACGGTCCGTGTGCCGACGACTTAACGCGACATCCTCCTATGCTGCCAGCGTTTCTGTATGCTCAGCGGTCCCTCGCGTGTCGGCGGCACGTTGCTCGCCTTGCCTCCCAACGGTGTCAGGAGGCTGCTGACTGGGAACGTAGTAGATAGTGACCCACTGCACCCACGCTGTTGGTCGTGACTGCCACCCTGGGCCAGCGTTGACCCAGTGCAGTGGCAGCTCCAGGATGGAACAGCTTCAAGGCAGGCTGCCCTGGAATAGATGCAAACTGAAGTCCCCCATCAGTATTGCATTCGGTAGCCAAAGCACACGTTCCCTGTGGCAGAGCTGTGGTCCTGACAGAAGGAACTTTACCACAAATGACTTGTTTATATATACTCTTCTAGCTCCACGTGTTTCGCTTGTGCTATGCCTTTTGGCTTGTATATTAAACACTTCGGCGGCCGCGGTCTGGAAAGGCTTGTGGCACCTTGCTGCTTCAATACTGCTGTGTTAATTATTTTCACACAGTACCAGGCTGTCTGGCGGCACAACATGGACACAGCTATGCTCAAAATGGTTCAAATGGCTCTGAGCACTATGGGACTTAACATCTGAGGTCATCAGTCCCCTAGAACTTAGAACTACTTAAACCTAACTAACCTAAGGACATCACACATATCCATGCCAGAGGCAGGATTCGAACCTGCGACCGTAGCAGTCACACGGTTCCGGACTGAAGCGCCTAGAACCGCTCGGCCACCATGGCCGGCGACAGCTATGTTACATTTCGTAAAGCATAGGGAGACGAAAATTTCATAGTCATGGGTGACTGGAATTCGACAGTAGGGAAAGGAAGAGAAGGAAATGTAGTAGGTGAATATGGATTGGGGGGAAGAAATGAAAGAGGAAGCCGCCTGGTAGAATTTTGCACAGAGCACAACTTAATCATAGCTAACACTTGGTTCAAGAATCATAAAAGACAGCAAAGGACTTGGAAGAGCAGTTGAACGGAATGGATAGTGTCTTGAAAGTAGGATATAATATGAACATCAACAAAAGCAATACGAGGATAATGGAATGTAATCGAATTAAGTCGGGTGATGCTGAGGGAATTAGATTAGGAAATGAGACACTTAAAGTAGTAAAGGAGTTTTGCTATATGGGGAGCGAAATAACTGATGATGGTCGAAGTAGAGAGGATATAAAATGTAGACTGGAAATGGCAAGAAAAGCGTTTCTGAAGAAGAGAAATTTGTTAACATCAAGTATAGATTTAAAGGTGAGGAAGTCGTTTCAAAAAGTATTTGTATGGAGTTTAGCCATGTATGGAAGTGAAACATGGACGATAAGTAGTTTGGACAACAAGAGAATAGAAGCTTTTGAAATGTGGTGCTACAGAAGAATGCTGAAGATTAGATGGGTAGATCACATAACTAATGAGGAGGTATTGAATAGGATTGGGGAGGAGAGAATTTTGTGGCACAACTTGACTAGAAGAAGGGATCGGTTGGTAGGACATGTTCTGAGGCATCAAGGGATCACCAATTTAGTATTGGAGAGCAGCATGGAGAGTAAAAATCGTAGACGGAGACCAAGAGATGAATACACTAAGCAGGTTCAGAAGGATGTAGGTTGCAGTAGTTACTGGGAGATGAAGCAGCTTGCACAGGATAGAGTAGCGTGGAGAGCTGCATCAAACCAGTCTCAGGACTGAAGACCACAACAACAACAACATCTGCACTCGTCTGTGGCTAGCGCTGCTGCAGTCCTCTTTCTAACTGTGTGCATTTAAGACCAAATATGGTTGGTGTGCTAAATACCGATGTAATACTTGTGGTGTCCTACCCACTGATCTCTTATATAGTGTGCCTAAAGGATGCTGCGTTCTCGGAATGCTATACAACAGACCAAGCAAATCACATTAACAGTTTTTATTACAATGAAGAAGACAGGCAATACTTAACTCTGAATTTAGAATGGTGTCACAAGTGATGGGCGAACAATCAAAGTCCTTTGCTGTATATAAGATCCATGTAAGCAATTGGTATGGATCACACGTCGCTGCTATCGTAGGGCCTAGTGCTCTCCTAGTACTGTGCTGATACTGTGCAAATACTGTCCTAATATTGTGCGAATACTGTCCGGCCGAGGCTTGCAGGAGCAGCGCTTATATTCTCCTCGGCTAGAGGGCGCTCCAGTCGTGGAGTGGTCAGCGGCCTATTGGCTGACGTCTCTCACAGCCTTCTTTTCTCCTGCGTTCTTCATCTTTGTGCCGTCGGTTATCGTTACGCCGGAACAATACTAATACTAACAATTATGATTATATGAATAGTAAAGAATATATCGAAACTGAGAAACGTCAGTATTATTAGCATATTATTAGGCAACTTCCTTACTGTCTACTTGTTGAATGTGAGTGAAGACGTGTGTGGCTATAGCATACAAGGAATCAATGTGCAGAAGACGTTGATTGGTCAGAAGACCAAGCAGAAAATAGGATAAGATTGAGATGAACTGGAACGAAGAAACACAAGCGCGAAGGGATGCGAAAAGCAGAGATATTTTTCATTGTGACAGAGATACTCGTTCCGCATCGGACAGAAAGGGAAACAAGGTACAAGCCGAGAGGGGAGCTATGCCAATTACAGGGCATTCAATGAGTAATGTAACACTTTTTTTCGCCCAATTTCGGCTGAGAAAATGTAGAATTTGTTATGGGACAGAGTCGAATATTTCCGTTTCAGCCCCTACACTTCCATGAAGTTCCAATAGGCGGAGGCGCTATCTTAGCTTTGGAGCTGCGTTCCTTGCAAACAATTGTCATTGAATTCCTTTTGGTGGAAAACCAGAGGGTCGCAGCTGTTAACAGGCGCTTGCAGAATGTCTACGAAGACCTGTCCCACCTCCCGCTTGCCGGACGACAGCACACAGCTATGACTCCTGCAGTGTTGTAACATGCGGACGCTTTAGCGTGTTCATCGCCACAGAAATGCAAACTAACTTCTCCGTTACAACGCAAAGCCTTACACAAGTCTTCACACCCGAAAGAAGCTCACAAAACTTCATTGGACTGTTCTTCCTTATCCAAATTATAGGATGGACCTCGCACCTCCATCTGCTTCTCTCAATGAACGATGCACTCCACAGGAAGCAGTACGTGCATGATAGAGAGTTTATTGATACAGCGAGATGTTTGCTCCGTCGTCGAGCTGTAGAGTGGTAGCGTCCGTGCATAAAGACGCTTCCAGTAATGTAGCGCAAGGCCGTCGCACTGAGTGGGGATTATGTTGAAAAGTAAGGTTTTTTAGCCATAAGAGAGAGGTATAATGGGATGTATTGGAATGCCGAATGAAACCATCCTACATTCAGAAAAAAATATGTTACATTACTTATTGGGCGCCCCTCATACAAGACGCAGATTACAGGGTAATTGATTCCATTGTCGTATGTGTCAAATGGAGATGTTGGTGGAAGGTTTTATGCGAGAGTACAGCCAAGGTACCGCAGGAGTGCGGTGTGATATTTCAATTATGGAATGGTGTGAGTTATATCACATGTGAGTAGAGGTTTTGAGAACACCAGTGACTACGAAACCGATTGAGTAAAAGACATGCGTGAATATCACTTCACCTACCTGTCCACATCCAATCTGAGTGTAGGAAGGACTAACGTGATCAAACAATAGAATTTTTAACACAGGCATTTGCAGCTAGCTCGAGTCATCTTAGGTTTTCATTGTTTATCCCGAATCTAGCTCCATCAGAGTAGTAAATATTTGGCAGCATTCAGGACTCCACTACTTATGTTTAATTTCAGGTCAAAATATCTTCTACATTTTTGGCTTGATTGTAAGCAGGAGAGCGATTTCCTGCAAACAGAAACAGTTTGTTCTTCGTAGCGTATGTACTCATTCAAGATTATGCGTAGGCTTTTATCCTTTTTTTGAAAAGGTAATACCATTAAGAAGCTTGGAGGAAATTTGACAAAAATTAATAGGCGCTTGCAGAATGTCAATGGAGACCTGGCAGCGAACAAAAGCATCGTGAGTCGATGGGGTAGGTGTCTGTCACCATCAAACCAGACTCAGGTTTTGTGCCTACCATTATATTCAACGAATTTGGTCACTCATATGTGATAAGCAAGTAGCAAAATTCTTAGAGCTGGAGGTCGCCTGTAACTGGTGGTCACAAGAGGAAAGCATTGATGCAAGATACTGGATAAAGTCAACATTTCTTATTCTTCCTGCAAAGGAAATATATTAAAAACGTCGTTATTCGTGGAAAAATAATACTCATTCAATATTCTAACTTATTGTTCGACGCTCATTACTCTTGTAATGCGATTATTTCTTTCCAAAAATATTGGTGAAGGGAAGTTTATGCAGTACACTTGATGTCTGACATTGTTGATGACGAAAGGAGGAAGACAATGGAACCAAATACTGGAACATACACTATGTGATCAAAAGTATCCGGACACCCGTAAAGACACACGTTTTTCATATTAGGTGCATTGTGCTGCCACCTACTACCAGGTGCCCCACATTAGCGACCTCAGTAGTCATTAGACATCGTGAGAGAGCAGAATGCAGCGCTCAGCGGAACTGACAGACTTCGAACGTGGTCAGGTGATTGGGTGTCACTAGTGACATACGTCTGTACGCAAGATTTCCACATTCCTTAACATCCCTAGGTCCATCCCTTGGTGAAGTGGAAACGAGACACAGGAATTCCAAACTACATCACGGTCCACTGCAAGTACTATGACAGTTAGACGGGAGGTGAGAAAACTCGGATTTCATGGTCGAGCGGCTGCTCATAAGCCAGACATCTCGCCGGTAAATCCCAAACGACACCTTGCTTGGTGTAAGGAGAGCAAACATTGGACGATTGAACAGTGGAAAAAACGTTGTATGGAGTGACGTATCAGGCGGTACACAACGTAGCGATCCGATGGCAGGGTGTGGGTATGGCGAATGCCCGGTAAACGTCATCTGCCAGCGTGTGTGGTGTCAACAGTAAAATTCCGAGGCGGTGGTGTTATGGCGTGGTCCTGTTTCTCAGGAGGGGTCTTGCACCCCCTTGTTCTTTGTGGCAATGGCCTGTATTGACGTTTTAAGCACCTTCTTGCTTCCCACCTTTGAAGAGCAATTCAGGAATGGCGATTACATCTTTCAACATAGCCAAGAATCTGTTCATAACGGCCGGCCGCGGTGGTCTCGCGGTTCTAGGCGCTCAGTCCGGAACCGCGCGACTGCTACGGTCGCAGGTTCGAATCCTGCCTCGGGCATGGATGTGTGTGATGTCCTTAGGTTAGTTAGGTTTAAGTAGTTCTAAGTTCTAGGGGACAGATGACCACTGATGTTAAGTCCCACAGTGCTCAGAGCCATTTGAACCATTTTGTTCATAAAGCACGGCCTGTGGCGGAGTGGTTGCACAACAATAACATCTCTGTAATGGACTGGCCTGCACAGAATCCTGACCTGATCCTATAGAATACCTTTGGAATATTTCGGAACGCCGACTTCGTCCCAGGTCTCACCGACCGACATCGATATCTTTCTTAAGTGTCGCACTACGTGACGAATGGGCTGCCACTCGCCAGGAAACCTTCCAGCACCTGATTGAACGTAAACCTGCGAGAGTGGAAGCCGTCATCAAGGCTAAGGGTGGGCCAGCACCATACTGAATTCGAGCATTACCGATGGAGGGCGCCAAGAACTTGTAAGTCATTTTAAGCCACGTGTCCGAATACTTTTGATCACATAGTGTATCTTACTCAGCTTGGATAGCGCCAATTGTGTTTAAGAAGCCAACTGCATCAGAGACCGCCTCTGACATATTTACACTAAAAAACAGATACAGAAAATGCATGAGGCTTAAAGCTTTCAAAGCGAATTTCAGTGATGGTATTTCTCAGTTTTTAGCCAATCAAGAGCATATTATCAAGTAACATGTATAGTGATTATTTTTTATTTGAAGGTCCATTGTGCCATGCAAAGTGTAATATAGAATAGAACATTAGTCATCAATTGTAATAGCCGTCGCGAAAATAGTTCATAACCACCGCATGATGTTCAAAATGTTCAAATGTGTGTGAGTTCCTAAGGGAGGACACTGCTGAGGTCATCGGTCCCTAGACTTACTCACTACTTAAACTAACTTAACGCTAAGGACAACACTCACACCCATGCCCAAGGGAGAACTCGAACCTCCAGCGGGAAGCTGAGTGATGTCTTCAACAGTGAAGTGCTGTGGTTTCTCCACTTCACAGCTTTGTTGCCACATACACACTGTAGCAGTAAAGGAGGTCAGCACCCCCTGTATTTTCAAAACACCAGTGCGACATTATGTATAACGCCTGGTTCTAGTCTTCCATTGAAAGACGCATTCACCTGTGTTTTGTACTGAGTGTAATGCAGGAGCAAGGATTTCCATGTAGTGCTGTACCAATCGGGGTGTGTAAAGGGTTACAAGGCATTCGAAACTAAACTAAAACTATCGTGTGAAACGTACTGATGGTTTTTAGTGATCTGGACAACAGTGGAGAAGCCACGAACGATATCAAAATGGTTCAAATGGCTCTAAGCACTATGGGACTCAACACGTGAGGTCATCAGTCCCCTAGACTTAGAATTACTTAAACCTAACTAACCTAAGGACATCACACACATCCATGCGCGAGGCAGGATTCGAAACTGCGACAGTAGCAGCAGCGCGGTTCCAGACTGAAGCGCCTAGAACCGCTCGGCCATAATATCAGTTTTAAGCAAATTCGTCTACATATATATCTACATGGGATGCTCTGCAAATCACACTTCAGTTCTTCGCAAAGAGTTCATCGAACCACCTTATTAATAATTTTCTATTGCTCCACTGTCGAACAGCTCGCGGACAGAACGAACACCTATATCTTTCCGTGCGAGCTTAGACTTCCCTTATTTTGTTACGATGATCGTTTCTCCCTATGTAGGTCGACGCCAACAAAATACTTTCGCATTCGGAGAAGAAAGCTGGTGTTTGAAACTTCATGAGAAGATTCCGCCGCAAAGAAAAAACAATTCCGCCACAGCGAAAAACACCTTTGTTGTAATGGTGTCCACTCCAAACTCTGTATCATGTCCATGACACTCTCTCCCCTATTTATCGATAGTGCAAAACACGCTGCTCTTCGTTTAAATTTCTCGCTGTACTCTGTTCATTTCATCTGGCGAGGATCCCAGACAGCGCTGGAGTACTCCAGAAGAGGACGGACGAGAATAGTGTAGGCCGTCTCTTTCGCAGATCTCTTACATTTTCCAAGCGTTCTGCCAATAAAATGCAGTCTTTAGTTGCCTTCCCCACATATGTGTTCTTTCCAATTTAAATTGTTCGCCGGCCGAAGTGGCCGTGCGGTTAAAGGCGCTGCAGTCTGGAACCGCAAGACCGCTACGGTCGCAGGTTCGAATCCTGCCTCGGGCATGGATGTTTGTGATGTCCTTAGGTTAGTTAGGTTTAACTAGTTCTAAGTTCTAGGGGACTAATGACCTCAGCAGTTGAGTCCCATAGTGCTCAGAGCCATTTGAACCATTTTAAATTGTTCGTAATCGTAATTTCTGGGTATCTAGTTGGATTTACGGCGTTTAGATTAGACTGATTTATCGTGTAACCCAAGTTCAACGGATTCCTTTTAGCACTCATGTGGATGACCTCACCCGTTTCATTATTTAGGGACCATTGCTAATTTTCGCACCACATAGATAACTTTTCTGAATGGCTTTGCCATTTTTTTGTCTTCTGATGGCTATACTAGACGATAAACGACAGCATGATCTGCAGACGTCCTAAGACCGCTGCTCAGATTGTCGCCGAAACCGTGAATATAGATAACGAACAGCAGAGGGCCTGTAACACTACCTTGGGGAACGCCAGAAATAACTTCTGTTTTATCGATGACTTTCCGTCAGTTACTACTAACTGTGACCGCTCTGACAGGAAATCACTAATCTAGACACACAACAGAGACGATTTTCCATAAGCACGCAATTTCACCACAAGCCGCTTGGAAATCTAGAAATACATAATCAATTTGAAATCCCTTGTCGCTAACACTCAGCTCTTCGTGTGTGTAAAGAGCTAGATGTATTTCACAAGAAATATGTTTTCTAAATCCGTGTTGACTGTGTGTCAATAGACAGAATCTTCGAGGTAATTCATAATGTTCGAACAAAATACACTCCTGGAAATTGAAATAAGAACACCGTGAATTCATTGTCCCAGGAAGGGGAAACTTTATTGACACATTCCTGGGGTCAGATACATCACATGATCACACTGACAGAACCACAGGCACATAGACACAGGCAACAGAGCATGCACAATCTCGGCACTAGTACAGTGTATATCCACCTTTCGCAGCAATGCAGGCTGCTATTCTCCCATGGAGACGATCGTACAGATGCTGGATGTAGTCCTGTGGAACGGCTTGCCATGCCATTTCCACCTGGCGCCTCAGTTGGACCAGCGTTCGTGCTGGACGTGCAGACCGCGTGAGACGACGCTTCATCCAGTCCCAAACATGCTCAATGGGGGACAGATCCGGAGATCTTGCTGGCCAGGGTAGTTGACTTACACCTTCTAGAGCACGTTGGGTGGCACGGGATACATGCGGACGTGCATTGTCCTGTTGGAACAGCAAGTTCCCTTGCCGGTCTAGGAATGGTAGAACGATGGGTTCGATGACGGTTTGGATGTACCGTGCACTATTCAGTGTCCCCTCGACGATCACCAGTGGTGTACGGCCAGTGTAGGAGATCGCTCCCCACACCATGATGCCGGGTGTTGGCCTTGTGTGCCTCGGTCGTATGCAGTCCTGATTGTGGCGCTCACCTGCACGGCGCCAAACACGCATACGACCATCATTGGCACCAAGGCAGAAGCGACTCTCATCGCTGAAGACGACACGTCTCCATTCGTCCCTCCATTCACGCCTGTCGCGACACCACTGGAGGTGGGCTGCACGATGTTGGGGCGTGAGCGGAAGACGGCCTAACGGTGTGCGGGACCGTAGCCCAGCTTCATGGAGACGGTTGCGAATGGTCCTCGCCGATACCCCAGGAGCAACAGTGTCCCTAATTTGCTGGGAAGTGGCGGTGCGGTCCCCTACGGCACTGCGTAGGATCCTACGGTCTTGACGTGCATCCGTGCGTCGCTGCGGTCCAGTCCCAGGTCGACGGGCACGTGCACCTTCCGCCGACCACTGGCGACAACATCGATGTACTGTGGAGACCTCACGCCCCACGTGTTGAGCAATTCGGCGGTACGTCCACCCGGCCTCCCGCATGCCCACTATACGCCCTCGCTCAAAGTCCGTCAACTGCACATACGGTTCACGTCCACGCTGTCGTGGCATGCTACCAGTGTTAAAGACTGCGATGGAGCTCCGTATGCCACGGCAAACTGGCTGACACTGACGGCGGCGGTGCACAAATGCTGCGCAGCTAGCGCCATTCGACGGCCAACACCGCGGTTCCTGGTGTGTCCGCTGTGCCGTGCGTGTGATCAGTGCTTGTACAGCCCTCTCGCAGTGTCCGGAGCAAGTATGGTGGGTCTGACATACCGGTGTCAATGTGTTCTTTTTTCCATTTCCAGGAGTGTATATGTTCCAAAATCCCGCTTCATATCAACGTTAATGATACGGACCTGTAATTTAGTGGTTTACTACTATTGCATTTCTTGAATATTGATGTAACATGTGCAACTTTCCAGTTTTTTGGGTACGGATCTTTCATCGAGCGACTGGTTGTATATGATTGTTAAGTATGGTGCTAATCCTTCAGCATACTCCGAAAGGAACCTAATTGGTATATAGTCTGAACCAGAAGACTTGCATTTATTAAGTGATTTTAGATGCTGTACTATTCCGAGGACGTCTACTTCTAAGTTACTTACGTTGGCAGCTCTTCTTGATTCGAATTCTGCTATATTTATTGCATCTGCTTTGGTGAAGTAATTTCGGAAGGCTGTGTTTAGTAACTCTATTTAAGCAGAATTGTTTCCATTACTATCTCGCAGAGAAGGCATCAGTTGTCTCCTGCCGCTAGCATACTTACATGCTACCAGAATCTCTTTGGATCCCCTGCCACGTTTATAGACAAAGTTTTGATGTGGAAACTATTATAAGCATCTCGCACTGAAGACCTTGCTGAATTTCGACCTTCTGTAAAAGATCGCCAATCTTGGTAATTTTGCGCTCGTTTAAATGCGGTACGCTTTTTTCGTTGTTTCTGACCTGTTTGTGTACCAAGGTGGATCAGCTTCGATGTTGCTACTTTATTTGGTATAAATCTCTCATTTCCTAACGATACTATTTTTTTTTAATTCAAGCCACGTCTTGTCTACACTTACATTGTTAATTTGAAAGGAGTGGAGATTGTCTCTAAGAAAGGCGTCAAGCGAATTTTTATCTCCTTTTTTGAATAGATATATTTTTCATTTATTTTGAAGGATTTTTGAGTTACGGTATTCAGTCTCGTCACGACAACCCTGAGTACACTAATCCCTGTAATCGTTTTGGTGATTATTATTCGTTGCCAAGAGGTCAAGTGTGTTTCCACAACCGTTTACTATTCGAGTGGACTCATGAACTAATCGCTAGAAATAATTTTCAGAGAATGCGTTTAGCACAATTTCGGATGATGTTTTATGCTTGCCTCCGGATTTAAAAATGTATTTTCGCCAACATGTCGACGATAAATTGAAGTCACCGCTGACTATAACTGTATGAGTCGGAATCGTGTTCGAAATTACACTCAAGTTTTCTTTGAACCTTTCAGCAGTTGCATCGTCTGAGTTGGGAGGTCGCTTAAAGGATCCAGTTAATCCTGGTTGCCATAGTTTTTATAATGTTCTATCTGTAGCGACGGACGATTGTAAATGACAAGTGGATGACGCGCTAGGAGATGATTGCTGATTGCTGTATGGAACTATTAATATCGACGGAACTTTGTCCATGTTATTCGTTGATTTTCATTTGATTTTTGGTTTTAGTTACGTTAATAAAGTAAGAAAAC
This sequence comes from Schistocerca nitens, assembly GCF_023898315.1. Lineage (NCBI taxonomy): Eukaryota > Metazoa > Arthropoda > Insecta > Orthoptera > Acrididae > Schistocerca > Schistocerca nitens. Next base: position 7,186,553 of record NW_026045910.1, on the reverse strand, counting down.
ATTCTTCATCTCTTTCTTTCGTTTGCTGTTATTATTCATGGTAAATATCCATTGTTCTTTATTGAGTTCAGTAATATTTTCACTGTCTCTTTTCACTTAATTTTCGTTTATCAGCGTTTTGTAGAGAAAATTATGACTTATGCGTACCTGAAGTCCAATGTATGTCATCAGCTTACCTAAATAATCGTGGTGTACTTTCCTTAAGCACGATTTCGATTATTTTTTCATGCTGCTCTATTTCTTGTTTCCATTTTGTAGCAAAAGTTTTATGGTTTTGTTTTGTTTTGTTTTTAATTCACAGATTCTATATCTTGGTCCCATACCCTCAACACTTTCTTTTTTTTCTTCCCACTGGCTTAGCGCTACTTATTGTCTACAGTCTTGAATATTATTCCATTCAGTCTCTGTGTCATCAGCTATAGGTAGTGCTTAATAGATGCTGCTATAATCTCAGTTGGTAAAATTCCTAATACATCCCCCCCCCCCCCACACACACACACACCTTTGCATATTGTGTGTGTAGAATAATGTTTCTTCCTAATTCTGTAGTTCTCAGTACCAGGTAGTTGTCTGAGTATATGGCATTTCCCTGTTAACTTTTACATTAAATGCAAGTTTTTGCAGTTAATTCCTTACTTTAAAATAAAGTAATTTAGTATGAATTCTCAGCCTTTAACTAACCATGTATCTTTACATGTATCCTTTTGCTTGAAGGGGTTGCATATTTTGATAAATTAAATACTGTAAATCGCCTTAATTCTCGTATGTTAGCATTGATTTCTTGTTCCTCAAAACTGTGAACTACTTCTAGTAGTTGTTATATTTAGATTTGCACATATCATCATTTACTTCATTTTGTAAGGTATCACTATTTCTGTCTTCCTTCTTCTGAGGCATAAGCACGGGAACTCATTTAACGCAATTTATAGTGAGGCGGGAAACGGAGACGTGCAAAATGTGCTTTCAAGCGTACTCATACAGAACAGCATAGCCACGAGATGGAGTCAGAGAATGCATAGTCGTAAAGAAAAGAGAGGACGAGATGACATGCCTGTCTGTCAAGTCACGAGAAGCCAGCCTGCATTTAATGGAATATTAACGAACATTTCACTATACTTCGCTCTGTACTTTTTTTAGAACACCCAGGTCGCGGCTTTCACGAGCGTGATATCGAAACTTTGCTCCTTTGACTCGCCACCTAGCCGACAATGCCTTCTGCAGAAAGCACACAGGCAGACGTGTACATTGTAAAATACTCATTACCACCGGAGTCGACTCCATGAGCTATCTTTTTTAGAGTGCAGGCAGAGTCTGCGTGCTGTTTTCAACTTTTTCATCATTAGTAACCAGCAGTGTCCGTCAAGTTAGCGCCACACGCTGACAATGCAACAGCATGTCCTGCTCTCCACCATCTGCGCTCCCCCCCGCCGCCCCCCACCCACCCGTGCCTTTCCCAAGCTGGCGTTCGGCATTCAAGTCAGCCTCACCCTATGATTCTCCTGGAGGCTGTGTTCCAGGCGTACACTGGACGCTACCCCTTCCATCTCTGATGAAGTAAAGATTAACAAAATTGGCCAGTCCTATTCAATCAGCGTCGTAATTCTTGTCATTGAATCAAAAGTAAGGCTGTGACAGGGCGACACGTGACCGTAAGTGGTAACTGAAATGATCTACACATCAGACGAATGAAAAGGGCTTGACAATTTTCAGGCGTGTAACCTGGTCCTAGGAATCGCGATTTCACTTCTTTTCAAATGACGCGAAGCGAAGCGTGGAGTACATCGGTGCACCAAGAGGCGTTTAATACGCAGTGTGTGTGGGAGTGTTCGTGGAGCTCATAAACGTGTCTGCGATGTTTTCGGCTTGCTTTCCGCACACACATCTGCACATCTACTTTCCTAGGTTGACGAACATACAGGCACGTAATTACATCTCTAGTGTCCACTAAGTCCCTCGATCTCTGTCCCACAGAAAATTTGAATCTTGAAATTTTCCTTGGTTACTGAACACTCTATAACCCATATGACGTACAACAGATCGCCGTTTTCTGCAAAAGCCGATATTTCATCTGGGCGCCAGCCAGAAATGTTCGATAAGATACGTCGAACACTGACGTTGACTACCCACTCGCCAGAATTTACTAGTGTGCTGTGTGTATGGAACTTTTTGGGAGGCTCTACAAGATATGAGAACCACTGAATGATTTCAGCTGGATATAGCCTGCCTGAATGAATTCGTGGAATATCTTCCTTTTCTTTCCAAGGTCACTATCAGGGTAAGAGGCGATATACCGGATTAACCTGTTGTCTCCTGGGCTTTATTCCTTTTTGCCCGATGCGCTTTCATCCTTGCTAGCGAATTACAGTACTCTGATCTCTCAACTAGCGAACATGATATTCTTCTGTAGTGGAGTGTACCCTTGGTTCCATCCATTGTGCATTCCTTTATCACTGCTCACTGCTTAAGACTTGTTACACAAGGTGTACGATGAGGTACGTTTGAAATACTAGTCGAACTCTGCAGAGGGAAGCAAATGTACCGAATAACAACTTTGTTCTACACGGCTCAGTCACATTAAAGTGACCAAAGCTTACGTTCCACGTCAACGTGCAGTAACCACTCAGAGGCCGCGGGTGGCAGCACTAGCAGTGGAGGACATAGAAAATGTGTCCAGGGGACGGGGAACAAAGTGCTGTCGTTGTCATAATGCCGGGAAGGAGTCGTTTATCTGATTTCCAAAAGGCATGATCAAGGCTATCAGGCCGAGAGAGGAAGCATTGCCGAAAGGAATAAGTTTATAAACACTCGCGTCCCGGCATGGTCAAGGTTGTGGGGTGTGCAATAATGTAGTGTGTGCAATAATTATGTGTAATAATTATTTGTTATTTATGGTTGTTGAAAGCAGAAAAATACGTAAAGGCTTATTATAGGTTAAATGAACATTTTAGAGACTTTTCCACTTTAACCACAATATTAAGAAGCGGCAGCAGCCGAACAAGGAAAGCCGGCACGTGTGTCGACATTGGTCACGTTTCTGCCCAACGTGAAAAGCATACAACAACGATCAAAGGATCAGTTGCCGTCCTAGAAATTTCGCGACATTGGCAAAAACACAGAAGAATCTCCGACAAACGGGCGTGAGAGGGTCCTTGGAGGAGGTCCTTCGGGGGAAGAAAGAAGGCACCAAGAAAAGTCAGCTGGACGGACAAACCGATGGTTAGTCAGCGGACGTCATACTGCGCTACAACAACTTAGCCGCTACGCAGCTCGGCAGAGAAGATGTCGGTACCGCGCCAATAGGTCATCGCAGAAGATGGCATCCCAGATGTCACCAGAGAGAAGTTCGTATGGTACACACCCAGGTGGCTGGTGAGGACGAAGGGACTGTGGCCTCACCAAATGGGTCACTTGTGAACCTAGAGGTTGATGGACTCCGCCAGAAGACGCTGAATCTGAGCGTCGGTGGTTCGATTCCTGGACGGAGCACTCCGCGCCACGCCGTAGCCGCTTGTTAATAAAGCAACAAGCGAATGCACAAGGAGAAGGCAGCGCCGCCGCCGCAGAGACTCATGGGCACGGTACTGAGGGAAGGATATGACACCTGGCGCGCCGCTGCTTCACGAGCTCTCGCCGTCTCAGCGGTCACTGGAATCTGCACCCTACGACTCCTCCCCTGCGCCGCCACGAGAAACTGAGCGAGTAAAGACACATTGTGTTAGTCTGTTTAAAGGTTCTTATGTCTCAATAAATGACTGTTAGTGGAACCACCAATGCTTCTCTTACACCTCACCCACTAAACCAACAAAAGAGCCCACTCTACCACCCACAATATGTCGCTTCTTTCCCGCCATCCCTGACAAAGTAATGATCTTTGCTTCCCTGTGACACTGACGCCCAATATCTAATGTTACTAAAATCCGACCTGCTACAAAGTATACCATGCATGGCAAGATGGTGCTACCCAAAACCGGCGATGCCGGCCGCTGGTGGCCGAGCGGTTCTGGCGCTACAGTCTGGAACCGCGCGAGCGCTACGGTCGAAGGTTCGAATCCTGCCTCGGGCATGGATGTGTGTGTTGTCCTTAGGTTAGTTAGGTTTAAGTAGTTCTAAGTTCTAGGGGACTTATGACCTCAGCAGTTGAGTCCCATAGTGCTCAGAGCCATTTTTTGAAAACCGGCGACGGGGCAACTGCGGTTCGCAGTGGGGCATAGTAATAAACGATAGCTGCTCAATTGCGTAAGGGTGAATAAACGCACAAGTGCTGAGCAACTGACCGCCTAGATGAACTAAGAGGCTAGCAACAGTGTCTCCTCAATGACCATTCAGCGAATGTTGCTGCAGCAGGCGCCTTGTTCATTCCACCCTTAGTGACTGCTGTCCATCGATGATGAAGGCTGGTATTTGCACGCCAATACCGCTACTGACGGGCGTGAGTGGGCCTTTCCAGACGAACTGCGTGTACTGACCAGTCAGATGAGAGGGTAGTCAGAATCAGAATGCAATGTGAGGATATCTCCAGAGGAGAACAAGCTTGCTACAATGGAATAGAATCAGGTTAAATGACAAGTTGTGAATGAGCGACATAAATTATTTCAACATTACTTAGATATTTTATTAGAAGAGTGTCTGACGTAGGTGGCAGCATCGTCAGGGAGGTTGTGTACTTTCCCAAGTCAGAAGGTTGTTAGTCATTTACAGGAGCAAGTGTCCATCTTTCTAACAGCGTGTACTGAAATGTAATGCCTCCGAATTTTTAATGTGAATACTGTTAAAGCCTCTTAAGTAAAACAAAATATTATTAACATGTTATATCCTTATTCTTCGTATCTACATGTGTGCAACTCTCTGACGCTAGTAGGCTCCGAATTGTGCCGTGTAACATGGCGATGTGTAACGCAACTATACGGGAGAGTGTGAAAGAGCGTGCTGTAATTGAGTTTTGAATTCGGTGAGTTCAATCACACCCTCTCCTTCTGCATGGCGATGCCAGGACACAGAGCCCTTTGACACCTGCGACAATCCGACGCCTTACATTCACTACCATAGATCATCCTCCATAGTCTCGACTTGGCCCCATCCGATTTTCGTCTGTTTCCAATACTTAAATAATCCCACGAGGAGTACATCTTGGACAGACGGCTGTTCTCGTGAACAGCGCGAAATGTCTGAGAGCGAATGTCTTGCATCCCGGATGGAGCGTTATTGTCTGCAGAAAGTTCTCGTAGCAATGCCTGCGTGATCTCTTCATTCTGGAAGGCACAATGGGTCAACACAAGTAGGGGAACTCGGGGCAGAACGGGATAGCGGGGCACAATGGGAAATTGCTCTTTTCTAGACCGGAAAGTGTTGCAACCTGTTGTATGGGAATGTAACTATTTCTCTGAATGGGAGGGAAGTGAGGGCGAGATCTAAGTGAATTGTTGTCCGTGACGTTACCACTTGCGTTGTTCTAACGTTTGGTGAATTTTAACGCCAGGTAAGCTGTTAATTGTTAGTTGTATACCCTAAAATGAGACATTCCCTTAAAGTGCATGGGATTTGTTATTCTTAAGTTATTTAATGCGTTTAAATACGTCAGTTATTACACTACATAACAGTTGTTAACCTCAAAAGTGCTCTTGCGGCGGAACGGGACAGGGCAGAACGGGATAGTGTCCGATTCTGCCCCGTCATATTTTGATGCAAGTAGAAAGCAAACCCAGCCTGGATGTTCATGGATGCCAGACTCTCCCAACCAGCTATGTTGGCCGAACATCTCAGCTTTCCAGATATCGCCCGAGACTGTCATTCCAATCCCACTAATCTGTCAAAATACTCGGCGAACTACAAGATGAAAAGGAAAAACCGTCGTATTAAAAGGTTCTTCTTATAAGAAGGAACTGAAGAACGCTGTCGCAATTAAAGTAGGCCTACAGAAAGGAGGAGGTTGCAATGCAACTTAACGCAAAAATATCAAACTGTATACCCCAAAAAATCAAAACAGAGGACATCAAAGACATTAAGAAAAAAAAAAAGGATGAAGATGATGGAGAAGAGAGAATCAGAGAGAGAGAGAGAGGCTGCTGAGTGTCTCTACTGTGGGGACATCTACTTCGTTTCTAATGAGGGCTGGGTCGCATGCCAGAGTGGGCGCACAATTCATGTGCTGGCATAGACAGTGAAGATGAAGACGAAATACTGATTTGTGACTATTGTCGAAAAGGCTAGTGGTTAGTGGTTTGGTACATTTTTCAGAATGACATTAAAATATTTTCTTATTTTGAAGAATGACTTTTTAATTGTTCAAATTACACATTCCTTAGTCTGAATTGCCTGTTATACAACATTTCGTCATAGTTTAATACGATACTCGTAATTAAAATTCAACGTTTATGCAATAATTTAACAAAAAATACCCTTATCCCATTCTGCCCATAGGTGGGGCGGAACGGTAAATATGCAAGACTTTCTTTGAAAAATTGTAAAAAATGCAAAATGTATTGTTTTAAGTGATTTTAAAATAAGGTACATTAGGTTGCACTACAAGGTGTTTTTTTATCACTTAAAAAGTGTTTCCTTGTGTTCCCTTATTTTATAGAAATTGCTAAACATTAAGTATCGCGTTCCGCCCCGAGTTTCCCTACGTATCATTTCTCAGGGACCATGTCCACCCCTGTGTGTAGTTTTATTCTACGGCAAGACGGCATCCGCCAGCAGGACAATACAATATGTCACACAATGCACAGTGGACAAGCTTCGTTCGTAGAGCACCAGGATGAGATTACTGTACTCGTTCTCCCCTGGCCACCAAACTCCCCGGATTTAAAGTCAATCGAGAGTCTGTGGGAGGACCTCGTTTGGGCTATTCACGCCATTGATCCTCAACCGAGGAATCTAGCGCAGCTGGCAACGGCACTATCATCGGAGTGGCTCTATATCCCTTTCGAAGTTTTCCAGAACCTCACTGACGCTATTCCTGCACGTCCTGCAGTCCGCTCTGCATAGCGTGGTTAATCACGTTTTTGAAATCCGTTCACATTAATGTGGCTAGAGAGCATAGATACTATTCAAGTACAGTCTCCAGAAGAGTAGACAAACTGCGACCTTGTGTTAGTGAAGGAGGTACGCTGTGGTCTCTGCCTAGGGAACGTCAATTGGAGCGCTCAGCAGCAGCTACCGCGACGCCATCACCTGCCGCCTTGGACAACCACCGCAGCGCAGCCGCCCGCTCCATATGTATGACTGGCGCTGTCGCCGGATGCGGCGACGCACGGGGCAGCGCCGGCGCACATAACGGCGCGGATGCGCCCCCATTGTGTCGGGGAAGAGGCCTCGCGCCATTGTCACCGGCTAATGGGCCGTGAGCCACGACGGCCCGCGACTCCGCGTCCTTCCTCTTGGGACGCGGGCGCCGTCCACCTGCTCGTGGCTCTCTTCTCTTCTCGCCCTGTACCACGTGACGCCAGCAAGAGTCAGCAACTCTCTGCCCTACTGGCAGTGGCTGTTCAGCTGCCGAGGTAGGCCAACACCCTTTACGCAGACTGTACTTACATATGCTGTTTGATCCTTTTCTTTCCTTCTTCTAGTCTTTCCACGCTACTTCTGCTTTTGCCGCTGTTTGATGTCATCTCTGCTCTTTTACTGCGATTCTTTCCTCTTCGTCGTTTCTTCAAATTTTCTTTCTCTTCAGGCTGTTGCGATCTGAATTTCTGCTCGCCAACTTGTGCAGTTGGAGAACATGCAACTTCGCGTGGACAATCAGTACTTTATCTTCTCAAGAAAGCTAAGAGATTCCAACGGAACGGTTGGTTTATAGCAGCAAAATAAACTGAATTTTGTTCTTCGGAGCCCGCAGTGCAAAGTAAGTCTTCTAATGACATTGTTATTACGAATATTAGGCAGCTACACTACTCTTTATATGGTTTTTATTTTATAAATTAATCATAATGAACCGATTCCGGCATATTGCCATCAACATGTGCTCTGTAACTACAGACGTAATCCATGGTGTTAACATAATGGTCTCTAACTACAATAAGAAAAGTTATAATTACATCGTTAGGTATTTCTACCTTACATGTACTATCGTTGTTGTCATGTCCTGTCTGTTTTAGAATTATTAGTTTCTCCTCACATGTACACTGCAGATATGAATCTGATTTTCGTTGCATTTTACTCACGCTATTTTTCTCTTGACAGCTTGGATGACAGTGTACCAGCGATATTTCATGTTCACATTGTTAAAAATTTGAAATATTTATGGGACCAAACTGCTGAGGTCATCGGTCCCTAAGCTTACGCACTACTTAATCTAACTTATGCTAAGGACAACACATACATCCATACCCGAGGGAGGACTCGAACATCCGACGAAGGAAGCCACGCATTACATTGTTACCATTATGGATAAGTAATACGTGTAAATTCGGTTATTTGTTATTATTTTATAGGTTTTATTTTAATTATGTTTTTGTCTGGAATTTCTTTTGGTTTTATTTGAGATTTTTGTTTTATATTTTTTATCGTAATAAGTTCGTCATTTTCTATGATTTATGCTGGTGTTATGTCTTTGTTTTATACTCATCATGTTGTCACTGTTACTATCACAGAGGTAAAAAAAGGGAGGAGGTGGCATTACGTTACAAACATGAAGCCGATGTGCACCACCTAAACTAGCTCAAAATATTAAGTTCGCCGCTTTCATACACCCGTAATACTCCGTGGTGACACTTGACGGTGACGTCACTCTGTCTCGTATTACTAGAGAAAATACTTCATGAACAGAAAAACGTTCGAAATTGCCTTCCTGATACTATTTTATTCGTGTAAACTCTACAATTTTTAGTATTTAAAGCAGTTACTTCATGCACACCACGGAAATAATGAACAAGCAGCTCTCATAGACAGTAGTCTACTAATGTTCTGGGCTACTTAAAATGGCGCCCACTCTCTCTTCAAAACAATGTACAGCGTAAGTTGCATGGGGGCTTAATTAAAAAGAAAAGACTAATATTAATGAATAAATGCAATAATTTTAGTAGCTGTGTGACCGGTTACGAAGTCTCGTAACTGGTTGGCCCTGACTATTATTAGCACGCAATCTGACTGCATAAAATAAAAATAAAGAATGACAAGGAATTTCCATTAACACAATTGATTAATTAAGTCCCCTATAACTATAAAAGCTACGAAACAACAAAGCACAAGTGCTACTGTTCTGTGTGTGGTAGTATGATTCAACGTACATGTATCTGGCTCGGTTCTTTCTCAATACGACTAAATATTTTGAACACCATTTACAATGAACTAACTGAAAAACCAGAAATACGATAATTGCACATAGGAACCAGAATTACAAGTCTAATAAATGACACGAGCCAGATGCTTTGTTGACTGTACCTGTGAGAAAGAGGGATTGTAATTAAAGAAAAGAATTTAACCGGAAAAATTACACAGTGTATTTGTCTACGGCTGTCAGTGCATTTGCACTGAGCGCTCGATCAGCTGCAGGTAGCGTGACGTAGCAAGTAATTGTTTGCGGTCGACGGCTCCCTTGTGCAGCGCGCGGACTGACTATCGCTTTGTGTATGTGCTGCCGCTAAAACACGGCGTGGTATCCCTGTGTTCTCTGCGTGTTTACGTGTAACTGTTAATTTTCTCAAAAGTATGTCATTCCACAAAAATTTTAACGTTCGATATATGGTGTATTCGATTACAGCGCCGTGATTTAAGAGTTTCTACTTCAAAGTGTTATCATGAATAATTTTGTGAACTCTATATGGACAGTTATAAAGCAGAAAATTTTGCGACACAAGCCTTTCCCTTTGTGAGACAAACGATAGGACTTTATTAACACCTTTTGACCGACTGACACAGTTTTTAAACGACCAGGACGTTTAGCTGATTTCTCTCTTCTAGCAGCCGCAGATGCTATATTTTGTAGAGCCAGGTTGACAACTTCAGAATGCCGCAGTTACCGTGTAGGTGGAAAAGGAACGATTTCAGAAATATGATTTGTCGGTGCTTTATTTTTTAATATAAATATAGGCGGTAAAAAGTTTAATCATTAAGGAGTTCGTTCAGAATGTTTTGAAAAACATGAAGGTACTGATCCCACGTTCTGTGATTATGATGACAATAAAGACGGCAAAATTTATTAATTTCCTTCATCCATCTCTCTGACGCGTTAGATTGAGGGTGAAAAAGTGAAATGAAAATTGGTGTAATCTTACGACGCCGTAGAGTTCGAAGCCAAATTTTAGAGTGAAACTGTGATCCATTATCTGATATAACTTTATCAACATGACCCACTTCTTTAAGAAAGCATTCTTGATGAAAGCATTAGATACTGAACGAGCTGGTGCTTTGCGTAAAGGTGTAAAACACACATATTTTGATCTCAATTCCCCTACTACCATAATGTATGCAAAACCATTAGTAGAATGAACCACTGGACCGAACAAATCGACTGCAGCCATCTCCTTTAATCTCGCTGGAATGATAGGAAACAACAGTGCTCTGTGAAAACATAGTTGGCAGCTTAGCCTTTTGACATAATTTGCATTTAGTAAGAACAAGTCGAATACGTTTTCCCATATTACTGAAGTAACAATTTTCTAGAAATTTATGAAAGCATTTTCTGGGACCAAAGTGTGCATAGCTGAAATGTGTATACCAAATCAATTTATTAACCCACTCATCGGAGTGCAAACTAACCAAACAGAGTTGTCAACCGATTTTCGTTTAAAAAGGAATATCATTATGAACTAAATAGTACTGTCTAATCGCCACGCTTTCCTTTCTCCTCCACTTCTCCTTAATGTCCTTCCAGATTGGATCCTTGTTTTGCTCCTTAGCGATGTCCTGGAGCGAAGACAAAACGAAACTTTCAAATGCAACACCTTGAATATACATCAAACAATAATTGTTTTCTTTGTAGTCTTCCTCAGCACTTTGTTTCAAATCCACAGGTGCACGTGATAAAGCATCAGCAATAATACACTCCTGGAAATTGAAATAAGAACACCGTGAATTCATTGTCCCAGGAAGGGGAAACTTTATTGACACATTCCTGGGGTCAGATACATCACATGATCACACTGACAGAACCACAGGCATATAGACACAGGCAACAGAGCATGCACAATGTCGGCACTAGTACAGTGTATATCCACCTTTCGCAGCAATGCAGGCTGCTATTCTCCCATGGAGACGATCGTAGAGATGCTGGATGTAGTCCTGTGGAACGGCTTGCCATGCCATTTCCACCTGGCGCCTCAGTTGGACCAGCGTTCGTGCTGGACGTGCAGACCGCGTGAGACGACGCTTCATCCAGTCCCAAACATGCTCAATGGGGGACAGATCCGGAGATCTTGCTGGCCAGGGTAGTTGACTTACACCTTCTAGAGCACGTTGGGTGGCACGGGATACATGCGGACGTGCATTGTCCTGTTGGAACAGCAAGTTCCCTTGCCGGTCTAGAAATGGTAGAACGATGGGTTCGATGACGGTTTGGATGTACCGTGCACTATTCAGTGTCCCCTCGACGATCACCAGTGGTGTACGGCCAGTGTAGGAGATCGCTCCCCACACCATGATGCCGGGTGTTGGCCCTGTGTGCCTCGGTCGTATGCAGTCCTGATTGTGGCGCTCACCTGCACGGCGCCAAACACGCATACGACCATCATTGGCACCAAGGCAGAAGCGACTCTCATCGCTGAAGACGACACGTCTCCATTCGTCCCTCCATTCACGCCTGTCGCGACACCACTGGAGGCGGGCTGCACGATGTTGGGGCGTGAGCGGAAGACGGCCTAACGGTGTGCGGGACCGTAGCCCAGCTTCATGGAGACGGTTGCGAATGGTCCTCGCCGATACCCCAGGAGCAACAGTGTCCCTAATTTGCTGGGAAGTGGCGGTGCGGTCCCCTACGGCACTGCGTAGGATCCTACGGTCTTGGCGTGCATCCGTGCGTCGCTGCGGTCCGGTCCCAGGTCGACGGGCACGTGCACCTTCCGCCGACCACTGGCGACAACATCGATGTACTGTGGAGACCTCACGCCCCACGTGTTGAGCAATTCGGCGGCACGTCCACCCGGCCTCCCGCATGCCCACTATACGCCCTCGCTCAAAGTCCGTCAACTGCACATACGGTTCACGTCCACGCTGTCGCGGCATGCTACCAGTGTTAAAGACTGCGATGGAGCTCCGTATGCCACGGCAAACTGGCTGACACTGACGGCGGCGGTGCACAAATGCTGCGCAGCTAGGGCCATTCGACGGCCAACACCGCGGTTCCTGGTGTGTCCGCTGTGCCGTGCGTGTGATCATTGCTTGTACAGCCCTCTCGCAGTGTCAGGAGCAAGTATGGTGGGTCTGACACACCGGTGTCAATGTGTTCTTTTTTCCATTTCCAGGAGTGTATTAGAAGAACCCTGTATCTAAACAATACTAAAATCAAATTCCTGTAGATACAGTGCCTAGCGTCATAATCTTCCATGTGTTAATTTTGTTGACATAAGAAATTCCAGAACTTGATGATTGGTGTAAACCTTAGTATGTCTGCCATACCAAAAGATGCGAAATTTTGTGAAAGCCCAAACAACAGCCAAAGCTTCAATTTCTGTGATCGAATAATTCTTTTCTGGTTTAGAGAGAACACGACTTCCAAATGCAATACTTTTCTGTACTACAACGCCGTTTTCTTCTATCTCTTGAAATAAGTGTGCACCTAGGCCTTTGTATGATGAGTCCGTCGCCAAACAAAAATCTTTAGATAAATCCGGGTATGAAAGAAGTGGAGCAGCAAACAATAATAAAATTAGCAGAAAATTCATATACTTGACGAATGAAATTTAAGTTGGTCTGTTGTTTGACTTCCACACTTTTTCCAGAAATAGCTCCTCGAATTGTGGTTTTAGAAACAGGTAACAGAGGACAAGCAATAGTTCTTACACATATACGAAAAACTGGTTCACTAATAACATTCAATGGGCTCCCAGAATCTAAAACCGCCGTGAACTTATTCTTACTCACACATACGTCAATAACAGGATGTAAAAATGCATCTACGTTATTTTCCTTTTCGTCGAGCGAAATATCTCTCATGTCTTCCAAGCGTACGTAGTGTAAAGTTGTAGTGTCATTACTTTCTTAACCGTCTATACTGCTGCCAGAAGCCGAAGCTACAAGTCATTGTCGATTGTTTGCTCCACCTCTTTGATTATTTACGTCACTTCGCGGATCTATTTCTACAATTTGCACTTGTCTCTCTGAATTTCTGTCACGTGGAGGATGACAGTTATGTCCTTCCTGTCTGTTAGTTGTAAATTCTTGGCTGTGTCTGTTATTAAAATTTATATTTTCCTGACTATCTGCATCACTACTTCTTGTGTAATTTCGACTGTCACTTCTGAAATTATTGTTAGGTCTACTACCCTGGTTATTTCTGTAGTAAGAATTTCTATTATTGTATGAATAATTTCTGTCTTGATGATACCGATTACTGTTTCCGTATGATTGATCATTTCGGTAAGAATTTCTGTTATCGTAATTGTCTGTGTAATTTCTGTTAGAAGGTCTGTTATTGTCATAAGGCTGGAATCTATTGTCCTGTCTGTTTCGTCTGTCATTTTCAAAATTACCGCTATAACGTCCGTTCCGATCATTATCCCTTTTCTCTAAAAATCTATTGTGATTACCGTTACTGAAAAAATTACAGGAAGTTCCGTCGTTGTTGTCATACTCGAGTTCTTGTAGCAAAGTATTAAAAGTTTCAATGTTGTCTTTACATCTTCCGGCTAAAGCAATGTGTCTTATCGATTTTGGCAGCTTAGTTAAACAAATACGAATTAATTCAGTCGAGCTATAAGGGTTGGAAAGGAATTGATTCTTTCGAATCATGTCTTCAAAGTTTTCTGCCGGCGTGCGGAACTCAGACTGTTTAAAATTACGCTGCATAATAAGACTATTTTGGAATCTGTCTTGCGTGTTTTCGGACCAATATGCCCATATAAATGCATGATAAAAAGCATTTAAATTATTACAATCTCTAGTAAGTGCGCGCATGCGCGTCGCCGGTTCGTTTTTCTAAACATCCTCACATAAATTCCAGTTTGTGACTTAGTGGCCAATTTGGCGGAAGTGCGTACATAAATTGCTCTAACCATGAACATGGGTGTATGTCATTATTAGAATTGCGAAACATCTTAAATTTCCGAACAGTTAAAAAGTGTTTATAGTCAAAGTTTTCGCCTCGTGGCAACAGAGACCTACCGCGTTTGTCCCAGTCCGAATGTCGATTATTGTCAAGTTCGCTCGCCTGGCGCTCTCTAGTTGCACCTCGTAAATGAAATAAATTATTTTCTTCAAAACCCCCCGCTATCGGTGATTCTAAATTTCTTCTACTGTCTTTTCCTACGATTTCGCTTTCAATTTTGTTTAACTTGCTTTGGTAAAGCCTCAAATTCCCTTTTAACGCGTTCATTAAATTTTCCTTGATTTTCAACATCTTTATTTATATTCTGGTACTCTTCTGTTTCTGCAAATGGTAATGGAGCTGTATCATCTGAATCTCTGTCCCCATTTAAACTAAGATTTGTCAATTTATCTGAAATCTCCTCAACTTTTTCCGATAAGGCACCTATTTGTCCTTTCTGTTTATTTACGTCTTCCTTAAGTGTCGCACCTCGGGTTTCAGTATTGACACATTTAGTAGTTAACTGTTCATATTGTTGTGTTGGGTTATTTATTCTGTCATTTGGTACGGATTCCTCGATTCTTTCAAATATTTCTTCCTTATCGTGTGCACGTTGTAAATTTAACTCTGAAAACTTTTGTACTATCACGCGATCTCTTTCTTCCTATTCTCTTTCCTGTTCCTTTTGTCTAATTTCTATTGACGTTAATCTATTATTGGCAGCATTCAAAATCAGTTGTACTTCTTCTCTAATTTCTTTCTTTAATTCATCTTTCATGTTTTTAAAACATGTCGCTATTCGTGAGTCTAACCGTGTTTCCATTTTTCCCATATCAGTTTTAATTGTTCCTATTTGTGATCCCAGATTTAATATTGCAGACATCAACTGCTCCATATTAACTGGTTGGAAATTCTTTTCGCAACTAACATTTCTCATAAAACTAACTTCCTTCGTCGTAGCCGTAAAGCTATCTGTGTTCGATACTATTCCAGAATCTTCTATCGTTAATCTAGTAGTTTGAAAATATTTCGATTGTGAAAAATTCTGAACTGGTTCCGGACTATTTTCCTGGCTTATTAAATTGTTTTCTACTTCATTATTCACCATACTGTTCTCCTGTGTTGGCGAGTTCGCCATGTTAACAATTTCATTATTCTGACTATCCATCATTCTCGCCTTTTTCATCGATCGCGTTATCATTTACAAAACATACAAAACTCGTCACTATACGAAAATTACACACAATATAACACTTTATCACCAACAATACCATTCACACGAAATGCTTCCCGACAAACACGATTAACGAACAATTAAAAAAATGGTTCAAATGGCTCTGAGCACTATGGGACTTAACATCTTAGGTCATCAGTCCCCTAGAACTTAGAACTACTTAAACCTAACTAACCTAAGTACATCACACACATCCATGCCCAAGGCAGGATTCGAACCTGCGACCGTAGAAGTCGCGCGGTTCTGGACTGAAGCGCCTAGAACCGCTTGGCCACCGCGGCCGGCAACAATTAAAACCTTCAAAATTGCACAAAATTGTCAAACCCGTATACGACACATCAAAAATTAAATTCTACAAAAATACCTTCAGAAGAATGACAAGATAAGTAAAAACGTTCAATTACAATATCTACACGTGCAATATAGACTACAAATACTAAGCTACAAATTACTGCAACAATACTACTGTCTACTAGTTTTACTATCAAAATAATTCCAAGGGACAATCCGAAGCAGCGGTCGCCACGTGAATGGGGGCTTAATTAAAAAGAAAAGACTAATATTAATGAATAAATGCAACAATTTTAGTAGCTGTGTGACCCGTTAGGAAGTCACGTAACCGGTTGGCCCTGACTAGTATTAGCACGCATTCTAACTGCATAAAATTAAAATACAGAATGACAAGGAATTTCCATTAACACAAATGGTTAATTAAGTCCCCTGCAACTATAAAAACTACGAAACAACAAAGCACAAGTGTAACTGTTCTGTGTGTGGTAGTATGACTCAACGTACATGTATCTGGCTCGGTTGTTTCTCAGTACGACAAAATATTTTAAACACCATTTACAATGAACTAATTGAAAAACCGGTAACACGATAATAGGACATAGGAACCAAAATTACAAGTCTAATAAATGACACGAGCCAGATGCTTTGTTGACTGTACCTGTGAGCAAGAGGGATTGTCATTAAAGAAAACTGTAACACCTTTGTACCTCATTATATATCGACGAAAATATTCCATTACGCCAGCATCACAAATCAAAAGCCCATCTCCTTTCTGAAGTATATTCTGACAATTGCAACTTCTTCCATCTATACCTTACACCAACCGAATAGCGTCTACTCTCTCGCCCAACAGAACAACTGCCCTCGACATCCTCTGAACTACTGCTGCCCAGTGGAGCCGGCGGAATAATAATCTTTGGCGCAATCTCTGACGCTGTTACTCGGTGTAGCCACCTTTCAAAGTCTCTAGTGCCACATCCCTTCTTTTTTTACCTCCATAGTTACTATGGCTACGTGTTATTTAACGTCTCTGATTTATTACTTTACCCCTTTTCTTGATTTATGATGTGAATAAACGAACAAATCGACCTAAGCACAGACAGTAGATGAAAAGCTTTATTCACATTATAAATCAAGGAAACGGGCAACATAATAAATCAGAGACGCTAAATAACACATATCCATAGTAAAAGCGACAACAACATGAAGAGTATAAACAAAGACACAAGACCAACATAAAATTATTATGAAAAAATACAAATCTCATATAAAACAAATTACAGACTAAAACATAATTAGTACCAAACCTATAAAAGTAGTAAAAAACAGCAGAATTTCCACATATCACATGTTTATAACGGTAAATATGTAAACATGTTATATGCCTGATCCACTGTCATCCAAGCTGTCAAGAGAAAATAGCGGACATAAATACCGACGACAATCAGATACATGTCTCCAGTGTACCTATAAGAAGAAACTTAAACTCCGCCCGAACAGGCTTTGGAAGGCCCAACGGTTCCAGCCGGTCGCCGTGTAATCCTCAGCCCTCAGGCGTCACCGGATGCGGATATGGAGGGGCATGTGGTCAGCACACCGCTCTCCCGGCCGTATGTCACATTACGAGACCGGAACCGCTACTTCTCAATCAAGTAGCTCCTCAGTTTGCCTCACAAGGGCTGAGTGCACGCCGCTTGCAAACAGCGCTCAGCAGACCGGATGGTCACCCATCCAAGTGCCAGCCCAGCCCGACAGCGCTTAACTTCGGTGATCTGACGGAAACCGGTGTTACCATTGCGGCAAGGCCGTTGGCTAAGAAGAAACT
Source organism: Schistocerca nitens (assembly GCF_023898315.1). Taxonomy (NCBI): domain Eukaryota; kingdom Metazoa; phylum Arthropoda; class Insecta; order Orthoptera; family Acrididae; genus Schistocerca; species Schistocerca nitens. The sequence goes on along the minus strand of NW_026045910.1, from coordinate 7,169,027 downwards.
AATAATTCTAAAAAAGGCAGGACTTGGAAGCAACTATATTATATGTAAGGTAAAAACACCTAACAATGTAATATAACTTTTCCGATCATAGTTACAGACCATTATATTAAGACCATCGCCTACGTATGTATTTGGAGAGCATCTGATGATGACAAGATCCGAAATGGACACGTTTTAAATAATTTATAAAATGGAAAATATTTAAAGAGCAGTGTAGCAGGCTGACATTCGTAATAAAATTAAGTGAAATTAATTGTGAGATGAATTTATTTGCTGCTAACTAGCAACCGTACGCAATCACGCAGTCATACAATAAACGTAGTGGCTCGTCTGTTAACATCGGGGCTGGTTGTTTACTGTTGTACTGTGCCCTTGATATATTCTTTAAGTAATATTAAACCAGCAGAAGGGACAGTCAATGAACATAAAATACACATATAGGTGAAATTTTAAATAAATGAAAAGAGAAAAGTCCATTAGGACATAGATGTATCCTGACCCCATAATTCTATTCAATGTCGAAGTTATTCAAATCAGAAGTCACAACTTACTTCAAATGTCGGTCTTATTATTCGGATACTAGGCACAATAATTAGATATGTTTCGAAATAATATTTCAGTCGGAGCGACTAGAACATTCACAGGCAAGTTTACAGGGTGGTTATATCTGAACTTTCGCTTCAGAGGACAAGCGAGTAATCGTTAAGACAACGAAATTTTAAGAAACATTTGTAAGGACATGCGGGAGAGTAAGTCGTTTCTTTCTCCATTGAAAGACACACATTTTTATCAGCACATGAGAGGGTAACACTTGTTGACTGCTTGTCACGATTACACCTAGGTTAGCAACTTTTCTCAGTGTGAATGCTATCCGCATCCATAACAGCCTGCGACCGCTCTGCTCTGCTGCTGCCCGAAACAACGATGGACCACGGAATGTTCCGCTGTCGTGACACAGGTCATGCTCTGCTTGAAGGTCGCATATTGCGGCCAACATTCGCAGCCATGAAACCAGTAACTTATCAACAATTTGTGGTGCAATTGGCCGACGGCCTCTCTCAGAAGCAATTCCTAAGTCGCCAGTTAATTCGAACTTCCGAATAATGTTCTTCAACCCCGGTGCGGAAAAAGGACCTCTCCGTATACCTTTCATGTGTCGATATTCGTGAAGAGCGACAGCACTATTGCCGTTCTTTTGACAAATAGATTTCCTAGTAAAATTCTGCCCAACTTGTCTAGCCTCATGTTGACCACCTGCAGCTGTAATGGATACCTACGCCACCCTACCAGTATAGGCGGCTAACGGGAAGTCATGACACTAACACCGCTAACAACACAGCTTCTGCAGCGCACAGTCTGCACGTGATTCTTATAAAGTTGGCTACCAAAACGGTAAATACATTTCCGTCTACACTGGCTCAAGTTTAACTATAACCACTTTATACTTCGTGCAAGCGGTAATCTAAGCAAATTGCCGTATCTAGCCATTTCACTCGTGTGTGCTAAATAATTAATTCTCAACGCTAAGTTCAATGTAAGTCTTCATACAGTGCAACTGTTCGTATTACTAAGCTTTGGGATACATTTCCAGAATCGCAAACTGTTCCACTGAAATGACTAAGACCTACTTTCTGCACACCACGTAATCACAAGCGGCTGGAAGACGTCGTCAACTTTTACCCACTCGAAGGAAAGCAAACGGACCTCCTCTACTCCCTCCGTCCTGAAGTATATCACGTGACTACTACTGTAGTCACTCCAACTCATCTTCTGTACCACCACACTGATTATTCCCAAGATTTAAACATATTTCCTATTAAACATCCAATATGCAATTTCATAATTCATTTACATTTCGTTAATGCACATATTAAGTTTACATACATTTCCAGCTATGTCCTTTACACGATTATCTGGACGCTACACATCCGAACTGCTGGAACATAGTCTACTTCACAACTTTCATCTTCGTGACCTGACCAACTGCTCTATTCGAAACTATTCTTACATTATTAACGCATAGAAACAATGAAGTGTAGCACCATCAGTTCCTCATTTATAGGCTAACCTTTTAGTGTAAGTGTGCTAAATTTCTATTCTGTGTCATTTAGCAGCCTTACAGTACGTTATTTTTAACAAACTCTTGTCGTGCTTAATAGTCATATAGGCTTATTCTCTAGCTGGCTTCATTCTGTTTTAGATGCCATATCATATGCTCTTAAAATTCTATATAGTCGTTAACACTTTTACTATAACCAGTTTTTACGTATACATGTTAATAAATAACAATGCTAATATTGATTGTATATGGGCCGTGAACATTACATTCGAGTCGTCTTTTGTTATGAATCAATGATGTATTCAGAGTTGCTGTAGCTAGTCTGGAATTAATTTCACTGTGTTTGGTGAAGGTTTAAAGTATTATGAGATCGGCGTTGACATTCTCTCGCCATGTTTCTGTTATGTGCAAGCGGACACACAGTCTACATACTAAACGCCTAAGGGATTTCAGAGAGGACGCTCTCCGCGGCCTGCGACTGTCTTATCCTTTGACCTGCTCGCTACCGACTTCCCCACACCTGTTTCCGCAACCTCAGTACATCGGCCAGCAACGTTACATAGATTCTGTCCCGCTACTGCTTGTACCACAGTTTAAATTCCACAAACATCTACCTTGGGATCCACCGCGACGGTGCGGCCCACGCCAAGGTGCACACAATGCAAGCGCTGAGCGGTGTACGAGACATTTACGCGACGTTTCGCTTCTCAGCCTTACTCGGAATGGCTTGTTAGCGGATCTTAATTAATTCCCTGCACTGCAACACTACCATTTCAGTCTCAATACGGGTCGCCAGGCTACCTGTGAACTGAGAGACAGAGAGGGTTAAACTTCTCAGCACTCCATCAATAATAAAAACCCTGAATCTATTTAAGTACTCTCAGGAAGAGTGCGAGACCAGGCCACTAGATCGTAATAGTATATTGCTAACACTTCGTGCACCGCCTCCAGCTGACTTCCTCAATTTTCTGCCGATAATCAAGAAAAGCCTGATAATTATTTAGGGTCAATTGGTCAAAACGCACATGAAAATATCTATCGATAAACAAGCATAATTTATTTGTTCCAGTTCATTTTCAGCAAATCCGTTACGTTTTTCCAATTCCTGCTATCTTCCGGCTCCGCTTTCGAATACGAGCGTTCTGCTTACCGAACACATGCACGCTTCAAAAACGATAACACTCTCCTAGTAATCGGGAAAGTACCTAAGCAGAATTCCACAATCGCGCCATGGAAACGCACTTGCTTGTACTGGAAATGTAACCTCACTGATAACAGTAAACCGTGACGTCCAGACACGCCTTTTTTTTTTTGCTGGCTTAGGGTACAGGGACATCAGTCTCTCAGTCTCCTGGCCGGTTTGAAGTCGTGCGACACTAATTCTTCTTCTGTGCGAAGCCATCCCACAAACACTTGCACTTAACATCCTTTCTGCACCATAAACTTATAAGAGATAATACACTCAGTGTCCAGTCTACCAGTCTACGTCTTCCTCAATAGTTTATACCCCCTACAGCTTCCTCTACTACTATTGGAGTTAGACCCTGATGTTTTAAGGTATGTCCTATTATCCCGTCCGTTCTCCCTGGCAGTATTTTCAACATACTCGTATTTATTTCCTCACTGATTCTGTATAGATCTTCCACATGTCTTGTTTTGTCAGTCTACCTACGTTACAACATCCTTCTGTAGCTCCACATCTCTCTTCTTTCCCTATTTCCCCAGCTCATGATTCACTGTCCCACAAAGCTGTACACTTGGTTACCTTCTCGTAAAATTGTTCCTTAAATTAAGACTGTATTTGGTACTAGAGGACTTCCTTTCGTTGCCTGAAATTCCGTCTTTGACTACGATTGTCACATTTTTATGTTGTCTTTGCTTCGGTCGTCATTTGTTATTTTCGTTCCAAGGCAGCAAAATTCCTTCACTTCGTGTCCCTCAATTTTGATATCAAGTTTGCCACTAATGTCAGTCTGCTACTTCTCGTTATTTTAGCCTTTCGTCGGCATAGTGTCTGCTCATTCTGCTCTTAATTCCATATAAGAGGTCCAGCAAAAAAAAATGGGTCTGAGCACTATGGGACTTAACAGCTATGGTCATCAGTCCCCTAGAACTTAGAACTACTTAAACCTAACTAACCTAAGGACATGACACAACACCCAGTCATCACGAGGCAGAGAAAATCCCTGACCCCGCCGGGAATCGAACCCGGGAACCCGGGCGTGGGAAGCGAGAACGCTACCGCACGATAAGAGGTCCAGCAATCCTTATTAACTTTCACTGAGGTTAGTAATGTCATCAACGAATCTTATCATTGATACACTTTTTCCCTAAATTTTAAACTTAGTTCTGATGCGTTTTACAACTCTGGCATAGCTTCTTCAATGTGTATAATGAATAGACGACATCTGAGTCTTATATCCCTTCTACATCTACATCTACATCTACATGATTACTCTGCAATTCACATTTAAGTGCTTGGCAGAGGGTTCATCGAACCACAATCATACTATCTCCCTACCATTCCACTCCCGAACAGCGCGCGGGAAAAACGAACACCTAAACCTTTCTGTTCGAGCTCTGATTTCTCTTATTTTATTTTGATGATCATTCCTACCTATGTAGGTTGGGCTCAACAAAATATTTTCGTATTCGGAAGAGAAAGTTGGTGACTGAAATTTCGTACATAGATCTCGCCGCGACGAAAACCGTCTTTGCTTTAATGACTTCCATTCCAACTCGCGTATCATATCTGCCACACTCTCTCCACTATTACGTGATAATACAAAACGAGCTGCCCTTTTTTGCACGCTTTAGATGTCCTCCGTCAATCCCACCTGGTAAGGATCCAACACCGCGCAGCAATATTCTAACAGAGGACGAACGAGTGTTGTGTAAGCTGTCTCTTTAGTGGACTTGTTGCATCTTCTAAGTGTGCTGCCAATGAAACGCAACCTTTGGCTCGCCTTCCCCACAATATTATCTATGTCGTCTTTCCAACTGAAGTTGTTCGTAATTTTAACACCCAGGTACTTAGTTGAATTGACAGCCTTGTACTATTTATCGAGTAATCGAATTCCAACGGATTTCTTTTGGAACTCATGTGGATCACCTCACACTTTTCGTTATTTAGCGTCAACTGCCACCTGCCACACCATACAACAATCTTTTCGAAATCGCTTTGCAACTGATACTGGTCTTCGGATGACCTTTCTAGACGGTAAATTACAGCATCATCTGAAAACAACCTAAGAGAACTGCTCATATTGTCACCCAGGTCATTTGATAGATCAGGAACAGCAGAGGTCCCAGGACGCTTCCCTGGGGAACACCTGATATCACTTCAATTTTACTCGATGATTTGTCGTCTATTACTACGAACTGCGACCTTCCTGACAGGAAATCACGAATCCAGTCGCACAACTGAGACGATACCCCATAGGCCCGCAGTTTGATTAGAAGTCGCTTGTGAGGAACGGTGTCAAAAGATTTCCGGAAATCTAGAAATACGGAATTAACTTGAGATCCCCTGTCGATAGTGGCCATTACTTCGTGCGAATAAAGAGCTAGCTGCGTTGCACAAGAACGATGTTTTCTGAAACCATGCTGATTACGTATCAATAGATCGTTCCCTTCGAAGTGATTCATAATTTTTGAATACAGTATATGCTCCAAAACCCTACTGCAAACCGACGTCAATGATATAGGTCTGTAGTTCGATGGATTACTCCTACTACCCTTCTTAAACGCTGGTGCGACCTGCGCAATTTTCCTATCTGCAGGTACAGATCTCTCATTGAGCGAGCGGTTGTATATGATTGCTAAGTAGGGAGCTAGTGTATCAGCGTAATCTGAAAGGAACCTAATCGGTATACAATCTGGACCTGAAGACTCGCCCGTATCAAGCGATTTGAGTTGCTTCGCAACCCTTAAGGTATCTACTTCTAAGAAACTCATGCTAGCAGCTGTTCGTGTTTCAAATTCTGGAATATTCCATTCGTCTTCCCTGGTGAAGGAATTTCGGAAAACTGCGTTCAATAACTCCGCTTTAGCGGCACAGTCGTCGGTAACAGTACCATCGGCACTGCGCAGCGAGGGTATTGACTGCGTCTTGCCGCTTGTGTACTTTACATACGACCAGAATTTCTTCGGATTTTCTACCAAATTTCGAGACAATGTTTCGTTGTGGAACCTATTAAAGGCATCTCGCATTGAAGTCCGTGCCAAATTTCGTGCGTCTGTAAATTTTAGCCAATCTTCGGGATTTCGCGTTCTTCTGAACTTCGCATGCTTTTTCCGTTGCTTCTGCAACAGCGTTCGGACCTGTTTTGTGTACCATGGGGAATCAGTTCCATCTCTTACCAATTTATGAGGTATGAATCTCTCAATTGCTGTTGCTAATATATCTTTGAATTTGAGCCACTTCTCGTCTACATTTGCATAGTCAGTTCGGAAGGAGTGGAGATTGTCTCTTAGGAATGCTTCTAGCGACACTTTATCCGCTTTTTTAAATAAAATTATTTTGCGTTTGTTTCTGGTGGATTTGGAAGAAACGGTATTGAGCCTAGCTACAACGACCTTGTGATCACTAATCCCTGCATCAGTCATGATGCTCTCTGGTAGCTCTGGATTGTTTGTGGCTAAGGGGTCAAGTGTATTATCGCAACCATTTACAATTCGCGTGGGTTCGTGGACTAACTGCACGAAATAATTTTCGGAAAAGCATTTAGGACAATCTCGGAAGATGTTTTCTGCCTACCACCGGTTTTGAACAAGTATTTTTGCCAACATATCGAGGGAAGGTTGAAGTCCCCACCAACTATAACCGTATGAGTGGGGTATTTATTTGTTACGGGACACAAATTTTCTCTGAACTGTTCAGCAACTATATCATAGGAGTCTTGGGGTCGGTAGAAGGAGCCAATTATTAACTTAGTTTGGCTGTTAAGTATAACCTCCATCCATACCAATTCGCACGGAGTATCTACTTCGGCTTCACTACAAGATAAACCACTACTGACAGACACAAACACTCCACCACCAATTCTGACTAATCTATCTTTCCTGAACACCATCTGAGACTTGGTAAAAATTTCTGCAGAACTTATTTCAGGCTATAGCCTGCTTTCTGTATCTATAACGATTTCAGCTTCTGTGCTTTCTATTAGCGCTTGAAGCTCAGGGACTTTCCCAGCACAACAATTTTCAACTACAATTCCGACTGTTCCTTGATCCAAGCACGTCCTGTATTTGCCATGCACCCTTTGAGATTGCAGCCCACCCCGTACTTTCCCGAGGCCTTCTAACCTAAAAAACCGCCCAGTCCACGCCACACAGCCTCCGCTACCCGTGTAGCCGCCAGCTGACTTATTCAGCGGAACCCGAAACCCCCCCACCCTCTGGCGCAAGTCAAGGAATCTGCAGCCAACACGGTCGCAAAACCGTCTGAGCCTCTGATTCAGACCCTCCACCCGGCTCTGCACCAAAGGTCCGCAGTCGGTTCTGTCAACGATGCTGCAGATGGTGAGCTCTGCATTCATCTCGTAAGCAAGACCGGCAGCCTTCACCAAATCAGATAGCCACTGGAATCCAGAGAGAATTTCCTCAGATCCAAAGCGACACACGTAATTAGTGCTGACATGTGCCACCACCTGCAGCTGGCTGCACCCTGTGCTCTTCATGGCATCCGGAAGGACCCTTTCCAAATCAGGAATGACTCCACCTGGAATGCATACGGAGTGGACACTGGATTTCTTCCCCTCCTTAGCCGCCATATCCCTAAGGGGCCCCATTACACGCCTAACATTGGAGCTCCAAACTACCAATAAGCCCACTCTCTGCGATTGCCCAGACCTTGAAGGCTGCGAATCATCCTCTGAAACAGGGCAGGTAGCTGCATCTGGCTCAGCCAGAGACAGTACCTGAAACCTGTTTGTCAGACGCACCGGGGAGGCTTCCTGATCAGCCTCCGGAGACGTCTTTCGCTGCCTGCCATGCCTCGAAACGACCTCTCAATCAACCACAGGTGAGGGTTCAGCCCCACTGCGGGCAGAAACCGGGGCAACCACAGCGGCAGACCGATCTGGTGACAGACGGGACGAGGTTGACATCCCCGTGATACCCAAGTCCGGCTTCCCACAGTGGTGCCCATTGGCAACAGCCTCAAGCTGCGTGAACGAAGTCTTCGCCGCCTGCAGCTGTGAGCGATGGGATGCCAACTCAGCCCTCATCCGAACACAGCAATCACAGTCCCTGTCCATTCTAATCGATGTTGAACAACAGTTACTGAAACACGAGTCCGTGCCTAGATAACGCAAGGGAAACACGCAAAGAATGTATGAACTAACATGTACAAATGGCTAACGACTGCGCTACAATCTGCCTGAATTTACGATTACAGTAAATAAAACTCGAAATTACACCTCCTATACGAAACTCACACGCAATTTATGTAAGAATCTACGAAGTAAACACAGAAAAGAAGCTATATACGTATCTTTCTGCGCAGTCGATGTGCACCAACTGGGAGCTCACTTCGTTCATGGTCTTCCATTCATACTTTCTGCTGTTAGTTCTTGTACATAATGTAATCTGTCTGCCTTCCCTTTTAGCTAACACTTATTCTCTTGACAATTTCGAACATTTTGCATCTTTCTGCTGTCTCGAATTTTTTCTCTAGGCCCACAAATCGCGTCAGTGTATCTTGATTCTTCTGAAGTCTACCTTCCATTATCCAGCACAGTGTCAGAACACTGCCTTTTTGATGTCTTACTTCACTAAGCCAAAGTGATTGTCATGTAACAGACCCTGAGTGTTTTTACCCTTTCTTCTGTATATTATTGTTATCAGCAAGTAAGGATGCATGAACTATCAAAGGATTGTGCGATAGCTCTCGCACTTCCCATATATCTATTTCCGGATTGTGTGGATGGTATTTTTCGGAAAGTCTGATGGTATGTATCCATTCTAAAAACCAACTTGAATAGTGGTTTGTTTGCTACCACCCCCAGTGACTAGGAATTACAAACCTGTTTTATTTATTATCGCCACCTTATTTCATAGCAAGTTTTCTAAAGCTCTGTTAACACCCGTTGAAATACAGCATTCACATCAGAATCCACACGATTTCCCTCGTGCAAAGGCCAGCTTCACGGCCAGCCAGAAGAAAAATCCATAGGGCACCAAGAGTTACCCTAAGAGTCGGAAAGCAGGTCAGGGGCCGAATCGATTTGAAAAACACAGACAAGATCAATCACTGTTATAAATGGCATAGTCGAAAGTTTCAGAGGTGAGCGAGAACTGCCGGAGAGGTGTGGGGCCGTCAGAGGATGGGCTCACGAGGTAGGCTTGTGGGAACGGTGGTGCCCTCCAGGGGAGTAAACTGTGGGCGAGGTATGAACCGAGAGTATATCTTACCTTTCTCCTCCATCAGTTGTCGCAGTGAATGGGAAATTCTGATCACTGTCATATACTAAACACACTAAAGGGTGGCCAAGTGATTGGTATCTACTAATCATTTAATTTAGCTTACTTTTTATTCATCCTCGGATCATTTTTAAATTATATTATACATTCCACATTAATATAATAATAAACTGCAGGTATCATAGAAAATTAATTTCAGTAGGGCTACGTATTTAAGACCTTAAGCTGCAAGTTTGCTGGGCACAGTTGAAGTGGATAATGCTAATTTTCAGTGGATTTACACAAAGTAATTAATTTAAGGGGAAAGTGTCTAACAGAAACATTATGTCATTTAAACACGTTGATTCACACACTAAAATCATCAGCCATATGAATGATCTATGAGAAAATGTGCAATGATTTACAACCACAAATTCTAGGAATCTAACAGGTATCTTTAATTGATTAGCAGCGTTACTCGATTGAACGAGAGACTGAACGAGAGGCCCTGCTGATGGAATAACCAACCAAACAGTGAATCGGAAAGTGTGTTAATTGTTCTCGAAAAGCAGTGACTGTAGACTAGATGACTAAATGAGAAACGTATACATTCCGGACACTAAGGTCGAATCTGAGACAGGTTCCCGCACATAAATGTGAGTGCGGTCCAAGATTGCCCAAACACTAAGGCGCTGCTGTTTGTGGTCACTATAATGATGCACGTGCGCCGTGATGAACATCGCCGTCATATGAATGGCTCTCGATTGTAGAGAAGAGTGCGTTGCAAGTGTTGCAACTCCACTCCTGGCTCATCTGTTAAGATACGCTGATTACATCTTCCTCTTCCAACAAAATGTTTTTCGTCTGAACATTATCGCGTCTTCCGACAAAGTCTTATGCTCCACACTCCTTCGTGCATTCAGAAGAAGCACTAAGGTCACACTCCTACATGTCTTCAGAAAAAGTCATCAGCTCTGCACTCCCCCATGTCTTCAGATGAAAAGTTCGGCACTCTTCCGTGTCTTCAAAAGCAGTCATTACCTCGAAACTCTTCCATGTCTTCTGAAGACACAGTATGAAGATAACAATGGCGGCTTTTTATATGTACGGAATCCCACCAAAACTAACGCGTCGCGATCTTACTCCAATCACGCCACAAATCTCCCACCTACTAGTAAACAGTTGCAGAAATGACAGGAACACCATGAATGTACCTGCAGATTGATAATTGTAATTATCTGCTTCAGCGCAAAAGCGTACTTCATACCTTGGTTCACAGTGCCCAAGCCGTTTCAGGCCCTGAGAGTTTTTCAGTTGAATTAGTGTAGCCTGAGGTCACCTTCCGTCAGAATGGCTATAGTAAAACACAGATGAGATGGATTGTGCTGTCGACCAATCGTGTACAGGGTGAGTGATGACAATACCGAGTTGGCACCGACGTGTACGGCCATTTTCCCTTACGCAGGAGGACCTCAAATAATATTGGTTGTATTTTACTGAAATACGATGTGAAATATGTTTTCCGATCTCCATCTAAGGTTCGCTTCCATTTAATTTTCGTTAAGAATGATCGTGTTATCCAATCGGCTTCCTTATTCCGTGCAGTTGTAGCATGTCATATATTGGTCAGACTATCACTACTGTGGAGGACCAGTGTACTGAACGTAAGCTTACAGTAGTCGAGCAAATCGGCTATTGCAGAACATTGATACCGTTCACCCTATGGAATACGGCAACAAGAAAATTCTGGCATGTACTTCCAACTGTTGGGATAGCTATTGAGGAAGCAGTTGAAATTAAATTTGTAAATGATCTTGGAAATATAGATGGAGGTTTTGCTTGGATGTGGCATGAAATCCTGCTATCTCTCTTCTGGAAAGAATAAATATGATACGTCACAACAAGCTGTTGGATAATTTTAAGAAATCATGCGTGGAACGTGGAGCCACGTATTTCGTCATTTCACGGAATACACTTTCTTCCCCGACAACACTTATGATTACAAATTAAAAAACTTGTCGAAAAATTAATAACAACTCTCACAAGAATTAATAAAAAAACTTTAACAATTTATACCATTAAGAACAGGACTTAAGACATGGAATATACATTATTGGGGAAATTTAAGTATGAACTCACACCAACTAGACGTGACTGCAAGCTGATTCAAACAAATTGAATTTATCAGTGAGATAAATTACTAGTGAGTGCCACTAAAGGCACTAACAATTGCCAATTATGTGTAAAACATTGAACAATAGCCAACGCCAACCCAAAAAGAGTCACCCCAGTGATCATGGGTGCTGGAAAGCCCTTAACAATTTATAACCTTAATAAAATCCCTTAAGCAATAACATACACACTCCAAAAAAAAGAGTAAATGCTGGGAAGGCATACAATTTAAATGTGACTCCCAGTTGGTATCTCCCTGCAGAAACATTGACAACGATCCTTATATAAGTATGCCGTCCCCGAAAATACAAAAAAAAGGTGCAAATTACAACAGACAGTTTTCACGGCCAACAGACAACAAGCAGGCAAATTTCACAATGAATGGAGTTAGCTAATGACTGTGGATAAAAAAGGAAATGATCAACAGTTCACACTCATAACTAAAGGGCTTTAAAACTTAACACACTCCTGAGCCATCAATAAGGGAGTAACGTTTAAACAAGTAGTTAAGGAGCAAATATAGTGACATGGTTCAAATAGCTCTGAGCACTATGGGACTTAACATCTGGGGTCATCAGTCCCGTAGAACTTAGAACTACTTAAACCTAATTAACCTAAGGACATCACACACATCCATGCCCCAGGCAGGATTCGAACCTGCAACCGTAGCGGTCGCGCGGTTGCAGACTGAAACGCCCAGAACCGCTCGGCCACAACGGCCGGCTATAGTGACAAGGAACTTCAGACTTGCAGAACATGCTTTAAAGTTTATGTGCTTGCTGAATTCTCAATACTGAATAGGTCAAGAGTTCCAGAAGTAATTGGCAACACTTCGCCCTGGAACGTATCAAACGATCAAATTTACTTAACTTGAGCCAACACGAGGTGGCTGGTAGAGGCGTCCGACTGCGGGACGACCGAGGTGCTGTGACACGACGGAAGTGTTGCCGCAGCAGAAAGAAAGCACGTCTCTGCTCCGGGGTCAGAAAAGGAATGCGTCATCCGCTGCCCGAACTACACTGCCAACACACATCAGAAGGGAACAGTAATCTTCCCAAAGAGGGCTACAAACAAGAATGTCTAGGATGTAGGCAATATTAACTTATTCCTAAGTGACTACGCATACAAGTTATAAGCTTACCATTACTTAAAATTAATCGAAAATTAACAAGATGAAATATCAGCGCTTGAAAAACCAGTGACTAGGGCATACTCATCTATAAAAAGTGCCTTGCCTTCGACATAGACTACGTTGAAATTTAAATTTCATTAATTCAATTTACAACAGAGAAAGCTCCTACACTAGCATGGAATAGGGCCCCTACTCAGGTATGAAGGAGCCATAACTTCCAGCATTCCAGTCAGGGGTGTTATTGTCCCACCGGCCGAAGTGTCCGAGCGGTTCTAGGCACTATCGTCTGGAACTGCGCGACCACTACGGTCGCAGGTTCGATTCCTGCCTCGGGCATGGGTGTGTGTGATGTCTTTACGTTAGTTAGGTTTAAGTAGTTCTAAGTTCTAGGGGACTAATGACCTCAGAAGTTAAGTCCCATGGTGCTCAGAGCCATTTGAACCTTTTTTTTTTTTTTTTTTTTCGCCAACCCGTACAGGTGATCTTCTAGGTGACGCAAAATTTAAGCTCGCAGAGTTGGTCAGAACTTGCTGACCATGTTGCATGGGGCGTCTGCTACTATTCCCGCAAATTGCCACTACGAATTCTTAACCTAGCCAGCAGATCTTGCCTCCGACCGATTTAATCAATCGCGACTTTTCGAGGCCCGTACCGAATAGCAAGAGTCTCCAAAACCAACAACTTGCTAGTCACTTGCCATGGCCTCCCAAATGCCAACAACACAGCCCTCGACCAAAGGCGCTAGTCCCTGACATACTATCACGATCGATATCGTCAGCCCACGTAGTTAGTGGCACCAGTGGATGCCATGCCGGCCATAATTAAAGCCGCCACGGCTCAAAATAAATAAATAAACAGAGGAACAGAGCTAATTTTACCTTACCGGTTAATTAGTAATTTTCACTATCAGTAACCTTTTGGCTTCGGTCATCTTTGGTTTTATGGGGGCGCTGGTATTTATAGTGTGTATGTGTGTGCGTGTCTGTGTCTGTGTGGATGGTAAGGCGTACTCAGCAGCAAATGTGGACTGTGATCACAATTATGCAACGATGAAGAGTAGACTTAAGTTTAAGAGGATTGCTCAGAAAACTCCGTATGGAAGGAAGTGATACACGGAAGTTTTCAGAAGTGATGGGATGTGTGTGAAGTTCTCTAAGGCTGTAGATACTGGGGTAATGAACACCACAATAGATAGTTCAGTTGAAGATCAATAGATACCACCAAAAAGGGTAGCCTTGATGTGGGACTGATATAAAAACAATGAAAGCTGCTGCAAAGAAACTTCAGCAACAGTAGAAGCACTTCGATCGATCGAAGAAAGAAAGTACAAAAATTTTCAGAGGAAGACAGGAACAACACCAGTTCAAAATTTTGAAACAATAAACCGCCATTTGCGTATAACTGTAATTGTCTTTGTACTATCTAGATTTAGGCTCTTACGCCTTTATCAAGTACAGTACTAAAAGTTCTTAGACCAGTAACATGTCGTATCTGTTAATGGTCTAAAAACTCTTAGTGTTGTAGTTGATAATGGCATAAATGCTGCAATCTAGATAGCACAGAAGATAAATACAGTAATACAGGTCAAATTTCGGTTTACTCATTCAAAAAAATATTGCATAGATATGGTAAAACATCAACGAAAACTTTTTACAGCAATATAAGTCGCTTGGTAATAAAATAAACAGGTGTTGCAGAGAAGCCAAGAAGAAAAGGATGCAGGAGAAATGTGAAGAATTCTAAGAGGAAATGGTTGTCAGAACGATTGATTCAGTGTATAGAAAGTCAACCATCGACGAAGTTTTAAGTGAGGGTGGCAACACTAACAAGGGAAACTGCCCATTGCAGCACTTCTCTGATATAGTGGTAAGATATCCCAGTGGATAGCCTGTCAAAATCTGAACACAGATCATGCATGAGAACGGAAGAAGGTGTACTGAAGGGTCACAAAGGAAGCAAAACAGAAACAATGAACCACCCAAATGCCATTTTTTTTTACACTAAATTATGAACTGTCCGTCTGGTCATTGGACACAGACACGAATATGAATACAGCAAACAGGCACGTCAATGACCAGAAGGACAGTTCATAATTTTGTGAAAAAAAATTGTCACGAGGGAGATTTCGACACAGACCTCCAGTTTTGCTGTCCAACCCCGTGACCACAAAACCACAACGCCTTGGTTCTACGAGTTCGCTTGATATTTCCTATCGTAGGCTTGGACCCCTCACTGTTCCTACTTTGCTTCTTTTTTCACAGTTCAGAGTACTTTCTTCCTGGTTTCATGCTTGATCTGTGTACCGTTTTTGACGGGTTGCCACTGGGCCATCTTACCATTAAATATGACGGGGAATGCGATGGGGAGTTTCCCTTGTAGAGCGCCATGGGAATTCTGCTGATAAAAACAGAGGATAAAGCGGATATGTGCTAAACGCAGAGGAGAAAGCGGGTAGGTAGAAAGAGTGCACTGAATGACTATCGACGGGGGAGGAATTGTCTGACGACATAATAGAAGAAAGTATGTTGAAACGGAAGATACAGGGTATCCAGTCCCGAAATTAGAATTTAACAGAGCTCTAGAAGAATTGCGATCAAATAAGGCAGAAGGAACAAATAGCATTTCTTCGGAATTTCTAATGTCATTGGGGGAAGTGGGAACCAAACGAGTTGAAGTGAGCAGCGCTACGTGCAGTGAGCGACGGGTTCGCGTGGGTTGGGTTGGGGTTGGGTTGTTTGGGGAAGGAGACCAGACAGCGAGGTCATCGGTCTCATCGGATTAGGGAAGGATGGGGAAGGAAGTCGGCCGTGCCCTTTCAAAGGAACCATCCCGGCATTTGCCTGGAGCGATTTAGGGAAATCACGGAAAACCTAAATCAGGATGGCCGGACACGGGATTGAACCGTCGTCCTTCCAAATGCGAGTCCAGTGTCTAACCACTGCGCCACCTCGCTCGGTGAGCGACGGGTTAAGCTATATGTAGTGAAATGTATAATCGTATCCTCTCAACTGTAAACCTGTAGTGCGAATCCAGTACCTACAGAACACGTGGATACATAAAAGGATAGAAACTGATGCCTAGCATAAATAGGCATTACATGTTTGATTAGAATAAAATAAAACATTTAGGTGTAAAAGGGAGAATTTATTGTATTTTCAACAAAACATAAGTCAAATAGCAACTGAGGATCTGCAAGTATTTACAATATTATTTCCTAATCGTCTCAGCACTTACCCCTCACAGCATTTACGATACCTTGTAAAACTACAGCTGTAAAGACCATACGGGTATCCTAATAGGAAGTAGACATAACCGTTAGCACAAAGTCTCATTTATGCAATGAAGTGTTGAAATAATTTTAACACATAACGGACTGAGAAATCTACCGTTTTCTTTCATCAAATATTTTGAATAGATAGAATTATTCCCGAAATAATTGGGACCTTCTGTTAATTTCTCACCGTACGCTCAACTGTAAGGGAATTTTGTTGGGGACCACTTACGCATTTCTGCAAATCTTAGCTCCATTTGTGCTGCCACGTTAAAGCGAAAGAGCATTCAAGGACGAATAAAGTAATATGTAAATACTCTGTCGCTTTCTGTGAGGCTGTCAAATGTAATTAGTGTCATACACAGAGACAGGTAGACAGGTACAGGGACTAGTACGTATATCGGTTTGAAATGACATTAATTACTTGTTCAGAGGTGTTACATAGTCATTTCGCTTAATTTATTATAGACTGAAGAATACTGAAACCTGGAAAATTGGATTCGCAGGCAAGAGGGAAGACATAGATCAATTTTGCTACGCATCTGTTTATGACTTCCCTATGATATGCACAAATTGCTCTCTGTACATGCTGAAATGCACAGTCGCTGGCTGACATTTCTGAAGCATTAAAGTCTAGATTCCTTTGATGCCCTGTAATACATTTCGCTTTTCAACTTCAAAGAGATGAAAATCATCCTACAATTTGTTTTTTCTACTAGCAATATGGTATGAGGCTTCTGCGAGTGTCGTAATGACTTTGCCGCTAGACGATATCCTTCGAGTTTAATTAAAAAATTGTTTATCGTTATAAGGCCGAATAATCAGATTTACTGCCATGTCAGCTGTCTACTTTATAGCCACCGGAATGTTTTACGTCCGAAATGCAAAGTAAACAGCAAGAGAGGTTCAGACATACAGCCTTTTAATTCACTCCTTGGACACTACTCTTGGCTGTAAGAGATGGTTCTACAAGGCCTTATTATTAGATAAATTGGAAATTTTCGTCATAACAACAAATCATTTATAGCTCAGGCGGGACGATAGACACTTCTGTTAACAAATGCAGAGTGTCTCAAACCTTTAAAATCAAAATTTTACGAATTATAGGAACTATTAAATTTGAGTTCTTTGAGATAAGATGCTTTTGGTAAGAATGGGAACTTGGTCCCTTTGTTGGCGTAAACAACTTACATTTTCTCAGCAACTTAACCTTCCAGCAATTGTCTGAAGTGGCTACTGAAGTTCGACTGAACAATATCGACTGAGCGAGGTGGCGCAGTGGTTGACACACTGCCACCCACTCCCCCCCCCCCCCCCCCCATTCACGAGAACAACGGTTGAAACCCGAAACCCGTCTTCGATCATCTCTCAGTCGCTCCAGTCAAATGCCTTGATGATTCCTCTGAAATACAACGACTGGTTTCCTTCCCCACCCTTGAAACAATCCGAGTTTGGGCTCCATCTCTAAAGACCTCGATGTCGATGGGACTTTAACCCCTAATCTTTCATCCTTCCCTCCTTCCTTCCCTGCAGTATCGTGCTGGACAGTGCTTGGTAGAACTGAAAAGATTCTTAAACATTTTGTCCCCACTAGCTAGCTTCTGCACGCTCTTTATGTTAGTGACGTATTTGTTACACAGCCTATATTGTATTGTTCTAAGCGTGCATGCTACGGACTAGCTGACGAGTGGTTATTGATGAATCTTTTCCAGTAGAGTTCAACAGTCTCCTCAGATTCTTTGTCGAGAATCATCATTACTCGTAGGTGATTGCAGAGCACACAGGCAACTGGACTAGGAGGAGTAGGCCCAATTGAGTATACAAAATGTATTTCAAACTTTTATTTTTAAATCACAGCACTGAACACATACATCAGTGACAACATGTACAAATTTCATTAAGAGAAATTTTAACATTAAGATATATAAACAAAAAAATTATAATATGACAAACTATTGACTACATGGTTCAAAGAATGTCAATCAAAATGACAGTAAGTTGTTTTACAAATGAAGCGTAGACAAAAATTAATTGCAGCAAGTTAATCAATAGCCAAATCTTTGATTAAATTACAAGAGCCGGCCAGAAGGGTCACCACTCACTAATATACTTCAAATATATTAATAAACGAGAGAAATTTATCACAACAATTTAGATCAGCATAACAAGTCTCCAGGTTTAGTTTAATTTCCTCAAAGAACGCTCCCTTTAGAATTTTATCTATAACACCCTGTTCGGCCTGAAGGGCCACAAAAAAATTACATTTAACAATTTCTAATAGAAACCAACACAGTATCTTTACAATCATTTAGAAAAAGCATGAATAAACTAACACTAATAGGACTCTAAAAATGTTATGGTGGCGCACGACTTACAATGCGCCTTCCAATGGCAAGGAGCCGCTCACGACTATTCGGGTGGCAACAACACCAGCCACAGTACCATACACACCAGCTATATTATGAATACTCTGTAACATAGAGAACAGATATTAATTACAAGCCACAAGAGGTGACACTGCTAAGGAAGGAAAGGAAATAATAATACCCTGGATTATCTACGTGGAGTGCAACTTTAGCTCTTTAACAGTGACAGTCAGCTTAACTGACTGTATGACCATACAAGCGAGGCTATTTTGAACCCTCAAGCCAGTAATTATTTGTGGTATTTAGAAAAGGGTAACTAAGTTCGTAAATGAAAACCAGTGGTTTTACTTATCTAAATAGATAAATGCAATTTTCTGCAACTTAGTGCAACACAGAACAGACTGTGCAATATTAGGATTCGTAATGTGGCACTAAGAACTTTACCAGAAATAAACTTTTGATACACAGAATTGAAGTTATTAACATTCTTAAAAACACTTTCAATAAATACATGCCCCTTTCTCAGGTATCACAATTATTCTGAAGGAACACACACATACACACCAGGCAGTAGTATGAGGATTTGGATATGAACACACCTGAGCCAAATGACACACAGATTGTAAATAATGACACCGTGAATAAGCAGTCACCGACCACTAACACAGTTTTGCAGTATTCGTGTTGCACTACAAGCTCAAGATGTTCACCATTTGAATAATCCCAACGGCCACAGCTGTTGTGGAGGCGTCACACGCAGTGTACAGTTACAACCAGCTGAGCTCCAGGCTACACTGCGGAGAGCGCGTTGCAACTTCCTGTCCCACTTTTTGTTTTCTTTATTGTAATTTCATTCCCATGCCCCATATGGGCAGTGGAGGGCTGGCAGCGGCACAATCCCCCACTATTCAGCTGCGTGACATGACCGTTAATAATAGAAGAAAACTATACATGTAAAGGCAATAAAAAAGGGGGCATAAAAACAGAGTAAGTCGAGACAATGTGGGTTAAAATATACATTGACACGCAGATTATTATGGTGGGACAGTTAAAATAGTTGACATAACATTAGAAAACAAAGACAGCGAATTTTGGAGCACATAAAATACACTGAAGTCATGTGCAAAGGTTAAAAGTTGGCCACAGTTTTAAAACACTGTAGAACAAAGACACTTTCAAACCACAATAAGAGACAAAGCACACAAGATGAAGAATAAAAACTGCTGGAAGAGGCCTGTCGAGGGAGAGGACTGAGAGGAGGGAAAAAAAGGGGAGAGCAAGGTGCAGTGGGGCTCGGGGTGGGATGAAAAGAATAGGGGCAGGGGGCACACCAAGAGGCAGGAGATGGGCGGGGCAGGAGATGAAGAGGGAAGACAAGGCAGGAGGGAGCACAGAGACACAGAAGGTGGCACAGGAAAGGGATGGGGGGTGTAGGAGGGAGGAAGACCACTCAGGGGAAGGGAAGGGTATGAGAGAGGGAGCCCTGCGGAGGAGGGGAGGGGGAAGGTGGGGTTAGAGTTGGTAGAAGGGGTAGATGTCAGAGTGAAACTCATGATCCAGGAGGGGTATGTGCTGGAAGTTGCATTGGGAAAGGAGTTGGAAGGTGTGGAGATGGCGGGACGCAACGGTAAAGGTGTGGCAATGGGATGGGGGTGGAGAGGAAGGGCGACACCAGGGGGTGCAGGGGATCGAGTCAGCGGACAATGTACAGGGTTCAGATGTGTTTCAGTAAATGAAGAAGGTGGGGGGGGGGGGATGAGGTCATAGTGGATGTGCGTGGGAGACGGAAGGCGGATATGGAAGCTGAGGCAGAGTGCATGGCGTTCTAGGATTTGGATGGGTTTATAGAAACTGGGAGGGGTGGAAATCAAAGCGACGATGGCATAACAAAGGATGGGGCAAATCAAGGATTTGTAGATGTGAAGGATGGTGGAAGGATGCAGTCCCCACATCCAGCTGGACACGAGTTTCAGGAGGCAGAGTCTGTTGTGGGCTTCGTGTTGGGTTGTAAGGAGGTGGGAAGTCCAGGTGAGGTGGTGGTCAAGGGTGAGGTCAAGGTATTTTAGGGTGGGAGTGAAGTGGATAGGATGACCATAAATGGTTAGGTAGAAATCATGGAGATGTCAGGAGCGGGTGGTGGGACCTATGATGATCGCCTGGATCTTGGAGGGGTTGATACAAAGGAACCACTGGTTGCACCAAGTGGTGAACTGGTCAAGGTGGGTTTGGGGGGTACGTTGGAACGGATGAAGGGTAGGATAAAGGGCCAGGAAGGCGGTGTCATCAGCAAATTGGAGGAGATGAACAGGTGGAGGAAGTTTTGGCATATCGGCAGTACACAGGAGACTGCCTGTCCCACTTCGAAGCACTAATTATGAGCGACTTCCCAACCCAGCCACAGCGACACCGCCCTCTCGCGGGTGTTACCGGCGCATTCATCGCCACGCGATTCTCCCCGAAGTCCGCTCCATGTAAACGGTAATTTTCTCCTTAAACAGCAACTCGCCATCAATCGCGAGCGGTCACACGGCCGGCGCCAATGATGTTCTAAGGCGCCACGGCTCAGTTACCTCGCTGGAAAGCCACAGTTTCTCGAAAGTATCTTTCCAATAAGTATGTTACTCGTTGCGAACCTTTCCCTTGCACATTCATTCTGGTTTCCTAGTAATGCATCCAGCAACTGCAACTTGCGAATTTATGTGAGCTACAGGGCCTTCTGTACTTCGATTTTATTTTAGCTAGCGTTTTCGGCGTTCCATTACGTCATCTTCAGGCTCCCTGATAGACGTACAGGAAAACTCCAACCTCTTGTACCATCGAAACAGGGGCCAGCATACAGTCACTGGTATATGTAGACTTCTGTTTAACAACGCTATAACTTCATTCATTAATTTGTTAAAAAGGAGTCTACGGATACCAGTGATTGTATGCTGGTCCCTATTTCAGTTGTACAAGAGGTGGGATTCTTGGGCCTGAAGATAGCGTAGTGTAACGCCGAAACTAGTAGCTAAAACAAAATAAAAATGGACATATAGATGGCTGAAGATGTATTTCATTTGGCGAGCAGCCATGGACCCACAACCATCCCAAGTAAAGATGGACCTGCTGTCTTGTTGAAAGACAACGTCACGAATATCTCTAAGATAGGGCACAAGCCTTAACTCTCAGAAAAAATTCGTTCTCCCTGGAACAAAACCCACATGGATACATCTATCGTAATGTTGTACGCAGAAGCAGAAGACATGGCGCCACTTCTGTGACCACCGCTATCGTTGGCACACCGCTCTGCTGCCATATCAAGGGAAGCCGTAACCATGGTCGTCATAGAGACAGTCTGTGCTGCTCTGTATGTAGTCATACTGGTCGTGTGGATACCTGTCTCACTGCGAACAAGCCCATTTCCTGACTCGGAGGTTCTTGGGGTGGCTTACTTTCATGCACAGCTATGCGAACTATAAGTCTGTCCTGTCAGGCGTTGGTCTCACATGGCTGCATGACTTTGAGTATTGCCCTCCTGAATCCATCGATTCCATATTCGCACGACAATCATGGGATCTTGACCAGTACGAGTAGTTACATCACCGAACTATAAATGTGGTTTCGATAGGCTTATATACAGAGTTGCGCTCTACCAAAACTATGGTTCGATAGTTTTGGTACAGTACATAAATGACGCAGTAAATTATAGGATTATCGGTGGTAATGGTAGCATTGGTAGAGGAAGGGACTTAAATGATAGTATGGGAGAGAAACTGGGAGCCGACGATTCTTCTTGTTTTTTGTTTGTTTATTAGTTCGTTTTGCACATAATTAGAACCACATATCGTTGAGATGTAGTCAGTTGTGTATTTCACATCTTTCCAAACAAAAAATTGCATTTCACGAGGAATAAAAATAGTTAACCACGTAACTTCTGCGCTTTTCTGTGACTAAAGCAATTACTTTTGATGCGGATAAAGTTAACATACAAAAATATGTAAGATCCATATAATTACTGTTAGCGTATATTCAACAGAACGTTCTTCACATGGTCAAGGGCAACAGTTTCCTGTTATCATTGATAAGTGTGAAAGTTGTTTAGAAATAACAGATACATGGTCTGTATAAAATCGACGAAGTATTCAGGCAATGTTTGATTTCTTTTTTTTTTGCGTCTCTCACTCTACTTTTGTTATTTTATTTTTTATTATTTATTTTTTGAAGAAATTGAGTTTTCTAGCGCTGTATTATAAACAAAAATATACAATTTTTGTACATTTTGCCACAAAGTTCATGTGTCTCATGTTACAAATCAATAATTTTCGAATGACACATGAATTAAATAGTGACAATTTCAATTTAGCTATAAATACTGCTTATTTTTAAATAAGTGGCAAGAAAATAACTATATGGAACAAAAATGTTCCCTAGGTAATGTGGCCTTCTATGTATCCTCACTCAGTTTCTACACAGCTCACAGATTCCGGTTTCTAGGAAAATCTAATAAGAAGCTGATCGCATATGTAAACAAAGCTATCGAAATGAGGTTACGCCCAGCTGGTATGCAATACAATGTACAGGTAACGCACTTACGATCTTAACTGACCAAAGCTTCCAGGAGAACTAGCGTAGTAATAAACAGTATTTACATACGATACCTATGGTAGCCTACTGTACTTTTGCGACTATACCTATGTACCACTATAAAATAGAAGTTCTCCTTCATACACGAAGCATAAGACGACATTTTCAGAAACAACCGACATTCAAATAAGATTTCTGAATGAGAAACGCATTACGTGATCTTTTCTTACTCCTAATTTGTGTGGTTGCGAAGAATTTCTACTCATTAGCATATCCGAGCATGTACTACATTAATTGCCAGTTTGACGTTTGCAGCAAGCCATCTTAACGGTGTTCCAAATTCAGTTGCCAGTATTATCCAGTATTATATTTAACCTCACGCTCCTCCATTATGTACAGGAATTCTGAAAACCCTCGTGGCGTCTTTTGTTTGTGTTGCGTCATCTGTTTCCCTAAGCTTTTCTGTGTGCGTTTGTGTGTGTGTGTGTGTGTGTGTGTGTGTGTGTGTATGTCAGAGAGAGAGAAAGAGAGAGAGAGATATTTGTTTTGGTGTTTGAATGTGAGTAGGAATGATGTTGGTGGCTAATGCACTAACTAGATTCTACTTTAATTTGCGCATTTATTACCTTCTTATACAGTGCAAGAGTTTTTTGAATGTGTGCGTTTTGAAGCAAATTTATGAATTACTCCTTTCACCGTAAGTTCTTGTGACATTCGTAGCTTTACGTTTATATGATGTTCTTCTTTCATTGCTGTGATTTTTTAGATGTTCGTCAAAGGTGGAATGGGTGTTTAAGAAATTTAAGCTTCTTCTACGTTCCTTATTTTCGTAATTTCTGCCAGTTATCCAAAGGTACATTGATCTACAGTAGTGTCTTCCCAATTTGGAATTTGTCTGGCTTCTGTGTTGTGTAGGCGTGAAACAATGTTTGGCATTTACTTAATATACCATTAATGGCCGTTATTTAGCTGCAGAGATGAGAACAGTATAAAAATAAACTCACGCTTGATTGTAGCAGCTCAGCACACAACATAACAAATATAAAATGATCTTATTTCAGGCGTGACAGAAATTCCACTGTCTTATTCTTTTAATTTAAATTTTTGAAGGTGTTCAATTAAAGTTATGCTGAATACTTAAACCATTAAACTGAGCAAGTATGACCACTGTAACAAGCAGAGAAATCTGATCAGGAACGAATAATTGAAATTTGAATGATTATATTCCCTAAAAGCACTTTCTTAATTAAATTGGGTTATAAAATCTTAGCAAATAATGAGGCATGTTCTTGAAACGTGGTTATCTTCAAACATGGCAACTGTACAGTTATCTGGCTCAATAGTCTTCTTGTAAAATATTAGTGGATGATGAGAGCAATTAACTCCGCAGCTTCTTACATGACTTAAAGGATTACATTGTTCGATCAAAAGTATCCATAGATCTATTAGTGGACATTAATTCGGGGTATGTCCACGCTTCGCCTTCATGACGGCCTTAAGTCTGCTGAGGACACTTTCAGCTTGGTGTCTGAATCTGTGTGCAGGAATGGCAGGCCAAACTTCCTCAAGAGCCGAAACCAGAGAAGATAGTGATCGATAACGTTGTGATTTGGAATGAAGTCGGCGTTTTAATTCATCACAAAGCGCTCCACTGGGTTCAGGTCGGGATCCTGAGCAGGCCAGTCCATTTCTGGAATGTTTTTGTCCATAAAACATTGCCTCACAGACACTGATTTATTGAAGAATGCATTGTCATGCAGCTAAAATCATCGTCTTAAATCTGTTCCTCCATTGTACTGAGAACACAATACTGTAAGAGGTGTTCATAGCCGTTCGTATTTAGAGTTTTCTTTGGAGCGGCAGGTTGCGTCACGGGAATTTATATTTAGCGTAAGAAACTTTTTTTTAAGTGTTCCCCTGCCAGCTCAGAGCCAAGTCAAGACAGACTGGAGCACAGTGTCGCAATATCAATGTCAAACAGGTAGGAGAGCCAATACTACAAATAAAATTGCATACAATTGAGAGAATTACTACAGATGGCTCGAGGGAGATGTCAGGATCACTGTTTAAGCGAAGTAACCTTACTGAGAAGGGAAATATTATCTCGCTGTGACAGCACAGCAAGCCGCTGATACTGCAGGAAGCGCCAAGCTGAAGAGCTGAAAAACACCGAGGAGGGCTGAAGAATGCCGACGAGCCCAGATATCCAGGCCACATTCGCTCACTCTCACCAAGGGATAAAGTCATTGCCTCCGACAGACAACTATAAATATTCGGCAATTAAATTACTTACATCTTAATCTGCATTATCACCTTCAATGTAGTTGCCTTGGAAGCGAATAAATAGATTCCCACGATTCAGCACTCTTGAATCTGAGGTGAAGAAACCTCTTCAATTGCTACAACTGCTGCTTGGAATCCGAGTTATAGCCATAAAGGAAACCTTTGACATGAAGTTAGAATCGTTTGTAAACTGTCGCTTAAGTTCCCTGCAAATTCCACATGCATTTGCTCCCTGTCGTCTTGTGCAGTCTTCGGACAAATTTGCCGCAATAGCGCTTCACATGTTCAATTTTTTGACAGAACATATTCATATGGAACGTAATTTATTCCGAAAGTGTTCCATAGGTTGTGGATTTGCGGCCTTCAGATTCAGATCCTCCACTTATTGCATGTTTTCTGGTGTGAGGCCAGCTGGCGGCCTGCCATCAGCAAAACCTCACGCGAATTTGAAACTCTTACACCAGTCGTGAGCCTGTGTCTGACCTAAAGCACTGTCTCCGAAAGTTTGCTTCAACATTTGGAGCGTTTCCGCATCATTTTTCACGAGTTTCAAACAAAACTTCATACAGACACGCTGCACTTTCAGGTCAGCTATCGCGAAATTGTGAAGTCAGGACACACGACACTGTTCACCAAACACTAAGCGAACCAACCATTTCGCTAACACTTACCCCACTGACATTAATTATGCACGTGAGTGCAGCATGAGAAAGAAAATTATAAGGGGCAGTCAAATGAAAAGGAAAGAAAGGGAAAAAATTAAGCAAATTATTTATTATTACCAAAGTAACAACCACAACTGTTAACATATTTATCCCACTGTGAGACATGATGGTAAATGCCTTCATGGAAAAGTGTTTGCAGCTGTATTCGGAACCATGATTGTATCCGGGAAACTATCTCTTCTTAAAAATCAAGTCGATCGCCACGAATGTCTTTCTTCTGGGATCCAAAAATATGGAACTCACATGAGTACGGTACGTAAACATTTTGCGGAAAATGAAGTGCGGCGTCAACTCCAAATGCCCAGGAACGTTGATAGAGGGCGACATTTTCGTGCACTATAAAACTCGCTCAGGTGTTGCCAAAGTTGTTTCGACTTCGTTGCAGAAGTTTCTCTAGGAGTCCTTACACATCTTACATACAGTCCCGATCTCTCTCTATGCTACATCTATACTCTTTGGAGCCCCACACGAAGATATTTTTCGACGTCGATTTGCTTCGGACGACGAGGTGAACGCCTGCGTACAATCGTGGTTCCGTAGGCAACTACAAACACTTTTGAATGAACGCATTGACCATCATGTCTCACAGGGGAATACATGTTTTAACAGTTATGGTGATTACTTTTGAAATAATAAACAGGTTACTCACTTTTATAGTCGCGGTAGCGTTCTCGCTTCCCGAACACGGGGTCCCGAGTTCGATTCTGGTCAGGGATTTTCACCTGTCTCGAAATGACTGAGTGTTGTTGTGTCGTCTTCTTCATCATCATCATTCATCCCCAATCCGGTTCGAGGAAGGCAATGGCAAACAACCTCCGCTAGGACCTTGCCTAGTACAGCGGTGCGGGTCTCCCACATCGTCCCCTACGCTCTGTCGAGGAGCATGGGACATCATCATCTTCATCATTACTTTTATAGAAGAGAATATATGCAGACAACATCTTGGTTGATATCAGCAATAACACAGAATAAGCCCTGCTACAGGTCGTTGAGAATGCTAACACCGACAGATAGGCAGACTATTTCAGCACTTGTGAAGATCACAGTCTTAAATTTCGTCACGTGCGTGCTGAAAAAATCATCGTGTATGACTGTTGTATCTTAAATATTGATGAGGAAAACTATCTCTCATGCGTAAGGTCTCTACTACGCGGGTAGTCAAACCGTGAGTCTTTCCTTTTTAACTGGCTAGAATGTTCCAAAATCGCGCACATTCCACTGCAGATTTAAAATTCATTCTGTACACAATTCTCCTAGGGTATGATTGATAAATTTCGCCGCTAAATCCTTAATACCAAAAGTGATAATCTCGCATGATATACCGGAGAACTTCTGCGAAGTATGGAAGATAAGAAAAGAGGTATTGGTGCAAGAGTTCTAAGCTGGCACCCAGTCCTTTCAGATCAGCGCACACTCCGCTGAAGAATGAAGTACTGAGTACTGATTAACATCTGAAAGCTGTGGGTATATAATGCAGTCGCCATGAACCGTCTTTTCGACGCTTGAGAGAAAGGTAAGCTAAAACTTAAGGAAAAGTACTTGGAAACCAATAAAATCACATTAGGTAAAAGATTATAGACTGCCTTAGGGACCACTTCTTCTATTTTGATTCATACGACATACATGGTGGAATGAGTGTTTCGTAACAGGCCAAAGATAATGAACACCAACAAGCCTCAATCTGAGGATGTCTGTAATCTTTCACTCAATGAAGGAAACTGCAACAGCGTGCCTCCGTGATGCCATCGTAGCGATGAAAGGGTTAAAAAATGAAGGCTTGTTTTAAGAAGATATATCCAGCGAGCAAAAAAGACGTAGGACATAAGAAAATAGTTAGGTTCTACAATATTTCTATGTCAACGAGTTAACCTGAATTCTGAAAAGGTATGCACTTTATAACGTGTTAACCTGAATTCTGAAAAGGTGTGCATTTTTACAAGAGTGAGTAAAAAACGTTTGAAGATAATGAAACATGTTCCTGTAAAAAATGGTTCAAATGGCTCTGAGCAGTATGGGACTCAACTTCTGAGGTCATTAGTCCCTTAGAACTTAGAACTAGTTAAACCTAACTAACCTAAGGACATCACACACATCCATGCCCGAGGCAGGATTCGAACCTGCGACCGTAGCGGTCTCGCGGTTCCTGACTGCAGCGCCTAGAACCACACGGCCAAATGGTTCAAATGGCTCTGAGCACTATGGGACTCCACTGCTGAGGTCATTAGTACCCTAGAACTTAGAACTAGTTAAACCTAACTAACCTAAGGACATCACAAACATCCATGCCCGAGGCAGGATTCGAACCTGCGACCGTAGCGGTCTTGCGGTTCCAGACTGCAGCGCCTTTAACCGCACGGCCACTTCGCCCGGCTCCGCACGGCCACATCGGCCGGCCTGTTCCTGTAAAGAAACATGTAAAATACGTTGCTGTTTATCATCAATCTTGCTTAACCCAGATGTCGGAAAAGCAACGAAGAGAATTAAAGAAAATTTCGGAAGGGTAAGAAAAATATAGTGCGAGTGGCTAAGAAGACCTATGGGTGAGAGGAGGGGGGAGTAGTATACTTAGTAAAAATGTTTTCTAAGAATAATTAGAATATTGAAACTGATAAGGAGCAGAAGAGCGGAAAACACCGACTTAACTTATAATGAAACTGAGTGAGACCTAGCAGCAAAGTAAATTATAAATTACATAATCCCTTTATCTGAGAAGCAACTTAGAATGGCCGTAGCCATGAAGATGCCAGACGTACATTGCCCATGGTGAAGCAGACGTTCAACTGAAGAGCTCTGCTGGTAGTTAATGTTGACAAGGAACTGAAGAAGTTTCTGGAACTCTACTCATAATATATAGCACATGAAACTGTGTACCATAAAGGAATGAAAACTTATAATCAGTAAACCGCAGAGGAGTAAGTTATTGCAAGAATTTCAAATGTGTTGATATATAACCATGTTAAGTATCCACTCAACAGATAAAAGTGTTAAATGTAAAACTACTAAAGTCTAGACTACGATGGAAATTTGTGGAAACCTTCAGCAGAAGAATTGGCACGTTTGTTTTACGGGCCACATCATTAAGGAATAGTTAATATTCTCTTTAATGAAAAACGGACAAGAAAACTTTTAGGGGCAGGAAAAACAAGAATATACTCTGAAACTGAAGATATTACCTGTTGGTGGAAGGTGGAATGGAAAAGATTAACACGAGATAAGAAGATATAGATAATGGTATTACATAGGTTGATGCAATCAGCACTTTCAGGAATAAGTAATCCGTTGTGATCATTATTTCAGTTCTGGAGACTGGCAAAATTTACCTCGCATGGAGTCTTAACTGTACGACAGATCTGCCAAAACTCCTCGTCATCTCATTAGAGCACCCATAGCGTATGGATCAGCGCCGCTACGAAATCAAGTTTTGCGTGACTGCACTATTCCTCGCTGGTATCCGACGTATCGCAGTAGGCGTCAGGAGTCATAAGCACTCTCCCAGTAAGTATACTCCGTTCAGAAAAAAATATTTTGTAGTAAGAAATAAATAAACATTTAATACTAGACCTCGTAATTATGTGGCCTGAATGGTAAGCTTCGATTTCTTTTTCATCAATGTTTTGTATTTGTATGTGTGTGTGTGTGTGTGTGTGTGTGTGTGTGTGTATGCTCAATCTGCAGACTTCGTGACATTTATAACGTTCACGACGATAATGAGTGCATTTATGGAACACAACAGTGTAGTAGATGTCATCTTAGAGCATCAGTACGTGTGGCCTAGTGCTTTTTATTCTGGTTAAGCCGTTGTTATTGTTTTGTTGAGAACATTCACTAACTATAAAATTCACACAATTCCATTTATTTGCTTCTCACACGTTTGCTATACTTTTCAGTCGTCTATGACACAATGTAATTTAGGAATGCAATAGATACGCACAGTTTTTGAAAGAACAGCATCCCATATAGCGAAAGAGCACTTGATGTCGAAAGACTGTCCGATACAACGTTAAGATGTTTGTTTTCTTTTATTTCTCTGTCGACCGTCATATCACATAAGCTTTTAATGCCTTGAATTAAATGCTTTCTCTTAGGCCACACGACTTGTATTTTAGTCTCTAACTTTCTGTCAAAAGTTTTAAGGTCAACACTCTAGAATTATTTTTGGGCGCCCCACCTGTAAGCAGAATACTTACATCTCTGTGTCGTCCTTTGTGTTACATAAGGTTCAGATGTGACTTTTGTAAACTTACTGACAACTAAATTAATGGTTTTCATGAACGAGGAAAATAAGTCTCTGGGATCTGGTTTTTCGGTAAGGTAATCGCTTATCATAAAGATTAGCTACATCATCATATGCGTTTCCAAGCATATCCTACGCCTGTAATTCGTAAGATGGTAAGCCGACTCTCCATGTGGTTTTAAATGTGAAAATGTGAGAAAAATTGTAAAATTACAAATAAAGATGAAATATTTGTTATTGTTTCCACTCTTTCTATTGCCTAACTGATCGTGCTATTGGAAAAATGTACAAGTTATACATCGAGGCGACAAAAGTCACGGGATACCTGCTAATATTGTGACGGACCCCGTTTTGTCTGGCCTAATGTAGCAACTCGACGTAGCATTGACTCAACAAGTCGTTGGAATTCCCCTACAGAAAATATTGAGCGATGCTGCCTCTGCAGCCGAAAGTGTTGCCGGTGAAGGATTCCGTCCACGAACTGACCTCTCGATAATGTGCCATAAATCTTCAAAGGGATTCATGTTGGACGATCTGGGTGGCCAAACTATTCGCTCGAATTGGCCAGAATGTTCTTCAAACGAATCGCGAACAGTTTTGGCACAGTGATAAGGCGCATTGTCATCCATGAAAATCTCATCGTGGTTTCCAAACATGGAGTTTCCGAATGGCCACAAATGGTCTCCAGGTAGCAGAACATACCCATTTTCAGTTAGTGATCGGTTCAATTGGACCAGAGGACCCAGCCCATGCCACGTAAACATAGCCGTCGTCATTATCTTGCACACTGTCTTGTTGACAACTTAGGTCCATAACATCGTGGGGTCTGCGTCACACTCGATCCTTTCCGTGAGCTCTTACTAACTGAAATCTGGACTCATCTGACCAGGCCACAGTTTTCCAGTCGTCTAGAGTCCCACCGATATGGCCATGAGACACCCCAGACGATGATGTAGTTTTAGCAAATGCATTCGCGTCGTCGTTTGTTACCACAGCCCATTACCGACAGGTTTCACCGTATGAAACGTCCCCTTAGAAAAATTATACATGACTGTGCTTATCCTGACACACAATATTTTTAGCGCAACGCAATCTGACTTTCAAAAACCCCTACAAAAGAATGGCCCTGACTAACATTAACCTATACCTTTCACAAATCACTTACCTCACCAAAAATCTCCGTTACTCGAACTACTGCAATACAGCGAGCGCCACTACTGCCAGCTAAATAAAAGATTCAAACTATGGAAGGCACTAACTACTGATAGGCATAGTTAGCAAATGAAAGATTTTGATAGAGAACAAACAATGTATTTACCTTAATAGTCATAATTGACATCCAGTCTTACAAATTTCAAAACAGCGCCATCTCTCTCCCCACATCCACCACTACTGGCGGCTCACCTCCAACTGCGCAACGCTACGCGCTGTTAACATCCAGCTGCCGCTGCCCAACACTACAATGGCAGACAACAATGCAAACTAGCCACAGACTGCACACAGCACAGCCAGTGATTTTCATACAGAGCGCTACGTAACGTTGTCAATAAGAAAACATAAACAGCCTACTTACAACCGCACTGTCCTAACGAATACGTTCGTCGTACGTCCAACATTTATTTCTACGGTTATTTCACTCAGTGTTGCTTGTCTGTTAGCACTGACAACTCTACTGCTCTCGGTCGCTGCCTGAAGGTATCCGCCATTGCGTTGTCCTTGGTGACAGGTAACGCCTGAAATTTGGTTTTCTCGGCGTACTCTTCGTACTGTGGATCTCGGAAACCTTTCCAAATGAATCACCTGAGTACAAATGACAGCTCCGTCCGTTGCTGCCCCTTTTGTACCTCGTGTACGCGATACTACCGCCACCTGTATATGTGCATATCGCTATCCTACCACTCTTTATCACCTCAGGGTATGTACATTTTTCTCTACCGGCGTACAATCTGAGGACGCGCAAGCGGCCCCTAGAATTTTGTCTGCATTTGTATACGGGATGTTTAACGAAAGGGGCGAGCAGAGGACAACTTGGCAAGCAAGTGATCGTAATAAACGTAAGTCCTCAAAACAGAGGTTACCAGATACGACGTATGCATAAATACGATTATGCCAATGTGGCAACACTGTTATTGTGTAAGGCTAGGTTCATTTGGAAACACCACAAGTGAGGCGTAATATAAAAGCAGACAAACTGCCTTCGTTTGATTTTATGTCATTCCGGATACGTCTGAACAGCAATTGTATCGGCAGTAGTTCGTCACTACAATGACTTTCCAGGTTTCCCCATTTGAGGTCTTCGGACATTTTGTATGGTGTATGGAAAAGCTTTAGTGTACTGCAGCCCTGTTAATACTGTCGACGTGCTTTGGAAAGCATTTTGGATGGTTGCCATTGAGTTCGGAATACCGCTGGGATATGTGAACGTGTACGGATATCGACGAATGATTGCCCTGTGCAACACTTATTATATGTTTGTACGCATATGGATATCTGCAGTTTACGTCCCCTGGGACACTTTTATATGGTGTTCATGTACTTAGTCGTAATTCTTCATATCGAGGAAACATAATCGTCAAAGATCTTGCAAATTTTGTATAGTTCCTAACACACGAGGCCTTTATAGTTTACCGGTACAGCCACAGTCAACAAATTGTTCACATCATCTTCGCACTCCAACTGACGAAACATTAAAAATTTCTGTATAAGATTTCACCTTTAGTTGTACGAGTAAATAAGCCGTTTCCACGGTATTCAGGCATGGAAAATGCGGTATCACAGAACAACGCTTTCCGTTACTGTATAACACTTGACTCTTTGAAAAATTATATCACTGATCTCGCCAAGGAGCAACTGCTAAGAGATACAGGTCTGTTGGCCTCAGTTGCTTTACGAGTGAAATCACGTTCACACGCACTCTTTGTTCGGTGCAACGGACTCTCGGAGCTGCTCGCAACTCTCTAACGACTACATACCTGGAAAGGTGAAAAAGTCCTTCAAATAACATTTCTTTGTACTTCAAGTCCCCATAGCCAGGCAAATATGCTAAGCGAAGACAGAAACAACACAGAAATAGGTGGAATAAAAAATGTTATCTGCCTGCGGAAACAAATTAGAGAGTGCTCGCAACCGTACGAAAAACTGAATTAAGTGCATCTTTCATATTAATTGCGAAGCGCTCTCAGTTTTCTGCATGAGATATTGCTCTACAGATGCGGGCGCTCGCACTGAATCCTATGTGTTGAACGTGGAACAGCGGGAAAGACTGTTGCAGATTTTTTTACAGACCTGGTAACATGACGAGAACAAACTGAATAACATACTGTAGGACGGAAATTCGTTACTATTTTGAGAGATGGTAATACTTTTAATTTATTGTGCTTTACATTTAATTTTAACAGGTAGAATAGAGAATGAAATCTAATTAAAGGATTACGCTGGAACTGAGAGTAGTAATTCATAGCTTCAGATGAAAAATTACTAGTTATGTTTTTGCTAAGAATAGAGAGAAGTACTTATAAAAATAAAAACAAAGTATTTCCTCTTAAACTCAGTTTTCAGCTTTAATTTGCACTCTTACACAAAACTTCGCAACACAATGAAGAATTAATCGACAGAAAATGAAACCAATGCCACCAACTATACATAAAAAGGAAGTTACATATCAGTACGACCGAAAACCGACAGTGCGCTTTAGACTGGCTCATAATCTGTTCTGGAAAAAATACATTATAGTAAATGATATGATTACATTTACGGATCAATAATAAAGCTATTTTGAGATAACAGTTAAGGACTTATACTTTGTAAGCAGTGTATAGTACATCAGTGACAATACAGGCCGCTGACGTGCAGTCGGTCGTACTGGTGATGAATACGTTATTACATCCTCGCTTGGCCTGCCCACATAGGACTGAGTTGTGGGTGGACTGTCCCTAAGAGTCACTTCTGATGCCATCGTGTTCCACAAGTACGCTGAAATTGGAGAGGTTTCTGCTGTCTTATTGGCTTGTGAA
Organism: Schistocerca nitens; assembly: GCF_023898315.1. Classification (NCBI taxonomy): domain Eukaryota; kingdom Metazoa; phylum Arthropoda; class Insecta; order Orthoptera; family Acrididae; genus Schistocerca; species Schistocerca nitens. The sequence continues at coordinate 7,134,805 of NW_026045910.1, read as the reverse complement.
TGTGCTAGATTCCAGGATCAAATGGGATCCCTATCCAATTCTATACAGAATTTGCGACTAATCTTAGGAACACAAAACGGTGGTCAGTTTTCATAAGTACAGATAACACCTTCCTAGAAGAAGCGTCGTTAAAGTGATTCACAAAAGTGTCGTCCATTCTCACTGACATCCATCTCTTTTAGAAGCACAATATATATATTTAGCTCATAAGTAATTTATCTCAATCAGAATGACTTCCTTCAAATCAACCAGCATAATTCCAAAAGTATCGGTCACGGGGAAACCAACTTGCGATGTTCTAGCATATCTTCGAAGTTACGGGTCAAAGCAGTAACGTAGACAGAGTATGTCTTGACTTCCCAGAAGCATTTGTGCTCTGAATCATACCAACAATTATTAACGAAAGAAGGAACATGTAGGGAACCACGGGAAATTTGGACTGACGGTTTCTTGACAGGGAGAATACAGCAAGTTACCTTGGGTAGCGAGTCATTGAGAGATGGAAGACTAACTTCGGCTAAGCCTCCTGGAATTATGAGCGACCCTTGCTGTTTGTGTTACGTTTTAATAACCAGGCAGTCAACTTTATTAGACTTTGTGCAAATGGTACAGTTCCCTATAATGATGCGCAGTCTGGAAACTTTGCAAAAACATTTAGTGAGGTATTGAAAAATTCGATGCGGTATAAAGCTCGGCAACTTGCTTTGAATGTTCAGAAACGTAAAATTGTGCCCTTCACTAAACCCTGAAAGGTAGTACGCTCTTACTAAAATATTAATGAGCCACAGTTGTAATCATTAATTTGAAAAATGCTGAGGAAGCGAAAGCCGTTGCACCCTAGATTCAGAAGGGAACGCGCAAATGACGACAAGCAAAGTTTAATAGAGAATCGTGCGTCTGTGAAAGGCACACAGCTACTACCAGTGTCATACAGTAGCAAAAGATCTGGCAGAGAACCAAAGAAAATTCTGGTCCTATGTAAAATCGCTGAGTGGGTCTAAGGCTTCCATCCGGTCATTTGTTGACCAGTCTGGTTTGGCAGGAGAAGACAGAAAAGCGAAAGCCTTAGTTTTAAATGTTCAAAAAATCTATCACTCAGGAGAGTCGTAGAAACATACTGTCGATTGATCATCGAACAGACTCCCGCGTGGACGACATTGTAAATAGCATCCTTATCGCAGTGAAACAACTGAAGGAGTTGAAAACAAATGAGTCACCAGACCTGGATGGAATCCCAATCAGTTTCTTCAATGACTAAAGCATTAGCCTCTTACGTAGCTCGCATTTATCGTGAATCTCTCGCCGATCACAAAGTCCCAAGTGACTGGAAAAAAACCGTAGGTGACTCCTGTGTATAACGACAAAAGAACAGACTCGCAAAATTACAGACCAGTATGCCGAACATCGGTTTGTTGCAGAGTTATTGAATATCCTTGAACATATTTTCAGTTCGCATGTAATAATAAATTGTCTGGAGACTGAGAAGCTTATGTCCAGGAAACAGCATGGTTTTAGAAAGCATCGCTCGTCCGAAACTCAGCTTCCCCTGTTCTCACATGATACCCTGCGAACTATGGGTAAAGGGCAACGGGCAGATTTCATATTTCTGGATTTCCGGAAAGCGTTTGATACGGTGCCTCATTGCGGGCTGTTACAGAAGTTCCGAGCGTATGGAATAACTTCACACATATGTGAGTGGCTCGAAGACTTCTGTATGCTGTCTTCGACAGTGAGTGTTCGTCAGAGACAAGGATATCGCCAGAGCTGCTCCAGGGAAGTGTGATGGGACCATTATTATTCTTTATATACATATATGATTTGACAGACAAAGTGGGCAGCAGTTTGCAGTTGTTTGCTGATGATGCCGTGGTGAACGGTAAGGTGTCGCAGATGAGTGAGTGTAGGACGATACGAGATGACTTAGACTGAGTTTCTAGTTGGTGTGATGAATGGCAGAAATGTAGAAATGTATAAAACGTAAGTTAATGCGGTTGGATAGGAAAAAAGAACCTTTAATGTTCGCCATACGACATTATTAGCGTCACGTAGTTAAAGTATCTGGGCGTAACGTTGCAAAGTTATATGAAATGGAATGAGCATGCGAGGAATGTGGTGGGAAAGGTGAATGGTCGACTTCGGTTTACTGGGAGAGTTCAAGGGAAGTGTGATGGATCTGTAAAGGAGACCGCATATTGGACGCTAGTGGAACCTGTTCTGGAATACTGCTCGATCGTTTCGTATTCGTACCAGGTCGGATTATAGGAAGGCGACGTTCTCTTTGAGGAACACTACAGAGAAAATTTAGAGAAGCGGCATTTGAAGTTGACTGCAGAACGGTTCTGTGGCGTCCAACGTACATTGCGCGTTAGGAGCACGAAGATAAGATACGAAAAATCAGGGCTCAAACAGAGGTATACAGACAGTTGTTTTTCCTCGTTCCCTTTGCGAGTAGAGCAGAAAAGGAAATGATTAGTAGTGGTACGGCTTATCCTCCGCCACGCGCCGTAAGGTGAATTGCGGAGTACCTATATAGATGCAGAATTCGTACAATTATATGCATGTGACAGTGTATAGAGACGTGAAATGTATGACAACAAAGGCTCAATGATAGGGAAAGCAGATAGTAGACTTCAGCTTGCCGCCCGCGGTGGCCGTGCGGTTCTAGGCACTGAAGTCCGGTACCGTGGGACTGCTACGGTCGCAGGTTCGAATCCTGCCTCGGACATGGATGTGTGTGCTGTCCTTAGGTTGGTTAGGTTTAAGTAGTTCTACGTTCTGGGGGAATGATGACCTTAGAAGTTAAGTCCCATAGTGCTCAGAGCCATTTGAACCATCTGCTCATTGGCAAGATACTGAGAAAATGTAGACATTCTACAAAGGAAAATTCCAAGAAACCTCTCGCACTACCCATCCTAGAAGCCGCTCAGGTTTGTCGGACCCATATCAAATAGGCTAAACGTACACGGGATATTGAGCGTATCTAAAGACGAGCAGCACAGATGGTCACAGGTTTGAATGACACTAGAGAGAGTGCCACAGGCACTGCAGAACCTGTTGGCAGCCCGTGACGGGCCAGGTTGCATAACCGTTGACACAAGAGAGATCGTAGCACGACCTCAGTTACAGACCAGTAGTAAGTGACGAACATTTTGCGAATATGATTATATGTGTACGTTTTTTGTTTGTTTCATATGTAAACCTAGTAAATGAAACGTGCTGTATTAAGAGGAGAAATCAGCTAGAAGGCAAAACCGGCGAGTCACAGCGGGACAGAAAATCATCCCCTGCTGTGGCAGAGCTGGCCACTGGGAAATGAAGCGACAGCCTCCTGTAAAAACTAAAGGATTGTTACAAGTACTGAAAACGGTGGTACAGGATTTCGTAGCGTCATAGTATGATATTGTGTAATCTACTGTCTCGTTCTTTGTTGCTGCTGTCCACTACGGTAAAGTCTTTTCTAAATATTCGAGAGGAATAATATTTTCAATAAACTTGTTAGTTTACTTATCTTTTCTTGCAGAATTGGGTCCAGTTCTTCATGTCTAGGATTCTGATTCTTGAATCTGAATTCTCACATTTTAGGTTCTCATGGTACAATTGATCTAAATAATTTTGAAGAATATCTTTGCAGAATCTATGTTTTTCCCTCAATTTGTTGTGTTACATTTTACTATATCACACTGTCTCTTGAATTTTCACATTAACGAAGCCGAAATTATATCGTTCGCCCAAAATACCAAAAATACTTCCGATCACATTAGAGGCATGCTTACAGCTCTCTCACTCTGCGGTATTAATAACATTCCAAAGGGTTTGCAATTTTTCTTGAAAATGAATTTCTATTAAGTTCGATTATTATTTCATAAATTTATCCAGAAAAAAACATAATAAACAGTACTATATTGCATAATTAATAACAGAAATTTTAAGTGTACCAAACATTTCTTATTTTCAAATGTTTCTATAAAAAACAATTTTAACTGTACATTCAGAGCTAGTGCGTGTCGATTGTAACAACAGAAATAAAGTAATTCCTTTTCATAAATTTTAGCTTGAAGTATAACGTATTGTGTATAAAACTATATGAAATTTTACAAGAAAACATCTGACATAACACTGACCTGTCCAAAATTCGAAAAATGTTACTGGTATCGACTACTACTGTTGAGGTAAAGTAATGCTAGAGGAGGATGTCCGTTTACAACAGTCAGCAATCAAGTTGATCATTTGGTCATAAAACAATCATAGCTGAATCGATTTGTTGAGCTATAACTGACAGAAGTTAGACAGTTTTGTTTCGATTTTCAAAGGAAACACCAATTAACTAAAATAACGATATAAACAGGAAAGATGGATTACAGTCCGATTAATTAATAAGTAACACGAATGTTTTTGGAAGAAAAAAACTCTAAATAGCAACACTGAGAAAAGGGAGAGAAATAATTTCTTGTGTTTAATACTGTATTCACGTTGGGTGGAATTGGAGTGTATCAGCGATCTGTCTACCATATTACAGAGACCACACTTCCTAGAAATGGAGGTACTGGTAAAGATCAATTAATGGTATGTTAAATTGTAGCATCTCATACTCAAGCGTTGTTAAACCTTTGTCCTATTGCTTTGTGGGGTAATGCACGTTTCACAATAATTCCCGCAAACGTGTCATGATTTTGACGTCACGCGCAGTATCGACGACTGCATGATCCGCTATCGACTTTGTGACAAGGAAAAATATGAATATTATTGCTCCTCGATTCACTCCCAACAAATTAAGCTCTCATCTTAGGTTCCTGCCTAACCACACGCTCGGAAGCCGTTACGTATTCGGAAGTAAACACACAAATATTTGTGAAGAGAAAATGTACATATTTTATTGCAGTTCGCTTTAGTCCCAGCATTTAAAGCTGCACTTTTACATTCCACGGTAACCACACACTCAGATATTGCCATATATTCGAAAATGAAGAGCGAAATATTTGCGAAAATGAAGAATATGAATTGTATTGTCGCTCGTTTCAGTAGGAGCAATTTTAGCTGTCCTCTTTGGTTCCTGCTTAACCACATAATCAGAAATCGTTAAATATGTATTCCATCCTTCGTGTTCAGATCAGACGGAATGTAAATAAAACCCACTATTGAAGAACACAGTTGTATTACGTTAATAAGAAAACAACAGAACGTGTTAAAAACTCTAACATGAACGTTTGATGTAACGGGATGCGATCCAACAATTTTCGACTCCATAAAACACGTCGTCATTCCTTACGCTAGCTCTTAAGTATGTGATCCTTAACTCCGGTCTTGCTTATAGTATTCTATCTTGAAGGCTTGTATCGTTAATGCGATATTAAGTGACATTTAATGATTATAGTGATGTGCTTGTGATACAGTTTCGGTGTTCCATTACATTGAAATGGCACACTGCAACTTCAAAGTCACGTGTTTCAATGTTAATTTGTAAATTATTGGCGATAATAACTCAGTTCAAAGAGAGAATTATATGAAGGCATTAACCGTCGATGAATCATTATGTGACATTGTACTGTATCAATGATTATAATAAATCATTTCTAGAATGACGTGTTTTTGTAAATCTCCTGTACGAGCTCATGAGATCTTGTGACAGGCCCGTATCGAATGCTAACAAAAGTCGATAGCCGATCATGCAGTCGTCGATATTGTGTGTGACGTCAGAATGACGTCACGTTTGCGGGAATTGTAATGTTACTTAAAATCCGTCTTGATTGCAAATTTTTTTATTATTCATATGACCGGTTTCGGTTCATTCAGAACCATCTTCAGATCTGATATTTCAGTTACAGGAGTAACCCATGTGACGTAGCATGTGAAAGTTGCTGGATTTGGACGGGTTACTCCTGTAACTGAAATATCAGATCTGAAGATGGTTCTGAATGAACCGAAACCGGTCATATGAATAATAAAAAAAAATCGCAATCAAGACGGATTTTAAGTAACATTATAAAATCACTGATTGCTGTTATCCCATAAGACATTATGTCTGTTTTTGCAAAATTTGCGGGAATTATTGTGAAACCAGTGTTACCCCGCTGTGTGTCTGAGAAAAAAAGAAGAAGTTTTACCTCGATTTTCAGCAGGTCTGTAGCATGGCAATTAAACATTTTATTCCAAGCTAAAGTGCTAAGAATACGGACGAGTCGTGTAGGCCTATCTCCCAAAATGGCTGAGAGTATCTGTGATCATTTGATGATTTATTATATAGCTACAATAACCAGAAAATGCTTATATAGTATTGGCAAGATATTCGCGGCGAAAAAAATCTAATCTTGCCGATTTGTATGTCAGTCCTCGCTTTGGAACCATGTGTACAACAATTACCTCTTACAGACGGAAGCAGTCCTTTCTGTCAGGGGAACGTATAAGTACATTTTTTAACTGAAATTCCTAGTTAGTCCTAGGCGTGGCACGCAGGGAGCTAGAAGGGTTGTTGCAAACCATTTCAAGATAGACAATAACTGTACCTCAATAGGTATGGAAAGGAGAGGCAGGCAAAGTTCATAGGTGACAGAGTAGTGGGTGGTGATGGGATAACTCATGAAAAAATTCCTGTAGTAATTAGTGTTAGATTAGACTAGATTAGATTAGTACTTGTTACATAGATCGTGAAATATTACATTACACAAAATATTACATGACACTTATTAAATTTTTGTAGGGGTTGGAGAATTACCCACTTACTATATCCAAAAATTCATCTAAAGAGTTGAAGGAGTTGTCATTAAGAAATTCTTTTAATTTTCTTTTAAATGCTATATGGCTATCTGTCAGACTTTTGATGCTGTTAGGTAAGTAACCAAAGACTTTTGTGGCAGCATAATTTACCCCCTTCTGAGCCAAAGTTAGATTTAACCTTGAGTAGTGAAGATCATCCTTTCTCCTAGTGTTGTAGCCATGTACACTGCTATTACTTTTGAATTCGTTCGGATTGTTAATAACAAATTTCATAAGAGAATATATATATATATATATATATATATATATATATATATATATTGTGAAGCTACAGTGAAGATCTCTAGCTCCTTAAATAAGTGTCTGCAGGATTATCTCGGATGAGCTCCAGCAATTATTCTGATTACACGCTTTTTTGCAATGAACATTCTTTTACTCAATGATGAGTTAACCCAAAATATGATGCCATACGAAAGCAGAGAATGAAAATAGGTGTGGTAAGCTAATTTACTGAGATGTATATCGCCAAAATTTGCGATGACTCTAATAGCATAAGTACCTGAACTCAAACGTTTCAGCAGATCCTCAGTGTGTTTTTTTTTTTTCAGTTCAGCCCCTCATCAATGCATACACTAGAAATTTTGAATGTTCTACCTCAGCTACCGATTTCTGATCGAAGTCTATATATATTAATGGTGTCATCCCATTTACTGTGTGGAACTGTATATACTGTGTTTTGACAATGTTTAATGAGAGCCCATTTGCAGAGAACCACTTACAGATTTTCTGAAAAACATCATTTACAATTTCATCAGTTAATTCTTGTGTGTTGGGTATGATAGCTATACTTGTATCATCGGCAAAAAGTACCAGTTTTGCATCTTTGGGAATATAGCATGGCAAGTCATTAATATATATTAAGAACAGCAGAGGACCCAAGACCGAACCTTATGGCACCTCATTCTTGATTGTTCCCCAGTTTGAGAAAATGGCTCTGAGCACTATGGGACTTAACATCTATGGTCGTCAGTCCCCTAGAACTTAGAACTACTTAAACCTAACTAACCTAAGGACATCACACAACACCCAGCCATCACGAGGCAGAGAAAATCCCTGACCCCGCCGGGAATCGAACCCGGGAACCCGGGCGTGGGAAGCGAGAACGCTACCGCACGACCACGAGATGCGGGCCCAGTTTGAGAAACCACCAGGTTTTTTACATATTATGTGAACAGCTTATTTCAACATTCTGCACTCTTCCAGTTAGGTACGATTTAAACCATTTGAGCACTGTCCCATTCATACCACAGTACTTGAGCTTATCTCGAAGTATTCCATGATTTACACAATCAAAAGCCTTTGATAGATCACAGAAAACCCAATGGGTGACTTCCGGTTACTCAGAGCATTTAATATTTCATTAGTGAAAGTATATATAGCACTTTCCGTTGAAAAACCCTTCTGGAAACCAAACTGACATTTTGTTAAAACTTTATTTTTACAAAGGTGTGAAGCTACTCTACAATACATTACTTTTTCAATAATTTTGGCTAAGGCAGTCAGAAGTGAGATTGGGCGGTAGTTGTTGACATCAGACATATCCCCTTTTTTATGCAGTGCTTTAACAATGGCATACTTCAGTCTATCTGGGAAAATACCCTGCTACAGAGAGCTGTTACATATGTGGCTAAGAATCCCACTTATTTCTTGGGAACAAGCTTTTATTATCCTGCTGGAAATGCCATCAATTCCATGTGAACTTATATTCGTGAGAGAGTTTATTTTCTTCCTAATTTCAGAAGGAGAGGTGGGTGGAATTTCAGTTGTATCAAATGGTGTGGGTAAGGCCTCTGCCATTAACTGCCTTGCTTCTTCTAATGAACATTTAAATCCTATTTTCTCTACAACATTTAAAAATTGATTATTCAAAATGTTTTCGACGTCTGGCTTGTTGTTTATCAAGTTTCCATTCGCTTTGATGGTGATGCTGTCATCCTGTACTCTTGGTTCCCTGTCTCCGTTGTAATAATATTTCAAATTGTTTTGATTTTGTTATCAGAGCTATTAATCTCAGACATGATGCACACGCTTCTGGACTTTTTAAAAACATTTCTTAATGTAGAACAGTAGTTTTTATAATATTTGGCTGTTTCTGGGTCATTACTCTTGCTTGTTATTAGATACAGTTCCCTTTTGTGGTTACAAGATATTTTTATCCCTTTAGTAAGTCAAGGTTTTTTGCTTGGTTTCTTATAATTAGATTCAACTACTTTCTTCGGGGAAACAGTTTTCATATTCTCTTACAAGTGTATCATGAAATAAGTTACATTTTAAATTAGCATCAGGTTCCTTGTACACCACATCCCAGTCTAACTGCTGAAGATTATCTCTGAAATTTCTAATTGTTGAGTCATTAATTGAACACACAACTTTGACAGGTAGTTTTGAATCACTGAATGGAGCTATGTCATCGACTGTAACTAGCTGAGCATGATGATCAGAAAGGCTATTCTCAACAGGACAAGAATTTATGTTTTTAAAACTATCTTGGCTATAAAAATGTTATCTATCAATGTGCTGCTGTCCTTTACTACCCTAGTAGGAAAATTAATTACAGATGTGAAACTGAAAGAACTGAGCAACACTTCCAGGTCATTCTTCCTATTACAGTCTTTCAGTGAATCAACATCGAAGTCCCTACAAATAATTATTTGCTTTCCCCTATCTGACAGATAGCATAACAAGGCATCCAAGTTTTCCAGGAACAAATGAAAGTTTACTGAAGGGGACCTATATACTGTTACAATTATAAAAGAGCCCTCCTTCAGTTTAGGTTGTCAGGCACATGTTGCTCTAGACAAAACTTTTTTGTATCTAAGCTGCTTTCTACACAGTGATAACTTTTGACATATATTGCAACTCCTCCTCTCACCTCATCCTCTCTACTCATATGTGCAGCTAGTTTATAACCACTGATATTTACCTTTTCCATATCAGACACAATGTGATGCTCAGACAGGCATAGTACACTCCTGGAAATGGAAAAAAGAACACATTGACACCGGTGTGTCAGACCCACCATACTTGCTCCGGACACTGCGAGAGGGCTGTACAAGCAATGATCACACGCACGGCACAGCGGACACACCAGGAACCGCGGTGTTGGCCGTCGAATGGCGCTAGCTGCGCAGCATTTGTGCACCGCCGCCGTCAGTGTCAGCCAGTTTGCCGTGGCATACGGAGCTCCATCGCAGTCTTTAACACTGGTAGCATGCCGCGACAGCGTGGACGTGAACCGTATGTGCAGTTGACGGACTTTGAGCGAGGGCGTATAGTGGGCATGCGGGAGGCCGGGTGGACGTACCGCCGAATTGCTCAACACGTGGGGCGTGAGGTCTCCACAGTACATCGATGTTGTCGCCAGTGGTCGGCGGAAGGTGCACGTGCCCGTCGACCTGGGACCGGACCGCAGCGACGCACGGATGCACGCCAAGACCGTAGGATCCTACGCAGTGCCGTAGGGGACCGCACCGCCACTTCCCAGCAAATTAGGGACACTGTTGCTCCTGGGGTATCGGCGAGGACCATTCGCAACCGTCTCCATGAAGCTGGGCTACGGTCCCGCACACCGTTAGGCCGTCTTCCACTCACGCCCCAACATCGTGCAGCCCGCCTCCAGTGGTGTCGCGACAGGCGTGAATGGAGGGACGAATGGAGACGTGTCATCTTCAGCGATGAGAGTCGCTTCTGCCTTGGTGCCAATGATGGTCGTATGCGTGTTTGGCGCCGTGCAGGTGAGCGCCACAATCAGGACTGCATACGACAGAGGCACACAGGGCCAACACCCGGCATCATGGTGTGGGGAGCGATCTCCTACACTGGCCGTACACCACTGGTGATCGTCGAGGGGACACTGAATAGTGCACGGTACATCCAAACCGTCATCGAACCCATCGTTCTACCATTCCTAGACCGGCAAGGGAACTTGCTGTTCCAACAGGACAATGCACGTCCGCATGTATCCCGTGCCACCCAACGTGCTCTAGAAGGTGTAAGTCAACTACCCTGGCCAGCAAGATCTCCGGATCTGTCCCCCATTGAGCATGTTTGGGACTGGATGAAGCGTCGTCTCACGCGGTCTGTACGTCCAGCACGAACGCTGGTCCAACTGAGGCGCCAGGTGGAAATGGCATGGCAAGCCGTTCCACAGGACTACATCCAACATCTCTACGATCGTCTCCATGGGAGAATAGCAGCCTGCATTGCTGCGAAAGGTGGATATACACTGTACTAGTGCCGACATTGTGCATGCTCTGTTGCCTGTGTCTATGTGCCTGTGGTTCTGTCAGTGTGATCATGTGATGTATCTGACCCCAGGAATGTGTCAATAAAGTTTCCCCTTCCTGGGACAATGAATTCACGGTGTTCTTATTTCAATTTCCAGGAGTGTATATCTATTACATTATAAGATTCAATGTCATCTAAACAAACCAGGAGCTCATCTTTCTTCAATCCTGGGATATTTTGGTGAAAAATGGTAACATTATTTTTTACTTTACTTTTGTGAGAATCTACTTTTTTCTTTAATCCGCCAATATTTTGGTTAAATATGCTAACATTATTATTTACTTTCCTGTTGTGAGAATTTTGTGAGTTTTGGACCTCTTTAGCACATGCCTGCCTGAACTTCTCGTTGGACACTGATATTAGCCTAAAAAAGAGGTTCATCCATGAGTACTAGTGTCCCCCTTATGGATTTCGTTAACAAGCCTGCCAGTTTACCCTTCCCTTTCCTACTGAGGTGTAGGCCATGCCTTGTGAAATCCCCCCTAACAATAGCCTCGACAGGAACCAATCCAATGTCTGACAGAGTGGCCGCCCTACTCAATTGATCTAACTCCATATCTACCCTCCTGACAGAGCGGTGAAACTGGGGCTGATCATGCAGCACGAAAGCAGGCACCAGCCCAACATTGGTATGGGTCGTTGACAAGGCTATTTTCACCAGGTCACACTCAATACTGTAGCCCTGATCCCTATCAATACTGTTTCCCACTCCACCCACTATCATCACATGATCTTGCTTTGTGAAACCCTTGCACAAGGAACCTATATCCTCTACCACCTGGCTAAGACATGTATTTGACTTTAAAAGTTTTGTGACCTGGTACCTGTCACCTAATTTTTCATGCAAAATCTCGCCCACACCTCTTCCATGGCTGCTACCTAGTAACCGAACTTTCCTCTTACTTTCTACTTTTTTTGAAACAGTTGGTTTCCTAGTGAGATTCTGTTGCATCTTAACTACATATACTTCTACTGGGGCCTTTCCTTACTTAACTGTGGTAGCAAGGCGAATCTATTGGTTGTGCCAATTGGGAAACTGTCAGACACTGTCCTCTTTCTGTGGCCGCTGTTCCCAGCTACCACTTCCCACCGCTGTTTACCCTCCTCCCCCCCTTAACCTCTTGAGTTGCTCTGTCCAAATCAGCCCGAAGGGCTCTAATTTTCTCCTCCTGTTCAGCTATAATCCTATCTCTTGAGCAAAGCCAGCAAAAGAATGGAAGAGTCTCATTTGCTTCCCCAATTCCCATGCCGCTACAATTTCCACAATGAAACCACCTTTCACAACAGCTGGCCAAAACCCCTGAACTAACCTCCCCACTGCAGCTCACACACTTAGTATCCATGGTAGTTTGTAAATTAGTTAAGAGATTTACTAAGTGATAACGACAATGTATTAAATACAGATGCAAACGGACATTAAATATGTTTTGGAAACTAATATGTAAGTAAACTATTACCAAATGCACTTAAATTTGTGGTGTAACGCTAAATATGCACGATCAAAAATCAGGCCTAAACAGCCGAATGTAACCAAAACGACCTTTTTCGATAAGTGGAAGAATACGTAAATAAAATGAAAACCTTTAATGGCAAGCTTGAAGAGCACACTAATGAACGTATTTAATTAGTTAATCTGTACCAAATGCACTTAAGATTGCGGTATAACGCTAAGTACGCACACTCTGAAAGTAAGGCAAAGTCGCGAAATATAAACAAAACGAACTTTTCGCGATTACTGGAACAATACGCAAATAAAAGAAAAACCTTTAATGGTGAGCTTGAAAAGCACCCTAATGAACGTATTTAATCGGTTGAACTACAACAAATGCACTTACAATTGCGGTATAAGGCTAAATATGCACACTCGAAAAATTAGGCCTAATCAGCAGTAAGTAAACAAACGAACTTTTCGCGATTACTAGAACACTACGCAAATAAAGAAATACATTCAATGGTGAGCTTGAAGAGTACACTAAAGAACGTATTTAATTAGTTAAAAGTGTTCAACTACAATTAATTACAACCTAAATTACTTATCTTTCACGAGAGCTCGGTCTCCGTACGTGTGGCCTTGTGCAGGGCTACCAACCCAACGCATCCTTTTTAGATTGAAGTCAGCTGATAGATATACCTGCTTAAAGGAAGTCCCTCTAACAAAAGAATCACGTTCAGACAAGGTCAGGTATCCAAGTAGCGAAGGAATTACCATTGATCAAAATATAAGAGGTATTAGAGTCAATGGCTTATAGATGTTGACTCCGACGTTGTTGGTATATTGGAGCACCACTTAAATAATTTGACAATTCAGAGGATTCCTTTACCGGGATACAGATTAGTTGGCTGTTTTTCAAAGAGTTCTTTGCGGAATGGGGGAGTGGCCACATACGTAAACAACAGTATTCCTGAATTTAGTGAAACTAGACTTCTAATTGTTATTGTTTATAGGTTCCCTAACTCTGACTTTAGAGCATTTGTGCTCAAGCTAGATAACGTTCTTGCTTCACTTTATAAGAAGTACTAAAATTAGTTATACGTGGTGACATCAATACTAATTTTGTATATGATTGTGCAAGAAAAAGGATGTTGGTAGATCTTCTAAACTCATATCATCTGATGCAGACTGTGTATTTTCCAGCCAGGTTGCAGGGAAACAGTAGCACAGCCATAGACACTATTTTTATTCATTCTTCTTAACAAGATGAGGATTCTGTTAGTAAAAGGGTGAATGGCCTTTCTGACCATAATGCACAAATTTTAACACTTAAAGGCATTTATACTCAAACAAATGTTATATATAATCACAAACTATATGTGAAATATAATCCAATGGCAATACAGAGTTTTTTAAACCTCGTTTAGGAACAAGAGTGGCAAGATGTTCATAGTGCCAATAACATAGATGACAAATACACATCTTGGAGTTCATGTTAATTAAGCTGCATCAGAACTCTCTCTAGGGATTCGAGTAGTTATCGTTATTTATGTTTGTATTTCTTGTACTTGTGGTTGGCGCACAGAAAGCCTGCAATTCGCCTGTATAGTTCGAAATTGTGCACTGGCTAATTATTATTTATTTGTATCAGTTTTTAATAAAATCGAGACGTGCGACTACCTAATATTAGACCACAACTTCTGCGTGAAAGAAGACCGCCAGTGAAGCCGCAAAGTGATTGTGAACAACGATAACATAACTGGAGTAGACTGCTTAACGTGTATGACCTCCAACTGTAAAGATTTATAACAAATTTACATTTAAATCACAAGTTCAGTTGTGAATCAAGTTACCAGTAACCACCTTAATGATTTAATGAAGTGTTCAGACACGCGACTACAAGAATTTTTTACTTCCTCTTTGGCTAGGAAGCATGGCATTACCAGGCTGGAGGCTGTAATACACAGTTGTACAATGCATCGTGTGTTTGACCCTGTGAAAAACTGTGTTAGTGTTTTAAGCTCTAACAAATAGTATTTGCAATGTGCTCCACTGTACTTTGTGTCAATCACAACCATGGTGTTGTCAGCTAATTAATAAACTGTATGGTGCTTAACAACGTTTTTCAGTCTACCTACTTCGGTAACAACAAAACTCGAAAACTGACTGGCGTGCAAGTAGGTCTGCCACACTCTCAAGACCGAGAAAAACCTATCATTTATGCTCTGTCTGCATACAGTATTAATGACGTGTAACTACCTGTAAACTACTTGGAGATTCTTAAATCTGATTGCAACAACAACAGTGTAAGTATTACACAAAAGTGCTATATTAAGGTGGGAGAAACATATTCTTCTAAATTTAGGGCACTGTCCTCCACAATGCTGTCGGATATGGATATCGCCGAATTAAAACTGGTACCCACAAACAATGTTATTGCACAAGTCCTAAGGAAATGAGTGAATGTCTCACACAGACATGAGACATTCCCCATTAAAGAAATTACGCCTTTAAGTGTCATTACTGTGTTGTCTGTACGAAAAAGAAAACTGGAAACGGAGGAGAGCGAGGTCAAAATACGAAAATTGGAGTATAGGCTGAAGACACCTGCCATAAAGGGAGAATATAAACTACAGTAGGAAAAATAGGAGGCTATTCCAAATACGTGTAAAGCTTACATACTGCTTTAAACAAAGTTGTGGAAAAATCTGGCTACCATTGATGAATATAAAATATCTGCTTTTACTGTTAATACCATTGGTACGTAGCTATATGTTGGAGTCATGCCCGAAAAGGATGGACGTTTACTACATTAAAGAAAACACGAAAAACATGTTCACAAAATTCCATTCTTACACGGATCTTCTTAAAAAGGATGTTACATTTCATCTAAGTGTGCTGGACTGGATTTTGTGCATCTAGCAACAGAACAACCGTTTGCAGAGCTTAAAACTGACAGCACACCAACATGTAATGAGGAGTCATTTGCAAAATTTGTAAACATAAAATTCTATACGGAAATCCCACAAGAATGTGCGACAGAAGAACTGGAGCGTAGACCCAGGAAGATGTGGAGTGTTATTACAATAGTGTTATGCAAGAAATAAGAGGCAAGATTAAAGTCACCGAATGCTCTCCTCTAGAAGAACTACTGGAAAGAACAGAGCCAATTGTTATGGCCATGAAAGAGATAGTTTAAAAGGAGAAACTTAGCTCTTTACTGGAATTCGAGAACATACCTTCTTTGTACGTATTAAATTACTCAATGGAGAAAGAATTAGAAGATTGCAGTGTTGATTTAAGTCGTAAGTTAAAAATGAAGCTGAATATTATCCAAACACCACAAACAAAAATAAAGAAAGGATTTTATTCTGAGTCTAAATGTGTATGCAGAAATTAATAAAGGTTTTTTACGAGAACATTTGCTTGTCTTATTCATTAACCCAATAAGAAACTCAATAAGTTCTCTATTTCGGATGTGGGTACTGGCTGGTTGGATAACCTTGAAAAGTAGCTGAAACTAGGCAGCCGAAGACAAGGCAACAATCATTTCGTACTAATATGAACTGAAGCACTGTTCTAAATTATTCGTCTGTATACTATACACATGAAGGTGGTTGATAAAATGTTGTAATAAATTTCACAATGTATATGCATTCGGATAATCAGAATATCGTCACGGTATTCCTGCTAATCCTGTTCACTATATCATTGTATATAGCATTAATACATGGTAGCCAGCAGTTCAGTCTCTCTGACACAAGAGATATCACCATCCTCAGTTCAAATAAGTTGGTAACAGTAGAGTGCCATAAATAAATGGATATGTCTCCATATTGCGCCCTGAGCACTGAGTCATCATACACTGATGCGATACATAACATCAGACCAGCACAGTAAATATCTTGGGGAGAAAGACATGGGTTATACTCTGTAAATATCTGAGCACTGATGCACATTACTGTACAACACACTTGCACAACCCTTCCAATTCTGAAGGAGTAAACTGCACTTTCACACTCTTCATCATACTTTCAATCTCCATCTCTAGACGCCAGTCACCATCTAAGCCTGTATTCAGATGCTTTCACCTGCTAACATTTAAGTTATATGTAGATGTGAATAGTAGTAGTAGTAGTAGTAGTAGTAGTCCACTGGGAGAAAGTGGTGTCCTCTCATGCCTCTGTGCTTCCAGTATACCTGGAATATTTCACAGTTCAAAGAATGCTGCATATGTTGGAGTGCAATACCGACCTGTGCCATGCTGTTTGAGCCTGCTGTTTGAGCTGGTCGCAGGTTGTCACTGCAGATACTGGAAGCCTCAAGTGCACTCCTGTGACTCATGGACTGATATACCAGTGCTCTGCTGTCGTGTGTCTTCATCACACAAGTTGATGAGCAGCACAGACTTGCTCCAACACGCTGACCAGTTACACTTCACTGGAGGTCGGTGCCACTGCTGCAGTTCCTGACAAGCTTGAGGTCAGTTACCACTGCAGGTCTTATAAGATGGAGGGCGCTGCCACTGTAGCTCCCAGTTGAGCTGCTGAACAAAATCATTATTACATGCGATAATAATAATAATAATAGCAATTACAGTAATAGATGTGACTACATATATTATTATTGGTGCTTTGCCATTAAAGAGCGCATTTGGACTAAACTACACGGTCAGTTCCTTTTGCTGCCTTCCTTGCTGCCCAAACTTCCCTCATTCGCTCGCTGTGTTTCTGTTTCCGGTCCTCTGTCCATGCTTCTTGTCGGCTTTGTGTCTTCGGCTTCATCTTGATTGCCTTTTTGGTTGCCCAAATTTCTTTCGTCTTCCGGCTGTGATCTTGCTTGCGTTCTTCGGTCCATTTTACGCCTGTTCGTTTGTCACATTGCATCTCACGTCGTTTACTTTTCTTAATGATGTGTCTGAATTTTATTCTGTCGTTTATTGTGTCTGCTGTTGAGTTGGTTCAGATCGGTTTTTACCTCTGCCACCCATTTGTTGTTTCTAGCGGTTACCCAGTCAAAGATCTGTTTGGTCAGTCTGTGTGATGGCATTCTGTCCATAGAATTGTAGTCTGCGTTTTCTAATCTTTTCTATGATTGTCTCCGTATGTTTGTATAGTTCCTCTGTAGGTTTCTGATCCATATTCCATTGTTGTTAGTTGCGCCAAATATTTTCCTAAGTATTTTCCGTTCTACTTTTTCTAGTTGTCTGATACGTGTATGACCTAGGATTAGTGTGGTCTCTGCTGCATACAGTACCTCGGGGAGCACCACCGTGTCGTAGTGGTGTAATTTGGCTTTTTGTGAGATACACTTCTTGTTTAATGATTCCACACTACTTTGTATGCCTTGTCCAGTTTAGTTTTTCTTTCTTCGTTTGAGTCTCTGTTATGTCCGCTCATTTGTAGTGTTTCACTGAGGTATTTGAAGTTTGCCGTTTTGTAAATTGTGCCATACTTTGTGTTCAGAGATGAGAGTTTCTTTGTGCTCATAAACTGTGTCTTTTCGTAAGAGATCTGTAGTCCAGTTTTGGAAGCGATTTCATGTAGTTTTTCAACAGCGTCTTTTGTTTCTTTTATACCTTTCGTGACAATCGCCAAATCGTCTGCAAATGCCAGGCATTTAATCTGTAGGTGATGTTTCCCATTCTTTTATTACCTTATCTAACACCAGATTGAAAAGGAGAGGTGATAGGCCATCGCCTTGTCGGACACCTGTGCGGATTTCAAAGGCCTCTGATAGTTCCCCACAGAACTTTACTTTGGAGGTAGTGTTGGTTAAAGTTTGCTCTATGATAGCTCGTGTTTTGTTGTCTACTTTGTATTCTGCTAGAATTCTGAGGAGAGTTTTCCGGTCGATAGAGTCGTACGCCTTTTTGAAGTCGACAAAGGTAATGATCAGGTTGTGTTTGTGTTCTAAAATCATTTTCAGGTTCCAAATTTGTTCCGCACAAGACCGCCCTTTACGGAAGGCTGCTTGGTATTCCCCAATCAAGTGGCCGGCCTGGCATTCTAGTCTGTTTAGTAAAGCTTTAGAGAGGACCTTGTATGTGACCGGTAGTAGGGGTATTCCTCTGTAGTTTTTCGGGTTAGTCTTGTCACATCTTTTGTGTAGTGGGTGTATCAGGGCAGTTTTCCAGTCATCAGGAATTTTCATGGTCTTCCAGGTATCTTCCAAGATCCTGTGGATGTCTTTGGTGAGTTCTGGGTCTTGTAACTTCCAGATTTCCGCGATGATGCCGTCTTCTCCTGGTGCTCTACGATTCTTAAGTGACTTGATTATTTCTTTAACTTCTTCTAGAGTTGGAGGTTCACTATCTGGATGTACGTGCTCGTTTCTGTCATCATTTCTTCCATAGGGGGGTCCGTGTTGAGCAGTTTTGCAAAGTACTTTGCCAGAATGTCACAATTGTTTTTGGTATTGATTTCTAGGGTTCCATCCGGTCTTCTGCAGCACAAGTTGGGTGGTTGATATCCAGTCGTATTTTCTCTGAACGTTCTGTAAAAGTTTCTTTTATTGTTCTTCATGAAGTCCGATTCGATCTCCGTCAGTCGCCGTTTATCATATTGTCGTGTTTCACTGCGGATGATTTTGCTTGATTGATTTTGTGTTTTCAGGAAGTTCATCCAATTCTCTTAGGACTTATGGCTACTAAATTATTTCCATGCACTGATTCGTTGGTCAATAGCTTGGTCACATGTGTGGTTCCACCAACGGTGTTTCCTTGTGCGTGGTGCTTGTGCTAGTTTCATGGCCTCTCGGATTCTTCCTGAAAGTTGTGTCCAGTATGTCGTTTTCTCCATTTTAATTTTGTCTAATATTTGTGTCTGGTTTAAAGTAACGTATTCTGGATCTGGTCTAACAATTTTGTTCTTCTGGAGCTTTTTCTTGGGCAAAAGACGAATCCTGATCTGTAGTAGGTGCTGGTCTGAGTCGAAGTAGCCTTTACGGGTGTCTATGTTCAAAATTTCTTTTTCTGAGTCTTTCTGGACTGTTACGTGGTCGATTTGTAATTCTTGCTTTCCGCTGGGGAATTTCCCTGTGGTAAGTTTCCGTGTTGGTTTCTTGAATTTTGTTAACATAATGGCGAGGTCGTGGCTTTTGCAAAAGTCTATGAGGTGTTTTCCGTTTTTGTTTGTGTCCTTGTGTGGAGTATGTTTTCCTATGGTATGTCTGTATATCTTTTCTTTTCCGAGTTTAACGTTGAAGTCTCCCAGTATTATTTTCACTCTATGTGCAGGAATTTTTCTGATAGTTTCTTCCATTTTCGTCCAGAAGTCATCAATTTCTTCCGGGTTTTTCCTGTTGCAGTCATTAGTCGGTGCATGTACGTTGATTATTGTGTAGGATTTGTTGGCTGATTTCACTGTGATGGTGCTGATTCTTTTATTTGGTGACGAAAAGTCGATTATGCTGTCCGTGATGGACCTGTGTACTGCAAATCGTTGGCCAAAAACCCTTGGGTTTTTCAGTTGTCTTGATGGTTTTCCTTTGTATATTCTGAAATTCTCCGTTGTTTCCTGCAGTGCACATATTTTGATTTAAAATTTTTCGAGAGTGTCTGTCCGTTGTTTCATCTTTCCTGTCTTCATCAGCGTGTTCACGTTGAGTGTGCCGATGTAGTGTTTGCGTTTGGTCTTGAGGGAGTTTGAGAAGGTCCGATTCTTCTCATGATCTCCGTGAGCTCCCGAAATCCGATACTCACGACGATCCCAGTCTATTGACTGGGGCCCGGGGTAATGAGATTTTTCTCGTTGTACCATCATGATGTTTAGTAGTTGGATATATGGCATGCTGCAGAGTACAACCTGACTTTCCAGATCAGGAGGTTGGTTGAGGCCGCCACTGACACGTGGAGCAGACGCCTTTTGTAGGCGCCCACTGTGGGAACAGACGCTATTAGTAGTTTTGGTCCGGCCCGAGTATTTGATTTCCTCGGTACCAACTATATCTAGGAGGCATTCCCCTATCTGCCACCTGGAGTGGCGCTCGGTTGCGGGTCTACTAACCACCCCGATATATATATATATATATATATATATATATATATATATATATATATATATATGTGTGTGTGTGTGTGTGTGTGTGTGTGTGTGTGTGTGTGTGTGTGTGTGGGTGTAGGTGGGTGGGTGGGTGGGTGGGTGGGTGTGTATACGAGGTGTAAGCGTATTGTCATATCGCTGGCTTAGCTGTGGAGTATCTTTGTGGGCAGCCGCGTCACTAGTCGAGTGGAGCATGGGAAACGGAACTGTTATGTTGTGTAGTGTGTGGCTCTGAATGTGAGAGGCGTTGTTAGTATGGAAGTTGAAGTGTTGCTACAAGTGCTGTTACAGTAAAGTGATAAAATAAGTAAATGATTCAGAGGAAAGTGCGTCAAGAAGTAATTTAAAAATGAGCAGTGCTGCTGATAACGTATTTTTGTACCGTACTGTATCAATCATCCGCGCCGTGTTCGGTCCCCAAGAATGAAGTAATGTGAATCAGTAATCCTATTTACCAGAAAACAGAGCAGTTAAGTGACAGTATCTTGTAGCGAGCATGAAGACGTGCGTTCGGTCATCGCGTTTCCGCATTATCAACAATCAACCGCGCCGCGACGGTTACGCGCACTCTCGTACAAGTGAGAAATGATAACTGAAAAATTAACTTTACGGACAGTGCTGTATCATTATTAGTGTCAGGCAGGACTGGTACCAAATATCTGTGTATGTGTGACGAGTGTAAGAACTCCCGTGCGATCATTCGGCTTCCGCGCCGTGTTCGGTACGCGTACGCTCGTCCAAGTGATATTGTGGACAGATAATCATCAAGACTGTCAACTGGGATAAACAGTTGCGACTTAGAGTGTAAGCAGTGCAACCTGTGATGTCTTATCGTCTCAGAATATAGTTGTTTATACCAGAGGTAGGAAGTTTGTGTTCTAACGTTGAGTGGCTCCCCTAAACCCGCTTGCATATTTCGATAGATAATTTTAGGCAAGCCAGCAACAGTGTGGAGCAGGACAATACGACCGCCGCGGGATTACCAGGTACGTGGTGTGGACAGGGCGCACGGTCCAGAAGCGACAACCAGTTTAACGGTCCCCCACCCCCATTAGTACCCCCGGGGCGTGTTACAGAGGATTGTCCAGAAAGTAAGTTCCGATTGGTCGCTAAATGGAAACCACAGTAAAAATAAGAAACATTTTATTTGCAACAGTTAGCTACACTTTCCAGATACTTCTCTACATAGTCGCCGCTCACAGACATTTGACAGAGCGTTATACCAAATTTCCGACACCATAGCAGCCGCCTGTGCTTTCCGACAATTCTCTATGCTGATCTATAACGCGTAGCCTGCACCCAAGTGTTGAGTTCGTATCCAACATTTCATGTGAACAGAAATGATACTGAGGACGTGCCAATTAGGGCTGAGTTGTGGGTGTGTAACCTTCCCCTCACTTATCGACCTTAATGTCAGTGAAAAATTAAACCGCGTGTACCTAATGGAAATTTGGGAAAAGCAATCGTCACCGAAGTTAATCTGTCGTTAAAGAGGGAGGAAAGGGTTACATCTAAATGAAAGGATAAATGCAAATTAAATTGGTGGAAATTAATTTTGAAAAGGGGTAAAGTTAATAAAGAAAGTAAATGTGCGGTCGTTACGTTAACAATTAATTGGCGTTAATTAGATATTTGAGATTTGGGGAAAATTACGGTCGCCAGCCCCATGGACAACTACTATAACAACTGAAAATGAAAGATTAATGCACGTATATTTAGCACTAAAAGTGTGGCAACTGAAGGTTGACACATGTTGTGTGAAAACTGAATGTTTGTCAGAAGTAATAAATTTCACTACACTCTGACTTAATTTAGCAAAATAATTAATAAAACCGAAAAATTGAAAGTTAATTTAGTGACTGAAATTAATAGTGAACTTTGTTTCTGAAGCACTACGAAATTCAATAAAATAAGGTTAGTCTTGGCCTACCTCAACAAACATTTCAAAAGCTACTTCAATCTACGCAATTCAGAAATAAGAGATTTAACGTTGAACTTGAATTAAATGATTCTGAACAATTGACAATAGTAAAATTTAGTATGTACCAAGCTGAGCTGCAGTCACAGGTAAGCTAAAATATTGTAACAAAACTCGCACTCTTAATTTCTGCTTTTGTAATCGAAATATTGTAGCCAGCTATGAATACTTTGACTGAACTTTGAAATTAAAGCAGTGAAATGGAATGATATTACTTTAATGCCGGCGTTTGAATTTCAACGACACTCGGGTTCATTCCGGAAAAGGAAGGGACCATGCTTGGTAATTCAATTGGGACAATGAGCAACAAAGGTTCATGCTACGTTGCTGTAGTTTAGTGAGAAAAATTTAACAGTTTGACAAGCTGAGGTCTGCCATACAGTTCTAAACCTTTTCGTGCTTCCAGCCTTCCTTGTTGGTTGATTGAAGGTTTGAAGTCGTCGATCGAGGAGGTGGCGACAGTCACTCATTGTCGGCCGTCGCTGTTGCAGAAGCTGGATGTTGGCGCGCCTTCTTCTCGACATGGTCACCAGGCGGAACGGGCTCTTGATGTGCGCCAGCTAATGCTTCCCGTCCGCGACAACGTGTCAGAAACTATCTTAGCAAGTCGAGCGCAATTACATGCTGCCAAACCCCGAAAGCACGGCAACTCGCGGGAGCGGCCCACAACACTCCTGCTCCACCGCCCAACTCCAGCCAGACTCCGCTCTGCCCGCGCTCCATGCGGCAGAGTTAACACTACCAAAGATCCTAAACACTTTGGTCCTCCACACGAGCTATCAATGTAATCGTTCGATAGCATAGTTTTCCCTAGGCCAGACCCAGCGTAAAAATACAAATAATATTTATAAAACAAACCAATTATACTTCGACATAAATGCATATATATATATTAAAACAATTACAATATATAAAGACACAGGAATGTCATATCTTCATGTAACAAAATAGGAAAAAAATGTATAGTACAATAGATGGAAATAGGAGGATATGCATTTCCGGCCCCACATTGTCTGAGGATGTTCACGTAACGTAAACAGACTCAGAAAATGTCCCAAAAAGTAAAAAAACAAAGGAAATGCATATGCTCAAAACATCAAGAAAATTTAGCATTAGACTAATTAACCATAAACCAATTTTTAGACCTTAATAATTGAGTGGTGACACTCTTATCCTCAGTCCACCCTTTCATCTTATACAAAAGAAAAGAGGCTGACAACATATTAAAATTCATAGAAAACATAGATAATGGTCTAGCTATTCCAAAATCAGCAAAATTGAAGAAATGGAATACTATTTACAAAATTAATGACAGTACATGGTCATAAAAACAGGTAGATCAAAATACGCAAATTAAAAATTTATTACATAGAATACACATTTTTATATAACCTTTTCATAATTAATATTCTTGTCATGAGAGTCCACTTAAGTCTAAACAAGAAAATAATACACAGCAGATCGACAAAAACATAAATATTGTCAGCAAAATTCTTTCACATCAGCTGTCCGGGAAGAAAAACAACTCCGCCTTCCGTACCCGCAAGTACAAAGAATGCCGACCGGCACAAGAGCCGACAGCGGCTCCACCTCGCCAGTGCTGTTGCGCCCGCCTGTGCGGCACGCTTGATATCACTCGCCTGTTAAACGGCATTTCTAGAACGTCCGTTTCACTAAGTTCTTTCGGAAAAATTCACTCCCGAGTAATCTCAAGGAGTCCATTAACACTATCACAGTGGATAACTCAACACTGTCCATCATCACACGCATGTACTAGCTTGAAACTTAAAACAGCGTCTAGGTACATCGGCAATGACTAGTAAATCATATATTCATGAAATCTTACAGCTAGTTACAAAATCATATTTACATTCCTTATTCTGCTGTTACTCAGCTGAAAACTTAAACTAGCAGCTTGGATTTTTCAATTGATTAATAATCAGTTACTCGTAAATCATTTAGTCAAAATTAATTACTTATTAATTACAACTTCTTTAATGTCCTTTTGGTCAGTCAAAAGCATGGCAATCTAGCAAATCGTTAAATATTACACTCTATATTTACATACTTTACAAATTACCCATTCTGTGGTATTAATCAATTCTAGGTTGCTACAATTTCAAGTCTACAATGTTCCGTATACCTAATAGTTTTCCAGAGCTTGGATACTCTAAGCAGTAAGCATTTGTGTGAGGTATACCAATGACTTTATATGGTCTATTATAAACAAACTTAAATTTAGAGATTTCATTGTCTATCTCGCTCGATTTCTCATGAGCTTTTACAAGTACTAAGTCTCCGATTGCAAACTTAGCAAAACGCGCTTTAGCGACATGACGACGTATGCGAGCATCGGCTTTTAGCTTCATTACTTCTCACAAACGATCTTTCTTCACACCAATACTAATGTCAATCCGTGGAGGGAATCTGATTATCTCTTCCACTAAACTTTTACTTCTGTCATCTAACAGGATTTCCTCACGTCACAGTAGTTCAAAATTCATGCCTTCGTCAATGGCATCCGGCCACTTAACAACGTGTATAGGCTGATATTGCCTATCACACCGTCTCCTGCCTCGTCAAAACGCACTACTATTGTTTTATCTTGTGAAAGTTTTGCTTTCGTAATTAATCACTGCACGGTACTTTAATATCCAATCTAACCCGATAATTACTTCCGTAGTTAAGTCTGGCACGACGACAAACTCTTGTTCAAATCGTGCTCCACATATTTCGAAGTTGACAAAAAATCTGTTTTGTGTCCGGTTTACTGGCCTTCCCAGTAGCACCGATAATTCTCACTCCTGTTACTGGCATAACTACGATACCAGGTCTGTCTTTCAGTAACTGAAATATTTTCCCAGATACAGCACTCAATTCTGCACCAGTGTCAATCAACACGTTTAGTTGTAGGCCGTGCTTATTAACAGACACTACTATCTGTCTACACTTGTCCCGACTGTTTCTTTATTTTCCCACAATAAATCCTCGTCTATATCCAGGTCATTCCAGAAAAAACCATCCGGCTTTGATCCTAAATCTGGCTTATCTGGCGGCTTTTTCAGCCTCTGTTCACATACAGTTTTAATATCAACACGTTTGTCCTGAGGCTTAGTCTGTAGATTCGCCTCCAATACCGAAACCCTTTCCTGTAACTCGTCAACTAGTGAGTGTTGCTTTGCTATCAATTCACTAATTGTCACCTTCGTTGATTCCTCTTTGGTCAGATTGACCTCATCTGCCAATCTACCTGGAGGAATGTGCCCAGTAGTACCTGCAGCTACTTCCTCTGGATCTGCGCAACCCACACTGCTATCGTCCGACCCTATAACGTCAGCTGTAACCTCATACACGCTGTAATCTACGTGCTTTTCTACCAATCGTGTCTTGCCATCACTAAAATTCTAGTAATCTTTCTCCTTAATACTCTCGCAATGTTTAAACTGGAGTTTTGCGTCGGATGGGTCGGCTACTTCTACCACCATAACTTTCGGTAAAGTCTGCCGGTTATGGCCAGAACTTCCCGTTACTACTTCAACATCCAACTCCTGCGGACGAAACACGACGAATCTTGCTCGTGTTCCCCATTAACATCAACTATTTCTGGTAAAGTCTGCCGGTTATGGCCAGTACTTTCGATCACTTCACAAACACTATCTTACTGCGGGACGAGACGCGGCAAATCCTGCCCGCGCTCCCCATAAACACTTCTCCCGTACAGGCCCCTATAATCTCTTAGTTCGTCGTATAAGCGACCGAACTACCCTAACCAGACCTCATCCCTCTCTGCATCCCCTCGCTCGATGACGGACGTTTTATCCGACATCTGATCTTCTCTCAACACTTGCGAACCATTCTTAAACTCAATCTCCAGTTCCGCTGTAGGTGTTACAGCTGCCACTTTGTAATCGATTTCCGGAACACTACTTAAATTGTTCTCACTGACAGTGAATGTATTTTTTACTGCAGTGTCTACAGCTGATCTACTACTTGTGGGCGCACGCCTTTTCCCTAACACTGGCACACTCTCCCGCCGTTGATTATTCCATACGGAATTTTCATAACGACGACACCTAGGTTTTCTCCTGTTATTGGGCCGCCGAAATTTCTCCACGCCCGGTCGGCCCCTTACCGGCGCGGCTAATGGTTTCCCTGTCTCGTCCCAGCGGATACGCTCCCCGGATGCTGCTGAGGCGGCTGATCGCACCCTCTGGCGTTATTACTATTCTGTGAAGCCCGTATCACGTTAGCATGATACTGGTGTCCGTCATTCCTGTTATTATTTGCATTGTACCGGTTGTTATTACGGTCCGAACCATTATTGTTATTGCTGCCATGGTTGCGGTATGCATTATTCCCATGCTTATCGTTGTGGTTGTTGTGGTACCCGTTGTTGTTACCACGGCCTCTACCACTGTCGCGATTATTGCGGCAATTGTTCTCGTTCTCATCTCTTCCCAGGAAATCATTGATTGTCTTGTAATTGCTTCCTACCTATCGTTTTGTACCATCTGAAAGCTTCTTGTAGAGTTCCCAGACTATTTCGGATCCCGTGCGGCGATGACGCAAATATTCCAACTTGCGGATCCAGCCCTCACAAAACTCCTTCATCGAGACACGCGAATTCCCATCG
This sequence comes from Schistocerca nitens, assembly GCF_023898315.1. Classification (NCBI taxonomy): domain Eukaryota; kingdom Metazoa; phylum Arthropoda; class Insecta; order Orthoptera; family Acrididae; genus Schistocerca; species Schistocerca nitens. Next base: position 7,107,662 of record NW_026045910.1, on the reverse strand, counting down.
AAAGGCCTCGATACGATAAAAATGGGGGCCAGACACTTTGTTGTTTTTGCTTTGACCAGTATTCAGCCAGAAAAAAATTTTTAAACTCGTCAAAAGTCAGGTTCGTGATGTTGAGGTTTAAGCCCCAACGCTTGGCATCACCAGCCAACACGTCAATAACCGCATTAATTTTTCTCTCATTAGTCCATGATCTGGGTAAAACTCTTTCCCAATTTTTAATGAAATCCGTCGCGTGTATACCACCTTTTTTCAAGGGGTCGAACAGCTCCTCCTTCGTCAACAATTCCGAACTTCAAAAATGGTTCAAATGGCTCTGAGCACTATGGGACTTAACATCTATGGTCATCAGTCCCCTAGAACTTAGAACTACTTAAACCTAACTAACCTAAGGACAACACACAACACCCAGTCATCACGAGGCAGAGAAAATCCCTGACCCCACCGGGAATCGAACCCGGGAACCCGGGTGTGGGAAGCGAGAACGCTACCGCACGACCACGAGCTGCGGACAATTCTGAACTATGTGCACAGATTGGCACATAGCTCTGTTTTTCGTCAAGTTTCTTTTCTAATTCCAACACTCTCGTAATTACTTGGCAAGTGGTTGTCGCAAGCGTTTCCACTTCCTTCTTTTTCTCTTCGCAGGTATTAACCTGCTTCCTCACTTTAGTATCTACTTCGGATACTAAAGCCTGTAAAGTTTCCACCTTCTGTTGATCCTCTTTTTCAGTAATTGAATTTGTTCCGTCACCTTATTCTCGATGATCGGAGCATTTGCTAATCCTACACTTTTCTCGATTCTGCTAATTTTTGTGTCAAAACGAGTATTTATGTTCGCAATTTCCTCCTGAACGCCTATCATTTCCCGTTTAAGATTACCGATTTCGGTATTAATCACAACAATATCTTGTTTGATTTTATCAGCCGGCCGGTGTGGCCGAGCAGTTCTAGGCGCTACAGTCTGGAACCGCGCGACCGCTACGGTCGCAGGTTCGAATCTTGCCTGGGGCATGGATGTGTGATGTCCTTAGGTTAGTTAGGTTTAAGTAGTTCTAAGTTCTAGGGGACTGATGACCTCAGAAGTTAAGTCCCATAGTGCTCAGAGCCATTTTTTTGATTTTATCAACTTTTGTGTTACCAACTCCAACATTGTTGTTAACAACATTAATTGCTTTGCTTCCTGTCAATTTTATCAGACTAATTTCTGCTGATTGAGTTTCTATCTTGCTAGACTGAGCAAAACATTCAATAAATCAGTTAAATTCCCGGAAACCAGCGGTTTTACTTCCGTAGCGGGTGCCTCTTTAATTGTCCCCCAGTATTCATCACCAAAGGGTACAGATTTGATTTTCACTTCCGATTCATAAAAATTTTCTAAAGTTTGGAATTCCATTTCTGCTCTTTGTTTCGTTTCGGCGGTCGCGTCTTTCATGCTAGCCGCCTGCCCCTGAACAATGGGTTCCGCGGTGCGCGTTTCCCACTGTTCGACCGATTGTTCCGTACCCAAGTCTACCAAATTCTGGTAATTGTTGCCTTCACTCATTTTACAAATTTTCAATACAAATGCCAAATCTCAAATCAAATTAGGATCCCTCATACTACTTATTCTCGCTGACGTATCGACCATTTCGTAACCAGTACTTTGTTACGAGATTTGCACAATGCAAAATTCGTGTCCAGAACAATCTGAAATCCGAAGATTGTCCTGTCACCAGGTCGCCACGCGTAACCTCCCCCTCACTTATCGACTTAATGACAGTGAAAAATTAAACCACGTGTACCTAATGGAAATTTGGGAAAAGCAATCGTCACCGAAGTTAATCTGTCGTTAAAGAGGGAGGAAAGGGTTACATCTAAATGAAAGGATAAATGCAAATTAAATTGGTGGAAATTAATTTTGAAAAGGGGTAAAGTTAATAAAGAAAGTAAATGTGCGGTCGTTACGTTAACAATTAATTGGCGTTAATTAGATATTTGAGATTTGGGGAAAATTACGGTCGCCAGCCCCATGGACAACTACTATAATAACTGAAAATGAAAGATTAATGCACGTATATTTAGCACTAAAAGCGTGGCAACTGAAGGTTGACACATGTTGTGTGAAAACTGAATGTTTGTCAGAAGTAATAAATTTCACTACACTCTGACTTAATTTAGCAAAATAATTAATAAAACCGAAAAATTGAAAGTTAATTTAGTGACTGAAATTAATAGTGAACTTTGTTTCTGAAGCACTACGAAATTCAATAAACTAAGGTTAGTCTTGGCCTACCTCAACAATCATTTCAAAAGCTACTTCAATCTACGCAATTTAGAAATAAGAGATTTAACGTTGAACTTGAATTAAATGATTCTGAACAATTGACAATAGTAAAATTTAGTATGTACCAAGCTGAGCTGCAGTCACAGGTAAGCTAAAATATTGTAACAAAACTCGCACTCTTAATTTCTGCTTTTGTAATCGAAATATTGTAGCCAGCTATGAATACTTTGACTGAACTTTGAAATTAAAGCAGTGAAATGGAATGATATTACTTTAATGCCGGCGTTTGAATTTCAACGACACTCGGGTTCATTCCGGAAAGGGAAGGGACCATGCTTGGTAATTCAATTGGGACAATGAGCAACAAAGGTTCATGCTACGTTGCTGTAGTTTAGTGAGAAAAATTTAACAGTTTGAAAAGTTGAGGTCTGCCATACAGTTCTAAACCTTTTCGTGCTTCCAGCCTTCCTTGTTGGTTGATTGAAGGTTTGAAGTCGTTGATCGAGTAGGTGGCGACAGTCACTCATTGTCGGCCGTCGCTGTTGCAGATGCTGGATGTTGGCGTGCCTTCTTCTCGACATGGTCACCAGGCGAAACGGGCTCTTGATGTGCGCCAGCTAATGCTTCCCGTCCGCGACACCGTGTCAGAAACTATCTTAGCAAGTCGAGCGCAATTACATGCTGCCAAACCCCGAAAGCGCGGCAACTCGCGAGAGCAGCCCACAACACACCTACTCCACCTCCCTACTCCAGCCAGACTCCGCTCTGCCCGCGCTCCACGCGGCAGAGTTAACACTACCAAAGATCCTAAACACTTTGGTTCTCCACATGACCTATCGATGTAATCGTTCGATAGCATAGTTTTCCCTAGGTCAGACCCAGGGTAAAAATACAAATAACATTTATAAAACAAACCAATTATACTTCGACATCAATGCATATATATATATATATATATATATATATATATATATATATATATATATACAAATAGTAAAACAATTACAATATATAAAGACACAGGAATGTCATATCTTCATGTAACAAAATAAGGAAGAAATGTATAGTACAATAGATGGAAATAGGAGGATATGCATTTCCGGTGTTTCAGGCGATCGAACACTTCCCATCGAAAAGGCTGCAGGAGCGTCTTCACTGCCCCTGCAGAGTGCGGCTGAGAATTGCTATGAAGAAGGAAGTGCGTGGCAGTTGTATTAGGTGGGCTGCATTCATTAAGGTGAAGCATCTCAGTGGGCCCTCCTACTTGACGGGAGACATCGTTGTTCTAGGCACCTTTACTCGCTCACAGTGCGCTCACAACTGAAAAGAGACACTACCCAACAGATATGTGCAAAGCTTCATCGGGTTTTCACTGTGGTGTCCATTTCACGACAGATCGGAACTTACTTTCTGGACAACCCTCGTATTATTAAGCAGGGCATATTTACTCTCCCACTTCCTATTCTGTTGGGAAGCGCTGGATGATCTCGGCTGCTGCTGACATGTCACGTTCCTTCCACTGACTACAGGTGGGACTGGTGAGCCACTGCACTTCCCTTGTATCCCCAATGCTGCCAGATTGCACAGTGAGATCTTGCACAGATGTCAGTCAGTATGGGGATGTGGAAAGGGATGAGTGCTTGCAACCATGTCTGTTGGGCTGTAGCGAGAGCCATTATTAGTTCAGCATATTACTGCTCTCGATTTGATGCCCTCCACACAGTGCAGCACTTAAGAATAATATTACTTACCTGCTGAACTGGTGTCAATCGCCTCTTGCGCAATGGAAAGAGCCAGACGGACTAGCCATTTCAAACAAGGTCAGCAGTTTGAGCACCAGCAAACATATCAGTTGTGAAATTTATCTTCAGGTCATCTCGATGCATCACTACTATTTGCTGAAAAGCGTTATTTTTATGATCCGCCATAATCATTTCCTTCCACTCCTTATGGACACAGTCCTCAGCTGCATCCTTACAGGTAATACAGTTATTAAACTCCTCTCTGTCTGATGCCAACATCTCATCAACTAACCACATTGTGCACACACAAGTGCTTCCATACTAACATCTCAGAACAGACTGAGCTTTCACACCAATTTCCAGCTAAGGAAGAGGTGGGGAGATGGGGGACGGGTGCAAATGGGAGGGGTAGAGGTCGGGAGGGCTGGCGATTTCCCAGTTATGGAGGTCAGCGACAAATTTGGAAGGAACCAATAGGAACGCTTACACAGAGAGAAAACTGTGGCTAGCATATAACAAATAGGAATGCTTCTACAGCAGGGGAACTCAGGTCTGCAGGTTCATACATGTCAGGTATTGTTCCCATCCTTCAGGACCACTCACACACAGAAATATTGTTAAGCATGCAGCCCTTCTAGGAATATATTCGTTCCACCTGCTGCAAACCAGATGCCCCACATCAAAGTAAGCTGTCGCTAGTGCAGATCCCCTGGGACATTTGGGATGGGACAGTATTGTTCACAAGGTCAGCATTTCCCCCAGCGCCCAAGTGTCCTGGGAATGTCTTTAGAACACTTGCTTCTATGTCTCTCTTCCTCTCTCTACATCTACGTCTACATCTACATCCATACTCCGCAATCCACCTGACGGTGTGTGGCGGAGGGTACCCTGAGTACCTCTATCGGTTCTCCCTTCTATTCCAGTCTCGTATTGTTCGTGGAAAGAAGGATTGTCTGTATGCTTCTGTGTGGGCTCTAATCTCTCTGATTTTATCCTCATGGTCTCTTCGCCAGATATACGTAGGAGGGAGCAATATACTGCTGGACTCTTCGGTGAAGGTATGTTCTCGAAACTTTAACAAAAGCCCGTACCGAGCTACTGAGCGTCTCTCCTGCAGAGTCTTCCACTGGAGTTTATCTATCATCTCCGTAACGCTTTCGCGATTACTAAATGATCCTGTAACGAAGCGCGCTGCTCTCCGTTGGATCTTCTCTATCTCTTCTATCAACCCTATCTGGTACGGATCACACACTGGTGAGCAGTATTCAAGCAGTGGGCGAACAAGCGTACTGTAAGCTACTTCCTTTGTTTTCGGATTGCATTTCCTTAGGATTCTTTCAATGAGTCTCAGTCTGGCATCTGCTTTACCGACGGTCAACTTTATATGATCATTCCATTTTAAAAAATGGTTCAAATGGCTCTGAGCACTATGGGACTCAACTGCTGAGGTCATAAGTCCCCTAGAACTTAGAACTACTTAAACCTAACTAACCTAAGGACAACACACACATCCATGCCCGAGGCAGGATTCGAACCTGCGACCGTAGCGGTCGCGCGGTTCCAGACTGTAGCGCCAGAACCGCTCGGCCACCAGCGGCCGGCTCATTCCATTTTAAATCACTCCTAATGCGTACTCCCAGATAATTTATGGAATTAACTGCTTCCAGTTGCTGACCTGCTATTTTGTAGCTAAATGATAAGGGATCTATCTTTCTATGTATTCACAGCACATTACACTTGTCTACATTGAGATTCAATTGCCATTCCCTGCACCATGCGTCAATTCGCCGCAGATCCTCCTGCATTTCAGTACAATTTTCCATTGTTACAACCTCTCAATACACCTCAGCATCATCTGCAAAAAGCCTCAGTGAACTTCCGATGTCATCCACCAGGTCATTTATGTATATTGTGAACAGCAACCGTCCCATGACACTCCCCTGTGGCACACCTGAAATCACTCTTACTTCGGAAGACTTCTCTCCATTGAGAATGACATGCTGCGTTCTGTTATCTAGGAACTCCTCAATCCAATCACACAGTTGGTCTGATAGTCCATATGCTCTTACTTTGTTCATTAAACGACTGTGGGGAACTGTATCGAACGCCTTGCGGAAGTCAAGAAACACGGCATCTACCTGTGAACCCGTGTCTATGGCCCTCTGAGTCTCGTGGACGAATAGCGCGAGCTGGGTTTCACACGACCTTCTCGAAACCCATGCTGATTCCTACAGAGTAGATTTCTAGTCTCCAGAAAAGTCATTATACTCGAACATAATACGTGTTCATAAATTCTACAACTGCTCGACGTTAGAGATATAGGTCTATAGTTCTGCACATCTGTTCGACGTCCCTTCTTGAAAACGGGGATGACCTGTGCCCTTTTCCAATCCTTCGGAACGCTACGCTCTTCTAGAGACCTACGGTACACCGCTGCAAGAAGGGGGGCAAGTTCCTTCGCGTACTCTGTGTAAAATAGAACTGGTATCCCATCTGGTCCAGCGGCCTTTCCTCTTTTGAGCGATTTTAATTGTTTCCCTATCCCTCTGTCGTCTATTTCGATATCTACAATTTTTTCATCTGTGCGACAATCTAGAGAAGGAACTACAGTGTAGTCTTCCTCTGTGAAACAGCTTTGGAAAAAGACATTTAGTATTTCGGCCTTTAGTCTGTCATCCTCTGTTTCAGTACCATTTTGGTCACAGAGTGTCTGGACATTTTGTTTTGATCCACCTACCGCTTTGACATAAGACCAGAATTTCTTAGGATTTTCTGCCAAGTCAGTACATAGAACTTTACTTTCGAATTCATTGGACGCCTCTCGCATAGCCCTCCTCATACTACATTTCGCTTCTCGTAATTTTTGTCTGCAAGGCTTTGGCTATGTTTATGTTTGCTGTGATGTTCCCTTTTCTTCCGCAGCAGTTTTCTAACTCGGTTGTTGTATCACGGTGGCTCTTTTCCATCTCTTACGATCTTGCTTGGCACATACTCATCTAACGCATATTGTACGATGGTTTTGAACTTTGTCCACTGATCCTCAACACTATCTGTACTTGAGACAAAACTTTTGTGTTGAGCCGTCAGGTATTCTGTAATGTGCTTTTTGTCACTTTTGCTAAACAGAAAAATCTTCCTACATTTTTAATATTACTATTTACGGCTGAAATCATCGATGCCGTAACCGCTTTATGATCGCTGATTCCCTGTTCTGCGTTAACTGTTTCAAATAGTTCGGGTCTGTTTGTCACCAGAAGGTCTAATATGTTATCGCCACGAGTCGGTTCTCTGTTTAACTGCTCAAGGTAGTTTTCAGATAAAGCACTTAAAAAAATTTCACTGGATTCTTTGTCCTGCCACCCGTTATGAGCGTTTGAGTCTCCCAGTCTATATCCGGCAAATTAAAATCTCCACCCAGAACTATAACATGGCGGGGAAATCTACTCGAAATATTTTCCAAATTATCCTTCAGGTGCTCAGCCACAACAGCTGCTGAGCCAGGGGGCCTATAAATACATCCAATTACCATATCTGAGCCTGCTTTAACCGTGACCTTCGCCCAAATCATTTCACATCTCGGATCTCCGTCAATTTCCTTCGAAACTATTGCACTTCTTATCGCTATAAAGACGCCTCCCCCTTCACTGTCCAGCCAGTCTCTGCGGTATACATTCCAATCTGAGTTTAGAATTTCATTACTGTTTACGTCTGGTTTCAGCCAACTTTCTGTCCCTAGTACTATATGGGCGTTGTGACCGTTTATTAATGAGAGCAGTTCTGGGACCTTTCTATAGACGCTCCTGCAGTTTACTATTAGCACATTAATATTGTTATTCCCTGTTGCATTTGGCCTACTCCTACCTTGCCGCGTCTCAGGAGGCGTCTTGTCGGGCCTAGGGAGGGAATTCTCTAACCTAAAAAATCCCCATGTGCACTCCACACGTACTCCGCTACCCTTGTAGCCGCCTCCGGCGTGTAGTGCACGCCTGACCTATTCAGGGGGACCCTACATTTCTCCACCCGATAGCGGAGGTCGAGAAATTTGCACCCCAGATCTCTGCAGAATCGTCTGAGCCTCTGGTTTAAGCCTTCCACTCGGCTCTAAACGCCGGCCACGGTGGCCGTGCGGTTCTGGGCGCTGCAGTCCGGAACCGCGGGGCTGCTGCGGTCGCAGGTTCGAATCCTGCCTCGGGCATGGATGTGTGTGATGTCCTTAGGTTAGTTAGGTTCTAAGTTCTAGGGGACTGATGACCTAAGATGTTAAGTCCCATAGTGCTCAGAGCCATTTGTACCATTTCGGCTCTAAACCAGAGGACCGCGATCGGTTCTGGAAACGATACTACAAATAGTTAGCTCTGATTCCACCCCGCAAGCGAGGCTTTCCGCCTTCACTAATTCCGCCAACCGCCTGTACGAACTGAGGATGACCTCTGAACCCAGACGGCAGGAGCCATTGGTGCCGACATGAGCAACAATTTGCAGTCGGGTGCACCCAGTGCTCTCTATCGCCGCCGGTAGGGCTTCCTCCACATCTCGAATGAGACCCCCCCGGCAAGCAGACAGAGTGAACACTGGCCTTCTTCCCCGACCTTTTCGCTATTTCCCTAAGGGGCTCCATCACCCGCCTAACGTTGGAGCTCCCAATAACTAATAAACCCCTCCCCCCGTGTGCCTGCTCGGACCTTGCTGAAGGAGCAGCCACATATCCACTCACAGGCAGAGCGGGCGATGCCACACGGCCAGCCTCCACATTTATCCTCCGCCTCGTGCGCCGCGAACGCCGCTGAACCCACCACTCCCCTTGGGGAGAGGGTGACCCAACCGCGCTCGGTACCCGCGAAGATGTCTCGACAGCAGGGACAGTGGGTGAAGCATGTAACACCTGGGGTGTACCTTGCGACGCACCAGACTCCCCACTGCCGCTACACTCCGAGGCAGCAGCCTGAAGACGGCTGACCGCGGCCATCAACACGTTTAGCTGTTCGCGAACAGTGGCCAGCTCCTCCTGCGTCCGTACACAGCAGTCACACATCCTATCCATCCTAAGGAATCAATTTACTGAAGAGAGTTAATCAACTTTTAACTAGACTGCTAATTCACTAAAGGCGGCTGACTATTGACTAAACGGTGATTGTTAGCCACTTCTTGTAGAAAACAAAGAAAATAGCACTACCTGTCTCTGGACTGTATTGAAAACAAACACTAGCACTACTGGCACTATGGTTGACTAACGGGACTCTCTCTGACTGTATTCAAAACAAACACGAAATATCTCTCTCTCTCTCTCTCTCTCTCTCTCTGTGTGTGTGTGTGTGTGTGTGTGTGTGTGTGTGGAAAGATAGGAGATGCTTTGTCCTTGTGATAGTGTTTCAGGCTGTTTGCCAGTCCTTCCTGGAATGATGGAACATTTTTGATCCATCCGCTACAGGATTCTACAAGCCAGAGGCCGCCACCCATATTGCTGTGGTAATATGCTTGGTGGCCTTCGTGAGAGAGACTGGGAGCACTTCATTCTTTGTTAGTGCATCAACTGCTCGGCAGAAAAGCAAGCCGCCGTTAACGCAAGTCTGCTGGGGTATTACCATTTCGAGTTATACTGATCAACAAAGTAGACCACCCTCGACTGCTGCAGATGGCCAGTTTAAAAGCCAGCCCGCCGCAGCAGCAGAAGCAGCAGTTCACAGAAAATATGTGACCGTTTATCTTCGTGCGAGCCGCCGCCAGATAAGTGTGCAGTTGCGGGCGCTGAGCGCAGGGCGAGTTAGTTCCCTCGCTTGCTGCACTGCTGGACTGGTTAGGTTAGGTTAGGTTAGGTTAGGTTAGGTGCGCCGTGGAAAGTCGGCCACTGGCTGCCACAGCGAGTGTATGTAGGAGAACATGGGCTACCAGCGTTTAGCGCAGCAGTTAATGCGTTTGCAGTGCTATGAGTGATCCCAGCGCTTGGTGCAGTGCAGTAACGGTGTTTTCTAGCACTGCACATCTGCCAAGAGCTTTAACTGGACCGTGCAGGTGTTATCATAGCCTCCAATTGCTGTATGTAGTCTGTTTGTTTATGATCAGGAGGTGAAGTTCAGGTATTGGCATACTGTATTTCACAATATTTCAATATGTTTAGAGTTTTATACGATTTGCAGGTGGAGCTTAGGTCTTAATGGACGATATTGTTGATACCGTTTTTTGCAATATGTTCGGATCTTTATTGGCGAGGTTTTAGCTACCGTTTTTGGTAATATATTATTGGATCTGTAGCTATGTTCATGATTTTCTTAGATTGATGACCTGTGGCAGTGTAATTACGTAATTACTGTATGTAGTTGCTGGTCAGGATAGTACTCACACCTTCCTGAGCTTCTGCCGCCGATTTGTGGAAATTTCCAACTGGTAACACCTGAGATTCACAAAAAAAAACTACCCTATGTCCTTCCACACTGGCATCTCACCACAAACTGAGCTTTCCATGCCAATACCCAGGTGTGGGAGGGGAGTGGGGAGAGAAGAAAAGGGGAGGGGTGTGGAAGAGATAGGGTGGATGGAAGGGCTGAGGGGGCAAGGGACGGAGAAAACCGATGAAGTCCCCCAGTGATGTTGCCACATCTACTGACACTATTTGGAATAAACTTGGCAACAACTCAAAATGTCCCAGTTTCAGCCTGGCACCTCTGCTTGTTGATCACAGGGTACCAGGTTCGATTCCTGGCCTGGTTGGGGATTTTCTGTGGCTGGGGACTGGGTGTTTGTGTTGTCCTCATCATTTAATCCTCATCGTCATCAATATTTGTGACAGTGATAGACTGCACTGTGTAAAAAACTGGACTGTAAAGGTGCTGATGACCATGCAGTTGAGCGCCCCAAAACCAAACATCATCATCACCTCTGCTTATGTTCTACGACAATCTGTCATTCCAAACCACCAGAAAACTTAGGATCTCCCGAAAACATGTCATAACTGGTACATTTCAAGTCATCGGCATACTGAAAATTCATTAAAGGCACATACATTTTCATGGATACTGACGTTTTTATGTATGTTTACTACTGACAGAGCAACATGACTAGCATATGCGCACAGGTAAAAATGTGAGTTTTAATAGAGCTGACGGAGGAATTTTACTCCCTCATTAATAATCAGTGTGATTTGCGACCCGGACTCGGCGAATGACTGCGCCTGGAGAGCCTGCAGTTGCATATGACTAAAGTATGTAGGCAAATCACATTAACCACCACATCCAATGTGACGCGGCTGTTGCATCTCGTTCAGCTGGTTTTAGTGTCCACGTCGACTTCAACTGCATTGTTCGGTGTGAGGATGGCCTAAGGCAGGGCTAGCCAAGATTTCGGCTCACAGACCATGCTTGGGCCCTTGTGCCAAAGTGGTCAGCCTCGCTTCACATTTTGCCCACCACCGCACCGCTCTGTCTGCGTGTTCGGGGGAGGGGGGGGGGAGGAAGGGGAAAACTGTGAACACACTGCATTATTTAAATGGCAGTGCAGTCACACTGCATACTACTTGGTTTTACATTTCACATTTCTCGTCCCTATAAGTCTCAAACAAAAACAAAACAAATTTTCAGTATTATTTAATTATTTTTGGCGCACTGAAGACCTGATATAATTTTTATATGGTACGGACTGTCATCATGAGGGTAGATACAGATAAATTGACAGAGTTTCAAAGTTGCCCCATAACCTGACTTATTTAGTAAAAATGTCCTTCATACTAACATGTCGATCGAAATATTGTAGCCCTTCTGCAACTTCACTATGGATACTTGGAAACTAACTGAGGAAAGCAATGTAGACCTCTTGGACAGTTTTAAAAAAGAACATTTGTCAATAAAATTTGAATTACCTTGCAGGTCCATCAATGACAGCTGCACATGCACAGGGTGCTTTCAACTGAAATGGTAAACGGTCTCGCAGACAGCTTGTAAACACATGTAAGGTTGACAAGGCTCTCAAAATCTTTAAAGAAAGTATTCTTGTAATTTTTTCAAGACCACAATAAATTCTTCAAATCCTACGTTTTCTTTAACGCCAGTGAGCTTATGGAAATGGACTATCATTGTCGGAATTTGTCGCTTCTACAACGTGATTTTTTTTTTTTCAGATACATCTCGAACAAATCAGAAAGAGATTACCTTGCCATTTCTTATTTTGGGCAGTGTGCCGTGAAACCTATAACACTCTTGTCTGCTACTGCTGTATCATAACCTCGAAACTGGAGGCAGTTTGCAAACAGAATTATTATGTTAGAGTAATAATGGTATAAAGCAACAGAGCAGTGTTACCCTCTGAGAGGAATTTTGTTATGTTGACCGTGTTGTACCTAACGGAGGTGGCTTATCGGAAATGAAAGTGAGAATTACGTAAATATTTGAACAGTAACAAACAAAATTTTGCCTATCTGCACTGTTTAACTGATAAAGAAAACGGTCGCCAGCCTAAATAGGCAATAGAATGATTAACATTCTAGTTCAAGAAAATAGTTATTAGTAACTCTAATGGATAAACACAACCTATACTTGGCCACACGCGAGTGCAATGAACTCTGACACATACATATGTTTACGTTAAGATTGAAGCTAACAACTGGAGCAGCACACACTATTTGCAAAATTATAACAGATACCGAAACACACTATTACTTTCAGGGCTTACACAAACTGAATGTTCTTTATAACGTTATTGTTAATATACACTGCAGAATCATTAATTGGATATAGGTTAAGTCTCTCTCAGTTAAATACTTTACTATTTAAAAATGAAAGTTAATTGGAATCCACTGAAAGGTTGCTCTCACTTTGAAGAAGGAAATTATGATTTTCATAATTAATGGTCTTTCAATTTACTTGTTCCCGAGCATCAACACAATAGACAAACTGTGAATCCTGTTATACTATTAATATGCACTTCCTATACACAAGAGAAACATACACTTAGCAAACATGAGTATATAACGTCTCACAACTGCAGTTTTCCACTTTTACTACAGCGAAACACAATGTTGACAAAATTGCAAGAAACAGACTCACCTTTTTGAATTTACTACAGATATCAAGGTGATCATTTGCTAAGCAAAACTTTTTAAGCCTCAGTCTTAAGAACTTTTAATTTTGCAGTTGGCAACAGCACTTTAATAAGCAGTTTTAATAGGAAAATTATTTTCAGCAAATAACATTTACTTTAACTCACTCTCTTGCCACATTAACTTTAACTTTCTTTTTACTAAGTTCAAGAGGCATTAATTAGCATAACATTGGTCATAAATGTTCTTTCAGTAGGGACACTCGGTAATTACTTTAGTTCAAACGGAAAGGAACCTGAGAGGTGTTATGGTTCAAATGGCTCTGAGCACTATGGGGCTCAACTGCTGAGGTCATTAGTCCCCTAGAACTTAGAACTAGTTAAAACTAACTAACCTAAGGAAATCACAAACATCCATGCCCGAGGCAGGATTCGAACCTGCGACCGTAGCGGTCTTGCGGTTCCAGACTGCAGCTCCTTTAACCGCACGGCCACTTCGGCCAGCAGAGGTGTTATGATTAGGTACATAAATTCAGATATAAATTACCTTATATTTGAGCACACTGACACATCCATTAAGCTGATACTTCACTGTACATCATCGTAACATTCCGATGCCATGATTGCGCAATGTGGTGGCAACTGCATGTTGGTAGGTGGAATTGCAGGTAGAATTGCTGGACTCAGTCATTTCTTGGTGACGATGATAGATACAAATTCCAGAATAGTTCCAGCTATTTATCCATCCATCCGAGGCATTGGAAAGTAGCAGTAAAAAGCCTCTCTCGGAACCAGCACAATATGCATGCTTAACATGACAGTGCACAGTTTGGTAGCTCGTCCCCGACTCGTAGCTCGTCCCCGACTCGTAGCTTGTCCACGACTCTTAGCTCGTCCCCGACTGACTATCAGTTCCACCTTTCCTATCTAGGCCAACCACAATTTGCGCGCGCTACACAGTTCTGTTCCTGAGGGGAACCACAACAACTTTTACAAACAGAATAACTAAGAGCCCTATGTGAGGATCAGCAGTTTACATAACAGCAACCAAATCCATTAAATAAAACAAAACATTTACACATATTGACATCTCTACAAAAAATTATTCACACAAAATTACAATTATATACTGTAAGTTTTGTTCCCTCCAAATGGGACAAAGAGTTTAAATGACAGATACACTACATTGCATAGAACCAAACCATGACATCAAAGTTTGTATAAAGAAAGCAGTATACAGTTTTGTGTTATCTATTCAAACATATTTACAGCAGCTCGACGATGTAACATTAAATAAAACAAAAGGCAAAATAAAGCAGTAGAGCATTACAAACCAACCTAAAATTTGGCATCTACAATCCATTCCAGACGTTCTAATTTTCGTTCATGCACTCCTTTTCCCTTAATAAACTGAATAACAGTGAGTTTTAAATCGAAAATTCGTTCCAGGCGTTACTTTGCAACAACATATGGAGTCACCATACTCCTCATCAGTTCCACTGAAATCTGTTGCAACTGACAATGGAATAATGAGTGGGACTTCAGAAATTTTCCTGTTCATACCACAAATTTCTTCGCTCCAGGCCTGCTAATTTACCCCTGAATGCTTCTTGAATAACAAAAGAATGACTCCTGTCTGTCAATCGTTTTAGTTGTTCCATTGTCAACTAAATATTTCAATTCTTTCTACATGGTACTGTAATGTCTTTTCATAGCAGATATGTAGTACCCGTTGCTTATGTGAACTGAGAATTCTCATCCCTCCCTTCTGCCACTCCCATCCATTTTAAATGACTACGACGACGGGTCGCTGTACTGCCTCTTTTTGTGCAAACAGACGCTGGACCTGTGAACTGCCTTCATACCATGAACAAACTACGAAAGTCAAACAGCGCTGACAGCACGACTCTGCCGAACTCGGCGAGTTGTGTAGACCGCAAAATGCCGCACCGAAATGCTAAATGAAATGTAGCGCTGCTTCGGGCACTTCAGATAAGGACCTAGAAAACTTGAGTGACAGGCCGTGCCTTGGCCCGCCCGCGGCATGCACGCGCTGTACGCGTGAAGTTTGGCACGCCGTGGCCGGCGCTATCCTGAGGTTTCCGCAGCTATTTTACGCTCGTCCATTTCAAGAACTCCATTGTAATTTGCGCACTTTACCTGCAGCCGTGAACTGGCGCTTGACTATTATTTGCAACACCACATCGCAATCCCTAACCGTTGTCACTTACGACTGATGACGTGGCACCATGGCATTCTGTCGAGTCGGCACTATCTGCAGTCACATATAACACACAGAGACACACGTGCCGTATGCACAAGCCGGGTCAATACTGAGTGTTCAGCACCAGGGTTAAGACCAAGTCAGCGCGTTGCACGTTGATTTCCACGGCAGTTGCTTTAGGGAATGTTTATGTTGGAGCTCTGATAAACGATAAGAGAGTCGAAACGAGCAACAAATAAGCAAAACGTTGCTTTAGCTTCTATGAGGCGTTTATGACGAACCTCTCATAACACAGCGGAGCTAGCGGTGTAACTTGTTTGTTTTGCCTCTGGAATGGAAGCAAAGGTAATCATAAATCTATCATGCAATATTTATCTGGGAGTGCAGCTGCTGAAACACAAGACTATGTACGATTAACAGTATTTCTGCTCATAAACCACAAACCGCACTATGTAACTATAAATTTAGGAAATGTTTAAAAGTGACTCACTGAATTCCGTTTTTCTTTTCTTCAGTTATTTGTGTGCCTGTGAGTCATTTAGAAGCTCAGTATTTTCTTGTTGTGCTGATGCAGCTGATGCAGCTGACGCTAAACTTGTGAGAAAAGTAATACAGCTTATTTGGGAATATTGTGAAAACGAATAGATATCTACATTTTAACTTCACGTCTTCATACTTCGAATTTGGTTAATATCGCTTCCCGAGGCAGGTCCGTTTAGTTTCTCTTCTGACAGTATAATGTAGTGACAACAGGTCCCTATATAAAACGCAATGGAACACAGCATCACCTGGAAAGATTGAAAATTACATCCATCGTATTGTAAAGAAGACGAGTAATTAGCTGATTTAATGCCTGCGTAAATGAAATCCGAAGTATGGGAACTGTTCCTACACAGAACAGATGACAATTACTATGAATATTGACACGACTATCAACACTGGTATAAGTCGAAATAAGGTTCACCATTCACTCCTGCTGTAAAACATATAGGCACTCGGTACTTGTCACCACCTCTGCATCTTCTGTATCTTTAAAATTAGTGTTTGGCCGTTGTATATAACTCAAACTCGTCACAACGAAGCAAACATTCTAGAAATGCAGCTAGTTATATATATATTATTCAAGAAGGAAATTGCAGTACTTTTTTTTAGCCATCGTTCTTCTTCCTGGCTTGGTACTCTCCTCTGCCAACCTTTTTATCTCAGAGTAGCATTTACAACTTACGTCATCATTTATTTTCTGGGCGTATTCCAATCTCTGTCGTCCTATACTACACTATAGCTTTTACCCCCTACGTTCCCTCTAGTACAATGCAAGTTATTCCTTGCTTTCTTATTAGATACCCTATCATCCCGTCTCTTCTTCTTGCCTTTGTTTTCCGTACACTCTTTTCCCCTCCAATTCTGCGTAGAACCTCCTCATTCCTTACCTTATAAGTCACCTGATTTTAGATATTCGTTTGTAACACCACATCTCAGATGCTTCGATTGCCTTTTGTTCCGGTTTCCCACAGTCCTTGTGTCACTACCATAAAATGCGCTCCAAACGGACAGTCTCAGAAATCTATTCCTCAAATTAAATGCTATGTTCGATACTAGTAGATTTCTCTTGACCAGGAAAACGGGTATTCCTGGTATGATTTTTATGCCCTACTTTCTCCATTCATCCAATGATGCCTAGATAGTCGAATTGCTTAATTTCATCAACTTCGTGCCCATCAATCATGATATTAAGTTTCTCGCTGTTGTCATTTCTGCTATTTCTCATTACTTTCGTCTTTCTTCAATTTACTCTCAGTCCATATTCTGTACTCATTAGACTATTCATTCCATTCAGCAAATCGTGTAATTCTTCTTCACTTTCACTCAGGATATCAATGTCATCAGAGAATCGTATCATTGATATTCTTTCATCTTGAATTTTAATTCCACTCCTGAACCTTTCTTTTATTTCCATCATTGCTTCTTCGATGTACGTATTGAACAGTAGGGGCGAAAGACTCCATCTCTCTTACAGCCTTTTTAATCCGAGTACTTCCTTCTTGGTCGTCCAGCCTTATTATTCCCTCTTGGCTCTTGTACATGTTCTATATTACTCTTCTCTCCCTGTAGCTTACCCCTATTTTTCTCAGAATTTTTAACATCTTGCACCATTTTACATTGCACACTTTTTCTAGGTGGACAATCCTATGAACGTGTCTTGATTTTCCTTTAGTCTTGTTTCCATTAACAAACACAGAATTCCCATTCTGGTGCCTTTACATTTCCTAAAGCCAAACTGATGGCCATCTGACGCACCCTTAGTTTTCTTTTTCATTCTTCTCTATATTTTTCTTACCAGAAATTTAGATGCATGAGCTGTTAAGCTGATTGAGCGGGAATTATTGCCCTATTTAGCTCTTCCAGTCTTCGGATTTGTGTAGATAATACATTGTACATACGTTCTACATACCAACGTGAATTGTTTTGGAATTTCTGATGGAATATTATCTATCCTTTCCGCCTCACTTGTTCTCAAGTCTTCCAAAGCTCTTTTAAATTCTGATTCTAATACGAATCTCCTGTCTCTTTTAAATAGACTCCTGTTTCTTCTATCACATCAGACAAATATCCCCCTTCATAGAGGTCTTGAACGTACTGTTTCCACCCGTCTGCGCCCTCCCCTGCATTTAATGGTGGAATTCCCGTCGCACTCTTAATGTTATCAAACTGCTTTTAATTTTTTTATAAGGTTGTTTTCACTTCCCTATACGATGAGTCAGTCCTTTCGGCAGTCATTTCTTTTTCGATTTCGTCGCATTTTCCAAGACACCATTTTGTCTTAGCTTCCCTACACTTCCCACTTATTTCTTTTCTAGGCGACTTGTTTTTCTGTATTCGTGAATCTCCCTGAGCATTTTTGTACATCCTTCTTTCTGCCTATACCCATGGTTTCTTCATTGTTACCTTCTTTGTTTGTTTTTCATTTCAACCTCTGTGATTGCCCTTTTTAGAGATGTCTATTCATCTTCAACTGTACTGCCTACTAAGCTATTCCGAATTGCTGTATCTATAGCTTTAGAGAACGTCAAGCGTATCTCTTCATTTCTTAGTACTTCCGTATCCCATTTCTTTGCGTGTTGATTCTTCCAGACTAGTCTCTTAAACTTCAGCGTACTCTTTGTTAATACTGCATTGTGATCTGAGTCTACATCTGCTTCTGGGTATGACTTACAATCCAGTATCTGATTTTGACCATGATGCAATGTAACTGAAATCTACCCGTTTGCCGCACGGGATTAGCCGAGCGGTGTAAGGCGCTGCAGTCATGGACTGTGCGGCTAGTGCCGGCGGAGGTTCGAGTCCTCCCTGGGCATGGGTGTGTGTGTTTGTCCTTAGGATAATTTAGGTTAAGTAGTGTGTAAGGTTAGGGACTCATGACGTTAGCAGTTACGTCCCATAAGATTTCACACATATTTGGACATTTTTTGTGTTCCCGTTCACCCAGACTTCTTCAAGAATAGCTCCTCCTTTTGTGGTTCTTGAACAGAGTATTCGCTATTACTGGTTGAAATTTATTACGGAATTCAGTCAGTCATTCTCCTCCCTCCGTCCCACTACGAAGCCCAAATTCCCCTGGAACTTCTCGTCTCCTCCTTCCTCTACAACTGCATTCAAGTCCGCCATGCCTATTAAATTTCCGTCTTCCCTTACGCATCTCCAGCTCGTCATCTTCAGTTTGCGACGTCTGCATGTACACCTGAACTATCCTTGTCGGTGTTCGTTTGCTGTCGATTTTGATGAGAACAACCCTGTCACTGAGCTGTTTGCAGTAACATAGTTTCTTCCCCTACCTTCCTATTAATAAAGAATCCTACTCCTGTTATACAATTTTCTGTTGCTGTCGATATTACCCTATACTCGTCTGACCAGAAACCCTTGTCTTCTTTCCATTTCACTTTACCTCACTTAATCCTACTATATGTAGATTGAGCCTTTGCATTTTCTTTTTCAGATTTTCTAGCTTCCCTACCAAGTTAAGCTTCTGACACTCCACTCCCCGACCAGTAGAACGTTATCCTTTCTTTGGTTATCAACTTTTTCTCATGGTCACCTAACCGTTGCCTGTTCCCTCTCGCAGATCCGAATGGTGGACTATTCCAGAATGTTTTGTCGGTGGAGACAATCATGACACTTTTTCAATTACAGGCCAAATGTCCTGCGGATTCACATTAAGTGTGTTTAATGCAGATTTTTCCATTGCCTACTGTATGCTTTTGCCGTTGATCTTTGCTGAATCTCCCCCCTTTAGGAGCTGTTTCCCACCCCAAGGGCAAGAGAGTGCCATGGACCTCTGTCCACTCCTCCGCGCACTTTGATTAGGCCGTTGGCAGAACGAGGGTGACTTCTTATGCTGGGAGTGTTATTCCACCAATGCTGAATATTATTCAGAATTGTGTGTGGGGGGGGGGGTCCGAATGTGTGGCTGAGAACTTTCTGAATTCTAATCACAGACGCTACCCTTAGACCACAGGTGTTGAAAATGTAAGTTTTATGGAGAATAGATTTTTACTTTATGTAATCAACTGACAATGATTAATTCAGAGCAATGCTTCGAAAATTGTAGCAAACTAAAACAAAACCACAATAAAGTCTGTGGGATTCACGTTTAATTGGAAGAAGGCAAGACGTAAAAGTGGGCTAGACTTCCACATTTGGGCAGCTCTCAATAGCAAAATAAATGAGATTAAATATTTAATGTAAGTAACAGAGTAGCCAAGATGAATAAGCAGCTGAGTTAAATGCGAGCTTCTCAGAAGATGGATTAGGCTACTCTCGTAGCAAAACGTTCTTGAAAAACAACGAGACAGCGCAAGGCAGCGCCAGACGAGATTCGGGAAGCGACTTTCATCCAACCCATGTTCTTTCATGAACTCCAGCAGTACCCAGGCTCCACTTGGAAAGAAGACTGAATGCTACTGCCAAACTGACGAATTCCTTTTTCTACGTAAAAACAGGAGAAGGCAGCACAAATTTCGCATTCAAAGATTGAAACAAGCATCGTTACTATTCATGAGGCTGATGCTGGTTTCAAACAGTCTTTTCCCCAGGGGAAGGAACTTACCTTTAGCAAGCGGATTGGCGCTAGCAGTTGTCCGCTATAAGCAGTTCGGGGAACAGGAACCCAGGAAGTGCTCGTTTCCTCTGTCGACACTATGGGAATCCATTTAGAACCACGCACTTTCGACGAGAATCGAATAACTTCCACTCTCAGCAAAATATATCAAACTCAAACAGTAATCGTAAGAGAGTTTAAACAAAATCGCACACCGATATGTAACAGTCATTAAGTACAAGAACGATGGTTCAGTCTAAAACTTAATTATAAAGAGTACTGCTACAAACATATAGTGTAAACGGCGTCATCCTTTCAGGAGCAACCCACACACTGCACACACAGATCCCATCTGTAAAATTCGCTAAACCTATGGCCATTTGCTAAGCAAGTAGATACTTCCATGAGTTCAAACAGAAGATTATAAATTGAATATTTGATAAGAGGCGGTTGGAGAAGACAGAATAACAGTGTTGCTTGTAGCCATCGGATTCCCTGACCAACGAACTTACCTTTCCTGCCAATAATCGCTTAATACGGGAGTACTAGGGCAAAGAGAGCACGACCCCATGTTGCACTGTTGCCAAATTTGTTCAAGATGGCGGATGTAAATTGGCGGCGATAGATATGGCAACGTCGCAATGACGTCATGGTGGGAAATTCAAATTTTGGCGGGAAAATAGGTCAATTGAGCTACCTTCACTAACCTAACCACCTCCCCTCCCCTCCCACCATCCCTCCCCAAGAAAATGGTGAGACATTATAACTTTGGTGGGGAAAAATGGTCACTTGGGCTACGTCCAGTAACCTAAGAAAACAGTGGGAAACAGGTTACTTGGACTAGCTCCACTAACCTAAGTCATCCAACTGCCACCTCTTCTTTGGAAATGGTGGAAAGAGGACTCAGCCTTTGCTGGGCTGCTGAATAGGATGGATTATATTGCAGGCAGTCTTTATTTAAATAATGTGTGTTGTCATAGGCAGTATCTTCATCCAGTGTGTTCACCATGAGGTCTGGAGTCCAAATGACCTAGTACACAGTACTGCTACCAGAGAGCACTGTCATTCCATGGCGGTCTGGGAAAAAATGGTGGGAAAGGGACTCAGTCTGTGTCCAGCTGCTGGAGAGAGGATGGACTGTACTTTATTTCTTTTGGAACAAGTTACTTAGAAACGGATTTCATGTAGTTTATTTATTACAAAGGTACAAAACACTTGCTCTGACATGCTTGAGGTCACAATGCACAGCCTACAGGCCTGTAAACTAATATTAAATTACCGAAATAATACTTTTATATGCTCTGGAAAACACACTCACAAACTATAAACTGTAGACTGTCCACTTTGTTCAAAATAATGCAACAGACACGTCCAACATTAGTAACACTGTCAAACATTAATGCACATTTGCCGGCCGGTGTGGCCGAGTGCTACTAGGTGCTTCAGTCTGGAACTGCAGGACCGCTCTGGTCGCAGGTTCGAATCCTGTCTCGGGCATGGATGTGTGTGATTTCCTTAGGTTAGTTAGGTTTAAGTAGTTCTAAGTTCTAGGGATCTGATGTTAAGTCCCATATTGCTCACAGCCATTTGAACCATTTTGAATGCACATTTAATGCTCTGCCAACACTCTCACAACGCTTAAACAGCAGAAAATAATGCACTGCACAAACACTCACTTCAGGTAAAAAACGCTTTCGAACTGTCTATAAGAAATTCAAGCTCAACTTATCAGCGAATTATTCCCTACATAGGTCCCAAGGCATGCACATCGGACTGCGTGCTCACGCTGGTCCCATAAGCAAGGCAAGACGCCACTGGGCCACTCGTACATGTTTACCATCACTGGCACGATGCCTTTCCACCTGTGGTCCAGTGAAGACCTAATTGATGAGTCACTCACCATTGTAGGTGCAGATAAATGGTGGTCAGTGTTACACTGATGTCACAAGTCTGTGCAAATAATAGCCAAGTCACCCTCTCAATGCGCTATAGAAATCTGTTGCAATGTTTCCCAGTATAGCACAGGGAGCATTCGCCCTAGCGATCCTAATGGGACTTGTGAGATAACTTCGGATGCGCACGGGTTTAACCAGCCAACACGCATACCTGCCGGTCCAGCATTAAGTGAGAGATGTTTTTTATAGTGACTCATCCACGCAGGTGCAGCTAAAAGGTTCTAAATGTTATACTGATGTCACATGTCTATGTAAATATGAGCCAAGTCTACCTGTCGAAAGTATTGTGACACAGAAATAATTAACGGTCGCTTTTGTGGGAACTTTCGTGATGTCTCAGCTTGTCTGCATGGAAATTCTTGTCCTAACAGGACCTGTTTACAAAAATAACCCTGAATAACACTGAATGCATTCTTCCTGACGAGCCTAACGGGAGAGCCCGTCCATCTTGTCTCTTACTGAATTTATCCATCAAACTGTTGCCGCTGCCTGTGTGGGAGCACAATCCGCCATTGTTTATTGCAGACATGACTTTCAGCAGCAAAAATATCTTGTACAGATCGCCATATTGCACTGACAGTTAAACCTCACAAGAGTGGTCTACAGATCGTCAGATACAGGCCACATACTCACCGTACCGCAGTGTGGTGCCAACGGAGGGAACTGCCACCATAAACTCGGCCCATGACCGCAGCTGCAGAAGTGCGTGTCAGCCAGAGACAGGCTAGCAGCCCGTGGAGGAGCCCCCACCCCAGGAGGATCTAAGTGGTAGGAGTTCGAACGCTGTCAATACTCGCAGCACAAACACTCGTCGTATTGAACCTTATCAAATTTCCGTAGAGTATATACGGGACGCTCACAATCCCAAAGGCAACTCAACTCAAATATGGTTTTAGTTCACTGTATACCCATCCAGGGGAGGTGCGAGCCAAATCTTCATAAGTTGGAAGCTTTCTCAGACGCTCTGAACCAATGTACAAAGGATGGGCAAGGCCCAGCTCGGAACAAAGGCGTACACTGAGATGCTGTTTCTGGCCCATGCCTGCTTGCTTCCTGCTGTGGTTTTTATGACCATCTCCAGACTCAAAAGATTATTGGGAACCAGAAACACATTTTTCAGTGTAAATATTAGGATTGCTGCTGTAGTCTGACATCAAGCAATGTACTGGAAATGACTCCTCTTGATAACTGTGGTTCTGGAATGAATCTCAATATCTATAGCATACATAATTTTCCACATAAAAAAATCTTTCATTCCCCTTACGGCTATCGATGGGCTGAATCTATAGCTCTCTCACAATAGGACATACAGTAGCGACCACCAGACACTTCTACATATACCATGAAGACTGTTGTACAAAGGCTGCTTCGCTTCCCCTTGGCACAAATGCGTAATTGTTACTGGCCCCGACCTATCTTCTTGCTTGCTTGCTCTCTACACTCATCTTCAAACTCTGGGAATACAAGAACACATATATTTTCACATGGTTTGCCAGAATATTATTCAGTTTACGCGATTCTTCCCGATATCAAGCACATAGCAATATCGCTTGCATAACAGTATGGCTTGCACAGTATAATTCCGAAGATATAGACTAGAATTTATTTCTCTAGAAACCCGAAACTTTATCGAGGTGGATCATGCTGTAAACCACTGAGTAACTAGAAACTTATCCCATCTGTGAAGACTTTTACGTGAAAACTCGAAAAAATAGGACAAACTAGTATTTCCATTGATGAATAATGATGTCGGTAATGTAACAGATTCCAAATCATCCCTATAATTCACAAAGTCAACTAAGGTGTTTCTCATGTCTAAGGAACCAGCAAAAATGTCTTACACCTGTCGATCACCTACTGATGCACACACTACAGTCAATGTTCTCCCAACTAAATACAGGCGCGACATGTACAGAAGTAATCAACAGACAATTTACATGGGAGGAAATAACGGACCAGCGCAAATCTTCTCATATTTCCACGCGATCGAGAAAGCTGTCCAAATCATACTAAGACTTAATTCGCTCTTCAGCCATCTACAGCATGAAACAGTGAAGTCAGCTACTTTCCGGCATCCGAACAGGCCTTTCCATTGAAACGGCTCCTGCTGTTAGTGGGAAACGTCAAGCATTCCTGCACAGGCCACCGTCGCCGTGTGTCACGAACCCCTAGACAGAATCGTCCTAGGAAACCGGCTCTGAGCACTATGGGACTTAACATATATGGTCATCAGTCACCTAGAACTTCTTAAACCTATCTAACCTAAGGACATCACACAACACCCAGTCATCACGAGGCAGAGAAAATCCCTGACCACCCTGGGAATCGAACCCAGGAACCCGGGCGCGGGAAGCGAGAACGCTACCACACGACCACGAGCTGCGGACTAGGAAAACCGGCCAAATACATATTTGATCGCTATACTTACAATTAAATATTACAATCACTGTCTCAATTGAACGACAGTCGACAATGAGCGAATTATCGGAAATACACTCTGCTGAACGCTGTGGCTCTGGAAATAGATATATCTCTACCATTCCTATCACTAGACATGCTTTTCCCTTTGCTATCACAGTATTTCACTTCAAATCCATACCTTCTTTACGACTGGACATAGTCATTTCGTTTGCACATATTGGAACACACAAACATTCTTTCTAAGCCTGATGCTCAAGGCGAAACTATTACGTATCCTCTACTACTAAGTGTAACACTTCGCCAATAACTTATTGCTGGTGATACGAAATAATACTGACCGAAAATCAGAGATGGGTGGACATGTCTCATAAGTTTTTCTGCGAGTGTTGCCACTGTGTCTTAGAGAGGTGTAATCGTCTTAAAACTAGTCAGATGTTACTAAACATGATTGCAACAACAACTGTGGTCTTCTTTCTACAGTTGCACGTATCCACGTTAAAGCTATACTGGCTTTATAAATATAGGTATGGAATTACCTTCGGATGAAGTGGTTTCTCCAGACAAATACCACAATAACGAATATAGACAGTGATCACGGGAGTATATACACTCCTGGAAATTGAAATAAGAACACCGTGAATTCATTGTCCCACAAAGGGGAAACTATATTGACACATTCCTGGGGTCAGATACATCACATGATCACACTGACAGAACCACAGGCACATAGACACAGGCAACAGAGCATGCACAATGTCGGCACTAGTACAGTGTATATCCACCTTTCGCAGCAATGCAGGCTGCTATTCTCCCATGGAGACGATCGTAGAGATGCTGGATGTAGTCCTGTGGAACGGCTTGCCATGCCATTTCCACCTGCCGCCGCAGTTGGACCAGCGTTCGTGCTGGACGTGCAGACCGCGTGAGACGACGCTTCATCCAGTCCCAAACATGCTCAATGGGGGACAGATCCGGAGATCTTGCTGGCCAGGGTAGTTGACTTACACCTTCTAGAGCACGTTGGGTGGCACGGGATACATGCGGACGTGCATTGTCCTGTTGGAACAGCAAGTTCCCTTGCCGGTCTAGGAATGGTAGAACGATGGGTTCGATGACGGTTTAGATGTACCGTGCACTATTCAGTGTCCCCTCGACGATCACCAGTGGTGTACGGCCAGTGTAGGAGATCGCTCCCCACGCCATGATGCCGGGTGTTGGCCCTGTGTGCCTCGGTCGTATGCAGTCCTGATTGTGGCGCTCACCTGCACGGCGCCAAACACGCATACGACCATCATTGGCACCAAGGCAGAAGCGACTCTCATCGCTG
This sequence comes from Schistocerca nitens, assembly GCF_023898315.1. Taxonomy (NCBI): domain Eukaryota; kingdom Metazoa; phylum Arthropoda; class Insecta; order Orthoptera; family Acrididae; genus Schistocerca; species Schistocerca nitens. The sequence goes on along the minus strand of NW_026045910.1, from coordinate 7,081,611 downwards.
AAGACGACACGTCTCCATTCGTCCCTCCATTCACGCCTGTCGCGACACCACTGGAGGCGGGCTGCACGATGTTGGGGCGTGAGCGGAAGACGGCCTAACGGTGTGCGGGACCGTAGCCCAGCTTCATGGAGACGGTTGCGAATGGTCCTCGCCGATACCCCAGGAGCAACAGTGTCCCTAATTTGCTGGGAAGTGGCGGTGCGGTCCCCTACGGCACTGCGTAGGATCCTACGGTCTTGGCGTGCATCCGTGCGTCGCTGCGGTCCGGTCCCAGGTCGACGGGCACGTGCACCTTCCGCCGACCACTGGCGACAACATCGATGTACTGTGGAGACCTCACGCCCCACGTGTTGAGCAATTCGGCGGTACGTCCACCCGGCCTCCCGCATGCCCACTATACGCCCTCGCTTAAAGTCCGTCAACTGCACATACGGTTCACGTCCACGCTGTCGCAGCATGCTACCAGTGTTAAAGACTGCGATGGAGCTCCGTATGCCACGGCAAACTGGCTGACACTGACGGCGGCGGTGCACAAATGCTGCGCAGCTAGCGCCATTCGACGGCCAACACCGCGGTTCCTGGTGTGTCCGCTGTGCCGTGCGTGTGATCATTGCTTGTACAGCCCTCTCGCAGTGTCCGGAGCAAGTATGGTGGGTCTGACACACCGGTGTCAATGTGTTCTTTTTTCCATTTCCAGGAGTGTATTATCAGACCAACGATGCAGTTACATGTCGCCGATGGTGAAACATCGTAATAAAATTACCGAATTTAGAAAGAGATTCGGTTAAGGAACGTGGTATGAAACTGGTATTTGCATCTCCCTCATACCGCCACTAAATATTTCTCCAGTATTTGTAACGCATTCTGTCTCGATGCCACGTCAGAGGTTCGGAGATATATCCAATGCGTTTAGGCTATGATTGATTGAGAAGGAGAACAAGTGCTACAATTTCCGGTACAAATTTTGTCTGTGATTGGGAATCAAGTCTTTACAGTCAACGGCATACCTGCATTGTATCTGATGGAGAAGGCCTTTAATGATTACAGCCACTAGTGAATCATATTTCTGACACTCTCATATCTCGAAACCAGTCACCGTCTTCGAACCTGTCTGTTACAGTAAGATTCCAATGTGGCTTTTTAGGCAGTCCCTGTAACTCTTGCAACTCCTGCCATTCCTGCAGCTTTACGCATGTGATCATTCCAATTTAAGTCAGAACTGAGCAGAAGTTGGACAGAAGTATATTTACCACCTTCTGTAACCTATGTAGTAACACAGTGACCTGATTTTGTGCGACAGGACAGTGTTTTGACCATACGGTGCAAATGGGGCCATGTTGTCATAGCTCTTGCCAACCTTGTACGACTTGTAAGGTCAGCGCCAAACGAAGCCTGCTGCAGATACACGAGGTAGTATAAAAGATAGTACAGGAAATGGGAGATGAACGAATGATATTGGGATGCAGATCCATCGAATGCCACATCCATGATAGGGTTTGAAGGTGGATCCAATACGCACAATTTACAAAGCGATGTTGGGATGCATATCCACAATACACCACATCTAGTTAGCACTCGAATATGGATCTGCTGTGCACTATATATCCAGACCGACGTTCAGAGGCAGATCCACCACACGTCATACCTGGGATAGGGCTCACAGGTGAACCAGCCACGCGTTATGTCCGTGGACATGTTCTATGTACGAAGTTAGGTCCACCTGCAGGACGACCAGGTCATCAGAGGACTTCCATCTGATGTGTGACGAAGCGTGACCATCCTGTCTCGACACATTCCTCTATTTACTCCATTCCCCTGTCTCACTTTGAGTATAAGACCGAGACTTCAGTTTCATAACTAAGATGATTATAAGTTAGCGATAGGTGTTTGTGAGACACTGCAATCCGCATGTATAATCTACTTGACTGATGTGCTGTTTACAGAGTTAGTGGAGTGATAGCGTGTAATTTCACATTTTGGACGCTGCTATGCGTTTATCTGCTTCCCTGTAAGAGGTTTTCTCCGTTACTTACCGTTTCTTCACATAGGACTGATGGGGGCATAGTAGAGTTTCGGAACCTTGATCGGATGTGGACAGTGGATGCTATACATCTCTGGAATGCTACGTTGTGCATGTATCACACACAGCCTATGTCTTAAGGAAAGAGTTTTTTCATTTCCCAGTTTGTTACCGTAGATTATCGTAGAGAAACCTGCAAGAATGATGTATGTTATGCACTGTAAATATATTTCTTACACTGGAGTATTAACAGCGCTGCATTCCACCGACTGATAGGTTGAAAACTCAAGCGATCTAACATTATAGTCTGTTTTAAGTGCAGAACCGTGCAGCCTGAAGAGCGTGTGAGTTTATGTTCTCTCTTACCTATACCCTCCTGCTAATGATTCCAGACACTAGAACAATACTTTACAATTGATAGCGTAGTTCATTTACATGAAACGCTTCAAACTCCATCTGTCTGGAGCTGCATCATGCATAAAAACCACCTACTTCTTGTTCTTCTTAACCATCTGCTGTTTCATCACAACACTTTAAAATCTGCTTACTGTAGACCGATAAGGGGTGCTAACCTCCTCAACATGGGCATGTCTGGAGAAATCTTGTGCACTTGGATGGGCGAGGACTCGGCAAACCCCGTTCATTCACGAGACGCGGAATGTAGTGGTCTACTTCTGGTCAGCTGCAGACTAAATCGGTAACGGTGGTGCAGGGCAGGTTGGTCAAAGATAGCGTAAAGGGGTCTTTCAGTCTCTAAATTTATCCTAAGACTTTGAGAATGCTCTGTGATTCCCATCCACATAGAGATAGATCGTAAATTATTCACTATGCTTGAGGTGCTACAAATATGTAGAGTGCTGTCTGGTATACTTTGATGGTGCGTATGTTCACGGATTCACAATGAATGACTTACTGCACCGTCATCTATCTACATTCGAAATGATACTAGCAAAGTGAAGAAGGAGCGGTTTAACGATGATACTGAAATTGGGAAACATGATGTTGCACCATCGGTTGGTGTTGCAATTACTGTAAAATTGCCTAAACTGTTTGCACTATCAACTGTGATGCTTATTATAATAGTACATCGACGGTGTCTTTCCATCCCATCCATCAACTGGTACACTGTTGGTTACCACATAATGATTGACTGACATCACCTGTTTGAGATGGAGAAAAAGTTTTGGTGGAGGGGCAAACCCTTCTGAGAATGGCTAGCACCGAAATAGTGATTTCATGCTTGACTGCAATGTGAAGAATCAGTCGAAACAGAATGCAGAGCCATCACCTAACCTGATGAGATGAGTTTAAATGTAGAGATCGTCATTGTCCTTCGGACAGCAGTTTGGAAACGCTCCACAACGCCACCAATCTCTTCCAGTTTCCTTATGTTCTACCTGTCTTTTGTATGTGTGATACGTTAAGGAAGCAGCAGTAATAACATGATGAAGACCATGCGACGTCTAGTTTTCTGTGAGAAGCAATGAATCAGAACGTGTTAATGTCAGTTTTGAATCTGACACAGACCTAGAAATCCTGGCAGAAAAAGCAAAAAGTATGGCAGTGTAGAAAGTGTGTTACAGTAGACTATAATAATGTTTCAAACAACGACACAGGGTCACACGAAGTGTCTCTTGTGACTTGCAGTATATTTTGTGGGATATGGACATCCTCCTATAGGGCAGGCGATGCAACTTCACACTGGTGTGTGCCCAATACCTGTATATTTAATAGGATCATCACATGTGCTCGATGCCAGCTAACAGATGGTATTTGTTGCCGATATATGGGAGGAGAGAGATGCATGAAAAATCTTATTGAGTTCTCTATCAGATAAAGATAGTGGAGCTTTTACAGTTCGTGATTTTTCACTGTTGGGTAGTGCAGAATAACGATCATAACATGTTGGGGTGATAAAAGTGAATGGACCGTGAGGGATGTGGATCTCCTTCGGACTGTGGTACCTGTATGTAGTTTGGGGACGTACCACAATGCAGTAGCAAAATCCTGGTCCTTCTCCCAGTTTCCATACTGTCTTTTACACTATGTCGTTTTGCAAGAGTAAGCTTCATTTGGCTCTGACCTTACATACACTCCTGGAAATTGAAATAAGAACACCATGAATTCATTGTCCCGGAAAGGGGAAACTTTATTGACACATTCCTGGGGTCAGATACATCACATGATCACACTGACAGAACCACAGGCACATAGACACAGGCAACAGAGCATGCACAATGTCGGCACTAGTGCAGTGTATATCCACCTTTCGCAGCAATGCAGGCTGCTATTCTCCCATGGAGACGATCGTAGAGATGCTGGATGTAGTCCTGTGGAACGGCTTGCCATGCCATTTCCACCTGGCGCCGCAGTTGGACCAGCGTTCGTGCTGGACGTGCAGACCGCGTGAGACGACGCTTCATCCAGTCCCAAACATGCTCAATGGGGGACAGATCCGGAGATCTTGCTGGCCAGGGTAGTTGACTTACACCTTCTAGAGCACGTTGGGTGGCACGGGATACATGCGGACGTGCATTGTCCTGTTGGAACAGCAAGTTCCCTTGCCGGTCTAGGAATGTTAGAACGATGGGTTCGATGACGGTTTGGATGTACCGTGCACTATTCAGTGTCCCCCTCGACGATCACCAGTGGTGTACGGCCAGTGTAGGAGATCGCTCCCCACGCCATGATGCCGGGTGTTGGCCCTGTGTGCCTCGGTCGTATGCTGTCCTGATTGTGGCGCTCACCTGCACGGCGCCAAACACGCATACGACCATCATTGGTACCAAGGCAGAAGCGACTCTCATCGCTCAAGACGACACGTCTCCATTCGTCCCTCCATTCACGCCTTTCGCGACACCACTGGAGGCGGGCTGCACGATGTTGGGGCGTGAGCGGAAGACGGCCTAACGGTGTGCGGGACCGTAGCCCAGCTTCATGGAGACAGTTGCGAATGGTCCTCGCCGATACCCCAGGAGCAACAGTGTCCCTAATTTGCTGGGAAGTGGCGGTGCGGTCCCCTACGGCACTGCGTAGGATCCTACGGTCTTGGCGTGCATCCGTGCGTCGCTGCGGTCCGGTCCCAGGTCGACGGGCACGTCCACCTTCCGCCGACCACTGGCGACAACATCGATGTACTGTGGAGACCTCACGCCCCACGTGTTGAGCAATTCGGTGGTACGTCCACCCGGCCTCCCGCATGCCCACTATACGCCCTCGCTCAAAGTCCGTCAACTGCACATACGGTTCACGTCCACGCTGTCGCGGCATGCTACCAGTGTTAAAGACTGCGATGGAGCTCCGTATGCCACGGCAAACTGGCTGACACTGACGGCGGCGGTGCACAAATGCTGCGTAGCTAGCGCGATTCGACGGCCAACACCGCGGTTCCTAGTGTGTCCGCTGTGCCGTGCGTGTGATCATTGCTTGTACAACCCTCTCGCAGTGTCCGGAGCAAGTATGGTGGGTCTGACACACCGGTGTCAATGTGTTCTTTTTTCCATTTCCAGGAGTGTATGATACACAGCTATAACAACGTCCCCATTTCCACTCAGTGTCCAAACCGCGGTCCTGTCGCACTATCTCAGGTCTCTTTGTTTCTACACAGGTTGCAGAAGGTGGTAGATTTAGTTCTGTCCGACTTCTTCTCAGTTCTGAATTGAATGGGCATCATCACATGCGCAAATCTGCACGGATGGCAGCAGTTGCAAGAGGTACAGGGACTGCCTAAAAAGTCATGCTGGAATTTTACTGTAACAGATAGGTTCGATAAAGGTGACTCGTTTTGAGATGTGAGAGTGTCACAAATATGATTCACCAGTGGCTGTAATCATTAAAGGCCTTCACCACCAGATACAATGCAGTTATGTAATTGACTGGAAAGATTTGATTCCAACCCACAGACATCATTTGTTCCTGAAAGCGTAGCACTAGATATCTGAAGGAAAAGCTAGTGTACATTTCTTACGACCTCTATCAAAACACCATCCACTGTTTGTGATCCTTCTCAATCAATCATGGCGTATAACGCATTGGTTATATCACCAAACCTCTGATGTGGCATCGAGACAGAATGCATTACAAATACTGGAGAAATATCTAGTGGCAGCATGAGGGAGATGAAAATACTTGTTTCAGACCAAGTTCTTTACCCGAATCACTTTCTAAATTCGGTAATATTATTACGAGGTTGCACCTTCAGCGACATGTAACTGCACCATTGGTCTGATAATATACACTTCGGTGATCACCGTCTATATTCGTTATTGTGGTATTTGTCTGGAGAAACCACTTCATTCAGAGGTAATGCCATGCCTATATTTATAAAGCCAGTATAGCTTTAACGTGGATACTTACGTGCAACTGTAGAAACAAGACCACTTGTGACAGAAGCATACAGTAGTTGTTGCGATCATGTTTTCTAATATCTGGCAGTTTGTAAACGATTACACCCCTCCTTCTAAGACACAGTGTTACCACCAGCAAGAAAAACTTACATCTCCACTCATCTGTAATTTTTGGTCAGTATTATTTCGTATCTCCAGCAATCAGTTATTGGCAAAATACAGTATTATACTTAGTAGTAAAGGATGCATGATAGTTTCGTCTTCAGCATCGGGCTTAGAAAGTATGTGTGTGTGTGTTCCAATATGTGCAAACGAAATGACTGTGTCCAGTCGTAAAGAAGGTATGGATTTGAAGTGAAATACTGTGATAGCAAAGGGGAAAGAATGTCTAGTCATAACAATGGTAGAGATATTTCTATTTCCAGAGCCACAGCCTTCAGTAGAGAATATTTCCGATAATTCACTCATTGTCGACTGTTGTCCAATTGAGACAGTGATCGTAATAGTTAATTGTAATTACAGTGATCAAATGGCCAGATCCAAGGCCGTTTCTGTCTAGGGGTGCGTGGCGCGCGGCGGCGGTGGTCTGTGGCAGGAATGCTTCACGTTTCCCACTAACAGCAGGAGCCGTTACAATGGAAAGGCCTGTTGAGATGCAGGAATGTAGCTGACTTAACCGTGTCGTGCTCTAGACGGACGAAGAGCGAACTAAGTCTTAGTATGAGCTGGACGGCTTTCATGATCAAGTGGAAATTTAAGAAGATTTGAGCTGTACCGTTACTTCCTCCCATGTAAATTGTCCAGTTGACTGCTTTTGTACATCTCGCGCCTTCATTTAGATGAGAGAACATTGACCGTGGTGTGTGCATATAGCAGATGAGTGACGGGTGGAAGACATGTTTGCTGGTTCTCTATACATGAGAAAGACCTCAGTTGACTTTGTAAATTAGAGTGATGATTTGGAATCTGCTACATCGCTGACATCGGTATTTGCTGTGCTGGCAGAAGAGCCAACACCGTGTTACTAGTGGAGGCCAAAATAACCGCGTTTTAGCTCACGCCGGCTGGCCTGAGGAGGGAAGAACTATACTGACGTGAGGTCAGGAACATGACAAGGAATTGGAATTCAGAAAGCGGACGTAATTAGTTTGATACTTAACTTTAATCCATTAATGATGAACGTTGCTCTTGACGGTACATGATTCACAATATTATCTGTTCAGAATACATTCATAGTTACTGAATATGGCCCCTTGCTAGGTCGTAGCAAATGACGTAGCTGAAGGCTATGCTAAACTGCCGTCTCTGAAAAAGAGAGCGTATCTAGACACTGAACCATCGCTAGCAAAGTCGGCTGTACAACTGGGGCCAGTGCTAGGGAGTCTCTCTAGACTAGATCTGCCGTGTGGCGGCGCTCGGTCTGCAATCACTGATAGTGGCGACACGTGGGTCCGACGTATACTAACGGACCGCGGCCGATTTAAAGGCTACCACCTAGAAAGTGTGGTGTCTGGCGGTGACGCCACAGTATTCGAGAGTGGATATATCAGTTTCCTGTATTTTTTCGATTTTTCACTCAATGGTTTACACCACGCTTCATCTCTCTAAAGTTTCTGATTTCTAGGGAAATTATACTCTGCAAGCGATACTGCTATGCAAGCGATATTGCTATGTGCTTCATATCGAGAATTATCGCTTGAATGGTATAACATTCTGGCATACGATGTGGAAATACATATGTTTTTGTGATCCCAGAGACTGGAGATGGGTGTAACAAGCGAACAGGTGGGCGCCAGAAACAGTGACACCTTTGTGCCTAGGGGAACCAAACCAGAATTTGTACATCAGTCTCCGTGGTATATGTATTAGTGTCTGGTGGTCGCTACTGTGTGTTCTGTCGTGAGGGTGGTATAGATTCAGCATATCGATAGCCATAAGGGGAATGTGAAGATTTTTTTACGAGGAAAATTATGTACACTGTCGATATTGAGATTCATTCCAGTACCACGGCCGTCAACAGGAGACATTTCCAGTACATTGCTTGGTGTCAGACTGCAGCAGCAATCCTAATATTTAATTGTAGTCATCATCATCATCATTTAAGACTGATTATGCCTTTCAGCGTTCAGTCTGGAGCATAGCCCCCCTTATAAAATTCCTCCATGATCCCCTGTTCAGTGCTAACATTGGTGCCTCTTCTGATGTTAAAGCTGTTACTTCAAAATCATTCTTAACCGAATCCAGGTACCTTCTCCTTGGTCCGCCCCGACTCCTCCTACCCTCTACTGCTGAACCCATGAGTCTCTTGGGTAACCTTGCTTCTCCCATGCGTGTAACATGAGCCCACCATCTAAGCCTGTTCGCCCTGACTGCTACATCTATAGAGTTCATTCCCAGTTTTTCTTTGATTTCCTCATTGTGGACACCCTCCTGCCATTGTTCCCATCTACTAGTACCTGCAATCCTCCTAGCTACTTTCATATCCGTAACCTCAACCTTGTTGATAAGGTAACCTGAATCCACCCAGCTTTCGCTCCCATACAACAAAGTTGGTCGAAAGATTGAACGGTGCACAGATAACTCGGTCTTCGTACTGACTTCCTTTTTGCAGAAGAGAGTAGATCGTAGCTGAGCGCTCACTGCATTAGCTTTGCTACACCTCGCTTCCAGTTCTTTCACTATGTTGCCATCTTGTGAGAATATGCATTCTAAATACTTGAAACCGTCCACCTGATCTAACTTTGTTCCTCCTACCTGGCACTCAATCCGTTTATATTTCTTTCCCACTGACATTACTTTCGTTTTGTAGATGCTAACCTTCATACCATAGTCCTTACATTTCTGATCTAGCTCTGAAATATTACTTTGCAAACTTTCAATCGAATCTGCCATCACAACTAAGTCATCCGCATATGCAAGACTGCTTAATTTGTGTTGACATATCTTAATCTCACCCAGCCAGTCTATGGTTTTCAACATATGATCCATAAATAATATGAACAACAGTGGAGACAGGTTGCAGCCTTGTCTTACCCCTGAAACTACTCTGAACCATGAACTCAATTTACTGCCAACTCTAACTGCTGCCTGACTATCCATGTAAAGACCTTTAATTGCTTGCAAAAGTTTGCCTCCTATTCCATAATCTCGTAGAACAGACAATAACTTCCTCCTAGGAACCCGGTCATATGCCTTTTCTAGATCTATAAAGCATAGATACAATTCCCTGTTCCACTCATAACACTTCTCCATTATTTGCCGTAAGCTAAAGATCTGGTCCGGACAACCTCTAAGAGGCCTAAACCCACACTGATTTTCACCCAATTGGTCCTCAACTAATACTCGCACTTTCCTTTCAACAATTCCTGAGAAGATTTTACCCACAACGCTGATTAAAGAGATACATCTGTAGTTGTTACAATATTTTCTTTTTCCATGTTTAAAGATTGGTGTGATTACTGCTTTTGTCGAGTCTGATGGAACCTGTCCCGACTCCCAGGCCATTTGAATTATCCTGTGTAGCCATTTGAGACCTGTCCACTGTATTTGATGAGTTCCGACTTAATTTCATCCACCCCAGCCGCTTTATTGCATTGCAATCTATTGACCATTTTCTCCACTTCCTCAAATGTGATCCTATTTCCATCATCATTTCTATCCCATTCTACCTCGGAATCTGAAACATTGCTGATCGCATTTTCACCTACATTGAGAAGCTCTTCAAAATATTCCCTCCATCTGCCCAATTTAATTGTAGTTACACTGATAAATATTTGTCTGATTCCCAA